>NC_134717.1:36812500-39370000 GCF_049634645.1 Pelodiscus sinensis
ACATATTTTTTCCTGTCATTTGTTTGCACCTAAAACAATGTGGGCTAATCCTGATTTAGACACTAGACTAATGTAATATAAATAACCAAAAAAAAAAAAAAAATGGATCTCAGCGTACAACTTACATGTGTAGCCCCATCCCAAACCAGTAGGATTACTGATGAGGCCTAGTCACATGAAACTAGCTCCTTGCATGTACATTTGTAGTGTTTTCTTCGACATTTTCCCTATTGCTCAATTGAAGTCACAGATGTCATTAGGACTGCATGGAATCTCATTGTAGGGTGGGGAATTTTAATTGCCTAAATATACAACTTAATATAATATTTCAGTAGCTTGCACTTTCTTCATTGGACTTAAGTAAATTTGTGAAAAATTATAAGACTGTATTGGCTATTGTTATTTCACAGTATTACAAGACTGTGAATGATCTCAAGAAATTTGTAAAATTTGGTTATAAGTGTGCATGCTTTAGTTTTATTTTGCCATTCAACTTTCTGATGCGGATGGTTTTGTTTCAGTGTAAATGACCAATGGCTGATGCCAGGTACTATAAATATGCTACAGTTGCAAACACTAACCTTTCCTTTAGTTTATAGTTTAAAGCCACAATTTTCCATTAAGATACATTAATGTCAAGCCCCGTGTCTGTGTGGAGACAGTGGGACTTTGCACAGGCACTGGAGTAATAACTAACAGATGCTTATGCAGAAGTTAGGGCTGAAGTTGTTACTATAATAATTGAAAAATATATTCCTTGTTTCTGATTCTGATTCCTTATAGAATACCTTCCCACCTAGCTGATGAAGGAAACAATACCAGTGTGCCCATACAAACAGCTTTTTACTCATGTAAGCAGTCCTTTAAAGTGAATTCGTGTCACTGGATTTAATTGGAATATTTGCATGAATAATAGAATCAGACTCAGTTATTTCTCATTAATTAAGTTATTGGGGCTCTGCAAGAATGCAGGAGTCTTCCTATATAGAGCTCACTGGAGAGGAAAGGCTGCAATGTGGTATCTAAAACCAAATATTTAAATCTGACAGTAGTAATTCCATTAATGAGGAATTCCTTGGTTTGGGATGAGCTGCATAATGCATTTTGACACTGATACTTTTTAAGTGTGATCAGAGTATTTTCAGTGACTGTCTGTACAAACACGAGGGCATTTATTTGTGTATTAACATACAAAGTGTTATTTCAGTAATGATACTTTTTCAAACAGTCACATTTAAAATCATCAACTTGAAAAGGATATGAATGCACCAATATCTTAATAGCAATTTTTCGAAGAGGGTTGAGAGGAGTTAAAATGTACAAGGCAGATGTGGCACTGAATCGGAAAATTGTCTTTCCTTTATTCAGTACTATGAAAGTCTGAAAAAGAAGAATATACAATGGAAGTACAGTGTACATAATCTAAGCATTTTCGACTTTGGCACCTTGTCTCCCCACCTCCTTGGATTTCAATAGTCCACCTTGTAGGACTGAGCCTTTAGAAATGAGAGTTCTATTTTGCTCATCAGTAGTGGCAAGAAAATTCCAAATTTCTAAGGAAACAGATGACTTCAGTTATCCACTGTTAATTTTCTAATGTTCTAAAATGTGTGTTATAGAAATTTGAATGGGATCAAGATTCAACACATAAAGTATCAATAGGAATTTTTGTCATCAATGTCAAGTGCAACTGAATTTGGTCTTTCATCACTAAAACTTGTGCATTTTTATTGTGCACTACACATTTTCAGACCTATCATAATTTATACTAATACAATCAAATATTCAAGTCAGAGTGAGAACAATATGATTAAGCAGTTGTTTGGGGACAGGAGTGTGTTTCTCGTGGGTTACAAACTTTTTCCAACATAAACACATTATGTGCTATGGAACTTCTACTTTATATCCACTGCCTTACCCACTTGTCTACTTCTCCCACAAGCACCTTTAATCCCTTTGCACAGGGCCCCTTTTGTATAGAGCACCCTTCCTGAACTAGCTTCCAAAGCCATAAAACTCTCCTCCATATCCTTCCTGAAGACTCAACTTTACTATGATGTCAGCCACAAACTACCAGTTGAAGGTGGCTGAGTAGAAGACCAGTACCCCAGTTTCCTGGTATATCAGTAATATACAGGCAGTCCCCGGGTTACGTACAACATAGGGACTGTAGGTTTGTTCTTAAGTTGAATTTGTATGTAAGTCGGAACTGGCGTCCAGATTCAGTAGCTGCTGAAACTGACCAGCGGCTGATTACAGGAAGCCCGAGGCAGAGTTGCTCTGCCATGGGCTTCCTGGAATCAGCCGCTGATCAGTTTCAACAGCGGCTGAATTTGGACGCATGGGACAGAGCAGCTGGGGCGCTGCCGGGTAGGTCCCCGCAGCGCCGCACCTCAGCACCTCAGCGCTGCGGGGACCAACCCAGCAGCGCCCCAGCTGCTCTACCCCAGGCGTTGTCGTTGAGAAAAGCCTGGTCTGCAGCTAGTGCGCCCCCCCCAGCAGACCAGGGAGACACGGGTGGCGGGACCACCGAGACGCGCCGCGGTCCCGCCCGCATCCTCCGAGGCTTTGCTCCGTGTCTCCCTGGTCTGCTGGGGGGAGCCAGACAGAGAGCAAAGCCTCGGAGCACGCCGGCAACGGGAAAGCTGCGGCGCGTCTGGGCTGTCCCACTGCCCGCGTGCTCCGCGGTATGCTCCGCGCTTTGCTCCGCGCTTTGCTCCGCGCTTTGCTCCGTGTCTCCCTGGTCTGCTGGGGGGGTTGCCCCCCAGCAGACCAGGGAGACTCGGAGCAGCTTTTCTTGCCCCGGAGGACACGGGCGGCGGGACCGCCGCGCATCTGGGCGTCCTGCCGCTCCCGTCCTGCGGGGCGAGAAAAGCCCCATTCATAACTGCGGAGCTGATGTAAGTCGGATCCGCGTAACTCGAGGACTGCCTGTATTCAGAAGTCTTTCACAATGGTTTAATACGGTCCAGGACTTAAACAGAACCTATGCAGCGCTGTAGCACAAGTCAGGAATGTGATTAAAATGCAGTTTTCCCCAACTACCTTCCTTATTGCCACTAATTTCACTGAACAGTTTCACTGTGGTTGGTACTACCATGTTATTTACAACCTTCTCCATCCCAGAATCTATTTTCAACAGTTTATTTTTCATAATCTTTTAGATCAAGACTCACTGCTGTATAAAACAAAGGAATCTTTGTGTGACTTACCTGATCTGATGTCAGGTAAAGCCTGTAAAGATACAGCAGTATACATGTGGCATAAATCAGGTTGAAGTCAGGCCAACAGCCTTTCATTATAGTGTTGTGGCATGAGTGCTCTAAAAATACAGTAATTAAACTCTTAACCTCTGTCATTAATAGCTGATAAAATAGTGCTACTCTGTATTTACTCTCCTGTAATTTCTCCAAATACAAAATACAATTAGATTAAAGGATCAGATATATTATAATGAAAATAACATAATGCATTTACTTTCACAGAGGCCATCCAAACAGCTGTCTTAATAATCACTCACTTTTTTACTGATATAATATGGGTCCAGGTCCTCCAAGGGCTCCGACACCATTCCTGGAGGTATGTCACCGTAAATAAATGGCAGTGTCTTTCCTGCTTCCAAGTCACTATTTGGCTTTGGGCCATTTTCATCATCATCATCTTTATGATCTTGTTTGGGTTTTTTAGCTTTTTCTTCTGTGGCACGCTTTTCAATAGCTGTGAGAGATTCTCTAGTAAAATAGCAGAAGCTGTCAGGTCCTGGTGGTACCAGCAATGCCTGTGCCATCTTTTCATCCTGCAAATTTAATTATGTTTAGCCTCTTGCATAAGAATGTCCTACAAAAGAAAAATACAAACAAGTTATGAAAAATAGTGAAAGGAAAAAAACCTGTCATTCCCACTTATTTAACATCACACTTAGTTTTAAAAGTAAATACAAATTTATGCTCTCTATAACAATAAATGCTGATCATTTAAAGACCCACATAGTTAAATTCAAAAATCCTGTGAACCAAATTTGTGAACCAAATGTTAGTAGTTATTTTAACAGAAAAAAGAATTATTATAAACATTTAGTTTTTACACTTCTGTATATTTTAATAGGCACCATATAAATATGAAAGTGTACTTTAAAAATGAAGTGAATTTTAGTACTAGAAAAGAGAAAAAAAGTGAATTATCTGCCTATCCACAAAAAAAGTGCATATCTAGTAAGGTGGGCCAGGCTGCTGTCATGCCAATATAAGTATTCTTCACATTTGGTGTGGGTTCAATGCATAGCAAAACAAAGAAAGAGTTATAATCAGTACAGGTTGGACCTCCCTGGTCCAGCACTCTCAGGATCTGACTGGTCCCAGATGAGGGATTTTGCCATACCAGGGGGTCATTTCTAAACTCCTGTACTGGCCTCTGTAGGCCAGTCACTGGCTTCCCAGTTGGCACTTCACCTCCTGCTGGCCCCGCTGCCCTGCTGACCCCATTCAGCCATCACTGCCATGACTCTGGGACCCACCGGGAAGCTGCATGTGCTGCGCTGGAGCTCCAGGATATGTCAGGCAGCCACGCGCTGCAGCTCTCTGCCCCACCAAGCTATGTTGAATCCCAACCCTGCTGGTCATCCCGGCTGCCATGTGCTGAGATCCTTGCCACTGGCCCTCCACCAGGACTCTCTGGTCTGGCAACATCCATGCTGAAGAATGGATGTTGACGCACCAGAGAATCCTGATTAAGAGAGTTTCAAACTGTGCTATATCTAGTATAACGCAGAATGAGAACTCGTACTAATAAGGTATCTACAGCAGATGGTGGAGTAATATAAAAAGGGAGAGAACTTTTCTCAAAGAAAAGATAAAGTAGCAGAAGAGGCACAGATATTCTGGAGAGGAAGAATACATGGAAAATCATTCAGACAGACTGTGAATTCAGAATGCAATCCAGTAACAAGCAGCTATGCTGAAATTTTTATTCCTTGAAGATTTTTTTTTCCATGTAAAAGGACGTGGCTTTTGCTGATACCTGCTAGAAATCGCCTGGCCAAGACATCTGTTTCCTATTAATACA
Source organism: Pelodiscus sinensis (assembly GCF_049634645.1). NCBI lineage: Eukaryota > Metazoa > Chordata > Testudines > Trionychidae > Pelodiscus > Pelodiscus sinensis. The sequence continues at coordinate 36,817,562 of NC_134717.1, forward strand.
CACAACAGTAATAAGAATCCCATAGTCAAATCCACACCTTATTTCTGCTCAAAAGGGAAAACTGGAAATTACTTCAACAGGCTTTCTCTAGAGACTGAATAATGAGCTGCCAAGATTGCCCAGATAGCTGTCTGAGACTCTCTTGAGTGTTGGCTGAGCAACACTTTTCTTCCACACTTATGAGGTTTGAGGACATGTCATGTGAGTCTGTAAACCTAAGTGCCTTTTCCTTACAAATGGTCTTAAAAGACACGATTCTTCTTTGGCTCATTAATAGAACAATGTTAACTTCTATTTTTTTTTGTTAGGTTGTTTTCCTTTAAAAACGCTGTTGTTAATATCATGCCTATAGCACCTTGTCTACTTTGGAAAAATGTATACTCCATATTAGGAATGTTAAAATGCGTTAAGTTTGGTAAATGTGTAAATGCTGAATTTTTCAGTGGTTACATGTTTACATGTGGAGGGAATTGGCTCCACAGGAGTCAATATTTGTGAAGAGCCGACTTTTAAGCTGCCTCCTCACAAGCACCAGCTCCCATGGAGCCACCTGGCCCCTTTCTTGCTGATACAGAGGCAGCAGCAGGGGAAGGGGGCATGCAGCTGTGCAGAAGCTAGTATGTGCGGGCGGGGCTCCCTGCAAGCACCAGTTCCTGCCTGCCTGCCTCCATGTGCTGCCTCTGTGTCAGCTTAAGAGCTGGCTCCCCTTAGCACCGGCTCCTATGGAACTGCCTGTGCCCTCCCCCCATCTTGCTGCCTCTGCTGCAGAGGCAGCAGCGTGGATGGGGAGGCTGCGTGTAACCATGAAGATTCACTAATGAGCCCAGGCAAAAGCTAAAATAGTGCTAGTAACAGTGTTAGGTTAGCATAGACAGAGCTCCGTCATTTTTATCATTATGTATTATAAACATGCTCTGAAAAATTTTTTATGACAGCATTTCCTGAGCCCTCTCTTCACTAGTGAACTAGAAGCAATGCAGCTGCATTGTTGATAGCTAGTGCTATAATATTGATACGGGTATTTTTGTCAATATTACATTGTTTAACTATTTTGTGAAATACTCTGAGTCCTATATCAGTCTAGTTGATACAAGGAGGCTGTGGATCAAATATAATCTCCTCCACTCTGGAACTATTCCATCTGCAAGTACCTCTATTCCAGGGGCTGTCCTTGCTCCACTAATTCTGCATAAATGTAGAATTTCAGATCGAGGAGAGGGCAGATTGGGAACGGGAAAAGGCATGATCAAGGCAATCCTGCACCCCAGTAATTCCATGGCCTTCCTGGGAGCTAAATAGTCCTCAGATGCTTGTGAATAGGGGAGGCTCAAGCTGAACGTAGCCTTCTCTGTTTACTGGATGAATATGGACATTTTTAACTGTAAATCTCACTGCATTTAAGCATTATTTCAAAATAAAGGGCTGGTTAATTTGAAATCTGTATTCCTACTTTCCTCAGGGAATAAGCTTATTTCAAAATAGTTCATTTAGGAGTTATTATTTCAAATGTAGTTATTTTGAAATAACTTCCTAGTGTAGACATGCCTTTACAAAATTGAAATTCAGTTTAAATATCCTTCCTGCAACAAGTGCATTTAAAGAGGGATATTTAAAAAAAACTATTGGATTTGGATGGCCCAAGTAATAAAAAGGTAACAGTGCGCTTCTCTAAAAATCCGTTCATCCACAGACAGCAGGCTCCATGTTGCAGTGGCTTCTGGGTAAGATGGTTGATAAATATTTATAACATAGTATAAGGACTGTGGCATGGGCAGTCATGCATATGGATTTGAGTGAAGGGCCAGGACCGAAGCTAGGCATCAGAGCTGGAGGCAGTCAGGAGCCAAGTCAAGGGTCAAAGCCATATTAGTGTCAGAATCAGAGGAGGAGCTGGGGTCAAGCTGAAGTTAGGAGTCAAGCCATGGGTCAGAGTCATTGCTGGAAGCCAGTAGGTGATAGGAACAGGAACCTGGAGTGAGGCAGGAATGAAGGAACCAGAAGCAGATGGGGATCTGGAATAAGGTGGCAGAAACCAAGAACAGATTGGGAGGCAAAAACCAGGAGTCAGGCCAACAGACAGGGTTCATAGGGATAGCCATCCAGGGATTCACCTAGTTGTCCAGACACCTTCCTGTGTCTTGATCAGGCTTTTATACATCTGGGTCAGCCAGCTGGGGTAGACATGTCCCCCAATCAGGAACTTTGTCAGAGGAGCTCCTAGTGAGCTAAAGCTCTTGAAGTTCCCTTCTCCCAGGGTTCCAGTGACCTTCCTGTTGTCAGTCATTGGCTGAGTCCCGCCCTGAGGCCCAGGTTTAGGTCATGCAATTCTTCATGTGTACATTAGAGCTTCTAGTCCGTGGAGTGAGTTAGAAAACATAACTTCTGGGTGACTATTATATCATAAGATCCCATAATAAAAAATCCATAATATATATTGTGGTATATGTTAGCATAACATTTTGAGATACACCTCACTTCACTTTTCTTGCAGTCACTTTCCTACAATAACTGGTGGCTAGAGGAGTTGAACAGAACATATAGCCTGACAATTTTCCAGCTATATTCCATTTCAGTCTATTTACATTAATTGTCATTAATTTCTAACTATTCTTTATTTAGATTACTTCTGCTGCTGATGGGGTGCACTGTATTTCTTTTATACGCGATTCCTTTTTCCAGTACTTATATTAGAAGACTCTCAGAAATAAAATAAAATGTCTCTGAGCTGAAGACATGCCATCCATGTTTTATATCTGAATAAGCTAAATTAAATTGCCAGAAGGCATCTACAAAGACTTTTATGACATCTGAAGACAAGCTACTGGTGAAAGTGAAAGTTTCACTACAGACCCTTGTAGATTCTAGGTTTTTTTTAAAAAAAAATAGGTCATCTACACAGAATATAGATAATAAAACAGTGTTATTTAATTATAGCTATATTACATATTACCCCATCCATATATTAACCAAACAAATGCATGAATGACAAAAATACTCAACTTGTGATATTTGTCATAGCTCTGTTTTTGCCCTTACAGCACTGGGACTTGATTTATGTTTTCAACTGGAACCTAAGAAAAAGCTGACTACTGAAGTTTTTCATTCCACTAAAACATTGACACAAAGATATGTCTTTGATTATTCTTGGCATAAGTGCAAGACTAGCAAAGGGATTCTGTAAAATGACCTTATGTCCTCATTCTTTCTACTCTATTCTTTCAAGGGGTTATAATTAGGCAACTTGCCCTGGGCTTAGTAGAACAGTAACCTGACAGCTGCAGAGACCAGGATTTAAATTTCTGTTTTAAATGACAAGTGATAATGAGTTTAGTTATCTCATCATAAGTAAAAATTTAAAAAACAACAAATAGACAAGCAGCATCTTAAAGACTAACAAAACATGTAGATTAGTGGTCACCACCCAGTAGATCGGGATCTACTGGTAGATCTTGGAGCCTCTGACAGGTGATCTGGTTTGGCCAAGAGGCTATCAAGTGCCAGCACTTCAGCTGCCCCTCCCACCACTGCTGTGCATCTCCTGCCCTTTGCCTTGGAGCTGCTCCCCTCCCCTTCCCAGGAGCCTCCAGCTTGCTGTGTAGAGCAGGGAAGGGAGAGGAGGGATGCTGATATCAGGATGCCCCCTCTTCCATCCTGTATTCTATCTCCAGAGAATGGGGGGCAAGAGGAGTGGGGAGGCACACAACAGGGCTTGTAATGGAGGGAGTTTGCTGGCTGGAAAATGACCCCTCACTCTCAGAGGCCTTAGGAGAAAGGCCAGTCCTTACCTACAGACAACCCCCTAACCTCAAACAAATTATTTCCAATAACCACACAACACACCTCCATCATAATCATCCAGGAACCCACCCCTTTAATCAGCCCCAGTGCAAACTCTGCCCACACATCTACACAAGCGATTTCATCACTGGACCCAACCACATCAGCCAAAATCAGAGGCTTATTTAACTGCACATACACTAATGTGATCTATGCCATCAAATGCCAACAATGCCCCACTGGCAGGTATATTGACATAAATCAAATATTTGAAAAGGCAATACACAAAAACCTGTTAGAGAACACTCATTTACAAGTTTAATCTTTATGCAAATAGTATGAACAAGGACATCGGCTGGCTTGCACACCCTCTGACTTAAACTATCAACCAAACAATGGAGGTGCTAATTGTTCTTATCAGCCTGTTGTAACTATTTGAACCATCTAGTCACTGTCTCTCTTTTTATTTTTTTCTCCTTTTCCCCTCCTTTTTTTTCTCCCCCCTTCCCCTCCTTATTTATTCTTGGACCTGGACTTCTAATACTCCCAGCCTCTGAAGAAGTGGGTTGTGCCCACAAAAGCTCATGATACCATCTACATGGTTTGTTAGTCTTTAAGATGCTACTAGTCTATTTGTTGTTTTGTAAGTTTTTCCTGTTATAGACTAACTTGGCTACCCCTCTGTAGCTTTTTATCTCATCATAATCCATCATAGATGTATGTTGGGAGTTGCTGCTATGGGGTGGGGATGGGAGAGGAGGGAAGGAACAGGACCAATTGCAGCAGTCACCCTCCCTAACAGCAACAGCATGTCTATCAAGGGTTGGCTTTTTTCTGCTTCTGTCTTTTGCTATGTGTTTTCCAGCATACAGAAAGTGCTGGTAAATATGTACTGGTACAGCACCTTCAATATGAACTTATAGCATGCAGAGCCTGGTAGTGAAGGCCATCCTCACATATGTGGATTGGCTATGAGGTGGAATTAATAACACAAGGAGAAAATCACCCAGGGTATGTCTACACTACAGCGCTAGTTCGAACTAATTTAGTTCGAATTAGTTAATTCGAACTAAGCTAACTCGAACTAACGCGTCTAGAACTAAAAACTAGTTCGAATTAGCGTTTTGCTAATTCGAACTCGCAAGTCCACATTGAGTGGACCCTGAACCAGGCTTAAGGATGGCCGGAAGCACTGCTGGCAGGGCATCAGAGGAGGACTTAGAGCGTGGAGATGCTGTCTCAGGCTAGCCGAGGGCTGCGCTTAAAGGGTCCCGACCCCCACCCCGGACAGACAGTTCTAAGGGGTGCCCCGCTTGAAAACCAGTCCTGGCTTGGAGTGCCCGGAGTACCCACACTGGGCACATCACACCACTCGGCCATCAGCCCGGCTGCACTTGCCGCAGGCTGCCATCTGGGGCGAGGGGGCAATCGGGGGGCTGCAGGAGAGCTTCCACCCCCAGAAGCCCACAGAGCCAGCCCAGTCCTCCCCATCAGGGGCTCATACCCCATTCCTCCCTCACCTCCTTCCACTTACCCTTCTCTAGCCCCCCTTCTTATTGATGTACAAAATAAAGATAACGTTTCTTCCAACATTGACTTTGTCTTTATTGAAAAAAAACTGGGGGAGACTGGGAAAAGGAGGTGGGAGAGGGGAAGAGAAAGGCTGGGAGAGGGGAGGGCAACTAACATGATCAGGGGTTGGGAACAGGTCCCAGATAAAGAGAGGCTACAGAGACTGGGACTGTTCAGCTTAGAAAAGAGGAGACGGAGGGGGGACAGGATAGAGGTCTCTAAAAGCAAGGGTTGGGTGGAGAGGGTGCATTCAGAAAAGTTCTTCATGAGTTCCCATAAAGAAGGACTAGAGGACACCAAAGGAAAGGAATGGGTAGCAGGCTTGAAACTAGTAAGAGAAAGTTGTTCTTGGCAAAGCAAATAGTTAACCTGCGGAACTCCTTGCTGCAGGAGGCTGTGAAGGCTACAACTAGAACAGAGTTTAAAGGGAAGTGAGATCAAGTCATGGAGGTTGGGTCCATGGAGTAGTCTTAGCCAGGGGGTAGGAGTAGTGTCCCTGCCCAAGGTTTGTGGAAGGCTGGAGAGGGATGGCACGAGACAAATGGCTTGGTCACTGTCTTCGGTCCATCCCCTCCAGGGTCCCTAGGGTTGGCCGCTGTCGGCAGACAGGCTACTGGGCTAGATGGACCTTTGGTCTGACCCAGGACGGCCATTGTAAGCTCAGGGCTCAGGGTCGGGGGTCTCAGTGGACCCCCTTGATTTTCATGCACACCTGCTCCTGGGTGGCCAGGCTGGCAGCTCTCCTGCCCTAGACGGCCACTTTCCTGTGCCTAGTGTGGAGATCGTGGACGAGGTCCACGATGTCCGCACTAGCCCAGGAAGGTGCCCGCCTCTTGCGGTCCAGGGCAAGCTCCCGGGAGCCGCCAGCCTGGTCCCGGGAAGAGGGGGTGGGCTGGGGGACATCGGGTGGGTGGCTCTGTGCCGTGCCAGGTGCAGGGTCTGCTGGCTGGGTGCTGGCAGGCTTGCACCTGGCACGGGCACCGTAGCCAGCCCGTGCCCCTTTAAGGGGTCCGGGGCCGGGAGGGGGGCATAGAGTTTCCCTGGTGTTGGCCAGAGTGGCCACCAGGGAAACCTGGGGAGGGCTAGCCTCCCACTAGTTTGAATTAAGGGGCTACACACCCCTTAATTCGAACTAGCTAGTTCAAACTAGGCTTAATCCTCGTAAAATGAGGTTTTCCTAGTTCGAACTAAGCGCTCCGCTAGTTCGATTCAAATTCGAACTAGCGGAGCGCTAGTGTAGCAGCTATGAAAGTTAGTTCGAACTAACGTCCGTTAGTTCGAACTAACTTTTCAGTGTAGACATACCCCCAGAGAGAAGGAAGGAACAGAAGAAAACAGTTTCCAAAGGAATGAGCAGGATAGAAGGTCTATAGGATGGATAAACCTAGAAAAAAGAGAGAAATATTAAAAATGAAGGTGAAGACAAACGTCAAGTAGTGATGTAAAATCCCATTTCACTGGTTAGCCATTTAAATGTATGGTGTAACTAGTTAACCAACTAAAGTGGTGGCAAGCAGGGGGGTGCTCCAGCCAGAACAGCCCCTGTCCGTGGTGGGCCCCATGGAGCTGGATCCACTCTCTGCCCATGGTGGGTGGGGAGCTGCTTCAGGCCCCACTGGTTACTTGGAACTGGTGTTAGGGGGTGGGGTGCATAAGGGTACAGCAATGAGAGCAAATTAACTGGTCTGTGGCTGTTGTTTTAGAGGATGCAGGTTATTCTTGCTTCTACTTTTTGTCCTGGGCTCTGTGGCCTCTAGCTATTGCCACACACAAAGCAAAAAAACACCTTTGGCAGAATTCAGAATAACTGTCAGTCTCTGGTAATAACTAGAGTGTTGCAGGTCAAGAATGAGGTACATTTATTTGCAGAGATGTGTGGAAATACATGAATAGCATTTGTTAGTATATTCCTCCTGGCCTTGAGACAGCCAGTAATGTGTTACATTCACTAACACTACCATTAAACAAAAACAGTTACAAAAGTATAATTTGGATTTAAATTTGTTCATATATTTTTTATCAGAGATACATTTTTACTTGAATAGTTAAAACAAAACTAAACTATTTACAAAGCTGTGTGTGTATATTCTGGCAAATGTAATTGTGTGGTTGACTAAATACTGTTTAATTAATAGCACTCTGCTTCAATAAATGGTCAAGAAAAATACTTAAAATATATTTGGGTATGTCTACACTACCCCCCTAGTTCGAACTAGGGGGGTAATGTATGCATACCGAACTTGCTAATGAAGCCCGGGATTTGAATTTCCCGGGCTTCATTAGCATAAAGCCGGCTCCGCCATTTTTAAAAGCCGGCTTGTTCGAACCCCGTGCCGCGCGGCTACACGCGGCACGGGCTAGATAGTTCGAAGTATGTAGCCATTCCGATCTATCTGTACACCTCGTTCCACGAGGCGTACAGATAGATCGGAATGGCTACATAGTTTGAACTATCTAGCCCGTGCCGCGTGTAGCCGCGCGGCACGGGGTTCGAACAAGCCGGCTTTTAAAAATGGCGGAGCCAGCTTTATGCTAATGAAGCCCGGGAAATTCAAATCCCGGGCTTCATTAGCAAGTTCGGTATGCATACATTACCCCCCTAGTTCGAACTAGGGGGGTAGTGTAGACATACCCTTTTTTATTGGTTAAGTCATCATTCAGCTTCTAATTGGGCTTTGGTAGAATAGTATTTCCAGCTATGTGATATCTGCCCAAATGCTACAGTCAGACAACTGGAAACCAGACTTTTGTTTGCTGATGTAACAAAGCTTTCCACACTTCCCATTACTTTTATCACACTATATCCATTCTTGCTTTCATCAGATTCCTTGTTGCACTGTTTTGTGCAAGAATTTGTAAATTCTGTGATATCTGTGTCAGAATTCAAGCCATTAACCACTTTGGGTACGTCTACACTACAACGTTAATTGGAACTAACTTAGGTCGAATTAGTTAATTCGAACTAAGCTAATTCGAACTAACGGATCCAGACTAAAAAACTAGTTCGAATTAGCGTTTTGCTAATTCGAACTAGCATGGCCACATTAAGTGGACCCTGAACCAGGCTTAAGGATGGCCGGAAGCAGTGCCGGCAGGGCATCAGAGGAGGACTTAGAGCGTGGAGCTGCTGTCTCAGGCTAGTCCGGGGCCGGGAGGGGGGCAGACGAATTTCCCTGGTGTTGGCCAGAGTGGCCACCAGGGAAACCTGGGGAGGGCTAGCCTCCCACTAGTTCAAATTAAGGGGCTACAGACCCCTTAATTCGAACTAGTAAGTTCGAACTAGGCTTAATCCTCGTGGAATGAGGATTACCTAGTTCAAACTAAGCGCTCCGTTAGTTCGAATTAAATTCGAACTAACGGAGCGCTAGTGTAGCGCCTATGAAAGTTAGTTCGAACTAATGTCCGTTAGTTCGAACTAACTTTGTAGTGTAGACATACCCTTCCTCACTTTGCTTACTATTCAAAGCCACCTGCTGTATATGTAGTTCCTTCCTCTATATGTCATCCCATCACCTTTCTGTTTCCTGAAATCCCTTCTTAAAGACCTACTTTTTCTACACTCCCAAAAAAGTGAGTTAAAAACCAAAACCACAATACTATCCCTTTTCCTGATTTTCTAAGTGCCTCTCTCTTAGACCTATCTTTCTATAACACTGGAAGCTCATTGGGTAATGGACTACTTCTTTTTTTGTGGTAAACAGATCCACACATATTTTTAAAGAATGTAAAGTATAACAAAAACATTTAAAAACTCCTCCGCCCTCTCCCCCCCGATTATCCCTAGTTTAGTGGTCTCCACATCTAATTACAGTTATTTTTAATAAAGCGCAGATTTTATAGGCAAATACAGAAAACAGAGATAAGTGTGCTGCAGTATAAATTGACTAAACTATATAACTTTACTATATGACTGAATAATTAAGAAAAGATTTCTTAGCTATGCTCAGGACTTACAGAACAAAATGTTATCTAATATAGCAGAAATCTGAAAATTTCCTTTTAGATTACATTTCTTTTCATAAAAACTACCAGCCCAGATTAAGTGCTGTGGTGGTCAGAGCCTTTCGGGGCTTCAGAGTTCTGGCTCCCATTTGAAATAGGGATGTTAGATAATGTTTATTTTAGTAATCATGTATCTGCAAAAAATGTATTGGTTACAGTTACTAAAATAGTCCCCAGGGGTGGGATGGGCAGCCAGTGCACTACTGACTCCTGCCTCAGCATCAGAGGAAGCAGTGCAGTGTGGCAGGTAAAGCCAAGCCAGGAGGGAAGCCAGTTTAAAAATCAGCTCCCACACAGACTGGCTCCTGCCTGCCACTCTGCGCTGCTGCCTCTGATACTGAAGCAGCAGCATGTCCACGGGGGGCCTAAGCAAAGTAGGGGCTGATCCAGCATCCTGCTTCCCTCCCTCCACGCTACTATTTCTGTATCGGAGGGGGGCAAGCAACCATGCAGGATCCATGTTTGTGGGGAGATGACTGATATAGAGGCAGCAAGGTGTGTGTGTGAATGTGTAGTAGTTAGGATTAACCAATAAGTTTAGGTTTATCAACCGATAAATCATTTAAACGACTATACACTGACATCACTACTTTGAAAGATCTTTTGGGATTTTGGTAAGTCTTTTGGCAATGGAACAAAAATCTGCTCCTTCTGAAGCACAGCAGCTTTCCTTCCTGTGATGAGTTCTCCTTTTCAAGTGTGCTTCTTCCTACTGGACCATACTATGGTGAGACTATAGGGACTGTACCCAGAGCAGCTCATTAGCCTTCTACTGATTGTGGTGGGGATATGTCCCATATCATTTGCCTTTAAGAAAGTACCGCTTCTCACCAAGGGAATAGAATCTCAAACAAGCAGGTTTTTTAGTTGATTTCTGGCTATACTTCAGTTTCCATTTATACACATTAAGCGATGAGTAAAATTCCTTGCTAATTTGGACTGTTTTTCTTTTTTAATTATCATGCAAATCAATATAGCCTCTGTTATAGGACAGAGGTATATATCTCTACTAATTAAGATTAGCAGGTACTGGTCACATAAAATCCATATCCAGACTTTTCAGAATTGTGCTAGAGAAACATAAAGCTTTCAAAATAGCTAGCATTGCCTTAATTCTGCTTCTATTGAACTATATGGATTACCATTCATTTCAATGGGAACTGACTTCAGTGGTACAGTTTGAACCTCTCTAGTCCAGCAATATCTAGCCAGAAGTCCACTTATCATGGCCAAGTTTCCTGTTGTCCTATGTTTGTTTACAGCCACCAGTCCTGGCTCTCAGCATTCTGTGCTGTTATTTAGGTCTAAATTACCCCTACTTTTTTTTCAGAGTACAGTAAGCAGTGGAAGTGTTGATAATGCTGTTAGACAATACTGACCTCCCATGCTCCAGCAAATTCTCTAGACAAATTCCAAAGGTGCCAGATAAGAGGGCTTCAACCTGTAGCAGAATTAGACTAATGCAGTGCATTTTTGAAAATACCACCTTAGGTACCTTAAATTAGAGCTTGAAAAATCTCCCTCCTCCCCCATGCTTACACATTTAGTTATGGTGAGCACACTCTTTTCAGTGATAACCCTTTCCAAATATATGCCAAACTGCACCAGTTGCGCTCAGATATGTTTACAGGTCTAAGAATAATAATGTACGAGGCACTACTAATTTCTAGTAAGCAGCTCCAAAATGTTCAGAAATACACCAAAGGGTCTAAAGATTTAGTAGTGACCAGTCATATATTTGATATAAAAGACTTTACATTATCATCATTACTCTTTATAGTCTCTGAGCAGAAAAACTGATGTCAATAAGATGTGGTACAACCCTACCCCACATGACACAAACCTTCTGCACCCCCCACTCCAGCCCCCATACACCTTCTCAGACATAGAACCCCCTCCTAAACTCCTCCTCAGGTCACAAGTCCAGGGAACTGCACCCCAATCCACTATCTCTGGTCACAACCCAAATCCCTGCACCTTTTCCTGCACTCCTGTCCCAGGTTACCATCAGTTTTCCCTCTAAGATTTTCCGTCGGTGAGTGGAGTGAGTTTTGTCTTGAGCACCAAAATAGAGGTCATGTGCGCTTGTTCAGATGTGTGCCACTGTGATACCCACCAGTTGCTAACAAATATCTTTTATATATTTTTAAAATTATTTTTACTACATCCCAAAACAAGAAGTAAATATAGCAATGCCTAGTTCTCGTGCTGTGCTTTTGCTCAGTAGATCACACAATACAAAGGAGAGCACAATCATCACTATTTTATAGATGTAGAAACTGAAGTGTAAACCAATGACTCATCTACGGTCAGTGACACATCCAGGAATAGAACCCAACTTTCCTAAGTCACAATTCCATGCATTAGCCATTGGGCCATGATGTTATAAATGGAGGGATTAAGGTCAAAAGTTTCAAAGTCAGGTGACTGAATAAATTATCCCATAAACAGATGTTCAGAACCTGCATCTCCCACAGATCTCAGTTCCTGTATTTCTCAGTGTCTCACTTTCCCTGTCTGACACATGCCAAATTCTTGTGACAAAAGAACAGATTGATTTTAAATATGCATAAAAGTAGTGTAGGGTTTCCAGCTCCTTTTCCTGGGTGTGGTGGGTAGTTTCAAAAAACACAGATGCCAATTAAGTAATCCTGGGCTCCTCCCAACCCTGCTCTACATCAGTTTATTCTATACTTCCCACGCCAGCCTTTGCCTTATCCCTTTGCAGCATTTTTCAATTCACCCCCACCATTCATGAGTATGCTTAGCATTGCTGCACTCCTGAGCTGTTCAACTAATATTAAGAATAAATATTCATACTTGCATGTGCAACTTGGCTAATTGCACATACTAATACCATTCCTACTCCCCCAGGCACACAAATGTTTTGAAGAAAAAGTCAGTTACCTGTTTGTACGCCCCATTCTCACATCGACCATATGACATTCCACCATAGCTGCAATTGGGGCCATGATTCCAGTCTTAGAGATACCTTCAGGGTAGCTACATTTGACCTGTACAGCACTTTGTAAGGATTCCCCCACCATGCGGCCTCAGCTGACCCTGGCCACCTGAGAAGCCTCCTGCTGCCCAGCGTGTAGCTGTGGCTCTGGCATCAATGGGGACCATCGAAGAAGCAGCTGCCTACCTCCCACAACATGGCTCTGGCTTTGGCCCTGGCTGGGGCTGCCTGAGCAGCTGCCAGCCACTGGCAGCATGGCTCCAGCTCTGGCCCCAGCCACAACCACTGGAGGAATAGCTGCCCACCATGTAGCCCACAGCTCCAGCCCTAAAGAAGGGCTGAAGCCAGAGCCAGGGCCACATGGTGGCTGCCCTGCTAGTCCTGGGGCAGGGCAGCTCAGTAGCCACTATATGACTCTGCTGAGGAGGTTAGCAGGAGACAAATTCTTGTAGACATACTATCTTTGATTTAGAGCCTCAGGAGGAATAATGTAGAATGGCCCTGGTGAGGGGCTATTTCAAAACAGAAGAGGTAGAGCATCTACACACTCCTTATTTCGAATTAGCTATTTTGGAATTTGTATTATTCTTTACAGAATGAGGTTTACAGAAGTTATTTATTTTGAAATAATGGAATCGCTGTGTAGACACTCGCATAGTTCTTTCAGAATAACGGCCATTATTCCAAAATAACTTTGCTGTGTAGACCCACCCTTAGGGTGCAGAAGACATTGCAGGAATATGAAGCACTACTTATTATCACTAGCCTATGAGTCCTCCCTCAGATTGTACATCATCACAGCTGTTTGTTTTCTCTGCAATTCTGTTAAACCAAGAAGCTCTCTAAAAGGACCTAATGCTTTTGCAACATGGAGATGCTTATTATATACTGTGCAGTTTAAACAGTTTTCTCATATGACTTCATTATTGTGCCTTGTATGATAAAATTTTATGTTGGCCTGAGATTGCATTTACATATTGATACCAATGGATGAAATTGCTTGCTAATCATGCCCCCAATTCCTTTTAAAAGTCACTAATCACTAGATAATACCTAAATGCAAAGTGGTTTCACTAATTAATACAAATTAATTGTATGAATTGTTATGAATTCATTTGAATTAGCCAACACATTTTGTAATGCAAAATGCTTTTGGAAATCGCACAATAGACATTACTTTTAGGCATTACCACTTTATAAATATTAATAATAACATAATGGAATAATAATCAATAAAAGTAATATATAACTAAAAGTGCTATATGTGAACTAGAAGTTTATTATTATTTGTATTTATTTAACAAGTCATGTCAGACAAACACTTCCCTATCTGACAGAATTACAAAATTAATTGATATAGGGAAAACAAGTATGTCATTTTATTGTAATGAAATATGACAGACTCGTGAATTCTTACTTGACAAATTAATTAAAATTGATTTGTATATGAACAGTGTCAAAAAGTTTGAAAACTGGATGAAAAGTAATAAAGGAAAATGACAAATAGAAATGTATGAAATCTGAAGGGGTGGAATTCAAAGGGGTGCTGCAGGGACTGATGCTAGATCAAATCTTATTTAGCTTTCTCATTAATGATCTGCAAGAAAGTGTGAAAGCATGTTAATTAAATTGTATTAACCCCCTTCATGACAAATAAGAAATTTTAAAAGTCTGGAAATGTGTGCAGGAAATCATAAATAAGATTCAATCTTAATAAATGAAAGCTCATACAGACAGAAAAATATTCTCAAATACAGAATATAACTAAGCAAAAATGAGATAGGGACCTTCCTGATAGCAAAACAAACAGTATTCAGAAACAAATGGGTCTACTTTGTCAAGGTGCCACCTCTATAATACCTGCCTCCTTAATAGCATCGCTGAATCCCTACCACACTGAAAGGATGTCTGCAGCTCAGCTATTATCCTGAATGGTCAGGAAACCCAGAAAATACATTGCTTACATTTGCAACCATTGGTCTTCTGCCCATGAGAGGGTCCACATTGAGGGTGCAGGAGTATTATTCACAATCAGGACTTTCTCAGCTCCCAAACACAGTTTGGACACAGAACTGTGCATAGAAGACATACAAACCCAGGGACACTTGGCCTCATGCAGTCACATCCTTTTCCCATCGCGTAAGCTTGGAGAAGCTCCTTGGGCTGAGCCAACAGAGGGGCCAGAGATTGAATCTAGCCAGCAGACTCATTATAGAAGCGGTTTCTTCAAATACCTTTGGACAGTGGAAAAGTGATCAAATTGTTTCTTCTACAGTTTTCATTGTTTTACTTGGGACATTTTTTTCCCTTTCGCTGACTGGTGGGTTCTTCCTGTCCGTATCTACCCTCTCCCTCCCAGTTACTTCACTTTCATCTCATTCTTCTCTTCCCTTTCTTTTCCTCCTAACGCATTTACTCCCTTCCCTCAAAATCGCCTTCTCCCTTTCTTTCTTCTTTTTATTTTCCCCCCTCTTGCCTTCCCACCTGACACCATTTATTTTATAATACATTAAATATATATTGAAGAAAATATATATATATATATATATATATATATATATATATATATAAACAAAATCTCTGTTGTTGCACATTAGAAGTCACATAGTGTGCTTTGATCTACCCCTTTTTGAAATGGGAGTAGTCTAAAGAGCACCGGGTAACTTACAGTGGGTGGCAGTAGAATCTCCTAGTGTGGGAAGGCTAAAGTGATTGAGATATACATCTTTCTTTGCCACAACCTAAGTTTGCATGTGCAGACAGGCTCTAAGTACATTGAGTGCCTTACACAGCAGGGGAGGGAAATAATTTTTGATGGGGGGCCATTCCAAAATTTTGGTAAGTGGTCAAGGGCTGCACTTTTCTATGGAGGGGTTATGGGGTCTGGGATGGAGAGTGGGTACAGGAGAGGGTGTGGTGTTTGAGAGGGAATTTGAATAATGAAGAGTGTTTGCAGCATGTAAAGGTCCCTCCTCTCCCCCCAGTGCAGAAAGGCAGATGGAGCAGCCAGCTATTCTGAGTCCTGGGTCTGCTCCCTGCCTGTGGGTCCACTGGGGTGGGCTGTGGGCTGGATTGAAAGGCTTGACGGGCCAGATCCAGCCCCTGGGCCATATCTTGCCCACCTCTGTTATACAGTCAGGTCTCCTGATCTCTGTTGAAACATAAACAGTAAATATTAGTAAAAATTTACTCAGAGCCTCTGACTTGTAATGTTAATTCCTGATCTCTGAATTGTATTTTGAGTTAGCACTGTTTCATTAGTGGCTGTTCCATAGCAATACTTGCTGATGGTGCCTAAATAGGGACTAGTTTATGTTCTGACAAGCTTGCTGTGACAAGAACACTTGGGCTATGCGAGCAATCATAGGAATTCCCAATTCTGCAGACATGAAATCTGTAATTACTTTGATTCAGTCAGACCTTGTAAGATTGTCTGCTTATAATCCTTGCTTGGACAAAAACACTTGGAAGAGTAGCTGATTAGATTGCAGTAAATCTCTAAGGAAGTCTTCTCTTTGTGTTCCCAGATTGACAGGAAAAAAGCTTGCAGGTATGATCCCTCTTTTTGTGCATCTTCTACCTGAAAATGTGCAGCTGTGAAACACTTTTTTGACCCTTGCTTTGTTCCTGTAGGTCCACAGAAGGAAGCAAGCATGTGTAATCATGAAATGGATAGTAGTACACATGGATTTCTTTGTTGAGAGATGCCAATGAGATGGACATATATTTTGAAGAGGACTAAAAAGAGGTAAGGCCTAGGAACTAGAGATATCTGAGTCAGATTTCAAAATGCAAGAATCTGCAAAAGGCTGAGTGTATGGAGACAGCCCTCAATGAGTTCTACTGATCATAGGACACCCCCTGCATAGGGGACAGGTTTGCCATCCTGAGTGGCAACTCTGGCACAGAATGAGAGCCATCCTAACATCTTCAAATACAAAGTGTCTAAGGCAACTACCTAGGTTCCCCCTGATGGTAAACAAACAATAGCCTTATAACCAGAGACATCTGGATTTCTTAGCAAAGAAACAAGACAAGAAGAAACATGGAAAATAAGATGGGCAGATCAAGAGAAATGTTATTCCTTGCTGTGAGTTGAGATGGTAGATTTGGCCTTACCTTTATGTTTCTGGGCAATGGCAGATCTTGAATTTTAGTCACTGAGTTTATTCATGTAGTAAGGACTGAAGAGCCACTTCTCTGGGTGAATGTGGAACTCAAAATATTACAGACCAGGGTACAAATGCTCCTCCTCAAAAGCTGAAGCTTCTTCAAGACTGTCCCACTTTGTTTATATCCAATGTTTATCTGAATAGATCAAAATAGATAAAGGTACCATAAAAAGGAGTGAGTGCTGTTTGCTTCTGGTCACGTAGTTACATGTTTCTCCAGTCTCAGACTGAAGATTCATGAAAAAGCAGCATGAAACAGTATTTATTTCATATACCACATCATGGGTGACTCAGACTTTTGAACGGTCTCTTAAAATGTGTGTTTTTGGATTCTTAGCTGTTCTTTAGGTTTTTGTTTTGGGTTTTAGCTGAAGCCATTGGAGGTACTTAAGCATTTAGACTGAGCATGCATGAAGAGAGAGACATACAATAACTGTATTCTTCTATAAGGAATGTTCCATTATTTTGGGCAACAGGGGATGGAGCACTTAATGATTACCTGTTCTGTTCATTTCTTCTGGGAACCTGGCATTGGCCACTGGCAGAAGATAGGCTATTGGGCTACGTGGACCTTTGGTCTGATCCAGTATGGCCATTCTTATATAAAAACTTCCAAGGTGCCACAGCACTCTCCTTAAGACTTACAATTTTTAAACAGGAAAAAATAGAGGGATTCACTCTAGATGTGGAAAAAAAATTTTCCGTGATCTTTATGTATCTTTTACATCTTAAAACATAACTTTATAATGGACTCTTTCTTTTTGTTCACCTTCTATTTTTAGTCTATTACAAGGATTGCAAGAATAGGAAAATTGGTTTCCTCTCAAGTTTCCTCATTCACAAAAGTTTCCTTTTCTACGGTTCCTAAGGCTTTAGAAACTTTAACAGTGTGTTAATCTAGGATGGGTCATTAGTCTTAAACTGTCTACTTATACCATCCAAATCAGAGTTCTCACCCATTGAGATTTTAGATTTATTTCTGACTCTTTTCTTACTTCTTTTGGTCTTGTCCTTATTGTTTTCTTTCTTTTTCTTCTTGATGAGAAAAAACAGAGGAAGAAGATGGGGAATTTCTAGCTAGTTCAAAGGGATCTGCTCCTGCAAAAATAGTCCATACCAGAATCTACCCCCTAGCAGGGCCCCTTACTACAGAGATAATAAGCCTCTGTTTCATAAAGCATGTCAATATAATAAAGGGAACCAATGCTGGCCAAATGTCCAAAAGAGAAAAAAGGAGGTGGTGAAGGAGAAGTTCCTGACATGTTAAAAGCTTTTCATTTAACCTTTTTATTTTATTTAGTCTTGATTTTTTTATTGTTAATTATATGGACTCACCAAATACACTAAAGGAAACATTTACAATGCAGTATTAATCCAGAGTTACATTTCTCCAGAGATACGGTAGCTGATACCGCTATTAAGGCTTGTTTTCTTTTGTCTGGCTTTGAATTACAAAATCCATTCAGGTTCTACAGAAGCACAGTAAAACATTGTCAAGGCCAGGTGAAATGAGTCAATACACAGAGACAAGCATCTTCTAAGGAGTCTGTACTGGCAAGGCTCCATAGGACAAAACTTAAAGCTGCCTTCCTCCAGCAGCGTCTTCCCCAAGGGGACAGTGGCTCTCATACCACCACCTGCCATCCACAAAGCCAAATATATGTTGGAATGCATCTGCCATTTCTTTAACCCTGGAGTGAATCTAGCTGATAGCCTCAGTGTGGCATACTGGATGAAATCTGACATCACAGTCAAATTCAGTACTGGTAGGCAAAAACTGAGATACTTGATTCTTCCAGGGTTAAAATTCTATGAAAAAGACATAATGCTTTGCTAACAAAATAATAATAGTTAATACTACTTATCACTTACACAACACTTTCTATTTTCAAAGCATGCTATACACATTAGCCAATTATTCAAACATTAAATAAGCTGCTAATAAAAGAATTCCACCTGCTTCTAGTAGAAGGTGAACCGTTGTAATAAAGATTAACAGTATAGCTGAGTAAAGTTCAGCATATCTATGAGTTAGAGTTTAAAAAAGTCATCATTGAGTCTTCCCCCATATTTAACCCTAGCACATCCACTGTTCTCCCTATATATAGTTACCTGCTACCCAATTAACAAGTTATTAAACCTAACATCTGCACTGGTTTTAACTTCAACCTACTTGCATTGTATCCATTAACACTAACAATAATTTTATAGTTACTGCAAAAAATGAAGCTTGTTGACAATATTGTGAGCCTTTTGTCCTGCAGGAACAGGACTGGAGCACTTTAAGGTAATTTTCATCACAGAATTGTAATAATTAATCTCTTTGAGCTCTTGAATTAAGCATTTTGTTTCTCTGTAATGCAGCTAATTGGAAGTACATTTAAAATAATGTTCAGCTCCAGTTTTTCTTTATTTCTTGTTTTAATACTTTGCAAGATTTTAATTTTTTCCCCTTAGTTCACACAATAATCTGTTAAAACTCCCATAAGACACGTGCACACTAGGGATGTTAAAAAGCATTTATTTTGGCAATTTTCAGCGGGTATACAGTTACACGTGGGGATGGGGCAAGCAGAAGCCTGTGCTAAAACTCAGCTTAGTACAGATGGAAGGAGGAGGAGGGAGGAAGTTATGCCTCATCTTTGCATTATACCAGTACTCAAGGCACCTTGGGGCTGCTTCAGGTACTATGTAATTCAGGATTTGTCTGCTCTGGAGATGGAAGGTGTAAATTCTAGCTCAAGCAGACATCCTCATGTTAGTTCTGATTGGGAAAGCACACAAAAAATAGCTATATATTGACAGTGGCACATGTGGCTGGAGGGATGAACTGCCCTGAGCACAATCCCATTTGAGGCCTTCTGAGTGCTTGTTCACTGAAACTACATTTTTATTTTAGTGTGCTAACTCAGTCAGCACTACCACAGGTATGTCTATGTGAGTTGGAGATGACACCTTCTAACCACACATTCCACATAGTCTAGATTTGATTATTTTCTAATCTTTGTATTCTGATACATGCAACGTAAGCTGTGAGAAGAGTGATATCTGATCATGTTCAGGTATCCATTGCATGAGCTACCCCAGAATACTAACAGATAATAAATGAATGCAAGATTCACAATTTTTATTCTTTTATAGAAATAACCCTCTATTTGACAACCAGTATCCCATCAGCTCCTTAACAGGTTGTTGTAATGGAAGCCCTAGAAATAGATCTGACAAGGAAAATAATAGCTTATGTTTCTTATGAAAAGAAATAATCTAAACTCAAAATTTTTTGCATCATTGTAAGCCATAGAAAGTTTGCCCACCCCAACTACGCTTCAGCAGCTACTCAGTACAAGATATGCAGAAAACAAACATCATCTTTCACAAGATGAATGGACTTCATTTAGACTTGGACAGTCATACTTGGCTTCAAGAAAAATAAAATAACCCCCCCAGGAAAACTTTTAGCAGATATTCTCCAAGGGTACATCTATACTGCCATTGTCCCTACTACACCAGAATGGGGAAGGGACTGCACTGCCCCCCCCCCCCCCCCCCCCCAGGATGCAGTGCAGGTCTTGGAAATAGGGGAAGGAGTGGGGTTCTGCCCTGGATTAGGAGCTGTGCTCCCTGGCCATGGCATATACCTGTCAGAGCTCTTTAACTTTCATCTATGCCTGCTCCTGGGACCAGATGTGGCCCTTTGTGACCAGGCTGCCAGCCATAGATATCAATGTTGCGCCATCTGGTGCAGATATCCTGGAAGTTTTCCTCCTCACCCCAAACATCAATGTGGGCCAGGATTCTGCCCCACACCAGGAAGGTGTGCACCTCTTGCGGCACCTAGTAGGCTCCTAGGAGCCATCAGATTGCTCCCTGGGAGTGGGGATGGGTCTTGGGGAGGCTCTAAGGTCACTCATGCTGGCCCTGGAATGTGCTGTGGCAGCTGCAGAGTGGCTGAAGGCTGTGAGGGCCAGCTTCCTGCACAAACCCTTTCCCCTGTGGCTGCAGCTTTAAGGGCTGCAGGGGAAGAGGAAATATAGAGTCCTGATGAGTTTGGACAGAGTGCCCAGCAGGGCACCTGTGGGGTTTCCTGGAGGCTCCTTATTTTGAAATAATTCCAGCTGTCATGTCTACACACATGCTAGTCCAAAATAGCTATTTTGGAATAGGTGTTATTCCTTGTGGAATGAGGTTTACAAAAGTTGGAATAAGCCATCCATTATTCCAAAGTTATTTTGAAATAATAGGATTGCTTTGTAGAGGCTTGCATTATTTCAAAATAACATCAATTTTGAAATAACTGTGCTGTGTAGGTGCACCCCCAGTTGGAGATCATAACTAATATTTGAGAGGAAACACCCACATTTTTTTTACTTCAAAGTACATATAAATATTCAATTTTTAAGGTTGTTTAGTGTGCTCTGTACCTACAAACCATCCATTCTGAAATAAAAAGTATAAAAATAAAAAACCCAGAGGCTTGGACAGATTTCTAAATTAAAGTCTTCTGTCCAATCTTAATCTGATTACTATGTTTGAACAGGCAAAACCTAAGAGAGAGCTACAAGTCCGCTCCAAAAAGACCTTGTCACTGCTATATTGAAACTAAGGCTTTGTCTACGCAGTAACATTATTTTGAAATAACTAGAGTTATTTCAAAATAAAATAGTCCGCATCCACACAGCAGGCAGTTATTTCAAAATAATGTCAAAATACTGTCAAGCTAGAGGACTTCTTACTTCGACTCCTATAACCCACATTATACAAGGAGTAAGGGAAGTCAGAAGAAGAGTGCTCTATTTCAAAATAAGTGCTGTATAGATGCTCCCAATTTCAAAATGAGCTATTTCAAAATAAGCTATGCAATTGACATAGCTCAATTTGCATTGCTTATCTTGGGTACGTCTAAACTACATTCCTCATACAAAGAGGAATATAAATGAAGCAAATCGAAAATACAAATGGAGTGCGGATTTATATATCCTGTGCTTCATTTACATATTCACCTCTGAGCACTTTTTCGAAAAAGGGTTTTTTGAAAGTGAAAGGGCAGTCTAGACGGGTCCTTTAGAAAAAAACCCACCTTTTTCGAAAGAACTCCTCATTTTTCCAGGAGGACGGGTTCTTTCAAAAAAGGGTTTTTTTCGAAAGAACCCCGTCTAGACTGCGCTTTCACTTTTGAAAAACGTTTTTTTAAAAAAGTGCTCAGATGCAAATATGCAAATGAAGCGTGGGATATTTAAATCCACGCTTCATTTGCACTTTTGATTTGCTGCATTTACATTCCTCTTTTGAAAGAGGAATGTAGTATAGACATAACCTTTGAATTAAGCCCTGTTGTGTAGATGTATCCAAGGTGTCTAAAGCATTTGATCGTTAGAAGGCTATATTACCAATCAACTGAGATAGGAAAATCCTGGCTAAAGTTTTAACAAGAGACTAGAAACTATTCTTTCTAATATTTATTCTAGTTAAATTGGCTTTATGTATGAGGCATAAGGCAAATAACTTACAACAAATGGTATTAATAATAACTTTTCATGGGACTCCTTTAATCTTTCAGCCAAAACCTCACTCAGTAGGGAGAAAGCATTTCTGTCATAAACTGAGATTTTCCTCTTAGGTAAATAAATGTATATTTTTGTCCAGACTTTATGTCCTAGGTGAAACTTCTTTATATTAGACCTCTGATCTCAAGTACTACTAATAGGCTTATAGCACCGCCATCTTGCATGAATCAAAGCAGTTGCTCTTTCTGTCCTTTTCTGTTCAATCTGACCTTGGAACTATGAGCTGTAGCTATTTTAACTGACCCTTATGTTTCTTGCATTAATCTTGCTCAACTAGGGTATGTCTACACTACCCTCCTAGTTCGAACTAGGAGGGTAATGTAGGCATACCGCACTTGCAAATGAAGCCCGGGATTTGGAACGAGGTGTACCGGTAGTTCGGAGTAGGAATCCTAGTTCAAACTACCTAGTTTGAGCCCCGTGTAGCCACGCTGCACGGGGTTCGAACCAGCGGGGTTTTAAAAATGTCGGCTCCCCGCTTATGCAAATGAAGCCCGGGAAATTCAAATCCCGGGCTTCATTTGCAAGTGCGGTATGCCTACATTACCCTCCTAGTTCGAACTAGGAGGGTAGTGTAGACATACCCCTAGAGACTTAAATCATGGTATATACAGATTATGCTCTTCTTTTTCACTCAAACCCTGACACCTCTATTCCTCATCTGTCATAGAGAAATTTGTAATTTATGGGGCCTAGAATAAGATAGAACTTGTGTATATTTCTAGAAGAGTCCTGCAATACTAGTTTGATAAATGGAATTTCCTTTTATAAGAAAAAAGATTAATTATTTAGGGATTTTAATATCTCAAAAACAGTCAATTTAGAGTTGAAAAGAAGCATGGATTCCCATTCAGATTATACTCTGAATAACAGAGTTTGGGGGAAAAATTAACTCTGCCATTTTCACTATAGGGTAAGGTTAACCTCATTGAAATGAATATGCTCCCTCACATGATATATCTACTGAACTCTACCTTTATTGGAACACTAGTCTAGTCTTCATTGTTTGACTACTTCCAAACTGCCAGATCCATTAAAACTCCTGATAGGTATTTGTACATAAATTCTATCATAATATATTCTTACCAATATCAATAAACCTAGATATGTTGCATTCCTCATGCAAACAGAGTTGGGAACTACTATAACTGCATCTTAATTTAACAGTGTTTATATGTGATATTAGAAAACTTTGGCTGAGTTCCACAGATTTTCAACAGAAAAACCTTCTATGAGTTACTAGAGCATCTCACATTTATTTAAGGCAGGCATAAAAGAGGATACAAAATGTTGCAATAGCAAAACCTGGGTTAATTTACATATATGTTCTGAGGCTGCCATTGGGTGAATTTTTTGAGAGATATTTTAGGCAGAATATATATAACTGAATATACTTTTAGGCCTGAAACTTTCAAATCAGGATTGATTAAAATCGTCAGAAACTGGTTCCTTCAAACAACACTTGTGGCCAAACAATTCATCTTACAAATGTGAAAATCCTCTTTGCATCCAAAGACTGAAGACTGCTAGAGTAACTCAAAAAAAGAAATGGCAGCATTTAAAATATTTATATAACCAAAAAAGCAAGAACTCAAAATGTTGCAGGACATATGGACCCTAATCTTTGGCTCTTGGTAAGGAGCATTTAGGATCTAAGTCAATCCCACGCTTTCGTTCACTTTGGGTACGTTTAAGATCTAAGTCAATCCCACTCTTTCATTCACTTCCCTTTAAAATAATAAAATATCACTGTTGAATAAAGAACACATTTCTGTAATAAAAATCTTGAAAGCAAATTAAATTTTGACCTATAATTTCATTTATTTTAGTTGCATCAATTTATTTCTGCTTGTGATGAAAATCATGTGCCATGCATATTATGGATAGTAGAGAACATATAACATTCCTATTTATGTGCTTGTAGTTAGATGTAATATAATTCCTGCCTTGAATGTTCGCATTCTCCAGTATATCACATCTTTGAGCCCGTCTGCTCATAGGACAATTTCTGAAAGGTAAGATCAACAGCTCTTGTTACAGCAAGAGTTACAGCACCTTTCCAGTTGTTTTCTAAAGATAACCTCTACCCTGATTTATTGCATACAATCTAAAGAGCTATACTATGTAGAAAGGTAAATTAATGGATTAGCCTCCTGAAACTCAGTTCCAGAATTTATTTACAGAGGTCAACAGCATAGGCAAATCTGTTCACTGTTTATAGTATAGAAGTGTAAGCATTATGACATTTCTCTTTATTTTCCATAGAGGATGAGTGGAATACAAATGACTCAAGCAAGTTTTCCCATAATTGGCATCAAAACATGAGAAAGACACAAACAACATTGATGAGGTCTGCATCCAAAAGAAATAAGGTCACAACCTTTTTGTGAGCCACAAAGGTTAACACCAAAACCACACTTGGAAACTCCTTCCTTTGTCCATGCCCACTTGTTATAAGGTAGAAGGAGAAAAATGTTCTCTTTAACCTCTGAGAATAGGACAAGAACCAATGGACCTAAATTCTAGGAAGAGCAGTTTAGACTGGACATTAGGAAAAACTTTCTGTCAGGGTAGTTAAGCACTGCCTAGTGGACTCTCTGTCACTGGAGATTTTTAATAGCAGGTTCGATAAACACGTCAGAGATGGTCTAGAACAGGGGTTCTCAAATTTAATTGCACCATGACCCCTTTTTGAGAACAAAAATTAATTCACAACCCCAGGAGCAGGGACCGAATCCTGATTCCACCCAAGTCCCATTGCCCCAGGGAAGGTCGGGGCACAAAGTCAAAACCCAAGCAAAGCCAAACCCCAAAAGGCTTCAGCTCCAGGGAGGGGGCCTGTAACCTGAGCCTTGCTGCCCAGGACTTGGGCTTCAGTCCCTGTCAGTGATGCCTGGGCTTTGGCTTTGGCCCCAAGCCCCAGCAGGTCTAAACCAGCCCAATTCTAAAACAGGATCATGACCAATAGTTTGAGAACCCCTGGTCTAGATAGTGCTTAATGTTGCCTTGAGTGCAGGGGGCTGGACTTGAAGTCCTCTTGGGGTCCTACAATTCTATGACTCTCCCTAAGAGAAAGGGTAACTCATTCAGTGCCATCAAATGGGCCAAAAGAAATAGAAGTAGAGAGCAGAATGTTATTAGCATGCTGATGAGACTGCAACCCATACTTTGTCACTAATTCTTCTAGTGGTTATTGAATGGGACTTTCGGAAAAGCCAAGAGAGCCCTGAGGATGGATGACTTATTTCAGTGTTTCCCACGGGGGGGGGGGGGGGGGGAGAGTTGAGCCATTATGGTGACTCTGTTTTCTCCTGCTGGCATCCACTACAGATTGGACCACCCTGGTACAGCACCCTCAGGACCTGGCTGATCCTGGATGAGAGATTTTGCCAGACCAGGGGCGGGACAGAAATGACCTCCCCTGGGCAGCCCAGTTGGGTCATGCACTGGATTTTCTGTCCCTCTTCTGCTCTTGCCTCCTTTGCCTCCACAGCCTGGTTCCCCCGCTCCTGTGTCCATGCAGCCCAGTTGGGTAGTGTGCTGGCCTTCTCAGCTCCCTCCTGCAGTCCAGCTGAGCTGTGCACTGGCTCTCCCTCTCCCCCTGCCCCTTCCAACCTAGCTGAGCTGCATGTTGGGATTCCCAGCTCTTGGCCACCCTCTCCCGCTGCCAACATGGCAGCTTCCCAGCTCCCATCCCCCTAGGCAGCCTAGCTGGACCATGCGCAGGGTTCCCACCCCCCTACGTTAAGCCGGTCTCCTTCTCCCCACCCTTGCATTGCATCAGGCTCCCAGGCCACACAGACCATGGATGTTGCCAGACCAGAGAGTCCTGAATTATAGAGATGCAACCTTTAGAATGGACAACACTATGAAGTCCAGTTGTTACATCTAAGAGACTGAATATGGACATATAATTTTGGCCATCAAATGGAAGAAATTGTGAATTAACAATATATGCACATTTTTATAATGTACAGGAACCTGGAAACCAAAGTGACTGAGGACAGAGAGAGCAGAGAGCTCCAGATATTGTTGTAACTGCTCCTCCATAACCTTCTTGACAATCTTCCTTCAAAAATAAAGATTTTGAAACTGGCCAACAGCTGAGTATATTGTCAGTGGCAAGAAGTGATTTCTTAAATCTTCTTGCCAAAACCAAACAAGAAACCTAAAACATGCTAAGTTCTTAAAATATTTATTTATTTATTTAAATGTTAACACATAACCAAATTGAGCTAGGCACTGTGGAAACATAAACATTTAGTTCTTCCATACCTTCCC
Source organism: Pelodiscus sinensis (assembly GCF_049634645.1). Classification (NCBI taxonomy): domain Eukaryota; kingdom Metazoa; phylum Chordata; order Testudines; family Trionychidae; genus Pelodiscus; species Pelodiscus sinensis. Next base: position 36,843,892 of record NC_134717.1, read on the forward strand.
TTGCTTCGAGCTCAGGCCCCAAATCAGATGTATCCAATATCCGGGATCCAATTTTACTTTACCTATCAACCTAAAATTGATATTGTATACAATGAATACAAGGTGACACCCAGGAAATGTTGTTCCCTGTATTTTGTGTTCTATTGCCTTATATTTAATTTGGAAATTATTTTCTATCATAATATTATGTTATACACTTGTATTTGTAGAACTGCTATTTAAAAATAATCTAATTTATCAAAATGATAGTGAAGAGAGATTTTGGTCCATTTACCATTAGTGGCTCACTCCTACAATTATTAATAATAATATTGAATTTAAGCAGCTTAATAGAGAGTTGTAGCAGAAGGGATATAAAAACTCTTATGATTGCTTTCTTAATAGTCCTTTTGGACATTATATCTATATCTCTCTATGTAAAGAAAATAAATTAATGTTATAGACTATATAGTGTTTGCTATATTATGGATAATGTGATCTCTGCTTAATTAACCATTGGTAAACTCCTCCCATATACATACTCACACAACCTGTATTTCAAGGAACACATAATTGTACAGAACAACCATATTTTTTTAAATACCTTCTAAAACCTAGGAAATTACATTAGGCTTCTTAAAACATGACCTGTCTGAACTAAGAATAGTTACATAGTGACTATGGCCCTGGATCTCTAGAATTTGACAGCCTTATTAAACCTGTTGTTTTTAAATGCTGGATACCAGTATTTTTATTTTTCTTCCTAAAGATCAATATCACTTCCACAGGTAACATAAAGCCCTCCAGATGAGTCAATGAAATATATACCTTACTTATAAGAAAAGATGCAAAAATCAGATTTTGTAAAGAAGATCATTGCAACACAGTGTCATATTTATAGTAAGAGGCCAGATATCAGGATTCACTACGTTTTCTTAAAAAAATAACACCATCACCACAGATAGTCAATTCAAAATGGCTTTGATTTGTTCATTTCTTTCTTTTGCTTTACATTAATAACATAGGCTATAATATGATTTTGAAATGTAAAAATGGTTACACTGCTCAGATTTATAATGAAATGTTTTGTCAGCTTACCTGATGAAAAGAGAGCAACAAATCACAGCAAAGCCCAGCAGTCAAAAATGATATCATAATATGACTCCTGAAATTATCCAGATTTCTGCCCACAAAGGTTTGCAAATTAATTACAATTTCTGCATTCTCAGTGGAAAAGAAAACACAGAGACCTTTCCAGAATCCTCTTTGCTTCTGCCTCCGCTTCCTGTTCTCAGTCTCACTCTATGGTACCCAACATACATAAGAAAACAGCTTATTAGGAGGGGCGGTGGGGAGAGAAATGAAAAGGGGGAAGGGGAGACAGCAACTAACATAGTAGCTCCACCTACTGGCAAACAGTGTGCATAAATGTAAAGCATCAGTTTGTGAAGCAGCTTATGCCAACCTTACACTTGGCTTGACTCCTACATAGTTATGCTCCTCCATTCAAATAAACAAACCAAGCAACCAGACAGATGATTGAATACAAGCACAATACTGACTAATTGTGATTTAAAAGTATTTAAAGTTTAAAATAAGTGAAGTTTTCTGATTTTTTCCCTAAATTACTTTGTTGTAAAATGTTACTGCTTTCATAAATGATAAAAATACAGAAAAAAGAAAAAATGTAAATAAGTGCAGACACTTGACTTGGATATGCAAAAAGAAGTGTGTCACCCTTCTTGTTTTCATATTGCCCTTCTGTTTCAGTTGCCTATCCTTTATTTTACATATCATAAAGTTATAGTTATATATAGTTATTTCTACTATTATATACAAGCACCGAATGATATGTGAGGCAGTGATCAGTCTTTCTTTTAAGTTAGTGGAGCTTCAAGGATGCTCTAATTTATACCCATTATTTATTCTTCCCGTAGCCATGTTGGCAGCTTCAGAATAATCAGGGCTAACAATCCTTAAACTGGAAACTGGGAATGGTGAGGTAGGAGCTACTGTAACATCTGCAATTCAGCCAGAAGTTCCCTCATTCTGGGGAGATGGGAGTGTTTTGATTATAGCTGTGTGACATCACCAGAACAGCACAAAGCAGCAGTTGCAGAAGCAAGAAACTGGACCATAATCTTGTATCCATTATCCATAATCTACTTGTGTTATTCATATAGAACCCAGTCTAGCACAGACTTTTAAAATTGTAACTTTAAATATGTGAGCAATTCCACTGATTTCTATTAGGCTATTAACATGTTCAAATGACTCAAGTCCTTGAGGGCTTTCTTGAATCCATGACACAGGAGTACAGCAGAAAGGGAAGTCTAGAAAACATTACCCATTAGGGACAATTGAAAGAGTTGTGATTGTTTAGTCTGGAAAAGAGAAGACTGGGGGAATATGATCACAGCTTTCAAATACTGAAAAGGTTGTTACAAGGAGGGAGAAAAATTATTCTCCTTAACTCTGATGATAGGACAAGAAGCAATGGGCTTAAATTGCAGCGAAGGAAGTTTAGATTGAACATTAGGAAAAAACTTCCTAATTGTCAGGGTGGTTAAGCACTGGAAAAAAATTGTCTAGGAAGGTTGTGGAATCTCTATCATTGGAGAGTTTTAAGAGAAGGTTAGACAAATACCTGTCAGGAATGATCAGGACTTGGACTTGATGACCTCCCAAGGTTCCTTCCAGTTATATAATTCTGTGATTTAATGAAAGTTAAAGAACCCTATCATTGGCTAGGATGAAGAACTCACACTGCAGTTCAAGACAGGAAGGGCATATATACAAAGCTAAGCCACTTTTGTGTTCCCTCAATTCGGGGTTGCTACATCAGTCCTAAATTACACATTTAAGCAATATAGCCTAAGGTCTGCTCTAACTTATGCTGAATGCCACTAGCCCCCAGGGACTGCTTCTGTTACAGTGATCGGGTACTGTAAAGACACAGGAAGCTCTGTTCATCCTTCCTTCTGGTCATGTTCCTCATATTCACTATAATATGTAAGGTGACATAAGAGTTATTCAATTAACTCTATATCATGGATCTCTCTGTGTTAAAGTGGTCCTCCCATGAATGTGCCTTATACAATAGTGAAAAAATAAGGAATATGATGGCATCTAATATTATGATAAAGTAAATTTATATGCATAAAAGGAAGCCAACTTTGAGTAATGTATCTTTTCTCAACTAATGTACCTACATTAGTAAGGCAGTGTAGGCGCTTGTGTTTTTGTAAAGATTGTCACAGAGTAACAGTGTTTGTCCTTGTTTTGTAATGGGTTCTAATCAAGATTGTTAAAAAGTTACTAACTAAAATTTTTAACACTGTATATGTGTCAACCATAATTAATGGTTTTATACTGTCTTTCAAGTTCTACATGCATACAGACATAAAAACAGACCAGATGTACAAGAATCTTGAACTGTACTCAGACTATACAGTCTGTCAAAAATGTACAAATTCATGTTTGATAGAAGAGCTAGTCTTCATGTTTGATAGAAGAGCATGTTTGATTCTAGAGCTAATATAATTTGTGGGAAAGTAGGTCAAAGAGTTGACTACTCTAGATCTGTTGGGAAGGAGATCTTTGTGAATTGACATGTAAATAATTGACTGAATGTCTTATGTCATAGGATGTTACCCCAGTGGTCCTGGGGCTGTGAAACTACAGCAGCCCTGGGACAGAGGAATCCTGGTAGTCCTGAGGCATTGACAAGAGCTGTGACAGCCCTTGCACCCTGGGAAGTAAAGCCTGATGGCCCTGGTGCAGCAGAGCTGTGGCAGCAAGGACTGACTGGCAGAGCCAGGAGGCAGTGTCTTGGGGGTAGGGGAGCTCCACTGGGTCTGCTGATGGACCCCAGGAGAGCCCAGAGTCCCTTCTGCAGAGGAATGGAATCCCCTGGTCCTGCAAACTCCCTCATTTGGGACCAGTCAGGTCCTGAGAGTTCTGGACCAGGGAGGTACAACCGGTAGCTGTTGCAGTGAGGCCACATGCCAGGGGTGGAGACCCTTTTTTTGGTTGGGGGTCACTGATCCACAGGCAAGAAGATTGTGTGCTTCAGCCCCACAGTGGGATAGCAGGAGGGGGAGAGCTGGAGTGTCAGCACAGGCTCCCCAATGCTGGGGGTGGGGCCCCTGAGCCACGGAGGTCAGACCCAGTCAAGCTGGGGGGGCCACAGATTCCCCACCCCTGCCATATGCCATTGTAGACAATCTTGTCATACCATCTCTCCATAAACTTATCAAACTCAGTGTTAAAACAAGTTAGGTTGTTTGCCTTTACTACTCCCTTTGGAAGGCTCTTTCAGAAATTTCTTCCTGTGATGGTTAGAAACCTTCATCTAATTTCAGACCTAAATGTATTGATGGCCATTTTGTATCCACTTTTTTTCTTGTGCCAACCTTAGCCCTTATCTTAAATAATTCTTCTCCTTCCTTGGTGTTTGTGTGTCTGAATTATTTATAGAGATCGATTTTAGCTCCCTTTATCCTTTGTATAAGGTAGGTTCTCCACTTCTCTGATCATCCTAATAGCCTTTCTTTGCATCTTTTCCAATTGGATTTAATCTTTCTTTGACATGGGAGACATGAATTGCACAAAGTATTCCACATGAGGTCACTTGTATGACATTTCCCTATGTCTACTGGAAAAACCTCACCTGATGCATCCTACGATTGTGTTAGCCTTTTTTATAGCCACATCACATTAATGGCTTATAGTCATCCTGTGATGGGCCAGTACACCAAAGTCTCCTCCTCTGTCACTTCCAATTGATGTATCCCAAGCTTATAGCAAAAGTTCTTTTTAATCCTTCTGTGCATGACCTTGCACTTTTGCGCTATTAAATTTCATCCTTTTTCTATTACTCCAGTTTTCAAGGTTATCTAAATCTTCTTCGATATTCCAGTCCTCCTCCATATTGGCAATACTTCCCAACTTTATGTCATTTGTAAATTTTATTAGACGGCCTCATTTCTTGGGCCAAGTTCATTAATGAAAATGTTAAATAAGGGATTGTGTACACTGCCACTTCACTGTGCTGTAACTTACCTATTCAAGGGTGTGAAAAAACACACCCAAGCACAACAAAGTTACACTGCTGTAAAGCACCAGTGTAAAACAGGCTTTCAGGACTGGGGCTGTGTCCAGACTCAGGGGTTTTTTCGAAAAAAGTAGCCTTTTTTCGAAAAAACTTCCCCTGCGTCCAGACTCAAGCCGCGTTCTTTCGAAATTAATTCAAAAGAACGCGGCTTTTCTTTCGATGGCGGTAAACCTCAATTTACGAGGAAGAACGCCTTCTTTCGAAAGTTCCTCTTTCGAAAGAAGGCGTTCTTCAATGTAAATAGGGCTCTTCGAAAGAGAGCATCCAGACTCACTGGATGCTTTCTTTCGAAAAAGCAAGCCGCTTTTTCGAAATTTCTCCGTGCAGTCTAGATGCTCTCTTTCGAAAGAGGCTTGCAGTCTAGACATAGCCTGGGAGACATGTTCTCCATTCATGTTCTGGTTTACCAGAGTGCTAGGAGAGCTCTTTTCCAGCGCTGGTGTTATGATTGCATGGTGTTGAAGTGCTGTAGTGACAGCATTTTAAACTTGCAATGTAGACAAAGTCTAATGGTTCCAATGACCAATCCTTGAGGAGCTCCAATAGTAACCTTCCCTCCACATTCAGACCCTTGAGTTATTCAGCCCAGTCCAGTTCACCAGTTCCCTTCATTTTTACAGTTTGCCCTTGAATTCAGGATCCTAGTTGCAGGCGTATTTTTGTTTATCCTTCTATTAGGGATGTCAGTGTGTAGATGACTAAACAATTAACTAATAAACCCGGTCTTATCGGTTAATCCTGTCGACTACACACATTTCCCTCCCCCCTTGCTGCCTCTGTATCAGCTGGTGCCCAAGGGGAGCTGTCTTAAATCTGGCCACTCACGAGCACCAAATCCACCAATCCTCCCACCCCCATGCTACTGCCTCTGATAGAGAGGTAGCAGCACGAAGAATAAGGGGGCAGGTGGGAGCCAATAGGCATGGGGAGCCAGATTTTTAATCTGGCTCTCCATGCATGCCGGCTCTGCAAACCTGCCCCCTTCTTGCTGCCTCCAACAGAGGCATGAGGGGGGAGGCAGGAGCCAGTGCTGGAAGGAGCTGTTTTAAAAACTCCATGGTGCTGCCTGCCTCCCCACCACACACACTGCTGCCTCTATTAGAGGCAGCATCATGGGGGGGAGGGGAGGCTGCCACAAAGCAGCCCCTCTCTGTGGGGGGTCTGAGCTAGATAGAGATAGAGAGGCAGCAGCAGGGGGCTCCCCAGGAATGGGGCCAGGAGCGAACTGGCTGCTAGCCCCACCTCCAGAGATTATCAAATAGTCATGTAATCATTAAAATTCGATGTGATTACATGACTATTCAATTACATGGTATCTGACAACCCTGCCTTCTATTTGGTTTAAACTAAATTAACTCGTGATCACCTGAAGGCAGTTCTTCTGTGAGTCCTGGCTACTTAACAATGCTAAATCTATAATGGCATCACCTCTTGTTGCTTCAGTGAATCTTTGGTGAAAAAATCTGTTGATTAGCACATCCAGGAATATCTGGGCCCTATTATTATTGGTAGCATTTGTTCCCCAATCTATATGTGGGAAGTAAAGTCTCCCATAATCACACAATTCCCAGTGGTGTTTGTTTAATTAAAAATATGGAAGAGATTTCTGTCAATATCCAAATCTGTGGCAGACCCTCAAGCACTATCCCAGTGGAGCCTCTGTTACCTTTATATACTATTAGCTGCAGTTTTGAAGGATATTGAGTAAAATACAATTCAACTATCAAAACCATCTCTTTTGTTAAGCAATCAAAATTTTAAAAAACTCTAAAGAAACTGCTATGAATAATCAGTTGAGCAATTGCATAATTAATGTTTGTTACCCCATCGTTCTTACACTGGATAATTTACTTTTCCTTTAGTCACTTTTTTGAACACCTAATACACACTTATGAACACAAATATGTTATCAAGTCCTGGTAGCTCATTAATCTTAAGATCATAAGAATGGCCTGATTGGGTCAAACCAATGGTCCATCTAGCCCAATATCCTGTCTTCCAACAGTGGCCAGCTTGTATTTAAAGGCAACATCCTATGTGACATAGATTCTCTGAATTTCTTACACCGCTTTTATCTTTTCCTCTCTTATTGAATATTCTGCTCATAGAATCTGAAAGAAATATATCTTATCCAATTTCTACTGGCTTAATCCATGTTAAACATTGATTGTTTTATATTTATTAGAATTTTTTTGCTGTCTTTGATTTCTGTCTTCTTTTTCCTTTCCACAGTGGAGGAGAGGGTTCATAATTCTTAGCTCAGTGTTACTGTTATAAAGTCCTGTGGCAAGGGGGATGGTTTGCTGACCTACAGATAACAAGCTACACTACCATTTCTTAGCTCAGTAATTGAAGTTGATAAAACCACAGTGTTGTAAAGGCAACACACTCAGGGTACATCTAAACTACATGGCTCCGTCGACAGAGCCATGTAGATTTGTTGTTTTGGCAAAGGTAAATGAAGCCACAATTTAAATGGTCGCAGCTTCATTTAAATTTACATGGCTGCCGCGCTGAGCCAACAAACAGCTAATCAGCTGTTTGTCCGCTCAGCGCGCTAGTCTGGACACTCCCCTGCCGACATCAAAGCCCTTTGTTGGCAGCCCCAGTAAACCTCATCCCACGAGGAATAACGGAGCTGCCGACAAAGGGCTTTGATGTCGGCAGGGGAGTGTCCAGACTAGCACGCTGAGCGGACAAACAGCTGATCCGCTGTTTGTCGGCTCAGCGTGGCAGCCATGTAAATTTAAATGAAGCCGCGATCATTTAAATCGCGGCTTCATTTGCCTTTGCCTATGTGTCTAATCTACATGCCTCTGACGACAGAGGCATGTAGTCTAGACACATCCTCAGTGACGTAACCCCTTTGAGATAGTAAGAAAGGTCAATGACTGGCTTAAAAAAGAAATTTAACTACTCTTCCCCAGTCAGAAAATTGGAGGCAGTGCATGCAGAACTTTCAGGTTTTGGGGAGAAGGTAAATAAAAAATTTAGCAGGCTACTAAGGGCTATAATATGATTGCAATGGACCTTCTGGAGTTAAAAAAGGGCAATAAAACATATCTCCTTCCCATAGCCTTCTCTGATAAAACAATTATTACAATAATTTCAAAGTATAAGGATTTAATAGTAACTTGGAATCTCAGCCTGCAAATACAACTTAATTGATCACTGAACATGCTTTCTCAAAAGTTATATCCTTCAAGGTATATGCAGTATAAATATCACAAAATGTTGTGTATTCAGGATAACTGTACTCTTTAATTTTACTAATATTCAAATTTTAAAATAATCCAAAATTATTTCAGAAATTATGAAATACCAGCTATAGCCTCACTGTCCTCAAAATGCTACCAGAGTGAGCGGCTCAGTTCTGATACTGTCTTAGTTCTGATATTGGTCACAGTGTGATTCTATTGACTAAAGTGGGATTATTCTGGGTTTTCACCAGGGAAGAACAAAAATCAGTCCCATTGAATTTAATTAAATTAAAAATAACATGCTTAGGTGTAAAAATACCATGCTTACACCTACCCAGGTATCCTAGGATAGAAGCAATAAAACTATAGATGTTTGAACTGTATGTTCTAATTGCCTTGTTGTCCCTCTGAATACCATGGATGCTTAATGCTATTTCCCTTCATTCATTTAGTTATCAGAAAGATGGCAACAGTAGAAAACTTAAATAAGAGCCATCCATAGGCCTTAGTCATGTCAACCTAATCTTCCTCTTTTACTTTAATTGGTCTACTTCACTACACCCAGTTAATACTGATCCTTTTTACCATTTGCTCACTGCCATCTTAACCACATTTCATGATAATTTATGGAGATTTTGCTGTAGTAGAAATCCATGTCTTCTCTGTCTCATTTCACAAAATAAAATGTAAATATATCAGATTCCTTTGAAATCCTTCTGGATCCATAAGATGACATAATCATTATCTATCATGACATCTGAGAACACTGAATTATCCACAGCAATCGCTGCTTATAGTAGATATACCAAATTCACTATATATATAAATAAAATAAAATAAAATAACTTAGAAATTGTTATACCTGGTCAGACCCATTGTCCATCTAGTCCAGTACTCTGTTTCTAGCAATGGCAAGTACCAGGTGCTTCAAAACTGGAAGAAATGCAATGATAGACAATTATGGAATGACCAAGGGGGGCGATAGACTTGCCAGGCCCCTGAGCAAGGTGAGAGGGGCTACCCCAGGCCCCAAAAGGGGCAGGAACTCTGGTGAAAGGGGCAGGGCTGGGGGGGGGGGGACAGCCCAAAGCACTGCCTGAAGTGCAGTGCACCTGCCCACCCAAACAGCCCTCAAAGCTGTTCAGAGCACCCAGCGTGCGCTGTGGTGGTAACTGTGGCCAGGAGCCTTGGGCCCTTCTGAATCATTGGGCCAGAGGGCAACTGTCCTCTTTGGCCCCTGTTGGTGGGCCTAGGAATAACCTGTCCACAGAGGAAAGTTCTTTCTAACCCTTTTCAGCTAATGTTAGCTTATACTCTGAAGCATAAGATTTATATCCTTTCACATTTTTTATTTTACCTAATCCAACTAGATATTGTGTCATTATCCAACATGAAGTTTATTTAGGAATACCACAATACAGTTTCAAAAGGCAACACATTTAAAATGGACCAAAGGAAATGCTTTTTGGCACAACATATAATTCACCTGTGGAACTTGTTACTAGATCTCATTAAGGCCATGAATGTATAGTAAGAGTCAAAAAAGGATTAGGCATTTTATAGGGGTAAAAAAAATAGAACTGGGAGGAGGGATAGTCCAGTGAACCATGACTCAGATAAACTGGCTTCAATTTCTTGTTGTGCTGCAGACATCTTGTGTGATTTAGGGCAAATCACATGCTTCCTTCTTCATCTGTAAAATGGCAATGATAGATAATACTTTCATACTTCCTAGGGGTACTGTGGGATACATGCATTATTCTTAGTCACTCATACTGTGGATATGGAAGTCATAGATGTGTCATATTTATTTACATGTTCATAGCATACTCCCTATTATGCTAAGTATTATACAAACATTGAATAGAAGACAATCCATGTGCCAAAGAATATAATGTCTGAAAGACAAGACAGGCAGATAGAAAACATCAAGCAAGGAACTTGAAAAATGATGTATAATTTCAGACAGATAGAAACATTTTTTAAAATATAGGCAAGTTAGGCAGATAATGCAATTGCAGCAGTGTTCCCAGAGCTAGTCATAGAATCTGATAATCCTCTCCCAGGACACTTTTAAACAAATGCATTCCATTCAGATGCTTCCATTCCATTTATTATCACTGAATCATGCAGTTTAATTGGTCAGATTAACATCACATGGATGGAACTGTTTTGTTAAGCAGACCTCAAATTACAATTTATTTATTTGTAAAGTATCTTAAAGCTGGGATGGTTAGAAAAATAATTGTTCTGTTTACTCAAGCATGCGGGCAGAGCTGGTTTCTATTAGCTATGCTGTGAGATTCAGAGAGAAATTTCTAACAGTTATCTGAAGAGAAAATAGTATTTTTACCACTAAATCTTGCAGAAGTGCTTGTCCAAATGAGATGGAATGAACAGTCAAACACTGCTAATCATCTCTTGTCTCATAAAGGAAAAATGACCTTTTCCTGGCCTGCCTTTGGCCATGAATAGTATGGATATAGAAAATGTTAATGGCCTTGAGTGGCTTTTTTATGAGAAGCATTAATGTGTACTTAAAGATCCATGACTGTAAGAAGGTATAGAAACAGATGAGTAGCTAAAAGTGTTAATACCCCAGATCACAACCATGCATCTTTAAAATAGTGGATTAAAACTAAAGTACATTTTTCGCCTGGCTCTAAAATACATGTGTGATGTATAGGCTTGATTGTGTAGCTCAATTTGGTATATAGGGACAGAATCAAACAGTGTGTATAGTGCATATGTGACAAGAAGACTGGCACTAGGATGTACTGTTGATTCACCACAGAAATATAAGTAGAAGCAAATACAATCTGCTGTTGCTGGGCAAGGAAGGAGTTTCCATTATGAAGAAAGAAGCAACAAGGGGATTTTTGAGCAAATCTACACAATCTTTTTCTGCTTCTATAGTCACTGCATAAATGTGACAAGAAAGCTACATGTGACATCAACAATTTAAGCATTGTGGAGCTGAGAATGGAGTAACTAGCTTTGTATCTTGAAAATACTATGAATCTAGATTCGAAAATACTATGAATCTGAGTAGAAAATATTCCATGCCCTTACCTGTGAAAGCCAGAATGAAATTACTCATTATATATAAAATTACAATGCAGTATCTTTCCTTTAATCAACACAGAAGTTATTTCTATTTTTGTTCCTTTTTTTTTCTTCTGGCCATTGTGTTGTAAACTTGGACAAAGGCTAATACAATTCAGAATAACTTTTTTTGGTACCAGGTAAGTGTAATTAAAAAAAAAGTCATGATGGGTGGCATGTAGCAGAAATAACCAGAATATTTTTGCTTGCTGCTGTGGGATATATGGACTTTGCAATGTCCATCTGGTATTCTACCCTTCTGGCTTTGGATTGCCAGATCCTTCTTTCCTACTAGGGGAAATGGGATGATAGAAAACCCCACCTGGTCTAGGCTGCATATTGCCTAAGAAAATCAGTCTCTAAAATTATACCTGGCACCTTTCCTGCTCAGGGAAGACAGCTCAGGTGAATGCCACCCAGACCAAGCTGTCAGGGCAACAGAGTCATGTCCACAGAACCAGACAAGTGCCCCAATGAGACACACAGGAAAAGAAGGAAGCGGAAGACAGAAATGTTTCTTCTTACTTCTGGCTTTTCTCAGCCTGTCTTCCTCTCAGACGTCCACAGGAGCAGCATCCACCAAAAATTCCTCAGAAAGGGAAGTATCAGAGGGGTAGCCGTGTTAGTCTGAATCTGCAAGAACAACAAGAATACCTGCCTCTGGAATTTCTACTACATGCATCTGACAAAGTGGGTCTTTGCCCAAGAAAGCTTATGCTCCAATATATCTGTTAGTCTATAAGGTGCCACAGGACTTCTCAGAGGGGGAAGTGAAGCTTAGGGGATAATCTCACCAAAAATCAAGCACAGCTCTGGGATACAGCTATGAATCTGACACATTGTAGAACTGAATTTTTAGTCAAAATATTTTAAAATACAGTTTGGCAACAGAGGGGCCTGCTTGAGTCACCAGCCACTGTGGAGGCAAAAAAAATCCTGGTGGGAATTTTGAGGGAAGAGCATTACCTTAATGCCCATAACTGATCAGACGGGTTCTGCTGCCACATTGCAAGAACACTGGAGTATCATTGAAGCCGATCTGTGGATTTTATTACATGAAGAAGGGAGATTTTCTGATAAGTATAGATACATTTCCCCTTTCCTATGGTAAATTATAACAATGGTTAACTCCCTGTTAAAATTGTCATTGTATTTTCAGTTTCAATTTGTCTAGCTCCAAATATTTGAGATTCACGTGTCTGTTTGAGCATGGAGAATGTCTTTGGGAAGATGGAGCTTCACATGTAGAGTCAAAGGACTAGGGCAGATCCCAAACCAAGGAATTTTTAGTTTACTGTTGTGTTACTGTTAGTTCTGTTTTAGTTTGTTGTTTTAAACATCATGCCTCCCATAAATCCCAGTATATTCTATGTTCTGTAACATTTACATTCTTTTCTCTTTCTTAAAAATTCTACATTTTGCATTTGCAAAAAGCACACCCACTGGCTTGCTGTTAGTAGCTTCTTCCTGTCTGTGAGCTGGACACATTGATTTTTGTTGCCCACAACAGCTGTCAGCTCAGGATTGAAAAGCTGGATTTGAGTATTGCTCTTGGAAACACACACATGGCAGTGCCTTGCATTCCACTTAAGCAATGTAAGTAAAATGTTTCAACCACAAAATGGAAGAGACGTTATGCCTAGATTCCTCACAGACACTGATCTCTGCTCATCACAGTTGGGGTATTGGGGCAGGTGGTTAAAAGTGACTTTAAACTGCTGAGAAACAGTTCATTCCAACATGTAATTGAGAGTAGTTTGATAAGTGATAAATACCAATAGCCCAGAATGGACCGGATAAGCCAGACCACAAGTGCTCTGATCACATCCTTGGAGAATGGGAGGAGTATAAACCTATGATGGCAGCTATATAATTTGAAGAATTCTCGTAGGCAGGAGGAATTTCCCAAGTGGCTAAAGAGTTTTGGGATTATTCTATACTCAGGAAGAGGCACAAAGCAGCCCTATCCCTCCAGAGAATCCGACCTGTTATGAGTTTGTACAGATGCACAATTGAAAGAAAAAAAGTAGAAGTTCTGAATACTTGTAAGTTCTTTCTTTCAGACAAAAATCTACTGATTATAGAAGGCACAGGTGCATTGCTTCCTACATTTTATATTCTATGTATAGGCTTGGCAAATATATATTCAATGGATAATATTGATACTCATTTTTCAACTCTTAGATTTTTATCAATTTGAATTTTCAGAGTTGTCAGAAATAGAAGGTGTCAGGCAATTATTTAATGACAGATGACATTGATATTCAAGATTTAAAGCTTCAGACTGTTAAAACAAATTGTCAGTGTTACATGTCAAATATTCTTAAATCAACAAATCATACCTCTTTTTCTATGGAAGCTAGAGTTTGACCTTTTGCTCCATCTCTTTTGGGTAAATGTTTTTGCATGATTTAATAGAAAAGTTATTTCCTATGTAGATGACTCTTAGTCATGCTCTGAGTTGCAAAGAGATATTTCTAGTATAAACCAACTCTATCAGCATGCTTGAATGAGCAGAAAGATTCTTCTAGCTATCCCAAATTCAAGACAATTAGCCAATAAGAAAATTAGAAAATGAAATTTGTTCAATGGACAACATTTATTTGCATCCAAATAGTGATTACTATCTGGTAAATTAAATCATGAATGAGACCAATTGGTTGCAGGTGTACTCTGGAGAGTATTATTAGATATAGTATTAGCTTTGAAAAATTTTGCTAAAATGTGTTGGCTATCACAATGCATTTTGCTTCTATTCTTCTCAAAAGAGTTGTTTTGTTTTTATTTTCTTATTGGGTCTGGTTGTGGTAACTGGGAAAATGTGTAGCCATTATTAAACTAAATTTGTTGAACAGATGTAGTATTCAAAAGAGACTTCATATTTTTGAAAGTGACCTGAGTTTATGCCATTTTGTAGTTTCCAGAATTGTACAATGGTCTTCACAGAACACACGAAGACATGATTACTTCCTGAAAGAGTTTCCATTGTACATTTAGTCTGTGACTTGAATTCAGGTATCAAAAGGCAGGAAAGAGTACAGAAAGACGAAGGTTACAGAATTTCAATAATGACATTATTCAGGTTAGGTTTCTGTACAATTTGGTGGTCTAATTTTGTTTGTTTTGTGTTTAAAGATGTGAAAATATTATTGACAGAGGTTAGGGGTATAGTTGAGTTTTCAGTATACAGGCTACATCTACACTGGCAGCTTCTTGCACAAGAACTGTTTTGCCGAAGATTTCTTGAGCAAAACGTCTTCCACAAGAGTGTGTCTACACTGGCATGTGCTTTTGTGCAAGAGATGTGCTTTTGCGCAAGAGCATCCATAACAATGTGGATGCTTTCTTGTGCAAGAAAGCTCTGATGGCCATTTTAACCATAGGGGCTTCTTGCGCAAGAAATTCATGTTGCCTGTCTACACTGCCCTCTTGTGGAAGAGCTCTTGCGCAAGAGGGCTTATTCCTTGTGGGGAGAGGAATAACTCTTCTGGAAGAAGCCCTTGTTTTACAATGCTAATGTTGTAAAACAAAGTAAATTTACTTGTGCAAGAATGCACATGTAGTGTAGATAGGCAAGTTTTTGTGCAAGAACAGTTGTTCTTGAACAAGAAGCCGCCAATGTAGACATAGTCTATGAGTTTAAATAAGGAAAGGGTAGTGGTATGGTGGACCAAGTAGGGAGGATATTCCACATGTGAACAAAGACTTCAATATGACTTCAGCACTTATGGACTTTGCTGAATAGGGATGGATTAAATCAAACTCTGGCATAATTCTTGCATTTTTTTTAAAGAAGGGAGATATCTTTTTACATATTCCCATACTCAGAAACTACTAAAAGATTTTTTGTTAAACTTTGCAACAATATTCGTACCAAAGTCACGGATAAATTCTGTCCACCTTAGATCACTCCACTGGCACAAAACAGCCCAAAACCCGTCTTAAAGATTTGCATCCTTTGACAGGAACAAGGCAGACAGAACTCACCACTAGATCTACGGTTTTCATTTAGGCAGAGACCAACATTGGAACATTTCTACTAAAAAGAGAGAAAAATTCAGAAGTGGGCAAAAGAAGCTAGACAATAATGGAAACTATCATACACGGCTACTGCCATTTCAATAAAGCAGCAGTAAGTAGTAAGGCATTTGACATGGTCTCGCATGACCTTCTGAACATTAAACTAGGGAAATGCAACCTAGATGAGGCTACTATAAGGTGTGTGTATACTTGGCTGAATAACCATTCTCAGAGAGTAGTTATTAACAGTTCACAATCATTCTGAAAGGGCATAACATGGGATTCCACTGGGGTCTGTTTTCGGACCAGTTCTATTTAATATCTTCATCAATTATTTAGAAGATGGCATAGAAAGTAAAATTATAAATTTTGCAGATGATACCAAGCTAGGAGTGGTTGCAAGTACTTTGGAGGACAGGGTCAAAATTCAAAATGATCTGGACAACTAGAGAAATGGTAAACAGGATGAAGTTTAATAAAGAAAATACAAAGTACTCCACAGAGGAGGGAACAATCAGTTTCACACATACAGGAAGGAGTACTGCTGAAAGGGATCTAGGCATCATAGTGGTTGACAAGTTAAACATGAGTCAACAGTGTGATACTGTTGCAAAAACGCAAACATGATTCTGGAATGAATTTACAGGAGCATTGTGAGCAAAATGCGAGAAGTAATTCTTCCGCTCTACTCTGTGTTAATGAGGTCTCACTTGGAGTGTTGTGTCCAGTTCTGGGTAACGCATTTCAAAAAAGATGTGGAAAAATTGGAGAAGGTCCAGAGAAGAACAGCAAAAATGATTAAAGGTCTAGAAAACATGACCTATGAGGGAAGACTGAAAGAATTGGGCTTGTTTAGTTTAGAAAAGAGAAGACTGAGAGGGGACATGATAGTGGTTTTCAAGTATCTAAAAGGGAGTTTCAAGGAAGAGGGAGAAAAATTGTTCTCCTAGGCCTATGAGGATAAGACAAGAAGCAATGGGCTTCAATTGCAGCAAGGAAGGTTTAGGCTGGGCATTAGGAAAAACTTCCTAACTGTCACGGTGATTAAACACTGGAATAAATTGCCGAGGTGGATTGTGGAATCTCCATCACTGGAGATATTTAAGAGCAGGTTAGACAGACACCTGTCAGGGATGATCTGGACAATGCTTGGTCCTGCCATGAGGGTAGAGGACTGGACTAGATGACCTCTCAAGGTTCCTTCCAGTTCTGTGATTCTATGATTCTATTAAATGTATTGATTTATAAATAATCAGTATGTATTTTGATTGCACACTATGAAAGCTATACATAATGATTTAAAACAATGTCAGTGAATCTTCACTGGGTCTTTTCCATCTCTGTTACATTGTTTTCAATAATTGATTAACCTTATCTTCTTATTGTGTGGTTAAAAACAATTAGTAGATTTTCACCCATTTTGTGAAGTAGGCCACACTGGTATTGAATCAATTCTATTGTAGATTTCAATGAAATATAGCTTGTGTGACAGTGATTGTTTTATGAAAAGTGAAATCAATAATTGATTTACATAGAATAAACTTTAGAATGCAAACATTTAATTGATGTTTTAGGCCCATGTTTTTGGCCCTCAGAGGACCTATGCATTCTGGATTAACTATCCAGACGTGTAGAAACATTTATTAATATTACAAACACAATATACTTAGAAGTATTTTTGCATGGAAAGTCTGTGCAGGAAGAGCTGTAGTTCAGCACCAAGGACAGCACTTAGCTATAAATGAGGAACTTGACTAGTAGAGATAAAAGCTTTCATTTAGGTACAGCAATAAACTTTTATTCCTGAAAACTTCAAGGATATCATTTTTAGAATTCTTTAATGGTGATAATTTCTATGATTATAACATGTCTTGAAAATGCTGGACATATTTATATTTTTATAGTTTCTTGTCTTAGGTGTCATATAAATACTCATTGTAAACTTTTTCTCTATAAATTTGACAATAAAAACAAGCATTTTCTGAAGTGCATTTTCAGGGTGATGACAGCACTTTTTATTTATGTAACATAAAGGAATATGAAATCATTAAAAAAAATTCTTAGACTTGCTAGTTTTCAGTTTATGTAAGCTGTGGGGATGAAGAAGTTTGCAGCTTAATCTGCTATCTTCCCCCACATGCATGGTCTCCTGAGGTTCATGGAATATCTTATGTATATATGTTTTGCAGAACTGCATGGCAATTGTCCCACTCAGAAGATAGAATCATAGAATCATAGAATACTAGGACTGGAAGGGACCTCGAGAGGTCATGGAATCCAGTCCCCTGCCCTCATGGCAGGACCAAATACTGTCTAGACCATCCCTGATAGACATTTATCTAACCTACTCTTAAATATCTCCAGAGAGGGAGATTCCACAACCTCCCTAGGCAATTTATTCTAGTGTTTGACTACCCTGACAGTTAGGAACATTTTCCTAATGTCCAACCTAAACCTCCCTTGCTGCAGTTTAAGCCCATTGCTTCTTGTTTTATCCCCAGAGGCCAAGATGGACAAGTTTTCTCCCTCCTCCTTATGACACCCTTTTAGATATCTGAAAACTGCTATCATGTCCCCCCTCAATCTTCTCTTTTCTAAACTTAACAAATCCAATTCTTTCAGCCTTCCTTGATAGGTCATGTTCTCTAGACCTTTAATCATTCTTGTTGCTCTTCTCTGAACCCTCTCCAATATCTCCACATCCTTCTTGAAATGCGGTGCCCAGAACTGGACACAATACTCCAACTGAGGCCTAACTAGCACAGAGTAGAGTGGAAGAATGACTTCTTGTGTCTTGCTCACAACACATCTGTTAATGCATTCCAGAATCATGTTTGCTTTTTTTGCAACAGCATCACACTGCTGACTCATATTCAGCTTGTGGTCCACTATAACCCCTAGATCCCTTTCTGCTGTATCCCTTCCTAGATAGTCGCTTCCCATTCTGTATGTGTGAAACTGATTGTTCCTTCCTAAGTGGAGCACTTTGCATTTGTCTTTATTAAACTTCATCCTGTTTATCTCAGACCATTTCTCCAATTTGTCCAGATCATTTTGAATTATGACCCTATCCTCCAGATTAGTCGCAACCCCTCCCAGCTTGGTATCATCTGCAAACTTAATAAGCATACTCTCTATGCCAATATCTAAATCGTTGATGAAGATATTGAACAGAGCCAGTCCCAAAACAGACCCCTGCGGAGCCCCACTTGTACCTTCCGGCATGATTGTGTACCATTAATAACTACTCTCTGAGGGTATGTCTACACTACCACCCTAGTTCGAACTAGGGTGGTAATGTAGGCATCCGGAGTTGCAAATGAAACCCGGGATTTGAATTTCCCGGGCTTCATTTGCATCTCGCCACTCGCCGCCATTTTTAAATGTCCGCTAGTGCGGACTCCGTGCCGCGCGGCTACACGCAGCATGGACTAGGTAGTTCGGACTAGGCTTCCTATTCTGAACTACCATTACTCCTTGTTTCACGCACTAGCGGAAATTTGAATTTCCCGGGCTTCATTTGCATAAGCCGGGTGCTGCCATTTTTAAATCCCGGCTAGTTCGAACCCCGTGCTGCGCGGCTACACGCGGCACGGAGTAGCTAGTTCAGATTAGGCTTCCTAATCCGAACTAGCTGTACTCCGCATTCCACGAGGAGTACAGCTAGTTCGGATTAGAAGCCTAATCAGAACTAGCTACTCCATGCCGCGTGTAGCCGCGCGGCACGGGGTTCGAACTAGCCGGGATTTAAAAATGGCGGCGCCCGGCTTATGCAAATGAAGCCCGGGAAATTCAAATCCCGGGCTTCATTTGCAAGTGCGGTATGCCTACATTACCCTCCTAGTTCAAATTAGGAGGATAGTATAGACATGCCCTGACAGACCTGAGAGTCAGGAGGACCTCCCTGAACCCTGGTGCCAGCCGGCACCCCCGAACTCTGTGAGCCGGCCAGAGCTACTGGACGAGCAGTGCCCCAAGGGCCATCCCAGACAACCCTGCCTGCTGCAGCCAGCCTACCAGCTGGAGCCGGAGGTCCTGAAAGCCATTGAGGCCTGTATTGGGACGATGGGACTCCTGCCAGAGGAGACCCTCCTTGACTCCCCAGGGGACCTGCCAGGGAATCAGGTATCAGCTGAGGGGGAGAAAGGAAGTGGCCCAGGGAATACCTCAGGCTGGTAAAAGCCCTAGGCCAGCGCGTTTCAGGCTGGAGCCCCCGCTGTGCCAGAAGCAGCTGTCCTGCTGCTTCTAGGGCCCTGGGCCAGGGAGCAGTAGAGTAGGTGGGCATGCAGGCTCCCCCCCCCCCGCCACCCACCTATTGGGTGGCAGTCTCCCCCCTCACCACCACTGCAGGTGAACTACCTGCTCTCCTCCCAAACCAGGAGCTTCCCTAAACATGGGTGTTTGCTGCCACACCCTGAACCAGGGCCTGGCTCCCTCTGGCTGAACTGCTATGGTGTTTGTTTGCAGCCCAGCATGTACCCAGGCCTGGGCCTCTAGTATTGTTTGGGTTGTTGCCCCGCCATGCCCCAGGGCCAGGGCTCAGTTACTGTGTTTGCCCCGCCCTGCCCCAGGATCAGGGCTCAGTTACTGTTTTTGCCCTGCTTTGTACCAAGGCCAGGGCTCAGTTACTGTGTTTGCTGCCCCTGCCTGTGACAGGCTTGGGGCCTCTGGACACACGTACTGTGTTTGGACTGCCCAGCCTGGAAGCTGGCGTGGGACTCTTAAAAAGACAGGACTATTGCTGCTGCCTCGCCCCTGACTGAGGACTAAGGCATCCAAAACTGTGGGAGCTTATTGCTAGCTCTTCCGTGGCCTTGGGACAGTGATGAACCCTGCACCTGTGACCTGGTCAGGAAGGAAGGACGGGTGCCGGAACATTTGCCTCCCCTCTCGGCCTGAAGCAAGGCTGGGCCCCTGAACTAATTGCCTCTCGCTCTGACCTGACGGAAGGTCAGGAATTGGACTTTGGGACTAGAGTCTTGAGGGACTATTTTAAGAGGCTGCGCAGTGGGGCGGACGCGCTGCCCACTAAGCCAGAGGCAGAGGAACCTCTCCGGGAGGCCTACCGGCCTACACCTACAATGGCCATACCAGTGACAAATACAGAGGTAAAATAAACTCTTTATTAGTACTCTAGCTTTTCTTGTATGCACCTTTATATTATCCATTAGACCACAGCATTATATTGGGAGCTCATGTTCCATTGATTATCCACCACAATCCCCAGATTTTTTCAGTCACTGCTTACCAGAATAGAGTCCCTTCCTGTGAGGATGGCCTACATTTTTGTTACTAGCTGTACACATTTTTATTTAGCCATATTAATAATGCATATTTTTGCTTGCATCCTAATATTATGCTATCCAGATCATTTCGTATCAATGACCTATCTCTTCATTATTTACCACTTCCCTCAGTTTTTGTGTCATCAGCAAGATATTAGAAACGATTTTCTTCCTGGTCATCGACGAAAATATTAAATAGTGTAGTGTCAAGAACTGATCATGATGACTCCCCTTTACAATTACATTTTGAGAGCTATCAGTTAGCCAACTCTTAATTTATTCAATATATTCATGTCAATTCTATATAATTTTAGTTTTTAAATCAAAATGTAAGTTGGTACAATGTAAAATGTCTCACAGAAGTCTAAATCAATTACTCACCATAATTCCCTTTATCAACTAAATGCGTAATCTCACCACAAAATTTATTTTCCATAAACTCATATTGCTGGCCTTTAATTCTTTATTACATCAATCCTGTATCAGCAATGGCATTGTCTTACTCAGATTGACAATCCATTAATTAACTGGGTCACCCTATTTACTCTTTTTATATATTTGCCCAACATTAGCTTTCTTTCTGTCTTCTAGAACTTCCTCAGTATTCCAAGACTTGTGGAAAACCAGTGAGCTCCTCATCTATGCAACGCACTTGGGAAGGGGCATGCAGGGTCAAGTGCCCCTCAGCAGCTGGCGTGGGTTGGAGCAAAAGGGGCAGGGCCAAATCCTCTTTCAGCCATTGGAACACTCACATTTCCTATAGTAGCATCAGAATGTGACTGTAGGTACTAAGTAATTTTTGACTGAAAAACACACCCCATGTTTGCAATAATCTTGTTTGCTTTTCCTGTGCCAGAAAAAAAAGGTGGCACAAAAACCAAGCCTTCCCTCACCTCAGGCCAAGGTTCATGGTTCCTTCAAATAGTGTAGCGGATTCCTCAGGTACTGCTTTTTGTAACTAATTGCTTAACAGATGATAAATTTGAGGGTAATTTTATTATAAAGCTCAACATCATTGACATTGACATAGCCACTCGCTTTGAAACTAGACTAGCTGATAAGAGGCTCTCTATGTGAGACACATCACACCTTTTTTTGTCCAGGTGTTCAGTTGAAAACAGGACACCTGGCAACCTGCTGTGCACATTGTTCTCGCATTCCAAAAGGAAGTCTAAAGAGAGCTACCCTACTCCTGAAACTTCAGTGGTACAACTATGCAGAAAAAAAAGAGGGGCAGAGGCTCACCTTGAGATCATGGACCCCCTCTTGGCTGTACTGAGTAGGTTCAAAGGCTTGGAGATATTTGGAAGCCAACACAGCTGCAGCAGAGCTAAGTTGCAATGCCAGTCACTTGTCATTTTTGCTGAAATGGATTTGGCTCATGGTTTTCTCCCATAACTTTTGTTCAGCCAAAACCTAGTTGCAAGGATTATGAAATAGACCCTTAGTATGTTCAGTTTCCGACTGAATATTTACAAGATTTAAGGTTTGTATAATAAAGCAGAATCTGCTCTCTAGTAGTTCCATCTTCAGTAAACACCTGATTGACATGATCTACAATTTAATAATTATCAACAATGGAAATGAATGGTATGTCTTTCTGGAAAAAAATGCATTATTGCCTCTTTCTGACATTCTTAAACAAGCTAAAACTTTTTTTTTCATTTACAAATCACAGACAAAACAAAAAGGTATAATAAAGTTGATTTGGAAAAAAATCTGTGTTATTATATGGATAGTCTAAGTCTGTAACTTTGCTTTTTTTCTCAAACTCTAGAATGAGCTGCCATTATCTTCTGCACCCTGTGCAAGGTGAACCAGTACAAATCCCCAACAATTCTGAATGTCCGCATTTTATTTGCACAAGTACAAAAGACTGTATAACCAAGGTAGTGGAGAAATAGGTCCAATACATGAAATGAAAAACAGCATTGACAATCAGCAATCATCACAATGCTGAGAAAAAGACAGATAAAACAATACAATAATTAAATAAAAATAAAACAAAACAGCAAGACAAAGACCATGCAGAATAAATGCTACATCTCATCTATAGTGGCTAAAGGTTAGCGGTGGTTAGAGAGTTAAAATTATTTCTTTCTTCTGTGTGTCTAATTCATGATTGTCAGCTCAGAAGTTGGCTGTTTTTCCTATTCTCACACAGAATCTCTCTGTTTCTGTCTTATGTTCATCTTTTTTCAAGCATTAAAACTAGTCTCCATAATCAGTTTTTCCAAAAAGCAATATATTGATTTCTGTGATACCAAGAATTATTTTAAACTTTCACCTTGCATTTGTAGTCCAGATATGTTGTCCTAAAGTCTGTAGTATGTAGTGTTTGTACCACACTCCCAGAGAAATCAACATTATATATGTAACCAGCTGTGGCTGATTCACCTTGCTATAGGGAATCCTCCAACAGCACGGTGACTCCTAAAACACACCATCTGTTGCTGACATAAAGAGCATGACTAGAGCAAAACAGTGTGTGACTGGGTCTGCCATTTCAGTCTCTTACGACCACTGGCAGTCAGCATAAATTATGGTCAGAAGGGACCATCGTGATAATCTAATTCTACCTTCTGCACATTGCAGGCCACAATCTCACCCACTCAATCGTGTAAGAGACCCATAATTCAAAATGATTTAAAAACTTCAAATTACAGAGACGCTGCCATTTACAATAGTTTAAATCTGAAAGTTATGCATGCCTTATGCTACAGAGAAAGGTGAAACCTCTTCCCTCCACCACCAGGGTCTCTACCAATCTGATTTCAGACAATTCTTTCCGAGCCTCAGATATGACCCACTAGCCAGACTTCTGGGAAGAATATTTTGCAGTAGCTCAGAGCTCTCAAAATCTAGTGCCCCATCATCAATCAATAGAGATATTTGTTTCTAGCAGTCACAGATTGGCTACATGCTATTGTGGGCAATCTCATCATACCATCCCCTCCATAAACTTATCAAAATGTGCATTGAAACCAGCTAGGGTTTTTGCCCTCACTGTTCCCTTTGGAAGTCTGTTCTAGAACTTCACTCCTCCGATGGTTAAAAGCCTTTTCGTAATTTCAAGCACATTGATGGCCAGTTTATATCCATTTGTTCTTGTGTCCACATTGGCACCTAACTTAGAATCTCCCTCCGTGATATTTATCTCTCTAAGGGCACGTCTGAACAGCAGTGCTATTTCAAAATAACTAGCATAATAACAAAGGGTATGTCTACACTACAGTGCTAATTCGAACTAACTTAGTTTGAATTAGTTAATTCGAACTAAGCTAATTCGAACTAACAGATCCAGACTAAAAAACTAGTTCGAATTAGCGTTTTGCTAATTCGAACTAGCATGTCCACATTAAGTGGACCCTGAGGCGGGGTTAAGGATGGCCGGAAGCAGTGCCGGCAGGGCATCAGATGAGGACTTAGAGCGTGGAGCTGCTGTCTCAGGCTATTCGAGGGCTGTGCTTAAAGGGACCCGACCCCCACCCCAGACAGACAGTTCTCAGGGGTGCCCCGTTTGCAAAGCAGTCCTGGCTTGGAGAGCCCGGAGTACCCACACTCGGCACATCACAGCACTCGGCCATCAGACCGGCTGCACTTGCCGCAGGTTGCCATCCGGGGAGAGGAGGCAATTGACGGGCTGCAGGAGAGCTTCCACCCCAAGGAGCCTGCAGAGCCAGCCCAGTCCTCCCCATCGGGGGCTCGTACCCCATTCCTCCCTCACCTCCTTCCACTTACCCTTCCCTAGCCCCCCTTCCTGATGTACAAAATAAAGGACACGTGTGTTCAAAAATAGAATCTCTTTATTTAACAAAAGGGGGAAACTGGGAAAAGGAGGTGGGAGAGGGGAAGAGAGAGGCTGGGAGAGGGGAGGGGGAAAACTGGGAGGAGGGAGCTGGAAGAGGGAAGCAAGGGAAAGGAGGGGGTGGGGAAACTCAAGGATCAGGGGTGGGGGGTCTCGCCGGGCCAACCGCCTCCCAGCACGGCGAGGGAGGGGGTCTCGGCGTCCCTGGGGGGATGGGGTGGAGGGTGCGGAGGTTGAGGTGGGGGGGTGTGGACATTGAGGAAGAGGGTGTGGGGGTTGAGGAGGAAGAGGTGGGATGGGGGGCAGGAGTGGGAGGAGGGACAGCAGTTGGGAGGGCAGCAGGCGCAGGACCAGCACGGGGCACCATGCTCTGCAGCAGGACCTGCAGGTTTGTGCTCAGCCCTTGGACCTCAGCCAGCAGCTCATGGCGGAGCTGCAGGTCTGCCCGCATCCAGGCCTGCAGTGTGTGGTGCATGGCTCGCAAGGACCCCAGGTGCTGGTTCCAATACTCCTGCTCCGTGCTGGCGGTCCGGAGCAGGCCACGGGTACGGGAGCATGTCCCGGGCGGGGTGGTGCACCCTGCATGAGCATCTGGTGCAGCTGTAGAGAAAGAAGAGAAGTGGTCAGTTCTCCCTGGGGACGCAGAGGATGATGCCCAGCCCTCTCCCCCACCCCGCAACGTGAGGGTGACCATGGCCTGCACCGTCACAGCCGCTGTGCTTGTACAGAGGCCATGGTCAGGATGTCTGGCTCTCCCCGGGACTGGGAGCTGCCCCAAGACCACACCCATGTCCCTGTGCCATGTATAGTGTGGCCGGGACGGTGGGAGGGAAGGGAGAGATGTCCCCTGCCTCCGTGTAGAGGGGACATGTGAAGGGAAAGCATCCTGCTGGGTCCTGCCCCGGGGTTGGGAGCATGTCAGGTCTCTTCGCACAAGCATGTGGCTATTGGGCCATGGCCCCTGGGTGTCACGCAGCTGGAGCCACCTGCCCAAGGGTGGCATGGCACGTGCGAGCATGTGAACAGGTGTCTGCGTGATCCGTGGAAGGCATGGCCTACGTGTGTGGTCTCTGGTCTCCCTCCCGCCTTCCCCCCCCCTCCCCCGAACTATTTAATTCGAACTACTTACCCGGTACGGTCTCCCTGGACGCTGGGACATCCTGCGGTGGCCCCTCTGGTCCCGGCTCGCTGTCCCCCGGGCTGGCACGGACTGCCCCGCCCCCCAAGAGTCGGTCGAGGGCGGGGAAGTAGGGGCAGGTGTCAGCCCCTGCAGCGGCGCCGCCCCTGGTGGCCCTGGTGTACCCCTGCCGCAGCTGCTTCACTTTAATGCGCACCTGCTCCCGGGAGCACCTGTGTCCCTTTCGGGCCATGGCAGTCGCTATGCGGCCATAGATGGCCACGTTCCTCCTCCTACTGTGAAGATCATGGAGATTGGGGGCCTGCCCCCAAACCTCAATGAGGTCCATGACCTCCGCACTAGTTCAGGGGGCCGTGCGCCGTCTACAGCCCCTGGCTGGCCCCTGGGTGCTGGGGTACTGGGCAGGGGACGGCTCGCTGCCACTGGCTGCCTGGCTCATGGTGGGGCCACTGCATCAGGGGCAGAGACTGCTGGCAGGGCTGGCTGTCTCAAGTGCCGTCTGGCCAGAGTCTACCCCTTTAAGGGCCCGGGGCTGGGGGAGAGGAGAGGAATTTTCCTGGTTGTGCCCAGAGAGGCCACCAGGGGGAACCTGGGAAGGGCTAGCCTCCCACTAGTTCAAATTAAGGGTCTACCCAGCCCTTAATTCGAACTAGTAAGTTCGAACTAGGCTTAGTCCTCGTGGAATGAGGTTTACCTAGATCGAACTAAGCGCTCCGTTAGTTCGAATTAAGTTCGAACTAATGGAGCGCTAGTGTAGCGCCTATCAAAGTTAATTCGAACTAACGTCCGTTAGTTCAAATTAACTTTGTAGTGTAGACATACCCAAAGTGAGTGTCTGCATAGAAAGCCCGTTATTCCAAAATAATTTCGAAATAATGGGCACCTTATTTCAAAATAAGTGGCTCCAGGGCTCCCCACAGATGCCCTACTGGACACTCTGTCCATATTCATCAGAACCCCATAGTTCCTCTTCCACAGCCCTTAAAGCTGCAGCCACACAGGTAAGGGCTTGTGGCACAATGCAGTCCCTGCCTGCCCTGTGCCACGCTGTGGTAGGCTCCATAGCTTTTGTTGCTGCCATGAGCCACCTCCATGCTCCCACCAAGCCCTCCATGGCTGCAGCTAAGCAGGAAGCCTACTCCCCAAATCCTGCTTGGAGATGCGACTTCATGGTCTGGTGCAGAGTTCCTGGACTTCACTGAGGTCTGGGGAGAGGAGGCAAACCTCCAGGATCTCTTC
This sequence comes from Pelodiscus sinensis, assembly GCF_049634645.1. NCBI lineage: Eukaryota > Metazoa > Chordata > Testudines > Trionychidae > Pelodiscus > Pelodiscus sinensis. Next base: position 36,870,782 of record NC_134717.1, read on the forward strand.
ACCAGATGCAGGAACTCCAACATCTTAGATTCATAGAGCTGGAAGAGATCTCAGAAGGTCATCAAGTCCAGCCTCCTGCTCTAGGCAGGACCAATCCCAACTAAATCAACCCAGCCAGGGCTTTGTCAAGCCGAGACTTAAACACCACTAGAGATAGAGACTCCACTATTTCCCTAGGTAACCCATTCCAGTGCTTCATCACCCTCCTAGTGAAATAGCCTGGCCACCTGCGCACCCAGGAGCATGTGCATATGAAAATTAAAGAACTTAGGCAGGCCTATGCCAAGGCCAGGGAGTGCAGCTCTTGCTCTGGGGAGACACCCTAAATCTACCCTTATTATGATCATTTTCAACATATCTTGGGAGGGGGCTCAGTCCCTCCCCTCATATCATTCTGGACTCTGGGCTGGAGGTGCCATAGTCACCCTCTCAGGGGGCAGAACCAGTGTGGAGGTGGAGGAAGAGGAGCCAGATGAGGTCAGCACCAGCTCAATGTTCACCAGCCAGGAGGTCATGCTCATCCTTAGGCTGGTACTGCCCTCCTAGAATGTCTCCCAGGCTTCATCTAAAGCCAGGGAAAGCCCATCAGGTGAGTGCCACAAACTGGTGGAGGCAGCAGGTGGCAAGGGACAGCTGCTCACCCTCCACTGAGGCATCTTGGCCTGGGGATCATGCAGCAGCCTGTGGATGTGGGAGCACATGGAGCACCAGTCCGGGGCACAGAGCCCCAGGAGGCTGCAACAGAGGACCCTTGTACTCTGGCTTTCAGGGTGTCTGGAGAGGCCTGCTTTAACTCCAACACTGGGGTAGAACACCTTCCAACCCCAAGCCACCACTAGAGGGGAACACAACGATGCTGCACACAGCACACGGACATGCCTCCACTGTTGGAGCAGCATCCACTCCCAGGGACAGCGCAGGGAGGCAGAAGACACCAAGCCCCTGCCAGGGAAGCCTGCTGGGAGGAGAAGGAAGTGGAGGGGAGCCCAGGAGCACCCTCCATGGTAAAAGTTGTCTGCTGCTCACACACACCTTCCCCCAGCATCCTCCCCCCACCTCCTCCAGCCAGGGCCGGCTCCAGGCACCAACAAACCAAGCAGGTGCTTGGGGAGGCACATTGGCAGGGGCGGCATTTTGGCCCACAGGAGGAGCAGGGCGGTGAGGAGCCCATCGGAGGCTGCCCTGAGCTGGGAACCCCACACCTGGTTGCTCGGAGCCTGCGCCTGGCCCCGGGATGCGGTACTGGGGCATGGTAGGGCGCTGGGAGGGCAGGGTGGGACGGGGCACGGCAGGGCACTAGGAGGGCAGAGTGGGGTGGGGTATGGCAGGGCACTAGGAGGGCGGAGTGGGGTGGGGTATGGCAGGGCACTAGGAGGGCGGAGTGGGGTGGGGTATGGCAGGGCACTAGGAGGGCGGAGTGGGGTGGGGCATGGCAGGGCACTAGGAGGGCCATTGGCTGGACCTGGACAATGGCAGCTGCGGGAACCCATCAATCACCGCTCCCCTCAGGCTTTTAATCCCCCAGCACCTGGCCAGGCAGCTCCTGTGGGAGAAACAGGCGAGCAGCACTTTTAGGTAAGTGTCCGGCCCCCCAGCCACTCCCACTCCGATATCTTCACCCACATAACCCTCCTCCCAGACCCTGCACCCTAGACCCCTGCCCTGAGACACAGTCCAAACTGCCGGCCAGGCCTGCTGGTCGCCAGCCTGTTTGTGTGGTCCCCAGCTGATTTTTCTGTGGGGTCAGTGTCCCCTAACCCAAGAGAGGTTTCCCACCCCTGCCACAAATACAGGAGGCCCCTGCTTTATAACAGCCCGATTTATGTCACCCCTGCCCCCCCACCACCATTATGAACTTTTTCCGAAGTGGGGAAGGGGCCAAAATCCCTCAACTTATGTCCTTGGCCTATTGTAAATGCAAGCTTGAGTTACGACTAGGCTGCCAGGTGTCTGGTATTGGCCCTGACAGTCCAGTATTTGTGGCTTCTGTCAGGTAAAAAGCCCCCAGAAAATACCGGACCAGTGAAATGTCTGGTATTTTCAGTTTTTCTCAGCTGGAAAGCCACTTGGGACATTCTTGCCCTGCCATGTCTGGTGGGGGTAGGGAGTGTGAGATTTAAAGGTGCCATGATTATTTTTGGGGGGAGAGGGCAGTTTTTTTGCTCAACATTTGGACATCTCTCCCCTTTTTATTAATGCAGAATTTTGTTTAAAAATGAATTACAATATAAGTAGAATAAAAATTATCCAACTAAATTAAGTTTCTATCAAATTTACCCAATTCACATTTAATATGGAAATAGCCTTCAATTTGTGCATTTGACGCCTTTTTTCTATTTTTTTCTCCAAAGGGGGGGCCTGGAGAAATTGTGCTGCCCTGGACCCTGCAAAACTCTCATTCTACCCTACCTGCTGGGACTCCGTCTCCTCTTCTCCCCCCTCCTCCTGCCTCCTACCTGGATCTCCATGTCTGGCTCTCTAAACAATCCCCCCCTCTCCTCCCTCACACACTTGCCCAGGAACCCAGCCCCCTTGTGCTGTGAACTGACAACCTCACCCCTCCCTGGGATCCAGGTGATTCTCCATCTCCCTTTGTCTAAGGAAGGGGAACTCTGGTGTTCGCAGTGCCCGTGTCCTCCAAGTCCCTCCCTGGACTAAAAAAAGGGGGGGGGGGGGTTTTTTGCTTGGGGCCGCAAAAAACCTAGAGCCGGCCCTGCCTCCAGCAGGGGAGATTTACAAGGGGATGAACATTTTATACTTAAACATGTTAGATATTGGTATATAGCAAATATTTAATATTTAAATACTTAAATATTTACTGGTCAGATTCAATAGTTCGTATTTTCTTCCTTTAGATCAATGTGGATGTAGGCTAAGTACTGATTATACTAGATTTTTTTAAGGTAACTTGCAGTTCTGACAATAAGGATGTTAAGCTAGATGCTCTCATTCTTTCTACCAGTAGGTGGAGATGTCATGTAATATGCTACTGCTTTTTTTTTTTTTTTTTTAACGCTATCTTTTTTTCTTCTCCCCCTCCCCCATAAACTCCCCCATCAGGTTGCTGGTAGATGTTGGGGACCATAGAGTGAATCTCATAACAGGAAGCTAGGGCAGAGGAGACAGAATACTGCAGAGGTTTCTTTGTTATTTTTCCCCCTTTTCTTTCAATGAGGCTAGTATAAATGTAAGAGTTACAAGCTTCTTTGCTGAAGAACCTGAACAACTGCAGCAGAAGGAGCTTGATTACCTACAAGTGTATGGATATATCTCATGCTATGTTTTGCAATTCTCTTTTATCAGGTAAGACAACAGGATATTTCATTAAGAGAATCATACAGTATATCTCAGTCTCTTTATGCCATGTTCATCTCTCATGCTGCCACACCTAGTTTGCAATTAATATTAGATGCAACAAGAGGAGCAGAGAATACAAAGCCATCTTTTTAGCTGGATAGCATTTTCATGCTGATTTTGTCCTAAAATTAGGTCTGAGTCTAGTCATAAATTATTTTGGCATACTTTGGGTTTCACTGGTCTTATATGCTTAAGAATCTGTGTATATTTTGTTATTTTTCAGAATCAATTCTAATTTTTTTATTTTTATCTCAGTGATAGTATTTGTTGTTTTTTCAGTTGTCATCTACAAGTGTTATATCTCTCTGTTGAAGGTTATATTGGTGCTTTATGCAGAATACAAATTGAAGTGAAATGTTAAAGTATATTAACGAGACAGCGAGATTGCCAAGCTTTATGTTGCAGAGGTGTATTGCTTCTCTCTACCATCTTCAGACAGAGGCTTGGCTTTCTATTCTAAAATCCTTCTCTTGGAAGGCATTGCAGGTCTGCTGGGGTTTTATGCCCCTAAAATAAATAAACTAAAATAAAACTAGTCTCCCCTATCTTGAAGGTTCTTATAATTAAATACAGTTTTGCACCACTGCAGACTTCACATAAGACACATCATGTGAATTGTTTTATATATATGAAGGCTAAATTTTTATTTCAAAAATTCCATTCTGGGTTGTGAGAGGCACAGACATCATTTTTTTCTTTATTATTTTTAATCGCATATCACAGGCTATGAAAGACAGCAGAATGACTCAGGGGGTGGAGAGCTCATGCAGCTCCATGACTTGCTCTTCAATTCTTGGTTGTCGTTTAAAAAAAAAATCCTCACCTATTTCTTTGAAGCTAGGAAAATCTTTAGTCAGAAAAAACACTGTAGAAAAGCACTGGCTTACACACCCAGAGATCAGAAAAAGGGCTTGGGAGCCTAAGTTTGAGAAATGAGAGTGTGATTAATTAAAAATACCTTTCATAGGGAGGGAAGTAGAAAAGCCATGATTCAGGCTTTCCTGTGTCTCTATAGAGTTAGATTCTGTCTGCAATTATCAAAGCAGCAAGAATTCACCAATAGGGTTTTGAGGGCTAGAAGCAACGTTGGCCTAACAAGATTCTCTGACATATATTAAATGTAAGGTGGTTTCACATATGCCCCTGCTCTCCCAGTGCATGTTGATTTACTGGTTGTGTTTTCCTGACCACTGCTGATTTGTGTGTCTGTACTGATGGGCTGCTCTAGTGAATAGAGGGAAATTACTGCTAGGTTCATGAGATGGTAAAGGGGAGGAACTAGGGAGCAGATGAAAGTGTTGTACCTAGCTGAGCTGTGATTCCTTTCAATTTGAATGTATTATAATAAAATAGATTTGGTTTTTATTAAGGATGACAGCCCCTTCTGTCTATGAGCCTTAATTAAGCAAGGTACTTAAGCATATTCCTAATTTGAAGCATATGAATAATCCTGAATCAGTGGGATTACTCACATGTTTAAATTAGAAATATGCTTAAGTATTTTGCTAAACTGGAACCACAGTATTTTTGTGTTAAATTTTCACCTGTTCTCAGAAAAACAGTATGTTTTTAAACATGAACCCAGTGTTATTAAATAGAATTTATGTAGAAAGCCACAGTTCCATCTGTATATCTGAGATTTGATCTTTTATTGACAATTCAAGTTGTGCATCTTCAAGGCTAATCCTGATCCTATACCTGTTCACATTCTGAGTAAGCTGGCTGTGCATATAATACATTGATGAGGGCTGTGGGAAATGAATTCATAGCCATAATGGGTCAAAACAGTGGTCTAGCATCCTCTCTGCCAGTGGCCAGTAGCAAATGTTTCAGAAGAAGGTTCAAGGTGTGCACAGTTATGAAATAACCTGTCAATAGGAGACATTTCTTCCCAAAACCCATCAGATAGTGGTTGACTTAGGTTTGGAAGAGACCTCAGGAGGTCACTGAGTCCAACCACTTCATTCAGTAAAACTGAGGGTTTTTTATTTTTCCATTGCCTTTGAGGCCTTTCATAAACCTTTCTGCAAGTTAAGGGTTTTAGCTCATAAATAGCTAAGTAAATATTTACTAATTAAGAATGTATTACATACAAAATTAACATAAAGAACATTAATGTTGCAAAGTCAAGCACTCAAAAGTTAAAAAATATAATTAAGGTTGTCCGTGTATTATGATACAGTCTGTAATTGCATGCTCACATACTTTTTTCTACAAGATTATTATCTCATTCAGAACACAGGATGGATGGTGCTCCAAGAATGAAATTAGGGTTGTGAAGTGTATGGGTCTATTTTCTGTAGGAGCCCTGCTGCCTTATTTCTTGAATAAACTGGAAAGTGCACTATCTAGAGAAAGGTTGGTCTCTCTTTAACTGAATGCAGTTGGATTCCATCCATCTCTCTCTCTCCTAGAGTTATTTTGTGATGAAGGGCAAATCATTTAAACCAAATTTTTCACGGGTCATCCTGTGTTTCTCATTTTCTGGTGCTGACCCTGAGATTCTTGAAATTTGGTCTGCAGAAGGTTGAGCATTCCAACTACAATGGAGGTCAGTAGGCCCTACACATGTGAACATATAAAGTACTATATAATGCTAAATACTCTGAAAAATCATCGATTTCAAGTTTAGTAGGCATTTTGACAATTTTGATTTTAATCTTTGTGTGTCTGTTCCACATTTGTAAAATGAGAACAATCTACCTTACTTCACAGTGGTGTTGTAAGGATAAATTCATTAGTGTTTGTGAATCACTAGATTCTACAGCAATAAGAGTCATAGAAAAGCGCATGCTCAAACATAATTCTGTATTCATTGTAGGTTTTGGAGGGTATGCAATAAAAAAGGCCTGAGGCTGCACATTAAATTAGGCTAAAAGGAAATATTGGATAACAACCTTTTACTCTAGCCTATCTGTCTATCTACTTCCACTGTCTCCGAGCCTGCCTCTGTTCCTTTTTATCTTGCAGTTGGTGTTATCTAGGGCTATGTCTACACTGCAGAGCTTTTCTGGGATACCTCTAGTATACCGGAAAAGCTCTGCTGCATCCAAGGAACGTGTGTGCTTTTTTGAAAAAAAATTCGGAAAAGCGGATGTGTTTTTTGGCATCCCTGTAACCCTCTTTTTGTGAGAAAGAAGGGATGTTCTGAAAGAGGGGTTTTCCCCCAACATTTTGCCCTGTATAGACAGGCCAAATGTCGGGAAATCCTCTTTTGGAAGAAAAGCGGGAAAAGATTGTGGTTCGTAATTTCTGTATCTTTTTCCGACTTTCCCTGCAGTGTAGATATAGTCTAGGTGTCAGCCATAGGAGCATTCACAGCAGAGGAGGAACAATTTCTCTGTTTACAGTTCTAGTGCTAAGTCCCTGGCAGCCTGAGGGTATGTCTACATTGCATTCCTCCTTTGAGAGAGGAATGCAAATGCAGACAAACGAAATTGCAAATGAACCATGGATTTGAATTTCCCATGTTTCATTTTCATAATCATGTTATGGAGTGCTTTCAAAAAAGCGCTATTTCAAAAGTGAAACCACAGTCTAGACGCGGATATTTCAAAAATGGCAGGCTTTTTTGAAAGATCCTGTTCTCCTAAAAAAAATGAGCCTGCCATTTTCAAAATAACGGTGTCTAGATTGCAGTTTCACTTTGGAAATAGCACTTTTTCAAAAGCGCGCCATAACGTGATTATGCAAATGAAGCTCGGGAAATTCAAATCCGTGCTTCATTTTCAATTTCATTTGTCTGCATTTGCATTCTTCTCTTAAAGGAGGAATGCAATGTAGACATACCCTGAAAGAGCAACTTGGATGAAAGTGCTGCTTAGTTCTGATAGAATAGGCTGGAACGTGCTCCCTATGGATTAAGTCTTTGGAAATGTCTCTGAAAGTCTCTATCAAATCCCTACTGAGCATGTGTAAAAATGTTTTAAAGACTTAACCTGAACAAATTTAAGTGGGTTTTCTCAGGGACAGCAAAATGCATTTCTATGACCCCAGGACATCCTCTTCCAATATTAAGTTGCTGCTCCAAAGTATATTGATGCTAGAGCTTCTCAATGAAATGATTTTAAGAATTGTTTTTAATATTGCAGCATTGCCAACTCCAACCATTAAAAATAATTACTGAATCATCAAATCATTGTCTTAAAAATCATTATGCTTTTTGAAATATTAATTTATTTGCAGTTCCTTTTATTTCCGTTTGATTTTTAAACTGTTGTATGTGGATGATGTTTACAAGCTTTTCTTCACAGCCATGAAAACTAGAAATTTCAAAAAATGTGAAAGATGAGATTCTCATGTAATTATATGATTACAGGAACTGAAGTTGAAAGCAAGAACAGTAAATACCATTGCAGACTCATGACGAGATCATGAGAGTTGGAAATATTGCATTACTCTCTCAAAATATATTTCTCTAACTTCATTCTCAGAAATGTCTGAGCTATTTTTAATGACATTTTCCAAAGTATTTCTGCCAACCTGCATGGAAAATTAAATCTCCACAGTTAAAATCTGGCAAAATTATATGCAACTGTAAACAAGATCTTTTAGAGGACGTCTAAATAGCAACATTATTTCAAAATAACTAGCATTATTTCTAAATAATTTAGTCTACGACAATTACTTCAAAATAATGTTGAAATACTGTCAAACTGGAGGATTTCTTACTCCAACTCCTGTAACTCTCATTGTACGAGGAATAAGGGAAGTGCTACGAGGAAGAGTGCTCTATTTCAAAATGAGTGCTATGTAGACACTCCCAATTTCAAATAAGCTATTTCAAAATAAGCTATGCAATTGATATAGCTCAGTTAGCGTAGCTTATTTTGAGTTAAGCGCTATTGTGTAAATGCACCCTTAGGGTATGTCTACACAGCAATGTTATATCAGAATAACGTCACAATCTGCGTCTACAGTACAAGCAATTATTTTGACAATGTCAAAATAATGTCAAACTGCAAGACTTCTTACTCCAACTCCTGTATCCCTCATTTTACAAGGAGTAAGGGAAATAGGAAAAAGAGTGCTCTTCCCAGACTTTCTGTTGTGTAGATAGCACCAAAAACCAAAATAAGCTATTTTGACTTAAGCTATGCAATTGACTTACCTCAAGTTATATAGCTTATTTCAGCTTTAGCCCTGCTGTGTAGATGTGCCTTAGTGATGCAGCCTTCCCTATGGCTCCACCTATTTATCATAAATTTAAAAATGAAATTTTGAAAAGAGATTTCAGAAATGCCTGTCACAGTTTAAATATTTTAATCCATTTAATATATCTTATATGAAACTTTGATAGGTTTTTCTATAATGTCCATCAGCATTATTTCTGAGTTCTTAATGGTTATCTTAATGAGTACAGTTGACTAATTATTATCAGCAGGGCTTGACAAATCAGTGAATCTACTCACCCGTGGTGAATCAATTTCAGCCGATTGTCCCGTTCACCAGCGGCGCATGCATGCACAATATGGGTCTTGCGCATGCGCAGTGAGGGGCTGGTGAGTAGATTCATCGCCGTTTGTCAAGCCCTGATTATCAGCAAAAGCAAAGAAGGAATGAGTGGACTGACATTCCTCATAGAAATGACAGTTTCTAAGGTGTTTTAAGTATATATGGAATTGATATTACCCACAGATTAGACACTTTAAAATTTCCTATACATTCTTATCAGAAGGCAATTTCTTCCATTCATGTTGTGGATCATCAAACTGTTATGACATCTTCAACGCCTGGTTTTTATACTTTGCTGTATTTCAAACACTGCTTTAGTGATTTTATCTTGGGTGTTGTTGGAAGGATAAAGTGGAATTCAAATATTATATTGTGGTTGTTAATTTAAGCTAGTTACTTGCTAAAGGCAAGATTCTGCCCTGCTTGCAGGAGATGGAATGGTGGGCAGAATCTTACCTTTAGCTATCTTTGGAGGAGCCATGCTGCAGCTGGAGATCTCAGGAAGAATTCTCCAGGGAGCTCCTGGGATGTGAACACTGGAGAGGTAGCTCTGTAATAATGGGAGTGGGTACAGTATCCTCTACGTTACACTGACATGTGCTGCTGACCTCCATGTTTTAGTCTGTGCATCTAACCAGATAACAGTATGCCCTTATGCCAGTACTGAAGCTGCACAACACTTCTAGGACTTCATATTGTGAAATGCTGAGTACCTTGCAGGAGTGAGCCTTCAGTGTAAGGCAGAGATGCTTCCTGCTCTCTCTCTCTCTCTCTGTACTGTGTTTAAGAGGATTCCGACACCATTTCTTTGTCCCCCTCCCCCGAGCAATTTCACAATGCTGAGCAAGATTTGACCATTAATGTGGTTTTTGTTTAGTGACAAATACAAAAGTAGAGCCATAAACAGACTCATAAGGAAGCAGGAGAGAAGTAATACCAGGGTTACAATGATAAAATCATGTGGTTGCTCAGTAAAGACAATGGCAAAACTCCTATTAAGTTCCATAATAGCAGAAATGGATTTCGCACATGGGAAGTGCAGGTGAGGGCAGCATAGAGTATTACCAGGATTTAAAAACGTAGTCCATAAAGAAAATTTTTGTGTGTGTATTTATTTATTCATTTATTTATTTCTAATTCATAATAATAAGGGGTCTTAGAAGACTGGAAAATAATGCCATGTTCCAAAGATCCAACATTCTGTGGGATCTAAAGGAAACGTTAACCATTCTGAGGGTACATCTGTATTGCAAAACAACCTCGTGGCAGTGAGTCTCAGATCCTAGGTCAACTGACTTGGGCTCATAGGACTTGTGCTACAGAACTATGTTCCTATTTGGGCTAGAGTTAAGTTCTGAGCCCCATCCCCCTTGCCAAATTACAGAGCCTGAGCATCTACATTGCTATTTTTAGCCCCATAAGTGAGCCCAATTAGGTTGACCTAGGCTCTGAGACCCGTTGTTGCATTTTTGTGTTTTCCAGTATAGATATATCCTTAAAGTGCAGTTATTTCCAAGAGGTGACTGTAAAAATAGAACAGTGGAGTTCCATATTTATTGTTTTCATGTTAAATTTGCTGTTTGCCAGGAAAATCAGAATCATCATCAATATCCAATATTTATTTCATTTTATTGGACCTCAGATATAGAAACCCTAGTCATCAGTGACACCTGTGCAGTCATAGTAATGGCAAATAGAGTTTCACATTTCTTTCAGTGAAACAATTCTGTTTTTGTGTCAGTATTAGAGCATAAACTTTTATAAGCTACAACTCACTTCCAAAGTGAATTGTAGCTCATGAAAGCTTATGCTCTAATACCCTAATAAATATCTTAGTCTTTAAAATATCACTGGACTTCCTTATTGTTCTGTCGAAATGAACTAACACAGCTACCTCTCTGAAATTCGTTTTTGTCTGTTTTTTATAGCAACTAGCAGGGGTAGCGGAACCAGGGAGCAAAGAGTGCTAGGCTGTGTCTACACTGCACCCCTTTTCCGGAAAAGGGATGCAGATTAGACACATCGGAATAGCAAAATCCGCAGGGGATTTAAATATCCCCCGCGGCATTTGCATTTACATGGCTGCCGCTTTTTTCGGGCTTGGGGATAAGCCGGAGAAAAGCGCCAGTCTAGACGTGATTCTCCGGAAAATAAGCCCTTTTCCAGAGGATCTCTTATTCCTACTTTCAAGGGCTTATTTTCCGGAGAATCATGTCTAGACTGGTGCTTTTCTCCGTCTTATCCCCAAGCCGGAAAAAAGCAGCAGCCACGTAAATGCAAATTTCGCTATTCCGATGTGTCTAATCTGCATCCCTTTTCCGGAACAGCCCTAGTGTGCCCCCAATGGAAATATTATGCCGACATAAATTTGAGCATGTCCCCAGGGCAGAAGGGTAACCGGGATCCAAATAGACTGGAGCAGCTCTTGCATGGCCTGGAATTGGGCTAGGAGCAAGATAGGGACCCATAGGGGCTAAAATGGTTCCATGGGTAAGAAGGAAACCCCAGAACCCAGCGGCTACCCCATCAAGTCTTAACATCTTCCATCACTCAATCTTCTGTTCCATATACTCCTATTTGTAGGAAACTTCTGCCCATCTTTCTTTTCTGGCACTTAACACAGCGGGCTGACTGAGGCCAATTGTGACTGGGCCTCTAAGTACTACTATGATATTAATAACAATAATAACACTAAAACACAGAGAACATAATCTGAAGACAGTGAGATGGCACAGAATTATCTGAGGGCCTACCGTAAGTAAATCAGTGATATATGAAATGGAAAGTGTCCAGCCTTACTGATAGAGGCCAGGGTGTGTTTACAGGGGTCACAAGTAGGAAAAAAGACATTTTTTTTATTGTAAATAGAGAAAGTTTGATAAGAAAACAATATAAATGGAACTTCACAAAGTCACTTTTTAATAGAATCAAACTTTGTCTCCTAACTACTTAGCATTTGTGGATTTACCACAGTTACAAAAATTATTGAGTATTTATTCTCCCAGATAAATTTTTTCCAATATGGAATTTTTCAGTGTAACGTTGAAAGTGCTCAAAGGGCATACACAACATTTCTGACTGTAATAAGATCTTAGTTGTACTTTTGCCAAATGTATATTTTATGAATTATATGATCTTTGATGATTTAAGCAAAGCCTTGGTTCTGTAAGCCAAAGTGAAGGCAGGTCAGCACTGATACGGTGACAGTTTGTTACTCAACTTCACCAGTAGGCGTCAGAAAAAAATGATTAAATATGAGAGCTTGCTGGAAGGCATGAAGATGATGATCTCTAACAGTATGTGGAAGAGTTGGGTGCAAATTCTGAAGCTGATATCTTGGTTTCTGGGTTGGCAGAGTCTGGGAATAAACCAAGGGTTGGAGGAGGGGTTATTGTGCTTTCAGCCAAGTTCTCTTTTTGCAAATTAAAGAGTAGGTGTTCACACATTCTCAAAAGAATCACATCCTGTCTTTTGAGAGAAAGATGGTGGATGTGGTGCAGAAACTTGAGAATACTGGTATGAAAAACATGAGAAAGATGGGGAGGTATTTAGGGCTCTGGCAGATGCTAAACACTTTGCACCAAAAATATGAAACAAAGAAAAGAATGAAGAATAAATGGGGTGGGAATTAAAGGAAAGGAAAAATGAGATAGAAAAGGGGATATAAAAAGGAGAAAGTAAGCCAGTGCAGTGGGAGCATGAGAGGGAGGAAGAAGTGTAATGAAGTGTAAATACTGTAAAAGATTAGAAAGAGGAGAAATTCAGTTGATAAGACAGGAAAGGGGGATAAGATCTGTATTAAGAAAATATTAAAAGCTCTCTTTGGTTTATAGCTACAGCTGAACACTGTTGATAGGCAGGGGTATGTATGTTGCTCCTGGCAGTGGTACACTGCAGGGCAGCACCAGCCTCCAAGATATATTGTGAAAGAGGGACAATAGGGAAATGTGTTTTCCCCTAGAAAAGGGCCAGTTTTAATGGCCAGTGGGAAGAGGAGTGAGCCATCCCTCTGCTTTGTTTTGCACAGGGTTAGGCACAACTGAGCAATACGGAATGCCAAAGAAAAGGAAATTTACAGTTAAGATGAAAAGGTCAGATTCTCAACAGGTGATAATTGGAATAACTACACTGAAGTGTAAATCTAGCCCCAGATCGCAAAGTGGGTGCAATTGCACTTTGTTTGGACTAGATATTGGCAGATGAGTCTGAATTTGCGGGTTTAAAGTAGGGATGTAAAAATTCATTTAAAAATGTAACCTTGTAACTGCTAAAAACCATAGCAGTCACACACATAAATAAGCTTTATATTGCGGAGCCCTCAGCGAAGCCTCCCCAGGAGTGAGGCTGGCAGGAGCTGCTGAGGGCACTGCTCCTGGGAAGGCTTCACAGCTGACTCTGCAGCTGGCTCTCAGGGAGCCAGCATATAACCTGTGGCAGAGTGGGGGTGGAGGAACAAACCTGTCACAGACAGGGAGTGTTCTAATGAGACCCGTGGGACGGGAATTCCCCTCTGCTTGGGGTGAGTGGAGAGCTACTCCAGACCCTACTGGTTAACTGGAACCAGAAAGCCTCACTTATTAAGACTTACTGGTTAACTGGTTAACCATTTGCATCCCTAATTTATAGTGATGCTTTAATGGTTGACAGACCATGAATTCAACTCCATTATATTTTTTACTCCATATGAAAGTGAACAAAGTACCAGCCTTTCCAAAATTAGGGTAGCAAAGGTGGAAAAATTCCCCCTCCTATGTTTTGTTTGGTGGTCCCTTGAGGATACTACTGTAGGCATGCTTATATTGTGCCATTCCTCCACAGTCCATTCCTATTCCATTCATGAGGCTGAGATGACAAGAATCCTGATCTGTTAGCACTTAGAAGCAGAATTCGTGTTAAATTCAATAATCTGCAAATTTCTATTTTAATATGTACCAAAGTATTTAAAATGTATAATGTACTCAATCTTCATTTTAAAATGTAAAAAGCAGCTAAGTGCACAATCTAAAGCTGAGTGGGAATATATTCACATAGTAGGACTCACAGACCCCAATCAGTCAGTACAACTATAACTCCTGTTTTCGCTTTTCAGCACACTCATTGTCCCTTAGATAACATTTTGCTATCCCTAGTTCTAGTTAGTTTTCTTAGTGGAATAGTGAGACTCACCTTTCTGCCCTCACTCAGCCTCCTATGTCTGCTGTACGCTCTTTGTCCCCTAGGATAACTTGAGCCATAAACATGTTTTATGCTGCTCACAATGCTCTCTCAATTAATCTCTATCTATTATAAAGTTTTTAAATCATCACAGCAATGCATAATGCAAGTGGAAGCCGAGCCTGCCCAGCTCTTTCAATTTTTTTAAAATGGCATTTCTATTTAATTGTGGGCCAATTAACTACTCAATTTTCTTTCAGATAAAAAAAACCCAAACACAATAGAGAGCTGCTTAATGCTTCTTAATGCTGTGCATCTTGCTGATCTTTTCATTACTCATTGGAACAAACATGCTGGCTAAGTCACAAGGGAGCACTGGTGAAACACGCTTCTCCAAGAAGCAAAATAGTCTGTTGTGGTGCCACAGCTCCAGGTTTTATCAGTACATCAGCCTGTCCAAAGTAAGGAAATATGAAATGATCAAAAAGCTCTGGCCTACACAGATTTCTTTGGTGGTCATTCAGCACCAGGGATTGTTTTCATACTCTTAGGCCTAATCTGTTATTTTTAGATTGAAAAGTAGAGAATTTGGAGCCTGTATTCTGTCTCACAAAATGATACTGTGAAATGTTCACTCAACAGGAATGACCATGTTATTGTAGAGGTGCTCAGGATTTAGTAGTTTGCCATTGTAAACAATTAATGTCACAAGATGCAGAACATCAGGAATTTCTGAGTTCTGATCCTAGTTGTGCCATTGTGGGTCTGTGTGGGTCTGTTTCCCATTCTTGAAAATGGAGGTAATGATATTAACTGATGGGCTTTGAGAATTAATTGGCTAGTGTTTAATAACAAGCTTTGGGAATATAAAGCATTATATAAATATTACAAAGAAATTACATTGCAAGAATTTTATTAAGGTTGCCAGGTCAAACACTTGTAAGTTAGGAAATGATGGAATTAAAGTTTCCTATGTAACCTCAATCAGGCACCCAGAAAATGAGGAACACCCAATTAATGACCCACTACTTGAAAAGTTTGGTTTAAGTTACTAGCGTATAGCACAGAGGAATTCTGCAGCAGAAGCAGGACAATGTTCACATGCTTTAATCTTGAGAACCTCCTTTCTTTTCCTGCAATCCCCTGTATCATTCACAACAAACTTTCTAACTTCTGCAATAAATGAGGTAAGGGTCTTTCAGACAACACACTGATTAATTTCCAGAGTAAATCCATTCCGTGTGTCCAAATGTCTAGTTTCTTAGGGTGTTTTTTAAAGCAAAGTGAACAGAAGTTCCATCATGTGGCATCGTATTGACACCCACATTGGTCATCCACAGAGTCGGAAGTTTTGATTCTCTGCATGGACCTCTGACATTTCAACTATCTGACTTAGCCTACTACTGTACTGTTATCAGTTATCATCCTCTGTGTGGACCAGTAGTGGAAGGGGATGACATTTTACCAATGGGTTTTAGATATTTGCTGGCAGCAGAGGAATGGTGAGAGTCAGAAATCATATGTTCTATTCCAGACTCTGGAGGAGAGTGTATTCCAGCAACCACAAAATCTTCTGCCTGCTTTATCTAACATACCCCCGCTGCCCCCATTTCGTCCATTCTGTGCCCTTCCTCCCTGTTCCAGTCTTCCCCACTGCAGCTCAGTCTCTTTGTTGAGCCTGTCCCAGTCCTCTGTGCCTTCTCTGGTCTGCTTCTTTTTCTCCTCAGCTCTGTTCCTCATTTCCTGTGTCTCCCAGTCTCAGCAACTTGTTCAGTCACCTCCCCATCTTGACTCTTTATCCCAATAACTTTGTCTTGGAGTCCTAGTCTTCCCTTTTGGTTCCTCATCTGATCTCCATCTCCTTCCACTCCTGAATGGCCTCCCATTCCTCTCCATACCTTACTTCCCCTGTCTACTCCCAATCTCCTTGCCCAGCCAGTTCAAGTCTTCTCTGAGGGAAGACTAGATGATCTAATGTTAAAATCTATAAATCCTCCACTACCTATTGGTCCCTGTCTACTTCCACTTCAACAACCCATACATATTTCCCTCACCATGCAAGCTTCCACTCTCAGTTGGCTATTCATATCCAGACTCCCCAACATATCTTTTTGTTGCAGTCTGTGTCCCACTCTGCACGTAGGTGCAGCTCTTGTCTCCTCCACTTTCAAATGACACAGCCTCCTCTTCCACGCTCCCTGGATGCCAGCATGGGGTGTGTGTGTGTGGGGGGGGGGTTATTGACAAGAGAAAGGAGAGGAAGCCTCCTTGCTCTCAGTTCAGGTGCCCACACCCAGAATGATGACTCACTGCAGCCCAGAGCTGCACTTTCAGGGAAAATCCTGCTCAACCCTGAGCTGGAGCACACGAGATGCAGACAATATCATCAGAGTTTTTAGCTGCAAAGCTCTAGCATGTATATACTGAGCAATTGTTAAAGGCTTTGACATGGATATGTTTAGTAAAAGTCACTAACAGGTCATGGGCAATAAAGAAAAATTCATAGAAGCCCATGGCCTGTCCCTGATTTTTACTAAAAAATATCCATGACAAATAGAGAGCCACTTGGCAGCTGTGGGTTCCTGACTGGAGCTCTGGGCCCCTCCACAACCCATAGAGGCTTGGAGATCCAGTATCTCCCTACCTCCATGGCTCACAGCTGGGGGGGGGGGGGTCATCCCTTCCATTCACAGTGATGGGAAGTTTTGAGGAGCTACAGGTGGCTGGGAGCTACTGCCCCCCCACCCCCCGCTCACGATGCCACAACAACTGAGAGATGCGGGGATCCCACTGTGCCCAGAAGCTGTGGGGTACCACAACCACCCATAGAGGTTGGGAGTTAAGGGTGGGCACTGCTGCCTTAGGTGGCAGGGGTACACTGCAGCTCCTGACACCAATGGGCATTGGTGGGAACCTTTAGCTCCAAGCACCCTGTGGACTGAGTAATGGAGGTCTTTGGAAGTCACCGATTCTGTTATTTCTGCAACATCCATGACAAAATCAGAGCCCTCCTTTAAAGTTGGTCATGTTTGGGCAAATTTTCATATGACTAGCAAAAGCCATTCCCTGACACAAAGGCCACTCCTATGCCAAATTTCAAGTATCAGCTCCAGAGCCTGGGGGTGCTAGAGCTTTTCAAAGTGTAAATGTCCAGAATATTTTAGCATGCACAAAACAACAAACCTTTCCCTAGTTTCAATTATGAGAAATGGCTGTCCCGTTTTGGCTGAAATTTTCAGAACAATGTTCAACCAGAAGCAGTTAACCAGCATGGAAAACTTCATCCCGAATCATTAAAATTTGGCTACTCTAAGCAAATGAAATCCATGCCTTACAATGGGAAACACCTGGCAACTAATGATATGCAGAGTTGCCAGTCCTGCTTATAATCAATAGTATCACATAACATGAGAGTAAATAACAAACGGCTGCATGGTGGGCCCATCTGTACCCTGAACTGTGTGCTGCATCTTGCACTGTACAAACTACTAGCCCATAAAACTTTGTAAGACTAAATTACAAAGAAAGAACCCTCAAAAATGTTTACAAATAAATACTGGCCTAATTTACCTTGGCTAGAACTTAACTACCTGGATGACTATAGCCAGGTTGTTTCCATCTGCTAGAACCAGCAAATAGGTATGATAATCAGCAAGGGAATGGCCAATTTTTTCCCTTCAGTAACATGAGCACAAGGGACTAGGTTGAGCATCCTTACATGTAGGGAAACACCTGCTTTTCTACCTCTGCTAGCTCTAGAGCCTGTGGAAACCCCTTCTGCTGCAGCTCCATAGGGGATGAGGTTCCACGGGTCACTATGGCTCCACAGGACTATGCAGGGCTGATAGGGAAACATGATCTCTGATATGCTGACCTTTGACCCTAACAGATATCCCCACGGGAGTTATTGTTACTCCAAGTAGAATTAACTCTTCTAGCATCCTTTTAGCAGCCGATACTATGCAGCTGCAAGGAATCTGTCAGCAGTGGCAGCTTGGCTCTTAAGGGGGCATTATCGTATAGTGTCTATGAAAACATCAGTTTCCTCCGAGTAGAATGGTTGTACTTTCCATATGTCCATAAAGTTCCTAATGCAACAACAAGTGCTTCATGAGACCAATAAACAATGTTAGAATTCTGGGCTTGCTAAAAGCATCTTTCACCATGCAACACTGTATTCAGATATGGATTTTTTTTACTTTGTAAATGTTTTAAAATTTGAGTTAAAAATTAGTTACCTCTCTCTCACACCCAGACACCCATACATACCCACATATACACGCTCCCTTCCCCCCACAACATATACTTGGTGCTCACTAAAGTCTAATTCCCCTGTCTCTTAAAGGAACACTTGAAATAAGACAAACTTAAAAAAATTAATTACAATTATTTTTAGTATTGCACTGCCCTCAAGTACTCTTTCCCAGTTTCTATGGTTTTACAGTTACATTTTCCTATTTCTAAAAATGCCTTTCCATCCCATGTTGTGGTTTAAGGAGCACATAAGTAACAAGGGATATTAAATTAGAAGGGAAACTGAGGATAATTGAGGATATGATTAGTGCCATCAAACATGGCAAGGGAACAAACTGAAAAATATGAACATTTTATTCTCCAAGCCTTTTTAATTATAGTTATTTAAGATGTTACCTGTTAAAACAAGGGGTAGACAAAACTGTAATTTTTAAAATAATGGTGTGCCTTCTACTCACTGTACAACAGAACAAATCCAGTGACTAGCCTGCAGCTTTTATAGCCAGTCCATTCACTGGGAGAATGAGTGATGGGTAGAAATCCTGCCCACATTCTGCAGCTACACAGACAGTATGTAGTAGCTACAGCAGCTGAATAGTCCCCACAGTGGGAGGACTTAGGACTGAATATATGTGATACAGCAGATGTTGTGGTTCAACTCCTATGGGCTTCTGCAGGGTTTCTGCATCTTTGTGCATTTCCCTAACGATGCCCTATCCCTTTAGCACAGTAGAACTGTCTTATTTTCAGAGCCTCCATGGTCAGCAGACTCAGGGGCTGACTGTGCCCTTCTCTAATTTTTAATATTTTGTAGCTGCTATTTTCCTTTATTTCTGTTCCTCCCCTCAATTTCGATTAGTTACTATTGAATCAAGTAGATTAGGGTTTTTTCCAGAAAAACCCTGTACTCTGAAGATGGTTTTAATTCTGAAGTTTCCTCAATTTTATGGCGGCTGTGGAAAATCCCCCCTGTGTTTCTCCTCCCTTTCACACTGCTCATCTAGCTGCCAGGTCACAACTCTCCTGCTGCAGCTTCCAGGACCAGTTGCTAGGCAACCTTTTTCCACTCCCTTTTCTATGCAGCCTGGCTGTCACAGAGCCCCTTTTGCAGAGCAGGCATGAAGAGACAGAACCGCCATTGCAAATCTTTTTTCAGTATGGGAGTAGTACATCTTACATTTCCTTCTAGCCCACTTCTGAGCCATCGGCCTCAGTTCAATTGCCATCAAACTGCCCATCTGCTTCTGCCAGTCTCATACTCAGATATGAATAGAGATCATAATATACAATACGGATGGGGTTGGTGCTATACCTGAGACCATACAGAAATGGCAGCAAATGCAGAATGCAGCAGTCCACTTGCATAGTGATGCTTCACAACATTTGTGTTCTATGAGCCATACTAGCTTCTAACTGATTTTTGTGTATTTTAAGGTGTTAGGTTTGACATTTAATGCCTAAATATTCTGAGTCCTGATGACCTGCCTTCTTATCATTTGTTATAACAACAGTTACTATCAGCTATAATACTCAAATCTAAAATCCACTGGTTTAAATGGAAAGTTACTTGAATCAGGTCATTTTGAGTGAGGAGTTCCAGACTCTCAAACTCACCTCCAACTCCCCCACTTTGGCCTGTCATTGGAGATAATGAATTCACACATTCAAGGACCAAATTTGGCTTGCAGGATATATAATCCTGGTGATGATGCATGAACAAGGGAGAATACAGATTCACTTTCAGATCCCAGATTAAGCTTGCATGTATGATATTGCACCTATTAAAATAAAGGAGTTTTTAAACTAAGGACTGGAGAGAGCCAACAGTTGCAAAGGAGCACATGGTTCAGATAAACACATCCCTTTGCAGAGGATTTATTAAAGAGGTACTCTGAATGCTAGTAAAGAGGAGAGGATAGATGTTGTTAAAGTACAGGTAGGAACAGAATAAAACGAGTCAAAAGAAAGACAGTCCCATTAAATTACATCACATGAAGGCAGACAAATAAATATTGAGATATTTTATATTGTAAGTGCTTGTATGCACATGCAAGAAGTCTAAATACTAAAGCTGGCGAAATTGAGTACCTGGCATTAAATTAGGAAATTGTTAGAATAGGCATCACAGAAACCTGGTGGAATGGTGAATATCAATGGTGCACGGTATTTCTAGCTTGTAGCCTGCAGTAGGTGTTCTGGGACAGAGTGTTGCTGCCCCAGCACCTGCCCTCCCTGTGCTCCGGAGCTAGAGAGGCAGGGCTGGGTCAGGCTATACAGAGTGCCCTCCTCTGGGACTGGAGCCATGCTGTGTGTCCTTCAACCTCCTCTGGGGCTGGAGAGGCTGGGGTCATGCCACACGCCCTCCAACCTCCCCTGGGGCTGGGTAGGCTGTGCTCCCTCTGCCTTCCTCCCTTCCTGGGATGGAGAGGCCATGCTGTGTGGAGCACCTTCCTTCTCGCCTGGGCTGGAGAGGCTGGACTGCACCGGGATGCACAGTGCAGCATGCTGTCATCCAGGACTGAGGAGGTGGGGCAAGCACATGCCCGTCTGCTCCTCTCCTCTCCCTGTGTTTGGGAGGGGGAGCACATGCATGGTGCACTGCCCCACCTCCCCGGGGGGCCAGAGAAGGGGCGGGGCCTCAGAAGAAGGGACGGGGATGGAGGTGGTACTGGGGGCTTGCCTCCCCCTGCCATGCCTTCGCCTACTGCCCATGCTGCTGCTTAAAGTAACTAGTGTTGTAACCCACAAAGGAAGAGGCAATTGTTAAGTTTGTACTATGTAGTGCACAGAATCTGGTTCCAAGATATGGCTTATGTGGAAGCATTCAGGAATAATGACTACAATGTAATTAAACTGAATACCTTTGGCTGTGTCTCCATTGGCAAGATTTTGTGCAAAAGCAACTGTTTTTGCACAAAAACTTGCTGCCTGTCTACACTGGCCACGAGTTTTTGTGCAAGAACACTGACGTTCTAATGTAAGAAATCAGTGCTTCTTGTGCAAATACTCTGACGCTCGCACTCAGGAATAAGCCCTCTTGTGCAAGTGTTCTTGTGCAAGAGGCCAGTGTAGACAGGCAGCCAAGACATTTTGCACAAAAGCAGTCTAAACGGAAAAAAGCCTTAGTGGCCGCTTGGACGCTCTGTACCTGCAGGCAGCTCTGGACTTCCTGGTAACCCGAGCCCCCTTAAAGGCAGACGCAGCCTGCAGAGGCCACGAGGCAGAAGCCTTTTTTGCTGCCTCTGCCCAGAGCTCTGCCACACGGCTCTGCTGCCGTACCCAACAGCCACCAGCCCAGGATGGCCGCTCCGGGGAAAACAGCCACCCGCACCACCAGTGCAAGAGGCCCCAAAGGACTAAAACGAAGGGCCCCATCCTGCTCTGCGGGGGAGCTAGAGGCCCTCCTGGACCTGTGGGAGGAGGAGGACCTACATGACAACCGCTCCCGTCGCCGCAACGCGGAGATCTTTGACTGCATGGCCCAGGTGCTCTCGCACCAGGGACATCCAGCCCGGACCCTTGAGCAGGTCTGGGCTAAGGTGAAAGAACTGCGCCTGGGCTATGTCCGGGCCAGCGAGGGCCAGGGGGCAGGAGCCGACAGCTGCCCCCACTACCAGTGGCTCCACCTGATGCTGGGCCAGGCAGCATCCTACGGACCATACTTACAACCTGCACCGAGCCTTTTTTAAAACAACATAACAGAGGTTCACTACATGCACACCAAAAATAATTAAGAAAAAAACAGAGGATCAAATCAATGCCACCATGTAAAAATAACCCAATAAAAGAGGCAGTTAGAAACAAAAAGCCATCTTTCAAAAAGTCTAATTTTTGCTGAGATGGAAATATAAATTCTGTCAATTTAAGTGTAAAAGTATAAATAGGCAGGTCAAAAAAGAATTTGAGGAGCAACTAGCAAAAGACACAAAAACTAGCAGCAACAAAAAAATGTTAAGTACACCAGACGCAGGAAGCCTTCCAGACAATCAGTGGGGCCACTAGACACTAGAGATGCTAACGAAGCACTCACAGAAAACAAGGTTGTTCTGGATAAACTAAATAAATTTATCTCATTGGCTTTCACTGTAGAGGATGTGAGGGAGATTCCCAACCCTGAACCCTTGAATACTGTGTCCAATCTGTATTGTCCCATCTCAAAGAAGATATTTAGAACTGAAAAAAGCACAGAGTATGGAACTGTTTCCATATGAGGAGAGATTAAAAATATTGGGACTGTCTATCTTAGAAAAGAGATAACTAAGGGGTGAGAGGATATAGGTTATTCATTCCATCACATAAGGCAAGAATGAAATTGATAGACAGCAATTAAACATAAAGAAGTACTTCTTCACACAATGCACTGTCAAGTGTGTAACTGGTTGCCTAGGAATGTTGTGAAGGCCAAAAGTATAACTGGATTAAAAAAATAATTAGATAAATTCATAGAGAACATAGATGATCAGGGATACAATCCAATACTTCAGCTGTCCCTAAACTCTTACTGTTAGAAGCTGAGACAAGATGACAGGGAGGCTCTGTTCTACTAATTCACTCTGAAGCATCTGGCACTGGCCACTGTAAAAAGACAGGATACTGGGCTAGACAGACCACTGGTATGACCTAATATCGCTATTCTATCTTCTTATATAATTTTAATTGTAAACTGTGATCTAAAACTCAATGAGACATAATAAATGTGGCACTACACAGCACGACAATTCTTTTCAGAGCAGAACTATGATTATGCTGGTTGCTGGCACTACTTTTTGGGTGTTGCCATGATATTAATATCTTATATCTGCATATACCCTTGTTCCCAAAAGATACAAATTATTCATGGAGGCATTTCCTATAACTATTCTACAGTTAAAACTGAGATGGGGCTTCAATTCTAGATGCCTTCTTATGTTTATAACAGTAATGTTTAAATGAGCTGTCAGTAGAGAATTCACATCACATGTTGTTCACTGAACAAGAACTTAGTGCAATTGGACTCTACACAAGCTTCTAGAAATACCTTGCTCACACTATGCATACTCACAGATATTAGAATAGGCATTCATGCCATCATTTCATCTCTAATTTACATAGACTAATAATGTTACATTTATCCATGTACTGTCTCACAACTTATTTTAATGGGGGGAAATTTCACATAACTAGTCTCAGCCCAAATGTGAATTATTTGATAAAAAGCTCTTATAACCCCATACTCAGTTGGTTGGCTGAAGCAGTTAAATCCCCTAACGAGAATGAGAGGTAGAAATCCTGCTTTGTAAAGACAGAATTAGTCAACTTCAGCTGGGGTTTGTTTAGAGGTAGCCTCAAAGAATCTGAGAAGCTTGGGGTCTAGGAGCTGTCGGAAGTGGGAGATTATATGTTCTTCATTCAGCAGGGATGAGCATTTGCACTGAAACCTAGCCATTAGGATCTGTGATCTTCCATACTTTTTTTTCCTTAAGAAAAGGAAGATCTGAATTGTTTATCTTAATCTGGTTCCAAAAGGAACTTTTTTTTTTTTTTTTGCCTGTTTCCTTAGCCACTAGTGAGAACCAGAACTGCTCCTTTAAGCCTGGTGAACTATTTCTTCCCTACCTGCAAAAGGTGCCAAATGTTTATTAGGACTCTGTGGATGAAGCATATGAACTGTCTAACAAAACAGAGGACATCTTAACTATGTAGAAACCAAAGGGACTTGTTTGTTTACTGACTTTTTAACTAATAGGGAGGTTGTGGAATCTCCATCACTGGAGATATTTAAGAGCAGGTTAGATAGACATCTATTAGAGATGATCCAGATGGTGCTTGGTCCTGCCATGAGGGCAGGGGGTTGGACTTGATGATCTCTTGAGGTCCCTTCCAGTTCTAGTAATCTATGATTCTGTGATTCTAAAGATAAACAAAATTGTTAACGGAAGAACCAGCTAGTTATAGAGGTGGTAAAATTAAGGGTGCCAGGTATACATGATAAAGGATAACCAGAGATGAGGCAATACTTGTTATTCTGCTGCTGTGACATTAATTCATTTTATCAGTTTATTCTGCTTGGTCTGCCAATCCTCAAATAATTCATTTTTTAATCACATAGAGCTTTTTCACTTTCTTAGCATTCTTTTCTTCTTTTCACCAAATTATTTTAGATGCTTATGTCTGCAACCGCAATAGTGAAATACATCTCTCTGATGCATGAATTCATAACAGCCATCTAGCTTTCTTTAATTTCAATAAATCAGGGTACTTTCTCAGTGCTATTATAACAAGAACATAGTGTACATAGCCCTGAAATAATTTTTGCCATTGATGTCAGAAAACGTCCCTCACTGAGTAACTGAGTATTTTCTTTACATATTAAAATCATCCCCCTATTATGGTTAGAAGCTGGGAAGCTATATTTTGAGGAAAGCCAGAGATCAGGGCAGCTTATAACATAAATTACTCCGGACTGTAGTTACACTGGGTGCAACAGTCCTTCTGCCTGCCCAGTATGTCAAGGAGGAGGCCTCCATTAGAAGTTGGTGATATACGGCCTTCTCCATGATAGTTTCAAGCCCAGAAGAGTGAAATATTTTTTCTTCAAAAAAGAAATTCCATTTTAAACATATGATTTATTTTATATTTTAGATATTGTTAGCTTTCATTGACTCTGTATACAGCATGCATACTGTAGCACATGCACTATGATCCTTAAAAATGTTTCATATTTGTATCTAAGAATATAGAAAAAATTGTATATGAGAAACAGTACAGCAAAGTAGTTGTTAACAAGTAGTTTATATGCAACATGGCTGCTGTTCTCATAGAAATGTTGATTTTTTAATTTGCTGAATTGTGCATTTAAATTCTCCACTTTTACATTTAATGGACATAGTTATTTTTAGCTGTTCCTGATGGAAAAGCTAGTAATTTGTTTTCCTTGTGAGTTTATTAACCAGGATTGCTTTAACTGGAGTAGAGAATGTTCCTAGAATGTCAGAAAAAGCATGACAGGGTTTTCTCAGATCTGCCTGTCCGAGGGTGAAATTTAATCCAGTGCAGAGCTCTTACGCAAGGCTCTGAATACCACCAGTGCTCCACTTAAATTCCACCCCTTGTGTGATCACAGGGGTGATTTTTGCTCTGCATAAGTAAAAGACAAAACAGAAGTGATGTTTGTGGCAAAAAAGAAGCACATTAAGGACATTTTCAGAAGTTTACATGTGAAATGTCCACTGCTTGACTGGGCCAAATGTCGGAACGAGGAATAAAAGGGCTTCCAAAAGAGCGTGTTTGCTCTTCCACAAAAAAAGCAGAAAGGCAAATGTGGTCCCTGGACATGGTGGAGAATTTCGGTATCCCGAATCCTCCCCCCCCCCCCCTCCAGTCATACCCACAGTGTCCTTCACACTTTGCTACTGCTTATCTTTCTCTTTCTCTCTCTCTCTCCACTGCCCTTCTTTGTGTGCAGATGTTAGAGCTTGGGTGAAAATCTCAGGTCCACATATTAGTGCACTAAAATCACACATCTCAAATTTCTTTAGCTAGCTTTTGCAAATTATCTACTAATAGAATGACCACACTTTTAAAAGTGTAGTATCTAGTCATGAAAAGAGGTATATCAGAGACCAGAGTTTACTGCTATAAATATTCCACGGGGATTTTCTTGTCATCTGCAGGATCAAGACTTCAGATCATCCTTTTTCTAGTAATGCAAACATATTTTTTTCATCTTTTTGCTATTTCCATCCTTTAACTTGTATCTTGCTATTGTCTTCTTTTAGTCTTGGGAGAATTCTACAACTATTGCATTTAGAACCATAGTAAAATTGCAGGTTTCCCCCATGACTAAGTTTCTGTCCCCCACTTGGTCCATTTTTTCCCGTGTCTTTATTCTGTACATGTGTGTTGTTTTGTACTTCTAGATATAGGTTGGCCTTTGCAGAAAGAGAATACCATTCCTGCTTACTTTTGTAGTGCTAATTATCTTACATTATAGTGATGATGGAATCAGACTTCTTACCCAAACTGTGTGGATTAGTCAAGCTTTTGAGGTATTTGGTTTATCTGAGCTTATATGTGTATGTATGTATATAATCCACATGACATTAGATCCTATAACAGAAATCTCATGATTTAAAGTATTTAGATTTGTAAATTGAGCATATTAACTTCATTCATGGCTTGTTACTATCTGAATTGTATATTTGCATGATTTAAATTATTTGTGTAAAGTATATTTAAAGGAGTATGTGGTATGAAATAATTAGTGCCAAAGCAAAGTGAAATAATCAAAATAGTTACATTTTTATTTGTTGAGAACTAGCATATACACCACAGCTGGTGGGGGGACACCCAAAGCATTTGTCTTAAGTTTGGGGTGGTATGCCTCCACCACACCTTCACGTCAAGCCTTGCCTAGCTGGCAGCTAGGCAGTGCATGATTTACTCCAGGGCTCTGGACCAAAATGAAAAATCACACGGCTATTTTACTTCCAGACCTCCTCCTGAAGCTCTGGACCCCTTGGTCTTCTAGTACCTGAAGAAATGGCTCTGGCTGCAGCCTCTGTACTCTCTCTCTCTCTCCCCACCAGAGTGGCATCTTTTTTTTTAAATCTGGGGCTCTGTTTCATAATCCTTTCCCCTTAAAGCTGTAGCATGGCTACATTCTTCCTGATTTTGTCTTGTCAAGGCCACTGTAGTGGACTTTTCCTGCACCTCATGGTTTCCATACTTCTCCCTTCTTTATTCCAGCCTCAAATTGCAGTGGTCCACTGTTCTTTGGGCTCTTTCTCACAACCCAAGAGAAAGGCAGTATCTGCCGGATAATGCAATGTATATGAGTTGAGGGAATGAATGAATGAATGAGGTTTTTGAGAGTGAATGTGTAAGGGTAAGTATAGATGTAAAATATGAGTGATAGAACATAGTGGAAGAGTGATAAGAAAAGGGGAATTATCCAAGTAAGCAAATGAAAAAATAAATACAAAGAAAAACAAAGAAAAGGGTTAAGAATAGAAAATGCAAAGAAAGCAGGAGAGAGAAAAGGACATAAAGTAACATTTGGAGTGGAGCTCAAAAGGATTTACTCAGTGGGCTGCATTAGGGTTGAGTTTCTGAAGTTCCTGCTTCGGTATCTTCTATTGGGCACTGTAAATCCTGGCTGCATTCCTGAACACAGATTCAGTGCAGCACAGAGCTCTCATCTGCCACCCACGGCACACAACTTGCACCTGAGGGCCACATTTCTTTGCTGCTTGAATTGAAAAGACATCAACTAAATCTAATTGATTTAGAACAGAAATATAATGTAAATCCTGATTTTAAATTAATCCAGACTATATGAGGTCTCAAGAATTGACTTAATTGTAGCCAGCCTGGGCAACACCCATTTCTCTGTTCCATCTCTCTTTGGTTCAGTGTCATTTTCACACTTTTAATATCTGTGACCTCAGCACCAACAGGCGTCACATGAATTTAAGGAGTCGTGAAAATCAGAGAGATTCTGTAGCAGCAGGAGTTTCAATCCAAAAGCTGCAGGTTAAGCAAGTATAAGTAACTGAATTCTGCAGTTGGTTTCTTCTAATCGTATATGAATGCCATCTAATGGTGGTTACAATTACAGCATCTAGTAGTTTCTTACACAGGAAATGCCAGTTTTTACTTCAGTAACCAGGATCCTTTAGCAGGAAGTTAGGTGTGGTCTGCTGAAGGAGAATTAAAAAAAAGAATAAGAAAAAAGGCATGATGGAATTTTAGCTGTATTCTTTATGATGACATTCCAAATCCGTACAGGTGCAAGAATCTACACTGGTAATTCATTTTTTAATTGGAAGCTATAGTATTTAGAGAGGAGTCTGTCTTTTTCTATCATTAGCAATACAATCTGTAAGGATTCTGCAGTAGGACCACTTTCATTTTCATAATTAACCCTTCTGCTGCCACCTGCGTGTACATATGTTCCAATTGCAATTTTCTACAAATTATCCACAGTAGGATGCAGTAGGTGCATTTGACTACAATCGGAAAATATGTTTCACAGATCTACCTGAAAAAGTTGTAGAATGCCTCTGTGTGTTGTTGGAGGAGATGGGTATGTGTGTCGTGAAGATGGAAGCATAGAAAATAACATGGTGTTAGCTTTTATTCAGAAAGGTCTGAAAGCATGAAGTTTCTGCAGCTGTGGTGAAGTCGAACAAGTCTATATGTACATAGTAGGGAA
Organism: Pelodiscus sinensis; assembly: GCF_049634645.1. Taxonomy (NCBI): domain Eukaryota; kingdom Metazoa; phylum Chordata; order Testudines; family Trionychidae; genus Pelodiscus; species Pelodiscus sinensis. The sequence goes on from NC_134717.1 coordinate 36,899,196, forward strand.
ATGAAAAAATAAGCATTCAAGTACTCTCTGTCGCATCATTTTAAGTTTATCATTATTTGTTTGATATATCATCTGACACTGAAGCTGTTAATTTTGAATTACATTTTCTATTTTATTACACAGATAATATAATTTGCCTATTAAGATAAAAAATCTTCGGAAAATTATCAAATGCACAGATTACATTCATGATTTCAGATCATAGTATCTCTGCATCAGAAATATTTTCCAGTTGTCATTTTTGGCAGAAGTATAAGGTGACTTTCAAAGAAAATGATTCTGTTCTCAGTTCTGAAAATTATGCAAAACATACACAATTTAGATACCAACAGGTAATAAAAGGTTTGAGGATGTTTAGTCATGAGACCCAATTTGGGTTTAATACAGAAATTCTTTCAGCACATGATATGTTACCAGGCAAGGGATTTGTGTTCAGATACCTAAGCCTGATTCCTTATTCCCCAAGGCTATGTTTACACTGCACTGTAAACTTGAAATAAAATATGCAATTTGCGCTATGCAAATTGTGAACTTATTTCAAGTTTATTTCAAAATAAAGTGCTATTTTGAGACATCCCTTAACCCTTGTGGAATGAGGGTTACTGGGATGCTGAAATATCATGCCCGTTATTTCGAATAATATTTCATCATAATGGGTGGCTAGTGAAGATGCGGGGTAGCTATTTATGTGTAGACATACCCTAAACTTTCGGCTCTGTAAAGCTAATGTCCTTGTCCCTGAAAAGAGGGAGCATCTCACACTCTATATAGGCTGTGTCTACACTGGCCCACTTACTCTGGAAAAGCAGCCGCTTTTCCGGAATAAGCTGCGAGCTGTCTACACTGGCCGCTTGCTTTTCCAGAAAAGCAATGATGATCTAATGTAAAATCGTCATTGTTTTTCCGGAAAAACTATGCTGCTCCCGTTCGGACAAAAGTCCTTTTCCGGAAAAACTGTCCCGGAAAAGGGCCAGTGTAGACAGCACAGTAGTCTTTTCCGCAAAAAAGCCCCGATCGCGAAAATGACGATCGGGGCTTTTTTGCGGAAAAGCGCGTCTACATTGGCAGGACACTTTTCCGGAAAAAGTGCTTTTCCGGAAAAGCATCCTGCCAATGTAGACGCTCTTTTCCGGAAATACTTATAACGGAAAAACTGTTCCGTTTTAAGCATTTCCGGAAAAGGGTGCCAGTGTAGATGTAGCCTATCAGGCATTCCTCTGGCACCATGGGATCATGAGGAAACCATGTCCACACCTCTTGATGGATGGAGGATTAATTTGATGTAAGACCTTTCATGATGGTAGGATAGTGTTAAAATGGTTATTGTTTTGTATGCTCCCACTTCCTGACTCCACATAATAAACACTTTTTAACTGTTAATTTATTTCCAGTGAGGATGCAGGAAAATATCCTGTTATATTAGTTGCTGATTCATCATTTTTCATAACCCCAAACTAACTTTTTACAGGTTTCCTACTTTTCCAGACATCTAAAAGAGACCAGATGAAAAGTCATATGCCCTATCTTGAAAGAAAAAATCAATAGCTAATCAATTGAACAATTTACTGTTTTCATATAAGTACCCTATTTTATAAATTGTCCTACAGACAGAGTTATGATTATGAAGATGTATCTATTTAAATTGCTTATGTGGTGGTCTAATATTTTCTGTGTGTTTATACTTTTAGCACTTTTTTATGTGAGAGGCTAAACGGTAATTAAGAGGTGCAGGATGAAAAGATGGCACAATCAGTGCTGGTACCACCAGGACCTGACAGCTTCCACTATTTCACGAGAGAGTCACTTGCAGCTATTGAACAACGTATTGCTGAAGAAAAAGCTAAGAAGTCTAAACAAGAACGTAAAGATGATGATGATGAAAATGGACCAAAACCAAACAGTGACCTGGAGGCGGGAAAGTCACTGCCATTTATTTACGGTGACATACCTCCAGGAATGGTGTCCGAGCCCTTGGAGGATCTGGACCCATATTATATCAATAAAAAAGTGAGTATTTCTTAAGACTAAATGTTTCTGTCAGAGATTGAATATTAAATGCTATAGATCCTCTTCAGGATTCTCTTTATTCCACTACTTTGGGCCCAACCCAGAAGTCGTGCTCCAATGGTTGATTTCATTGGCACTACATCTAGTAAAACACCTTTGCAGGATCGGGCTCCTGGTTTGAGTGCAGTGATGCACTGTTAGCTTTATTATAATATACTTGTCATTTCACTCTAATTGTAGCTTTCAGTATTTTCTAAGGGTGCGTGTACACAGCACAGCTATTTCAAAATAACTGACGTTATTTAAAAATAACTATGTGAGCATCTACACAGCAATTCCATTACCTTGAAATAAATGTGAAATAACAGACAGCTTATTTTAACTTCTGTAAGCCTCATTCCACAAGGAATGATGCCTATTCTTAAATAGCTATTTTGAAATAGCTGCAGTGTGGACACTCCATAGCTGCTATTTCAAAATAGCTCCTCCCCAGGGCCATTCAAAGTAATTACTCCCCAGTGCCTCCTGAGGCTCTAAATTGAGGTGGCATGTCCACATTAGGGAAGCCTGCCTCAGACAAATGTTGAGGCTTCCATGTAGAGTAGACCTGCTATTTTAAAATAAGCTATTTTTGAGTATTTCTTCTGGAATAGCTTAGAATAATAAAATCCTAGGTCTGGAAGAGACCTCAGGTGGTCATCAACTCCAGCCCCTGCCCAAAACAACCCTAACTAAATCATTCCAGACAGAGCTTTGTCAAGCTGGGACTTAAAAACCTCTAGGGATGGAGATTCCACCATCTGCCTATGTAAGCCATTCCATTACTTCATTGCTCTCCTAGTGAAATAGTTTTTCCTAATATCCAGCCTAGACCTCCCCCAAGATGGAAGTTTTGGCCACAAGCAGAACTTGAACTAAGCATCCATGTATTTGAAACCCAATACCTTGCCCATTAGGCCACACTTTTGAAATAAGTGGGCAATGTAGACGTACCCTAAGTGTGAAATGATCATTTAAGGGTATCAGGGTTTTCATTATGAAATCCATTAAGAAGCCACTTTAGATGGCTTTCTTGCTTGTTTTCTTTGCTATTATGTGGAAAACTTTGGTTTTATTCCTGATCCATTCTCTCACTGTTTGTGTGTCAGGTGTGAGGAGGTAGACAGAGATATTGAGCCTGTGTGCTCTTAATGGATCTCCTTACCCTATAATTTACAGAGATATTTTATAATCTTTCTAGATAATTTAGGTAAAGGACTGTTAGTCTTTGAAGCATATTTCTTATCCAGAATAAGGTTGCTATAATAGAGGGCTCACATGAGATCTTGCATCAGGAATATGGGGAGAGGAAGGGCTCCTTGCCAGAGTATCCATAACATAAAAAATCTTTATTACACTCTTTTAAATGTTTTATTGAAATATGCCATTTTTATTGAATTATATAAAGGTAAAAATGTTTGCAGAATCCTGTAATGTGTCCCATTGGGGCCAGGCAGAGAAGTATAGAAATACTAAGTTTTTGTATAGATAGATCTGGTTTCCTCCAGTCTCTCATATCTTCACATTTTGGGCTGTGCATTGTACCTATTCCAGCAACAGAGTACCTATCCCATCACAGGATAAGCCAAAAGAAACTGCTATTGAACTGATCAAACCAAAGAAATAGATCAAATCCCCATAAATAATTTTCAGTTCTGAGACTACAGCAGTATCTTAATTAAATAAGCTTAAGAGAAACAGAAGCTGTAAGGAGAAATATGTCTTTATTTGCTCAATGATGTACTCTGAAGTGCACTTACAAAAATTTCATGCTGTGGCTAAATGGAGAGTTATATTTGAAAATGAAGTTTTTTGGATTTAGGATCATATTCTGCTTGCCTTACTTAAGAGACTAGTCCTGTTAAAGTCTGGGAGTAAAACAAGCAAGATTTTGGACCAGCTGATAGGTTTCCCTTCCCACACCCTCAATGCTCCAATAATAATGATGTAGGACTCACCACTAGAAATCTTAAACTTATCCTCAAGATCACCATGCCTTAGACATCAGAAAAATAATTATTGATATTTTTTCTGCTAGTTTTTGCAGAAATTAAAAGCTTTAGAAGTTTATCCATTATGATCTGAATTTCTCTTAAATTTTCGCTGATTTTCCTTGAGTTTGTACATGTAGGTCAGGCTCCATTTTCATTTCATAAATGTATGTCAGTGAGCCTGCATCACACAAATAATGAGTTCGGTAAGAATTTGTCTAAGTACAGGCAATAGAAAACAAGTGAGGAGCTCAGGATTTCAGCTAGAATCTTCTGGAATAAAGGGGTGAGGTCCCAAGGTAAACAAGGAGAGAATGGGGCAAAAGTGTGGTGAAAAGCAAATGAGGTGTACTGTGGAGAAAAAATAAAGCCTCATTAAGGATTAGAATATGGTTCTGGGAGTCAGAAGAGGTCTGGGGTTAAGAATCAATGTGTGGTTTAAAAGCTGTAGCATCATTCTGGTGGAGGCAAGTACTGTGATCCAAGGATACAGCAGCAGCAGTTTCTATAACTATACATAAAGCACTGCATGCCTCTTCAAGTGCTGTCATCCCATCCTAACCGATGCAGTGGGGTCAATGGCAATACTACCAGCTACATTGGCTAATGTCCTTTTTGAGATGTCCTGTGCTGTCTGCAGTGCAAAGTTACAATCAAGAAGCACAAACATTCATATGATGGCTTTCTCCTCCCTGGGAAGGAAAGCAGCTCAGGCCTCTTCTTCCTGTGAGCTTGCCTTATCAGACCAGTCTTATCTTGGTCCCTTCTGTTTTTGTGGAATACAAACAATTCAGAGACTTAGGTGTATAATGTGTGTTGAATAAAAGATTGAGGCTTCTTGGCTTGTCTCATTTTAAGAAAATATTTCAGTCTAAGCTGTTCCACTAATAAATGCCATTTTAACAATCAAAATGTATAACCTATTACTGAAGTTGTAGGCAGTGGATAGGAATAGAAATACACATCATCACTGAATTTTGTATGGTAATTAGCTAGCACAGATAAGCTTTTAAATCATTAAATATGAAGGCAGATGTATTCATGGGCAAAAAAGCATAATGATAAATAAAAAATTAGTAGTACTTTTTTGTGAAAAAAATTAACTTTGAGTGAGAACATATCCATACAGCATGTGCCTTTTAGAACTCAAGGCCTGGTTTTCAAAGGGTTGTTTTTATTGGAGATAGGTTTGCAAATCACCTTTGAAAAATCAGGCCATCGGTGTTTACCAGTCCACCGCAGCATTAACTTATATGGATATTACCATAATTATGGCAGATACCAGATATAAGGAATTCTGAAGTTTTAATGACTCCGTATAACAATTATGTTTAGCATTTCTTAATTTGCACTATAAACTAGGCACAAATACACTAATAACAAATGTCATGTACACTTCTGTCAAATAAGATGTGGAGAATTTGTGTTTTCTAAATTATGCTGTTGAAATGTTTTCGTACAATTCTACTTGTAGACATTCAGTTGGAGACTATCTTACGTGTTAGGCGAACGAGACATGAAGTGATAAAGTCTATAGAAGTGTAAATGAGAGCAGAATTCAGTTAACTGTCAATAATGATGAAGAACAACTGATGCACAGTATAAAAATCCACACTGTACATGTTTTCTTAATACAGTTTTTCATTTTGTTTTCTTTTCCAGACTTTTATAGTATTGAATAGAGGGAAGGCAATCTTCCGATTCAGTGCCACCTCTGCCGTGTACATGTTAACTCCCTTCAATCCTCTTAGAAAAATAGCTATTAAAATTTTGGTACATTCATATCCTTTTCAAGAGGTTGATTTTAAATATTAGTGAACAATATACTCTTTTTATTTTAGTATTTAAATCACTAGCTGCCAGGCCATCCCCATGACAGGTATGATTCACAATACTCTTTCCATCTTCTCCTTACTGCTTTCTTTCTCTGTTTACTCTCTGTTCACTTTCTCCCATTTCTCCTGCTGTTCTGGTGAGATCAAAAGCCAGACTGTCAAGTCCTCCCTTTCTTCTTTTCCCTTTACCACACCTTCCTTGTCTTTTCTTCTTCCATTTTTTGTATTACCACATCTTTTACTTGTCCCCTCCTCTTTCCAGTATTTTTTTTCAAATGCTCCAGGTATGTTGCTTCAAAATGCTTTACAATTGTTCAGTGATACTTTGCATTTAAAAAATTCTAATCTTTGATTCCTAATTTTAGTTTGTATGAACAGCTGCAGAAAATATTTCCCTACCCCTTTTCATTTTCTGATCACAATAGCAGAGTAGATTAATAGGGTTCCTTGAAATTCGGAGTTTTATTATAAATTATCAGTCCTATTTGTATTTTTATCATTATGTTTCTTCTGGTAACCATTGCCTTTTTATATATCGTATTTCTGGATGAACTTTAATTTTAATCTGGAAGTAGCTCATGAGTGTTCTAACTAGTGCACAGAGAACCTCAAATCTTATGGACATAATTTATATAAAACTAGGAATAACTATGGATCTGATCCTGCAAATACTATTTTGAGTACTGAATACATTGACATCAGTGGCTTTATTCAAGGTGGTAAGCAAAATTTTCAGTGTGTTTGCGGGATTGAACCTTATGAGTTAAACTTGACTCCTCTGTATCATCAAAACCTTAAAGCATGTTCATAGCATTATTCACATTTCTCAGAGTTGTGTTCTATATAAAGGACATTATTTTATTAAAGTTAACATAACTAACCCAATAATTTCAATAACTTTAATATGTTCAATGTCCCTAAAAAAAGAATTACTACGTCAATTATTTTTAAATTATTGCAATATCTCTTTATGTCTAGCTTTTTGTACTCCCATTCAAGGTTGGCAAGGTAGCTAAACACTTTGCTGGTAATATCAGACCCCTCAACCCACTATAGAATTCTTCTAGGTCATGGATTTGATCATGGTATGGGTAGCAGGGAACACACAGTATGAAAAAAAATGGGTGTGTGCACATGACTTACCGTGTGGGAAAGATATGCACTACTATTTCTACATTTTTCTCTGATGGTGAGACACTTCTCAAATACACTATGATAGGGACATACAACTTTTAGGAGGCATTTCTATAAAAAATGTTTGTAGGCCTATGTACTATATATTAATGTATACAATTCTGAGAATAGATTATTTTATATCAGTTGAAAAACTCCTCAGTGTTGTTGCAGGTTCCCTTTGAAATTTAGATTTCTGTGGTATCCTGCAAGCAGTATTCAGAGAAGGGATCTTTCAAATATTACAAATTAGCAAAGTGATTTGGAAGGGGTGCTATGTGCCATCTTGGCATGATGGTTCAGATGGCAGAGATATTAAATGTTGCAAGTAGAAAGTAGGCTACAGTTTGTGTTTTTTGTAGATTCTATTCTATTCTATTCTATTCTATTCTATTCTATTCAAGAGCCTTGTAAAACATATAATACGGGGGGGGGGGGATGTAAAAGATGCTTACTGATCTCTTTACAAACTTGTCAATATTCATGTCTAAGCAAATTTCCATGGTGGATGTGATCTTACCAGAAGGATTGCATACTGAGGCATTGCACAGAACAGGAGAAAATAATATATATTATTTGTGGACATTGAAACAATGGACCAGTTACATATATGCTATATGTCTTCCTTATCCTAATTATTTGATGCATGGATGTTCATTGTTTTTACTTATTCTTTCAAGGTCTTCATTAAAATAATATACCAAGAACATTATCTTTCGGTTCTCTTGGAAATTCTGAAAAAAAATGTATAAATGTTCTTTGTCAAAATAACCACTTTCATTTATTTTGGTAATTTATTTCAAAATACCTGTCAGTAAATATATCTTTGACAACACAGGCACACAAATATTTTTCCCCGGAATACATTGTTAAAGAAAAACCCAGTTCCTATTTCTCTGCCCCTCCCTCACACGCAGAGCCCAGCCAGGGGACCAGACACCTGCACTCCCCCTCCTGAGTCCAGCTATGGCCCCCCTTACCCAGATACCAACCTTCCAACCTTCAGATGCCAGGGATCCAGAGGGACAAGCAGTGTCATACTTCATCTCAGGCTTGTGTGGAGTTTCCTGAGCACCATTACCACCTCCTTCCTTCAAGGCAGGGGTGGGCAATAATTTTTTGGGGGGAGAGGCCACTTCACCAATGTTGTTAGTCATTGTGAGCCGGTCCCAAGAGGGGCAGAGCCTTAAAGGTCTGGGGTCTCAGCTGGCAGGGGTGGTTCCTTCTAGGTACTGAATGTATGGGGAAGAAACTTTGTGTGCTCCCCTGTGGAGTGGGGAGTATGATACTCGGAGGGAACTTGCTAGCCATTTTGAATTGCTGGTGGTTCTCTCTGGTGCTGCGTGCCCCTGTCAGGGGGAGGAGAGTGTAAGAAGTCTCCCTCCCCCAGGTTCCTATTGGCCTGGGAGTAGGGGAGCACGTGAGGTCTCTCCCCACACTGCCTTCCTGGAGAGAACCTCCAGCCATTTTGAACAGCTGGCAGTTTCCTCTGGCTCCATTCACCCCTCACAGGAGGAGACCTTCATGGGCCTGGGGGTGGGGGAGCACACAAAGTCTTCTGTCCTCACCCAGTTTGGTCACATGATTCCTAGGGGGAATCGGCAGCCATTTTGAACAGAACCTCCAGCTATCCTTCTCGATTAGCCTGGGGACAGGGGCACTGCAGGGCAAGCCGCAGGCCAGATGAAATGGCTTGGTGGGCTGGATGTGGCCCATGGGCTGAATCTTGCCCACCCCTGCTTCAGAGCATGCAACTGCTGGGACCCTCCCAGCTCCCTCTCTCTGGCAGTGTCTTCTGTTTGTGAGTTGAATTCTGCCAGGTCCAGCAGCCCCTAGTGGCAGCCAACATCACTACATCCCATTTCTTTGGAGGAAAGGAAATTATGCATGCACAACATTAATTTCTGTGAAAGTCTGCATTTCACAGCTGTGCAGAATTCCCCTAGGAGTACAGGTTGGAAAAATTCACTGCCATACCCAGTCACCTTTAAATAGGTTTATTATCTCTAGACAAACAAACAAACAAACAAAACCACTCCTTCAACTCACCCTTTGTCTTGGGGTTGTCCTGGAGTTTAATAATTTCTCTTCTGAGGGATCTCTGGTTTGACTTCTTCCTGCAGCTTCCCAGTCCTGGCCAGCTTTCATCTTCACCAGTTATTATTCAGTGCCTTTCTTAGTCTTTTGCAACAGTAGCTCAAAGGCCTCCTTGACACCTGGCTTTTTGCTTCAGATCTCCACCACTCCAGGACCCCACCACTGTTCTGTTTCTAGTCCTAGAAACAATCTAGCCTAGACTTGTCCAACTTTCTCTCCCTCTCTTCTTGTCTTCTAACAGAATTTTATTGCCCTAGATATATCCCTGTCCACTTAACGTTAGCTTCAGTGGCACCACCTAATCTCACACAGGGTAACTAGGCCTAGTCTGTTCACAGGGACCAGCTATCCTGTGACAATGTTGGAGTAGAAAAAAGAGGAGTAATTTAAGAGCTAGACCCTAAGCTTCTGTCTTGGGGGAAGAAAGTGTACTGCTGGAAATCTTACCCCCTCACAATTGTATCAAAGATTTCAAGGGAAACTCCATGAGGAGAAGATCACAGTTCTCGCTATCAATGTTCCAATTTTTTCCATCTATGTGTGGATTTTTTTCATCCATGTGCAGAATAGGTTAATATATGCACCAAGACATGTATGAACATACACCACTGGTAGAAACAAAAAACCTAGTTGTGGATGCTCTGCTCATCAGCTGGACAGTATTTGAATCTCTCTGGAGTGGCCGCACAAGGGCACAGCTTACAAGGAATGTTGTTTGCTGTTCCTAATGCTGGTATTCCTGAGCAGGAATATCATCTGCCCCAATAATTTAGGCATAGGCCACAGAGTAAAGCAGTTCTCAGTCTCTAAAATACAACTGCTGTTAACATTTTTTAGCTTTTGGTGCCATCATGTGGCCATTTAATATATCATATGTCTGTAGATTTTTCATTTTGGTGTACTTTAATGTATACTGGACTATAGAGGGTATCTCTTCTGATAGTGAATGGGAAACTAAATCCAGATAAACTCCATCAAAGTCCATGAAAATATTTTGGATTTGTTTCAACGTTTACTCTGAATCAGTATTAGTGAGAAGAGAATTTAGTGTCAACACCTTTTAACATAATCAAAGCCAAATATATCACAAGCAGGCGTCATTCTTGCTTCCCCATCACGTATGGGACACATTTTTCTTTGTTCTCTTCCAATGTCTTGTAAGCATGCCTTGCAATATATGTAATATTCTAGCCCTGAACAGAGACAGTACAATGTGCCAATATATGTAATGTTTTTTCTGCAGCATAGGAATATTGGGAAGAAACTATAAATGTAGATGTTTGACACTTCTGAGCTAAACTACAATTGTGTCCATATCTTGAGACATGAAAGATTGCACTACCATTCAGCCCTTCTCAGATCACTCAATTTTAATTAAAATATCATCTATCATCTCTTTTTATAACTTCAGTTTTCTTTATCTCAGACTTTTTTATCCTCTGAACTGTCATTCATGCTAAAATTCGACACTCTATGCGTGGGTCTCAACAAAAACCCTAGCTATCTTACCCATTACAAAGATAGCTTTCCCAATTATCACCTCTAATACCATTAGCTTACAGACATTTACCTTTCCCCACCTCTAATACCATTAGCTCACAGACATTTACCCCCTCCCCTGCATCCCTCTTCTGTTCTGAAATTTGATTTGTCCTTTTCGTATGTGTTCACTTTTTTTTTTAATTGTATCCTTTGGTATATATGGTTGTGACTATTTTCTTCCACTATTTGATCTGAGGAAGTGGGTCTGGCCCACGAAAGCTCATCATCTAATAAACAATCTTGTTAGTCTTTAAAGTGCTACATAGTCCTGTATTTTTTTTATTTCAATGGATCATGATACTCTATGACCTTAAGAATATAAGAACAACCATACTGGGTCAGACCAAAGGTCCATCTGGCCCAATATCCAGCTTCTGATAGTGGCCAGTGTCAGGTGGCCTGGAGCAAATGAATAGAACAGATAATCATCAACTGACCCTTTTCCTATTGTTCATTCCCAGCTTCTGGCAAATAGGCTACCATCCCTGCCCATCCTGGCTAATAACCATTGATGGACCTATCCTCCATTAATGTATCTAGATCTTATTTGAACCCTCTTGTAGCCTTTGCCTTCACAACATCCTCTGGCAAGGAGTTCCATAGGGTGACTGTGCATTGTGTGGGGAAATATTTCCTTGTGTTTGTTTTAAACCTGCTACCTATTCATTTTGTTTGGAGATCCCTAATCATTTTATTATGGGAACAAGTACATACATTTCCTTATTCACTTTCTTCACTTCAGTCATCATTTTATAGACTGCATTCATAATCTCCTGGCCAGCAGTCTGTGACTGTACTTCTGCCTGAATTATCTTTTAACTCCTGAAGCGAATTCTGTGGTATTGTTTTGTTTTTATTGAGAGGTGTTTTGGATTTTACATTTAAAGAATATTAAGTGTATCTAGCCTCCCACTTCCATGCTTTCTATCTAATCTCCCTCACAAAGCTCCTGTTTGCTAGCTCCTCTGATCACTTAGGAATGAACTTTTTAAAGCCTACTCTTCTTGAGTAGTCCCCTCCCCCTAGTTAAAGGTTGATGGGAGCTAAAAGGCTTAGGGATAAAAGCCTCATTAAGCATCTCTCAGCTCTCTGCCTTGCCTAGCAGGCACCTGACTCAGCACACACATATGATCAGCACATGATCCATCAAACAAACAAACAGACCACACTCTGTATTTTAGTCAAGCAGCAATCACACTACAAACACAGACACACACATATAGACAACAAACTTAACCCAAAGGTCACATATTCTCTACTCCTTCACCTGGAGAACTCCCTCACCAAACTCTCTTGTGAGCTGCTCCTGTTCAGTAGTTCCTCCTAATAACTATAGTGCAATAATTAAGAAAATTCTGAGGTTTTACCCTAAGCATCAACAGAGTAGTAAAGGAGTTAATAGTTCCTAATAATGAAAATTTGTTAAAACATTGATCTAAATATGATATTGTTATGCTAAGATTTTTCTGATATATGATCCTTGACTCTGATCCACATTGTTCAGCATGCTTATTATGTGCACTATATTGACCAACTGTGTATTTATGACTATGAGTAACCCTCCGGATTGGACAAAGAATGTAGAGTAAGTTAAATGCATTTTTTAAAATATTTTCATAAATATGATATAGCTTCTATAAGTGACCTTATTTTTTAAGATAATGTGAATTGACAGCAACTATTCTATGACACTATTGCTCTAAGGTCATATAAGTTCTATATATCAGTCTTTTTATACACAGATTTCTCATTAATTTCAGTGGTGTTATATATATGTAATGATAGCACGTATTAACCCCTTTTTTGCTTATTGTGGGTTATCAGTATTTTTCATTGTGCAGTAAACATGTCAATAGATTATATCATGAACTACCATGTGTTTTGTACACAACCTGGCAAACCTCCTTTCCCTAGCAATCAAATAACATCCCATGTGGGGTGATTCAATGTCCCAATTTTATAGGCACAGTCCTGATATTTGGGGCTTTGTCTTATTAGGTATCTATTACCTGCCACACTCCACCCCCATCCCATCCCAATTTTTCTTGCTGTCTGGTCACCCTGTCCTTGTGACAACTAAGGCACTTGCATATATTAAAAAATAATAATAAAAAAGTATTTCGTGGATTTACAGTTCTTTTTGTTTGATTTAACTCCTGGAAAATAGGAGGAGATGATCCACAGTCTGTGAACAACCAGCTCTCCACAGATCAGCAGCAGGTGCTCTGTGGATGACTGGTACCCGTACACCACAGATTGGAAACTACTGTTCTCCATGAGGCTTCTTGTTTTTGAAAAATGTTAGCTTGATTGTTCTGTTTGAGAAAGGAAAATCTTTTATAGTCCTTAAATGCTGCTGAATGACCACACTATTACATTACTTTTTTGAACAATAGCCACCTGGTTAGTGAAATCCTGGTACAACTGAAATCAATGGCATAATTCTCATAAATTCCAATAGGCCAGGTTTTCTTTCAAAAAGTTTTAACATGTAGTAACATGGAAGCAGACTTCAGCTCTCCTTTAATTCCTGCAGGCTCCCAAATGTTATCAAGGGTTCTCACAGAATCTTCATGGGTAGAGAGCGACTCACAGTGCATCGACTGCACTCATGCAACTTACTCTCTTGTGAGCTCTATGATTTTTGTGGTTTTGGCAGGGGGAAAAATATGGCAGACTATGGTCAGCAAAAACCCTCCTCCCCAGCTGTGGGTCCATATGTCAGTGGAATCCCCATGGTTGGTCTTCTAAAAAGCTGGGAGCAGAAAGAGAACGTGTCACAAAGTTGGTTTTCTCTCTCCAATACCTTCCCAAGATAAATCTTCATTCTTTGGCTATCCTCTGCTTGTAGAAAGAAGTGAGAGCTGGGTGCTGTTGGTTACTTTTGAGCTGAATGAGTGAAAAAAGAGTGGCAATAATTTTTTTTGTAGTGGAAGAAAAAAAATTACATAAACCCAGAGTGAAATGGGTTTTCATCACGTTTACCAAAATACTCAGTTTTCGCCAGAAACAAATGCTTGATCCTAAACATCACTTGCAAGTGCAGAATTGTATAATATATTTTAATATTCAGATTTTGATTCTTTTTCTCAAACACATAATTCTGCAGATTTTTAAAGTTGGTTTTATCAACACCATTTAAAGAAGAAAATAAATCAAATCAAATAACTATAAATAGTAATGCAAATAGAAATGATGTGACACTAATATTTGTCTCTAATAACTTTTGCTTCAATATTTTCCTCAGATACACATTCACTGGAATTTATACCTTTGAATCACTTATAAAAATTCTTGCAAGGGGCTTCTGTTTAGAAGATTTTACTTTTCTTCGAGACCCATGGAATTGGCTAGATTTCACTGTCATTACATTTGCGTAAGTCTTTCAACAATTTTTAACCTTTATGAGGGTATGAAATTAGTGGCTACAAATTACATCATATTTTAAAAGGCAGAATTTTTGGAGCATGGATTTCCTGTTGTTTCAAAATTATTTTTACATGTTCTGCATATTTTAATATTTCAAAATTAAACATGCTGCAGAAACCAGAATGGTGTGTCAGCCACTAATATTGAGACTAATATTGGTTTATATTCTCAAAAGAAGCTAATTTCATATCCTGTCTTCTTTCTGTTTACCAGAATGGAAGCGATCCCTTTGACTTCATGCCACAAAGTTACCAAATTAGGTGTTCAAAATTAAAATCAGTGTGGTTTACTTCAGTGACATTTAAATTTAATTTGATGGTCAGGAAAACATATTAATAATACAAGGCAAAAAACAATGAAAGGTGAAGAGGTCTTGATGAAAGACCCAAGTAAGTAGCATAAAATCTGCCTAAATTCTGAATAACTGTGATTTAATCCTACAGGTATGTAACAGAATTTGTAAACCTAGGCAATGTTTCAGCTCTTCGAACTTTCAGAGTATTGAGAGCTTTGAAAACTATTTCTGTAATCCCAGGTAAGAAGTAATTGGTGTGAGGTGATAGGCCCCTTGTATCTCCAACTGTTATCTGTGTGTTGTCATTGTGTTTGTGTGTGAACTCCCCTATTACAGATATGTGACAGAGTTTGTGGACCTGGGCAATGTCTCAGCGTTGAGAACGTTCAGAGTTCTCCGAGCATTGAAAACAATATCAGTCATTCCAGGTGAGAGCTAGGTTAAACACTGAGGCTGAATTTAATTCCACTGAAGCTTTAATCACACCTTATAAGCATAAGCCTTGTTGCTTGCTACACATTATAAACAAAATAAAAAGCAGGAATCAAAATTAAATTTATTTAAGTTTGTTTTTTGCTTTTTTAATATTAGCAATATTTTATTTTTCAGAATCAGCCTTTGAGTTTAACAGATTGTTGCATGAGACATTTGCAGTAAACAGCCTATGTGATTTGCATCTTATGACATCAAGCTTTCCTTTATGCATTTTTTAAAAGTTAGTCTTAAGGCTTTCATATTGATGCAAATTTTATCATTTGTTGCAAGCACTTGGGTCAGTCTTAAAATTTAATATAAAGAAATAAAACTATAAAGGATAGCATGGGCATGCATGGGTGATTTTTTTAAAAGATGTCTTTCTTCTCCAAACCATGACCTGCACTAAAATGTAAGATTTAACACTGTATCCTTAAATTATGAGTACATAATAAGATCTTTTCTGCTGTCTTATCAATGTAAATTTTTTTAAACAAAACAATATAATAAAGGTTTGGGCAAGAAACATCAGCAAATGAAAATGAGATACATTTTCTTTATAGGGCTGGGATATAGCATGAATAATAAAATTACTTGTTTTTGGCATTAGTGATGTGTTTGGGAATATATATTTTTTATTTCCATACACAAATTTGAAATACACATAAACCTATAGAGCTTTTCATTCATCATCACAAGCAATCAGGCTTTTCATAAAATTTACTGTATCACTAACATTAGTATCATGTATTTGTCATTCTGCATGAAATCTGTATCTTATCAGGAAAAACACATAATATTTTATATGTTTAGAATATGTTTAACATCGTAATAAAAATCCTTTTCTTTTTTCAGGCTTAAAGACTATTGTGGGAGCCCTAATTCAGTCTGTGAAGAAGCTCTCGGATGTCATGATCCTGACTGTGTTTTGTCTCAGTGTATTTGCACTAATAGGGCTGCAGCTGTTCATGGGTAACTTGAGGCACAAATGCTTGCAGTGGCCTCCAGACAACTCAACTTTGGAAATAAATGTTATTTCCTACTTTAATAGCACAATAGGAGAAAATGGAACATTTGTTAATACAACAGTGAGCACATTTAATTGGGAGGAGTACATCGAGGACAGAAGTAAGAATTAAAATATAATTTTACATTGATTTGTCTTAAACATTTAAAGACAGATAGAAAAGTATGAAACAAAAAACAGGACTATGTAGCACTTTAAAGACTAACAAGATGGTTTATTAGGTGATGAGCTTTCATGGGCCAGACCCACTTCCTCAGATCAAATAGTGGAAGAAAATTGGCATGACCATATGTACCAAAGGATACAATAAAAAAAAAGAACACATATGAAAAGGACAAATCAAATTTCAGAATAGAAGGGGGATGAGGGGGAGATAAGTGTCTTTGAGCTAATATTAGAGGTGACAACAGGGGAAGAGACAGGAGGGATAGCTCAATGGTTTGCGCATTGGCCTGCTAAACCCAGGGTTGTGAGTTCAATTTTTGTGGAGGCCATTTAGGGATTTGGGCAAAAATTTGCCAGGGGTGGTTCTTGGTCCTGCTGTGAAGGCAGGGGACTGGACTCAATGACATTTCAAGGTCCATTCCAGTTCTAGGAGATAAGCAATCTCCATTTTAAAATTTTAAGCTATCTTTGTAATGGGTACGATAATTAGCATCCTTGTTAAGAGCTAGGTGTAAAGTTCCAAATTTAAGCCTGAATGACAGTTCAGAGGATTGTCTTTCAAGTCTAGTGTTAAAATGTCTTTGAAGTAGGATGCAGGTAGTTAAGTCCTTGGGACAATGCCCTTTCTGGTTGAAATGGCAAGAAACTGTTTTTTCTTTGTGATCCTGTCTAGTATCTGTTTTGTGTGCATTGATTCTTTGGCGAAGTGTCACCTAATAAACCATCTTGTTAGTCTTTAAAGTGCTACATAGTCCTGTTTTTTGTTTCAGCTAGACCAGACTAACATGGCTACATTTCTATTATTATAGAAAAGTATGGTTCTGTTGTCTTTCCATTAAGATAAAAGTTCTGGTAGTTCTGGTACAACTAAAGAAGGCATTATGTATAAATAAATAATCAGTATCAGTGTGGATTAAAATTCCTCCTTAATAAATAATCATCATGTTATCTCCTCATGTTATAATTTCCCTTAAAAATTCTTAAAGATGACTTAGAGGGAATACAACTAATCCCTCCATCTGAGTCTTAATTTAGAGGAATAAGCAAGAGTTTGCATATTAGACAGCTGTTCATTTATTTATAACCTGAATAAATCAATGACCTAACACTTTACTATCAATATCCTATTACTTGCATAATGATATAAATGATGGTACAGGAACCAGTACTGCTTTTGCACTCTCTCAAATAGGCAGCTGGTTAAAAACACAAACTCTTATATTAACAAATAGAAAATGTTAATACAAATCATAAGAATTAGTCTAGACAATTCTAAGTCTTTGTCTTGCATTGACATGGTGAGCTGTATTTCCTTTGTCCTAATTTATATCATTATTGGCAAAATATTAGCTCATTTTCTGATTGTTAATTATCTATTTTTTATATTTACAATCAAGTTTACATTGTAATTGGATCATGTCTTATATATTTAGCCCCTCTTTCTGCAGTCTTTCAATGCTACACAATCTTGTAATATATTTATCCTCTCAGTGTCCCTGACTGTACTATTATCTCCATTTTACACTGAGAACTGAGTCCCGAGAGTAAGAGCCAGGTTTTTTCACAGTTATCTGCGTAAAAGATGCAGATAAGCACCTAATGAGATTTAGAAAAGTGCCTAAGTCCCATTGTAATAAATGGGAATTAAGCACCTGGGCACTTTTTAAAATCCACAGTAGGTACCTAAACACTTTTTAACATTAGGCTGTTAGGTTATACAGGAAGTCTGTGCTAGAGCAGAAAATTGTATCTAAATTTCCTGAGTCCCAGGCTAGTGTCCTAATTACTGCACCATCCTTCCTCTCTGAATAAAGTTATTAGATGACCCCCCTACAGTGAAAATACAGTTTTTCTTTAAGACATCTGGGGCATAAGATCTGCTCGTTGTCTGTCTATGTTTATATTAAAACTCTATTGTGGCCAACTTATGCTGATTGCAGTAATGTAGAGATGTGGTCAAGGAGCTGGTTACAGTGCCCTGATTCTCTGGTTAAACTTGGCCCAGCTGGCAGTGGTTCATAAGGGTAAGTATACACTGCATATTAAAACCTGCAGCAGTGAATCTCAGCGCCTGCGTCTACAGACTTGGGCTCACATTATGGCACAAAAATATTGTGGCCTGGACTGGAGCTCTGGCTCTGTGAAACCCACTCCCATATCTGGATTTAGGAACTTGTGCTCTAGTCCAAACCTAAACATCTACACAACAGTTTTTAGCACCATAGCCCTGACCCGAATCTGTAGACCTGGTCTCTGAGATTCACTACGGTAAGTTTTAAAACAGTATAGACATAAAGGGCCACCTTCTTTCTGGTATCCAGAAAACATCTCACTCTGGTTATTTCTCCTCTTTGCCACCCATACCAAGAGTTGTGCTAGCTCTGCCAATTCTACACCTATTCGAGATTCCCAATCCAAACAGGGAAGACAGGGTAAATTGCCATTTCTT
This sequence comes from Pelodiscus sinensis, assembly GCF_049634645.1. NCBI lineage: Eukaryota > Metazoa > Chordata > Testudines > Trionychidae > Pelodiscus > Pelodiscus sinensis. The sequence goes on from NC_134717.1 coordinate 36,917,719, forward strand.
TTGCACCACTTGACTGGGGGGGCAAGAACCTGCCTTAGGGATATTAAGAATTCTGACCCTTCCATTACACCTCACATTATTCTCATTGTTAGCCAATGTGTTTAAATTGTCAGTTACTGTTTACTGCTATTAGCATAGTAGTTAGGCTAGATATCAGAGTCTCTAAGTCCATCGTACATTTCCATGGTCTACATTTTCCAGACATTTCTTCATTAGTAAAATGAGTTGTCTTTTATAAATCAAACTGATTTTTACTGCCATTGGCATTTTAAGATTAATTATCCCTCTGGCCCAATATGTTGCTTGTGGGGTATCATGTGATTTTATAACAGCAAGCGATACCTCAAGGCCAGTTTTCCTCTTAGCATAGTTTTATTCTACACTAAGCATGGTCAATAGTCCATCATAAGTAAATTAACAGTGGGACAAAAGGTCAAAAGGCTAGTTACATCTATCTGGTAGGAAGCACATGAGAAATGCAATTTTACCCATGAATGCTCACAAAGAATAGCTGTTTTTTGGTTTTGCTTACAGATATGAGTATTCTCTATTCCCCTTACTCCTGAGAGCCTTTAGATTAAAAAAAAAAGATATCGGGGTATGTTGTTCAAGAGAAATAAAAAAAATTCTTGCTAATTCCAAACAGTACATTCCAACCTCTTTTGTTTCCATTAGAATTTTCAGCAAACAGTTCTTTGCCTTTTCATTGAGCTGGATTGTGCAATCCTTACTCACATTGATGAGCATTTATTTTAAAAATTATCCTATTTATGATAATGGGGCTGATTGATACAATAAGTGCTCATCGGTACGAGTAAGAGTTGCACAATCTATCTCTTTGCTAATGTGCTGTTTCATCAATTTATTGGCTTTAAAGGACTGAATTTTGATTATCTTTATAGCTATCTATGAAGTCTCATAAATAATTAACATAAAATATATGGACAATAAAATTTTATTAATTCAGCATCCTTTATTTTTTTCATGGTATTTGTCAGTTATTTGCAAATGTATAAAATGTGGTAATCCACAGAGGGTCTCAAAATCATTTGTATGGCTTAATGACATGCTACTGTACTATTGCTTGTATTAAGCATCTTCTGTGCTTGTTAGAAAATCTTTTCCTTCTTCTCCCCCCCACCTTCCCTTATTTATTCTTGGATCTGGACTTATTATACTCCAGTCATCTGAAGAAATGGATTTTGCCCACGAAAGCTCATGATACCATCTACATGTTTTCATAGAATCATAGGACTGGAAGGGACCTCGAGAGGTCATCGAGTCCAGCCCCCCGCCCTCAAGGCAGGACCAAGCTCCGTCTACACCATCCCTGACAGATGTCTATCTAACCTGTTCTTAAATATCTCCAGAGAGGGAGATTCCACCACCTCCCTTGGCAATTTATTCCAATATTTGACCACCCTGACAGTTAGGAATTTTTTCCTAATGTCCAATCTAAACCTCCCTTGCTGCACTTTAAGCCCATTACTCCTTGTCCTGTCCTCAGAAACCAAGAGGAACAAATTTTCTCCTTCCTCCTTGTGACACCCTTTTAGATATTTGAAAACCGCTATCATGTCCCCCCTTAATCTTCTTTTTCCAAACTAAACAAGCCCAGTTCATGAAGCCTGGCTTCATAGGTCATGTTCTCTAGACCTTTAATCATTCTTTCTCTCTTCTCTGTACCCTTTCCAATTTCTCCACATCTTTCTTGAAATGTGGCACCCAGAACTGGACACAGTACTCCAGCTGAGGCCTAACTAGTGCAGAGTAGAGCGGCAGAATGACTTCACGAGTTTTGCTTACAACACACCTGTTGATACAACCTAGAATCATATTTGCTTTTTTTGCAACAGCATCACACTGTTGACTCATATTCAACTTGTGGTCCACTATGACCCCTAGATCCCTTTCCGCCATGCTCCTTCCTAGACAGTCGCTTCCCATCTTGTATGTATGAAACTGTTTGTTCCTTCCTAAGTGGAGCACTTTGAATTTCTCTTCATTAAACTTCATCCTGTTTACCTCTGACCATTTCTCTAACTTGCTAAGGTCATTTTGAATTATGTCCCTATCCTCCAAAGAAGTTGCAACCCCACCCAGTTTGGTATCATCTGCAAACTTAATAAGCGTACTCTCTATCCCAATATCTTCATCATTGATGAAGATATTGAACAGTACGGGTCCCAAAACAGACCCTTGCGGAACTCCACTTGTTATCCCTTTCCAGCATGATTTAGCACCATTAACAACAACTCTCTGACTACGGTTATCCAGCCAATTATGCACCCACCTTATCATGGCCCTATCTAAGTTATATTTGCCTAGTTTATCAATAAGAATATCACGCGAGACCGCATCAAATGCCTTACTAAAGTCTAGGTATATGACATCCACCACTTCTCCCTTATCCACAAGGCTCGTTATCCTATCAAAGAAAGTGATCAGATTAGTTTGGCATGACTTGTTCTTCACAAACCCATGCTGGCTATTCCCTATCACTTTATTACCTTCCAAGTGTTGCATATGATTTCCTTAATTACATGCTCCATTATCTTCCCTGGGACAGACATTAAACTGACCGGTCTGTAGTTTCCTGGGTTGTTCTTATTCCCCTTTTTATAGATGGGCACGATATTTGCCCTTTTCCAGTCTTCTGGAATCTCCCCTGTCTTCCATGATTTTTCAAAGATCATAGCTAAAGGCTCAGATACCTCCTCTATCAGCTCGTTGAGTATCCTGGGATGCATTTAATCAGGACCTGGTGACTTGCTGACATCTAACTTTCCTAAGTGATTTTTAACTTGTTCTTTGTGTATCCTATCTTCTAAACTTACCCTCTCTCTGCTTGTAGTCACTACGTTAGGCACACCTCCAGACTTCTCGGTGAAGACCGAAACAAAGAAGTCATTGAGCATCTCCGCCATTTCCAAGTTCCCTGTTACTGCTTCTCCCTCCTCACTAAGCAGTGGGCCTACCCTGTCCTTGGTCTTCCTCTTGCTTCTAATGTATTTATAAAAGGTCTTGTTTCCCTTTATGCCTGTAGCTAGTTTGATCTCATTTTGTGCCTTTGCCTTTCTAATCTTGCCCCTGCATTCCCGTGTTGCTTGCCTATATTCATCCTTTGTTATTTGTCCTAGTTTCCATTTTTTATAGGACTCCTTTTTTTATTTTGAGATCATGCAAGATCTCCTTGTTAAGCCAAGCTGGTCTTTTGCCATATTTTCTATCTTTCCTACACAGCGGAATTGTTTAGTTTTGGGTCCTTAACAACGTCCCTTTGAAATACTTCCAACTCTCCTCAGTTGTTTTTCCCTTCAGTCTTGCTTCCCATGGGACCTTACCTACAAGTTCTCTGAGCTTATCAAAATCTGCCTTCCTGAAATCCATTACCTCAATTGTGCTGGTCTCCCTTCTACCTTTCCTTAAGATCATGAACTCTATTATTTCATGATCACTGAACCCCAAACTGTCTTCCACTTTCAAGTTCTCAACTAGTTCCTCCCTATTTGTTAAAATCAAATCCAGAACAGCTTCTCCTCTGGTAGCTTTTTCAACCTTCTGAAACAGAAAGTTGTCTCCAATGCAGTCCAGAAACTTATTGGTTATTTTGTTAGTCTTTAAGGGGCTACTAGACTATTTGTTGTTTTTTAAGAAAATCTTTTGTTTGTCAAAAATATTATTTTCGCTAATTCCTCTGGCTCTAAAATTATAAGCTTTTTCTATTGAAATTGTGTTTCTGGTTTCCATGTTGTGATTATATTCATTTCCTGTAAAACACAAGTTTATATATTGTAAGCTTAAATTTAGATTTAAATGGTTTCTTTATGTGGTGACTAAATAGTTTTTTCCAATGTATTCATCTCACTTGTCTCCACCTCTTTCCCTTTTTTAAATAGGTCATTTTTACTTTTTGGAAGGACAAAATGATGCTCTGCTATGTGGCAATAGCTCAGATGCAGGGTAAGAAAATGTCTTATTACTTATGATTTATTATCAGTGATGAAAGAAGTTATATGTATAAAATTAATTCAGGAAAATTCAACCGGAAAACCTACTGTAGTCTCTTTCACAGTGTATTATTTCAAATCAATGAAGTTTCTGGAGTATGATACTGGATTTCTGAGTATCGGCATCAACATAATTTGAATTTGCAAAGGTCCTATCTAAGTGTGTCACGTTAGCCTCAGTTCCCAAAAGTAGCCTTTCACATTCTTTAAGCATAAACATTTATTGCCATCTGAGTAGTGTCCTTATTATCAGCCATGCAAGCGGTAACTTTTTTGCATTTCCACAGGAGATGTGCTGACAACTGACAAACTTGTGAGCTGCAAGAGCATGAATGGGAAAGATAGTTTATTATACATTTTATTATGAAAGCACTGAAGTGTTGTTAGAAAATAACATACTTTTTACTTTTCTAATTTGTTTGATCTTAGTTAACCTTACAGTAGTCTTTATTGGATTGTTTTGTAGAGTACAATGTTATCTGATAATAATTTCATCCTGAGTAACTGCCTGCATGTTGACCACTCATACTCCTAAACAGTTTTGTGCTGTACTGTGGTGTGTAATGATTTGGAGTATCTGTTTCAATTAGCATTTCTTCTTCTTTTGGCAGTCAATGTCCGGAAGGATATATATGTGTGAAAGCTGGTAGAAACCCCAACTATGGCTACACAAGCTTTGACACATTCAGCTGGGCATTCTTGTCACTGTTTCGACTGATGACTCAGGACTTTTGGGAGAATCTTTATCAGCTGGTGAGGATCCACTAAAATAAACACTATTACCTCTGCTATAACTACAACATAGGGTTTACATACTGTCTTTCATCCACGTACATCTGCACTTGAAAGGGAATCCTCTGAACTGTCATTCATGTTAAAATTCGACACTTTCCAAAAAGGACTCAACAAACATTTGAACTATCTCACCCATTACCAAGATAGTTTCCCCAATTATCACCTCTAATACCATTAACTCACAAACATCCCACTCTCCCTACCTTTAATATCATCAATTCACAGACACTTACCTTCCTTCCTTCCCCCCCCCCCCCCCCCGCATCCCCCTCCTGTTCTGCAATGTGATTTGTCCTTTTCATATTTGTTCATTTTTTTAATTGTATCCTTTGGTATATATGGTTGTGACTACTTTCTTCCACTATTTGATCTGAGGAAGTGGGTCTGGCCCACGAAAGCTCATCATCTAATAAACCATCTTGTTAGTCTTTAAAGTGCTACATTGTCCTGCATTTTGCTTCAGCTACCCCAGACTAACACGGCTACATTTCTATCACTATTGTAAAACACAGTCAGTTAATACCAGAGTTATGTCTGACTCCCAAACTAATGTTACTAGACCATGGTTCCTCCTTAAAGGATACATCCTGTCTCTAACCTCGTTGGGTGTGGAAGGATAAGATGTGAGCCTTCTGCTATGTACCTCTGCATAGTGTAGTGTACTTCTACAGTACAGGATAAAAACCCACTGTAGTACAGTTTCAAATTTGAAGTTTTGATGCAGCTGAGTAGCAGAATCTTATTTACCTTAACCCCAAAAGTGATTCTTGTGCAAAGCCCATGTAACTCTAATTTTGCACTTATGAACAGAATATGACAAAATATTTGTATATGGCAAAACTATATGAGTGATCTAAAATCAGTTGTGCCAACACAATAACTCCTATTATAATAGAACTGTGCACTAAGTATGGACAGTTCACCAGACTATGTCGTAACTATAAAAAACTGAGAACACTGGTTATTTCTTTTTTCCTCAGACACTACGTGCTGCTGGCAAAACGTACATGATATTTTTTGTCCTGGTGATTTTTCTGGGCTCTTTCTATCTGATTAATTTGATCCTGGCTGTGGTTGCCATGGCCTATGAAGAACAAAATCAAGCAACCATGGAAGAAGCAGAGCAGAAGGAGGCAGAATTTCAGCAGATGCTTGAACAGCTGAAAAAACAACAAGAAGAAGCTCAGGTACCTTTTTAATCTAAAATTGCTCTTTTAATCCAAGATTATGCACTGGTCCTTTTCAGATGCACAAGAGAAAAACCCTGCCTCCCTTCACAATAGTAAATTACTTCCCCACACAACAAACACATCCCCTGAACAAGGATGAGCAATAGATACACCCACCTATGGGAAAGGTGCAACTGCTCCAGAGCTCAGCAATTTGAAAGGGCCTGGGGTTCCAGCTGCTGTTGGAGTCCTTCACTCTTTAAATTGCTGCTAGAGTTCTGCATGGCATGTTCCAGGCAACTCTCAGGGCTGCATTGGGGAGAGGGCAGGGGTGTGGCATGGTGCACTCTGGACAATGCTGAGAGCTGGCTGCCTCAGCTCTGCTCCTTCCACCCAAGACCCCACCCCTTCTAGGGGTACAGAGTTGGCTCCCACAACCTTGCCCAAGGGCAAGTCTTTTGGCCCCTCTGGCAATAGAGAGATAATGACTTTGCTCTACTCCTTACTCAAGGCTACACCTAAATGAAAATCTGTTGATTAGTTACAAATCTGGTAAAGAAAACTGACTGTGTAGAGACACTGGAGATTGAAGTCTCGGGTGAAAATGTGAATAAAACACTGGTTCTGATACATTAATTATTTCCAACTAACTGACTATTACATTCTTGAATGTAACTCGGGAGAAATATCTGTCTGTGAAAATGGCAACATTTGTCATTTATGACTGCTTCTCTTACTTCCCTCACTTTCCCCAGATTGAGCAGAAAATTGCAATAGAACTGCAGGCCTAAAGAAAACTTAGGGTATGTCTACACTGCCACCCTAGTTTGAACTAGAGTGGCTAATGTAGTCATTCGAACTTGCAAATGAAGCCCAGATTTAAATATCCCAGGCTTCATTTGCATGTTCCTGGGTGCCGCCATTTTTAAATGCCTGCAGCTACACGTGGCATGGGCTAGGTAGTTCGAATTAAAGCTCCTAATCCGAACTACCGTTACTACTGCAATGAGGAGTAATGGTAGTTCAAATTAGGAGCTTTAATTCAAACTACCTAGCCCGTGCCACGTGTAGCCGCGGGCAGGTAGTTCGAACTACCGGGCATTTAAAAATGGCGGCGCCCGGGAACATGCAAATGAAGCCCGGGATATTTAAATCCCAGGCTTCATTTGCAAGTTTGAATGACTACATTAGTCACCCTAGTTTGAACTAGGGTGCCTAGTGTAGACATACTCTTACTTATTTTGTGGTCAGTGCTTCCCACTCAAGTAGTAGAAAATGTATGTATTTTTTCCAGTCTGGTTCCAATTAATGGAACACTACACTAGTGTTGCATCACTTGGAATCAGACTTGAAAAAATACATACATTTTCAATGGTGAGTGTAATTAGTTGTTAGAACAATTTATCAGGGGTTATAGTTGATTCTCCATCACTGACAATTTTTAAATCAAGACTAGATGTTTTTCTAGAAATTATTTTGGGGAAGTTCTATGGCTTGTGTTATACTGGAGGCCAGACTAGATTATTAGAGTCCATGAATCTTTGGGTCATACTTTTGAAGCCTCTCACGCTCCACAAGGGCTTGTCTCTACTTACTGCTGGATTAACCTGCTAAATTGAATACTGATGGCACCCCATCAAGCATGTTACTCCTCATAGGCACTCCCAGAAAATCAATATGAGGTATGTCAACTCCAGCTGTGCAATTGTCAGAGCTGGAATTGTGTATCTTACATCGATTTTCTCCATCAGTGTAGACCTGGCCTGATGGACTAGTTGATTGGCTGACATCATATTCCTGGCCAGTGGCTAGAGTTGATCTATACCTTCCTGGTAAGGGTCTGGTTAAAGATTAGCTGAGCTGTGCCTTCTAGAAAAGGCTGGTACTGACTGCAGCTTTTCGAAAAAGCACTTATTTAGTCAAAAACTTTGAGATTCTAAGTGGTGTCAGGGTTGCTGTGGAAAGTAGTTTAACTGAATTTTATGAAGACCATTTCCTGGAGTGATGTCACTGGACATTCCTAGTCAATTAAGGAGTTGGTGACTATCCATAAATTCATTTAGGACCAAGCAAAAATTATTTATAGAAATGTTATCCCCCTGATACTGAGGATATTTGCTTATATTTTCTTTGCTCTGAGTCTACATTTCCTGAACTTTGTATAGTTTGTCTGCTGGTTAAGATTTACAAGGGGAAGAATTCATTGCAAAAATGCTATATTGCTCTCTTTTCTTCAATCCAACAAAAACTGTTGGAAAAATGATTGTTCACCTATATTGTTCCAATAATGCAGTTTTCTTCTGAACTTCTCTACTCCTTGTTGGGTTCAGGGCTAGAATATCAGAGCCACTTTTGGTCTGGATTGTAGTAAATTGGTGAAATGTTATTCCTTGTATATTACCAAAAAGGTGCTTTGTGCAATATGCCATACTTTATGAAGCGGCATCTGTGCTTCACTTTCACAAATATCAAATTCACTCACTTTAAAATAAATTTTAAAATGTTAATGTTGTACAGTGTAATTATGTGTAACTTTTTGACACACAGGCAGCAGCAGCTGCTGCACTAGCAGCTGAAACAAGAGAGTTCAGTGGAGTAGGTGGAGTAGGAGGATTCTCTGAAAGTTCTTCTGAAGCATCAAAATTAAGTTCAAAGAGTGCTAAAGAGAGAAGGAACAGAAGGAAGAAGAGAAAACAGAAAGAGCAGTCTGAAGGAGAGGAGAAAGATGAGGAAGAATTTCACAAATCTGAATCAGAAGATAGCATCAGAAGGAAAGGTTTCCGATTCTCTATTGAAGGGAACAGGCTGACATATGAAAAGAGGTTCTCTTCTCCACACCAGGTACCGTAGTAATATCCATTAAACTGTGTCTTTCTTGCATCATAATCCATTTGTCATGGAGAGTGCAGTATTGGTAAGGACACAAGGTTAACATCCTTATTCTTGAAGGTGTGTCACAGGATTTTCAATGTCATTTCAAATGTCCAGGACTTTTTGTTACACACTTATAGTGAATATAATAACAACACAAGGCAGTATCACTCCAGCAGTAAAGGTTATGTCTACACTTATGGTGTTATGTAGACTACAGACACTGCACACACACACAACCCCCTAGGTATAAACAGCAATGTAGTTGATGAGTCATTGCTTAGAATAGTAGAGAAAAGACCTGCCAGGACTTTATGGTATATCTTTTACCTACTCTCTAAACAACTCTACACTGCTAAAAATAGCAGTGTAATCATCCCTCTACCTTCCTGCTGCCAGAGCATTTCTTTGCCATGCGAAGTTACACACAGACATGTAGACAAAGCCTTTTTTTCACTGCAGCTGTTGGCTACATGTTGCCTATATGCTACTATCAGAGTAGACAAGGCCATAGTGTTTCTAATTAAACCATATAAGGATGACAATGCATAATCATTCAAGTCAAGAGGTGTATTCAAATAAGCTGCACACATGCTTAAAAGGCTACAGGATTGTTTAATGTGAGGTGTGAATCTGAAAAGACTTATCCATATGAATAAATTTACTCTCATGAGTAGCCACATCAAATTCATTGGGACTACTCACACACGTAAAGGTATTCATATGCACATATGTCTTCACAAGATGAACCTTGTTAGCATTTGCGTAAGGAATTGCAAACATTAAAATCCTCTGAGAACTCTTTGAAGGATTGGGACCTAAAAGGATAGTATCTAGGAAAATATTTGCATTTCTTAAAACAAACTCATATTTGTTTGCTGTCTATTAGTAAAAACTAGGGCCCATGAAATTTACAAAAATTTATTCAATCAAGGATGCCGAGAAAGCAGGAATAACTAAGAGTCTAGTTTCAGTTTTATTAATTTATGAACAGCCTGCAATAAAATATGCAGAGAAATAGAGAAGAATTTTCATTAAACATCATCTTTTACTCTAATTAAATTGATTTAATTTTTCTAAGTGGTAAAGTAACTAAGGACAGCAGCAACCACTATGTGCTTCCTCTGATTACTTTTACTCCCAACCTCTACCTAAAGCATGTGTGTGTGTGCACGTGCAATTCTTTTTTTGTCTATGACATAAATCTTTATAACATATTAACTTCGTATTTTTCCACATGAAAACATTTTTTAAAAATCAGCTACTAATTGTATAATTTTCTTTTTCTTTAGTCTTTGCTGAGCATTCGTGGCTCCCTGTTCTCCCCAAGACGTAGTAGCAGAACAAGTCTTTTCAGCTTCAGAGGTCGAGCAAAGGATGTAGGATCAGAAAATGACTTTGCCGATGATGAACACAGCACTTTTGAAGACAATGAGAGTAGAAGAGGTTCTCTCTTTGTTCCTCACAGACATGGTGAACGGCGCAACAGTAACATTAGTCAGGCTAGTAGGTCATCCAGGATGGTACCAGTTCTTCCAGCAAATGGGAAGATGCACAGCACTGTAGATTGCAATGGAGTTGTTTCTTTGGTTGGAGGACCTCCAGCTCTCACGTCACCTACTGGACAGCTTCTCCCAGAGGTAATCATTGTCAGAAGTGGCTGTTTTATGACTGTAAAGACATTTCTAATAGTTGAGGCAAAATGTACTCTTCATACTATACCCCCTTGTGTTTTTACAAAATAAAATAATTTGGGAATGAACTCTGGTTGATCAAGCTGTGAATGATCCTGCATATTTTAACACCTTTAATATTCTCCCCTCTTGGCACTGGCTAAAAACTGAAATCTATCTTCCTATATGTAATGAAATACCTGATAATACTTTTTAATATAGTGGGAATTAACAAGATAAAATAGTAAATAATGTCGCAAGCAAAATGTATGGCTTTATTGTATAGCCAATATATCTTAACTGAAAATTTAAGTTCTTCAATCCTTTATCAAATAGATGTCAAAAATTACAAAAATAATAAATGGGTTGTATATAATTAACAGAATAAATTAAGCCATGGTATACTTTCCATTAATTATGCATATGCCTATCAATAAAATACCGTCTCTGTCTTGAATGGGCTATGATAGCATTATTCTGCCAATTTTAGCTTCTTATAGGTTCATTTTTGTATAAATTTCAGTGTGATTATACCATTCTTGATTTTGGTTTGAAAATTAAGGCTTAAGAAGAATTAAGAAGAATCAGCCCAACAAAGTGTACATAGGCCTTTTGCGCAGACAGCTGCCTGTCCATATGGGCTGTGCAGACACAGATTCATTAAAAGATATGGCCACATCAATATCTTAGAAAGATATTTATGATAAAGCTCACTGCCAAATTGTGTTGAACTTTTTTTCAAAATTTAAAATAGTCAAATTCAATGCAAATTGAATGATTGGCCCCTGAAGCAGCAAAGTATGTAAGAACATGCTTAATTTTAAGCATACAAGTAGTCCCATTAAAATCAATGTGGTTATTCACATGCTGAAAGTTAGGTATGTGGTTACATTTCTATCTGAACTGGAACCTAAATGAAATCAGTATGTGAACCCATACAACTCTCATTTTCCTGGGAACTTACTAAATGTTTATATAATCTATACAGTGTTTACTTCTTAAATCAACACACATGGTGATAGTCTGTTTTATCAGCATTTTATTTTCAGGGCACCACAACAGAAACGGAATTAAGAAAGAGACGGACAAGTTCTTACCACGTTTCTATGGATTTCCTGACAGAGCCCAGTGCAAGGCAAAGAGCAATGAGTATAGCCAGCATACTCACAAACACAATGGAAGGTATGTTTGATATGATTAAGTATATGTCCTTGTCTTGTTTTTGATTTGTGATGCATTAAGAACAATAATTTTCATAAATAGCTGGAAAGAGAAAAACTCTGCTACACTTGATTTCTTTACCTAGAAGTGTACATGGGAAGGGATGGTGTGATGGCTAAAGCACAGTACAGTGATTTAGAACACCAGGCTTCTATTCCTGGCTCTGTCACAAACTTCCTGTTTGACATTGGGGAAGTCACTGAGGACCAATCTTTACTGAGTACTTCTGCTGGGATAGCTGTGTCAGTTGGGGTGTGAAAAGATCTGTGACTGATGTAGTTTGTTGGCAGATGTCCTTAGTGTAAATGTAGCTATATCAGCAAAGCTGTGCTTTGATGGTACAGGTTGTTTTGCTCATGATAGTGATTTTATTATCAGTACAAAGTGCCTACATCAGAAGTGCATTGGCATTATAGTATACCATAAAGTTCTCCTGGTGTAGACATGGCCTAGGGCTGTGTCAATGCTTGACATTTTACATAAAATCTCCAACTATTATTTTCGCAAATGCAATTTCATTGGGAGGCAGCAAAGACAGTAATGCTAGCTAGAGCAGCCACTTGTGTTTTAGCTGCCATGTCATGGAACCCTGCTCAGATCAGGTATGTTTGCAGTGTCTAACATTGCCACCAGTGCTACCTCTGGTGGATCTGCAGTGATAATAGCACCAGGTGGTCCTCAGAAATCCATGCTTCCAAGGGCAGGAGTTGCCCAGTTTTGAGAAGGAAATGTATATAGAGTTAAGCTGAAAGTTATTTAGTTCCATAGCACAAGAAGATTACTATTTTGATTATTAACCAGCTCTTTTAGTGTCTACACCTGAAGTAAGCCATTGTCAGAATGATCTAAGAGGTAGGTCCTGCTTCCACCTATTGTAAATCACCATGAGCTGCATCTGTTTTTGTGTCAGAGGACCCAAGCCCATGTTCAGATTTGTGAGATGTACTATTTCTGAAGAAATAAATGTATAAATAAGGTTCATTTTTTCCAAGGGAAAATTATAATAAATCTCATCTAGTGAGTTTAAGTTTGGAGATGTAATTTTAGTGACTAACTGTGCAGTAGCCAAGTCCAAATGAGCATGACCTAGAATTTTATGCTTCTGGACCATAATCCAGTGTCATCTGGCATGCTGGAATAAGAATATCAAATTATTAGTTCTTCATAGGATAAGATGGAATTTGAACTATGCTACTCTTCCATGTACACCAGAATTCTGCTATAGTTTCCTTTGAATTAAAGCTGTGTTTTGCTTTTTTCGTAGATTACAGGTTTGTGAATGGTTATTATATTAATGAAATATTCAGGGTTCCTTTAACACCAGTTTTAGAATACATGAGGTCAAGTTCCTCATTTCAGTTATTTAACTTTTGCTTTGGCTGGACATCAATCTGGGTTTCAAGGGGTCTGTTTCATCATTCCATTAGGCCACCTAAACATTGAAGAGAATGCTTAGGCTTTAAAACAAAACCCACTTGATACATACGATAAAGAGCTCTCTTTTAAAATTTGTTTTATACTTTTCCACTAGAACTTGAAGAATCCAGGCAGAAGTGCCCACCATGCTGGTATAAATTTGCGAACACATGCTTGATCTGGGATTGCTGTGCTCCATGGTTAAAAGTAAAACATATTGTAAATTTAATTGTGATGGATCCATTTGTCGATCTTGCTATTACTATCTGCATTGTTTTAAATACATTATTTATGGCCATGGAGCATTATCCAATGACGGAACAGTTTAGTCACGTGCTTTCAGTAGGAAATCTGGTAAGTCTTCCATAATGTATCATGACATACAAATACATTTCTCTTTAAAAGAAATTACTGAGTGTCCTTAACATGGCTTGCAAAGGTATTTTGTATCACCTGTGATATGTTCACAAGCAGCTTTGTTTAACTATGTATATTTAAGCTACACTGTTTGTCTCTTCTTTAATGGAGTGTTTGTAAAAGATCTCAAAAACATATCTCCAGTGTTACCTATACAGATTGCTAGTAAAAAGTTTTAATTCATCCCCCTTCAAAATGGCTCCTAGTTGTAGAACAAATAAGGAGCAGACACTAGAAGTCCTTTAAAATTTTCTGATATTTTGAATGTCTCCCTTAATTGTCACTGATCTCACAGAAAGGCATGCTCCCAGAAATGGTAATGTGACAAAGTACAGATGATCACACTTGTGGATTATTAGCAATGTGGTTACAAGATACCCACCCTATGGCTTGTTTGTGGGGTACTTTCTTGTTCAGTGGAACTTCAGATTTAGGGTCAGAATGTGCTTGGCCTTGAATGGGTGAATATGGGTCAGAATGGGAAGAGGAAACTTCCCCCACCTTGTACCCTCTACACTAGAGCCAGACACAGTTCAAAAGGACAGTTATGATAATATAGTTGACCTTCTATAATACACAGCCATGGTATTTTAGCTGGTGAGTCCTGCATTTATGGTATGTCTAGACTACATGCCTCTGACGACAGAGGCATGTAGGCATTTAAATAATCGACGCTTCATTTAAATTTAAATGGCTGCCGCACTGAGCCCATCAGCTGTTTGTCAGCTCAGCGTGGTTGTCTGGACGCTCCGCGGTTGACATCAAAGGCATTTGTCGACCTCCCAGGTATGCCTCCTAGGATGAGGTTTACCTGGAAGGTCGACAAATGCCTTTGATGTTGACCGCAGAGTATCCAGACTACCGCGCTGAGCCGACAAACAGCTGATGGCTCAACATGGCAGCCATTTAAATTTAAATGAAGCAGCGATTATTTAAATTGCCACTTCATTTTCCTATGCTGGGTAGCCTAATCTACGTGCCTCTGTCGTCAGAGGCATGTAGTCTAGACATACCCTTTAGTGTAATTATTTGTAGCCAAATTAGATCTTTTTGAAAAACAATCATTAGATCCCAAATTATGGAAGATCAATCACATCCGTTGATAAGCTGTTTCAGTGGATTAATTATCCCCTTACTAATAAAAATGTTCACCATATTACTAGTTTGAATTTTTCTATAGAAACTACTTCCTGCTACTCTTCCTGATGTGCTAGCAACCCCCATGGAAAGCTAGGAAGAGGACCATGGTTCTACCCCCTGGAAAGCACTGGGTACAGATGCACAGGGGAAAACATAATACATCTTGGAAGATGGTAGAGTGGGTTGACAGTGCATTCTAGAGGTCATCCCAGGGTTGGAGGGTTGCTGTAAATCATCCTCAATACAAGTCTATGTCAAAATGAAGAAATCTGCTTTTGAATAAGGTTAGCTGTATCTCAAGAAATTTAGCAAAGTTTGCATTTGAGAAGGAAGGAATAGATACCAGGAATGACTAGAATGGGTCTATGTGACAATCTGCATACATGCTTATTAGCAGCTTGAAGAGAAGACTTATTTCCCTTCTTTGCTGTTTCCCATTTAGCAATTAAATGTTGTGAGGCATGCTTTAGCTTCACTTCTCAATTTGGTTGCTAAATTAGTGAATGGAAGTATTTAGAAGTTATGTGGGTTTATCATAGAAAGTCCTCTTATGGTAAGAATCACTGGAACATATAACTTGTCAAATTCATCATTTTTTATTATTTTAATCTAAAAGATGCTCCAATATTAATTTTACTTTTAGGTCTTTACTGGGATCTTCACAGCGGAAATGTTTCTCAAGATAATTGCCAAGGATCCTTATTATTATTTTCAAGAAGGCTGGAATATTTTTGATGGTTTCATTGTGAGCCTTAGTTTAATGGAGCTTGGTCTTGCAAATGTAGAAGGATTATCTGTTCTTAGATCATTCAGATTGGTAAGTACATTAGTAAACACTGTAGGTTTTTACATTATGTATTTATACATGTGAATATTCTGCTTCATTTTTAATTTTCTCTTTGTATATTATAAATCTGGTGTATATTAATTTTTCCAAAAGAAGTACTCTAATAAATCCTCATGATCAAGTCAGAAGTTCATCACCCAATTTTTTTTAAAACTGATAAATAGCACAGCCACTGGTTGCATGCATGTCATCGATCTGCACAATGCATTAGTAATCTGACTCTCTTCTTCAAGTGATTGTCCACACAGATACTGCTTTTGGTGAGATAAGAGCCTTTTCAATACTAGTATCTAATGGAGCTACGTTAATTATATAGCTGGAGTTGACGTATCTTAAATCGTGTTTCCACGCAGTCCACACAGCAAAAGATCAATGGGTGCAAACACTCCCATTGACTTCCTTACTCCTCGTGAGGAACAGGAGTACTGGTGCCAACGACAGTGTCCCCTGAGTTCAATTTAGTAGGTCTCCACTATACCTGCTCCCCGAAAGATTGACAGCGGCAGTGTCGATCTTCCGCATAGTGAAGATGTAGGCTTTGTGTGTAGCTAGTTCTCCTACAATTTATAAAGCTTATACAGTTTAGCTTATTATTTATAAACTTTGTCACTTGGCTTAGTTGCCCACAGTATAAGGACATTTTCCTGGTAAAGACCCTTTATTCAAAGACTCCCCTTTGCCATACAATAGCCAAATGAGAGAAAGGACAAATATGTGCGCATAATTACTCTGCAGATGGTTACCAGCTCTTGCCATCTCATCTACTCACACACTGGATTTTTGCAGTGTTTCTAAAGCCCAAACCTAAGCTCCGCCGCTTGGGGCTGAAGCTGAAGTCTGAATTCCCCCAATGCAGGGACCCTTGTGGCATGGAGCTCTGGGTAATTGTCATTTGCGTCCACCTAATGCCAGCCCTGAAAAAGTGCAGGGCTACATCAATCTACTCCTCGGGAGAAAGACATGAAGGACTTAGATCTCTTTGGATGAAATACCTCAGATGCGAGTGTCAAATTTTCAGACACTGCTCTCTGAGTATCAATTTCTGTTATAGTATAGACTTTCCAATTTAATGCACAGACTCCCCAAAGATCAGCACAAGGAACTGAAGTGCCTGATAACAGAGGATGAGCCTGGGGCCTGAACAGCAATTGAAGCATGTTTAATACATCAAACAGAGCAACCAGATTGATGGCCTCTGCCATGGTGATGAGAAAATCTTCTCGGCTACAAGCCAAAGGACTTCTCATTCAAAGGCAATGAGCTCTTTAATAGTTGTATTTATGAGGCATTCCATATCTAAAAAGACCTTAGAGCCTATCAAAAATCTTTGGGATTGTATTTCCCAATCCCAAAAAGAAAGCAGCTCAGACAATAGTAACCATTTTAGAGACAGAGACGATATTGTTAGTATATCTACAGCAATGATCTTCAGACCTTCTGAGGAAGATGTAGCAATTTCACCAAAGGTTACCACAGCTTATTCCTCAGGTGCTCCCCAATTTGGGACTTCAGCAAAGAGCAGTTTTGATAAATACATCTAGGATGTGTCTACACTGGCATGATTTTGCGCAAATACTTTTAACGCAAAAGTTTTTGCATTAAAGTATTTGTGCAAGAGAGCATCTACACTGGCATGTGCTTTTGTGCAAGAGATGTGCTTTTGTGCAAAAGCATCCATGCCAGAATACTTGTGCAAGAGGGCTTATCCATGAGCGGGAGTGTCAGAGTATTTGTGCAAGAAGCACTGATTTCCTACATTAGAATGTCAGTGTTCTTGCTCAAATACTCGCGGCCAGTGTGGTCAGGTGGCAAGATTTTGTGCAAAAGCAATTGCAAGCAATCGCAAAAGCAAGACGCAGCCCTAGAGTCTAGCTTGATGACCTCCAAATCTTTCCAACCCTTTTGGTAACCTTCTTTCCTGTTTCCAAGAAGCCTGGGTTCAGATAACCTCAGACCAATGGGCCTCTACTATCATTAGGAAGGTGTATCATGTCCATTTTCTAGCTATTCCAGTCCCTTTTCCATGCTTCTCATCCCTCTTCAGGGATTCTTCACCAAAGACTGTTGAAGCAACAGGTGGATTCTCTCGTTCAACTGGGAGTGATGGAGGAAGTGGTCTCAGAATTTGGGGGAAAGAGATTTTATTCTCACTACTTCCTAGTCCCAAAGAAGAAAGAGGGCTGGAAACCTATCATCTGTCTTCATTGCTTCAGCACCTTCATGTGTTGCTTCAAATTCCATATGGTTACACTTGCATCTATAATTTCCCTTTAGATCTCATGGACTGATTCGTGGCTCCCAGCTTTCAAGAGGCCTCACATCTCAGTACAATCAGCTCATTGAAAATACTTGTGGTTCCTTTATGAACTCCATAGTGCCAGTAATGTTCACCAAAGTTCTAGCTCTAATGGCCTTCCATTGGAGAAGATAGGGATCTTGATGTATCTCCACTTAGACATCTGGTAAAGAGGAATTTTTCTCATCAATCGACTGACTCACTTTAAAGGACACAAGACCTCTTTGCCTTGCTTGGATTCAGAATTAATTGAAAAAAATCCACAGTGCTGATCCCAAGTCAGACCTTAGCATTTATCAAGCACTGTTAAGCCCCAGGCTTCTGAAAGGCATCAGACTAAACTCAGTTTCATGCCAACCCTATACTTATTCCAGCATCCCAGAAGGAACCTGCTGCAGACTCTTGGGGCACATGTTTGCATGCATATATGTCACATCACATGCCAGACTCCATCTGCATCCCTTTTAAGAGTTGTTGAGATCATTGTGTCTTCCAAAGAAGTAGAGCAAAGCTTGGGTATCCTTAATGTCTTGAGAAATCTCCTTATTAGAGTTGTGGAGGGATAAAACCAAGGTGTGCAGTGGACTATTCTTTTTCATGGCCTTTACTGACCAGGATCCTTTTAATAGACAACTCCACTAACAGTGAGAAGCACTTCTGAACCATTTAAAGGTCCAAGGGAAGTGGTATCCCAAGTCAGCCACCGTACACATCAGTGTTCTGGAACTTAATGCTCTCCAGCTAGTATGCAGAGCTTTCCTGCCCCATCATTCTCATATCTTTAATTTACCTGCATTTGCTCCTCTGCATCTCAGAGAAAATACAAAAGAGAAAATACAAAATTAAGCCATTGGTTTCAGACAGAGTTGAAACCAAAAAGCAATTTCAGGCAATTGGAATTCAATGATACATCTATGAATGAAACTTTCCAAACCTGTGAGGATGCAATGATGCATTCTAGCAGCAATATTTTCCCACCAGGATGATCTTTGTGACAGGAGGAAGTGAACTTGGGGGAAAGGAGACAAAATCTTTCTCTCATCTGGATTTAATGATACAGGGTAAAATTTTCAAAGGTGTTTAAGTCCCATATTCAAATGTGATTTAGACACTAGGTCACCTTAGTTCCATTAACTCGCAGTGACATTTAGGATCTTAGGTGTCTATTACTTTTGAAAGTGAGATTTAGGATCCTACATTTATTAGGTTCTTTTGAAAATTTTACCAACTCTCCTCTTAAATATATGGGTGTTTCTCCCCAACTGACAAATTCCCTTCCTATATGTATACCGTTAGTAAGTACTCTCTTACATGGAACTGAAAGCAACATAATATTTATATTCTGATTTATTTAAAGGATATAGGGCCCAAGTCATTCCTGAGATAATTCCACTGAGTTCAGTGGAATTATCTCAAGAATGAATTTGGCCATTGTCTGTGTGCCTTGTTAGCAACTGGCAATCAGCACTTTTTCCAGGGGAACTATATCCTTGAGTAAATCAGTGGACATGATAAGCATATTCATTATTGTACTATTGATCCCTACGTTTGGGGTGTAACTGAAGCCTGCAGTGAAAGCCTACATTTTTTGGCTGTTAGGAGTTTGAATTAGGACGTCAGTCAATAAGTGCTTTATTGCAGAAACCTGCTGAGCCTTTCTGGCCAGCATGTATGAAAACATATGTGGTGACTAAAGGTGGTAGCAATGAAATGAGACATTTTACAGTTATGTGTTTTTGGTAACTAAAAGTCTGAAATGCACTGATGATTTCATTGTAATTTGTAGCATCGGTAACAATGCTCCTCTGCTCTTATTTTCCAGCTTCGAGTTTTCAAATTGGCAAAGTCTTGGCCCACACTAAATATGCTGATAAAGATTATTGGTAACTCAGTGGGGGCTTTAGGAAATTTGACCTTGGTGCTGGCCATCATTGTCTTCATTTTTGCTGTGGTTGGTATGCAACTGTTTGGCAAAAGCTACAAGGAATGTGTTTGCAAGATCTCCAATGACTGTGAACTTCCACGCTGGCACATGCATGACTTCTTCCACTCTTTCTTGATTGTATTCCGAGTGTTGTGTGGAGAATGGATAGAGACTATGTGGGACTGTATGGAGGTTGCAGGGCAAGCCATGTGCCTTATTGTTTTCATGATGGTCATGGTGATTGGAAACCTAGTGGTATGTACATAATTTATTTTACAACAAATGATGCCTTATATGATAAAATGTGCTTTTAATTTTAACAGAGATGAACTAAAGATGGTTAAGACCTAACTTTAAAAAAATTAAACTATCCCAAATCATCTAATATTTAATCAAAATAAGGCATGTTAATATCATAACTGAACCTGGAATGTGAATTGATGACTCTGCGAACACTCTTTCACACATTTCTTATTGATTTATATAGAGCATTCTATACTAGGAATACTCCCTTCTGTACAGGAAGTGTAGTGTATATATTATGCCAGGATAGCTGGGTGACTGGCTGTCGCTTGAACGGGAGAAGACACATGCTGCAGCAGGTTCATGAGGTGGAGCAGGAGTTGTCTGTCACTACATCAGGTAGCAGGGAGCATCCCCAACAATGGGAGGGCAAAATATGACCTGAGGGCTGTATCTGGCCTGCCAAGTTGCCAGATCCTCAGCCAGGCTCCCTTACTGCCTTGCCTCCACAAACCTCTCAGAAAAGCAACCTTGGGGCCATGTGCATCTCTGAATGCTGCAAGCTTGGGGAGATGGGTATAAGAGGCTTCATGGGCTGCCTTACCCCTGCCCCAGCACAATCTGCAACTTGCAGCTCCCATTGGCCAATTTCTGACCAATGGGAGCTGCCTGTTTGCGGGACAGACAGCACATGAAGCACCCTCCCCTTCCCCTTGGGCTTGCAGTGTTCAGCGAGGCACATGTTCCCTGCAGCTGGATGCTCTGAGAGGCCTACAAGGGCATAGAAATTAGGGAGTCTGGCTGAGGAACCTGCTGGGCTGCTGGCTGGTAATCGCCCAGATTCTGTCCAGAGCCTGCCTGTAGCACCCAGGCCCTCCCTCCCTCAACCCATCCCTCTGCCCTCCCACCCTGCATCCCTGTGCCATGTAACCCAACCCTCTGTACCCCCGCTCTTGCACCTATACCTCCTCCCAGACCTTGAACTCCAATCATCTGCTTCAGGTCACTGCCCACTCCTTTACCTAAACTCCCTCCCAGACCCCAGACCCTCTCCTGCACCCAAACCCTTACCCCAAGCTCCCTTTTGCACCTAACCTCCATCCCAGACCCTCCACCTCTTCCATTAAAGTCATGGAAGAATACAGCCCTTGGAATGTCCCCCGCAAAAATTATTGCCCACATCTGCCCAACAAAGTAGTGACACTGAGCAGACTGGAGTGGCCACTTTCATTAGGATCTTATATACCTGCTTTGGGGTCACAAGGTTAGGCTCTTGCTTGTGGATTATCTGAACCCTTAGGACATGGAGGTAATAATCTCAAATGATTCTGGCTCCCAGCCCTCAGAACACTCCGGCTCAGGGATAAATCTTTAGTCTCAGAATGTTCAACACAAAACATTACATTGTATTAATATTATTTTGGTAGCATTTAGTGAGTATTATTTTTCTGATTTGTCATATTTATTTAATTAATAAACATCAAGAGTTTGCTAAGTACCCAGCCTAAGAAGCTGGGTGTGTGAGGGAGAGGGCAGGAAGAAATGTTCCCATCCCCCTGCTACAAAATGGCTGCACAACAGTCTCTTAATGGAGTAGCCTCTATGAGTTCTGAGAGAGTACAGCCCCCCCCCCTTCAGAGCAGAAGGTAGCCCTACTTTCACCCATCTCTTGGCCTCTATTCATATGCCCTCCCCTGCACCATGCACACTCCTGTGTAAAGAGCTCATACAGAGTGGGGTTCACCTTCTTGGGACTGGGTTTTCACCTTAATTGTCATCCAGCCAAGTGGGATTGTAGGATTTGCAACCTGAAAATGTTGTCAGAAAGAAATAGTACAATACAGCAGTAATGGACTAAGAAGAATGGACATTAGGCAGTTTGATAACACTATTAAATGTGAAGTAAAAATTATATAATTAAACATGCCATAAAGTAATTATTGTTATCACTTAAAAATAAGACATCCTGCTATGTTTTTTCCTTACTGTCTTTTAGGTACTCAACCTCTTTCTGGCCTTGCTGCTGAGCTCATTTAGTTCGGACAACCTTGCGGCTACAGATGATGATAATGAAATGAACAATCTCCAAATTGCAGTGGCAAGGATTCAGAAGGGAATAGATTATGTAAAAAGAAAAGTACATGAATTCGCCCAAAAAGCTTTTGTTAGAAAGCAAAAAGTTTTAGATGAAATCAAGCCTCTTGAAGATCTAAACAACAAAAAAGACGGCTGCATTTCCAATCATACTGTTGTAGAAATAGGTAAAGACCTTAACTATCTTAAAGATGGGAATGGAACTACCAGTGGTGTAGGCAGCAGCGTGGAAAAATATGTCGTCGATGAAAGTGATTACATGTCATTCATAAACAATCCAAGTCTCACTGTGACTGTGCCGATTGCTGTTGGGGAATCAGATTTTGAAAATTTAAATACAGAAGAGTTTAGCAGCGAGTCAGATCTAGAGGAGAGCAAAGAGGTAGGAGTATTTTATATTTATTGAGATAAACTGTGGGATTTTTCCATTTTAGCTTTGATTTATAACCCTAGTTCTATTCCTTTATAATAGCCTATACAATCTTGTAATGGTATATAAGAAATTCGATGGAAGGCTGCAAATTTCAAATGTGAAAGAAATAGAGTATTCTCTTGATTGTGACAACACCGATGCTTTTTGAAAATTAAGATTAATTTCTATTTTTTATTTCTATTTTATCAAGACAATTTAATAGTTGCAAAAGGTTCCAATTTTCTAGCCCAGGAAAATGAAGTTATTTGTACATGAAACAGAATGTGCAGCAGTAGTGCAAATTTCTCCTTAATTGTCTCACCAACGTGCCTTAGTATTTCAACATTATTCTGGAAGATCCATTTATAGAAATAACAGGCTCCATTCCTTTCAATTATTGACCTCTTTGAGACTGTCAAAAAAGAGTGCCAATAGTGACTGACTGTTTTCAGAATACAGCACCTGGATTCTGTACTATGACCATCAACCTATTTCAGAAACACCACAGAAGTGTCAACAAATGGTAAGAACCACCAAGTGTAGCAAATTAGTGACCTAGTGGGAAAAATCTCCAGAAGTTTCTTATCCCAAAGTCAATCATATTCATGCAGCCACCGAACCTTACCCTACAAGTATTGAGGCATTTGAATCCCATGCTTTACCCTGCCACAGATTAAAATTCCTTTTTTTCCCACTGTCTGTGTGAAATCTAGAACTCTTTTTTCCATGTAGAATAGTGATAGAAATGTAGCCATGCTAGTCTGGTATAGCTGAAACAAAATACAGGACTATGTAGCACTTTAAAGACTAACAAGATGGTTTATTAGATGATGAGCTTTTGTGGGCCAGACCCACTTCCTCAGATCAAATAGTGGAAGAAAATAGTCACAACCATATATACCAAAGGATACAATTAAAAAAAATGAACACATATGAAAAGGACAAATCACATTTCAGAACAGAAGGGAGATGCGGGGGGGGGGGGGGGGGAAGGAAGGTAAATGTCTGTGAGCTAATGGTATTAGAGATGATAATTGAGGAGCTATCTTTGTAATGGATAAGATAGTTAGTGTCAACAAAGACACATATGTCAAAATAATGGTTAGCTGGAGGACTTCTTAATCCAACTCCTATAACCCTCTTTTTACAAGGAGTAAGGGAAGCTGGAGGAAGAGTGCTCTTTCTCGAACTTTCTGCCACGTAGATGGCACCAAAAGCCAAAATACTCTATTTTGACTTAAGCTGCACAATTGACATTGCTGCTCACGTTGCATAGCTTATTTCAGCTTTAGCCCTCCTGTGTAGATGTGCCCTTGGGGTGTGTCTAAACTACACCCCTCTGCTGACAAAGTGATGTAGTTTAGACACATCGCTATTGCAAATGAATCAGGGATTTAAATATCCTGTGCTTCATTTGAATAAAAATGGTCGCCGCTTTTTGCCGATGTGGCACTTTGCCGGCAAAAAGTGGTAGTCTAGATGGGAATCGGTCAACAAGGAAAGCCTTTTCCGACTGATCCTGTAAACCTCGTTGCATGAGGCATAAGGGATTGGTCGGAAAAGGCTTTCTTTGTTGACTGATCCCTGTCTAGACTGCTGCTTTTTGCTGGCAATGTGCCACATCGGCAAAAAGCGGTGGCCATTTTTATTCAAATGAAGCGCAGGATATTTAAATCCCTGCTTCATTTGCAATAGCGATGTGTCTAATCTACATCTCTCTGTCGGCAGAGGGGTGTAGTTTAGACACACCCTTGGTGTCCTATATGTCCTAAGTGCAAAAATAGGACATATATCTGCTGAACTATTTTAATGTGCACTTACAAAGAAAAAGAAACATTCTCCCTCAAGCACCTTACAAGAGGTTTGATTGGTGCATCATTCCATTATGATCTATTTCAGAGCTTTTCACTGCTATGGGTGGACCAGCCAAGTTTATTACTAAGCTTATCAAAGTATTTCTAACACTGAGAGAATCAGTAATTATCAGATGACAGCAAGGACACAGGTTCTTTCTCCTCCTCTACCTAGATCATGTAGTTTCCCAGAATACTTCTGCTTTTTAAGCCTTCTATTTGTCCATGTTTCCAAACATATTCCTTGAAATAAAATGTTCACATTCCTCTTCACTTTCACACCTAACCACAACTATAGAGGTTATTCATAAACAACCATAAAGGCTATTCATATCAGAATTTTGGGGAGAAAGGATCATTATATAGCTCAAACTATGACTGAGAGTTGGTTTATTCTTGCAAACTTTCTGTGTTATCCTGATAAGTCACTTAAACTGTCTGTTTCTTGGTTTCTTCATTTGTAAATTAGGAATAATAATTATATAAATTACAGTGGTGTTGTCAGACTAAATTTATTAACTTGTGTAAAATAGAACCTTTCATATGAAGAATTCAATAGGATATCAAAATACTATTGTATTGTGCCTTATTTGTGTGCATTGACTATAATTGCAATAGTTACTATTGAATGAGTAAGGTTAAAAAAACTGTGAACATCAAAACTTTGAAATGGTGAGTAGTCCTAGTAAGGCCAAGAACATGTACTTATTGGTACATTTTTTAAAATCCCTCTCTCTCTCCATTTCCTTTTCTGAACTTTCATCCAAATCCAAGTAATTTTGTGCAAATTCCAGATTGGGATCCACAGATTAATGGAGGGGCTTTCCTTTCCTTTTGTCTGGAACTCTTGCTGGAAGCACTTGTTTAGGTATATCTCAGGCATCAAGTTGTGCTTTTGTGGTCTGTCCTTTGTTCCCAGGACTGATTCTCAAGCACTGAACTCTAAATATCCCTAAGGTTTCTACCAGAGTCTCTTTAAAAAAAACTGCTTTCTATATCTTTTCCTATAATATGAATTAAACTTAGATAAACAAACAATAACATTTATCTTCTCTTCAGAAATCTTGTGAAGGATTATATTTATGTATATGCTTTTCTTTTACTCCTCTAGGGCTTGAGCCTGCCATGGCTGAGCACTCTGGCACCAACTCATCTTTAAGCAAAAAGTTAAAGCACTTGTTTAAATTATTTTCTGGATTGAGACCAGAATGCTCAGCCCCTTACAGGATCAATCCCTTGCAAGGCTATACACAAGATAAGACAGGGAAAAGCCCAGATGATCCTAACATGCCTTTCTTGGGCTTGTCTCTCTTGACATCTCCTATACACTCATCCCAGTTCATTAACATTCAGATACATCCACAAATATTACATTAACATCAGCATATGAGTCTTTTGTTTTTCCATCTAGAGATCATTTGTTGGTCCTTCAGAAGTCTTCTGTTCCCTTTTATCATGTCTAATGAGTTTTAGTTAAACTTAGAAATGGGACTACTCACAAGATTTTCTTCAACATTTTATAGTAAGAGAGATTCTTGGCAAGATGCAGTAGTTTAAAGTTTCCTTTATTCACTTAAATTGCACCTGGTTTCCTCTGTTTATTCTTCTCAGGTTTATAAGTCTCATGAAGAAACTGTCTTTCTTCTCTGAGGGCTGGTCTATATTACAGCAGGAGATGGATCTAGGTTAAACAATTTCAGCTAGGTAAATAATGTAGCTGAAGTCAATGTACTTAGATCTACTTGCCTTGGTGTCTTCACTGTGTCATCTGGAGACACTTTCCCATCAACTTCCCTTGCACTCTTTGAGGTGCAGTAAGAGTCAATAGCAAAGTGATCAGTCACTCCCTTATCAATCAAACCCATATTGAAGACATGCTCTCAGACTAAAATTATTAGTTATTTCAGATTTATCCTGTAAGGCAGAAGATTGCTTTGTTTTCATGAATTATTTAGTAGGTCATTTTCCTCCTTTAAAATCTCCAGCTCTAGGAGTTTCCTTAACGTGATATTTAACAAACTATATGCCATTGCAGAAATATTCTTTATATTAGTTCCCCTTCAGTATAGTTCTTCTCGGTCATTGATATTTCTGCATCTGGAAAGTTAGTGAACAATGTTCACGGTAATCTTTTTCATCCTGTGCGCATTATTTTCCATCTGTGTATGGAATAATATATTTACATCACTGAGGCATGTGTGGATGTGCACTATCCAGTAGAAACATAAATCTAACTGTGAGCACTCTGTTAAACAGCTGGGCAGCATTGGAATCTCTCCTGAGCAGCCATACAAGTGCAGAGCTTGCAGGGAACACTGTTAGGGTGTATCTACACTGCATCTTTAGCTCAAAATAAGCTATGCAATTTGAGCTAGGCAAATTACATAGTTTATTTTGAGTTAATTTCAAAATAGTTTATTTAGTAACTAGCCAATTAGCCCATCATAAAACGGGATTTTCAGGTCTCTCTTCCACGTCCTATTCCCTTTCCATCTCGGTCTTTTCTCCTGAGCCTCTGGATTCTCGCTCTGTCTCTTTCTCTCTCCCCTCCTCCTACTGCCTCCCCCTCTTTCTCTCTCAGCTCTCCTCCATCTCCTGCCTCTCTCTCCATCTGTCTTTCTCTTCTCCTCCCCCTCCTGCCTCTCACTCTCTCTTTCTCTTCTCCTGCTCCTCCTGCATGGGGAGCGCAGAGCCCAAACAGCTGTCTGCACCACTTGCTCCCATGTGGCAGCCCAGCTGAGCAGCTTCCTATGAGCTTCAGCTGCCCCCCTGCACCGTTTCACTTCACCCCAACACTGATCCTGCAGCCTCCCAGTTGTCTTCCACCTCCCGCTCCTCCTCATTCCCCCGCCTTCCCCCCGGTCAGGGTCTGTTCATGGCCAGGGGGTGGGCCTGGAGCCGCTGTCATACCGCATGTCACCGCCCCACCCCCCTTTGCCTCCTGCCGTGGCATTCGGCTGACTTCTGCGCCGCTCATCTGGGCCGCCGCAGGGAAGCAAGCGGCGCAAGCAGCCACGGGGGTGCTCCCTGGGGACCGCGAACCACAAACAGCCACTTGCGCCGCTTGCTCCCCCGCAGCGGCGTAGCTGAGTGGCACAGAAGTCAGCCAAGCACCCCGGTGGGAGGCAACAGTGCCGCCCAGAGGGAACAGCCAGCATTTCAGCGTTACAGAGTCACAGACATTGGGCTACTATATATATGATTTGGAGCTGTCTACACAGCACTAAATTTAGAAATAAACCACAATTCCAAAGCATCCCTTAATCCTCGTGGAATGAAGTTTACAGGGACATAAAAATAGTGTGCCCATTATTTCAAAAAATATTTTGAAATAGTAGGCGCACTGTCAAGACACAGAATCGCTATTTGAGGATACTGAAAGCATCATAAAATCATAGAACTGGAAGGGACCTTGAGAAATTGAGTCCAGTCTCCTGCCCTCAGGGCAGGACCAAGCACAGCCTAGATCATCCCTGTCAGGTGTCTGTCTAACCTGCTCTTAAATATCTCCAGTGATGGAGATTCCACAACCCCCATAGGCAATTTATTCCAGTGCATAACCACCCTGACAGGAAGTTTTTTCTAATGTCCAACCTAAACCTCTATTGCTGCAATTTAAGCCCATTGCTTCTTGTCCTATTCTCAGAGACCTAGGAGAACAATTTTTCTCCCTCCTCATTGTAACACCCTTTTAGATATTTGAAAACTGCTATCTTCTCCCCCCTTAGTCTTCTCTTTTCTAAACTAAACAAGCCCAATTATTTCAGTCTTCCCTCATAGGTCATATTTTCTAGACCTTTAATCATTTTTGTTGCTCTTCTCTGGACCTCCTTGAATTTTTCCAAATCTTTGTTAAAATGTGATGAGGAGTCCTGTGGCACCTTATAGACTAACTGAAGTGTAGGAGCATAAGCTTTCGTGGGCAAAGACCCACTTCGTCAGATGCATGTAGTGGAAATTTCCAGAGGCAGGAATAAATATGCAGGCCAGGATCAGGCTGGAGATGACCAGGTGGATCCAATCAAGGAGGATGAGGCCCACTTCTAGCAGCTGATCTGGAGGTGTGAATTCCAAGAGAGCAGAAGCTGCTTTTGTAATTAGCAAGCCATTCACAGTCTTTGTTTAATCCAGAGTTGATTGTGTCAAACTTAAAGATGAACTGTAGCTCAGCAGTTTCTCTTTGAAGTCTGGTCCTGAAGTTTTTTTGCTGCAGGATGGCTACTTTTAGATCTGCAATTGTGTGTCCAGGAAGATTGAAGTGTTCCCCTACAGGTTTTTGTATGTTGCCATTCCTAATATCAGATTTGTGTCCATTGACTAACACGGCTACCCCTCTGATACTTTGTTAAAATGTGGTGCCCAGAACTGGACACATTACTCCAATTGAGGGCTAATCAGCCTAATCCCGAAATAGCACCACATACCATTAGTAAACTACTAGTTCTGATGGTTAATTCCATTTCTTAGGAATAATTAAGTTCTCTGTCCTTATCTTAAAGTCGTGTTAAACTTTTGTTAGATAAGGTAAGTGACGTAATACCATTCATTGGACTGACTTCTTCAGAAGAGCTCTGTACTAGCGCTTAAGTCTGAACCAACAAAGATTGAAATAATAAAATATATCATCTCATTCATCTTGTCTTTCTAGTATCCTGGGACCAACATGAAGGGTCATTCTCAAGAGATCAAATCATGGGACAGTTGATAAACATTCTAGATAAGGATTCTAGGTTCCATTCCCAGCTCTTTCATTGAGTCACTCTGGCCAGGAAACAAGACTCTCGCCTGTTTTTCCATCTATAGTATGGTTCTAGTGAGTCTTATTTCACAGGAGTATTGTAAGGTATTATTTACTATTGATTGCAAAACACCTTAAACCCCCCCCCCCCACATTAAAGGTATTGAAGATGTGTAAATTATTCTTAACAATTGTGTTTGGCCAGCCTTTTCCTTTCATCCTCATTCTTGAAGTCCATTTTTATGGCTTTTATATTTGGTGGGCAGGAAATATCCATTTGGACATAGCTTTGAAGTTTCCAAGGCCACGAGAGGGAGAACTGTTCCTAAATCTGTCATTAGCCCCATCAGTCAATTTGGTTAAAAAAAAATCCAATTAAATCTAGTTCACACCCCTCTTTGAGTGATTCTGCTATACTGTGAAGTCTATTATAGGGAAGAATGAGAACATTTCTGTTAGGCCAGCTCTACAGCAGCTCATCTTAAGATACGCAACTCCAACTATGCAGAATACATATC
Organism: Pelodiscus sinensis; assembly: GCF_049634645.1. Lineage (NCBI taxonomy): Eukaryota > Metazoa > Chordata > Testudines > Trionychidae > Pelodiscus > Pelodiscus sinensis. Next base: position 36,947,356 of record NC_134717.1, read on the forward strand.
TGGAGTCAGCTTACCTTAAGCCTAGCTTGGTGGCATCCCCACAGCGAGAGGCTGACAGGAGCAAATACTCCCATCAGCTTTCCTTACTCCTTGCAAAAGGAGGAGTCCTGAACACTGACAAGGGTGCCCTCTGAGTTCAATGTAGTGAATGTTAACTAGACTCGCTAAATCGAACTCTGGAAGATTGATTATGGCAACAGTGATCTTCCTTTTAGTGCAGACAAGGCCTTAGATGACCAATATTGAGCCCTGTCTAAAGGAAGATTCTTAATGAAAGGAGACATTAATGATGAGCTTGTGGTCAGAAAAGAGACTGACAGCTTTGTTCAGTACATTTATGCTATTTTCATGTTAAGCTCCCCCACCTCCTAAATAGCTCTGCAAGACGAAATGTCTAGTGTGATGTCCTGGCTACATTGAAGATGATGGGAAAAGTTCCCATCAACTTCAGTAGGGCCAAGATTTTACTTCTGGTATTTTATAATCAACTTATTGATCATGGCATAGTCTACTGTATATATAGAAATAGTAATGCATCATGAAGCCATGAATATAAAGCCCTTGGAACTCCCTCCTTTCCTGAAGGCCCTACAGTGTGTTTAATATACCACAAGATAGCCAGCCTGTGATGGGGGTGGGGAGATAGTGGAGCATAAGGCAGAGAGCTGATGTATCATTTTTTAGATGGGGCAACTATAATTGCATACATTAGTCAAAGTATAGGCATACACTGCATTTATTCAGTGGCATTATATTTTCTATATTATTATCTATCCCTTTCCTAATGGTCTCTTTCCTATTTTGTTCGCTTTTGGGGGGAATGCTGCATGTTAAGTAGATGTTTTCAGATAACTATTTACAATGACTCCAAGAACTCTTTCTTAACAGCTAAATTAGACTCCATCATCTTATATGCATAGCTGAGATTATATTTTCCAAAGTGCATTATTTTCCATTTATAAACATTGAATTTCATCTGGCATTTTGTTGTCCATTGTTGTCTGAGTCCTTTGTAACTCTTTGCAGTCTGCTTTGCACCTATCTTAATAAATTTTTTATCACCTGCAAATTTTGCCCCTTCTTTGCCTACTTTGCTTAAGAGCTTTTGGTGAGAGACCTTCTGAAAGGCTTTCTGAAAGTCTACATATACTATATCCATTTGATAACCCTTGTCCCCATGTTTATTGACCACCTCAGAAAATTCCAGTAGATTAGTGAGGCATGATTTCCATTTGCAAAAGCTGTATTGACCCTTCCCCAGTATATCATGTTCACCCGTGTATCTGATAATCCTGTATTTTACTATGGTTTCTTTCAACCAATTTGCCTGGTACCGTTTCAACCACTCTAGTCTAGCACCTTTGGGACCTGACTGGTGTCAAACAGAGAATTTTCTGAACTACATGAGGTCAGCATTGTCTAGCCACATTAACAATGCTTCCACTGCTTACTGGGCTCTTAGAAGACATTTAGGGGTAAATTAGAGCTAGATAACAGCAATAAACACTGAGATCCAGGACTGTTGGTTGTAAACAAACTTTATGGGACCAAGGGAAAATTAGCTTTCTCTGCAATGGCCCTATCCTCCTTGAATGCTCCTTTAGCATCTCAATCATCTAGTATCTCTGGTTGTTTGATAGTCTTCCTGGTTTTTGTGAACTTATCAAGCTTTTGCTGTTAGGTTTTGTGTATATTACTAATTCATTGTTGGGCTGTCTATTTATACATTTACAGTTGACTTGCCAGGGTTCATGATACTTTTGATTTTCCTTGATAGGATTTAGATACCAATTATTAAAAGCTATCTTTTTGTCTCTATCTGCCTCTAATAAATGTGTTCATCTCTAAGGTTCCTTAGGACTTCTCATTGTTTTTTCAGATTCAGACTAACAGGGTTAGCCCTCTGAGACTCCTTTACTCTGTTATTTAATCATAGATTGTGCTCATCCCTTTGCCACACAAATAGGACAATTACATATATAGGGTTACTAGTATGGGTAAGAAGTATTTACATCAATGAGGGTTTGCAGAATTGGGCCCCAACTTACTATCACATAATCTATTGGTGTTCTGGCTCAATACAGCAGCCACTGAAGACAAAAGGAATTTTTTCATTCCTTTGTTGAACATTGACTCTACCTGTTAGACATTATGGCAATAGATGCTATAGAAATAGTGATCCATTCAATTTCTCTCAAAAGTGTAGGTTTCAGGATAATAATTTTACCAAAAATATTCATCTGATATTTTTATAATTCCTAATATGAAAGCAGGCATCTTGTAGAGCTATTGTAATCATGTTATAATGTATTTTTAATTTTAATCAGGATTAAAAGGTCTAAAAAGCTTTATTATTTTATACTCTTACCCTTCTTTATATTTCTTTGAATGTACTTAAAATAAATGCGTGAAGTCTTTAATCAATGAATATGTATAAGAGTTTCCAGAGGAGAAAAGCAGAGATAGTTGGTATCTTGAACTTCATTTCCTACCATTCTTACTTCTCACAGGCATAAAATCAAGCTGGATCAATCAAGAATGCAACTTTGGTACTTTTTTAACCAGGCAGAGCAACGTATCACCAATTTTACACAGGTTACCTAAGCAAGTTATAAATATATATGATCATTTATCTAATGGCTATTGACTGGCCTGCATGCTACTCAGCTATGTTTCTTGCCCATCCATTGCAATATAGTAGAAACATTCAAAACTGCTCTTTGCTGAGTCATTTGACTCACATCACCGCATGGTCAGCAAGATTGGCACCCCCAGTATTTTATGAATGAAATGCTGACTTATCTATGAGCTTTTTAATAATATTCTAACAAATTTTTGAAGTGCATGCTATGTAAGTTTTCCAGTTTTGATTATAAAGTTTTGGGACTTAGCTTTGAAATAGCTCAGGTATAAGAGGAAGCAAGTAGAATATGGTTTATCATAAAAATAAAAAGGAAGCCTTTTAATCATCCCAGGAGTATGTTATATTGGTAATAGAAAGCTGTTTGCTGTATTGAAATTTTCTCATACTATCATATTTTCATTTTTAATTAAGGTAATTTGAAATTCAAATAATCATCCACTTGTGCTTAATTGTTTCTTTATGTTTTTATTTTTGTATAAATATTTGTTGTTCCTTAAATCTTGTATAGGCTTTTTAATTATTATTTACTATATCAAGCAGTAACAGAAGCACCATAGCATAAATTTTAATTTAACTGATATGTTACCGTCATCTGGTAAAACAACTTACAGAAAACTGATATTCTGTCAATCAAACATTTGGAAACCAGTTCTGCTCGCTCTCTCTCTCACACACACACACACACACACACACACACAGGAGAGATGGAGCTGACACACACACACGAGATGGAGCTGAGAACAAATTCTAACCCATTTTGTTCATCTTGGAGCCCTTTCATTTATACAAGGAGTTTGCCCATCCTAAAAAAAGGCAAAAAAATCTAAAAGTGTTAAAACTTCCTGTTATGAGAAAGATGAACATATTTACATCGAGTAAAATGAAAATTCTGATCAGAAAGATATTATTGACTTTGAACCAAGCGATCTCCCCATTTTTCCACCCTCCATCTCACCTATTCAGCATTACTATACTGTCACAAAGCAATATTATGGTGTAGTCAACCTGTAACATTACAAAATGTTATATCAGCTGAGGAAAAATGTGGCTATTGACTACAATAGAGGTGGTAAAATTCTGTGCAATGAAAAACTTATCTGACAACTGTCTCTGTTTTTACAATTAGGTATTTACCCACTTATAGTCAATACCCACTAATTTGCTGTAGTTGTGATATCCCATTTCTTTGAACTGACAGACTTGTTTTGACCTCAAATATTAGGGATATAGAGTGATATCCAATGTCTGTTTTTTGTCATTGTAGCAGAATTGCAGTAGTGCACGCTGAAATTAGAAACTGGACCTGACACTCTGAAGTTAAATTCTTTTTAGCAATTTGGCCTTCTTAGTTGGTGATGTTACTATATTGAAATTGATTGTATCAATTTGAATATAACATCACCACTTTCATCACAGATCACCTTATTTACCTATTGGTATTCATGCCATTCTGACAAATGATTGGGTGAGAATTCTTTGTTGTTTTAAATATTTTTATGGGTCGTTGGAAAAAATCTTTAAAAATAGAATCTTTCAAGTTCCTCTTGTTCTATTCTTTGGTCCTTTTCACTCTGATTTCAACAACTGTTCAATGGCAACTTGGCCCTCTGTGACATTTATTTAAAAACAAATTGAACTGGGAGCTGTGTATTGCTCTCATCTTAGCATATTAAAAATAAATTAAAGCTAAAAATTCAAAGGGCCCTGGATATAAGCAAAATTATATAAACCTGTGAAGTTTGTGTGAAGTTCAAAAAAAAAACATATTTAAAATTTCTTGACTTAGACCCTGTTGCAAAATTTTTTAGTCCTTCCCTTGTGGCCAGACTGCTTTCAACTGTTTAGTTCTATATAAAAAGCTAAACTAAGAGCTATTTTCCTTGTATCATATTGCTAATTGAAGCATGACTGAAGGTGTTACTGGTACATGTGATATTTTAAAGATACCTCTGGGTGATGATCAGAATGATGCTTTAAAATCTATTTAAGTATTTTTGTATCTTTAATCCATTATATGAAAAAGAAGAGGGAAGTTATATACTTCATAAGTCAATGTAGACACCATTCAATCAGAATAATTTCCTCAGTATGCTATTCAGCCAAAAAAAAAAAAAAATCCGTGTAATTTCCAGTCTAAAAGCCAGACTTTGAACATATTATCACTTGGCATGTCTTTACTGCAGCAGGGCTTATTTCTCCCCTTGCAGATAAACAGTTTTACACTTGCACCACTCAAGCTAGCATACTAAAATACCAGTGTGATAGTTGCACTAGGTGGTGGCTCAGGCTAGCCACTCAAGTTCAAGCTGGTCTGACCCTTGATTCTGAGCTCAGATTGCTGACGCTGCAGTGACCTATTGCATTTAGTTGCTGTGGTTTAACATCTTAATTACTACAGATGTTGCCTCATAAACAACTTTTTAATGTGTGTGTAGTTTTATTTACATCCATATAGAATGATTGAGCAATCTTTACAATATTTGGAAGTTTCCTGTCATATAGTTTTTTCTGTTGAACATATCAGTTCAACAGAAAATTTCCCTTCTGCAGATTATACTGACTTATTGTAAGTTTCAATTGAGTAATACTCTTAATATAATTGTTGCTAGAGTAATCCGGTCTGAGACATGCAGGAACAGTATACTAAGGAAATATATTTTCTGTGACAAAGAGAGAAGTAACAGAACTCTCAACAGTAAAAGACAACTTAAAAGATGCTTTTGTTTCAAATACCAACTGCTATTGGCCTTCATTACTTTGGTAAGCAGAGTATAAATCTGCCTACCTTAACTTATGTGATTATAATTACAGCTCTTTACAAGAAGCATACCAGATTTTCTGTGAGAAGATACGAGTAAGACCCTATTTACCATCCATAAAATTCAAATACTTACCCTACATTAATAAAGGCTAATTGCTAATATTCCTGATAGTTATTTGTTATATTATTTGTGTTTCTGCTTGACCATTTTGTTCTCTTCTAATCCTGGTTACCTCTAATCTTTCATTTTAAGTTATCTATTAGTCTTTAAAATATTTACTGAATAAATTTCATGAAACATCAGTAATAAGAACTTATTATTCAATTGTTCATTCTTGCAATGACCTCTTGCTGAATTAACACATTTCATAGTAGCTGAGTTTCTAAGCTCTTTTCTTTCCTCTTACAAAATTAACCATAGGGTTTTTTTAAATTTCAGTTTATTTTTTTAACCAGTTTATAATTTTTTTTGCTCTGTTGTTGCGGCCGCATTTTTGCTATAAATGCTGCCCAGGTCGGAATGATGCAAGCAAAGTCTTAACATAATTTCACAGTGTACAAAAAGAGTATTTTCCTTGAATTTAAAGTTATGTATTTATTGTATTATTAAGAGGTAATTTTAATGCTGTGGTATAAATTTATTTACTTGGAATATACTTTAAAGTTTATCTTACTTGTGGCTTTTCCTGAAATTTATAATTGGTATTCATACCAACCCCAACTCTGTGGCCCTTACTTGAGAACTACAGAATCCATTCCTTTATTTATCAGTTTTACCATTCTAGAGGCAGTATTCCACAATAGCTAAACTGCTATGTCAAAAATACATTTTCTGTAAATTTACATATACTACCTTAGAATACTACATTATTAAATTATATTATGTTAACAAGCTGTGTTGTACAATATCTATGTACAGCAAATTTGTGATATGTATCTTCATAAAGAATACACTGGGTGATTTCTAACCTCATATCTGTGGACAGGACTTCCCCTACTATCCTATAAAGTCATGGATGGAAAGGAGGCCCAAATTAAGTCTTATAGATGGAGGTTTGGCTTTTCAAATGAGCCTAAAGGAGTTAGGCACCCATACTCCATTGAAATTACATGCACAGTACACTCTGAAATAATTTTTCAAACTTGCAGGACCTGCCTCTAAATCTTGTTTATAGGGCTGGTATAGCTTATGTAAATCAAATAAGTCCATGTCAAGTCCTCACCACTGTAAATCTTCCCATATATTATTTGCCAAGCATTAAGAGCTGTGGACAGGGAACTCCTGGAAAAAGTCAGCACTGCTAGAGAAGGAAAGGAAGGCATAGTTTATCCTCATCCTGATATTTCTGTACCACTAGTGGGGCTGACAGCCATTGTGGGCTTTGGGGGAAGGTGATGAGTCACAGCTCTGCGTGCCCCAGAAGGGGCAAGGCCTCAGGCAGAAGGGTAGGGCTGAGGAGTCAGGCCTTAGTGCCACCCAGACCATGGCATGTCTCCCTTTGCACCACGCAGAACGGAGGTCTGATGGCAATTCAAAGAGGCTTGAAGCACCGCCTGCTGCCACTGCATCAACAGCTTCAGCTGGAGCCCAGGGCCCCTTTGAATCACCGGGCCCTGGAGCAATGGCTGCCTTTGCCCTGATCTGTCAATGGGCCTATGGACCACTCAAGTCAGTTGGTGCTGCAGTTAACATTGTGCATTTTTAATATTCAGAAGAAAATTATGTCAGTGTCTTCTATTGTGGCTGAGCAAGTTTAAATGAGTGCACGTCAGTTAAGTAATTGTTTATCTCCTATAGGGTCTGTTCATACTGTGTATGTGAAAAAGACTCCATTCACTGCTTTGATACACTAAACTATCTGTATGATTTGGAAATAGAAGAAAGACCTGTAGAAAGAGTAAACATCCAGAAATTAATGGGAGAACATTTATCCGTGTATCCCTGACAATACAGTTGGCATTCCTTTGGGAACTGTTTTTATAAAACTAAGGCATGCTGATTTAAGGGAACAAGGTTTAGATAAAAAATAAGACACACAGACCATTAAGTCTCTTTGCACCATTTGAAAACTGTAAGAAAAAGAAAACATGATACATTTTTAGTGTTGTAGATTTCAATATCTTTCTCCAGTTTAGTACCAGACATTTCAAATACCACTAATTTATTTTAAATTAGTAGGACTAGTCACTCTGGACTCCATCTTGACTATAAACTGCTTATGGAATTTTCATAGGATTCCCAGATCCTATAGACCAGTTGGAAATGATCACATCTCGCCATAGTCAGGGCAAGGCATCTACTAGGTAGAGTCTTGGACCATCTGAATCATATACACTGGGCCATTTCTGAGACTGGGACTGATATATCTGCCCAAGATGGGTTACAGCACTCACATATTTACCTTTAAAGTTTTCTGAGTGAAATTTTATCCAGTGGCCTACATGCCTCCTTTTCTACAACATTACCTAAAAATGTTACTGTACCACCCAACTTAAATTCCTGAATATTGAAGTCTGTACTCATTATTACAGTACCTACAGAAAGCATGGTACAACACACTCCCCTACAATACAGAAAGTGTACTATGAAATTTTGCAATATTTTATTTTGTAGCATTTAATCCTGGATGCTAGACACCCTGCTAAGTAATTTGGAGATTCCTGACATTTTTTTAAGTTTGCATCTCATCAACTAACAAAGATCCAGTCCTGCATAAACACTGTCTACTCAAAATTGCCACTGATTAGAATGTCTATCCACTGGGCAGTAGTAAATGACCTTAGCAAGTTAGAGAAATGGTCAGAGGTAAACAGGATGAGGTTTAATAAAGAGAAATGCAAAGTGCTCCACTTAGGAAGGAACAATCAGTTCCATACATACAAGATGGGAAGCGACTGTCAAGGAAGGAGCATGGCGGAAAGGAATCTAGGGGTCATAGTGGACCACAAGTTGAATATGAGTCAACAGTGTGATGCTGTTGCAAAAAAAGCAAATATGATTCTAGGTTGTATCAACAGGTGTGTTGTAAGCAAAACTCGTGAAGTCATTCTGCCGCTCTACTCTGCACTAGTTAGGCCTCAGCTGGAGTACTATGTCCAGTTCTGGGTGCCACATTTCAAGAAAGATGTGGAGAAATTGGAAAGGGTACAGAGAAGAGCGACAAGAATGATTAAAGGTTTAGAGAACATGACCTATGAAGCCAGGCTTCATGAACTGGGCTTGTTTAGTTTGGAAAAAAGAAGATTAAGGGGGGACATGATAGCGGTTTTCAAATATCTAAAAGGGTGTCACAAGGAGGAAGGAGAAAATTTGTTCCTCTTGGTTTCTGAGGACAGGACAAAGAGTAATGGGCTTAAAGTGCAGCAAGGGAGATTTAGATTGGACATTAGGAAAAAATTCCTAACTGTCAGGGTGGTCAAATATTGGAATAAATTGCCAAGGGAGGTGGTGGAATCTCCCTCTCTGGAGATATTTAAGAACAGGTTAGATAGACATCTGTCAGGCATGGTGTAGACGGAGCTTGGTCCTGCCTTGAGGGCGGGGGGCTGGACTCGATGACCTCTTGAGGTCCCTTCCAGTCCTATTATTCTATGATTCTATGATAAATGCAGTATGTTAGATGCTGATCTTGCATAGCACTTTAAGACACCACTCATATAAGGCAGGAGTAGGCAATAACATGACGGTGGTTATCCAGAGTTAACCCCTGGCAGGCTGCCACCTCTATATTTATCTGTACAGCTGCGGGTACTGGCAATCACAGCTCCAATTAGCCATAGATCACCATTCCTGGCCAATGGGAGTGGCTGGAAGTGGACCAAGACACTGCTTCATGCACCTCCCATTGTCCAGGAATGGTTATCCGCAACCAGTGGGAGATGTGATTGCCAGTATCTGTAGCCACATCAGGAGCTAGCCCTGGCAGGCTGGATCCAGCCCATGGACGAGTATTTTCCCGCCACTAATATAAGGGATCTCTGTAAATCATACATATTGCAGAAAGATTAGGAAATCTTGATTTAAAGAAACTAAGATTTCCAGAAAAACAAAAATTGTAATACATTTTTTTCCTAGTGTATTTTCTTTATGCACCATTGTTAAATATTTTGCTATAAATAGTTTTGCTAAATTTGGAGGATTTATTTGTAAATAAGACAATATAAAATAGTAACATATATGCTAATGTAATAAAAACATCATATATTATTCGTCTCATGCAAGTCACCCATTGACTTCAACTTAAATATAGTGAACGAAATTTGGCCCTAAGTCTGGGTATCCTAGATGGGCCAACTATAACAGTGTTAATTATGGAAATCAATCAATTTCATATAATCATGGTAAACAAATTGATTTAACCAAAATAACAGCTAGGCTCTGAAGATTACAAACCTGACACTCCTCTTAAACTGCACTGTTATAAATCTGCTGAAATCAGTGGAATTGCAACATGGTAAAACTATAATTTGTGAAAAGCAAATCAGTTGTCTTTAAGCCTGAAGCATGTACTGTACTTTGTGTTCAGTATTAAAATATTGTAAAATATTATGTCTGTTTTCAGTATTCATAAATTAAGTTGAACAGGTGATAAAATAGTTTTCTTTATAATTAACTTCTTTACAAGTACTAAAAAAGTTGAAGTTCCATAATAATAGAACATTCTTCCTAGGAATAATGCCTCTAATCTAAGCTTTAAAAGTGTCAGAAAAGTAGAGAAGGTGTCTTTAATGCTGCAATGCAGCAACCATCTGTCTAATACTAACAACACCACATAAGTATGTACTCTCAGTCTGCTTACATCATTCCCTTTATAAAATTAGCTATTTATCAATGCAGCCATTTTACTGATGTTATGCACTACATGGTAATAACATTGTAAGAGGTCATGGAACGCTGTGATCAAAACCACTTTTATTTAGTATGGTACTCATATTTGTCCATTGCTAATCATATGGTAACCTAGCATAAAAGAATAAAGTTGAAGATTTGGATTACATCACTCACTTTGGTTCATTGAAGCAATAGTCTTACTACAATTTTCTCTGAAAAGTATTTGATTTTATTTCAGATATCATGTAAGTATGAATATTTCTGTTTACTTATGTATTTATTGGACATGTATGTGTACTGTACCAGAATAACAAGTAGTTTCAAAATGCACAATAGACAATATAAGTGCATTGGCAAAAGAGAATGCAAAATAATGGCTATTGCTCTAAAATTAATGTGCTGTTCTTTCTTTCTTTCTGATAATCTAGAAATTTAAAAAGTACTTATAAACAACTGGTAATATGTGTTTTCATGTCAATAAGATGAAAAAGTTTAAATATCAATTTTTAGGTTTTGCAGATTTGATAGAATGCCATCTACATTAGACATGAAAATACTGTTATGTATCTTTCTATTGGTTTGGTCATAATGTTGGAACAATGACGTGCTACCCATAATGCAATTGAGTGATACTCAGACCTCAGTGGTTCAGGTGTCAAATTAGTGATCAGATTATTCAAAAGAACCACTATAGCATGAATTGATTGTTTCATTTACTCTAGTACTATGTATTCCTATTTAAACAATATGACAGGTAAATACTTCGTATGTGTGTATATAAAATTCTTACAGAAAAATGGCTAACCAAATATTATTATTTTATCAACTATGATCGGTTAATAACATAGTAAAAACACCCTGATTGGTTAATAACTTAGATTGGTTGATAATTAAATTAGAGTGTTTTAATAGCACTGGCTTGAAAGATCTGCAGAAGACACATTAAAAAGCTACTTGCAGCTCAGGATTTTCTCTCTGAGTATCACGGATACAGTAACACAATTGGTTATAACCTAAAATTTAACCATATTGAAATTTTATTTCAATATATTCATATGTGCTACAGAAAATAGCCAGATTATTCTGGTGACTCAGAATATTTTCAGTAAAAAAAATACATGTGATGTAATTTCTAATCTTGTGACCTTGCCTGTAGTAAAGCAATTTATCATTACATATATAGTAAGTATGCTATTTAATTTAATAGCACTGAAATACATGCACAGTATTTTGGTTTGCAATACAAATATTAATTTTCTGTTTAAAATAAATGTGATGGTTAAAAACAGCCATGTGGACTTTTATTTACAGAAGTTAAATGCATCCAGCTCATCTGAAGGCAGTACAGTTGATATTGGACTTCCTCAAGAAGGAGAACAACCAGAGGTAGAACCTGAAGAAGCTCTTGAACCAGAAGCCTGTTTTACAGAAGGTGAGTGATGCAAATTGTTGTGTAAGGGAGTGTTTTGCTTCCATAAGCTATTCCCCACTAGTGGCACCAACAGTGCTAGCAACCTCAAAAGGGGATAATACTCATTCTCCCAGTTCTCTTTTCTATTAATATCCCCTTCAGAGGTGTAGAAGTTGGCATACAGCTCTGGAAGTTCTAATGGTACTGAGTAGGTGTAATCAAAATATGTCAAACAAATCTTTACTTTTCTTGCAAATGGTGAGACTAACAGGCTGAAGAATGCAGGGGAATACTCTAAAATTAGTCAGACAGATGTTAATGCTTTAGAATACATTGTTGCCTTATTTTCTCACAACTTAATATCACATTTGCCAGGCTGTGTACGGAAGTTCAAGTGCTGTCAAGTCAGCATAGAAGATGGGAAAGGAAAACTATGGTGGAATCTTAGGAAAACCTGCTACAAGATAGTTGAACACAACTGGTTTGAGACCTTCATTGTCTTCATGATTCTCCTCAGCAGTGGCGCTCTGGTAATTGTAATGTGAAACAACTAAGATATATGTTAACATTAAGTTTCTAGTATTGTGGTTAATCATGTAGATATCCTTAGCATAGTTTTCATCCATTGGAAAAAGTCCCAAGTAAGAAATGTCATTGTATCACTACAGAAATAGTCTCAAGAAACATTTGTCAATTAAAGTAGTAGATATGGAAATTCTTGGTGGCTATAAATGCATCAAGCATGGAAGATTGAATATCAGTTGTATATTGAAATAGGAACCTAGTTATAGCCGCTACACATCAAAATATCTTCACTTATTCTTTGAATGTTCATGATTTTTTCTTTATTCTCCTTAATAAGAAATAGAACATGAACTGTTAGTTTCCTATTGCTTCTGTCATGTGTAAATGAACTACAGCTGACCCAGGAGTGCAGCATCAGCAGACTGAAATATCATATAGATAAGTGATTAATTCAAAGTTTTAGTTTCCAGTCTGGAATGAAAGCAGGTGTGTTGCATAAACACTTAAATAGTTAACGTTCCATAGAATATTCTATACTAACTACAATTGTATTTAAATGCATGTGTTATTGGAAGGGTTGTTGCACAGGTTCCCTGATAAGTGCGGAGAGAGTTTTGCCTGAGAACGGTTATAAAACCATGCTGAAGACTGTTTTGCTAGTTAATCTATACAGCTTGGTTTCATTGGTATGATTATCAGAAAATCCCTGTCCATAACAGTCAGCATTAGATCCTGCTTTTGGCAACCCAGGTTGAAAGATAGATGCATCTAGCAGAGTTCAGATCCTAATGTCAACAAATAATTATCTAAAGGGGAAGAAGAAAAGGAGTTTGAGCTACAAAGAACTCCACTGGGGTGAGCAGTATGGATCATCATTCATCTTTACTGAATGTGGTAATTAATAGGTAGAAACCTTCACAGATACAGAATTTATATCGGCAAACTAATCCACGAGTCACAAAAATTCTCTGTGGATAGCCCCTATTCATAGGTGCAAATATCTATTGATATGAAGTGGATATCTGGGGATTTGCAGTTTTAACCAATAACTCCACAGATCACTGCAATAACTCTTCCTCCCCACCACCTGCTCTGCCCCCACCATACCACCTTTCACTGGACCTTTGTGTGCAGCACTGCCCTCCAGTGCATGGCTTAAATACCTCTACTTAGTTACAACAGTTCTAATGCACATAGAGGTTGGCTCACTGTACAGGAGCATAAGGTTGCACCCCCTTCTGGGAGCTGTAGTTTGCCTTCTCTACCTGAGCAAATTGGGGACTACAGCTCCCAGATATCTAGTGGGCTATAGCCACATATCACGGTCTGCTGCTGGCTGATTCAGAGAGCCAAGTTGGAGCCTGAGGGCTGGTGACAGTCGCCCTGTTCAGGTGAGTTTGTGCTACAGAGCTCTGCACAGATACAAAAGTTGTATCCACGTCCAAGGTGCAATCCACAGAAATGGTCTGTGGATATTTGCACAGCTCTAATAATAAGCATGAAAGGAGGGAATATGTTACACAAAGTGAAGGAGAAATGGTGCCATCTGTTCTAATTGGGAAGAGAAAGTATAAGTGGATGGGAGGGAAATAATGATTATCTGCATTGCAATTAATTTACAAAAAAAAAAAAAAAAAAAAAAAAAAGCATAGTGGCCATTTTTTCAGTTCCTTTGGCCTATATGGCAAACTGTTATGTTATATAAGCACTTCACATACAATATTTTGTTCACAGGCTTTTGAAGACATATACATTGAACAGCGCAAGACTATTAAAACCATGCTGGAATATGCCGATAAAGTCTTCACTTATATCTTCATTCTGGAAATGCTTTTAAAATGGGTGGCTTATGGTTTTCAAATGTATTTCACTAATGCCTGGTGCTGGCTGGACTTCCTGATTGTTGATGTATGTATTCTCTTTTATATACTGTTACAAGTCTATCATGCTCCATATTTCATAATATTATGTGTCACTTATTTAAAGTCAAACTCTCCATTCATTCCAATGCGGAGCTCTGTTTAAAAGCTTTCAGCACACTATGGCTTCAGTAGCCCCAATTTTAAAGATAAAAGTTACTAAAAGTCCACAGTAGCTTTGAATGTTTTGCTAATATCATTTGATTATTTTATTGTATTATTAATATACATTTATGTTTTTTTTTCTTCCTCTTTTCATATATTTGCCGTATGGAAAGAATACCGTTCATCATCTTGATTTTTATAGAATATGGATTTTTAATATTTGTTAACATGGTTCTTTTGTGGGACTTTTTATTACTATTCTAAGCCCTGTTGAGATAAATTTTATACTCTTTAATCAGTATAATCTCCAGGCAAAGCATCATTCCCTGCTTTTTCCTTTAGCAGCATACAAGGCCAGAAAAGTCTCTTATGGGATGCAGGAGAATTCTCTTGGCACAAGTCCTACAAGTCAGAACTCAGTCTGTCAAACTATTAAAAAATTAATTGTGATTAATTACATTAACATTGCAATTAATTGCTGTTTTAAATGCACTGTTAAACAACAGTAGAATACCATTTATTTAAACATTGATTCTATTGCACAGCTTCTGTCCTTATTTATTACTAATGGGCTAACCTCCACACAAATGGAATTCAAAGGTAGTTCAGTGTCACTGGAGACATCAAAACTAAACTCCACCCTTCAGCTCAAGTCATCAGATTTTCTGCCTCTGACAGTGGGAAAAGTTGGCAGTTCAGTTTCTTCTAGCCATTTTGTTTTAAACCTTTGTATTACTTTTGTTGTGTACTTGCGAGTTAGAATCTTCTTGCTCCTCCACTCTTCCTGGATTGTCTTTATAGCCTTTAGAGAGATGAAACATACCATGCCTTTTACCCCTGCACTGCAATGGCTTAGGACTCCAGTTGGTCACACATGTCACATCCCCATCCTTTACTGAGGGATTGTGGCTCCAATACTGAAAAGCCAAATCAGATATTTCACAATTTTGGGGGAAAGTGTCTCAGGACAAGGAGGTAATTCCTGAAACAGAACTGAAGTATAAGAGGAAAATCTGCTCTGAAAAACTCCAGAAGTGCCTTCTTCCCCTCTTCCTTGTGATACTGAAAAAAACCTCTGTTCCCTGGTGAAAGAAGCAGGGCACTTATATTGCTTCCCTTCCTCCTACTATGAATTGGGGAATTCTCCTGATACTCAGGGATAAGTCCTACAAACATCCAAGACATCAGGTCCCAAAAAGGCAAAAGGAAGTGTGTCATTTGCAAGGCAGCAATTAGTGCTGCTAAAGAACAAAGGGGATGACAATCAGGGGTCAATCCCCCCTTTTTTGCCTCTTCCCCTGAAGAAGTGTTTGCAGTTCTATTCTCCTATACAGTGTCTTTTTCAATGTTCTGTCATGCTCACCATCCCTCCCCACATCCTGCAGTATATTCAGATATGTTCATTCATTCCATGCTACACAGGCTGGCTCCATATTCACACCTAAGAAGCACTTGCTCCAAATATATGAGGATTCCACTCCCACAGAGCTGAATCTTCAGGGGGGTCACAATGGAGTAAGGGAAAATTCTTTTCCTGCCAAAGTAATCTTGATGTACTGCGTAAAGCCTCAAGCGGCAGTATGTTGCTTCTACAATACTTGGATGCTAACCAACCTTTGGGAACAAGCTGGCAACCTTTCATACTCCCAGGATATCTAGCAAACTATGTTCACAGTTGAGATCTGTATATCAATAGCTTCCCTCTGTTGTGTGTTCCCTATTCCAGGATGAATAGTGTACACCACCTTCCCTATATTCAGCAAGGGGAAGAAATACCACAGATGTATCAATAACAACAACAAAACCCTATTGGATTTTGTGAGGAGAGGGCATTAGTAGGTGGTTTGGAAGGAACTCAATAATATTAGATATATGTTTTCCTGTCAATGTTTTCTTCAAGGGTATTATAAGAATCAGGTGTGGATATCTAATTAAACAAAGGTTAAATTAAAATGTTTATACAAAAACAAAGTAATTTCATAAATTTGAGGAGCTTAAGGTTGATGCAGCCATAGCTATGAAAGACACAATCACACCTGTGGAAGAGGCCATTTAGACCAAAGTCTTTTTTACATATTTAGTAAAGAAAACCTACTTTATGATACTTGCTTGGAGTAAGACATTACTGGTTTTGCCTTGGTCAAATTCTTGACTTGACTTATGACGAACAGATTCTGACTTGGTAGGTATAAGACAACCATATCATACTCATGAATAGCTATTGTTTATATTAAATGGATACCTGTGCATTCAAAATTATAACAAGAACCTTTCTGTCTAAATATTAGATGAAGTAGTGGCTGAGATTTCAAAGAATCCTCAGCCTTCCCTGTCAGAGCCTGCATAACAACTCAAAGGATATTTTTGAAGGGGCTGATACCATAGTAGAGAGAAAAATCTGGAGCAGAAGCCCCCGAGGAAATCTTAATAAGCTTTCTTCCAAATTAACAAAATTATCATCATAACAAAGATGAATTTGTGTATGAGACCCCTTAATTCCCACCCAAGGCTTGTCCTTCTGATTCACCGTCTGCACCCAGAGTTCCCAGTGGCTGGTAGTGCTCACAACAAGACACAGGTTGCACAATATGCACCTATAATCATGGATAGATAGGGTGCTAATGGATATGAACAGAGAAATGGATCCATTCATAAATGAAGAGCTGCTGGAAAGGATTCAGGCACCAGTTCTTCAAAACTAAGAATTGTTTATTTCAATTCAGAGAATTGCTCATCCAGCTATCAAGAGACATAAGTGTGGCCATAATTTTGCCATAAAGGTGAAGATAGTAAAGATCTAAAACTACATTTAATCAATCATTTCCAGAGGGATTCGTTACCTCCAGTGGCAAGGCTTGCCTGTGCCATGCATCAGCTTTATCCTTTAAGTGGTTTTCTCAAAATGTACCCACTGATATTTCTTATGAGGACATAGGATCATACACTTGATACAGTACAAAATTAGGTGTCATTCTCAGACTCTAGCCATCCCTTTGTGGGCAGATAGGGGCAAATAACACGCTGAAAGCCAAGCCAGCTTTCACTTTAGAACTTAGCCTACTCACCATGAAAGCAAGCATGCTAAGAAAAGAAATTTCCAATATTTTGTAGTACACATCCTCTTGGCTAACTTCAACCT
Organism: Pelodiscus sinensis; assembly: GCF_049634645.1. NCBI lineage: Eukaryota > Metazoa > Chordata > Testudines > Trionychidae > Pelodiscus > Pelodiscus sinensis. The sequence continues at coordinate 36,964,691 of NC_134717.1, forward strand.
CTACTGAGTGTCTTCAAAAAAGAAAAAAAACCTCCACACATTTGACCATATGGAATCAGAACAGTGGTCCACCAGGTTCAATCTGTGAGAGTGACAAGTACCAATTATCTCAGCAAAATAAGAAACCACATGGTGGGCAAGTATGGTACTTTCAGATAAAGTCTTCTCTTACCTCCCATTACAGATTGGCTTATGATTGCGGAAGCATGTTTAAATCTCTTCCAAAACCAGACAGTAACCAGAGGCCAAAGCTGCTTTTTATTTATTCATTTACTTTTTTTTTTTTTTGTAGCAATGGAAATAATGTCCCCAATAGAAAAGCATCTGCTGCATTTCAAGATGGTTCATGTAAAGGATACAGAAAAGAGAGAGTTGTGGTCATCCACCTAAACCTCCACTAGGCCAGAAGGCACTTTGAATTTGAAGTTACATTGAATCTGCAAAACCATTTGAAGCAGCAACTGCACTCAGATTCTGAATATGAACAATTAGCAGCCTGGGCATAGGAATTGGGCATAGTCTGCTCTCAGAGGTGTAGTTCAGCATGGATTCCACATTAACCTCAAAGACCGTTTGATATGTAGATAGAAATTAGCCAGGGTGTTTTGTTTATGGATGGAATGAGATTCACATTTTTGGTATAAGGGGGAACTAGGACTTGGCCAGGCAACCACAATGAGTCCCAGATCGCTAGATAATATAAATACTATAATCACAAAGATCTGGGAATCTCATCTTCACCAGCTTTTCTTCAAGGAGGTTTGATTGGAGACCTACAGCTAAACACTTTAGAAATGTGGGTACCAGATATAGTGGCATTTGTAGACAGGTATATTGGATTCTCCATGTAAGTAGCAGGTGCTGAGTTAATTACAGACACAAATTAGACAAGCCTATGACTGTCTTTTCTAGGTGCCATTATCTTCAAAAGTCATGTTTTGGAACTGGTCCCTGTATCCGTGCAAGAAGTATGCTACTTTTGTTTATAAGGAAAATGTTATTCTTGTACATCTCCAAATCTTTCTGTTCAAGATAAGTTCCTCTTTGCAAAATTCCTGATAAATAGCTCTCCCATCTTTTTTTCATAACTCTTGGTAGATTGTGCTTTGAATGGACTCTCAAGCTAGTTTTCTAAAGGTACATCTCAAGTATATGAATACATGTGCCAATTGCATCCTGTTAATCTTCTATATCAAATGCCAAGTCCTTAGGCTGGGTCTCAAGGTTGCTACAGGCAAGATGTAAAAATCTGACAGTAGTTGGAATGCTAGGTATCTGATAAACTATTTACAGAAGTCTCTAGGAAGGGGGACAAGGAAGTATATGAGCCTTATCTGAGGAAGATTTTCCATTCATGGACAGAGGCATTGTTTTTCTGAGTATGCTACTTGGTCGGTTCTCCTTAGTTTATTAAAGAACTTACAGTATTTGGTGTTAACTGTTCCCCCTTACACCAAAACTTATTAAAGTTCTTTCTTTATATGGGGTAAGCTTCCATTCCTGTCTGTTATTGTACTATAATAGTTCTTTCCCTCTCTACTTCTGGGATTCATTGCTCACTGCCTCCCATTTGTAATGAATGAAGAGAGAAGCTGTGCAAGAGAATGAGAAATGTTTTACCTGATTAATTTATTTCTGTTAGCCATTTATCGCTGTATTCAACTTGCCTTGGTAGTCTTGTACATGACCAAAATATAAATTGAAATTGTTCTCTAAAAGGGGTCTTAGACATATATTTTCTTAAGATTAATTTAAAGTGTCATATCAAGTTATCTTAATGCTAATAATTGGTTACTGGAATGTTTCTGTGCCTGCAGAAGAACTCTTCTGGTGACATGAGCTGGAGGACAGTACTCATTTCTGTAGCTTCAGGAGCTGCATTGGACCATTCTGAATTGCACAGATGGGGAAGGAGAGATGAGCCCATCAGTAATGAATTCAGAGAGAAGCAACTTACAGAAAATTATTAGATATGAAATCTCTCATTACCAGTCTTCAATAATGCCAAAATTTTCAAACAGCTCTGCTCACTGTGGTTCTTCATTGAGACACTTTTGGTCACTAGAAAGTCACTATTAATCCCTGCATGTTGTAACTGCTTATATCATGCCTGTATTTGGTCCTTGATAGTTTTTGGATTACTATCAAGATCTGAGGGCTTTCTGAAAAACCCTATCCTAAACTGGAAGTTCAAATTCAGATACATTTTCCACTGAATATTGACCACTATGTGTGAACTTACAAATTATTTATAGATAGACAGATATAGTGCCAGCAGGATTTCAATGACAGATGTCATGTAACACCTTTACTTTGATTGACTTAAAGATCTCTCCTAGGTTATAGAAGGATTTCTGGAGAAAGAGGTCCAACCTTCAGTCTACCTGGGAATTGTATGGCACACACCATTCCTGGCAAATATATAAGAGAATATTCAAGATGAATGAGTATTATTGCTTTTGTGTTTTCATTTAGGTCTCTTTGGTTAGCTTAACAGCTAATGCCTTGGGCTACTCAGAACTTGGTGCGATTAAATCCCTTAGGACCTTAAGAGCTTTGAGACCTCTAAGAGCCTTGTCACGATTTGAAGGGATGAGGGTAAGACAAAATGAAAAACCTGAAATAATGCATGCCTAAAAAGAAACTATACCTGCAGAATAAGGAATCACAAAACCATGCAAAAGTGTTACACTATTTTCTTATCACTTGCATATTTATCACTAACAGATAAGCAAAAAGCTTAATTGTTTATGTAAATTCATATGTTATATCACACATTAATATGCTCATGTAGGTTATTTTACCTCTCATTCAATTTGGAATTTTCCTGTAGGGTCCTCGGACTCATCAAGTACATGGATGTATTGTGAATTACTAAAAATATATGCGGCTAAATTAAAGTTTAATTTATCCCATATAATTCCCTCCTCATATGTATACTGCAAGTGTCTGTGTGTATTTTATAAACACTTCATTTTAGATAGATAGATAGATAGATGATAGATAGATAGATGTTTGTATGTGTGCATGCACAGATGTATCACATCATGCATATTTATAAAAATATAATTCTTTTTACATAATATTTTAATAGAAAATTGAAATGTGTTTTTGTTAGAATTTCAGATCTTTGTGCTTTTACTATATAAGAACATAAGAATGGCCATACTGGGTCAGACCAATGGCTCATCTCACACAGTATCCTGTCTTCTGACAGTGGCCAATGCCAAATGCTTCAGAAGGAATGAACTGAACAGGCAATTATTGAATGATCCATCCCCTGCTGTTCACTCCCACCTTCTGGCAGAGACAGGCTAGCGACACTCAGAACATTGGCTTGCATCATTCACCATCTTGGCTAATGGCCATTAATGGTCATATCCTTCATGAACTTATCTAGTTTGTTTTTAATTCTGTTATAGTTCTGACTTCTGCAACATCCCATTTTGCACAAGTTGACAGTGCATTGTGTGGAGTACTTTCTTTGTTTTAAACCTGTCGCATATTAATTTCCTTCAGTGACCATGGGTTCTTGTGTTATGTAAAGAAATAAATAACAATTCCATATTAACTTTCTTCAAACCAGTCAATATTTCATAGAACTCTGTAATATTTCTACTTTGTCTTCCTTTTTCTAAGCTGAAAAGTCCCAGTCTTTTTACAAAATCCATAGCTGTGGCCCTGACTTGAAAATATAAATTGTCCCCAAATTGGAAATAATTGTGGGTGAGTGGGTGTCAGAGCCCCTCTGCCATGTATATTGGCCAAACTGGACAAAGGATTAATGGACACAAATCAGATATTCAGAAAGAAACACACAGAAATCTGTTGGGGAACATTTTAACTTGCCTGTGGAACTCACTAATGGATCTCAAAGTTTCCATATTATTTCAAGCCAATTTTGAAAACAGCTTGAAAGGAAAGCTGCAGAACTTAATTTCATTTACAAGTTTGATACCTACAATAGAGATTTAAACAAAGACCTTAACTGGATTACCTGCTACATTCCATATCCAAATGACATAAAAAGTCAAACACAAGGTACTTAAGGGTACTTAGAACCCTATCAGCTTCATTTAGCATGGAAACTCTAATTGATTATTATTTTCCCATTTTTCTCCTTTCCTTTCCCTCTCTATCTCCTCTCTTTTTCTGCTATATATTTGGAACCTGGACTCCTTAAACTCCATTCATCTGAAGAAGTGGGTTGTGCCCACAAAAGCTCATGATACCATCTACATGCTTTGTTAGTCTCTAAGGTGCAGCAGGACTATTCATTGTTCTTTAAGTTTTTTTCTATTGCAGACTAACTCGGCTACCCCTCTGAAACCTGTGAATCCATCAAATAGCAATATTACAATATAATATTATTTACACATTAGTTTTATGCTGATTGTTACTTCCAGTGAGCATCAATATCGTGTTATTTATATATGTGCAGAAAATTATATTCTACACATTTTTAAAAGTCTGCCAAGTTATTCTTTAGAAGCCAGGTTTAAACATCCCTAAAACAATATGGACCAGCAATGTCCGTTGAGTCAGGATCCCACTGAAGGATGGCATGGGATATTTCTATTAGTACTTTCTGTGAGCAGGGCTGACATGGGGGGACATGAAGGGTCTTGTTCTCCTCCAGATGAGGGGAGGAGCAGCTGGCAGACAGAGCCGTCCCATCCATAGGATGATTCTTTCAACTGTCCTGGGCCCTGTGCTTTTGGGGCTCCCGTGTGAGGCCCAGAGGTCAACAGCAGAGGGTCAAGCCTCACTGGCAGCAGTGAGAAGTGGAGTGGCTGCAGCACACTCCACTTCCCCAACTGCCAGCTGTGTTGCTCAGGGGAAGGGGCTGGGCAAGGGGTGGGACTGACCCCCACCCTGTACTCACCAGTGCCAGGAAGTGGAGTGATATGGCTAGGAGCTAACGGAGCAGAGCAGACTGGGGTTGGGTTGCTCTGTTTCCCACTGCCCCTGGTGCTTGTGGGGGTGGGGGGAGAGAGGAGGGCAACCCCTACTGCTGGTGCCAGGCCACTGGCTATTCACCTGGGCTGCATCACTCAGGGAAGGGGGCTTACAAGAATTGGTAAAGGGCATGAGGAGGTGGGGCAGGGGCAAAGCACGGGCAGAGGTTTGGGAAAAGGGACAGAATGTGGGCAGAGTGAGGGCAGGAAGAGGCAGATCCCTTCCCAGGCTAAGGTAACAGGGAAAAATCAAAGTGGGGGGGCCGATCATGTGGCTGGTGCCCTCCTTGTGTCCCTGCTCAGAAGTTGCCACTCTCTGTCAGTGTTCTTTCTGGATGGGCGTCAGATAGATAGGACATCAGGCAGAGTGCAGTACACTTGTGCAGAATCATAAATTGGCTATTCCTATTTTCATGGCCAGCATCATTCATTGCTGGTTGATATAAACCCACTGTTCTCCTGTTGTCTTTTTTTTTTTTTCAGACAATGGAGGAAAGTCACTAACATCTTTCTGTACTGTTAGTTTGTCTTCCCAGGAGAACTTTTTGCTATTAGGAACCTGACCACCAATTTTTTCATTAGTGGAACCAAGGATGTATTTAGCCCAGTGTTTTCCTTGATTCTTTGTTTTATGTTTTGTGCTTTGTCAGAGATTCATAATTTAAAGCTTGTGCTATAGCTTCAGGATTCAGACTGAAAAAGGAAAAAGTAGGTCAATTCTGGAAGTGCAGCAGTTATGAAAGGCAAACACATGACTGGGTATGAAGATGTAAGAGAGAGATACAGACACTGTGGGTGTAATGAAATACAATGCCTGAGGCCAGATGCTTTCTCCCCATAACAGATTCTTTATTTCTTCATAACTTTTCTCCTGGATGTGTGGCATTATTATCCTTATGAAATGGCACAGTCCTATTTTTAAGTAAAAATGTCAATGGACTTAACATTTGAAAAGATTTGGTTAAGAATATGTTTAATTGTTATAAAAATTCTTAAATTTCAATTAAAATTTTGGAAAGTATTTCAGAATGTCTATAATTTGACTAAATCCTTCAGACCCTTATTTTTACAGTAAAAATACCCACTATCCATGGGAGCTATGCAGCAACGAAACCTAAAGGGATCTAGATTACTGATTTTAAATATTAAATTATTTCCATATTAGTGCTCAATGGTGAATTTCTGTGAGTCTGAGTACCTCTCTGGAATCCCCTCTGAGTGCAGTCTGGGCTCTAGAACTGCTATGTCCTCATAATTTTCCAGCCTGGTGCTTTGTTATGTGACCTACCATTCTGCTCATTCACCCAGACTCTAACATACAAGTCACCTTTCACTCAGGTGCCATGCCCCAGAGTGCTATGCCTAGCCATTTTTGAATTATATATAAGGCAACACCTGCATCCCCTTTACACTCCAGAATGTACTGCTAGAAATGTACTGCCTTGTACTGCTCAGTTACTTTCTGAGTAATACAAGCTCATAAAGTCTGTCATTTATCAAAGAAAATGAATACACACCAGCCTATATTAACCTGAATAGATTCCCCAAGCCCTTCAGCCAAAACCACACTGATATAGATTAAATATCAAAATAAGTTCATTAACTATAGGAAGATGGTTTCACGAGGCTTACCTGTGTCGATGAAGAAAGGCTTCTTTGGCGGGGCATCGCGTCCAGACTCTCCCGATCTGCCGACAAACAGCTGATCGGCAGATCGGGGCAGCCATTTAAATTTAAATGAAGCCGCGATTATTTTAATCGCGGCTTCATTTCCCTCTTCCGATCTGGCTAATCTACATGCCTCCGTCGAAGGAGGCATGGAGTCTGGACACACCCTAAGTGGTTTATGAATAGAAAAAAGAAAAAAGGAGCAAATTTCAGCTGCCACATTTTTTTATGTATGTGAGACATCTTTTGATCTGCAACACATCATTTCAATCCAAGCTGCCATACATTTGTGTTATATATCAAAAAAGAATGGTAAGACATAACCCTGGAAATTTATAGACATGGGTTCTAGTTCTCAGTCTGCCACAGAATTCTTGTGTAACCCTGAGCAAGTACCATCTGTGCTTCAGTATCTTCATCTGTAAATAATATTTATCTAAGGATGTGAGCCTAATTAATGGTATTTGTAAAAATGCTTTGAGGAAAATTGCTGAAATAATTTTATTTTAGATCTTTTCATCTATTATCTCTTTGTATGTTTCAGTTTGATTTGCACTCTGTTATTGTTTTGACTAACTTAATGGAATTGTAAAAGCTGTAGGTGGAAAAGATCTTTCCCATCATCAAATTCATTTAACTGAAAATGCAAAATTGTTTCCATTATACCTTTTTAAACCTGGACAACAAATACTTCATTTTAATGGGCCAATCAGATCCCTGCTCAAAAACCTCTAATTAATTCACTAACTTTCCCCTTTTTCATTTTCTAGTAGTTTGTCCAATACAAATCTAAGCGTATCAGGCAAAGAGACTTCCTCCATTTCCTTAGGGACACTTTTCTACAGTATAATAGATTTACAATCTGGAAGTCATTCTTAATTTCATCCTGTGATAGCCTTCTGATTTGTAGAAATATATTTCTGGTTATGTGTTCAAAAAATCAATTGAATTGTAGGTCAGGTTACACTAGAGATGCTATTTATTATCTTTTTGATGTATGCCACAGTGCATCTGCTTGGAAGTCCAACATTGCGTTGATAGTTGTGCTTCTAGTGTCATTGGCTTTTTTTTTCTGCTCTCTCCTATCTAAGGTTATGTCTACACTACCATAGTAAATCAACCTCAGGTACACAACTCCAGCTACATTAATAACATAGTGCAGCACGTTTACACCTCAGGGATGGGGGAGTCTGATCCATTTGCCATTTTAGTCAATAACAGTCTTTTAATTGACTTCTGTAGAAGTTAGAGTAGATGGATGCTTTGCTTTATTATTCTGGTTGCAGACAGAGAGGAGTTTGTTTTTTGTTTTTACAAAGTGTTAATTATTTTAACCTTTTTAGTCATTATTAATCTAATAATTAAGTAAACCCACTTCATCATTTTTAATGAGCATAGTTTTTCCCTTCTGTTTTTTTTACCCTGGCATATTTATAAAAGTCCTTAAATACTTTGGTTAACAATAAGCCAGTCTTACATTTTGTTTAATTTAGGCTCGATTCATTTTCCACTGAAGCCAGTTGGGAATAAAATAAAGTCTCTTCTTCGAAGTCTTAACTGTTTTTGAGTATTCTTATTTGGGTACCTACCTGGTTTTCCATTTGTATTAATTACCACCAAACATCTTAAACATTTTCATATTGATTTTCTGACTTCTAATTTTCTATTAATTAAAATGAATTACACTCAGTGACAATGTTATTTAGAGGGAAATTTGAAATTGTTTATCAAACTAAACACATAATACACACTTTGATTTTACTCTTTTTAATGTAAAGGTTGCTGCAGTCTTTAGAAGAATAATGCATAAATAAATAAGACAATAAGTTTGCACCAATTGTAGGATTACATAAATTAAACAATTTTACAGAATTAAATCATCCTTTTTTCTATTTTTGCCAAGTTTATTTTCATCATTTAGTCTTTCATGTCACCATTCTTTCTTTAAACCTATGATTTTCTACATTATTTATAGTTTCCTTCATGCTTGTGTTTAACATGTATTTCTTTTTTCCTTTATTAGAGTATTCAAATTATAAGACAACATACTATCTAAAACAGGTTTTTATTTATTTTATACTTTTTTTGCTTTCTATCTAGGTTTTAAGTTTATTTTATCTTTGGTTCTTAAATTAATTGTAGACGTTATTTTCACCAATTGAAAAGCAGGTGAAAGCAAATTTAAAATACTGTATTACATTTTAAGAAAGTTTGATTAAAATTGGTAACATATCTAATTATTTTATTGCTATACATATTCTTACACTGTTTCTACTCTTTTCCTTTATATGCTAGGTCGTTGTGAATGCCCTCTTAGGAGCAATTCCATCCATTATGAATGTGCTTCTTGTTTGTCTTATATTCTGGCTAATCTTCAGCATCATGGGAGTAAATCTGTTTGCTGGCAAATTCTATTACTGTATTAATACCACAAATGATGAGAGGTTTGATATCAGCCAAATCAACAATTACAGTCAATGTGAGGACCTCATAAAAAACAATGAAACTGCCCGATGGAAAAATGTTAAAGTAAACTTTGATAACGTAGGACTTGGCTATCTTTCTCTGCTTCAAGTAGTAAGTGACTATAATATGGTTCTTGTGTTTACTTGTAGTGAAGAGTAATTTCTCAGTGTTTCTTGTCACTAACCTGTCCTGCATTTAAAAAATATACTTTGTTCGCTACTGTGCCATGAAACTCCTTACATATGGTAGGAATGCTGAGAACAATTTTTTAAAAGACAGATACCTACAGGCATTTATATCTAGCTGTAGAAGAGATCTCACATAGGCAGAAGTGAACATTCACAATATTTGTTGTCTCTCCTTTTGCAAATGGGATTCACTTCCAACTTGCAGTTCATTTCAATTTCCTATATTGTCTCCTTGTATTATGGACAGCAACTTTGGCAGGTATATATGCTATTAAAAGTATATGACTAAAATCACACATCCAAACATAGAAAAAAAAATGAAGGTGAGATGTTGTGGAAAGAAGTAGTGGAACTGAGTGGCAGTAGTGGGGTCCCTTTAAGGAAGGGTGTGGGTCTTGAACACATTGTAGGAAACAGAAGAGCTGACTGGTTGCCTAGTTTCCATGACCAGAACTTGTTGGGAAGTTAGAGGTGTTTCCAAGGTTTAATGAGGAGCGCTAAGTGTGGTTTCAACTCTGAAGCACTGTAGCTTTAACTTTTGGGAATGCCATATATTTTTTGTTTTTTCTTATACTCGTACTTTTGCTTTAAGAAACAAGTTTAAAAATGCATTCTGTAAACTTATAAATATTAGCCAAATCCTTACTTATTGCCACAAAACAAGGAATCACACCATTACATGCAGTGGCGTAGTGAGCGGGCGGGGGACAGTTGCCCCCGGGCGCCACATTAGGGGGGGTGCCAATTTAGTCCCCCTCTGATTCCATCATTCTTCAGCTCGCGTGCTCTTCCTCTGCCCTCCGCCACCATCTAGAGTCTCCTCCCCACCTCTCCACCCCCAGCCCAACCCTCCTCCATCTTTGCTGGCAGGGGAAGGGGAATACACGATACAAGCTCCCCCACCTCTCCTCCTAGAGTCAGACACAGCTGTGCACCAGGTTCGGGGGCCCTCCAAGTGGCAGTAGTGGGACAGAGGTGCAAATTTTTCCTTTGCCCCCAGGTGCATAGCCCCCTCACTACACCTCTGATCACATGAAAACATGCTTAGCACCTCTTGAACACCTTTTGATCTGTTTTTGTTTCTGGCTGACATCTCCAAAAAGCCTTGAGAATACATCAGTTCAATCTGGAAGGCTTATTTCACCATTACTACTACTTTTGCCCTATGGTACAAATTTGGGAGACATAATTCACCATATATCTTAAGTAACTTTATCTATATTTGTGTAATAATTGGTAGTAATCCATTTGTAGCAATGGTAGGACAAATTAGTTACTCCTGATCTAAAGGTAAAATGATACCCATGCACTCAAATGACTACAAAGTATTCAGCATTTGGAGCAATTGGTCTCTGGGCTTAATACACATACTATCAATGCTTCCTCTGTCACTACAAGGATGTGTGGTAGGATTGCTACAGAGGAGGTAAATGAGCCCTGGGATATGCAGTGAGACACATGGAGTAACCACTGCTACTATTGAATAAATAGTATATTTGAGCACCAGAACTTATCAGTGTTCCCTCTAATTTTCCCCACGTGTGGAATGAATTTTGTTATGTACACCAATATGGAGGTACTGAGAGATTTGGACTGTGGGAGAGAGCTCAAGGCTGGGGCAGAGATTTGGGATGTTGGGGTTGTGAGATCTCCAGCCGAGGGTGTGGATGGAATGTGGGATTTGGGGAAGAGGGGAAGAGGGGATTACCATGGCCAAGCAAGGGGTGCCTATCCTGTGGGCCCAGCTCCAGAGCTGCCATGGTGGGGAGAGGCATTTTTTCCCCTCATCTGCAGCAGCATCTGTGCTGAGGATGAGAGGCACTTCTGCCTACTGTGGCAGCTCCAGGACTGGGCCCATGGGATAAGCACCCCCCACCCGCCGGCTGCAGCAGGTTCAGGCCAGGCTAGGCTGGGACCAGGGAGAGGAACCTTTCCCCTGGCTAATGCAGGTCTGGGTTGGGTGGGTTCCCTGAGTGCCTACATTGTGTTTAATATGTTGCTGTGTGCTCATGCAGCATACTGGGAACTTAACTCGTGACATGCAGAGTACATTTTACAACTATGGAGGTGTACCATATAATAAATATGTAGTCAGCTAAATGCAATACCTATGTACAATCTTTTACTATGGAGGATGATATATCTATTTAAAATTCTCATCTGAATTTGTACCATCGGAAACAAAGTTACATTGAGCGGGGGATGTATTATGGTTTATAAGATGTAAACTGTTCTTGATTTCAGTTACAGCTGAGTTGGCTTTTTGCACTTATATGTATTCATATGTATGCATATTTATTATACTGACTATATCCATGGTTATTCCTTGTGTCACAGCTGTATACACATGGCAGTAAACACATTCTGTGCAAATATATATGTATTTTAGTACAAAAACTAACTCTATCGTAACAGTGAAAGTCAAGAGCAGACTATATCATAGAACATGATACATCCCCACACAGAAAGTATCTTTGTTTCCAATAATGTGTATGCAGATGGGAATTTTTAATAAATATATTGTATCTTGTAGTAAAAGATTATGTATTTTATTTAGCTGATTATGTATTTATTATAATTATTTATGATTCTTGTATGTAAATAAAGAAACAAGGTGAAAGCCAAATATTTGTCTTGTACCATACCCATATTTTAAAATGAATATGAACATAGTTTGTTTTCAGTTCATAAACAGTATGTCGAGTTAAGCCAGTTTCTAAGGACAGCAGAAGTTGAGTACATATGTTTTGTTTATAGGCCACATTTAAAGGATGGATGGATATAATGTATGCAGCCGTGGATTCTCGAAATGTAAGTATATTAGCTTTGATTGTGTGAACTCTGTGATCACAGTAATGAGTGGCACTGGAAATGAGATAACATGAAGCTATATAGTTCCATCAAGCACAAAAAGTAGAAAAGAGTATGAAAATACAAAACAGAAGGAGATCTGGGAAGATTTTTATGGTCTTATATACTCTGTAGCACAACAGGACCAAATTCCACAGTAACTTTAACTTATTTTCTTTTCCCATGAAATATCCTTGGCTCTTAAGCGGACACTGATGAAGCTATGACTCATAGTTGGAAAGTCATTGATGTAAAATTTGTAGGCAATTATTTGCAAGAATTTATTTTCAAGGATGAAGTTGTTTTTCAAGAAGCTTGGCTCCACTCCTTAAGCCTCAGTTCCTGTACTGTTCTGTGCTCCTTTTAGCTCATCAGTTTATCCTTCTTTCTCTCTCTGCTGTCAGGCTACATTCAGGTTGTCTGTGTCTAGACTGGCAAGTTTTTCTGCAAAAGCACCTGCTTTTGCGGAAAAACTTGCCAGCTGTCTACACTGGCCGCTTGAATTTCCGCAAGAACACTGACGATCTCATGTAAGAAATCAGTGCTTCTTGCGGAACTACTATGCTGCTCCCATTTGAGCAAAAGTCCTTTTGCGCAAAGCTTTTGTGCAAAAGGGCCAGTGTAGACAGCTCAGATTTGTTTTGCGCAAAAAAGCCCCGATCACGAAAATGGCAATCGGGGCTTTTTTGCGCAAAAGTGCATCTAGATTGACACAGAGGCTTTTCCACAAAAAGTGCTTTTGTGGAGAAGCGTCCATGCCAATCTAGACGTTCTTTTCCGCAAATGCTTTTAATGGAAAACTTTTCTGTTAAAAGCATTTGTGAAAAATCATGCCAGTCTAGACGTAGCCGTTACGTCTAGACTGCAGGCTTCTTTTGGAAGAAGCTTTTTTGGAAGACATTTTCTGAAAAACTTCTTCTGAAATAGAGCATCCATACTGTCAAAGCACATCAAAAAAGCAATCTGCTTTTTCGAAAGATAGCATCCACACTGAATGGATGCTTTCTCTCATTTAAATCTGTGGAGCCACCAGTGCACCTGTGCTTTTTCCGCTTTCCTCTTCTTTTGAAAGAACTCCCTCTTCCCCATCCACACATGCCTTTTTCAGAAAGAGCTCTTTCGGAAAAAGACTTCTTCCTCATAGAAAGAGGTTTACCAATGTCAGAAAAAACCCTCTGTTCTTTCAATTTTTTTTCGAAAGAACGTGATTTCAGTGTGGACGTGAGTGAAGTTTTTTCAGAAAAATTGCCATTTTTCTGAAAAATCTCTGCAGTGTAGACAAACCCTCTGGTCCCAAACCTCCTGCTCCTATAATTCTATTAACTCCCTTGTTTCAGTTAAAAGTGGTCAGAAGGGGCAGCTGAAGGGAGGCCTTGCCAGGAAAGGAAAACAAAATGTCTGGAGCCTAGCTATATCAAAATGCCAGATTCAATGACAGAAATGATGGACTCCACCATGGTATCTTTGAAAAAAGTCAGTTTATATGCCCCTGGAATTGCAGAAACCTCAAGAAACTGACAAAGAAAAATGGATCAGTTCACACCTCTTAGAGCATGGGTAATCTGTTATATTTTATCTGGATCCAAACTTCTTGGTCTAAGTGCTGACTCCAGAGAAAATAGTATAACAGATAGATTTCAGGTTCTTTCCAAAAGCATCTGGCAATTTGGATTTGGCCTGCAGTCTGCCTACTGACTACCCAGTCTCAAAGCTAATGTTTCAGGTTGTCTATAGATTGAGGCAGATGACCAAAGGCTGCTGATGCGAGAAGAGAAAGGAGACAATTGCCCCAGGGACCAGCAGTTTAAAAGGGACCAGGGTTCCAGGCCACCACCACTGCTAGGGTACGTCTAGACTACCGCGTTTTGTCGACAGAAGTTTTGTCGACAGATACTGTCGACAAAACTTCCGTTGACAAAGAGCGTCCAGAAACATTGAGTTCTGTCGACAAAGCAAGCTGCTTTGTCGACAGAACTCCATAGTCTGGACACAATGTTACAGGCAATAACACCTTCTGTCGACAGAGTTCTGTCTACAGAAGGTGTTATGCCTTGTAAAATGAGGTATACCAGCGTCGACAAAACTGCTGAGTTCTGTCGACGTTATGTCGACAGAACTCAGCGATAGTGTAGACGCTGGTATAGTTTTGTTGACAAAAGTCCACTTTTGTCGACAAAACTAGGTAGTCTAGACACACCCCTAGAGTCCTGAGCCCTTTAAATTGTTGCCAGAGAGTCACACAGCATGATCTAGGTGGCACTTGGTGGGGAAGGCCAGCCCCTAGCCCTGCCCTTTTCACCCAAGGTTCTGCCCTTTTCAGGGGGCCCAGAGCCAAGCCCCACCCCCCAGCATTGCCCAGGGTGCAGTAAAGTCTGTTGCCAGCCCTGCCGGTGTTGTGTTTGTTTACACTCATTTCACATTTTCAAGTGTTTTTTTTTTTTCAACCACCATCAGGGCTAGAAACTGATTTTTTAATGAACACTCAGACTGTGGAAGAGTCTCATGGCAGGGAGGTGAATTCTGGAGCTTCAGAATCAGAGTACATTGAGTCTAGTTCATAAGATGGATGAGTCAGAATAATGGAGCCTTAGGGTTATATAACAAATAAGGCTTCTGACATGTAGTTTTCACACATGTTTTTTAGGTATTGGATCAGCCTAAGTATGAAGACAACCTGTATATGTATCTTTACTTTGTCATCTTTATCATCTTTGGATCATTCTTCACCCTGAACCTTTTCATTGGTGTCATCATAGATAATTTCAACCAACAAAAAAAGAAGATAAGTATTTTGTCGCTGTTCTAAAAAAAAGCTAAATACAAAATTATTGCTTGTTTTGGTGCCTACCATACAATGAATTACTGTAGTGACTTCAGATCAGAAAAAATATTAAACTTTTTACTTTTTCTGATGAACATTTATCATCATTTTCTGTAACATGCAGTATGTAATGTAAATGGCTTTAACTATAATCATTCCATGTAACATTGCAGGATGGATGAATTAGAAAACCATACACATGAGCATGTATAGCCAAATTAGAAAAAAGAAAAAAGTCCATATCTTAAAAGTTATCTTATTAAAAAAAAAGCTAGAGATTTAAAAAATGTTGGCTACACTGATGTTTGAGATCTCTCAAATGTAAATGTATAATTCTTAGTTGTAGGCATCATGTTATCCTTTGTACTCTATTGAGTCTTAATTTTTGCTGTAGCGCTAAATAAATACTATCTGTACTTGAGCTACAGGACTAAATACATTAGACCATAGCAGGAAAAGACTGTCATCCCAGATGGGGAATGAGGTTAGCATGGGGGGAACCCAGTCTGACTTAGTTTTCTTTGCTGGCCCCCACATTGATCAGTTGGGTGAGCTTCTGTCCCATGTGGTGATCTTGTGGGTAGAGCGGGAAGGGTTGCTGAGTCCATGTTGTACTGGGTCTAGGAAGGCAGGGAGTCCAGTCTGACTCTGTTTGCCCCCTGCAACATTTACCATGCCTTCATTGGCAGCTCCTGTGTATACTCAGTACAGTATGTGCTGCTGTTTTGGCAGAGGTATGAGCCAGGACATAGAATATTCATATTTATTTATTATTTAGGCATTTTCCTAAGGAGCAAACACAAGAGAAGGAAAGGGTTTTTTTCACATTTCATGCCTTGGCAAAATCTGAAATTGCATGGGACAAAGAAAAGGCACGTCTGTTACCTCAGTGCATTCCCCCTGCAAAATATTGAAGACTTTCTGTAAACACTGGATGTTTGAGAGCTTCTCAAAGAAAAACTTACAAAAATCTTATAGAATGGAAAGTGTCAGGCAACCTAAATTCAGGAGCTACTACCAGTTCCCCATATACTGACAAATAAAGATAAGCACGCAAGTCAGTGTTTATGCCCATTCAGTCCTTGATATCTGCTAAGAGTGAGAACATGAATGATAATACTAATTTTATGGTGGTTGTAACTAATCAATGGAGTTACATGGTTGTAACCAGTTTTGATTTCATTTCTTTACTTTGGAGGCCAAGACATCTTTATGACAGAAGAACAAAAGAAATATTACAATGCAATGAAAAAGTTGGGTTCCAAGAAACCACAAAAACCTATACCCCGGCCAGCGGTAAGAATGAATGTATTTCCCTCCCCTACTGTTTAAATGATGTATTGGCTTACGTTTCACCTAAAGCAAACTTTGTCTCCCTTTAAATACAAATGGATTTTTTTAAACTAAACTTCTTGGTAGTGGAGGACCCTTCTTTTGCTTTGAATTATCACTCTACAGCTGTTGGAAGACTAGAGGGATTGTAGATGGCATCCTTCAAAACACTCATCTGTCTAAAACAACTAACTTCCAGCTCAAGTCCTGTGAGTGTTAAATGTGTCAAGATCTTAGCAAGGAAACCTCTTATCAGGCCAAGAGGGGTTCTGCAGCTATTATGTGGAAGCCATGTCATATGTCTCTTACATGTCTGTAATTTGATATACAGAACTGGAGTATCTGCAGTGGTGGATGCTTGGCCTCTCTTCCACAGCCTACAGGAGCAGCTACGCAGTACAGCTCTGCACTGCTCAAAGTGTGCACCTACCTCATGCAAAGAACCCTGCATTTCCTGTTCTGTGTGTAGTGGAACCGTACTGATTTAGCTATATCTTCAACAGCTGTCCAGAGGAAAAGATTTGCTCTAATGAATTTTTTATACTTAATTGAGGCTGAAGATTTTATTAGTAATACAAAAAGTATTTCTTAGGGAAAGAAGGGAAGTGATGGCCATGGACAAAAAGTAAACTTGTTTGCCTGTTTTGCCAAAGCTGAACTTTTTTTTAGCCTGGTGTATCACTAACGTGCATATATTAAAATGAATGTCAGTAAGACAACCAAATCTCGTAGCTTTGAAAATCTTTCCTTTAATATGTGTAAGTAGAATCTTTGGAGGCCTAACTACTGAATTTGTGTGAAAAAGTATGTGTATGCATACTAAAAGGAGACACTTAAAATGCACTTCTGAGTGTACAACTAATAATAATATATAACACCAATACAGTTAAGCTTGGAACTGATTTTTATCAGTAAATGTCTGTAAATGTTGATTTCACTGTAAACACATAAACCAATGAAAAATATTTCAAAATATTTCAAAAATAAATACGAATTTACAGATAGTTGAAGTAAGAAAAACACTCCTTGAAAATTTATTAGAGTTTGATTTGTGAATAATTACTTTGTATATTTTGGTGTGATGTTGACAATCTGTGTTTAACAGTTATCAAACTTTAATTTTTTTAAATCCCTGTGTCTGCTGTCATTAAATAATTGTCAGATTGTATTGTCTGACCCCCCATGACTGAAAATTTAAATTGATAAACTTTGAAAAAATGGTTAAAACATTGGTGTCGTTTGTTGAAATTATAAAAAATAAAAATTGAGTTCCACTAAACCATAGATTTAGTTAATTTATTTGTAGCAATTTGGGAATGAAATTTATATCCCAGGTGTAGGCATGATGCATTCTTTTTTATCCACAGAACAAATTCCAAGGCATGGTCTTTGATTTTGTGACAAAACAAGTATTTGACATCAGCATCATGATTCTTATCTGCCTTAACATGGTCACCATGATGGTAGAAACAGACGACCAGAGTGATGAGATGCAAGATAATTTATGGTGGATTAACCTTGTGTTCATTGTCCTTTTCACTGGAGAATGTATTTTGAAACTGATTTCACTCCGTTATTACTACTTCACCATAGGGTGGAACATTTTTGATTTTGTAGTTGTCATTCTCTCCATAGTAGGTAAGTACAGTTTACTTTAAGAAGGGACTAAAAAAGTGAAAATTAAAAATTTGTTTTAAGAATTTTAAGTTCCTTAACATTTGACTTGAAGAGAGTCAGATTCTTTAGTTTGTCATTTTTCTTGTACCATATTGTGCATTTAATAAAAGAACTGTATATTAAGAAATTCATTTCAATTAAGAATCAGATTTGATTATCATTTTCGGTATCAGAAATTAAACAGTAAGTTTTTCAACCCTCCAGAATTGTCCTGGAGTCTCCAAGAATTAAAGAATATGTCTTGTGATGAAACCTCAAGGAACACATCCAACCAAAATTGGCAACCCTATCAGATCCCAACTCTGAGTGCATTAGAAATTGCATATCACTCCAGTATTGAAACAAACCAGTAAATGGAAAGTCTGTTTTGAGGAAATGAACACACTTTATTAGTGGTACTCACAGGGAAAAATTGTGCAACAATGAGATGATAGTCAGCATTAACAGCAAAAGAACCTTCTCATTTTACTCTTTAGTGTTGACAGCATGACCCTAAATAGCAAGTCAACAACCCTCACCCTTTCTGCTGTAGAGCAGGGGCAGCCCGTCCATATAGGTGAACTAGGTGGTCGCCTAGGGCGCCACATTAAATGGGGCACGAAATGGTGGCACAATATCGTTGAGGGGTTTGGAGGTGGGGGCGCCAATTGCATGGTTCGCCTAGGGCACCAGTTGCTGGCAGCTAGTCTAGGGCCGTCCCTGCTGTAGAGCCACCTCTGTCACTTACACCTGAGGGCTCCTTGCCTATTAACTCAGGAGCACCAAAGGAAAGAACAGGGCTGGAGCAAGTGTATCTACAAAGATGTAGTTCAAATGGCCTATTTCTCTGTCTAGATCACAGGAGCAGAAAGGGCTGCCTGGAATAGGTACGAATCCTTCTCCCTGGTCTTGCAGGATTCTTCAGTCTATGATCTGATTTTATGGCCTATGATTTAGGAACAGGATGTGACCTATTGCTATCTTTTCAGTGGCTGGAAAGGTCACACTTTTTCTGCTTCTTTGATGTCATAATAAAGACATTTTCTGCCACTTTTTCCTTCTAGGAAGGCTTTCATTGCTGGTTTATTTACATACTGGTTTGCTGTGGAATTCCCATTAAATTTACAGTCACATTATTTCATGGGTGATTAAAGAGTTAAGTACTTATATAATTTACATATTTAATTTAAACAATTTCATTTTAATGGATTGCATTGTAATTCACTATCAGAAACTATAAATAGGGCATTCCTTCATCTTAATATAGATTACTTCTATTACAATTAAACAGAAAAATATTCTACAAACTTCAGTATCCCCCAATCTATTCAATAACAGATCAGAGAAGTTTATTAGTGGACACCAGTTTCAGATAAAAATATATAGACATGCCATCTAAATGTATAAACCTCTTTGATACACTTTTACAAAATCCTGCAAAGTGGAGACATTCTGGCTGAATTTTTTTAAGATTTGCATAGCATGCCATACTGTAAGTTTGGTTAAAATGAACTAAAAGTCCACAATGCAAACTTCTGCTATTTGAATGTTTGCTTCACTTCTCATTGGTAAAATCTGTATTGAACAGTACAAATCTTTAGTAGTTGCCACTACGTTTTAATATATATTTTACTAACTAATTTATTTTTAACAGGTATGTTTCTGGCTGACCTGATTGAAAAATATTTTGTGTCCCCCACCTTGTTCAGAGTTATCCGACTTGCCAGAATAGGACGAATCCTGCGTCTCATTAAGGGTGCAAAAGGGATCCGCACTCTGCTTTTTGCTTTGATGATGTCTCTTCCTGCTTTGTTTAACATTGGTCTCCTGCTTTTTCTGGTCATGTTTATCTATGCTATATTTGGAATGTCCAACTTTGCCTACGTTAAGAGGGAAGTTGGGATTGATGACATGTTCAACTTTGAAACTTTTGGCAACAGCATGATCTGCCTATTTCAAATTACTACGTCAGCTGGTTGGGATGGCTTGTTAGCACCAATTCTTAACAGTGGAGAACCAGACTGTGACCCTAATAAAGATCACCCAGGAAGCTCTGTTAAAGGAGACTGTGGTAACCCTTCAGTTGGGATTTTCTTTTTTGTCAGTTATATTATCATATCATTTTTAGTTGTAGTAAACATGTATATTGCTGTTATTTTGGAGAACTTCAGTGTCGCCACAGAAGAAAGTGCTGAGCCCTTGAGCGAGGACGACTTTGAGATGTTCTATGAGGTTTGGGAAAAGTTTGATCCAGATGCAACTCAGTTCATAGAATTCAGTAAACTCTCTGATTTTGCAGCTTCATTGGATCCTCCTCTTCTTATAGCAAAACCAAATAAAGTTCAGCTTATTGCAATGGATCTGCCCATGGTGAGTGGGGACAGAATTCACTGCCTTGACATCTTGTTTGCTTTTACAAAGCGTGTTTTGGGGGAAAGTGGAGAAATGGATACACTTCGAATACAAATGGAAGATCGGTTTATGGCAGCCAACCCTTCTAAAGTCTCCTATGAACCGATCACAACAACATTAAAACGAAAACAAGAGGAAGTATCTGCTGTCATTATTCAGCGTGCTTTCAGACGTTACCTTTTAAAGCAAAAAATTAAAAAAGTTTCATGTATGTTTAAACAAGATAAAGACAAAGATGAGGATGACCTGCCTATGAAAGAAGAGATGATTATTGATAAACTGAATGAGAACTCCACTCCAGAAAAAACAGATATGACCCCTTCCACAACTTCTCCACCTTCCTATGATAGTGTAACAAAGCCAGACAAAGAGAAATATGAAAAAGACAAATCAGAAAAAGAAGATAAAGGTAAAGACATCAGGGAAAGTAAAAAGTAACAAAGAATTACATTGGTGATATGTGGTTTAAAGCCTGAGAAAGTGACATATTTGTGTCAACAAGACTCCTGTAATGAGGTCTATGCCAAACTGACAGTTTTTACTTATATAAATATATATATATATAATGATTTTATATATATATATATACTTAAGGTCAGTGCCTATAACAAGACAGTGACCCCTCGTCATCAAACTGTGACTCTGTAAAACAGGGTAACAACCTTGACAGGAGGTTATTGTTTTCATTACCAGCTGATGCTGCTGAAGAGGAGACAAAATGGCTACTCAGACTGTAGGGACCAGTTTAAAAAAAAAGGTGCAAACCTCCAATTTCTGTTTAACAAAAACACTTGAGTACAATAATTGTATCCACTGTCTGCATTTCAACTGCTATATTTGCCATATTTTTACAAAAATTGGTGTTGGTGAATTTATCATTTTTTTTAATTCACAGGTTGTTTACTATTATATGTGACTATTTTTGTAAATGGGTTTTGTGTTGGGGAAGAGGATTTGAGGACCAGGTGTTCTATCCTCTGATTCTCTATAATGTACAGACAGAAGTGATTTGCATGAAGGCATGCTGCACTCATTGTACATGCATGGAAAACACATGACATCAGTCGCACAAAGCAAGAGTTTTAACTACTTCCATGTTTCAGGGTGGCTCGATATTTTGAGGTGCTTAATGAAAGTATTCATCTTGTGTCTCATCCAGACAAATTTTAATGTGCCTGTAAAGTCCCATAGAATCTACAATAATAAAACAGATATTTTATTTTTTCACAAGTCATTAAATTATAGTTGATACAAACTTCTCTGAGAAAAAAATGTTGACGATATAAACTTGATTTTTTTTTGTTAAGTGTTCTTCTGTGGAGAACAAAATACTCATTTAATCTAATCTAGAAAATTGAACTGACCAAAAAACGTCAACCTTTATAAAGCTGTTCTGCTTCACCCTGCAGTATCATTTAGCCATCTTCTACTCTCAGCAAGGTTGACATTGTATGTGTCAATGAAATAATATTGTCTATGTAAATAGTTACTTTACCACGTGGTGCATGTTTGAGCAAACAAATAATGACCTGAGCACAATATTTATTGCATCAAATATGTACCATGATAAGTGTAGTTTGCAAGCTTTCAACAGATAATATTATGTATTCTGTACCATTATAGATATTTTGCAGGCTATCACTGATGCATGTTTATCTTGCCTTTGCTGCTGTATTTTACTCCTTCCACTGTTCAAAAGTCTAATATGGGAAGCCATATGTCAGTGGTAAAGTGAAACAAATTGTTCAACCAGAAATCATTTCTTCATATCATCAAGCAATAGTTTGCAGCTATTAAAGAGCTTCTTGCTTTGCATTCTTAAATTTTACGTGACTACTGTACGGTGTATAGCCAGACTGTACAGGACATGTTGCAAACTGCTTAATCTGTTGAAAATACATGGATAGAATTTTCTAAGAAAATATAAATACTGTAAAAATATCATTTTATTTTATTTTTCAGCATTTTGTACATAGAATCAGAAATTAAAATTATCTTCAGGTTGATGTCACAGTCACTTTTGTTACTTTCTGTCCATAGCACTTTTTAATCAAAGAACTTCACAAAATAAGAGTAAAGGAGAGAATGAGGTAGTTTTAGGTTTCTGCTTCTTTTTATTAGTACTGTATTTTTGCACACATTTTAATGTGAAATAAATTTAAAAATGAGTCTGAAATGCACTTGCTTCCAAATAGATATAACATGTAATTGAAATGTGGTGGGAAAGATTTGTTTGAAATCCTAGCACTGCCTGCGTCAGAAATTTCAAGGTAATCCGTTTATTCATGGAATCATTGATCTCTACCAGTGTTTGTTTACATAGACTATTCTTATTCTTGTTGATTCATGCTGCACTAGAACTGTTCTAAATATACTAAGGGATAGACAGTGTCTTTTTCACAAGAAATAAGTAGCAGACTTGTATAAATGATCACATCAGGACATTTGTGTTTCTTACACAAGCAAAAATTAAATGTTGATTCCTCCTTTAACTAAAACTATTGACTTGTGTGTTGGTGAACTGCATGCAGGAAAATGCTATTACCATAAAGAACGGTAAACCACATTACAGTTGAGCCAAAAGAATAAAGATTTCTTTTTTATTGTATTTAATTGTTGTCTTTGTTTTTATCACAAACAAATAATGCATGTCAAAATGTATTATACATTTTAAAAGGCTACACCGATTTGCAAACATGAACAAGAATTAAAAGTCTTTTTTATTTAAAAATGTGCATGAAACAAAATAATTTTGTACTGTATACCTATATATACCCAAATATAATTTATATCTTTTGCAGTAGGATGATGTTTTAAACCTCAGTGTTAGCGAACTTGATTTGTATTTCCCTTTGAAGGTGGATTCTTCAGGCTGATTAAACACTACTTAAAATTGCTGTACACTTACGTGTAATGTTGGGGAGGCGCTGGTGGCCATGGTGCATGTAGGTGCTAGTGGCGTAGGAAAGGATACAAGAATGGTCCTGGAGGGTAAATTTAGGGTGGGAGGTTAAGAGATTGAAGTCCCCCCTCCATGGTAGCATTTTCTGAGATGCTTCCATGTCCATGTAAAGGAACAGTTAGACAGGCAGAACTGCAGGATCTCAATCCATGGATGAGACAATGGTGTAGAGAGGAGGTATTTAAATATATTAGGAACTAGAGAAACTTTTGGGAAACCAGGAGCCTATAAAGGAAGTAGGAATGTCAACATGTAGTTGACTACACGATTAACTGATAAGCCTGGGTTTATCGATGAATCCTGTTGACTACACACACTTCCCTCCTCCCTTGCTGCCTCTGATACCATGGGGTGGGAGTGGGAGGCGGGAGCCAGTGCCCGTGGGGAGCCAGCTTTTAAACCGGCTCCCCATAAGCACCAGATCATGCAGAGCCACCTGTCCCCTGCCCCCATGCTGCTGCTTCTGACAGAGAGGGAGTAGAAGTGTGAAGGGTGAGGGGGGCAGGTGGGAGCCAATACACGCAAGAAGCCAGCTTTCAATCTGAGTCTTCACGCATATTGGCTTCTGCAGAGCTGCCTCCTCCCCACGCCCCCCACTGGCTCCCACAGAGGCAGCGTGGGGGCAGGAAAAGGGAGGCTGCTCCATGGGAGATTAGTGCAGCCTCTGTCACAGGGAGCTTGGGCCCCCGAAGACTGGGACTGTTGCCACTGAGCAGCATCTGTCCGCAGCAGACCGAGGCTAACCGTTGACAGAGGCTGCTCTATGGGATGGCAAAGCAGCTTCTGTTTGCTGGTCCAAGAGGTGAATATAGCTGGACCACTTGATAATAGTGATCATAATATAATTAGATTTAATATCCCTGTGGCAGGAAAAACATCACAGCAGGCCAAAACTGAAGCACTTAATTTCAGAAAGGGGAACATCACAAAAATGACATTAGAAAAACAGAAATTAAAACGTAAATTGCCAAAAGTGAAATCCCTGCAAGCATAGAAATATTTTAAAGACACCATAATAGATGTTCAACTTAAATATATACCCCCTATTAAAAAGAGAACCAAAAAAGTGCAACCATGGCTAAACAGCAAAGTAAAAGAAGCAGTAAGAGGGAAACACATGGGCTACGTCTACACTGCAGGCTTTTTGCACAAGAACATATGTTCTTGCGCAAAAACTTGTGGAGTGTCTAAACTGCACGCAAGTTCTTGCGCAAGCACATTTACAGAAAAGCATCGGAAAACAGGGCTTCTTGTGCAAAAGTTATTCTTCTCCCCATAAGGAATAAGCCCTCTTGCACAAGAGCTCTTCCACAAGAAGGCAGTGTAGATGGGAAACAGGGGTTTCTTGCGCAAGAAATCCCTATGGCTAAAATGGCCATCAGAGCTTTCTTGCACAAGAGAGCATCCACACTGCCATGGGTGCTCTTGCGCAAAAGCATATCTCTTCCACAAAAGCACATGGCAATGTGGATGCACTTTTGCACAATAATTTTTGCACAAGAACTCTTGCACAAAACAGTTCTTGTGCAAGAAGCATGCAGTGTAGACGTAGTCATGTTGTTTAGAAAGGAAGTTAAATGTAAGTGAGAAAATAGAAAGGACCATAAAACTCTGTCAAATGAAGTATAAAAAATCAATTATGAAGACCAAAAAAAAATTAGAAGAACAGCTAGCCAAAGACTCAAAAAGTAATAGCAATGCTTTTTAAATACAGTACATCAGAAGCAGGAAGTCTGCTAAACAACAGTGGAGCCTCTGGACAATGGGCATGCTAAAGGAGCACTCAAGGATGATAAAGCCATTGTGGAGAAACTAAATGAATTATTTGCATTAATTTTCATTACCGAAGATATGAGGAGATTTCAAAGCCTGAGCTAATTCCTTTTGGGTGAGAAATCTGAGGTACCGTCTCAGATTAAGATGTCATTAAAGGAGATTTTTGAACAAATTGATAAATTAAACAGTAATAAGTAACTTGGACCAGGATAACTAAAGGAACACAAACATGAAATTGTAGAACTATTAACTGTTATCTGTCATCTATCATTTAAATCATCTAATGTACCAAATGACTGGAAGATAGCTAAGGTGATGCCAAGTTTTAAAAAGGGCTCCAGAAGTGATCCTGGCAATTAAAGGTCGGTAAGCCTGACTTTGGTCCCAGGCAAAATGGTTGAAACTATAGTCAAGAATTATATAGTTAGACATACAGCTGAACATAATTTAACCGGAGAAGAATAAATATGGCTTTTGTAAAGGGAAATCATGCTTCACCAATTTACTAGAATTCTTTGAGGGGGGTCAACAAGCATGTGGATAAGGGGATCCAGTGGATATGGTATACTTAGATTTCCAGAAAACTTTTGACAAGGTCCCTCACTAAAGGCTCTTAAATGAAGTAAGCTACCATGGGATAAGAGAGAAGGTTCTCTCATGTATTGGTCCTAAAAGACAGGAAACAAAGGGTAGGTATAAATGGTCAGGATCTCTCAAAGCTGGGTGACTGGGCAACAAAATGGTAGATGAAATGTAATGTTGATAAATGCAAAGTAATACACACTAGGAAATATAATCCCAACTAAGCATATAAAATGATGGGTTATAAATTAGCTGTTAGTGCTCAAGAAAGAGATGTTGGAGGCATTGTAGATAGTTCTCTGAACACATCCCTCAATGTGCAGTCAAAAAAGTGAACAGAATGTTGAGAATCATTAACAAAGAGTTAGATAATAAGGGGAAAATATCACATTGCTGATCTATAAATCAAAGGTATAGCCACATCTTGAATATTATGTTAAGATGTTGTGACCCCCATCTCAAAAAATATGTTGGAATTGATTCTAAAAAAGGCAACAAAATGATTAGGGGTATGGAATGGCTTCCATATAAGAAGAAATGAATAACACTAGGACTTTTCAGCTTGGAAAAGAGATGATTAATGAGGGATATAATAGAGGTCTATAAAATCATAACTGGTGATAAGGCATATTTACTCCTTATCATAAGACAAGAACCGGGTCATCAAATGAAATTAATATGCAGCATATTTAAAACAAATAAAAGGAAGTATTTCTACACACAAGCACATTAATCTGTGAAACACTTTGCCAGATGTTGTTGTGAAGGCCAAGACTATAACAGGGTTCAAAAAAGAACTACATAAATTCATGGAAGTTAGGTCCATCAATAGCCATTAGCCAGGATGGGTCTGGATGGTGTTCCTAACCTCTGTCTGCCAGAAACTGGGAATGGGCAACAAAGAAGGGATCACCTGATGATTATCTGTTCTGTTGATTCCCTCTGGAGCACCTGGCACTGGCCCATTGTCAGAAGACAACATACTGGGCTAGATGGATCTTTGGGGCACATCAAGACTATGTTTTTCATTCATAAAAAGTTATGCAAATTCGGCACGAATTTACATATCTTCTTCCGATCGCTATTTCGAAAGAGGTTTTTTGGAAAAAGCATGCAGTCTAGACATGGCTCTTTTGGAAAAAACCTTTTTTGAAAGAACGCTGTAAACCTCATTTTTTGAGGAAGAAGGGTTCTTTCGAAAAAGGGTGTTTTTTTTTTCAAAAGAACTGCATCTTGACTGCTTGCTTTTTCAAAAAAACCACGTTCAAAAAAGCGATCGGAAGAAGATATGCAAATTCGGCACGAATTAGCATATCTTATTTTGAAAGAAAAACATAGTCTTGACGTGTCGTTGGTCTGACCCAGTATGTCTGTTCTTATGTTCTTAAGATAATATTCATGTACAGAGTGCTTAAAACCCTTTTACATTTCAGGTATTTTAAACTATTAGAAAACTGAGGTGAAGCTGTTGGTACTAGATAGCAAAGCTACAAACCAAAATTAAATGTATATTTCTAGCGATATTTTGTACCTGGAATCCAAGTATTACCTTTGTTGTTGTAGAGGAATTTGTACATTAGATGGTTCATTCATTATATTACATTAAGGTAACGGGAAGACTGAAGTCAATAGGAGCTTTGCTGTTAGATTAAATCAAGCTGTGGGGTCATTTTACATTGCTATAATTTAGGGTATTACACATTATTAAAGTGAATCATTTAAACATTTAAGCTACGTCTACACTGGCCCCAAATTCCGGAAAAGGGATGCAAAGCAGGTAAGTCAGAATAGGGAAATCCGCGGGAGATTTAAATATCCCCCGCGGATTTAAATAAACATGTCCGCCGCTTTTTTTCCGGCTTGGGGAAAAGCCGGAAAAAAGCGTCTAGACTGGCGCGATCCTCCGGAATAAAGCCCTTTTCCGGAGGATCTCTTATTCCTACCTTCAGGTTTCCCTATTCTGACTTACCTGCTTTGTATCCCTTTTCCGGAATTTGGGGCCAGTGTAGACGTAGCCTTATGGTATATTTATATGTAGTGCTTTTCACTTTGAAGGATCCCAAATGTTTAACACTCTATAAGTATAAAGCACCATGGAAATGTACCCATCTCTGCAGTGAAGCACAGAAGTTAGTTGAAAAACAGGCTTCATAAAAGAAGGTAAATAGAGGAATTTTGGCAGAAAACACAAAGGCAAAACCCTACTCTTATTAAAAGCATTATAAGATCTTTAATATACAAGCACAATGGAGCAGGTCTTCAGATTATAAGGGGGTAAATTTATCTTCATTTGTGTTTTCTCCATCATCTTAGATAGAGATCTCATTATTCACACATTCAATAGCCTCATTCCAGAGAAATGTCTTGGAGAGAAGCAATTTTATATTTGTATATGTCATCCTTATCATATGGTATCTCATTTTATTTCCAAACTACAGAATTTGCTTTTAGGTAGTTGGGACAGTTATTCTGAAATACTATTTTATGTAAAAGTACATCTCCCTTGGTCCTATCGAGGGGTAGAGGCAAAAGGGACAACTGCCTGGGGGGCCTTTAAATTGCTGCTGGAGCCCCGCGGGTCATGCTCCTGGCAGCTCTGAGACCTAACTGCCCCCAGCCCTGCCCCTCCTACCCGAGGCCTCATACCCTCCAGGAGTGGCAAGCCGCCCACCCGCACCTTGCCTTCAGGCCCAGCAACTCTATTGACGTGCCTGACCTCTCGCTTCACCTTCCCTCCCAATCTGAGGCTTACAAACTCCATGACAAAATATGGATTTCTATAAAAATGAGAAGGATACAACTTGAAAACAGGAAAACTGCCATTTTAAGGGACATGTGATATCTTGTTTTTTGTTAATACAGGTTGAACCTCTCTAAACTGGGACTCTCTACTCTGCCACCCAGTGGAGCTGCCCAGTGAGGCTGGAAGGCAGCAGGGCGGCCCAGGGAGGCAGAAGCCCAGTAAGCAGGACTGCCACCCAATGGCACAACTAGACTCCTACAGTTCCACAGGGCCAGAAGCCTGGCAGTGGGTCTGTGCATGTGGTGGCAGAGCTGCCATGGTGGAGCTGGGAGCCCTGTGCATGGAGTGGCTGGTGGCAGGGGGAAGCTGGCTGGAAGGCTTGCAGCAAGGCCATGGCTGAGGGAGGTCAGTTGCAGTGCAGGCTCAGAAATGACCTTTCACGGTCTGGCAAAAACCCTCATCCGGGACTGGTCAGGTCCCGAAGGTGCTGGACCAGGGAGGTCCAAACTATACAACGGAGATTGCTCATTGACATTAATATAGAGTATGCGCTGAACATCCCAAAAATGTTAAGGCCAATCCAGGGACAGGAAAATCATCTGAGGCAGTCACATGAAAAGAGCAAAACTAGAATGAAACTCAAAATTGGCAATCAAATTGAGATAGTTTCTTTAAAGTGAGAAATTCTTAACCGTATGTCTCAAATGCTGCTTTAAGTGTGATGCTCAAAAAGTCTGGCACCAAGAGGAAAAAGGGAAAATCCTGAAACATCACTTGAAATACTTGGTTCTCTGCTATATACATCGGCCACGCTGGACAGTCCCCACATAAAAGAATAAATGGACACAAATCAGATATTAGGAGTGGCAATATACAAAAATCTATAGGAGAACACTTCAATCTCCCTGGGCACACAGTAGCAGATTTAAAGGTAGCCATCCTGCAGCAAAAAAACTTCAAGACCAGACTTCAAAGAGAAATTGCTGAGCTACAGTTCATCTGCAAATTTGACACCATCATTTTAGGATTAAACAAAGACTGAGAATAGCTAGCCATTCTAGCAGCCATCAGCTGCTAGAAGTGGCCCTCACCCTCCCTGACTGAATTAACCTTGTTATCGCTAGCCTTATTCTGGCCTGTATATTTATATCTGCCTCTGGAAATTCCCACTACATGCATCTGATGAAGTGTGTCTTTGCCCACGAAAGCTTATGCTCCAATACATCTGTTGGTCTATAAGGTGCCACAGGACTCCTTGTCACTTTTGGTTCTAACTCTTATGCACATGATGAGCAGAACCACATATCTTAAAAATCCTGCAACTATGTTTATTTAGACAAATGCAGCTTCATAATTTCAAGACAGTCAGAGATGCTCAAGCATGTATTTGCCCCCTGAATCAACTCTGGTTCTTGGATAAAACTCCCAATGGTCTTTGTGGAAGTTTTGCCTGAATAAGGGCTGCAGAATTTTTTCTTTTATGCTTTCTTTTTTAAAGCATTCAAAATTAAGTGTATGTTTACATTGATTTTATGGGTTTTTTTGTATTAGTAACACCGCGGTGAGGTATCTCCATAGTGCAAGTTTTTCAGCCATAGTCCTGCAACTAGATGAATGTCAATAGACTTCGGCTCCCACCCCTACAGAATGAGTTGCCAGATCAGGGCTTCAGAAAGGAAGAGAATGAGAAATGCTGAACCACAATAATTTAAGTACTACATTTTTGTTGTGGAATATTGTATATGATCTGAATTTAGGGGTACTACCTTTGAAATGCAAAACTCCTTCACCACCCCTCCTCGGGCAAGCACCACTGCAACTCCAACCCTCTACCACAAGGCAACTCTACAAACCCTTTGGCCTTACAGTATTTATAACAGAGATGGGGAACCTAAGGCCCGGGGCCCGATGCAGCCCCTGAGGCTCAGGGTACCCCCGCCCCAAGCATTGGGGAGCCTGTGGGGTTGGAACACACAAAAATTACTAGCCTGGGCCCCACTAGGCTCTGGTGTGCGAGGGGAATGTGTGGAGTGGCTTTCTGCTTCTGTCGGGGCCTTGTCAGTGAGGATTATTTTTGTTCTGTTTTGTTTGCCTCTCACTTGTGTGCAGTCCCTAACTGATTTTTCTGTGGGTTAGTGGCCCCTGACCCAAAAAAGGTTCCCTACTCCTGATTTAGAGAGATACCACATACAGAAGATTGATAACATTGCAGGTCTCCTCACTCATGCATAATGCAAATCGCCTCTCATACACTTGCACAGTGCGCTTGTGTGTTGGTGGGCAGAGAGCTGCAGCATCTTCGGCTGGACACACACACTTTTCACATTAGATATCCCAGTGTATTGCGATAATAATGCAAATCTTTAGAGCCACATAAAAATCCCAGGAGATTTTTTTTTTCTGGCAACTAGCAAATCCATAAAAAAAACCCAGCCATTACTGATCAATAACAGTCAGGTGCTAACCCTTGCTGAACTAGACCATTCAGAAAATTGTCCATGTGTTTGTGAGCCTAGAGCAAATCTTGCTGACTTGACTCTTGTAATGAAAAAAAAATGGATGTTACAAACGAAAAAGTTCTAAATGGCTTAAAAACTGAAGATGAGGGAAATTGGTAACTGGCTTGTTTGATTTGTTTTTAAGACCTGCAGGATTTTGTATCTATTCACAAAACAAAACAAAAACACTAATTAATATGCTTACTAAATTGTCATCTTTATTAGTTTAAAATAAAATTCACTTCAACTTTTTTTTTATATATTTTAATGAAAAAAATCCTACCTGACAACTTCCAGCTTCCCTGGTATGATCGTCCCCCTAGCAACTTACAATTTAGGCTAGATCTTGAGGGTTTTATCTAGGGAAGAAGAAAAAGCTGGCTGATTTAATAAGCCACTTTTAATTTCTAACTTCTGTAATTTTGCGTATGATTTTATTTCACTTTTTCTCCTAAGCGGAGAAGCTAACCGTAATATAGGATTGCTCATTCCGTTTTTATATCTTTACATCTTCCAATGCAACCTACTGCTTACAAACTACCCTTTCAGATGAATCCAGACAGGCTGGATACTTCCACAATTGATCAGCATTTAAATAATTAGCACTGTTCGCATTTTTCGCTTTTTACAGCTACTCTCTAGCGAGACGATAATTCACAGCTCTGTTACAGTGGATGTGCCGGTGCCTCTCCGGACTGGAGGAGCCACCACTGCACCAGTTCAGCTGGGAGGATCGCTGTAGGAGCACCAGCCTCCAGTGCTGTTGGACGCAGATGTCGCTCCTCTGGCTTGTTAGCCCTTGGGCAGCCGCTGGCTGGAGGGAGCACAAGGCTGGAGCAAATGCCGCCCAGTGCAGGGGCTGCCAGCCACTTGAGGGTCGCTCCGCCAGCTCCCCGCGTCCACCGGAGCCGCCCAGCCAAGCGCAGAGAGCAGCCGGGAGCGGACATGAACCCGCCTCGTCGGCCGGCGGGCGGGCTGAGCCCCTGCCTCGCAGTGCGCTCCAGGTGGGCGGCCCCGAGCCGAGTTCGGGGGAAAGGCGCTGGGAGGGGGAGCGAGGGGCTCGTGGGCAGAGGAAGTGGGGAGCTGTTCGCGCCCCTCCGCTTGTGGGGGCGGGGCAGAAGCAGACCTGAGGGCCCCGGCCTAGGGGCTGTGCAGGTGGCTGTGAGAGGAAGGCGCTGGGCTGAGCTGGCCAAGCAGCCTTAGAAGTGGGTGGGGCAGCGGAGGGGAGCAAGGCCTGTCGGCGGGCGGGGAGGAAGCCCGGGCCACGCAGGACGGGCAGGGAGCAAACGGCCCCTGGCTGCGGTTAGCGGTGGAGAGGGGGGAAAGGAGTAAGAGAGAAACTGAAGGGAGCCCAGGCCTGAAGGGCAGCGGTGGCAGCAAGTGTTGGGAGGTGAGTTGTCTGGGAGAGGCCTGGCACGATAGGCATTTGACCTCGGGCCACTGACCAGGCGGGCTGGATGCTTCCCTGCTTGCTCTCCTCCCCCGCCCCACAACGTTTGGTAAATGGTGCAGCTGTTGATTCCATGCAGTGTAGACTTCCCAGAGTATGTAACTACTATGGCCCTAGGCAGCTCCTTTAGACTCTATTTGTAAAAGGCCCCAGGGATCTGATTTAATTTTCAAGTATGGTTGCAGCCCACAAAACCTCAGCTTTTCCATCAGCATGGAAGTGCATATTGAATCCTGTCGCCGTGAATGGGAAAATAAATATGTTGTTTAATAATATACTCCATCCATGGGCATCTGGTAGCCTAGTCAGGGAAAGGCTTTGCCTTCCCAAACGGCCAGGCATGGCCCCACCCACACCCCTGTTGTCTGTCTAAATGAAGCACACGACCTTTTATAGGGGAAAAGGCAGTATGCCGCATTAGGGTACATCTAGACTACATGACTCCATCGACAGAGCCGTGTAAAGTAGTTTACTCGGCATAGTCAAAGAAGTGAGGCTTTAAATAATTCCCGCTTCATTACAACAAAAATGGCTGCTACGCTGTGCTGACAATCAGCTGATCTGGCACAGCGTGGCAGTCTAGATGCTGAGCGGTTGAC
Organism: Pelodiscus sinensis; assembly: GCF_049634645.1. NCBI lineage: Eukaryota > Metazoa > Chordata > Testudines > Trionychidae > Pelodiscus > Pelodiscus sinensis. The sequence goes on from NC_134717.1 coordinate 36,997,652, forward strand.
AAGGGAAGACTTTGTCAACCGCTTCGGTAAACCTTGTTTAAATCCCCGCTTCTTTGACTATGCCGAGTAAACTACTTTACATGGCTCTGTCGACGGAGCCATGTAGTCTAGACGTACCCTTATTGAGAATACAACAGTTGCATATGCTTTTCAATCACGCACACAAACATACACACGCAGTCTTGCCAGACGATGTTATAGTTACCTGTCCAGAGTCTTTATCAATCTAGTGGCCAGCTGGATTGAACACAGAGGGGGAGCCGGGCTCTGTCGGTCGATCAATCCAAAGCTCCTGGAATGGCAAGATGAACCCAAAGTTCCATAGCAAGCACCCTGGTTTTATAATCCTTTTCTCTGTTGAAATCACTGTATTCCGCTGTGTCATTCTGGGTGTGTCTAGACTACATGACTCTGTCGGACGGAGCTATGTAGATGAGTGTACTTGGCAAAGGGAAATAATCGCTGCTTCATTTACATCAAAATGGCCGCCACGCTGTGCCAATCAGCTGATTGTTGGCACAGTGCGGTACCCTAGACGGGGATCCCTTTGTCATCAGATCCTGTAAGCCTTGTTTTGATGTAAATGAAGCGGCGATTATTTAAATCGCCGCTTCATTTCCCTTTGCTGAGTACACTCATCTACATGGCTCCGTCGATAGAGCCATGTAGTCTAGACACACCCTCTGTGACCAGAATGTTATCTTGTTGATGTCAATCGTTCCCAAACATCTCTTGAAGGCTCATCCTGTAATCAGTCTTTTTGGGGGTGCCTGCTTCGCTTCAAGGTTCATCGATCTGCCAAGTAGTTCAATCACTCCCTATTATTGGTTTGCATTTTTGACACCGGGTCATCTGTAACTTGGTCTTCGCCCATGCTCAACCTCCCTCTTTGGCCATCTGGTTCAGAGCAATATAACTTTTGTACCTTATCTCAACGCATTCATTCCCTTTTCACACACATAAGCAATGTTACTAGAACTTTCAAGGCTATGTCGCACATCAACATCTGTATTGGTAAATCAAGCAATTCAGGCCTCAGCCTTTAACATTCTTATAATCTTCATTAACACAGACACAGTATGAGAGCCTGTCTCTCTACTTACTAAAACTTTAAAACAAGGAAATATAGGAGATATATACTTTACTAAAGAATTTGACTTACTACAATCTTAAATATGATTATATATTACCTTACATTACTAAACCTAAAATAAGAAATATAAAAAGAATAAGACTTTCAGTTCCAACACCCAGCCCCCTCATTGCCTGTTGTACGCATTCTGGGACCGGAGTGCTCCTGCCACCAGCATTCATCTTCCCTATGCTCTGGGGGCTGAGGAGGCTCAGGCTGCACAGCCTCCTCTCTCCCTAGTGCTCCAGGGGCCATGAAGGCTGGGACTCATGCCTATCCCTCCTTTCTCTTCTCATGGTGGGCACATGTACGCTTGGCATGCTCCAAAACCTCCTCCCATCCTTGTGAGCCTGCCTCCCTCTGACCACCCATGACTCTATAATTTATGGTATTGAAGGTACTATTTGGATATAAGACTGCGAGGCCTGATCTGTCCTTAAAACATAGGTCGACCTAGCTACATATTGCAGGGGACTGAAGAATCACAACCTCAGTATAGCTCTGTAGCCCACTAGCTCTGTAGAAAGTATCTGCACTATGGTGCTACAGTATATGCAGCTGCAGTGGCACAGCTGTGCACTGTAGTATCTCTAGGCTAGACAAGCCCTAACTCAGTACTTCAACACTAGGGAATCTGGCATGGTTCTTATGATTGTAGGAAAGGTTGTTGGATAAGAATTTGGTGGAATTTTGTTGTTGTTTTTCCAAAAAAAGTTTGCCTTACTAGAAAGGCAGTATCAGAATGGTATTGAGGCAATGAAAACTGCTACTGGGTGTTCATCCGTGTTGAATTTATTTTACAAGACTTAAGGCCAAGGGAAATGAAACAGGCATGAAAATGAATGGACAACATAGGATTTCATTGTACAACTTAATTAACTAATATTGCATGGGAATATTAGTTGCATGGGAATATTTCCATGCAGATTTCAGGTAAATGATCTATGACTCCTTGTCTTGAGCTAAAATAATGAAGACGAAGTAGAGAGCTGCCAATCTGATTATTAAGAACATAAGAATGGCCCTACTGGGTCAGACCAAAGGTCCATCTAGCCCAGTATCCTGCCTGCCAACAGTGGCCAATTCCAGGTGCCCCAGAGAGAGTGAACCAAACAGGTAATGATCAAGCGATCTCTCTCCTGCCATCCATCTCCACCCTCTGACAAACAGAGGCTAAGGGCACTATTCTTACTCATGCTGGCTAATAGCCATTAATGGACTTAACCTCCATGAATTTATCTAGTTCTCTTTTATAGTCCTAGCCTTCACAACCTCCTCAGGCAAGGAGTTCCACAGATTGACTATGCACTGTGTGAAGAAGAACTTCCTTTTATTTGTTTTAAACCTGCTGCCCATTAGTTTCATTTGGTGGCACCTAGTTCTTATATTATGGGAACAAGTTAATAACTTTTCCTTATTCACTTTCTCCACACCACTCATGATTTTATATGCCTCTATTGTATCCTCACTTAGTCTCCTCTTTTCCAAGCTGAAAAGTCCCTGTCTCTTTAATATGTCCTCATATGGGACCTGTTCCGAACCTCTAATCAATTTAGTTGCCCTTCTCTGAACATTTTCTAGTGCCAGTATATCTTTTTTAGATGAGGGGATCACATCTGTACACAGTATTCAAGATGTGGGTATACCGTGGATTTATATAAGGGCAATAAGATATTCTCCATCTTTTTTAATGATTCCTAACATCTTGTTTGCTTTTTTTGACTGATTGTTACACCAAAGTTGGTTGATCTTGTTAGTGGACATGAACCTTGGAAAAATAAAACAACTTCATGAATATTCACAGATTTAACAGGACAGACTGTTACCATTCATTATGTTCTGATCATTAAAACCAAATATCACTTCTTATTCTATTCACACTCTCCATAGATCTTTGCCTATGATGTATTTCAGATGAGACTGAGACTGCCAGCCAATCAACAGCTGACTAGGCCACACCAGGGTGTGGATATGCTGGGACACATGGTGGAGAATGTGGGCAAAATCCAGGATCATTTGAGAGGTCTAGGCAGAGAGAGTAGGACAATGGAGTCACCCTTTTGTCCCGGTAGTCTGGTGAAGAGATGGTAGAAAACCAGCAGCAGCAGCAAGCGGGGGGACGAGCGCATACCACACGCTAGACTCCTGAGATACACTGGAGTATCCACAGGTGAAGGTGGTCATGTTTTACAATACCGGTATCAGCCCAGAGATTTACCAGTAGAGGCTGTGTAAGGAAGGGTACTCTGCTGGGGACTGGTCAATGGGCTGTTGCCCAAATAATCAGGGACCACTTCTGGAAGTGGCTGAACCCAGAGGGCTTCACTGAACCCCACATAGCAGAGATGGTAGTCCTGGAGCGATTTGAACAAATGCTCCTTTCGGGAGCCAAGGAGTGGATGCAACAACATCTGCCAACCATGCTGAGAGTGGCGGCAACCCGAATGGAGGACTTCCTAGCAGCAGAAGAAACTGGAGCTTGACCTAGGTGGTTAGAGAGCCCAAGGAGATGAGAGGGTTCGGGAAGAGGGAAACCACAGAAGATGGAACTGGTGGGCCCCCCTAAGCGCAGCCAGGACTTCCAGGACAGAACTCTAAAGAATGGTGACCCCAAATGTCACTGGGGAAGAAAATCCCCTACAAGGGGAGAGTAGTGTACCCAAGGATGATCCCCGATCTACAGGTCCCTGCCACCATTGTTGGAGGTGCATCCAAGGAGGACACTTATGGAAAGACTGTCCCTACATGGCATGTGATTATGGACAAGCCTGGATTGCAAGGCGTCAGTCACGGGGGTCCCAACCTGGAAAACTGATGATCCCCATGGTTGTGGAAGGCGTTGAGGTCATGGCTCTGATGGACTCAGGCTGCAGCCAGATGATTATACAGGAGGATCTTATACACGACCTCCAGCTTGCTGAGAACACGGTCCATCTCCAATGTATCCATGGAGATGTGCAACCCTGCCCGATAGCCTGGGTAAACTTGGAGGTTCGGGCCCAGAAGGAGCTTCTCCTGGTAGGGGTGGTAGCCCAGCTAGCCTACCCAGTGGTGTTAGAACTAGACTGGCCCAGTTTTAGAGAAGTTGTGAGAAACTGTGACTACTGTTAGACACATGGATGAATATAATTTTGGGGGGGAAAGTCAGCATGGTTTCTGTAAAGGGAAATCATGCCTTACTAATCTGCTAGAGTTCTTTGAGGGGGTCAACAAATATATGAACAAGGGGGATCCAGTGAATATAATATACTTAAATTTCCAGAGGGTCTTTGACGAGGTTCCTCACCAAAGGCTCTTAAGTAAAGTAAGTTGTCATGGAATAAGAGGGAAGGTCCTTTCGTGGATTGATAACTGGTTAAAAGGACAGGAAACAAAGGGTTGTAATAAATAGTAAGCTTTTCAGTGGAGAGAGGTAACTAGTGGGGTTCCCCAAGGGTCTGTCCTGTGACCCATCCTATTCAACTTATTTATAAATGTTCTAGAGAAAGGGGTAAACAGTGAGATGGCAAAATTTGCAGATGATACTAAACTGTTCAAGATAGTTAAGACCAAAGTAGACTGAATAGCTTCAAAAAGATCTCACCAAACTGAGTAATTGGGCAACAAAACGGCAAATGAAATTTCATGTTGATAAATGTAAATAAAGTAATGCACATTGGAAAAAATCATCCCAATTATATATACAGGCAATCCCCGGGTTACGTCAGTCCGACTTAAGTTGGACCCCTATTTACGAACGGGGGGGGAGGGAGCCCTGTTAGTGCGGGGTTCCTCCCCCACTGTCACCGCGTCTGGCGGCGCGGGGGGCACTTCCCCCCCAGCAGACCAGGGAGACGCGGAGCAGCTTTTCTTGTCTCAGAGGACGCGCCCCCCCCCCCCCCAGCAGACCAGGCTTTTCTCGCCGACGCCTGGGGTAGAGCAGCTGGGAGGCTGCCGGGTTGGTCCCACAGCGCCGAGGTGCGGCGCTACTGGACCAACCCAGCAGCACCCCAGCTGCTCTGCCCCAGGCGTCTCCAAGTCAGCCACTGCTGAAACTGATCAGCGGCTGATTCCAGGAAGCCCGGGGCAGAGCAGCTCTGCCTTGGGCTTCCTGTAGTCAGCTGCTGGTCAGTTTCAGCAGTGGCTGACTTGGGGATGCCTGGCGCAGAGCAGCTGGGGTGCTGCCGGGTTGGTCCAGTAGCGCCAAGGGGCGGCGCTGTGGGATCAACCCAGCAGCACCCCAGCTGCTCTGCCCCAGGCGTGTCCGATTCAGCCGCTGCTGGTCAGTTTCAACAGCGGCTGAATCTGGACGCCAGTTCCGACTTACATACAAATTCAACTTAAGAACAAACCTTCGGTCCCTATCTGGTACGTAACCCGGGGACTGCCTGTACAATATGATGGGGACTAATTTGGCTACAACTGCTCAAGAGAGAGATCTTTGAAAACATCCACTCAGTGTGCAGCGGCAGTAAAAAAAAGCAAATAGAATGTTAGGAGTCATTAAAAAAAAGGATAGAAAATAAGACAGAAAATATCTTATTGCCTCCATATAAAACCATGGTACACCCATATTTTGAATACTGCGTATAGATGTGGTCGCCTCATCTAAAAATGATATATTGGCATTGGAAAAGGTTCAGAAAAGGGCAACAAAAATTATTAGGGGTTTGGAACAGGTCCCATATGAAGAGAGATTAAAAAGACTTGGACTTTTCAGCTTAGAAAAGAGGAGACTAAGGGGGGATATGATAGAGGTCTATACAATCATGACTGGTTTGGAAAGAGTGAATATGGAAAAGTTATTTACTTATTCCCACAATATTAGAATTAGGGGTCACCAAATGAAATTAATATGTAGCAAATTTAAAACAAAAGGACGTTTTTCTTCACTCAGCACAGTCAACCTGTGGAACTCCTTGCCAGAAGGAGTTGTGAAGGCTAGAACTTTAACAGGTTCAAAAAAGAGCTGGATAGATTCATGAAGGTTAGGTCTATCAGTGGCTGTTAGGCAGGATGGGTAGGAATGATATCCCTAGTCTCTGTTTCTCTGGAAGGGGGTGACAGGGGAGGGATCACATGAGGATTACCTGTTGTGATCCCTCCCTCTGGAGCATCTGGTATTGGCTACTGTCAGCAGACAGGATACTGGGCTGGATGGACCTTTGGTCTGACCCAGTATGGCCATTCTTATGTTCTTATTCCCTCTAAGAAGACATCAACCTAGGTTGTCAGGAGGACACGCACTGTGACTCCCAGAAGAGACAGGCCTCCAGAAAGAACCCCCCGGTTGCCCGGGGCCCATGATAAACCCAGACCCGAGGAAGAGCCCATGGTTGGAAGACATCCGGGTAGAACTGGAAAGGGATGTAGACTTCCTGCAGGAGCAAAGGGAAAACCAAACCCTGAGCTGAGCATGGGAGCAGGCACAGGTTCAAGACCTCGAGCACACAAAGGAGACAAGGCACCTGCAGGGGCCACTCTTCGATATCTGGAAAGATTGACTATATTGGATGGTAGCAGACCCCCATATGCAAGAGGAGATGCACCAGCTGTTGCTTCCCTGGAGGCTACTCAGGAGTCTCCTACATTTGGCACACACTACCCCCTGGGCTGGACACTTAGTTAGGGAAAAGACCCTGCAAGTGGCACGCTAGTTCTTTTGGCCCAGCATATGCCAAGATGTCTGAGATTACTGTGCTTCATGCCCCGAATGTCAGTGTGCTGGGCCTAAGGGCGTACCTAAGGCCCCCCTCATATCTTTACCAGTTGTCGGCGTAACATTCGAGTGGATTGGGATGGACCTTGTCCAACCCTTTGGAGAAGTGCAAGATGGGGAACCGATTCATCTTGGTAATAGGTGACACAATCAGATATCTGGAAGCTGATCCACTTCCAGTTGCAACCGCTATAAACATTGCAAATGAGTTGATGAAGGTATTTGCAAGGGTGGGGATACCCAAAGAAATCTTGACAGACCAGGGTGCCAACATCTCATCCAAGTTGATTGCTGAGTTGTGTATGCTCATGCACATTCGGACACTCCGAATATCAGTATACCTCCCTCAGACGGACTTGTAGAACGATTTAAAGGCACCCTTAGATTGATGCTACATAAATTCGTAGAAGATGATCCACAAAACTGGGATACGCTTCTACCGGCTTTGCTCTTTGCTATAAGAGAAATGCCCCAAGCCTCAAAGGGGTTTTCCCCTTTTGAGCTCCTTTACAGGAGACAACCCCAAGGGATCCTTGACTTGTTAAAGGAGGATTGTGAGGCCCAGGAGACTTGGGTACTAGGAATCACCGAATATGTATTACAACTCTGAGAATGACTTCTGACACCTATGTTTGATTGCATGAAAGAATCTAATAAAAGCACAAGAAAAACAATATAATTTGGGGGCTAGCGTCATAGCTTTGAACCTGGAGATCGGGTCTTGCTACTGTTACCCTCAACTGAGTTGAAACTTGTAGCTAAATGGCAGGGTCCCTTTGAGGTGGTACATTGTGTGGGATCTGTGGATTTTGAAATTAGGCTCTCAGGTCTCTGGAAGGAGGCTTACACGTACCATATAAACCTCTTGAAAGGCTGGAAGATCCGAGAAGCCATTTTTTTTGCCCCTGCACCTCTCGAATCTGAACTAGGACCTTTGGCAGGCAAACCCATTGACCCAAAACTGGCAGAAGGTCTCAGTCCTCTACAGTGGAACCAGATACATCATCTCTTAAGGGCCTTCAAAGGTATCTTATCTACACATCCGGGATGGACAGGCCTGATACACCACCACATCGCAACGGAACCAGGACAGAAGGTGAGACACCTGCACTGACCTCTGCCAAGGAAAATGCAAGATGCCACCCGACAAGAGCTTAAGACAATGCTAGAGATGGGTGTAATTGAAGAATCAAGGAGAGAGTGGAGGAGTCCTATTGTCCTGGTGCCAAAGCCTGATGGGTCTATCCGGTTCTGCATTGATTTCCATAAAGTCTACGTTATATTGTGATTTGATGCCTATCCTATGCCCCAGGTCGAAGAACTGTTAGAACATCTAGGAGGGGCCAAGTACCTCTCCACTATTGACTTGATGAAAGGGTACTGGCAAATACCCCTCACACCTAACTCATGGACGAAGACTGCCTTTCCCACGCCATTTGGTCTTACCAGTTCATTACTATGCCATTTGGACTGCACGGGGCCACAGCCACTTTCCAGAGCCTGATGAATAAACTCTTAAAACCACACAACCAGTACGCAGCTGCCTGTATAGATGGCATTGTTGTCTACAGTAGCACATGGGAAGAACATCTGCATCACCTCCAAGGAGGTTTTCTTAGCCCTATAAGAAGTGGGCCTTACGACAAAACCATCAAAGTGCCCCTTTGGAAAGAAAGAGGTGATGTACCTTGGATATAACGTGGGAGGTGGAAAACTACGACCAGTGATCGGCAAAGTACAAGCATTAGCAGAAATATCAGTGCAAGAACAAAAAGGCAGGTGTGCCAGTTTTTGGAACTGGCTTCCTATTACAAGAGGTTCATCCCAGACTTTGTGACAATTGCAGCTCCACTTACTGATTTATCAAAGAACTAACAGCATGCCAAGTGAAATGGACAGACCAATGTGAAAGGGCCTTCCAGAACCTAAAGAGACGTCTGATGCAAGAACTAGTCTTGGTACACCCCAATTTTTCAAAGGAGTTCACACTCCAAACCAATGCCTCTGGGGTGGGGCTTGGTGCAGTTCTCTCCCAAGAGGTAGAAGGGGAAGAACACCCGTTTTGTTTCTTGAGCAACAAATTATTCCCCAGGGAAACGAAGTATTTGACAATCGAGAGAGTCCCTGTCTGTAAAATGGAATATTTCTGCCTGATGGTACTACCTGCTAGGGGCAACCTTTAAACTAGCGACAGACCATGAATCACTCAAATGGCTCAAATTTCAATAATATGAAAGAAACTAACCCCAGGGTCATGTGGTGGTTTCCCTCCCTACAGCCATATGATTACTGCATATTCCACTGGCCAGGAAAGGCCCATGCCAATGCAGACTTCTTTTCTAGGTTGAGTGAAGAAGAAAAGGAGAAAGAACATTGGCTGGCTTCCCTCTTTAGGGATGCAGGAATGGCCTCTCCCACTTAGGTAAACTCTCCATGTTTTGGCTGGATTCTCTGCCTGGGGAGTCGTAGACTTCTCTGCCACTCATAGGGTCCTGAGTCGGGATCCAGTGGAGTGGGGTGGACCCGGATCCCCTGCCGGAGGGTGGCTAGCCCCAATCCCCCCAACTTACTGACTTTGGCTGTCCTGCTCTGTGTTAAAAGGCCATTCCATATTGACTTTGGCTACTAGAGTGGTCTACCCTGAGTTAGAGGGCTACCTCTCATTTGACTCTAGCCATTAGGCTGTACTATCCTGGACCAAGGGTTGGTGTTCATAGACCGAGACTGCTTATGATTTAGTGGCTGACTAGGCGGTGTCCACACCCCCATGTACCCTCCCCCCAAGAGATAAGGTGTGCATATGCCGCATCAGCCACCAAATTAAATTAATAGGTAGCAGGTTTAAAACAAACAAAAGGAAGTTTTTCTGCATGCAGCTCACAGTCAGCCTGTGGTACTCCTTGACAGAGGATGTTGTGAAGATCAAGAATTTGAAAGGTTTCAAAAAAGAACTAGATAAATTCATAGAGGTGTGGTCCATCAATACTTATTAGCCAGGATGGGTAGGAATGGTGCCCCTAGCCTCTGTTTGACAGAGGCTGGAAATGGAAGAGGGATCACTTGATGATTACCTGTTCCGTTCACTCCATCTGAGGCACCTGACATTGGAAGACAGGATACTGGGCTAAATGGACCTTTGGTCTGACCCACTATGGCCATTCATACTATTCTAATGTTTCTTATGTTTTAAAATACTGTACAACATAAGCTTTGAGTGTTGTAAGTCAAGCAAAGTAAACTGAGGTACATTTTCTTCCTTAACAGATGAGAGGTTGCAGACTGGCACTCTTGTGATTGTTGTTGCTAGAAAAACATTTGAAGGAAATAGGGCGAGACACTTCATGAACAATTTATAACCACCAACAGGCAGCAATGCTAAGTATACTCTACTTCTGTTTTTTGAAGTGCAACTGATGTCTTAAAAGTCTGACACAGCTGCTGAATTTCTCCATAATTGGCAAATCCCCCACACTGTACAAGATTTAAAATAAAAAATCACTCATTGTGGCCTGTAACTATTTTCAAACACAAAGAGAAGTTAGATGCCTAACTCCCATTGACTTTCAGTGGTCAATGTGTGACTGTCCTTTGTACCTTTGAAACATTTTCTCATATTTATTTTATTAATTATTCCTCGTATTTAAGCAAAGTTAGTGTTAAGAACATTTTAGTCAATTAGCTATGCAGTTTATGCTGAAAAAAAGATAATTCTTAGCATTCTCATCAACTCTTTTGCTTACATATAACCTTGTCCTCACTAAGGTTTTTTTTTTTTTTTAATTCCCATCATTGTGCTGTGATCAGAATAGCTCTGATAGTAGGAATGGTAGAATCACTAGCTTAGACAGTGCCAATGTTTGCACTACTCTGTAACTTTGCCTTGAGATTAAGACAAAGCTCAGCATAGAGACAGTGATAAGGGTTTTCAGAAACAGACGAGAATAGTAATAGGATTGTTAACTGAAAGATGTCCCTCCTAGCATTAATAAAAGAAATGCATAATCAAGAAAGTTATTAAAAGACATACCTATAATTAGTATTTAGAGTAGACTGAAACAGGAGAAAGAGCTCTCATTGCACCAACCAAGGAGAATGGTTTCTCCAGCTAAGAAAAGCACCCTTCTGCTTTTAGCAGAGGATGGAAAGCTTTCTTCTGCCACTTCCCAGCACTTTAAACCCTATCTGTAATGTGCACACCAGCAATTTGAAGAGGTTTTGCAGATCTTGTATACCTTGCTATTAAGTTATATTTAGCAAGGTAACCCTTGCAGAACAATGTAAATGTAGTTGCCCTTAATTTAGCAAAGTCTTAAAATAAACACTGCAATAATTCCACCCAAGAAACATAATCTACTATACATTTGAGAGAGTCTGTCTGTTTCAGAGCTCCTCCCAAATGCTAAGAGTTAGAGCCACTAAATTTGGTATACAGCTTTCTCTTATTGTAACTTAAACCGGTGTAAGGGTTTGTTTGTGCCAGGAAAACTGGATCTGCATGGAATGGGATTGCTTCTCCGAAAACGATACAGAAAAGAGACAGAATCACCACGCAGGTGAGAGGTACTGGCTGCAGGGGCCCATCCCTATCCAGAATTGTCCCAGCCCTGAGTTTCCCACTTCCAGAGGCCATTGAGAGAGTTCCACGGAGCGGTAGCTGTTGGGGGTGGCCAGCTTCCACAGAGCAATAGCGATGCGCTTCTCCAGGGGGGTGGCAGGCCACAAGTGGGTGTCCTGGCATTGTAGGGCAGGGGCAAGCCAGACACAGAGCTCCTGGAAGGTGGACTTCCGCATCCGGAAGTTTCGGAGCAACTGGTCGTTGTCCCACTGCTCCATAACAAGCCAGTCCCACCAGTTAGAACTGGTGTCCTGCCTCCAAACTCACCTCTCCAGGAATAAGTTCAGGGGCAAGGGCAGTAGGGCTGCAGCCTGAGTGAGGGACTCAAAGCTGGGCTCTGAATCCAGGTCTACCACAAACATCATGATGCTCTCATGAAGATGCAGCAGAACTCCCTGCATCATAGTGTGGGGCCATCGCCTGCCCAGGGGCAGGTCAGGCTCCATGGCCAAAAACACAGTGCAAAGCACAAAACCAAACCTGAAAATAAACTGCTGTGGTATCCAAGGAAGAAGGGCAACCAAAGCAAGAACTGCAGCAGCTTTGCTTTCCCTCTAGGACCGTGGTCATTCACCCATTGATCATGATCGACTGGTGGATCAGGAAGCCCTGATCAGTTGATTGCGAGGCATTTGGGACCTTCCCCCCATTTCCTTCTACCCCAAAGAAGCCTCACTGCCTACCTCCTGCAACAAGGGAGGTAGTGCCGGCTTCCTGCTGGGTGGAAGGAAGTTCAGCAGCTGCGTGTCACTTCCGGGGTTTGAGGAAGTGCGCAGGCTGCTCCCCCTTCCCCGAACAGCCAGCACTGTACCACTAAGCAGGTCTCTGGCACACCGGGGACTCTCTGCAGGTGGGTGGGTGTAGCAGCCCCCAGAGGAGGCGCGTGCTGGGGCTTCCCTTCTCCACATGCGGGAGGGGGGTGTTAGAAGTCCCGTGAAGAGGCACGCACTCGGGCTTCCCTCCTCTACAGGGGGAGGGGGCGAAGGGGGAGGAATCCCCAGAGGAGGCATGTGCTGGGGCTTCCCTCTTCCATGTGGGAGGGGAGGTTAGAAGTCCCGAGAAGAGGCGCGTGACCGGACTTCCCTTCTCTGGGGGAGAGGAGTCCCTGGAGGAGGCGCGTGCTGGGGACTCCCTGTCCCCTGCAGCAGAACCCACTGGCACCCTGTTCCCACTGGCTCCCTGTCCACTGCCGCAGAACCCACTGGCACCCTGTTTCCACTGGCTCCCTGTCCCCTGCCACAGAACCCACTGGCACCCTGTCCCCCACTGGCAACCTGTCCTCTGCCCCAGCACCCGCTAACACCCTTCCCCAGTACCATGTCCTCTGCTCCCACCACCGCAGTTGGGGACAAGTTAGTGAGGTTGGGGGTAGGGGTTGGAGGAGTTATTTTTTTGCATCTCACTTGTGTGGCTCCAACTGACTTTTCTGTGGGTCAGTGACCCCTGACTCAAAACAGGTTCCCCGCCCTTCTCATAAATAAAGACAATGCTGAAACTTTTTGTGTTTGACATATTTTATTTAAAAATGAAGCCTGGACAACAAACCCCCAGTTGTGGCCAAGCCCCCATCTGGCCACAGAATTATAACACTCCTGTAACCCCCTCCCCGACCCTAGATCTGAGCCTGTCATACACTGGAACCCCCTGTCCTGAGCCTCTCACATCCCCAAACTCCTACAGCCCCACATCCTCAGTCGTCTGCCACAACACTCCTGCACTATCCACACACCTGCAAATCTGCACCATCCACACACTGCCCATCTTACTCCCAACCTCCCTGCCCTGAGCCCCTTACATACTCCAACCCAAACTTCTGTACCCTCACATCCACAAGCATGTGGCTTGCTCAGCACACCAACCCTAACACTCCCCATACTGGATCCCTCTCCCCGAGCCAGCATCCCTTTCTCCACCTCCTCCTGCATCCAAATTCCCTCCCAGACCTTGCACCTCTCACCCCTTCCCACACCCAAATCCCTCATTCCCACCCGAGAACCCACACATCCTGTCTCAACCCAGTGAGGGTATGTCTAGACTGCAGGAGTTTTTCCAGGATTCCAGAGATATCCCGGAAAAACTCTTCTGTGTCCAAGGGTGCGTTTGTTCTTCCGCTTTTTTTAGCGAAACAGCAAACATGCTCTTTTGGTAACCCCTGTATTCCTGGTTCCATGAGGAATAAGGGTGCTTCTGAAAAAAGGGGGTTTTCTGACATTTGGCCCAGTCTAGACAGAATTGGAAAAAAAAGCGACAGTATAGCCGTAACCTGAGAGTGTATAAGGGCTGGGGATAGCAAGTGATGGAGAGGAGGAGAACAGAGGGCAGGGCTTCAAGGAGGGGGTGGAGTTTTGGGGGAATGATGAGGCGGTAGATCTTGGCTTGTTCTGACATTTAAAAAGTGATCTTGGATGTAAAAAGGTTGGAGACCACTACTCTAGTCGGTATTCAAGCCAGAAGCAGGAAGAGAGCAACGACTGTCCAGAAGGATCCCTTTAAGCATATGTCTCTGCAAAGAGCATACAGCAGCTCCTGGAATTTAAGGCTCCCCGTGTGACCTGCCAGAAGCACTTCCGGGTGCCTTCTTTTGTCGACAGAGCGTCTGGCAGTCAGGATGTTCTTTTTCGACAAAGTGGATCGATTTTTCGATCCGCGTAATGCAGTCTAGATACTCTTTTTCGACAGAGGCTTTGTCGACAGTATCTGTCGACAAAGCCTCTGTCGAAAAAAGCCTGTGGTCTAGACGTACCCTAGGAGTCAAAGGAAGGGAACATGTCAGACTGTAAATCATACTTTTAAACAACATTTTTACATGTCATTATGTGGTAAAATGCATTAACGATTTATTCTTTTGCATTGAAAAATATCAAGTCTTGTTAATAACAGATTTTTTTTTAACTATTTAGCTTTCCCTGTTTCAGGGTTGGGGAACCTCAGGCCTGGGGGCTGAATGCAGCCCCCGGCTTGCCTGGGTCCAGCTCCTGAGACTCAGGATCCCCCATCATTGGGGAGCCCCGCACAGGCCTTCCAGGCCCCCACTGCCCCACTGCGGGGCTGGATCACACAAAATCTACTAGTCTTCCCCCTCCTTCCCCAGCTCTGGTGTGTGAGGAGAATGTGGGGAGTCTCTTTCACTTTCTCAGTCAGGAGTGGGTTTTTTTTCTTCACAGTTGTGTGCAACTCCTAACTCATTTTTTGTGTGTCAGTGGCTCCTGACCCCAAAAAAGTTCCCCACTCCTGCCCTATTTTATGTTCACATCCTGGCAGTATGGAAAAAGGGAACCACTATAATGTATTTAGTTATATAAAGTATAGTAATTGCAAAACAAAACTCTTTAAAAATACGGAATAGAATTCAGCCTAATTTAACAGCTTGACATTAGGGCTACGTCTAGACTACATGGCTCCATCAACAGAGCCATGTAAAATAGTTTATTTGGCATAGTCAAAGAAGCGGGGATTTAAATAATCCTCGCTTCATTAAAATAAAAATGGCCACCACGCTGTGCCGACGATCAACTGATCTGGCACAGCGTGGCAGTCTAGACGTGGCACGGTCGACAAAGGAAGCCTCGTGAAACGAGGTTTACCGGAGCGGTCGACAAAGGCTTCCTTTGTCAACCGCGCCGCGTCTAGACTGTCATGCTGTGCCGGATCAGCTGATCGTCGGCACAGCGCGGCGGCCATTTTTATTTTAATGAAACGGGGATTATTTAAATCCCTGCTTCTTTGACTATGCCGAATAAACTATTTTATGTGGCTCTGTCGACAGAGCCATGTAGTCTAGACGTAGCCTAGGAGTCTACTGTCAACTAGAAATAGCTTTGTTTTTTAACTACCAATATATGTTACCTAGGAGCCAGAGAATTTTTACAAAGGTATTGGAATGTTGCGTTTCCACAATGATTGGTGGAGTGAGTTGCACTGGTTTATGCTTTTTTTTGGTTTTCTTTTTAAAATAGCTAAATATAAATAGGACTGGGGAATCATAGTTGCTTAGTGGCTGTGGCAATAAAGTCTGCTTAGTGTTTATGAAGCTAAGAAATAAAGATTTTTCTTTTTCGATGAAATGATTATTCCAATAGATGTTACACTGAGTGATGAGATGTCAACTCAAATAATTGTCTATGGCCTTTTTCTTATCTGTAGTTATTTATTTAGTTAGTTATTTATATCTTTTTTTAGTTATTCTGTTGCCTCCTAGCTCGCCCTAAAAATAAACAGGCAAACTAAAAAGACACTTGTAAGTGTTTCCACTACTTCCCACAAGTGTTAAAGGGACAACACCACACAAGTAAAATGGGTGGGGGATGGCAGCTCAGCTGCGCTGCGGGGGAGCCAGAAAGCACATGGGAGAGGCAGGGCAGGGAGTGGGACAGTAGGGGGCACCAGAAATGACCTCCCTGATCTAGAAAAACCTCTCATCTGGGACCAGTCAGGTCTCGATGATGCTTACTTAATCTTTTTTCATTTAAATTATTTTAATATATATTTGAAATAATGATAGTCTTAGTTTTAAAACCTTTTTCATTTTTAAAATAAATCTATGTAGTGAGAATCTGATTTAAATAATTCAGTTTTTTAAAATAATGATTTTTTTTTATCCATCCTATTTTACTGTGTTTATGACCTGCACCCTATAGAAAAAAATTCAGGATTGGGCCCTACCATTTCAAATTCTGGATTAGGCCCTT
Organism: Pelodiscus sinensis; assembly: GCF_049634645.1. NCBI lineage: Eukaryota > Metazoa > Chordata > Testudines > Trionychidae > Pelodiscus > Pelodiscus sinensis. The sequence continues at coordinate 37,013,785 of NC_134717.1, forward strand.
ATACTTAATATCTCAACTGCATTTCTGTTTGCTGCATGAAAGGGATTAATCTCAAGGCATTTTATCTTATTATACACATTTGACTAGAGGATAAATCATGCACCCTCACTATATAGCCCTATACATGAATGGAATAACTCATGATCATGAATTTCAGATATTATATGGTTCTTTTTACCCCCATAATTGTCGGTCACAGTCTGATCCCCAGAAGCCACTGTTATCTATACAGTAATTGCATGAACCTGGATAGGACTCTGATATTTCTTTCTATTTTTAAGTGGCAAATGATTTTTCAGGCATAGTTTGATTTTTATGTTCATTTTAGTATATTTTTTTGAATGAGAAATATTAGAGCAACACTAAGGAAAATGTACTATGATCTTTGGCTCTTCATGTACAGTTTTCAACTACAACATAGTTTATTCTATGTTGCCTGTGTAAAATAATTATCCCCTATTGGCATTTCTCCTCAAGCGTCTTATGTCTGTTTATTTTGAGTGGTTTATTTCATTTTACTGTGTATAGAGGCATTGAGCAAGATGGCTCATTAGCACAGTAAACATTCTATGTCCAATGAAGCTTTATTAAAAGGTCTAACAAAGAAAACCAATATATTTTATATACACACATGCACACAAATTGTTACTTCATTCCAGTCTATAGAGACAGTGCATGTCTGAATGCTTTACATTTACTAAACATTTGTAGTGGCAGAGTTTGAGACTTATAGTTGAGAAAATGGTTTACTTTCAGGTTGAATTCAATCAAGCATTTCTGATTGGAAAACCTGGTCCAGTGAGTGATTTCCCAACTGATGTTTTCCATTATTCCATTGCTTTGTCATGACTTACTTTTTTTTTACAGTTTCCATGGCAACCAGGATTTTTGATCCACAAAGAATAATATTGTGTAATGCTTAGAGGTACACATTTTCTTTGTAGCAGGAAAATTTTGAACTATGAAAGGAGCTGATCAGGCACTTTGGTTTGTTTTTAATTAATAATCAGTGCTCTGCTTGTAAGATCATTGTGTAAATACAAATTTCTGTTTGATGGAAAGCAGGCTACTTCTTCTATCCTGCAGCTAGTACAAAAGGAGAATGGAAAATATGTGAAGGCTTATTGCATTATAGCACTGGAAATATATTATCAATGTTAGCTTTCTAATGAAATAGTGTCTTGAAAAATGCATGGCCATGTGTAAATGTGCAGTGATATGTAATAGAAAATGGTGTGGATTAAACTCACTTAGGATTTATACTGATGCCTACCAGTATAAACTGTGGTGTAAAATCTTTAGTAGCAGGCCTATATGATTAAATTTGTTTTACTTTTTAAAATACATTTATTAATTTTATTTAACATTTTATAGTATCTTTTATGTAATGATCTGAAAGCATACCCACATTTTGGGATTTTTTATTTAATTAAAATTCACAATGATCCTGTGAGATGTATTTTTTAGAAGGATAAACTGCGTGGTTAAGAGATTTGCTCAATGTAGATTACAAAGTAAGTAAAGTCAAGAATACAGCCCAAGCTTACCAACTCCCACTCTCATCGTCTGAGGTATTATACTTTGGAATTTATTGCATCAGCAATACAGCAAATAAGTGGACAACTGGACATCATTGCATGTTTCCATCATGGCGCTCTTTTGAAAAAGTGCTATTTTGAATTGAAACTGCAGTCTAGACACAGTTTGTTTGAAAATAGAAGCCTTTTTCGAAAGATCCTGTAAACTGAGGTTAAGGTGGTAGAGTGAGTTCTGGCATGGGCCTAGGGGATAGGGCATCCTCCTGGAGAGGGCAGGATGGTGTGTTCAAGTCCTGGCCCACCCAGGGAGGAGTGAGACAAGGCAGGATGGGACAGCCAGCACTCAGGCCACTCCAGTGGAAGGTGGGATAAGATATGCCCTGAAGGTAAGGAGGTTTACAAGATCTTTCAAAAAAGGTTTCTATTTTTGAAAGAACTGCATCTAGACTGCAGTTTCACTTTCGAAATATGGCGCTCTTTCAAAAAAGCGCTAATGCAAACATGCAAATGAAGCCTGGAAAATTCAAATCCCGGCTTCGTTTGTAATTTCGAAGTATCTAATTGATATCCCTCTGTCAAGAGGAATGTAGTCTAGACATACCCAGAGTGTTCAGATTGCCTGGGTACTCTCTTTCGAAAAAGCAGATTGCTTTTTTGAAACCCTTGTGGTTGTCTAGACAATCTCTTTTGAAAGAGCTTGTAGTGTAGACGTACCCAGTTTCAGTGCAATGGGGCATATCTCACTACATTGGCTCCTCCTACTGACTGCCTTGTGAATTGGCTCTGCATGCTCTTCTAGTGGTGTCTTACCCACTGCCACCATTGCTCCTTGATGGATGTAACTCCAAGGAACCTGGTGGCTTCCAAATGTGTCACGGTCTGTTCTGCCCACTTCCAGGAGAACTGCAGTCTGATGTTCATCCATTCAGTCATTTCCTTCAGTGGCAACTGCAGCCAATTATTTGGCTAAAATCTCTCTCTAGCTTCCTTGATTCTTGCTAGTAATTCAGCTCTATCCAGAGTGCTGGCTCTCCTTCTTCTTTCTAGGTGCCTGATCTTCCTTCCTCAAACTCGAGGTAGCTATTGAAGCTATGGATATAAAATCCCATTTAATTGGTTAAAAGCAGTGCTGATGCTACGTTTAACCATTTAATGATTAAAAGGAGTGAGGGGCCACTCCAGTCCAGTGGCTCCCAGCCCTTGCGGCTCCCTCACATGGGGGGCTGCTCCCAGGGGTACTGGGAACCAGTTACCAGTTAACATCTCTGACGGGCCGGCCCCGTCACTAGCGCCGGCAGCTCGCACCGTGAGCGGAGAGCCGGAGGAGCGCCGGCTGTATTGCCGCGCATGCGCAGCAAGCCGGTGTCTGCTTTTAAATGCGGCGCCGGCACATCTGGAGAGGGGACCGACCCGCGGGCGGAAGACCTGGGCAGGAGACGCCGAGGAGGGGGCGCGGAGGCCTCGGGGGTGGCCGACGAACCGCGCTGGGGGTGTCCGCAGCAGACGGACCCAGGAGCGTCCCGACGACCTTCTGATGCTCGGAGGAGCGAACCGAGGACCACTGGGGAGAACTTGCACCTGAGCTGGCCCGACCCCAACCGCCGAGGAGCCAACAGGTGATGTGGGACCCCAGGGTGGGGAGCCCGCCTGAGGTGGGTCCACCGGACCAGAGGGAGCTGGACTTGGCAGACCGCGGGGACTGGGAATGTGGAAGGCCCCAGGGTCTAATTAAGAGGGTTCCAGCCATAACGGGGTGACCCTGGCATAAGGGAACCCTACTACGCCCTATTGGCCGAGAGTAAAGGGGAAAGGGGTAGCGGGGAGCCCCTCCGTGGAGTGAACGCGGGCAAGCCCCACAAACCTTTTGGGACTAGGGAGGGGGTGGGTGTCCTCCCCCCCCCTTTACAATCCCTAATTAAAGCTGCTCTGCCTTACAGCTCTTCTTATATAGGCCAGTCCAGCCTTGATTAGATGTTCCTTCTCATTGCTCTTTAATTGGCTGCACAGCCCTCTCTAGGGTTCTGTTGGTCCTTATGTACCAGTGTGGGATAGACACTCCATCACACCCTACCCTATAAGACTTCAGCCCTCGGTTAGAGATGTTTCCTGCTTTGCACTTGCAGGTCCATCTCTCTTATTGCACAAATTCCAGCAGGAAACATACATTTTCCTTCTCCTCAATATCATTTCGGGTCTGGTTCCAATGTAAGTTCCCCTCAGCCACTGGCAGGGCCTCTTTCTCAGCTGCCAACTTCTGCAGTTCTTTTACCAGGTCCATCTACTCTCACAAACAAAGACTCTGTCCCACCCCTTCTCTGAAGCCTGGCCCTCCTTCCCTCCATTGTTCACACTCTCTCAATCTCACTTGAACCAGGCAGGGGCAAGGAGTTGGGATGTATGAGTACAGGAGGGAATGAAGAGTAAGGCTCTTGGGGAGAGTTTGTGTGTACTCAGGGCAGGGGACTTGGGGTACAGGAGGGAATTTGGATGGAGATGTGGGCTCTGGGCTGGGTCAGGGCATTGGGATGAGAAAAAAGGCACTTACCTCAGGCAGCTACCTAAAGTGACTGGCACATCCCTTTGGCAGCGGCTCTGACGTGGGGGGAAAAGTGGGTCTCCACTGCACACTGCTGCCCATAGGTGCAGTCCCTACAGCTCTCATTGGCTGGTCAGTGGGAACTGTGCAGTTGGCATTGTGGGATGGGGACAGTGCATGGCAACCCCCATTCTCCCACAGGTGCTGCTGGCTGCTTCTGGGAGTGACCTGGGGCCAGAACAGGCTGGGAATCTGCCTCAGCCTGCTGCACTGCTTGACTGCTAGCACCCCAAATCTCCCAGATTGGCTGAAGTAGCCTCTTGGAGATCGCATGTGATTTTGGAAGATTCCTGGCAAAAGTGGGAGAGTTAGCAATCTTAGCAATGATTGCAGCAGCATTCTAAATGGATACAAACAGGTCTAGATTGGTGTTGTCAATGACAGGAAAGGGTATGCTGTAGTAACTGAGACATTACATGAAGTAATGAGGGCCTGTTCTAGAGTTTTATCTATATGGCTCAATTGAAAAGGCTATTAGAGATATTATACAGAGAGAATCAACAACATTTAGAAATAGGGGGTGAGGACCACAAGAGAGGTGGAAGTAGAGGTTGCTGGCATGAGTGACAGGATGATGATGTAATAACCACAATGGATGAGGGAAGAGGTAGCAGAGAAGGTTTTGGGGTGAAGATTCAGAACTCCATTTTAGCCATATTGGGCTTGAACTAATGGCTAGGCCACCACAAAGAGATAGTGGGGGAGGCAGATTGAAATTTTAGTTTGGATAGGTCAGGAATAAAGACATGAATCTGTGACTGTGAACCATGTGTATAGAGATAATACTTTAAAACCTGGGATTCTCTAGTTCAGTATGACCACAGATGTTCCAGGCTCAGAGAGTCCAGGCACGCTGCAGGGGGGTGAGAGCCTGGGAGATGGTCCTTGGCTCAGTTGGGCTGTGAGGAGGGGTCAGGAATCTGGCACTTGGCTCTTCTGGGTTGCAAGTGGGGGTGCTGGGAGCTGGCATAAGGCTAAGCTGGGCTGGAGAGGGGCCAGGAGCTGGTGCACAGCTTAGCTGGGCAGTGGGGGGAGGGGCACAAGAGGGCCTGAAATGATCTCCTCTGGTCAGACCCTCACCTGGGACCAGTCTGATCCCAAGGGTGCCAGACCAACCTGTGTTGGAATTTGAGTGAGTGGATTATATTACCCAGATACAGAGGGAGGAGACCAAGAACAGAGCCCATGAAACCCCTTGCTCTCCCAGAGAATTGAGTGTGTGAGAGCAGATACTTAAAGATGTACTATATTATAACACTTAAGAATATATTATATTCTGATGAAAGTATTTGATGCTTGTTTAATAGCCTTTAATTTACTCATCTTCTATAGACCTGAATAGAAATCCCATAGAATTTAATAGAGAATTAAATCTGCTTTAGAGTTATATATGATTTTTAAAATACTATAGGAAGGATTTCATTTAAATTTTGTAGGCTTTTGGAGCAAGTTCTGTAGAACATCATTCCATTTCTATAGATCCTTATTGGTTTCATTCTTCTTAAATGCTGTAGGATTTTTCCATACATGTCTGTCCCGTGGTGTTAGCCTTGCAGTTTATCTTGTTGTATATCCAAAAGTTATGCAAAGCACTTGTTTTAGTCTTTGTAATTTTCAGTCAGACATGTCTACATAATTTGTAGCCTCTCCATTACTTATAAAATAAAATAGCCTTTGGCTATGGGCAGCTATATACAATTGTTCAGCTATGGTTACCATGGCCACCAAATAAGTGACCTACTTTTACAAAACAGAATGATAAAGTTTCAGTGTGTCCTTTCTAATTTTGACTATACCTAGGATTTCTACCTTGAGAGATTGCAAAGAAGAGAACACTAACATGGTTGATAATGCAACAGTAAGAAAAATCGTGCAGAGAGAGAGGCCCTTTGGAATGTAGTTGCCAGGAGAACCAGGGTCAAGTTAACTGCTGTCTGTGTGCTTCCCAGGCCTGATCTAATGATTTAGGATTTGAGTTGTCAGTTCTCAGCAAGATACCATGGACTGCCTCAGTTTACCCTACAGTGTTGATCCTCTGCCATTGCAGAGGAGTTGATCCTGATAATATCTCATAGGATCTCTGCAATGGTATCCTAACATGTTCACTGGATGCAGAAACCCAGGGATGTGCTGAGATGTTGGTGTGCTTGACCATCCTCTAAGGAAGATCATGGATTCACCTTGAATCTGGAACAGTGTTGCCTGAACTGAGTCCCTTCTACCACTTTTGATATGCAGAGATGAGCATTTTGTAACACTGAGCTAGAGTACATTTGATCTTGCTTGGCCACATAGGCTAGTGCTCCTGAGTGCTAAAAGTATTGGCTTTTTTCAGGCTAACTGATTTGGTATGCAACTAAAATAATGGTCTTGCATTATTTCAGGAAATAATACTCTTATTATAATATCATTTTCCCTGTAATAGCTTAGATATAGACTTAACATACCTTTTTGGTAAAGCCAAAATGGATGTATTGTTATAATTTGTCCTGGATGGGTATTTAGATGATCAGTAGCAGTGATTCCATATCTGAAATTGTCCACTAGATGTCTCCCCATGATCACCCAAGCCTTGATGCTCTATCTGTGGAGTGCACAATTCTTGGAGAAAAATCACTGTCTCACTTCTCAAGAGGAATCTGAAAGAGAAGTATTACTTCTCCATAGGACTTCTCAATATGGTCTGGATTCTAGGTGGTAATATTCAGAGCAAATAACTTATTCAATATATTTTGATGTATCTATGGGGGAAATTTGATTTTTATGAAAAGATTTGTAAGTCCACAAACAAGTCTAAGTTCAACAAAGACAGTATTGGAACATACATTGGCCAATGGGTTGTTAATATAATCTATTCAAGTTGGCTAATTATTTGAGCTGTATAACTGATCACGTAAAACAATTATATTGATTTTGGCCCCAAAATGAATGGTTGAACTTTTTATAAATGGGAGAAAAGAGATTTTATAATGCAACCCATCTAGTGTGATCATGGCACAAACACATGAACATAATTATTAGCAAGATTATGACATTTCACAGTCATTCTCACAAACGAAGAATCATATATGTGAATGTAGAGCATGAATAAAAAAAGCATCATAAATGAAGTTGAAATGTAGTGATCTGTTTCATTTGAGAACATTTGTTTGATTACTACTACTATTATTACTACTACTACTAAACGCTGGTACTCCAAGTGGAGCATCGGTCATCTATAAGTCTCCTCCACTTCACTCTGTCTCGAGACAAAACTTCTAGCTGACTTCAGGAGTACCCCAATTTTCATCCTTCAACCTCAGTAGATCTTCTCCACATTGTCTGAGGTCTTCCTCTTTTGCGTTTTCCTTGCGGGTTCCATGTGACAGCTTGACGGAATATACTGAAAGATGGTTTTCTGAGAATGTGGCCTAGCCATCCCCACTTTCTTCTCTTGATTTGAACATCAAGTGGTTCTTGTCCTGCTCTGTTCCAAATCTCCTCATTTGTGACAAAGTCCTGCCATTTGATGCAAAGAATGTATCTTGGGCATCTGTTTATGAATATCTGTAGCCTGTGATTTAAAGACTTTTTACTACACCAAGTCTCGCAACCATACAAGAGCACACTCTTCACATTTGTGTTGAAGATCTGCAGTTTCGTCTTCACAGATATTTTGTGAGCTTCATATGGGACGAAGAGTCTTGAATGCAGCTGTTGATTTCTCGATCCTAGTGGATAGAGAAAGCATATCCTTGTCCTTTCTTCTGTCTCTACCCATAACACTCCCCAAGTAGGTAAACTGTTCTACATCTTCCAGATCATCGCCTCTCAGTGTGATGGTGGTGTTGTTGGATAGGGTTGATCCTCATTATCTTGGTCTTTCCCTAGTTGATGCTCAGTCCAGTCATTGAAGCAGTTTTGTCTAGTGTTGTGACCTTTTCTTCCATGCTTTCATGTTGGTGTGAAAGGAGAGCGACATCATCAGCAAAATCAATGTCCTCTAGTTGTTTGAAAGGTATCAGCTGACTGCCCCATTGATGGCCATCTGTTGTCCTGCTCATAATCCAGTCCACTGTGATCAAGAACAGAAAAGGTGACAATAGGCACCCTTGTCGCACTCCTGAGAGTATTCTGAAGGATTCTGTCAAGAGACCATTGTAAACAACTTGGCATGTCAAGGGTTCGTACGTTGCACAAATCAGGTTAATAATTTTAGATGGAATGCCACAATGTTGCAGCAGTTTCCACAAGCTGTCTCTATCAATGCTGTTGAAGGCTTTTTTGAAGTCTATGAAGGTTACGTACGGGGGGAGTACTGCTCAAGTGACTGTTCTATGATCACTTTGAGAGTTGAAATTTAATCAGTACAAGATCTCTTAACTTCGGAAGCTGGCCTGTTCTTCCCTGAGCTGTCTGTCAATTTCTGTCTTCATTCTCTCCAAGAGAATCTTATTGAACACTTTTTCTGGAATAGACAGTAACACGATGCCCCTCCAGTTCTTGCATTCCTTCAGGTTGCCTTTCTTTCGAAGCTTGATAAGGTAGCCATGTTTCCAGTCTTGTGGGATCTCCTCAGTGTCCTCAGAGGAGATCTGGCAGCCATTGACCCCTGAGATCTTCACTGAACTCATGTCGTCTCCAGGGTTGGCACCATGTGCCCCAAGTCCACATTAGAATTAGAAGAGACCCAATTGTCAGTACTGTCTAGTGCAGTCCCAGACTCTAGCACCGATACTGACAATGGCACCTGCATCAGTCAGTGCATCATCAGCAGCATGGGTACTGACAATATTGGCACTGGCATAGACACAGGCATTGGCACAGGCACCAACAACAGTACCAGTACCAACCCAGAAGGCGTCCACCTCTGCCAGACCCTCTGTCTCCTCGGCACTGCCATACACTTCTGTCACAACTGTATCAGTGCAAGTGGCACCTCCAGTACCGTACCCTCTGGCACAGGCCCCATATCTGCCAACCATGGCACCACTTGCGAAATTGATGCCACCACTGGCTCTGGCCCCAGGAGGAAACCGGAAGCTATGGCCCAGCATAGGCAGTTGCACCACTCACTGGCGCCATTGTCAGCACCGCTGTGGTCAGCCTCGGACTATGGAGGCCAAGTTTGCTTGTTCTAAGGCTGCCTCATACAGATCCAGATCATGGCACTGATTCTGTTCCTGGCACCATAGCCTGATGGCATATCAGTGATGGCTGCCTCAATGGCAGCTGCAGACCCAGTGACCATTTTGAATGCCATAGGCATAACACCAGGCCCAGAGCCCACCCCCATCGAGGTTCATGTCAGTGGCCACACATTCTAGGGGCACTCCCTCTGCTGAGGGCCCTAGCCTTTTAATACTCCGAATCCTCCTATGAGGAGGTGGTCAGGCCACCAGCAGAGCTTGATGGTAACCTACCACAGACTCTATCCCTGGTTATGCCACCCCCGCAGGTGGTGGAGGTGCCTTACAAACAATTGCCTGTTAGGGAGTCTTCCTCCTCGTCACCGGATGAGGCACTGACCAATCTCACCCACCCCTGCCCACAGTGGATGTCAGGGCACACCAGAGACTTCTCCGACTGCTTGTGGCTAGTTTAGGGGTGCAAGTGGAGGAGGTCCCGGAGAACTTGGACCCTATGGTAGATATATTGATGGCACATGCCCCTACCAGGGTCACCCTACCACTTAATAAGATGGTGACAAAGATTTCAAAAACACTGTGGCAAATGCCTGCCTTTATACCACCCACCCAAAAATGGGTGGAAAGGTGGTATTTTGTCCTTCAGTCAGGACATGAACATCTCTTTGCCCATCCTCCCCTCCCCGGGTTCCCTGGTAGTCCAGGCTGCTGGTCAGAAGGAAAGGCAGTGTCTGCTTGGGCCTACGCCAAAGAGTAAGGACCCGGAAAAACTTGATTCGCGGACCAGGAAGCCCAATGTCATAGAGGCAGGGAGGGTTCCAACTGCACATCACCAATCATCAGGTGATGGTGAGCAGATATGCTTATAATACATGGTCTGCCATTGACAAGTTTAAAGTCTGTTTCCATGCGAGGGGGAGTAGGCAACTCCATGGGAGTAGGTGCATGCAGGGAGTCAGCTTAAAAGCCAACTCCCTGTGAGCACGGGCTCCTCTCTGCTCCTCTCTGCATAGGCTCATCAGTTAAGCATTTTCATGTTTACACTATCACATCCCTAAAAGGGAGAAGCGGTAGAGAGCACATCCATTATTTTACCCCTTTATACCTGCAGATTATTTCCTCAATTAAGCAAGTCCTGCTTCCTCTTTTGGTGCGTTGTGCAGCAGTGGGAAAGCGGGGAGAGCATGCTGAAAACAGGGACTGGACCTGTGCCTGGCCCTTACGATAGGCATACATTGGTTAGAGGCAAGGCTTCTTTGTTATGACATCTGTAATTACATTTTCAGATGTGCAAAATCTCTCTCTTACTAATCTTTATTTTGGTAACATCATTGTTCTAAATTGTTCCTGAATTTTCTCTTCAACTGAGAACTTGGTTACAAAATCCAACGTATCTGCACAGGCTCAGGATGTTTGGAGACGGTAAATGAAATTTTGGGGGGGTTGGGATGTTCTGCTAGTTTGTTTGATATTCCGTACATTTCTAATGGGGACTCCTGCTGAAATCACTAGATCAGAAAAAAAAATACATAAAATGTGTAACTTTGAAAGGTTACATATAAAAAACAGCAAATGGCAAATGTTTTCCCCAAACACACGATATGTTATAGCATCTATAATAATAATTTATGGATTCCTTGTAACCAAAAAGGATCCTTGTTTCTCAATTGGAAAAATACGCCCCCCCCCCACACACACACACACGCACACGTCCCCAAACTGACATTCATTTGATGACTGTGGGGAATGTAGGCATTTGACCCTAATAAAGCAGACCACTCATCAAATCACTTTTAACCACAGTGCTAAAAGACATGCATGCAAAGATACTTTCTTCTGTCATCCTTATTTCTGATTCCAAAGGGTCCTAGATAGCATTTCTAAAGTAATTATTACCCAAGAATGAAACTTTCTAGGCAAGCTTAGGGTACATACAAGATATTTTATGCATTGCTACATATGGTTGTTGTCTTGGTCAAAATTTGGATCAGTTTAAAAGTTTGATCAATTTAGTGCATTTTGGGCAGGTGGGGGGGATTTTATTGCTTCTTAAAAAAAGAGCTGCCTCCAAATGGCTATATTAGCAGGAGGAAACAGAACATATTCTTTTCAGTTATTCACTAGAGATATGAATGGGTAGCGAGTTACCTGGGCTCCCGCTTAATCAATTAATCAGTTAAACCTAAGATTTAACCATTTAACTGATTAACCAGGATTTTATATCCCTATTAGGCTACATCTACACTATAGGCTTCTTGTGCAAGAAGCCTTTTGCGCAAGAGCTGTAGCGCAAAAAGGAGTTATGCTTCGTAGAAGGTGGTTTACCTACACCACAAAAAGCCTTCTGTTCTGCTGTTTTGTCAAATTACTTGCACAAAAGCATGCTTGAGGTGTGGACTCTCTGCGGGTTTTTGCGCAAAAACGGCTTTTTTGTGCAAAAGCCTTGCAGTATAGACGTAGCTTTATTTATCTATAGGTGACTTAACATACTGTGTGGTCCTTCAGCACCTTAGAGACTAACAAAAAATGTAGATAGTATTGTGAGTTTTCGTGTGCACAACCCATTTCTTCAGATGAAGGTCATGATATTATCTACATTTTTTGCTAGTCTGTAAGGTGCTGTGTAGGACCATTTGTTGTTTTTTCTGTTACAGACACACAGCTACCCCTCTAAAACTTTTGAATATAATGTGTTATTGGTTCTCTCATGTTCGTAAAAGACTGCACATCTCCATGGATTAACTTTTAGTTTTCTTTTTTCTGAAGAGCTGGAAGGGGAAAGGATTTTGAGTTTCAGTGAAATAAATAAGAGCAGAGTCCGGTCTTTATGCAAATTGTCATGAAGAAAATATCTTGTTACAATTCAACTAAGAAGCTATGAACAATCATGTCCTCCACCTTTTACTTACCACTCATGCAGGTTTGTTTATTGAAAGTATCTGGGCCTAGGTCAGAAGTCATCTCCCCTTCCCTTCCTCCCTCCTCTCCTTTTTTGGCTATGTCTAGACTGCATCCCTCTGTCGAGAGAGGGATGCAAATCAAGCGCATCGAAATTGCTAATGAAGCAGGGATTTAAATATCCCGTGCTTCATTAGCATAAACATGGCCGCCACTTTTTTCAAAATGGATTTTTTTCGAAAAAACGGCAGTCTAGACACGAATCTGTCAAATAAACCCTTTTCAACAGATCCTGTATTCCTCAAAAAATGAGGTTTACAGGATCTGTCGAGAAAGGGTTTATTTTCAACAGATCTGTGTCTAGACTGCCGTTTCAAAAAAAGCGGCAGCCATGTTTATGCTAATGAAGCGTGGGATATTTAAATCCCTGCTTCACTAGCAATTTTGATGTGCCTAATCTACATCTTTCTGTCGACAGAGAGGTGTAGTCTAGACACACCCTTTCTGTCTATCCTCTAATTCTCATAGATAAATTACATGCTTTCCCCTTTCTGAAAGAAAAGTGGAAGTATTAGCACTATACACAAATATCATGATTCAAGTCTTCCTCTCTTTCTTGTTTCATCCTTTTTCATGTGGGGTTGTGGTTTTTTACTTATTTCTTGTGGTAGTAGTAACTAGTTTCTTGTTCTTTCTCTTATTCTGGCACATTTTTTCAGGACTATATGTGTCTAAAACTTTCTGGAGTCACTCTCAGGTATGCTCCCTGAGAACACAGCTACCTATCCTGACTCTCTAAGATGTCTGGCCAGGAAATTAAAGGCAAAGTATAGGTGCTGCTGGCTGTGTGATGTGTGTCCCCAGGTGGATACTGCTGATGAAGGATGAACTGGTATTTGGGAGATCTAGTTTCAGTTCTCCCTTCTACCATAGAATCCTGTGTGTGCATCCAGATTTTTCAAAATACCCATTTATTGTGAGTACCTTAGAAATTAGCCTGCAGAAAGTGACTAAAATCTTGTTTACATGTTAAAAACAAAAACAGACAAAAAGACTTGAAACCTGAAGGTTATGTACAAGCTAGATTGTGTAACTTTGTTCTTCATACTTTTTACCCATCCCCCTCTATTAATAGAACTGATTCCATTGTGTTTAATTGGATTGCAAAGCTCTTTTTGTAGTACATGCTATCAGAAAACTGAATACACATTTCAAGTATTTGGAGGACGCGAAACTAATAACTCTTAAACCAGCATTTATATTAATTCTGACCTAGGAGCATACTTTCAGATTGCACAAACGAAAATTATTTACTATGTGTGAGGGAGACATTAACAGAAACCTGATTCAAGTTTTAAAATCCCAAAATAGATTATCAAAACTAGACACTCTCATTTTTATCTTTTTTTAAATAGAAGATCACAGCAATACTCAGTGAAATAAATAATTTTAGAATGAAATACTGTTGTGGGAATGATCAAAGTACTATGGGTGAACTTTCCAAAGAGATGATTAAATGTATATTCACTAACATTTGTACTTATGCAAGATAAATGTGATTTTTTTTTAAACCAAATCAGGCATCAGGGTAGAAAGGAAGTTTATATATGATCAGCAGAGACTGTTTCCCTAGGCAAGTATATATTTATTGACTTTTTTAAAGCTTCAAATAGTGGTTACTGATAGCAGCATGATACTGGACATAATGGGCAAATGATCCTTTCAGATGGGGCAAATTCTTGGTACAAAGGATGATGTAGCATTCAGAGGGTAAAGTTTTGTATTGAGTGTTTGCATTGAGAATTAAGACTATGACTCATTTGTGTGTGTGTTTATGTTTTCTGTTTTAACCCTGTAAATAACTCTTATCTTTTCTTAGTTAATAAATCTTTTGTTAGCTTATTACAGGATTGGCTACAGGAATTGTCTTTTGTTTTGAGCTCTGAGTACAAAAGACCTAAGGTAAATGGTCCTTTGGGACTGGGTGTAACTTGAATATTGTGATTTTTTTATGTTAAGTGACCCTCTGTCGCCTAGTTCAACTTGCCTGGATGGTCAGATAGACTGGACGCTTAAGGGAACTGACTCTGACACCATAGTAAGATTGTTACAATGCTTTAGGAATTCATATTTTTTACTGGGTTGGTGACATCTAATTATAGACCATACTATCAGTTTGGGGTTTCTTCTCTGCTTTTTGCCCATGTGCCCTGGGGTTGCCACTCAGTAATGAACTACTCCAGAAAGTATAACAAGCTTACGAGGCAAGGTTTGATTAAATAGTCCAATAATGCTGTGTTGAATGTGACTTTTGCCAGTTGGTAAAACAAGACTCTTAGGGTCACAATGTACAGTTCTTCAGGACATCAATGTATGTGCTAAAGTAGCTTAGACCTAAAAACAGTGTTTGTCAGTAGGAGAAAGATATGAAATGGGAAGAAAGTAAGAGGAAGAAAAACAGATTTGGGCATAATAAGCTTAACTATGACAATTAAAGACTTCTCAGTCAGCGAGATTAAGATCACCTTATGATAATCATAATGAAGAATAGGAAGGGGCCAAGGATAGCACCCTGTGGGGAGGGTAGTGGAACGATCAACTGTAATGAAAGTAAGAGTGCTCAGAGAATGGGGGAAGAAAAGCGGCTATAGGATTTGGTCAAGAGAGGGTCATCTCTAATTTTAGCTAATTCGTTTATTCTGTTAATGTTTTAGAATTGTAATCATTTGTATTTTATTAAAACACGTCAGTTCACCTTTTAAAGGCAGGTTTGCCTCTGACTGTTTAAACACACATTAATTTTCTCTTAGGGTATGTCTACACTACAAAGTTAATTCGAACTAACAGACGTTAGTTTGAATTAACTTTGATAGGCGCTACACTAGCGCTCCGCTAGTTCGAACTTAATTCAAACTAGCGGAGCGCTTAATTCGAACTAGGTAAACCTCATTTTACGAGGACTAATGACTAGTTCGAATTAGCTAGTTCGAATTAAGGGCTGTGTAGCCACTTAATTTGAACTAGTGGGAGGCTAACCCTTCCCAGCTTGCCCTGGTGGCCACTCTGGCCAACACCAGGGAAACTTGTCTGCCCCCCTCCCGGTCCCGGAGCCCTTAAAGGGCCACGGGCTGGCTACACAGTTTGTGCCAGTTGCAAGGCTGCCAGCACCCAGCCAGCAGACCCTGCACCTGCAACACCATGAGCCAGCCAACCGACGCTGCCTAGCCCTCCCCCTCTTCCCGGGACCAGCCTGGTGGCTCCCAGGAGCCTGCCCGGGGCCGCAAAAGGCGGGCGCCCGCTTGGTCTAGTGCGGAGATCGTGGACCTCATCGAGGTTTGGGGGGAAGCCTCCAATGTCCACGATCTCCGCACTAGCCACAGGAACGCGGCTGTCTACAGCCGCATGGCTGGCCGCCAGAGGCCACCAGCGGACCCAGGAGCAGGTCTGCTGCAAAATAAAGGTCCTGCAGCAGTCCTACTCCCAGGCCTGCCTGCCAGGGGCCGACCCGGAGGCCTGCCCCCACTTTCAGGCCCTGGATTGCATCCTGGGGGCTCACGCCGTCCATGCCCCCCGGGTGGTCATCGAACCCGGGGCAGAGGGACCGGTCCTGGTCACCGAGGAGGAGGAGCCGGAGGACGCCGCGAGCCAGGAGTCTGCCCAGGACCCCCGAGGAACCCTACAGACAACATCTCCTGTGTCGTCTGAGGCCGGGGAGGCCTCCACCTGTGAGTACCATCATGCTCCCCTTATGTGTACGGAGGGATGGGGGAGAGAGGGAGCCCAGGCACCGTGCGCCTGGGCCTTGCCCACCATGGAGCAGCAGCTGGGTGTCATGTAGGGGCCTTGGCCTTGCAGAGGGGGGCTGGGTTTCACCCACCTTGTCCCCAGGGAGAACTGACCGCTGCTCTTGTTTCACCACAGCCACAGCACCTGGGACTGCAGGGCGCACCACCCCGCCTGCAACAGCCACCCGCGCCCGGGCCAGCCGGCATGCCAGAAACCAGGAGGACTACCAGCGGCGGCACCTCCAGTTCATGGAGCAGTTGCTCCGCAACCAGGAGCACTGGGTCCAGGAGGACCTTCGGCTGCGCCAGCGGAGTGTGGATGTGCTGGAGGAGCAGGGCCGTGCCCTCAGAGGCCACCTCCAGACCCTGGTCGACCGGTTCCTGCCGCCTCCTGCTCCGGCTCCTGCGGCTGCCACAGCTCTCGCTCCTCCTCCCACCCCTGCTGCCCCTGCTCCCTCTGCTGCCCCTGCTCCCTCTCCCGCTTCCTCCGCACCCCCCGTCCCTCCTGCCCCACCCTCCACACCCGCTCCCCCCCAAGGTCCCCGCACCCGCAGTGTTGCGAGATGGGAGAGCCAGCCGGACCCCCAAGACTGAGCTTTCCCTTCCCTTCCTCCTCTTCCACCCCCTTCCAGCTCCCTCCTCCCAGGTTTCCCCCTCCCCTCTCCCACCCTCACTCCTCCCTCCCCCACCCCAGTTATGTAAAATAAAGAGAGGTTTTTTTTTTTTTTGCCAAAACAGGTGTCTTTATTTGACATTAGGAAGGGAGGTTAGGGAGGGGAAAGAGGAAGGGGGGGAGAGTGGAAGAAGGCCCCAGTGGGGCATTCAGGGAGAGTTCAGTCCTCCTCCTCCACCTGGAAGCTCTCCCGCAGGGCTTCCCGGATCCGGACGGCCCCCCGCTGGGCTTCCCGGATGGTGGCGGTGCGGGGCTGAGCATACTGGTCAGCCTCAGCCATCCAGGCTGGCAGGAAAGCCTCCCCCTTCCTCTCACACAAATTGTGCAGCAGGGAACATGCTGCCACCACGGGAGGGATGTTGTGCTCGGCGAGGTCGAGGCGGGTGAGGAGGCACCTAAATCGGGCTTTCAGTCGCCCGAAGACCCCCTCAATCACGATGCGGGCCCTGGTCAGCCTCTCATTGAAGGCCTGGTGGGAGGGGTTGAGGCGCCCTGTGTAGGGCTTCATGAGCCAGGGCTGTAGGGGGTAGGCTGCATCCCCCACCAGGCAGACGGGCATGTCCACGTCCCCGACCCTGATGTGGCGGTCGGGGAAGAAGGTCCCAGCGTGCAGCCTCTGGCACATGGAGGAGTTCCGGTACACCCTGGCGTCGTGTGCCTTGCCGGACCAGCCCACATAATGTCCGTGAATTGTCCTCGGTGGTCACACACGGCCTGCAGGAGGACGGAGAAGTACCCCTTGCGGTTCACGTACTGGGAGGCTTGGTGTTCCGGGGCACGGATGGGGATGTGCATCCCGTCGATGGCCCCCCCGAAGTTGGGGAAGCCTAGGGCGCCGAACCCCCGGATGACGGCATCTGGGTCGGTGAGGCTGACCACTCTGCGGAGCAGCACCCGGTTGATGGCCTTGACCACCTGCGGAGAGACACAGCAAAGCACGAATCAGTGGGGTGCCCGGGTGGCTGGGAGTGCTCGTGCCCTGGCAGTGCCCCGCGCCCCACTCCCGGGAGCAACACCCCCCGGGCGGCGTGTAGTATGGCCGGGAGAGACCGGCCCCTGCGGTGCGGGGCACTTTTGCCTCCTCCCCCCCCGACCTCCCGTTTTCCCTGGGGCGGCCCATCCCCTCCTTGCAGCCCCCCTCGTCCCTGGCCCAGTGGCCGGCGAGTGCCGTACCTGCATGAGCACCGCTCCAACGGTGGATCTCCCCACGCCGAACTGGTTCCCGACGGATCGGTAGCTGTCTGGCGTGGAGAGCTTCCAGAGGGCGATGGCCACACGCTTCTGGAGGGGGATGGCGGGCCTCATGCGAATGTCCCTTCTGCGCAGAGCAGGGGCGAGCCACTCGCAGAGCTCCAGGAAGGTGTCCCTCTTCATCCTGAAGTTCTGGGTCCACTGTTGGTCTCCCCAGTGCTCCAGGACGATGTGGTCCCACCAGTCGCTGCTGGTGTCCAGACGCCAGATGTAGCGGGGCACGTTGACGCCCGGATGCCGCCGCAGCTGCTCCATGGCCCCCAGGGTGGCCAGGCGGAGAGGCAGGGGGCTGACGTGCACCAGGTGGAAGCAGGCAGCCTCCAGCCATTGCTGGCAGGCTTGCAGCAGCAAGTCCATAAACTGCACCAGAAAGTGCAGGGCGAGCTCTGGCTCCATGTTGCCACCTGCGGCGGCGTCCCCGAAGGGAAGCACCTACACAGACAGGCGCAGAGAAAAACACTTTGCTGTCCCTCAGCGAGGTAGGCAAGCAAACGGAAAAACTGAGAACCGGCTGTCCAGGGGGGTCCCTTTAACACGAGCCTCAGATAGCCTCAGACAGCAGCCACACAAAGCAACTACTGACCTGATGCCCTGCCAGAACCCGTTTCAGCCGCCCTTAAATGCGCCCCTGCGTCCAATCAGTGTGGACGCGCTAGTTCTAATTAGCAAAACGCTAATTCAAACTAGTTTTTAAGTCGAGATGCGCTAGTTCGAATTAGCTTAGTTCGAATTAGCTTAGTTCGAATTAACTAAGTTCGAATTAGCACTGTAGTGTAGACATACCCTTAGTTCCCAACATCTCTTCAGACCCTTGGTCAACTTCTACACTTTTAGTATCACAGAAATTAATTTGTGTAATTCTCTGTTTCTTGGAAGCTATAAGATGTTCACCATCCTGATATTTGCCATACCATATCATCACTTACATTACATGGTGTGGTAGCATTCTGGGGCCATAAACCTAGATAGGAGATATCTAGGGTGAAACCTCACACAGCTGTTAGACCAAGACATTTCTGTAATGAAACATACTGTCCAAGTAAAGCAAGTCTGATTCCATCTGCCTGCTTCATTATGGCTGCTGCCATCAGCGCTAAGACTGCATGGCACTGCCTTCAGTTATAGAGGCTGCCAGAATGTCCTATCTAGCATTTGCCTCATTAAAGCTGTTTCTCCATTTTTAATTAGTAAGGGAGATGCTGAGGCCCTACTTTCAAGTAGGCTGCTTACATCATTCTGTCGTGGCAGGAAAAACTTTTATAAAGATATATATGTATAAAATAAATAAAGAGGTTAATTTAGGCAATCAGATCCATTGCGCATCTTCCTGTTGAATTGTCCCTGACCCAAATAGCATTTTAGGAAAATTTCAAAGGGTGGGTGTCTAGTGTAGAAGGTTAAGTACCAAATAGTGGAAGAAGTAACATAAACATGTTTAAAATGAGATGGAGCAACAAGAGGATCTCAAATGTGTTTACTAGCCACTGAGGACAAGGTAGGGTCTGGACAAAAACCTATAATTGAAAAAGATAACTGTCCTATTCACAGTGCATCTGTGTGATTAGTTGGTCAAATAATAGTTCTACGGGCCTGGAAAGTATATTTAGATATTTTGCTATGGAAATCAAAGATCTTTGGTTCAAGTACTTCTAATTCAGATAAGTGAAGCCTGGCCTTGTGTAACACTAATCAGCTGTCTTGCTTTTCATTTGAAAATATTACTATGTTTTAGAACACTACCTGAGTCTTTTACAGCACTTAAATGACATTGCCTTGTTTTGCCTCTGGTGATAAATTTATATGAAGGAATCTTTGACTTCTGTCCATCAGCTCAGCAGCAATGATAGAGTTGAACAGAATCTTACCCTCAATTTCTGTCTGGTACCATATTCACAGCTTTGTTTAGCTCCCAATCCTTTTGTTCAATGTCATTCTTCACCAGGTCTGTCCAGCACATCATCTGCCTTCCTCTGTTTCCTTGAAGTATGGCACGTGTTGCCATGTATGGCAACATGCATCTAACGAAGTGGGTCTTTGCCCACGAAAGCTTATGCTCCTACACTTCAGTTAGTCTATAAGGTGCCACGGGACTCCTCGCCGCTTTTGCAGATTCAGACTAACACGGCTACCCCTCTCATACTTGCCATGTATGGTATTCTTTCTGATACATTCTTCTGTGGATTGTCTGTAATAGCATTGTCTGTTTCTTGTTCTAGCCATTTTGTTATCATTTTATTGTTTAGTTTCTGCAGTCTTGAAACTCTGAGTATTGCCCTCAGCCATTCATTTCTACAGTCAGTAGCTTTCATGTCAGCTTTCTTTGTATTCCAGCATTCTGACATGTACAGAAGGATTGGCATAGTTCTCGTACATGCCAATATTCATTTTTATCAGGTTTTTTTTTAGCTTTTCAGATCTTAGTGTTTTCCAAATTAAGTGGAAGCTAATCCAGGTCCCCTTTCACATGTGTCCTTGCATCCTGTGTCCACATGCGTCCTTCCATCTTCACTCGGTCACCCACTTCCCCATCTCTCTCTAGCCCCACAGCCCCTGTTCCCATATGTTTGTGCTCCCACTCAGCCATCCCATAACTTCCTGTAGCTCTGCATCTCTTTCCTCTTTGCCCACATGGCCCAGCACCCTCTACCCCTTGCGCCCTCACTCTCTTTCAGCCCTTGCTGCAGCAGTCTGCCCGCCCCACTAGCTTTTATGAGCCTGTATGACAGCTCCTGCTTCCCATGCTGTCTGTCTCTGCATAGCTCCGATCTCCTCCTCTGGCCTATCAAGTACTTTTTTTTGCCTGGCTGACTGAGAGCTGCTGCTGTTTTCTGTCACCACAACATTCTGGTGGGTAAAAGGCAGAGCAGCAGCAACTTTTCAGCAGCAGCTTTTTCCATGTCCCCCCCCCCCCCAAAAAAAGCATGACTCATTATTTATGCACATTTGCAATAGTGCAGAATTCCCCCAGGAGTAATTACTAGTTAGCTACCACTAATAGTACTGAAAAGCAAGTACTGAGTTTTTCAGTAGTCAGATTTTGAGGCAATCGTCTGATGAAGATTTGAGGAAAGCTTGCAGAGCTAACTTTAACAGCAGAAATCTTTACCAGGACAATAATTCACTTTATTTCAAGCAATGTACGTGCAAATATAACTTAGCTACACAACTGTTGCTACTGTTTTCATTACAGAGTCCCTGAAGACACCGGCTAGGTTGGAAGAACATTGTCCAAACACAAAGTATTTCATGGGTACCTGTTTCAAAGAGTTTACAGAGCTAAATGCAATAGGTAATAGGTGGGGGGAACCATTTCACTGTGGAATTAGTGAAATTTATTTTCTGAATCCACTGCTAAGCAGTGTCTGTCTTGATCATTTATTTGTCCATGTTCTTGGTTCTAGCTACACTGGAAAACAGGTGTTTCAATCAAGTAATCTTAGCTCAGTTAAAATCCTTCCTTACTGCCCATAAAGACATTTATAAACCTTTTAGCCTAGGTTATAACACAAAAACTATCACATGACCAACTGAAATAATTTAAAGACATAAAATTGAGATTTAACAGGCAATAAGGAGACATTTTTAATCAAATTAAGCTAACAATTGAAAAAAAACCCTTTTTTTCTTAATGACCATGAACAGAATCCACTGACAGCTCACAATAATAAAGCTATCAGTTGACTTTTTACAAAAGCTAAAAGAATCCTTTTGCTTTATGATTGAAGAATGATAATACCCATGACCTCATTTTATGGTTAAAAATCAATGTTTTACTGGAAAACATAACTGCTTTTGTTTAAAAGTACTCACGCTTTACTTTTCACATGGAATATACATTTGAAAACTTGTAAACAGAAAATATCACTCATTCTAAAACTCAGCTGGCTGTTTACCTTAATTTTTTTTAAGTAAAAAATCTTTTGACTAGAAGCACCTTCATGGAACTGTGTCTTTAGCTGTAAGGGCTTGACTATAAGGGGACATCCAGGCAAACTAATCCAAAATAATTGGAAGTGTGAATTTGAAGTGGAGTAGTTAAACATTAAACCCCTCTGTGAACACCCTTACCCACAATTAAAGTAGCTCCACTTTAGTTAACTTTAATTCACTTGCAAAAGAGAATTAAGCCAAACTGAATTAAAGTAATGTAAATTATGACGACAGCATTTACATAGGGATTTAATGCAATTAACTCTTAAAGTGCATTAGTTAAATATTAAAATGTACTAATTTTTCTTGTCTGTCGCTGAGTAGAGAAGCTCTAAATCCATGTCTATGCTATAAAAAGTGAAGTTGACTGAGTTACATCATTTAGTGGTGTGAAAAATCCAGCCCCCTGAGCAAAGTAGTTTAAAATCATTCTAATTAATCCTTAATGTAGGCAGCACTTGGAGAATGGAAGAATTTTTATGTTGACCTAGGATCCTGGCAGTTAGAGGAATCATTTAAGGAAGTGGCCCAAGGAAAGGCTGCCAATTGCCACTGCTTTAGGGTCCCTGGGCCAGAACCCAGAGTAGTGGGCAGGCCTGTGTTCACCTCAACCATTCCCACACCATTACAGAATCTTCCCTTGAAAGGATGGACCAGGACTAGGGAGGGGTTACACCCCAAATGATAGACTAGCCTATGCTGATGATGACTCAATATCATCAGCATAGGCTGTGTGACTTTTGCCTTTAGTAAATGGCCAGAGGCTGTGTGAAACCTCTGAGGCAAACATTAACCACCAGGAAGTACAGGACCCTCGGGGGCCCAGCCAGAGCTTTGCCACATAGCATATAAACAAGGGTATCTTAGGGCTATAACAGATTAAAATCTATTATAAATCTATTTTTGCAATCTATGTATGTCAATGCCTGGTGCTGTTTGGTGATTAATTAACCGGGAGACCTTAGGAAGCATCCATGACTTTGGGCTGATGAGCACCTGAAGAGCTTATTGGAACCCTTGATGGAGGAAATGCCAGCAAAAGGCAAATGAGCAAATTCACTCAGTATTGTTGCCAATGACATTGATGCAGGACAGATTAGGACCGTCAGCTGTGGCTGATAACCAATTTAGGAGTGGAGCCCTGAAAGGCAGGCAGATGGAAGATCTTCTCCACACTGGCAACTCCTGCAGTGTATCTGGTTCCAAGTGTATCAACTCCTTCCCTTCCTTTGATCTGAACTAGAGAAGTCCAAAGGGATGCTGACATACGGAGAGGACACTGCTGGTAACAGGACAACACATAACATGGCAGTTATGGGTTATAAGCTCTCACTCGATTGGTGTAGAGGAGAGCGCCATAGGTCACCTTAGACAGTGGGAGCAATTGCTGCATTCCATTGGTCAGCCACCTCCTGCCACAAAGCCGGGGAGCTCCTAGACAGTGAGGTGCTAACTTGCCACAGTCTGGGGCTAGACCAAAAGTTGAAAGTCAGGTGGAAACCTTGCACGTGGAGAAAATAAGAAGCCAAGAACTTTCTGGCTTGAATTCTGGAATGTCAGGACCATGTGTCCAGGGCTGACAGATGATGAGGCTTTCAGTACATAAGCAGCATGCAGAAGTCAGCTTTGATAGACCATGAGCTGAACTAACTCAGTGATGACATTGCAGCACTTCAGAAAACAATACTTGGAGATGCTGGTTCTGTTCAACAGGTCAATTACATTTTCTTTTGAAAGGTACAAGGAGCAAAACAAAAATCATCTACACGGTGTTTCACTATGACAAGTGGGTTAAGCCACTAGAAACACCCATTGGGAAGACAGAATGTATCATCTCACTTAAGCTTCAGACAATCATTGGCTCTGTGAATACCATTAGTGCCTGTGCACTAACACTCAAATCTAGCCTTGAGGAGGATACATTTTATGACTCTTTGCATCAAGTAGTCAAAAGAATACCAATTTCCAAATTTTTCTCCTTGATGATTTCAGTGCAAGAATTGGTGCATGCAAGAACTCATGGCCAGATTGCCTAGGACATTATTGGGATTGGCAAGGTGAGTAAGAATGGCCAATGACTTCCCAAAACCCAATGTGCATTCATATTTTACAATAAAAGACCCCCACAAAGTGTCAGGGCAACATTCACAATCAGGCACTGGCACCAATTACACCTTGTTATCATCAGAGAGTCCTACTCTTAGGCTATGGAATAACTTAAAGCTTACACTCAAGATCAAAATCCTAGTGTACCAAGCTTGATCCTCAGAACTCCCAGGTGTAGTGGGGATACATGGACAAATTATGCTTATTAGGAGAAAAGGTTAAACAGTTTTCACCTACATTGCTTATGTCACATACTTAACACCAAATAGCAAGATAAAGTCACCAGTGCAGAGCTTCTTCAAAGGGCAGATTTACTAAGGCTACGTCCAGACTGCAAGCTTCTTTTGGAAGCTTTTCCAGAAGAGATCTTCCAAAAAACATCTTCCGAAAGAGTACGTCCACACTGCCAAAAAGCATCAAAAAAGTGATCTGCTTTTTCATAAGATAGCATCGAGACTGATTGGACACTGTGTCGCATACAAGGCCACCTGGAACTACTTCAGGCTGGGCTTTAGGTCACCAGTTGCTTCCGAGTGCTGATGCCGAAGCCGGAGCCCAGCAGAGACATGCACTTAAAGGGATTCCCCCGGATAGCTTCTGCTGCGTGCTTGCGTACCTCATTGAGGGACAGCAAAGCTCTTGCAGTGGTTTCCCAGCTTTTTTGGATGCCACAGCTTTTTCCTTTGTGCCATGGAGCCAGAGCTGCCCTGGGCATGAGATGGCCCCACATGGCCATGCTGCAGTTTCTGCAGCACTTTGTGCCAGCTGTCTTTCTGGTCCTGATCAAGCTCGACCCTGAGCTCATTGTTGGGACCCTCTCCCTGGGTGAGGGAGCAACGCCCTTGCCACTGCCACTCTCAGTGGAGAGGCATTTCTGGAGGCTGGACACCAGTTCCAACTGGTGAGACCGGCTGGTCATGGAGCGGTGGGATGAATAGCAGTGGCTCCAAAACTTCCACATGCAGAAGGCCACCTTTTTGGAGCTGTGTGCCTGGCTCGCACCTGCCCTCTGACAACATCTGCGGCCCGCCACCCCCCCGGAGAAGTGGGTTGCAATTGCTGTCTGGAAGCTCACCACCCCAGACAGTTACTGGTCGGTGGGCAACTAGTTCGGCATGGGGACGTCCACCATCGGGGCCCTCCTTATGCAGGTAATGCACTCTCGGGCTGCAGTCCCTGCTCGGGGTGAGAGGGGGAATACTGGAAAAGGGGGACCCTAGGGAAAGGGGGGTTAGGAGTGTGCAGGGTGGAGTGAGGGTGGGGGAGAAGCCCCATATCCGGGGGGTTTCGCCATCCCGCCCTCACACAGCCCTGCTGCTAGGGAGTTGGCCTTATGGGGGTGGCTCCTGAGGTGTTTAAGGGGAGGAAGGGGATGGGAGGGAGGTGGCCACCTCCCAAGGGCTTAGGTACTCCCTCCCTCATTCTCTGTTTTGTGTGTTTGTTTGTTTCCTTCTGCAGGTTGTGAGGGCCATCAATTCTATCCTGCTGCGCAGGATCATCTGCCTGCAAGACCTGGACCCCATCATGGCCGGATTTGCTGCCCAGGGGTTCCCAAACAGCAGGGGAGTGATTGATGGGACCCACATCCAAGCCTGTGCACCTCAACATGGAGCAGCACAGTGCATCAACCACAAGGGCTACTTTTCTATGGTGCTACAGGCCCTGGTCGACCACTGTGAACAGTTCAGGGACGTTTTTGTTGGATGGTCGGGCAGGACACATGGTGCTCGCATCTTCAAAAATAAAAGCTGGAGGCAGGCACATTCTTCCCCCACCAGGACTTTGCGGTTGGGGGCGTGCAGATGCCACTGTGCATCGTGGGGGACGTGGCTTACCCCCTGATGCTGTGGCTAATGAAGCTTTATACTGACAACCTGGACCCCAGCAGGGACCAATTTAATGTCCACCTGAACCGGGCCAGGATCCAGGTCGAGTGCACCTTTGGCCCCCTGAAGGCACGTTTCAGGTGCCTCCTGACCCGCCTGGACATGGGGAAGCACAACATCCCTGAGGTAGTGTCAGCATGTTATGTCCTCCACAACATTGTGGAAAGAAAGGGGGAGGCCTTCCTCTCATGGAGGGGGGCAGACACCGGCTGCTGGGGGGGACCCTTTGAGCAGCTGAAAACAGCTGCCATCTGCCAGGCCTATCAGGCCAAGGTGTGGATCCGGGAGGCCCTGAGGGAGAGTTTCTCTCAAGGACCCCAGTACCTCTCCCCAGGACCTCCCTCTCAGGGGCCTCTGGCTTGTTGTACTATTCCTTTCCCACCATAACCCCTCCCTTCGCCCCTTCCCTGACTTCTCAATAAAGACACTTGTTTGGTTTTGAACACAACGAACTTTGTATTTGTCTTTTTAAAAAAATGGGGGAGGGAGCTCATAACCTGGAGGGGGAGGAGGACTCATAACCTGGAGGGGGAGGGGGCCTCCAAGTGGTGTGGGGGGCGTCTGGATGTGCCACCTCAGGTGTGGGAAGCTCGTTAGACTTGGGGTTGGGTGGGTCCTGGCACCACAGGGGGCTGGGCAAGGAGGGAGGGTGGAGCAGGGTCAGGGATGGCAGGGGTGCATGGGCATTGCTTGAGAGGGCATGGGCATCACTTGGGGGCAGAGGGTGGGAGAATGGGTATAGCAGGGAGGTCAAGAGGGTGGTAGGCAGGAGCAGCCACAGCAGCTGGGTGTGCCATCATTTCCCTCATGTTGGCACACATGCTATCACACCGCTGCATGAGCAGGTTCCACGCATGGTTCTGCCAGACTGTGTCCTCCCGGATCTTCTGCCCCAAAGTCTGCTGCATGTCATGCAGGACACTGACATGCTGCCAGATCAGGTCTTCCTGGACCATGGTACACTTTTGGTTCCCCTGGGCTCTGGTGGCTGGCTCAGGTCGTGTCTCTTACCCCTCAATCCTGACTGGTCCAGCCGGGGAGAATACAAAGAGGGAGAGGCAGTCAGTCATCCATGTAGACACTGTCCCTGAGGCCATGTCCTCCTCTGTGAGCAGCAACCAACACTCCTTGGGCCAGAGGACGGGGGTATCCTGGGAGCAAGGCCATGTGTGGCCTGCACAGCAGACCCTGCCTCACAGGGGCCCTGAGGTGTCCAGGGGACCATGCTGCCCACTTACTTCCCTCTCCTCCTCCCCTGACCTGCAGGCAAGGGAAGTGTCCAGCCCCAGTGGGATCCCCCCATGGGCAGCAGAGGAGCCAGGAGCAACCTGGCCCATCCTGGGGCCTGCACACACACCTGGGCCTCTCAGCACAGCCCACGGGAGTGGGTGCTGCCTTGCACATGCAAGCGTGCCCGTGTGCTTTGTGCAGCACTCCTTGGTATGTCTGGGGTCGTGCCTGAGCCTTTGTGGCTAGCTTGCTTCCAGCCGCGGCAGGTGGGGAGAGGGTGTCTCCCCCCACCCCTGGGGCCATACATGTGTGTGGCCTCCCCTGCACCTTGGAGCAGAATCCCAGGCATGCTCAGGGGCTGCTTGCTGAGTCTGTGTGGCGCTGCATGTGGTTCCATGTACACGGTCTGCAGCACAATGTCTAGCCCGAGGAGGCCAAGTGACGCTCCCACCTTTCCCTCTTTGCGCCCGTCTCCCCCGCCCTGTGTGTGTGACAAACTGAGAACACTCACCTGAAGATCCCTCCCTGATGTCAGAGGAGGCCTGGGAGATGTCCTAGCTCACAGGAACCAGCTCCAAGGAGAGCGTAATGGAGGCCGCGTCATCCACCTCCTCCGCCGCCGTGACCTCTGGCAGGGTGACGATGGGTGTGTTGAGGCCGGAGTCCACCACGATGGATGGGGAAACAGCTTCCCTACTGCCCTGTTGGAAAGCAACACGGGGGCATACCACGGCGAGGGGTGGCTCTGCTGAAAGCCGGTTCCCACTTTGCTCTAGCTCTCGGGCAGGTAGAGTGTCAGATCGGCGGAGCCAATGCCTCCTTACCCACGTTTCCCATCCCTGGGTGACTTTCTCCCTTATTAGGGTTCGCTCAGAGGTTATAGGCGGACCCCTGGACCAATCCCAGAGTCTCTCCTTTAGTACAATCTTCCGTCCTCATCCTTTGGCCACCTCTAGGTCCTCTGTTTGGCCCTATATATTGTGTGCGCGCAGTAATCAGTCCCGTGGTGAACAGCGCCACCTGTCTATGGAGGCTCTGTCTCTCTGCTCGGTGGGGTGGGAGTAGGGGGACCTGGGCCCTCCCACTCCTCCGGGTTCCAGCTCAGGGCCCTAAAGGTAGGGGCAGCTGCCGCTACCTGGCTGGCGGGGGCAATCCCCAAAACCCGCCAACCACTCAGTCTTCGGGCCTGCTCTTCTTACCCACGTCCATACTCACCGCTCGCGGCATCTTCCTGGGGCTGCTCTCTCCCTGGCCAGTCACACCTGATTGTGTCTGGGAGTCCTCCCAGCCTCTGGCCCATTGGGACACCTCCAGGGGCCGGTGCTCGATCCCCTGACCCTCCTTCATGCTTGGCCCCTTCAAGGCCGCTTGCAACCTGGTCGGCAGCAGCAGGTGAGGGTGGGACATTCCCATCCTCCGTCGGGTGAGCAGGCATCTTCCCAGTCGGTGGCCCAATACCTCCTCCCTCCCCCTTGCTCTCCCCACTCCCAGCGCTTAAAACGCCCGGCACCCGGCTCGTGCATGCACCCCGTCACACCCCCAGGATTTGGTGAAACTGCTGGTAGTAGGGGCAGGTGTGGGGTCCTGCCCTGGAGCATGAGCTGAGCTTTTTGGCCCTCATGTATGCCTGGTGGAGCTCTTTGACTCTTACTCCAGGCCTGTTCCAAGGTCCGGGGTGGGTGTCTGCGCTCTGCCAGGGAATCGATCATCCAGCCATAAATGTCAGCATTCTGCCACTTGGAGCGGAGATCCTGCAGTGTCTTCTTGTCCTACAGCTCGAGGAGGGTCAGGATTTCTGCTCCGGACCAGGCGGGTCCCCCTGAGTGGGTCCTGGAAGCCCTGTGACTGCTCCCTGTGAGGACCAGGGAGGAGTTGGGAGGCTTGAGTCTGGGATGTGTTGGAAATGCCTGTGGCAGAGACAGCCACACGGTCAGGGTGCTGCTTCCAGGCCAGCTTCCTGCCACAAGGCTTGTGCAGGGTACCTGCAGCTTTAAGAGAGGCCAGGAGACAGGAACTATAGAGTTGTGTGTTCAAAAGCTTCAGCGGGGTAGCCAAGTTAGTCTGTACAGGAAAAACTTTAAAAACAACAAATGGTCTGGTGGCATTTTAAAGACTAACAAAATATGTAGATGGTATCATGAGCGTTCATGAGCACAGCCCACTTCTTCAAATGACCAGAGTGTTGGATGTCCTGAACCAAAATAAATGAGGGAAGAAGGGAGGGGGGGAGGAAGGAAAAAAATGGGAAGCGGGGACAGAAAGAGGCAGAGGGTGGAAGGGCGGGGCATCAAGCGGAAGGAGCAGGGCCAAGATATTTCCAGGTTCCCCACCCCTAGACAATGATTGGTCTGGGGGTGAGGGAGTGCCTTTGCCCCCACCCCAAGTTTTCCCAAGATGCTTAAACCCCTGGGGTGCATCTAGTCTGGCAAGATTTTGTGCAAAAGTGGCCACTTTTGTGCAAAAACTTGCCAGCTGTCTACACTGGCCGCTTGAATTTGCGCAAGAGCACTGACTTTGTAATGTACAAATTCAGTGCTTCTTGCGCAAATACTTTGATGCTCCCGCTCAGGGATAAGCCCTCTTGTGCAAGAATACTTGCGCAAGAGGGTCAGTGTAGACAGGCACCTTAATTTTTTGCACAAGAAAGCCCGATGGCTAAAATGGCCATCAGAGCTTTCTTGCGCAAAAGCACGTCTATACTGGGCATGGATGCTTTTGCGCAAAAGCACTTTTTGCGCAAAAGCATCCGTGCCAATCTAGATACTCTTTTGTGGAAATACTTTTAACGGAAAAACTTTTCTGTTAAAAGTATTTCCGCAAAATCATGCCAGTCTAGACGCAGCCCTGGTGTGGGAGGGGACTTCCCTCGCTCCCCTGCCCTTAGGCCAATTAGGGCCTGGGGCGGAGGGAGCATGCGAAGCCTCCTCTACTCCTCCCACCCCCCGCAAGCAGCGTGCGGTGCTTCAAAGTGCCACATGCTCCTGGCAGGGCGGGAGGAGGTTTCATGTGCTTGCCTGCCCTCAGGCCAGTTAAGGTCAGGAGGCAAGGGAGCATGCAATGCTTTGAAGTGCCACATGCTGCTCACGGGGCAAGGACACAGCGGAGAAGGCTTTGAGTGCTCTCCCGCCCCAGGTCCTAATTGGCCTGGGAGAGGGGGAGCAGCAGGGCCACCATGGGCAGGATCCACCCACTAGGCAGGCCAGATCCAGCCCATGAGGCCCTTTTGCTCACCCCTGATCTAGACCATAAGCCGCAGTTCTCACCATCTCTCATAGATGAAAGGGTGCCAACAATGTGCTGTCTGGGGAAGTTACCATTTTGATATGAAACACGAATAACAGATTTTAAACCATCACTTCCCCACTTTTCCTTCCCTTTCCTCCCCCTCCGTATTTTCTCTACCATTGTAGTGCACCTGTCACCATGCAACCTTGACCTTTATAATACATCCTTAATTTTTGTTGCTTTGGAAATTAATAGGAAATTAATGCCAGACTCTTAATGAAATCAAGTTTGATTGCATATATTTGAGACTCTCTCTCTCTCTCTCTTTCTCTGCACAGAGCCTCTCAATTGTGTCTCTATTCAAAGCAGATTCTTAAATATACAGCACCATTTTGCACTGAAAATATGGAAAACTCAGTTGGTGTTTTAAGTAACTGGAGAAGCAGTAAGAATATTTGTTTGCTGTCCTTTTTTACTCCTCAAATAAAAAGGGAGAAAGAGCAGAAGAGATTGCTTGTTCTTTGTTGAAACTGAAGGTTACTAATGGAGAATTTTCTTCCTTTCTATTTTATGTTTTCATCTCATAGTGCGGAGCTGATTAGCTTATTAAATTTTTTTTCTTGATGTACTCCTCTGGTTATGTTTTCTCATAATTTTGCTAATATGGAGTTGGGGGCAGGGCATGGGAAGTAAAGAAGAAAGCATGTCGTGGACGATGTTAGGATGTCTTCTCAGTTATTGGTTGACCACTGCCTGATGATTGGGTCATTAGGAGTAAACCTTTCAGTCTGCGCTAATGGAGCTGAAATACAGAAACCAAATTTACAGGTAAGGGGAAAATTCCATTTCTGAATAGCTGTTTGGACACCTGACTCCAATATTTTCTCTTCAATAAAAATGCTTCTGAAAGCAGTTCTCTAATTTTGTGCTTCATTAATGACATTGAAGGAGCTTTGCAATTCAGTATTCCTTTCTCATAACAGGTCTCAGTCGGTAAGAGATACATAGACAGTGAAATCTGTTGCATGTCTGATGCTGTCCGAGAACTTTCTCCTGTGATACCATTAATTTTAGCTGATGCTGTTCAGTATGCAGGAGATAATGAGGTCTTAGTAAAGTGAGAAACACTTATTGCTGGACAGATAAGTACGTGTAAAGAGCAATAAGATGGTGTAGGGAAATCTAAAAAGGTTCTGTAGACATAGGTAAAAAAGAACTTCAGCAAATATGCCACTTTAAAATTTGTGTATTTTATTTAGTTTACTAATTAAATTGTACATAATTTGAATGGACTCCAAAGGCAACTTTTTCAAGTTAGTTATTTTTGTGGACATTTGAAGGGCTTGTCGATTTTTAATGACTGAATAAAATTTGCACTTCTACAATAAACTAATATTTGTAAGTATGAAGCATATCATTCAGTTACCCTTAGAAAACAAAAAAACAACTACAACATTTGTTCAAAGCATCACAGGCTGCAATAATGTTACTATAATCTTTTGGACCATTATTAAAGAACAGTATAATATTTTTGTATAAGATAACATGTGAGGCTGAATAAAATTCCTAAATCGTATAGTAAATCTCGTACAAACTAAGTGTATACTTTATCAGGAGATCATTAAACCACAAACATTAAGGTGTACTGTAGCAAACAGCCACAGCTTCAGCAATTCTATTTAGATTTTATAGTGCTGGGTGTAGAGGTATGTTTAAGAAAGATTATGATTTGGAGATGCTCGTAAGGGACAGTGTTGAGTGTGGGAATTTGAAGTGGAGTTTGAAATACCAAATGTTTGTGAGTAGAAGCTCACTACAGAACCTCTCCAGATTGTTTTATTGTTTGTTCATTTCTCAGTAACTCATTCATTATTCAATAGACCCCAAAATTGTTAAAATGGAGATCATATACCTACTGAGAGAGTTCTATTTGTTTATGGAATGAAATCCTTGCCCCACTGAAGTCCATGGAAGCTTTGTCACTAATTTCAGTGATGTCAGGATTTCACCCATCAAACAGAAAAAATCATGGATGCTGTAAATAAAACAGAAAAATAAGTATCCAAGTACCACAGTATATATATATGCAACAGTGAAGTTGAATTATTGAAATAGGAAAGGTGCTTTCTGTCTGAAGTGTAGAAATGTGTGGGAAAAATGTATTATTAGTTTATTTTTAAAACCATCCACAGGCTCTTCTTTCCTGCTAAAGCAATAGAAGGACAAAAATGTTTATTTGCAATACAATTGAAAAATAAAAGCAAAAAATAAGGATCTGAACCATTGGCTATTGAATTTGATGGAATACAAGGAAATAAAAAGCATAGAAAGATGATAATCATTACGATAACAATCAAAGAATGTTGGGGTGAAGCACTTTGCTCTCCCTCCAATTCAGTGTCTCTCTTCCCAACTGCAAACATCCATCCTGGTGCCGTTGGCTCCAGGATTTCCCTTCAGAGTGAAAGCTAATGGAAGGGCTGATGTTTATCAGAATTAAAATAGAACCCTAAAATAAAAGGTTAATCACAAAAAAATAAAGGAACAACAAACATTCTATCGGAAGACCAAACAATACCTGAACTTTATACCTGAATATCAGTTTACACACACAAACTATTTACCAACCAGTGCTGTTAAAAATGAAATAATAAATTGCATCTACCTTTAGCATCTATATATTTTAAAATAAGTTTTCCCATGTATTTTTTCACTTTATTTTGATTTATTGTGAAGAATTTAGTACTTTTTGTTAAATATATTGAGCACTGAAAAGCAGCAAGTGATTACAGGTATTTGAAGTTGTATATTGCCAAACTATTTAAAATACAATCTTAAACATATGCATTCTGATCCCAGACAAATCTATCTGTATATTTTAGAAATGTGCATCTGTCTGTCTGAGTCTGTTCAGAACTCCTAAATGGGAGGTGCTGGGAATGGGACTGTTTTCCATAACATGGAATGGGATAGCGTACAGAGAGAAGAGGCGCAACATTGACAGTGGCCACTGGGAACAGCAAGTGCAGAGGAGAGCTAAACTGCAGATTGACCACTGGGGTATCTGCACTACCAAGACAGTGGCCAGCTGGGGCTTGCCATCTTGCCAGCCACCAGACCGGGTAAATAGCCCCCCTGCCCAAAACCTCCTCCGCCCGCCCTTGGCTGCAATCCCAAAGACAAGACATCCCTGCCAGCCAGAGGTGCTGGGGAAAGAGGGAAGTCCACTGCCAGCTGGGAAGGAGGCTGGATGGGGGAGAAAAGGCCCTCCCGGCTGGGATGTGGAGGAGAGAAAGTCCCACTGAACGGGGCCCCACACCCTGAGACATCCCCCCTCACTTCCCAACCCTCACTCTTGTACCTCCCCAGCCTCCTCCCCTCAGTCCCTCCTCAACCCTTCCACCCTGACTTCTGCACCTCTACCACCACCACCACCAGGCCTTGCCTGAAGGATCTGGACAATGCCGGGTAAGACTTCTAGTTCAAAATAATCATAATATTTTTAGTGTGAAAGTTTCAAGTGAATGTAGCGCCAATAATTAAGAAGAGTTGATGAAAACAGATCTTAGTTTCACATGTATTTACATTATTCTATCTCCTTGGAAACCCACTGCTGCAGATGGATTTGGTGTTCCTTGGCTAAAAATAGCTATTTAGCTGTTCCTTAATAATGACAATAGGAAATACTGAATAAAACTACAAAATAGTGTTACTAATTTTAAAGTTGCCTAATGATTCAGGTATTCTGGATGCACTACAGATCTATATTTCTTACCCAGAGTTCCCTGTTAGATGCTCCCAGGCATTCACCAACCTTGTGGAAAAGAGTTCAAAAGCCTTGGTTCCAGAGCCCAATGAGAAAAGTGTGTGTGTATGGGCGATGGGCTACGTTGTAAGGGTCAATTGTGGAATAACTCTGGATGTGTGAAGTATAGGGGTGGTGAGGCCTGCATTTCCCCCTTTTCCCATCTCCCCCCCTTCCTCTTCCCTACTACTGATGAGCCAGAAGCAAGCCTCTAGGAACATACACCATTGTAGCAAGACCAAATTGTAGATAAGGGTGGGAAAATGACAATCCTGTTTACCTAAATGTACTGATCATGTAAACAAAGTCAAAGGACAAGCAGTACAACTGAGCAATACTGTAACAAGCAATGAGTAACCCCCGGAAATTTCCAAACTGCCACAAACAAGGTAGAGACACAGTATTTAAAGCTGCACCAGAGCACAGCAATTTGGACCTCACCGATGGGCTTTGGGTACCAGTGCCTCGGAAGCTGAGACAGTCTCCCACTTCATCCGCAGCTGAAATGGGTTCCCTGGCTAGCAGAAGGGATGTAAGAATGCCACTTTTCCTATCATGTTGTTCTTTTAGTTAAGGGGCACAGCTGTCAGGAAATAAACTGCTTGTGTTTGATAGATACCAGTGTAGCATGTCTTTGTACTTTGAGAACCTAGTGTTGGACCTAAGACTTACTCTTGCCGGCAACATAGGTAGAAGGTAATAAAGCTGACACCTGGGAATTAAACATACATTAGAGCTGCATCTTGAGTTCTAATCCTACTTCAACTAAAATCGGTAGAATTGATTTCAATGGGAACAGGATCAAGCCCTGACCTTATTAATAGTTTCTCTGCATTAGTTCACTTTATGTAAGTAAAAACTTACATTTTGCTTATTTTTATTGAGAAATATTTAATGAAGTTATACTCCTTTTTATAGTTTGTATGTTGATGGTTGAAAGCAGTTGAGTTGGCAGTGTGGTGTTCTGTTAATATTTAAGCTATCTTCTTCCTCACTTTCCCCCTCCCCCTCCACATACAAAAGTTTAAATGTATTACATCTCCAAAAGTCAACCATTGTTTAGCCGCTTTTATTAACATCTGTATAAATCAGTACTTTTAATTGTTTTCACCCTGATTAAATTTTGCTAAACCATGATAACCAGGCTGTTTTTTCACTTAAAAAAGCCTGTATGTGTGTTCATTATTTCAAAATAATTAGAGTAATTACATTTGTCTTAAGAAAGATATGTATTAAAATCACTAGAAGGTCTTCTGTTTGCCACAGCAAAGGAATCTCAGCACCATTTTCTTTTATTCTTGGGAGGAGAATCTGGATATTTTGTTCATTTAAGAAATTGTTGTCATACTTTAGAAAACAGTTTTACAGTCTTAACATGTTACAGTATTTTTTGTTGTTGTTGTTAACAGATATTTAGCACAGGCAAAATACCACTACTATTCTGCATTACACTGAGGCTACGTCTATATTGCACATTCTTGCACAAGAAGATATGCAAATAATCTTCTTATGAAAATTTTGCTTATCTTCTTGCGCAAGAATGCGCAATGTAGACATAGCCTGAATCTTTTTTTGCCTTCAGACTTCTCTTTGTCTCACTGATTATGCCAGAAAATAAAACAAATGACAGACCTGAATGTGTTTTTTTCCCTTTAAATATTATCTGTGCACTTTTTACTAGAGATCAGATTTCTTGCTTAATTTTATAGTATTGAGTGAGGCATGTCTTCTGCTTTCATGTGCATTATATGTAGCATTAAAATATTACAAGTTATAGTGATATTGATCATTTACAGGGGATTAAATATTTAATAATGAATTCCTTTTGGATGACAATGCAGTGAGTTCCAAGAGTGATTTGAAGAAAAGTCTACATATTAGTTTGATTAATTGAAATGAATATAAGGATTTGTTTCATTATAAAAAAGAGAATATTAACATTATTAATAAAGTAGATGGATTGGTAAATGTATTATAAAATGCATATATATTATTGTGTTCCTTTATATGAGAACAATAACATTAATCATAGGAGACCTTCTTATTGAAAATCATCTATTGCATAGCAATGCATGCAAAGCAAAGTCAATTTAAAGTAAAACAGAGTCTAGTAATATGCACTAACTTCATATATCTTGTATAAAACTAACATGATAAGTTATAAGGTGAGCTTATGTGGAGCTATTAAGTATCTCAAAATATATTTCAAAAAATACAAGATGTAAGTGTTTCCTGTATTCCAAGAGGCAGCTTTACAGCTGTAATGGAATTTTGCCAGTTTGGCATGAATCTTTTTATTTCTAGAAATAGAAGCAACAATTTTATCTACTGAGAGTAATAATGAGTTTTGGCTCATATTGCCTGTCACTACGTTTGCGTTATGCCAGATAATGACGGTAGCACAGAGAAACAGAAAACAAAATACCTTATGCAGTGAGTTCAGAACAGACAGAAGTACTGTGATTTGCTGTGTGGCTATGGCTTTTCAGCAATTTTCTGCATTAATTATCTTTGGGGGGAAATTTTAATTATTTGTTGATTATTAAATGATTTGTTGATTAAAACTTCCACACTATCAAACCATATATGCGAAGACAAAATGTTTTATCATTAAAAGAAACTCATTAATCTCGTTTCTAATTCAGTTCTCTAATTTTATTTTTCAGGTATTCATTTTCTTTCTTTCACCATTAGTGGTTAAGCGGGTATTACAACATTTTCCAATTTTTTTAAAAAGGTAAGCTTTTATGGAATCAGTACCATTTCAGGCACATCCACTTTCCTGGCACAACTAAACCCTTACCTTGTTTGAAGTTATGATAAGAGGAAGTTGTATACAAATGTGGTGGTTCCAGCTCTTGCTATTTAGGAGGTTTTATTAGACGGACGGACAGACAAACTGTCTTAAATATATAGTAGATGATGCATATAAGGAGGGAAATATTATAAGAGATGCTTTGGAGTAGAGTAACCCACCCCATGCTAACAGGTAATGGATTCAGGGCACACAGCACCAAAATTCAAGAAATGGATGGGTAAGAGTTAAAGGGCTCTAAGATGCCAGTGTGATTGTCAAAAGAACCAGGAGATCTGGAACCCTGTGTTGATCAGACTTTACAGGACCTGACCAACTGAGCAGATTCTGTAAGATTGGGCTGACAGTGGGACAGATTTGACTCTACATGATTTACATGATGCTGCTAGCTTTGCAGGACAGAAGCATACAGGCACAGAGCACCTCCTAGTGGGTACTTGACCACCATGGTATCTAATTGGGTTCATAGATTAGGATTAGTTGGGTAGGAACTGAGTTTTTGGCCCTTGACCAGTAGGGCATGGGACAGACCCAGACCAGATGGCTGCCACATACTAATGGAGGGAAGACATGCTGGGTTTAAAAAAAGGGGGGGGGGCAAGCTGAAGTGCAGCATAATCACGCAGGAACCTGGGGGTCAATTAGAGCTTGCTAGAAGCTACAGGCTAATTACACACCTGCAGCCAATTAAGGCCTGTGGCACTGCTTTAAAAGGTCTCCCCCCAGGTAAGGAAAGAGGCGGGGGAAGGAAAAGAGTGAAGGACTGGGAGGAGGAAGTGTGGTGTAGAAGAGCTGTGTGGGTGTGGGTGTGAGCAGAGGACTGAGAAACAGGTACCAAAGGAAAGGTGCTGGATCATTTGGGAGAAGTGGCCCAGGGAAAAGCTATGAGATTGAGAGTGGCAGTAACCCTGTCTGTTTCCACTGCCTTAGGATCCCTGGGCTGGAACCCACAGTAGTGGGCAGGCCCAGGTTTCCCCCAAACCTCCCTAGGACATCCCAAAAACATGCCCTGAGAAGGGAGATCAGGACTCTAGAGCGGAGTTTTCCCTCAAACTTATGAACTAAACTGTGATGAGGATGGCTCAGTAGGCTATGGCTCCTGCCTCTAGTAAATCGAAAGAGACTATAGAGGACCACAGGGAGCCTCTGAGGCTAACACTATCCACCAGTAGCGTGAGATCCATTGGGAATGGCCAAAGCTTTGCCACAGGCAAACGGGCTGGATACAACTCTTGTACATAGCTTGGGATTTTCTAATTTTATTTAAATATGTTTTGTGTGTTTTTTCAAATAAACTGTTTTTGTTGTTTCATATCATAGAGGACAAAAGTGTGCTTGAGAATGGGGAAGAAACTCCCCAAAGTCCAGGAAACATACACAAATAGAGAAGTCAAATTTTAATTGGTTAGAGCTGCAAGTATGGCCCTTGTGAGGGCTTGAGCCATACATTTAATTTATTAGAAAGGGTCCCCTAGACTTACAGAACCTGGGTCTTGTTACTGTCATTAGCAACTGGCAGAAGAACTACAAATAGTTCCGCTGCTTACAACCTCCTCTAGTAGTAATGATAGACTCTCCGCTACTTAAGCAAAATTCAGTAGTACCCTTCACAGGAATACATTTCAGGGTTTGTGTCATTAAATAGGAAAGCTGAGCCTGAAGAAGTAAAGTGCAAATATGGCATATGCACCCACTGAGCATGTAGACACGGAGGCTATATCTACACTGGCGGGTTCTTGCTCCAGAAGTATGCAAATGAGGCTAAGCATGGAATATCACTGAGCCTCATTTGCATACTTGATGAGCCACCATTTTTGTGGAAGAGGCTCTTGCACCAGAAGGAACATCTACACTATCCCTTCTTGCGCAAGAAAAACCCTCTTGTGCAATGCCGTTATTCCTGAAAATAATCTGCAAAAACAGCAACAAAGTGTTTTTTATCCATGAAAGCTTGTGCCCAAATACATCTTTTAATCTTTAAGGTGCAACAGGACTAGTTGTTTTAAGTTTTACCAGCACAAGTGCTCTCGTCCACATCACTGTATTGGCAGGAAACCACTGACATAGCCAGTACTGCTTCTTGGACTGGTTTTATTTTGTCCAAGGAAGAGCTGTCTTCTGTTTGCGTAATGCTACTACCCAGGCAACAACTGCACATTGGTTGTAAGCTTCTTAGCATATACATAGCCTTAGGGAACATTCATTTGAATCCCAAACAGCTGTTGAATCCATATTCTTGACCTTAGTTATTTGTTATTTGTAAACATTCACACAAATGGAATTTTGTTTGCATTAATGTTTATCCCTTACATGAATACTCATTTTCGCATGCAAGCAAGATTATTTCTGTGTAAACAAGTATAGTTACTATCATTTTTTCCTGTTTATTGTCCACTACTCTCTTAAAAGGTTTCAGTCACCGAGTAAGAAGCAAAACAATACAATATGAATCATGCAATTTGATTAATGAATAGTCAAGGTAAATTATTTACAAGCACATCTATCAGCTGAAATTTGTTCACATAAACAATTTATTAAGTAATTACCTATTGCAAATAGATTTGTAAAAATCAAATGTAGTTTGAACAAGAAGACCTAAATCTAAAATTGTCTTTCACAATAAATAATCCAGATATCTCATTTTGTGAGTATCAGTATTCATGATTTAATTGAAATTACCCTCCAACTCTCCCTAGATTTTGACACATGCTCACTGGCCAGAGGGTGGGTGATTTTTTTGATGGGTACTTTGTGGTAATGTTTTGTATGTAATTTTTACTTCTTGCATCCTCTTGTTAGTAACTGGATACATTTGTAAAAATAACTCATTTTTGTTTGGAAACCAATATGTGTCTTTTTTAGAGACCACATCTACTTTTGCACTTATCCCAGGTGATACAACTGAGACCAAAGCAAATTGCCATACTTAGTGGCTTATAGATTAAGTCTTTGTGGTTTGCCTGTGTTTATATTTACTGTCTGGATTTCTATCTAGACTTTTTTAAGGCACTCATTCTCATGGTATCTGAGAGGAATAAACATTAAACAGGATCCAATAAGTGGATGATGGAAAAAATTGTTGAATTTTTTTTCTCTCAAAATGTGTGCATGTGATGGGATCCTCAGAATAAAACCTGGAACTAGAGAACTACTGCTGTACCCCCTTATCTCTCTAGACTTGGCTGACTCAGGCTATGTCTAGACGACACTGATTTATTGAAAAAGGTACGCAAATTGCGTTCCCCAATTTGCATACCGTTTTCCAATAATTTTTTTGTTTACACTGGGCCAAATTTCAGAAAAGCCTCCTCTTTCAGAAGAGCCCTTCTTCCTCATGGAAGAGGGAAGACAGGGCTTCCAAAAGAGTGTGCCTGCTCTTCTGCAAAAAAAAGTAGAAGAGCAGATGCGTTCCTTGGACGTGGCAGAGTTTTTCCGGGATACCAGAAGTATCACAGAAAAAACCCATACATTGGGCATAGCCTCACAATGCTTTGCTAGTGAGAAGCAGCAAAGCCCTTTAGGTGCTACTATCCCTCGGGTATTCCACAATCTCTTTTGGAAGCTTGTGTCAGTGCTTAACTACCCTTATAAAATGTTCCCTAATATTTAACCTAAATCTCCTTCTTTACAGATTAAGCTAAGTATTTTTTGTCTTGCTTATAGATGATATGGCGAACAATTCATCAGAGTCCTTGTTATAATAGCGCCTAATATATTTGAAGACTGTACCGTCTCTCCCCTCAGTCTTCTTTCCTCCAAACTAAACATTCCCAGTTTTTTTAACCTTTCCTCATACATCAGGTTTTCTAAACCAATTTTTATCATTGATGTTTCTCTCCTCTGGACTCTCTCCAATTTGTCCCCCCCTTTCTAGAGTTTAGTGCCCAGTAATAGATACTGTAGTACTACAGCTGTGAATGTTCAACAGTGTCAAGTAGAATGGGACAGTAACCTTCCCTCGTCTTACGTAACATATCCCAGAATAAAAGTAGCATTTTTCTTACAAGCATTTCTTATTTATTACTGTGCATACCTTTCAGGTATGTCTACACTACAGCGCTATTTCAAATTAACTTAATTTGAAATAGTTAATTCGAATTAAGCTAATTTGAAATAACGCATCTAGACACAAAATCCAATTTGAAATAGCGTTTTTCTATTTCTAAATAGCGTGTCCACACTGATTGGATGCTGGATCGCATTTAAGGGCAGCTGAAACCGGTTCCAGCAGGGCATCAGGTCAGTAATTGCTTTGTGTGGCTGCTGACTGAGGTTATCTGAGGCTCGTGCTTAAAGGGACCCCCTTGGACAGCTGGTTCTCAGCTTTCCCGCTTGCTTGCCTACCTCGCTGAGAGACAGAAAAGTGTTTTCCTCTAGGGCTGCTTTGGTCACTCTCATTTGGGAGACCACAGCACTCGGCACCATGGAGCCAGAGCTGCCCCTGGGCACTTTGGTGCTCATTTTGAATATGTTGCTGCAAGTCTGGCAGCAATTTCTGGAGGCTGCCTGGCACCTTCTGCTGCAGGCCAGCAGGGGCTATAGAGGAGCAGCAGCAGCGCCCGGACACCACCATGCCCCGCTGAATCTGGCGTCTGGACACCAGCAGTGACTGGTGGGACCACATCATCCTGGAGTGCTGGGGAGACCAACAGTGGACCCAGAACTTCAGGATGAAGGACACCTTCCTCGAGCTCTGAGACTGGCTCACCCCTGCTCTGCAGCGATGGGACACATGCATGAGGCCCGCCATTCCCCTCCACAAGCGGGTGGCCATCACCCTATGGAAGCTCTCCATGCTGGATAGCTACCAATCCACTGGCAACCAGCAGTGCTCATGCAGGTACGGCAGTCACCGGCCACTGGGCCAGGAGGGGGAGGCTGCAAGGAGGAGATGGCCTTCCCCAGGAAAAAGGGGGGGAGGTGGTATAAGTGCCCTCCCTGGGAGGGTTTGATCTGTCCCAGCCGCACTACAGACTGCCCGCAGTGGCCAGGATTGCAACGGGGGTTGCTCCTGGGAGTGGGGTACAGGGCAGTGGCGGGGAACTAACACTCCCAGCCACCTGGGCACCCCAGTGACCCTCGGCTTTGTGTTTCTCTCTGCAGGTGGTCAAGGCCATCAACAGGGTGCTGCTCTGCAAAGTCATCCGCCTCACCGACCTGGACGTGGTCATCCAGGGGTTTGGCGCCCTGGGCTTCCCTAACTGCGGGGGGGGGGGGGCAATCAACGGGACGCACATTCCAATCCATGCCCCGGAATAGCAAGCCTCCCTGTACATCAACTGCAAGGGG
Organism: Pelodiscus sinensis; assembly: GCF_049634645.1. Lineage (NCBI taxonomy): Eukaryota > Metazoa > Chordata > Testudines > Trionychidae > Pelodiscus > Pelodiscus sinensis. The sequence goes on from NC_134717.1 coordinate 37,055,938, forward strand.
TACTTCTCCGTGATCCTGCAGGCCATGTCTGACCACCGGGGCCAGTTCACGGACATCAATGTGGGCTGGTCCGGCAAGGCACACAACTCACGGGTGTACCGCAACTCCTCCATGTGCCAGAGTCTGCACGCAGAGACTTTCTTCCCCAAGTGCCACATCAGGGTCGGGGACATGGACATGCCAGTGTGCCTGCTGGGGCATGCGTCTTACCCCCTACAGCCCTGGCTGTTGAAGCCCTACATGGGACACCTGAACCTCTCTGGGCAGGCCTTCAATGCCAGGCTCAGCAGTGCCTGCATTGTGGTCGAGGGGTCCTTCGGCTGACTGAAGGCCCGAGTTAGATGCCTCTTCACCCACCTCGACCTCTCCAAGCACAATATTCTGCATGTGGTAGCAGCGTACTGTGTGCTCCACAATTTATGTGAGAGAAAGGGGGAGGCTTTCCTGCCAGCCTGGATGGCAGAGGCTGACCGCCTGGCTGGCCAGGATGCACAGCCCCTGTGCTGCCTATAGTGTGGTGTGTGGTAGGGAGAGGGGAGATGTGCCCTGCCTCTGTGTAGAGGGGGTATCTGGAGGGAGGGCAGTGTGCAGTGTCTCTCCCCGGGGTCAGGAGCCTGTCATGTGCCTTCACGTGTAGATGCGTGTGGGGAACAGGCCAGGGCCCCTGCATGGCACCCAGCTGGGGTCACATGTCCCGGCTGGCATGGCAGATGCACAGGTTGCTGCCTGCTCCGTGGTCGGCAAGGCCCACGCGCATGGTCCCTGGGCTCCCACTTCCCCCCGCCCCGCATAAGGGGACCATGATGGCACTCACATGTGGAGGCCTCCCTGGCCTCAGATGAGACTGCTGACGGGCTCTCTGTTATGGCTCGGGGGTCCTGGGTGCAGAGCATGCACCCTGCAGGCTCCTGCGGCTCCTGGCTGCCGTCCTCCTCCTCTTCCCCTGTGTCAGGGGAAGGGCCCTCTGCCCCGGGGTCAATGACCACCAGGGGGGCACAGACCGTCTGACCCCCCAGGATGCGGTCCAGGGCCTCGTAGTGCGGGCAGGTGTCTGGGTCAACCCTTAGTTGGGAGCCCCTGGCATAAGCCTGCCGCACTCTTTTATTTTAGTCCACACCTCCTCCTGGCTGTGCATGTGGCCAGGCTGGCAGCCATGTGGCTGTAGATGGCCACACTGCGCCTAGTGCGGAGATCGTGGGCATTGGAGGCCTCCCCCCAAACCTCAATGAGGTCAACGATCTCCACACTAGACCTGGCAGGCGCCCGCCTTTTGTGGCCCCTGGCAGGCTCCTGGGAGCTGCCAGCCTGGTCCTTGGGAGCAGTGGAGGGCTGGGTGGCAGCCGGTTGCTGGCTCATGCTGTGCCAGGTGCACAGTCTGCTGGCTGTGCACTGGCAGGCTTGCAATTGGCACTGGCACTGTGGCCAGAGTCTGCCCCTTTAAGGGCTCCAGAGCTGGGTGGGGAGCAGATGAGTTTTCCTGGTTGTGCCCAGAGTGGCCACCAGGGCTCCCTGGGAAGGGCTGGAGGCCCCCTATTTTGAATTAAGTGTCTACACAGCACTTAATTCGAAATAGCTATTTCAAATTTGGTGTTACTCCTCGTAGAATGAGGTTTACCAAATTCGAAATAAGCACTCTGCTATTTCGAATTAAATTCGAAATAGCGGTTTGCATGTATAGACGCTATTAAAGTTAATTCGAAAGAACAGCTGTTATTTTGAATTAACTTTGTAGTGTAGACATACCCTTCTAGAATATGGGGAATTCTGGGGTGGCACTAGGGATGTTAAAAAGTGGTTAATTAAGTAATTGTGTAACTGCTGAAAATCTTAGTGGTTACACGCTGCAGGCTTGTACTTATACTTATAATGCTTCTACTGCAGAGCCCGTGGTGCAGCCAGCTCCCTTTGAGTGAGCCCAACAGTCAACTCTGCAGTATAAGTTTTATGCTGCAGAACCCGCAGCGCAGGGCAGCAGCAGACTCACGCCTGCCGATCCCACTCCCAGGGAGCTGGCTCTTGCCCCGTGCTGCTGCCTCTCATGCAGCAGCATTGGGTGGCAGCCAGCTCCCCGGAACTAGCTTTTAAGCCAGTTTCCACTGCATAGCAGCTTCTGGCCCTGTTCCTCGGCCCGCTCCTGGCCCCACTCCCAGGGAGTCAGCTGCCACCCAGACTGCAGGTTCTGAGCACTGTGGGATGGCAGCTGGCTCTCTGGGATTGGGGATGGGAGATGGCATCTAACCACTAATGGTAACCAAAGTTCATGCTTATCAGTTGACTGTTTAAATGATTATTCTGTTGTCCCTAAATGGCATATTCAAAAGAATCCTTCTTTTCAGTACCTATTATGTGTGAACCATTTAATCTACTACTTTATCTGAGCTCTTGCGTAGTAGATAGCATCTGTTTGCTACTCACGCTTTCCAGTGTGTTCCGCATGTGGAACTTGAACTTTCCAGGTAACAGTGAGGATCAGACATGCTTGTACCTGGACATCAAAAAGTATTATTGACAATTTCTGTTGCTTAGCTATTCAAAACACAGATGAGAATCATTTAAGATTCCTAAATCTATGAATCCGTATTACAAAAGCCAGATAGATCTACATTACCAATAAAGGAAGTTGAAATATCCCAGTTCTTCTAGATTCTTCTCTTAGCCACCAAACATTACCTTACTCTTATTCATACTGAGCCCTAACCCTTTTTGTGCCTACTTTGTTAAGCAGTAGACATGTCACTCAGTCATACTGACTAAGGTGAAATGGAAATACTGAGTTTTGTCATCAGCACTCAAGAACAACACCACAGCAACTATCTTCTCACTACTCACCAGCAACTCTCCCACATTCTATGGGAGTAATGAGATAATGGAATCTGGAGGAAGCCCAAACAAGATGAAATATTCAGAGCAACTAGCAGAAATACCCGGCGTTGCCTGGGGAAAATATAGTAAAAGGTGTGATGAATGAACTACCTCAATGACATTAATGTAGCATATTTTATTGGAAATACTTTTCTCTTAGGGTACGTCTACACTACAGCGCTAGTTCGAACTAACTTAGTTCGAATTAGTTAATTCGAACTAAGCTAGTTCGAACTAACGCATCTAGAACTAAAAACTAGTTCGAACTAGCATTTTGCTAGTTCAAACTAGTAAGTCCACATTGAGTGGACTCTGAACAGGGCTTAAGGATGGCCGGAAGCAGTGCCGGCAGGGCATAAAAGGAGGACTTAGAGCATGGAGATGCTGTCTCAGGCTAGCCGAGGGCTGCGCTTAAAGGGTCCCGACCCCCACCCCGGACACACAGTTCTAAGGGGTGCCCCGCTTGCAAAGAAGTTCTGGCTTGGAGTGCCCTGAGTGCCCACACTGGGCACATCACACCACTCGGCCATCAGCCCGGCTGCACTTGCCGCAGGCTGCCATCTGGGGAGAGGGAGTAATTGGGGGGCTGCAGGAGAGCTTCCACCCCCAGAAGCCCACAGAGCCAGCCCAGTCCTCCCCATCGGGGGCTCGTACCCCATTCCTCCCTCACCTCCTTCCACTTACCCTTCCCTAGCCCCCCTTCTTATTGATGTACAAAATAAAGATAACGTTTCTTCCAACATTGACTCTGTCTTTATTGAACAAAACTGGGGGAGACTGGGAAAAGGAGGTGGGAGAGGGGAAGAGAGAGGCTGGGAGAGGGGAGGGCAACTAACATGATCAGGGGTTGGGAACAGGTCCCAGATGAAGAAAGGCTACAGAGACTGGGACTGTTCAGCTTAGAAAAGAGGAGACGGAGAGGGGACAGGATAGAGGTCTCTAAAAGCAGGGGTTGGGTGGAGAGGGTGCATTCAGAAAAGTTCTTCCTGAGTTCCCCTAAAGAAGGACTAGAGGACACCAAAGGAAAGGAATGGGTAGCAGGCTTGAAACTAGTAAGAGAAAGTTGTTCTTCTTGACAAAGCAAATAGTTAACCTGTGGAACTCCTTGCTGCAGGAGGCTGTGAAGGCTACAACTAGAACAGAGTTTAAAGGGAAGTGAGATAAAGTCATGGAGGTTGGGGCCATGGAGTCCTATTAGCCAGAGGGTAGGAGTGGTGTCCCTGCCCAAAGTTTGTGGAAGGCTGGAGAGGGATGGCACGAGACAAATGGCTTGGTCACTGTCTTCGGTCCATCCCCTCCAGGGTCCCTAGGGTTGGCCGCTGTCGGCAGACAGGCTACTGGGCTAGATGGACCTTTGGTCTGACCCAGGACGGCCATTGTAAGCTCAGGGCTCAGTGTCGGGGGTCTCAGTGGACCCCCTTGATTTTCATGCACACCTGGTCCTGGGTGGCCAGGCTGGCAGCTCTCCTGCCCTAGACGGCCACTTTCCTGTGCCTAGTGCGGAGATCGTGGACGAGGTCCACGATGTCCGCACTAGCCCAGGAAGGTGCCCGCCTCTTGCAGTCCAGGGCAAGCTCCCGGGAGCCGCCAGCCTGGTCCCGGCAAGAGGGGGTGGGCTGGGGGGCATCGGGTGGGTGGCTCTGTGCCGTGCCAGGTGCAGGGTCTGCTAGCTGGGTGCTGGCAGGCTTGCACCTGGCACAGGCACCGTAGCCAGCCCGTGCCCCTTTAAGGGGTCCGGGGCTGGGAGGGGGGCATAGAGTTTCCCTGGTGTTGGCCAGAGTGGCCACCAGGGAAACCTGGGGAGGGCTAGCCTCCCACTAGTTCGAACTAAAGGGCTACACAGCCCTTAGTTCGAACTAGCTAGTTCGAACTAGGCGTTAGTCCTCGTAAAATGAGGTTTACCTAGTTCGAACTAAGCGCTCCGCTAGTTCGATTCAAATTCGAACTAGCGGAGCGCTAGTGTAGCACCTATTAAAGTTAGTTCGAACTAACGTCCGTTAGTTCGAACTAACTTTGTAGTGTAGACATACCCTTATATATTACTGTAAGAAATTAACATAGCTGGTAGTTTGTCTGTTATCATAGGGAAAGGATCTCGTAGTTGCAGTTTATGTGGTATGCTTAACAGAAGAGTCCAGCAAATGCCTATGATGAGGCTCTACTAAAAGCTAATTAGTGGCCCAGTTGGGGCTCTGAGGGCCCAATTGGGGCTCTGGTGGAACTGATTTTGAGATATATCCAATCCAGTGATTGAAGTAAGGAAATCAGGAGTATCAGTGCAAAATTTGGTGTTTCTAGCTCTTACCGTTTCAGAGATCTTTAGGAATTATCAGTGGGCCCAATTGGGGCTCTGGAGGAACCAGGGGATCCAATTTTGAGATATAACCAATCTAGTTATTTAAGTTAGGAAATCCATTGTATCTGTACAAAATTTGGTGTTTCTAGCTCTTACCGTTGCAGAAATCTTTCAGGACAAACAAACAAACTTTCAGAAATATTTGTAAGATTTCTCAAAATTATCCTCCATGCTCTCATTGAAAGAAGTGGAAATTCTTAAAAGTGATACTACCTCTCCCTATTAATATGCATAGTCATGTTAGCATCAGCTCATAGTCAGGGGAGCTCAGGGGCCCTGATCTTTATTCACTACCACCACCAACAGCAAGTATAACATTCATCATATACAGTATCCATGTAGCTTTTCTACTACCGTCTTGATTGCATAGCTACAAGAACTTTTTCAATAACTTTCCCAAGAAAAGAGAGATTAAGGACAAAACAATGAACAGCTGTCACTTCCATAGAAGCTGACATCCTGCCTTACTTACAAGAGGTATTGACAATCCACTTAAATAAAGGCATCAACACCACCTTGTTGGCTTTCAACCGGAGGAATATGGATCTAACTTGTAGATCATTGTTCAAATGTTCTCTAGAACCTAACTGAGCAGAACTAGTTTCAGTGCAAGTTGGAATGACTGTATCCATTCTTTGGAATGGCTCTGCTCCCATGAAGGCATTCAGTTCAAGTGAAAGCGGAGAAATTAGAAAAAACTTTTCAGTGAAAAATACTTACTTCTGTTAACATTTGTGAACATCCCAGATTCCCCTACTCTTCACCAACTGGAACAGTTCCATTGATGTGTACGATGTCTGTATTAGTCATCTAGCAGCAGTATAATTTGTAGTAGGGCATGTTTGACAAATGGGTATTTATCTGAAGATAATCCTGGGCTGTATGAAATTCAGATCTGAGGCTTCTAATACCCCACAATTTATGGATATTTAGAGGAGGGGTTTTGGTTTATCTCATCCCTTTTGATTATGATAGAGATCTGATTTTTGGTTTGGATTTTGAAGCCTCTTCTACTCTCATTTTGGTTCATGATTGGTTCTGAGGTATTGGTTTCACCCATGACTAGTTGAAAGAATAGGCTGACAAAGTATATTGTTTTTCTCAGCATTCTTATCTGTTAGAGATAGTTGAATGTGAGTGTTTTCTCTCACACACTCCAGCTGCTCCTTTTTACCCTCTCATACAGCCATAATCCTTCGGGTTTGATATTGCAGTCTGTTGCTATGGAAATAATTGTGATTTCACAAATTCAGTGCTGTAAGCACTGCAGGAGGCAGTGGGAAAAGATGGTTTGCAAGGGAGACATTTGGGGGAGGGGAAATAGGGTGGAGAAGATCTTGTGTGTGCCTCCCCAAGTCCCTCTTTTCTGTTTTTTTACTCCTCATTGTTTTAATTACTGACTCTGAGACCTCCTGTATTTCTCTTAAATCTTCTGCAGTGGTCACTGTAAAATGGTGCCCAGGGTATAAGCATACAATATCCCCAGGGTATGAGCATAAAATGTTTTCTCTGCAGTCTTTGCTAGCCTGTTCCTAAAATAGAGAGGAATTAGATCTTGATTTTTAACAAGGGTGGGTCATGTTTGGGATCTATGTCCAGCCTGGAGAAATCCCTTTGGAGAAAACAGACCTTTCATAAACAGCAAAGGGAGAAGGAGAACTATGAGAAGTAGGTCCATATGTATATAATTCACATATAATTTGTGAGTCCATCTTTACTGAGATCTGTATATTGTAAAGCCAATATACAAAACACTTCTGCCATGAGACTCAGTTTAGGAAATCCCTTGTTTTTTAGCATTATATTGATTCCAGACCAAGACTAAAAAGAATTTCCAAAATCAAATATGCCCGTAGATGTAAAATCTCCATCTTGCAAAGGGGGAATTAACTTTACAAGGGAATTTTAATAGCAAGACATATCAGATGGGTTATAAATTAGTTGTAACTGGCAACTTCTACACGCAGAACAAGTGGCATTCAAATGTCAATTTTTCCCCTTCTTTGAAAGCATTTAAGGTACTACTTTTTATCTGCTATTTACATTTTCCACTGATCAGTGTAGGAACAAGGTAAACACATCTGCAACACTGAAATTAATTACTTCTGGGAAATCATTTTTGATCCACATCAATAGTGGTCATTGTATGATTGTGATTAGTAAATATGAATTCCATTTTAAGGCATATTTATAAATAAAAGAGTAAGCAAGATACTAAATATTTTGCTTTTAAAAAATATAAAAACCTTAGGATTCTCTTTAAAAAATTCTCTTAATCATACCTGGTGTAAAAGGGTACATACACAGACATTGACTTTTGCTGAGTTATATCATTTTACTCCACCTCTGAATTTGTCCCTTTATGTTTTAAGAATTATGCATGATCTTTTCCTGTGCAAGAGTTTAACTTAAAAAGAGTTTATTAAAAGATGGCACAGAATTTTATGTAATGATGTCAGAGATAATACATTTTAAAAAAATCTCTTCTGGTCAGTTTAACAAATCCCACTATGCAGTCATTCAGCTGTATGTAGCCGTGTTGCGTATAAAAACTTGCATAAAATTACATTGGTGACTTTGATCACATAGTCAGTGGTCCACTATTTCACTGCTTCATTGCTCCTATTCCTGTTACAGATACCTGTGATAGTGTTGCAGCTATGAATGGAATTTTAAAGAGGAAGTTTGAGGAAGTTGATGGTTCCTCACACTGCTTTTCTGATGAAGTTTCTAACAGTAAAACTGCTGACAGTGCTAATCCACTTCTAATCATTTTACCTGTAAGTATTAAAGTTATAAGGAAGGTGCAAAAAGGGAAAACTTTACAGGTTTAGGAGGACTTAACTGTTTTTTAAATGATTTTTGCTGATGATGCCCCCAGTGGACAAAGTACACCTACAGAAGTGAACCAGGAGAGTGGTGTCTATGGGTACGTCTAGACAAAGCTTCTGTCGACAAAGAGCGTCTACACTACATTCAGTTCTGTCGACAAAGCAAGCTGCTTTGTCGACATGGCAGTGTAGACGCAAGGACAGTTTACATGCAATAACACCTTCTGTCGACAGAACTCTGTCGACAGAAGTCGTTATGCCTCGTAAAATGAGGTTTACCAGCGTCGACAAAACTGCTGAGTTCTGTCGACATTATGTCGACAGAACTCAGCCGTAGTGTAGACGTAGGTATAGTTTTGTCGACAAAAGTCCACTTTTGTCGACAAAACTCTGTAGTCTAGACACACCCTATGTTCCATAGACTGCGGTTGCATTTGGTCTTTGTATGAGGCATAAAAGGGGAACATTTCCTGAAGCCTTCCCCTATACATCTCACTCATGACTCAGTTATAATATGAACATGAAAAACACACACAAAAAATAAATTTTCAATTATTTTTTTCTTAGGATTTATTCTCAAAAAATGTAGAAAAGGCATGAAAGGCTGAACTTGCATGAGCCTCCAGAATCCACACATAACCACATGTTCGACATGTTTCAGAATTTGAAAGTGGAAGGCAGCTTGGGTGAAAGTGATCATAAAATGACAGAGGTCATGTTTTTAAGAAATGGTAAGAGAAAATGGCAGAATAAATATAATGGATTCCAGGGAGGCATACGTTTCAGAGAGCTGGTAGGTAAGATCCCATGGGAATCAAGTTTAAGGGGAAAACAGAGAGTGAGTACTTTTCAAAAAGACACATTATTAAAGGCACAAGAGCAAACTATTTCAATGTGTAGGGAAGATAGGAAGTATGGCAAGAGACCACCCTGGTTTAATTAGGAGATCTTCAATGATCTGAAACTCAAAAAAAGTCCTAAAAAGAGACCAAGGATAGAATAGGTCTATTATTCAATGAGGGTGGGGAAACAACAGAAAATGTGGAAATGGCTAAAGTGCTAAATGCATATTTTGTTTCAGTTTTCACTAAAAAGGTTAATAGCATGGGCTATAATGAATGCCAATGAAAAGAAGGTAGGAGACGAGGCTAAAATAGGGAAAGAACAAGTTAAAAATTACTTAGACAAGTCAAATGCCTTCTAGTAAACAGGCCCTGATAAAATAAATCCTAAAATACTCAAGGAGCTTACTGAGGAGTTATCTGAGCCATTAGCAATTAACTTAGAAAACTCATGGAAGATGGAAAATATTATAGAGAACTGGAAAAATATTTGCCCTCTTCTAATCTGTAAAATGGGAATAAGGACAACCTGGGGAATAACTTCACCACCTAAAAAGATAATGGAGCAAATAATAAAGCAATCAGGTTGCAGATACCTAGTCAATAATAAGGTGATAATAACAGTCAACATGGATTTGTCAAGAGCACATAATGTCAAACCCTTCTGTTAGTTCACTGTGCGCAAGGACATGGGAGGTAAGAAGGTGCTGTGGAAAGCCTGGAGGTAGCAGTGCTTTAAGGAACCAGGAGGAAGGGCCTGACCAGAGAATGATAGCTGTCATGCAGCTGATACAGGGGACATTACAAACAGCTGCTATCCCAGAGCTTCTGGGCTGGAACCCGGAGGGGAGGGCAGGCCCAAGTTCCCCCCCATTCCTTAACTACCTACTCACCATGGAGAGTTGATCTGGACAGCGTGTCACACCACAGAGAAAGAATTAGTTTGGAAAGAGTCTGACCTGTACCATAACCACTTGAAGGTATAGCAGAGACTATGGTGTTTGCTCTCTTTTTTTTTCCCCAGACTGGACAATGTTGAGGGTGGCTAAATAAACAGCAAGTTGGTAGCCCCGAGTGAAAGTTTCTAAACCAAGAGCTTCCATGAGCTTCTGAGTTGAACAGTCTGCCTGAAAGCAAAGGGCCCATCAACGGAGAGAATAGGGATGTGAAAGGTTAATCGTGTAAGTATCTGGTAATGCATACTGAGTGTCCAGAGCAGACCCTGTCCACGCTGGCCTGGGCACTTGTAGACAGGGGCTGCTCTGGGCATCTAGAGCAACCCCTGTTCCCTTCCCCCTACCCCAATTGGTTAACCGGTTAAACATCATGTTTAACTGGTTAACCAATTAAACAGGATTTTTAATTACTAGTGGAGAAGGAGCTTTGTGTCACAACCTATGAATGTACCGCACCTCTGCTCTGGCTTTGACAGATTTTCAAAAGCACTCAAGAGTTGATTTGACTCTGCTAGTAGTTTTACCATGAACCTCAATGGGAGCAGAGTTAGACCAATGCTGAGTACTTTTGAAAATTCCACCTTCTCTCTTTGTTCCTCATTGAATTCAAAGTGGTGTTGAAGATTTATACAGATTAAAATGGTTTGGGACCTATTTACCTCAAGCTCATTACCTCCTGGTGATTGCTTGGGAGGCTCTGAATCTGAACTCTGCAAGCCAAGTGATTGCTTTCCTCAATCTGGAATTCATTCCACTTGACAGTCTGCCAGAGCTTGAATCTAGTGAGTAGGCTTCAGTGCACAATGAAAGAAAAAATTGTTGTTGAGCTTTGATTTTATTTTTGGCTCGGGTTCTTAGTTTTTGCGTCATTCCCAACAAAATAGCAACCTCTTTACTCACATTTCCATAGGTAATGACAATACTTTAATTCAATTCTTTGTAAGATTTTTAAATGTTTGTGTCTGAAGTAAGAATCTGACTGCTACAACAATAGACAATGCATTACAAATCAATGAAGTACATTAACCAGTTTGTGATACTTACATGACTTGCCCTTCATGGCATGTGAGATGTGAAGTAAAAGAGAATAAATAAGTTTTGAACATAAAGAGCCTGTCACTGTACACAGTGACTGTAATTAGGGATGTAAAAGGTTAACTGATTACCCACCAAGAACTGGGTTATCAGAATGCTTACTGAGTAAACGGTTAACCAGATGTGTCAGTAGGAACATGGCCAGGTCAGGGTGGCAGGTGGGGCCTCATAGTGGGCAGTTGGACCCATGGCTGCTCCACAGTGGCCTGGGGTGGGGAGAGGTAGGATCCCAGCTACAGCTGCCCTGCAGCAGCCTCAGCTGGGGCAGGCAGGATCCCAGCCCAGCCTGTGCTACAGCAGCCCCAGGGCCCTGGCTGCTCTGCAGTGGCCCTGGATCCTGGCCCCAGCTGTGCTGTGCTGCAGCAGCCCCCGCTCCCGGCTGCACCTCAGTGGCCCCAGCAGGGGCAGACTAGATGGTGGTCCTGTGCTCCTGGCTGCACTGCAGTGGCCCTTCCATGCATTTTCATAGCCCCAGTAAGGCCCCTTATCCCCTCCCCCGCCCAACCTGGCTACCCTGCACCTACAGTTAACTGATTAAACAGTATAATTGTAATTGTTTAACCGGTTCTGATCAATATTTACATCCCTAGCTATAATATGTAACAAAATCAAAATGGTAGCATTTTGTGCTTGCTTTGCCATCAGATTTCACAGACAGGAATGATTGCACAAGGTGTAAGGCAATATTGAACCAGACCTCAGTGTTAGAGAATAGAGACTTTATTTTAAAAGGAAATAAAATGCAAAACTTCAATATATTTGAAGAACTTTTGACTAGTACCCTGATCTCCACACAGTTTGCAGTTTTAGGAAAGCTGAGCTTTTCATTTCTAAAAACTTGTGATTAGTTAAAATATATTGCCCAAATGCTGTTAGTTCTATAGTTTTGAGAAAGAGAATGACATAGTCATCTAGAATCAATGAGAAATTAAAATAACTGGGACTTTTTTGAAGCATTTTTTAAAGTATGATTCAAGAACATTTTTCTTTTAGTCAGATGCTAGTGGACTTAGGATTCCCACTTCATGTTCCCTGCACTCAATACATTTATTTTGCTATCACCATTAAAAACATGAGAATTACGAAGAATGAACGGTCTATCTCTAAATGTAAGGAGAATGCCACATCGATGTCAATAAGACTGCTCACCAAAATTAGTCACATGAGGGAGTTTCAGGAGCAACAATGAAGACAAGAATGTGCAAGGCACCTTATTAGTGGTCTAAGAGATTCCCCTTCCACGGTGACCTATATGTCTCGGTCTTTAGGGTGCTCTGGGAGGGCCTCCATAAGGAGTGTGATCTGCCTGGGACAGGGCACTGAAGGGGTCTGAGTCCTGGGGAGAGGAATGTGAACTGTAGCTGTGGTGTCAGCAGGAGCAAGCCTCACCTACTCTTCAGCCCCCTGTACAAATCTCAGTAAACAACACTGGACCTGGGACAGCAGCAGCCCTCTTGGTTTCCTTCATGTCCATGGACAAATGTCACTAGAACTAGTGTTGGATAGGGGTCCCACTCCCACCGTGCTTCCTGCTTTCAGCACAGGGGAGGGGAATAAGCAAGCTGCTTGTTCGGTTTACAACTTTTTCTTTTGGCTCTGCTATGCAGGCCCACTAGATGCTTCACTGAGCTTATTGTAACCCAGCAAGGGGTTCCCCCTGCTGACCTGATCCACCTTGCCTCAGGCTGGTACCTCACCTTCCCACACTGATTCAGCCAGGAGCTCCAGTGTCATGATTAGATAAAGGTTTAAAGTTCCGGAGAGCAGGGCTGCAGTCTTGAACAGCTCATTCAGTGGATGTTCTCAGTTCCCCTGGCATGATACTGTGCAAGGAATATGTTGTGTCTCTGGTCAATGTCCCCTGCTGCTTTATTACTGCACCATGAGCCAGTGCATATCTAGTTATCTACTTGCTCTCCCGTAAAGAGTGTTCCTCATCACTGCTCTGAGGGCTTCCTACTTTACTGTGGCTGGCCCAAGAGCATGGCTGTGTCCTTCTGCTCTGCACTGGCTGCATTTCACATGTGTGCGTGGTCACAGTTCTCCCCTTGCACGATGAAAGGCACACACAGGGAATGCTGGGGCCCCTAGTGGAGAGCCATGGGGAGAGTCTCAGAACTGGCCTTCCATAAAGCTGTCGTTCAAGGACTCTCTGATCAGCACAGCCCCTTGCTGTGCTCTCCTAATGGAACTGGATCCATGAGCACCTGGAGCTCCTTAGAGAAGTACCCTTTGCAATTGATGAACTCTGAGACATGACTTTTGGGGGCCTGGATATGTGTGCTGTTTATGCCCTGTGGTGGGGCACCGAGGCCCCACACTGGACCCCAGAAGGTAAGTGTCCTGTTGGCGCTGCTGGGGCATGCTTACCGGCGGTGCACCAGCTGTTCCCGCGTCGCGGCACGGCTGGGAGAGCACCGGCGTGGCTGCAGAAAGGGGGAGGTGCTGAGCCTGTGGCAGGATGGCGTGGAGGGCAGGGATAGGCTGATGACGTCAGGGCAACGTCCAGCCTGACATCCGAGACAGCGGGAGATTTAAAAGCCGCCCGGACGAAGCAGTGGCGGCGGGACGCGTAAGAAGAGGGCCCACGAGAGGGGCGGAAAACGCCAGTGGAGGCAGAGTAGGAAGCAGGTGGTAAGGCTGGAGGCACTGACCTGACTAGGAACGGGAGAAAGAGGGAAGGATGGTGAGGGGGAGAGAGGATGTGGCCCAGGGCAGGGCGGTGAACCAAGCCCATGAGCTAACGTGTTTAGGGTCACGACCCCGTTAGCCGGACTAGGACTGCTGCGTGGTCCAAGTCCTTAGGGCCCTGGGCTGGGGCCCACGAGTGAGGGCGGGCTTGGGTCCACTTCTCTCCCCCCTCCCTGGTGGAAGCAAACCGTAGCGAGACGCGTGTCAAGCGAACTATGCCGCCAACTAAGGAGGAGTTGTTCGGCTGGACTTAAGGAGACAGTGCCAGACTCGGGGCCTCGGGCTCACTCACCCAGGGGGCACCGTCACGTGCCCCCTCACCAACCACAAATGGAAGTCCATGTTGGCAAAGCTGTTGACGATACTGTCCGGGTTGCCCAGAGTGACAATCCTCCATAGCAGCACATGGTTGATGGCCTTGGCTTCTTGCATGAGTACAGCCCTGACTGTGGATGTTCCCACCCCGAATTCCCAACTGAGTAGTAGCTGTCCAGGGTGGCAAGCTTCCACAGCACATAGAATCATAGGGCTGGAAGAGGTCATCGAGTCTAGCCCCCTGCACAAAGCAGGACCAATCCCATCTAAATCAACCTAGCCAGGGCTTTGTCAAGCTGGGACTTAAAAACCTCTAGGGATGGAGATTCCACCACCTCCCTAGGTAACCCATTCCAGTGCTTCTCCACCCTTCTAGTGAAATAGTTTTAACTAATATCCAACCTAGACCTCCCCCACTGTAACTTGAGACCATTTCTCCTTGCTCTGCCATCTGTCACTAATGAGACCAGCCTCCCTCCATCCCCTTTGGAACCTCCCTTTAAGAAGTTGAAGGCTGCTATCAAATCCCCCTTCACTCTTCTCTTCTGCAGACTAAATAAGCCCAAATCTCTTAGGGTATGTCTACACTACCCCGCTAGTTCGAACTAGCGGGGTAATGTATGCATACCGCACTTGCTAATGAAGCCCGGGATTTGAATTTCCCGGGCTTCATTAGCATAAGCGGGGAGCCGCCATTTTTAAATCCCCGCTGCTTCGAACCCCGTGTAGCGCGGCTACACGGGGCTCGAACTAGGTAGTTAGGACTAGGGTCCTATTCCGAACTACCGTTACTCCTCGTGAAATAGGTAGTTCGGAATAGGCACCCTAGTCCGAACTACCTAGTTCGAGCCCCGTGTAGCCGCGCTACACGGGGTTCGAAGCAGCGGGGATTTAAAAATGGCGGCTCCCCGCTTATGCTAATGAAGCCCGGGAAATTCAAATCCCGGGCTTCATTAGCAAGTGCGGTATGCATACATTACCCTCCTAGTTCGAACTAGGAGGGTAGTGTAGACATACCCCTAGTCTCTCCTCATAGGTCATGTGCTCCAGCCCCTTAATCATTTTGGTCGCCCTCCTCTGGATCCTTTCCAATGTGTCCACATCCTTTCTATAGTGGAGAGCTCAGAACTGGACACAATCCTCCAGATGTGGCCTCACCAGAGCCGAATAAAGGGGAATAATCACTTCTCTAGACTTGCTGGCAATGCTCCTCTTAATGCAACCTAATATTCCATTTACTTTATTGGCTACAAGGGCACATTGTTGACTCATATCCAGCTTCTCATGCACTGTAACTTACAGGTCCTTTTCTGCTGAACTGCTACTTAGCCATTCAGTCCGCAGCCTATAGCATTGCTTGGGATTCTTCCATTCCTAGTGCAGGACTTACACTTGTCCTTGTTGAACCTCATCAGATTTATTTTGGCCCAGTCCTCTAATCTGTCTAGGTCACTCTGGACCATATCCCTGCCCTCCAGTGTATCTACCTCTCCCCCTAGCTTAGTGTCATCCACAAACTTGCCGAAGGTGCAATCCATCCCCTCATCCAGGTCATTAATAAAGATGTTGAACAAAACCGGCCCTAGAATCGATCCTTAGGACACTCTGCTAGAAACCAGCCACCAACCTGACATGGAGCTGTTGGGCCCAACAGTCTAGCCAGCTTTCTATCCACCTTACAATCCATTTATCCAATCCATATTCCCTTAACTTGCTGGCAAGAATATTGTGGGAGACCGTATCAAAAGCTTTGCTAAAGTCAAGGTATATCACGTCCACCGACTTTCCCATATTCATAGAGCCAATTACCTCATCATAAAAGCTAATCAGATTGGTCATGCATGACTTGCCCTTGGTGAATCCATGTTGACTATTCCTGATCACTTTCCCCTCTTCCCAATGCATCAAAATGGATTCCTTGAGGATCCCCTTCATGATTTTTCCAGAGACTGAGGTAAGGCTGACCCATCTGTAGTTCCATGGATTGTCCTTCTTCCCTTTTTAGAAGATGGGCACTACATTTGCCATTTTCCCGTCACCCGGGATCTCTCCCAGTCTCCATGAGTTTTCAAAGATAATGGCCAAAGGCTCTGCAATGACATTTGCCAACTCCCTCAGTATCCTCGGATGCATTAAATCCAGACCCATGGATTTGTGTATGTCTAGTTTTTCTAAATAGTTCTTAACCTGTTCTTTCTCCACCAATGGCTGCCCACCTCCTTCCCATACTGCGTTGCCTAGTGCAAGTAGTCTGGGAGCTGACCTTTTCTGTGAAGACAGAGGAAAGAAAGCATTGAGTACTTCAGCTTTTCCCACATCATCTGTCACTAGGTTACCTCCCTCCTCCTCTTATTGCTAGTAAGAGCCCCACACCCTCTCGGATCACCCTCTCATTGCTAACACGCCTATAGAAACCTTTCTTGTTTCCCTTCACGTCCCTTGCTAGCTGCAATTCTAATTGTGCTTTCGCCTTCCTGATTATTCCCCTGCATTCTCAAGCATTATATTTATACTTCTCCCTAGTCATCAGTCCAAATTTCCACTTCTTATAAGCTTCCTTCTTGTGTTTAAGGTCACCAAGGATTTCCCCAGTAAGGCAACCTGGTCACCTACCACATTTGCTTTTCTTAGTACACATCAGGATGGTTTCTTCCTGTGCCTTTAATAAGGCTTCTTTAAAATACTGCCTGCTCTCAGGGACTCCTTTCCCCTTCATGTTAGCATCCATGGGGCTCCTGCCCTTCAGTTCTCTGAGGGAGTCAAAGTCTGCTTTTCTGAAGTCCAGGGTGTGTATTTTGCTACTCTCCTTTCTTCCTTTTGTCAGGATCCTGAAATCTACCATCTCATCTGCTGAGGCACAGAAAGTCTAATTCTAAATGTTCAGAAGTGTTTTCTGATCTACAGTTCCTCCATTCACAGTGCCTAACTTGATATTGGAAGTAGTGAATACTGAACCACCCATAAAATCTCTTGCTAATAATGCAAAAAATTGAGGTGTTCCAAAATCAGAGGCCAGTTTAAAAAAATATTAGAATGATCTTTTCTGTGACTCATGTAGCACATCTGTAAATTATAGGGATATTTCTCACCTCCCATACTCTAACCATTAGACTACAATAACAGATATTATTTCACTATTATACCACAGTGTTTTAAATTTGCGAACTATTTGACTTTCTGGTTAAATTCACCCATGCATTTCCAAAATGAAAACCTGGTCCAGTGAGTGATTTCCCAGCAGACAGTTTCTATTATACTACTGCTATGTCACTGCTATCACTGACTTTCTACTTTTTGCAGTTTCCATGACAACCATTTTGATTTTTGATCTGCAAAGAATAATAATGTATTGCTAAGAGCTATAAAATGTTTTTGGAACATGTTATTCCATCAAAGGAATAGAGCAAACACACCAGAGCAGTTTTCATTAATCAGTATTGTAATTGGGGAATCCAACTCCACTGGGGTAGCCACTGTGTAGATATGCCTGACACTTGCCTCCTGAAGCAAATACTTTTCTCTCAGTTAATTCAGGGAAGAAGGGCTTGTGGAGGGCAGTGAAAGTACTTCGAAGATACACTAAAGATACACCTTAAAAAGGGAGACATCAACTCAACAAACTGGGCAGACTTGGTGTGGAACAGAACACAGTGGTATCACACCGGTCACCAAGCCACAACTCACTGAGGAGAACAGATGTATTCATGAGGTGGAGAAGCAACAGAAGAGGAAAGAAAGGGTACAACAGTCCATCCAACAGCTATGTCTTCTCCCAAGATTACACCTGCACCTTCTGTGCGAAAATTTGCACGACACAAATTGAGCTCCTCAGCCTCTTAAAGACCTACCAATGAACCCCCTTAGCAGACATCATTCTCACATTGAAGGATAGCAGAATTGTAGAATCACTGTATAAATATGAATTCTTTATTTATAACAGACTGCAGACCATGCCTACTAATTCTCCAGATAGTATAGAACAAGGAACTTTAAGAAGTCTTATTTATTTATTTAATTTAAAATATGTTTACCCCACCTCTCTTTTTAAAACATTCAAGGAGGCTTACAAAATTTTTAAAAACACAATACAAAAATACATAAAAAATTAAAATACGAGACCCCAGAGGGACCTACTAAAAATGTCTTGAGAGGAGGAACACCCACACAGAGACTTAAACACCAATAAAAGCACAAGTAAAAAGGGTGGCCTGAGCCTGATGCCGAAACAATGCTAACGTTGGCACCGTGCAAATATCCCAAGGAAAAGAATTCAACAGCCTGGGAGCAAAAGCTGAGAAGGCCCTGTTCTGAGTAGATGATAATCTTATTTCCATAAATGGGGAAACACTGAGCAGAGCCTCCCCAGCTGACCTCAATCCCCGGGCAGGTTCATATGGGAGAAGACAGTCCTTCAGATACCCCGGACACAATCTGTTTAGGGCTTTATAGGTCGTAAATAAGACCTTAAATTGTGCCTGGAAACATACTGGAAACCAGTGCAGCTGCCGGACCACTGGCATAATGTGCTCCGCATAACAAATATTAGTTAAAACTCAAGCAGCCGCATTCTGGACCAGTTGAAGTTTCTGAAGGCTCTTTAGAGGCAGCCCCACATAAAGCACATCACAGTAATCCAGTCAGGATGTAATAAAAGCATGGATCACTGTGGCAAAGTCATGCTTGTTCAGGAGGGGTTGCAGCTGGATCAGACGAAGCTGCCCAAAAGTACTCCTAGCCACCAAAGAAATCTGGTTCTCAAATGTTAAAAAAGGGTCCCAAGCTGCGTACCTGTTCTTTTAGGGGGAGAGTAACCCTGTCTAGAACAGGTGCCATGCCACATTCCTGAACAGATGGCTTCCTGATCCACCGGACCTCAGTCTTATCTGGATTCAACTTCAGCTTGTTTGACTGTATCCAGTCCATCACTACCTCCAGACACAGGTTTAGATCAGTCACCATCACATCTCAGTCTGATGTCACAGGGAAATAGAGTTGGATGTCATCTGCATATTGATGGCACCATCTTCCAAAACTCCTTATCACCTCTCCCAGTGGCTTCATGTGGATGTTAAAGAGCATAGGGGACAAGATGGAACCTTGCCATCTTGTAACACAATTGCCATGGGGTCTAATAGCAGTCCTTTAGCTCCGCTTTCTGAAAGCATCCTGACAGGTAAAACCGGAACCACAGCAAAACAATGCCTCTGATACTCAGCTCTGCCAGGTGCTCCAGAAGGATACCATGGTCGTTGGTATAAAAAAACTGCTGAGAGTTTCAAGAGAATCAAGAGGGATGCACTCCCCCTATCCATCTCCTGGCATAGATCAGCTACCAGGGTGACCAAGGCAGTTTCAGTTCCAAAACCTGGCCTAAAGCTAGACTGAAATGGATCTAAATAATCTGTTTCTCCCAAGAAAGCTTGGAGTTGCAGTGCCACCACCCGCTCGAGTTCCTTGCCCGTGAAGGGAATATTAGCAACTGGGCGATAGTTATTCAAATCATGTGGGTCCAGCAAAGGCTTGTTAAGTAGCGGTTTTATCACTGCCTCTTTCAAGGCAGTTGCAACCATACCAGAGCTAAAAGACGCATTAATAATCCCCTGGACCCAACCAGTCATCCCTTCCGGGCTAGATTTAGTAAGCCATGAAGGACAGGGGTTGAGTGAGCACATGGTACTCCTCCAAGCACCTTGTCCACATTCTCTGTCTGCAATAGCTGAAACTGTTCCAAAGAAAAATGACTGGGTGGGTGCACCCAACACATTTTGTACCCCACTTACTTAGCAGCCAGAGTCCAAATCAGACCAGATGTGAGCAATCTTATCTGCAAAGTGCTTCACAGCGGGGAGCTCCCCCATTTCATCATGAGTGCCAGACTGTAACAAACCACTCAAACATTTCTGCTGGACAGCATTGTGCAGATGCGATGCAGGTAGAGAGGTAGCTTTTCTTTGCTGTCAGCACTGCCACAGAGTAAGCTCGTAATTCAGTTCTAGTTCTCCTCCAGCGGCTTTCTAGCTATCGCACAGACTGTTTTGCTGCCATCAACTCCCCAGAAAACCAGGGAACAAACTTGGCTCAACTAAACCAAATATGGCACTTAGGAGCAATCATGTCAACTGCCCGGGCTATCTCGATGTTCCATATATCGACTAGGGCATTGACAGGACCATTTGCCATAATGGCTAAACAATTCTTCAGAGACCTCAGGAAGCCCTCCGGATACATCAGCCTCCGAGGGTGGATCATCTTAATTGGTCCCCCGCTTCTGTGGATGGGAGGGTCAGCAGATAGTCTAAACTTGACCAAGTAGTGATCAGTCCATGACAAAGGGAGTGTAACCACATCCCTTATCCCAAGAACTCTATCACCCTTAATCCAAAAAACCAGATTGAGAGTATGCCTATAACATGCCTGGGGGCTGTTATTTCTTGGGATAGTCCTAGGGTCACCATGGTATCCATAAAATCTTAGGCCGGACCAGACAGGACAGCTTCAGTGTGAATATTAAAGTCCCCCAAGACCAGAAGCCTCAGGGTCCTCAATTCCAAGTTCAAGACCACCTCAGCCAGCTCAAGCAAAGCAACTGCTGTACAGCGGGGTGGACAGTATACAAGTAGAACACCCAACCTATCCTGGTCACCCAAAATCAGATACAAACACTCTAACACTTTGTTGGATTAAGGCCCTGGCCAGTGAGATGCTATCCTGACAGACAATCACCACCCCACCTCCCCGACTATCGAATCTTATTACAATTGTAGAACATTTTTCTGGTACAGTAATAATAATATTTAAAGATTTGTGGTGGATTTTTCGAACTTTTGAAAATCAGGCCTTGGATGTCTCATGTTGGACACCTAGTAATTGAAGCACTCAGTATTACTTAAGATTTATGAAAATATTATCCTAATTTTACAGTGATCTAGTGAAAAAGCTGCATTTAATATGGGAAAGCACTTGTTTTGGCTCTCTGTGATTTCAAGTAAGACACAGCTGTATTATTTGTAACCTCACCTATTTATCAAGGAAAGCAGGCATTGGTTGTGGTCAGCTATAGAGTTATAGTTCAGCAATGGTTACTATGGAAACCAAATAAGTGACCTACATTTTACCAAAGATGTTGATAAAGTTTCTGTATAGTGGGATTCCCCCACCTTATGGACATACACATTTTTAAATTAACTTTTATTGTTATTTTTAACCTTAAAAATAATGTGTATGACTTAGTGAAAGATGAGACAAATCTCTTTTTTGGCAATTGTTTTCCTCATATGCTAGTTAATTTGGTGCACAGATAAGGTGATTGGTGTGCTTGCTTGAAAAAGTATCCCGTTATAGCATGTGAGACATTACTAATAGTGTATTTAAAAATTCTAAAGGTTTCTTAATCAGTTGACATTTTGTTGTATTGTTTTGTCAGTAATGAATTATGAATTTCATTCTTTTAAGAAAAAACTAAGGAAGTATCTACAGACTGAAAACATGGCTTCAATGGCCAGAAATTTCCTAGAAGAAACAGGAGTTCTTTGAGATCACAAGGTCAGTAGTTTTAGTAGTAATTATTCATGTCCATATTTACAAGCATTTATATAGCCCTAATTTAGCATAACTGTCTAAAACAATGAAAACAATTGATACAGTTCTGTCTGAAAAGTCCATGGAAGGTGTTTGTATGATTAACACCAAACTGGTTACAAACATCATTTTTCTCTCCAAATGCAATTTCAAGTTTGGTGCTGTTTACAGCTCACAGTAGAAGCTGTTACAAGGTCTACATTTGCAAGAGCTTTTATTAGAACTGGATAAATATTGGAGATAAAGAAGCCCATGAATCTTCACTCAGCTTTGCAAATGAATGCAATTTTGCATATCTGCACTGTTTTGTGTTAACTTTTTGCAGACATTTAAGCAATTTAGTTTTGCTGGCACATAGCTAATAGAAAATGAATTTTGAAGTTGCATGAAGAAATGTTTTCAGAATTTGTATTATAAAGTAACATATGTAGACATTTATACTGATACTCATTCATGCTCATCCAGTCAAAGACTTGAAACAATACTATGTGACTTCTCTGACCAAACCAATTAACTAACACATCTGAAATATTGAATACTCACAGAGAATTATTTTGAAATCAGTTCACATAGTGAAAGTATAATCTGTCATCATCATGATGCACTGTGGGATTTTTGCCTCAGTAGTATTACAGATATTTGATTTATTATCGAGGAAGAAAAAAAATTCCTATCCTTTAAGTGGTTGGGACTGAGGAATTTCTGAATTACATTGGAGAACACTTGGAAGAGGGATTTATTTTTTTGCAGGGAGATACTTTGTTCAGTTTTGTGGAGTGTAATCATAGCTAAGCTAATGTATCAGGACAAACTGAAGAAAAACAAGAATTTCATCTCCTAAATTTGGAATTTGGGCAGACTTTAGTGTTTTTGTCTTACTGATTGTTCTTTAAAGTAGTTTTAGAGCCATTGCATCTAGAACAGTCTCTTTAGAGGCCTCTATCTTTCAGGCATCTCTCCTTGCTGTTTCTTTTTCCTCATCAGGGGTAACCTCTCTTCACAATGTATGGAACTCCCCATGCCAGAACAATTTCCACTTCCCTTCTCCCTGTAGATAGATCAGCCTTCCTCAGAAATGTCAACAGCCTTCACTGTCTTAATGGCTTGTTAATCAAAGAGTAAGTGTAATCTCAGGTATGCTTTGATGTATCAGGCAATTCCATTACTCGACTTTTGGAGTGGCTCCCTCAGTTTGAAGGAGGCAGACCTGGATTTCTTTCAGTTTCACAAGGAAGGACTCATGATTGAAAATGTTGCTTATTTGAAAGATGCCAAATATAGTTTTGATTAAACAGGTGTTATCTTTACTCCACATAAGAGGGAGTAATTGCTAGCTGATTATAATTCTACTTCTGACTTCCTTGGCCACAAACTCGTGTTTCAGACTTCGGCTAAAATTTAAAAAAAATAAATAGTTTGAAAGGATTCAAGCTTTCACAAGAATTCAATAGATAAAATCAGTGGTGGGGAGGACAATATGCACATTGATATCCCAGATTCTTCATCTCTGCTTACAAAAATCTGATGTCTTATTTGCCATTTGTGCAGCTTCACCTGATATAGTGGAAGCTGTAGTAGAGACAAGGTTGAGTTGTTTTTTAACTATCATGTCATATAACCTTGCTCTGTTGTGGGCTACAGCAAAATACTTGCAACTATGCAGTACAGGCTAGCTGAACTGGCCACATAGCCTTTACCACAAAAGCTGATAGGATCATGGCCACCAGGTTTGTATAATTTTTGGTGGTGCCCAGACCAGGTTCAAGTCCTGCTCCCCCCCTCCCCCGCCACACCTGCCTTGAAAGCGGATATATATATATATATATATATATATATATATATATATATAAACTAATGTAAAATGGTCTGAAAACAGTAAGCATTTTCCCTTTATTGCACAATGTGTAGAGTTTGGGGTGATGAGGGGATGAGGGTTCCGGGCTGCAGAAGGGGGCTTAAGACTAGGGCAGATGTTTGGGTGTGAGGAGATGAGGGTTCTGGCTGAGACATTTGGGGTGTGGATGGAGTTCGGTGCTAGGGAAGAAGGTTAGAGTGAGTGCTGCCAGATGAGGCCAGGGATGAGGTGTTCAGAGTACAGGAGGGAGCTTAGGCCTAAGGCAGAGGGTTGGGGTGCTGAAAAGTTAGGACTCTGACTGGGGTTGTGGACTCTGGGGTGGGATGAAAAGTTTGGGGTGCAGTCAGCTGCTTTGGGGCTGGGGCCAGAGACGGACTCCCTCCCCCCCCCCCCCCCCCCCCACCACAGCCCTCTCCTAGTCCTCTTCTCACCGATAGCAGTTAGCTCTGGGCTTGCCAGTAGGGAAAATGAAATCACCCCACATTGCCCAGGGCAGGTCCAGGGTGGTTTACAAGGGCCCAGAGGCCCCGGCTGCTGCTGGTGGTAGCTCCGAGGAAAAGCATCTCTTGATACAAAGAATCTTTTTATATGCCTTATGCAGCTTCTGGGGCAACTGAAGCAGCAGAGTAGCAAATACTGACAGTTGGTGAAGCTGGGGCTCTGTGCTCTGAATTTTGATGCCTCTGGATAGGATGACTGTTTGCTCACTTTAGACAGGACCTAATTTTATATAGGAACAGAAGCTTCTTAGGATGTGACTAGATTTGAGTACTGTGAACATAATTGTATAAGTCAACCCTAGGGCATTATAGATTAGATACAGGCCAGAGCTGGTCTGTCTTTCAATATGTATTGAAAGGTGTAGCTATATATCTGAAAAAGCATCTCTTTTAATCCACTTCTAATTATTTTTCAATTTGGAGAGTGAATGGATGTTTCAAAGCAAGAGATTTTTCATTAACAAAAACAGAAAGTTTAGAGCTATGATTTTAAAATCTCATTTGATAGTGTAATCTGTCAGAGAAGATAGATATCTGACTTCTACAGAGAAGATTTAAAGAAATATGTGTATGTCCTGACAGAAGAAAGTAACCATTGCAAAGAACTGTAGTAGTTTTAAGTGTTTATACATATGGCTTGCATTCTTCTCTACTGACTTTAACTTCATGCCAGTGACCTATCTTCACACTTCTATTAACAGAGGTTATATTGAACATATAAAACACAAGTTTAAAACGGTCAGTTGAAAACAGTGGATCTTTAATTTATACAATTAATATTGACCATAAAAATGCAAGATTTAATAGATTCCTGATCCTGCAAAAATTTATACACCCAATTTTAAGATCCTGAATAGTGCTATGGAATAGCATGTGTATATTTCCCAAATCAAGGGTATAAGCTGTACAGATACCCTTTAATTTACTAGAAATTTGGAAGCAATATTGGCAAGGGTTTAAAACATGAGACTGGGCAACAGGAGCCCTAGAGTGTTCTGAAACTGACTCTGAGAATTTCCACAGTTCAACAAGACATGTAAGCATGTGAGTAAATTGAAAAACATGAGCAGTCTCATTGATTTTTTTTTTAAAGAGGAGTCCTGTGTCACCTTAAACACTAAGGATATGTCTACACTACCACCCTAGTTCGAACTAGGGTGGCTAATGTAGGCATTCGAACTTGCAAATGAAGCCCGGGATTTAAATAGCCCGGGCTTCATTTGCATGTTCCCGGGCACTGCCATTTTTAAATGCCCCATAGTTCGAACTAATTTAAAGCTCCTAATTCGAACTACCGTTATTCCTCCTGCAAGGAGGTTTAACAGTAGTTCGAATTAGAAGCTTTAATTTGAACTACCTAGTCCGCACCGCGTGTAGCCGCGGGCAGGTAGTTCGAACTACGGGACATTTAAAAATGGCAGCGCCTGGGAACATGCAAATGAAGCCTGGGATATTTAAATATCCCAGGCTTCATTTGCAAGTTCAAATGCCTACATTAGCCACCCTAGTTTGAACTAGGGTGGCAGCGTAGACATACCCTAACAGATTTATTTGAGTTTAAGCTTTTGTGGGTAAAAACCAGTTTGTCAGATGCATATGATTGAGGTGCCCAGTGGGATTTTCAAAAGATCCTGATCATTTAATTCCTGTTGAAATGAATTGGAATGAGGTTCCTAATGACTTCTGAAAATCCTACTTAGCACGTATCTGCATAATTAGATGCCTAAATACTGTTAAAATCTGGCCTTCCATGACTTGGTTACTCCATCTGTAAAATGGGAATAAAGATAAATACCCACCATCACATTCCTTTGATGTAAAATGCTGTAATTTAGTGGTTCAGTCCAGTGTTTAAGCAAACCCAGACACATTCCTGTTAGTTTTAATCCATCAAGTGTACCCAATAGCTGTTTTGTTTCTTTATTTAGGCTTCCCTACATAGCAGTCTAATGAGGTCAGACAGGTCAAAACACAAGCAGAAAGGTCAGAATGGCTTATGCATGCATCCTTTTCTGTAGGCTAATAGTCAGCATGCTAGGGATGGGGGAAATTATGCTGTTTGCATTGTGCAGCAAAATAATGACATGACCAATTTGACAAGTAAGTAGCCTTCATTACCCGTTCGCACAGAATGTACTACTATGACTACCACAATTAGCAGAGATTATCTTCGAGAGGGAAAATAAGTGGTTTTTAACTAATTCATACAAATAAAATGTTTTGCTTTTTAATTTATGTGCTCCAGGGAATGTGTTTTTACTTATCTTGGCAGGACATCACCAGGATATTCCAAGAAATGATATGTTTTTATCCCACTCTCTCCTGTTACTTAGACATAAATAAAATTGAAGACTGTCATTAAGCTTCAATGTTCAAGCTTCATACTGAAACTCAGATTTTTTTTTTTTAACAACAGTGCAAAATAATTCATGACTTCTCTACTCGTCTCTATTTTTGGTTAGTGTGCCTTATCGAGTAAGGGTGATTTTTAGGGATCTTCTGTATAGCCCTTTCATCTCAGGATCTCAAAGCAGTTTATACATTTTAATTAGCTAAGCATAATAGCACAACTGTGAGAGAAGACGGTAACAACGGGTGGTGGTATTTGCCATTTTACAGTTGGCAGAGCCAGGGGTCAGAGAAATTAGTAACTTCCCAAAGGTCAGATAAGTTAGTCATTAAAGTCAGGAACAGAACTGGTTCCTAATTTCACTAGATAAGCTTCCTCCCTCTTATACTCAGAAGTAATATTTTGAATTGTAGTCACTGTTAAAGTGTTAATGACATCTGTGTAGCAAAAATAACTATTGTGCTGATATTCACAATGAAGGCTTGGCCCATATTTTGCAGTTTAAAACTTCATGTGTGCAAGAAAACTTAGCACAGTTCTCAACCACCATTCCCAATCCCATTCTCTTTCAAAACATAATGCTATAGAATGACCGTGTAATTCTCTTTTGACACATGATATGACAAAGTGGGGATTGTATTCACTCTGTCCTTTCTGTTATGTTGCATGTGATTTCTACAGTCCTTGTAGTAACTCTCTGCGCATGCCTCAGTTTCCCTAGGCACTGCACCAATAGCTTGATGGTGGTGGGAATTTGGGTATGAGTATCTCCATAATGGCTTTCTGTAACCTGACCCTGGGAGGGGGAATGTGACCAGATGATACTTTTTGCCCGGGAAGCTGGACAAAGCTGGTGGTGGGGATGGTTGAAGGGGGAAACATGGGTGTGTGAGTGAGTCTGGCTGGCTTGGAGTGCAGGGAAGGGGTTTGGGGCCCTTGGTTCTGGGCCCCCTTTCTCCAAAATGGCTCATATTGGCTGTCTCTGGTTTGTGTGCTGACAAGTCTGTTCCATGCTGTATCCCTGTGGACTAATAAACCTTTTGTTCTACCTGCTGACTGAGAATCACATCTGAGTGCAGATAGGGGTGCAGGACCCGCTGACTCCCCACACATGCCTACAAGAAAGAGTCAGACATTATAAAACATAGATATACTTGCTCTCTTCAAACTTTACTCTGACATGATCCAAAGACTCAATACTTTGACCCCACTGTCTTAATTTGTGTTTGTTAAAATCAAAACTCAATACTAAATTACAAATAAAAAGAATTTGTCCCCACCTTTAGTCATTTAACATAAAGGTTGCTGTTATAGCCCTCAGCTAATATACATTTACATAGCTCCATTTAATTTGATTTAGACTTGCTTAGTATTTAGATAATTAATTTAATAATTGGGTTCAAATTAATTTGTCAGCTCTTTGTGGTTTAAATACTTCCTTTTTACATTCACAGTGAGATTTGATCTCACATTTCATGTTTTCTGGTATGCTATGAAGTGCACAGACTGAAAATGTGTTAATATTGCCTTAACACTGCACAGTGATAAAATGTTCACATGTTGGTTAATCTGCCAGATTTAACTAAAACCTGGAATTCTTGTGAAAACTATTATGAATATAAAGCAGGTTAAGGACAGTGGCTAGAACTTTCCTGCACTGTTTTCAAAATTGTTTGCATGTGCAACCTCTCCTCCATGCACTCTTCAGTCTTGACTAACAGCTTTCTAACTTCTGGAAGCTCAGATCGCTAATGGGAAGAATCTTAATTCTGATTCTTTAATAGAGCTTATAACAACTTCTGTATTCAAATTGTAGGTACATGTTTTACCTTTGATTGGTAATGGTAAAGATAAAATGTACAAATATAAAAAGATTGATTTGATAGACCAATCGGTTTATAAAAGGTTTAAATTCAATTCAGTACTTAAACTTCTATACAAATCACACAGATTACTTAGGAACAGTTCCTTCAAACTGTTCTGTGTAAAGTCAAAGGGGTTCTGTGTGAATGCAGGAATCCATCTGCACAGAGCAGTTTGCAGGATAAGAGCCAAAATACTCTTAGGCTACATCTAGACTGCACTGCTTTTCCGGGATACGAGAGGCATCCTGGAAAAACAATGCTGCATCCAAGGAATGCACCTGCTTTTACAGAAAAATTTTCAAAAAAGCAGACGCGCTCTTTCACCATCCCTGTAGACCTCGTTTTACGAGGAATAAGGGATGTGTTGAAAGATCTCTTTTTTCAAAAATTAGGTGCTGTGTAGATGCACCAAATTTCAGAAAAACTTCTTTCAACCATTAAGCGGAAAAAGATACACAATTTGCATACTACAAATTGCATTTCTTTTTCTGACTTACCCTTCCATCTAGACGTAGCTTTAATGCCACAAATTATTAATAAATTATGATATTTCTAACCTTGAGAGCTCAAAACTTATGAGAGAGATCAAAATATGTGAAACTCATTTTTAAATAATAGGATTATTTAAAAAAATAACATTTCTTAAGAGAGAACATACGTTCATCTTTTGGTTGAGAGAAATGCACACAAATGAGGGGAGGGGAGCCTCTCTCTTGTTTCCTGACTGATTGGGATGTACTTCTCATGTGTTTCCCTTGGACTTGGTTTTTCTGGACATCCTGTCTTTCTTTCCATTATAGTAGCATCTCATGTGACAGGAAGAGGTGTGAGGAGGGCAGTTGGTTCTCCAAAATGCTTCTTTCTTAGAAGGAACTTTTTATAAAGATGCTCTTGGAATATTTTTACCCTGACAAAGTTGGAAGTCCATTGTGCCAGACACTATACAAACCATAAGAAGTGATGGGGAGAGTGTGGTTTCTGATTGGGGGAGGTTGGAATTGTGTCCCAAACAAACAGATATCCAAGATGCCAGCAGCTGTTAGTGTGGACATAGGCAGCCTAGAGAAGTGCCTCAAAATATTATTCCCTACTTTTCCAAATAAATATTATATTTATAAGCCTTCAGTAGGAAAGTGAAGTATATATATTCAGTATACATTATGTATGATTTTAGAATTATGTATTTTGCTCACAATTCCCACCGTAATTCACTATTTCACCTGCATAATATAGGATTGCATTTGTCTGTCTAATGTGGACCTAAAATATATTTAATACTGTAGAATGGCAAGAACTTTGTCATGCAAGCACCTAAGGGGAACTGTATGCATAATTCATTTGTCTCCTTGTCACTTCATGTGTTAACTGACCGTCTGGTCTGCCCTATTTTAAATCAATGGCAAAGCTCTTATTTAGTTCACTGGGACAGGATCAAATCTAATCAACAGAGGGGAGAGGAGCAACTTCCTGGCAAACCCATACCATTAAGTTTTTCACTTGGATTTAGTATTTTGTAGTTCTTGCTACCATTCCCTCTTGACATGAATTCACTAAACAATAATGATTATGCTTACAAGGGAAGACAGGATTAAACAAAGTAAAAGAATGGTAAGATGGGAGAATATACTATTCTATGAAGCCACAGACAATGAGCAGGAGTATAGTAATCTGAAGTGAACTTTGGCACTGTCTTCAACAAGGATTTACTTTCAAAATTTGTGTGCACATATGCAGAGGTACTGGGCAACCGAGAAGAGAATATAAAATATTTAGATTTTCTGAGGGGATTTTTATTTTCTGTATTTTGTTATTATTGATGGCAACCTTGTAAGACATAAAGAGGATGAAAAGTTGCATCAGAGGGGCTTTTATAATTTCTTTTGCATCATGGCTACTTAGTATAGTCTTCACCATATTCATCAATAGATGGTGTTTTGATAGGTTTGATTCTGTATTCATTTACACCACTTTAACTCCATCTAATTCAGTGTAGTCTGCCTGGATTTACACCAAGGTAGAGGTCAGAACTGGTTCCTTTGTCTCCAGTTTGTAATCTTTTGGCACCGAGCTACTGACATCACAAACAATGCATTAGATTTTCAGTAAGTTTTGTAGACATGCTATCATGGCAGCATTATCCAAAAATGTCAAAGGTATCCACCTTAAAGATGATAAAGAAGGAAGTTCTTAAGTGAAGCTCTACAGGGATAGGACAGTGAGCTTGAGAAGCCCCAACAGTGAAGATGTGAATTAAGCAACTTAGGGATGCAGTTCTGAGTTGTGTGTCTGTCAAGAAATGCATATTCAATTTAAAATATACTCCTGCACCACCAGTTGCACTATTCCTTAGGTAGTGTCTAATGTATTTTCTGAAAGGCTCAACTATCTTAGAGAATGGATATCTTGATTTTAGCTGGCGATTTTGATGTAATTTGGACAGGAAATTGTGAATAAAGATTTCTTGATAGTTGTACAAGTAATGTGATCGTGGCCCTGCCTTTATGCCTAATCTGGTTTAATAATGTACTTTTTTCATATTAAAAGTACTTCCGGTTAACAATACTTCATTAGTGCATCGTGCATAGTACTCTCATTAATATCCTCAACCTGCCATTCCCTTTATAAACATTCCTGTGCTATTGATAAATCTGCCTTATAAGGCTAATGCATTTTACATAAAGAGAAAAACGAATTTGCTGAATGAATGAATGAGGGCAATATGAATTGATTATATGTTTTTATATAGAATAGATGTTTGTTAATAGCAAGAGATCAGTGCTCTTTTAGCTTTGTTGCTCTTACGCAACTGTTGCTCTTATTGGGAGCGTCTCCGATGTAAAACAGCTACAGTACACAATAACAATCTATAATCATAATAATGTGATGTATGTTTATTATTATTGCTATAATATGACATAGTATAGCTACAATATAGTGTTACGTTAGCATAGGTACTGTACATTTAAGATGTGCTTTCTTCTGCATCTGTAGCTTACTATCATATTGTATAAAGAAAGTGATATTAATTGAATTAATGTTATAAAAGTATCAAGTTTAATATTGTTTTAAGAACAATCAGACATGAATTGTTCAATCATGACAAAAAGCACAACTCTTTGCTCTTTCTTGTAAACCTTTTTTATACTTGTGCTTAAGTATAGTACTACGTACATACTCTAAGTTGCCCCGGATAAGCATGTATGGTAGGCAAATAAATAATAATATTGTAATAACATAAAAGTGTGTATTACTCCACATCAGGGTGTATTCTATTTATACAGTGACTATCAATTTGTAAATTAACTAAGAATGGATATACTCACTCATATTGAGTGAAAGAACTATGCTAATTGGCTCTGCTTCTTCTCGGTCACAATTTTGTTGTGAAAATAAGATAGTGTCCCAAAGAGATCTGCATATAGATAACTGGCTTCTCTGGAGAAGGGTAGGTCCCAAGTTGAAGGTCTGAAGGATGAATGAGGAACAGCAGGAGGAAGACAGTAGGCCCTGAAACAAAAGAGACTGAGAGTTGCAAAGGAGAAAAGCCCTATGGAACTGTAGCTGAGGTTGGGTGGAAGGGATGCCATTTCAAATTTGGGGGGTGGGAGTGGCAATCTGTTTATGCCTTGATGGGGGGAAGGGAGAGTGAGAGCATGGGAGTTACTTTGTTACTAACTCTGGAGTGAGACAGAGATCCTGTTAGGACTCCTGGTCTCGCTCTCAGCTCTGGAAGGGGAATGGGGTCTAGTGGCTTACAGCAAGGGCGCACATACATTTCAGCTCTATATACAAATGCCAGAATGGCCATACTCAGTCAGATTAAAGGTCTTTCTAGCCCTGTATCCTGTCTTCCAACAGTGGCCAATGCCAGGTGCTTCAGAAGGAATAAATAGAACAGACAATCATCATGATCCATCCTGTTGCCCATTCCCAGCTTTGGAAAACCGAAGTGAGGCACACTTTTTCTGCCCATTCTGGCTAGTAGCCATTGATGAACCTATCCTACTTCAACTTATTTTGTTCTTATTGGAACCCTGCTAAAATTTGGGCCTTTCCATCATCTCTTGGCAAAGAGTTCCACAAGTTTACCACCTGCATTACTCTGCACTTATCATCATCTATATTGCTTTGTACTTATCACACTGAATTCCACCTGCCCTTGTGTTGTCCAGTCACCCAGTTTTGTGATATCCCTTTGGAACTCTTTGCAATCATCTTTGGATTAGTCATTGTTGACCCCTTT
The DNA here is from genome assembly GCF_049634645.1 of Pelodiscus sinensis. Lineage (NCBI taxonomy): Eukaryota > Metazoa > Chordata > Testudines > Trionychidae > Pelodiscus > Pelodiscus sinensis. The sequence continues at coordinate 37,088,277 of NC_134717.1, forward strand.
TTCAAGAACGTTTTTATGAGAAGTTTAAGGGCATTGGTTCAAATGGAGATCCCTGCAGCACAACACTCATTCCTATATCTCTCCCCCCACACACACACCCTCCATCCTTTAAGTGGAGTATTTGGCAATGTTTTTATGATGTCTAGAGATTCTTCAATTACCTAAATAACCAGCCCTTTGTTATTCTTAATCACCCTGCCACTCCCTCTTTTTAGAACAAACTCCCTGCCCCAAAGGCAAAGTTGCAGCCAGACCAAACTGTTGCTTTTAAGAACTACCTCTAGAGTCAGGTCATGCAACTTCAAGCAGACCTCAACCAGGAAATCCAGGGGTTCAAGCTCGGGAGGGGGCCTAGTGCCTCCCAGCCCCCAATAAATGGCACCCCTGTTGGGTGGAAGAACTGTTTTGTGTTTGGGTTTTTGAATAAGATATCTGTTTGGAGCATAAACCAGTAGATGGAGAAAAAGGCTATGTGTGTGACATGGGCTGTGTGACATGGGCTGTGTGGGGGACAGGCTAGAAGCCTTCTATGTTCAGTCACCTGACTCCACCAGATCTATCTTAAAATCTATAATACTTAGATTATTTAAGCTTTTTTTCTATTGCTACATTAAACATAAAGAGCAACCATGCTCCCAATGCAACCTTTTATTAGTTTTTATAATAGGAAAGCGTTCAAGGCATTGTTCGGGCCCTTCCGTCAATTACTTTTTGTTTTTTGGAAAACAAAATGAGAATGCACATGCTTCATTTAAATCATTTCTCTGGAGTGGGGCTGGCGATGAGGGGTTCAGTATGCAGGCTTCCCCAGGAGGAGAGGATTGTCCCAACCCCCTCTTACTGGAGCAGCTTGGGGCCTGGTGAGAAGTGACTCTCCATGGCTGTTGCAGCTCCAGCAGGCACAGCCGGGAGAGGGGGTGCATGTCCCTTGGGTGGGGCAGGCATAGGTTTGTCTGCCATCTGTGCTCCCCAGCCAGAGTGAGGAATACAGAAAATTGCACTTTTCCTTCACTTCCTGATGAAGGGAAATAGCAGGCAACGTTCCCATATGAATCGGCGTGTGTGTGGAGGGGGGTGAGGGGGATTCAGAAAAGCTAGCTAAATAAAGAAAAAAAGTATCTGAAAAATTGAAAAAGAATGTCTTAATGGTTAAAGTAAATAAAATAAATAAATGTAAAATTATATATAAAATATGCACAGTGAGCTGATGTTTTATTTCTATTGCCTCATGAATGTCCGCTGGTACTTTAAGGAACATAGAATTAGACATGGTTCCTGTCCAGAGGAATTATAATTTAATACAAACAAGACAAAACACAGGCAGCAGTTTAAGAGAGAGAGATTATTGGAGAGAAACTTTGTATAAGAAGGATTTATAGCAGAAATGAGTTTTGGCGGGGTGATTTGAAAGAAATGGATAGCATTTGGTGAACAAGATGTGTTCAGCAGCCATGCTGAGGGGACCATGTACATTATTAACTGAAAACTGCCTTTGTAGTTCATCTTTTTAGGTCCTGCAATGTTCATCCCTGCTGTGTAGCTCTGAATGATTCCCCAGCATGCATTATACTGTGATATCTGAGCTGTCATGGAAACTAGCTGGAGCATGGAGCTGGCTTATGAAGTGGATAAGGCATGGGTTAGGCAGTCCCTTTTTTAAATGTATTTGTCTTTTTTCAAAGTCTTTCTTTAAACAAAACAGCATCTTTAAAACAAAACTAACATGATCATTTGTAGACAGATAACATACTCGACTAGAATTCTGGGTGTTTCATGAAGCCAAGTAGGGTTCAAAAGTCATATATGGGTGGCTCTGAAGAGGATGTACCTTTTATTTCCTTCATGCCTACTTTATGTAATTTTTAAACTCGGTCCATTCAGGTGATTGCATAATGACTAGAGAAGGAATAAACTTCCATATTTTTCTCCTGGCCGTACTACAGTCAGAATTCATGTATTCATTTAAGTAATTAATTTCATTATCTGATGCTGCAGCAGTTAGTAACTTCTTTGTCACCTACTCTGTGTCACTCAGTACAGTAGTACACCTGCCACGTAGCTAACTTGCACTATTCTGGCAGTTTAACCACTTGTGTTTTAGGAAGCATGTGAGAGAAAACAGAAAGTTTGTTTACAGAAGAGTATCTGTTCTTTGAGTATGATAGCTCTTCAAGCTCATACAGCTTCACTTGCAGTTTGCTGGATACAGTTCTTATCTCCCTTTACATTTGTCTCAGGGTACATCTACACAGAAACATACATTTGAAATAACTAGCGTTATTTTGAAATAACTTTGTCTGCATCAACACAGCAGGCAGTTATTTTGAAATAATGTCGAAATACTTTCAAGCTGGAGGACTTCTTACTCCAACTCCTGTAACCCTCATTGTATGAGTAAGGGAAGTTGGAGGAAGAGTGCTCTATTTCAAAATAAGTGCTTTGTAGATGCTCTCAATTTCGAAATAAGCTACATAATTGACGTAGCTCAATTTGTGTAGCTTATTTCAAGATAAGCCCTTCAGTGTAGACGCATCTTCAGATATCAGACTGACGGGAGGAGCAGTTTTGTTTTGATTTATGGTACCTGAATTGATTTGAGATAGGAAATAGCCCTTATGTTTTGTTAAGTAAACATAATTAAAATTTGTGTTGTGTTCAGGAATCACAGCATAAACAACAATAACAAAAAATAGTGTGTGATAATGTATAACTTAATTTTAATGTTTAATTCAATTAATATTTTTACATAGCTGTTGTTTTTCTGGGACCTATTGTCAGTCTTTAACTGGTCACTAGGCAAGTGACACTTCCAATAGTCTCTGCAAGTGTCCGTCATGGTAGACAAGAAGCAGGGCTTAGGTGTAATGAATATATTGATTCTTTGTGGAGACCATGTGTATCTCTCTGTCTTTCATGTTGTCTGAACTCAGCTTGGAGAGGTGACTCTTGCTCTGTGGCCACATGACCAGTACAAAAGAGCTACCAGACCCTTTGTGGGAGTAAACTCTGGTGCAAATGATCTTTGCAAAAGTCACAGAGGTAACGCCTTTGGTTCCATGATCCTCCACAAGAGGCCATGGCACTGGACACGTGTCAAGGTAATACAAAGAGCAAGATTAACAGTGGCCAGAGCCTGTGGTCCAGCAGTTCTGTGTCACTGCAATGACCCATAGAGGCTACTACAGCAGAGGCACAAGTTAGAAAGGTGCTAATCTGTGTCAGGCTACACCTGCTTCTGATAGCATGTGAAAAAGGAAGGTGTAAACTGCTTCCCTCTGTCCTAAAGCTAGCACTGGTGTAGGGATGAATATTTCTAATCTGTGTACAAGAGCTCATGGTTCTCAGATTCAGGCCCTACAGATTCTTAAGTAGCCTTCTATACCCTGGCCACCACTGGCCTGCTCATCCAGAATTACTGGTCGTGAGGAGCTAGCAGAAAACTGATCCATTTCTAAGGCACAAACCATGACGATCCTGACATGGGATGAAGGCCAGTCCTATCAATTGGCTTGTCCATATTATTTAAACCAGGAGGCTTAGGAAGTTGTCTGAAAACTGAGAGATGTCCTGACTGGCTGCTGCTCCAGACTGACTCTTGTTTGATCCTTGGGTTCTGATTCTTTCCCTCTAATCCCAGCACAAAGACTCTGACTCTGACCATTAGGTAAGACCAATCCAACCCAACCACTAGGTTTATACTGCCACACCCCGGTCCTGACACTTTGCTGTTTAAATAATATCACATGGCCTCCCTAAAGCCTGTCCTAGATTAGGCAATCATGGAAGGGACTGCTGATTGCATTGTTGTTATAAATATCACAGTATAGAATGTCTCCTCTATTCTTTGCAGTCCAGGTTGGGAAAATCAGTCTGTGACAGATAGGAAAGGAGAAAACATGTGGGAAATGTATTTTCAAAAGTTAGAAACAAAATGAAAAATGCAGTTGAAGGTTCACTTTTAATCTTGGTTTTTGTTGTCTCAATCCATTTATCTGAATAGTCATTAATTTCAAAGTTGTGGTAGTACAGGCTAGACCTCCCTGGTTGGGCAGCTAGAAACCTGAGAGTTCCTGAGCCAGGGATTTTGCCAGACCAAGGCAGACCGACCAGGGGAGGTCAAAGCTCCCCTGTTGGCCACCAGTCCCACTCCTGGGCTCCTCTCTGGGCTGTGGGGCTCCCGAGGCCAGGGCTCCCCATCCTGCAGCTGGCCCCACTGCCACTGGCCCAGACAAAACTCCTGGAGCCTGGGCTCCTCATTCTGCTGTTGGGGCTTCCTGGGGTCAGGCTCCCCAGGTCAGGGCTCTCCAGCCACCACCAGAACTGCTTCCACTGGATTGTTCTCTCTCTTCTAACACCATGCTCTTACAGAGAGTTCAACTATGCAGCTTCTCTGTTTCCCCCATAGAATGGAAATGTGGCATTTCTGTTGCATTTGGGGCTTTCCATGATTACAGCCTCCAGTGCAGGATCCAACCAGTAGAATAAATAAGTACTGAGCTGCAAATTGGTCTTTCTTTAACATTGTGGCTCAGCCCTACCTTAGAGGTTGTTCAGATTGGCAACTGAACCCATGTGACTAAGGGGCAGGGTAACACTGAATGACAGCTTGGGTTGAATATCTAACTAAGATATTAGGTGCGAAAAGCAGAGCCCCACAGCAGCTACACACCAATAAACTGTAGATTGTAATATATGGCCGATTTTGAGAATTCTGGAAGTGACATTGAGTTGTAAGGTGTGTTATGCTTTTGCTATATAATATCTGTTTAGAAGTGTGTGTATTCAATAGATATAGACTAGGATAAATAGTCATTTCCCTCCCATGGTGGAAATAATCCCCACACATTGAAGGTTTCCTGACCAGTCACAAGCCATAAAAATCACATCCATCCCTGTATTGATAGTTTTTGCCACAGCTTCTATGCAGAAGAACAATGTTTGTAGCAGTGTTCCTATGCAGTGTAAATGTTCCAAAGCAAAATGCAGAATCTGGAAACTTTCAGCATTATTGACTGGGCCTTTAAAATTCCATTTGACGTTGCAGCAGAGCTAAGCCAGACTACCTGCATGCCCTGGCTTCATGCAGCTTCTAGGAAGCAGCAGCATGACCCTGCCGCTCTTAGGCACAGGGGTAGCCAGGGAGGCTCTTGCTCGTTGTCCCTGTCCCAAGTGCAAGCTCTACAACAACTCTTTATTAGCTGTGAACCATGACCAATTGGAACTAGAGGGGTGGCTCCTGTGGGTAATGAAGCAATCAGAGCCTCTTTGGCCACCAATGAAACTAGGGGCCATGGGGATATGTTGAGCACTTCTGGGAGCATCTTGAGATAAGTACTGCCCAGAGCCTCCACCCCTTCTTGAACCCCATCTCCAGGTCAGAACCCCCTCCCCATGTCTTCAACTGCTTATCCTCAGCCCTACTCCAGAGCCCACACCCCCACTTGGAGACCTTATCCCATTATGCCCCAACACCCTGCCCCAGCTTGGAACCCTTCACAAACCTCAGAGCCCACATTCTTCTGGTGTACCCCAAACTCCTGCCCTAATCCAGTGAAAATGGGCAAGGGTAGAGAGCAAGTGATGGAGACACAGGATTTGAGTGATTGGAGGGAAGGGGGGTGAAGCCTTGAAGAAGGGGTAGGGTAGGGCCTCAGGAAGGATGAGATGGGGTGGGGAAAGGATGTTTGATTTTCTGTAATCAGAAAACTGGCAACTCTCATTGGAGCTTATCTGCCATGGTGTAACAAGGAATGCCAGGTTTCCAAAGCCAATGAACATTCAGATAGGTCCTGTAGAATCAAGAGGGGGCCTTTCTCCCTTCTAGCCTCCCTCACCCGTTACTACAGGGGTCAGAGTTTTTAGCATCTTTATTGAGAAATCCCATTGTTGAGCACAAAGGGATTTTTTGCAATCTGACAAAAAGGGTTGACTGATGTTATGTATTTTGTGTGGTGTTAAGACAGCTTGCTGCTATTGTTCTTTTGCTGAAGCAACTTTTTCCTGTTAAAATATTTAATTGTTTATGTTTCTTAATTATTTTTGGTCTGGCCTCCTGTTAGTTTTTGTTTTTTTTTTAATTCCGTTTTGTGTAATGTTCCCTAGGAAATGTGACAATAATTTTTCTTTTTGTTTTTTCTTTTGTTCTCTTCCTCCTACAAAATCTTTTTATTTTTCTGTTTTCCTACTGATGCAGCAGCAAAAATGTCTGCCTTTTGTTTATTTCTCTCTACACTACCATCATGACATCAGCAATTGTATTAGCAGAGGGAAAAATAGGCATAGCTGTATCTTAAACCAGCTGTTCGTTAGCAACCTGTGCAGTCTGCCTCCATTTCTACTTATTAATGAATACAGCTATGGTGTTTCCTGCTTTAGAGCTCTTGAAGGATGCTCAGCCGTTTTCTTTAGGTATGGTGGTGTTACTGTATCAAAATGGTGGCTTTTTTTTAATGCAGACAATGGAATTCTGATTTTAAAGAAAATATGATTTGCACTCAATTCATCATCAGATTAATTTATTTTAGTCATTAGTAAATTTGGGTCATATCCCTGCAAATCTTATCTTTCAAACAGCTAATCACACAGTATGTAAATGGCAGTAAAATTTATGTATGTGGATGCTTTTTATTAAACTAGATATACAGATTATTTTGTTTGTGTATTTAAACATGATTCTGCTTGAGTTTTCATTATTACTCACAAATAGAGGCTGCCGCTTGGTTCTATTGCTTTAGGTTTGTGTTTATCACAAGGTGAGCCTGTTCCTGATGCTGTTGAATCAATGGGGGCTTCACCATTGACTTCATTGTCTTTAGCGTCGGAAAGATTAGATCCATGATTGTCAGTGTTCATAGGCGGGCCCAGTATTGTTTCCACGGGATTATATCACAAAACTTCTATTGATTTCAGTAAGAACATTGGGCCTTCAATGAGCAACAAGCTGATAATTATGTATTCTAAAGAGGGAGTTTTGAAAAGGAGAACAAGTAGATATTTTTCATGTGTAGAAATCATCCTGTTTACCATATATATTTTCTAAGTGCAGTAAATAATTCTAGAGTTAATGCACTACTTTTATAGAAAACTTGCACCTCTGCACTGTAGATATCATGATTAATTTTTTATAAGTTAGTAGTTGAGGAATTCTGTTATAAGTACTATGTTAACATTTTAAATTATACAGAGTGAGAATGTCTCTTACTCTTTTTTAAGTAGAAATTAGGTTCTAAAATTAATCCTCTGTAATAATAATGTTAAGAACACTCATTAACCATTTATCTTTTTTCATGTATGTGCTTTCATTATTTTTTAAAATGTAAGTTTCAGCTTGATGTAAAATGCTATAACCAAATGGCCAAAGTAAATAACAAATATGCATACTTTGTTTTTGTTTGTGTATATATATTTATGTTTATGACTAAAATACAATAACTGGGTACCATAAAAAGTAGATTAAATTATAAATTGCCTTCATTATGAAGACTTCAGAGTCAGGACCTGATTTGAAAACTTTACTTAAATCCTTACTCACTTGAATAGTCCTATTTGAAATCATTCAGACTAGTTGCATGGGTAAGGATTGTTGCAGGATCAGGCCTTTGACTGCTGATACATGTTTAAATTACGGTGTCGCTTTTGGAGGAAGATACTTATTCAGTAGCTCTGATCTCCACAAAGGGATAAATATTGTCAGCCTAAGTGTTTAATAAAGTTTTATGCCAAGATAACAGTAAACAGGAATATTATCTCTTTAGAACATTCATATAAATGTATACTACAATATATGAGGCATAACATTGTGTGAGATTATCACCACAAAAATTTATAATTTACTTTTAAAAACTCCAGAATTCCATCTTTAAAAAAAAAAAAAAAAAAAGGTTGAGAGGAGATTTTCATAATTTTTGCTGCCTTAATGAGTTAAAGAAGCTTTATCATTTGTTATTCATTCCTCATGGTAGACCTCAGCTGATAAAAATATCCATAGATAGTGAAATCAGTGGCATGCCTGGTTTTCTCAGACAAAACTCCCATGTGATCACATAGGCAGCCTCAGTGAGACTGAAGCTGCTCAGCAAGCAGTAGGTAATGAGTCTTTGTGCAGAGTGAAGCTCTTGTCGCTGAACAATAAAGCATATGGTACCAGCAATAAAACACAGTGCTGGGAAATTTAAGAAGATTCTGTTGGAAGTAGGAAGACAGTGAATATGTCATATGTTATAAAATGATAATCAATCTATTTTGGTTCCTAATTAATAAAAAGAGTGCATGGATTGGAAAAACAACAATTTGAACAGGTCAGTTATTTTATAGATTATTAAAATGCTTCTGTGTTTTGAGTTTAATCAGTGCTTTGGCTACCTTTTTTTTTAGAAATACATTTTATTGCATTTGGAAAGGTGTAGTTTGCGTGATATACATAATTTTGATATTTAGATAAATAAATTAAGTACTATCATCAGATTTATTGTACACATATTTTACTGTATTTCTACATCAAACTTAATTTATCTGTGAAAACTGTGTAATTAGTAAAAGTACAATTAATACTAAAATGGATCTATTGCCAGTACAGAAATATTATAACATATTTAATAGCAATATCCATTATTCTGCTATTTCTTTAAGCTCAATATTTTTATAGGAAATGTGTTGCATCACCATTTGTTTTATTTAAAAAATTATTAATTTTGGAATATAACAATAAGCGTGGATTTTTATAGTGTTTTTTTCTGGAGTATCTTTAAAATGGTGCTTTTAGAAATATAAATATACATATAAACATGAATGATTCATTATGAAACCGCATTCAAGAAATTCTCACAGTGTTAACAAGGTGGATTATATTTTACTTTCCGTTTTTCAAATAGACATTAATTTCAGTTACTAATTTGTATAGTTGAAATACTTTTTATTTTTAAAAATGATCCCTTAGATCCTAATGGCCTATGATCATCTTAATACACTGTGTAGATACAGAGTTTCTCTACCATATTAGTGGTCTAGAGATTAGCCTTATTAAAACTTCTTCATTTTTAAATGATTTTGCAGTAGCGTTTTTCTCATTACTCCACCACTTTAAAAGGCATAAGATGCATATAGTGACAAATCCTGAAAGAATTTGAATTGCTAATTTCTAGAGAGTATTTCAGCAATAGGAAAGTTGAGCATTTGAATAGGGAGGATGCTGTCTGTAGGTAAAGAAGGAAAAGAAGCAGAAAATAAAACATTGAATCTCTTCCGAAAGCCAGGTGAACATTTCCCCATTTTTTATATAAATTTAACTATTTAAAGTGAAATATATATTTCTAAAATTAACAGTTCAAATGGTTTAAAATTTAATATCCATGCATCCACATTTTTGGTACAGCATTTGATTGAAATTTATACTTGGCCAAGATTAGCAGTCATTTTATCACTGATTATTAATTATACTAATGATCAATAATTGTGAACCATTCTGAACATTGCCTCCTTACATTAATACTGTTGCAATTGTATCTGATGCTAATTCATATGGAGGTATCTGAAACAAGGTGAGTCTGCATTAAACTCATGATTTTCAAAATACCATATTGAAATAGACGCTTTTTGAAATAAAACATCTGGGAACTGTATTTTAAGAAGCAGAGGCCAGTTGCTGAGAATTGCTTGTCTGCCTTCAACATGTATTTAAATGAAGTATTTGACTGTTATGGTCTCCTTGGAAACTAGCTGCTCCGACTAGATTTTGTTTTTTGGTGGATGCTTAATATACTTGAATTAAAACATCTACCTCCTAATAATCACAATAGGAAATATGCTTTTGAGTTATCAGTATGTAAGTGGCAATAGATTTTTCTTTCTGCTCCCCACCCCCACTCCCAGCTCTCCAGTGATTCAGGTATTCCGGCAGAACTGCAGCTCTACAATTTCTTACCCAGCATTCCCTTTTTGTTGCTGGCAGGCCTTCACCAGCCTTATGTAAATGAGACAAGCACAGTAGCTTTAACTGCAAGGGGGGGGGGGGGGGAGGAGTTCAAAGGTCACCAGGCTGGTGGAAGGCTGTAACAGTTGACTGAAAAAAATATACTGGGTACTGCAGCAGTCTGTAGCTGACATAAAATGAAGCAGACTTTTTGTTTTCTGTCTTAAGAAGTTCTTACTGCTTTTCTGCAACAGTTATAGTAAACTGTCTACAGGTATGGGACGAAAGATTATAGGTTCTGCATAATTTGCTTTGATTCATACATGAAGTTTAATTGGTTTGCATTTGTTGCTTTGGTTTTGGAGTTCTTATTCTTCTTCTGTGATGCTTCAGGTGAAATACTCATACTTTGTTGCCTTAAATATATGCTGCTTTTCTCCTAATTTCTCCTAACAAAGTTTAAATGTTTTAAATGTAATAAACTCTAATTTGATTTAATGGTATTTAATCATCTCTGAAATATTTCTCTACCTTCTTAACCTATGGGAGGAAGAAAGGGAAAACCATTCTTAATTGGATGGATGTGCAGTTTTTAAATTGTAAGATAAATCAAAGTCATTGTGTGATTCTTGTTTAGCCGGATTTTCAATGCCTTTTTTTGTTTTTTAAGTTTGGAAATCATTTTTCTATTTCTTGGTGTTTCTTTGAAAAATGTAGAAATCCCCATCATCGTTACTGATAAAAATTTAAGTGCAAATGCTGTGTAGTCATCAAAGAAATCATGGGGTTTTGGTGTTGGTTTTTTTGTTTTGTTTTTTTGTTTTGTTTTAGTTTAATATAAAATGAGATTTTTTTTAATTTAAAAATTTCTTTCAACAAACCTTGATTTTGGAAAGAGTTCTCTGTATGCTATGTATAGTGCTTTTAATTATATAATGTAGAGAGAAATTTCTTTTTATTTATTGTTATACTGTCTGTTTTATTAGTGAAAACCTTACCTTTGAACAAACATTAGTGGTTTCCTGGCAGCAATTTATTTATTCTCTGGGCACAGATCCTGTTTTCATTATAATATATTAAACTTATAATGACTTTTTAATTAGTCTTTGAGCTCAGATATGTTTGCTTTGATTAAAAACAGGTGAACTCTCACAGTTAATTTTGTGTAGTATCCTAATAGAATATGTAGGGACAAATCCTGATGTCCTGACTTAGCTTATTGGGATTTGTACAGTCTTTCTTGTCTTGTAAACTGTAAGTAGTCCTTATTCAGCCATACAGATAGTACTTATTCAGTGTCCTAACCTAAGGTGGCTGTATGAGTAAGCACTGCAAGATCAGGATCTACTTGCCTGAGTAAAGTGAGAGGAATCCTGCCTGAAGTGTAAATTTTTACAAAATATCTTACTTTTAAAGGGAAAAATTAACTGAATATGTACCAGATCTATATCACTATGTGCTATACATCAGTTAAAATCCAATCCTGAAAGTATTCTCACTGGGATCTGAAAAGATGATCTAGGAAGGTAGGTGCCCAAGTCCCATTAAATTTCAGTGTAAGTTGGGCAGCTGACTCCCTGAGGTACCTTTGAAAACCCCAGCATCTACATCTGAAGCTCCTATCAAAGCCAATTTGGAACCCATGCAGGATCAGGTCCTGAAATTTCTTTCTCTTTTGTACTACATATTATGTTTTGAATAATCTTTGGCAGTAGTGCATATATTTTAATGAACAGAACTGAGAAATATGCTCTAAAGAACTCCCAATATATTGTGTATATTCAACCATCACTTTATGTGAAGCATACTGCTGATGAATAAATTATGTTGTTACTTGCCCTGTTTAAAGGGCAAATGTTACTGTGTAAGTGTGAAAGAATCTGTAGCACAAGAAGTAACAGAAAAAATAAAGCTGTATCTAGTAATGTAATTATCATTTTTGTGTAAAACAAAACTGATAGATTTTAAGATTAGATTTTGAGGTTAAGTACTTACAGTAAACAGACACTCATATAAATTTAACTGCTTCCTCTAAAATTACAAGAGGAGCATCAGTGTAGAACAGCATCCTCACAGTTATAATGAAACCATAACATTTGTCTCTCCTTTGCACATATATGAAAATTGATGTGAAACCATCTTTCTTTGGTTACAAACTAAAGAAATTGTGCTTGTATATTCTAAAAAACTAGGTATTTAATTCCTATTCTGCATGTTAGTTTAGAAAATGAAAGAATTGATTTCAGATTTTGTTATGTGACTTGTAGAGTACACAGAAATGCCATGTTTTGCTGATAATATTTGATGTTTCCAAAATATTCTACATTAATAATTTGGGCCTAGTGAAGAGATAGTTGGCTTATCTATATTTTGAATGCTAGCTAAACAGCATTTTAAGAATCACAATAGAATACAGTATTTTATTCATACCAGTATTATACTGTGGTGAACATGGATGTTTGATTCTAATCTCAGTTATGCTTTCACTGTAATACCATTTACTCTTGTGGTTTTATTCATTGCATACACCAGTGTTTAAGAGGTCAGACTCTGGTGCAAAGTGTCTCATAATGGGTTTTCATAAAACAAGAAAATAACTTTATTCAATATCTTCCTTTGTCTAGAAATTTGGCCTGGTTTATTTAACAAAAAGAGGAAACCACTATTATTTAGAACTATCTATGTTATTTTACCAGATAGATGGATTAATGAAAGAATAATTTACAATGTAATGATTCATTCAGAAGCTAAAAGACAAATTTAAGGTGCATCATAATTACATTTTTCTATGTTTTTAAATACACCTCATTTAAAATAATATTTATTGGAGATTGTCTCTACTTGTTAGAATGCTTGCCCCCTGAAAATGGGTATGTTCTCCTTAACAAAGCACTAAATGAATTTGCTGTGTATAAAACTCTTTCTTGTTCTCAAAAGATACTTCTAATAACAGAACCTTGACGTTTAAGCACTTATCTCTTTGAAGGAACAGATGGCAGATCATGCTGAAGTGAGACAGGTGTAATCTTTTGTGAGATTGGTAAAGCTTTTTGAAAGATAAATTGTCTCGTTGTCTGTCAGACGTCTATCTTTGTCACCACTCTGAAACAGTTATAAAGTCGAGACAGATTGTATTGTAAGTGTGCCATCCTCTCAGCAAAATATCATGGAACACTATAAAATTTATACAATTTTGTTTCCATTTGAACAGTCTTACTAAGTGAACTCAGATTATTGTTATCTCGTTTCTGCAGTGTTGCTCTTGGTTTTGAAGGATGGTTGAATATAGCTAGAAGACAAAAATGACCTATTTACAAGAATACACAACTAGCAAAAATGATTTACCAGATTAAAATGACCCTAGCAAAAATAATGTAGCTTTTATTTCCCCTGCTCCATGTCGTATTTTAGGGTCCCACCCGTATCAGTTAGCGGTTGTACCATCACTTGTCCTCAGTGCCTGAAAAAGCTCTGCTGCTGTAACTCACGGTCTGATGCATCCAGCCAGTATTCCAACATACGGTGATTTGGTCTGTATGGTGAACAACCCATTTTTAGCAAATGTGACTCCAGGAGCCTGTTTGTTATACCAGAGCTACACTATGCTCTCCATCAGCTTTGTTTACTACAGATTGGACCTCCCTGGTCTGGCATCCTTAGGAGCTGACCGGTCCTTAATGAGGGAGTTTGCTGGAATAGGGGAGGTCAATTCTGGCCCCGCCCCTGTCACCAGACCCCCACCCCGGCTCAACTCCTGGCTGGCTGCTGGCCTTCCAGCTGGCTACCCTGCATGCCACCAGCCCAGCTGGGTTTGCAGCCACAGCAGAGCTGCCACACTGACCCTTGCTGGAGCCTGCTTTCAGCCCTGTCAGGTTCCCTGTCACCAGCTCCGCAGCTCTGCTGGCCCTACCAAAGCCTGTTGCCATGTCAACCCCCCTGCCACCAGCCCAGCTGGACTCCTGCGGCAGGGCTCCCAGCCTCTGGCTCCACTTCCCTACCAGACCCATCGGAGCCTGCTGTCATACCAGCCTGCCAGGCTTCCAGACTCCCAGAGTCTCTGTTGCGCTGGCCCCTCTTCCTCTGATCCAACTGGACTCCCACGGTAGGTCTCCTGGCTGTGGTACCCCTTCTGCCAGCATGGCTGGGTCCTGGCCACTGGCAGGGCTCCCGGCCGCTGGTCGTCCACCGGGATTCTCTGGTTCAGGAACATACGTGACCCTGCTGGACCAGAGAGTCCTGATTTAGAAACGTTCAACATTTACTAGCCAAGTGACCCCCAAACACTCCCAGCCCTGATTTCCCAAACCATCTGCCCTGAAATTTCCAGCACTCTCCTGGAATATTTAGAGTAACAAGGAGAGGAGTAACAAGATCCATTGCTCTTTTAAAGAGACAAAAGTACAGAAGCTTATTGTTTTATCTGGAATTAATAGTCACTTCAAGTTAAACACAGTACTGGGTTGATTTAGAATAACAATAAAACACATTTACTTCATCAAAAAGATAGATGTTAAGTGAATTCAAGTATAAGGGATTAAAATCAGAAATGATTACAAACATAAAACTGAAAAACTTTCTAGTGATTAAGACTTAACAGAACTATAATATTGGGTCAAGGTAAGATTTTTACACCTTCATCCAAGATGACTCCTGCTATGATCAGGATCTCCCACAATATCCAAAATGCTTTGTTCCTTTGTCATTTTAGGTGAAAGATAATTTGGGGTTCTCTGTCTCAGTTTTATGGTCCAGTCATCTTGTGAAATGTATTCTCAAAGTCCATTGGCACAGTTGTAAGGAAAGGTATTATGAAGTCTGATGGATGTGGTTCTGTGTAGGGATGCGAAGGACTAGTCGACTATCTGATAAGCAGATGCTAGTCTCTTCCCTCCCACTTGCTTCCTCTCTCAGAAAGAGGCAGCAAGAGGAGGGAGGAAGGGGATACTTCAAAGCAGCAGTGCCGCTTTAAGCCTGGGGCCAGACCCCAGACTCCATGTGGCGCTGCTGCTTTGAAATACTATGTGCAGTTCAGGGCCAGCTGGGGTGTCCCCAGGCTGCACGCGGCGTTTCAAAGTGGCAGTGCCACGTGGAGCCTGAGATCAGCTGGGGACTCCCCCACTGATATGGAGCTCCGTGCAGCACTGCCACTTGGAAATGTCACAGGGAGCCCAGCGTCAGGCTGCACACAGCATTTCAAAGCAGCAGTGCTGCGTGGCGCTCAGGATCAGCTGGAATCCCCGTAGGGCTGTTGCTACACTTCAAAGGAAGAACAGCCTATCGACTAATTGAATAGTTGATGCAAAATGCATCAATTATTCGATTAGTCATTTAGTCAATATATTTAACATCCTTAGTTCCATGCTGTTTTTTCCCTCTTGTTGCTTTCTATAATGCAAGCTGGTTTGTCCTTGTAGCTTCCAATAAATATGCCATTGAATGTCCTCTTGACTATGATTGCCAGTTCTATGTGATTCAACCTGGATGAAAGCATCAGCCTTCCCTGTAAGTAGAAAAAGTTTTTTTTACCCACTCCCCAGATTTGTCTGGTTCAAAGATAAAAAAACAGCCATACTGAGTCAGATCAATACCGGGTGCCAGAGGCTTCATTGGAGTGAACAGAACAGGATACATTTCTCAAGTGATCCATCCCTTGTTGCCCAGTGCCAGCTTTTACAGACACCCAGAACACAATGTTGCATCCCTGACTATCTTTGCTAATAGCCATGAATTTATCTAATTCTTATTTGAGCCCAGTCATACTTTTGGCCTTTACAGAATTTCTTGGCAAGGAGCTCTGCAGGTACACATGTATGTTGTGTGAAGATGTACTGCCTTATGTTAGTTTTAAACTTGTTGCCTATTAATTTCATTAGGTGACCTCTGGTTCATGTGTTATGTGGTGAGGTAAATAACACTTCCTTATTTACTTTCACCACACTATTTCATGATTTTATGGACCTCTCTCATATATCCCTTAGGGTATGTCTACACTTGCCCCCTACTTTGAAGTAGGGAGGCAAATGAAGCATACTGAAGTTGCAAATCAAGCCCGGGATTTAAATATCCTGCGCTTGATTTGCATGTTCCCGGCCGGTCGCCATTTTAGAAATTCACTAGCCTGGAGTAACTGCCCGCGTCTTCACACGGCAGTGAAACGGGAGTCCGATTTAAAGCCCTAACTCGAATTAGCTGGTATTCCTCCTGCAATGAGGTTTACCAGCTAATTCGAATTAGGGGCTTTATATCAGACTCCCGTTTCACTGCCGCATGTAGATGCGGGCAGTTACTCCGGGCTAGTGAATTTCTAAAATGGCGGTCGGCTGGGGACATGCAAATCAAGCGCAGGATATTTAAATCCCGGGCTTGATTTGCAACTTTGGTATGCTTCATTTGCCTCCCTACTTCAAAGTAGGGGGCAAGTGTAGACATACCCTAAGTCTTGTCTTTTCCAGATACAGATTATAACAGAAGTGAATTAGGATACTCTGAAATAGTCAAGCCAGCTGAAACTCACTACCTTACCTTTTGGCACTTGGGATGCACTTAGGGTCATGCTTCCGCTAACATAGCTGTATTATTTAAAAAAAAAATCCTTTGGAAAATAGCCACTGATTTCTACTAGGGATATAATAGTGTAGTCGATTAACTGAAAAACGTAAGCTTACCAGTTAATGCTGTAGACTGCATGCATTTTCCCCCTCCCCCGCTGATTGCCAGTACATTTTTTTAGCAGGCTGTCCAGCAGTCCGGCTCAGTCTTGGCTTGCGCTGGGTCCAGGACCTACGCCACTGTGACTCTTCATTTAAAGTGTATTAAGAGCCAGGAAGGCAGGCATCCCAGCTCAGTTCTGGCTCACATTGGATCTGGAAGCTCAGACCCACCCGAGATAGGGGCTGCTGCTACCCTATGCTGCTGCCTCTGTATCAGAGGCAGCAGCATGGAGTGACAGACAGCTGGTCCACCACGGGATCTGGTTTTTTAACTAGCTCCCCTCACGGACCAGTTTCTGCCTGGCACCCCACTAATGCAGCAGAGCGGAGTGGTAGGGCCTTTTCAGGAGTGGGGCTGGCCCGACTCCCAGGGACTATAGAATACGCGAGTAACCGATAAGAATTCATGAGGTTAATTGACTGTTCAATTAACCGACATTTAACATCCCTGTTTCCTACTCTAAACTTGCATGTATATTCTTCCTTTTACCTCTTGCCACCACCCTTATCCCCAAGGAAAATTGTAATTCCCATACTTCTGCTTCTCCCCTATCACTTCATATAAGTTTTACACAAGTAAACAGTGGGGAAAAAAAGACAAAGAAATCAGTTTCAGCATCAGATTGTGATGAAATATGCCCAAAATGTAAGAGGGCACCTTAAAGTGTACCCATCAAAATATATTCAACTTATTTAGCTAAGCTTTACACACAGTTTCAGAAAAATTTTAATTGGGTTTCTTGACTTAATTTGGAGCTGGATTGTACTCTCTTTCCAGAAGTGGAGAAGCTAGGGCATGAATCATCCTTATTGGTTGGTGTTAAAATAGGGAGTGCTAGCTCCACAGTATTGACTGTGGAAATCTGATTGAAAGTTGTGACTTTTTAATGTACTACCTGGCTATGTCTACACTGGCATGAATTTCCGGAAATGCTTAAAACGGAATACCATATTGCTGCCTAGTTCAGAATGGGCCTGAGGATTTATTTATGAGCAGGTCCCTAGGATCCATGGGACTGGGAGCCTGTACATACTACCTGCTCTATAGCCCAAACAGCTCTCCCATGTGAGGGATATTTAATTCTTGAAAGCTCTGTGGGTTCTGGCTGGCCTACCTGTGGGTTTCCCTATGGGAGGAGATTATTCCTTTAATAGGAGAGGCAGTTTTCAAAGCATACATATCTTATTTTGGTTCTGTGATTTTAGACATTTTAGATTAATTTCCTTTTTAGAAATAGTGGTGTCTAATTTTTTAATAGAACATAAATATTTTTTTAAAAAATCTATTTTGACTGATTGCAAACATTTGCAGTTTCTTTGGCTGTGAGATAACACTTCTTAGCAAATTTGATTTGTAAATAAGTAAAGAAAAAATAGAAATAATTATGATTTTTACTTTTCATAACCACAGACAAATTTCAGTCCTGGCAGATTCCCGAGGAACAGTTACTTGAAAGTCATGGTGGGAAGGGAAAAGGTCATGGACTATAATAAAATAAAGTCAAAGCAGTAAACTTCAGTAGTGCAAATGACAAAAGTAGTGATATCTTTTCCAATGTGAGGTTTGACAACTGATCTCTCTAATTTTCAAAATTATTTCCTTGAAGGGAGGGAATATCCTGACCGATTGGGAAATTAAAGTTCTCACAGAAATTCCATTCATGTGCTCTTTTGTGTTGTCAGAGTTATTGTGGAGCTCCTGCTGGTTATTAACTTCCAATTCAGCCCAGGGTTTAACTTTATGGCTTTTGGTTAAGTGGCTTCAACTGCTTATCATCACATCCTCTCTCAAACACATTTACTCATGTATGGGAATCACATTTCTTGTCATAGATCATTCTGCGTAAAAGCAAAATGGAATATGTAAATTGCAGACTGTCTAACATGCATCATAAAAGTTAAGTCCTTTAAAGGTAAAACTGACATGGGAATTTGAGAGAAAAAATACAGAAAATAAATATAAAGGACATATATAAAGAGAGACTTAAAAGTACAGCTTCTATAGCTAGGTGAGGTAGAATTCTTTTTATAATTCCAACAGATATCAGCATTATTTTAACTATATATATATATATATATATATATGGTTAAAATAATGCTGATAACTGTATTATTTAATATATATATATATTTAAATTGACATTTGCACAAAATTAAGTGTTTAAGCATTTAATTTTTTTATTATTTTAAATTTTCTCAGTTGTGGGAAAATTATGGATGGAGGAGGTCAGACAGAAGAAGTAGTCAGACAATTATTGAATGACAGCAAAGATTAAGATTTTAAAATGTTAACATTTTATAACCATTAACAAACAAATTCTCAACATCACAAGTCAAAGCAAAGTAAATATCATTACATCAAATTTTTAAGTTCTCAAGCACCGTTTTTCTTACTTTGCCTGTCTGTGAATTCCAGCTATTATCATGGCATGGTGTAGATAATTTATTTTGTCTCAGCAGAGTCCTCTGAATAAGATGAAGTTGGACAGTCATAAGGTAGTTAGTTATAAGTCGGCCAGCTAAGTAAGGGAATGAATTAGCTGTTTAGTTTCTATTCATGCTCTGGTGAAATCTCTGTCTTTAAGGAATTGGGTGAATGTGCACACTTATTCAAACTGAGCCTCCTCTGTAAGCTCTCTCTGAAAAGGTTTTTCAGCTTTGAGTTTTTAAACAAAGTGAAATGGTTTGTAAGACATTTTTATTTTCAATCTGCCAACTCATTTGAGCTACAAATGTAAGATTTTGCTCTTTATTGCAACAAGGAGGATCTGCCCAACATTAAAATTTAAAACAGTTTGGATTTACTTCTAAATCTATCTCAACCTGGTCTCCAACTCTCCACATGGACATCAGACAATCCTTCCCTTTTTGCAAATATCAAAATAAAGCGCTATTCTGAAACATCCCTTACTCCTCGTAGAATGAGGTTTACAGGGACATCGGAATAGTGAACCCGAAATAATGGGCCTGCTGTAAAGATGTGGGATAACTATTTTGGGATACTCCAGTATCTTGAAGTAGTGTTGCAGTGTGGATGTACCCTAATTGACAGCCCTAGTTTTAATCAGAATCACAAAGAGACCATTGATTTATAGCAAAATATTTTGGAATATTATTATTAACAAATTTGTATTTTCATGGTATCATTTATGCATACATCTCTCTTGTAGCAGAAACAGTCAGACAATTAAGGACAGGATCAAAGTATGTGTAAGCAAAACACTGAATTTCCACACTTTCACTTTGGGTTATCATTATGCATTTTACCGCCTCTCCCCCCACTTTCTTTTCTATATATCAGGGCTATTCAACTTTGGAAGCCCTGGGGGCAACAATGATACTCACATGCTGAGGGCCACAACTTAAGTGTGGTTGCGTATATATATATGCAAATATATGCAAAAAACTTCTTTCACACTGACCGACATGAATACAAAGATTAAGGCAAGACTGCACAACACACAGGCCCCATTTAAGTTAGTTCTGCTGATATTAATAAAATGCAATATTTACCCGTTTTCTACCATATGACAACACTTTTAATAAGCAATGACAATCCAGGAATTTAACTACTAAAATGCATATCAAGAGAAATTATATTGAGTACTTTTTTGTTTTGGCTCCCACCCTCATGCTGCGTGTTGAGCCCCACTTAAACCCAAACTGCACCACGGGCTGCAGGCTGCATGAAGGCCGCGGGCTGCATGTTGAGTAGCCCTGCTGTATGGCAACTTCTCACAGTCATGGGATATTACAACAGATGCACACACCAGATTTTAGCCCCGGAGCGTGAGGGTCATCTCAATAATCTTTGAGTCCCCTAGCACACATCAACTCTAGAGGCTGTAGTCACTAAATATAACAATTTATTATGGTACAATTTGAAATCTTAATGTAACTGCTAAAATATTTATTTTATTTGAAGCTTAAATTGTGCTGTTTATTTTTTGTATACCGAAAAGAGTTATTAATATCTTATGTTTAATACACAAGGGGAACCTTCTTTTTGGTAATAATTTCAAATAAATCCAGTTTTGTTAACTATTGTGATTTTTAGTCTTTTACTTAAAGCCCTAGTTGATGCAGTTATGCTATTGCATGAAAACCAGAGCCTTCATTTTAAAAAATAAGTTTTCAGCCTTTGTGGTTGCAGAGAAAAGTTTAAACATGTGAAGTAAGTGTACCATAAAGGCTGAAAAAACCCAGAGTGGAAATACAAATATTTGTTAAATTAATGTATTAATTAAAAACATGTTATTTTAAAACTATTCATGATTTTTGGGGGTTTGGAATCACGATTCTTGATAATTTTGGATTGGAATACATCCTCTGAGGACAAACTAACCCCATTCATAAAATATCTTTTTACTAATCGTTATTTAACATGTTAAGCTCTAGATGGAAAAATAACTTTTCTCAGATTCAGAAATAAATAGCAATACTTCTCTACTGATAGAATTATGTGTGCCTACATAGCTCCAGTTGGTTCTGTTCACAAAATCATGCTTTTCATTTAATATGATTACATTAGCATTTCAGAGGCAATGTAGTTCAAAATCCTGAAAGGAAACAGTCTTCTAGCAGGTCATAGTTTGACTCAGACCTCAATTTTGCCAGGTGCTGAGTAGTCTGGACTTATTCAAAATCAGACTCCTAATGATGATTTTATATTTATGTATAGGGAACCTAAAAGTATTTCTTTTTAGATATCATTCCTCAAATAATTCTGCTAAGGAATAATCCATAATATATCTCTGAACCACAATTTCATCTCTTCCATTTTTGGTAGCTAACCCTTATTTCACAGTAGAATATTGTTCAAGACAGCCCTGCACTCGTAATAGTTACTAAACAAAAAGTGACCACTGTCTCAAAAATGTGTACACATCTGCCCAATATATTAGAGAACTATCAGCATTCTTGTCTGTCTGCTAATTTTACAAATATACAAATGCTAAAAGGTTTTAATATTTAAGAGGAAATTGACATTTTCCTTTGTTTAAAAACACACTCTAAATCAGTTTCCAGTTTCTGTGTATTTTTTTTCCTGCCAGTATTACTAAAGTGACATGCACATTAAGCAAGAGCACATGAAGCAAGTGCATGTGTAGTCTAAACTACATCCCTTTTTCGATAAAGGGATGTAGATTAGGCACATCGATATTTGCATAATGGCCGCTTTTTTTTCAAAACGGGGCTTTTTTGAAAAAAACCCGGCAGTTTAGACAGGGGCATTTTTGACAGAAATGCCCCATTTCGAAAGATCCTGTACTCCTTCTAGGAGGCTGTCTTGGTTACAATAATCTTGTGGCCCACTGAGATGAAAGAGAGCCAAGGTTGCCCATCACTGCTCTAACTTCATTGCCCTTATTTCAAAACACAAAGAGCAAAAGCCACATTATCACTTAAAAGTATATAGTGTTTTGAAGTAAGGAAAATAAAGAACAAACAGAAGTTTCATAAGAGACCATATTGTGTGTATTATCTTTAACAGATTGTAGCAGCACTGAGTGCATAATGGCTACTATCTATTCCAGGGGTGGGCAATAATTTTTGACCGGGGGCTGCTTCAGAAATTTTAGAAGTGGCCCTGGGTCACCCTGAAAGGGGTGGGGCCTCAGGTGGAAGGGCCAGGGCCAGGATTGGTCTGTGGGTGGGGGAGCGTGTGAAATCTTTGCCCCACCCCAGAGAGAACTATCAGCTATCAGAACTATCAGTTCTGAACAGCTGGCGGTTCCCTCTAGATGCCCATGCCCCTGGCGGTGGGAGGAGATTTTGTGCGCTTTCCTCCCTGTCCCCAGATCAGTCAGGGCCTAAGGGTGGGAGGAGCACATGGAGTCTGCCCATGCCCTGCAAGTGAGCACTGCGCATAGTTACCTGCCAGCTGAACAGCAGCTGGTGGTTGACTAAGTGCCAAGCCCCTTGCAGAGTAGGAGGAGACTGTGCATGCCCCCCCTTGCTCCCATGCCCTGATTGCCCTGGAGGTGGGGTGTGTGCAAAGTCTGTCACTCCTTGTCCCTCTGGTGCATGGCTCTTAGAGTCAACTGCCAGGGTTGACTCTAAGCACCGTGTGCTCCTCCGTCCCTAGGTCCTGATTGACTTGTGGGTGGGGGGAGCAGCAGGACCTCCGAGGGCCAGTTCAGCTCCCTTGGTGGGCCAAATTTTTCCCACTGCCGGTCTATTAAAAAAAGACATTTTTTAGGAATTTAAAGGTATAATACATAGAACATGAAAGCCCATTTACAACGTACATAGGTTTCAAGTTGCAGAGCAAAATCTAGTAAAGGACTTTATATATTCATTTAACATATATATTACTTAGTGAAATTTGATAATACTACAACCAAAAATTTATATTTAAAGAGTATTAAAGTTGCAAAGGAAAGCTTTCAGAAGTTGAGAAATGCCAGAATTAAGGTGGCCGATGAAAATTCAGTTCCTTTGTGTCTGAGAATCATGGTACTGTCTTTATTTACATGATCACATGCTATTTTTTCCACCTGCCTCATTTGAAGGATGGTGCTCATTGAATTATTCTTATTCCATATTTCTCTTTATCTTCAGCTTTCAATCTGTAATTTCACATATTATTTATGGCACACCAACCAAACCCTGCACAGAATGCAGAAATATTAATGTATTCCTCGACATTTTTATGATGCGTGCATTTTAACAGCACATTGCACAACAGCCCCA
This sequence comes from Pelodiscus sinensis, assembly GCF_049634645.1. Classification (NCBI taxonomy): domain Eukaryota; kingdom Metazoa; phylum Chordata; order Testudines; family Trionychidae; genus Pelodiscus; species Pelodiscus sinensis. The sequence continues at coordinate 37,111,590 of NC_134717.1, forward strand.
AATGAGGAGGGGCTTATACATAGGCATAATGCAGCAATTAAGATATGTTATCAAAAGAGTTGACTTGTTCATCATCACATGGGACCTCTGTATGGGGAAGGGTAGAATCAAGTTCTTCAGGATGACATTAAACTGCCTTAACCACAAGACCGTTCTTTATCTCACTCCAAATCCCTGCTGCGTTCACTACACAATTTCCAGTTTACTTTCAATGTGGGTCTGCCCCATAGAAGGGTGAAGATGTACTTTGCCAGTGAGTTTCATGCCTATTTGTCAAACAGTGAATGTTGAGACACATGACTCCTGTGTTGAATACCAGGAACTGTAGAGGAGTAATTCCAAGTATCATAAACCATTAAGGCTCCTCATCTCCTTTTGTTCCAATTTCCTTCTCTTCAGCTCCCACCCTTGTCCTCCTCACACTATCTATCTCCCCCTCCTGTTTTTGTCCTCAATCCCTCTCTCTTACATACTGACTCCTGCCATCTCTGGCCATTCAGCCTTTACTTTTGTTCCTTTTTCCCTGACTCTTGTTGTCATTCCATTTTTTCCAGTCTCATATCCTGTTACTATACTGTTCCCATCTTCTATTTCCCTCTATGCTTGTCCCTTCTCCCCAATCCTCCTCTTAATCACTCCTCTTCTTGTCTTCTCACTGCTTACATTTTTCCCCATTTCCTGCCCCTGTGTCTTGCTCCTCTGCATTTGAGTCAGGCCACATCCTTCTCTTCCTCTCTTCTCAGATGTCAGTAGTGGGAGCACTGAAAGCACAGGAGATACTGTTCTTCAAGTGCTTGGTCATGACCGTTTCATTGTAGGTGTGTGTTCTCGCCACATGCGCTGCTGCCAGAAGTTTTTTCTTTACTGGTATCCATAGGGGAGTAGCTCTGGCACCCTCTGAAGTGGCATATGCATGTGTCGGTATAAAGCACACTGCCAATTCCCTCTCCCATAGTTCCTTCTTACTGCCAGTGATGGCGAAGGAATGTCTTGTTGCATGATCTTTGATTGCTTATGAACTTTCAGTTAGTTTAGGGTTGACAGTTCCTTTGTTCCAGGATCAGGATCAGTGTTTAAATTATTCTATGGTTGGGAACCCTGATGTGTACAGTGGCAACACTCAGACTATAGGAACTCTTGTAAATATAGAAATATAGTTTAATACATTTAGCATAGTCACAAACATTCCAACTTCACATGATAGGTAATGTATATCTGTATTTCAATATACTCACACCATTCCTTCTAGACCAACGTTAAGTATTAATCATCTTCCTCACTACCATCACCTTCCCCACCTTCCCAGTGGCCTTCATTTTAACACCTCAAAAGGACTACATCATCTTCTCCTATTGCCGCTAGGCTGGGATGCCACTTTTATAATATATTATGCTGACATTGTTATTAGGGATGTTAAAATGAGTTTACTTAGGTAAACATGTAACCGTTGAAAATTTCAGCAGGTGTGGGGAGATGGTTGCTGGGGAGGCTTTTAAGTTGGCTCACTGCAAACACAGAAGCAGCAAAAGGGAAGGGGGGGCAAAGTCTGGTTTGTGTGGGCTGGTGGCTTGAAACAGAGGCAGCAGCGGGAGGCAAGGGTGTGTGTACGTTAACCCATGAGCCCTGGCTGATCGATTAACCATGTATATGGGTACACGTTCACCTCCCTATTTGATACATATTCAGGAGGGGATGTTTCCTTTACTCCTTATTTGTATTTCATCACTTTACTAATGAAGTGTTTTCTTTCTATAGGTCAGTATGTTATTGATCTCAACTTATTATCATATACATCAGTTCATTACCAAGAGCCTTTTGTGGATCTATCACATTTGTTATTTCTGTCCCAGTTTTTCAGTCTGGTCTTAACTGGTTATTTTGAGTTTTTCTAAGTAATGATGTACCTGCTAAATTTGCAGTTATTCTTGGAATCCCCTATATCATTGAAGGTTGCATTATCTAGGTGAAGGGTCCCAATATACACACATTGATTTTGCTATCTGAGTGTAGGGTCCCAGGCATGTGTATGCTAGCTTTGCCTTAGCTGTACATACAGAACGTGGCCTGTTAGTCCTTTGTATTACAGCCAAATTTCCAGACTACTTTAATATAAACCTACTGTAACTTATAATAATATACATATTATCGAAATCATACGGCAATAGTAAATCTATAAGAAATATTTTATAGGCTACAGTAGCCCAGTAGCTTTCCCATCTTTAGTCTAGTAGTGAATTTGTTGTGCATAGTTGTTTAAAGTTGTTCAGTTAATAAGTCTCTTTATGATAAATTAGAAGTAGTTAGTCCCATATTGGACTCAGCCTAGGGATGAGGCATGCCTCAGTCCTTGGCCTTCAACAGCTTGTGACTGTTGCAAAAAACCAACCAAACAAAAAAACAACCCAACCTTTTTCCTGATTTTGATTGAAAATAGTTGAACCACTTCAGATGAAACTAAAAGCAGCTTGAAGCAGACACCCAGAGTGGTAAATTTCAACGTGAATGGCAGAGTACAAATAATCCTTGCCACTGAAGTAACACTCTACTTGAATTCGTAACTTCTTGAATTTAGCCATCAGGTATGAAGTGACTTCTGTGGAGTGCAACGTGTGCGAGGGTGATGTGAGGGAAAAGGGATGAAGAAAAAAAAATAAAGGAGGAAGTTTTCCTTTCTAGTTAAGCATGTTTAGAGTCCAGGATGAGTAGCATAATTGATTCCTTCCAGAGACAATGGCAATGTATATCTTTACTCGCGGTTTGATGTTTAGCCTGCTTCTGTGTCTCTCTTTCTCCTGACCTTCTCTTTAATATTTTCCTCCCATGCTTGTTCTGTTTAACTTTACAGTTGCAAGACTTTGAAGTTTTATATGAAAAGCACTTTTAATGTATTGATCTACCACTGTGCAGCCCTTTAACCTATGTTTTTATTCTCTATTTCTTTGAATTAAGTCTGGCTTTGCTTAAATATATATTTTATTCCAAGGGAAAGTTTCAACTGATTATTTTAAATTTAATTATGATTATATGGTGTCTATATGATATATATTGTATACAAATCTAGTCTTCCAAAGGCTTGAGTAAAGAAGTTAGGGATAACAAATTTGTTTCAAGTTGATCAGGGATTTCAATTAACTTTTATGGAAGCAAAACAAAATCAGGGTTCTAGACAAAGAAATATAAAATGATTGTTGTAATTGTTACAACAAATATCTTATTATTTAATATATTTGCTTTGTTTCAGACTTCCTATTAAACTGTATTAGAATTTTTCTGAGTCCCACTGTGTAAAAAAAATAGGAGCAGAATTAGAACCTTGATGGAACTTGTTTTCTGACCCACGACTAAATTCTACCCTCAATAAAACATGAGTAACCCCATTTACTCTAAGAGAAAGTATAGGAGAAAAGTAAATAATTCTCCACAACTATGTTTAGATTATTGTAAGGGAGAGAATTGTAGCTTGCTATTTGAGGAGTAGATATTGAGTCCTTGAAAATAATAGTTTCTGAATAAAACTGCCAGATAGGGTGTCATGGATAAACTCTCATTGGTTCTATGTGGAGTGCCACTGGTTAAGAATTAACTAAATTCCTATGTTTTATAATGTAACAATTCTGTATATTTTTCATGTGTAGTACATCTTCAGTGGAAGTCTTGGGCTTTCGCTGTATCATGGTTACTGTGCAAAATATTGGCAAAAGGTGGATTCTGTAATGGCTTTGAAGGCTCAGTTGAGATTGCAAGTAGGGATGTAGAATCCTGTTTAATTGGTTAACCAGTTAAACGTGATGTTTAACTAGTTAGCTGATTAAAGGGAATGTGGGCGGGGCTGGAGCAGTTCCCCTGCCTGCCATGACGAGGCTGGAGCAGCCCCTGCCTGTAATGTGCTTGGGTCCACCACAGGCAGGGGCTGTTCTGGCCAGGTTTAAGTGCCCCTGTCTATGGTGGGCCCTGTGGGGATGGAGCAGCTGCTGCCTGTAGCAGGCAAGGAGCTGATCTAGCCCATATTGGTTAACCAGAACCAGGAAGCATCACCTGCTAAAGGTGATGCTTACCAGTTAACCTTTGACATCTGTAATTGAAATGTCATATTTTCTTTTGTAAAGTAATATAGAATTAGTTGCCTTAGGAGGCTATTGAATCAAATGCTTAGTTGGATTTTTAAGGGACAGGCTCTGCATACTAAAAAAGAGATACACCAGTCTCATGCTTCAGGTGAAAACTGATTGTTAGGATCAGCTGGCATTGCCTAGTTAGCCAAGTGCATTATGTAAGGTTATGGTCGGTAGAGTTTCACAGTTTTCCACTACAGCATCATATACTGACTACATGGGAGATGGATTACATGGGAGATGTCCTAATCATATGTCCCTAGTGCTCCCCAAACTACTTATCCTTTTTCAAGTGATGTCCCCGTGGGTGCTCCACTGTAGGTGTTGGGCTTGCCCCGGTGCTGCAGATCGGAGACTTTTTGCAGCAGTAGCCTTCCAGATCGTGCATGCACAGAGGTGTCCCGCGGTGCTCGTGACCTTTTGTATACATGCACAATCCAGCTCCCGCTAGTTCCTCTCAACCGCCTCAGGCTGCAGACAGTGTGAACCGCTTCTCCTTGGGTTATGTTGTGAGAGAGTCCCAGTTACTTACCCTTTCCTCTTATTCTTCCCTTATATTTCCTCTTAATTAGTTTTTCAACATGTTCTTAAAAAAATATTGCAGTTATATGTTACTATTCCAGTTACTAGTTTTCCCCCCCTACCATTGTAAATATACTCTCAAGTTTATCCCTTTGTATATAGTTCATATTCCATATTCAAAAAAAAAAAAAAGCCTGGGTCTCCGGGTTTTAAAAAGTATGAGGCGTGTCGGGAGGCCATGCCGGCCTCAGACTGACATTCTACCTGTATACGCTTCTTGGTGGAAGCTCATGTGCCGCAAAAGTGCCCCCACTGCAGCAAGTTAATGGCCCGAGTCTGCCGCAACAGAGAGATGAGGCTTCGTATGATTTTATTTGACAAGGCCCTTTGGCCTGACTGATCAGCCTCTCCTACGCCCTAACAGGCTAAAAAACGATGTGCTTCTCCATCACTTTCCCCAAGGAGATCTTATACTCCCTCCCCTTCTCCAAGATCCAATTACTGGAGGGAATACAGAAGACCTCACACATGCAGGTGTTCTCCCTCATATAGTAATTATTACCACCATGATGACCGACACAGACATTGTTCGCCTTGCAGACACTCCTCTCATTATAGATCCAGATTTCGCCCATGGTCAACATATGGGAGTGCATCCCCTGAACATTCCCCTGCTCCACCTTCCTCGGTTCTAGAACAGAACCCAGTGTCTCCTCATCCTCCTCCCTCCAACACTGCCCAAGAGCAGCCCACTGCAGTGGAAGCACAGCCACCTGATATATCTCCTACTGATCAGTCCTCTTCGTCATCTGATGAAGCAGTTATCCCGGGAGATGCCTCACCCCCTGATGATTTAAAACAATTTCAGGAGTTGTTCAAGAGGGTGGTGGTTAGTCAAGAGCTACAGTTGTCAGAGATTAAAGAAAAACAACATTGCCTCTTTAAGAATCTCTAAACTTCCCAGTCTTCTAAGCTGTCTATCCTGCTTGATGAAGCCATATTGGAAGTTGCAGATAAGATCTGGCAAACTCCTGCAGCCGCCTTACCTACCAACAAGAGGGCAGATAAAAAGTATTTTTGCCACCAAAGAGGTCTGAATTTTTATTCATTCACCCTCAACCCAACTCCTTGGTAGGAGATGCAGCACAACAAAGGGCGAAAACACCTCAGTATCGGAACTACACATTAGACAAAGATGTCAAAAGACTTGATTTATTTTGCAGAAAGGTTTACATGTCATCTACACTTCTCCTTCACATAGCAAATTATTTAGTTTGTACCACAATTATACCAAGTTGACACCACTTATGGAATCACTCCCAGAGTCCAAGAGATCTGTTTTGAGGGCTGACGTACAAGAAGGGTACGCCTCCACTAGGGCTGGTCTGCAGATAGCGATGGATATCGTAGATACGGTAGCAAGAACAACAGCTACAGCCGTGGTCATGAAACGGGCATCTTACCTCTAATCCGCAGGAGTTCCTAAAGATTTACAAAATAAAGTAGAGGATTTACCCTTCAATTAAGATAAACTATTCACAAAGAAGACAGACACCATCCTCCACTCCAGCAATGACTCCAGAGCAACACTGTGTACGTTGGGGATGTATACCCCATCATATAAAAGGAGACGATACACCCCCTTCCAAAGGAGATATGATTATGCCCACACTGACAACAGTGGCATCAACCTCAAAACACATTTGACTAATCCTGTCACATCAGAGACCTCAGAGGCATCAAAATCAAACTAACTGTACCCAGGGCCAGCCTAATAACAAGCAGCAGGTTTGACTCCTCTGTTGAGGGCATGCAAACAGTCACACACATTTGTCCATCCCAGTCTCCTACCCACTTATTCCATCATTGTCTGCACCCATTCTATCACCACTGGGCCGCCATCACCTCTGACAAGTGGGTGTTGGAAATAATATAGCATGGATACATGATCTCTTTTCTCTCCATCCCCCCCCACAACTCCACCAACCCTGTCTCTCTTCAGGGACCCCTCTCATGAGAACCTGCTATACACCGTCAACCATCTCCTATCCATAGGTGCAGTAGAAAGAGTCCGACAGGAGTTCAGAGGGAGAGGATTTTACTCTCATTATTTCCTAGTACAAAAGAAGATGGGAGGATGGAGACCCATATTGGATCTCAGGAGAATAAACAAATATGTCAGAAAACAAAGATTCAAGATGATAACTCTAGTGTCCATAATACCTTCCTTGGATCTAGGCAACTGGTTTGCTGTCCTCGACCTCCAGGATGCTTACTTTCATGTCACCATTCATCCTGTGCACAGGAGATTTCTCTGTTTTACAATCGGCACAGATCATTTCCAATACTGAGTCCTGCTGTTCGGATTATCTACCGCCTCCAGGGTGTTTACCAAAACACTGGCAGTAGTTGCCGCTCATTTGCAAAGGAAAGGGGTAATAATATTCCCTTATCTCGACGACTGTCTCATAAAGGGCAAATCATCAGCAGAGGTTTCCCAGATGTCGACAGTCACCATAGAAACACTGCAAATGCTAGGGCTCCTCATCAACCAACAAAAGTCAACGTTCCAACACACTTAGGAGTTGGAATTTATTGGAGCCCGTCTTGATGCCATTACTGCAAGGGCTTATCACAACAGAGGTGATGGAGGGGAAACACAGGCTCCATCTGCACAAGCAGTATTATTTGCAGTCCAACCAACTGAAATGAAGACTACCACCAGCTCCCTGAAGTGATAGTAGCTGATATCACTCTTCTGAGGGTAACAGAGGTGGCAAGGGAACAGATCCTGCGAGCCTCCAAGTACAGGCTGGGTCTTTATGCTGCCATGCTGTGTACTGTGGTGATGCCACTTGAATTAATACAATCTGCTTGTAAATGTCTCTGTTTCTGTGGTTGAATTGGAGCTGTGCCTACATAGCCTCTTCTCTCCACAATCCTAAAAGATCCACTTCTTCCTTGTACATTGGCTTAGGAGTACATTTGAAGTGCAGAGCAGTCATGATAGGTTGAGTAGGTGAGTACTCCATGCCAAAAAAAAAGGAAATGGTTTCAAAAGATCCTGGTCGTTTAACAGGTGAGGATCCTTTCCTGTGTACCTAGCTGCTATGCAGCAGAGGTGAAAACATATATCAGAGGGGTCACAGTGGAGCTTTGTGGTAAACCTTAGGCCAGTTAAGTTGATGTAAGAAACGTAGTGTCTACACCGCCTCAGTGTGGACCTAACAGCATTGAATTAAGCTCTCTGCCTCTTATGGAGGTGGAATAATTAAGTCAATGCAGCAGGTGAGGTACGTCGGTGGAAGGGCCCTGATAGTATAGGCACATGCATTATTAGGTTGATGTAAGGCAGCTTACGTTGACCTAACTGTAGTGTAGTGTAGACCAGGCCTTAATATGCAAACAGTCCATTATAGCAAATCCTAATTCTTACCATTTAATAAAGCAGAAAACAAAAAAGCTTGTTTAAATAAAATAATGTCCATGTCTGTAGTTTCTGATTTGCACTTATAAGGGCAAGGTGACAGAGGTACTGTGTGAAAATCTGACCATAAGTCATACCTGCTATGCCTAGATATTGGAGCACCGTGTATGGTTTAGTGAAGTGAGGCAGAGCATAGAAGCATGTCTAACTCTATCTCATCGCTTGTTTCACTGAAATCAGATTCATAGACCCTATTTTTGCAATGTACTGCAACTGTGTGGAGTGCCATTGAAGTTGGTGGAGTTCTGTACAGGTGTAAGGGGTCTACCCAAGTGTAGTAGGATCAAGGCCTTAGTGGTTACACAGCTGAAATGCTGTACTGATGTCTTGCCCTTGCTACTTTCTTTTAAACGAGCAATTTGTGCTTTTTTCTTTAATATTTTGAATAAACCGAAAAACTGCTTGCCCTCATATTGTATGTACAAGCTCTATTCAAAAAGGACTAGTTGTATGGCAGAGTCCAGTTCTTTGGTAAGCAAAGGGCACATGTCATCTGACTAAACTTTGGGTATCCTTGCCTCTCACACCTCCCACTGTACAATACAGGAGAAAGGGCAGACTTTCCCCTACAAGGATTCATGTTATAATATCTGTAAAAACACCCTAGTTTTCTGAAAAGAAAAAAAAAATCTCACAAGACTGGAACATATTAGGCTTCCCCCCTTTTCTTATCATGTGGTGAGGTATGTCCTGTGAAAATTAAGACATAGTGATTAGGTTAAGTGACTGGGAGCCAAGAAATTTTTGAATTCTAAGCCTAACTTAGCTGCTGATTTGTTACATAGTCTTTGGAAAGTCATTGAACCTCCCTGTAAAATGGAAATAATCATCATTGCTCCTGTGAGAGACAGTAGGAAAATGTGAGGATTGATTAATTAGTTAATTTATGTAGACCACTTTGAGAAAATGAGTGCTAAATACTGTATTTTCCCTTTTAAATACCATCACCCTTTTCTATAGAGAATTTCTCTCTGCTGAGAGAGACTAGCAGAAATCTCTCCCTCCAGGCCTGTCAAGGCCACTCCATCAGTCAACATGAGGAATTCTGAAGAGAAACTCAAGGCCCAATCCTAAAAGGTATTTAAATCACTGGAAGTTGAGTTTGCTCACTATCTCAGGATCAGGCCTTTAATGAGCTTTTTTCACACTTCTGTGTGTCTCTGCTGGCCTGAGAACTGCTTCTTTTCAAATTAGGTTTTAGTGCTTTCCATGAAGGGGGAACTGTTGTAACAAAAGATACCTCTCATCATGCAAAGCAATCTGTTACACCACTTCATGGATAGCAGATTACTACAGGGTTTGGTTTTGTGTTTCTTTTTCTTTTTATATAATACACGTAATGCATCCGAATATGTCATTCAGGAACAAAAGTGATAGCCTATTTAGTGTATTAATATCTCCATAAAAATTACATTGTAGACCTTGATTGCATGGTCAGTGGCTAAGTGTTTCAGTGCTTCATTGCTCCTGTTCCTGTTATAGGTACATGTGACAGCATTGCAGCTATGAGTGGAATTTTAAAGAGGAAATTTGAAGAAGTTGATGGCTCTTCACCCTGCTCCTCCGTACGAGAATCTGATGATGACATTTCTAGCAGTGAAAGTGCTGACAGTGGCGATAGTGTCAATCCATCCACTTCTAATCATTTTACCCGTAAGTACTAAAGTTGTGAATATAAGAAACATTGTTTTGCTCTAAAAGAACTACCATATCATATGGCATAATAATGATTATTAATTAATAAATTCCTAGCACTTATACAACACTTTTCAGTAGTTCTCTAAAAATTTACAGAAGAGCCCAGTTTTGTTATTACTGTTTTGCAGATGGGAAAGCTTAGGCATAGAGGGAGACAGTGACTTGCCCAACATCACTGTGATGGTCCCCAGTTCACAGTCACCAAGTAGGCTCAGGCATTTTTTTCATTCACTTTAATATCTCTGTATAATACTTTTGTGTGATTTTAACCAATATAGGAACATAAGAAATAGGAAGGAACTTTTCGGGTCGTTGAATACAGTACCCTGCAACTGCAGGCAAGCATTATAGAGTCAAGCTGCTTAAAACATAACATTTGGCTTAGGTCAGTAACCTCCAGATTTGCAATACAGGTTGGACTTCCCTGGTCCATCACCGTTGGGTCCTAACTGGTCCCGGACTAAGGAGTTTGCCAGACTGGGGAGTTCAGGCCTCTGGGCTCTCAGGACGGGGGAAAGCACTAGTCTCCTAGCTGGGCTCTCCTTCTGAGACACAGGGTCCTGTACCTCCACATCCCTGCTGCCCCGTGGGCTCTTCTGCCCCACCGGCCCCACCTGCTATGTCAGCTCTGCTGCCCCGCCAGCTCTGGTGGCCCTGTCTTCTCTGCAGGCTCTGCTGCCCTATAAGCTCCGGTGGTCTCACCAAATCTGTAGACTCTATTGCCCTGTAGACTCAGCTGCCCTGCAGGTTTCAGGGCCCTGGAAGCTCTACTGCCCTGCTCGCCCTATCGGTTGGTTCCACTCCCAGTCACTGGAAACCTCTGTCACTGAGGCTCTTTGGTCGAGGGGCTTTCTGGTCCAGCAACATCTGTAGTCCAGATTAGAGAGAGGTTCAATTTGTACTTAGATGTATTTTACAGTTGGTATCCCAGGGGGATAATTTCAGAAATTACTGCAAATCCTATCTTGTTTTGGATAAAATTTGCAAGTTTTTAAGGGCCATATTCTGTGGAGCCGGTGTCATGAAATACAGTTCTTAGTATCATTGTCTCTAATGTAGCATGTATAATAGTTTCTTTTACAACCAGAATGGTCACACTTTAAAGGGCTTACTAAAATATGCTGCAGATCAGATGGTGATCCTGGCAGCCACTGGTCATAACAGTAGCTTACCTGCTCCAAACAGGAATTTGCTTCTATTTAGCGAGCAAATATTTTGTGAAGATAAATATTTGCTTCAACAAGGTTAGCAATATGAGCAGATTATGTGGTTAGAATATCTGGTGAGAATAGATTTGTTTTGGCAGTGGGGTCTTGTCTGCAATGAGGGTATTTTTTAAAAATACTGAGTTGAATGTTTTAAACACTGTAGGCCTGATTCTGCAACACTCCTTTGAATAAATAGTCCCACTGGGGAAAAGTCAATTATTTAATTGGTTTACGTAATTTAAATGGAGCTACCTATATGAGTATAAGTCATAGCTTCTGATTTATTCAGGTTTTGTACATTATTCCCTTCTAGTTTACACAGGAAAAGTATGTGAAATTCTAAATTTACACACATTCTAAACTGCTATATTGAACTGTGAGGTCAGTGTGTTTATTATTCCTTTTGCACAATATGGCCTGAACCATTTCAGAATAAAGGAATGAAATATAGGAATTTACTGCATGATTTAGAGGCAGCATTTCTAGGTCTAATCAAATCTTTATTCTGATTAATTAGCAGGAAAAACTAACTTACAAGTTACTGAGAAATTTTTTGTTTTGTTTTGTTTTTAAGTGTAGATATATTACTTTATCCTGGTAAAGGCTATCCATAATATCTAGATTTGCCTCATATGCAGAAATAAAATCCATTGTATCTATTGTATCCTAGCTTTTTCAAAAAAACAACTCCATTGTATATTGGTCATGTGATATGGCACATCTTTCTGTAGAAATGTACCTGCCTTTTAAAGAAAATATAGCTTATAGATTCCTTTATGATATGGAAGAAATTATATAAGTAAAATGAAAAAAATTCCAGTTGTGTGCTCCTTATGTCCTGTCAGTGGTTATGTATACTGATCAAAAGAGATTATCAAGACTTGGTAAAATGTAATCATTCACGGAGCAGGTCAAAAGTATTTTATGCAACTAATCTGAAGAAAAATAGTGGGAGAGACGAGGTATGCACATTCTGTGCATATGTAGAGACAAAGTGACATGGGTTTTGTCTTTGCAATAGTTCTTGCAGCTCTGAATTATAATTCATCTTTTATGGTGATAGTGCTCATGTTGGCAGATTCTCATTCATGCTGGCAGGTGACAAAAATGTGCAAGTGTTTTTATGTTTTCTTCCATCCATTTTACTTCTGCTGATGTCCATCACTCATCTCATATGAACATGTGTTCGAGCTGACTAAATTAGACTTAGGAAAAGTATCCTGTTAACTCTCATCACATGCTTTCACTTTCAGCCACTTGCTCATTAGAAATATAGACACCTTTGTTATATTTTAGGTTCCATGGAACACTGGTGTGCTCTTACATCAACAATATATTTCAGATATCCAGGAATTCACTGAAAGGAAAGAGTATACTATATTATAACTACAACTATAAAAATATAACTATTTGGTTATATTTAAAACAAAATGTGGTTGAGTAATGGAGTGAGCTGTCCTGGTGCTGTTTTCAACCTACTCATAAATCTTATTACCACTGTAAAGGTGAGAACTGCTTAGTCACATTTTCTCTTTCATACCAATTATCTCAAAATTGATCAGGAAAAATAGTGGGCATAATGATTTTTTAAAATTTATCTTGTTGTCCAATTAAATTCTAATTTAATTTTAGCATAAAGATACTACAGGTTAGACCTTCTTGGTCCAGCACTCTAGACACCTAACCAGTCCCGAATGAAGGAGTTCGTCAGACCAGTGGAGATCAGTTCTGGCACCCCATCCAGCTTTGCTCCTGACCCTCAGCCCCAGCTCCACTCCCACCCCTGCTTGGGCTGCCAGCCCCGCTGCTGCCTACCCCCACCAAGCTGCTGGCCCCTGACCCTGCTCATGTCAAAGGAGCTTGTGGATGCCGTCTATAGGAATTCTAGTCAGATGTGTGAGGAAGGATCAGAAATAGGCCACATAGTTGTGGAAGACCCCCTCAGCCAATCTCCTCTTTGTGGTCTTATAAATGGCCACTTTGTCTAATGCTAGGAGGAGCAAAACAAGGTAGTCCCATGTCTTTGGGAGGCCACAGATACAGGAGAGTGGTCCTATTGGAAGCTGGGAGGTGGGCAGGCATAAGCCCATCCACATATAAGGGACTTCCCCCAGTCTATGTAGAGGTTCCACTGAGCCCAGGAAACCAACTGATTATGTGGGACAAATAAAAAGAAAAGCAAGGGCAGGTCTGAAGGTCAAAGGACCAAAACAAGGGAACCAGAATGGGACATCAAGCAGAGAGCCCTGAACAACACCCGTTGCTCCCTGAAAGCATTGAGGGAGTCGGCGAACGCTGCCCAGAGGAACTCTACCCAGGTACACGAATGGATATAGGCCCCACAGTTGCAGGTTCCCCCCAAGCAACCTCTGCTTCCTTATTTATAAATAGCCATCTTAGCCATAGCCAGGAGGAAGTTGACAAGGAAGTTGACAAGGAAGTCCTGTGACTTTGTGGGGCTCTGGATACAGGAGAGCAGTAGAAGGCAGGTACAGTAGCCCCAAAATAAACATCCTTTTTTCCTTGGTAATCAAAGAGGTTATTCCAGGTTAATTAAGACACTTGAACAAATCAATGGCTTGCCAGATCGCATTAAAAGCCTCCCCTTCGGTCATTTAGGGTGCGCAATAGGTGCTGTGGGAGGCAGGTATGCTACTGGAGAGCCAAGCAGATGCTGATGAACATCAGGAAAGAGGTGAGGAGCAGGTCAGGGCAGTAATTCATGGGGTAAAGAGCCCTACTTAACTCTGGACATTTTGGGGAAGAGCACCTCCCAGAGGGGAGAGATTGACCTCTGTGTCTGGCCTACAACCTCCATGCCCAAAGGGCTATGAGAGACTAAAAGGTTCTCCCTGTTCCTGATCTGGGAGGCCAGGAGAAACCCTTTCACAGGCAAGACAGGGGCAGTAAACCAAGGGATGAAGGGAAATTCCCAGCAAGAAAAAAATTCCCCAGTTTTCCCCTAACTGGAAATTTGGAATCCACTGAGGCAGAGGAAACCATATTGCTTATGTAACCCATGCACCTTCTGTGTGTGATACACTGTCTCGTGTAGTGGTACTTAGACTGTTTACAGAGAGAGAGAATGTGTTTACTTTACAGCCTGAGCTGAGAGGCAGCTGGTTTTCAGCTCAAGCAATAAAGACGCATGCACTAAGCTCCAGAGGTCCCAAGTTTGATTCCATCTGTTGGCACTACACTTACACACAAGAAAATACTAAATGTTTAATATGACACTTAGAATAATAGTGTTTGTGGGATTTTATTATTCTTTACATATTTATAAATTGAATTAAATCAGACATTTTTAGCCAATAAAAATAGTAAGATATTAAGTAAAACTGGAAATAACATTAATATCCCCTACAACTTTTGGACCTAACTCTGAAACCCCCTTCTTTTGTAAGTAGTCTTCACTCTGGATCAATGATCCTGTTCCCAACTTCATGCAGATAAGCTGTTAAACCTTTTACTTTTACATTTTACTAACCTCGGGTCTATATTAGATACAGTTTTGTACTTGCTTCTCCCATCCCCCACCCCAACTGTCTCCAGCCATTGTAGCACAGAACTCCTATGAAATGTAACCTTCAGAAAATTTCAGCCAATCAGCAGGAACCCGTCGCTTGGTCAAAATTAACAGTAATAACCAGATACCTGTGTAATTTATTGAGGCATCATAAAACTTTTGTTCCTGCCTGTAGTTTTTCAAAAATTATGACAATGTCTCTATTTTACAACAGAATTTCCACACAAAAATGGTACCAGAATAATAGAAAATGTGTATTTAAAACTGTGACAGAGCTGTCAGCCCCCTTAAGGACAGTAGAGCCTAAGGACTGGCCTACTCCTCATATGGTGTGGTCATTTTATGTTTTGAAATGTCTGACAAAGAGCAGGCAGTAGGTATAAGCAGACAAAATAATTGCTTATGGCCCCTAGCAGCTAAAGAGGGACCCCTTTTAATTGTTAGTATGTGTTGGGGGAGGGGTGAAGAAGGAAATTCTTGATTAGGGCCTCCAGTCACCAACTGGTGTCATAAACAAGACACTGGTGACATAAAAAAGGACCTGGGAGATATTGGTAGAAAGGAGACAGTCCTGGGAATAAATGGTGTTTGAGGAAAAAAATGCCATCATTTTTTCTTTCTACAAGGACTCCAGACCTAGAGTCTTGTAGACTGGGTGGGATAAGGTCCCCCCTCTCTCAACCAAGTATGGTGTTTCCCCTTCCTTAAATCTCATATCTTTCCTCCTCCCTCATAGCACTAGGGTCACCAGCAAAACAAGGTGGCTGTGTCTAGACTGGCAAGTTTTTCTGCAAAATCAGCAGCTTTTCCGGAAAAACTTGCCAGCTGTCTACACTGGCCGCTTGAATTTCTGCAAGAACACTGACTTCCTACTGTCTGAAATCAGTGCTTCTTGCGGAAATACTATGCTGCTCCCATTCGGGCAAAAGTACTTTTGCGCAAACCTTTTGCGCAAAAGGGCCAGTGTAGACAGCTCAGATTTGTTTTGCGCAAAAAAGCCCCAATCGTGAAAATGGCAATCGGGGCTTTTTTGCGGAAAAGCATCCGTGCCAATCTAGACGCTCTTTTCCGCAAATGCTTTTAATGGAAAACTTTTCCGTTAAAAGCATTTGCGGAAAATCATGCCAGTCTAGACATAGCCGGTATGTATGTTGAATCATCGGACCCCAAGGACTGATTAGGGAAAGGAGCTAGCTGAAGGAGAAGATAGTTAAGGCCCTACAGCTGGCCTAAACTGCAACTTGGCTCTAAGAAAAGAGCTGGAGATTCCTGTCTGAAAGAGAGGGAATATTGAAAGTACAGACTAGCTCCATGGAAGAGAGATGCAAGAGCATTGTCTTCAGACATTGCTTTTCTGAATTTGGTCAGCAGCAGTACAGGCAGTCCCCGGGTTACGTACAAGATAGGGACTGTAGGTTTGTTCTTAAGTTGAATCTGTATGTAAGTCGGAACTGGCGTCCAGATTCAGCTGCTGCTGAAACTGACCGCCAGTTCTGACTTACATACAGAATCAACTTAAGAACCCCAGGCGTCCCCAAGTCAGCTGCTGCTGAAACTGATCAGCAGCTGATTCCAGGAAGCCTGGGGCAGAGCAACTCTGCCTCGGGCTTCCTGTAGTCAGCGCTGGTCAGTTTCAGCAGAAGCTGACTTGGGGATGCCTGGGGCAGAGCAGCTGGGGTGCTGCTGGGTTGCTCCAGTAGTGCCGCTCCTCGGCGCTACTGGACCAACCCGGCAGCACCCCATCTGCTCTGCCACAGGCGTCCTGATTCAGCCGCTGCTGAAACTGACCAGCAGCGGCTGAATCAGGATGCCTGGGGCAGAGCAGCTGGGGTGCTGCCGGGTTGGTCCAGTAGTGCCCAGAGCGGCGCTGCGGGACCAACCGGAAGCGCCCCAGCTGCTCTGCCACAGGCGTCTGGAGAAAAGCCTAGTCTGCCGGGGGGGGGGCATACTAGCTGCGCCCCCCCCCCACCCCAGCAGACCAGGAAGACGTGGGCGGCGGACCGAGACGCACCGCGGTCCCGCCACCTGGGTCCTCCGCGGCTTTGCTCCCAGTCTCCCTGGTTTGCCAGGGAGACGGGGAGCAAAGCCTCTGAGGACGCCAGCAGCGGGACAGCCGCGGGGTGTCTGGGCTGTCCCGCTGCTGGCTTCCCCGAGGCTTTGCAAAGCCATGGAGTGGCTCGGGCAGCGAGGCACGCCTGGGCTGCCTCGCTGCCCGAGCCCCCCCGCGGCTTTCCTCCACGTCTTCCTGGTCTGCAGACCAGGGAGACGCGGAGAAAGCCCCGGAGTACACGGGCGGCGGACCGCGAGGTCCCGCAGTCCGTGTCTTCCGGGGGAGCCCCGTTCGTAACTGCGGATCCGACATAAGTCGGATCCGCGTAAGTCGGGGACTGCCTGTATAGTATTACTCACCATACTATGGACCAGATTCTTAACTGGTATAAGTCAAGTATATCTTCACTGAAGGAAAAGGGATGATTATACAAATTTTCCCCTGGACTTGCTCTCAACCAATCAGATTTCAAGCACAGCTTTTCACAGCTTTGTTTTACTTGTGGCAATGTTTCACTGATACGCATATATTTCATTTAGGATACAGTGTTGATAAGCTACAATAGATAAAATATAAAAGCTACTATGATATATGACATTATTTCTGAGCAGCCCCAGAAATATATAACGGGTATAATGAAGTGACATTGTAACTTTAATTACTGGTATGACTTAGGGATATAATAGTATAATCAATTAACTGATTTATTTATAAGCAAAAGCTTATCGATTAATGCTATAGACCACACACATTTCCCTGCCCCCCTGCCAATACATTTTTTAGCAGGCTGGCCAGCAGCACAGCTCAGCCCTGGCTTGCACTGGGTCTAGGACCTACGCCTGCTGCGGCTTTGCATTTATAGTATATTAGGAGCTGGATGGGCAGGCAGCCTGGCTTGTACTGGGTCCAGGACCTACCCCCAATGCAGCTCTGCATTTAAAGAGTATTAGGAGCCAGGCAGACAGGCAGTCCGGCTCATGCTGGCTCCGGGAGCTCAGACCCCACCCCTGGGTAGGGGCTGCTGCCATCCTGTGCTGCTGCTTCTATCAGAGGCAACAGCGTGGGGTGACTGGCAGCCCATCCATCAGGGGAGCTGGTTTTTAAACTGGCTCACCTTGCAGATCAGCTCCCACCTGGCACTGCACACTGCTGTCTCTGATATAGAGGCAGCAGCACAGAATGGCAAGGGGCTCCTCAGGAGTGGGGCTGGAGCACACTGGCTGGCTGCTGGCCCCATCTCCAGGGACTATAGAATAGTCGATTAACCAATAAGAATTCATGAGGTTAATCGACTAGTCAGTTAACCGATATTTAACATCCCTAGTATGACTCTGTACCTTTGAGCCTATTTGCATTACCATTGCATCTGTGTTAGTGCACATATGATTCATCATAGCCCAGGTTTGAAAAAACAAATTTACCTTATAGAGTCACCAAAATAGAAAAGAGCAATTTGGTTCTAAGTGCATCAGTTTAAAAGACAGATTATCACTTACGTTTCTTATCTCTGAATATGTTAAACTGTCAGATTTAACTGTTAGCTTGAAGAACAATGTTTTTAAATGTAGGAATGGGGAAACTATAGCTTTTTGTATTTTGATTATCAGAAGATCTCAGAAACATTTTGCCGGAGTCAGAAATCAATATACCTACTGGCAATGTGGAAATATGAAAAGTAAGTTAAATATACATGCTTACTTTTACTTTTGAAAATAATTCCCTGAGTTCATATGATAAGGGACTGTATTCCAAGCAACATATGTATAGTTCTTCAAACCAGCTTCATACAGTATTTTAAATAAACACATATTTGACAAGCTTCGTAGCCTTCCATGTTAGGTTAGAATCAGCACAGTGTGGAGGCTCCAGAAGGAGGTAACTGTTACAGGTTGGTCAGGCCTGCCAAAGTTTGCAGGGCCCAAGGCGGCATGTTGTGGTTGGCTGCGCTGTGTGGCTGGGCAGCTCCCAGCCAGGGCAGCGAGCGAGTGGGCAGGCATGAAGCAGTGTGGGGCCCTGAAGGCAGCCGCCTTGCTTGCCTTGCCCTAAGGCCAGGCCTTAGGTGGTACATAGTGTGAAAGTAGCATGTGTTCAGTTTTTAGATTGCTGCTGCATGTTTTGGTACATATAGTATACTTATATAGCTATATAGATACTATAGCTTTGTCATGTTTTGATAGGAGAGGAAGCATATTTGTTACTGATGGGGACACTAGAGACATTGATATTTTGTGTCAGATAAAATATCAAATGGCAGGATGACCTTGAGCCTGCTTAACTGCTTACATCTCACATTCAAAATCCATTCAATTTTTTGTTGTTTCTTAGCTTTATCTATCAATAGGATTGCCAGGTGTCCGGTTTTGAACTGGATAGTCCAGTATTTGAGCTTTCTGTTCGGGAAACAGATTGAGAAAACATAAATGAGAAAAATATAAATGTCTGGTATTTTCTAAATAAGATGTTATGTAGATTGTGAGGTAATGTCAAGTGTATCTGGTATTTTTGTTGAAACCATCTGGCAACCCTATCAGTCAAATATAATTTAAATCATAATGGAACTGATGGGAAAATAAATTCATTCACTGAACAGTAAGATGCTAAGACTAAGTTATTCAGAACTTCAGTTTTTTCACCTTTAGTACCAGGGTTGTAAAAACTCATAAAAGGTAACTGTAACTGCTAAAAATCGTAGTGGTTACACGGTTATACGCATTGCAGGGCTCTACAGTATAAAGCTCAGCTTTATACTGCAGAGCCCACAGCAAAGCCTCCCGGGAGTGGGGTCACCAGCCTCTGCCGCCTCTGATCCCAGCGAGCCATAACGTGTAAATGGTGGCAAGAGGGCAGGCCGAGCCCACCACAGACAAGTGGAGCAGCTTGAGGTAGGCCCCAAAAGGCTGGAGCAGCCCACGGTAAGCCTTGTCCATTAAGGACTAGGTTTCCTGGTTAATGGTTAACCAGTTAGCTTTTTACATCCCAACTTAGTACTGATTTGGATCAATTTTCGCTATATTCAGTCAATTGTGGTCGAGCAAGGAAAGCTGAACTTAGTAGAGCAACATGCTGGCCTTTGACATGTCTTCTGCACATTTGTTACAGAAAATCAGCCCGTCTGTTGTATGGTAGTAAATATAAACTGGTAAATGAGAAAAGAACTGATGAAAGATACGCAAAGCCTAAAAAAGCTTAAAAAGATACGCAAATTGTGGTTCGCAATTTGCATGTCTTTTTCCGATATAACCCTGCAGTCTAGACATAGCCTTAGATGGTTAGTTGGTACCTATAGCCAACCTTGTAGAGTAACAGAGTGAAGTCTTTTTAAAATATACATTAATATATATCTCCTCATTCTCATAACCTATCCATCTACACAAAGAAATAATGGAATATTTCGCCAGTGGTTTCTGTGAAATATATTTGAGTTAGAACATATGCTGGAAATAGCATAGGCATATTGTACAGTGACTTGAACCGCTTCTATCACACTTGCACATTTCCTCTTCTCTAATCCCATGGAAGCTTTCTCCTTTCTTCCCTTTTTTCCCCTTAACTATTTGATTGCTCCTCACTTATCTGTCACTTCTTGCTATCTGACACTGTTTCCTTTCCTCCTCTTCTTCTGGATCTTTAATCCTCCTCCTGCATGCCTTTTCAACAGTTCTCATCCTTCTCCTCCACCTAGTATGATAAAGTCAGCAGTTTGGGGATTGTGGAGCACCTTGGGGATTTATAGTCATCAGGTA
The DNA here is from genome assembly GCF_049634645.1 of Pelodiscus sinensis. Classification (NCBI taxonomy): domain Eukaryota; kingdom Metazoa; phylum Chordata; order Testudines; family Trionychidae; genus Pelodiscus; species Pelodiscus sinensis. Next base: position 37,131,939 of record NC_134717.1, read on the forward strand.
CTTCTGTATACTATTTCTACTATTACAGTACCCAGAGAGCCCATTTGGGAATCTAGATCCCATCTCTGAAACTTGTCGTCTTTTTCTAATTAACCGCAGGACCTCTGAATAGTAGAGAGAGTCTTAGGAACAAATTCTCTTGTTCCTCTGAGATAGAACTGGAGTACATTAGAAGCAGGTAATTTTTTAGTCAGTAATGGAACTGCATCTTATCAGCAAGCAGGCAATATGTATAAATCAATGCAGGGTAGCAGATGTTTCTCAATGCCCCTAATAGTACATATTGAATCACAATCACCAACATTTTCCAGCCGTGCTGCTCCACTAGCTATATATAAACTCAGTTTAACTGGTCAGTGCCAGTGATGCGAAGCAGACAGTTACACTAGGTTTATGGTTGTAGTAGGTTTGAATCACTGAAATGGTGCAAAGCCACCAGAGCGCAGCAATGTACCTACAGGTGAAATACTGTAGTGTGCTGCCAAGCTGCTTCAGCTGGCTTTATTCTCTAGCCACTGCCCTTACCAGATAATGAATTAGAAAACAGATTACTATGTATGTAGTTGGTTTCATTTAAAACATCATAAAATAAATTTAAAAAAAGACCAGCCCAAGTCATTCAAATCTTTCCAGGAAGGAAAAAATTATAAATAAATGGGCAAACAGTGAAATTAGAGAATGCTGATGTAATGTGTTTCCAGCAAGATGCACTGCTCGATGCCTGCTACCTGAGCTTCCATTGCAGGGTTAATTTAAGATGGAGCCTAATGCAAAGAACTTCTAATATTCTGGAAAAGAAATCCATTCCACTGAACAAGCATGTCACACTTACCAAAAGAAATGGTTACATTCTGATGGGCAGACACAGATGCGGGGGACGACCCACCTTTGTGGTCTAATACAATTTGGCTGGACACAATAAATTTTTGTGTTTTTATTGTTTCAGTGAGTACTAGTGATTTGTGTCATACAATAATTGGGTATATGAAGTTTATGGTAAAAGCATGTATATTTCATGACAGTCATGAAAAAATAGATTATTTTACACTATCATTATAATTACCTTGTGAGCCCTGCTGCCGCTCATTAACACTTCATTAGTTCTGTTTGATCTAGTCTTCTGATCAGAGATTGATACTATCCCTTCCGTGCTGTGTCCCTCCCGACCAGTCCTCCACCAATGGACTAGGGAGAGAGATGGTGGAGGCAGGGTGCATATATTAGAGATTAGGCAAGCAAGCAGAGAGGAATGATGGTGGGAGGATGTGACATGGCGGGCCACTTAACCAGTATAGTTTAACTGGTTTACATTTTAAATGGGATTTTACATCCCTATTTCAGAGAGGACTTGATTAAAGCCAACTAATGACTGCATGACATGGCAAAATTCCCATTTCTATGACAGTGGTGATTACTGTGACCCAATAGTATCTCTAACAATAAGCAGATGCAGAGATTGAAAACTTTATAACCATTAAAACAGAAATTATCAACATCACTTGTCAAAATATACAAAGTGAATATATTAACCTCAAGTTCACAAGCAGCATTTTTCTTAATTTGTATATCGATAGATTTTGATGATTATCAATGGAAATATTTTTGTGTACAGTGTATCGACATTTACTGCTAACATGCTAATCTTTCTAAGTGTATCTCTGGTCAACTAAAGACAGCTTCCCTACACTATCTTCAGATCACAAACGCTTGTAAAATAAAAGCTAAAGAAAGGTCCTTTATGTGGGAGGCTGAACTAAGGGTACCTTCCAAACCTAACATTTGGCATCAGGCAAACATTTTCACAAAGAACCTCCATGGACTGAGCACATCTTGAACTTGCTTGCAGACAAGAGGGGAAAGTGCATTAGGGGCATGAGAAGCTTGCTCAGTTTGCTGTTGACAATCTTATGATATTAGAGATGGAGCAATGGGGTGTGTCTAAACTACATGGCTCCATCGACGGAGCCATGTAAAGTAGTTTACCGACATAGTCAATGAAGCAGGGATTTAACTAATCCCCGCTCCATTAAAATAAAAATGGCTGCCGCGCTGTGCTGACAATCAGTTGATCCAGCACAATGCGGCAGTCTAGACACGGATCGGTCGACAAGGGAAGCCTTTGTCGACTACTCCGGTATGCCTTGTGAAACGAGGTTTACCGGAGCGGTCGACAAAGGCTTCCCTTGTCAACTGATGTGCATCTAGACTGCCGCGCTGTGCCGGATCAGCTGATTGTCAGCACAGCGCAGCAGCCATTTTTATTTTAATGAAGCGGGGATTATTTAAATCCCTGCTTCATTGACTATGTCGGGTAAACTACTTTACATGGCTCCGTCGACGGAGCCATGTAGTCTAGACACACCCATGCAGTGCTATTAGAGCGGAAATAGTTGTATTTCAGTAGCATTGATACAGACTTAACACCATTAACCTGCTCTTGCCCACTTTCCACCTCACAGCTGGCTCCTTTTTGGGCTCTTCAGATTCAAGCAGTAACCCATATGGCTTTCTTGATATGCTGAGCACAAATCCAGTTTCTCCGCACCATATAATTGATGCATAGGTGAATGTATAGCTTCTATCTGTACCCCCACTAACATCAGGGAAGGACTTGTGGGCTCATTCCTCTACTCAGAAAAATATGTTTTCCATCTCTAAATCAGTATATATTTTTGTAGTGCCGTAGAGGTGTGCTATAATTTTTCTAAAATTAGATTTAGAAATCCAAACATGCAGAAGAAGTAATTAAGGATTCTCTGAATGATTTGGTATTGTTAAAATAGTGTATAGAGAGCAGTATTAAAACATCATTTTTGTGGGGCAGAAGAGGGGAAAGAGACAAAGTTCAAGAGCATGAACACTTGCCCAGTTTTTGTTTTCCTTTTTAGCATGATTTCTAAGAAGACTTGGGCTTTTTAAAATTTGAGGTGATATTCTGACCTGGATTATCATGATAAGTTAAATTTGATAATTTTGTATTGTTAGACTTGATGGAAAAATACTGTGTGGGAAAGTCATGGAGCAGGTGGAGAATGGTGTTAATCCTTTTTGCTGTAGTGGCTCATATGGCACTGAGAATATATAAAAAGCAGGAAAATACATTAATGGAGTTCAAGAAGAACAATGTCTCTTTCTTTTACTGTGAGATTTTAATCAAATGGGCTTTATTTGGTCTTGAGATTTTCATGTCTCTAAAATATGTCTATGATGATAATGAATTGCATCGCCCTCTTGATTGTGGGAGTGCTGGCATTCTGCTGAGGAGCCATATGGCTCACATTTATTTTAATGTGCCTTTGACACCAGGAGAATAGCTGACACAGCAGAGGAAAGTGCTTATGCCTTGGATTTCAGCCAGAACTGAGACTATTTATGTTTAGTAAAGAAAAGAACTACTCCTTTTCTCAATAGGAAGTGTTTGAGAAACATGACAAGCTAGGATTTTGTAAAAGTAGGAGGCATGCTTCACAGTCCCTATACAGAAGTTATTTTTAGTTGAAGTGAGAGTTTCCTTCCTGAATATGGAGTCCAGTGTTCTATTTTTGGGAAGTTTCTAAATATATACAAGCGCTCTATTTTAGACCTGTTTTATACAGGCACAACCTCATTGACTGGTAAAAAGGCACAGTCTCCAAAATCAAGGCTGTATAAAGGTATAGTTGCTTGGTGTGTGGTATATTACTTGTCTATTGAGGCCTATCAACGCTGCTGCCTCTGTATGGGTATGTCTACACTAGCTTGTTAGTTCGAGCTAGGTAGGCAAATGAGGGCAACCGGAGTTGCAACTGAAGCCCGGGATTTAAATATCCCGGGCTTTATTTGCATGATCCCGGGCGCCGCCATTTTTCAATCCCCCTTAGTCCGAACTCTGTGCCCGCGGCTACACGCGGCACGGAATAGGTAGTTCGAATTAGAGATCCTAATTTAAATCCCGGGCTTCATTTGCAACTCCAATTGCCCTCATTTGCCTACCTAGCTCGAACTAACGAGCTAGTGTAGACATACTCTTTCAGTGGCAGCCATGCAGTGAGGTTGGGTAGATGGCTCCATGGGAGCTGGCACACATGGGGATCTGGCTTAAAGGTTACCTCTCACAGGCACTGACTCCCACCTCCACCCCTTTGCTGACTCTGATACAGAGGCAACAAGGGGGAGGGTTTGAGTGCAGTTGTTATGATTAACCAATTAAGCCCAGGCTTGTCGGTTAATCTTGTAACCAGCTACACACTAACATCCCTAATCTAATATATAAAGGAGAATGTTTGTGCTCTAATAACTTGGACACTATAAGACCTACCGCAACTAAACTTTCCATGGGATAACCTTTCCTCCAGGAGAAGGTTACAAGGTACTTTTGGACCTGATCGAGCCTGATGTCAACCTGTAAAAGTAAAAAATAACCCGCTGCAGGGGCAGCCCCACCACCCTTGGTCACGTGCCCACTGCCTGCAGCCCCAGCACCATCTGGGACTCGCCCCACACCCACGCACACAACGGCTCGGGCACCCATCCTGCCTCCCATGGCTACGGTTACCAGGTAGTCTAAAAAAACCCGGGACACACTTGATTGGGGACGGGGGGGGGGGGGGGGGGGGGGAGAAACGGCCGGGAGGGGAGCAGGTCTGGCTGGGAGGAAGTGGGGTGGGGGGAGAAAGGGGGCTGGCTGGGAAGCAGAGCTGGTGATGGAGGGGGCGGGGGCGGGGCGCTGGCAGGAAGCAGAGCTGGGCGGGGGGAGTTGGAGACAGCGGAGCTGGCCCAGGGAGATCGGGGGGGAGCAGCCAGTGGGAAGCAGAGCTGTTTGGGGGAGATCGAGGTGGGGGGGTGGCCGACGGGAGTGGAGCTGGCCGAGGGAGATTGGGAGGAGGGGAACCGGCCAGCAGGAAGCAAGGCTGGGGCGGGGGGGGGGGGGGGGGGGGAGCAGGACTGAGCAACGCCAAGTAACTCCAGCTAGTACCTGAATATCTGTGTCAATTTTTAATTTTTCCTGTAGATGATCCAAGCACTTAAATTTATGATGTTCAATGTGATAGTTGTAGTTGGCTATATAGTTAAGCACAAAGTTATATTCTGTAGAAATGTATTGTGGTTCTTAATCTGCCTTTTAGCAAAAATCTGACATAACAACATATATTTTTTTTTGTTTTTATGTTCACAATAACTACAGATACTTGAGATATTAGAGATAATTGTATAGTACTATGAGATATTTTATTTTTAATTTTCTTGTATTAAGATTTGTGGATAACTGTGGATAAAACTGCTTAGATTTTTTAAAAAAAGATTGGACAAAGACCTATTACAAATGGTTTGGGTTTACTCAATCGTGCCTCTGCATAGGGGACTGGACTTGATGACTTTTCAAGGTCTCTTCCGCCCTACATTTCTGTGATTGTATAAGGAGGAAGAAAATGGATCATTTGTGATTTTTTCATAAAGAGGACAACAGATATGTGAAACAAGAATAGTGTATTCCTGTGAGCCATTCATTCAGGATTCTTGCCACTAAGCCATAATATCCGTAAGTCTCGGTGCTCATAGGTAAAAGCATATCCTTTACATTAAACCCCTAATACACTGTAGTTATAATGCTTTAAAAATTGTGTTGATTTGGGAGATCTATATAGAATTTACGAATGCTGTTTAGTGATGGGGTTCCCTGTGTGTTTGTGTGTGTCAGACATTAGACTATTTTGAATGTGCAGTATTATTGACCTCAAAACATCAAGTCTAGAGAAATTTAAAAATCATGAGATTAGGGCTTGTTTAAAGTGTATGGCTGCATCTAGACTGGCAAGATTTTGAGCAAAAGTGGACGCTTTTGCGCAAAATCTTGCCACCTGTCTACACTGGCCGCGAGTATTTGCGCAAGAACACTGACCTTGTACTGTACAAAATCAGTGCTTCTTGCACAAATACTCTGATGCCCCCACTCAGGGATAAGCCCTCTTGAACAAGTATTCTTGCGCAAGAGGGCCAATGTAGACAGCAACGTTAATTTCTTGCGCAAGAAAGCCCAATGGCTAAAATGGCCATCGGAGCTTTCTTATGCAAGAGAGCGTCTACAATGGCACGGATGCTTTTCCGTTAAAAGTATTTGCACAAAATCATGCCAGTCTAGATGCAGCCTATGTGTATATGAAAGAGAGAGAGAGAGAGAAAGAGAAAGAATGAATAATTTTTTTGGTCTGTGTTTAGATTTTTGAACTACACCTGCCCTTCCTCAGTGTTCATGTGAGAATTAACGTTGCCCCTTCTCCCAGATTTATTGAGTAAAGTGATTTAGGCCCCTGCTGAAGGAGCTCTCACTTCCACATCTGCCCGGCAATAAATTCTGCCTTCCATTCAGTCCCCATCTCCATCAGGTAAGCCACCCAATCCCATCTTTCCTTGTCCTGGGGTTCTTCATCCATCTCTCCCAGGCATAGAGAGAATGCTGCAGCAAAACGCCCCCTTTTCCTGTCTGGTGGGCTCTTTACCCCCTTCTGCCCCTTTTCCAGGTGAGGTACCATAGGCATGGTGACCATATTTTCTGAACCAAAAATGGGGACACATTAGCCATTCCACTGACATGGCCCCCCATTAGCCATACCCTCTACCCCCCATGGGAGTAGTACTTCCAGGGTCAAGATGGACACATGACCAGAAGTAAAGGGTGTCATGTGACCTCTCTAAGACCTCCTCCTGCTGCCCTCTAATGATTGGAATGGATTTGAGCCCTATAGGATTCCCCCTTCCCCACTTAACTATACTGAAATTACATTAACCCAGGCCCCAGACCTAGAGTACCATGACACTGCAGTGCTAGGTGTCCAACCTTGATTCAAAATGACGCTTCGGAGCACTCGGGGCTGGACAGGAAGGACACCCTCCTCTTTTTCATTGCTGCTGATGTGCTGCTACCTAGGGCAGGGCTACCAGGCTGCCATGGGAGAAGGGCCGGGGTGGGGTAGACACTTCCCGGACATGCCAGGGGCCCCAGCCAGGGGCCCCAGTCCATGGCAGAGGGCCACTGGGCTCTGCTAGGCTGGGGCACAGACTGAAACATGGTGCTCCAGACCCAGCAGCAGCCAACGAGCTCTGGCCCTGGCTGCAGAGCTCCAGCTCCAGTGCTCTCTGGTGGCATCACTACCACATACGCTCCCTGCTGTTCACAGAGCCATGTGTAGCACCAACATCAGAAGTAGCCATTCACTACTTCCAGTATCTTGTGGGAGGAGGAACAGCACCGTGCAGCTGCTTCTAGCTATGTTTCATGCCCTGGGACTGTCTGGGACATTTCACAACTTTATGGGGACTGGGACAGGAGATTTAAAGTCAGGACTCTCCTGGAAAATCTGGGATTTATGGTTGGCATAACCATAGGGTAGGAGAAGTGAAGAAGTAACATCTGCTGTGTTTTTGTTTCCATGTTAGAATGAAATTGTAAAGGGTAATGACACAGGGAGTAGAGCCTACAAGTCTGGTCTTTGAAAAAGACTGTCATTGATCACTATTTATTAGTGAACAGACCTGACCTAGAGAGAACAATAGGATGTATGAAAGCTGAAGGAAGCAGTTTGCCTTAACTTTTCTGCAGGAGGTTGGGTATTAGAGAATGGAATTTCCCTAGCAGCAGGAACCAGATGGTCATAGGATATGCAAGCTTGTGCAATAAACAGATCAGAGACATATTCACTTACTTCATGGTTTGGAAGCCCAGAAGAGTGCAGGAGGAGAGATCCTGGACTCATTAAAGGATTCTGCCCAGCACCCAAAACTCTCCAGAGTGGTGAAGACATTGATCCAGGGAAATGTGTTTATTATTTTATCTGTATCTCTGTAATGCTTTTGCTATCAAAATAAAGCTATTTAGGAGCCCTTACAAAGTCAATTTGTTTTTGCTATCACATGTCCTTGAATAATAGTGTAAACAGTAGGACTCTGAGGAGTCAGGACTGATCTTGAGGGCCTAAAGCAGCTGACGCACATGGCCCCATTTATGTGAGAGTATAAAAGACAGAGCACCTGTGCTCAGGTGAAGTGCCAAAGAAGTCACGGGGAAGAGTGCTGCAGCCTAATGAAACCCAGAGCACACAGGTCCTGCAGATTGCATAGCAGCCTGGTGTATGTCCAGCAGAGAGCGCTCTACTAGGAATGTGTGTGACAACCATGTAATCCAAAGTATTTTGTGTATGCAGTGTTTATAAATGAAGCACATTAAATGTAACATACCTGGACAGACATTTCTTGAGAAGTATATTTCATTGGATTATACAGTATTTGTAACTAAGCTGTATTTAGTAAAAGTGAGAGTGTTTTATGGAAGTGCTGTGAATCGGAATGTTTGGGTATCTGTGTGAAATGTAAGAGATCTGTTTTTGTTAACATGGCTATTGTTTTTTTTAATGAATCAGGTTAGTTTTCCTAACACTAACTTTTTAAGTAGAATGAAAAAAGGTTTCTTTTGTTGTCTGTTCATTTCTTTATGTAGAATTATTTTTTTTATTTCTGACCACATTTTGTTATATAATAAAAGAGTTGTGGCTAGGCGCTGTGCTGGGGCAGTAGCTATGACCAGATTGGATCTTGGGTCCGAACGGGGCTGAGAGGCACTCCCGCCCCACTTTCCCATGGGAACTTGCATGGGCTCTGCCACCCAGCACCAGATGTTCCTCCACTCCCCACTAGGAAGAGACACCTCACAGTTTGGAGACCGCTGTCATTTCTGACAGAAAGGTTTCTCATATCATATCTGTGCAATTGTTGCACCTAAATTGGATGGCTGTAATACTTCATCTAGTTTCTTGATTTCTTATAGCCATTTTATAATAAATCAAATAAACTGGGAGACTGCTGTCATATCTTTAAAAAGTTAAGGACATCGTTTGATGCTCTTATTTTGCTCTAATGGCTAACCACAGACACTTATGAAAGTCTACTGAATATCATTACAGGAATCTCTAAATATCTGTACAACAAAAAATATTTAAAGATAAAAACAAGACCTATGACACCATTTTAAAATTAGTACACATTTGTAGAGCTACATTTGTATGCAAGTAAATTAAGGGAGAAGAGTGTGGAAGGTGAAAAAAGAAGAGGAGAAACAGGCTTAGTGCTGACTTCACATGTGACAATGAACTATTCTCTGGGTGGCAGCAGTGAGATAGGTGGAGATATAGTATCATCCTGGACAGGTTTCCTCTTGTTATTGTGTATTTCTAGGTCCTTAGGTGACAGTAAAATGTTGCTTTATATTTTTTGTAACACTCAGTTCTTTTCTTCTTGAATTCAAAACAGTGGTGCTTGGAATCTTCCCTTATTCCTTGGGAGTATGTCTACACTGCCACCCTAGTTCGAAGTAGGGTGGCTAATGTAGGCATTTGAACTTGCAAATTAAGCCCGGGATTTAAATATCCCGGGCTTCATTTGCATGTTCCCAGGCACCGACATTTTTAAATGCCCCATAGTTTGAAGGAGGTTTAACAGTAGTTTGAATAAGGAGCTTTAATTTGAACTACCTAGTCCGTGCCACGTGTATCCGCGGGCAGGTAGTTCGAACTATGGGGCATTTAAAAATAGCGGCGCCTGGGAACATGCAAATGAAGCCCGGGATATTTAAATTCCGGGCTTCATTTGCAAGTTCGAATGCCTACATTAGCCACCCTAGTTCAAACTAGAGTGGCAGTGTAGACATACTCAAAGAGAGGGACAATAATTCCAGCTATAAAATAATACAGTACTAGAACTTTTAAACTAGAATCTTATAGACATGGTGGCAGTAGTTACATATTATACCATGTAAGAGATTGGGCCATTTTTTTCCCTGCCTTGTGACATGCAGTCCCTCTGACATTGATATGATTTTACAAAGTGTAAGTCAGTGGGCCAGTGTCTTTCAGATGCTATGTTATACTGAGAAGGCTTCTGTTGGTCTCTGTTTGTTTTTCTGGTGAAAGATAAAACATTTTGAAAAGAGTATAGACTAATCTGAGTTGTCTGGTCAACCTTGTCATCTATTTTAAGAGTGGAGGTAATGTCCACACGTGTATGGTTTTTGTGATAACTTCTGTGTTTGCTTGCAGTATCTAACTCCTTATGGGTACGTCTACACTACAATGTTAATTCGAACTAACTTAGTTTGAATTAGTTAATTCGAACTAAGCTAATTCGAACTAACGGATCCAGACTAAAAAACTAGTTCGAATTAGCGTTTTGCTAATTCGAACTAGCATGTCCACATTAAGTGGACCCTGAACCAGGCTTAAGGATGGCCGGAAGCAGTGCCGGCAGGGCATCAGAGGAGGACTTAGAGTGTGGAGATGCTGTCTCAGGCTAGCCGAGGGCTGTGCTTAAAGGGTCCTGACCCCCACCCCGGACAGACAGTTCTCAGGGGTGTCCCGCTTGCAAAGCAGTCCTGGCTTGGATTGCCCGGTGTACCCACACTGGGCACATCACAGCACTCGGCCATCAGACCGGCTTCACTTGCCGCAGGCTGCCATCTGGGGAGAGGGGGAAATTGGGGGGCTGCAGGAGAGCTTCCACCCCCAGAAGCCCGCAGAGCCAGCCCAGTCCTCCCGATCGGGGGCTCGTACCCCATTCCTCCCTCACCTCCTTCCACTTACCCTTCTCTAGCCCCTCTTCTTGATGTACAAAATAAAGATAACGTGTCTTCCAAAATGGAATCTGTCTTTATTGAACAAAACTGGGGGAGACTGGGAAAAGGAGGTGGGAGAGGGGAAGAGAGAGGCTGGGAGAGGGGAGGGCAACTTAAATGATCAGGGGTTGGGAACAGGTCCCATATGAAGAGAGGCTAAAGAGACTGGGACTTTTCAGCTTAGAAAAGAGGAGACGGAGGGGGGACAGGATAGAGGTCTCTAAAAGCAGGAGTTGGGTGGAGAGGGTGCATACAGAAAAGTTCTTCATTGGTTTCCATAAAGAAGGACTAGAGGACACCAAAGGAAAGGAATGGGTAGCAGGCTTCAAACTAGTAACAGAAAGTTCTTCTTCACAAAGCAAAGAGTCAACCTGTGGAACTCCTTGCTGCAGAAGGTGTGAAGGCTAGAACTGGAACAGAGTTTAAAGGGAAGTGAGATCAAGTCATGGAGCTTGGGTCCATGGAGTGCTATTAGCCAGGGGGTAGGAGTGGTGTCCCTGCCCAAGGTTTGTGGAAGGCTGGAGAGGTTTGGCATGAGACAAATGGCTTGGTCACTGTCTTCGGTCCATCCCCTCCAGGGTCCCTAGGGTTGGCCGCTGTCGGCAGACAGGCTACTGGGCTAGATGGACCTTTGGTCTGACCCAGGACGGCCATTGTAAGCTCAGGGCTCAGGGTCGGGGGTCTCACTGGACCCCCTTGATTCTCTTGCACACCTGCTCCTGGGTGGCCAGGCTGGCAGCTCTCCTGCCCAAGCCGGCCACTTTCCTGTGCCTAGTGCGGAGATCGTGGACGAGGTCCACGATGTCCGCACTAGCCCAGGTGGGTGCCCAACTCTTGCGGTCCCGGGCAAGCTCCCGGGAGCCGCCAGCCTGGTCCCGGGAAGAGGGGGAGGGCTGGGGGGGCATCAGGTGGGTGGCTCGATCCGTGCCAGGTGCAGGGTCTGCTGGCTGGGTGCTGGCAGGCTTGCACCTGGCACGGGGACCGTAGCCAGCCCGTGTCCCTTTAAGGGGTCCGGGGCGGGGAGGGGGGCAGTAGAGTTTCCCTGGTGTTGGCCAGAGTGGCCACCAGGGAAAGCTGGGGAGGGCTAGCCTCCCACTAGTTCAAATTAAGGGGCTACACACCTCTTAATTCGAACTAGTAAATTCGAACTAGGCTTAATCCTCGTGGAATGAGGATTACCTAGTTCGAACTAAGCACTCCGTTAGTTCGAATTAAATTCGAACTAACGGAGCGCTAGTGTACACTTTGTAGTGTAGACATACCCTATGTTATTTAAACACTTTGGCTTAAAATGAGCAAAAAAACATGTTGTACACTGTTAACCAAATTCTGTTGTCTCATGCAAAATGTGTATTGTAATTTTTTTTTATCTTTACTGCTGTTTTCTAATAATGCCCCTCTCACTGAAGATCCAGTTCTGTAAAACTTAGCTTGTGTGAGTAGCCCATTTGATTTAAAGTGAATGGGACTGCTCGGACGAATAAACATTTGCTATGTAACTAACAGGTTATTCATTAATATTACAACTGTCTTCTGTTTTAGCTTCATCTATCCTGAAGAGGGAGAAGCGGAAGAGAACAAAAAATGTTCATTTTAACTGTGTTACCGTGTACTACTTCACAAGAAGGCAAGGCTTCACTAGTGTCCCAAGTCAAGGAGGAAGCACACTGGGCATGTCCACTCGTCACAACAGTATGCGCCAGTACACCCTTGGAGAATTTGCAATGGAACAGGAGAGGCTTCATCGAGAGATGTTGAGAGACCATCTAAGGGAGGAGAAACTTAACTCTTTAAAACTGAAGGTAAGAATAGAAAGAAGACTTTGCTTGCTCCCGTCTCCACATTCTCAGTGGATACCATCAAGCAATCATAGGCCCAATCACTTTCTCTGATTTTATCAAGTTTAAATTCAATAGATAGGGTCCTTTGATTTTTAAAAAATTTCAATTAAAATAGATTTTTGTTTGGATTTCATATTTTAACCTACAGCCAATGCAATCCAAAATATGGCAGTCTGTTGCTACTGATGACCTATGGAAAGTGGAACTGACCAATTAATTTTCTTGTCAAACTTGAGCTAAATGAAAAATGTAATCAAACATGAATGGTGATAAGTATATTCCATTTTGGGGGGAAAAAAATCATCTTCTACCATATTATAAACTGCACAAGTATGGATGCTTATTATTTTAAATATATATTTTAATCAGAAAATATGCCTTTATAGAAGAAAAACGTACAAAATTTCAGCTTTTTGTATCAACCCCAAAGATTTCTGAGTATACTAAGTCAGTTTCTTCAAATTGGAAATATGGTCCTTGGTTAGCTTTTGAAATACAGCAGAGTAGATTTTCAAGATGTGTATCCTCTTTACATTCAGGCTACATCTACATTGGCCCCTTTTCCAAAAGGGGCATGCTAATTTGACAGGTCATAATAGGGAAATCCGTGGGGGATTTAAATATCCCCCGCGGCATTTAAATAAAAATGTCCGCCGCTTTTTTCTGGCTTTTAGAAAAGCCGGAAAAGAGCGTCTACACTGGCTCCGATCCTCCGGAAAAAAGCCCTTCAAAGTAGGAATAAGAGATCTCCGGAAAAGGGCTTTTTTCCGGAGGATCAGGGCCAGTGTAGACGCTCTTTTCCGGCTTTTCTAAAAGCCGGAAAAAAGCGGCGGACATTTTTATTTAAATGCCGCGGGGGATATTTAAATCCCCCGTGGATTTCCCTATTATGACCTGTCAAATTAGCATGCCCCTTTCGGAAAAGGGGCCAATGTAGACGTAGCCAATGTGTATCACTGAAAAATTAGATTTAGAAACACTCAGCCCATTCCTGAATCTTCTTATAATTAGTGGCAATAATTAGTGACAAAACTCCCATTGGATTCAATAGGTTAGGCAAACTAAGAATATCTGTTAACTGTTTGTGTTATCCATTTATTTATTTTGGCATGGTTTCAAATTAATCTATGAAATAAGCTTTGAATGATTTTAAGAATTGTAGCCTATCTGCTCTGGTTTGCAGCCCTTTTCCCTTTATAAGATTGTGCTCAGAGTACATCTCTGTTTTAGATACCACTAGAGGGCAGATTTCCAAAACAAACTGGCATTATTCTCAGTTTAGAATATTACTCATATTGCCTCTCTGTTTCTGTGTGGCTCTGCTTTTCAAACACTATTGTAATTATTTTGCTCTCTACTAAAGTTTCAGCTTTGAACAGTGAACAGTTTTTAATAGCTTCTAACCCTCAATATTCATGGTGATTAGGACACATAGGTGAACGAAAGGCAGACATCAGAATGGATTTTCAGTGGCAGGCCAACTTTATTGACATTGGATAGGTACTAAATATTCCCTTCTATCTCATACACCAGACATTTACCTGGATCTAGTGTGCCAGTATATGGCTCCTACCAGATTACCAATAATGTGGGGGTAAACTCCTGGCCTGTGCCTCAGGACTTAGCTCACTTCTGAGTCCTCAACCCATCCCCCCTGCCCAAAGAGTAGAGGTTACCAGTAAAGGCATCAGGCTTCCCCTTCTTCATACAGGCACAAGATCCACCAAGAAAAATTCCATATCTAATTTACTTCTAGTGTTCTCATCGCTTTCAAACCTTTTGGGGATTGGCAAATACTCCTGTTTAGTCCACTGAGCAACATGCCTCTGACCTAATGAATCAAGAGGGGAGGCACATTTTTGGGTGGCACAGGGTCTCTGTCCAACCAGTCCTCTGGTGCTGAGACTAGATGGAGTGGGGCGAAGGGCTGTTTAAAGTAGACTGTGACATTTAGTCGGGTTATTAAATTCCTGTGACTTCCTTTTTCAGATATTGGTTTAGCAATAAAAGTTTGATGTCCATTCCATGCACCCTGCTCCCATCCAGTCTCTAACTACTGGATTAGTTCCTGTAGCCAAAAGGAAAGGCCTCACCTATAGATGAAAGGTTCTTCCCTCACTATTTCTTAGCCACTCGTGTGATTGTGAATCTGTTTTGGGGTTGTAGGTTTACTTTGTATTGCCCACCCCATATATTCAAAACTTATGAGTCAAGCACCCAAAATCATGAGACTAATATAAAAATCATGAGATTGTTTTTAAAAAGTATTCTTTTTATTTGCCTTCCGATTGTTGAGCTTTATAGGTGTGTTTGGGTTTCTTTTCAAGCTTTTCTGTGCAACCATGAGAACTAGAAAGCTGAAATTCTTCCATATTCAGGACTATGGCTGTAAGAAAATAACAAATGTAAGAGTCCCAATAAAACCATAAGAGTCAGTAACAATATCGGAATATGTATTTCAGATACCAGATTTGATTCTTTTCTCATTTTAACCAGTGTAGACATCAATGGAGTTACTGGTGTTAAACAAAATACAGGACTATGTGGCACTTTAAAGACTAACAATATGGTTTATTAGATGATGAGCTTTCGTGGGCCAGACCCACTTCCTCAGATCAAATAGTGGAAGAAAATTGTCACAACCATATATACCAAAGGATACAATTAAAAAAATGAACACGTATGAAAAGGACAAATCAAATTTCAGAACAGAAGGGGGATGGGGGAGGGGGAAGAAAAATGTCTGTCAGCTAATGATATTAGAGGTGATAATTGGGGAAGCGATCTTTGTAATGGGTAAGATAACTACATCCTTTGCTGAGACTCAGGTGTAAAGTGTCGAATTTTAGCATGAATAACAGTTCAGAGGATTCTCTTTCAAGTGCAGTCTTAAAAGGCTTTTGAAGCAGGATGCAGGAAATTAAGTCTTTGAGACAATGTCCTTTCTGGTTGAAATGGCAAGAAACTGTTTTTTCTTTGTGATCCTGTCTAATATCTGTTTTGTGGGCATTGATCCTTTGGCGAAGTGTCTGAGACGTTTGTCCAATGTACGTAGCAGACAGACACTTTCGGCACATGACAGCATAAATTATATTTCTGGATGCACAGGAATATGTGTTCTAGATCTTAATGGGAGCTCCATCACTCCCGTTGATACTAATGAGCATTATATTGAATGTTTTGTTCCAATAATACGCATTCATGCCATCTTCCTTTTTTCAAAAATTAGTTGTGAGGGGCATTGGGGGAGAAATAAATTTGTCCCATTCAATCACAATCAATGTTAGAAGTTAGAGAGATCATTTATTAACTATCCTTTTAGCCAATCATTCTGAAAGCATTGGGCCTTGTTCATTTTTGGTTTTGGAGATGAAAGAACTATGTCTCAATGAACACAAGAAACAAAAACTTAAACAACAAATAATGTGGGTGCACTTTAAAGACTAACAAAACATGCAGAAGGTATCATGAGCTTTTATGGGCACAAAAGCTCATGATACCATCTACATGTTTTGTTAGTCTTTAAAGTGCTACAGACTATTGGTTGTTTTTTAAGTTTTTCATCTTGTACAGACTAACTCAGCTACCCCCTGAAGCTTTTTAGCAACAAGAAAGAAAGGCATTACAGATCTCAAGTGAATATGTCAGTGGTTATGATCTTGATTTGAAGTGTGCTGTCCCAGAGTTAGATATGCATTGCTCTACAACTGCACAGAAAGCCATGACATAAAATGAAATAGGGAAAGTTTTTGTTTTAAAAGCTTTTTTAATTACCACAAAGTTGTTTTTAAAAGGAAAAAATTAATAGGACTCCTAGGCAGCAAATGTGACTTACTGTGGGTTTCATTTAGAAATGAAAATGTCTGATAAAGGAATCAGTATCTATGTTAGGTACTTTGGTTTCTTTTTATATTATTTGCTGTGAATAGCAGTTTCTTATTTAGTTCCTCATATTATTAAAATCAAAGAAGGTTTGTAAAATATACAAAGATTATTTTAAGCATTTATGTACTGTGCAGGTTTGGCACTCCTGGCATTGTTAACACTATTGATTTCATATCAGCAGTTGTTTGTGAAAATTTAGATTGCTGACTGTGAGTTGGAGTGTAAAAATCATCCTGTCTACATGAAAGGGACATGGGAGCATTTCCTTGAACAAATGATCATTTGAGGAAGCATTAGTAACCTTGGTAAATTCACCAGCATGACCTGAGTGATGTAAAAGTTCACAGATCTGGGAACCTACATGTGTCAGCACTTTTTCCTTGCTTCAATCTAGCTTTTGCTTTATACACTTCAGACTTGTGCTTCCTGAGAAAAAGAAAACTCAGAGAAAAACCACTAGAACTTGTTTGTCTAGTCTACCACATTATAGGAATAGAATTATTCTAAGTCCTTTTCCCCTTACAAAAAGGTAATCGTTATTTCAACCCTTCTCCACCTTTTTATGAGTATCTAACAGACATCAGAGAATATGCAAGAGAATAGTTGACAAGGAACTATATATGTCAAGTCAAATTTTCTAGTCTCTGAATATGTATAGTATCTGTAGGAAAGATCTTTGTTCTTTTTGACTGATATATAAACTAATAAAATGTATGAAACAAGACAAAATTGTTTGAATATGGTCCATTTACCTGTAGCTTGTGGAGATGTGTGTTAAGCACTTCACTATGGGCATGTCTAAACTACATTCCTCTTTCGAAAGAGGAATGTAAATGAAGCAAATCGGAAGTGCAAATGAAGCGCGGATTTAAATATCCCATGCTTCATTTGCATATTCTCGTCCGAGTGTTTTCTCGAAAAAAGATTTTTCGAAAGTGGAAGCGCAGTTTAGACAGGATTCTTTAAAAAAACACCCCTTTTTTGAAAGAACCCGTACTCCTGAAAAAATGAGGAGTATGGATTCTTTCAAAAAGGGTTTTTATTCCTGAGAGAACCCCGTCTAGACTGTGCTATCGCTTTCGAAAAACCCTTTTTCAAAAAAGCGCTCAGATGCAAATATGCAAATGAAGCGCAGGACATTTAAATCCATTCTTCATTTACATTCCTCTTTTGAAAGAGGAATGTAGTGTAGACATAGTGTATAAAAGATATTAGCTGCACAGTAGTTGCAATAGACAGGTTTGAAAGGGCTCCCTTTATTAAAAACTTTCTGGGAACTGCCAGTAATGGGTGAACTGATTTAATATTTTGAATATTTGGATTTTAGCATTGCAGCTCTATCTTTAGAAATTTTATCGAATCCCTAAACTCAAGGGGAGATGTATACTAAAGAACACTCTCCTCTCTCTCTGGAGAGAGTATTCTCTTGGGGCATGTCTACACTACAGCGTTATTTCAAAATATCTTATTTCAAAATAGTTAATTCGAAATGTAAATGTTAGTTGTAAATGTTAGTTTTCCCCAATTAGACTTCTTTGCTTCCCACAGAAACAAGAAGTGTCCAGACTACTACTCCGACCTGGACCAGGGGCTGGGTTTCAGAAGGGACACCCTCCAAGTAGACTGGCCTCCCCAGTTGCTGTACGCATTAGTGGCATTGGCATGGCCTCACCATCACTGGTTCCCGATCCTCCTGGACCTAGGAGGAACCAATGGTGCTTCTGTTGGTACCAGACCTAATCACCCAGGACCTGGGAGAGGAGTGGTTGTGCCACCCAAACCTCCTGTTCCTCCACCTTGCAGCATGGAAGGTTTGTGGTTAACTGCAATAAGGAAGGTTTTGTTGGAGAGCAGGAAGCCATCCACTAGAGCTGCATACTTGGCAAAGTGGAGCCATTTCTCCTTGTGAGCCACCCAGAGGGGCACAGAACCTATGCAGACCCCCATTCCTAACATTCTGGACTACCCCCTAAACCAGTGGTCCCCAACACGGTGCCCGCGGGCGCCATGGCGCCTGCCAGGCCATTTCTGTGCGCCCGCCGAGTGATCAGGGCCGGCCCTGCCTTTGGGCATGTGGCACGTGGACGGTGCCGGCCCCTGGGCGTGCAGCGTATGGGCGGCCCTGCTCCCGGGTGCACGGCGGGAGGGCTGTGCCGGCCCCGGGCGTGTGGCTATGGGCGTACCCGCCTCTGGGCACGCGGCACAGGAGCGACGCTGGCCCCAGGCACGCAGTGTATGGGCAGCCCCACCCCTGGGCGTGCGGCAGAGGAGCAGCACTGGCCCCAGGAGCGCGGTGCATGGGTAGTGCCGGCACCGGGCACGTGACATATGTGTGGCCCCGCCCCCGGGCGCATGTGTGGCCCCGCCCCCGGGTGCCTGGCACATGAGTGGCCCTGCCCTCGGGTGCCCGGCAGCCCCAAAAGGTTGGGGATCACTGCGCCTAAACCTTAGGCATCAAGGCCTTTTCACATTATCCCTCTGGGTTTACCTAGTGGCCATTGCAGCATTTCACCCAGAGGAAGGGGGCAGGATGGTATTTGTGAATGCGCTGGTTAAATGATTCTTCAAGGAGGTAGACAGGTTGTACCCATACGTTTGCCAGCCCTTACCTCCCTGGGATTTTAACCTAGCTGATGAGCTCCCCTGTTTGGGCCCTTGGCCGCTTGCTCCATGAAGCACTTTACATGGAAGGTGGCCTTTTCAGTGGCCGTTACATCTGCCAGGAGAGTGTTTGAGTTGAGGGCCCTCACATCTGAGCCACCTTCTACAGTTTTCTTTAATTAAGCTCCACCCCCATCCTATGTCTCTTCTGAAGGTAGGATCCCACTTCCATGTATCAGGATATCTACCTCCCAGTTTTCTTCCTGTAACCTTACTCAACGCCTAAAGACTGATCCCTGCACACCTTAGAAGTCAGGAAGGCTTTGCCATTGTATATAGATAGAACAAGAACATTTCATAGGTTGTCACAACTCTCTATTTCCATAGCAGAAACGATGAAGAACCTCCCACTATCGGCCCAGTGCTTGTCATCATGGATTACATATTGTATTAAAATGTGCTATGACCTTGCTAATAGGCCAGTGCTCCCACTTACAGATCATTCCATGAGGGTGCAGGCCTCCTCTAGAGCCTTCATGGTGCAGGTGCCCATTCTCAACGTCTATAGTGCATCCACTTGGTTGTTGGTGCATACTTTCACCAGCCATTACGCCATTTTGCAGCAGGCCAGAGATGGTGTATCCTTTGGCAGGGCTGTGTTGCAGTCCATTTCCAGTTAGTCTCCGACCCCACCCTCTGTGGTAAAGCTTGGGAGTCACCTAACTGAAATGGACATGAGCAAGCACTCGAAGAAAAAGCGGTTACTTACCTCTTGTAACTGTTCTTTGAGATGTGTTGCTCATGTCCATTCCAAATTCCACCCGCCTGCCCCTCATTGGAGAATTCTGGCAAGAATGAACTGAGGGGATGGAGGGTCAGCAGGGGTATACATGCGCCGATATAGCGGCGCCACTTCAGGGGTCTCCCTTGCTGGCCCAACGGGTATCGCTGGGGGAAAAAGCTCTGAAATGCATGCACACGGCGCATACACACCTAACTAGAATGGACATGATCTACGCATCTCAAAGAACAACAGTTATGAGAGGTGAGTACCCTTTTTTAGCATTGAATAACTGAATAAACCATATATCATCATCAGTTTTTCATTCAGGAAGAGAAATATTTTCAAGTTGCTAGCTAGAAGATAGTGTCTGATTGAGCAGTATGTGTTTGAAGATGGATACAATAGAGTAGGGAATGATCAAATACAGAAATTGCTGTAAGTCCCCATATCTGAACATTCAGAGACTTTGGATCTAGAGGTGAATTTTGTAGGTTGGGCTCATGTTTAGTAGAAATATAAATAAAATCTGTGTCTTTGCTGCAACAGTTTAGCCACAAATAAGTTCCTGTGT
This sequence comes from Pelodiscus sinensis, assembly GCF_049634645.1. NCBI lineage: Eukaryota > Metazoa > Chordata > Testudines > Trionychidae > Pelodiscus > Pelodiscus sinensis. The sequence goes on from NC_134717.1 coordinate 37,152,257, forward strand.
CATGTGGAGATTTGAAGAAGTCTGTACATTCCTGTCTCCTCTCCCAGATGAATGAATCTCTCTTATCTTAGTTAGTTTCTGGTGAGTTTTGGTAAGCATCTTCCAACACAGAACTTATTTTTCTAGTTTCATTTCTTTGGACTCAAAAGAGGGAGAGGAAGAGTTTATATAATGGGCATAGTTAATAACTGCTTGTTGCGGCTAACACAATTATTAAACAGTTTGGAGGCAAATAGAACAAAGGACACATTTCTATCAACTCATACACTATAAAAGGTGTTTCTTTTGCCAGCATAGGTTTTTTATTAAATTTTTCCATATATTATTTGTATTATACTGTTTTTCATATAGTCTTTTTTAATTGGCTGTCACAAACAGGTATTAAGTTTTAAATTAAGAATTATATTTTAACTCCATACAGGTAACTGCATAGCAATACTCTGCTTAGTAAGTACTTTGAACCAATTGTATATTTTAATTGGTATTTTGTATGCAGAGTAGTTGAAAGGATTTAAAATCCTACGGTTCACTTTAAAAATGCCCATTGATTCTTTCTGTTTTCATTTTTGCTTCTTTCTGCTGCAGTCCAGAGTCTTTGTCACCAAATTGCTGAGATGCAAGAAAAGAGATAATGGTGACCAAATCCTGTTCCGCATCCCAAGGAAGCAAAAGAGAGGTTTTCTTTAATCCCTTGTACGCTACCGGGCAAGACTCTGTAGTGACTTTCTCTGCAGAACTTTGAACAAGAATATGGTCAGTGAGTGGATCTGCTAGCCAATAATTTATATATAGGGTGTAGCCCAGTCATTGATGGGCTCCAAATCTAATCACATGTCACTCCAACAGATCAAACACTCATGTTACTACTGGCTCCCTGTCCAGCCAGAGTTATTTCCTACCCTCTGGTCCACAGGTTAGACTCCAGAGCTCTCTGGTGATGGCCCATCTTGGATCCTTGTGTTGTGAATCTGTGTATTACCTCTGGCTATGTCTAGACTACATGGCTCTGTCGACGGAGCCATGTAAAATAGTTTATTTGGCATAGGCAAAGAAGCGGGGATTTAAATAATCCCCACTTCATTAATATAAACATGCCCACTGCGCTTTGCCAACGATCAGCTGATCCGGCACAGTGGGGCAGTCTAGACACACCGCGGTCGACAAGGAAGCATACCGGAGCGGTCGACAAAGGCTTCCTTTGTTGACCATGGTGCGTCTAGACTGCTTCGCTGTTCCAGATCAGCTGATTGTTGGCACAGCGCGGCAGCCATGTTTGTTTTAATGAAGCGGGGATTATTTAAATCCCTGCTTCTTTGCCTATGCCGAATAAACTATTTTACATGGCTCCATCAACGGAGCCATGTAGTCTAGACATAGCCCCTCAGTTGAGAGCCTGGATAGCTGTCTTAGTACTTATAGGAGAATGGAATACAAATAGTGGGTGATCTGCGCCCACCAGCAACTTGCTTATCAGCAGTTTGATGGACCCTGCCAATCAGCTTCTCCCTTTCCTCCCAGCCCCTGCTGCCTACTGCCAACCAGCTGTTTAGCAGCGGGGATGGGAAGAGGCAGAGGTGCAGGAGTGGGAAGAGGTAGAGCGAGAACGAAACACTTGGGAGAGGAAGCAGAGTGGAGGCAGGAAGAGGTGGAACAAAGGTGGGGCCTCAAGGGAATGACTAGAGTGGAGTGATCTTTTCCTCGGGACAGCTGAAAGTTGGTGCTGTGGCTACAGCAGCCATGCTAGTGTCATCTATCACAGACAGAGAGGATTATTCGATTCCCATCCCATGTCCAAAGTCCACGTACTTTGACTATGTGCTGGGGTCTCAGTTGCCTCTGAAAGCATTATGTAGAACAGCACAAGTCAATAATCCCATCTTTATTCCTCTGTCATGTGATATGCTTTATGTATCTCATTTCAACTCTATCTTTAAGATGAATATATGGGTATTTCATATGTTTTGCTGTCATTCCTAGCACATACTGGCTGTAGAAATGATAAGGCAACAGTGCCTGCAGTTAAACCAATAATATAACTTAGCTCTTAGAAATACTGCTGATAGAGTCTGTAAGGGTATGTCTACACTACAGCACTAATTCGAACTAACTTAATTCGAATTAGTTAATTCGAACTAAGCTAATTCGAACTAGTGCATCTAGACCTAAAAACTTGTTTGAATTAGCATTTTTCTAATTCGAACTAGCATGTCCACATTGAGTGAACCCTGAACCGAGGTTAAGGATGGCCAGAAGCAGTGCCGGCAGGGCATCAGATTAGGACTTAGAGCGTGGAGCTGCTGTCTCAGGCTAGCTGAGTTCTGTGCTTAAAGGGACCCGACCCCCATCCCAGACAGACAGTTCTCAGGGGTGTCCCGCTTGCAAAGCAGTCCTGGCTTGGAGTGCCCCGAGTGCCACACTCGGCACATCACAGCACTCGGCCATCAGCCCGGGGGTCAATCGGCGGGCTGCAGGAGAGCTTCCACCGCGAGGAGCCCGCAGAGCCACCCCAGTCCTCCCCATCAGGGGCTCATACCCCATTCCTCCCTCACCTCCTTCCACTTACCCCTCCCTAGCCCCCCTTCCCGATGTACAAAATAAAGGATACGTGAGTTCAAAAATAGAAACTCTCTTTATTAAACAAAACTCGGGGAGACTGGGAAAAGGAGGTGGGAGAGGGGAAGAGAGAGGGTGGGAGAGGAAAGGGCAACTAAAATGATCAGGGGTTTGGAACAGGTCCCATATGAAGAGGCTAAAGAGACTGGGACTTTACAGCTTAGAAAAGAGGAGACTGAGGGGGGATATAATAGAGGTCTATAAAAGCATGAGTGGTGTGGAGAGGGCGAATAAAGAAAAGTTCTTCATTAGTTCCCATAATAGAAGGACTAGAGGACACCAAATGAAATGAATGGGTAGCAGGCTTCAAACTAATAACAGAAAGTTCTTCTTCACAAAGCAGATAGTCAGCCTGTGGAACTCCTTGCTGCAGGAGGCTGTGAAGTCAAGAACTATAACAGAGTTTAAAGAGAAGTTAGATAAATTCATGGAGGTTGGGTCCATGGAGTGCTATTAGCCAGGGGGTAGAAAAGGTGTCCCTGGCCTCTGTTTGTGGAAGGCTGGAGATGGATGGCACGAGACAAATGGCTTGGTCATTGTCTTTGGTTCATCCCCTCCAGGGTACTTAGTGTTGGCCACTGTTGGCAGACAGGCTACTGGGCTAGATGGACCTTTGGTCTCACCCAGTACGGCTGTTCTTATGTTTTTATGTGTTTATGTTCTAAGCTCAGGGCTCAGGGTCGGGGATCTCACTGGACCACCTTGATTTTCATGCATATCTGCTCCTGGGTGGCCAGGCTGGCATCTATCCTGCCCTTGATGGCCACTTTCCTGTGCCTAGTGTGGAGGTCGTGGACATTGGAGGCTTCCCACCAAACCTGGATGAGGTCCACGATCTCCGCACTAGACCAGGTGGGCGCCCGCCTCTTGCAGCCCCCGGCAGGCTCCTGGGAGCCGCCAGCCTGGTCCCGGGAAGAGGCGGAGGGCTGGGTGGCAGCGGGTGGCTGGCTTGTGCCGTGCCAGGTGCAGGGTCTGCTGGCTGGGTGCTGGCAGGTTTGCACCTGGCACGGGCACTGTAGCCAGACCGTGCCCCTTTAAGGGCTCCGGGGCAGGGAGGGGCCAGAAGAGTTTCCCTGGTGGTGCCCAGAGTGGCCACCAGGACAACCTGGGAAGGGCAAGCCTCCCACTAGTTCGAATTAAGTGGCTACACAGCCCTTAATTCGAACTACTTAATTCGAACTAGGCGTTAGTCCTCGTAGAATGAGGTTTACCTAGTTCCAATTAAGCGCTCCACTAGTTCGAATTAAGTTCGAACTAGCGGTTTGTATGTGTAGCGCCTATCAAAGTAAATTCGAATTAACGACTGTTAGTTCGAATTAACTTTGTAGTGTAGATATACCCTAACTGAGTTATCATATTGCGTGACCCTATCCTCATTTCAAATAACAAAGACATCTTCATGAGCAATGTGATTAATCTAAGCTTGCCTTTTAAATAGCCATATTTTGGAAGAATGAAATTTGAATTCTTATATGTATTTTTGTGATAATGTTAACCTGATGGATGAGAACACACATAACTGAAGGCTATACCCAGATTAACTGAAGCAGGAAGGGAAATTAATTGCAGTGTGTTAATGTAGAAAATTCTGTATATGCAGTTTTGGTAAAACTAGTATAGAGAGGTCCATAGTAGGGATGTAATAGTGTAGTTGATTAACCAATTAACAGATAAGCAAAAGTTTATAGATTAATGCTATAGACTACACACATTTCACTCCCCCGTCCGTGTCCCCCCCGTCCCCTACAGTAAATTTTTTAGCAGACTGGCCAGCAGTCCAGCTCAATCCTAGTTCACACTGGGTCTGTAACCTACACTGCTGCGGCTCTGCATTTAAAGTGTATTAGGAACCGGGTAGGCAGCCCAACTCAGTTCCGGCTCATGCCAGGTCAAGGAGCTCAGATCCCCCCACTAGATAGAGGCTGCTGCCACCCCGTGCTACTGCCTCTTTATCAAAGGCACAGGGTGGCAGGCAACCGGTCTGCGAGGGGAGCTGGTTTTTAAACTTTCTTCCCTCGTGGACCATTTCCCACCTGTTACCCCATGCTGCTGCCTTTCATACAGAGGCAGCAGCACAGAGTGGCACAGGGCTTCTCAGGAGTGAGGCCAGAGCACACTGGCTGCTGGCCCTGTCCCCGAGGACTATAGAATAGTTGACTAACCAATAAGAAATCATGCGCTTACTAGAGTATTAAATTAACCGACATGTAACATCCCCAGTCCGTAGTGTATCCTGGGCAGAGAAAACACCTCTCAAGCAAAAAATATGCTAAAGCATAGTTCACAAGGGAGGTTTTATCCTTTTGCCAGTTAGTGTGGAGACAACTGAAATCTAGGGAAATAAAAAAGAAGAAAAACATGATGTTTTCAAGAAACGTTTTAAAGATGCCTGTATATATAAAACTATGAAAAGAGAGCTAGAAATTTCTGAGGACAAAGGATTTGAATGTTATGAGGCTAACAAGCAAGGCAGCTGAAATAAAAATCAGTGGCTACGTCTAGACTGGCATGATTTTCCTCAAATGCTTTTAATGGAAAAGTTTTTCCGTTAAATGCATTTGTGGAAAAGAGCGTCTAGATTGGCACGGATGCTTTTGTACAAAAGCACTTTTTGCGGAGAAGTGTCCGTGCCAATCTAGATGCGGTTTTGCACAAGAAAGCCCCGATCGCCATTTTCACCATCGTGGCTTTTTTGCGCAACACAGTTTTCAGCTGTCTACACTGGCCCTTTTGCGCAAAAGCATTTCCAGAAAAGGGCTTTTGCCCGAATGGGAGCAGCATAGCATTTCCGCAAGAACACTGACACTCTTACATGAGATCGTCAGTGTTCTTGCGGAAATTCAAGCGGCCAGTGTAGACAGCTGGCAAGTTTTTCCGTAAAAGCAGCTGCTTTTGTGGAAAAACTTGCCAGTCTAGACGCAGCCAGTGAGTATTAATCTCTGAATGTTGCAGTTTGATTATAAAAGACAAAATACATTGGAAATTGAAAGAAATACTGTGTTGTAATAGAAGTTCAAGTGGTACAGATACTGATGAAATATTAACAGATAACATATTACCGTATACAAAGGAAAATGTCTCCTTATTTGTACAATAGTAAGTATGACCACCTGCCAGTCAGGAATTGGGAGTCAGTTCCTTGTTGGGGGCAGGGAATTGCTTTAATCCTGAGTTTGCAATGAAATGGCTGAATAATCTGTCACATCATTTCGGTCTTTAACATCTGTGATTGTTAGTACTCAAGTCTGGAGACCAGAAAGACAGTAAACTCTTGATAGGAATTCACTCTAGAGACTCTTTGAACAATGGCATGAAATATTAGCTATAATCCAGACATTTGTGCAAAGGACAAATTGTTGACATAAGTGGGAGATTTAAGGTACCTCAGATGAAGCAGAGCATATAGTAAATAAATGCAGCAGTACTTATATGGATATCATACAGGACTGCTTCTTTATACAGTATGTAAAAAAAGGTACAGTTAGTAAGAGAGATATCAGGTCCACTCAAGTCAAATACTTGTCTATTCAGAAGTATTTTTATGAGTTCCAGAAAAGTACTCTCTGATAGGGATAATTAAGCAGCAAGCTCCATCACAGAACAAGGAAATTAGTCCATCCCTACCTTCGGATTGTGGGAAGACAAGCAGATGTTGCATCTGTCAAGAGTCCTTGGATCCAGGATATATTAAGGTGAATTAAAGCCATCTTTTCCCTTGCAATCCTAGGGTACATCTTGACTACACCTCTCTGTCGACAGAGAGATTAGATGTAGATTAGGCATGTTGAAATTGCTAAAGGGGCAGGGATTTAAATATCCCATGCTTCATTAGCATAAATATGGCTGCCGCTTTTTTCCGAAATGGAGCTTTTTTGAAAAAAAGGCAGTCTAAAAGTGGCTCTTTCGAAAAATAAATCCTTTTTCAAAAGATCCTATAAACCTCATTTTTTGAGGAATACAGGATCTTTCGAAAAAGAGTTTATTTTTCAAAAGATCCGCATCTAGAGTGCCATTTTTTTGAAAAAGCTCCGCTTAAAAAAAAAAAAAGTGGTGGCCATGTTTATGCTAATGAAGCATGGGATAGTTAAATCCCTGCCTCATTAGCAATTTCGACACACCTAATGTACATATCTCTGTCGACAGAGAGGTATAGTCTAGACACAGCTCCAGGCACCTTGGCTAGAAGAGGGAATCTGGCCCAGTGCTTTCACATGAGGTTCACTTATTCAGATGTGGTAGTGTTTGCTGGATTGGGGTGCTATAAATTTAAGACAAAGTGTGCTAGTATATTAAAAAGCAATATTTGGATGGCCATGTTAAGTCCTGCCATCTTATTCTAAAACAATATATTAAGGAGAGAAAGAAGATACATTAGAAAGCAACAGAATATCATGAAGAATTCTGAGGGTCTAAACAATACTTCTCCATCCTAAAGGATGTAGCATGGTTTCTTGAGTCTTTGTATAACCGAGTTCTCAGAGGCAAATATAATTCAGAAAAAAACAGAAATTTAATATATTTATCCCTGTGCCTTGCACCATTCTCCTTGAATGTATACAGTTGTATTCAAACCCAGTGCTCCCTGTAAGCTGAGAAATTCAGCCAGGTTTTGTGTTTCCATTGGGCAGGAGGGTGTGCACATTTGCACATGCCTTGATGCACATAAAAATATTCTGTACGTAGATGGAAAAAATCCACATGTGGATGGAAAAAATTAGAGGGAACATTGTTTAAATTGAAGGTATTCCTCAAAAGGCCAAATACTGAAGTTCTTACTCAGCTTTTACTAATGCAAAACTTTCATTGAAGACAGTGGTATCTTCATGTAAGCAAGGACTTCAGTGTATCTGTGTCCATAGGTACCCCTGGACTCTACTACTGTAACTTTAGCTTTCCTTCCACATATTGCACAGTATTAGAGCCTGAGCCAGGTGTGAGGGGGAACTCTGCACTCCTGGAAGGAGTGGAGCCTTGGGCAGAAGAGCCAGTGCTGGGGCTACCTTTCCAGTGCCACCAGAGCATGCTGCATGGTGCTCCAACAGCCATTTAATAGGCCTGAGGCTCCCAGCCACAATTGTAATTTTGCAGCGCCAGGAGCCCTGGGTCCTTTTAAATCCTCGTGCCCTGGGAAGTTGTCCCCTTTATCCCTGCCCCTTCCTCCCCCTGTCATCAGGCTGCTCAGTGTTTTATAGGTCAGTAAAAAAGATTATTTCCATGTCCTCCATATGAACAGAGGCATATGCAATGAAATTAAAAGATGACAAATTCAAAATGGATGAAATGCTTTTCCACACAATCTGTAATTAGATTGTGAAGCTCACTGCCATTGAGGCTTAGGATTTAGGAAGCTTCAAAAAGGGATTGAACATTTATATAGTTAATGATAATATCCAGAGCTGTTACAATTAATTATGTTAAATTTTTTTGAAGGGGCTTAAATCTCATGCTTCAGAATTTACCCTATTATACTATTATAGATCAGAACCAAATCACAGGGGTTGATCGCTGTAAATTTGTATATTGAAGGATTCTTGCACCTTCTTCTAAATCAGAGTCTCAAACTCATGGCTCATGGCAGTCTACGGGCTAGAGCATATCCACTGCAGGGAATACACAGGGGAACCCAGCTGCTGCCCCGCACCAGGCCCCTCCTTCCCTGGTAATCCCTGAAGTCGCATCCCTCAGGGGACGGGGTGCATGGGGTGAGGAATCGCCAGGAAGAGGCGGGGTTTAGGGGATGGGGACAGGTACCCTACCCCTCAGGCCACTGTTTCCCAGACCAGATTGTAAATACAGGCAGTCCCCGACTTACGCGGATCCGACTTATGTCGGAGCCGCAGTTACGAACGGGGCCCTCCCTCTCCCTGGTCTCCAGTAGACCAGGGAGAGGAAGCAAAGCGGTGGAACACGCGGGCAGCGGACAGCCCAGCCGTGTCTGGGCTGTCAGCTGGCCGCGTGCTCCGCGGCTTTGCTCTGCTCTGCTCTCCGTCCCCCTGGTCTGCAGACGCGTCTGGGCTGTCAGCTGGCCGCGTGTTCCGCCGCTTTGCTCTGCTCTGCTCTGCTCTGCTCCCCGTCCCCCTGGTCTGCAGACAAGGGGGACGGAGAGCAGAGCAGAGCAAAGCCGCGGAGCACGCGGCCAGCTGACAGCCCAGACGCGTCTGGGCTGTCCGCTGCCCGCATGTTCCGCCGCTTTGCTCCCCGTCCCCCTGGTCTGCAGACCAGGGGGACGGGGAGCAAAGCAGAGCAAAGCCACTGAGCCCGAGGGCAGCAGGATAGCCACGGCGCGTCTGGGCTGTCCCGCCGCCCCCGTACTCTGCGGCTTTGCTCCGGACGCCTGTGGTACAGCAGCTCGGGCACTGCCGGTTGGTCCCGTAGCGCCGCTCTGGGCGCTACGGGACCAACCCAGCAGCACCCCAGCTGCTCTGCCCCAGGTGTCCCCAAGTCAGCCGCTGCTGAAACTGACCAGTGGCTGACTACAGGAAGCCCCTGCCCCGGGCTTCTTGGAATCAGCTGCTGATCAGTTTCAGCAGCAGCTGACTTGGGGATGCCTGGGGTTCTTAAGTTGAATCTGTATGTAAGTCAGAACTGGCCTCCAGATTCAGCCGCTGTTGAAACTGATCAGTTTCAGCAGCGGCTGAATCTGGACGCCAGTTCCGACTTACATATAGATTCAACTTAAGAACAAACCTACAGTCCCTATCTTGTACGTAACCCGGGGACTGCCTGTATGCTCCAACCTATAGATGGTCCACAGGCCAGGAGTTTGAGATCCCTGTTCTATATTTTCAGGGATTGGCTACTGCTAGGGTAGGATACTGGACTAGCTGGACCTTGTATCTGAGCTAGTACACTAATCTGTGTTCCTATACAGTAATCCCTGTGTTCCTAAATGTGAAGCATGGTAATATATTCTTAGACATTTCTCTGAGTACATGTACTTTGCATCCAAATTTTAATTCTGATAATGTTTTCCTCGTATCTCAAATGACAACAACACAGTGCATAGTAGTAGTTTCTGGTGTGTTTCTCCATTTTTACTCCACCGATAGAGAAATTATTATTCCTTCAAAGACAGATTAGTTTGTGAATAGCTGTCGTGATTTCAGCCATGATTGTATTGCCTATACACAGAAGGGCATATTTATCCTAAAATTAGTGTTGTCCATTGGTTTTAGTTAATCCCTGCCCTGCATTTTTCTGTCATCATGAAGCACTGACAAATAATTTTAAAATGGCAACTCCTAGCAATATTGGGGGGATAATATTATTAATGTTTTTTTCCATATTTTGCAAATAGAGGTGAAAATCTGAACTCTCAATTATTTCTTTGTTTTTCCATGACAATTCAGAAAGGAATGACATCTGAAATAAATCAGTTAAGAATCCTTGACTTACTGAATGTCAGTTTTACAGAACCATGTATAATACTTTACATTCGTAGTGTTCTTATAGTTCACTTGCAGACAAATAAATTACAGTTACTTTGCTCTTATTAAAAGTTTGAGTTTCAGGAGGTGTATAGTCTAAATAGTGTGTTAACTGCTTTGTATCGTAGATGACAAAGAATGGTACAGTGGAATCTGAAGATGCTAATACTCTAACACTTGATGATATTTCTGATGATGATATTGATTTAGACAACACAGAAGTAGATGAATATTTCTTTCTACAACCCCTACCAACAAAAAAACGAAGGGCATTGCTGCGAGCCTCTGGAGTAAAAAAGATTGATGTGGAAGAAAAACACGAGCTGCGGGCTATCCGCCTCTCCAGAGAGGATTGTGGCTGTGACTGCCGAGTGTTCTGTGATCCAGAAACTTGTACCTGCAGCCTTGCAGGCATAAAATGTCAGGTAAAGATCTATATTACAGACAGTCCTTACTAGCAGGGTATAAACAACCCATAATAGAGGGATTATGGGTAAAGAATTACTAAGTGCTGAAATTTGTGGGTTTCAAAACTAGTAACACAATTCCCCTGACACAAAGGTAACTAAAGATAAATCTAGCCCTTTTAATATATTTTTTATTGAGATTAGTTTGAAAAAGACTTGCAATAAATGGTATATTTCCTCTCTGAGTACAAATACTCAGCTCCTCATGTTCTTCTGGGGGCCTGTAACCGAATATTCAACAGATCCAATAGAGGACTTACCTAACCTATAATACTGTAGCTTTCATGAAAGATATTATATTAATTTTTATGTTAGAAATACTGTTTATCTTCCCTTCTTGAGTATAATTGTGCAGTTACTTCAGATTGTATGTTTCTGCATTTAAAATTGCAAGCAGTTTTGAATCAAATATTAAAGTCCAAATTCAGAGTAAGAATCAGTAAATGAAGCATCTTTTATTGTCTTCCAATTCACACATGATAGTAACAAAAATATTAGAGCTGGACCATTAGTATTAGTCTGTCTATCTGAATACATTTATCAAAAATGTATTCCCTAATGTATTCCCTAATATACCCTAGTGGTTTCTACAGGTTAATGTTAAATGTGCTAATCAAGGAGGCTTCCACCAGTTCTGTTGGATCACTAGTCTACAGCGCAATAGATCTCACTATCATTACATTTCTCTAAGTTTTCCTTTTCATAATTTCTTAAACCTGCCTAAACTCATTCTACTACCCTCAGGTGTTTTACTCATTTGGTTATTCAGATTGTTTTCAGTTCTTTTTTGACAAAGGGGACAGACTAGAGTTACTTTAGGGATCTCTAATTTTATACCTTCATTTGCTTTCAGGTAGGTGAAAATGATAGAATTTAGGCATCTAATTACAGTATCTGATTTCAGAGGGGTAGCCGTGTTAGTCTGAATCTGCAAACGTGGCAAAGAGTCCTGTGGCAGCTTATAGACTAACCGAAGTGTTGGAGCATAAGCTTTCATGGGCAAAGACCCACTTCGTCAGATGCATGCATGGGAAAGGTTATTCTCCAACACTTTGGTTAGTCTATAAGCTGCCACAGGACTCCTCGCCGCTTTTGCAGTATCTGATTTGTGGCTCCAAGCCGGTAATTAGATATCTAAATTCTCTTATTTCACCCTATAGTTAATTGTATCTACAATAGTGCATCCACAGTTGACTGAAGCCTCATTTAAAATAGGGCCCAATTTCAGTTTTCAACTTCTGTAGTCATTTTTCCTAACATAAGAACATAAGAATGGCCGTACTGGGTCAGACCAAAGGTCCATCTAGCCCAGTATCCTGTCTACCGACAGTGGCCAGCACCAGGTGCCCCAGAGAGGGTGGAACGACGACAATGATCAAGCGATTTGTCTCCTGCCATCCCTCTCCAGCCTCTGACAAACAGAGGCCAAGGACACCATTTTATCCCCTGGCTAATAGCCTTTTATGGACCTAACTTCCATGAATTTATCCAGCTTCTCTTTAAACTCTATTATAGTCCTAGCCTTCACAGCCTCCTCTGGCAAGGAGTTCCACAGGTTGACTACACGCTGTGTGAAGAACTTTCTTTTATTAGTTTTAAACCTGCTACCCATTAATTTCATTTGGTGTCCTCTAGTTCTTCTATTATGGGAACTAATAAATAACTTTTCTTTATCAGCCCTCTCCACACCACTCATGATTTTATAGACCTCTATCATATCCCCCCTCAGTCTCCTCTTTTCTAAACTGAAAAGTCCCAGTCGCTTTAACCTCTCCTCATATGGGACCCGTTCCAAACCCCTAATTATTTTAGTTGCCCTTTTCTGAACCCTTTCCAAGGCCAAAATATCTTTTTTGAGGTGAGGAGACCAGATCTGTACACAGTATTCAAGATGTGGGCGTACCATAGTTTTATACAGGGGCAGTAAGATATTCTGGGTCTTATTTTCTATCCCTTTCTTAATAATTTCCAGCATCCTGTTTGCCTTTTTGACCGCCGCTGCACACTGCGTGGAAGTTTTCAGAGAACTGTCCACGATAACTCCAAGGCAAATACAAACCTCTTGGTTATTGTATTGTCAAGCTATTTATATTTCATTTTGAAAAAAAAAACCCTTCCTGAACAAGCAGTTGCCTCATAAATAATCATTAATTGTTTTTGTTCCTTTCATCTGATTTCCATCTAAGTTTATCAGTTTCTTTATGGTAATGAGGCCCCAGAAATTAACATTGTATTTCAGGTATGGTCATAGCAGAGTGGTAGACAAGATAAATAATTTATGCATTCATTCTCCTTGTGATGTATGACACCTGAAATTGTCTTTTTTTCTATTACACTGCATTGTAAATCAATATCTAACTTTCTGAGTTTTTAAACGATATTATTGTTTTTTTAGCATTCTCCTTCCTTGTGAATTTTTGTTCTTTGATTAATTTTTTTCCATATAGATTGTACTGTGCATTTTCCCCAAATGAATCTCATTGTATTGTGCATTTTCCCCAACTTCTTGTCTCTAGTTTCTGTTGCTTCATTGGTTTTATTGTACATATCGTTAATCTGTATTCTCTTTTTAAAAGGTGGATCGTATGTCTTTTCCATGTGGTTGCACTAAAGAAGGGTGCAGCAATACAGCAGGTAGAATTGAATTTAACCCCATCCGTGTACGGACTCACTTTTTGCATACAATAATGAAGCTTGAATTGGAGAAAAATAGAGAGCAGCCAGTCACTCCACTGAATGGTTGCCACACTGAGGTAAGTGCTCACACTAGTTCTATGAGTACAGCACCCCACGCAGTAGAATATTCACTTGCAGAGAATTTTGAGATTGACGCTGACCCTCAGGCTGCAGTGATGCACCTGCAGTCTGCTGAAGATTTGGATTGTCCTGGAGAAGAGGAGGAGGAGGAGGAGGAAGATGGTAGTAGCTTTTGTAGTGGAGTTACAGATTCTAGTACAAGTTTAGCACCCAGTGAATCCGATGATGAGGATGAGGAGGAGGAGGAGGAAGAAAAAGCAGATGAATTTGTGGAAGGCTTGGGGTCCCATGCCGATGTGGTGCCTCTTCCTTCTGTCCTTTGCTATTCTGATGGAACTGCAGTGCACGAAAGCCACTCTAAAAATGCCTCATACTATGCTAACTCTTCAACACTGTATTACCAAATAGAGAACCATGTCCCTGGCAGTAATAACCAGATCGCTGAGACCTTTTCAGAAAGGGACATGGTTAAAAATAGTAGTCTTTCTCTGGTGCCTTATAATATGACTTCAGAGCAGTTTGTTAACTACACACGGCAATCAGATGAAAGTTACAGCAGTTCTCATTATCCTTCTGCAAACCCCTCTGTGATAGTATGCTGCTCCTCTTCGGAAAGTGATAACAGTGTTCCATGTAATAGTTTATACACTGAACATAGGCCAAGCCACCCTCAAGTGGAATTTCACTCATACTTGAAAAGTACCTCTCAAGATGGATTTGTTTCAGCTTTGAATGGTGATAGTCACATACCAGAGCAAGCTGCTGAGAACTCTATAAGCCTTTCGGAAAAGAGCAGACTGCATGAAGAGTGTATCAAATCATCTGTAGTGGAAACCGTACCTGTTTAATTTATTAAGATATTCTAGGACTGAATCCCTTTATTTAAATGCACTCCAATTGGATTTCCTAGAATCATAATTTTTTAAGCTGTGGACTAAGAAATCTTGGACTGTGGTTAATGTTCCAGACACATTGTTTTTTTCTTTCAAGCAACATGGCCGTGACATTGCACAAAAACAGTTCATGTAAAGATTAAAAGCAGAAATCAAGCTGTCTTTTGATAGAAAATGTATAAATTAAAAATATGTACATATTTCAAAGTAGCCTACCTGTCACACTGTGTGAAATCTGCCAAGCTATCTGAATCAAAGCTTTGTGGTTTTGATTGTTGGGCCTGTGCAAGATTGTTAAATGATACTTTGAAATAATCGTGTTAAGAGTCCTAAATTTTCAACATATCTGAAAAAGATAGTGACTTTTTATGTAAAAGTAATTAATGTATGAAAAAGATTTAAGTGTTCTGTACTGTATTTTATTTATGGTAGTTAAGTACTCATGTCTGATAAAAATGAACAGAACGTTCATTTGAATTGAAGATCCATAGCTAGTTCTGCAGAGCATGCCCACGTAAATTTTATCTGGCATACCATATACACTTTTATAACTTCTCCTAGCAACTGATCTTAAAATATATACTTTAAAATTACTGGATCTGTTTTTACTGTTTTTGACAGACAGATCTGTTGGTAAGGGGCATTTATATTTTGTATAAAGGTGAAAGATAGGACAATCGTCTTTTAATGTTTGAATCAATGACAACCCACAGTTAACTCCACCTACAGAAAATTTGATGTTGTGTATAAGGACAAAGCAGTAATTTATAAACTTGCACAGCACCTTTTAGTCCCACAAATATTCAGCTTACTAATGCACTTTAGTGCCATTTTGCAGTACCTCATTAGTTGTGAGAACTGTGAACTATTTCGGAGATATGCCATAGCTCCAGATTGTGAGATCTATATAATAGACAGGCATCTTAAATTCATTGTAATAAAACAGTTATAAGTTTTCCCAAGCCAGTTTATGGATGCTTATATAAGTAATTAGTAAGAGCAGTGTGAGTCTGTTAGGTCAAATGAAACATGGAAAACAATTTAAGTTTTTTCTATGTATTTAGCAATCTGTACAAAATAACAGCCTGATCCAGAGCCCATTGAAGTCAGTCAGTGGGTTTTTGATCAAACCCTAAAAGTACGAAGTCATTTAATTACGCTGATAATAACAGTATTAGTACCAGAATCTGTACATTCAACTAGGATTCTAGTGTCAGAAGTTTTATTTGAAGTTTTATATGTAGGTAAATTCTAATGCCTTGCACCCATCATCCATTACCTGATTTTCTTTTTTACTTTTTAAAAGGGACAGTAAGAAATACAACACAATCTACATGCCAACCTTTGAATTATATGAACTTTGTTTTTCTGAAGAAAAACTTTCAGCAGTTCATTTCCTGCACCTTTGTTAGATATACCTCACTGTGCATTACCTTATTTCAAAATACTGTACAATAGGACAGTGACACTGTTTTGATATTTTTGTCCTTCTGCCAATGTTGAAGTATCATTTTATGTCTGTTAGTTTGAAACAATTTATTTTCTGTCAAATTACATCATCTGCTGTTTAATATTTATCTCTATCAAATTTAGTTGTTTTAGGGGTATGGATGTAAGCATATTGTAGATTCCAACACTGTACCAATTACTCTTCTACTGAGTGGCTCTTTATAATGTCAGCTGCACTATTCTAGGTAGGAAAATTACCATGCTAAAAAGATGTTCTCTGAAAAAATGTTGTGACTTAATGGCTCTTTTTTATGAATCCTTTGCACACCATTTCAGGTGAGTTTTTTTTACACTAAATTGGCAAAATATTTTGATAATTTTCCACATAACATAAGGGAGTTGTTTTGTTTATTTGTTCCCACATTAATTCATGAATGCCTTCACTGGTATTCCTTTGAGATATAAGCTCTGATAGAAAAAGAATGGCATACTTCCTATCTCCTGGGAAAGTGCAGCCCACTTTGATTTGCTGTCTATAGTAGCCATTCTAGCAATTCATCTGTTCCTCTTGTTTGCTGCAGAGACTTCTTTTCTTCCCCCAAGGGTGCATACTCAGTTAAGATAGGTGTTCTTAGCTTTTATGCCTCAAACAGTTTTCTTTATTTTCAAAGAGAATCATAATTTGACACATTTGATAAAGAGTATTAAGTTGTGTCATAACAGGGCTCTCATAATTTATAGAGTGTCTGTAACAAATCACTGGCTAGGCAGATGTTTACACATCATGGAAATCTGGCACAAGCCACAGCAGCCACAAAAGCACAAACCTCTAGCTGTAACAGATTCTTAATTTCAATGTGTATTGGCCACTAGCAGGAGACATAATTATGCACATTTAACCAATGGATTATGTTCAGGTTAAAAAAAAGATTTTTAACTTCATTATTTGCCCTGTTATGGAGCAAATTATGGAGAAATTATTTTCTTAGTCTGTAACTTTCCACATAGAGAAGTAATTATGTAAAACACATCTCAAAAAGCTGTAACGTAACAGCTACTATTACAGATTGCGCCTCCTAAATCTGGGACTCTCTTGTCTGGGAACATCTGTGGTCTAGCAGGGCCATGGATATTGCTGAACCAAAGATACCCAGAGGCTGGAGCGGGAGCCAGCTGGAGAACACAGGGCTGGGGAGCCCTGGCTGGGCCACTGGTTATAGCAGCACAGGAAACAGCATTGATGGAGCAGGGATGGGAGGCACTTAGGGGAAGAGGTGGGGTGGCTGGGTAGCCCCATGGCTGGCAGCAGAGCTCTCAGCCTGTGCTGCTTCACCACCAAGCTGCACTCCCAAGCCCTGGCTGCCTGCCAAGGGATTCCACATCCTCAAGCCACTTCCCCAAGCACTCCGTCCCCCTCGGCCCACTTTTCCTCTCCTCCCTCTTTGAACTTGAATTTTGCAAATCAGCTATTTGTGGCACAATTTCTGCAAGGGAGGGGAAGGGTTAGTGAGTGCAAAGCCTCGGGCTTTCACCCCTGAGTTCTCCAGCCCTCCAGCACCCACAAATGCCTGACCACAGATGTTGCCGGACAAGGGAAGTTCAGATTATAGATTTGGGAAGCCCAGACAAGGGAAATCTAGATTATAGTCCGGATTATAGTTCAACCTGGATTAGAAATAAACTCTTGTGGCAGGAGCTATGTTTATAGTCTCAGAAGACAAGCAACAAGAGACATGGGGACAGGGAGGTAATTGAAGAAATGTTTGCTATCCTATTTTCCACAACTAAAGTTGGGAGCAATTATGAGGAGTCAGAGGTTATAGTATCTGGCGTAAAGATAGTATGGCAGTTTTTAACTTCCTTTAATTATACATGATTACATTGTTTTGCAAATACCAGCACTGCTTTGGTCAACTCTCTCACCCCCAGCACTTCTCTAGTCAGACTTTGCTCTCATGATTTTACCACCATGCACATTCCAAACAGATCTCGCTTGCCTTTTGCCCAGAGTCCAAAGCCTTGTCTACACTGGAAAGGGCTTTTGTGACATAGCTTTGTCAGTTACAGGTAGAAAAAGTAATCAACTCACATGTAGCTGGGCTAGCAAACTTTTAAAGTGTAGATCAGGCCTTAGAAATCAGAGGTGAGTCAAGAATACTTCCACTTTGTCATCCTTTAATGTTTAATTTGGAGGAAAAGATGCTATTGGCTTAAGGCACTGCTTTTTAGCCTGTGGTTCATGAACCCCTAAGCTATTCACAGACTGTAAGATTTCCAGAGGGATCTGCACCTTCATTTGAAATTTTTTAGGAGTCCGCACATGAAAAAAGCTTGAAAACCAGTGACTTAAGGAAAAGCTCTGTTTAGTAGTTTGGTAAACCTTGGGATTTGTGAGTGCTTTTCAATCTCCTTCCCTTGGCTACCCTCTAATAAGACATAATGGGGAAGATAATGCCCTACTGCTCAGTTAATTAAGTAATATATTTCTTGTGTTGGTTTCACTTTTGTGAACCTTATTTCAATGGTGTTAAATTACAAATAGCCATGTGTGTCTTCTGTAGATTTGGCATGTCATTTGTTGACACATTTACATTAATACTTGGGCTCCATTCCTTGTTTGTGCTTTAAAAGCTTTACATCCATAAGGTACATGATATCCGGTATTACTCATTCACAAAGAACAGGATAGTTTTGAAAGTTATTCTGAAAACTGAGACAAGGTGGGTGAGGTATTGATAGTTATTGAACCAACTTCTGTTGGTGAAAGAGACAAGCTTTTGGGCTAAACAAAGCTCTTCCTAATGTGCTGAAGAACTGTCCTGAAGAGGAGCTCTGTACAGGTCAAAAGCTTGTCTCTCTCACCAACAGAAATTGGTCCAATAAAAGATATTCCTTCACCTACTTTGTCTCAGCAATATCCTGGCACCAGCACAGTGACAAAAACACTACAGGTAATCTGTAACCTGGGGACAATGCTTTTTTTTGGAAATGTGTTCCTAGTACTCTTTCTTCCTCCTAACGATTTATGCACTAGTAACCCTAAAACATTTCCTTGTATAACAAAAGAATTTGCACACTGGAGATCAGTAAAAACAGCACATAGATCTGACTGCATTTTTCCCCCAATGAAGTAAAGCTTGCCTCTCTTGGAAGATACAACCAACTAGTTTGCTTACTAAGCTTTAACTGAAGGTAAATGTGAAGCTAGAAATTTGCTGGCAGAATTATGGCAATTGAAGTTGCTTGCAAGGAGCTCCTGGTGCCTGGAACATTCACTTAAAAAGAGAATTGTCCAGGGGGAAAAATGCAAGTTATCTAACATGTTATTGTTTTTCATAGAAAATCTCTGATTACATGTTGGACAGTTGAATAAATTTATTATTTAAAATTATTATTGATAAAGACTGCCATTTAAAATTACTAATTCTTTGTTGAGTTCTAACAATAGTAGTTCTATTTGTACCTTTTACATTTGCCTGAGGTCGAGTTGTGATCAGTTATCAACAAACAACATTCACACCTGCAAATCTATTGTTTCAAGAAACCTGTTTATTAATAGTTATATTTGGCTCAGTCCTCCCAGTGATTTGTTAGAGAGGTCTGAGTTTCTTTAAATGTCATAATACTGTTTGTAATAACATGCTACAAAATGTCTAGTATTCATGATTTTGTTGCTCACTGAAATGCTAATAGATTAGGGCCCAAAAGCTCTATTTAATTTTGTGTGGCCTGCTTCATCACATGTCTTGAGAAGTACATTCACACAACACTCAGCTGGGAAAAGACTCTTCAGTAAACCAAACCTGTTTGTTATAGGTTACATAAAGATCTCAGCAAGCCAGAGAGTTTATTTTGCCATGGTTTTTAATATTTAAAGTTGTGTTTGGCATTGTGGGAGGCAGCCTTGCGTAGCAGAGCACTGGACTGGGATTTAAGCGACCCTACATTCTATTCTTAGCTCCGCCACTGGCTTGTTACGTGGCTTTGGATAAGTTATGTTACTACTCTGTGCTTCGGTTTCCCTCTTGTAAAATGGGGGTGATAGTACTGAGTCTTGACTCTGCTTTTTCACCCCAATACACTGCCCAGCATATCTGGGCCAGGGCAAAGGAGGAAGTCATATGCTACTGGTATGGATCACTAGCAGATTCCTGCCTCACTGAAGCAAGGGAAGAGCCAGAGATTCCTGCCTCACTGAAGCAAGGGAAGAGCCAGTCAGGGTAATAATTATGACTCTGGCTCAATTCTTTTCCTGCACTGCTCTGGGGCAGTGCAGCAGTGTACCACTCCTTACTCAGAGCTAGAAGGAGAGAGATAATCTGGCCTACTGTTCTGATTTAAGAGAATCTGCTGAATAAAGATGGGTTAATGATAGTGCTCTACA
This sequence comes from Pelodiscus sinensis, assembly GCF_049634645.1. Taxonomy (NCBI): domain Eukaryota; kingdom Metazoa; phylum Chordata; order Testudines; family Trionychidae; genus Pelodiscus; species Pelodiscus sinensis. Next base: position 37,172,247 of record NC_134717.1, read on the forward strand.
TTGAGACCTTGTGACCTGGGCTTGATTGCTGCTCTAATTGTTTCATTTCCTGGATCATTCAGGACTGAAGGCTGAATACCATGGGGATGATAAAAAAGCCAAAATCCTCAGGTCTTAGTCAGGGATGTGCAGCTCCCCTGGTGGGGCCAAAGAGTTAAATATAGCCGTTATTGTGCTTGCAAATCATTTGATGTAAAATATTAATAGGAATAAATGGTAGACTTAACTCAGATGATACTATAGTCCATAGAATTTATTTCTAAAATATAAAGTCTGAGCAGTATTTTTTTACAATTAATAGTAGAGAACTACTATTAAATTGTTTCTTAAATTCTCAAAGTTTCCAACGTCCTTTTTTAAAAAATGCACTTTGTTTAGTTTTGCTACCCAGTGATCAGTTGACATGCTAATTAACAATTCTCTTCTTTTCTTTAAGAGGTGTGCAATCCAAAGCAAGAAAGTTATGATTAAGGAACAAGTTTTCTTGATTAGTTAAGAAAATAGAGTATATAAAGTCTAAGAGCTCTCCATGGATTTTCAAGATTTTTTTTCCCTCAGGATCAGAAGGCAACTTCTATTTTACTTGGTATTAATGTGCCACAGGTAACTAACAATGTTATCTGGGAAGAAGGAATGGTTTTAAACTCTCATCATGGGAGCTGCTGGAGTTCCCTGTCTCTCAAGCAACCTACATTATGGTCTTTACTATGGAAACAACTAGTTCAGCTGGTGCACAAGCAGCGGTGAAAGTAAGGGATGGGGGGGGCACCCCAGTGCACAGCTCCAGCAAGAGCTGGCTGAGCTGCAGCAAAGGCCAACAGGGAACTATTTAAAGAGCTGGGACCTGGGACCTGGGTTGCGATAGGACAGTACCTGTAAGAAACGTAAGTTGCTTTCACCTCTTCATGCAAGTTCTGAAGAATTTGATGCTTTGTAATTTTGCTCTGTTTGTATTTTCCCTGAAAAAGTTTTGCTTTGAGATGAAGTTTTACATTAAGGAAGAGCTGAAATGTGTGTCTAAAATGAGGTACAGCTCTCTGAAAAAAGAAAGTTAAAAGGCATATTGAGTTAGTTTTCTGGGGTACCCAAGATTAGTAGATGGTGCATCAGGATTCCTAGTGGCAGAGGGGACACTGTTGATTGATCTTTGAGAATAAAGAGCCCCACTCTGGATGCTTTTCAAATTGGCTTCTCAGATGGAAAATCTCTAGTTTCTCAAGTAGGCCCAGCTTGTATAATCATTTTTACTTAGGATTCAGCAACGACTGAGTCTGTTAAATTGTTCAACAGATGCTTTTGTTGAGCCTCATGTGGTAACAAGTCAACAAGAAAATGAAAAGAACATGCTGCCCTGCATTTAGTGTAAGTACTTCTCTCCCCTCTTTCCGATGCCTCCATAAAAGGTTTCCACAGCAGCCTAAGAACATAAGAATATCCATACTGGGTCAGACCAAAGGTCCATCCAGCCCAGAATCCTGGGAGGTAATCCTCATGTGATCCCTCGTCACCCACTTTTAGAGAAACAGGCTAGGGACACCATTCCTACCCATCCTGGCTAATAACCATTGATGGACCTAACCTCCATGAATCTATCTAGCTCTTTTTTGAACCCTGTTAAATGCTTTCACCGCATCCTCTGGCAAGGAGTTCCACAGGTTGACTGTGTGCTACTGAGGAAAGCCTCAGTAGTTTTCTATAGTGTCTGGAGGAATAATGGAATATATATTGACAAACATGGCTTCAATCTTAGCCATGCATCCAGCGAATGCATCTGCCCTGATGTGGATTTTTTTTTTTTTTTTTTGTTATCCTGATGATAAAGGAAAAGTTTCATAAAAAGGGCAAAACTAAGGTGAAGAGGGCCCCACTACAGGTACCAGAAGTCTGTCTTCACTCAAAATTATATTGGCTTAGAACAGGATAGGGGTTGTGTTAACTAACATGTTAAACACAATTTTGCAGCCGGTATACGCAGGAAAAAGACATTTTTAACATGACTGCTAGTCATGTGCAGACATCATTGAAATAATAGGTTTAATCACAACCATTCTGAAACTGAGCTTGTCCCTGTGTATACAGACTGAAAGGTCTTGTTTAACACTGAATTAGTTAACACAGCTCCTCAGTACCCTGGTCTAATATTCTTAACATGACCTGTACATGTAAGGAAGAAATATAGGTCCTTCTGAATAGTGACTTAGGTGGGGAGACTAAGGGAGAGAGGCATTCAAATCCCAGTAAAAAAATAAATGCTAGTGGGACATCTAATTTCCATAGGCTCCTGAGCCTTTTAATATTTTCTGGATTACTGAAATGTGCAGTTTTATTTTGGACTATGGGTAAAAGCCAGACCTTTTGGTATGCATAGAGTTTTTGTGAAACCACCCACCCACAAGCAAGTCTTTAATATGCAGACTAAACATGGAGTTTCAAGCTTCTCAACAGGGTTATATTTTTGTGTGCACTGCCAGCTGCTTCTCTTAAAACAACAACAAAAAAATCTTGCTGTGATGTGAACATGTGCCATTGTTCTTGATTTTCACATTGTTCTGCACAAAAGTACTAGAACTATTGGGATAATTTTGTGTGTAACTATTTAAAAATAAGAAGTGTGGTTCACAAATAGAAGTGTGACTGTTCATAAAACAGCAAGACTTTTTTGTGTTTATATATTATTATATATATATTATTATATATATAATGCCCATAACCGGGCCCTTCTTTTAATTGACTGACTGTAGACACTTCTATGGAAGTATGTCTGAAGTGTAGTTTGTGAAAAATGTTTTAAAAGTGTTTGATGTAAAATAAGCGCTAGACATTTAACAAGTGCAGAATTAGTCAAAATCTGTAGATTACAAATCTGTTTTACTAACAGCCTCAGCCTGTAATAGTGTCTTAGTAAAATTGATCTGCTTTATTTTAGTTAATTGCATTTCTGGTGTAATAGGCTTTTGAAAATAAAATTATTAATACATATGTACTGGTTAACCTGTTAATATAGAACATGGCACTTTGTTATTTTGATATGTTTTCACTTAAAACTGATAGAGTATATCAATTTTGTAATAAAAGTCATTCAGCATTTATTATATAGACATTTTTCATGCTAAAAATACCTTTGGTTGGTTCAAAAAGTATCAGCTATGTAAAGTTTATATTGTCTAATTTCATCATATATTTTAAAAGATTTAGCAATGTATGTATAAGAATATTAAAGGTGCTTCTGAAACTCTGTGAGCTCACAATTGGCGATGGAAAGATAGTATGCTAATAAGATTATTTTAAAATCACAGGTTCAAAAGCATTTTGAGTTTTGTCCTTCAGACAGATATAACTCATTCAGATATTAAATACAATAGGAATCGCAGTGTAAAACAGTATAATTACACCCGTTGATTTAAAAATTGTATATAATTACTAACATTTTTTGAGAAAAATAGTTACAATGTAATTAAAATATTTTAATTTCCATTATAACTGGTCATACATGCTAAAATCATGAGGATTTCAACAGTAAATCAACATTATTTATTGGACTGTTGTTTTCAAACTATGGTGTGAATGGCAAGAAAATTCATCTTAAAATCAAAATACATAGATTGAACATTATACATTCATGATGAGTTACATATTTCCTAGATTGATTTCCTTTGCTTTATACATTGTAAAATCAAAGATGCCAAAGGGAAATATAAGCTACAATAACATTCAACAGAACTTAACCTGGACCTTATGTTGTAATAATTTATTCAAATTAACTGTATTCTTCTGTATTTATATTTTCATTATTTATTATGAATGATATGGAAATTGATGTATTTATTGTGGCTTATTACTGCAATGTATATATTATATAAAGTTAGCATTTTAAGTCTTAACATTAAGGTTTCTTTTTGTTTATCAGTGGCACTCGTATTCTCGTATTCGCCTGTATTTTTATTATATATTGTACAATATATATTGTCCATTTGTTTGCAACACAGTAAAACAGGTTTCTGCATTACATCAACTACTGCCATTTTTCAATGTGCATCTTATTTCTAAGACTATATCTACACTTGCAGAGTGTTTGCACTGTCAATTTCACCAGTACTAGGAAGTTGGTAAAAGAAAAGTGTTCGTTTGTGTACTCACTTTAGGTAACAGATGTCAGAGAATGTGGTCATTCACAGACCTTCCATTACTGATGAGAGCAGCACTGGAGGGCAGCTATCCCACAGTGCATCTCTCCTGGGAACGGAAGGGTGATTGCAGGGCATCCTGCATCCCTGCACAGCCCCCTCTCCACAGACACTGATCAGCTGCACTAGGTCAGCATTGCTCTAAATGGGACTGATTGTTCCATGAAGCAGACAGTGTCATCTGGCCAGATGGTAAGTGAGCAGTTGTCAAGAAAATAGGGAGGGGAGTTTCAAACTTCCTGGGCCTTTCCAGGGGAAGGGGCAGATGTTTGTTTACCTAGCAGCAGAGGTGATAGCTAGACACTGTGATATATCTTGTGAAAGCTAAAAGTTCTAAAACCATAAGAACGTGTCTTCACTTGCATATCACCGCAAAAGCAACCCCAGTAAGAGCTATATGGCTGTCTTAGAGATGGTTTCCTTTTTGAGTTTGATGGTTTCTGCTCAATTTTACTGCAAAAGGGTCATTGAAAAGTGTAGATACTCTCACATTTTTTGCACAAAAAAGGGACTTTTTCCACTTTAAATGACAAGTGTAAACATGCCCTTGCCATATCTACTGGTGCCTTGGTTAGTGCTGTATCTCCTCTCCAATCAGGAGGAACAGCATAAGGAATTTTAGAATCCCCCCTATCTTTTCCATTCATTCTGAATGCATGTTTTCATGAGTTGTTTTTAAAACTTTAGAGTAAGAAAACTTTAAATGTAAAGAAATGAGCTGGAATGCCATATTTGGTATATATGCTTCTTAGTAAACAGTAGCACATATGCTAATTAAAATGGGCAGAAAGAGAAATTATGTGATGCAGCTGGTCTTATTATCCTGGTAACTTTTTGTTATGCCAGTTTTGTTTAGGATGAGGAAGATTTTCCAAATGCTGCTGGAAATAATTTTGCAATAGCTCCCTCTGTTGGCCAAATTGCAGTAATTTTATACATCAGACATTTCAAATAGATGAGTAGGTAAGTGGCAGTGTTAAACTTTCAGCATTTTGCCTAATTATTCTGCAAACTAAAACTAACCAACCTAGCCCCTTAAGGGAGTTTATATTTTTGTCATAAGCATTTTAACAATCACATTTCTCTGGTTATTCTATTATTATGTTTAGAATATTGAAACTAATTTGAGTTGCATATTTTTAAATCATAACAAGTCACCTATGTATCTGATTTTATAAAATTTAAAATGACTGTTAATTGAAAGATTCAGTATTGTTATCCAGTAAAATCTGCTATAAAGGCCTTTTCAGAAAACATTTTTATGAAACATTTTATCATAGCAGGCATTATTCAAAAGAATTAATATCTGTTACTGGTCTGCAGCATGCTCTTCCATGAACTGTAATTAATTGTACTCTAGATCTTGCCACTATAGTCAAGACACGTTAATTACTATCCCTACTCCTCAGTCTCCATCTGAATTAATGCCAAAGTGCTAACATCTCATTGTGCTTCTGCTTTGAACCACTTCCCACATCCTCAACAGGTTTCATAGAAAAGGAAAATGTGCCTAACTCAGGCACTGGTAGTAAAAGTGCCTGTGCTTTTTTGTTTCAGTTCCTCCCGCTGTTTTCTGCTTGTGCTGAGTCATGGTTTCAAATGCCAAACAGACCATGACGTTAAGGCTAGACTTGTAATTCCATTAGATAGCAATTACTGTAGGCTTTTTTCAGAATGATCTTTTAAAAAGGACACAATATACTTACCGAATATGTTATCTAAAACAGTAATTTTTGGATGTACTGTTTGCCTCTCTCCTACTTTGATCATGCTAACACTGATCACCTGGTTTGAGAAACCCTCTGAGCAAGAAATATAATCATCAATTTTATTAAGTCAATTTTAGCACATTAAAATCACTAAGGCTGTGTCTAGACTGGCAAGTTTTTCCACAAAATCATCTGATTTTGTGGAAAAACTTTCCAGCTGTCTACACTGGCTGCTTGAATTTCCAGAAAAGCACTGACGATCTCATATAAGATCATCAGTGCTTTTCCGGAAATACTATGCTGCTCCCGTTTGGGCAGAAGTCTTTTTCCGAAAGACTTTTGCCCAAAAGGGCCAGTGTAAACAGCACAGTAGTGTTTTCCGCAAAAAAGCCCCAATTGCGAAAATGGCGACCAGGGCTTTTTTGCGGAAGACCGCGTCTAGATTGGCCATGGATGCTGTTCCGCAAAAAGTGCTTTTGCGGAAAAGCATCCTGCCAATCTAGACGTGCTTTTCCGAAAATGCTTTTAACGGAAAAGTTTTCCGTTAAAAGCATTTTCGGAAATTCATGCCAGTGTAGACGTAGCCTAATTGTACCTTGGATAAACATTTGTTATTGTTAGTAAATTGTAAAAGTGCATAATAAACTTTACCTTCATTAGGTCAATAGCTACTTGAAAGAGAAAATGGAATATAAAAACAATAGAAGCCAATTGGAAAAACAGAATGTAGCTGGATCATGTAAGCTCGCTTCTGCCTGAACAGATGTAAGCATTTGCATCTTACTCTGTGGTGGAGAAATAAAAATGTCAAATTGAAATGCAATCATACTGTGATTATAGTCTGAAAGTCTATGATTTTGGTTTTGGATATGGGACAGTGCCAGTGTGGAGGAAGAATAATGTCTTGTGGCTTGAATGTTGAGTAAGAACAGTAGGAGGAAGCCATAATAGAAATAGTAAATGATACTGAAAAAGTAGAGGCAGAAATGGTGATGATACTTAAATGTCTGACATACCAAGCAGCTACACTAAGTTTTTAATACTAAGCAGGTCATGCTTTTTCCACCCGTTCACGACTACACCAATAATGGTTTGTTTCTGTTTTGTACCATTCACGTCTAGACTGCCACTTTTTATTGGAAAAAGGGTACACAAATAGTTTTGTCAGGACATGCTGTTCTGAAATTTGGCCCGTCTACACAAGATCAAATTTCAGGAAAACCTCCTCTTTCAGAAGAGCCCTTCGTCCTCGTAGCATATGGAAGACAGCAACAGGGCCTAGAAAGAGTGTGTCTGCTCTTCCTCAAAAAATGTTGGAAGAGTAGACATGTTCCCTGGACGTGGTAGAGTTTTTCTGGGATACCTCTGGTATCCCGGAAAAACTGTAGTATAGACATAGCCTGAAGGTCCAGAAATAGTCTTTTTATCTACAAAATAGGCACAGTACTTGCAAAAGCAGTGCAAGCTGATCCACACTCTCCTACCACTGTACCTTAATTCTGTCCCAGAAGGACCTCTGCTTTAGGGAGTAACATAATTCATAGGCCATGATGATAAAATCATTGTGAAAATTGGCATCAAATGTGCCATTTGTGTTGGGGAGGTGGCTTTAGTAGCAGGGACTTGTTTATACTGGTAACTGAACAGAAAGCACTAAGTAAGTTCATTTCATGCAAGCCTCTTCACAAGCCCACAGATGGTGATAAATGAGCAATTTAAGATAGCCTGTGTGTTGCGTTCCTGAGCTGCAACACATTGACTGAGAATTTACATGTCAACTCAGCTGCTTCACATTCCAAGAAACCCTACATCGGGGTGGGCAACAGCTACTCAGTGGGCTGAATCTGGCCTGGATAGGGCTTTAATCTGGCCCATGAGGCTGTTCAAAGCCCCGCCCCGTAGCACATTGCCTGGGAGACAGAGCAGCACAAGCACGTTCAACTGCTTCTATTTAAAGGGCTTGTACCTTCCCCACAGCTGGCAGGCAACAGCTACAGGGAGCACGTGAACCCTTTAAATGGAAGCAGTTGAAAGGGTTCATGGGTCCATGGCTCCCAGGCACCAGCCTAGCAGCGAGACTGGGAGCAGTGATTTCTTTAAATAGCAGGAATTGAAAGGGCTCGCAGCTCCCGTCTCTGGCTAACATGATGCCTGGGAGCCGTAGGGAGGTGTGGGCCCTTTCAATTCCTGCTATTTAAAGGCCCCACCCCCTTCTGTTCAACACCCTTCCCCTTCCATTTGAAACCCCACCCCTACCAAGGCGGCTCGCAACCACTTCAAAAAGTTTGAAGTGCCCCCCCCATAAATTATTGCCCACCCGTGCCCCATATGGAACATAAGTTGAAGCATCATTACAAGCCCCCAGCACTGCCTCCAGCCACAACTGCCAGTCTACTGCCTTCACTGCTGATACCATCAAGCACCACTAGTCTCCTTCAGACTGTCCCACCCAGTTCCCCAGCCATCAGGCTGCCTGTCTTCGCTGATGCTGCCATATGCTGGCTCCCCTCTCCAGAAAATGAACCTCTCCTACTCCTTGAGCAGCGCTCGGCTCTGTCTTACACCAATGGCCGGATCAGAAGCAACGGCCCTGCCACTTCTGAACCTCTCTGTAGAGTCTGAGGGGTTTTCTTACCTAGAGCCCACCTTCTCTCTGGAACACTCATATTGCCTAGATGCTCATCACCATTCGACCACCCTCTCCCATATGGGCTTCCTGCTAACACCTGGTTCTGCTACTCCCAGCCACTTGACCTTATTTGCTGGCTTGGGACACTTAGGCGATGTCTACACTGCTGGGGGGGGGGGGAGGGTTTGGAAAAAGGTACACAAATTGCGAATTACAATTTGCATCTTTTTTCGGAAGAGGCTTTTCCGATATTTGGCCCGTCTATACAGGGCCAAATGTCGGGGGGAAAAAACCCTCCTTGTGTGGAAGAGCCATTATTTCTTATAAAATGAGGAATACAGAGCTGCCGAAAGAGTGAGTCTGCTCTTCTGAAAATTTTTTTGGAAGAGCAGATGTGATCCCTGGATGCAGTGGAGTGTTTCCAAGCTACCTCCAGTATCCCGGCAAAAACTCCATAGTGTAGACATAACCTCACAAGGATCACTGAGCAGCACTGCTACCACCTTAGCAACTATCTCCACCAATACCATGACTCCCTTGAGGACTCACAAGACATTTGTATCTCATCATCCCCGGAGCTCGTGTGTTGATTCTGTGCACTCTTCCCTCTCTGGATGACCATCAACAGTTGGATGACTTATTCCAATGAATGGTGATGCCGGTTCAGGACTTGCAAACTGATTCTTGGATATTTTACAACCATCAGGGTTCTCTGGGCCTGCCCTCCAAATCCACAAGGCCATCCTTGGACAGGCCCAGGCCATCTGGTACACTTCAGCTTCCTATTACTGCACCTCAAAGTGCACCAAACACGGCTACTTCATCCTATCTGAGGGAACGGACTTCCTGTTCACCTATCCCCTTCCAAACTTGCTTGTGGTCCACATAGTGACTTATAGATTCGAACAGCAACACCTCAAGGCCACTGCTGTGGACCAGAAGGTGAAGTTGGACTTTTTGGGAGCGCAAGATTTACTCTTCTGCAAGCCTCCAGTTTCATATTACCAGGGCATTTGGTAAAATAAGATTTCCTGTCCTACTCTAAGCTAATGGAGTTGCAACCCTTCCTTCTGGTGGATAGTAAGACTTCTGGGTGTTGACAAGGGAAAGCTTATCACCCCAGTGTTCTTTGCAATTGTGGTCAACACCACTGACATTGCTGCTGTAATCAGTGTTGTACTCCACCAGGATCCCTGGCTTCAATCCTCCGGCTTCCTTAAATAGGACCTATCCTTTGGCAAGCACAAACTTTTCAGCAACACGATAAATGAATCTCTCCACCCTCCTAAGGGTTCTCACGCTACCCTGCTGTTGCTCAGCATTTACACCCAGCTCCTATCTGCCAATGGTGGAGACAGTCTTTCTGCCTCCAGTGCTGAGCTGCCTACCACTCCTGCTTCCAGCAATCATAGAAATCATCTTGTCATCGTCCATACATCCAGGAACCCCATTATTCCTCTACTCCACCTTCATCACCTTGGCGCCTCTTTACCATTCATACAAGCAGTCCTTTTGCATTTCTTCTTGAGACCTATCAACTACTTCCTGCTGTGCCCCAGGCCATTTTTTGGGCCATCTTGCCCTGTTTACCCACAATTAAGGCAAAATGGGGAGATGGGTACTGGACAACATCTGTACTTGATAAAGTGGTCATGGAAATTCTTCCCACAAACTCCCACAAGAAAAGCCATGGAATGTCCTCCAGAAGGGCATTTGCATCCCCCACTATGTCCGGCCATGGATTATATTCCCCTTATTTCCTCATGATGAAAAGGCATGTGGCCACAGCCCCATTCTGGACCTCTGTGCACTATATGAATTTTATCTCTGTGTGGTCATACTCTCTCTCATTTTTCCATCCCTCCTCATCAGGGCCTGGTTTGCATCTCTCAATAAAGATGCCTATATCCATGTCAGCATTCACTTGGCTCATCGGAAATTCTCCATTTCACAGTGGCACACTCTCTTTATCAGATCCAAGTTCTCTTCTTTAGTATCACCTCTGCTCTGTGCATATTTAGGAAGATTTTCACCGTCATCACAGCTTTGTGTCATGTTGGACACTCCATGATTTCCCACCTGGACAACTGGCTCCTCATTGCACACTCATCTCCTCTTCACTATCCAAACTCTTTGCATCCACTTCAACAACCTTGACATCTGCATCCACAAGAACAAGTCCATCCCTCCCTTACTTATATACTTACATTCACTGGAGCACATCTGGACTCTCTCACAGGCTGTGCCTTTCTCCCAAAGGATTGTTTTACTGTTCTCACTTGACTCACTACATAGCTGCCACCCATGTGTTAAATTTACCATGCCGTTCCCTCCTTGGCCACAAGATGGCCTGCACCACCTGGAGTCCTCATGCTCACCTGCATATGTACTGCTACCAGCTGTGTTACCAGTGTATCGGGGGTTCACAAATTTCATTGAATTGCAGCCCCTTTCTGAGAAGTCATTGCATGACCTCAGGAGGAGAGTCTGAAGCCTAAACTTGACCTAGCTCTACCCAGGCCAGGGGGCCAAAGTTTTCAGCCCCAGAGTAGGGCCTGTAACCTGAGCCCCATCACCTAGGCTTGAAGCCCTCAGGCTCTATCCCCAATCAGTGGGGTTCAGGCTTTGACTTCAGCTCTGGGCCCCAGCAAACCTAAACCAGTCAGCCCTGGCAACCTCATTAAAATGGAGTCCCAACCCATAGGTTGAGAACTGCTGCAGAAAATGTATAAGCTGCAGCCAGACCACTTTAGCAAGCAGATTCTGCTTCCCCCTCTAACTTATCTTCCCTCACATGGTGGATCAACCCGTCCAAGGTCCCAGTCTGCATCGTGTTTGCTCTCCCCATGGACATCTGAGTGGGGCATCCATCTGGAGGGCAATATATGCCCAAGGTATCTGGCTTCCAGAGGAGGCACAGATGTACATCAAAATGCTAAACCTGAAGGCCAAGTCCTTCTATGCAATTCACAAGTGGGAGCTCCACAACCTTACACTGCACTCAGTCTTTTGCCTGTGGGGCACATTTCACTGGGTCCTCGTTCAATGGTGATTAATTTTAAGTAATCACACCAATTTTCTGCAATTAATTGACAGCTCTGGCATATATTTCACACCTCAGAAATCCCACCCTATCAACTTCCAAGTCTCTAATTCCAGAGCAGGGGATGCTAGAATTTCTCAATTAAATGACTGCACAACTTGGCTTCAACAAGGTCAAAACAATGCATTTTCCCTAATCTTGTTCTTGGACATGGCTGAAGTCTTTTAGCTGAAAACTTTCCATTCAGCCTGGGGGTAGATGCCCAGCATGGAAAAGTTTGTCCCTAACAATTTGACCAAGTTATAAACTATTGTGGGGAGGAGAGAGAAGGAAGTGTGTGCATGGGACATGAGGACGCTCAGGAAATTTAAGTAGCAAGATGAACCTGCACTATGTCCTTTGAATGCACCTGACCCTAATCTAGTAGTTCTCAGACTTTTTTTTCATCACATGGATCACATCTTAGTAAAATGGCTTGAGTACCCTCCTCTGCTATTCATAATCATATCTTTAACCTCTCATGATTGCATAACTTCACCATGGCACCTACAGTAATTTAAATGAAAAAGCACTATTAAGAAAACATGTTTGTATTTTGGTTGTCTCAATATGAATGATGCCCTTTTTAAAAATGTCAGATATATCATCTACTCTTGCTCTTCATTTCATCTCCCACTCTTGTTTTCATCATCATCTATGTGTATGCTTTCGTGACACCAGGTCCCTTTCTCCTACAAGGTTCTTGCATATGTCTATTAGCTATCTGATACCCCTCTTCCTCAGCACATGCTTCCTTACCACTCAGCTCTCTTCTCCCCAGACGTGCCTAGCAGCCAAATCCTCATCTCCCCAACATACTGCCCAATTGCCTTGTTTTCTGTTCCCACAGCATTCCTCCTTTGGTTAAAGCAACACCCCCATTTCACTGACAGCTGAGATTCCCAATGAAAGTTTCTATTTCTTCTCCTTTTAGGCAGCAGCAACTGTTAGTAACAGGCTCCTCTTTCTTTCTGCTATCTCTTACTTTTAAATCTTCTGACTCTGGTTCATCTTTACATTTCTCCTGCCTTTATGTCAAATTGAAGATCCATTGTAAACTCAGGGAAGACATACCCGTATTTAAAGTTTTTATTTTTACTTTTTCTGAGGTGATTGCATTTTATACTAAAAGGGTAGACAGGCTGCTGTAGACTGATATTTAAAAGCTTCATATAAAAAGTCATATTGCTAGTGTTAAGTGATTGTAAGTAGAAGTTAATTTATTGTGACAAGTCTTTGTTATGCTACAATAAAATTGATATGTGATTTTTAAGCAATAGTTTCATAGCATATTGATATTATTTCTATTATGGTTGTGCCTAGATTGATTGGGGGACATTTACAAATACAGTAAACTGTTCCTGCACTGAAGAGTTTATCATTTAAATAGGACTGACAAATAGGTGGAAAGAAATGTTATCCTTATTTTACAAATGGGGAACCAAAACACACAAAGTTCAAGTAGATTTCTCAAAGTCACACAAGAAGGCTGTGGCAAAGCTAGGAATTTAACTCAGATCCACCAGATCTTTTGGTAATTGCCAAATGACATCTGTCCCAATTTAATGCAAAATCATGCATTTAAATGCTTTCTTATTTCAGATTGCATTGTGAAAGCACAAGGCTAAACACCTAAATTACAAGAAATGAACATATTTTTTCCATTTCTTAAAATGTTTACCATTAATCAAGCTTGTATAGCAAAGTATAATAAGAAATATGTAAGATGCTAAAAGACTATATGTAGAGAATGCCATTTTCCCCACAGATGAAAGTTTTAAGAAATATGTATAGAAAATACACTTGCATATAAATCAGCACCTCAATATGGAATCACTCCTGCATCATGCTGGAGGCATAAATTGTATGATAAGAGATTACCTGTCCATCTAATGTCATATTAAATACATAAAGCAAATTGGTATGATTTCTCCATTCCAAAGATAGTTTTCATTTTTAATTTTAAATTAGTTTTAGTTTTCCATTGTTGCATACCTTTTCTGAATATTTTAACAAGCAAATTTGATGGCAGGAATGTGCAAAATAGTGATTTTAAAGCAAGTATTACAGAATATAAAAAACTAATTGAATTTGTAATCTTAAGTAGACACGTGAGAAATCCAGTCATGATACACACCCACCGAAATCAGGGTGTACAAATCTCTTATGAAACAGGACTCTCTTTATCTAAATGTTAATTTTGCTTGCTCTCCATCTCCTCAGATCTAGGACAGGGCTCATTTTCCAAACTAGGAATTTGTAAAGTGTAGCTGGCTGCTGGGCCACAGCACTGCCAGGCTGCACCCATGCCTAGATAATTGGCTTGTTGGGAATCTAAGTTGGCAGGGGGGCCGTGCAGCTGCTAATTGAGCCCCACACAGAGGTTTAGGGCTACCAAAGAGAGCTTCCTGGCTGGGGAGCGGCACTCTCTCAGCAGCAGAAGCTCCCTGCTACAGATAATGAGCATGCTGGTAGGGAAGGGGACATAAGCAGGGATGAAGAGAGGGAGCAAGTACATTGCTGAGATGGAAGAAGTCAGAGGGGAGGAGAATTTGGAGCATGCAGTAAGTACAGGCTAGGAAAGGTGTGATTACAGCAGCTTCCTGCCCTGGGAAAAAGGCAGCAGACTGCATGGGGTAGGTGGGGAAAACGGGGGGTGCTGGTGTCTGTGCAATGAGGTAGGGACACAAGGGAGTTTGGGGTATCTTAAACTGTTTCCCTTTGGGCTGCAAGCAGCAAGAGTCAAACTCTGTCTCAGCACAGAAGCCCTAGCTGGGCTACAGACATAGGACTCTCCTGGGCTGGGACAGGCTGTATAGGATGATGCCAAAATTTCAGGTGGTTTAAAAGCTTTTAGGCTGCTTTTGAATACTGGAAAAAAAGGTCAAGCACATGACATTTGTATGATTACATTTCAAACAAAGTTTACATAAGTGTTAATGGCTTAAGATAAGAAAGGAAAGGATTTTTTTAACAGATTTTTTTTTAGTGTTGTAGATATCAGCAAATTCTGATCCAAGCCACTGGCCTCTTAAACCCACAGCCCCTGGGTTAAGGCCCATGTGGGGGACGGTTTGCTCTCACTGACAAACTTTGTGCTCTGAGAGATGTGGCAAGGATGCTCCACAGCGGCTCTCTCCCTCTCTACAGAAGGAGCTAGGGAGGGGGCTGGGATTGTAGGGCCCAGCCACCTCCCATCTCAAGGGGGGAGGGGGGGCACTGAGGCCTCTTAGCCCCAGTTCCTGTAACCAGATGACATCTGTGCTGTGCTGTATCCTGGAGAAGCAATAAACTCCCTCTATTCTACCGGCTGGTGGAGTCTGTCCGTGCCATTACGGGGGTGCAGGAGACGGGAAAACCCCAATGCGCCGTCACACTGGTACAATGACATGTATTGCGTGTGTACAGACAGGGCCAGCTCTACAGAGCGCGGGGCCCAATTCCGGGGGCAGGGCCGCACATGCGTGGGGCCCCGGGCAGCACGGTGAATATGTCGTGCGCCGGAGGCACGATGCATGCACCGTGCGTCCCGGATGTCACAACGCATGAGCAGTGCGCTCAGGGGCCCACACATGCGCAATGCCCTGGGAGTACAACGCATGCGTGGTCCCCCGGGCGCACGGCACATGCGTCGTTTCCATGGGTGTGGGGCCCCACACTGGGGAATCGGCTGAATCGGCCTAAGGCCAGCCCTGTGTACGGATGCAACGTAAAATGAAAAGTGACCTCTTAAAATTAATTACCATCATGAATATGAATATGCAAATAAAATGTTACCAGTTAGCCAAGAGTTTGTAAATGGGTTTGCCGGTTCTCAGTGTAAAAAATGTTGGGAACCACTGCCCAAGAGTACACTGGAAAAATGCTGTACTTCTAAAATACTCATTATGGAAGGATATAAATAAAACAGCAATTGTTCATTCAGAATATCATCAAAATATACTTGCAATTTTATTTTCTATTAAAATGCGATATTTCATTATAAAATTTTATCATACTGTTAGACTTTCCTGAGTGATTATGAATAGAAATCAGACACTCAAGGGAAAAACAAAAGGAATTACCAATAGGCACTAGAAATCTGTACAGTATACACTACATGAATCACTATAAGACAGCCATTAAAAACAGTAACATTTATTGACATAATAAAAGAACACTAATGAACAGAGTGCTAGCAACAAATAATAGGTTTATGGTCTGTAATTTATGAAATCTATGACAAATACAAAAACCATCTGCAGTTTAGGACATCTATGACAAATGCTGGCTAAATCAGTAATATTTATTAGATTTAAATAAAAAGAAGCATACAAGATTAATACCATGACAAATATATTTTCTATTAAATAATATATGAATTACATCAATAAAAATTGCTGAATGCAAGAAAAAAAAATTCATAAAGATGGCTGGGCATGAAACAGAGTGTGCTAAGATTGCCCTTTGGCTTCATTTCAGGCATTCAAATATTGTTTTAAATGTGTAAAACTGGAGAGAGAAGTGCTAAAAATAGTCAGTATTTTTTACTTTTGTTTCTTCTTTAAATGAAACTATAAGCAGAAAAGTCAAGAAACTGAGTGTTAAAAACAATATTACCATATAAAGGCCTAACAGTTTCCAGACATTGTTCAAAGATTCCAACTCCTAACCTTCATTGACCAGTTTTTCTGAAGTTATTACTAAATGAGAATATATAAACCCCTACAAATTATACCAAAATAAAAGAGATTACATTATCTCTAAATCAGTGGTTAACATCTATAAAAAGCTAAGCTTATTGTGGAAATTACATTTCCAACATATTGTAAACATTTTTCCTACCTGTGGAGATCTCAAAATATTCTTTGGTATTTTCTATACAGTATCTTAAGGGAATTTACAACTGCTCAGTTTTATACTTTTTTTAAATAAGAAAACTGCTCTTGCAATATTTTACATTACCTAGCTTTTGCATCTTTTAAAAAAATCCATTGTATGTACATAGTCACAGTTTTAAAGTGGACATATACTTTTCACAAGGCATATGTATCCTTTTACCAAAGCAGATGCATTCTTTTAACAAAATATTTCCTAGTTATACAGTTGTACTTAATTGTTTTGGCCAAAAACCCATTTCTGGAATAGATCTGATGGATTGCATGATACCAAACTTGGATGTTCTCCATTCCCCGTAAGGCACAGATTTAGTGCTGCATTATACAACAGTTGATCCTAGAAAAGGAAAGTGAAGGGTGGGAACAAAACAAGATAGTACAGAGTAAGTTTAAGTAAGTTTGTAATTTTTTGTGAATTTACTGCTAGTTTTTTGGGATAGGGTCCAACAGGTCGACTCAGAGACTGAAACCTTATTTATAAACACAGGTAAAGCCCTATGCAATGGCACTATAAACTGCCTCACATTCTCCCGTAAATTTATATCAAGCTGTCAGGGAGGGACCATTTCTAGGGACGAAAGAAAAGTCCATTCTCTATTCCCTATTGATCCTTGGCATTTCCACCAAGACAATTCAATATGGGTGCAACTAGCACCAATTGTTTACATTGTTTGCAATGTGGACATGTCTCCACTGGCACTGAATTGAGGCCATAATTTTACGTTTGCCATATAGAGTAGGCTGTATTTTTATCTGCAACGTAAATGTTAAAAAATTCTATAAACGCTTTTTCCCCAAAGTTGAGCTGTCTTTTTTTAAAAAGTCATACTAACACAGTAGCCACTTATAATTGAGCAAAAAATCTTTTCTTTTTAATTAAAATACATATGTCTTTATTTACTCTATAAATTGCTTAGAAGTACCTTCTGAAGTTCCCACTGCTCTTCTCCAGGGGTGAATGTTTTTTGACCTTTGTAGTTACAGACCCGAAGCTGCACTGGTCCTTGAGAAGCATACAGACAGAGCTCCTTCTGAATGTTATGTCGAATCTCAGAGTGTTCAGAATATTCAAAATACTATATAAATTAAAATTGCAGAGTTATATATTTTAGGTGGGAACAAGCAACCACAGCAACTAAATTCATCCCTTGAAATTCTATGACAAAAAAAGTTAGGGTTAAAAAATATATTGTATCATGCTGGAGAGACAAGGTGGTTAAGGTAATATCTGTTATTGGATCAACTTCTGTTAGTGAGAGAGACAAGCTTTCAAATTACTTTTTCAGATCTGAAGAAGACCTCTTTAACTTGAAAGCTTGTTCTCTCACCAACAGAAAGTGGTCCAATAAAATATATTACCTTGCCCACTTTCTCTCTCTAATATCTTGGGACCAACACTCCTATATCACCATTGCATACAACTTTGTATCATTTTGTTATCTAACGGTTTAAATATTGAATAAAGATTCAAATATTTATCATGCACATTCTGCAAATGTTTACACGAGTAAAATATTCATCTATATTCACTTACATGGATTCACTAATTATTACAGCTAGTATTTTTAGTTATTACACAAAAACTGTTACAATCTTAATGCATCCCCCTGAATTATGATAGAAATTTTAATTACATGATTTCATTACTATTTTTCCATAGAAACTTGGCTGTTTGAGGCACACTAAGGTTGCATGGACAACTTTAATTTTAACATTTCCTAATTTTTGGTTGTCTTTTAATGGATTTTTATATGTAATTTCCTACCTTTTTTTTTTAGAATAGGAACTGGAAAAAACAAATTCCACCATGTAGAAACGTACTGATTGTAACTTTGTTCATTAATAGGGGTATAACATTTATGTCCACAGCACAGATCTCAGCCACTTCACAGAATAACTGATACAAAAGTAGGTTGTTGTACTCTATGGAGGCTAATCACTGAAAGGACACGTAGGCACACATTTTGCCAGTATGTTTCACAATCACTTGCTGCAAAGTAGGAATGTGGAGATTCAGGAATCCCAGGTTACTCTGGGAGTGTATTCTAGTTATTACATTCTGCCCGTGACCCCACCTAAGACCCAGCCCTTCCAGCCTCCTCTGTTCTCATCTTCCTAATTATACCAATCTGTCCATCAGCTTCAAGTTCATCTCACTTATCCCTTCAACTCCGTTCAGGTTTCCCATATCTTCCTAATCTCCCCCTATCCAGTCTCTTCACCCTAGTCTCCCTCATACTCTCAAGTTTGGTTCTGCACTCCAGTCAGTCAGCTTCTTCCTCACCGCCATCCGGGCCCTACTGGCAGTAGGAGTGGGGTGAGTACTGTTGACACAAGAAAAACAGTATCCTTGCTCTCAGCTCCTGTGCCCAACATCACAAAGGAACAGTTGCAAAGAAAGTCCTGTTCAGGCCCTGCTGACCTGGGATGCAGTATGCTCAGTGTAAATGGAATATACACCGAATTTAGCTCACAACCTCTAACATATTTCTATGAGCATATGCTTAACAGAGACTTTAAATGCTCAAAAGTCGGCCACATTCTGGCAGGGTTTTACAAGGATGATTAAAAGACATCAATAACACCAGTATGATCACCTTTCCAGATTTTAAGTCCCTCCTCCAAAACACTGAATCTCTAAATATGGAGTTTAGTGTTTTTCCCTAATCTCATTCTGACATGTAAGCTATACCCAACTTTTTACTAAAATAAAAAATCAACTTGAGGCAGACACCCAATATGGAAAATTTCAAACCAAATCAATAAAGTTTATAAGCTATATATTGTTTAAAGATGCTCAGCACACTTCCTATTTTACTATGTGCACCACTAGCAGCACCATCTAGAATTCTCTAAAGAATTTTAACAAGATTCAGAATATTATGATAGAGCAAAAAAACATTTTTTAAAAATGGAATTTTGCTTCACTTTTATGTGCATTCATGTGGCAACCTTTTGATATCATGCTTTTGTACCAAGATTGTGTAAATCTCTAAAAAGAGCAGTATAGTAGAATTCCTCAAGTAACACAGTGAATGGGATCCAAAGGAAAATGCTGTGTAATAGGAAACATAGCAAGTCAGTTAGCATTGACCTACAACTGCCCTAATAGGGAAAATTTACATTTAATTAAAGGGTGTAGGATCAGCCCCATTGGTTGTGTAGCTGTTAAATATTGTTAACAATTGAACATACTATATATAATAGCCAATCATTTTACTCAGGAAAAAAGAGGGAGAGAAAATTATAAAAAAAGATTTGATAAAAGAACCAAATATCAAATCAGTAGTGAGATAATTTTTTAGTTATAACTATTTTTATAAAACATGCACTGATGTTTACAGTGTTTTATATAGCATTGATTATTAATGACTGTGTGAGGCAATACTTAAGAAAGCAGGACAGACTCTTCCTTGTTTGTTTTTTAAAAACTACAGCAATCCACTCTGCTGTATGCTATACAAACACACATTAAAAGGCAGTCCTTGCCGCCAAGAATGTGTGTCAAGGAGAGTTCCTGTTGGGAAATTCAGAAGTGTAAAATGTTATTTCTTAAAATGATAAATTTTTATTGGCACAGGGCAGACCACGCTGACCTCCCAACTATGAGGCTGTAAGCATGACAGGGCAGGTAACTCAGGTCTGGCTGTTCGATCACCCACTGACAGTTTCCCACCGGCTTCCTCCTTGACATTGAGAGTCCTGGTGACAGAGAAAGCAGTAGGAGGAAGAATAAGAGAAAAGAAGAGTCAAAATAACATCTACAAAGGAAAAGTGAGGAAAAAAGTGTTTCTGTAACAGAGACGTTAAATGAGGAAGAACTGCAAGTTACATGACAAAGTAGTGAACTGGCATCAGCTGGGTGATGTCTATTCTATGCACTTATTGCACATGTCCAGAAAAGTTTTCATCAAACTGCCCCTATACATTTTACTAACGGAAGGCTTACTGAATAGCCCAGACTCAGAAAAGGAGGTTTAACTCTTCCTGGGAATATCCTTATACTGGAAATTTGCACAAACAATTTTCTAAATTCAAAAGAAATGGTTGTCTGTATTAGTTTGCACTCACAAGTTGGACCTCCTCGGTTGACACCCTTGGGACCTGACCAGTCCCAGTTGAGGTATTTTGTCAGACCAGTGAACATCATTTCTGGGACCACCCTGTCACTGGCTCCCCCAGCCATGACCTCGCTGCCAACCTCCCAGATAGCTTCCCCTTTCCATGGGCCCCTCCACACACAGGGCTCCTGGCCCTACCATGGCAGCCTGGCTGCTGGCATGCACAGCCCCACTGCCAGGCTCCAACCCCACAGAGCAGCCCCCCTGTTGGGAACCAACTGTGCTGCCTGGTGACAACCCCGCAGGGCAGCTCTGCTACCTCCTGGCCTACCAGGCAGCTCTGCCAGGCGGTGCAGGGCTGCTGGGCTTTTTGCTGATCTGCTGGTCAGCCCCACTCCCAGGTTTCTGGCCCCACCACTAAGCAGCCCATGGTCAAGCTCCCAGTCCCGCAGGGCAGCCGCACTGCCTCCTAGTCCCGCTGGGCAGCTGGGCCTCTTGGCGGTAGCAAGGCTGCCAGGATCCTGGTTGTGCTGCCGGGTGGCTCTGCTGCCTCCTGGTCTCTCCAGGGCAATTTCACTGTTAGGCTCCAGCTCCACTGCCTCCCAGCCTCCCCCATCGCCTGTAGTTTTGGCACCAGGCAGTAGCCCTACTCCTGGGCTCCTGCTTTCACTGCCACAGAGCAGCCCCGCTATGGGCTCTAGCCCCGCTGCAGGGTTCCCAGCCACTAGCCCTCCACCAGGACTCTGGTTCTGGTACATCCATGGTCCTGCTGGACCAGGGATGTTGCCAGATCAGAGAGTCTCAGTCAAGAGAGGTTCAACCTGTATTACAGTGTCAACATCTGCTATTATAGGTGAAGATGCCCAAAGCTATTTTTTTAAACTAATACAATTTAAGATCACTTTTACCTTACACACACTTATTAGGTATGCAGATACCATTGTATGTTATGCAATATCTCATTTGCATGAATGTGCCAGGGCATTTATCTAAAGTGACGTGTATAGATTTTGTACAAAGCAATTTTGAAAATCTGAAACATAGTATTGAAAAATTAAAAACTTCCTTGCAATTTTATATTTACTATCCTCTCAAGAAAAAAATAATATAGGTAACAAAAATCACTAGATTTTCTTCATATTAAGATATTTATGCCAAAACAACCAGAAGAGAAATTAACCTTTGCATAGGGATACATTATAGGTGCGTGGACCAGCTGAAAAGAAATTGAATATAACAACATTTTACCTGGTTTCCCCCAAGGCCATGACAAGTATACATAATTAATGGTTTGCCACCGTGATTATTTTCACCAACATCCAGACATAGACGTCTACCTACATTTTTTAACTGAAGAAAAACAAAGTTATTTTTGCATAGTACTAAGTTATTTAAAATTTGCCAACATTTAAAGAGAATAAACAGCTATTTTACTTAATGTTCTACCTTTAGACATACAATTCTGTCCGCCCTAGAAGTTAAATCATGTATATAAAAAAACCTCGTTATTGTATTCCGATAGTACTCCCAATGGGGTAGGCAGTGTCCATACACTTAGGAAGACATATTCCCTATTCTGAACAACTGGCAGTCTAAGATGGCAAGCAGTCTATTAATGTTGTAGGAGATAGCTACAAATAAAATCGTTAACAATAAACATTAACTACTCTCAAATGCACCTGAACATAGGCAATATTTGTTGGCTAACCTCTTGTAGGCACTCTAACACATGAGGAGTAATATGGTGGAGGAAAACATAGTGATCTCATAGATAAGTTCCAAGAAGAAAGCCATATGCAAGATACAGTGTGGAAGTAGCCAAGACTATTGTGGGAAAAGCTAAAAGAGACTCGAGCATAGTTTTCCTCATCAGTTTGAGCAGGAGTTTATCTCCATAAATCATGTTACAGACTATTTGAAGTTGCATTTACCCTGACCATTTCTGGTACTGCCACTGTTGCTGCAGCCACCTAAGTGCTAAAAACTGTAAGGCTGCGTCTAGACTGACAAGTTTTTCTGCAAAAGTGGCTGCTTTTGCGGAAAAACTTGCCAGCTGTCTACACTGGCCGCTTGAATTTGCGCAAGAACACTGACGATCTAATGTAAGATTGTCAGTGTTCTTCCACAAATACTATGCTACTCCCGTTCGGAAAAAAGCCCTCTACTGCAAATGTATTTGCGCAAGAGGGCCAGTGTAGACAGCTAAAAACTGTTTTGCGCAGAAAAGCCCCGATGGCGAAAATGGCAATCGGGGCTTTCTTGCGCAAAATCGCAGCTAGATTGGCACGGACGCTTTTCCACAAAAAGTGCTTTTGCACAAAAGCGTCCATGCCAATCTAGACGCTCTTTTCTGCAAATGCTTTTAACGGAAAAACTTTTCCATTAAAAGCATTTGTGGAAAATCATGTCAGTCTAGACGCAGCCTAAGAGTATTAATGTTAATACCAGCTGAACAGGGTTGTGAGATACCAGTCAAAAGGGAGGCTGGGAGGCAGTGGAGCTGAAGCCTAACAGTGAAATTGCCCCGGTGAGACCGGGAGGCAGCAGGGCCACCACTGCTAGTGACGGAGATTTCCCTAAAAAATACAAGTATACACATGGTTAAAAGATCAGTCTAAAGAATGTTATTCTAGCAAGATCTAGAGAAAAATTCCCATACTAGTCAGGGAAATTCTAGAACCATGCTAATACTATCTGATTTAAACAGGCTATTATTGGGTTTTTTTATACCACTTTAGGACTGAAATCAGGCAAAGTTTAGTGGTAGAATTATATAGAGAAACAGATATTAACCAAAATTGGAAATACACTCACAAATCCAGATAATGGAGGATTCAGGTCTGGTATATATGCCTCAGGATAAACATTATTTAGATACCAAGTAAAATTGTTACACTGTAGCCGCTGCCTTAAATCCAGTCTTTTTGAGATGTCTCCAAAAGTTCTCTGTTAGGAAAGAGAGATAACCCAAAACAATAATAAATCAGATTTATACAACTATAGAAGGGGAGTAGCACTACACAAGGTGTTTCACTGTGTTTAAACAGAGCACAGCAATACCTTTAATATTACATAAAATTGATTATATTTGACTTGCACACTTCCAACTGCTATGGCTGAGCAAAAACATGCTTCCTCAGGAGTAGTGATATATGGATCTTTGTTTTCAATATTTATTGTTTTTTACTGAAGATTTCCCAAGTTTTACAAAAAGCTAGTTGATTTTTTAAATAAATTTTCACCTAAAATGTGGACCACAAAAGTTATGAAAATACTGATTATGGTAAGAAAATCCAACACATTATATTAGATTAACAATAAATTAGTCTAAGTATAAAATGTGAGGCTGTTAAAGTAAGGCAATGTAGTGGAAGATACACACACAGGTGCAATGCAGTTTAACGCTGCATGTATGTACTGTTTGTGCACAGGCCATGAAATAAAACACAGCATTAATCTGCTTCTGTTCTGATCTCAGATACAAAATCAATGAAGGAATGCAATCTGTTCACTGCAAAGCAGGAAGTGCAATGCAGAGTAGTCAAACTGTGAAAGTATAACTACTGTGGTCTACATGAGGTTAGTTTTGACTTGGGTAATGGAATGGGGACTGTGCTTATATAATCTGCAAATGACACCACACTGGGAGAAGTTGCAAAGACTCTGGAGGACAGAATTAGAATTCAAAATGACTGTGACAAATTGGAGACTTGGTCTGAATTCAAGAAAATTGAAATCCACTAAAGATAAGTGCTAGATACTTCAATCAGGAAAGAAAAATTAAATGCACAACTACAACATGGAGAATAACTGGATAGGTGGCAGTACTGCTGAAAAGAACCTGGGGATTACAGTGGATCACAAACTGAATATGAGCAAACAATGTGACGCAGTAACAAAAAATAAAATGCTGATATCATTCTGGGGTGCATTATGAAGAGTGTTTTATGTAAGACAAGGGAGGTAACTGTCCTGCTCTATATTGCATTGGTGAGGCTTCAGTTGTAGTACTGTGTCCAATCGTGGGTGACACACATTAGGAAAGATGTCGACAAACTGAAGGAAGTCCAAAGGAGAATAACCAACAAACAAAAACCTGACCTACAAGCAAAGGTTAATGAAAAAAAGAGTTAGAACAAGAAGTAATGGGCTAAATCTGCAGATTAGAGATTAGGAGAAACTTTTAACTTTTAGCATAAGGGTAGTTTATGCTCTGGAATACACTTCCAAGGAAGGTTGTGGAATGCCCATCATTGGAGGTTTTTAAAAATAAATTGGATAAACACCTGTAACAAACTGTCTTAGGATTATTTGATCCTGCCTCAGTAGAGGGAGCTGGACATGATGACTTCTCGAGATCCTTTCCAGCTCTATATTTCTTTGATTCTGCACTATAAAGAAGGCCAAGAAAGAATCAGAAACTGTATAGGAAAAGGCATTCAGGGGCCCTGGATCAAAAGCCAGAGTAGAGCACAATGGAAAGAATATTAAGCCCAGGATGAGACTGAAGACTGACCCTGAAGGACAGGCTTAAGAGTAGCTCAAGAGGGGGACTAAAGGCTCTTGGATCATGTTGTTACCCTGAAAGGGGACTGAACTTTATGGGACTTGGCTGTAGGACTGAGCCACAGAAGACCTACTGAGGGGTATAATAGTCTACAGGACAGGGTGGAAACAAGGATCCCTTGCAGCATGTGCCCAGACATCAAGGGTTGGGTGAGTATCCTACTTTACAAACTCTAATGACAGGTCTTTAAAGAGCAAATAATCAGCATTCAAAGAGTAAGTGAAATATCCATGTGTTATATTGGGTTCTAGCATCTTTATTTACTAAATATTTGAGCAAATAAAATATTGCCTTTCCTAATATTTTTTATTAGTGTTACACACTTTTGTCAATAAATAACTTTTGCTCACCAAAACTTTCACTGCAGCAAGAGTGATTTCTAATACCACCACCACCACCACCTTACTTGTTTCACAATTTTTGCTGCTTCTATGTTTCTCCGGTAAAATATTTCCTTATATTCATCCATCCAGACTTCTGCAAGGCGGACTTGATTACGTGTGATCACTTGAGTGCCTTTTGGAAAAGTATGGGGGCTCTTGCTGCGAAAGACATGGCCAACAACAGAGCAAGGCATGATCTCCAATTGTCCACCACATTGCCATACCTGGTGATAATATGTTGATATGAATCCACTCAAGTTAGAATATTTACAATGTCTGAAAACAACATATACTTTATAATTTGAATGTTTAATCTTAAGAATCCAGCTAAGCGCTCCAGTTCATATTGCATAGGAAAATGGGATTTGTTAATCAAAACTCCTCAAGTCCACAGGTGAATGTTGGAAGCATAAAGTTTAGATATCAAATCCAAACACACACTTCATTACTGAATGAACATGCCTATTATTGTTGTCCAGACGGATAGCTCAGTCTTCATATTCTTTCAATCCTTGACCTCTTTAGTGAATCAGTCAACTAGGTCAAACGTCTAATTGTATAGCTTCAGTTTTGTTTTTGTTGACATAGTGGACTGAAGTAAGGCTACACACATGATTATCTCTCTAAACTTACTCTGAAAGACATTTCGATATTTTCTCCTCCCCATATTTCCATTTCTTCATCATAACTTCCAATATATTCAAAATAGTTTTTCGATATTGAAAATAGACCTCCAGCAAAAGTAGGTGATCTGCAAAAAGAGAAATGATTAAGTAAGTTACTGATGCAAGATTTAAACTGGCAGAAGGGCTTCTCTCTTTGGGGACATTCACCTGCCTAATTATATCACTGCAATTATACTACTTTAATTTCTTTTTATTCCTGCACAACAAACTAAAATTAGGGGAGGAAAGGCTCTCTTTTGCCAGAATAAGTGTTCACGTGAGTAGTTATAGTTAAAATAAAAGTCACTATATCTGTATATTTAGATCAATAAATTTCTCTATTTATACGTGTCAGTTAATTTTGTGAATTTTTCCTCACCTGTAACTAAACTGTGTTGGCAACATCTTGCAATCCAGCAAACAGATGAAAAATTGCTGAGAGAAAAACTGCTGAAAGAGCAGAGAGCATCAGCAAAGCTGTCTGGCCTTTCTCCTATGTGTTTAGATTAAGAACAACCACTGTGTGTGTTATTCCAATATACTCAATCTGAAGTCAGCTACAGCTATTCACTACCATGGTATCCAGCACTTCTGCTGTTTTGGAATTTGGGTGAGGTGCACCTTTCTTTGTGATTATTCTGGTAGATGAATTCAGTAATACTCTCTGAGAAGGATTGCTCAGAAACATTTCTTAAATTATACTAAAAAAAGGTTTGTCTCTATTCGCCACCTTCTCAGTGATCCTGAATATTTTCATTCTGGCTTTATTCTCAGGAGTACAACATCAGTTCAGTGTGTCACTGAGGAAGATGCAAGAAAAACAGTCTCATGCTGAGGTGGAATTTTCTGGATCAGTAGCCATAAATAATTTGCAAGCTATTTAATTAGTTTAAGAGATTTTTTAAGTACAGTATATCAAAGTGTTTGTATAGCATGTCTAAACTTTTAGTTACAACAAGTTTTGAAAGTCAAAAAATATTTTCTAAATATAGAAATTACTATAATGGATGTAGTAGTTGATGGATTTGGGTATCTGCCATCTTTGTAAGCAGATAAGTAACACCGAAAACAAACTTGTTTTCTAAGTTTGGATATTTTAACAAACTTGCCACCATCCAGAAAGTCCCCACTTAGTGTTTTTTATAAAATAAATTCTTGAAGTATTACAAAATGTAAAATACGAAGTAACAGACAAAAGCTGATGCTCAGGTAAGAAAGCTAATAAAAAATATGTATCCTCCACCTCTCCCCCGCTTGCCGATGCACCTACCATTAAAGTCTATTACACATTTCTAAGATGCAAGGTACAAACCACTGTAGCCATACAATAATTAGTCAATACTTTTGAATTATGACAGACAGGATATCAAGTGTTGTTTAAGATATAAGGATAGAGGCACTTAAGTTCATTGTATTGGTTTGTTTTAGAATGAAACACTAAGAAGAATGAGAATACACAGAAAATGTTTTTGCATTCCAGGAAAATTAATTTAACTTCACCCACATTTAACTACTGTTAATTCTCCTTTGTCTTGTTTTTCTGGTAACATACATAGGATGGTTCTGCTATTTTTTTTTCTAGCTGTGAAACAGTACTATGCCCAAATATGAGTTTAAATAAGTATCATACAATGAGACTGTTTCAACCTGTATGCTTTATGGAGACTGTAATGTGTCTATACTAGCAATTTTCTCTCTGAAATATATTACGGCTGCAAATCCACCGGGGGAGGGCAGGGGGGGACAGGAAGGGAGTGGTGCTGACCAGGAAGGGGGCTTAGAAACAGCTAATGGGAGGGAGGGGGCAACGGGGCTGGCCGGAGATGGGGGGGCCAACGGGAAGCAGGGCTGGTCGTGGTTGGGGGGATGGCTGGGAGTAAAGGAGGGGCAGAAAACACAGCTGGGGAGGATCGGGGCCCGCAAGGGTAGACGGGAGGAAGGGGGGGTGGGAAGCAGAGCTGGCGGGGTGGGGAGTGCAGCGGCGCTAGCTAGAGGAGACCAGGAACGGTCCAGTAGGAAGCAGAGCCGGGGGGTGGGGGAGGGCAGGGGCCTGGCCAGGGAAGATCAGGAGGTGAAATGAGGGAGAACCGGCCGGCCGGGAAGAGAGGGGGGATAAGCAAATTGGCCGGCGGGGAGCGGGACTGATCTGGGCACTTGATGCCTGTCCCGCGCAGGCTCCCGGAGACGCAGGTGCGAGGAGGAGGCTTCCCTTCCTCCTTACACTCAACCAACGGAGGGCTCCTGGCGGCAATCACGGCCCCGCTTCCCAGCTGGGACTCCCAGCCACTCCCCCCGCCCATGCCAGGTTTCCGTCCGGTGTGCAGCCGGAAAAATCAGAGAATACCGGACATTGCACATGTCTGATATTGTCTGATTTTTTTTACTGGACAGAGCGCACAAATACCAGACTGTCTTGTACAATACCGGACACATGGCAACCCTACCTATAGAGGCTGTTGGCTCCAGTGGGAGTACTAGCATAGTCAGGCTAATGGTATTCTAATCACCATAATATCTACCTGTTCAAAATAGAATTAGATGAAAAATAATTTAAAATTATGTAATAATTTAAAAAAGCAATTATGGGAAATTACGAACAAAATTTAGTGGAGAAGGACAACATTTATGTTTATCATTTTAAAGTTGTTCATAAAAATGTGATTTGTAAAATAAGTGAAAGACTACAAGCCATAGATATTAGAACTTCTGATTCCATGCTATTGTTCTCGTCCTCAGGCAAAGAATTGCTTTGTTTAGAAGTTGCTAATTAGAATAAATTTGAAAAGTGAAGAATTTCAAACATTCTACAAGCTCAACTGTACCTAATTGGATAGGTTTCATCTTTTCTTCTTTTATTTTCTTGTTCAGGAAGAGATTCCCATCCAAATGATAAACTCCAGTCAAAATTTCCTCTGTTGTGGTTGTGTCCATAAGGAGAAGGCTTGCTGAATTCAAAAGTATTAAGATCTATAGATGCAATATCAGGACTTACAACAGCAGTGTAGTTCTCAGCTATTCGTGCCAACAATGGCTCTAGCCAGCCATAAAAGCATTCACCTATAAGGATTGGGGTGGGAAGGTGGAGAGAAAAGAATTAATTAAATGAAACATTGGAATTTTTCTTCACAAGAAATGTATAATTAAGGGGATATTACTGAATGTAGTCATTTTGTAGAATCCACACTTTTTTCTTTAAAAAAAATTAAATATCAGCAATTATCAATCCATGGGCCATATGCTTTCCAGTTAGCATACAGCTACAGACCAGCTCAGCTGTGTGCCAAAGGCTGCAGAATTTGGTCATAGTAGGCTGCAGGGTCAGGGTTGGGTTCCTGGCTGCTCCCTGATCCTGCACAGCAGTGTCTGGGGTCGAAGGTCCCGTTGCTTATCCCACGTCTGGTGCTCATCTCCTGGCCCCACTCTGTGGAGGGGTCTCTGGGCAAAGCGCTTTGGGCACAGATGTTTGGTGAGGACACTGTGGTCCTCAACTTGTGGGTCATGTATGATAAAACAGGTTGAAAAACACTGGCTTAAAGTCACTTAAGTGAATCTTGCTCAATGGATCTAGATTGTGGCATAAGTGATCATATGTCTGGAGGCGGGAAAAAAGCAAGTACTGGCATTAAAAAGAAAATAGCAAAATAAACTCTGACTAAAAAGGAGCTAGAAAAAGCGAACAGAAGATTGGATAAGGCCCTGCGATGAGACGAATCATGAACAAGACAGAGACAGTGAAAGACAGTCTGCAATCAAAGAACTAAGACTGAAGATAATTAATGAAAGATTCAGCCCAGAAGCCATGACATCAAGTGTGATGGGACTCCAATATTTTATTTAGAGCATTCTAAGTAATTAAGTAAGTATGTTTTTAAGCATTTTGGAATAATTTTCCATAACAATCATTTTAGAATTTGTAATGTTTCATGAGCATTAAAATACTTGGTAAATAATGCATTATGCTTGAAATTGTTTTTAAAAGATTCTCCTACCCTTGCATAAAATTTTACCAGTATAAACTAGCTGACTAATAATATTAATGTGACTATTTAAAAAGTAAGTGTTGGCTAATACTTTCCTAATAGCTTATAATTCAAATGAGAAGAAAGCCTTAAATGTAAGCCAACTGATCTGTATATCTAGGGTTACCAACTTTCTAATTGCACAAAACTGAACACCTTGCTCTGTCCCTTTTCAAGGCTCTGCCCATTGCTTGCTCCATCCCTCTCCCTCTGTAGCTCAATCTCTCTCCTCCCACACTTTCATGGGATTGGGTCAAGGGGTTACCTGGACCACGCACTTTGCATTGAGGCCCACCTCTCCCAGCTCTGACTGTATTGTGGCTCCTGTACTTACTCTGCTCTGCCCATCTACCTGGTGTTTTTGCCAGGAAGGAGAACTCAAGGTTTGCATCACTCTGTCTGCACTGCAAGCAGGGTTGGTGGAGTGGGAGCTATTGCTGCTGGAGAGTGGTGTCTCCACAGGCTTGGGTACCACCTACAGCCCCTGTGAGGCTCTGGACAGAGCATCTATTGCCCCTGTAAGGCCAGCTGCAGGGGATTGGGAGAGGCAGCCCCAATCTCTCATGGTTTCTTCCCTCACCATTTGTCACTGTACACTCATCTGCCCAAGTTTTTCATACTGGCTACCCTCCCCCTCCCCCACTGTGGTGAGAGCTGGGGGTGGCTGGCTCCAGGTGGGGCTGGGGATAAGGGGTTTAGGGTGTAAGAGGAGGCTTTGGGCACTGGGGCAGGAGGTTGGCGGGGGCAGAGGTGTCACCATTAAAATGCATGGATTAGTTACTCACCATATAGCTGCTCGTGGTAGGGATATAAGTGACTTGTTGACTATCCGATAAGCATACGCTTATTGGATAGCCAATTCGACTAGTCACTCCCCCACCATCACAGAGACACAACAAGAGGGAAATCAGGCACCGGTGGTGGGGGGAGCCGGCTTAAAAGTCGGTTCCCCCAGCACTCTCTCCATGGGAGGGAGGCAGGAGTACAGTGGGGAACTGGTGGCGCTTCCACCTTTGAAATGTAGCAAGAGCAGCGCTCTTGCTATATTTCTAAAGCAGAAGTGCCATGGGAGCCCGAGGCCCCGTGCTCCCTGCTTTTGAAATGTACAAGAGCCCACTCGGCTTTTTGTACACAAGAACCTCCTTCTCAGCCACTACAACTACCTACAGCCTTGTTGATTCCTCTGATGAACTACCAATGTAGCCTAAGGTTCCAAGGAGAGTTAGCTTGGCAGTATAAGAGCTCTACTGAACTAGCAGAGACTGATATCAACAACTCCCCAGGGTTCAATCCCAGTTCAGACACTGACACCCTCTTAGTCTAGTCGCTTAATTTCTCTCTACAATCATTTCTCTATATGCAAAATAGGAACAACTGTACTTAGCTACTGCACAGGAAGTTGATAAGTAATGTATATTTATAAAACACTTAAATTCCACAGTCCATCAGTATGCCCATGCTAACTCCAGAGACTATGCTTCTCTTTTCATCCTCCAGATTACAAGTTTATTCAGAGTCCTTTTTAGCGTCCCTAGTACAAGAAACTGAACACTTCCGTTAAACAGTGCTGCATTAACCTTTCCTGCACTTATTTTATATTAAAAGATACATTTGTAAAGCTTACATTTATAATACTGAGAAGACAATTAAAGTAAAATTGAAAAAGGTGGTTTGTAAAATGAACACAATGCGATTTCTTAAATACTTGACATTTTAATTAATACTACTATCTATTATACAAATAGCACAGATGTACTTACAATGTGCATCCAAAAAAGTGAGTGTCTCTCCTGTTGCTACTGAAGCTCCTAATAATCGTGCAGTGATTAGACCTTTTCTTTCCTTTTGTCGGACTACCTTAACTATTTGAAATTGTTTCACATATTCATCTAGCTTATCATGCAAGTATTCTGAAAAGAGAAATTGATTTCAGAATATTCAACAGTAACAACCTGTTGCCATATTCCTTTGGATTTTTTCTTTAACTGTCATGATCAACTTTGCATGCCAGTATGGCAAAAAAATAACTTTTGAAAAAGTTAAATTCTACTGAATAGCCTATGATTAAATATATTTTTGGAATTTGAAGTTTATAAAATATGGATTTGAAAAGAAACCATCTTCATCCTTAAAGCTTTAAAGATTAAAACAATGGGTACCATTTCATTTAGATGAGTCTAAAATAAAACAAAACAAAACAGTATTTCTGTCATAGGTAGACACAATAGTAATAATCACCACAAAGCCTGAATTCAATTTTAAGATTCTGCAGTAGACATCAAAAAAGCCAATGCAAGTCCAACTAAATTACATTTTAAATAATTTTGGGATGTGGAAGCAGGACTTCTTAAAAAAATAAAACTGAATTCACCTCTGACAGAAGTGATTTCTACTACAGAGCAGTTAAAAAGCAGTTCCTGTTGGCCATTACTGATCTTACGTTACGAAAAAGTAATAAAAGTATTCACAATGCAAGAGACATGTCCAATAGGCCTGTATTTTGCATTTGCATTACCTCAGTGCTTAAAACCCAAACATTGCAATCAAACTGAATAATTGTGCACTTAGCCACCCAAATTACATACACAAATATAAGTACAAATGGGTGCATGTGCACATCTTATAGGCATAAACAATTAAGAGCTACAGTATTTACCTGCATTAGGAGCTCTAAATATATAGATGGATAAAAACCTATAGGACAATTTATTTGTGTCTCAGTTTTTCTTTAGAAGTGAGAGGGTACAAAACCTTCGTATTAATAGTGGACTTCTACGATTCAATACATCTTATCTGCAAATTTGTAGATATTCCAAATACGTGAATTTGCAAACAACATTAGGTATATTGATCTGAATGTGTGTTCTTTTAGAGGTCTGCCTCAGAATTTCAGTGTATACAAGTTTGAAAACTGGCTTTCTAATCATCCGAAGTATATGCACTTGTGATTATTTAGACAATTACCTAGAGCTCTACCTGCAGTTCTTTTAATATGCAATCATTTAATACTTTTTTATTTTGTAGGAAACAAAGTTTCTTCTCATATTGTCTCTTATCCCCAAACACTTTAATGAGATTAGTTACAGACTTAAAGAGGAGTACATGCATAAATACTTGCAGGTCATTTTAAACATTGCTTAAAACATGGTTGCTTTAACTTAGTACTTCTTCTTCTACGAAGTGCAATATAAGTTGGTTCCCCAAGAGTTAGTGTCTCCACTAATCTCAGTGGCACTGCTGTATAATTTAAACCTTATAATTTAAAAAATATATATAAACTTTTTGTTATGGGTACAGTCTGAGAACACTGGGAAGAATAGAAAAGAAATCCATATTTGTCAAATGGAATTAACAGAAGGGGGAAATCTTGCATTTTTCATCTTGTATGAGAGTAATAAAAACTAATTAAGTAAAATACATACACTCTAAGCCAGAGGTGGGCAATAATTGTTGATGCTGGGGAGAGTATCAAGGACCACACCCTTCTATTATATTAATGGAAAAGGTGTGGGGTCTGGGATGGAGGTTGGGTGCAAAAGGGAGCTTGGGGTAAGGGACTGGGTTGTGGAAGCTGGGAGGGAGTTTAGGTGAAGGAAGGGATTGTAACCTGGGGCAGGGGACTGAGGTGCAGAGTTTGGGAAGGGATTGTGACCTGGGGAAGGAGTGCAGGGGTTTGGATTGTGACCTGGGACAAGGGATTGGGGTGCAGGGTCTGGGAGGAGATATGGGTGAAGAAGGGGTTCTGGTCAGGCAGGAGGTGTAGGAGGAAGGAGTGCAGAGTCTGTGAGGGGGCTGTAACCTGGAGCAGGCATGCAGGAGGAGGTGCAGAGTCTGGGAAGGTATATGGGAGCTGGAGCAGGTGTGCAGTAGGTTTGGTTACATGGGATAGGGGTGCAGGAGGGAGGTAGAGGATTGGTGGGAGGATGGAGTGTGGTGCCAGAGGCAGGCTCTGGCTGGGAGATGCTTACTTGGGTGGCTCCCAGTCAGCAGCCCAGAAGGTTCCTTAGCTAGGGTCCCTGCCTTCCATGCCTCTGTATGTGCTCAGAGAAGTTGCGGGGGCCACATTTGCTGCTCTGAACTGAACACTGTGAGCCTGAGGTGCAGGGGAGGGGTACTTCACATATTGCCTGTCCTATACACAAGTAGCTGCTATTGGCTGTAAACCAGCCAATGGGAGCTATTGATGGTAGGGGCAGCGCGAGAAGCCTCTCCTCCCTCTCTTGGGCTTTCAGTATTCAAAGATGCACACATGGCCCCACAGCCAGCTTTTCTGACTGCTGAGCAGGGCAGGCAGGAAACTGGCTGAGGCTCCTACGGGCTGAATTTGCCCACAGACTATATTTTGCCCAGCCCTGCTCTAAGCAAAGCGATAACCGTGGCTCTCTCATTCTGATTAACCATTAATGATGCAAGACAGATATCACTGACTGAGTAATCCCAGGTATAATTTTAACATGGATTAATTAGAAAAGTAAAATTAAAAAAAAAAACTTTTTTTCCCTTACCATCTACACTGGCATCATCCACCAAAATAACTTCTTTTAGGAGTATGGCAGGGGAAGTATACATCACACTGTGAACAGTCCTCAGCAGAGTAGACCATGCTTCATTGTGAAAAACTATTATGATACTTGTAGTAGGAAGTGGTGGGCAACGTTTAAATTTTTGTTCAATACATCTAAAGATTAAAAGAGCTTTTAGACATTAAATAAACTGAATTATGAACTCTAATTCGGTCTTCAAAAATACCCCTTTTTTTGGTAACAGACAAATGACCAATATTGCATTTTTCTCTTATAATTTTTAGCTCCATCCAAGCATAAAAAAATGGAAAATGTCATACAGCAAATGTCATACATCTCAAATAGAATTCTTGATTGCCAATTCTTAATACCTTGTGCATATCTATTTGAAGAGTGAAATTACTTCTGACCCCAGTAATGTCAAGTACCTTTGAAATAGAGTCCAGTTTTCCTCTTAACTATAACCATATACCACCTATGGAAGTCAATGGGAATTGTGCATGCAAATGTTGGCTCATACAATTTCTACTTGGCATTATTATTATTTACTAATCACTGAAATGAGCATTAACAGATTAAGGAGACAATAATTTCCTATAGACAACTAGCCACTCATCAGTTGAGGACAACTTTTAGCCTTTGTCATCCTGGGCATAATTATAACTAATGACCCAAATAAGAGAATCCCTATCTCATTACCAATCTTCCAAATCCCTACCTATATAATTTTAAATAAAATAAATAAATAAATGAAATATTTATGCTTTTAATATTGTATGCCATTTTTCCCTCTCATCACCAGATCAGATAGGCCACCTATTGTTTCTGCATATATTCTCTGCCAAAATGGGCAAGTCTAACACTTACATTGAATAGTACCAGTTCTTTTCTAGTAGTTATGTGATGAAATCCTGTTTTCTAGAGACTGAGTATACACTACACTAACTCATTTATTTTACAGATGAAGGTGAACCCCTGACCTTACACCTGAAAAAAATAAGCAGAGATTTTTTTTCCTCTTTGTGATGTATTTCACAAAATTGTTCTGAATCTTACTACAGTAAAACTCCAATTGTCTGGCATCCAGTGGTCCGGCACTCCTGATAGTCCGGCACCAACTGGAACCCAGAAGTGCTCCGGCAAGCTGGACAATTGGAGCTGCTCTGCCCCCGGCTTCCGCGTGTCTGCTGCTGCTGAACTGACCAGCGGCTGACTTGGGGAAGCCAGGGGCAGAGCAGCTGGAGTGCTGCCGGGCCGGTCCCGCAGCGCCGCTCAGGTAAGGGGCGGCACTGTGGGACCAACCCGGCAGCACCCCAGCTGCTCTGCCCCCGGCTTCCACAAGTCATTTGCTGTTCAGTTTCAGCAGCGGCTGACTTGCGGAATCCGGGGGGCAGAGCAGCTGGGGTGCTGCTGGGTTGATCCCACAGCGCTGCCCTCTCCCACGCTGCGCAGTTTCCCGCCGAACCCCACCCCCTCCCCAGACCCCTCATAGCCCCCCACCCCCCGCTCCGGTACTCCGGCATATCTGATAATCCGGCACCCCCTGGGTCCTAAAGGTGCCAGATTATCGGAAGTTTTACTGCAATAGATTCAGTGTGCTCCAAAAGGTATCCATAAGCATTTCATTTAGGGAAGCAGTAGTAATCTCCTGAAGACATCTCAGAATCTGTTTGTTGCTTTGGCTGAAGTTTAAAAAAATCATTGAGAAACTGCAATTTTTAATCATTTGTTTTCACTGAAGTCTAGGGTATAGAAATTGTTTTAAACAAAAGTGGCTGGCCAGTTGTTGAAGTTATTTCTATAATTATTTGAATTTCTGAAAGCTCCATGAGGCCTTTGAAGACATTATAAACTTCTTAATATTTTTTGTGGAGACTGCAAGGAAAAACAAATCAAAAGAAAAAAAATAGGTTGGATTGAAAGTTAGAAGTTTCGCAGACAAACCTATTGAAAGTTGTAATTTCTGGAAGCCAAGCAAATTCCACTCAAGGACATTAGAATTGTAAAGCTATGCTTCTTCTCAGATCCGCAAGCACTATACAAAGCTTACAGGACACACAGACGGAACACATTCCCTACAAGATTAACAAGACTATCCCTATGGACCTTGCCAGCAGGCGTGAAAACCACAGAAGGCCCCAGGGCAAAGCTTCATG
Source organism: Pelodiscus sinensis (assembly GCF_049634645.1). Lineage (NCBI taxonomy): Eukaryota > Metazoa > Chordata > Testudines > Trionychidae > Pelodiscus > Pelodiscus sinensis. The sequence goes on from NC_134717.1 coordinate 37,209,102, forward strand.
CCCCCAGAAGGGGTGGGGCCAAGGGCAGAAGGGAAGAGGCCTAGGCCGGTCAGTCCTTACAGAGGGTTGCCAGATGGTTTAACAAAAAATACTAAACACCCTCCTCCCCAACCAAAAACAAAAAAACCACCACTAAGAACCACTTCCACCCTGACTTGATTGACTTTATTAACACAAGCAACTTCATCCTTACATATACTTCTGCTTCTGAAACTTCCACTCCACGTCATCTGAAAAAGTGGGTTTTACCCATGAAACAGGGCTGGGCAAGTTGCAGCCCAAGGGCCAGATCCAGTCCGCCTAACACTTCAATCTGGCCTGTGGACTGCATCTAGCTATTTTCTATTTATAGCCTGCTGCCCATGCCACCAAATTTCCAAGCGGTGTCTCAGGCAGCCAAATCTTATTTAAATGGCTCCCAGTTCCTGGTCACAACACTACCCCTTATTGGGGCCAGAGCCATAAGACCTTTGAATAACCACATCAACCCCAGGCAGCTGCCAGGCAATGTGGTAGCAGTAGGGCCAGGAACCGTGAGCCCTTTGTTGTGTTTCTAATTCAAAGCCTCTGGCTTCAGACAACTCTGGGTGGAGGCTAGTCCCCAAGCCCTGCCCCTTCTGCCCCAGGCCTGTTGACTACCTACCAAAATTAATTAAGCAGCCCTGCTGCAAAAATTATTGCCAACCCCTACCATGAAAGCTTATGCCCTAATAAATCTGCTAGTTTCTAAGGTGCCATAGGACTCCTTATTGTTTTATCATAAACTCATTTGATTGTTACTTAATCTCTAAACATCTGATATTGAAGAAATGTAGAGAAAGTCTTTCAAAAACTTTTAGCTTTGACTGTATCTCAACAGACTCCACTTGTAAATCAAAGATTTTCTATTCAATACCATATGACTGATGGCATTACAAGACATTTGTTTACGGTGTTCTGTATATTTAAATGCTGCCCAAGTTGCTGTAAGGATATGCTACATGTTTGACAAGTATGTTACTCTCAGAATGTATGGATTTCAACATACTCAGGAGGTCGAGTGTCTGGTCCAAGATCCCGGTGCAAAGAAATTCTGTCACTTGCGAAAGCATTAAAACAGTGTTTCTCATCCCCACGCTCTTTCTCCTTCTGCTCTTCTTGGCTTAAATTGATAGTTTTGAATGCTTTACCAGAAGCTCCAGGAGCATTGGGGTCCTGAGAAGGTCGCTCTGAGAAGGGTTTCAGTTCTGCTAGTGTATAATGTCCTGGCAAACAGCGTCTCTCTCCAGGAATATTGGTTTGCCTAACCGGTGCTTTTATCTGCATTTTTGGCTTTGCACCTTTAATATTGTTCACAGCATTTAACATGAAACCTAATACATCACTTTTCTTTTCCACAATTTGTTTAATCTCTGGTTCATGTTCAGAATCTTGAAAACCTACTTCTCTTTGTAGTAAAAACAAAAATACTAGAAAAACAAAAACAACAATACTAAACTTCCAAACTTTCCAGTGGGAAAACAGTTTCTTAAACAATCGTCTTGGTATTCTTAGGTGAGCCATTCTGGTGTTAAAAGTTTATCACATCTATAAAAAACTCTGTTAAAGATGTCCTTTGGCATCAAACTGGTCACAATAATGTTTCTTGAAATAGAAACACCTGTAAATTAAAAAAGTATTAATATGTATGAAGTAAAATGTGAACAACAATGCAAAAATACAAAATGTGAAAAATTAATAGTAACTGATTTAACAAAGGGACCAAATTAAAGTTAAGTAAGCAACCTAAGTTCTGGCATTACCAATATTTGACTCTGCAACCTTAATGTTGTATTTTTATGTAATTGCGCAGACATTAAAGTAATAATTCCATATTTTACTAATTATTGTTTTATTTTATTACACTAAATTAACACAGGTTCTCTCCCACACTCCAAACCCATAAGCCAATTCTGTCCCCTACCTTCTTGCAGAAGCCCTCTCTTCAGCCTACCATCTAGGACTGGGGAGCCAGCTGCTGTCCTCCTGGTAGTACAGATTCTCCTCCTCTGAACCTGAACATTCTGGTCTCCAAATCCTCCCTCATGTTCTCAAAAGATCAACAGCCTTTTTGTCCTTCCTTCCCTCCTCCCTACCCAAACAAAAATATAGAAATTTCAACAGTTCTATTCTCCCTCAGAACATCTTGGCTGCTCTGCTCCCTGACTTCCCTAGATTTATTCCTTCTAGAGAGGGAAGCAAGAGAGTTCTCCTCATCCTACTTGACGCTACTCAGGCCAAATTTCCATTCACCGTAATCAGGTGGGTGAGCAGGTTTTTGAGGCCCTGGCATATATTAGTAATCTGGCTAAATTCAATATCGTATTATTAACTGTCTAATCTAATATATAAAGGAGAGCGTTTGTATGTTTGTGCTCTAATAACTTGGACACTATAAGACCTACCGCAACCAAACTTTCCATGGGATAACCTTTCCTCCAGGAGAAGGTTTTAAGGTACTTGGACCTGATCAGGCCTGATCTCAACCTGTAAAAATCAAAAATAACCCGCCACGCTGTACTTCAGGGGAGCCCCGCCCACCCTAGGTCACATGCCCACTGCCTGCGGCCCCGAAGTACTGTCCGGGACTTGCCCCACCCCCACGCGCAAAACAGCTCGAGCATCCACCCTGCCCTCCCGCGGCTAGAGTTACCAGATAGTCTTAAAAAAGAAAAATGGCCACAGTTGATGGGGGAACTGGTGGGAGGGGAGCAGGGCTGGCCAGGAGGAAGGGGAGGCCAGGAAGCAGGGCTGGTCGGGGGCAGCCGGCGGGAGCAGGGCTGGATGGGGGAGATCGGGAGGAGGAGAACCGGCCGGCAGGAAGCAGGGTTGGCGGGGGGGAGGGAGGGGCGAGGGAAGCGAATCGGCCAGTAAGGAGCAAGACCGAGCAACGCCGGGTAACTCCAGCTAGTGGGAATATAAGTGCTATTTAAAAAAAAAAAAAAAAAAGAAAAGAAAGAGATTTTGAGGCCCAGTCTTTTAATACTCAGTGAATTTCAGGTTATGCCAAGGCTGGTCAAAATATGATCTGCGGGCCAGATCCAGCCCACCAAACCACCGGATCCGGTCTGTGAGCGCCTCAGCCATTCCCTGCCTACCCCCAACCCCTGCTGCACTCTGCACGCTACTGCAAGGCCATGTGCTTCTGTGAATGCTGAGAGCCTGGAGGGAAGGCGCAAAGGATTCTCACACTGCTCCTGCCTCCAGTAGCTCCTAATGGCCAATTTCCAGCTAATAGCAGCTGCCTGCTTGCAGGACATGCAGCATGTGAAATGCTCCTCCCTCCCCGGGCTCACATGACCCTTGTAGCTACTGAGAGACATTACGCACATCCTCCCACCTCGAGGCCAATCATGGTCTCTGGGTGGGGGAGCACATGAAGTCTCTGGGCCCCACCTCTTCTGCCCAAGACCCTGTGCCTTCAAAAATTATTCCCAACCCCTGGGTTAATCTAAGGGTTCAAAAAGAGACCAATGTAGACATGTTCACATTTTCCCACAATTGATGAGGTCACAGGTTCTAAAATGGCATGTGGCTTGCAATCAGGTGGTACACAGGCATGAAGAGCAGTATTAGCTGTTATATAATCCTCTGCTTGTTTATTTTGGTTAGCAGTCAAGTCAATCTTCAGTTGTTTTGTGTGTCCGCTAGAACAAAAGTCATTAGCTTCAGAAAACTCACCAATGGATAACATATCAATTCATTTGAAAATTTACCTCTGTTATGCTCAGATCAACAGACTAGCTAGAGTAATCCCAAGGATTAGGATGGGGATGGGAAGCCAAGCAGGGAAAATGTAACAAACAACTTTGAACAGCTAAAAGAGACAAAGAGAGGCCGTAACTGTTTAGGAGAAAACTAACCCTCTACCCCCATATTGGGGTGCCTGCAATAAACTTTAGGTATGATAAAGGTGTGTAGGCTGTTTTTGTTTTAGACTTTTTTTCTGAATGCTATGTTATCGCTGATGTAAATACAGTTATGTTTTGGAGAAGTTATTCTGAGTCACTGCAAACCTGTGCAGATAGTCAAACAACACTCAGGCCTTCAGAATAATTACAGCTGGTATATGGAGGTACCAGAGCCTGGAGACCCACTCTAAAAGTGACTTATGGGATTCCACCCTGAGTGAAATGCAGTGTAAACCCTATAAGGTTGCCCATGGACAGAGAGAAAAGAAGAAAACAGCTCATCCTCTAATTTACAGAAGAAAGTAGGATTTGCAGGGTTCTTTAAGACATCAAAATAACTACACCTAATTAATGTGATATTAAATGTTTCAAGTACTTTTGAGAATTTCTGGATTAGCTCACAATTGGGACATCTGATATACCTGTCCTTAAACCACAAAATAAAAGCCTATAGTATAATTGTGCTACTTGATCATATATCTAATCCCCAAACTCTTCAAAAATAAACATTAACTTCTCCTTCTAGAAAAAACTATTAAATTAAACAAGTTATAATACCCTGCTGAAACACAACATAAATGTAGAATGGGGAACACATGAAGTAAATGAGGCTGTTTTGGGAAATTTCCAATCTCCTAAAATCCTTCTCCTAAATGGGACCCCCACTACAGAAAGGATGTGGATGCATTGGAGAGGGTCCAGCAGAGGGCAACCAAAATGATTAGGGTGCTGGAGTATATGACCTACAAGGAGAGACTGAGGAATTTGGGCTTATTTAGTCTGCAGAAGAGAAGAGTGAGTGGGGATTTGATAGCAGCCTTCAACTTCCTGAAGGGAGATTCCAAAGAGGATGGAGAGAGGCTGTTCATAGTAGTGACAGAGGGCAGAACAAGGAGCAATGGTCTCAAGTTACAGTGGGGGAGGTCTAGGTTGGCTATTGATGAAGTACTGGAATGGGTTACCTAGGGAAGAGGTGGAATCTCCATCCCTGGAGGTTGTTAAGTCTCGGCTTGACAATGCCCTGGCTGGGATGATTTAATTGGGATTGGTCCTGCTTTGGGCAGGGGGCTGGACTTGATGACCTCCTGAGGTCTCTTCTAGCCCTATGATTCTAAATAAATACTTCTGCTGTTCTGAGAGGCTTGAAAATAAAGGTATTTGGCTAGCACTTCTGTGACTGAACAAACATTTAGAACTAATGAAGATCCATGACAGGTGAGAAGACTGTAGTCAGAACAAGCCTCTAACAAGACTGGACAAAAATATTTATCTGTATGCATTAGGGATGTAAACCTAGGCTTTTTCGGTTAATCTAGTCGACTATTCATGTTCCTCCTCTCCCCCACTGCCTCTGAATAGGAGGCAGCAAAGGGGGAGGGGGGGAGCAGGAGCTGGTGCTAGTGGGAGCCATCTTAAAAGTCAGTTCCCCCCAGCACCATCTCTACAGTTCCACCTGTGTCCTCCCCTCGCCCCCCAAATACTGCTGCCTCTATCAGAAGCAGCAGCGCAGGTGAGGCAGGGGAGTCTGCTGCAGAGCAACCTCTGTTCACGCCGAGCTTGGGCCCACCCTGAGTAGAGGCTGCTCCAGCAGCAGTCCCTCTTTTGGAAGGGGGTGAGGGTGTCCCAGCTTCCTGCTGGGATGTAGCCCCTATCAGTGGCAATCCAGGCTGGTTGTGGACAGAGGCTGCTTTGCATATCTGAGGCTGCTTTGCAGCAGCAGCCCCTGTTCACAGCCAGCCTTGGCCACCGCAGACAGAGGTTGCTGCGAAGCAGCCTCCCCTGCTTCCTATCTCCCCCCGCCAACAGCCTCTGCCTGCAAGGAGCTCAAACCCCTGTGGACAGGGGCTGCTGCCATCCCATGCTGCTGCCTCCATATCAGAGGCAGCAGCGTGGGGCAGCAGGCAGCCAGTCTACGTGGGGAGCTGGTTTTGAAACTTGCTCCCCTTGCAGATCAGCTTCTGTTTGGTACCTTGCACTGCTGCCTCTGATACAGAGACAGCAGTATGTGGTGGTAGGGGGCTTCCTGGGAGCGGGGCTGGACTACACTAGGGATTACAGAATAGTCAACTAACCACTAAGAATTTATGTAGTTAGTTGATTATTTTATTGCACGATAGCTAACATCACTAGTATGCATACTGAATCCTTACATAGGAACCAACCATGAATGACTGGACAAGAAGACATCTGACAACCCCTGAAAAGACAAATTTGTAGGAGCAGATTACAGACAAGAATGTCACTACAGGTATAAATTACTTACTGAACTGTAGTTTGTAGAATTTTATACAACCAAAATACTGGTTGACATACCAAGAGGTACCAGTAAAGTGCTTTCATTGTGAGAGGGGAGAGAAGATGAAGGACGTAGTTGTTGAAACTATACTATTTCTGCCTTATTGCTTCTCCAGGTTGGACCTCCCTGGTCCGACATGACCAATCCTGACCCACGGGAGGTTAATGCTGGCCCTTCCGCTGCCAGCCTCTGGGCTCTTCCGGCGGGCCAGGCCCCACTCCCAGCAGCTTTCTGGTCCAGCAACAGAGATTCTGAAACCTCCCGATGTACTCTGTTCACTATTGGTATTGCAACATCACCAATGGTAATCCATCAGGTGGCAAGTATATCATTGCTTCTGGATTTTTGCAATTCCTGTGTTCATAAAGATCCATGCAACATCACCTTTTCAGACCAGCCCACACAGAAACCCAGCGATTCACTAGCTCTTGCATAATCATAGAAAACAAGCACTTTCTGTTTATGTACTCAGTGGTTCAGTAAGCTGGTTCCACAATAAATACACATGCCATCTATCACCCCACCACCGTTCTAGAACCTCCTTACTGCAAATCCGTCTATCCTGTACATTAACATGAGTGACAATCCTATGAACCAGGAAACATTTAATGGCTTTGCACACTTGGATCACAATGGCTCCCACTGTGGATTTTCAAACCCCAAAATTATTGACCAGTGATAGCAATCCTATGTTGCAAATTTCCAGAACATGGTTGCCACTTACTTCTCCACTGTCAATGCAGCATTCCTTTTGGTGTTCCCATAACAGCAGGCTAGAGCAAACTCTGTACAAAGATACAGGAACTTGCTCTTTTGTATCCCAAAGTTCTGAAGCCTCTGTTCCTCATTCCAAACATGCGCAATGCTATCCCACCAATCACAGCTCAATTCTCAGGCCAGCAAGTGTGCTCCATTAAGCGGAGCTGTTCCATGAATGCCAGCAGCAACCTGGCAATTTTTTTATGTTCATCAGCATTCACGTGTAGTGCTCAAATATATGCACTTCCTCATCACTATCCTGATCAGAGAAGTACTCCCTTACGATCTGCAAATACTCAATCATATATCCTATAGAAGACACACATATCAGAACTGTCCTGAGCACTGCAGGGTTCACGCTTGTTTCAAAAAGATGAAGATTGAAAAGCACCATATGAGACTGAACAAATGAAAAAAAAAAGCACAAAAATTAAGGGATGTGGCAAGTATTACAGGATGGAGAAAGTGGCATGGTTGGAACTTGATCCTTAGCTCTCAGCAAATTCTGGGCAAACTGCTATTATCTCACAAATTGCTGTGAAAGCATCCTAAATAGCACTGCACCAGATGCCAGGGCAAGGCAGACTGGGATATCTGCCTCTGGTCCACCACACTTTATATTAGTGCAAGCACCACTGATCGCAAGCAGCATGTAGCCAAATACAAACACACAAGACATATAAAAACTTCAGTGGCTATATGCCAAAGTGACTTATGTCAACCAAACTTTGTAGTTTAGATATGGCTTATGAGTTTTTTAAATATTTAGGATTGTTTCTTTTACAAAAGGAGCATACACCAGAAGCCCAGGGACATAAATACATAGCACAAAATATCAATATTCAGTGCCCAAGAACTTCCTTAACAGTTCAAGTTGGCTGGCAATGCCTTCTACTCTTCTAGAACATCATGTTTTCCTATGCTTAAACCTCTGACAACCAGAAAATAAGAGTTACAGTATAAGAGCCAGATCCACTGAGGATATACTGTTTCAGCCAGGTACACTCTATAATAAATAGATCGCAGGAGTAATAAAGCAGATGTACCTTTTTATGAAGCGTGTTATGTCCTTTCTCTCATTTGCATTGACTGGAACAGAGAACCACAGTTCAGATTGGAAGATTTGGAGGAGTGCATCCGCCCATCAAAAGGCACCAGACTCCTTATTTCTGTGCTGATTTTCAAGGGTTGTGCAAATAGAGGAGCAAAATATTCTTGGTGTGAGGATCTGTAACATCCAAGTAGCATATATAACAACACGCTATGGAGGAGGGGCAGGTGCTGATGATGCCGACCAAAGATTAAGCCAAAGATTAAGGAATGGCAATTCTGGTCTGGTTTGTGCAACGCAAGTAGATGAGTATAGGCCAGCTACAGTCAAGTGGTGTTCATTCAGCTCACCCTAAGTACAACTTTTGCTTCAGTAATGCTGTCTGACAGTTTTTCCTAGTGTAATCATGTGCAGTGTTCCCAAAAGTACTTCACATCATTTGGAAAGATAGAATGTTATAATGTCTCTCAGGGGCATCCCTCAAGAGGGTTACAGTTCAGGTTACAGAGAGTACTGGTATGTACCTTAATTCTATCTATTGGTTTTCAGAGATTTAATAAGCATTTAACATTCTGGAAGAATATGAGGCACTGCCAGTAAACTATAATTCTGTGTTCAAGTTTTTAGGCAATGAATTCCCCCTTGATTTTTGAGGAGGTAATATTATGAGACAGCCAGACATGACTAAAGAGCAGCAGTTATGTTTGGAGGGAGGAGGGTGGAAGAAGAGGGGAAGGAAGACATAAAGTGGCTTACTTCAAGCACCTCTCAGGGTACGTCTAGACTACATGCCTCTGTCACCAGAGGCATGTAGATTAGGCTACCAGACATAGGAAAATGAAGCGGCGATTTAAATAATCGCCGCTTCATTTAAATTTACATGGCTGCCACGCTGAGCCGACAAACAGCTAATCAGCTGTTTGTCGGCTCAGCGCGATAGTCTGGACGCGCGGGTGTCGACATCAAAGGTATTTGTCAACCACCCAGGTATGCCTCCTGGGATGAGGTTTACCTGGGTGGTCGACAAATACCTTTGATGTCGACACCCGCGCGTCCAGACTATCGCGCTGAGCCGACAAACAGCTGATCAGCTGTTTGTCGGCTCAGCGCGGCAGCCATGTAAATTTAAATGAAGCGGCGATTATTTAAATCGCCGCTTCATTTTCCTATGTCTGGTAGCCTAATCTACATGCCTCTGGCGACAGAGGCATGTAGTCTAGACGTACCCTCAGATATCGACTCTGACCACTTTCTGTTCCCTCCATAGCCCTAGTAGAGCTAGATGGGTCTCAAGCATGAATGAAGGTGAAGATGTATGGGCTGTGTAGAGAACATCCAACAGCTAGAGGCATTAAAGGGGAGTTCCAGATTCCACACTGCACCTGGAGAGCTAGTGTAGGGGGAAAAGGCTCTGCACAACCCCTTGCAATATAGGAGTATTGAAAAATATGAAGTGGCCATTCATCTCAGATACCCTATAGAAATGAATACAGCTTAACACAAGTAGCTCTCAGCGGGGTAGCCGTGTGAGTCTGTAACCAAAAAAGCCAACCAACCAAACAATGATCCTGTAGTACCTTAGGGTGTGTCTAGACTACAGGATTTTTTGGAAAAAACGTAGCCTTTTTTCGAAAAAAACTTCACCTGCATGTAGACTGCTGCCGCATTCTTTTGAAATTAAATCGAAAGAACGCAGTAGTTTTTTTGACCATGGAAAACCTCATTTTACCAGGAACACCACCTTTTTTTGAAAGTCCTTTAAAAAAAAAAAAGGCACAATTGAACGCAATCAGGGCTTTTTCGAAAGAGAGCATCCAGACTTCTTGGGTACTCTCTTTCGAAAAAGTAGTTTGCTTTTTTGAAAAGTGGTTGCAGTCTAGACGCTCTCTTTTGAAAGAGGCTTTTTCGACATTCTTTCGAAAAAGGCTTATAGTCTAGATGTACCCTTAGAAACTAACAAAAATATGTAAATACAGGCAGTCCCCGGGTTACATGGATCCGACTTACATCGGATCCCTACTTACAATTGGGGTGAGGCAACCCCGCACTAGCTGCTTCCCCCCAGCAGACCAGGGAGACGCGAAGCTAGTGCCCCCTCCCCTCCCCCCCAGCAGACCAGGGAGACGCGGAGCAGCTTTTCTCAGCAGACACCTCAGCTTGAGAATAAAGGACTGAGGGAAGTGAGGTGTGGGAGAATAAAACTGAGCTCTGGAGAAATGTTTGGCTAGAGTTTCCCCTACAATATGTACCAGTTCTGACTTACATACAAATTCAACTTAAGAACAAACCTACAGTCCCTATCTTGTACGTAACCCGGGGACTGCCTGTAGTACCATGAAAGCTCATGATACTACAAATAGCGCTGAGAGGTATAAAGTGACCCACTCATCTCAATGAATGTTATCTTCCTCTCTTACCTCGCTTATTCTGCCCGAGGCCCCACTCCTTCTGGGAGTGCACAGCCAACTCTTCCCCACTCTCCCCCCCCCCCCCACACACCTTGTTCAGGGGTCCAGCAATTCTGTCGGCTGCCCTAGCTGTTGGTACCACTCCAGATGCTTAAGACAGTTTCGATACATCACCCTTGACTCACATGCATACAGAAAAGTGGGGATGATTTCCGCATTGTAGATAGGATCTTAGTTTCCATCCACAGATCTCTATCAACAAAGACATGACAGAGCAACTTTCCAAAGAATTCGCTGGCACAATGAATCCTCTGTTTGATCTCCAGATCAAGACTGGCTGTCAGGGAGAGGTGGCTACCAAGGTAAGGGAAATGCTCAAAGTTTTCCAGGTATCAAAACAATTTGTGGGAGAAGGGTGATAACACGCACTTGGGTAGGCTGGTGGAACACACCTTAGTCTTCCCAGTGGCTAAGGGAAAGTCCCAAGCTATGATAGGCCCCTGAGAAAACATCACAGGGAAAAAGGTCTACAGAAATTCGGTCTCTTCCATCAGAATATCATTTTAAGGTTTTTTTTGTTGTTATTTGTGCTCTGCTTGATTTTTTTATACCAATTTGGCTGTTTTTAAATATGTCCACGAGTCATGTGACTAAAATTTTTCTAATGTCTGACTTACTTCAAGCCCCTTTTTTGAAGGAATATTTAGGTCTGGTCTACACTAAAAACAGCTGACTGACTCAGGGGTGTGTAAAATCCACACTGCCCCAGCAGCACCATTAAGTTGACCTAGCTCCCATTATAGACAGTGCTTTTTTTCCCCCCATTTGAAAGGATTTATATTTCATGTTTACAAAACATATGCATATAAAATCATACTGAAGCAAAATACTTTCACAAGGACTACATACAAATATTCCAATTCTGTCACTAAAGTGTAACATAGGCATATAAATATAATAGGTATAAATAAATACAGTATAACATTTACATGGAAGCTAAAGAAGCAAGTTGCTTTCTGAAGAGGAGGAAGGGTGGTTATAAAAATGTTTCACTTGAAACCACTCAGGATTCACATAGGTCTTTACTGAGAGGATTATAGCATCTAGTCAAGGTGGCCATAGCTAAGTCTGTACCTCAAATAACACCAACCTGACACCTAGTTTTTAATGCTCATTGGTAAGGGAGATTGAGATTTGAATCAAGCTGTTATTCTCCCCATACCTGGAAAATTCTAGAAAACATGAGACCTCACAGCTGGGCTACCTACTTCCTGCATTGTCAAATATGACTGCTCCTGCATCTGACCTACCATCTTCCAACTACCTACCTACTGCCTCTCTGGGAGGGATTGCCTATGCCAGTGGCTCCCAACCTTTTCGAGTATACAGACCCCTTTTTAATCTATTAAAATTTTATGGACCTCCCTAAACAATATTGCTATGCCTGCAGCCTGCATATCCCGCAGCCCACACTGCTTCCCAAGACGCGTCCCTCAGCCCATTCAGGAATCAGCATGGACTGAGGGACTTGCTGGCTGCTAGCAAGGCCTTCAACCAGCATTCAATGTGACTGAGGATATGCTGACTGTGAGAGGCTCCATACATTTATTTTAATTTCAATCTTAAACTTTCCACGGCCACCCTATAGTACTGTTGCAGATCACAAGTTGAGAACCACTGGCCTAGGTCAATGGAAGAACCACTTTGGTTGGTACAGACAGTGCTTATAGTGAAGCACTGCAGCAGCACAGCAGTGCCACTGTAGCACTTCAAATGTAGACAAGCCTTTATAGGGTTGAAATTGATAGGGAAAAGCTCCTGATTTGTGGAGACTGGATGAATTATTGTAGAAAGTTTAAATGTTTTCCATGTTAATTTTTCATGATAAACATAAGTTACTGTTTTCACAGAGAGCAGAATTCTACTGCTAAATTTGTCAATGTTAACCTTATGGTAGTCCTTAAAATAGTGCTCTCCCTGATGGGTGCATTTCTTGCTTCTCAGCAATCAGGGTAGTAAAAATAGATTTAAAAAAAATTGCAATAGGATTTTTTTATTTAAATCAGATTTCATTTTTATTTTTATTAAAAATATTTATAATGAAAGCTGAATTTAATACAAAATATGCTAAAACCCACATTTATAATCTCCTTAAATGTTTAATCAAAATAAATAAATATGCTGAATACATAAGCCCCCCTCAAAATCTTTGAGATAAAGGTTGTTTTTCCAATATAGAGAAAGAATCAGGAAATGTTTAATGTTGAGCATTATAAATATGGCACAAGAGGTCATGGATACACCCATGCACACTGCTACTGAATATGGAAATTGAAACCAGATATTACTTTGTTTAAGAACGCTTAGCTTGTACTTTTCAACTAAGAATAAATGCTGTGGCTTAAGGAGTCAAAAAAAGTTTCTTATTTTGCAAAATATAAATTATGTTGCATTAGTATGGTGAATAGGTTACAACAAAAAGACATGTTTTAGTAGAATCCATCTCTTTGTAAACATTGTGATACACATGGATTTTGAAACATATAGAGCTGTGAATCCATCAGTTCAGGGTAAGGCTTAACTTTATTTCATTTGATATTTACAAAGATGGCATCTATTGGACATTGTTCCCTCTAGTTTTTCCCATGTATATGCGGAATTAATGTTATGTGAGATTAGTGTTTTGAATCTTGTCTTCACAATATCCTCTGTTCCATTAAGTTGACTATGCATTGTGTGAAGAAATACTTCCTTTTGTTTTAAACCTATTAATTTAATTTGTTGATCCCTAGTTCTTGTGTTAGGAGAAGGAAATAAACTTTTTGTATTTACTTTCTCCATACCAACCATGATTTTGACTGCTATCATATCCCCTTTAATTATCTCTTTTCCAAGATCAAAGGTCCTGTCTTAATTCTGTATCCTTATACAGAAGCTGTTCAATAACCCATATCATTTTTTCAGTATATTTTCAAATTCCAATGCATTCTTTTAGAAATCTGCATGTGTTCAGGATGTGCGAACACCATTTATTAATATACAGGTACTTCATATTTTCTGTCTTCTTATCTATCTCTTTCCTAATGTTTCTTAACACTGTTACTTTTTCAGACTATCGCTACACGATGGGTGCGTCTAGACTTGCAAGATTTTGTGCAAAAGCGCTTGCTTTTGCGCAAAAACTTGCCAGCTGTCTACACTGGCCGCTTGAATTTGCGCAAGAGCACTGACTTTGTAATGTACAAAATCAGTGCTTCTTGCGCATATACTTTCACGCTCCCGCTCGGGAAAAAGCCCTCTTAGGGCCAGCGTAGACAAGGAAGAACTGTTTTGTGCAAAAAAGCCCCGATGGCTAAAATGGCAATTGGGGTTTTCTTGCGCAAAATCGCATCTAGACTGGCCACGGATGCTTTTGCGCAAAAGCACTTCTTGTGCAAAAGCATCCGTGCCAATCTAGATGCGCTTTTGCGGAAATACTTTTAACGGAAAAACTTTTCCGTTAAAAGTATTTCCGCAAAATCATGCCAGTCTAGACACAGCCATTGAGTGGATATTTTCAGAGAACAAGCCACAATGATTCCAAGATTTTAGTTGAGTTCTAACAACTGATTTAGACCCCATCATTTTACGGGTGGAGTTGGGATTATGTTTTTCAATGTGCACTAATCTATATTGAATTTTATCTGCCATTTTGTTGTCAGTCACCCAGTTTTGCAAGATCCTTTTTAACACTTAGCAGCCTATTTGGATTTAACTACTTTGATTAGTTTTATATCATTCGCAAATGTTGCCACGTTGATCCCCTTTTCCAGATAATGTATGGATATGAGGAACAATACTGGTCAAGCACAGGCTCCTGGAGGACACCACTGTTTACCTGTCTTTATTCTGAAAACTGACAATTAATATCTACCCTTTGTTTTCTATTTTTTAACCAGTTACTGATTCATGAGAAGACTTTCTCTCTTATTCCACGACAGCTTACTTTACTTAAGAGCCTTTGGTGAGGGAACTTGTCAGAGGCTTTCTGAAAAACTAAATGAATTATATCCATTGTACCATCCTTATCCACATGCTTGTTGACCCCCTCAAGGAATTCCAGTAGATTGACTCTTCCCTAACAAATCATGCTTATCTATATGTCTAGTAATTAATTCTGTTCTTTACTATAGTTCCAATTTAGGGATCACCTCCGGAGACTTTTTTTTTAATTGGCATATTAGATATCCTCCAGTCATCCGTTTTAGAAGCTGATTTAAATGACAGGTTACAGACTATATATAGTTAGTAGTTTTGCAGTTTCACATTGGAGTTTTCAAAACTGTTAGGTGAATGCCATCTGGCCCTGGTGACTTATTACTATTTCATTTACAAATTTTTTACAAAACCTCCCATGCTGATGCCTCAATTTGGGACAGTTCTTCAGATTTGTCAACTAAAAAGAATGGTTCAGATTTAGGAATTTCCCTCACATCATCAGCTGTTGAAGACCAATGCAAAAAATTCATTTAGTTTCTCTGCAATGGCCTCAGTGTCCTTGAGTGCTCTTTTAGCATCTTGACTGTCCACTGGTCACACTAGTTGTCTAGCAGGCTTACTGCTTCTGATGTACAGGCAGTCCCCGGGTTACGTACAAGATAGGGACTGTAGGTTTGTTCTTAAGTTAAATTGGTATGTAAGTCGGAACTGGTACATATTGTAGGGGAAACTCTAGCCAAACATTTTTTTTAGTTTTGGATAGCATAGGGAAAGGTTAACTCCCCTCTAATGTTTGTTTTGCTGTCTGTTCCCCTGTTCAGAAGATTTCACATCTATTTCTGTCCCTGTGACAAACTCAGGACTAAAGGAGTAACTCATCAAATACCAAACAGCTCTGCACCATGCTTTGAGCTAATAGCTTTATTTCCACACATCACCCAGGGTTCTATGAGGAGGGTCCTTTTTTTGCTAACACAATGAGGCCAGCACTTTGTTTGTTTTGGTGGAGTCTTTGTTTGCCCAGGGAGCCCAGCATGTATAGGGGGAGGAGGGGCGGAGAGGCTGCTTTTGTCTGCTGTTCGGCAGCCTGTTGCTCAGGGGAGGGGGCAGCCTGTTGCTGGCAGGGGGGGAGGGGGCAGCGGGCGTGGGGAGGCACTTTTCCTCTGCCCGGCAGCTCTGCGGGATCCCTGTCCCTGTGGCCAGCTGCTGCAGGCAGAGGCCAGTTGGAGCCGGCCGAAGAGGAGGAGGAGGAGGATTCTAGGACCCAGGTGAGCGAGCCCTGGGGACGCTGCTGCGCTCCGGGAGCCCGGCATGTTTAGAGGGGAGGAAGGGCAGAGAGGCTGCTTTTGTCTGTTCCGCAGCCTGTTGCTCAGGGGAGGGGGCAGCCTGTTGCTCAGGGGAGGGGGCAGCCTGTTGCTGGCAGGGGGGGGGGCAGCGGGCGTGGGGAGGCACTTTTCCTCTGCCCGGCAGCTCTGCGGGACCCCAGTCGGAGCCGGCCCGAGGAGGAAGAGGATCCTAGGACCCAGGTGAGCGAGCCCCAGGAATGCTGCTGCGCATGTGCGGGAGTTGCCTCACCCCGTTCGTATCTAGGGATCCGACGTAAGTCGGATCCACGTAAGTCGGGGACTGCCTGTACTTACAGTTATTTGCTTTTATTGTTTGAGTCTTTGCCTACCTTTTCAAATTCTTTTTTGGGCCTCCTAATTATATTTTTACACATTATTTGCCAGAGTTTATGCTCCTTTCTATTTTCCTTACTAGAATTTAACTTCCACTTTTCAAAGGATACCTTTTTGCCTCTCACTGCTTCTTTTACTTTGTTCTTTAGCTATGACTACAATTATTCTGGTCCCCTATTATTTTTAATTTGGGTATACATTTAAGTTAAGCCTCTATGATGGTGGCTATAAACATTTCCCGTAAAGATTGCAGCGATTTAACTTTTGGTATTCTACCTTTCGATTTCTATTTAGCTGACTGCTTTATTTTTTTTGTAATTCACCTTTATGAAATTAAATGCTACCATGGTGGGCTGCTATGGTATTGTTACCCTGTGTAGAGGCAATATGTATAACATGTATATAGGGTATACAAAATGGAGTCTGTGAAACTTCCATTTTGAAGAAGGATGTTTTTACCACAAGTGTAGCTTTCCGCCAAAAGATCAGCAGCATTGCACACGACCCTCTCTATCTGTGCACTCATCTTAAGCCACGTGTACTTATCTCTATAGTGTTGCACCCCTCACCAAAGATGCACTCATCTCTCTAATCATCTGCACACGGCCCTAAATATTGCACTCAGCATGTCAACCCATTTTCCTGCCTCAAGGCCAATAAAAGGTCTGGGCTGAGGAGAGTTCAGGTTCCTCTGGTTCTTTGGATTCCTTAGGTTCCATACCCTTTTGTGTTAGTGTCTATTCAGTATAACATCTTTGGATTAAAAGACTGTGTGAAGCCTTTTGTTTTTGACTCACATACCGCTCACATGTGGAAACATCCCACGTAAGGGTTTTTGGGTTGGAGTCATACTACTTTTGGACCTGGACTTTGTCATCATCCCAATTACGTTCCGGATCGGATGGTTTCGCTGAAGAGCCAACCAGTACCGTACCCAGGGAGAGCCATTATCCTAGATGATCAAAGATCTTTCAGCAGCCCTAGGCCACAAGGCGAGGAACACTGCACCGAGGGATCTCCTCGCTGGTCCTCCTTTGAGGCTTTAAATTATCTAAGAAGTTGCAGAACATGAGCGCTAATCGCCTGACATTTTGTAAAGTATTACCTTTTGTGGATGGGTCTTTTCTATCTTATTTATATCTAGGGATAGGGTGGGTCGTGTTCTTGTTCCTGTTTTTGCTGTTTAAATTTAATACATGGTTTGACCCTAAACCTTGTGTGCCTGATTATTGGGTCATTTAATCACCAGTGATAGAGATACAGATTACCAAGCGTAACTCGCATCTGGTTCAGGGATTATTAACAGCTAGTCAGAGAGAGTCTAATTGTCTTCCAAATTAACGTTATCTTGTTTCCTGGGTAACAATGTCCTCCTCAAACTCGCCCCTCTGCCCGCCCACATGTTACATTTATTTTTGTATTTCAGGACTAGCTGCTTCAAGACGCAGTCAGTTAAGGTGTCAATAAACTTCATCTCTGCACCCCATCCTGAGATGATATATACCCAGTCAATATGGGGATAGATGAAATCCTCCATTAAGTTTTTTTTAAATTTTCATAGTCTCACTAATTTTCCTGAGCATTTCACAATCACTATCACATTGTTGGTCATGCGGTGGGTGAGGTAACCCTATGGCTATACTCTTATTTTCATGTCTCCCACATTATGTCCATAATATTCAAGTTCACATTTTTTTCAATTCACAGTACAAACCATCTGCTTGTTTCCCTTTTTAGTTTCTTATAACTTTTCAAATAAGTTACATTTGGGTTGAAACTGTTTGGCCTTAGGTCAAAAGCTTCTTTTGAAGTAACAACAAAATTCAGCCAGCCATTTTGGTCTCTGTATACAATACTCACACTTGTCCAATATGTTCCAATTGAAATGTTGTCCATCTATAAGTTAAAAATGGCTAACAATTTTGTTGAAAATGCCTTCTTAATAAATTACCATTAAAGGACTGGACTGTACCTCAAGGAGTTTAGTTCAAGTATTTTGAAGTTAAAAACACCGACATATTTGTATACATACACAGTGCTGCACCCTTTCACACATCCAAATTCCCTCTCAGAGCCCACACAACCTCCTGCACCTGAACTCTTTCCCAGAGCTTGTACCCTGCACCCTTGTCCCACTCCCCAACCTCTGCTCCAATCTGGTGAAATTTTGTGAGAGTGACAGAGAGGAGGTAGATGGATTGAGCGCCGGGTGGGGCCTTGGAGAAGTGGTGGGATGGGGCATGGCCTCAAGGAAAGAGATCGGAGGGCTTTTGGGTTTGCCTGACTAAATAGTTGGCAATCCTACTGGACTGGAAGCCCTTGCTGTGTCGGAGAAGCGTACACACCACTGCAGCTAACAGCTCGCTGGGCACTATCTGGCACAGGCACACAACCACCCAAATGTCAGGCAGACTGCACAGCTTTTACATGTTGTCAGTACACTGACAGTTCTGTACTGGAGCCCAGAATTGCTGTCAGTGGGCCAGCCAGCCACCATGCATGGTGCCATGACAGTTAGGGAGGTTGCACTAACCTCAATAACTCATTAAATCAATTATATACTTGGCCTAAGTTACCTAAAAATATCCTTTGGATTATCGCTAAGTAAGTTGTTTTTCTTAGTAGTGTAATGCTTAAGGTAATATAGAGCGTAACATTAAAATTAAAAATGTAACAAATGTTGGCCCACCGACTATGCAAAATATTATAAATACATTAGGAGACTTGAAGATAACTGTAAATACCATACTGTGGATTTGTCATGTTTTATACCACAGATGTTGCAATAATCATTTTTCATTTTATTAAATTATTTGTAAAAGCATGTAATGATTATAGTTATACAAAATGTTTAAAACAAAACTTTGTAGTTGGGGAGTTTCAATTGTGTGGACGTGTAAGTTTACCTCATAATAACAATTTTTGTAAACCAAATCAACTCTGTTATTGTTATGAGCTGAGTGAAACTGAATTAAGTTGGATGGATGTCCAACACAACTGTAAGGATAAATTAACCACAAATCCCTGCCTATGGTAAAAGGATCATGTGAATGTCTTGTTCTGCTCATTCCGTCTGAGATTATGTCTACTCTCAAATTGCTAGTGACACAGCTGCAGCAGTGTTTCAATGTAGACACTTACTATAATGACAGGAAAGGTTCTTTCTTCACCCTAGTTCAGTAATAGATTCACTTAAAATGCCATAGCAGCAGTTCATTACCTGTGCTGACCAGAAATAAACCAACTTAATTTTGTAATAGACCAAGGCTTTGTCTACACTGCGACAGTTTGGCAACAAAAGCACTGTGGACATACAAAAATCAGCAAAAGTGAAAACTGGTCAAACTGGTTTATTTTTTCTGACTCCTGTTGTTGACATTTCATGGCCACATTGCTTAGCTCTATCTGTCAACAGGGGAGCTAGCAATGTGGATAGATATCCCACAGTGCAGTGCAGTGGAAAGGCAGAGCTGATTCTTGTGCTTCTTGGGATTTCCTCTGAGTTGTGAGCTCTCTGTGCTGAGGAATCAGTGTTTCTATATCGTGTTGCCAATTTTTCCCAGGCCAGTGCTAAAAATTTCCCAAATCTGATGAAAAATTCCCAGATTATTTTTTATATGTTATAAAGGTTACATTCATAGCTACACTAGTATCAATATATTTTAAGTACTCCTCACACTCTAGACCAGTATACATTTCATTAATTTTGATAAAATTAGAAGGATGCGACACATTAACTTTCATTAATTCACCTTTTAGGAAATGTGGTTTTAAGTAATTTGTTGCAATTACTTTGAAAAGTTTCACTGACTCTGGTTTAATGCAATGAATGAGTGGAGATTTGCTTTGAAAGAAAGCACTGAATTTGTTCATGTAATCCAAAACATATTTCAAAAATAGTAGGTAGGCTTTAAGTTCTGGATTACACATTGCATCATATATTTATTTTGCTTTTGGACTTTTTTGATCAACACATTTAAGTTGTATATAGTTAAACAGGGCATCCCACAACACTAATATTCTATTTACACAAGGTTTTACAGCTAACCACCTTGTTTGACTTGGTTTTAACATAGATAACTTTAAATGGAGAAAATATTCAATCATCTCCTCAAATTCTTCTTTCTTTTTAACACTATGTGCTGGATAGTTAGTGATATTTGTTATAAACTGCTCTACAAAATCAGGCAAAACTGTAGAAGCTGAACTTGATATCAGGGCTGATATATGGCAAATACATCTGAGCAAAAATATATTTGGAACATCCTCTTTAAGTTTAGAGAAAAAGGAATTCTTTGCTCCTATCATCACATTTGCACCATCACAAGCAACACCCAAAATATTATTCAATGGGATTTTTTTTTGAACATTGACTCCTTGAATTTAGTATAAATGCCTTCCGCTGTACAATTTTTAGCATGAAGTTCCATGAGTTCTAATAATTGACAGGCAACCCTATTGACCAATTGAGAGCAGTTGATAAATCTGAATCATCCTCAAAATTTTATTCCAAAGGAACGACAAAATGAACAGAAATTTAAATTTTACTGAACATTTCCCAGGATTTAACAGATTTTCAAGAAAATTCCCAATTTCCCATTTTGACCAAAAATTCCCAATTTCCCATTTTACTCAAAAATTCCCAGAATTTGGGAAATTTCCCAGGATATAGAAACACTTTGAGGAATGCCAAAGCAGCACAGTAATCTCTCTAGCCCTCTGCCTGCTGCTGCTATGTTTCTATCAGGGCAGAATGGAAGCATTCTAATGATTTGCTCTTTGCTTGTTCTCCAAACAGAGCAGCTCAATTAGCTGTCACATACTTCCTAGAGATTTGGAAGGGAAGGGTGCATGCTGCCGGGCAGCAGAGATCACAAAAATTGAGCACAGCCATCAGGGCAGGCATTGTGGGATACTGGCCAGTTCTCTCGACAAAACAAACAATAGAGTCCACACTGGCTCTTTGTCGACAATAAAGGGAGGGAAAAGACAAAAGTCTCTCACAGGGCTGGAAGTTTTTTGTCACCAAAACTGGGTGTTATTCCTGACAAAAGTCACAGTGCAGTGTAAATGCTCGCACTGCTTTGTTACCAAAAGGCTTTGTTTTTGGTGACAAAATGTACCCGTGTAGACAAGGCCCACACCTTTATCTGCCTCTCTGAGCGATGATAGGTGGGTAGACTGGGGGTTAGAGTCTGCATCTCTCAGTGGTATGGAGTTTTCACAGCCATGAAAGACAAGCTGTGCTGATGTAAGTTTTCTGTAGACCTGCTCTGAAGCATCTGGCATTAGCCACTCAGAAGATAGGTTACAGGGCTAGATGGACCATGGGTCTACCCTGTATGGACATTTATATGTAACACATCTAGAATTTTTGGACTGTTTGGGAGGAGGGGCTTTGCTGAGTATTGTCTCAGATAACTGTTGCGAATGAAAGATTGGAAATTAGTAGAATCGAAAGATGCTGAGGACAAGAACAAAAGGCAGAGGCCAGGATTTAAAATCTCATGTAATCAATTAACCGGTTAAATGTTCTTTATAGCCATTTAACCACTTACACAGGGTGGGCGGGGGACTGCTCTGGCTGGACTGCCACAGGCAGAGGCTGCTCTGGTGAGACTGGTGCACCCCCCACCACCCTTGGCGGCAGGCTGCTCTGGATAGCCTGGGGGTCTGTGGCAGGCAGGAGGCTGGCCCATCCATGCCACCAGTTAACCATTGTCATCCCTAGCAGAGCCAAAAGGTGAGAAAGTTAAACACTGGCTCCTGAGCACAGTATGACTCTGGAAAAAGATATACAGCACGTTCTCTAGGTCTAGTATTGCCCAGAGTGGCTTGATGCGGTAAGCTAAGTAATTGGACATTTTGTTTTTTGTTCCTGCTACATTCAAAGAAGGAAGATTTTGTACATTCCTATAAACAAGACTACATAAAACGAAGACTCCATCCATTTCCACTTTTAACTGGAGCATCCCCAAAAGTGGCACCACTTGGGGGTGAGGAGGCTGAGCAAATACCCTCTCCCCTCACCAAAGGTTTTTGCACTTGCTTCAAGTTCTGTAGACCAGAGACTGGTTGGGCCAGAACCTGACCACTTTTAAGAGCAGCTGCAATACTTAAACAGTAAACAGTACGGCTGCTGTCAGAAAGGTCTGAAGTGCTACGTCAGTCTATATGATCACTTCATTACTGAAATGCCATCTGGCTGGCTGTCCAGAGAAATGGAATGGCCAGGCCAAATATCAGGGAGTGGCATCTCTCAAATTTGTCCTGACACAAGATGGAGGAACATTATAACTTAGTGCACAAGGAATCTATTCCTGTACAGCAGTCTATAGCACTGAATAGGAAAGTCTGCCAGGAACTCAACTCCTGGTGGCACTGGCTCATGCACTGCTGGATAAGAATGAGACTTTTACCTAGTAGATGGAGAAATATGGTGGCATCCTGCTGGGCCAAGGATGGAGAAGAGAAGAGACCAGAACAGCTCACATGGGCAGGCAGGAACCAGAATTTACACCTCCCTTCATGTATCTCAGCAGTTCCAAACCTTTTCCAGATGGGGACTCATTTTGACAATTCAGGAAGACTTGGTGACCCAAGGCAATTCAAAAAATGGAGGAAGGAGGGGAGACAGAGACACCTGGGGAGACACTTGGTGTCCCTTTTGAAATGTAATGGCCCATATTTGGGTCCCGACCCATAGGTTGGGAAACCCTCTAAACTGGTGCCACTGGTTTTCCCAGGGCCCTGAACTGTGACTAATCACGTCGATTAGATTAAAAGGCAGCAGCGCTCTACTGAGGAGAAAACAAGCTGCAGACAGCACCTGAAGGGACTAGCCAACACGGCAGGATCCGCCTCCTTTAGTCAACAGGGGTGTTTGCGGAGCGGCCGGATAATGGCTAGCGTTTCCTGGAGACTTGTTTGCCTTTGCCAGCCGCTCGCTTCTACTTCCCAAGCAGCCTTTGGCAATTGCTTGGCTTTGCACCTCCCCGGGAGCGGGCACACGCCCGGCCCTAGCCAGAGCTGGGCTGCGCTCGAGCGGGCAGGCGAATCCGACCCTGGGCCTCTGCCAGCCCCACATGGGGCACCGCGCCTCCCTGGCGGGGCCACGGCCCGAGAACCGGCCACAGCCGCGCGGGGCCAGGCTGGCGGGCGGGGCGGCCACCTCAAGAGGGCTCCGCAGCTGCAGCCGGGGCGCCCGCCTGCCGGCCCCTCACACTGCCCGCCCCCGAGATGGCGCCGGCGCCCCCCAGCGGCCGGGGCAGCTCACCTCTAGTGGCGGGAAGACGCGGAGCAGGCGCCCGGACTCTCCTCAGCTCGCCTCCAGCCGGCGGAGCCGCTGCTGCGTCCACGGCCACGTCCAGGTGAGCTCCGGGGGCTGGGGCGCGCACTGCGCCTGCGCGCCGGCCCCGCCCCCAGCCTTACCTAGCCGCCCAGGTAGGTGCGCGGAGCGGCGAGCCTGAGCGCAGCTCGCGTGTGGCAGTCGCGTGCGAGACTCGCTGGCCGCGGTTCCTGTGCTCCTTCGCCTCTGCTGCTGCCGCCAGCAAAGCTGCTCCGGGACGCCGACAGCCTCCGGCGCGATCGAGACACGCACCTGGCTTCCCCTCTCCCAGGTCTCCAGCGGGCGAGCTCCCCTGGCCTAGCTTAGGGCTGTAGAATAAGCTCTGGGGAGCTCTCATCTCCCAAACCAGTGCGCAGTAATCGAGCTAGCCATGTAAGAGGAAAAGGCATGGCCACGGGACGCAGTTTCACTCGTGCCACTCACTGCCAGCCACTTTCCCTCTTCTGCCATGCAGGGGAGTTTATTGCATTTGAAGTAAGCAGCCCGCAAACACCGCTGCAGTGGGGTAGAGGTCACCATTGTCGCCTTTGCTCTGAAACGCTCCTACAAAGCCATGATCATCCCTCCCCCTTTGTGGGGCTGCATAAGCACCTCAAACACTTCTCAGTACTCGGGTTTTCTTAGTTGCACCAGATTTCCTCTCTATAGCGTGTCTAATTATTCAGGATGATGTTACAAAATGTACAGAATATAAACAGTTATTTGGAGAAGGACTACCATTCAGGCTGTTCATACAGTGTCTACCTCACTGGAGGTCAGAGCTGGTTTAGGGCAAATGTCATAATACTAATACTGTTGTAATACCACCGTCAAGCTATCCTATATTTATTACATTTGTTTAGATTTTTTTATTTACCCTCTTATTCAATTGTATTTCAAGGTAGTTTCTGCAGTTCTCTTTGCTATAATTCATTATATACTTACAAACATCACAGGGGTATGACTCATGAGCTGCATGAAGACTGATCCAGATTAAGATTTTTTTTTTAATGTCTGCATAAATGAATCTAAAAGAACAATCGTTCCTTGTCTGTCTGGTTCTAATGAGAGTTCAGACAAATGACAAACCAGACATTTGTAGTTAGTTATCTAATGTTAGAATAAGCTTAAGTAATAAAGATTCCACAAGAAGCATAATTTTACTATGCAGATCTAGTCTATATCATCATAGCACACAAGAAATATCAAAATTGTACCACTCTTGAAATTTAAACATTGTTCTGTGAAGTACACTTCAAGAGTGCTTTTTCTTAACTTTTTATCCCTGTTTTCTAGAAATAATTGCACAGGATGGGTAACTTTTTTAAAAAAAATACGGTTTTCCTACCCTTTCTCTCATTTTCTTTAATTTGTAATCGGTAGATATGTTTTCTTTTGCAGCATTTCAGGGTTGACATTTAATTTAACAACAGGATGCTCTGTTTTTTCTTCAAAAGGGTAAGCAGCGCATGTAAGATTTAGTTGACCAGGCACCCTCAGCATGTTACTGGGGGGAAAACACCATGGCTACATCTACACTGGCATGATTTTCCGGAAATGCTTTTAACAGAAAAGTTTTCCGTTAAAAGCATTTTCAGAAAAGCGCGTCTAGATTGGCAGGACGCTTTTCCGCAAAAGCACTTTTTGCAGAAAAGCATCCAGGGCCAATCTAGACGCGCTTTTCCGCAAAAAAGCCCCGATCGCCATTTTCGCGATCGGGGCTTTTTTGCGGAAAACAAATCTCAGCTGTCTACACTGGCCCTTTTGTGCAAAAGTTTTTTGGAAAAAGACTTTTGCCCGAACGGGAGCAGCATAGTATTTCCGCAGAAGCACTGACGATCTTACATGAGATTGTCAGTGCTTTTGCGGAAATTCAAACGGCCAGTGTAGACAGCTGGCAAGTTTTTCTGCAAAAGCAGATGATTTTGCAGAAAAACTTGCCAGTCTAGACACAGCCCATTTAAAAAAGCCATGAGATACAATCACAGTACTTAGTGTGATAGCTTTCCTCTCTCTACCTCCCTTTCCTTTACCACAACAGTATAAAATCTCCTCTACAAAGATATATTATGTGCTGCAAAAAATTTCAGAACCAAATTAAATGATGTATGAGTATGTTCTAAAAACTTTGCAGGAGGGGAAAAAAACAAGCTGATGTCCTATGTTTGTCTCATGATCTTCTAGCTCAAATGTTCTTTATACATATTTTTAAAAAACTAGAGAATCTCAAAGTCAAGCTGTCTTTGTTTTGGCTTACTGGTAAGTAGTCTGCCATTAGCCGTAATGTAAATTTTGCTGAGCCACCTCAGACTCCTGTTATATTGACTGCATACTGGGAATAGAAATTTTTAAAAGCCCCTAATTTTATGAATAAAGCAAGCAATTTTGGATTTTTTATTCCACTGTGTATGTGAACTAGATTAGGGTTTAATCTCATTGATCCAAATAATTAGGGCCCTACCCTAATTCACAGCCATGTAAACCACCAGGAACCAATGAAATCTGGTCTCCTCCCAACAATTCTGGTCTTTTGTGTGCTTTTATATTAGACAGATTTCACAGAGGAGACCAGCGTTTCTCAAATTAGGGGTGCTGACCTTAAAAGGAGTTTCAGAGTTTTAGGGGGCTTGTGGAATTGCCACCTTACTTCTGTGCTGGCACTCCGAGATGTGTATATGGAGAGTGGTAGCTGGGCATCCAACTGTGAAGGCAGTTAGCAGTGCAGACATTATAGTATTTGCTACCCTTACTTCTGCCCTGCAGAGCTGGGCCCTCAGAAGCTGCCATTCTCCAGCTGCCTACGTCTGAAGGCAGCCCTGCCACCAGCAGCACTGCAGAAGTAAAAGTAGAAGGTTCTTCCTACAATAATCTTGCAAAACCCCGTGATGGGGCACTTTGGCCCCTCACTGTAGCCCAGACTGTGGGATGGGCCCAGCTGGCTCAAAGCACCCCCTTCCCCAATGCCTTGCTGGGCATGCTCACAGGTAAGCTGGAGTATAAAAGGCCGAGAGACAGATCACTCGGGTGACTGCTGAAGGGGCAGAACCTGGTGAGCCAACTCCAGAGCTGAAGGAGCACCCGCAGCCAATGCAGCAGCCACTATAGCCCCAGCGGCCAACGCCACAGCCCCGGCCACAGCCTGGAGGTACAGCGATGGGGAGACACGCAGGGTGGTAGGAAATGGTCCGGGGCGGGGAATTGAAACACTGAGTGCTCAGTGTGTTGCGGGGAGGGACCCTACGCTGAGCAAGCAGCGGACAGAGCCACTACCTGTAGGGCCCTGGGCCAGGACCCAGTGGAGTGGGAGGGCCCGGGTGCCCCTACCTCTCACTCTGCGGTGCTCCTACGCACAGGTAGTCCTCAGGCCATATTTACCCCAATAGAGGAGAGCACTACAAGGAGTAGGACTTAGGGTCGTATTTACCCCAATAGAGGGGAGTTCTCTACAGACCTGGCCGAATTGACCCCAATAGAGGGGCGCAATAAGGACTAAGCCCCTGGGCCATATCTCTCCCAATAGAGGAGAGTATGCCAAAGACTGGGCTGCAAGGCCGTATTGACTCTAATAGAGGGGCACCACAAGGACTCCGCCTTCAGGCTGTATTTACCCCAACAGAAGAGAGTGCTGCAAGGTCTAGGCCCCAGGGCCATATTTACCCCGATAGAGGGGAGTGGTACTAAGACGGGGCTTCTGGACAGTAGTGACCTCAACAAGGGGGGAGCGCCATAGGGTCTTAGGCTGCTGAGCTACATTAACTCTATAAGAGGAGGATATGGAACTCAGACTCCAACCATTGGGCTGTGCAGACCCTGATAAGTCTGGGGGAATTTTGGCTGTGGGGGTCCACTCAAGGGGAGCCTTCTCCTTGCCACCCCCACGACACCTTTTTTGGGTCAGGACCACTAGAACAGCAGTTCTCAAAGTGTGGTCTGTTGACTGGCTGTCTTGCAAGTGGGCAATAGAGCCAGGTTCAGCTCCTTCCCCCACTGCAGTGCCCCTCCCCCCAGGAAGGTTGGAGTGCCATCTTCCTGCTGCAGGGGAGAGAGGAGCCCCAAGCCTTGCAGGCTGGATCTAGTTTGCAGGGAGGAGCAAGTGGCTCTTTGTGCTGCCATCTTTCTCTCCCCTCCACCAGCTGAGGGAACAGCAGCACAGGGAAATGATGGCTGGAGGCTCTGCCCACAACTTCCATTGGCCAGAATCGCAGCCAATGGGAGCAGTGGGAGGTGGTGCTTGGGGATGTGTCTGGGAGCAGAAGGGTTGCAGAGCCAGGTAAGCATCCCCCAGCCTCCCCCCACACTCTGGGTATGTCTACACTACCCCACTAGTTCGAACTAGCGGGGGTAATGTAGTCATCCGCACTTGCGAATGAAGCCCGGGATTTGAATTTCCCGGGCTTCATTTGCATGAAACCGGCCGGCACCATTTTTAAATGCCGGCTAGTTCGGATTAGGCTTCTAATCTGAACTAGCTGTACGCCTTGTGGAACGCAGGAACGCCTCGTGGAACGCCGGCTAGTTCGGACTCCGTGCCGCGCGGCTACACATGGCACGGACTAGCTAGTTCGGATTAGGAAGCCTAATCCGAACTAGCTAGTCCGTGCCATGTGTAGCCGCGCGGCACGGAGTCCGAACTAGCCGGCATTTAAAAATGGTGCCGGCCGGCTTCATGCAAATGAAGCCGGGGAAATTCAAATCCTGGGCTTCATTTGCAAGTGCGGATGACTACATTACCCCGGCTAGTTCGAACTAGCGGGGTAGTGTAGACATACCCTCTGTCTGCTCCTGCATCCAGTAGGGCTGATAGCCACCGGGGGCCCCAGGAACAAGGTGGGAGGAGCGAGGGCAGTCAGCCCTTAGTACTGCTCTCCCCCCCCCCCCAAGCCGTCAAAGCCATGCGGGGTGGCACTCCGGTGCTTCTGCAGCAATTCAAAGGAACTATGGGGACCCTGTAAATAGCCAGGCCCCAGGACAATTGCCACTTTTGCCACCCCCACCCCCATGTTGCCAAGCCTGCCTGCATCCTACTTCCTACCCAGACCGCCAACCCTCTCCCCTCCTGCACCCACTTTGTCATCATGGATATTTCATGGAAAAGTTTGCATGGAGCGAGATGGGCGGCAGGCTAATGAAAACCACTGCGTTACAATTACAACACCATGAAATTTCAGATCTAAATAGCTGAAATAATTATTTGTAACTTTTAAAAGGCTTTGACCATGAACTTGACAACAATGGAGGTGAAGTTAGAAAGGCCCTACCTATAATGTTTACCATGATTCACCGCTCATGGAGACTGACCACTGAGTACACTTCCAGATTATGAATACAAGATGTTTTTGTATGAGTTCAAAGTAAGCTCTATGTGCTTCCTAGGTTTTATTTACACCAACAGAAGCTAAAAGTACAAATTGCCTTATCTGCAGTAAAATTCTACTGTAATTTAAAATTCGACATGTTAAAAAAGACACTTTTCTCCTATGAAGACAAAGTCAAACACGTGATCAGCATCATGTCATCTAACCCCATTCTATTCAACCATATTCAAGTATGGCAAAATTTTGTAATGCATACACAGCATAAGAAGGTATCAATTTTCAGAAGAAGACTGCATTAACTCATTTTTCAATTTTCTGCTAGTTTGCTAATTATCAATAACAGTATGTTTAAACAAAAGGCTGAGCAGGGGTAAACCCATATCTTCATAGTTATTTCTACAGTGAATTAAAAGAGATTCAGTTGTAAAAATAATGTCTATATGCAGACTCTGATGTTTCAAAATGACTTTATGATTTCACTGCAAGATGAAGAAAGAAGCTGGCCAGGGCAGAACCTTTTGAGGATGTGAAATAATTGAAGTAGGAGGAACACGATGTGGTAAATAAGTTACAGTGCTTTATTGGATTTTTAAAACCTTTTTTTCCCTAGGCCAACTCTACAAGTTCTATAAATAACAGGAAAAAAAACCAGATCTAAAGTCAGTATTAGATAAGGCTATAACTTTTTGAGATAACAAGGGTTAAATGTGTTCTGACCATTGAACAAAAAGTACCAGGTAAAGTCCTGTTCATGGTGTGCTTATAAGCCCAGCAGGAGCAAAGCTCAGTTGTGTTTTTTGGGGCAGTGGAAGAAGGAAGTTTCATTAATGTGGATAACAGCAAAGAAGGACGCAAGGTGTGGTATGAGGAGAAACTGCAGGGACAGATGAATGGTAATGCTTCAATTCCTATAGAGGTTAGGAACAACCCTTATTTGGGAATTTCAGGTTCTGCACCACTGCACATATCAATAAGACTAGAACATCAGACATTTCTTCCTTCAGAACTCTCTTCCTCACCAGATTCTATAAGATTTAAAATTCTTGGGGTTCTTAATATTTTGCACTGACTTTGCCACATAATTAGGTTAAATACAACCAGAAGTAATGCTTTTGATTTAAAGTTCTAGCGTACATTACTAACAAAACTTTGTCAGCAATGAACAAAAAGATTGTGTCGTTCTTAGGGATACAACTAGTCGGCTATCCGATAAGCAAATGATCATTGTCAACACGCTAGTTAACTAGTCGCTCTCTTCTCCTCCTCTCCCCCCCCTCCCGCTTGCTGCCTCTATTAGAAAGAGGCGGGAAGAAGAGAAGAGGAGGTGTTTCAAAGAAGCAGCACCATGTGTAGCCTGGAGTCTGCTGCTCTGAAATGCCACATGCAGCCCGGGGCCAGCTGGGAGTCCCCAGCTGGCCCAGGCTGCACACAGCGTTTCAAGGTGGCAGCACCGCATGGAGTCTGGGGTCAACTGGGAACTCCCCTGATGACTCCAGGCTCCATGCAGCGCTGCCACTTTGAAATGCTGCATGGAGCCTGATGCCAGGCTCCCCATAGTGTTTCGAAGCGGCCGCACCGCATGGAACCCGGGGTCAGCTGGAGACTCAGAGTCCACTTTGAAGCACCACAGGGAGCACGGAGCCAGCAGAGGACTGCTTGAGCAGGGGACTGCAGCGCTTTGAAGTGTTTGAAGCAACCCTGGGGCTGTTGCTACACTTCAAAGGCAGAGGTGCCCTTATCGACTAATTGAATAGTTGATGTAAATTGCATTGACTATTGGATCAGTCAATTAATTGAAATTTTACATCCTTAGTTGTAAAGGAAGCGTTGATACACACACAGCAAAAGAGAGGCTTCATCAATTCCAGAGGTTGTTCAAAATCTCAGAGCATACTGCATAAACACCAGAGGAGAAATCACATCAATCTAGGAAAATTGCACTTGACTAGCCAAGCAAAAAATTTGTAAAACAAATAGCCAAAACCAAAAGTATGTAGCACACCATCACAAGTAGACAAAAAAAGAAAACATGAGAGAAGGAACACTGGTTTGGCAACCTCTGCCAATTTGAAGAGGAATGCTTTAGTTTTAAGCCAGTATCTTGAGTCTGAGATCAGACTGGGGGGGGGGGGGGGATCTTTTCACCAAAATGTAGGAAAAACTTCAGTACATTTTAGACACAGCTGATCTAAATCCTCTTGGTCACTAGCATAAATTGGCCCTACTGTACTCATTTGAAATGACTAATATATACTAGCTGATGTACCCAGCATTGCTCAGGTCTATAATTGAAGGATTTTTTTAAAATAAATGAAAAATAAACGTGTTATTTCAATGATTATATTTTTTGAAAATGAAGGCTGGAGTGAGAGTTCAGGGGTGAGGAGGGGCGTGGGGTGGACAACTTAGAGCAGAGATTAGGGCAGGTGGGAGGTGCATGACTTAGGGCAGGGGGCTCAGGATGGGGGTGCTAGAAGAGGGTGTACAGGGCCACCTGTGGCAGAAAGGAGTTGCTGCCGGAGCAGTGCCACCCTTCCAAGGGACCAGGATAGCTCTCCCCTGCCAGCAGACCCTCCCCAAATGTTCTCTCCTGCAGCCTGTCTGAGGGAGACCAGGCTCTGGAGGCTGCCGTCCCCCTCCAGTAGCCTATCTGTATTTGTGGGGGGGGGGGGCACGTGCATGCAAGTGCCCAGGGGCTGCTCCCCTCCTGTAGCAAACTCCCTCCCCCTACCACCACACACACACACACACACACACACACAGAGCCTGTCTGAGGGTGAGAGCCCCCGGCCTCCAGTGACCCATTGTCTGCAGGCTATTGGGGAGAGGTTCGGTTCTGGGGGCATCCCCTGCTCCAGCTGCTCCCCTCCCCCCAGCAGCCTGCAAACTGGAGAGGGGACAGGCTCTGGGGGTTGCCCCCCCTTGTCCAGCACTCCACTCCAGAGCCTGCAGGCTCTCTTTGAGAGAAGTGGGCTGGGGGGCTCCTTCCTGGTATGCTGGTAGGCAAGATGGCAGAGCCCCAGCCCTGCTGGCCACTCCTGGTGCTGCAGCTGTCCCCAGTGGTCACTCTCAGTATCGCATCCCTCCTATTTCTGTGCTCCTCCCTTTCACATTCTTCCTCTCTGTCCCCTCCCTTTCCGTATTACGGGAAATAGTCCCATTCCTGGCACATTACATTTTCCAGGCACAACCAAACCCTGACCATGTTTTAAGTTAGGGTAGAGGAAGCTGCATACCAAATTTGGTGATCCAAGCTCTTGCAGTTTAGCAAGAGTTCTTGAATGAACGGAAAGACAGACACACACAGACAAAGAGCTCACTCAATTTATTCTTCTGCTCAGTTTCATCCCAGCATTCCTATTTACATCATGCCTCAGACCTTCTCTAAAGAAAAGCTACATTTATTCTATGACATGTATCTTTCAGTTACTTATAATCAATATTGATCATCAGTTAGCAAAGCTATATTTACTCTTCCCCATTTAAGCCAGGCCATACAGACCTTTATTTTTATTTTATGTAGCCTTTAACAAAATGGGAAGAAATTCAGAATCTGTCTGGTAGTGAATTTCCCAGAACTGTATAAGTATTCTATGTGCAGTCTCACCAGTGCTGCACAGACATCAGTTCTCTACTTCATGACATAATGTCTTTGCAGACAGCTGAAAATAGCTTTTGCTTTCTTTTCCACATATCAAATTGCAAGCACCTACCCAATTTCTATCCACTATCACTGTAGATACTTTTTGGCATTATGTTTTTCCTAGAATCTTCAACTGAATATCTATGTTTACAAATATTTTTCTCTAGATTTACTGGCTTTCATTTTCTAGTTTAATTTCATAGCTCAGGGTTTAGGTCCCTAAATTAGTGTAATCCCTATTATGGGCCATCTCTAGTGCAGCTACAATTTGGAAAATGGTTCCTAACATAATTAGATTTAGTCTAAACTGGCCAGTGCAAGCATGTAGTACTCTTATTTTAAAATTACTCAGCATGAGTTAGATTCATATGCTTATTTTAGCTAGAGAAATTATTGCCCTGTTTTACTTCTAAGATAATTTTTAGGTATTAGCATGATGCTCAAAACAGAAGTAGAAAAGTAGTTTACCCAAGTCTGTCCCACTTACAGTCAGAAAAGCTACCCTATGGGTGTCTTCCTAGAAGCATTTCAGGGATCCCAAGTCCAAGGGGGAGGGCAAGGAGAGACACTTGTGGTTTGGGTTGCTATAGCCACAGGACACTTAGCTTTCCAATGAATGAATCAACAGAAAAACACACACAGACCCCTCCCTTCTTCACCAAAGGCAAGAGTGGAAGATGGGTTGCTAGGAAACATCACACAGAAGATTGGAGCTCTTTGAAATTAACATAGCTGACTTCTCTCACTCCCAGGAGCCTCTTCTATTCAAAACCATTTATTAGGAAGATGGCTTGGAAAAAGGCTGCAAAAGAAATAAATACTAAAAGAAGAAACAGCAGAGCAGTAATCCGTATTTCCAATTAACTGGAATAAACAGAAAGGAAACAAGGTCATTCAGTTAAAAAAAACCCACTTTAGGGAGAAATAAAAGATACAAAATGACAGGAGTCTGAAATGGTTCATGTGGATCAAAGAGAAAACAATATTTAATTCATCTGAGAAAGGTACATATAAGCAACACTTACCCAACAGACTCTGTATAATCACAGAATTTTTTTTATCTTGGGATTTAAAGGTTTCTTTCTCTACCTTCTTCATAAAAAAACAAAAAAAATCTTATCCTTAAGACATTAAGGACTGGAAGGTTCAGGGATTCTTAATGGAAAATTGGAAGCCTTTTATCAAGATTGCCAATATAAAATTACACAGCCCTTTTTAATAAAGGCAAGAAATTATAACTATCTGATGAAGTGGGTTTCATCCACAAAAGTTCATGACATAATACATATGTTAGTCTCTAAGGTGCTACAGGACAGCTTGTTGTTCTCGTGGTCTCAGTTCAGTTCCTAGCAACTGGTGTTTACATCTCAAAAATGCCATGACCAAACCTTCCTTAATCCCTCCCTGTTTCATTAGAAAGAGCAAAGATTAAATGGACGAGGTGGGTGAAGTAATATCTTATAGTGAACCAACTTCTGCTGGTGGGGGGATGACAAGATTTTGAGCTTACACAGAGCTCTTCAGGTTTTGAAAACACACTCAGGGTATGTCTACACTACAAAGTTAGTTCGAACTAACGGACGTTAGTTCGAACTAACTTTAATAGGTGCTACACTAGCGCTCCGCTAGTTCGAATTTGAATCGAACTAGCGGAGCGCTTAGTTCGAACTAGGAAAACCTCATTTTACGAGGACTAACGCCTAGTTCGAACTAGCTAGTTCGAACTAAGGGCTGTGTAGCCCTTTAGTTCGAACTAGTGGGAGGCTAGCCCTCCCCAGGTTTCCCTGGTGGCCACTCTGGCCAACACCAGGGAAACTCTATGCCCCCCTCCCGGCCCCGGACCCCTTAAAGGGGCACGGGCTGGCTACGGTGCCCGTGCCAGGTGCAAGCCTGCCAGCACCCAGCTAGCAGACCCTGCACCTGGCACGGCACAGAGCCACCCACCCGATGCCCCCCAGCCCACCCCCTCTTGCCGGGACCAGGCTGGCGGCTCCCGGGAGCTTGCCCTGGACCGCAAGAGGCGGGCACCTTCCTGGGCTAGTGCGGACATCGTGGACCTCGTCCACGATCTCCGCACTAGGCACAGGAAAGTGGCCGTCTAGGGCAGGAGAGCTGCCAGCCTGGCCACCCAGGACCAGGTGTGCATGAAAATCAAGGGGGTCCACTGAGACCCCCGACACTGAGCCCTGAGCTTACAATGGCCGTCCTGGGTCAGACCAAAGGTCCATCTAGCCCAGTAGCCTGTCTGCCGACAGAGGCCAACCCTAGGGACCCTGGAGGGGATGGACCGAAGACAATGACCAAGCCATTTGTCTCGTGCCATCCCTCTCCAGCCTTCCACAAACTTTGGGCAGGGACACCACTCCTACCCTCTGGCTAATAGGACTCCATGGACCCAACCTCCATCACTTTATCTCACTTCCCTTTAAACTCTGTTCTAGTTGTAGCCTTCACAGCCTCCTGCAGCAAGGAGTTCCACAGGTTAACTATTTGCTTTGTGAAGAAGAACAACTTTCTCTTACTAGTTTCAAGCCTGCTACCCATTCCTTTCCTTTGGTGTCCTCTAGTCCTTCTTTATGGGAACTCAGGAAGAACTTTTCTGAATGCACCCTCTCCACCCAACCCCTGCTTTTAGAGACCTCTATCCTGTCCCCCCTCCGTCTCCTCTTTTCTAAGCTGAACAGTCCCAGTCTCTGTAGCCTCTCTTCATCTGGGACCTGTTCCCAACCCCTGATCATGTTAGTTGCCCTCCCCTCTCCCAGCCTTTCTCTTCCCCTCTCCCACCTCCTTTTCCCAGTCTCCCCCAGTTTTTTTTCAATAAAGACAGAGTCAATGTTGGAAGAAACGTTATCTTTATTTTGTACATCAATAAGAAGGGGGGCTAAGGAAGGGTAAGTGGAAGGAGGTGAGGGAGGAATGGGGTATGAGCCCCCGATGGGGAGGACTGGGCTGGCTCTGCGGGCTTCTGGGGGTGGAAGCTCTCCTGCAGCCCCCCAATTACTCCCTCTCCCCAGATGGCAGCCTGCGGCAAGTGCAGCTGGGCTGATGGCCGAGTGGTGTGATGTGCCCAGTGTGGGCACTCAGGGCACTCCAAGCCAGAACTTCTTTGCAAGCGGGGCACCCCTTAGAACTGTGTGTCCGGGGTGGGGGTCGGGACCCTTTAAGCGCAGCCCTCGGCTAGCCTGAGACAGCATCTCCATGCTCTAAGTCCTCCTTTTATGCCCTGCCGGCACTGCTTCCGGCCATCCTTAAGCCCTGTTCAGAGTCCACTCAATGTGGACTTGCTAGTTCGAACTAGCAAAACGCTAGTTCGAACTAGTTTTTAGTTCTAGACGCGTTAGTTCGAACTAGCTTAGTTCGAATTAACTAATTCGAACTAAGTTAGTTCGAACTAACTTTGTAGTGTAGACATACCCTCAGTGACATAGCTAAATACAAGGTGAAACAGATTGTTTAGCACAAATTGTTAACTCATACTTCAAGCTCTGTCTTTCTCCCATTAGAAGTTGGGCTACTAAAAGTTACTGCCTCAGCTATCTTGTATTTCTAATATCCTTGAACCAACATGGCTGCCACAAAGCTATATACAGAGATTAAATGGATACAGAAACAGAACTACTCTTGCCTCCTTTGAAGAGAAAGGTATCTTCTAAGTAGCATCATAAAATATACTATTCAGTTTTCACTTTTATCTTAAAAATGTAGTGGTGATCCAGCTCCCACTAATGCAAATGCAGAGAAGCTCAGGCTGGCAGAACTAGGCTGGGTGTGAGAAAGTAGATGAATCTGTGGCTCACTTTCATTGAGTCATGGTCTATATCTACACTATCAAAAATAAGACCTGTGATGTAGGGCCCTACCAAATTCACGGCCATGAAAAAGATTTCATGGACTTTGAAATCTGATTTTACCCTATACTATACATATTTCAAAGGAGAGACCAGCATTTCTCAAATTGGGGGGTCCTAAAACAAAAGGGTCTTGCAGTGGGGTTGTGGTACTGTCATCCTTCCTTCTGAACTGCAATCAGTGCGGAGGAGCTGGGGAGGGGCAGCTATTGACCAAGCATCCAGCTGTGAAGGCAGCACTGCCCCCCCGCAATAACACAGAATAAAGGTAGCAGTACCGCAATTCTCTCTACTATAATCTTGCAATACCTCAGCCAACACACACAACTCCTTTGTGGGTCAGGACCCCTACACCATGGAATTTCAGAATTTAAAATAACGAAAATTATTTTTAAAATCCTGTGACCGTAAAATTGACCAAAATGGGTTGTGAATTTGCTAGAGTTTTATTAGTTAGTACATTCTGGTGCAGTTCTGATGGTGATACCAACCGTGGAAGCTGTAGAGTGTCCTGGTCTGCTTATAAGCCTTTTACCATGTCATCTATCCCTGTTAGACAACACACTAATAACAATACCTAAGTCACATTTAATATTACATCTTTAACCACTTCTACCAGCAGTACAGTTGCATTAGTGAATTATAGATTTTACTTTTACCAGTGATGACAAAGCCAGGAGTAAATATACTACACTGTAAAACACATCTCTGAGTATACTACTGTAAGATCTGTGTGGCAATCAATATTGTTCCATCTGAGCAGAATAAATCGTTCACTAATGACACCATGGGCCAACTCTTCCACAAGGCTGCAGCTTTTCTTCACCCATGATCTACAGGATTTGAAGGCTGAATACCTTCCCTTCCTCTGTAGCCCTCCCAAACACCGCCTTCAATGAAAACTGCCAGAGGAAACTCTACAAAGTTAACTTTTCATTTCCTGTGGTCTGTCCCTCACCCACAGATTTTACCACAAAATGCCTTGATACTACTAGTTTAAAAAAAGTAAACTTGAATATGGTACCCAATTATGTAGGATATACATCCTTAACAGACTTTTTCAAGTGTCATGTCTTTTATGAAACTTACTAAATGTCAACATATGAAGCCAGAATTACTTAAGGAAACTGAAACTGGTAATTTTAGCAAGTTAATTACTGTTTTAAAAAGTTCACTTTTCTTGCCAAAATAGCTTTTTTGAGAAAGATAAACACAATACGCTATTTGAAGATACAATGCTATAGTATAAGATGTTATACCCAGTCACGAGAAAAGTATTCAGGACCTACTAATTAGTCAGTCTTCCTCATTTATGGGATAAAAATATTCTTATAGGATAGCCAGTACCTTTTGTACAGAGTACAAAATCTTTGATTGCCATACCCAAGACTATCTCTGTATAAAATATTTATAGATTAAATGAGACAAACCATAATTTGTTACACAGGCATAACGAATAGTTTTAGAGGGACGTGCTATACAAATGGATGGACATTAAAAAACAGAAGCGACGAGGAGTCCTGTGGCACCTTATAGACTAACTGAAGTGTAGGAGCATAAGCTTTCGTGGGCAAAGACCCACTTCGTCAGATGCATGTAGTGGAAATTTCCAGAGGCAGGAAATTTCCACTACATGCATCTGACGAAGTGGGTCTTTGCCCACGAAAGCTTATGCTCCTACACTTCAGTTAGTCCATAAGGTGCCACAGGACTCCTCGTCGCTTTTGCAGATTCAGACTAACACGGCTACCCCTCTGATACTTAAAAAACAGAAGTATTTCAAAATGAAATACTTCTAGTTAGAGTATTAGTAATATTTTTCACAATTGGAAATATTGATTTTCCTACTATTTTGAAATCAATTATTTAGATATATTTAACCAAATATTACAAACAATATTCTTTGTTACTAAATACTACATTTCAATGAAAAGGTAATTTTCATTCAAAACCCATATCTACTGCTTTTTCAGTTTAACCATATACAGTCGTTCAGTTAATGTGAATATAAAATAAAAACTCCATTTACAAATATCTCTGTAACAGTGTTAAAGCAGCAATCTTAGGGTAAGTTTTAAAAGTAAATTTGCTAGAACTGAGAAAACTTAAGTAATCACTAAAGATGTTCTTTGCTCTCCATTAATTAAGGATAGTTTGTGGTCTTTAGTGATGAACAAGAACACTGACTTCCAGAAAAGGAGAGAAAATTACACTGGAGTTTAACATGCTGTGCCACAAATGACAGTACCTAAGAGGCATTGCCTTGTTCTTGTTCCATTCATTCCCTGCCTTTTCTCTGATCAGAATTTGTTATATACTCAGGAAGGATAGGAAATTGGTCTGTTGTATTTAAAGTATTTTGACTTAAAAAACCCCACATTATTTACAGTGAACAGTTTGGGATGCATGTCTTATCTTCCAAAAACATTTTAAAATTATATTTGAAACATTTTAAAAATGTATTTGAAACTTTTTGATAGTAAATAAATCATCACTAGCAGAAGACAGATGAATATTCCAGTTGTGGGTGAATCCATTTGAGAGAAGCGTACTTAATCAGTCAACTGTGGCCTTCACTGTAGCTATCTGTATTTCCAGATGTCACTTCTTCACATAGCAAAAGTAGTATTTCTTCTTGTTGTGGAACAGGACTTTAAGATTAGTTATTTGTGTACAGTTTAAAGATAGTATGTTCTAGAAGATAGCAATGGAAATCACTTGTCATCTAGTTTCTTGTCTAGTACAAAATTGTAATTCATACACACTATTTCTTCTTTAGTTTATTAAATCCCAATGTACGAAAGTCGCCTCTGCTGGAAAAAAGATAAATCCACAAGTCGGAAGAAAGAATGCCTTCTATCCTTGACGGGTAACTCTCTCTCTCTCTCTCTCTCTCTCTCTCTCTCTCTCTCACACACACGGCTCCACAAATAATACAATCTACTTGCCCATGGCGAGTAGATTTCAACCCGGAAGAGCCGGGTTCGGGTGATCTGCGCATGTGCAGAACGAGCTGCACATGTGCAGATCGCCGGACAGTGCGGCTGGTGAGCAGGGCTTGCCACGGTTCGGCGAGCCCTGTATGTACACACATACTCATATACAGGGCTTGACAAACGGTGGCAAAAGCTGCTCCCCAGCCCCACACTGCGCATGTGTAAGAGCCGCGTTGCACATGCGCGTGCTGCCGGTAAACAGGGCGTGCGGCTGAAATCGACTCGCCATGGGCGAGTAGATTCTATAGTTTGTCAAGCCCCGTATATATATATATATATAAAAATAATGAGATCTAAATGATCTGTACAGTATTTCTAATATTTACATACTGATGTGACCTTTCTTCACTGTACTATCCAATTCATACATTTTCAAAACTGAATAAAACTTCAGAGATCCATACAAATAAAGTTCAAGTCCTTAAAGATGCACGGGCCTTGTCAAGTATTTCCTTTCTGATTTTTGGGTAGTTTGGGTGTGCTTTTAGGACCTGTTAAAGACAAACACAGTTTAAAACTAGTTATAAAGCAGCCTAAAATGTACTGTCATCAGTTATTTCAGTCATCATTTTGAGCTTCATTTTAAATCTTCTGATAGTCTGTAGCACCTTAATTTTGTTTATAAATACATATGATATTCTATAACAGCAGATCTACAAAAGTAATAAATAGCTGTATCAAACACTATCTTGTCCCTTCCACCCATCATATGGACTTTGGGGAAAACTTCAAGGAGAAACTAAACAGCAACTCCAGCTAGCAGGAGCACCTGCAGAAGCAACCAAACACAGACCACTGGACATTCAGAGAACTTTCTAGTTTTCACTGGATTTTCTTTGCTCTGTGCTGATTGGCTATTTGTGCCAGCCCCCTCTCTCTGCTTTCTAATGGGATGTGTCTGCTCTGGAGCTGGAAGGTGTAATTTCCAGTTTGAGGAAACATCTGTATTAATGCACAATATGGCAGCACAGGCAAGCCACTCAAGTATGTGCCTAGACTAGAGCAGTGTTTCTCAATCAATGGTATGAGTACCCTTGGGGTACTCGAGAGAAGTCTGGGGGGGTATGTCAACACAACTGAAATTTGGAAAAAACTGAATTTTTATTAAATTTACAGCGCTTTATTATTTTTGCACTTTTTACACCCAAAAATGTCATCATCCACCCGGCTACGATTAAGTTGTTTAAACAAATGTGTTGCAATGGTAGAAAAAATTGTGTGTGTCTGAAAACTGTAGGTACTGGGGGTACTTACCATATTTTTTAAAGGGGTACTTTATAAAAAATGGTTGAGAAACACTGGACTAGAGTGTTGGACAGGATTGTTATTAGGGCACCTAGCCCATCCCACCGCTCTAACACAATCCATATCTCTCCTTCACTCCACCGCAGCCCCTTCCCCTCTTCTCTGCTGCACTGTCCCCCTCACATCCTTGTCCTTAATATCTCCTCCCTTTACTTTTCTTTCCATTTAGCTCATCCCTTCCTAAGTATCTGCCCCCACCCAAAACAAAACAAAAAGCTTTAACATGAGCTTTGCTGACACTGTTCACTTGGCTTCTCCGCTATATTCCTTTCTTCAGTCCTGTGGATCTTGACAGCTTAACTCCTTGGGGCATGGACTGTCTGCTAATCAATTCAGTGAATAGTAGAGTAAGACCCGATCCTGTTCACAGGCTCTGGGGAGGCCACATACTTGTCTGAGCTGGGGGAAGGTGGGGGCGGGATGTCCTCCCACTGCTGGAAGCAGGCTGGGGACAAGGGTGCCCGCACACAGACTGAGGAGTGCCTCACAAGGGCATGCCTGCCCGCTTGAGGCACCACCTGCTTCCGGGGACAGCGCTGCCAAGTGCTGGTGTGTGTGCGGCCCCCATGGAAGGCCAGGCTGCTCCAGGCCACTCTCCCACCCATGGGATCCCAGTGTGGCTGGACACTTCCCATGTCTGCTTTTACCGGGGGCGGGGAGAGGAGGAGGAGGGGGAGAACATGGTCCCCTCGGCACCTCTTGGCCACTGTTAGGGAGGGTCTGCTGTCCAGGCCACATACGGCCTTGTTCCTGGGACATCACCATCCTGTGCCCCAAGGACTGTTGCTCTCAGCTCACAGAGGAGGGCAAGGCCTCAAGGATACTTTCTGCAGGGATGACTGACCACCTCTCCCTCTTTATTCTTCATAGCCAGACCAACCATGATTAAGGGGCAATCACCAGCAGGCGAGCCAGCCGCCTGACACTGAAGGTGCCGCAGGTGCCAGAGGGTCCATGAGGACCTCATGAGGGGACACATGGCTGTCCTCTGGGACATGCAGCAGACCCTGGCCCAGAAGGTCTGGGATGACGCCCAATGGCAGACCCAAATGTGGACCGAGCTAGTGCAGAAAGGCTGCAACGTGTGTGCCACCATCCAGGAGATGATGGCATACCCAGCTCCTGTCCCTGCTGCCTCCCCCAGCCACGCCTGATGCCGCTCCAGCTCCCCCTCCTGCTTATCCCCCTGTTGTCTCCTACCCCTGAAGTCGCTGAGGTCCCTGGATGTGAGGTGGAACTTCTAGCCTGAATATCTACCAAAATTATGAGACTGAACATATTTCTATAGCTAAATGCTACATAATTTGTAATTTCTGAATCTGAAAAATACAGAAGTAACTCAATGTCTAAAAGAAAGCTATTGTAGAGCACACAGTTAAAATATGAATTAAAAGTTTACCTTATGACAAATATCAATTGCTTCAACGTATCTCTTTGCTTTCAAGTAATTAAATGCCAGCTTGTATCCTGTAAGCAGTACAAATTCCTGTGACATATTATGCTTAAAATTAAATTAAGACTAAAACATGACATTCAAATCGTGAATATCCCAATGGTCAAGTTTACTTAAAAGAAAAAAGTTGGAATAACTGTTTGCTAAGTTGTCTCCAAAACACCCCTCTGAAACAGATAACTCTAAAATGAGTTTTGAAGGCATTTTAAAATTAAATAACTTATCACCAGCTATATTTATAAACAGAAAAGAAAATTTACATTCTAAAATATAAAGTGATAACCCCTAAGTCATCACATCATCCTTCTTGACTTTTCACACTGGGCTAGGAGTCACTACTTTGAAACCACCCTTTTGATAGCTTAGTTATATTAGGTAAGGACGCAAAACTAAAAAAAAAATCCATAATAAGAACAGAAAACTTGTTTAGCAGATTATTTTCTTGGTGGAACTCACTTTTCCCACAGTCAACATCTTTGGGCTGTGCCCCTTGCAGGAAACATTAGATGTAGTTAACATTTGTCTCTGGGGTTATGTCTACACTTCAGGGTTTTTGTG
Source organism: Pelodiscus sinensis (assembly GCF_049634645.1). Classification (NCBI taxonomy): domain Eukaryota; kingdom Metazoa; phylum Chordata; order Testudines; family Trionychidae; genus Pelodiscus; species Pelodiscus sinensis. Next base: position 37,251,647 of record NC_134717.1, read on the forward strand.
CAAAAACAGCTGAGCATCCACACCTCAAGCGTGTTTTTGTGCAAGAAAATCTACAGTCAATCGACAGAACAGAGGGCTTTTTGCAGAGTAGGTATCCCTCCCTCTATGAGGCATAACACTCCTTTTTGCACAAGAGTTCTTGCACAAAAAGGTGCGTGTGGACATTCCACAGGGGTTTCTTGCGCAAAAAGCACCTATCACAAAAAGCACAGGTGCTCTGATAGCCATTCTGCGACTGGCTATCAGAACTTTCTTGCACAAGAGTGTCCATGTAGTATGGACACTCTCTGGCTACATCTACACTGGGTTCCTTTGAAGTAGGAATAAGACCCTCCGGAAAAGGGCACTTTTTCCGGAGGATCGGGGCCAGTGTAGACGCTCTTTTCCGGCTTTTTTAAAAGCCGGAAAAAAGCGGCGGACATTTTTATTTAAATGCCGCGGGGGATATTTAAATCCCCCGCGGATTTCCCTACGACGACTGGTGAAATTTACATGCCCCTTCCGGAAAAGGGGCCAGTGTAGACGAGCCCTCTTGGTTTTTGAGGTGTGGACACGCTTTTGTGCAAGAACTCTTCTGTCAAAGGCTTCTTGCGAAAAACCGTGCAGTGTGGACAAAGCCTGGGGCACAAGGATTTGGCCACACCCCTTCAGTCCTCACTTCTCTTTACTATTGCTATAGAATTTGAGGTGTTCTACGGTTCTTCAGAATATTTCTCCACAGATAAAGCATCTGTCTTTTGCCTACCCCATTTTGTCAGGTATAACATGACAGCTGGGGAAGGGGGAAGGAATACAAGGCCAATAGAAAGGAACTAAAGGGTCTGACCTTGTTGAAAATCAATCCCCCCCTCTCCCTCTCCCTCTCCCTCTCCCTCTCCCTCGACAAACCACTGTTTCTACAGCCAGTGGCTCCATGCGCCCTATTCACCGGCGCTGCGTGCATGCGCAGTGCTAGTCTGGTGCATGCGCAGTGCGGGGCTGGCGAGTAGCTCTCACCGCAGTTTGTCGAGCCGTGTGTGTGTGTGTGTGTGTGAAAATTCTTGTTACCTAAAGAAAAGAAGAACGGGGAATGTTCTGCATACTGCTGCCACAAGAAAATGTTGAAAACAGTGCTTGCATTGCTTAAGACAGGAAAGCTGAAATGCTGTTCTTTCTCTGAAAGCAGAGAAGCTGCTAAAAGGACACAAGGAATAGCAAAGATCCATAATGACATGGGGACTAGTCTGATATTTTCAGGAAAAGAGGCATAGCCCAAATATCTCCATTTGGGGTTGAGGGCAGAACCCAGAAGTAAAGTCTATGGTAAATAATTTCCAAGAGAGCCATAAGGAAGTCTGTAGATCTGAACATTCTCTGTAAAGCTACCCTACATAAGCAAATGGATAAAAGCTGACCAGTGTGTACACTGCACCGTTATTTTGCGGATAGCTTATTCCCAAATCTGTAAATCTCATTCTACAAGAAATAACGCCTATTCCGAAATAGCTATTTCAAAATAAGGCGTGTGTAGATGCTCCACTGTTGCTATTCCAAAATGGCCCCTCACCAGGGCCATTCTAAGTTATTCCTCTCCAGTGCCTCCTGGGCTTCTAAACTGAGAGAGCACGTCTACATTAGGGAAGCCTGCTTCAGACTAATTTTGAAGCTTTCCTGCAGTGTAGATGTGCTTTTTCAAAATAAGCTATTAGAGTATTTCTTCCGGAATAGTTTATTTTGAAATAAGCATGCACTGTAGACATGCCCTATGTCAGCTGAAGTTTCTACCACTTTTTTTAGTATTAATTCTACTGCCCGAGTATTCTAAACTTGGTATTTGTGTACATAATGAGAAATAGAAGCATATACCAATATTTTCAATTGGCCATGATTCAATTGTATACAAGGTCATATCTATTTTAGGCTTTTTTAAGACGCCGTGGTATGGTATCTAGATGCCAAATGACTTCATAAGTTTGCATGTTTGCTCCACCCATGATCCCAAAATATTTCAAGAAAATTCAAGGGCAAATTCTATGCTGACCTCAATGAAATCAACACTTCATTTGGGTCTTTGTCTATTGACGTAGCTTCTTCAAAATGTGATTATTTGAGCTGAAACTTTATGCCACCATCCAGGCCAGCCCCTCACAACCTGGAACCCGTAGATTTTATTCTCCGTTCCATATTTTCTCTTCCTAGGAAAAGATCTTCAAGGAGCTTTGGCGAACGACGGTTACCATTTGAATAAACTAAAAAAACCCCAACAAATAGTCTTGCAGCACCTTAGAAACTAGCAAATAAATTAAATGGTATCATGAGCTTTCATGAAAGTTCATGATACCATCTACTTTTTTTTTTTTTTAGTTTCTAAGGTGCTGCAAGACTGTTGGGGGTTTTTTTTAGGTTTATTCTATTATAGACTAACATGGCTAGCCCTCTGAAACTTTTGGTTACCATTTGATCATTCTTGTTTATTGCTAGTATGAAAAATGAACATTTTGGTAATCTCATTATCTTCAGAGAAATATGTTCCCAACTTCCAATCTGACTTCTTTTTCTATTTGGTTTCTTTTTTAATCTTTAGGACCTTTAACAGCTTTTCTTGGTGCACTGTGACCTCCCCTATTTTCTGTAGCCAAGCACATACAGGGGTACCAGGAATTATTTTAGATAACCTGCCTAAAATATGGTTACTCATCTTTGTAACCATTGTTTTTTCAGATATGTTTCTCATATCTATTCCAATTGGATGCATGCACTCTGGATCCATGGTTGCCAGAAAATATTTATCCTATCTGCTATCCTTTGGGTCAGCAGTGGAGCCCCATGGAGTTGTGCCGGTGACCTTGCTGACTCAATAGCCGCTTAGTTCCTTCTTGCCAGATACTTCGACAGTACTGGAGGTTAGTGGGTATGGAATAGATATAAGCAACACAACTCAAAGTATAACCAGTACAAAAGTGAGTAACCATTTTTTCTTTTGAGTGTTTGCTCATATATATTCCAACAGAGGTGATTCACAATCTAGGAGTGAGAGGTCAGTGTCAGAGCATGATTGACTCAAGGAATGCAGAACCAAAGGCCACTTCCTGTCTAGACTGTTGCACGATGGCATAGTGCAATATGAAGGCACGTACTGAGGATCATGTCACGGCTCTGCAGATTTCCTGGTGGGGCACCAGAGACAGGAAAGCTGCTGAAGAAGCGTGTGCTCACAGAGTGCGCTGTAAGATGCGGTGGGGGGACCTTAACCAGATCTAACACATGCAGATACACACTGATCCAAGATGAGATGTGGTGCAAAGAGACAGGTAATCCCTTTACACTATCTGCCACCGTCACAAATAGCTGTGAGTACTTGTGAAAAGGCTTGGTCCGGTCGATGTAGAAAGAAGTGAGGTCTCTGCTCCCACGAGTGCTGGTGAACACAGAGAAAAATTAACTGTCCATTGTGGAAATTGGAGTGCAGTTTCGGAAGGAAGGCCAAGAGAGGGTGAAGCTGAACCTTGTGCTTGTGGAAGACAGTACATGGGGGTTCCAATTTCAGGGAGTGAAACTCCGATACCCCCTGAGCAGAGGTAATTGCAACCTGAAAGGCCACCTTCCAGAAAAGGTAAAGCAGAGAGCACATGTCCAGAGGTTCAAAGGGAAGATCCATGAGTGCTGAGAGGACCAAGTTATCCAGGCAGGGACAGGATACTGAGCCAGCATATGAAGTCTATAACCTTGAGGAAGTGCCCAATGAGGGAGCTCAAGAATACAGAGCAGCCAGCCTCTCTATGATGGAAAGCCAAGATGGCCATTACGTGTACCTTCAACCATGAAATCACTAAGCCTTGCTGCTTCAGGGACATCAGGTACTCCAACACCTTAGGCTCAGATGCGGATAGAGGGTTTAGTCTGCACTACAGGCACCAACACGAAAAATTGCTTCGACCTGGCAAAGTAAGTGAACCTAGTAAAGGGCTTCCTGCTGCTAAGAAGGACCTGCTGAACTTGATCTGATCAGGACACAAAGCCTCCACACCATTCTGTGGAAAGAGTAATGGTCTGGGTGACAAAGATGCCTATGGTCTGCTATGATTCACACAGATTTTATTGATTTATGTATTATTATCATTAACGGGGTAAGAATGAATAAGAATAAGTGTGGATGTGATATGATTATGGAGTGGACAGAAGAGGCCGAAGGCAAAGAGGCAAAACATCAGGAGACCCGATTGCACCAAGTGACTATGGCACAAACAGGAAAAAAAACAAGACTAAGGAGAATGACAGTTTGTGTGATACCCAAAGGAAAGTCTTATTCAGCAGTTTCAGAGGAAAGTTTTACACAACAGTTTCTTAGTGAATCAACAACAGAGCTGCTGATTAGAAGTGTATGAGGGTCCTTCGCGCTGGGGCATCAGTGGAGACTAATCATCAGAGAAGCTGAGGCAGCACGTGCACCACCGGATCTCCAGCCTCTTCCAGCTACTATCAGGGTTGGCCATGTGATAAGTACACTTGTGTGAGTATGCTTGAACAGGGGAATAGAATATATCGCAATTACATATAAGCGATCTTAACATTTTTGTCTGTTGATATATACGAATAAAACTAATATAAGAATACTACTCTCGTGCCCTCAATCCTTCAGCTCTCCTCTATAAGATCCCTGCCCAAAGAGGGGATCACCCACCCACAGAGAGGCAGATTTGTAACAGGTCTTGTATAATGAAGTTCGGGAGCAGAGAAAGCGGAATCAGTAGCTCTACTGACAGCTTCAAGAGAAAGGAGTACCAGTGCTGATGAGCCCATGCCGGCGCTATCAGGATAACATTTGCCCTGTCTCTATGGAGCTTGAGGAGTACCTTGTGGACCAATGGGAACAAGGGAAATGTATATAGGAGGCTGGTATGCCACAGTATCAGAAAGACAACCGCTACCGACCAGGGCTGAGGTTCTGCAATGAGCAGAGGCAAGGGCACTGTCAACATAGCAAAGAGGTTGAGTTGGGGAAACTCGCACTTTCAGAAAATGGTTTAAATAACATCTGGTGGACCTGATGGACCATTTGTGGGCAAAAAAACAGTGGCAGAAGCTATCCATCAGCAAATTCTGGGTCCCCAGAAGTTATAAAGCTCCCAGGTGAATAGAATGGGCTATGCACAATTCTCACAAACGAAGGGCTACTTGGCAGAGGGAGATGACCTGATGCTACCCTGTTTGTTGATGTAGTATCTGCCACACACTAACCCCGAAGATGTGGCAGGAAGGTGAAATTTGCAAACATTAAGGTGATTTGTCTGCTGCTCCCATCAACTATGGGGTGAAGTCTCAGAGTGAGCCCCCAACCCAAAGCAGATGCATATGTGATAAGAGAGAGCAATGATTGTAGGACAGAAAATGATACACCGACGATCTCCGAATGGGGATCCAACCCGAAATGGAAGGCAAGGATCACATGAGGAGTCACTATGACCACAATGTCCAAATTGTCGCACCATGACCACCATGTCCAAGACTGGAGTGGACAGAGGCGGAACCTGGCACATGGAACTACGTATATACATGCCACCATTTGGGCCATGAGTCTGAGACACATCCAGGTTATGGTCATTGGGAAGTTGGTGAGCAACCACAAAAACTGGGTCAGCGCTTTGACCTGATGCTCTGGCAGAAATGCCTGGGCCGCAGTGGCATCGACCGCCACCCCTATGAATTCAATATGTTGCACAGGCACGAGGATTGACTTGTTGGAATGAGGACCAGGCCCAGTCCATGCAGAGCATCCCGAGTGAAGGTGATATGAACCTCTACCTGCTGACTGAAGTGGCCTCATAAGAGCCAGTCAGCCAGGTAAGGGTAGACTTAAAGACCATGCCACCTGAGGAAGGTTGCTACAAATAGCATACATTTGGTGAATACCTGAGATGCTGCTGAAAGTCCAAAGGGGAGGGCAGTAAACTGAAAGTGGTGGTTGCCACTTTCAGAGGCAGCTCCTGTGAGTTGGTTTTATCGCTGTATTGAAGGAAGCATCCTTAAATTGAGGGTGGCATACTAATCTCCAGGATCTAGGAAGGGGATAATGGAGCCCAGTGAGACCATATGAAACTTGTGAGTGACTATAAATGTGTCGAGCTCTCTGAGGTCCAGGATGGGCCAGAGACCCTCCTTTTGCTTTGGGAACAAGGAAGTATCAGAAATAAAAATCCCTGCCCCTGAAGTCCACCTGCACCTCCTCTGCCATCCCAAGATCAAGGAGTTTGTGCACCTCCTGGAGAAGGAGATACTCGTGCAAGGGTTCCAGAAGAGGGACAGAAGGGTACGGAATGGGTTGGAGTAACCCATTTCCACTGTCCAGAGACCCAGTGGTCGGATGTGATGGTGGCTCAGACCCAGCAGAAGGAGAAAGTCAGTCCTGGAAGGGAAGAGGATCTAATGCAGTCAGTACTCTGTCCTCGGCTGTACCTTCAAAAGGCATGCTTAGACCTCAAAGAAGGTTTTGATTGACCCTGATTGTTACTGGATCATTGTTAGGATAGCTTAAGTCACTGGTACCTAGACCACCTTCATGAAAAGACAGCCTTGGGTAAGGAAAACAGCTTTGTGAGGACTGTGGGTTGGTGGTCTTACACTCCATCAAGGGGATGTGCATGCCCAAGGACTTCATAGTATTGTGAGAGTCCTTGAGATTATGATAAGAATTAGTCTTCTCAGCAGAGTCTTATGGCATTGCAGTGGAGATCCTGCAGGGTTTGCTGGATCTCAGGGGGAAGGCTCAATGGCTGGAGCCAGGTGACCCAGCACATGACTATGCCCAATGAGATGACTCACCCCACTGAGTCCCCAGCATCCAGAGAGGCCTGAAGATAGGTGCAGGAGACTGCCTTGCTGTCCTGGATCAATGAGGTTAACTCATCCGGAGAGTTCTGGGGTAACAAGTCCCTGAATTTAATCAATCAGGGTATGTCTACACTACCCCCCTAATTCGAACTAGGGTGGTTAATGTAGTCATACGAACTTGCAAATGAAGCCCGGGATTTGAATTTCCCGGGCTTCATTTGCATGTTGCCGGGTGCCGCCATTTTTAAATGTCCGCTAGTGCGGACTCCGTGCCCGCGGCTACACGCGGCACGAACTAGATAGGCTTCCTAGTCCCAACTATCTAGTTCATGCTGCGTGTAGCCGCGGGCACGGAGTCCGCACTAGCGGACATTTAAAAATGGCAGCGCCCGGCAACATGCAAATGAAGCCCGGGAAATTCAAATCCTGGGCTTCATTTGCAAGTTCGTATGACTACATTAACCACCCTAGTTCAAACTAGGGGGATAGTGTAGACATACCCTCAAAGTCCCAGGAGTTATAACAATAATGATTTAGGATAGCCTGCTGATTCACTATCTGCAGTTTAGTGTCCTTCAACATAGCCTCTGGGGCCTGGTGACCTTGGTGCACTTTTTTATCTCCTCCAGAGAACAAGATGGAGAGTGGGTAAATAAGTATTCAAACTTATTTGAATGGAACAAAGTACTTTCTCTCAATTCCCTTTGCAATTGGTGGGATAGAGCAAGGGTTTACCATAAAGTCTTGGCTGTGGACAGGATGGTCACTGGGGCCTGGCTCGGACTCGGTAGGGATGGGGACTTACCAGCGTAAATTTGTCCAAATTCACTGAGCATTCCATTGGAATAGAGGCTGGTGAACCTGAGCTAGAAGGCCAAAGCAGTGCTGAGCCCATTGCCACCAAGGAGGTAGTTTGTGCTGAGTTTAGTTTCCCTTGAGGCTAAAAGCGATGATGGGAAGACCGCTCAGGGACTGACACTGTATACTGCACCTAGAGCAGGGGTGGGCAAGAGGCTGCCAGTGGGCTGGATGCGGCCCACCAAACCACTGGATCCAGCTTGCAGCCACCTCGCCAGTACCCTTAGGCAGAGAACAGCTCACACTTAAAGCCAGCTGTTCTCCGTTTTGGATGGCTGGGAAGGGAGGAAGGACACTTCTCATGCTGTTCCTGCCCCCCAGCAAAATCTCTTAGCTCCCATTGTCCAGTCTCTCGGTTTCCGGCCAGTAGGAGCTAAGAATTTTGGCTAGGCACTGGGGTAGTGTAGGAAGCCTTCTCCCTTACTCCTCGACCCCCTCCCACACTCCCTCTCATGCCCAGAGTGGAGTCTGCAGCAGTCAGTCTGCCTAAGGTTGCAGCTGGTAAGTGCCTCCCAGCCAGAGCCTGCCTCTGGCACTCCACCCCTCTCTTCCCCAACTGTCTGCCCTCCCCCACCCACATATCCAAACCCTCTGCCCTCTCCTGCACCCATACCTCCTCCCAGATCTGGCACCCCAATCTCCTGCCCCAGATCACAATACCCTCCTACCCTAGGTCACATTCCAAAATCCTGCATCCCAGTCCCCTGCCCTAGGTCACAACTGCCTCCTTCACCCAAACTCCCTCCCAGACTCCATTCTCCCTCCTGCACCCCAATCCCTTACCCCAAGCTACCTTCTGAAGCCAACCTCCATCACAGACCCCGAATTCCTCCATTAATATCCTGGAAGAGTGTGGCCCTCAACCACTCTCCAAAATCTTGGAGTGGCCCTGTAGCAGGAGTCCCCACTTAAGCCCCTTGGTCTGGTACACCGGCTGGTCCACAAATCAGTCAACAAGCCTTCTGGTGCAGTCACTGGTGCTTTTATTGTAAGTTCCCACCACCTTCTATTTACAAAGTTTACAGTCCAGACAGCCAGCTCCTCTCTCTCTACCTGTGAGCACACTGAGCCACACCCTGGCTCCTTAATCCTTCCTCCCCCCTCTGGCTTCCTTCCTTATAGCCCTCCTTCTGAGAGACCCAAAGCTGCTTGTGATAGCCTTGCAGGCCTGGGCTTGCTTAGCTGTTTCCCCTTAGCCAGGTTACCATAGCAAAGCTCTGGCTTAGCCAGCAGTCTGTCACGGGCCCCCATCAGAAATTACTGTCCACCCTTGACCTAGAGGCTGCACAATGCTGAAGTGTTGATCTGCACCGGAACTGATTTTGAGAATGGCGTCAGGAAGAGGACCAGCAAAGAGCAGGTGCCCAGACCAGTGCCAAGACGCCCCACCCCTGCAGCATAAAGTGGTAAGAGGCTGGGAGATGCACATTCCAGGGAACTTCCACACTCCAGAGATCAGTGCTGATGGGTCGATATGGCGAACTGTGGATGGTAAGGGAATGGCTGGAGTGATGAGACACCTCGAACCTGACAATCTACTCGGCACAGAGGGTCTTGAATGGGAACTCTTTGAGAGGGCTAGCTGTGACATCGATGCCACAAGTGAGCCAGATGCCACGAGTCAGACCGATGGTGCTCATCTGAGCAGTACCAAGACCCTGAGCAATACTGGGACTGTCATGGTAGGCTTCCCCTATGAAATGTGGTGGGGAGCAGGAGCCCTTTACCAGTTTCTGTTAACCGATAACCAATAGGGATGTTAAGATAGCATGTAATTGAATAATCGTGTAACCACATCAAATCTGACTGGTTACATGACTATTCAATAGTCCCTGGAGGTGGGGCTGGCAGCCAGTGTGCTCCTGGCCCCTTCTCCTGGGGAGCCCCTTACCAGCCTGCACTGCTGCCTCTCTATCAGAGGCAGTAGCATGGTATGGCAGGCAGGAGCTGGTCCATGTGAGGAGCAGTTTAAAAACCAGCTCCCTGCACAGACCAGCTCCCACCTCCCACCTGTATCAGAGGCAGCAGCACAGGCAGGCAGCATCCCCTGTCCATGCAGGACCTGAACTCCCCCAGGAAAGAGACTGCCTTTCAGCAGCCCCTGTACGTAGGGGATCCAAGTTCCCTGTGGACAGATGTTGCTCCAACTCAGCCCCTGTCTGCAAGCTCAGAACCCACCCCCGCCAGACTGAGACTGCTTTGGAGCAGCCTCCCCTAACCTCTGCCATGCTGCTGTCTCTGAAAAAGACAGAAGGCTCTCTGGTGGGAAGGCTCTCTATGCGTACCTTCCTGATCCCCTCAACCTCCATGCTGCTGCCTGTCTACAGGGAGCCTAGCTTGCTGCTGATAGGGGCTGCTCAGGGGGGCTGGCAGCAGCCACATACCCCATGTGTGGGGAATGGGAGCCTCATGGGCAGGGGGTCTTCTCCAGTCAGGCTGGAACGGTCCCCCGCATGGGATCCCGCTTAGTTGGTTAACCAGTTAAACAGTAAGGACACCTAATGTTTAACTGGTTAACCAGGATTTTATATCCCTACTTAAAAATCTAACTTACGTCACTCAGGGATATAAGAGAAACACCACCCTTTGATCAGGGCAAGTTCCAGTGACCTAAGTGCCAACCACACTGGCACTATGTTGGCTTTTGCCTCTCACAGAAGTTAAGTAACTATGCGAACAGGAGAGTGCTCTCCCAGATGTGCTACAGTGGCATAGCGCGTCTAATATAGACCAACATTTAGCGTGGCTGTCACCAACTAAGATAGCCTTCTGACAAGGGAGGTTTGAAATGTGGTGAGCCAAGCATGTCTAGCCAGGCTAATAGGCTCTCCAGAAATATAGGAGGAAAAAGGAAGACAAAAAAAGTTAATTGAAGTAATTCTATACTAAAACAAGAAGCACTACCTAAAAGAACAGCTATAAAACAAATGGTGGTACATACAAGTCAGACACTATCTCTGCCTGCCACTGAAACATTAAGAGACAGAACTGAGGGCCGTTCATCCATGCAGCCCTATATTCCCTCAGTGTGCAGTGTGGGGTTGTATGGAATGCATGCACAGGCTGAACACTTGTAATGGAAAATCTCCAATCAACAGCTCAGAAGTTCATATGCACTCCTGAAGAGGAGCACCTAGAGGAATACTGCTCAAAGAACTGTGGCTGCAAATTGCTGGGTGTCTTGTCAAAATGCCAGTTCAAACTGACATCTCTTGCCACGAAGGCTTTCCCAATTACTATAATGTAGAACTCTGAACAGCTGAATTTCCACAGAATGACAGAGAAGATATTTTACTTATATGGAAAATTAAATGCAGTCTTATCAATCAAGAGCCCTGTTTCTGTTCTTTTATACTATCACAGGATAAAAATGTAGGTTGTGTATACATACCTATTGTTGGATTTGTTTGGTTTCCATACTTCCAGGCCATCTCATAATTTACAGCTGCATCCTTATACGCTTGCTCCTTTTCCATTATGTATCCCATGTACTCATAGGCTTTGCAACAGGACTACAAAATATAAAAGTTTACTATATATTTCCAAATTTAGAGAGACATATCCAGTCCTGATAATTAACTAAGTAAATAATATGAATATACAGCATCTGAAACATTCTCACAGTGGCCAATTATCATGCCTCTCATTGTTCAGCGGTGCAAGAGATTTTAGGGACATACTCTTCTGGGACAATTAATTGGCTTTCCCACTGGATGAAGCACAAGCTATCACAATAGAGCCAGACAATGTGCAGAAACAGTACAAGATTATTAGAGTTTGCAGGATAGAAGGGACATAGCACTCCATGCTCAGATAACCAAAGTTTGGCTGTTTAAAATAAATATTTCTAGTCTACAAAAAGAGCATTAAAATAAAAATAGACACATTAACAAATTATAAAACATTAAATATTTTAGTAAAAGGTAATTTTAATATTCTTAATCTCTTAAAATAGGGTTTATTACTCCATGTGCTTATCAAAAGCTATACTTTCAAGTAAAAGAACAGGAAATGATTCCATGACTTGATAGTTCTATAATGATGCTTTATGTAACTCACTAAGTTGCTTAACATCAGTTTTCAATACTATGAAATAATGAAGAATGAGCCCACATAAAAGTAAATACCTAATGAAAAATAATCTGTCTAGCAGCACAGTCAGTTTGATTATTTTCTTCTTACTTGTAGGCTTTATTTGCTTAAAACAAATATTTTATAAAATTCACCACTGCTACCCAAAATGGGCTTCCCCAGGTCTAATGAAAGTGAGTATAAAGTCACTTTTATCAGCCTTCATCTTCTGCAGGACAATGGAACATTAGTGAAAGGACAGACACATCCTACTACTGTTACAAATATTCACCATATTAGCCAGACATGCAATCCTTATCATTACCAACCTAATCATGATGGTGTGGTATCTACTAAGAACAAGTACCTGTTCCCTTTCAATATACAAAATTTACTTAAAACAGTATAACAATTTAATTGTATTTCAATCTATATTATGTGTGTGTATATCAATATTTGATGCAGTCACATGCTCTATATTGAAGAGAACATAAAGGTTGCAAAGTTAAGCACTCAAAAGCTAGGAAATGACAAAAATGAAATACTCTGTGCAACCTCTCTTCAGTCCTCTTGTGTATTTGCATGATAATACAAACCTTGGTTACATGATTACATACTGTTTTTCACAGGACGCCTGCTTCATTCAGTGGACAGCATGGACTGTTCTAGGGATGAATCAAGACTGTGTAATGAAGGAAGCTGTTGGCTGTAGGGCAATATCATTTGTTGCTGAGTTCCTATATGATGCTAGGCAAATCATTTAAATGATATTCTTTAGAGGTAATCACTAATTGTGTTTTTCTCATTTTCTGGGTGCCTGTGCCTAAGCCTGACTTAAGACCCCGGTCTGATTTACAGAAGTGGTGTTCACTAGGGATGTGAATGACTAGTTGCTTCTCCTCCCCTTGCTGCCTCTAGCAGAGAGAGGCAGCAAGGAGGGATATAGGAAGGGGTATTCAAAGCAGCAGTTCAGCATGAAGCCTGGGACCAGACCCTGGGCTCTATGAGGCACTGCAGCTTTGAAACATCGCATGCTGCCCTAGACCAGCTTGTGAGTCCCCCAGCTGGCCCAGGCTGCACACTGTGTTTCAAAACAGCAGCATTGCGTGGAGCCGAAGGTCAGCTGGGGACTCCCCCACTGATCCTGGGATCCATGCAACGCTGCCACTTTGAAATGCCGTGTAGAGCCTGATGTGGGCTCCCTGCAGCATTTCAAAGTGGCAGCAGTTCATGGAGCCCAGGATCAGCTGGGGACTCTAAGTCCTCTGCTGACCCTGGGTGCCATGCAGTGCTGCCGTTTTGAAACACCATGGGGAGCATGGGGCCAGCAAGAAACTCTTGAGTTCCCTGCTGGCCCCGTGATCCCACAGTACTTTCGCCTTTGAAGTGTAGCAACAGCCTTGGGGCTGTTGCTACACTTCAAAGGCGCAGGCACCCTTATCAATTAATTGAATAGTTGATGCAATTTGCATCAACTATTTGATTAGTCCATTAATCTAAATTTAACATCGCCAGTGTTCACTCAGAGCTGCAACTGAAGTCAACAGAAGCTGTGCTTTGAATGAAAATATACATATTTGATTCTTTTACTTTAGTCTTTCGGTGCTTCAGGTCCCAATAAGTGTAAAATGGGGACAAGAATATTGACAATTCATAAGTAGGTTGTGAAAACAGATTTGTTAAATTTTGTGAAGCAATCAGATACTGTAGGGGTAAATGCCACAAAAGCCAATGAGGAAAATTAATAATTCAGTCTTCAAAGTAGAGGTTGCAAAATGGTCAGTAAATAAGGCATGGAACTGCAGTAAACAGAAAACAAGAACACTGAATAGTTTCTTATTAAGTGAGCACCATCCAACCTATACTCTGAATGAAACAGAGGGGTCCCTATGGAAAAAAAATGTGGGATAATGTAATTAATTAATGTGGGATATATATGAAGGCCAAATTAAGCTTGCACACTATTAAGTAACTAAGCTTGCTACTTCAGTTCTGAGAGATCTTAACTTTTGAGTGCTCAACTTTGCAACTTTAATATTCTTTTAACAGAATTTGTATGTTTGCAGTTCTAGATTATAAAAAAAGCAAAACTGGACAACACCAATTGGGTCATCAACAGAGTTTAAACTTTTAGAATCTGTGCACAGATTTCGGTCACTTGAACTAACAGGGTAACTGATGGCAGTTCAAAGTTGTCATTCTCTATGTGGATCAGCACTACGAGGAGATGAGATAATTTGTCAGTTATAATTTTATAGATGTTTTCTGACAGCAAAAGAATGGCGAGACTTTGGAATCTTGAGTCCCATAGCAAGGTCTGGAAGGGAACATTCTCTAGAAGATACCCACTCGTCTCCCTCGCTCCCATGTATGATGCCTTATGTACTGCCTTAGTCTTGTCTCATCACTACCACTGAATTCTTGCCCCATTATCCTTAACTAGTCAGCACAGTCTCCAATCCTTAGGTTTCTTATCCCAGACTTCCTGTCCAACAAATCCTAGTCTCACCCCCTCCAGACTCTCAATCCTACTCTCTTTGTCCAGCCATTCCCAAGCCCTTTAGCTCCTAGTTTTCTTACCCAGTCAGTTCCACTCTCCCACTTCCTGACTCATCTGGCTTACATTTATCTATTCGGCTCGCTGGCTCCCAATATCCCAGACTGCTCTCCATCTTTCTTGGTTCTCAGGCCCAATCTCTCCTCACCACTTGGGCATCTCACTTAATGCCAGTGTCCCCCCAACTCCTCAGTTCAGCAGGCCTCTTTTCCGCCCCCCAGGTCCTTATCCAAGCTCAGTTCCTAAGCCCTTTCCCTCCCTGAGCTCCCAGTTCCATTTCATCACTCATTTCCTGGTTTCTCCCTCCTTTGTCCCCATCTCCCCCCAGATCCTTCTGCATCTGAATCAAGCAACTTTTTCCTTCACACTGCCTGGATCCACCATGGAGGTTATTAAAAGCACAGGACAGACTGACCCCATGCTCTGAGTAGGGATGTAAAATTTCAATTAACTGGCTAATCGAATAGGTGATGCAATTTTCATTGACTATTCAATTAGTTGATAAGGGCATCTCCGCCTTTGAAGTGTAGCAACAGCCCCAGGACTGTTGCTACATTTCAAAGGCGAAAGCTCTACTAGGAGCATGGGGTCAGCGGGAAACACCGCTCTCCGCAGTGTTTCAGAGCGGCAGGCCCCAGGTTCCATGTGGTGCTGCCGCTTTGAAATTCCGCATGCAGCATGGGCCAGGTCCAGCCCGGGCTCCACACAGAGCTGCTGCTTTGAAAGCCTCCTCCTTTCTCCCCTTGCTGCCTCTTTCTGTGTGCCCCCCAACTAGGGATGTGAAAGATTAGTCGACAATCTAAAAGCAAATGTTATCGGATAGTCAACAGGACAGTCAACAAGTCGCTTCCCCACCCTTTGCTGTCTCTATCAGAAAGAGACAGCAAACGGGGAGGGGAGAAAGGAGACAGGGTACTTCAAAGCTGCAGCGCTGTGTGGAGCCTAGGGCCAGACTCCGGGCTCCATGTGGCACTGCCGCTTTGAAAGGCGCATGTAGCCTGGGGCCAGCTGAGGTGACCCCAGGCTGCATGTGGCATTTCAAAGCGGCAATGCCACGTAGAGCCTGGGATTAACTCCCCAGCTGACTCTGGGCTCCACACAGCACTGCTGCTTTGAAATGCCTGATGCTGGGCTCCCCGTGGTATTTCAAAGCGGCAGTGCCACATGGAACCCAACGTCAGTGGGAGAGTCGCCAGCTGACTCCAGGTTCCACGTGGCACTACCACTTTGAAATGCCGCATGCAGCCTGATACCAGGCTGCCCATAACCTTTCAAAACAGCAGCGCTGCATGGAGCCCGGGGAAGTCCCCAGATCCTGGGCTCCACAGGATGCTGCCACTTTCAAAGACCGTGAGGAGCCTGATGCCAGGCTCCCCAAAGCATTTCAAAGTGGCAGTGCCGCATGGAGCCCGGGGTCACCGGGAGAGTCCCCAGGTATTCCCCATTTTATATTTATGTTTTTTATTTTTCCTTCTTAAATGTTATACGTTACACTTGTCTCCATGGAATTTCATCTTACTGATTTTAGAGCAATTCTCTAATTTATCAAGATACTTTCCGAATTGTAAAGTGCTTTCATCCCCTCAGCAGCTTCATCAAAGTCATTAATTAAAATATTTAATAATTTTGGACTCAGGACAGACTACTACTGGTCCTCATTTTATAAGTCCTCCCAGTCTGACGTTAAATCACAGACAACTAAACCATATGGTTTTTCAACTAAGGATATAAAGGACTAGTTGACTATCTGATAAGCAAATGCTTTCCCGCTGGCTCTGGGCTCCACGTGGGGTTCCAACTCTGAAATGCACAAGAGCCCCGCTGGGGCTCTTGTATATTTCAAAGGCGGAATGTGGAAGTACTTATTGACTAGTCGAGTAGTTAATGGACATTCCATCAACTACTCAACTAGTAAATTAATCACTATTTAACACTCCTATTTTCAACCAGTGATTCCCCATTTAACAATAATTTCATGTAGACCATGGTTGGGCAATAATTTTTGACAGGAGGCCACTCCAAGATTTTGGAAAGTGGTTGAAGGCTGCACTCTTCCATGATATAAATGGAGGAGATGCAGGGTCTGGGATGGAGGTTGGGTGCAGAAGGGAGTTTGGGGTAAGAGTTCGTGCAGGAGGGAGACTGGTGTCTGGGAGGGCGTTTGGGTGAAGGAGATGGTTATGACCTAGGGAAAGGGACTGGAGTGCAGGAGTTTGGGATGTGACCTAGGGCAGGAGGGTATTGTGCTCTGGGGCAGGTGATCGGGATGCCAGATCTGGGAAGGGGTGTGAGTGTAAGAGGGGGTTAGACGGTTTAGGTATGTTGGGGAGGAGGAGGGCAGAGGATGAGGCAGGGAAGGGCTGGGGTGCCAGAAGCAAGCTGTGGCCAGGAGACTTACCAGCCAGCAGCCAAACTAGCCTGCTTGTAGAGCTAAGGCTTGCAGAGCTTAAAACGTTTCCCAGCCAGCCTACCTGCTTGCCAGGCCATGTGCTTCAGTGAATAACTGAGCCGAGGAGAGGGAACATGATTCTTCTTGGCTGCCTGTTATTCAAACAAGCAGCTCCCATTGGCTCCCAGAAACCGGCCAATGAGATTGTGCTAAGCGCAGGGTGACTCTTGAAGTTTCCCCTCTCTCCTCCAGTTTTGAAAGAAACGGAGCCTGGAAGCCGCATTTCTGCACCGCATGTGGGGCTGTGGGAAGTAGGGAAGCCTGCCTGAGGCTCTCTGCTGCCTCTATGGGATGGATCTGTTAGTTTGCTGGGCCACACCCGGCCCGCAGGCCATATTTTGCCGAGGCCTGATTTAGAAGGTACTTTCCTAGTTTGCTTACAATACTATCTTGTGGGACTGTGTCTAAGAAATATTATGATTACTGCTTCCTTGCTATCAGCTAGCTAATTGTCAAAGAAGGAATTCAGATTGATTTAGCATGATTTGTTCTTGACATATCAGCATTGGTCATTATTTACTCCTTATTATCCTCTAGCATGAGTTAACTGCTACTTTTCAAGACTTTATAACTAGGCCAAATTTTGGTGGATTTTCATGGGCACGGCAAAGGTACTTCTCTGACATACAGGCTATTGCCCCACCAAATTTCGAGTCTTTGCTCCAAATCATGGGAATGCTAGCCATATTTTTCATAGCTTTTCAAAGAAAGTCTGTGCCAGGATTATTTAACACGGGCAAAAACAATGTATTTTCCCCAGCCACATTCCTGGAAAAGACTGAACTATTTTGGCCAAAATTTTCCAGGAAAAAAAAAAAGTCAGCCTCAGACAAGCACCTACCATGAAAAATTGCAGCCCAATGCAACCCAAATTATGCACACACTACACTCTGTGTGAGTGTATTAAACAGATTTAATAACAGACAGGAATTGCCATATTAAACATATAAAGCAGAGCATACTCACAATTATCAATTCTGAAAATAAGCAAGCTTTGTGAAAGCTTCATATTGAATGGTTTATAAGATGTACTGTCTTGTCACTAAACTGTCCTATCTAATTATCCATTTAGCATATTATTTACACTCGGGAAAAGACAAATGCAGACAGCTGTATTATATTCAGCTTCATTTTAACTATTCAAAACCGGTTTAGATTAAACTTCCTAAGGCTACTGAGGAAATGGTTTCACTTTATACCTACAAGATCAGAGATCTTCAGGGAAACTGGAATACAATATAGCCCAAGATTTCTCTCACAAAAAACTTTGTAGTCTATAAGTAGTTCTCCAATTGTGTTTTTAAATAAATACATTGAAAAGCCCTGATTCTATGGAAACATTCTGGCTTTGGAAACTCATGGTGGACTTTCTTTGACTTTGTAACCTCAAATAGAATATGGTCGGTTATCTAAACAAAATCTATACATTTAAATTATACAAATCTGTGTTGCAAAACAAAGTGTTTACACAGATGTTCTCTTTCAATATGTACATCATTCTTTTCTGATTGTAAAAAGCAATCTTAAAAACCCATTCATCAAAATAATGTATTTTGTCAGTCTAGCTAAGTTTGTAACTCAGAATGCTTGTGGAAAATATTTTCACAAACATGCAAGTAATTTCAAACAAACAAAATCAATCATTTTTATCTGCACAGTACAATTCCTGAGTGCCTTCTTTATTGCATATGGGTTGGAGGACAATATGGGAATGGGCTTATCTTCCTTGTGTCTGGTGCTGGAGACCTGCAATGCAATCATTTTGGAGCCTTCCAATATACTTTCCTCTCCTTTCCATTATTCAGGACCTTGTTATTTATCTCATTATTTCAGATGCACAAAGACATTAAAGAATAAGAGTTTGATAATATGATCTGTATTAGTCACTTTTACATGGTGCTATAATTTTAATCAAAACCCAGCTAGTATAGAATCTCAGCAGGACACATAACCTAGGATGTCCTAAGTCCACACTGTCCTAGAATCTGCTCACACTTCCTATTAGTTTTCAGAGTGAAAGGCTCTAGATACGGACCAATCATTGTTGTTACTGTGTCTTTAGAATTAACAGACTCTACAAGATGTGGGAGCTGACAGTTGGAGCAGGTAATTGGTTTTAGTTTATACTGATAGATTGACCTGAGCTAAGATGCTCCATATATACAGTATATCAACTATGTATCCAACAAAAAAACTGCTCAATCACTAGCAATGAATTAAGACTTGTGAATTACTTAGGGTATGTCTACACTACAAAATTAATTCGAACTAACGGACGTTAGTTCGAATTAACTTTGATAGGCGCTACACTAGCGCTCCGCTAGTTCGAACTTAATTCGAACTAACGGAGCGCTTAGTTCGAACTAGGTAAACCTCATTTTATGAGGACTAAGCCTCGTTCGAACTTACTAGTTCGAATTAAGGGCTGTGTAGCCCCTTAATTCGAACTAGTGGGAGGCTAGCCCTCCCCAGCTTTCCCTGGTGTCCACTCTGGCCAACACCAGGGAAACTCTATTGCCCCCCTCCCGGCCCCGGACCCTTTAAAGGGGCACGGGCTGGCTACGATGCCCGTGCCAGGTGCAAGCCTGCCAGCACCCAGCTAGCAGACCCTGCACCTGGCACGGCTCGAGCCAGCCACCCGATGCCCCCCAGCCCTCCCCTTTTTCCCGGGACCAGGCTGGCGGCTCCCGGAAGCTTGCCCGGGACCGCAGGAGGCGGGCACCCACCTGGTCTAGTGTGGACATCGTCCACGACCTCTGCACTAGGCACAGGAAAGTGGCTGTCTAGGGCAGGAGAGCTGCCAGCCTGGCCACCCAGGAGCAGGTGTGCATGAAAATCAAGGTGGTCCACTGAGACCCCCGACCCTGAGCCCTGAGCTTACAATGGCCGTCCTGGGTCAGACCAAAGGTCCATCTAGCCCAGTAGCCTGTCTGCCGACAGCGGCCAACCCTAGGGACCCTGGAGGGGATGGACTGAAAACAGTGACCAAGCCATTTGTCTCGTGCCATCCCTCTCCAGCCTCTACAAACTTTGGGCAGGGACACCACTCCTACCCCCTGGCTAATACCACTCCATGGACCCAAGCTCCATGACTTGATCTCACTTCTCTTTAAACTCTGTTCTAGTTCTAGCCTTCACAGCCTCCTGCAGCAAGGAGTTCCACAGGTTGACTCTTTGCTTTGTGAAGAACAACTTTCTTTTACTAGTTTGAAGCGTGCTACCCATTCCTTTCCTTTGGTGTCCTCTAGTCCTTCTATTATGGGAACTAATGAAGAACTTTTCTTGATGCACCCTCTCCACCCCACTCATGCTTTTATAGACCTCTATCATATCCCCCCTCCATCTTCTCTTTTCTAAGCTGAAAAGTCCCAGTCTCTTTAGCCTCTCTTCATATGGGACCTGTTCCAAACCTCTGATCATTTTAGTTGCCCTCCCCTCTCCCAGCCTCTCTCTTCCCCTCTCCCACCTCCTTTTCCCAGTCTCCCCGAGTTTTGTTCAATAAAGAGAGATTCTATTGTTGACCACGTTTTCTTTATTTTGTACATCAGGAAGGGGGGGCTAGGGAAGGGTAAGTGGAAGGAGGTGAGGGAGGAATGGGGTACGAGCCCCCGATGGGGAGGACTGGGCTGGTTCTGCGGGCTTCTGGGGGTGGAAGTTCTCCTGCAGCCCCCCAATTGCCCCGTCTCCCCAGATGGCAGCCTGCGGCAAGTGCAGCTGGGCTGATGGCCGAGTGCTGTGATGTGCCCAGTGTGGGCACTCAGGGCATTCCAAGCCAGGACTGCTTTGCAAGCGGGGCACCCCTGAGAACTGTCTGTCCGGGGTGGGGGTCGGTTCCCTTTAAGCACAGCCCTCGAATAGCCTGAGGCAGCAGCTCCACGCTCTAAGTCCTCATCTGATGCCCTGCCGGCACTGCTTCCGGCCATCCTTAACCCCGGTTCAGGGTCCACTTAATGTGGACATGCTAGTTCGAATTAGCAAAACGGTAATTCGAACTAGTTTTTAGTTCTAGATGCGTTAGTTCAAATTAGCTTAGTTAATTAACTAAGTTAGTTCGAATTAGCGCTGTAGTGTAGACATACCCTTACATATAAAAACAAACAATCTACCAGAAAAGCTGCCTCTTTAAAGCTCCCAACCACCAAGGAGAAAAACAAAATGGATAATATTAAATTGGAAAGCTAACACTGTTCATTTCCTACCATCTAAGCAGATCTTCTGGCATGTTGCCAGGTCAGAAATCCAAAGTGCCCAGGCAAAACATTAGAGGGTAGCCTCTCAAAATCCAGAGAAAAGCTACTCTTCAGTGCAAGATCGATGAAAATCATAAAAACTAAAATGCATGTACATTAGTTTGTAAAATAGGGCTTATATGTTTTGTTAACATATAAAATTGTGTATGTAGCTACAGATAACTTATGAATAAATGGGGCAAAGGTCCACAATTTCTATTTGTCTGAAATTTTCATTAAACCTGAATCAGATTCGTAATGAGATGTATTCTTGACATTCTACAGTCCCTTCAGTACACAAAGCATCACCACAGCTTAAACTTGCATAAATTACTAACAGTTCACTAAGCAGCATCTGCATTCATTTCCTCTCAAGGGTAAACTTCTAGTCTCTTACTCTTTCTATGTTCATTTCCCTCACCTAAGAAAACCAAACTATGAAATAAAATACATTTTCACAGTCAAATTTAAAAATATATACAGTAAGTATATGGAAGATAACTTTTTATTATGTCACTTACCCTGTTACGGCGAAGACACTGTTTTAATAGTTCACCTGCCATATCATATTTTGCAGATTGAATATAAATATCAGCAAGAAGCAGCCAACTTTTTTCAAAATCCTCTGCATCTATGGGATTCCAGTTCATTTTTGAAATGCGTTTCAACTGATTTCTGGCTCGTGGAGTTTGTTTTAAAATCATGTAGGCTGTGGCCATTCCCAAAAGTGCTGGGATATGATCCTTCTGAAATAAAATATTTTAAGAACAAAGTTGTTTTCTAAATTACATTTAAACTGAGCAGCTATGGAAATATAAAACTAGAAGCTAAGACTCAAATGCCAATGACAACATATAAATCGAATTTTGACATGTTTAATTATTTTTGGACAGGGAATGAACTTAGAATTGATCTGTTATTGGTCTTTCAGTTTTAAATATAATGGGAATTAGAAGACATGAAAGCTACATTTACATTATGACCTGGGTGTGAGTCCCATACATAGATACTCACTTGCTCATCCATCTAGTGAACTAAAAAGAGCAGCATAGCCACAATGGCACAGGAAGCAGCAGCGGTGGTATGAGCTAGCAGCCTGAGTATGTACCCACCTGGGTTTGTATTCAGGAAGGTTAATCCATGCCAGTGCTGCCCATGCAATATAGATACACTACTACTTTTAGCATTCGAGTTTAGATGAGAGATATCACAATTATGTGTACATGAAGCGGGAATCATATTCTGAGCCTGTTATCTAGACTTAACCTGAGAAACTAAAATTTAGTTATATTTTAAGAAGTGTGATAAGCCTAGTTTCCAGTTGCTTAATATATTTGCAAATACAACCACAAATGTACATATCAACAAGAGAGACTGCTTCTTTAGCTTATATTTCATTACTAATTTTTCAGAAATCATTCTCTACGTAGTAGGGGACAAATATAATTCTCAGAGATGATGATATTAAGTATCTCAATATTTCTTGAATTGAAGGAAAATTATAAAAGACCCAAGCATACTTTTTTGAAGGAATGGAGGGAAGGGGAGATAGGGAGGGGGAGATCACCTACCTCAGCAACTACTACTTCAGTGAAGGTATTTAGTGCTTGTTCAACATTTGATTTCTGTTTGGTTGCCATTAGACAATGATTTTCCATGATGCGAAGCTGAATGTGACCCTGAATGGTCTGGGGCTTGAGTTCCTTCAAAAGTTTTTCTGCTGTTCTCACAGCCAGCTGCACAGACTCCTGCTTCTCAGTAGAATTACTATGCATTAGAAAGAGAGTTTTTAAAACACCCAAATGTTGTTGTGCTATATTAATATTAAACAAGCTTCAAGTTGTAACTGACAACACACTAAAGTCATGACATTGTCGTACAAAATATTTACCTTTATATGGATAATTATATATTGGCTCTCTTTTGTACTGAAAGTTATTCTAAATTATAGACAAAATCATCCTACAAATGCCTAGGATCCCAGAACAAAATCCCCTTAAGAGTCTGGCTGCAATTTGATTGCTTTCTTGTTTTAATGTACCATTTTATGAGGCTCCCTCTCGTTTTCTATTAAATTTAGATTTGGACCCAAAAAAATGTTATCAACATTAAAAAAAAAAAAAACCTACAACACCTCACCCTGTGTCACCATCCAGATTTTCAAACACTTCACCACCTACAGTTTCGTTATCTGGGTTCAAACAAATTTCAATCATGTTATAAACTGCATTCTGTCCCCAGTCGCTGTCCTTCCGGGCTCTATTAAAATGTCGAAGTGCATCATTTGGTTCACCGGTATACCTAGACAAGTTATGAAAGCACTTTCAGTTTGGACAAAAAGTTAAATAAAACAAATAAGAAAGATATAGCTTTCAAAATACACTAGAGGTACATCTTTTTATCATGTACGTATTGTAAAAATTAGTTCTGAGAAAGTAAATATTGCTACTTGAATTGGCCAGCAAAAAATTCCACATGAAATAGCATCAAATACAATAGTGAAAAGAGTACTTAGAGATACAATTATCTGAATTTTCTAATAATAATACACCCAAAGACAAAAAAGTCTCTTAAAAAATCCAGTCCCTAAATCTTTACTTCCCAGTCATGCAGATCATGTCATAATTAGAAATTGAGTTAATATCTTTTTAATTAATTATATTTTCATATGAAATACAGTTACCAAATAAAAGTTATTTTAGTTAATTATAACTGTACCTACCAAAGGTACAGTCCTTTGCAATAATGAAAACCGGGCTCAAGTTTTGCTCTGGAAGAATGTCTCTCAGCCATTACAAGAAATCTTGGAACTTCTTCTAGCTTCCCAGCTCTTCTTAAGAGATCAATTAAACGTGACAGACTTGCATAGTTGTCTAGGTACACATATATTTAGAACATTTTTAAATTAAGTCACATATTTGCTAAACAAACAGATAGAAAATAAACTAAATCACTCTTTTCAAATGTGTGCCGCAAATTAGAGTACACAAAGTATTTAAAATAAATTCATACAAGTTCCAAAAGCTTTTCGCTAAATGATATTTACTATGCATTTTAAATGATCTAATGGTCAAATTATAGCATGTATGGATCCAATTGTATGGCACTTAAAAAAATCAAATATCAAATGTCATATACTCTCATTTTTTTCAAACATACATTCCCAATAGCAAACTTTACAATCTCTCCAGTATCACTAACACATCCAGTTTTATCTGTACCTCTACTCATATTTTGCATATAAACAAAACTTTACAGCTTATTCCAGTTACTTATTTTAGCCTTGCAATCCTATTTGTGTTTGGGTATACACAAACTTTGGCAACAATTTGAAAGAGAAACATTAAATAAGTCTGTACCTGTATTAGATACTATATGAAATATGCACATTTCATTTAGATATATTTTCTTCTTAAATTTAATAGAAAAATGCATTAAATATGTGTGTTTCTGACATTCATTAGGACTAGAGGATGACTTGTGTTTGACATTCATATATCAGAAAGAAACTGAAGTATCATTACTGAATTCATACCTGGTTTACGTTCTAAGAGCTGCTGAAAATGAAAAACAGCTTGTTCATAGTCCTGCTTCTTGAACATGAGATCAGCCATCATCTATATATCAAAACATGTAAAGAAAACAGCAGTTACAAGACATGATCTGGAATGGTTTTTTGATTAATCCCACATCTGATATGAACATTAAATGAGAGAATCCAAATTATGAGATCTAGTTCTCTAAAAAAGGGATTCTGAAATTCAACATTTTTAAAGTTCTCATAGTATGTATAAGGAAAATTCACATTTGTTTGGGAAGGGACTGAAATGTATATTAATAGTTTATAGAGAACTAGTTTACTTTTTTTTTTTTAATACAATGAAATCCTTCCTATGATACTATGAGTTCTTCCTCGTTAATCTAAAAATATTAAACAAAAAAGCCACTTGGTAAAGAGAAAATAAGGTTTTTTCCAATTATGGATTCCATTGTTTTTCAATTACATACTAACTTCTAATTTTTAAAAATTTCTTTAAGAATGAATTTGTTTTAGCATGAATTTTAGTTTTTCTTAGAAAACCAAAGTGAGTACATCTAGAGAAGCAGCTCACAATCAGTAATTAAGACTATGAAGAAAAAAATATAACTCATACAAATAATGAGAAATAAGTCCAAATAAGAGATGGATAGAAAAGATTTATCAAGTGTTCTACTAAGGGTGCATTGAAATAAGCTACGCAAATTGAGCTACATCAACTGCGTATCTTATTTTGAAATACCTTATTTCAAAATGGGGGGGGGGGGCTACACAGCACTTATTTTGAAATAGAGCACTCTTCCTTCAACTTTCCTTACTCCTTGTACAACGAGGGTTATAGGAGTCGGAGGAAGAAGTCGTCCAGCTTGACATTATTTTGAAATAATTGCCTGCAGTGTAGACTTGGACTAAGTTATATCGGAATAGAGCTAGTTATTTCGAAATAGTGTTGCTGTGTAGACATACCCTAAATGTTACTTCCTCCAGGTACTTCATACAGTATCAGAATAAAATATATGCATGATCATGACTGCCAATGAGCAGGGGAAAAAATAATCAGTTTTACCAGTACAGTAATATCTTTCAAATGCTTCATCCATAATTTTAAACAAAGTATATTTTCCAAGGGAGAATGACTATAACATAACCAGTGTAACTTATGCAGCTTGTTAAAAGCCTATTCACCTTTAGGATAAAAGGCACTTTCCCAGCCAGATGCCAGATCAGTAGGTAAAGTACTTTGAGCTACATCTCTTATAGGCATGCAATGCAGTGGTAAAGATATGGTTTAAGAGAACAGTTTTCTCAAAACAGTTTACACTGTCGGCATCTAGACATATTCTGACCACTGTTCCTCTTACAGTTGCCTCTCCACCTCTCAAGTTTCTGTAACATGCTTTCTGTATCACGATAGTAAAGTTAAATATACTAACAGATATAAACGACAATGGATAATGATGATACATAAATGAACATGTAAACAACATTTAATGATAGGTTGTTGATCTTCATTTACTAAATCTCCTCTAGATACTTTTTAAAATATACACTAATATTCTCTATATACTATGCTTTATCTTAGAAAGTACATATTAAATAATTTTCTAGCATTGAAGTCCTTTTGATATAGCAAATTGCAATAGTACAACATACTAACCATTGTAGCTGCTTCATTATCTTGGTCATTCTTCAGTAACAATGCACACTGATGTTGACAGGCATCAGTATCATCTTGTGCAAGATACAAACGTGCAAGTTCCAACATTACCTGGAGATGAAAAAAAAATACAGAAGTCTTCCTCTTCATACAATTGAGCGAGGAGACAGTTTAGTGGTTAGTGTTTTAACTTAGAATCCAAGAAACCTGGGTTCAATACCCTGACTTCCTGCATGATCCTAGACAAATCAGTGAAGTCTCTGGCAAGCTTAAACCCAAAAATGAAGCTTTCAAGAAGTGGAAATGTGGACAGATGACTAGGGAAGAATACAAATGTATTGGTTGTGTATGCAGGGGTGTAATTAGAAAGGCCAAAGCACAACAGGAATTGCAGCTAGCAAGGGATGTGAAGGGTAACAAGAAAGGTATTTGCAAAAGCGGCGAGGAGTCCTGTGGCACCTTATAGACTAACTTAAGTGTTGGAGCATAAGCTTTTGTGGGCAAAGATGCATGTCTGACCACTGTTCAGAGCTTATGCTCTAACACTTCAGTTACTCTATAAGGTACCACAGGACTCCTCGCCGCTTTTGTCGATTCAGACTAACACGGCTACCCCTTTGATACTTGACACCAAGAAAGGTATTGTTAGGCATGTTAGCAATAAGAGGATCCTCAGGGAAGGTGTAGGATCCTTACTTGAATGAGGGAGGTAACCTAGTGACAGATGATGTGGGAAAAGCTGAAGTACTTAATGCTTTTTTTGCCTCTGTCTTTGCCTCTGACTACTACTCTAGGCAGTAAGGTGGGCAGCTCTTAGTGGAGAAAGAACAGGTGACATAAAATAGTTATTTTTAAGGTAAGACTGACCTTGTTATCTGTTTCACAATGAACAAGAGCTTCTTTGTAAAATTTAATTGCTTTCTCATAGTTTCGCTGGGCTGTACAATGTTTAGCAATCTCTGCACAAATTTCAGCTACTAACTGTTTCTGTGCAGGAACTGCATCCAGCTGCTCTATTTGAACTCGTTTAAGTATTCTGGCTTGCAATTCCCGAGCCTAGGAAAACAACAGGTGATGGCATCAGAAAATTAGCATGATAATAGCAAAATCATTGTTTTGTATGCATTCATGTAAATATATATACACAAAAATGCACAGGAGAGATTGCATTCACAGGTTTATTATTTGGAAAAAACGTTTCAAAGGAAAATTCTTGCCCCAAACTCACAATACACCCAAACATCAGGCTGACTTTTTACTTCTTGTTTTTACTTAAAATACATAAGCTTTTTAACTTTTATTCCAAAGAGATGTTGATAAACTAGATCCTTATCCAATACAGATTTCTGCCCATTTAAACAGGGGTCCATTAAGAGATGAAAATATTATTGTGTGCTAGCATCATTTGCCCCCAACATGTCAAGAAAGTAAATGTATTCTACACAATTGTGTTGGTTTCTTGAAAAGTATGTTTTCCACCAAGGTGAGGTGAAAGAAATTAAAAAGGTATCTGGGCAATATTTCTAGTTGTTGGGAATTTTTTTTTTGAACGACAGACATGCACTGAAGGTACGTTTACAAGCTACTTTGGGGAGTGTGCAGAAGAATAAATAGCAGCATAGATGGTGAGGAAAAACTTAAGCAAGTAAAGAAATACCAGAATGTGTATGTGATGTACATGTAGCCTAATAGTGAGAGGGATTTTTTTTTTACTAAATGACAGAATCTGCAAATTTAGTAATTATCAGTTTCATCTAGTTTTACTAATTTGCAACATTTTCTTACATTTCACGTATTTTACCTACATGATTTAAGATCTTACCACTTGTAAAAATAAAAACAAGCAACATTCAGATGATTTCATATTTTTCAGCCATCATAAGACAATAGCTCAATTCTATCTCTAGCTATATATTTTAGAGTGAGTCTGTATGTTTGCGAGTCCATTTGTTCAAGAACTCCTCCTAAATGGTAACAACTAGGGTCACCAAATTTTGGTATGCAGTTTCCTCTTCTAGCTTAAACCAAGGTCAGGGATTAGTTGTACCAGGACAACCAGAAGCCCTGGGAAAAGGGCTGTTTCCGTAACGTGCAAAGCAAGGGGCTGCTGTTTGGAGGGAAGTGATATGAGAGTGTCCACTAGGAATAGCAAGTCTGCAGGAGACAGCTATCCTACAGTGTCCCTTGGCAGCTGTACCACCAAGGGAGTGGTCAGCAGGGCTGGGGTTCTGCCATCTTTACTGCGAGCACACCAGGTAAATAGCTCCTCTGCCCCAAACTCTTTCCTCCCCTTCCAGCCCCTGTCTGCAGCGCCGGAGGGGAGGGAGGAGAAAAAATGTCCTTGGCAGCTAGGGGAGGGGTAGCAAAGGAGGGCAGAAAAGGGGCCTGTGCCGGATGGGACCCCCCCACGCTGAACCCCTTCTCACACCCCAAACCTCACTCTCATATCCCCCCATACTCCAGCCTCCTTCATATTCCTCCCCGCCATCTATAAGCCCCTTCCCTGACTCCTACACCCCGCACACCATGCCCTGAAGGATCCGAACAATGGCACGTAGGTCTGCTAGTAGTTATATAAACTTGAAATAAAACGATTACTGCTGATTAGCTAACTACAGGACTCTTCTAAATCACTTCCTCTCAGTCAGTAATGTCCTCCATCACTGTGACAGGAGCTGTGATAGCAAAAATACTGGCACAAGCCATCACTGAATGATTCTGACAAGGGCAGCTGTCTCCTTAACACAGCAGCTTGCTGTTGACACACAATTAGTTTGGTAATCAACAGCTGGAAAGAAAATGTATTTTTGTACTTACCCATGGTATTCATCTTCCCCTCACCCCTGCTCCCCCCCCCCCCCCCCCCCAACCACTGTCAAGAACTGTTGTGCCTCTCCCTGTATCAAAGTTCTGACTGTGAAGGCTGTTGATTACATGTGAAAAAAATTAAACTCAAGTGTCATATCAAGACTTTTTTTAGTTGTCTTATCTTGTTCTGTGCACATGCTTTGTTTTCATTAAGTACTGACAAAACCTGACAACTAGTAAGGCAGAGATGAGCAATACTTCAAAGTCCAAAACCCCATTATCACACTTATTTCACCCGCTAAAAGAAAATTTGAATTTTGCAGTTTAGTTTTCTATGAGGCTCAATTATGAAAGTGTTGAGTCACACAAGGAGTGCATTAGCCATTTGATCTTTGAAGGACCATCAGGAAAGAGCTGCTTCCCTGTTGATTCTGAACATTCTTCCACATTTCCCAACCCTTGCTTAATGACTATCACAGGCTGCAGGGGAGAAAGAAGCAGTTATGTTACTCTGCTTCTTGCTCCTGACCTACTACAGGAGGTATAAGTTAAAAAAAATTAAAATAACAGCTTAGAGCCAACTTCTGACACAGAGTGTGTGTGTGTGAGAGAGACCACTTCCAACTTCTCTCACACTCTGTGTGTGTATGTGAGAGAGAGAGAGAGAGAGAGAGACCACTTCCTGTCCCCAATTACATTTCCTTCTCCCTGCTAGGGATGTTAAAATGTATTTACTTGTGTAAACGTGTATCTGCTGAAATGGTCAGTGGATACATGTTTACACATTGGGAATGGGGGTGGAAGCTGGGGCATGTGGAAAGCTGGCTTTAAAGCCAGCTCCCCATAAGCACCAGCTCCCATTCTGCCCCTCCCCCTGAGTTTAGGTTGGACATTAGAAAAAACTTCCTAAATTTCAGGGTGGTTAAGCACAGGAGTAAATTGCTTAGGGAGGTTATGGAATCTCTATCATTGGAAATATTTAAGAGCAGGTTAGATAAACATCTGCCAGGGATGATCTACATGATGCTTGGCCTTGCCTGGAGTGCAGGGGACTGGTCATGACGACCTCTTGAGGTTCCTTCCAGTTTTGGTGTTCTATGATTCAGTGAAAAATCTGGGGGACCAATTCTAGATTCCATCCCAAAAGACAACAGTGGGGAGGGAGCAAGAGGTATAATGAGTGGCAGATGGTATGTGGCTGGTACTAGTTAAGTTAATGCACAGGCATTTTAGTAGCAAAATGGCAGGCATGGGCAGACATTGCAGTATTCCTCTAAGTTGTGCACTAGTGTGGCAGCTCAGGAGAGATTCACATGTTACCCAACTGATAAGTCAAGTGCCCACAGCTAGTTTTTTTGTTTCTACTGGTGGCACACATTTTACACACCTCAGTGCAGATAAAAATTTATTCCTCACATGGATTGAAAGGAGTAGAGGGAAAAATGGCACACAAGCATAGAAAGCTGAGGGGAATGGAAGCAGGCAAAAATAGTGGTGAAAAAGTCACTGAGGATACGTTAGAATATGGAGAGCAAAGAGGGAAGTTGTAAAAAATAGTTATTAACAGTGAGACATGCTAAAAGAATATGAATAAGCCAGTTTAAAGCTATTGTGTCCACTCTCAGTCTTCTCTTTTCTAACACAACATAAGGAAATAAAGAATAAAATGGAGAAATCAGTTGGCAGGGAAACAGTTACTAAAAGCTGTGGGGAGAATATACTAAAAAGACAAAAACTGAAGAAAGAATGAAACAAGAAATCATCAAAATAAGAGATAGGAGTAAGCTTGATATAGTTCTTATTTAGATAAGAAATAACAAAATAATACAATATATTAACATGCAATGTTTGTGGAAGGAGGGGTAAAGCCAACATCCTTTGGATAATACACCTGGTTTAATTTTGCAGACTGCTCAGAAAATATTATCCAGGCTTTGCTTCCTGAATCTTCAGTCCAGTCCTAGGGTATGTCTAGACTACATGGCTCCATCGATGGAGCCATGTAAACTAGTTTATACCCAGCATAGGCCAAGAAGTGGGGATTTAAATAATCCCCGCTTCATTAAAATAAACATGGCCGCCGTGCTGTGCCGACGATCAGCTGATCTGGTACAGCGCGGCAGTCTAGACGCGAATCTGTCAGCTGGGGAAGCCTTTGCTGACTGATCCTGTAAACCTCGTTTCACGAGGCATAAGGGATCGGTCAGCAAAGGCTTCCCCAGGCGACAGATCCACGTCTAGACTGCCACACTGTGCCAGATCAGCTGATCGGCGGCACAGCGTGGCAGCCATGTTTATTTTAATGAAGCGGGGATTATTTAAATCCCCGCTTCTTTGCCTATGCCGGGTAAACTAGTTTACATGGCTCCATCGACGGACCCATGAAGTCTAGACATACCCCTAGATTTGTGTGCATGTGCTGGAGGAAACAACAGGAACCCTATATACTGAAGTCAGATTTTTCTACGAGTGGAAAGGAGGTTCTGTGGTCAGACCAATTTCCAAATTGTGCACAGATGCTGTATCTTTCCCAAAGCCTTTGTCTGTCTCTAGCTGCTACACTTTTGCTCCTATTTCTCTGGCCATTACAGCTCTCCCTTCTAGCCACATCCTAGGTCTTAAATTTAGACCCAACAGTTTGCCAGTTCTTATCCTTAATGCTGCCCTTGGATAGCAACAGAAACTCAAGTACTCTGTGCACAGAAAAGCTATAGGCATAGCTCACACAAACTTCTCATATTGTTTAGGCAGCATGCTTTTCGATGTGAACAAAGACACTTCTAGCTTTGACTCCATCCCCAGTCTTCCCACTCTGTTGAAACTATGGTGGGCTTGAACATGTAGTTGGGACCTGGACTTCAGACCGATGAATTAAAGGTCACCTAAGAGCTAGCAACACTAATACTTTCAGCTACTATCAAACCACTTACCTAGTGGTGAAAAGATCTGTAACCTATTACCAATTCTATAAGCAATTTGATCTCTAGTTAACTTTTTTTCTTTCTACTTTAGCCTTTGTGATCCAATTTATTTCTAGAGAACGCTAAAAGTTCTCCTCCTGTCCACAAAATCTTGAAAGTGCAACACAATTATGCTTTCTTTACCTGCTGTAAAGAAACAATTGCTTCATCGGTCTTCTCCATTTTGCTATAAATTTTTGCTAGAAGAACTTGGTAACGTCCATCTTCCATTAGAGAGGACAACTCATTCTCTGTTAAAATATTAAAAACATAAAACAAAAAGTTGAAATAAGAACTGCCTCTTTTGAACAGTTTAGTGACACTTTGTGATGAGTCATCTCTAAAGCATGAAGCTCTGCATGAACCCCTTCAAGGTTAAAGAATGGAAAAAATGGACTGGAGATCTGCATAAAATTCAACAAAAAGGAGCTGCATATTTAATTTTCAAGTTTGAATGGCTACAGTTGTCTTTTAAATTTGTGGCTTGGCATTAATGAACACCTGGGAAGTAAAGATTTAACAGTCTATTAAGTTTGGAGGGCCAACAGGTATCTTTTAATCCAGAAAGATACTGAAGTATAAAACCAAAAACAAACCTAAACAAAATAACTTGCTG
The DNA here is from genome assembly GCF_049634645.1 of Pelodiscus sinensis. NCBI lineage: Eukaryota > Metazoa > Chordata > Testudines > Trionychidae > Pelodiscus > Pelodiscus sinensis. Next base: position 37,284,197 of record NC_134717.1, read on the forward strand.
AGATGATCAGGAATAAATACCACATATGGGTCTGTTTAAAAAAAAGCCACCTTAGTTTTAAACATGAGAGAGAGAAAAAGGCTTTCCTATATACCTTGAATAAACTATGCAGATTAAGGTTCTAATTACGGACACTAAATTGCAGTAAATCAGCTAAATTACTAGTTGATGGAATTTCTCTTAGATTAGTTGATGGGGGGAGGGGGAAGGGAAACACTCACTACCCCTGCTATGGCTCTGCAGTTTAAATGCAATAGGAGCTGGGCGCGCAGCAGCTCTGCCTTTTAAATGTAACTCCACTGTGGCTTTGCCTTTTAAATGTAGTACAAACCTGGCGGGCTCTTACTACATTTAAAAGGCAGAGCCACAGCGTCCCGGAGTCGGCGCCAACTGGGACTGCTTAGTCCCAGCTCGTGCTGGCCCCGGGAGTTCTGCCTCCCCTCGTCCTCTGGCCCTCCTCCCCCACATTCTGGAGCTAGTGCTGGGGGGAACCAGCTTTTAAGCCGGCTCCCCCCAGCACTGGCTCCTGCTTCCCCCCACCTTGCTGCAAGGAGGGGAAGCGAATAGTCGACTTGACTACCAGATAAGCATATGCTTATATCGGGTAGACGACTACTCCCTTACATTCCTAGTTCTCATCCTGCTCCTACTGAGTCAACAGAAAATGTACTATTGATTTCAACGGGATCAGGACTGGCCTTTATGGTGCTTTCATTTAACTACTGGATTTTGATAGAAAGGAGAAAGCATAGCTAAACATTATCTAAATGTTTCAAGGCTACTAAAAAAGCTCCAAACTACTTTATTTTGCAGATGGGAAAGAACTACAGAGGAAACAGCTCTGAGGAATATAAGCACTTCCGTGATCTACTATATATTTAAGAGAGTGTGTGTGTCTGTACAAGAACTCCTCCTAAGTTGAGGTAATTTACATCCAATTCCATATTTCACATGGTACAGTGCCAACGCTAGTTTGAAAGATAGTAAGATAAAATGTTTGCACCGTACCCAATTATTCCTGAAGAAAATTGCACAGAACACACACACAATAACATTACTAATGTTTCTATTTTGTTGGAAATAAAATGGACTAGTTCATACCAGGCTCATGGTCTAAAGCTTGCTGAAGTACTTTTTCCGCCTTTTCATATTGCCTCAGTTTCAGCAAGAGCTCGGCCAGATCATAGCAAAGGATATTCTGTTGACCATTTTTCAATGCAGCTTCATAATAATTTATTGCCTGAAACAAATAAGTTAATAAATGTATGGAAATTGGCTCTCAAATAAAATGAATAAAAATAATAGCTTGCACTTAGGTTATCAGTGAAATAACATTTAATTATACAATTACCTTCTCTACTCTAACCCCAATTAATGTCCTGAAATGTCCTGTGTAAACATGAACAAGTTGCTAACAAAAGATATTTATTTAAATCTATAATTATATATAAAAATGAATGTGAAAAACTTTAGGTTGCAAAGCCAGTAACTCAGAATTCAGAAGTCTCAAATATAAAGGTTGCCTGTACCATCTTAGCTCTGTTCCCTGGGCATGCATTATGATACAATCTTTAATTACATGGTTACAAACTAGTTTTTACACAGGACCTCTCGCTCAGAGTTTTGTTTTCTTTTATTTCTTAGAGCCGATAGCAGCCAATCTAAATTGATTTGCAGACAGAAAAACCCACTTTGACCCAAACATTATCTCTCTGCCAAATGTTGAAGTCCATCTGCAAACAGAAGGGCTATTAGTGCTCTTCAAAAGAAAAGTAGCAATTTTTTTTAAATGAAGCATCTCCAGCTTTCCCTGCACTTTCAAGTATAAATAGAAATGAAACTGTCTTAATCATTCAAGGAAACACACACAAATAGGTCCTTAGCAAAGACAGTCTTATAAAAAAGCGCTGTAATGGTTTGTACGAGCTATTATATGTATGTGGTATCAAGATTTGGTGCTTAGTATAGAAAAGAAAAACAAAGAATAACAACAGTTTAAAAAATGTTTCTGGATATCCATGTTTGGGTTACTTTAAGCTACGCTGAAGTGGTCAGAAATAGAGCAGGTTGGAAAAATTCTGTTTAGAAGCTTTTTTGACAAAATGTGGGGAAAGCATTTATATTTTTGGTTTTCCATGCAGTTATAGTTACAGTATTTGAATAGCTAAAATTGCTAGTAATTTCTGTTAGGGTATGTCTATACTATGGTGTTATTTCGAAATATCTTATTTTGAAATAGTAACATGTCTACACACAAAATGCATTTCAAAATAACATTTTGCTATTTCGAAAGTGTGTCCACGCTGAGTGGACTCTGAATCGCATTGAAGGCTGGCTGGAACCAGTTCCGGCAGGGCACCAGGTCAGGACTTCCTGAGGCTGGCCTCTACCTGAGGCTATCTGAGGTCTGTGCTTAAGGGGACCCCCCCACCCCCGGACAGCCAGTTCTCAGGTTTCCCTGCTTTCTTGTCTACCTCGACGTGGGACAGCAAAGCAGTTTGACTCTGCATGCTCTGGTTTCCCTCACTCGGGACACCACAGCACTTTGCAACATGGGACACTCAGGACACCCCTGGGCACTCTGGTGCTTCTCTTGGACGCATTGCTGCGAGCCTGGCTGCACTTTCTGCAGGCTGCCATCCGGGAGGTCCATCGAGGGGCTGTCAGTATCCAGGAGGCCCTGCGGGAGAGCTTCTTACCATGAGGAGCACTAAGAGCCTCCCTGGTCTGCCCCACTGGGGACCTGTGCCTCATTCCTCCCTCCACTTACCCCTCTCCCTAACGTCAAATAAAATACATGTATTTTCATGAACACAAACTCTCTTTATTCAACAAAACTGGGGGCGGGGGGAATGAAACTCTGATGAGACTGGGGAAAGAAGGTGGAAGAGGGGAGAAGAGAGAGTAGGAGAGGGGAGGGGGAAACCTGGGAGGAGGGAGCTAGAAGGGGGAAGCAAGGGGAAGAAAGAGGAAGGGAAGCTCAGGGCTGGGGGTCTTGCCGGACCAACTTGATTTTCATGCAAGCTTACTTCTGGGTTCTCACGTGGCCTTTGGTGGCCAGGCTGGCAGCTATCCTGCCATAGACAGCCATGTTCCTCCATCTAGTGCAGAGATCATGGACGTTGGGGGCATCCCCCCCCCGCAAATCTGAATAAGGTCTATGATCTCCACCCTGGACCAGGAAGGTGCCCACCTTCTCCAAGCCCTGGCAGGCTCCTGGGAGCTGGCAGACTGCTCCTGGGGAGCAGTGGAGGGCTGGCTGCCAGTGGCTTGCTGGCTCATGTTTTGGGGCCACTGGGTCATGGGCAGTGACTGCTGACTCTGGGCTGGAAGGCTTGGAGGTAGCACAGGCACTGTGGCCAGTGTCTATCCCTTTAAGGGCTCCGGGGAGGGGGCGAGGGAGAGGAGTGTTCTTGATTTAGGCTGGAGTGGCCACCTTGGCACCCTGGGAAGGCTGGAGGCCCCCTATTTCGAAATAAGTGTCTACACAGCACTTATTTTGAAATAGCTATTTTAAATTTGGCATTATTCCTCATAGAATAAGGTTTACCAAATTCAAAATAAGCGCTCCACTATTTCAAATTAATTAATAGCGGTTTAGCTCTGTACACGCTAGGAAAGTTATTTTGAAATAAGAGCTGTTATTTCAAAATAACTTTGCTGTATAGACATACCCTTATAGATATCTTATATTTGCAAATGTATGACTTCATAGGTTACAAGAAAAAACAAACTAAAATTAAAAGTAGAATTAAGTATATTAAGGTTTAATTTTCAAAATCCATTTCAGGACTTTTTTTTTGACGATCACATAAAAGCACGTATATAAAATATGCCAAAACATTAAGCTCTCAACCTCTTTCAGCTTAAATATCTATAGCCTTAAAAAGCACCTGCCTCAAAAAAATCAAAGGAACTAAAAGAGGTTTTATTCACTAACCTCCTAGCCAATCCTAGACACTATACAGGTTTAATGAAAATCTCTGGATACATTGGGGTAAAAAGAAATTAAAAATGACTGTACCATGGAAGAGATAATATGCCAAATATCACTGTAAGGTCAACATTAATGAAACTGAATGAAAGTCCAAAGTGTTTCAAAAATTGATAATATAATAGAGAACTATAGGTCTATTCTAGGGGCCTCCAACAGCTGTCCAAACAGAAAGCCTCTTCCGCTTTTCTGTGCGGACAGTTTTATGCTTTGCAGTGGGATTTTGCGTATTTGTAGTAAACAGTCAGTTGCACTCAAGTACGCATCATCCAGGTTATTAGAGAAACAAGGTGGGAGCCAATATATTTTAATGAAACAATTTCTGTTCGCTAAAGATGAGTTTGAGCATACACAGCAACACTGCAAACAACCTCTACAGTATCAGCAATTTTGGGCTGGAGACAAACGTTTGATCTTGGTTCCAAGCTATAGAATATAGGTGAAACACACTACTGAACAGACATTATAAGATCAACCAGAATTGTCTTAGTCACTATCAGGCTATCAACAGCACCATGGTTGCATTCTGTTTGATCATCCTTAGTATCAGAAAGATCAGTGGAAATGTATACATGAAATCTTGATCCCAGGATATGGCAGAGGGCTCTTGAAAGGATCCTAAGCTCATGCATCATAGGAGCAAGACTTGACACTTCAGGTTCACTTTTTTGGCAAAGTCCATAATGAGATTTCCCCAGCAATGAAATATTAGGGGCAATGAAGCAATTCAGAGGCCATTTGTGGTTGGTGATATTGAACAGATATTTTAAGGAAACTGTCTAGCACTTGACTCCAGGAAGAAGATCTATTGAGGTTATCCCATAATGTTGATACCATACTCACAAATTAACCATCTCTTGGCACCAGGGCAATGACCAGACATCCCCTTGTTTGCTTACATAATACACTGCAGATATATTGTCTGCGAGAACCTGCTGTGTGGATTCTTAAAACAGGTAGGAATACTATGCAAGCTAACCCAATCGCTCATAATTATGGGACATTTGTAAGTACTTTTGGAAGCTAGATCCTTGTGTTCAGAGATGTTTTAAGTGAGTGCTCCAGTGTTTATGATGCATCTGCAGAGAATATCTTTATATGAATGGGGCAGAGGAAGGGTACTCTATTCCAAATGTTTTTGGGAACTAACCATCGTATAGAGCACAAGCTAGAACCACAATGTGTATGTTCATTTGGTATTCTTCAAGGATACGATAACTTCAGCTAATTTTTATGAAAGTAGGTTAAGTCTGGTTAGTAGTGTCTGATATGTGCAAGCAGATGTGTTACTTAGGAGTTTAACTTAAAAAACAATGAATAGTCTGGAAGCACCTTAAAGACTAACAAAACATGTAGATGGCATCATAAGCTTTTGTGGGCATAACACACTTCTTCAGATAACTGGGGTATTTAAAGTCCAGATCCAAAATTAAATAAGGGAAAGGAGGGGAGGAGAGAAAAAAGGAGGAAAAAAGAGGAAAAAAGGAGGAAAAAAGACAAGAATAGACTGTTCAAGTAGTTACAAGAGGCTGATAAGAACAATTAACATCTCCATTGTTTGGTTTGTTGGTTAAGTCATTAGGATGTGGAAGATAGTGTGTGAGCCAGCCGAAATCTCTGTTAATTTCATTCTGATAAGAATCAAACTTGTACATGAAGTTAAGTTCCAACCCTTTCCTGTGTATTTGGCTTGTGGAATTGGCATGAAACAACATGGTGACTCGGAGATCCATTAATGAGTGTCCGGGAAGGGTAAAGTATTCTCCAACAGGTTTCTGCATGTTGCCATTTCAGATATCTGATTTGTGTCCATTAATTTTTTCCTGTAGAGACTAACTTAGCTACTCTTCTGAAGCTTTAGGAGTTTAAGGAAGATTTTACTTAAATTGTCACAAAACAGTCTTGAGAATGAAGGGAAAGAATTACAGAGGCCATGCTGAATCCAAGACTATACATTTGTTAAGTCTTCTCACATCTAGAATAGGATGAAGACCACCTTTTTCCTTTGGTATAATAAAATATTGGGAATAAAATCCTTTTTCTTTGGATTCCAGAGGTATCTCCTCTTTGGATCTTAGTGAAGCATGGAAGCCATTTCTATTGGTTGGTTTTCATGAGAAAGATCTCAAAAGAGGGATGGGAGAGGGGTAAGAATTAGAATTAGATGGATAGCCATGAGACAAATTCTATCATTCACCTTTTGGTTGTTGCTCCAGTCCTAGCTGGTAGAAAAAAGAGAAACTCGGCATTCAATGGAGGAGGATGCCTCTTGTCCAGTTTGAATGTGGCTCATCTTCCTCATATCAAACCCACTATCTGGAAGCAGGTAAATACTGACTAATAATGAGAAAGACGTTAACCTTCTCCAGAAGAATTTCAGGTTCTCCTTGAGTGGATTCTCAGAAGGTTGTGTCTATGAATAACTGCATATTTTCTGGCTAGCTTGAGCTTGTTATATGAAAAAAATCTGGTGCAGAAGTGTAAGTGTCCAGTGTTTGTAGTATTGCTCTAGAATCTTTTAGGAAGTGTAAAAGATCAAAAGTATATATGCTAAGTATGTATCCAAAGGGAAAATCTTCAGTTGAGTTCTGCATCTCTCTAGGAAGACCAGAGTCCTGTAAACATGACATTCTACACATAGGTTATTGCAGTGGCTATATGTCTAGGCACCACGTATGAGGTCTCCTTGGCTGCTTGTTACAGTCTTTGACACTAGCTGTCCTTTAGAAATAATAGCTTTTAATGCCTTTCGAGTTCTATGGATGCCTAACAAAAACGGGGATACCTTTGTCATTGGTCACAACTGAGAATACCAAATACAGGACAAACTGCTGAGATATGAGAGAGACACCCCAAAAAGCGAAGTTACTCGTCTCGGTGCAGTAAGAAGAAGTTACTCACCTTGTGCAGTAATGATGGTTCTTCGAGGTGTGTGTCCCTGTGGGTGCTCCACTGTGAGTGTCGGGCTCGTCCCAACGCCGCAGTTCAGAGATATTTTAGCTGTTGTTCACCGGACCGCACATGCGCAGCAGCCATCTGGCAGCTTTTCGCGCTGTTTCTGCTCGCACGGTCCAGCCCCGCCAGTTCCTCCCGACCATTGAGGTCTGCAAGACAAAACAAGAGACTCCGAAGAGGGGAGGAGGGCGGGTTGTGGAGCACCCACGGGGACACACACCTCGAAGAACCATCGTTACTGCACAAGGTGAGTAACTTCTTCTTCTTCTTCTTCGGGTACTGTCCCCGTGGGTGCTCCACTGTGGGTGATTCCACAGCAACAGCCAACCTAAGGAGAAGGGTCAGAGTCAGTGTGGTGCCGCCGAAGAGAGGACGGCATTGCCTACTGCTGTGTTGGAGGCGATGGTTCTGGAAAGCGCATAATGGTTGGCAAACGTAAGTTCAGAAGACCATGTTGCCGCTTGGCAAATGTCCTTCATAGGGACCCCCTTAAGGAAGGCTGTTGAGTATGTTACTGCCCTGATGGAGTGGACCCTGATCATAAGGGGCAGAGTGACCTTTCTCATTTGGTAGCACTTGGTGATGCATGAGACAATTATCTTTGATATCCACTGAGATAACAGACGGCCTTTGGTGCAGTCATCTAGTGAAATGAACAGATGGTCTGTTTCCTGTATTTCACGAGTTGTTTCTATATAAAATGCGAGTGCTCTATCGACGTCTAGCATGGTGTTCAGAGGTGTGGGGTCTAGAGTAGAACACTGGTAAAACGATAGGTTCATTTATATGGAAGCTGGAGTTGACCTTGGGTAAGAACATTGGTTGTAGTCGTAGGATGACTGCCTGTGGCATGAAAATCGTATAAGGAAGTGATGCTGAAAAGACTGCCAATTCCTCTACCCTGCGTGCAGATGTAATTGCCAGCAGGAACACAACCTTCATGGTGAGAGAGTTAAAATCAGACGTGGACAATGGTTTGAAGGGTGGCTGCATCAGTGTATCTAGAACCAATTCAAGGTTCCAAGTGTCTGGGGGTTGTTTGTGCTCAGGGAAGAGGTTGTTTAGGCCTTTGAGTAATCTTTTTGTAATAGGATGCGAGAAAATGGTATAGCCCTTGACCAGCTGTCTAAAAGCTGTGATGGCCGCTAAGTGGACTTTCAGAGATGACAGGGAAAGCGCACTATGTTTGAGGTGTAAAACGTAATCTAGAATGGAATACAGTAGCATTGTATGAAGGTCTATGCCCGTGTGTGCACACTATTCGGTGAACCTTTTCCATTTGTACAGGTAGGTATTTCAGGTCGAAGTTTTCCTGCTATGTAGGAGCACATGGTCGACCACTGCTGAGGCCCCTAATCTTCCTTGTTGGTAGGTGCCAGGAACCAAGTGGATAGGGTGAGGTGATCTGGCTGTGGATGAAGTAGTTTTCCCCGTTCCTGTGTCAGAATATCGGGCCAACTGGGAAGGCGATATGGGGGATGAGACGACATATGGAGGAGGAAAGGGAATCACGTCTGGCATTGCCAGAATGGAGCTACTAGGATTAGTGTTGCACTGTCCGTTATTGCTTTCTCTAGGACCTTGACTATTAGGGGGATGGGTGGAAATGCATACAGAAGTTGTAGGCTCCAGTGGAGGAGGAAGGCATCACCCTTCGATGCTCGGCCTATGCCCGCTCTGGAGCAGCAATGGTCGCACTTCACATTGTACTCCGTGGCAAAGAGGTCCATAGTTGGGTGGTCTCAGAGTTGGAATGTGTTCTCTAAAACCTCCGGATGTAGCTCCCATTCGTGCTTTTGTGCAAAATGTCGGCTGAGTGTGTCTGCTGTGGTGTTGTCGTCCCCCGGGAGATATGCTGCGGTAATTATGATGTTGTGTCACATCCACCATTTCCAGAGATGCACAGCTTCTCTGCAGAGCATACAGGAGCGGGCTCCGCCTTGTTTGTTTCTATAATAGACTGTTGTCATATTGTCTGTAAGAACTTGTACCCGCTGGTCGCATATCCAGGAGAGAAAGTGGTTGCAAGCATTGTATACCACCCATAACTCCAGAAAATTTATGTGACAGAGCGATTATTGTGGTGACGAATGGCCTTGTCCTTGTTTGTCGTGCATGTGGGCTCCCCAGCCGAGGAGGGAGGTGTCTGTGGTAACCTAGACGGTAGGCTGGGGGGTGTGGAACGGGATACCCGCTGGCATATTGTAGGGGATAATCCACCACTTCAGAGACTGCCTGACCGTGTTTGGTATGGGAACCATTCTGTGCACGTCGTGCTTGTGAGATGTGTAAACAGCTGATATCCATTGTTGCAGGCATCTGAAATGTAGGCGTGCATGCACGACGACATAAGTCGTGGCTGCCATATGCCCCATCAGTTGCAGACAGGTGAGAACCAGAACTGTGAGACTGGTAGTCAGGACGTGAACCAGATCTTGGATCGTGCTGAATCTGGTGTCGGGAAGGTAGGCGAAAGACTGAACGGCAGAACTTTGTATTGGTAGTGTTCGGAACCTACGAGGAAGCGAAGAAAATGCCTGTGGGCGGGATGGACTGTGATGTAAAAATAAGCATCTTGTAAATCGAGGGATGCAAACCAGTCTTCTTGCTGCAACGCCGGTATGATGGTGGTGAGAGTAACCATCTTGAACCATTGCCTCCGCACGTATTGGTTGAGACCGCGGAGGTCTAATGTGGGTCTCCAACCGCCAAACTTTTTCTATGTTAGAAAATAGCAGGAGTAATACCTTCTGCCATGGAAGGGTATAGGGACCCTCTCTGTAGCTCTGATACTGAGGAGATGATCCACCTCTTGTTTGAGGAGAAGCTCGTGAGATGGGTCCCTGAAAAGGGATGGGGAGGAGGGAGGGGTGGTAGAGGGACAATATGTGAAGGGGACTACATAGCTCGTTGTTATAAGCTGCATGACCCATTAGTCCATTGTTATTACAGGCCAACGATGTTGGAAGGGCCGCAGGTGGTGGTGAAAAAAAAGTGGTGTTGGCATTCGCGGAAGAAAGAGTTGGAATAGTCTGCAAACCCTCAAGCAACATGTCAAACTTGCTGCTTGGATTGTGGTTGAGTTGTAGGTCTGGGAGCCTGTGGACGTCGTCTTTGAGGACGTTGCTTGGGGCGTTGCTGTTCATATTGTCGTGGCTGTGCATAGGTGGGCAGTCTGTTTCTGATAGGGTGTATACTTCTTGCGGCGGTATGGCGACGTATACATGCCTAAGGTTCTCAAGGTGGTATGTGAGTCCTTACCAGAACGGAGAAACTGATCTGTTTTCTCCACACACAAACCTTGGGTGTCAAAAGGCAAGTCCTCAACTTTAGAATGAAGTTCCCTAGGGACCGCCGACATATGGAGCCACGAGGCCCAGCGCATAACAATGGATGTCGCTGTCGTTCTAGCTGCAGTACCCGCCATGTCGAGGGCTATGTTCACCGCTGAGCGGGAAGCCGTGTAGCCCTCCTGGATAATGGCCTTGAGCAGCTGGCGTTTTGTGTCTGGCAGGTGTTCCAGTAGCTGGACTAACTTCGCATAATTGTCGAAGTTATGGTTGGCCAGCAGCGCGGAGTAGTTGGCCATTCAAAGGATGGAGGTGGCCAAAGAGTAAACTTTCTGCCTGAGCAGGTCATGGTGTTTATCATCTTTTGCCCAGTCGTTGCCTTGTACTGGGGAGCTTTTGCACGTTGTTGGGGATGAGCGAACAGGTATTCCATTCCCATGGTAGGGACGTAATATTTCTTATCGGCCTTTTTATTAGTTGGTGGGGTGTGGCAGGTGTTTGCCAGATGGCGTTGACAATTTTGAATATAGCCTCATCCAGAGGCAATGCGACCTTGGAAGCATGGGAAGAAGGATTGCGCAACATATGGTGTTGTTTCTGTTGGACTTCCGTGAGCTTCACGTTCTGTGTGTCCACTACCTGGCGAAAAAGGTCCTGGAACAAATTGAGGTCGTTGGAAGGTGACTATCTCTGGTGAGGATGGCGTCGTTCAGAGGAAGCCACGTCTGTGGGAGACAATTGCTGTGGTGCCTCTACTTCCAAGACCTGTGGTAGTTCCACGATGGACTGTTGCGTAGGAGGTAAGTCGCCGGATGGAGGAGGTGGTCTGGCTGCTGCCAGAGTGGAGGATCTACTCCTGCCGTGAGTGAGCCATGATGGAGCTGGTGATGGTGGCGAACAAATTGACCAGGAATAGTGGTCTTGATGGTCATGATGTGGGTGCCAGCGGTCATCATATTGAGGGTAATATGAGTGCCTGTAGTTGTCCCTGTATCTGGAATCCCGGGAATAGGAGGGGGATCGTGGTGACCTGGATCTGCGGTGAGAGCAGCAAGGAGATGGCGATCGATCGTGTCTGTAATAACGGTGTCTTGATTGGGGACGGGGGGGGGGGAGATACTGTGTCTAGGTTGCCGGTGGTGTCGAGGTGGAGATGGCAGTTCTGGGGAAAACGCCGTCGGTCCTGGGCTTACTGGCGGTCGCCTGCTTGTTGAGGAGGGGGACACCTGCATCAGGAGTGTGGGTGGAAAAGCACTCGGTGTGGAGATCCTCGGGAATATGACGGAGTTGGTGAGCGTCTTAGCGGTGCCGGTGCCATGTGTGATGATGCAGTGTGAAGATGTGGTCGGAATGTCAGTGCCGACTGTGTCATTTGTGTTAATCATGGTGCACGTTCTGGCGGCAGGGCTGTCGGTGCCTGCACAGAGCTCTCGTGCTGTGCCATCGATTCCCCTGGTGCTGGCCTTGGTGCCAAGGGGCTGGGCACCGTGTTCACGGTTGTAGTCGGTGCCACTGTGGGATAGGGTGCCGGAGGTGCCGGGGTTGGCCACGCTGGCTTTGGTGCCACGTGCACCATTGAGCTCAGAGCCGATATACTTTGCACCGGCTTCTCTTCATGCTGCTTTCGAGCTGCCACTTTATAAGAGGTGCCCGGCTTGTCCCCAGAGCTCACCCTCATTGCTGGCAAGGAGCACAATAGGGAGCGACTTTTTGAGAGCTCATCGCCACGGGGAAGGGCTGACGAGATAAAGCCGCTTGTTCTTCGGCTCCTGTCTGCAGCCGGAGCACCTTATCAAATAAGAGCATTTTGAGACACATTTCACGGTTGTGCCGTGCTCTCGCTGTCAGCCTTGAACAGTGCTGACATTTTGGGGGAATGTGACCTTCCCCAAGGCACCTGATGCAGAAGAGTGCCTGTCTGACGCGGGCATAGAGTCCCGGCATGTCAGACACTTTTTGAAGCCCAGTGAGCCCGGTATGGTTGAAGAACAAGAAATAACAATAACATCTTTTTTTTAAAACTAACTAACAACTAAAGAACTACAAAGAACTAATTAACTAAAGAACTAAGTATGTACAGAACTCTCCTCTCAATCCTGACAGGATGGTCGCAAGAGGGAGCTCTCTCTCTGTCTGCGCCCAAAGACAGTCAGAAGGAACTGGTGGGGCTGGACTCCATGAGCAGAAACGGCAAGAAAAGCCACAAGCTGGCCGCCATGCATGCATGGTCCAGCGAACAACAGCTAAAACATCTCCGAACTGCGGCACCGGGATGAGCCCGACATCCACAGTGGAGCACCCACGGGGACACTAACCAAAGAAGAACTGTCGTTCTTCGAGATGGTCCCCGTGGGTGCACCACAGCAGGTGCTGGGCTCGCCCCGGAGCCACAGAATGGAGACTCTTTAGTAGCAGTGTTCGGCCGGACCATGTATGTGCGTCAACGTCTCGCAGAATTCACACTCTTTTCTATGCTTGCGCAGTCTGGTCCCTGACAGTTCGTCGAGGCTGCCTCAAAATCTGAGAGACAGAAGAAAGAGAGAGACTCGGAAGCTGGGAGGAGGGAGGGTAGTGGAGCACCCACGGGGACCATCTTGAAGAATGATAGTTACTGCACCGAGGTGGTAACTTCGCTTTCTTATTCGAGTGGAGTCCCCGTGGGTGCTCCACAGTAGGTGACTGAGCAGCAGTATCCCCATGAACAGGAAGGTGGTATACGGAGTCCCTAATTGTCCACTGATGAGAGTACGGCTGATGCCACCACAGCGTCTGAGAGCCATTTTTGTTGGATTGTGTAATGTTTAACAAACATATCATGGGATGAACAGGTGGCTGCCCTGCAAATGTCTTTCAAGGAAACACCCTTGAGGAAGGCTGTTGACGCTGCCATTGCTCTCATGTGCTCGGGTCTGCACTGGAAGTCGTAAGCCCTTGGTGGCATAAGCCGGGGGCATGCACGTGGTTATGAGTTTAGAAATACGCTGGGATGATAAAGACTGTCCCTTAGATTTCTCAGCTAATTAGATGATTAAGTGGTCTGTTTTCCTAAAAGATCTCGTGTGGTATATATAAAAGGTGAGGGCTCTACGAATGTCAAGTGTATGGAGAGACGTGTCACGTAGTGAGGAGTGAAGCTTGGGGTAAAAAGATGGCAGGATAATAGGTTCGTTGATCTGAAAGAACAAACAAACTTTAGGTATAAACGCTGGATGAGGCCTTAGGACTACGCCGTTTTTATTGAAGATAGTGTGCAGCAGCGTTGCCATAAGTGCTGATAACTCGCTGACTCTGCATGCTGATGTAATTGCGAGAAGGAAGGCTACTTTCATGCTTAAGGTGCGCAAAGATATGGTGCCCAACGATTCAAATGGTGATGTGGTTAAGGCCCTAAGAACAACGTCCAAGTTCCATATGGGGGGGGAACGGGTTTACAAGGGGGGCTTAGATTCACAAGGCCTTTCATGAATTTCTTGGTAGTTGGATGGGCGAAAAGGGAGGTGCCTTCGATAAGTTGTCTGAAGGCAAAAATCGCCACTAGATGAACTCTGAGAGAAACTGAGGCTAGGCCTGTGTGTTTTAGGTATAACAGGTAGTCGAGGACAAGGTGAAGTGGAGCAGAATGAGGACCAGAATGCACACCAGGAGGTGAACCTGCACCATTTTGAGAGGTAAGTATTTCTGGTCATCTGCCTTCTACTGTGAATTAGTACATTTTGAACCTGAGTAGAGCAGAGGGATTCAGAAGGGTTCAGCCAACTAGGAGCCATGTGGTGAGCCACAAGGTATGTATTTGGGGGTCTCTCAGTGTCCTTTGGTTCTGAGTGAGAAGGTTCGGGAGGGTTGGCAACTGATATGGTCTGCATGGTGACATGCATCGAAGGAAGGGGAACCAGTGCTGATGCACCGATGCTGGTGCTAGTAGTCTGACTGGCACAGTCCATTTTGATCTTCTGCAGAACTTTGAGAATGAGAACTGTAGGTGGGAAGGCATAGAGGAGAGGTCCACTCCAGTTGAGGAGAAATGCATCGCCTAGGGAGCCTGGGCCAAGTCCAGCTCTGGAACAGTACTTTTGGCATTTCCTGTTGTGACGCGTGGCAAAAAGATCTATCAGGGGAGTGCCCCAGCATCGGAAGAGAATATGGAGGACTCCATCGTGCAATTCCCACTCATGCTCCAGAGTGAAATGTCTGCTGAGGAAGTCTGCATGAAGGTTCATGATGCCAGGCAAGGAAGATGCCACAGGTGTTATGCCATGGCGAATGCATCAGTTCCAAAAGCGGATTGCTTCTGTGCAGGGGGAGCAGGAGCAGGCTCCGCCTTGGCGGTTCACATAATACATTGAGGCGACGTTGTCTGAAAATTCTTACCGAGGTATAGCAGATGTAACTGAGGAAGTATCTGCAGGCATTGAAGATTGCTCGGAGTTCTAGGAAATGTATGTGGAGTTGTGTCCTGAAAGTGACTAGTGGCCCTGGATTGAAATTTTGTCCAAGTGTGCTCTCCACCCCAGAAGGGAGGTATTGGTGGTGATGTGACATGAGGGTTGTTGTGGGTGGAAAGGTATGCTATCAAGAAGATTTGTGTGGTTCGTCCACCCATGGAGCAATTGGATAACAGATGGAGGAGGGGTCACTGATCTGCAGAGGTCGTGCTTCGTGTGGTTGTATACGGACACTAGCCAATACTGAATGCTGCAAAAGTGCAGTCTGGCACAGTGGACCACGTAAGTCGCAGCCACCATGTAACCCATGAGTTTTAAACAAGTGAGTATCTGGATGGACGGACTGTCTCAAACAACTTCTATGAGGTCCTTGGATGGCCTGTAACCTCTGGATGGGTAAGTATGCTCTTGTGTTGATCGCATCTATGAGGGCACCGATGAATTCTAACTCTTGAGTTGGACGAAATAATGGACTTTTGACTGTTGATGAGTAGTCCAAGGGCATGGAAAGTTCTCATAGCGGTCTTGAGCATATCGAGAACATCGGTGCAAGAGCAACCTTTCAGTATGCAGTCGTCCAGATAAGGGAATATGATCACCTCTTCTCAACGGAGATGTGCCGCTACTACCACCAGGATTTCTGAGAATACCCTGGGGTGGTGAACAAGCTGAAGGGAAGTACTCTGTATTGGAAGTGATTTGTTCTGACCATGAACCGTAAGAATCGTCTGTGTGCTGGATGGATTGTGACATGAAAATATGCGTCCTGGAGGTCAAGGGCCACAAACCAGTTGTCTTGATCTAACATGGGTATTATCGAAGAAAGGGTCACCATTTTGAAACGTTTCCGTGAAAACTTATTCAAGTTCTGGAGATCTAATATTCGTCGCCATCCACCCAACTTCTTCTGAGTGAGAAAATAACAGGAGGAGAATCCCCTGCCTATGAATTGTGCTGGAACTGATTCTATTGCACTGATGGAAAGCAGGTGGTCGACTTTGGTGCATAGCAGGGTTTCATGAGATGGGTCCCTGAAGAGGGATGAGGGGAGGGGGGTAAGAGGGAATGATGATGAAGGGTATGGAGTATCCGGATTCGACTATTTTTAACACTCACTTGTCAGTGGTGATTGAGGCCCATTGGTGGTAAAAGGGCCTCAGGCAGTGGTGAAATTGGTGATGGTGGTGACTTTCGTCGACATGCGTGGTTGTCTGCGTACCCTTGACCAAGGTGTCAAACCTGCCGTTTGTTATTCAGTGGGGTCTGAGTACGATTCCCCTGGTTTCGATGCCTCTAAGGTCTTTGTCGGTTATGTTGTTGGTGCTGCCATTGTTGTCTGACATATGGATAGTTGTAGCGTCACTGATATGGAG
Source organism: Pelodiscus sinensis (assembly GCF_049634645.1). NCBI lineage: Eukaryota > Metazoa > Chordata > Testudines > Trionychidae > Pelodiscus > Pelodiscus sinensis. The sequence goes on from NC_134717.1 coordinate 37,300,251, forward strand.
GATAATGTTGACACCTTTATGGTGGGGTATACATACCCAATGTTTGAAGTGTTGTGCTAGAGTCCTTTGATGAGTGTAGCATGCTGTCAGTCTTTTCCGAAAAGAGCTTGTCTGTGTCAAACGGCAAATCTTCGACTTAAGTCTGGAGATCTTTGGGCACTCCAGCTGAATGAAGGTAAGATGCTCGTCTCATCACCACTGCTGTGGCGGTGGCCCGTGCTGCCATGTCCGCCACGTCCATAACTATTTGGAGTGCAGATCTAGATGAGGTATAGCCTTCCTGGATGACTGATTTGAGTATGGGTCGTTTTGATTCCGGTAGATGGTCTAGCAAAGGCAAAAGTTTTGTAAAAGAAATTGTCAAAGATATGGTTAGAAAGGTGTGCTGTGTAGTTGGCTATCCTGAGCATAAGTGTCGCGGATGTATACACCTTTCTGCTAAATCCAATCTTTTTGTGTCCTTATTGGTGGCGGTATTTTTATATTGTGGAGTTTTTGATCTTTGATGTGCTGCATCCACCACTAAGGAACTCGGTTGGGGATGGGTAAAGAGGAGCTCCATCCCTTTAGGTGGCACAAAATATTTTCAGTCTGCTTTTCTGCTAGTCGGTGGTGCAGAAGCTGGGGTTTGCCATATCTCTTCAGCAACCTTAAGTATAGCCTCATCAAGTGGTATGGCTATTTTTAATCTGTGTTGAGACTGAAGGTTTTTGAGGAAACAATGCGGCTTCTCCTTTATCTCATCCAGGTGCATCTCCTGGCTTATGGCTACCCTCTTAAAAAGCTCCTGGAATTGACGGAGGTCATCAGTTGGAGAGATGTCCTCTGGGATAACAGCCTCATCCGGGGATGAAGAAAAGCAGTCTATGGAGGAAACCTCCTGTGGAAAGCTGCGTGTTGTCTGGCTCCGACGGTTGGTGTTGTGGAAATGCAAGCTGGCCCGTTGGAGTGGGAGGAGCCAGAGTTGGGGACTGTCTAATGGACATGCAGTCGCAACATGACCTTCCGTGAGACATAGACCTATAATGATAGGCATGTCAATTGGGCGAGTGTCGGTGGTAGTGGTCGTCATGGTAGTAAAGTCTTTGAAGTGGTGACCATCTATTGGAATAAGTGTAATGGGGTTGTTCCCAATACGATGAACAGACTGAGCGTGATGAATGAGAGTGAGTGTATGAGCAGGCTCTACAGCAGTGGTCTCCAATCTTTTTACACCCAAGATCACTTTTTAAATCTCAGAACAAGTGAAAATCTACTACCCCACTCTTCCCAAGACTCCACCCCTTCCTTGAAACCCCGCCCTTTCTATTCTCCTCCTCTCCATCACTTTCTATCCCCAGCCCTTATACACTCTGCCACTTTTTTCCCCCAATTCTTATGTAGGAAGAGGTTTTTCTAACATTTGGCCTGTCTAGACTGGACCAAATGTTAGAAAAAACCCCTTCTTTTGGAATCCCCCTTATTCCTCGTGGAATGAGGAATATAGGGGTTACCGAAAGAGCATGTTTGCTCTTCCACTGAAAAAAGCAGAAGAACAAATGCATCCCTGGATGCGGAAGAGTTTTTCCAGGATATCTCTGGAATCCTGAAAAACTTCTGCAGTCTAGCCGAACCCTCGCTGGCTTGACAGGATGTGTAGGCTCTGGGATGGGAATGAGGGATTTGGGTGTGGGAAGGGGTGAGAGGTGCAAGCTCTGGGAGGAAATCTGGATGCAGGGGGAGGTGGAGAAGGGGATGCTGGCTCAGGAAGGGGGCTCCAGGCTGGGGCGTGTTGAGGTCGGATAGAGGATTGTGGTACTAAACAAGCCACAGGCTCGTGGCTGTGAGGATGCAGGAATTTGGGTTGGGGTATGTGAGGGGCACAGGTTAGGGGGTTTCAGTGTATGATAGGCTCAGATCTAGGGTCTGGGGTGGGGTGCAGGAATGTTATAATGCTGTGGCCAGATGGGGGCTTGGCCCCAACTGGGTTTTTTTTTGGTCAGGCTTCATTTTTAAACACAAAAAATTTCTGTATTGTCTTTATTTATGAGAAGAGCAGGGAACCTGTTTTGAATCAGGGGGTCACTGACCCGCAGAAAAGTCAGTTGGGGCCACACAAGGGAGATGCACAAAAAACCCTCCTCCCCCAATAAACACAAGCCTCACTAATGTGGCCCCAACTATGCTGGTGGGCGCAGGGGACATGCTACTGGGGAAGGGTGCTAGTGGATGCTGGGGTGGGAGCACGGCTCTGCAGCAGGGGACAGGCGAGGGGACAGGGTTCTGCGGGAGGGGACTGGGTGCCAGTGGGAGCAGGGTTCTGCAGCAGGGGAGCCAGTGCCAAGGGGAGGGTGCCAGTGGGGGACGGGAGAGAGGGGACAGGGTGCCAGGGGAGGGGATAAGGTTCTGCAGCAGAGGCAGGGAGTCCCCTCCCCCAGCCTCCTCCCAGGACTCTCCCTCACCCTGCCCCGCAGAGGAGGGAAGCCCCCACATGTGCGTCCTCCGAGGCCAACTCCCCCTCCTGTGGCGCAGGGAAGCCCCCACATGCACCTCCTCCAGGGCCGACGCCCCCTCCCGCAGTGCAGGGAAGCCCCCATGCGCCTCCTCTGGGGACTCCCCCCAGGCAAGTTCCCAGCACACCAAAGAACTTAGGGGGAGGAGCAGCCAGCACACTTCCAGAATACCCGGAAGTGGTGCGAAGCTGCAGGACTTCCATCCACCCCACAGAAAGCTGGCACTACCTCCATTTTTGCTGGAGGTAGGTAGTGGAGCTTCTCAGGGGTGGAGGGATAGATAGGAGGGCTCGAATGCCTTGCGATCGACTGGTCGAGGCCTTACGATCGACCAGTCAATCGCAATCGACCGGTTGTTGACCACGGCTCTAGAGGATGTTGGAGACACAGAGTAACGACTATCATGATGATGATGACTACTGTGTGCTGCTAAAAATGGTGAAGGTAGCCTTTGACGTGGAGAGAGTGGAGATCGGTGCCGGCCCACATCGCGTAGTGTGGGAGATCGCGGTGCCGGTGGAGATGGTGCCGGTGAAAAAAATCAATGACCGCGAACGTGAGCAGCGTTGGTGCCAATGAGGACTTGATGCGGTGCACGGAGCATTGGTGCTGGTCACGTGCAGAGTCGGTGCCGTAGGCAGTTGCACCGTCGAATTCAGTGCCATAGTCTGCACCAAAGCTGTGGTGGGCACCAATCGTGAGCTCGGCGCTGCAGAAGCCGATGATGCTCTTGGTGTGGATTCCCTCAATGCCAAGGTCGCAGCCGGTGTCGAGGTCGACCTCAGTTCTGGTGCCACTTTCACAGGCTTTTTTGGACCTGGTGCCACAGGAGCCTTTGGATGCGGTTTTGAAGTGCCGGATGTACTGGGCTTATCGCCTGAACTAACTCTGCTCTGTGAGATAACTGGCAGAGATCTGGTAGGTGACGCCTTATGTCTTTTGGGAGGCGCCATCATAGGGGAAGAAGCCCTACACTTCAGAAGCTGTCCTGAGAAGGTTGCACTTTCAGAGGTCTCTGGTGAAGCGCTTTATTGAATAAAATCATCCGGAGCCTCATCTCTCTGTCTTGTCTGGCCCTCACTGTGAGTTTTATGCAATGCGGGCATTTTTGAGGGATATGGGTCTCTTCCAGACAGCAGATGCAAGAAGAATGGCTGTCTAAGGCAGGCATTGCCTCTCAGCAAGTGTCACATTTTTAAAACCCAAAGACGACAGCATTTCGTCAATAGTCTTAAATTGGGTGTATGTTTTTTTTTAAAACGAACAAATCAACTACTTGTATCTTTATATAACTATGTACACTAATAACTATAGAAACATGAGGGAAGGTATGAGAGCGGGATTAGAACTTGGTTATCAACAGAAACACCCCCCTTTTTTTTTTAACAAGGAGAATTAAGAGAAGGATGGATGTTTGAGAGGAATAAGGAGAAGAAACTATGAAGAGAACAATCTCACGCTGAAGGAACAGGGAAGAAGGTTGAGGAGACCAGTTCACTCCATCTCCAGCCTCAGGTGGTTGAGAGGAAATGGCGGGGGCTGGACTGCGTGAGCATAGAAAAAAGTGCGAACACCGCGAGATGTTGCTGCGCATGCGCGGTCCGGCCAAACACTGCTACTGAAGAGCCTCCGTTCTGCGGTGCCAGGGCGAGCCCAGAACCTATCATGGAGCACCCACAGGGACTCCACTTCAAGAAGCACTGGTGGTTACTCTCCCATAAGACACAGAAGACCAGCAACAAAAGTAAACTACTGTTATACAACACTAGCTAAATCAAAAGAGCAGTCTCCTTAAGTATTCCAGTTCTTGCATCACCATCAAAAACACCAGACTTCATGATGAGTATTTATTTAAAACCAATTTCATTAAAGAGTTCTTCTAATCCCACATACCCAGGTCTACATAGAACTCAGATCTTACTCAGTAATCACACTGTTGCCAATCCTTTAGTATCTAATCTTTAAAGAAAAAAAAAAAGAGAGAAAAGAATTACAACTGATTAAAGGAATCAAATACATACAGAACTGCAAAATTCTTGAATCAGGCATGTAGCAGTGATGGAATAAACTGCTAACTTGTTAAGTCTTTGACTGCTCCTAAATCAATGGGAGGACCTCACTCTTTTTGTTAGAATGGACCCATTAGTGTAAGTCCATAATCCAGAAATCTGAGCAGGAAAGAGGCAAAATGAAGATATTTCCAGAGCTTTTTATAGCTTCTGACAAGTGAAGGGAACCCTATTGTTCTAGTTTCTTCACAATATGCTGGCTAAATACATTAGTGATGTTACCACAGGAATTAACATTTGAAATATTGATGCCTAGTTAATATTCATAACTTCAGATGAAAATGATATATTCATACAAATGTTATAATAATATTCGGCAAATGGCAAGTTTTCACATAGATATCTTACATGCCACGTTTTGTAAAAACTTTGTTGCGATGATATAACGGAAGCAACAATGGTCATATTTTAATCAGATAATGTCAACATTTTAGATGGCTGTACTTTGTGAACAAGGCTTCAGACTTCACTCTTTGTAGCTGAAGTGACATTAACGAATAACCCTTTGTCCCAAAGAAATACAGTTTGTCTCTTTTCTTTAGGTGTACCCTTGGATATTTTCCCATGAACTGCAGAAACCACCAATGAATCCATTGCATGAAGAGTGAAGCAAACTCCTTGAACATCAGATTAGTAACACAGTTAATGATTCTATTATGATGCTGATACTTGCAGTTGGCAGTCACCAACACTGTCAGGTATAAGTATGGTTTCGTGTCTCTTAGATACTGAGCCAGAAGTGAACCAAAATACTTGCCACCATTGCAAGAGTTTACTGGTCCATTCCCAGAAGCAAAAAAAGATTTTAGCTTGTCTCTCTGAGAGGAGACAATCAGATTTGGCAGAATGTTCTGATTTCTTGTCTTGATTACTGATCCATGGTACCTGGATGGAACTGTCACAGTTGGCAAAAAGTAGCTAAGGAACAGCTGTGGTCTGACCATTATGCTTTTGGATGGGAGAGTGTAAGGACATCCATGTTACCAACTCAGCCCAATCAATATGTCTATTTAAAGATTCCAATCTTTTGTGTATAATATGTTTTCAAACACAGAGCAGAATCCACTTTGACATAGTTCAAGAAGTGCTAAGTAAGAATTTATGTCAAAGTAATGTGTGCTAATATACAATACTATCTGTTCAATTGCACAGTAACAAACAGTAAGAAGTGTCCAAAGAATATTTTGGGAGATATTTGTTCCACATTCGTAGCATGGATTGTTCAATTAACTGAATCTTGTAATTCTGAGATGTGCTATACTAAACTTAAAAAACATTAATTAATTAATTATTATGCATTTGCTTATTTTCTATCAGAAATCCTAATCTTTTTATTGTGACAACATTATTTGGTTCTGATGAGGTGTAGCCCACTAGGGCTCAAAAAGGGGCTCCTCCCCTCTACATCAGTGGGCAGTCACTCCACCTCAGTCCAACAGGTCACCGTAGTTCTTGTGCTCAGGCCTGTGGCCAGACTAAGCCAACAGCTAATAGGACAAAGTACCCCCTCAGGACAGGAAACACTAGTTCTGGGGCTAGGGCCGATGACTGTTGGTGCAGCCCAGCCAATACTCTATAGGCCTGGGCCCTTAGTCTGGATGGGCTGATACACAAGCTGTTAATAGTCTATAGACCCAGACACTAGTTCAGGATATGGCAACCAAACAGTTTGGGGGCTCAGGCCTATGCTCAGGCTGAGCAGCAGTTCCTAGGTGTGGCCTCAAATACACAAATAGTTCAGATTAGGGCAAACAAACAATTAGGTCTCCTTGCTCTGGTGAAGGTCCAACAAGCACAGGTGGTTGGCCTGGAACAGCAGGTGAGAGACTGCTACCCATGCATTGAGGTGGCAGAGGGGAAATGCAGGCCCATCCGCTCCACCCCTCTGTGTCAGTGGGGATCCTGACCACAACACACTGACTCTCAGGCTCTGGTTCAGTCAGACTAAGGTTGGCTATCCCTGGACTCCTTCCACATTCTTCTTCTGTGTATATCTGGTTCCACAGCAGGTCCTCTGGGGCATTAGGGATGGACTCTCTGGCAGGGTTTGCAGTTCCTTCAGGTCAAAGTCCATCTGGAGTCCTGATGGTCCACTCCAGTCCTCAGCCTCTTTTAAGTCCTCAGCAGCCTCTCAGCTCAGTGGCGCAGGGCAGGCATCTGCTTCCTCTGGCAGCTGGGGCCTGACTGAACTTCTGGCTCGGCCTTTTATACAACTAGACCTGCCCCAACTTCTGGTCAGGTGATTGGATGGGGCCAGGGTCTGCCTGCCAGGGTTCAAGAAGGGGCTCTTTCCCCTCTGGGTCAACGGGTAGCCACTTAGCCTCCCTACATGAGGATATCACAGACGGGGCAATTTCAAGAAGCAAATCAGCCTGGAACAGATGAATTCTTTAGCAACAAATACCTTATTTTTATGTAGCTGTCTTCAGTAGTGAAAAGTAAGGGAAGAAAAACATTAATTATTTTTAAGTAGATTTTTTTTTAAGTTTTCCATAAGACATTACCAGGTCTGTTTAGCCTTGATGTAGCGAAAAATCAACATTCAACACTCCAGGCATTTTGAGGAGTATAAAAACCACTTTTTTGGAACTTTCATAGTAAAATGCTTCTATCTGCATGTGTACTAGAAAAACAAGTTAACACGGAAGGAGACAGTAATCCATTTATACAGAATATATATGAACTATTCATAACATACCTTTGAATAGTTATGAGTTTTGATTAGGGCTTTTCCAATTTTACTTGCTAAAGTTATATCTCTTGGGTTTTTCTTTAAAGCCTGCTCATAGATTTCTATAGCTTCTTCAGGCTATAAAAATAATGAACAAAAACAGATGATATATTCACAAAAATGTACAAAAAGGGTTACAGTGAGCTAACACTCTGATCAATGTGTTAATGCCATGCAGTGAACTTCAATGCTACTAGTTTCACAAATTCTGAAACTTCTGAGAGTGGTCTCTACCAGCCTGTCTTAAGACTACAGAAGACTCAGAAATAAAACACAGATTTACATGTTTCTGTGCTGAATTCCCATTAATCAGGCTGTGAGAACTTAGCACAGAAACAAAACTTTGAATTAACTTTTAACCTGTCCTTTAAAAAAAAAAAAACAAAAACCTTGTTGCTGTGCTCAATGTCCCTCCTTTCCCTTTCATTCAATCTTTGTCAGTTAAAAATTTAGCCCACATCCACGCTGAACTCAAACTCCACTTTTGCTTTGGAGTTCACTTTTTAAAAAGCAACAAAGGATTGAAACAAACAGAAAGCAAATGTTTAAGCCCTCACATACTTTTTGTACTGCAGTGACCTATAGTTTCACGTCTTTTTGTTCCAGAAACAAAAACCAAACCTACTGTTTGAAGGTCTAAAAATCAATTGCAAGCACTTTATATGCTGTGTCTTTCCAAGCACTGAATAGGTCTCTCGTGGCATCCTTGCCGTTCTGAAATTTACAGATCTTTCCCTCAAGCTTGAGGGTATGTCTAGACTTCATCCCTCTTTTGACAGAGGGATGTAAATTAGGCACTTCGAAATTGCAAATGAAGCTGGGATTTGAATTTCCCACACTTAAATTGCATAATCGTATAATGGCGCTCTTTCAAAAAAGCGCTATTTCGAAATTGAAACTGCAGTCTAGACGCAATTATGCAAATGAAGCCACGGGAAATACAAATCCCAGCTTCATTTGCAATTTCGAAGTGCCTAATTTACATCCCTCTGTCGAAAGAAGGATGTAGTCTAGACGTACCCTGAATGAACTGTTCATACACTGTCCAAATGCATGTATGAACTGAATTTACCTCAACTTTCAACCCATAGATCCCTAGCTAATATCTGACTTGCAAATGCTAATTGTTGGCAGAGATTGCAATTTTCATCTCCCTGACCATCCCAAATCTGATGCTCATAACTTAGGTCAGAGTTTCTCAAACTGTGGGTTGTGACCCCCACGGGGGTCGCGAGCAACTAAGAGCAAGGTCGCAGTTTTTGGGCCCTCTGCCCGGTAAAAAAAAGTCAGAAAATACCGGACATGTGCAATGTCCTTTTTTTCTGGTTTTCCAGCTGGGTGTCCCATGGAAGCCTGGTGGGGACGAGAGGAGCGGCTGGAAGGTGGGGTGCAATCAACGCTGAGAGCCTCTGGTTGCATGTGACACCTTGGGGAAGAGGGGAAGCCTTGTATGTGCTCTTGAGCACCCATCAAGCACATGGTGGAGCCACAGCCGAACTCACTCACGCTTTACCAGGACTGTGTGCAGGACAGGCAGCGCCCTGGGATCTGCACGTGCCCGGGTCAGTCCTGGTCCCTGCCGGCCGATTCGCACTCCTTCCAACCCCCTCCTGGCCAGCCAGTTCTCCCCTCCTCCTCCTGATCTCCCCCTGCCAGCCCTGCTGCTCCCGAAGACCCCCAACTCCTCCTTTACTCGTGGAGCAGTGGGGGGGGGGGGGGGGGGGGTTCACACAAATTCATTTAGCATTTTAGGGGGTATCACTAAGTTTGAGAACCCCTGCCTGAGGTATTTTCTATTTCCAGTATACTACCGTAATTTAGCGAATATATTCGTTTTTAAAAACCCTGCACCCCCCCATGGGCTATACTCAGGTGCTGGATATACAGAATGTTTTTTACTCACCAGGGGTGAGCTCTCCTTTGCCTCTTCCTGTGGCTGTGTAGCTGCCAGCCTCCAGAGCACTCACTCCCCCGGTTCCTGCGCAGCAGCAGGAAGGGGCGGGGGAGCACTCATCCCTCTGCCCCTTCCTGTGGCTGCGCAGGAACCGGTCGGTGAGTGCTCCCCAACCCAGAGGCTGGTGGTTTCTGCTCCCCTGCCCCTTCCTGCAGCTGTGGAGGAACCTGTGGGATGAGCGCTCCCCCACCCGAGGCTAGAGACTGGAGGCTGCCCTGGAACCTGGGGTGGTGAGTGGCTAATCCCCCTCCCCCCTACACTGTAAATATACCCCCAGAAAATATATCCCTGGCACAGAAAAGTCTTGTATACCCCATGGGTTATATTGGTGCAAGGGGTATACAAGATTTTTTTTTACTCAAATAGAAAAAACTGCAGGGTATATTCAGGTGCGGGTTATATTCACTAAATTACGTTATTTAGTCTAACTACTGAAGTTAAATTAAAATTAATATTAATATAGTATTTAGTTTTTAAAGCCAGTACACAGACAAGAGAGTTCCTCACCTTGGGCAGTAATTGGGGTTCTTCAATATGTCTCCCCCTGGGGGTGCTTCACTGTGGGTGCTGGTGCGTCCTCGTGCCAGTGACCAAAGATTTTTCTAGCAGTGCCCCGCCATGCCACACGTGCGCTGTAGTACCGCCTCGTGCCATTGGTGTCTGTTAGGCACACAGCATGGCTCCTCCATTCCTTCTCTACCCTGGCTGAAAGCCACCAAAGGGCTCCAAAGTAGGGATGCACGGTAGTGGAGCACCCACGAGGACACACATCTCAAAGAATTCCCATTATTGCATAGGGTGAGTAACTCCCTTTTCTTCTTTGAATGATGTCCCTATGGGTGCTCCACTCTGGTGAGTACAGAGCAGTTTCTACATTATAGAGGCACGCTTGGAGCCCTGCCCCCGAGACTGAGGATAGTTCTGCTTGTCCTACTGACACTGACGGGAGCAATTGCAGCACTGAGGACGCAATGTTTGGCAAAAGAGTGGTCCGATGACCAAGTGACTGTCTTGGAAATGTCCTCTCAAGGTACATTTTTGAGGAAGGCTGTTGTGGAGGCAAGTGCTCTTGTAAAATGAGTAGTGATGGTGTCTGGAAGTTGCTTGTTGTGAATAGTGTCTCACATATGAATACAAGAGAAGAGCCATTTGGATATTTTCTGCAAGGAGATGGCTTGACCCTTGGATCTCCATGGTTTTCTTCAGTCTAGGTAGAGGGCGAGTGCCTTCCAAACATCCCAGGTATTCAGTGCTGTATGGGATGGATCGGCGTGTGGCTTGGGACAGAATACAAGTCAATGTACGGGGTTCACTGATGTGGAAAGGGGATGGCGCTTTCGGGAGAAACTTGGGATGGGGTCAAAGATTACTCTGTCCTTGGTGAATATCGTGAATAGCGGGTCAGCCATTAGTGCTCCTAACTCACTGAGGCTACGTCTAGACTGCAAGCCTCTTTTGAAAGAGACTTTTTTGAAAGATACTTTTGAAAAAGCCTCTTTCAAAAAAGAGCATCTAGACTACAACCAGTACTTTTGAAAAAGCAGTCTGGATGCTCTCTTTCAAAAAAGCAGTTTGCATTACATAGCGCCTTTTTTCGAAAGAGCACTTTTGAAAACAGACGTTCTTCCTCATAAAACGAGGTTTTCCACAATTGAAAAACCTGCCGCATTCTTTCAATTTACTTTTGAAAGAACATGGCAGCAGTCTAGACGCAGGGGAAGATTTTTTTCGAAAAAAGGCCACTTTTTTCAAAAAAACCCTGTAGTCTAGACACACCCTGACTCTCCTGCCAGAAGTTATGGCCACTAAAAAGGCAACCTTCTTGGAGAGATGCAACCAGGAACATGTGGCTAGTGGTTCAAAGGGAGGTTTAGTTATGCTCTTGAGGACATGGTTCAAGTCCCAAATGGGGGTTGGCGGTCATACCAATGAGAACATATTCTGGAGACCAGTGAGAAAATGTTTGGTAACCAGATGCTTAAAGATTGAACTGCCCTCCTTGGCTCTGTGGAAGGCTGCTATCGCCGCTGTATAAACCTTTACTGTGTCGAAAGAGAGCCCCACTTTCCTTAACTCCAAGAGGTAGTCTAGAAACACGGCGACGGGAGCAGCATCAGGTGGTGAGTGGTGATTCTGATTCACCCATTTGGAGAACCTCCTCCACTTGCACAGGTAAGTTTTCCTGGTAGACTCCCTCCTACTATTGATGGGTATTTGTTTTAATCTATCTGAACAGCCATTTTCAGCAACCTGGAGCCATGAAGGAGCCACGCCTTCAGATTAAATCTCTTTGGATTGGAATGAAGAGTTCTGCCATGATGTTGAGTGAGGAGATTGCGTTGTGGGAGAAAGCTGTGGGGATCTACTGCTGATAGTCTGTGCAGGTACGGAAACCAGGTTGGTCTTGACCATGCTGGTGCAGCAATAATTACCCATGCTTGATCTAGTCTGATTTTCATTATTACTCTGAGGATCAGAGGGCGTGGTGGGAATGCAGATAGAAGAGAAGAAAGGCATCTCCTAGAGTGCCCTTGGCAAGAGCTGCTCTGGAGCAGTATAGCTGGCACTTTTGATTGGTCCTGGTTGCAAATAGATCTATGTACGGTTGTCCCTGTTTGTGAAATACGTCTCGCAGGGCTCAAGAGTCTAGTTCCCACTCGTGATGATCAGAGAAATTGCAGCTGAGGTTGTCCACTGTTACACTGAGTACCTCTGGGAGGTATGTAGCTATGGGAATGACATGGTACGTGATACACCAATTCCATAGTTTCACTGCTTCTATACAAAGGAGCTGGACCAGGCTCGTTGATGTAGTACATACACGTGCTATTGTCCGTCATGATATTGATCGTCCTATGTGCTATATATGGTAGGAAAAGGTGGCATCCATAATAGACTGCTCTGAGCTCGAGCAAGTTGATGTGGAGCGTTTGTTCATTCTAGGACAACTTGCCTTGTGCTATATGGGGCTTAAATGGGGTCCCCACCCCATGAAAGATGAATCATAGAATCACAGAGCTGGAAGAGACCTCAGGAGGTCATCAACTCCAGCCCTCTGCCCAAGGCAGGACCAATCCCAATTAAATCAACCCAGTCAGGGCTTTGTCAAGCCGAAACTTAAAAATCTCTAGGGATGGAGATTCCACCACCTTCCTAGGTAATCCATTCCAGTGCTTCACCACCCTCCTAGTGAAATAGTTTTTCCTAATATCCAACCTAGACCTCTCCCACTGTAATTTGAGACCATTGCTCCTTGTTCTGCCATCCATCACTACTGTGAACAGCCTATCTCCATCCTCTTTGGAACCACCATTCAGGAAGTTAGCTGCTATCAAATCTCCCCTCATTCTTCTCTTCTGCAGACTAAACAAATCCAAATCCCTCAGTCTCTTCTCATAGGTCATGCGCTCCAGCCCCCTAATCATTTTGGTCACCCTCAGCTGGACCCTCTACAATGCGAATAAAGGGGAATAATCACGTCTTTGTATCTGTTAGCAATGCTCCTCCTTATGCACCCCAATATGCCATTAGCCTTCTTTTCTACAAGGGCACACTGTTGACTCATATCCAGCTTCTCATATACTGTAATACCCAGGTCCTTTTCTACAGAACTACTACTTAGTCAGTCAGTCCGCCAGCCTGGAACAATGCTTAGGATTATTCCATCCCAAGTGCAGGTCTCTGCACTTGTCCTGGGTGAACCTCATCAGATTTCTTTTGGCTCAATCCTCTAATGTGTCCAGGTCACTCTGGACCCTATCCCAACCCTCCAGCATATCTACCTCTCCCCCCTAGCTTAGTGTCATCTGCGAACTTGCTGAGGGTGCAATCCATCCCCTCATCCAGGTCATTAATAAAGATGTTGAACAAAACCGGTCCAAGAACAGATCCTTGGGCACTCCCACTAGAATCCGACCACCAACCTGACATCCAGCCGTTGATCACTATCCGTTGGGCCCGACAGTCTAGCCAGCTTTCTATCCATCTTACAGTCCATTTATCCAATCCATATTCCCTTAACTTGTTGGCAAGAATATTGTGGGAGACTGTAACAAAAGCTTTGCTAAAGTCAAGGTATATCACATCCACTGACTTTCCCATATCCACAGAGCCACTTACCTCATCATAGAAGCTAATGAGATTGGTTGGGCATGACTTGCCCTTCGTGAATCCATGCTGACTATTCTTGATCACTTTCCCCTCTTCCAAGTGCTTCAAAATGGATTCCTTGAGGATCCCCTCCATGATTTTTCCAGGGACTGAGGTAAGGCTGACTGGTCTGTAGCTCCCTGAATTGTCCTTCTTCCCTTTTTTAAAGATGGGCACTACATTTGCCTTTTTCCAAACATCCGGGATCTCTCCTGATCTCCAAGAGTTTTCAAAGATAACGGCCAAAGGCTCCGCAATTACATTTTCCAACTCCCTCAGTACCCTCAGATGCATTAAATCCGGGCCCATGGATCTGTGTATGTTTAGCTTTTCTAAATAGTTCCTAACTTGTTCTTTCCCCACCAAGGGCTGTCCACCCCCTTCCCATGCTGCGTTGCCTAGTACATCTGTCTGGGAGCCCACCTTGTCTGTGAAGACTGAGGCAAAGAAAACATTGAGTATGTCAGCTTTTCCCACATCATCGGTCACTAGGTTACCTCCCTCATCCAGTAAGGGCCCCACACACTCTCTAATCACCCTCTTATTGCTAACATACCTGTAGAAACCTTTATTGTTATGCTTCACATCCCTTGCTAGCTGCAAGTCCAATTGTGCTTTTGCATTCCTGAGAAATCCCCTGCATTCTCGAGCAACATATTTATACTTCTCCCTAGTCATCTGTCCAAGTTTCCACTTCTTGTAAGCTTCCTTTTTGTGTTTAAGCTCACCAAAGATGTCCCCGGTAAGCCAATCTGGTCACGTACCGTATTTGCTTTTCTTGCTGCGCATCAGGATGGTTTCTTCCTGTGTCTTCAATAAGGCTTCTTTAAAATACTGCCAGCTGTCCTGGACTCCTTTCCCCTTCATTTAAGCATCCCATCAGTTCTCTGAGGGAGTCAGTCTGTTTTTCTGAAGTCCAGGGTGTGTATTTTGCTACTCTCCTTTCTTCCTTTGGTCAGGATCCTCAAATCTACCATCTCATGATCACTGCTTCCCAGGTTGTCACCCACCTCTACTTCCCCTACTAGTTCTTACCGGTTTGTGAGCAGCAGGTCAAGCTGTGCATGGTCCCTGGTCGGTTCCTTCACCACTTGTATCAAGAAGTTATCCCCAACATTCTCCAAAAATTTCCTGGATTGTCTGTGTACTGCTGTATTGGTCTCCCAACATATGTCAGGGTGATTAAAGTTGCCCATAAGAACCAGGGCTTGAGATCTGGAAGCTTCTCTCAGTTGTCCAAAGAAAGCCTTGTCTACCTCATCCACCTGATCTGGTGGTCTATAGCAGACACCAACCACAACATCACTGCTGTTGCTTCCACCTCTAAACTTAACCTATAGGCTCTCAACAGTCTTTTCTCCCTCTAAATACTGGAGCTCTGAGCAATCACTGCTCTCTTAAATACAATGCAACTCCTCCTCCTCCTTTTCTTCCCCATCTGTTCTTCCTGAACAGTTTATACCCTTCCATGACAGTGCTCCAGTCATGCGAGTCATCCCACCAAGTCTCCATTATTCCAATCAAATCATAGTTCTTCGACTAGGCCAGGGCTTCTAATTCTTCCTGTTTGTTTCCCAGGCTTCTTGCATTTGTGTACAAACACCTTAGATAACCAGTTGATCACCCTACCTTCTCCATCCGAATCAGGGGTCGTCCTTTGTTGCTCGTTCCTCCTTGGGATTCTTCCCGGTGTCCGACTTCCTAACTTACCTCAGGGCTTTGGTCTCCGTCCCCCAACGAACCTAGTTTAAAGCCCTTCTCACTAGATTTGCAAGCCTGCCCGTGAAGATGCTCTTTCCTCTCTTGGTTAGGTAGATCCCATCTCTTCCTAACAATCCTTGTGCCCAGAACAGTCCCCCAGGGTTGAAGCAACCAAAGCCCTCTTTGTGACACCACCACGCATTTACTTCCTCTATTCAACGATCCCTATCCAGACCTTTCCTTTCAACCGGAAGGTTAGACGAGAACACCACTTGCACTTCAGATTTCTTGATCCTCCTTCCCAGTGCTACATAATCTGCTGTGACCCACTCAAGGTCATTCTTGGCCATATCATTAGTTCCTACATGGAGAGGCAGGAAGGGGTAGTGATCCGAAGGTTTAATCACTTTCAGAATACTCTCGGTCACATCCTGAATGTGAGCTCCCGGTAAGCAGCACATTTCTCGAGAATGGAGGTCTGGGCAGCAGATGGATGACTCAGTCCCTCTTAGGAGGGAGTACCCGACCACCACCACCCATCTTCTTCTTTTGGGGATAGTGGTCATGGAACCCCCGTCCCTAGGACTATGCATCCATGCCTTCCAGTAGATGGTGTTCCCTTCTGATTTCTTCCCTGAGAGGTCCCTGCCAAAGCATGCTCCACCGCGCCTGTGGAGAGAGCCTGATAGTGGTTACTTACCTCTACAGGAATGGGGAATACCCAAGTTGGCCGCCTTCTCCTTCTAGAGGTTACATGCTGCCAGTTTTCTTCCTTATCCTGTACTGCCCTGACTGGCTCTTCAGCCTGCTGAGCCTGCAGGATTAAATGGTGCCTTCTATCAAGGAAGTCTTCGTCCTCGATAGAATGTAGGGTCGATACTTGGGACTCAAGTCCTTTAATTTTTTCTTCCAAAATGGTGACCAGCTTGCATTTAGTGTAGATGAAATCCGTTCTTTCTTCCGGGACGAAGACAAACATGGCACATGCTGAGCAGGTAACAACAGCAGACCTATCACCATCCATACCTGCCTTCCTTCCGAGTGATTCCTCAGTTGTTATTAAATGCCTCCTTGAAGGGCAGGAGCGTAGTGAAAAGATGTTAAAGAATGGCGAGTGTATCTCACCCCCTTCCCACTCCGCTTCCTAACACCTTCTCCAAACTCCGTTAGCAGTCCCTGTTCACAAGCTCCCTGGTCGTTGACTCACTCCTTCATAAAGCCCTGGACTGACTGATAATCAGGGGGAAGGGCTAAGGCTCCACCAATGCAGAGGCTTCTAGATTTCAAACCCTGATTAGAAGCTCACAGCTTCCATCTGCCAGCCACAGCACACACTGCATGAGGCTGGAGGGGAGGAGGAAGGGAAAGGCTATGGTAACCGTGGGAGCAAGTTATTGGAAGGGCATGGCCTGTAGTATATTTCCCCGGGGTAGGGATGTGAGGACATGTGATAGCATGGTGACAGCTTTGAGCCCTGGAAGGGGTATAGACTGTAGAAAGCTATGCTTGTAAGCATCTCGTGCAGTCTGGCCAGTTTCACCACGTATGTGGTTGCCACCATATGACCCAGAATTGTCAAGCCTTCATGCACTGTGGTAGTTGGAGATGCACGGGCCACAGCTATTAGGCCTTGTAGGGCCTCAAATCTGTGACTGGGTAGTGTAGCTGTGACTACAGTAGTTTTCAGGCGAGCGCCTATAAACTCTAGAGTTTGTGTAGGCTTGAGTGTAGATTTTTGGTAGTTTATGTGAAACCCGAGGTTGAATAGTAGAGAGAGAGTTATGCTAGCCATACACTGGGATTCCTGAAACAACGTGCCCTTTATGAGGCAGTTGTCGAGATATGGCAATATTCTTACTCACCAACAGTGGAGGTGTATAGTTACTACAGCCAGAGTTTTCGAAAAAGCTCTTGAAGCTGTCAAAAGGCTGAAAGGGTGGACCTGGTATTGATAATGTTGTTTGCCAACTATAAAGCATAAAAAGCATCTATGTGCCAGTCGGATCATGATGTGGAAATATGCATCCTGTAGGTCAAGAGCTGAAAGCCAATCCCCGTGATCCAACGAAGGTATAATTGTTGCTAGCGTCTCCATCCCTAACTTTCTGTACCTTACATACTTATTGAGATTTCTGAGATCTAAAATTGATCTCCAGCCACCATTTTTCTTTTGTGTTAGAAAATACTTTGAGTAGAGCCCCTTCCCTGGAAAGCCGCTGGCACTGGCTCTACCGCTTCTATTTAGGAGGTGTTAGACCTCCTGTTGAAGCAAGATCTTCCCGGGGGGAGAGGAGGAGGAGGGGAGAATCCTGGGAGAAGGAGGGTGCAGGAGACTCTGCCCCCACTGGCACCCTATTCCCTGCCCTCCCGGCACCCTGTTCCCTCTTCCCACTCCGCAGCCACAGAATTCTGTCCCCACTCCCCTGTCTCCAGCTACAGAATTCTGTCCCCACTGGAACCCTGCCCCTTGCCCTCCTGGCACCCTGTTCCCTCTTCTCTGCCCCCAGCTGCAGAACTCTGTCCCCACTGGCACCCTAACCACTCTCGAAGCACCCACTAGCACCCTTCCCCAGTACTATGTGCCCTGCTCCCACTAACACAGTTGGGGCCACATTAGTGAAGCTTGGGGGAGGGGAAGGGGTTTTTTTGCATCTCACTTGTGTGGCCCCAACTGACTTTTCTGTGGGTCAGTGACCCCTGACTCAAAACAGGTTCCCTGCCCTTCTCAGAAATAAAGACAATGCAGAAACTTTTTGTGTTTGACATAGTATTTTATTTAAAAATGAAGCCTGGCCAACAAACCCCCAATTGGGGCCAAGCCCCCATCTGGCCACAGCATCATAACACTCCTGCACTCCCTTTTCCCCCAGACCCTACATCTGAGCCTATCATACACTGGAACCCCCTGCCCTGAGCCCCTCACATACCCCAACCCAAATTCCTGAGCCCTCACATCCAGAAATCTGTGGCTTGCTTAGTACCCTAACCCTACATCTGACCCCAACACTACCTAGCCTGGAGCCTCCTCCTCGAGCCAACGTCACCTTATCCACCTCCTCCTGCATCCAGATTTCTTCCCAGAACTTGCACCTCTCACCCCTTCCCACACCCAAATCCCTTATTCCCACCCCAGAGCCTACACATCCTGTCAAGCCAGCGAGGGTATGGCTAGACTGCAGAAGTTTTTCAGGATTCCGGAGATATCCCAGAAAAACTTCTGCATCCAGGGATGCATTTGTTCTCTGCTTCTTTTAGTGGAAGAGCAAACATGATCTTTCGGTCATCCCTATATTCCTCTTTCCACGAGGAATAAGGGGACTTCCAAAAGAAGAGGTTTTTCTGACATTTGGTCCAGTCTAGACAGGCCAAATGCTGGAAAAACCTCTTCTACAGTGCCTGGGGGAAAAAAGCAGCAGTATAAGGGTTGGAGATAGCAAGTGAGAATAGAGAGGGGTGGGGCTTCAAGGAAGGGGCAGGGCGATAGACCTTGGCTTGTTCTGTCATTTAAAAAGTGATCTTGGGTGTAAAAAGGTTGGAGACCACTGCTCTACCTTCTGCAGCAGCTCCCTAGTTATGCCTGACACTTGGAGCCAGGAGGCTCTACACATGATGATGGCAGTTGCCATGGTGCAAGTGGCAGAGTCCACCACGTCCATTGCCAACTAAAGCAGTGCAGGCAACGGTGTGTCCCTCTTGAATAGTACTGTTGAGTTGTGGTCTTTTTTGCTCTGGAAGGTACTGGGAAAGCTCTTGTAACTTGGAGTAATTTGTGTAGTCATAGTCGGCAAGCACAGCGGAATAATTGGCCACTCTTCACTTAATGTTGCCAACCAGTACACTTTTCTACTCAGGATGTCCAGACATTTGTGATCCTTATACTGGGGAGTGGACCTCACGTTAGGTTTAGCAGCTTTATGTCAGATGGAGTCCACCACTAAGAAGTTTGGTGGTGGATATGAAAATAATAAATCTGTATCATTGGCAGGGATAAAATATTTATGGTCAGCCTTTTGTTCGTAGGTGTGATTGATGCTAGGATCTGCCAAATGTTATTGGCAGGATCCATAATAAGGAGAGCAATCCTGGAAGGGTGTAGGGTATGCAAGAGTCTGTACTGCTTTTCTTGCACCGCCTACAGATTGTGTTCCTGTGCTGGGTGAACCATCTTAAATAATTCTTGAAATTGTTTGGTGACATCTATGAGGGCTGGGGTGGTCGGGATGATGGCCTCATCAGGTGATAAGGAAGAGTGATGAGGTGGGGACTTCTCTCCTTCAGATAGGAAGTCCTCCTCCACTGAGCATACTGGGGAGTTTGGTGCCGTATCTCTGGATGTAGGCTGAGGAGAATATGGTGGTCCCCTGACTGGTGTAGAAAGAGCGATATGGTGGCTCCTATGGGAGAACCAACTATTCCAGGGATGCCATTGACCTGGGTAAGGAGGTGGCAGATAAGGCCAGTGTTAAGAGTACCAGTGAGGTGGTGGGGGAGTGTGAGATGGTTTTGTGGAGTGGGGCTCCTACGGTTGGTTCCGCTTAGTGGGGCTTGAGTGTTGGGAAGAAAAACAGCTGTGTTGACCACTTCCTGCCTCGCTATGGGATAGTGATGGAGCTGGTGACCAGGGTGACTGTATTGAGCACCTCGTTGATGCTGGTCAGGGTGGTGCTGAGGAAGCACTGACTCTCAATGGGGGAAGATGCTGAGTATGGTTGAGCATAGAGTTGTGGCCAGTGCCAACGGTGCTGAGGGTGGAATCAGAGTCAGTGCCCACGGTGGAGGCATCTCAGTGCAGGTTTCTGGGGTGCCATATTCAACACCGACTTATGATTTATTGTTGATGTGGTGGAAGGCGGTGCGCTCAGTGCTGCCAACTTCTGTTTGGGCTCAGAATGAGCTCTTTAGTGCGGCACCGAGGTTAGGTGGTGCCATGCCTGAAGTGCTGGACTTGTCACCCACACTCACCTTATATGAGCTCTGTGCTAGAGACAGCAATTTTACCAGAGAAACCCAGGTTTTCGCCTTTGCCTTATCGGATGAGGTAAAGGGACGACTTTTGTCCATACCTCTTGGTTTGTGCACATCTTTGGTGTGGGGTGGTGAGTCATCCCGTGAAGGTTGGAGACACTTTTCATATAGATAAGTCTTTTAGTGCAGTCTCAGTGAGCGCTCGCAGTCAGGTTGGAGCATTTCTGCATCATGTGCACCTCGCTAAGGCACTTTATGCAGAATGAATGGCCATCCGAAGCAGACATGGCCTCTCTGCACAAGTCACAGCACTTAAAGCCTAGGGAACAGGCATGTTGACCCCCCCCCCCCCCCCCCCCAAAAAAAAAGATGAAGAACTGTTTGTTTGTTTTTAACAGGGAAAAAGGTTTTGTTTTGGATTGGGGTTCCCCCTCCCCCCCCAAGGAATGGGATGGGAAGAGTTCAAAACCTCGGAAGTGAAGAACTGAGGAGATTTAACAGATTTTTTTGCCGTTTCAGATGAGGAAAACATGAGAGAGGAGCTCTGTCTACTGCTGAGAACAATAAAGGAGGAATTGAGGGGCCACACCACTCATGTGCCTAAAGGACACCAATGGCACAAGGAAGCACTACACTGCACGCATGGTGCAGCAGGACACTGCTAGAAACATCTCCAGTTGCCGGTGCGAGTATGCACCAACACCCAGAGTGGAACACCCACAGAGACATCATTTGAAGAACTTAAGTTTTCCTTAATACACATTTTGCTTCCTGATCATCTGTTAACAGAACGAGAACTAGGAGACTATCAACCTAGTTAATTACTGCCAATGACTTAACTATTCTCATCTTTTATCATGATGCAGATACTCACCTCTTGAATATTCATATATGCATCACCAAGGAGAAGAAAAGTATGACAGCTTGGCAGTTTGTCCACCAGATCTCTGAAAAGAAAAAAAAAAGACAACTGTGTTTAATTAAAGGGTTAATATTGGTACTTTAAAGAATATGTAAACAATGGTTACTCACTCTAAAGTAATCAGTTTTGAGATGAAGTCAGTGTGGATCCCACTATAGATATTCATGTACCTCCCATGAGTGACTTTGGAATCCACTGAACAGCAGTCTATCACTGCCACAACCTCCTTCAGTGTCCCCATAATTGGAAAACCATGACAGCCAAGGACTCTGAAAGCTGAGATGGAGGCTAGGACATGGGATTCACACTAACTACATCACCTACAAGAACAACAGTTCTGTAATGTAAGTTACCATTCTTTCTTCAAGTACATGTCAGTGTGAATCCCTCCATGAAGAGTTGTGTCTATACTACCACCTTTTAAGTTAAACTTTTATTTGTCAGCAGTATGAAAAAATATCCTCCTGACTGACATAAGTTCCACTAGCAAAAGTGCTGGTTTGGCCCGCACTGAGAGATTCTCCTGATGATAAAACTAACTCTGCTCATTGGGAGTGGTTAAATTACGCTAGCAGAAGAGCTCTCTTCTGCCAACAAAAAGAGTGGCTACACAGAGACCTTATAGCAGCAGAGCTGTGGCCTCTGTAAAGTCCGTAGTGTAAACCTAGCCTAGGTGAGTGCCAATCACTATCCTATTCAGGATGGGGGCATGACTAGCTCAGAATAAGTACATTTTTGCCCTTCACATAAAAGGGCTAATTAAAGAATGTACAGGTGCAACCTCAGGATATTAGA
Organism: Pelodiscus sinensis; assembly: GCF_049634645.1. Taxonomy (NCBI): domain Eukaryota; kingdom Metazoa; phylum Chordata; order Testudines; family Trionychidae; genus Pelodiscus; species Pelodiscus sinensis. The sequence goes on from NC_134717.1 coordinate 37,322,029, forward strand.
ATTTAGACATTCACAGCTCTATACAATGCTTAAAAACAAAAACAAAAAACAAGAGAGATTTACTTGACATCCATAAGCCAATAACTTGCTTGTGGCAGTTGTGATAGTACAGTGATTGCTGGAGTATCACAGAAGATTAGAAATAAACCATGATTTCCGGAAGACTCAAATGAAAATTTTTGAATAAATATATTTATGATCCTTGCTATCTGTGACTTAAAAAAACCCAGTTCAAATAATTTACTGTTAATTTTCAAAAATGAACTTTTAGTATTTGCTCCTTTTCTGTCTATGTATGATGTCGCAAAAATTATTACACATGATCTTAGCCAAAACAGTATTGGAGGAATTTAAATATTAAAATAGCTTTATCTTGCAGATTAAAATTTTAAGAACTATACACTTTCCTTAATACTCAGAACTATTTATGTTTCCTCTTTCAGACATCCTGAGTCTATTTTAAAAAATTACTGCCGATCTATCAAGTGTTTATCCAGTTGTTGTTTATTCTGAAAAGTAGTCTCAGGTAAATGATACTTTGCATTGTTACTTTAATGGATTATACTATGTAGATGAATTTAATAATTTAATCAATTTCGGAAGAGGAATACAAGGGCTGCACAAAATATTAATATTTCACACAGAGAAAGGTTATGGTATATACCACAGATTTTTTTTTACCTATAACAGGTTGCATATAATTTTTTCTCTTTTCTGTATTGAAGATAAATGTCTGCCATTTTTATTTTGGCTTGTACAAAGTAAGGCTGTTCAGATGTAATATTCCTGAGCATGGTTAAGGCTTGTTCAATATCTCCTTGTGCAAGAGCCAGGTCTGCATTAGCAATCACAACTCGTAATTCTTCAGGGGTGCCAGCAAATTCATTGATGGCATCTTGTAGTACTTTAGCAGCTTCATGCTGTAAAACAGAATGATTTTTTCTCTTGACCTCGAGAATGCACCTATATCACAAATAAATGGATGACTACCATTTATAAAACAAAATATGTGCAATTTACTTTAAAATGTTTAAAAAAGGGAAATGTAGACTTACTTGTGATTAGCTGAAAGCTACACAAGGTGAACAAAAGTAGCAGAAAACAGTAGCAAACATCACCGTTGCACTTATAAGAATATACTACAGCATGTAGTGCTATGAAACATACATTCAAATAAAACGTAATTGCAGGATGCAGCTAATATTGAAGATCCAGCTACACTGAGTAAACATATTAGCCAGTGTCTCTGTGACAAAGTGGGGGATTGTCTTTATATTTTGTATTAATGCTCTGTGTGCCATAGTTTCCCCTATGTGCTATTTGTTTAATGAGGTGATGAGGCCCAAGTGCAATCTCTCCTAGTAGCCTGGATGATTTGTAATTTAGCAACTGATGGCCCAAATGCCCTCCCCAGCTTGGAAGCCAGCTGATTTTGGCCAGCAGGAGTACCAAGAGCCGAAGAGAGAGAGACCAGGTAAACATTTTTGCCTGGGGAAGAAGATAAAGGATGAAGGTAGGGTGCTGGAGGAGAGAGAGTGTGGGGCTGCAGAAAGGAGTAGTCACTTCTGGATGAGACCCAGAGACGTCTGAGCTAGATGCTGGACAGTCCCAGATGGACTCTTGCTGAGACTTTCTAGGCTTGAAGACCCTGAGAACCTTCTGTTCTGTGTTCCAAACATACAATAAATCTTTCTGTTTTTACACTAGCTGAGAGTCACTGGAGTTGAGCAATTGGTGTTGCACTGCTCCCTCTGGGTGTGAAGGCCCCTCACTGGGGCTATTGGACTCACTGTGGTAGAGTTGTCCATTGGATGGTTCAGGGTGGTCATGCCGGGCCCTGTTCTTTGGGGAGCACTGTGCTTCAGGGGGATTCTCAGCCTAGGTGGCTGCGAGTAAGTGGCACCTGCTCAGCCAGCTCCCAGGATTGTTCAGGAGAGGAGAGCTTGGGAGTTTTGGGGAAGGGGCGAAGTGAGGGTGGAGCAGGGGCAGGAAGAGGTAGGGCCTGGGGAAGAAGCAGCAGGTTGTCCTGGGCTCTGCACCATGCTTGGGTCAGCCTTGCACTGAGGGGAATTCATAGAGAGACACAGGCATGTTGAAGGTTCTGATGTATGGTTCCAGGAGGCAATGGAGTCTAGGGGTTACCCCCTGTGGTGTGACCCTAAGGAGGGCTGTCACACTGAAGGATGTTCCTCCCCCAGCCCATACAGAGACAAGAAAATACTAATCTCGTGATTCCATGACAGCCTCATACAACTACAAATAGCACAATGGTTAATCATAGCATTTAAGTGATCACAGATGGGCTATGAAGTTAACTCCTCACTAGATAGGCATTGCATCCTGCTTGAATCTCAGAACAGTGCATCTGCATATGTTAAAAAAACCTCTCAGATCTGAAAATAGCAAAGAATTTGTATTTGTCTCTGAACAGCCAGAGAACCAAACTCAAAACAAACCTTGAAATTTAGATATTGCTATGTCCATGGAATTGTCTTCTAAAGTGAAGACTTCCTGTAATGTACCGTAAGGGTTTGTTATGGACTTAATCAGAGGTAAACACCTTCATAAATGGAATAACTGAGGTCTGTATTGCTCTTCAAATGTACACGCATTTTATTAAACTGCTCATTGTCATACCTGTTCTCCATTCAAATGATGAGCATCTACCAATTCCAGAAAGACAGATACACGAATACTTGCATCAATTTCATTTCTTTTTGCTTTTGCTTTTGAGAAAGCCCCAGATCTTCTCATTCCAGGCAAACTCATTGCCATCTGCAAGGTTTTAATAGCTTCTGATATTTCTCCCATCTTCTTTTGGGTCTGGGCTTTAATTAAGTGATACAAAGGATGTTCTCTCACCTGAAATTAATAATTAATAATTAACAAATATTTCTTAATTTGTCTAAAATATATTTAGAGAAAGGTATAATAAAGGCTAATAATCCATGTTACAACATTTGCTAGACACATGTATATTATTTCCCATTAGTAAAACTGTCTTCAAAGAATGTGCCAGACAATTTTTTTTTAAATAAAACCTCACAAACCATACAAAGGAACTAATCTCATGAGTCAGAACCTTGATCTTGAGATGAAAAGGCATACTCTAGACCATTACTTATAATGAACTTGCTTGTTACAGATGTTTTCTGAGCATCTCCCCTACTAAGCCATACACAAATGCACATGCTTCAGTAAGTTGGTATGATAGTTTAAAGAAAATGAGTGGAACATTCCATGACATACATAACTTGGCAATTAACTTATACACATAAACCCACTATGGCAATCATCCACTCCACCTGCTTGAATTAGTCTGTTTTTATATTAAGGGGAAGTGATGGAAAGTGTAAATTTCAAGCACATCAGTAGGTTTTGGTTTTTTTCCATTTAGCTACCCTACACACATCAATGTTTGGTGAACAGAAGGTAGGCTGAGGATAATTTTAGAAAGGAAATAAAAACCAATTTGTCTCATCAGCCCTCCTGCAAAGTCCTAACTAGATACTCATTCAGAATTCATTCTTGCAAACTGCTGAGCCCAGCAGCGAGGCCTGCCCAGCAAAGCACTTAACTCTAAATTTGTGAGTAATCCAGTGACTTCAATGGACCAGAGATCTCAGCACCTTGCAGTGTCAAGCCTTCAATCAACCACAATAGGTGAGTGGGGAAGGCCATTGCAGAGCTACCACTGTTTAGAGTGCTAGGTTTGCTGATCAGGATAACAAGCAAAATACTGACAGTAACAATTGTTCTCAGATTTATTGAAAGGCAGTACAACTTTGGGCCATCCTTCTTAGATTCTTTCATAACTTTATTGCAGGATGTATCTGGTAACACAGATCCTCTTTAGATAGTACTAGTAGATGTACTCAGTGTTGCTCAGGTCGTTAACTGTAGTAATGTTTCTTTTTTGGAGTTTTTTTGGAAATTAAAAGGAAAATGTATATGCTGTATTTAAATGATTGTATGGAGTATGGTGTTAGGTTTGGGAGGGGAGGGGTGCCTCTGGCCAGGAGTTTGGGCCGGGGGCAAAAGGTGCAGAAGCTAGAGGATCAGGAGGCAAGGAGGGTTGAGGGCAGGAAGTGGAAAGCGTGGGGGGACTGAGGGCAGCGAGGGAGCAGGTAAGAGTAGGAAGCTCAGGGTGAGGAGGTGAGAGGTGTTCGGGGGCTTGCTGGGGCTACCTGCAGCAGTAAAGGGCAGTGCTGCTCCGGCAGCGGTGAGGGAGGCACAGCTCTGGTGATGGCATCTCCCTGAAGTGTCCAGGGACATGCTGCCTGACTGGAGACTCCTCCTGGTGAGGGGTGGGGAGGTGTGCCAGGGGCTCTGCTGCCCAGACCTGGCCCCACAGCTCCTCCTGGGACAGGGCTGAAATGCCAAGTGCCTCTGCCAAGGACCAGGGGGAGGGTTTTGGTCCAGGGGAGACACTTACCCATGGCCAGTAATACAGAGAGCCCTACTCCAGCTGGCCACTCTTTCTGGTCCAGCAACCCCCCTGTGGTCACTCTGTAGTATAACAGTCTCCCATGCCTGCTGCCCCCAGTAGTCATTGCAGAGCATAACTGTCCTGGCTCTCAGATTCCTCCCTTTCAGTGTTATGGGAAACAATCCCATTCCAGGGACTTCCCCTTTTCTTGGCACAACCAAACTCTGATCTTGCTTTAAGTTAGGATAAGAGGAAGCTGTATACCAAATTTGGGGGTCCTAGCCCTTATCGTTTAGGAGGAGTTCTTGAACAAACGGACTCACTGACAGATTGACAGACAGATGTACAAACTCTCTAAAACTTAGACAGACAGACGTCCTTATACACTGTTATACTTAGTTCTGTCAACCATTCTTGAGAGAGAGAGAGAGAGAGAGAGAGAGATTAGAAGGGGGGGAGCTGTTTCTTTCTCCTGTACTCCAATTCTGATACCTTGCGGTGAGTTAATAGGCAAATGTGGAGCTCTGACTTCATCACAGTCCAAATTTGCCTTACAATTAAAATTATTCATAAGACAAATAATTTCAGATATCAATCTTGCAGTGAAAAGATAACTAAGTATTATAATCATGCATCTTGCTGTGCAAGATTTAGAAGAAGTCTTGCAAAACTGATTGAATAAAAGAGTTTAATTCCTTTGATCAAACTCACCTCAAAATTGTAGCTCAGACAGAGTTCCAGGGATTGAGAACAGAGCTTAAAATTGTTTTGGGACAAATGAACCTGAGCCATAAGTAAATGAGCATCTGGATAAGAAGGATTCTGGTCAAGACAATGCTGTAGGATGCTGCGGGATGCCTCAATATCACCTAATGATTTAAACAAAATAGAAACAAAATAAAAAAAAAAAAAAAAGAGAGAGAGAGAGAAAACCAAAGCCCAGTGTTGAAGATAAGTCTCTTTTACTTAGGCATGATCTGCACTGAAAAATTCAAAGCACTCAGCAATGCAGTTAAAACAAGTTAACTCCCAGGCTATGTCTACACTGGCATGAATTTCCGAAAATGCTTTTAACGGAAAAGTTTTCCGTTAAAAGCATTTTCGGAAAAGTGCGTCTAGATTGGCAGGATGCTTTTCCGCAAAAGCACTTTTTGCAGAAAAGCATCCGTGGCCAATCTAGACGCGGTTTTCTGCAAAAAAAGCCCCGATCGCCTTTTTCCACGATCGGGGCTTTTTTGCAGAAACCAAAACTATGCTGTCTACACTGGCCCTTTTGCACAAAAGTCGTTCGGAAAAAGACTTTTGCCCGAACAGGAACAGCATAGTTTTTCCGGAAAAGCACTGATGATTTTACATGAGATCGTCAGTGCTTTTCCGGAAATTCAAGCAGCCAGTGTAGACAGCTGGCAAGTTTCTCCGCAAAAGCAGATGATTTTGCGGAAAAACTTGCCAGTCTAAACACAGCCCCAATGTACACATCCTTCGCCAGAAGGGGGATTATCTATATGGAACCCCAATTAGTGCCATAGCATTTCAAATGTAGACAATCCGTTAGCTTCAGATGGGTAGCCATGTTAGTTTGCAACTGTAAAACAACAAGTAATCCTGTGGCATCTTAGAGACTAACAAATTTATTACATCATGAGCTTTCCTGGGTAAAACTCACTTCATTAGATGTATTTAACAGGTTGTTAATGACCTCAAATAGCTGCTACTAAATACTTTTAATTGCTGCCATTGTGTGCATAGACAGAAATTGTTTCATTATCCCCAGTGCCTGAGCCATCCACTCCCTACTTCTATTTTGAAAGATTCTTCTTACAGAAAAATAAAATAAAACAATGCTACATTTCTATTTTTTCAGAAGTGCATTTTAATAGAATACTCAGGTAACAAAGCAAAAAAAGAAATAATTCTAGTACCGTGTTCTCAAAAAAAGAGCAGACACTATAAGAAATCAGCTAATATTTTAATTATATAGTACTTTAAAATACAGTAAAACTCCAATAGTCCGGCATCTGATGGTCCGGCACTCCTGATGGTCCGGCACCATCAGGAACCCGGAAGTGCTCCGGGCAGCCGGACCATTGGAGCTGCTCTGCCCCCAGCTTCTCCGATTCAGCCGCTGCTAAAACTGACCAGCGCTGAATCCGGGAAGCAGGGGGCAGAACAGCTGGAGTGCTGCCGGGTAGGTCCAGTAGCGCTGCCCCTTGGGGCTGCGGGACCAACCCAGCAGCACCCCAGCTGTCCCGGATTCAGCCGTTGCTGAAATTGACCAGCGGCTGACTCCAGGAAGCCAGAGACAAGAGCTGCTCTGCCCCAGCTTCCTGGAATCAGCCGCTGGTCAGTTTCAGCAGCAGCTGACTTGGGTACACCTGGGACAGAGCCGGACTATCAGAAGGGAGGGCTAGGAGGGGGTCTGGGGTAGCATCCCCCCACCCCACCCCAGACCCCTCATAGCCCCCCCTTCTGATAGTCTGGCATATCCGATAATCCAGCACCCCCCCGGGTCCTAAAGGTGCCGGATTATCGGAAGTTTACTGTATATATATTTTCTCCTTTACAATTTATTTAGTACAAAAATATTTATATTTTTGCAGCCACATACATATATTACCTGATAAATATTTCACCTTTCCAATTAAAAAGACAGCATGTTGAAGACCTGGTACAGTTTTTACTACAGTTTCAAGAACTGAGGCACAGTGTTTTAGCAGTGGTGACGGGGGTTGTCCTGAATTTGCAGGCTAGAAATAAGAACAGATTGACTGAAACATTCATTTTAAGAACATGAACTAGCAAAAACAAAGCACTACTAATGTTACTGAGAAAAGATCCAAAAATAGAAAAGCATGAGACACCATGAAGAAAAGTGAAATGTATATTAAAAATAAAAGGTCAAATTTTATGCACATTTATACCAGTGTAAATACAAAGAAATGTTACTAATTTCTGTGGGACTTGACCAGAGGAAGACTTGCATATATGAAACCAGAATTTCTGTCTGGCTATACACAAACCATTCCATTAAACTCTGGCCAGATGATCCCCAAAGTACAGCAAAAATTTGGCTTCCAGGGAATCAAAGCAGGTACACAGAGGGGAAAAGAAAGGTAAGCAGGGGGCCTGAGTGAAAAGGATCTCTGCTGTGTTCTTCTCTCACTCCTTGGGAGCCCAGGGACCCTACAACGCAGCACCTCCAGGTTGTTGGGACTCTGCAGCACACTAAGGCTACGTCTAGACTGCAGCGCTATTTCAGGATCCTGGAAGTAACCTGAAATAGCTATTCTGTATCTTTTGAGCATGCCCATTATTTCAAAATCTATTTTGAAATAATGGGCGTGCTATTTCGACTACCCTGTAATCCTCGTTCCACGAGGGTTAAGAGACATTTCGAAATAGCACTTTATTTTGAAATTACCTCAAAATAAGTTATGCAATATTCGTAGTGCAAATTATATAGCTTATTTTGAGGTAAAGGTGCAGTGAAGCACCACTGCTCTTTCCAGGGCATGATCTTCTGTGGACCTAGAATAGTTAGAGTAGGAAAATCCACATTAAACGTAATGTTAGAAGCAGCCTTAATTTCCCTTCACAATTTCAACTTCCTCTACACCTTCTAGTTCCCAAAGACAACTGTAATGTGCATCTCAGGAAAGATTTCCCTCAGGATATTTGATGTGATATAAAAGGGTTGCCCTATAATCAAAATGGAAGGTCCCAAAATCTACCCATTTGGATTATACAAGCTGCATTTTATCTTCCTCACTAAGGTCATAAACTCTTCCTTGTGGAAAGGAAGATATAGCTCTTCTTGCAGTTTTGGCACTTTCTCTTCCTATAGATTCTTCTATGAGAAAAGACACCTGACCATTAGTTTCCATCCTCCTCCAATTCTTTCAGAGAGCTCAGAAAGCAAATGTTATTGATAGAATTGCCTTTCTGGACAACTCCTCCCATCAGCAGAAGTCTCAGAAATAACTAATTAAAAAAAACACTTTAATTTCAAATATAGTTCACTTGGTGGCAATGGCTTTTTTGTCTTTTCCATTTTCCAGTTCCCCAAGTTCAATAAGCTATGTGCCTTTCCAAGAAAAAATTCAAACTATTTTTTTCAGATGAGATGCTACTTAAAAACAGATTTAAATTTCTTATGTGTGCTATTTTCTTTACTCTGCAATCTTGTAAGATGCTGCTGCCATTGTTATAGGTGGCACCTTAATCAGGCCTCTCTGGTCCAGCAACATCTGTACTCCCAAAGGATCATGGATGTTCTTGGACGAAAGAGTCCTGGGGCAGAAGAGCCGGCCTAGGGAATATTAGCAGGCAGCCCATTTAGGAAGGAGGAGCCGGTGGTAGGAAGGAGTGGAGGGCTAAGGGGCCGTGGCAGGGGATCTTCCTGGTCTGGTAAATTCCCTTCTTTGGGACAGTTAGGTCCCAAGGATGCTGGGGCAGGGAGAGCCAACCTGTATTTTTCTTTTTGGACTTTAAACTGTCATCTCTCTGCAATTTTTGCCACAATAGTTGAGGCATTCACACTACCATGGAACTTCAGTGTCTGCTCTTGAGATACCAGAACACATAACAAATAATCTTAAGAGAGCACAGTCACCATATGCTAAAAGTCTGTGGAAATGCATAGTCTCAGAGCTAATTCCCAATAATTACTTGTTAAAGATCTTTTCTCTGTAACAACCTTGAAAGAGGGTTCCCCTCCTCCTCTCATTTGTTCTCTTTTTTACTGATAGTACTTGGATACAATATCTTAACAGCCCTTTTCTTAGTACTCTGAAGACAATTTATGAATCTCAAATTTTTCCTGTTGTTAAGATCAACATATATATGACAGGATGTCATCTTCAACCATACAAAATAAATGCACAATCAGGATAAATCAAATTCAAAATAACATTTTGTTTGAGGTTAAAGAGTAAAAATACCATTACACACATTGATATCTGCATGTTAGCAGAAGACAAATGAGCAATGAATGCATGTATGTGGGAAAACATCCAGAGCAGACAAACTACATGTGTGTGAGAAGTCTGGAATGACCATGATTGACATCTAGCGGTCACATTAAGCTATTAAGTGATAGAAATGTAGCCGTGTTAGTCTGGTGTAGCTGAAACAAAAAACAGGACTATGTAGCACTTTAAAGACTAACAAGATGGTTTGTTAGTCTTTAAAGTGCTACATAGTCCTGTTTTTTGTTTAAGCTATTAAGGGAATTCCACTCTATTATATTATCCAGATGAAACAACAGATCAAGTAATTGTATATAGAGATATATGCACAGCACCTTGCACTTAAACTAAAGCACTCCTCAAATATAAATGTTTACATTTTGTATAAAAAAACAAGATGCAGATTGGCAGCTAGTCCAGCATAAATCCACTAAATATTTCAAACACATTTTTGCTTCATGTGATAAATAAATATTAGGACTGCAAAGTTCTCGGATGCAATTAGCTAAAAAAAAGAATCAATTAAAAATCATGATTAACTGCAGTTTTAATTGCACTATTAATAGAATACCAATTGAAATTTAATTTTTTAATGTTTTTCTACATTTTCAAATATATGTAATTGTACAGTGCTCACTTTATATTTATTTGCCCTGTAAAAATAAAATATTTTCACCTCATACAATAGTGCAGTGCAGTGGCCTTTCACCTTTTTAACCACAAGATCACTTTTTCAATTTATGTGCAATGTAAGATCTACCTCAAACCCAAATACCCTTGCTCCACTTCCTTCTTGCCTCTTCTCTGAGGCCCTGCCTCTGTTCCACCCTTTCTCTGAGGCTTCTCCCTGCTCACTCTATCCCCATCCTCACTCACTTTCACTAGGCAGGAGTAGGGATATGGGGTGCAGGCTCCGATCTTGGGCCGAGGAATTTGGTGTGGGAGGGGCTCCAGGCTTAGCGCAGGGTGGGGGACTGTGTGCAGGAAAGGTTACAGGGTACAAGCTCTGGAAGAAGTTTGGGTGCAGGGGGACTCACGTCTGGGGCAGGAGGTAGGGTGTAGGAGGAAGCTCAGGGCTGGGACAGGGGGTCAGGAAGCAGGCTCTAACTGGGTACCCTTTACCTGAGACAGCTTCCAGATGCTGGAGCAGTGGAGTTATGGCAGGCTTACTCCTGCCCTTGCATTACTCCTGAAACCAGCTGGTGTATACAGCAATAGCGTCATGTGCTGCCCCACATCCACAGGCACTAAGCCCATAGCTTCTACTGGCCATGATTTCCTGTTACTGATCAATGGGAGCTGCAGGGGTGGTGTCTGCATGCAAGAACAGCATATGGAGCCCCCCTGCTCTGCCTCTCTCAGGGGCTACAGGGACATGCCAGCCACTTCCAGGAGCAGCAATTACCATAGGGATAATTACTCCAGCCACAAATAATTACATTTAAGCATAAGAGAGAAATGAAAATGATGAAATGCACAGACCAGTCAAAAACCAAAAATAACACACTTTGCAAGCAGTAACAGAAGTAACAACCACCCCCCACGTATGTGCTGGGTTGTGAAATGCGAGTGAAGGACAATGTGTGTGAGAGAATGACAGACACACACTGTGTGAAAGCGACAGAGATTTGCATTGCCAAACTTCCTTCATTCCCTTCTCTCTGTGTGGAGAAAGGGTACAGAGTAGGGGGAGGAGGGAAACCCTAACATCAGCGCCCCTCCTTCTCCCTTTCACAGCCTGCACAGCAAGCAGGAGGCTCCCAGGGGGGCATCTTCAAGGCAGAGGGCAGGAGCAGTATGACAGTGGATGGAGGGGCAACTGAAATGCCAGCGCTTGATAGCTTCCTGGTCAAACCAGTCAGGATCACCTGTCAGAGGCTCCAAGATCTACCAATAGATTCCAATCTACTGGTTGGTGACCACTGCTGTTATGCAATCTCGTCATCATAAAAGAGAATCTTACAAATGTAGATTTTATTGCAAAACTGTACTCAAAAAGAAAACAATTGTAAATCTTTAAAGCCTTCTAGTCCACTCATTCCTACTTCTTCTTCAATCACTAAGACAAACAAGGTTGTTTACATTTATGAGAGACAATACTGCCCACTTCTTATTTACAATATCACCAGAGACTAGAAAAAGGCATTCACATGATACGTTTTTAGCCAGTATTGCAAGATATATATACTTGTCAGATATGCAAAACATTCACATGCTGCTTCATGCTTTGGCCACCGTTGCAGAAGATAGGCTTTCATGCTGATGAAATATGCTAAAAAAAAAAAAAATGCGTTACTTACATTTGTCATTGAATTCCTTCGGGTAGAACTGTATGCCTCCTGCTCTGTTTTGCCCACATTCTGCCATATGTTTCATGCTATAGGGCTACGTCTACATTGGCCCCTTCTCCGGAAGAGGCATGTTAATTTCCAACTTCAGAATAGGGAAATCCGCGGGAGATTTAAATATCCCCCGCGGGATTTAAATAAACATGGCCGCCGCTTTTTTTCCGGCTTGGGGAAAAGCCGGAAAAAAGCGTCTAGACTGGCGCAATCCTCCGGAATAAAGCCCTTTTCCGGAGGATCTCTTATTCCTACTTCGAGGTAGGAATAAGAGATCCTCCGGAAAAGGGCTTTATTCCGGAGGATCGCGCCAGTCTAGATGCTTTTTTCCGGCTTTTCCCCAAGCCGGAAAAAAAGCGGCGGCCATGTTTATTTAAATCCCGCGGGGGATATTTAAATCCCCCGCGGATTTCCCTATTCTGAAGTTGGAAATTAACATGCCTCTTCCGGAGAAGGGGCCAATGTAGACGTAGCCTAGTAGTCTTGGTTGATGAACTAGCACACGTTCATTTAAGAACACATTCACTGCAGAATTGACAAAATGCAAAGGAGGTAACAATGTGAGATAATTAAAAATACCTGCAGCACTCAACCCAAGGTTTAAGAATCTGAAGTGCCTTCAACAATCTGAGACAGATGAAGTACAGAGCATGCTTTCAGAAGTATTAAAAGAGCAACACTCCAATGCGGACATGACAGAACCCAAACCACCAAAAATAAAGTCAACTTTCTTCTGTCCTGCTAGTGGTATCGGACTTGGATAACAAAAATGAACATTTATTGGTCCATGCTGCTTTTGATCGTTATCAACCACCACCCATAATCCGCCTATCCACATATCTTCTGGAACAGTGGTTGAAGCATGAAGTGCCATATGAATCTCCAGTACATCTGGCACAAATATCTTGTGATTCTCCCTATAAAAGTGGCAGACAAACACCAGTTCTTATTTTCAGGTGACATTGGAAAGAAAAAGCAAGCAGCATTATCTTATGCAACTGTAAACAAACTTGTTTTCAAGCAACTGGCTGAATTAGTAGGACTGAATGGACATGTAGGCACTAAAGTGTTACACTTACTTTTGCATGCAGTTTTTTTGTAGATAATTTTACATATGTCAATTCAACTTTCATGTTAAAGCGATTACACTACAGTATTTGTATTAGGTTAATCAAAAGTATTTATTTTGTTTTTTTACAGTATAAATATTTGTAATAAAAAATAAAGTGAGGACTGTACACATTGTATATTCTAACTGAAATCAATATATTTAAAACTATAAAAAAGTCCAAAAATATTTAAATAAATATTATACTGTAAAAATGTGATTAATCATGATTAATTTTTAAATCAACAGCCCTAATAAATATACTTCTGGTGATTCTTCTCAAAAATACCCTTTTATTTTTAGCTATTAAATATTAAACAATGGACTCCTTGGAGAAATTCTAGTTTTCAGAGAAAGATCTAATACTACTAACCTGTGTTGGGCAAAAATTAAGATATTCTCTAACAATTTCTAATAAGAAATCAGGGTTCAGTTTTTCAAAGTACTGTACACCAAGAGGTAAGCCATGCAAAGATGAAAAGTGAGTTTCCAGAACATCATTCAACAAATGAATAACCTCTTCCTGTTTCTGATGTTTCTTCATAGCTAAAAGTGCACGCAAGAAAGATAGCTCCTACAAAAAACAAAACAAAAAAGTTTTTAACTCCAACTATATATATATATATATATATATATATATATATATATATATATATATATATATATATATATATATATATAAAAAAGATTAAAGTTTTTTAAAAAGTATCTAGTACACAGAAAACTTTACCATTTTCAAGACAATAACTAGATGCAATAACTTCAGCAAAAGTTATACTTGGTAAAACTATAACAATTATATGACGCAGTAGAAAATTTTAAGAATTATCACTGTTAGGTGTCTATACAAATTGAAAAAGAAATGCATTGTATAGCAATCTATTGTGGTGCAATTATAAGCCATTCTAGGCACATAAGATATTTATTAATGTCAACGCCATCATTTAAAAAGATATCTCGTTTTCACCATTTAATCCACACACACACAAAAAATAGCCCTCCTCTTGCAGGCCAACACTCACTTTGACCAAAATGGAGAGTAAAGCATCCTGCACAGAGCCCTGGTTTCGGTCGAACTTAGACATATTAGGTCGATTTTCAAAACAATGAGACCATATCACCAAGGCCTTTCCACCAACTTTGAGGGCAATTAAATTCAATTCTGGTACTCCTGCTTTTCAAGGAGATGTTCTGGTAAATTTGACCTTGAATGATCAACTTCATGGAAGTGCAGATGCAACCCAAAGTTTTTGGTCTCCGCGAGGTGTTCCACTATGTCCCACTGGGTATGTCTACACTAGACTCCTAGTTAGAACTAGGGTGGCTAATGTAGGTATTCGAACTTGCAAATGAAGCCCGGGATTTAAATATCCCGGGCTTCATTTGAATGTTCCCGAGTGGGCGCCATTTTTAAATCCCCTTAGTTCGAACTGACTGCCCGTGGCTACACATGGCAGTTACCCATTGCAGGAGGAGTAACAGTTAATCCGAACTAAGGACTTAGTTTGGATTAACTTCTGACTGCCGCGTGTAGCCGCGGGCAGTCAGTTCAAACTAAGGGGATTTAAAAATGGCGCCCACTCGGGAACATTCAAATGAAGCCCGGGATATTTAAATCCCGGGCTTCATTTGCAAGTTCAAATGCCTACATTAGCCACCCTAGTTCAAACTAGGAGGCTAGTGTAGACATAACCACTGAGACTGCTCTGGCCAGGAATTTCAGCTCTGCTACTCTGCAGGTGCTCAGGAAAAGCCCTGGAAAAATTTAAATTTAATTTCTTGTGTGGCCAGTAGACACCTGACCATGAATGCCCAGGATCACAAATGAGCTCCAGCAGGAGATCCTGGACCTCACTGCTGTGTAGGGAGAGGAATCAGTTCAGCCAGAAATATAAAGCAGCAAAAGAAATCTATGCCAAGATTGCACGGGGCATGTTGGAAAAAGGATACACCAGGGATGCACAGCAGCACTTCGTCAAAATAAAGGAGCTCAGGCTGGTGTACCAGAAGACAAAGGAGGCAGATGGATGTTCAGAGTATCGCCACAAACATGCCGCTTCTATGAGCAGCTGCATGGGATTTTGAGGGTGAGCGGGGACCTGACCAGCATTTCAACCCAGTTTGTGTATTCCTTCCAAGATACTCTTCAGGCAACAGTCTTAGGCAAAAGCTGGAAGGACATTGTGGATGAGAATGAAGAGGAAATGGTCAGCAGGTGAGCAGAGTATCCAGCCTCACTGACATCCAGGACCTTTTTATAACTTTGGAGCCGATCCCCTCCTCCCAGGACATATTGCTGCCGGGCCCTGATGGTGGGGAGGACAACTGTGGTGAGTCCACATTGTCAATCATGCTACAAGTGGGTAAAGGCAATTAGGGGTGATCTGTGGTGGTCACACTGCCTACACAGATGAGACTCCCCAGAACAATTTGATAATGTGTCTGGACGCAGAGCAGGAATCCTCCTTTTACATCTCCATAAAGCTCTTACAGAAGTACTCTTTCATTCTTCTCACAAGGTTTCTGGGGAGGCCTGCCTTATTCCAACTTCCATAGTAAAACACCTTTCCAAGCCAAACCAGCATTGAGTGGTCTGCCATCATTGTAGTGCAAAGCATTGCAACACAAGGTCCAGGATTATGGTTACAGTCAGTCAGCATCCACTCCCTATCATTCAATATGATTTGGAGGAGACTGATATCACACATGGCAACCTGGATGAAATAGAGGAAGTTAGATATGTAATTTGATACCACTGTCAGCACACCTCCATTTGCTCATCCCCAACAAAGCATAGTTTGAGTTCCTGCCTTGTCGCCATGCCCTGACTCTTACCCTCACCCGCCCACAGGCTCCTCTATATCCATGTGAGTCCCTGACCTTCTGTCACACCCAGACCCTCTCTAGCCCAGAGGTTCCTGTGGGAAAGGGAAGTTGCACTCTCCTAGCAAATGGGGGGGGTGCACGGTGACCCTCCAGTTTGTGAAAGGGCAGACTGTGACAGGACAGTCATGCTAGTTGCTCTTAATGAGGTTCCCCCTGCATTAACTGTGCTTGACGGTAAATCCGCACCTCATGCAATGGAAGCAAACAAGAGGGTCACTGTGGCTGCTTCTGCCCTGCTGCCACTCCACCAAGGTCCCCCTTCGCAAACAGATGCTTGCCTAGTCACGGGCGCTGCTGTTTGCAAGCACTGTGTCACACATTCTTTCAAAATGGAAGCAAAAGAGCGAGCCTCAACCTAGCCCTTACCATGCCTGCCATCAAACCAAGTCCGGCTACTCCCTGAAAAGCTCTGTGGTGCACCAGTTGCATAGTGGCCACTTAAAAGCATAACTGTGGCCTTGTACATAACACATGCCAATTGTCTTGGACACATGTTCTTTTATGCTAAAAGATTAGGTTTTATGTTCCTGTGACGGGGTGAAGGCGCCCCACACTCCGGTCCCGTCGATGGCCGCTTTTGACCTTAAAAATTTGACCTTATCTCATAGTGCACACAAGGCCATAGACAAGGCTACAGAAAAATAAACATATTAAACTTTAGTCATTTCAACAGCACCACAACTTCAAATAAGAGTCAAAACACTTTAGCAAAAGTAGCCATTTACCCCAGATTTCCCAATGGATTGCTGAATTTCATTAAGGAATTCCAACTGCTGATCTGCATCTTCCAACTGCCCTTCAGTTATCTGACATCTGATAATTCCTGCAACAGTAAACATTTAACTTCAGTTCAGTTTTACGGTAGCTAAACACTTAAGCTTTCTAAAGGCTCCCTTTCCATTCCCCATATATCAAGTTATCTTTACTTCTGGACTACCAACTCCTCAGCCTTTTGTTAACAGGGTGATGAGAAAAAACAAGAACAATGGTTCAGGGATTATCTAGATTATACATTATTTTCTACAGCTATGTCCTTCCTTCATAAAAGTTCTCTCCCCCTTTTTCCCCAACATCACATGCTTTAACCTTTGTTTAGGATAACACCTAAATTGTTTTGTTAAGCTATATTTGTTGATTTCAAAAGTAATTCAAGGGACATTTGACAATGTGGCTTAAAGTGTTTGGGTGAAAGTCTTGGTATTAATCGTGATTTGTCATGTGCAACTTACTAATGAGTGTTAAATCAAATACCAGGTTCAATGGGGACAGGTGACCAAACCCTACAGGTAATTAAAAAACCATTGAGAGCTGGAAGAAGGGTCAGAACTTGGGGAAGCATGGGCTGTAATAAAAGGAACAAAGGAGAGACAAGAGAGAAAAGAGGGAAGGGACAGAGAAATCAAACCAGTATCTTAGTTGCCTGTATACTAAAGCGAGAAAAATGGGGAATAAGTAGGAAGAACTTCTAATGCTAGTAAACAAACACAGCTAAGACTTAATTGGTATACAAAAGCTTCATGAATAATAACATGAATGACTGGAATATTGGTATAAATGAGTACAGCCTACTCAGGAGACAGGCAGAGAAAAAAGGGAGGACGGATTGCCTTATATATAATAAATATATATTCTTGGACTGAGATTGCAATGAAAATAGGAACACAGACTTGTTGAGAGTATCTGGGTAAAGATAAAAGAGATGAAAAAACAAGGGTGATATCACTGTAGGGGTCTACTGTAGACTACCTAACCAGGGAGAAGAGGTGGATGAGGCTTTTTTCTAAATAATTAAAAATAACATCCAAAGCCCAGGACTTGGTAGAGATGGGGGACTTCAACTGTTCAGACATATCTTGGGAAAAAACAACACAACAGGTCACAGATTATCCATAAAGTTCTTGGAATGTATTTCAGACAATTTATTTTAGAAGTGTGACATGGCACACCCATATTTTTATGGAAATATGTTTTTGAATATAACATGCATAACATGAATATGCTTTATGAAAAACGGGTCATATAATCGGTCATTGAAGATCTTGTAATCCCCAGAATGTGTATATTATATTTGAGTGCATCTATCATTCCTATATTTAAAGTTAGAAATATGAAGAATAACCCATTTAGATATCTAGATGTGCTAGTAAAGGCCATTAGCAGTACTCAATGAATTTAATGGTCCAGTACTCAAGACAATGATCTATGAATAGTCATGTTTTTCCTGTAAGCCTGGAAAATGGTTGGTCCTAAAGGTTGAACCTTTCTAGTCTAGCATCCTTGGGTTTTGACTGCATTGGAGCTGTGGGTCTGAGTGCTGTGTCAAGTCCATATGACTGACCCTTCCCAGAGCTGAGCTGTTCTAAATGTCTGTGTTGCTCTGCTGTGGGTAAGCATCCCAACTCTGTGCCTTTGCTGAGGTAGACCAGAACTTCTGGCTCAGCAGGACAGAATGGGCATCCCAGAGGACAAGTAGGCAGTTTCAGCAGTATGATCAGCCCATCAAGTGACAGTTTGAGAGGGATCTCTGTGGCGCAAGTGGTCGCAAAAAGGTGAAAAAAAGCTACTACAGAGACGACTGTTCTACATTTGATTTAACAAATAGGAAGGAACTGGTTGAGAATTTGCAAGCAAAAGGCAGCTTTGAGTGAAAAATCATGAAATTATAGTGTTCATGATTCTAAGCAACAGTAGGAAGGAGGACAGTAAAATAAAGACAATGGATTTTAGAAGGCAGACATTAGCAAACCCAGGGTGTTGGTAGGATAAGGTCTCCTGGGAAGCAAATCTAAGAGGAAAAACAACTGAAGACAGTTGGCAGTTTTTCATACAGACATTATTAGGGGCACAAGAGCAAATTAATCCACTGCATATGAAAGATAGCAAGTATGGCAAGAGACCACCTTGGCTTAACCAAGAGATCGTGAATGATCTAAATATCAATAAGAAGTCCAATAAAACGTGAAAAATAGGTAAAATTACAAAAGATAAATACGAATATACAATAGAGTCTCACTGCTACCACCGGGCTGAGGAGAGACAGGAGCTCCAGGGCCTTGGGCACGTCTGGGCGGCCCAGGGGAGGAGAGAGGAAGAGGAAGGGGGAGGACACGGCCCCTCACGAAGACGCAGCATCCGGAATCCGCCGGGGAGGAGGCAGCGCACGCGCCAACTGCCACCGAGACAAAGAGCAGAGCCCACCTGGGAGGTCCCCCCCACCAGCAGCCGCCACTGCTGCTGCCATTGCTTCTCCCGCCCCTCAGCCAGAGCGACCTGGCCCCCCGCCCCACCACGAGCCAGCGCCATCCCTATTATTCGACATTTCCGGTTATCCGACCGTCCTCCGGTCCCATTTAGGTCAGATAACCGAGTCTTCACTGTACTACACAGGTATGTAGGGGAAAACTTAGTAAGGCAAAGGCACAAAATGAGCTCGAACTAGCTAGAAATACAAAAGGTAACAGGAAAACATTCTACAAATATATTAGCAAGGGGAAGACAAAGGACAGGGTAGGCCCATTACTAAATGAACAGCAGAGAACAATAATGGAAAATTTTGAAATGACAGAATTGCTTAATGACCAAGAAGGTTGATGGTTATTGGTTGTCTAACATAGTGAATGCCAGTGAAAATGGAGTAGGTGTAGAAGGTTAAATCGAAAAAAAGTTGAGGATTAATTAGACAAGTTAGATATTCTCAAGTCACCAGAGTCTGATGAAATATCGGCGCCATTAGCCATCTTTGAAAAGTCATGGTCTAAAGAAGAGATTCCAGGACACTAGAAAAGGGCAAATATAGTGCCCATCTATAAAAAGGGAAATAACTCATGGAATTATAGATCAGTCAGCTTACCTTCTGTAGTAGGAAAGATACTGGAGCAAATAAGCAAGGAATTAATTTACAAACTTTTAGAAGATACTAAGGTGATAAGTAACAGTCACCATAGTTTGTCGAGAAAAAAAAATCATATCAAACCAACGTGATAGATTTCTCTGTCAGGATAACAAGACTTGTGGATAAGGGGGAAGCAGTAGATGTGGTATATCTAGATTTTAATAACGCATTTGATACAATCTCACAAGCATCTGACGAAGCGGGTCTTTGCCCACGAAAGCTTATGTTCCTACACTTCAGTTAATCTATAAGGTGCCACAGGACTCCTCGCCGCTTTTGCAATCTCACATAACATTCTCATTAACAAACTAGGAAAATACAACCTAGATGGAGCTACTATCAGGTGGAAGTATAACTGGTAGGATACCAGGTCCCAGAGAGTAGTTATCAAGGGTCTAGTCATGCTGGAGGGCATAACGACTGCAATTCTTCAGGGATCAGTTTTGGGATGGGTTCTGTTCAATATCTTTTCAATGTTTTAGATGATTACATAGAGAGTATGCTTCTAAAGTTTGCAGATGATACCAGGCTAGGAGGGATTCCAAGTGCTTTGGAGTATAGGATTTTAATTTAAAATGATTTAGACAAACTAGAAAAAGGATTTCAGGTAAACAAAATCAAATTAAATTAGGACAGGTGCAAAGTACTCCATTTAGAAAGGAACAATTACTTGCACACATACAAAATAGGAAATGACTACCTAGGAAGGAGTACTGTGGAAAGAGATCTATGGATGATAGTAGACCACAAACAAGCCTGCTTTTAGAAATATGATTATAAGTAGGCAGACTGGTGAATCAAAAGCCTACTCATAATCACATTTCTAAAAGCAGACATTTGGATATAATGAATTAGTATTGATGTTTAGTAAGAGGACATAAGAACAAGAGAAAGTTCTTTGGACGTGGCAGAGCTTACCCGGGATACCTCTGGTACCCCGGAAAAACTCTGCAGTCTAGACATACCCTTAGGCTACGTCTACACTGACCCCTTTTCCGAAAGGGGCATGGTAATTTCAGAGATCGTAATAGGGAAATCCGCGGGGGATTTAAATCCCCCGTGGCATTTAAATAAAAATGTCCGCCGCTTTTTTCCGGCTTTTAGAAAAGCCGGAAAAGAGCGTCTACATTGGCCCCGATCCTCCAGAAAAAGCGCCCTTTTCCGGAGGATCTTATTCCTACTTCAAAGGGGCCAGTGTAGACGCTCTTTTCCGGCTTTTCTAAAAGCCGGAAAAAAGCGGCGGACATTTTTATTTAAATCCCCCGCGGATTTCCCTATTACGATCTCTGAAATTACCATGCCCCTTTCGGAAAAGGGGCCAGTGTAGACGAGCCTTTAGTGTTTTTCTGCTTTTTTAGAAACAGCGATGTAAAGTCTGACTTGTACTGGTTTTGTTGGAGGTATAATATATTTACTTTGAGTGCTTCCCTACCTTAAATGAAGAATAATTGAAGACTATATTTTATTATCATTTATCTTAATTCTCTAGTCATCAACCTTCCATCCTGGAAGGTATCTACATTTTTAATGTTTGGAGAAAAAAAGAAAAGCAAATCTCACCTGCACACACACACTTTTTTTTTTTAAACTCTTTTTAGAATTAAGGGAAACCTATCAACATTTCATTCACAGAAAGGAGGACTCAAACATGTTTGATGTGTTACTGTTTGATTTCTCCTCGTTCTTGAATGAAAGAATGGGACAGTAAAAAGGAAGAAGAGATGTTCCGAAAGAGGCTTTTCTCCTGACATTTGGCCCTGTGTATACGGGCCGACTTAGAAAAGCAGAAAAAGATATTCAAATTGTGAGCTGTGATTTGCGTATCTTTTTCTGATAGAACTTTGTAGCCTAAGAAAGTAAACACCTTTCAAGTCTCTGCATACATCGGTGATAGAGGGGGTCGGGGAGGAGAGAAGGACACAAGCTTATTTTCTCAGTAGCAATCTGCTCACTGAAGTTTCAGTATCCTGCCTGCACACAATAAAGCAAAGAGGCGTGGTAGGAAAATGGTACAAAATGCGTGATAAAGATAACCAAGTAACTATCACTGACTGGTTTTTATTTTCTTAAAAAAATAGGATTTTTATCAGGGATACATATTTCCAAGACTAAAGTACTCTAAACTCTTTTAAATTAGGATAAATATTTCATCTTTGATGGTATCCCTTTATTCCTACATTGACAGGGCCATCCCTGTGGGTAGGGGGGACTGTGGGTAGGGGGGAGGGCCCTCTGCCCTAGGTCTGCACCCCGCCTCTTCCCACCCCTGCTCCACCCCCTTCACATACCCATTCTACCCCTTTCCCCAAGTTCTTCTCCTGAGCAATAAAGCCCAAGGGATTAATGGGGAACCTGGCTCTCGCAGCAGGGATTGGGCCCACCCTTGTACTCACCAGCAACAGAGAGCAGCAACCCAGAAGCAGAGCAACCCAGCCCCACACCACTCTGCTGGCTCCCAGCCGCATCACTCTGCTTCCCCCCCACCAGTAGTGAGTGTGAAGGTGGGCCTGATGCCTGCTGCTGACTCCACATCCCCATTAGACCCCTGGACCCTCCAAAGTGCAAGGCCTAGTATGGTTGCTCCAAGCCATCCTATGGATGGGATGGCTCTGTACTTTGAGTAGAAATCCTAAGAACTTTGAGATATTACATTCAACTAGTCTTTTTAATGTAGTAAGCTTAGCTTGCATGTTTTATATCCTACTTTGTTCTGTCTGCTATCTCTTATGACCACTTAAATTCTGCCTTTTATACTCAATAAAATCAGTTTTGTTGATTAATAAATACCCCCAAATAACAGTTATTTACACTGTGTGGGGAGAGGAGAAGCAGCTGTGCAGATCTGACCTCCCCAGTCCAGCAAAATCAGTCCTCCAGGACTAGATAGCTCCCGAGGATGCCAGACCAGGGAGGTTCAACCTGCACTGCTTTGCAAGGTGGATAAAAACAAATTTAAAAATCAAATTACTTTTGTATTTACATTGGATTTTTAAATTTTTTTAAATCAGAAATAAAACACTAATTTTTTCATTTAAAATAAACAGTTACAATTACATTTAATCACAAACATTCTACACTTACATTTACAGTCTCATTAATGAATTAATGGCTTTTGTCTATCCAGCCTGACTACTAGCTCTTCCTTCTTGAAAGTTCTAGGCTTTCAATTTCTGTTTCAGCAGTCTAAAAAATAAGATGTGAAAAGAAAGACAGGCTAGACAGGATTAGTTTTATGTGGTGGTGGACATTGGCCAAGCATGCAGAGGCATTAGTGAAGACACTGTCTAAGAAACAGACAATATTTAGGAAAAGATAAAGGCAGTATAGAAAGGAAGAGTGGAGAGAACTGGAAAGAAAAAGGAAAGACATCGTTCAGCACACACAGCGCTTCATATATTCCCCAGCACTTTTGCTGAAAAAAAATGCCATGGCTTCTGCATGCAAGAGGCCTTCTGTCTGGCAATATTTTGAAGAAATTCATTCACAGGGTTTAAAAAAAAAAAGGGGAGGGGGAGTATTAAGTATAAGCAGCGTAAGAAGAAAATGCGGGGCTTTGTTGCAAGAAGGAAACACCACATTAAAAATGGCTTATTGGGAGATGACGACTGTGAATGAAGATGGCTTAGTGAATACGGCTGAGTGGATCAATTGGTTAATAACTTAAATAACTCATTTTGCAATTCATCCTTCTTCAAGACTTTCTCTATGCCTTTTAGTATAAGTGTGATTTGAAAAGTAAATTCCCATGCTGTTTGCTATGGTGGATGTTGTTAGGAAAAAAAAGTTTATCTTAGCTAATACTTATGGCTTGTTTAACTAGTTAACTAGGTTTAAAATATATCACCTAAGTATACAATACAAAAGATGCATCAAGAGAAATCTAGATTTGCCAGTTGAGTGTAATTTTCTTATTTTATATAATATAATACATCGCTCTTATTTTGGAACATCATGGCCACAAACCATAATGGTGATGCCATAAGTCTATTAGGGTACATCTACACTTGCTCCCTAGTCCGAGCTAGGGATGCAAATGTAGGCGACTGAAATTGCTAATGAAGTGGGGATTTAAAGATCCTGCACTTCATCAGAATAATCTCGGCCGCGCGTTACTCCGTTCAATAGCTGATTTAAAAGTGAAAGTGCGCTCCGGGATGCAGTAGTTTGAACCAAACCCCTTAGTTCGAACTAATGTTACTCCTCATTTTTTGGAGTAACGTTAGTTAAAAAAAAAAAAAAAAATCTCAGAGCCGGAGGCTGGGATGAATGGGAGGTGCAGGAATCAAGGGAGGGTGCTGGGGGTGAGAAATAGAGTAAGTGGGGTCGGGCTCCGGCTGGATGACCTTACCTGGCCAGGGCTAAGCTGCTGCACCCAGGCAGCAGTGGCGGATGGGCCTGGATCACTGCAGCTGGATCATGGCCTCACCTCCTACTTGTGCTGCAGCAGGATTAGGGCCACCACTAGCCCTTCTGATGGCCAGATGGGGGCTGGACTCTGGGGCCTGCCCCAGGATTGGGGCCGGGGACTGGATGCTGAAGCCAGATAGGGGCTATGCCCCAAATGGGTCCTTGTTGGCCTGGCTGCTGTGGTCGGAGGATAATGCCCCAGGATAATGGGTGGTTGGTTGGTGCAGCTAGAGTTGGGGGAGGCAGGTCCCCAACCTCACCTATAGCCACATTCCCTCTGTTAAGGGCCACATGGCTCCAGCCTCCCTGGTCAGGAGCACAGGGAGGGCAGGTACTGGGGGGGCAGCAAAGCTCCACCTTCAGAACATCTACAATAGGTGTTCTGAGCGCAGAGTGTGGGTGGGGCAGTGTCTAGGGGTTTGGGAAGGCAAAGCCTCCCCCCACCCAGGCTACCAGATACCTATGGCCAGGAGCACAGCATGTGGGGACAGACTGCAGCAGTCAGATGGGGGCTGGAGCCAGGCCACCATGGTCAGATGGAGGCATCTGCCACTGCAAGCCTCTCTCACTATCCTAGATGGGAGCGTGCAGACGCCTATTAAAGTGCATCCTCAGCTGTCCCTTTAAATGAGCAGAGTGTCCCAGCCAGTTCTGGCCAGAGCAGAGCCAGCTCTACCAAGGCTCACTGCCTTACTTTTACCTTTGATTGAAAGTGAAATAGACAAAAAAAAAAAAAAAAAAAGACCATCTTGACATGAGTCATTACACATTTTTTAAATTTTGAATTAATTTTAATTTTTAAAGTTACATATATTTTGGGAATGACAAGAGTGCCATGTCTGGTTCCATACTGAGCCATATTTGGCTCGAGAGCCATAGGATGCTGACCCCTGTATGACAGTTCACCCCTCCATTTTATGAAATGGACTTATGGACATAAATATACATAACTCAAAGGTGCTTTGTGCAAATAGCTTCATGTAACCTATCAATCTTCATGTCCTGATCTGATGGAGAAGCCCCGGAGAGTGGGAAGGTGAGTGGCATTGGCGATGTCAGCATTCCAGGAAGCCTCCCAGGGGTCTTCTGTGACCTCACCCTGTCACACCTTGTACTATATATTTCATGAGTTTGTCTGTTTGTCTCACAGCTGGGAGACATGTACCCCTCCTCAGCTGTATCCACTGCAGTTGCAGCGACCATGGACAGGAACTTCTTACCTGGCCCCAAGCTGCTGTGGTGAGACAGGTCTACAGTTGTCCTCTCTCCCCCAGCAGCCTGCACACTGAACCCCTAATCCTAAGCTTTACTGTTCTGGGGTAATTTAAATGAAGAAAAACAAACCTTATTTGAGTTAAGGATATGGTCAAATCTTCTAATCAGTAAATGCTTACTGATGTTTTGAACAAAGTCATTCCCCTGAAATGGTGGCATTTAGCAGCCAGGCAACTTGAAACAGAGTTCCTTCAGTTGCTAAGACAACTTTTCAGAGCAGTAGCTTCCTCTGGAGGCACAGAGGTATTACTGTTAGGTATTATTCTTTGGTATTATTCACACAAATCTAAGAAACAGACTAAGAGTTGAAAAAGCAAGAAAACTCGCATTCTTTTTCACTCTATGAATCAAAATGACAGCAGGAGTGAGAAAGATGAGAACTAGTTGTAGAAGTTTTAAAGACACTACATTTAGTGTTCTGAGGATTTGTCTGTTGGAGTTAACATTTGAAAATTAAAAAATAAATAAAAAGAAAGTTTAAGGATGGCCAACAGCCAGAAACTCAGGCAACTGCTGCAATTGTAAATGGGAAACATTTATGCAACATTTAAGACTTAGTTAAATAAAATATAACTTTGATTGTGTTTGTGTGTGTGATTTAGTTCTTACCATTCCTAATGTACTGCTGCTGCATCTGCAGTTTGACACAACAGCAATATGTACCATTTCCTAAATTAATAAAAACCAAGTTATCTACAATTTTTACACAAAAGGACACTCCACTAAGCTGCTGAAATGCTGTACTGAGCTGTAAATTATCATATTTTAGACATCAGGTTTTCACCATTGTTTAAGGAATGTGTGTAGAAGTATCAGTGGGAAATTTGATTTAAATCAATTTAAACTGATTTAAATTGATTTAAATCAATTTAAATTGATTTAAATCAATCCACCTTGCGACTATGTTTTTTAAACTTATATTTTATTTTTAAAAACCTGTCTTGCTCTTGTCTTGAGGAATGAAAGACCTAGCCAAACGAGGAATACCCACATGCAGAAAATAGTGAAGTCAGCAATAAAGTGCTAGCAGATGCTCTGAGAAAATAAACTGAAAAAGTCCATCTTTCTATTATAGGAATCTTATGCATTACATGCAACAGCAGTCAATAAAACAAATCAAATAATTATTTTCAAGTTATCTGTGTCATTGAAAAAAACGGTAAGTAATAGAAAAAGTCTCATGCCATACCAGTTAGTGCAGAAACACTTGTCTCATCAAGCACCATTGCAGTCTTGTACCATTTTAAAGCATCTTTCACCCTCTCTTGTAAAATCATCTGGTAACCAAGTTCTGTAGCAATTTCAGAATCGTGGGATGCTAGGTCAAATGCTCTTTCTACTAAGATCTGTGTTTGTTGAAGGATGAGTTGGTTCCGGCCACACTAAAGTTAAGAGTTTTACAGATGAAAGTTTTCAATCTTAAACAGTTTTACCACATTTTGAAGAAAAATAGTACTCAAAAGTTATAATGAACCTTTAAATGAAGTTGCATGTTAAACAGCAGCACCAAGTCCTCACTCATCTCAGAGATGAATGAACAAAACACCACATCTTCTGTAATCACTTATATCTTGTAGCTACGTCCAGACTACATCTCTTTTTCGTAAAAGGGATGTAAATTAGACATATCACAATTGCTAATGAAGCGGGGATTTAAATCTCCCCCACTTCATTAGCATAAAAATGGCTGCCGCTTTTTTTCCGCACGGAGCTTTGTCGGAAGGAAATAAGGGATAAGGGATCTTTCGGAAAAGGCTTTATTTTCCACAAGATCAGCGTCTAGACTGGCGCTTTTTTCCGACAAAGCTCCGTGCGGAAAAAAAGCGGCAGCCGTTTTTATGCTAATGAAGCGGGGGTGATTTAAATCCCTGCTTCATTAGCAATTGTGATATGTCTAATTTACATCCCTTTTACGAAAAAGGGATGTAGTCTAGAAGTAGCCCATGTGTACCTGTGCATAATATCTAGAAACATGACTATCTAGTTCCTAACATGACTGGATAATATAGTACTAGCCAATGCATAAAAGTAAAATACCATTATCATCTTGTTGTGTCTTCTGGGTACTGAAGGGTGACGGAACTCTTGAAGACCAATCTATTTTCAAATTTATATCACCACCCATCCTGGTAGCATCTCAATGACTAAGCTATCTAATAAGGACCAAGTTATCCTGCACTGATTTGCAAATATTTGTGCGTCCGTGTAAGAATACTGATATACTATTCTGGGAGACATTTTGTAAAGAAACAAAGAGCTTAAAGAGTTATCACCACTGTCATTTTTTTTTCTTTTTACAATTAAATGGAATAGATGTGCACTATAAAGGTTCTGGTCAACAGCAAGTAATTTACAAATAGCTTGTGAAGTGCACATTTGAGTAATCTTATGAAATCAAGCTCATACTTTCCCTTGAGGCATTTTTTCACACTTTGGTAGACTTCTGAGATTAGGTAATTTGTCAGACTAGTTATTTTTTCTGGATACAACATTTTAACTGTCATCTACTCTTCTGCTTACCAAGAACTTTGTAAATAATATTTATTTTCCAATAGCAAGTGAGAAACTTCTCCAGGTGACTGCTGTGACCATGCACAATTTTTGCTTTCGTTTAAAAAATTATGTATTTAGACCTTACTGTTATATACATTCCCTTCTACATGCAATACACATCAATGCTATCCTTCTAAGTCTGGATACAACTTCAATGGCCTTGCCATGGCTCATGGCTTTACCAAAAAAAAAAAAAAGAAGCAGGAGACTTCATGTTAACAGCAGAAAAACTGACTGGCAAGTACCTTCCCTCAGGATACGTCTACACTGCAGACTTTTTGCACAAGAAGCTTTTTGTGGAAGAGATCACACTACAAAAGCACATCTCAAAAGCGATGCGCTTCTGCGCAAGAGAGCATCCACACCGCATGGATGCTGTTGCGCAAGAAAGCTCTCATACCCATTAACAGAATGGCCATCAGAGCACCTGTGCTTTTTCTGACAGGCTTTTTTTGTGCAAGAAACCCCTGTTGAGCATCCACAAACACCATTTTGCGCAAGAACTCTTGTGCAAAAAGGAGTTATTCCTCAAAGAAAGAGGTATACCTTCACCACAAAAAGCCCTGTGTTCTGCCGTTGTACTGTAAATTTTCTTGCGCAAAAACGCACTTGAGGTGTGGATGCTCTGTGGGTTTTTGTGCAAAAATCCTGTAGTGTAGATGTAGCCTCAGTCCACACGCTAAGTTCTCAAACAAAGAGACCAAGTTATACAAATTAACCCACTTTGTCTCCGTAAGGGAAGTTTTAATTGACACTTAACACCTATTACTAAAAATCAGAAGCAGGATGTAGTGTTATTATTTGTATTTTGTTTAAGAAAAGAAATGCATACTCACTGTTCTGCTGAAAGCTAATGCCATTTTACAAAATAGTTGAGGATTATGTGGTTCCAACTTCTCCAATGCATTAATTAGGTCTCCCAGTTTGGCTGCAGCCTAGGAGAATGAAATACAATCTTAATGTATATTTACATGTGTGTGCCTGTCTGTCTATAAGTCCATTTGTTCAAGAACTCCTCCTAGATGGTAATAACTAGGACCACCAAATCTGGTGTGCAGCTTCCTCTTATCATAACTTAAAACAAGGTTGTGCCAGGACAATGGGAGGTGCCTGGAATCTGACTGTTTCCTCAAAATGCAAAGGGAGGAGTCTGACAGGAGGGACAGTTATACTGGAGAATGACAAAGGGAGGTGCGGGGAGGGGAGCAAGGGGCCAGAGATGGGAACTGGACAGCTATAACCTCATTTGGCCAGGTGTGGAGAAAAGGACAGCTATCTACTATACATTTCAGAGAGCTTGTCTTCTTGTGTATCTATTTGTCTGTGTTTCTGTCTGTCTTCTAGCAGGAGGGCGTGTACCCCTTTCCCAGTTGTGCCCACTGCAGCAGACATGGACAGGCACTTCTCATTAGGCCCCAAGCTGCTGCAGTTACAGAGGGCTGGGGTTATCCTTTTTCCCAGAGCAGTCTGTGTACTGAACCCCTCAATCCCAGTTCCACCCTAGAACAATAATTTAAATAAAAAAAAAAAAAAAAAAAAGCTTATTTGAGTTAAGGACCTGAGCAATGCCAGATAAATCTTCTAGGGATCAATACAGAAGAAACACACAATACCTCAAGAATCATCATAAATTCTGGTAGCATGATGTAAAAATATCTTAATAATGCGACCCAAGAAAAAAAAAAATTTTCAAGTGTTGGGAATAACTTTTATATAGAAGTTAGAAGAACAATTCTCCAGAACTGTCAAACCAAAGCTCATTTATTTCTGCACCTAAGTGGCAGATTATTTCAAGAACTAGTAAATTAAATTTGCAGGAAACAAAGGAAGTATCACTATAGTTTCTTGAACATATTTTTCAAACATATAAAAAAAATAAGGCAAGTTTTTTGTTTAAATATTCCTCCAGAAATCACACCAATCTTATTTACAAGACAATTTTTCCTTAAGAACAAAAGATTTTGGGAGGAACAGTTAAAACATCCTCTATACTGGAAGATTTGGAATAATATATGGTTCTCAAACTATAAAGCACATGCAGGAAAATAATTTTCAAAAACAACTATATGACTAACACCCTGATACCTCATGTTCACCATTTTTATAAAGTTAAATTTTGTACAAAGTATTTTGGAGGTATCATTTGAAAACTCAATCTGCTATTATTGTCCTTATTAGGCAGTGGTCCTCAACCTTTTTTATACCATGGACCCACAAATCCATTCACAAACTTCTGGTAGACCAGTAAAATTTTATTTGCATATTTACATCTTTGTTATGTAAATAATGACTATGCAAATATGCAAAATTGTTATCAGTCTGCCAAAATATATACCCCAGTCCCGGTCCACAGAGCCACCACGAACAGCCAGCTTCAGCAGCTGCCTATCATGTGGGCAGCTGTCGCAGCTGAAGCCAGCTGTTTGCTGTGGCTCTGGGAGCCTGGGAACATATTTTGGCAGACTGGTAACATTTTATTTGCATATTATGAACGAGCAAGTACAATGTTACCAGTCTGCCAAAAGTTTGTGAATGGGTTTCTGAATGGGAGAAAAGTACAGGTAATAGTAAAAGTACAGGTAAAAGTACACTGGCCGGTACACAGTATTACTTCTCCGCCTTTTTTGAAGTATGGGGCAGAGAATAGTGCCTCACAGATTCCAACGTTCATTAACTGGCAGGGCCACTCTGATACTCTGGCTGCAGCAGATCTCTCCAATTAAGTTGCGCAACGGTTCCTTCAGCTCCTCAGATTCCAGTCCTGTGTTTGTGGTGACACATTTCAGGGACTCTTGACAGGCCAGAAGCAGGTTACTAGGGCTTCCCACTATCTTATCTGGGCATGATGAAAAAAGGCAAGCAACAGAGTAAGGGCTGCTGTTTCTTCCTCCTCCACTTCTATGGGGGCCACTTTGTACTGGAGTAAGGATCCTATGCCGGGCAGGACAAAACAGCAGTGTACCTCTCAGACACTACCAAATAGGAATGATGAGATAGTACTGGGGAAAACCTACACAGATTCCAATACTTCCACTGACAGCCTAGGGGCCAGGTGATGGCTGGGGTTCAGTACTGGTACCTCTTCAGCAGGGCTGAGAACTCCCCTCTCAGACTCCAAAGAGAATTCTTCGCTCAGAAATCATCCTGGTTCAGTACCTACTCCCCCCCCCCCGAAGCAATGACAAGGAACCAGTGACCAATGACAGGTTGGAGACACCTGCAGTGGGACAATGGAGCATTTTCCTCTGTACAGTGCTATGATGGAGCTCATCGCTCCTTGATCCTTTCTATCACAATAGTCCTGGCTGGCAGGATAATGCCGTACACAAACATCTTACATGGAATGGACAGGAACAAGCAGTTAAAGCAGTTAAGGGACGCAAGTGTCCAGAATGCATCCTGAAGTATATCAGAGTGACTTAGAAGCTCAAGTCACATTTGCAAAGTGACTAACACAGGCTCCTAACTGGCAGATTATTGCCGTGCACAACAGGGCCATCTATCAAAAAATAGATGATGAAATTTACAGAATTACTAGCAAAATCCGATCACTTTTCATTTTCCGTTAATAAAATACTTAAACGTCTCCAATATTTACTGTACTCTACAAAATGACCTTAAATACTGACTGCTTTAATAATTCAAATTGTTCAATGCTTTTAAAAAGTGCTACAAAAAGACTCACCTCAGGTATGTTACCTTCCCTACATAAAAAATTGAGAGCTTCCATTCTTATGGCTTCCAAATTAAGAGTATCTTTCTTCAACAGCCTGAAGAAAATCAAGAGTCAGTTTATTTTATGATCTGCCATATTCATTAAGGGAGCACAGATTACTCCAATTCAATCAAAATCTCTATTGTTTAAAGACCAGCTTCTAAGCAGTTTAGGAGAAAAGATTTTTTTTTAATTCCAACAGAAAACAGCTCAATTGATATTAAAACACTCTTCCTGAGTTTTGAGAATCAAACCAAAACAGGAATTGACCTTAACTTTACTTGTTCAGGCTTACAAATGCAACAAGTTGACAAATTCCAATAAAAATGAGACCATTAACGCTGGAACTATGTTATAATATAAACAAATGCATTAGTATATATTTTGTCTCAATACTGTCCCTTTTATCAGTTGACTTAGGACAAGTTTTGGATAAGATACTTTTTATACTTAGACAACTTCAATTTAGAATTTGGTTAGAACCCTCACAGATTCTTTTAAAGAAAGAAAAACAGTTATTTTAATAATGTAAGTGATTTTTGCCATAAAACTAGTAATAGGCATTCCTTTATCTGAATTTCCTCTTTATCTGCAATAGGGCCATATCATCCAGTTTCCGATAATATATCATCACAGGAGCCTGTGTATTAATGCCACACACAGAAATCTTGATTGCTGATCTTATAAAGCATTTAAGAGTTTTATTGGCTGAGGTCTGAACAAACTGCATACCAGGGTGGATAAAAATCAATCATTTAAAATTTTTTTTAATTTAAACAGATTTTTTATTTTTAATCAATAAAATAAATTTGTTTAAAAATAACAGTTACAATTAAATGTCATCACAAACATGCTACACTTACAGTCTCAGAAAAAAGAATTAATAGCTTTAGTCTGTCCAGCCTAGCTACCAGCTCTTGCTTCCTGAAAGTTCTGGGCTTTCAATTTCCGTTTCTCAGCAGACTTAAGTCACATGTGCAAAGAGAGCGCTAGGCTGGATTGAACTGTTTCTATTCTGTGCTTAAGTTATGATGGATGTGGGCCAAAAATGGCAGAGGAGTTAGTTAAGACAGAAAGACAAATATATAGGAAAGGATAGAGGCAGAGTAGAAAGGAACAGTGGAGTGGACTAGAAAGGAACAGGAACGACATTATTCAGCACACACAGAGCTTCCTGTATTTCCCCATACTTTTGCCAAAGAAAAACTGTTATGGCTTGTGGGAGTAAGAGAAACCCACCTTCAATGAATTTTGAAGAAATTCATTCCCTGGGTAAAAAAGGAAATAGTGTCACGTGTAAGGAGGAAATGCAGGGTCTAGTTGCAAGAATGAAACATCATAAGGAAAACTGCTTACAGGGAGAAAATGATGTAGATAAAGATGTGGCTATGGAAGAACAACAATGTGGATCAATTTATAGTAACTTAAATAATTCACTTTGCAATGCATCATTTTTCAAAACTCTCTTTATGCCTTTTAGTACAGGCAGTCCCCGACTTACGCGGATCCGACTTACGTCGGAGCCGCACTTACGAACGGGGCTCTCTCGCCCCGGAGCTCGCAGGCAGCGATCCCGCCACCTCGACCTCCGGGGCGAGAAAAGCTGCTTCCGGTGCTCTGGCAAAGCCTCAGAGGCGCGGGACCGCGCCGCGGCTGCGGCTTTGCTCCCAGTGCCCCTGGTCTGCTGGAGACGGTCCCCAGCAGACCAGGGGCACCGGGAGCAAAGCCGTAGCTGCGGCAGGGTCCCGCGCTTCTGAGGCTTTGCTCTGCCCCAGGGTCCACAACAAAAGCCTGGTCTGCTGGGGGGGGGGACCACACTAGCTGCGCCCCCCCCCCCCCCCCCCCCCCAGCAGACCAGGGGCACCGGGAGCAAAGCCACAGCAGCGGCGGGTTCCCACGCTTCCGAGGCTTTGCTCTGGCTTTGCTCCCCTTGTCCCTGGTCTGCTGGGGGGGGGGGGGAGGCGCAGCTAGTGTGCCCCCCCCCCCAGCAGACCAGGCTTTTGTTGTGGACCCTGGGGCAGAGCAGCTGGGGTGCTGCCGGTTGGTCCCGCAGCGCCGCTCTGGGCGCTACTGGACCAACCCGGCAGCACTCTAGCTGCTCTGCCCCAGGCGTCCTGATTCAGCCGCTGCTGGTCAGTTTCAGCAGCGGCTGACTTGGGGACGCCTGGGGCAGAGCAGCTGGGGTGCTGCCGGGTTGGTCCAGTAGCGCCGAGGAGCGGCGCTACTGGACCAACCCAGCAGTACCCCAGCTGCTCTGCCCCAGGCGTCCCCAAGTCAGCCGCTGCTGAAACTGACCAGCGCTGACTACAGGAAGCTCGAGGCAGAGTTGCTCTGCCCCGGGCTTCCTGGAATCAGCCGCTGATCAGTTTCAGCAGCAGCTAACTTGGGGACGCTTGGGGTTCTTAAGTTGAATCTGTATGTAAGTCAGAACTGGCGGTCAGTTTCAGCAGCGGCTGAATCTGGACGCCAGTTCCGACTTACATACAGATTCAACTTAAGAACAAACCTACAGTCCCTATCTTGTACGTAACCCGGGAACTGCCTGTATAAATGTGATTTAACAAATAAAGGCACAAACTGTTTGCTACATTCGAAGTTTTAGCTTAGTTAATCCTTACAGCTTGTTAGATTCTAAATCTAGTTAACTAATTAATCACTCAAGTATACAGTACAGAAGGCTTCAGTAAATCTAAAGTTGCCAGTTGCCACTGAATGTTCATTTTCTTCTAGTATATATTTGAAAGAGTTTGCATGTCTGTTTGTTCAAGAACTCCTCCTAAATGGTAGGAGATAGGAACACCAAACTTGGTATACAGATTCCACTTTTCATAACTTAAAACAAGGTAGGGATTTGGTTGTCCCAGGAAAGTGGAATGTGCCTGGAATGTGATTGTGTCTCATAAAACAATAGAGAAGAGAGACAATCACTAGGCAGGAGAAAGAGGCTGGCTAAAGGCGCTCTGCCAGCCCCTTCTGGAACTGTTGCAGGTCCGAGCCTCCCATATCCAAGTGCCATTTAGGGAAGGCGGGGGAAGGGCTGAAGATGCGCTCCCAATTTATTTGGAAACATTACTGACTATTCAACTTCAGGGAGCAAGAAAACGCAGAGTTTAAGGATGTTAGGAGGCAGGTAATTCGCTAATGATGTAGTCGATAAGTGCTCAATCCCAGCTCATGCAGGGTCCGGGAGCTAACTCTACTTCAGCTCTGCAGTTTAAATGTAGTAAGAGCCGGACTGGCTATGGTCATAATAAATTTCTTGAGTGAAACCATATAATCAGTAAATATTTACTGATGATGTTTTAAACAAAGTTACTCCCCTAGACTGATGGGAATGATTAGCCAGGCACCTTGAAACAGAGTTCTTTCAGCTGCTAAGCCAACTTTTTTCACAGTAGCTTCCTCTGCAGGCACTGAGAGTATGTTTTAATAATTTGGTATTATTCAGACAAATCTAAGAAACTGACTTTGAATTGAAAAAAGCAGGATAACTCATATTTCTGTTTCAGTCTATGAATCAAAATGACAGTGAGAGTGAGGAATATGAGAACTAGTTGTAGAACTTTTAAAAAGACACTGTACATTTAGTGTTCTGAGAATTTGTCAAAGTTAATACAATTGTAATAGCCATCAGCTGGAAACTGAGGAGACGGCTGCTATTGCAAATGTGAAATATGTATTTAATATTTAGTTTAATCTGGGGTTCCTAAAATAAACCAGTTTTAATATGTAATGTTACAAAAAAAAAAAAAAAACGCACACAAAAACCACACACACAACACTCAAAAACATTTCTAAAACAACAATCCTCACACAATCTTGTCAGAACTACTTCACAACTCTCCTAGCCACAACTTTCTCGGGCAAGAAACCACCAATGACACGCTGAAATTGTAAAGGAAGTTTTAGCTATGAGGATTTTTTTTAAACCTACAGAGGGATCACTATCATAACTGGGATTACAAAGTTCAATATGGAGTTGTGATCACAGTTCCATAATGAATGTTAACAGACTTCATATCTACTACAAAAAGGTGAGCAATTAGTTAATAAAGCATTGCAGTATTTCCCATAGAAATAAAACGAGTGAATTTTAAATTTACAGAAACTTTCTAAATTTTGGACAGCATGCACATACCTGCCTAAACATGATTTGGGTTAATTTACCTAGTCTTATCTCACATTATATACTGACCATAGGTTGATACACAACTGTTTTAAAATATTTAAACAAGAGCAAACTTAATAGCACATTTCCTAACATTAACAACTAAAACAAAGCAACAACATATCTATATATGTATACCAAACCTTTGTGCTGTTTCAACTGCTTGCTCCCAGTCCTGCAAGGCTAGGTGTAGTTTCATTTTCTTTATGAAAGCAGGAAGAAAGTCTGGGAAGTTTGCTATTATATGGTTCACAGTTTCTAAAGCTCCTGAATAATTCTGACGCATTTCAAAATATTGTGCCTAGTGAGAGGAAAAAAGTTTTATCAATGCTATACTTTTAAGTGTCAAGTGTCAAGATTCATAAGTATTTTCACACATGTATTGGAAAACATTTTGATAGAGGGGAATTCTTCCCTTTACTGATATTTTTACTTACCTTAAGCATGACACAAGGTGTAAACAGAAAGAAGGTAAATAAAAAACTGCAGCTTTGTATGCACCTTTTCAAAGAATTGCACGTATAGGTCACACAGGAGAATGAAGACAGACATGAATGGAATTACAGGATTAGATACAACTTTATTAACTTCATATTAAGGAGTAGACACAAGTTTTTACTCCAAACCAGTAGGACATATTCACTGGTTCAGAAGCAATATTCAACTGCTCTTACTATATGAACAAGGAATTAGGATTGACTCCTTAGTCAGCTGCCTTGCTTGTAACATGAATGGCTGCTAAATGCTTAAAAACAAAAGTGTGGAGGGGAGTTTATTTGAAGGCAATCAATTTGTCAGAGCATTAGTGAGGGTTACAGTTTGCAAAGCACTGTGAAGATAAGAAGTACAGATTATACCTCCCTTAACTGGACTCTCTGGTCCGGCAACATCCGCAGTCCAGCAGGACCACGGATGTTTCTGAATCACAGAGCTTAGGTATAGGAAGGTGGGGTCACAGGGCAGAAGCAGCAGCTGGGGCTGGCAACTCAGCTGAGAGCCCTGAGTGGGGGGAAGAGGCACAGAGGAGCAGGTGGCACAGCAGGGAGTTCTGGCCCCTGTGGCTGGGCAGTAGTAGGGACCTACAGCAGCAGCCATGGAGCTTGAGGGCTGACGGTAGCAGCTGTAGAGCGCTGGTCCTGGCTGCAGAGCTCAGGGGCAGCAGCAACAGCTGCAGGGCTCTGGCTCTGGAGCTTCAGCCTCCGCAGCCACGGCATACTGCCTAGAGCCACGGCTAGGCAGGCAACAGCAGGGCTGGGCTAGATTCATAGCCGGGGGCAGCAGGGCAGCGTGGGCCATGTTGGGCAGGACCTCCTCTGGTCTGGCAAATCCCCTCATTCAGGACCGGTCAGATCCTAACGGTCCAACCTGTACTACAAAAGTCCTGAGTTTTATATTTTTAAATACGAAAGAAATAAAATACTATGGAGTAGGGATGTGAATGTTTAAATGGTTAACCAATAAACCTGAATGGATAACGCTTACTGGATAACCGGTCCCCGGCTTCTCCTGTCCCGTGGGGGCCTGCCGCAGACAGAGGGGCCGTGGCCAGGGTAGCCCCTGCCTGCAGCAGGCCGCCACTCCAGCCCAACTTCAGGCAGGGGAGTACTTCAACCGGATTGGAGTGGCCCCCCTGCCCATCCTTCCTATATTCAGTTAACCATTTTAATGGGATTTTACATCCCTACTATGGAAATACCACTCTCTCTGATCTTACCTAGGTGACTGTCATCTGCAGGAGGCCTGGCTTTCCAGCTAATGATTTAAGTTATGACACCAAATTTGCTTTTATTTTAAGTCATTACTTCAGAATGCAAAAGTTAGTTTACTAAATAAATGCAGTACACGAAGACACCTTTTTTGTGGTAGTATTAAAACACAATCATAGTGATCATATTCTGTTCATAACACACATTTTAGCATGGTGTCTAATAGGCAGAAAAACATACCAATCAATAGTAAGTTTTAATTTGGGAGTAAGAAGGTTACATTTTAACATTCAAATACTTACAATACATATAAATGAGCATGAGTGGATATTAATTCCTAAATATTGAAGTTTGCAGCCTTCAAATCAAGAGTTTATCAGAGGGGGAGCAAAAAGGAAAAATCAAAAAGAACAAGAACAAGAACAATAGTACAGGAATGCTATAAAGAAATCCATAATTAAGAATGCAATGCATACAAGGGATGTAATAGTTTAGTCAATTAACTGATAAGCAAAAGCTTATTAGTTAATGCTATAGACTACAAGCATTCCTCTCTCCCTGCCAGTAAATTTTTTAGCAGGCTGGCAAGCAGCCTGGCTCAGTCCTTGCTTATGACAGGATAGGAACCTACCCCCGCTGCGGCTCTGTATTTAAAATATTTTAGGACAGAGGGCAGGCAGCCCAGCTCAGTCCTGGCTCACGCTGAGCTCAGACCCTCCCAGACAGGCACTGCTGCCACCTTCTCAGAAGCAGCAGCCCAGGGCAACAGGCAGCTGGTCCACAAGGGCATCTGGTTTTTAAACTGGCTCCCCTTGCGGACCATCTTCTGCCTGGCACCCGGTGCTGCTGCCTCATATACATTGGCTGCTGGGCCCACCCTCAGGGACTTAGTTGACTATTCAATAAACCAATATTTAACACCCCTAATGCATACCGTATGCATACAGTAGCTGAAGCAATAAATCATTATGACCCAATTATGCTCCCCTGCCTTGTGTCCAACTATAGCCAGACGTTAGAGAATTAATAGGTGACCCAGGAGTTGATGGGCAAACGGAACTACTTTATGGCTCACGCACGTTAACCTCGGACCCCCAACACATCGTTACAAGTGGCAACAATTTTGTACCAATCACACACCTATCTATTTGCTATGCTCCACTCACCTGCTGACTGTCCTCCTCCTTCCCCCCCCCCCCCCCCCCCCACACACACACTGTCCTCCACACTACTGCCTGAGGCTGCTAGAGGAGTCTCTTGGGAAGAGTCCACAGTCTGGCTTGGGAAACTGGTCAGGTTCCCCCCAATCTCCCCCAGAATGCTATGCAGCTGCTCACTGAAGTGGTATGTTTGCAAGGCTGACCTAGAATGTCCATTTGCCTCCTTTGTCCTCTGGTGCTGCCTCTGATATAGAAGCAGCAGCTTGGGGGAGGAGGGAACACTCCAAGAAGCTGGTGCTCGTGGGGAGCCAGATCCCCCTGGGCACCAGCTCCTGCCTGCTCTCCTCTCCCTGCTCTCCTCCCCCCTATCTGTGGGTGGTAGCAAGGAGGGGGAGGAAGGGTCTGGTGGCTCTGGAGACATCACATGCAGACAGACAGCTTAAAATAGGCAGCAGAGAGAGGCAGGAGCACATGGCGGGGGGGGGGGGGGGGAGAGGAAAAGGAGGTAAGGTAACCCCATGAGCCAATATGCAAGGGGAGCTGGCTTAAAAGCCAGTTTTCCACATGTACTAACTCCAGCCTGCCCTCCTCACCTTCCACGCTGCTGCCTCGCTATCAAAGGCAGCAGCATGGGCATGGGAGGGGCAGGCGGCGCTGCAGGATCTGATGCTTATGGAGAGATGACATAAAAGCCTCACAGGGTCCCCACAACCACCCCTGCCCTTGGTGCTTCTGATACAGAGGCAGCAAGGGGCAAGAAATGTGTGTAGTTAGGATAAGGATAAACCCAGGCTTATCAGTTAATCGTTTACACAATTATATGCAAACATCCCTAGTAAACAAGAAGCAGGGAGTATTATTTCCTGCAAATGTAAAGAAACTTGTATGTGAGTAGAAAAGAAGTAGGACTTAGTAAAACTTTAGCACCTACATGTTCACATTATTTTGAAGGCTTTTTTGTAATTAATTCTACATTTGTAAATCTCAACTTTTATGATAAAAAGATTGCACTACAATACTTATATTAGGTGAAGTGAAAAATACTATTCTTCTGTTTATTACAGTGCAAATGTTTATAATAAAAAAATAAAGTGAGCAACATACACTTTGTATTCTGTGTTGTAACTGAAATCAATACATCTGAAAATGTAAGAAGCATCCGAAATATTTAAATAAATGGTTGTCTATTATTGTTTAACCACACAATAAATTCTCTTTTGCACACATAATGATGTTTTTAAAACTGCTTCACAGCCTAAAAGTTATTATTAAATATACTGTGGAAGTGTTAAAATAATAAAATGACTTACCTTTCCCAGCAAGGCAAAAGGGTCATTCCCACCCTGCATTCCTTCATCAAAGTATTTCACAGCTTTTTTAATATAAGCTTCTTTCCCACAGGTGAGATCAAGCCAAGCTTTCAAAATCAATCCCTGTATAAGAATATTCAGTTATAACTCATGGTTTAAGATAAGTGAAATGAATTGTGACATGGTATTGCATACTGACAATTCTAAGTATTAGTCTATAATGCCTTTCAAGTCCACTAGAGCACTCAAATGTACTATAACAAAGAGGCAAAATTTAAAGTAGGTAACAACTGGAAATCAAGAAATACAGGCTTTTTATGTAATCTTGTATTTAAGTTTCCCAAGTTGAGGAAACGTTCATAGTACAATTTGCCCATCAAAGTACTTGGAGATTTTCTGAGGAAAAAATACAACCTCAGATATGGAGAGTGAGCAAATTATCTGTAGTTATGATGATTGCAACCAACGTCCATTACACATCAAAATCCACACAACCCAAACACTTTAAAAGCATGGTTAGGGAATTTAATGTTACACGCACACATAAGGTATAGTCTTACCAACTTGAAGAAATATTTCACCAGAAAAAGCTTTAATTATTAATGTAAAACTTTTTCCACTATTATATTAAAAGCCCTGAGAAGTACACATTAATGATCATATTGAGGTAAACTTATATTTGAAGCAGGTATGTATTAGGGATATAAATATCAAAACAATTAACCAGTTAAACTATTAAAATTATATCGTTTAACCACTGGTGGGCTGGCTCAGGGCAACAGTCCCACTGTGGCTCTATGGGGCAGCATGGCAGGTTCTGCTCCAAGCCAGCATTCCTGCCTAGGTAGCTTCAGTTTGGCCACGATCGGGGCCCCACGTCCCCACCAGAGCTGCTCTGGTGTAGCTGGAGCTAGCCCCACCTGCCCACTCCGGCCTCTCCAGCATGGCCATAGCTGGGGTCCCACCTATATAACCACAGTCCCACCACCCTATCAGGCATAGCCGACACCACAACTCCCAGATAGTGTGACCAGAGTCCTGCCTGCCCGTCATAAGGCACCACCTAAAACACTGTCAAGGTCCTGTGGCCATCCCAATGCTATCGCCTACCACAGCTCACAGCCTGGTTAACTGGCTTCTCAGTAAGCATTCCAGTAAGCCTAATGCTTACCAGGTGAATAAGTTAACCTTTTACAATCCTAAGATGTACAAAAGCAATGTACTGTATCACTTTTTTTTTTTTAAGAACACCCAACACTTATGTCTGTTTTTAAAGTGATATGATTAAAAAGTTGGAAAATTCACTGAGAGTTACGAGAAAGATACTGCCACAAGGAATGTATCAAAGTACCAAAAGAAGGACTCTTAAGATCAACCAGTGATCTTAGCAAATCCAAGTAATGTTCCTTTGTTCATTACTGAGGGAGACTATAAAATTACTCTATTATATTTAGGCTCAATAATTCTCAGCATTAACAAAAAAAGTTATATTTTCTCCTTATACAGAGTCTCAAAAGCTTAATTGTTCTAGAAGCTTTGATCTTGCTCTTCTTTTTTTCCCTTTTTTTAAAATAAAAACATCACTTTCTCTAGTCAGAGTAGTATTACTCCAAACTATAGCTCAATTTCTCTTACTGGGAATTATATTTTGCTGACTATCAAAACACATAAAATTGAAAAATGTTCTCAACTTGAGTAAACATTTTCTGGAAAGTCCCAACATTAATGGAAGGTAGGTGGCATTTTCCAATAAACATTTAAACTATGAACCAGAAGCCAAGTTACACTTAGCCATTTAGATTTATTTTACCTGAAGAAAATGTATTTACTTAGCTAAATAATTCTGTTGGCCACAGCAGACCTTACTTTTTAGTTAGCGATCCTTCACAAACTGTGATTAGGACCAGTCACACACAACTGCTTTTTCAGCATTAAATGAAATATAGCATATGGCAGTTACATTAAAGGATGACAATGTAGAAGACAATTACTGAGTCTAGTTGTATACATGGACAGCAATACTTATATTTCATATATAATGAATAGTTACCTCTTTATTACTATTAGAAACTTTGATCATTCTATCAACATATTCACGGGCCTTGTCCTGGCGACCAAGATGCCACAAAAACAAGCCTGCATAGTATAAGGCCTGCTGTCCTGCTGTCTTACGATGTTCCTTCATTTTAGTATCCAGTTCCAAAATAGCATCTCGATCTGAAAATAGTAACAGTGGGAATTCTTTTTAAAGATCTGGAGCATATCTTACCAAGATCATTGTACAGTAGGAGCAGATGCTGCATAAACTTGCCATCCCAAGACAAGAGCACATTGCCAAAGCCTCTAGTATTTCCACACTAGCTGATGTTCTAATCATATTTTCCAGAGGTAAATACAAAATACAGGGGTAGAGGTGCTACATTAGCAAGGGCATGGGGCAATGCTCTGGTGAGAAGTATTTCTGCAAACTTGCTGAGATTTCTCCAGAAATAATTGGAATCCCCAAACAAGATTCACAGATTAGGGTTGGAAGATGGCCTCAAGAGATCATCTAGTCCAATACCCTGCTCAAAGCAGAACCAACTCCTACTAAATCATTCCAGCCAGAGCTTTGTAAAACCTTGCATTAAAAAAAAACAAACCCTAAAAACAGAGCTTTCACCATCTTCTAGGTATCCCATTCCAGCCCTACACCACCCTCCCAGTGAAATAGTTCTTCCTAATATCCAACCTAGATATCCCTCACTGCAACTTGAAACCATTACTTCTTGTTTTGTCATCTGCCACCACGGAGAACAATCTAGCTCCATCCTTTTTGAAACCCCCCTTCAGGTAGTTGAAAGCTGCGACCAAATCCCACCTCATCTTCTCTTCTGCAAATTAAAAGAAGCTCAGTTCCCTCAGCCTCTCCCCATAAGTCATGTGCTCAAGTCCCCCAATAATTTTTGTTGCCCTCCACTGGACTCTCTCCAATTTGTCCACATCCTTTCTGAAGTGATGGGCCCAAAACTGGACACAGTACTCCAGATGTGGCTTCACCAATGCCAAAATGGAGGGGAATAATCACCTTCCTCAATGTGTTGGAAATGCTCCTAATAATGCAACCCACTATGCTGTTAGCCTTTTTGGCAACAAGGCCATACTGTTGACTCCTATCCAGCTTCTTGTTCATTGTAATCCCTTCCCAGTCCTTTCTGCAGAACAGCTGCTTAGCAGTGCATGGGATTCTTCAGTCCTAAGTGCAGGATTCTGCACTTGTCCTTGCTGAACATCATCCAGTTTGTTTTTGCCCAATCCTCCAATTTGTCTAGTTCACTGTAGACACTATCCCTAT
Source organism: Pelodiscus sinensis (assembly GCF_049634645.1). Lineage (NCBI taxonomy): Eukaryota > Metazoa > Chordata > Testudines > Trionychidae > Pelodiscus > Pelodiscus sinensis. Next base: position 37,365,281 of record NC_134717.1, read on the forward strand.
CCTCCAGTAGATGTACCTCTCGTTAGGGATGTTAAAATGTGCTTATGTAGGTAAATGTGTAACCACTGAAAATTTCTACAGTTACATGTTTACACATGGGGGTAGGCCCAACCCTCCCAGCACTGCTGCCTCTGTATCATTCCAATGAGAAACTGTGTGGGACCTATAAAAGCAGGAGAGTCAGTTTTTCTTTTCCAGATGATGAACAAACAGAAAAATTAAGGTGAAAATGACTGAGTTACCTGCAGACACAAATATTTTAAAGTTTCTCATGCTGACCTGCCTGCCAGTCAATTTAATTTAAAACAAAAATTAACCATTTTAGTTAAAAGCAATTTTAATAAAAACAGACAGGATTTTAAAAAACTTGAATTTAAAAAAATTCAAAGATTCATATTCTTGTTTTATTTATAATATTGTATGTTTGCTGTTGAAAAAAACCCAGAATACATAACATTGTTGTTTTAGTTAAATAAAAATAATTAAATGTCTGTCTGATGATGTTCCCCTCCCAGTCCAGGGTGGCAAGAAAATCCTCCAAATATTAATGATTAACCTGTTGAACTGGAGATAGTTCACCTCACAATGACTTCATAAATATCTGCTTCAATTACCTTTGGTTATTTTATTTACAAATCTGATGTAGCTGTAAAACTAATCTGAAAAAGTTTTCAAAAAAACCCCCAAAGTTTAAAAATTTAGTGCGCACCTTCTAAAAATGAAATCTACATCTATCTCTGAGTTACATATGTGTTGAGAATATGTATTAAGGTTATAATAACCAGCAAGAATGCACTTTTATGTAGAAAACCATGATTAAATCGAGTCTTCCTGACTAGTAGGGATGTAAAATCCCAGTTAATAAGTTAACCTCTTTAACATTAGGGCTCCGGATGAGAGCAGCGCCTGTCCACAGAGGGCCTGTTGCAGGGCTCGAGCAGCCCCTTGCCTGTGGCAGACGGGGATTGCTCTAGCCCTGACTGGTTACCGGTTCTTTGGAAGCCAGTTAACCTATTAAGCTTTCACATCCCTACTGACTGGTGATTTAAAATCAATTTAATTTAAATCAAATTCACCCTTTAGCCTGGGAAGGCCAGCAGGGCCACTCCACTCCTCCATCTCAGCCATGTTGGAGTGGCCCAGACTAGGCAGGCAGTTAACCAGTAAAACATTACAATTGTAGTTGTTTAATTGGTTAACTAAACAAACTATTACTGATATCCCTGACTGAAACAGGATAAAACATGACAAATTCATCAAAGTCTATACTAAGGCTGTATTACAGGCCAAAAGGACCTTCCTATTTGCCTCCACTGAAACGGACAAATCCTGCCCCAAAAAGCTATACAGGGTGGTAAATCACTTTAGCTATGTCTACACTGCAAGCAGGATCCCACAGCAGGAGGCTCAAAGACCAGGTCTCAAAACTCAAGCTTGTGTGGCTCACGATATCTTGCTAAACCCAGCTGAGCAGTAGGGATATAAAATCCCATTTAATTAACTAACTAATTTAACAGGGGGCGAATGGTGGAGCTGGAGCAGCTAGCCCCAGTATGGACGTAGGCTGCTCTGACTGAGCTGGAGTGAACGAGAACCGTTCCAGCCTGCAGCTAGGCTGGAGCACCCCTGCACACAGCATGCCCAGAATGGTACAGGGCTTGGATTAGACCAGCTCCTAGATAAAGAGCAGCCAGCTGAAGTGATAAAGACAAGTGACAAAGGAAAGTAATTCCTGAATAATTCACAACCACAAGGTGGTTTTCATTAGCTGACGATTCACACCTATCACTGGTCAAAATCATCCCCCTCTTGGATTCCTCATTGATTTTCAGTTGACATCACAATGACTGCAAGTAATGTTTTCTACAATCTCAGACAGGCTAGGAGTCTTCACCCTATCTTGATCAATGAAGACAGCCTCACTTATTCATGCCTTCAACATCTCTTGGCTGGACTGTAGTAAGGCAATGTGCATAATAGCAGGACATGAAACCTTCAAAACTCAGGAAACTCCAAATATTTCAGAATGCCAAAGTGCATCTCCTCAACAACGAAGGCCACTGTGAAAATACTATACCTCTTAACTCTCTAAGCGGGCTTTCCACAGAATTTCAAATGGCTCAAAGCCTCAGTCCTTACCTTCCACACACAGTCTTGTCTGGGACCAGGATAACTAAAAGACTAATTAAAGCTTTGGAACAAAGACTGGACTCAACAGCTTCTCTCCTCCGGCACAATGGAACTCTCAGCAATAAAAGAGAGCTAATCCACGAAGGAGAAAAAACTTTCTTCAGCTGCCATCTGAGACTGTGGAATGAATCCCTCCTCCCCTTCCCCGCCCAGAGCTCAGGATGGTCACAAACCTCATCACTTTCCAAAGCAGATGTATATTTTTGACCTTGTCTTCTCAAATATAAATACAATGCAATAGACATATTTAATAAATAACCTACCAAAACAAGACATCATTGCACATGCATCTCCTTATGAGAAGATAAAACAAGACATGTGACATATATAGATACATTTCTTAATGTACTACTAGAATGAGCTCAGACACCATGGTGAGCAGTACTGTATGAAAACTTATGTAGAAAAGAAAGTTTTCCAGGTAGCATGGCAAATGGATTTTTAAGGCCTGATTTTGAGTCTCATATCAACTTGTTTGTTGTTAGTCTTCATAGCACCTGTTCACTCCAAACCACTCCTCAAAGTCACCACTGCTTTAACTTTCAAGTTTCTTATTTAATGCAAACTTTTTTTCTAAAAAATTACTTAAAAATAGCACTCTCTCAAATATGTTTCCTAGGAATATTCAGAACCGTACTGATTACTTTAGCAAAGATAAAGCCTTTTACTTTTTTAATCCTGTTGACTGTATCTGATCTGCAATGCTTGAGAGCCAACTACCAGAACTGCACCAACATAATTACATTTTAACTACAGAATCAAATTCTACCCTCAGTAACATGTATGCAACCAGGGGCAAAATTGACCAGTAAAATACTTAATACAAGAGAGGATGCACAAGACAGACATTCAATGTAACTTTATGATCCCAGATGGAGTTCACAAGACTATCTATTGGAAAGGCCATGTTTCATATGTAAACTGAGGAAATTTTTATTTGGAAATCACAAATATGGATGCCCATAGAATATCATTTTTAAATTTATTTTTCAGAGTGAAATGGCCCTTGAAAGACAGCCATGAAGCACTGGCCAACCAAAAATAGGCTTTCCACCAGTACCTGGAGGACTAAGTTACTATTATAACACTAGCCAATTAGCCTGTCATAAGACAGGATTTTCAGGTCTCTCTCTCTCCCCTCCCCCCCCCCACTGCCTCCCCCTCTCTCTCTTTCACCTCTCCTCCCCCTCCTGCCTCTCACTCAGGGGACCGCGGAGCCCAAATGACTGTTTGGGCTCCGCACTCCCTGTGCTGCATGGGGGGCGCGGAGCCCAAACGGTTGCTTGCGCCGCTTGCTCCCATGCGGCGGCCTGGCTGAGCAGCGCACAAATCAGGCGAGCACCACGGTGGGAGGCCCCGCCCCTCTTCGCCTCCCACCATGGCACTCGGCTGACTTCTGCGCTGCTCAGCCGGGCCGTCACGGGGGAGCAAGCGGTGCAAGCGGCCGTTTGGGCCCCGCACTCCCCATGCAGCATGGGCCGCCCAGAGGGAACAGCAAGCATTTCAGCGTTACAGACTCTGAGACACTGGGCTACTTTATATATGATCTTGCAACCATGATTGAGAGTTCTAAACACATTCCAGTTCCCTAGTTAGAAGTTACATTGCAAAACCTGTGTTTTGTTTTTAATTTACAAAAAAGTTAAACTTTTTAATAAAATTTCTGTGGTAATGCTTTAATGGCTTTTATCTGCTCTGTATAGTATGATCAATGCTTAAGCTATTAATGGAAAGCCAATAATTAAAACTGTCATGAGTGTAGGATAGTCTTTGCAAAACTTTAATATTCTAAACAACTTCACACTGGAAACAATAGAAGTGAGTCAGCAGTAAGCGAGCACTTTGTAGTATATATTAAATACTGTACAGTATTCCAACACCATGGAGTTTGCTTTAGTGAATAACGAGGGATGATATAATTTGCTTATTGCAAAAGTGCACGTCAGCAACCCTGTGCTTCAGCAATGTATGAAAGACATACACCCGTGAAAAACGAAAAGCATAGCAGATGTGTGTGTTTAACAAGCTCCAGAAATAAGTTTTTTATAAAATGGGAGAACCTGGACAGGAGTAGCAAGTAGTAAGGAATTTTCAGTCCCATTATTTCAGTGATACTCTATCCTTCATACTTTATGTACACAAATACTCATGGGTCAGGCCATCTCAATTCTGTCCAATGAATAGAGCAAGGGAGTGTTTTTAATGGAAACAGAAGTTGGAAAGAGAAACTATACTGCAAATGAGGCTACTCAGGGAACTAAAAACGCATACCCTTTGAAAAACAAACATGTTTTCTGACTGGTCTTTTGGATGCAGAAGAATAGAGACTGGCAAGAGTAAAGAAGCTCAGAAGCCCAACGGGGAGAAAAAAAAAAAAAGAGAGAGAGAGAGAGGTTTGAGGCAGCCAGAAGAGTGCAGGCCTGCAACAGACCCATTGCTTTAAAAATTTAGTATGTCAAGAAACACATCTCTGCAACTTTTCTGTATTTTGTCTGCAAGTACACTCCTATTATATAAAAGGGAGATTTTTTTTGTACATAATTTTGTCAAACTTTATCTTATTAGTATATATTACATTTATATGTAGGGATAAAGCAGGTGTTTTTGTTTAATTATGATTCAACTATATTTTGCCGGTTAGATGGCCAGCAGTTTAATTAACTACATATTTTAGTAGACAATGTAAGAGACAGAAAAACAATAGTATTGTCAACAAGGATACCTGGATTAGAGCTCTTTTTATGGGCATAGATCAGTGCCATCATTGTGCAAAGGGACACCTCCTGTTTGTTTTTAATAGAGTCAAGCTCGCGAATAGCCTCCTGAACATGACCTAAAGAATACAAGAAGATATAAAGGGTCACAATTATCTTAAAAAGCATCCTTTTCTGAAAGTATTTCACTTGCTATTATTTTAATTAAACACTTTAATATAAAAGCGACGAGGAGTCCTGTGGCACCTTATAGACTAACTGAAGTGTAGGAGCATAAGCTTTCGTGGGCAAAGACCCACTTCGTCAGATGCATCTGACGAAGTGGGTCTTTGCCCACGAAAGCTTATGCTCCTACACTTCAGTTAGTCTATAAGGCAAAGACCCACTTCGGCATGCATCTGACGAAGTGGGTCTTTGCCCACGAAAGCTTATGCTCCTACACTTCAGTTAGTCTATAAGGTGCCACAGGACTCCTCGTCGCTTTTGCAGATTCAGACTAACACGGCTACCCCTCTGATACTTTAATATATTTATACTGTCCACTATAATCACTATTGATATCTGAAAAAAATACTGAAGATTTGTTTTTTTCAATTTGTTTATTTTGTGTATTGCATACAGCTAACCTCACGCTTCACAAAATCATTTTCACTTGTTTGTGAAAGGGTTTGTCTAAACCAGCATTTCCCAATTGGTGCTCCTCAGAACCCTGGGGTTCCACAAAGCAAAAGTAGGAGTTCTGCGAAGAGCCAGCACTCCCCCGCTCTCTCTGAAAGAGAGAGAGCCAGATATCCAGCTTCTTAAAGAAGCAGCACACTTATTTCCTGTTCCTCCCTGGCGACGCAGAGGTGTAGGGAGGTGGGGGCAGAGGGAACAGTTGCTCCCGGCCAGCACACTAGGGGGGTGCTGGACAGGAGTGACTCCACGTGACCCAAAGCAGGGAAGGAAGCACTTCCCCTCCCCAAAGGAGCCGGCGGACGCTGCCTGAACAGCTGTGGCTGTGGCACCCAGCAACTTAGTTCCACCGCCTTTCTGCGTGGTGCAAGGGGGAGGAGGAGAGGTCAGGAGACGCAGGTCTGAGCAGCTCCGACTGTGCAGGTAGCTTGCTCTGCCCTGGGACTCACCGCATCCTCCCTTCCCCACCCCCGAAGGACGGCATCACGGAATTAAGTTGCTGGAGTGCAAGAGCCCCTGCTGCTCAGGCAGCACGCATGCCAACTGTTTGGGGAGGGAAAGTGCAGTCACACACTTCCTGTAACCCAGAGGTGCTTCAGGATTGCCAGGTACTGGTCCCAGCTGTCCCCGTCCTCTGCCCAGACCCCCTACCAGCACTGTCCCCAGCACCCAGCAGCACCCTGTCCCCGGCCCCAGCACCCAGCAGCACCCTGTACCTGGCCCCAGCACCCTGCCACTCACTCCAGCACCACCCTCTCTCCAGTCCAAGCACCCTGCCACCCACCCCAGGACCCTGTCCCTATCACCCTGCCACTCACTCCAGAACCCAGCAGCACCCTGTCCCCAGCCTCAGCACCCTGCCATCCACCCTAGCACCCAGCACCACCCTGTCCCTAGCACCCTGCCACCCATCCTAGCACCCAGCAGTACCCTGTTACTTGTCTCAGCACCCTGCCACCCACTCCAGTGCCCAGCAGGACTATGTCCCTGACCCCGGCATCCTGCCCCTGAACCCTGCCACCTGTGCCAGCATCCTGCCACCCAGCACACCTTCTCCCCAGCCCCAGCACCCACTAGCACCCTGTCCCCTGCCCGCACCAGCACAGTTGGGACCACATTAGTGAGACTTGGGGGGAGGGAGTTTGCATCTCACTTGTGTGGCCCCAACTGACTTTTCTGTGGGTCAGTGACCCTTGACTCAAAACAGGTTCCTTGCCCCCTCTCATAAATAAAGACAATGCTAAAATCTTTTGAGTTTGACATAATATCTTATTTAAAAATGAAGCCTGGCCAACATGCCCACAATTGGGGCCAAATCTCCATCTCACTGCAGCTTCATAATACTCCTGCACCACCTGACCCTAAATCTGAGCCTATCATACATTGGAACCCCCTGTCCTGAGCCTCTTACATCCCCAAACTTCTGCATTCCCACATCCTCAGTCTTCTGCCACAGCACTCCTGCACCATCCACACATGGCAAATCTGTCCCCTGAGCCCATCATACTCACCGCCTCCTTGCCCTGAGCCCCTCACATATCCACCTCAAACTCCTGCACCCTCACATACACAAGCCTGTAACTTGCTCGGCACCCCAACCTTCCACCTGAGCCCAACACTCCCCAGCTTGGAGCCCCCTCCGTGAGCCAGCATCCCCTTCTCCTGCATCCAAATTCCCTCCCAGAGCTTGCACTTCTCACCCCTTCCCATACCCAAATCCCTTATTCCCACCCCACACCTCCTGTCTCAACCTGAGTGTATAAGGGCTGGGGATAGCAAGTGATGGAGAGGAGGGGAACAGAGAGGATGGGGCCTCAAAGGGGTGGGGTTTGGGGGAAGGAATGTGATTTTCATGCATGGGTGGGTTCCCCTCTTTTTTTGTTGTTTTCTGCTTGACAAACCTAGTGGTTCCTTGAAATTCTGAAAAGCTGAAAAGGATTCCACTGCTAAATAAAATTGGGAAACACTGGTCTAAACTTAAAATGTGAAGCAATGCAGCTGCTCAGTGAAGTCATTACCTAGAACAGGAGGAAGTCTCCCATTGACTTAGGCACTCCTCTTGGAGGGGCATTAGCTAGGCTGACAGGACAGTTCTCTTGTCTACACTGGGGGTTAGGCTGTTTAACAGCATCATTCGGCAATGTTAATTTTTCACACCCCAAAGCATTGTGATTATACTAACTTAATATTCTGTTATACAGTAAAGGAAAAACTCTTAATACTGAGAAAACACAAGTTCCATATTCCCAAACTCCTAGTAAGAAGGCTAAACAAACCCCACACTATAGAATTCAAAATACATAGTTTAGTAACCCTGGGGAAGTGGCGGTGGCTGTCAGGGGAAGAGCCGGGGAAGCGGCCTGGATTTGAAGTTGATGGTTTTCCATTCAATGTGAACAAAGGTCCAACGAGAAGCAAGTCGCTCACCTTCCAGCATCATGCCATAGGCCCGGTAGAACAGGAACACGGGGTCGTTGCCGAACTTCTTGAGACCCTCATTGGCTGCCAGCTGGAGGTGGCGGAAGTAGCCTTCCTGACAATAGTAACTGATCAGCGCCTGAAAGGGAAGCGTTACTGTGACACACGAGGGCCCGGACCCACGGGAGAGCGACCGCCGCTGTCAGGGACCGCCCACGCAGGCCCCCAGCTGCACCAAGCGCTGTAGCTGCTGCCGCCACCGGGCCGGCTCCTCATCCCCTCCCGCAGAGCCGCGCTCACCCCTCGCCCGCTGCAGCCCACCTTCCCAGCAGGCCCCGGACCGGGGGCGGGGGTAGCAGCGCAGTTGGCCGCGGAGGGAAGGAGGCGCCGCCGCAGCCTCGAGAGAAGCAGGGGGCTCTACAGCAGCGAGAGTCAGGAAGGGGCCGCGGCCGGGCGCGCAGGGGGCAGCCGCACCCAGGTCACCATTACTGACCCGCTGCGCCAAGGCCTCCATGGCCGCCGATCGCAACGCGCAGCTGCCCCAGCGGTCGCCGCAGCAACGCCGGGCGGGGGCATGCCGAGCAGTGTTTTGGGAACTGGGCGGGAGCCCGCGCCCACTGGTTGCTTCGCAACGAGGAGGGACTGGGCCGTGGAAAGAAAACCGCCTTCATGCGTAGAAGGGGCGGAGTCAAGGAAATGGCGTGCTCTGATTGGACAGTTGGGGATGAAGCGCGAGGCCAGAGAAGGGTAGGCTTGGGGGAGCATAGAAACCGTCCGGCAGGGTAGCGCATCCCAGTGGCACAAGGCAGTGAGCCCTGGGCAGCGCTTACTGCTCGTAAGGCAAAACCAGGGAGCTGGCGGACAGTTACTCAAAGGCTCTCATGCATAATACTGGGCCTTAGGGATTTGGTGCTATGGCAAGGCTAAGAGGTGGGACGAGCTTCTGTAACTGCCACCAGGCAGATGCAAACCTGGAACCTCTGGAGCTTTGTGTAGGCACCTCTGCAGCTTGAGCTATAAAAGCTGTCTCCCAGCTCAGACTGTAGCGCTTGCTCACAGTTATAACTTCAGTACCGGGCAAATTAGTGGAAACAATAGTAAAGAATAAAACTGTGAAGCATGTAGAACATAATTTATTGGACAAAAGTCAACATGGTTTCTGTAAAGGGAAATCCTGTCTTACTAATCTGTTAGAGTTCTTTGAAGAGGTTAACAAACATGCGGATAAGGGGGATCCAGTAGATATAGTATACTTGGATTTTCAGGAAGCCTTTGACAAGGTCCCTCACCAAAGGCTCTTGTGTAAATTACATGGCCATGGGATAAGAGGGAAGGTCCTTTCTTGGATTGAGAACTGGTTAAAAGACAGGAAACAAAGGGTAGGAATAAATGGTAAATTTTCAGATTGGAGAGGGATAACTAGTGGTGTACCTCAAGGGTCAGTCCTGGGACCAATCCTTTTCAACTTATTCATAAATGAGCTGGAGAAAGGGGTAAGGAGTGAGGTAGTAAAGTTTGAAGATGATACAAAACTGTTTAGGATAGTCAAGACAGAAGCAGACTGTGAGGGACTCCAAGAAGATCTCACAAAACTGAGTGATTGGGCTACAAAATGGCAAATGAAATGTAATGTGGATAAGTGTAAAGTAATGCACATCGGGGAAAAATAACCCCAACTATACATACAGTATGATGGGGGCTAATTTGGCTACGACAAATCAGGAAAGAGATCTTGGAGTTATCATGGACAGTTCTCTGAAAACTTCCACACAGTGTGCAGCGGCGGTCAAAAAGGCAAATAGGATGCTAGGAATTATTAAGAAAGGGATAGAAAATAAGACAGAATATCTTACTGCCCCTGTATAAAACTATGGTACGCCCACATCTTGAATACTGTGTACAGATATGGTCTCCTCACCTCAAAAAAGATATTTTGGCCTTGGAAAGGGTTCAGAAAAGGGCAACTAAAATGATTAGGGGTTTGGAACGGGTCCCATATGAGGAGAGGTTAAAGCAACTGGGACTCTTCAGTTTAGAAAAGAGGAGACTGAGGGGGGATATGATAGAGGTCTATAAAATCATGAGTGGTGTGGAGAGGGCCAATAAAGAAAAGTTATTTATTAGTTCCCTAAATAGAAGAACTAGAGGACACCAAATGAAGTGAATGGGTAGCAGGTTTAAAACTAATAAAAGAAAGTTCTTCTTCACACAGCATGTAGTCAACCTTTGGAACTCCTTGCCAGAGGAGGCTGTGAAGGCTAGGACTATACTGGTAGTCCCTGAGTTACGCGGATCTGACTTATGTCGGATCCGCAGTTACGAACGGGGATTTTCTCGCCCCGGGGGACTCGAGCGGTGGGACGCCTGGTCCCGCCGCCGGCCTCCTCCGGGGCGAGAAAAGCTGCTCCCCATCTCCCTGGTCTGCTGCGGGGAGCCAGCAGACCAGGGAGACGGGGAGCAAAGCGGCGGAGGACCCGGGGCCGGACCCGCGGCCGCTTCCAGATCATCTGGAAGCGCCGCGGTTCGGCCCGGGTCCTGCGCCGCTTTGCTCCGCGTCTCCCTGGTCTGCTGGGGGGGGGGGGAAACGCAGCTAGTGACCCCCCCCAGCAGACCAGGGAGATGTGGAGCAAAGCCCGGGACCTGTGGTAGAGCAGGTGGGGCGCTGCCGGTTGGTCCCGCAGCACCGCTCCTTGGCGCTACCAGACCAACCCGGCAGCACCCCAGCTGCTCTGCCCCAGGAGTCCTGATTCAGCCGCTGCTGATCAGTTTCAGCAGTGGCTGAATCAGGACACCTGGGGCAGAGCAGCTAGGGTGCTGCTGGGTTGGTCCAGTAGCGCCGAGGAGCGGCCGCGCTACTGGACCAACTCAGCAGCACCCGAGCTGCTCTACCCCAGGCGTCCCCAAGTTAGCCGCTGCTGAAACTGACCAGCGGCTGACTACAGGAAGCCCGAGGCAGAGTTGCTCTGCCTCAGGCTTCCTGGAATCAGCTGCTGATCAGTTTCAGCAGCAGCTGACTTGGGGACGCTTGGGGTTCTTAAGTTGAATCTGTATGTAAGTCAGAACTGGTGTCCAGATTCAGCTGCTGAATCTGGACGCCAGTTCCGACTTACATACAGATTCAACTTAAGAACAAACGTACAGTCCCTATCTTGTACGTAACCCGGGGACTGCCTGTAATAGAGTTTAAAGAGAAGCTAGATAATTTCATGAAGGTTAGGTCCATAAAAGGCTATTAGCCAGGGGATAAAATGGTGTCCTTGGCCTCTGTTTGTCAGAGGCTGGAGAGGGATGGCAGGAGACAAATCGCTTGATCATTGTCTTCGGTCCACCCTCTCTGGGGCACCTGGTGTTGGCCACTGTCGGTAGACAGGATACTGGGCTAGATGGACCTTTGGTCTGACCCAGTACGGCCGTTCTTATGTTCTTATGTTCTTGCTGTAAGTGGTCCAAGTGCCACTACACTGGATAGTGAACCATACCCCACAGATGAGCTAGGCAGGTGGATTTGTCCTGTTGAGTATTCAGAGCAAAGTGGGGAACAAGTAGGGCTGATAGCATGTCCCTGTTTGTCAGTGAGCTGAAGGGAGGGCAGAAGTTGAGGGAAAATATGTAAGTGTACCCTTTTGGTGAAGACCTCTTGGCTGAAAGAGGACCACCAGAACTGGCTGCCTACATCTGGAGCGGAGGAGCAGGATTGCATTCCCTGGGTCCTCATCTGCAAGCTTCAGAATACCTTGTTATGAGGGCAGATAGAGTTTTATACTGACTAAACCGGGCTGAACTGCAGCCCCATAGCATTGCCCCTCAGAGTTTAAGTAGGATTTCATTGTTCTCTGGATAACTGGGAAGGCCCTTGTAGTGTGTTTCCCCATCATTCTGCAGGCAGAACAGATGCAGTAGGGCACATTCCTGGTTCCTAAATGCTGCAGTGGTGCAGCAGACACTTTCCCACGACATCTGTGAATGAGAGGCAATGATCTAAAGAGCTGGTGCTTAGTTGTGTGTGATTTATTCTTTTGGGTCACACAATCCTCACCCCGTTACTCACCAGCCTAATGCCTAAGGGAAGCACAGGAAATTGTGCAGGACTCTATAATAGATAGGAAAACTACAGAAGACCTGACAATGCTGTGAATTTAAATTGATGTAATTCTAGCAAGTCCACCCACTTAGAACCTTCCACACAGGAGTCTGAAGCAAAATGTTTGGCATGTGGATGCTTATACTGGCACAACTGTTCTTTGCTAATCTAGCTTATTCCAGGCCCCTCAAAAATAAGCTATGTTTGGCAGTTATGATTATATAAAATGAGGACCTTTTATTGGCACAAATGCGTGGAGCAAGAATCACATATTTTCCCACTCCTGTATGGAAATATGCTGACAAAAGTTAAGAGTGCAGATGTATCTAGAAATCTAGAAGCCTCTGCTGATTGGCTGAGCCTTGGTAGAGGGAGGGACTATCAGGCAATCCAGGACTTTATATAGGAGTGAGTCAGCAACCAGGGAGCTTGCGAACAGGTGATTGAAAACAGGGAGTTTAGGGTGGAAGTTGGGGAGAGGACGAGGTTCTCTTGTCTTTCCTTTAAACCCTTTGGGTATGTCTACACTACCACCCTAGTTCGAATGAGGGTGGTAATGTAGGCAACCGGAGTTGCAAATGAAGCCCGGGATTTGAATTTCCTGGGCTTCATTTGCATAAAGCCGGGCGCCGCCATTTTTAAATGTCCGTTAGTGCGGACTCCGTGCCACGTGTAGCCGCGCGGCACGGAGTCCGCACTAGCGGACATTTGAAAATGGCGGCGCCCGGCTTTATGCAAATGAAGCCCGGGAAATTCAAATCCCGGGCTTCATTTGCAACTCCGGTTGCCTACATTACCACCCTAGTTCGAACTAGGGTGGTAGTGTAGACATACCTTTTTTAGGACAGCAGGTATGGATGGTGATAGTTCTGTTATTGTTATCTGCACAGCATGTGCCATGTTTGTCTTCCTCCCAGAAGACAGAAGGGATTTCATCTGCACTAAGTGTAAGATGGTCACCATTTTGGAGGAAAAAATTAGAGGACTGGAGACCTAAGTGTCGACTCTACACTTTATCAGAGAGGACGAAGACTTCCTTGATAGAAGGCAGCATTTAATCCTGCAACCAAGGCAGGCAGAAAAGCCAGAGAGGGCAGTATAGCACAAGGATCAGAACTAGCAACGTGTAACTTCTAGAAGGAAAAAAAAGCCAGCACGGGAATCCCCCATTCCTACAGAGGTAAGTAATCGCTTTCAGACTCTCTCCACAGGCTCTACGATGGTGAATGCTTTGGAAGGGACCTCACAAGGAAGAAATCGGAAGGGAACCACTTCAGCTGGAAGGCATGGGATGCATAGTCCTAAGGATATGGGTTTCATGACCACCACCCCCAAAGAAGAAGGTGGGTGGTGGAGGTCAGGGACTCCCTCCTAAGAGGGATTGAGCCATCCATCTGCTGTCCGGACCTGGAATCTCAAGTGGTGTGCTGCTTACCAGGAGCTCGAATTCAGGATGTGACTGAGAGGCTTACCAAACTGATCAAACCTTCGGATCACTACCCCTTCCTGCTTCTCCATATGGGAACTAATAATATGGCCAAGAATGACCTTGAGCAGGTTACTGTGGATTACGTAGAGTTGGGAAGAAGGATCAAAGAATTCGGAGCACAAGTAGTGTTCTTCTCCATCCTCCCTGATGAAGGGAAAGGACTGGGTAGGGATCATTGAATTGAGGAAGTAAATGCTTGGTTGCACAGGTGGTGTCTCAGAGAGGGCTTTGGTTTCTTCGACCACGGGACTCTGTTCCGGGCACAAGGATTGTTAGGAAGAGATGGGATCCACCTAACGAAGAGTGGAAGGAGCATTTTCACAGGCAGGCTTGCAAACCTAGTCAGGAGGGCTTTAAACTAGGTTCATTGGGGGACGGTGACCAAAACCCTGAATGGAGTGGGGAAGTCGGATACCGAGAAGAAATGCAAAGAGGAATGAGCAATAAAGGTGGACCCCTGATTCGAATGCAGAGGGTAGGGCAATCAACTGATTATCTAAGGTGTTTGTACACCAATGCAAGAAGCCTGGGTAACAAACAGGAAGAATTGGAGGCCCTGGCCCAGTCCAAGAACTACAATTTGATTGGAATAACGGAGACTTGGTGGGATGATGCGCATGACTGGAGTGCTGTCATGGAAAGGTATAAACTGTTCTGGAAGAACAGGCAGAGGATAAAAGGAGGAAGAGTTGCACTGTATGTAAGAGAGCACTATGATTGCTCAGAACTCCAGTATATAGAGTAGGAAAAGCTTGTTGAGAGTCTATGGGTTAAGTTTAGAGGTGTAAGCAACAGCAGTGCTGTTGTGGTTGGTGTCTGCTACAGGCTACCAAATCAGGTGGATGACGTAGATGAAGCTTTCTTCGGACAACTGAGAGAAGTTTCCAGAACGCAGGCCCTGGTTCTCATGGGGGACTTTAATCACCCTGACATCTGTTTGGAGACTGATACAGCAGTACACAGGCAATCCAGGAAGTTTTTGGAGAATATTGGGGATAACTTCTTGGTACTGGTGCTGCAGGATCCAACCAGGGGCTGTGCGCAGCTTGACTGCTGCTCAAAAATAGGGAGGAACTAATAGAGGAAGTTGAGGTGGGTGACAACCTGGGAAGCAGTGATCGTGAGATGGTAGATTTCAGGATCCTGACCAAAGGAAGAAAAGAGAGTAGTAAAATACACACCTTGAACTTCAGAAAAGCAGACTTTGATTCCCTCAGAATCCAGTGGGATGCTAACATGAAGGGGAAAGGAGCCCAAGAGAGCTGGCAGTATTTTAAAGAAGCCTTATTGAAGGTACAGAAAGAAACCATTCCAATGCGTAGCAAGAGAAGCAAATATGGTAGAAGACCGGATTGGCTTACCAGAGAAATCCTTGGTGAACTTAAGCACAAAAAGGGAGATTACAAAAAGTAGAAACTTGGACAGACGACTAGGAAAGGGTATAAATGTATAGCTTGAGAATGCAGGGGAGTTATACAGGAGAGAATGCAGGAAGGTGAAAGCGCAATTGGAATTGCACCTCGCAAGGGATGTGAAGGAAAACAAGAAAGGTTTCTACAGGCATGTTAGCAAGAAGAAGGTGAGCAGAGAGGATGTGGGGCCCCTATTGGATGAGGGCGGTAACCCAGTGACATGACTGGGGGAAAACTGAAGTACTTAATGCTTTCCTTGCCTCTGTCTTCACGGATGAGGTTAGCTCCCAGACCAATGCGCTAAGTGACACAATATGGGACGAAGGTGGACAGCCCTTGATGGGGAAAGAACAGGTTAGGAACTATTTAGAAAAGCTAAACATTCATAAATCCATGGGTCCGGACTTAATTCATCCGATGGTACTGAAGGTGTTGGCAAATGTTATTGAGGAGCCTTTGGCCATTATCTTTGAAAACTCTTGGAGATCAGGAGAGATCCCAGATGATTGGAAAAAGGCAAATGTAGTGCCCATCTTTAAGAAAGGGAAGAAGGACGACCCAGTCCCTGGAAAAATCATGTAGGGGATCCTCAAGGAATCTATTTTGAAGCACTTGGAAGATGGGACGGTGATCAAGAATAGTCAGCATTGATTCATGAAGGGCATGTCGTGCCTGACCAATCTCATTTGCTTCTATGATGAGGTAACTGGTTCTGTGGATATGGGGAAGTCAGTGGATGTGATATACCTTGACTTTAGCAAAGCTTGGGCAGGGGGCTGGACTTGATCATCTTCTAAGGTCTCTTTCAGCTCTATGATTCCATTGGGGGGAGGGAATTTAAACTACACTAAGAAAAAGTCACTTCAACAGGCAGGGATAGATGAGCTCTATGGCTGCGTCTAGACTGGAAAGTTTTTCCACAAAAGCATCCGCCATCTTGTCTTTCTGCTCCAGGCCGGACAACCCCCTTGCGGAACCAGGTAAGCACCCAATATTTTCGCCTCCTGGCCGGGAAAAAATCAGAAAATACTGGACACTTTAGGTGTCTGGTATTTTCTGAATTTTTTTACCAGACAGGAGGTGAAAATACTGGACTGTCCGGGTCAATACTGGACACGTGGCAACCTTATGTGCATCAGATATCCAAAATTGTTGCCAGTCTTCAGTTCTCATTTGTAAAGTGAAATATGATAACGTCTTCTACCCCAAATATTGGGAGACCACTTGGTGAGTCCCAGGACAAAAGTTGTGATTGGAAAAAGTGATGGATTGGGGACTACTCCATTGCATTGTACAGGTTGCATCTCTATAAACCAGGACTCTCTGGTCTGGCAACAGCTGTAGTCTGGCAGGACCATGGATATTCCAGGATCAGAGAGTCCTCGGCATTCCAGAGAGTCCTGGGCTGGTGAAAACCCAGCATGCTTCAGGGGGGAGAGCTCAGTGCACAGCCCAGAAGGGCTGCCAGGTGGTGGGGGAGGAAGCCAGGAATCCCAGTGGGGCGGCAGGGTGTGAGATGGGGCCAGTAGCAAGAGGGTCCGTAATGCTCTCCCAGGGTTCAGCTAAATCCGGGTGCGTCACCCTTGGGCCTGACTGGTCCCAGATGAGGGAATGTTCAAACTGTAATATTGGCGGGTGAGTTCATGAAATTCCTCACTGCATTATTAATGGAGGTAATCAGTGTGATAATGTTCAATACCTAATATCCATATAGATCAGGACTTCCCAACTGATGGGCATGACTAGCAAACAGGTCACAAGAGGTTGATCACTGGGTCATACTCCCATGAAATTAAAAAGCAGCAAAATCCTACAGTCATTTAGTCAGCCTCCCACCCTATCCAAAGGGCACTTCTCAAGGAATCTCCTTTACCCAGCAAGTCTGCTAGTCCCATAACCAGCACCTAGCATATCTGAAATCTATGCAAAGCAGACACGCGCTGAAAAAAAACAGAATTCACAAGCCCAAACAAAAATCAGACAATGTGTTTGTTGTTTGTTGTTGACTTTTTGTTGTTGCAATTCATCTAAATTCACAACTCTTTGTTTTCTTCCTACAATTCATTTAGTCCAAGAGGAGAAGATTGTAGGATGGTAAGTAAATGGCAAGAGATAACAGGTGGGCATTGGAATTGTAAATAGAAAATATTTGAGAACCACTTATGCATATAAAGGTTCTGTGTTGGATCAGAATTTCATGGCCACAAATACGAATTATTATTCCAGGGGGTTGCAGATTCAAATTGCATAGCTGGCTACAATCTGGATAATTTCTTCCACTGGAGTTAGAAATCCACTTTGACTGGATTGATCACAGGTTAATAAATTGGAATGTTTCCAGAGGGATCTGATAAAAAATAGGTGGAGTATGATTTTTATCATCTTTTGTCATCAACTGTTGCGGAAGTGGCTTCTAGACACCTTTTTCTCCATTTTTGTCCTCTTAAATCACTGTGGTTTGCGAGTCACCTGTGACAGATAAAGTAATTGGGAGAATAAAGCAATGGCAGCCAAAGCTTTTTAAGAGATTCAAATTCAGACTAAAATAGTACACAGTTACTTAATAGTGACCTTTATTAATCATTGGAACAATCTGTTTCTCCACTGATTTTTTTTAAAATCAAGATTGGATGTCTTTAAGTCTATTCTAGCTGAATCCGCAGTTATGATTATAGCAGGAATTATTAGATGCTATTCTATAGCCTGTATTATGCAGGAAGTCAGCCTAGATGATCATAGTGGTCCCATCTGATCTTAAAATCAGTGGTTAAATGCAGGGGTAGGGAGGAGGTGGCTTCCTAGGAGCTGGTGCACAAGAAACCGGCTGCCCACACATACCAAACTTCTGCATGTAACTGTGAACATTAACTGATGAACCCAAGCTCATCAGTTAACCATATATACGGTTATACTTTCACATCCCCAGTGCATAGCATAATACCTTTGAGCTTACATTAATTTTAATTAATAAAAACAGACAAGGAAATACAATTAAAAAATGTAATCTTTATTATTTCGGCGCATTGGTAATGTTGTTTAGCATTAGTTAGGGTAATAGCATCGTCCTGCATGCAGTTCACTAATACAGTATAAGTCAATAGTTTTAATAAAAGGAGTCTATATGTAATTTTCCTGTGTAAGAAACATAAAATGTCCTGATCTGTTTAATTATACAATTTTGCTACTTTGCTTTTGTGAAAAAATATTGTGGACCGAGATATATATTAATAATATAATGCAGCATGAATCAAAAAGAATAAAAATATAAATAAATACTTATGCAGGCACTGCTAGAAATTCAAGCAAAATTTGCATCCTTTTCCAAAGCAAAAAAATATAGCCTTTTGAAATCAAGCAAATTGTTCACTTATGTTGCAAAAATTATCAGAATATTTCAAATGGAAATGTTTTTAAAGATAATAAAAAACCCAGAAACCTACAATTACCCATTCTTATCTTCATTTCTTATATTCTGAAATACTTCCATGAAAAAGTGCTATGGTCAGAAAGTAACAAAAATGGCTGTGACATCAACCTGAAGATAAAATTCATTTCTTATTTTATGTACATAATGCTGAAAAATAAAATAAAATGGTTTTATACAATATTTATATTTGCTTATAAAATTCTAACCACATTATTTTCAACAGGTTTAGCAGTTTGCAACACATCTGTACAGTTTGGCTATACACCATATGTTTTCACGTAAGATTTTGAAATTTAAAACAAAGCTCTTAAATTAGGTGCAAACTATTGCTTAATGAAGTGAAGAAATGAGGTCTTGTTGAACAATTTGTTTCTCGTTACCTCTGATGTATGGCTTCCCATAATTAAGAATTCTGGACTGTTGAAAGAACAGCAGCATAGGCAGTATAAACATGCATTGACAGCATCCAAACTATCTATAATGATAGAGAATACATAATTTTACCTGTTGAAAGCTTGCACACTACACTTATTGTGGTACATATTTGATGCAATAAATGTGCTCATGTCATTATTTGTTTGCTCAAACATGCACCACATGGTAAAATTACTATTTACATAATAGAGGGCTTTTCATTAACATATACAATGTCAACCTTACTGAGAGCTGAAGATGGCCAAACAATACTGCGGGATAAAGCAGAACAATTTTATAAAGGGTTCTTTTTGGTCAATTCTGTTTTCTAGGGCAAGTTCTTTTAATATTTTTATACAGAAAACCATCTGACAAAGACAAAACCTTTAACTCCAGACCTTACAATGAAGTTTACATTTGCTGAGATTTAATGGTCTGTGTAAAAATAATCCATCTGTTCTGATCTG
Source organism: Pelodiscus sinensis (assembly GCF_049634645.1). NCBI lineage: Eukaryota > Metazoa > Chordata > Testudines > Trionychidae > Pelodiscus > Pelodiscus sinensis. Next base: position 37,384,568 of record NC_134717.1, read on the forward strand.
GTGGATTATAGAGAACTTTACAGGCATATAAAGACTTGTCTGATCTGACACAACATGAATACATTAATTAAGCACCTCAGCACCTCAGAATTTATTACTCCCTCCCAGAAACAATGAGTAGATAAAAAACTGTTGTTCTCTGTGACTTAATTTTTTCATGCATGATCTATAAGTGCAGCATGCCTTCATGCAAATAATTTGTGTGTATATTAGAGAATCATATTATAGAACACCTGGTCCTCATACCTGTAAAGTAATGCTTAACCCCTTTCCCCAACATAAACCCCATTTACAAAAATAGTTACATATAATAAACATATGATTAAAAAAAAAGATGAATCCACCAACACAGAATTTGTAAAAATATGACAAATGTGGCAGTTGAAATGCAATCAGTGGATACAGTTACTTTATTGTTTTATGCTAAACACACAAAAAATTATTTGTTTGAATCCCTTTCAGTGGTCCCTACAGTCTGAATAGCCATTTTATCTCTCCTCTTCAGCAGTGTCAGCTGGTAGTGAAAATAGTAACCTCCAGTCAAGGTTGTTTCCCCATTTTATAGTCACAGTTTACTGAGAAGGGGTCACTGGCTTGTTATAGGCACTGTCCTTATGTATACAATATATTTGTAAAAACTGTCTGTTTGGCATAGACCTCCTACAGGAGTCCCGTGGACACAAACACATCACCATCACCATCACAGGCTGTAAACAACTTTTCACACAAACAGAATTGTTTGCTTGCATTTTATTTTTGCTTCTTTCTGACATCTTTGTCTTCCTTTTCATGTTTTTCTTTGACAGACTTTGTGACACAATCATAGGAAGGTGGACAAACTGCTGTTGAGGTGGTCATGTCTGTTTTCTCTGTAAATGAATTTTCATTTAACTTGTCAAGAAGAATTTCATCTTTGATACATTGACCAACACCTCCTTGGATTTTATTTTTGTTGTATACAAATGAAGCCTGTTTTACTGTTCGTCTTAAAAGATAACGTCTGAAAGCACGCTGAATAATGATAGCAGATGCCTCCTCTTGTTTCCGTTTTAATGTGGTTGTAATTGGTTCATAGGAGGCTTTTGAAGGGTTGGATGCCATAAATCGATCTTCCATTTGTATTCGAAGTGCATCCATCTCTCCACTTTCCCCCAAAACACGCTTTGTAAAAGCAAACAAGATATCAAGGCAGTGAATTCTGTCACCGCTCACCATGGGCAGATCCATTGCAATAAGCTGAACTTTATTTGGTTTTGGTAAATGAAGAGGCGGATCAAGCGCAGCTGCAAAATCAGACAGTTTCTCAAATTCCATGAACTGGGTTGCATCTGGATCATATTTTTCCCAAACCTCATAAAACATCTCAAAGTCATCCTCACTTAAGGGCTCAGCACTTTCTTCTGTAGCGACACTGAAGTTCTCCAAAATAACAGCAATATACATGTTTACTACAACTAAAAATGATATGATAATATAACTGACAAAAAAGAAAATCCCAACGGAAGGGTTACCACAATCTCCCTTAACAGAGCTTCCTGGATGGGGTTTATTAGGGTCACAGTCTGGTTCTCCACTGTTAAGAATTGGAGCTAACAAGCCATCCCAACCAGCTGACGTAGTAATTTGAAATAGGCAGATCATGCTATTTCCAAAAGTTTCAAAGTTGAACATGTCATCAATCCCAGCTTCCCTCTTAACATAGGCAAAGTTGGACATTCCAAATATGGCATAGATAAACATGACCAGGAAAAGCAGGAGACCAATATTAAACAAAGCAGGAAGAGACATCATCAAAGCAAAAAGCAGAGTGCGGATCCCTTTTGCACCCTTAATGAGACGGAGGATACGACCTATTCTAGCAAGTCGGATAACTCTGAATAAGGTGGGGGACACAAAATATTTTTCAATCACCTTTGCGAGAAACATACCTGTAAAAAAACAGAAGCTAGTAAGTTAAGAAGGAGATATTTTACAGCAATTTAATCTTTCTTTACTACAGTATCAGAATGATGGAGGATTGCAAATACTTTCAAATCATACAATCATGGTTTATAGGATTACAAAAATTTTATATATCAAGTAAATGTACTTTATAGTTTCTACTTTAATTTTAATATACATTATGTAAAACATGTCATAGTTTAAGAGAAGATAATGTGTAATTCCTGACACTGAGAATGACAGAAGACATTCTTTTCAATTCTCTCATACAATTTATTCCTAATATAGTTGATATTTACTCTAGATAAAATTACAGGAAATGGAAAGTTAAATTGCTTAGTTATAAACACTGTAATAACAAAAGCCAAATAAGAAGCACCTTAAGTAAATTTTCGTCTTCCACTCATTTTAGCGTCTTTTTAATATAACAAATAATTCTTACCTACTATGGAGAGAATGACAACCACAAAATCAAAAATATTCCAGCCTATGGTGAAGTAGTAATAACGGAGTGAAATCAGTTTCAGAACACATTCCCCAGTGAAAAGGACAATAAACACCAGGTTAATCCGCTGCAAAATTGTTTGCATCTCTTCACTCTGATCATCTGTTTCTACCATCATGGTGACCATATTGAGGCAGATAAGAATCATGATGGCAATATCAAATACTTGTTTTGTCACAAAATCAAATACCATGCCTTGGAATTTGTTCTGGGGGGGAAAAAGATAACCATTCAATGCAAATCTTACAATTATTTTTTCTATTCTATATTATATTGGAAGAAGAAAAGAAAATGTCTTAATAATATAGTCTATGCAATTTCAGTAAAAAGGCAGCCTTGTCAAATTAATCATATAAATATTAGAGCTTAATTCACTCCCTTGCATATACTTGTTGTGATAGTTTTACCCAGCATCTAAGGCAGGGAGTGGTGGGTAGTAATTTTTGATATGGGAGCCACTCCAAGATTTTGGTAAGTGGTCAAGGGCATCACTTTTCTATGGAGGAGGTGTAGATCTGGGACTGAGGTTGGATGTAAAAGGGAGCTCAGGGTAGAGGACTGTGTGGAGAAGAGGGTGTGGGGCTTGATAGGGAATTTGGGGGAATTTGTTACCCAGGGCAGGTGATTGCAGTGCAGGGTCCAGGAAAGCGTATGGATTCAGGAGATTATTCTGACCTGGAGGAGTGGTGTAGGAGGGCGTGCAGGGTTTTGGAGGGAGTTGTGATGTGGGAGGGAGGTGCAGGTGTGGATTGGAATGCAGCAGAGGGTACAGGCTCTAGGAGGGAGTTGTGACCTGGGGGAAAGAGGATGCAGAGGGTTTAGGTGGTGACATGGGGCAGGAGAGACTGGTGACCGTGTGCAAGGAGGTGGGATGTCAAAAGTAGGCTCTGGCAAGGAGGCGCTTACGTAGGCAGCTCCCAGCCAGCAGCCCACCAGTATCCTCAGATAGGCTCCCTTCCTGCTGCAGCCACAGGCTACTCAAAACAGCTGGCTGTTCCATTGGCTAATGGGAGCTTTGATGATTGTGCTGGGAGCAGGAACAGCACGTGAAGTCCCCTCCCTCTTTCCCCCGCCCCCACACACAAAGAGGTGTGCAACACAGAGAGATACATGAAGCAGCCATCCACTTTGAGCAGCCTGGGTCTGTGGTGGGCAGGGAGCCTGCCTGAGGGTTCCAGTGGGGTGGCCAGAGGTCGGATCCAAAGGCTTGACAAACCTGATTTGGATCTGACCCATCCCTGATCTAAAGTGACTAGGCAGCATGCGTGAAAAATTGGCACAGGGGTGGTGGTAAAAGGCATCTAAGTAAGACAAAGCCCCCAGTATCAGGACTGTCCCTATAAAATTGGCACATCCGGTCATCAAACCTCTGTCTCATTCATTCTGTCCATTCTATGCTCTAATTGAGACAGAGGTTGTGTAGAAAAATAGTTTGTGACCATGTAATTAAAGACTATACCTAATGCATACAAAGAGATGGGAGTTAAGGTCGCATGATTCTAACAGCTCTGATTATGGCATGTCTTAATTTTTGAATGGTTGACTTTGCAATCTTAGCATTCTTTCTAATCTTAAAAGTTCTTCCAAAAATTATTGGACAAATTCTTTAATGTCGGTAAAACTTCTTGTTTTTCCCTCAAACTCTGGAAATAGTATGGGTCATTTTTGCTGACACTTTTCAGAAAAAATCACCCTAAAGAAGGGAGCAATGAGAAATTTTAACCTAAATGATAAAAACGTGGCAAAATTTTAAGCAACTAAAATTAGAGAATCGCATGAGAAAACATTAGATAACTTGACAGGTGTTTCCACAAGCTCACCTATAACATGTTAAAATATAATAGGATTTTCAAAGAATCCTAAAATATTTAGACAACCAATTCAAAGTGAATTTTAATAAGATTTGGGCATCTAAATCCCTCAGACTCTTTTGAAAATCCCAACCTTAATATATACATATTCTTTATTGCTGAGTAAACTGACAGATTTTTCTTCTTAGGACTGCTACTATGAAAGCAGACAGTATACCAATGATTTATTATTATTATTTACAGTGGGGCATAATAGTATTCTGATTCTATGATCTTGTCCTCTTTACATATCAAAAAAGAAAAAAAATATGGTAGCAGGTAGAAAAGACACTTTCCTTCGTGTGTTTACATTTTCTACTTTTAGTTACCTTAATGACAACTTGTATATGAGGTTTTACAGATCAAATATCCAGTTTGTATGCAAATGTGAACTTTAAATAAATTTTTTATAAGCTGATATTTTTTCTTTTCTTTTAAACTGACCTTTTAGCCTAGATAGATTAAAAGGATTCTTACCCCTGGCCTAGGTATAGGTTTTTGTGGTTTTTTGGATCCCAGCTTTTTCATTGCATTGTAGTATTTCTTCTGTTCTTCTGTCATAAAGATGTCTTGGCCTCCAAAGTAAGAAAATAAAATCAAAACTGGTTATAACCATATTGACGTTCATAATCTTTCAGATCTTTTACTCACATTAAAAAGAGATAAGGGATTAAAAAGAAAATTAAGTGTCTGTTATAACTCTGTATTGTATTGTGGAAACACGTTATAAATATATCCTCACTAGAAGTTCAAAGAAGACATACTACTATCAACAGCTATTATATTACCTTCCTGTGGTGTTAAACACTGACATGCATTAAAGGCATCAAGTAATAGGAGCTAATCAGTTATTAAACTCATGATGTTTTAGTTTCAGGTCCCATGGTATTACAGACAAGTCTCTAACATCCTGTCAATATTAGGCAGGTGATCAAATTCAAGCACTTTCATACAATTGAATGGGTAAAATAACCAACCTCTTTCAGAGTCAAGGCTCACTGAACAAGAAGTTTAGTCACCTTTGGCAACCTGGTGAAGCAATGGATGTGGGCATTTTTAATATTGCTATCTGGACCAGTCCTCACTCTTCTGTAGTACACTCTGATGTGAGGCTGATTTTTTCAAACATTGGGATCTTTCTTTACAAGCAATCATTTAATGTATTTTATCTACCGCTTGCGATATTCTCATGCAGTTCTACATATTTCTACTGTTTAATAAGGAAGGGAAAAAGGACAAGAGACAATTACTTACCACTACTTTTTGTGAGTTTTACTTTTCCCTGCACTTCACTTCCCTCACCCTTCTTAATTGTGACAATAAAGCTTACAAATCTAGATGTTCCTACTGTAGAAGGAAGGAGGAGAAGGACTCTGGCAAGCAATTATAGGTAAAGACAGGAGACTCACTAGAAACTGTAATTCTTTGAGGAGTGCCTCTATATATTCTGTGAATATATAGGATTCCAAGTACCTGCACCATGGTGATTCAGAACCTTCTGGAAAACTTTGCCACTGCATCCCCAATGTTCATGGCCCAAGGTTATGTAAGAGAGGTGTGAATCAAACCATCTCATAGTCCAAGATAACAGGGAACTAGGAGGAAGTGGGGAAGGTGTGCAAGGAGTTTGAATATTTACAGATATCACTCAAAGAGCTACAGCTACTGATAATCTCTTTTTCTTCTTCAGGAACCCTGTTCATATTAAGCTGGTAAACTGGATGACTGATAGTCTGAGGAATTCTCAAGTAAAAAAATTGTAAAGCAGCTGTCAAACCTGGCATCAAACTGTGGAGCTAAATCTAGTAGTAATGTTGAATGAATATGTTCTGAGTTTCAGTTAGCCTCTTATGCCTGATTCAGAGCAGGGACTTGAATCTAGGTGAGTAGACAACAGAGTATTACAATGTTTCATAAAATATAGCTTAATTGTAGTGTAAGAATGAATATTAAAGAACTGTAACTCTGTCCATCGCTCTTCTCTGGTTAGCATCAGGCAAACTGCTTGGCTGCGTCTAGATTGGCAAGTTTTTCCGCAAAAGCAACTGCTTTTGCGGAAAAGCTTGCCAGCTGTCTACCCTGGCCGCTTGAATTTCTGCAAGAACGCTGATGATCTCATGTAAGATTGTCAGTGTTCTTGCAGAAATGCTATGCTGCTCCCGTTCAGGCAAAAGCCCTCTTGCGCAAATGCTTTTGCGCAAGAGGGCCAGTGTAGACAATGTGGTATTGTTTTGCACAAAAAAGCCTCGATTGCGAAAATGGCGATCGGGGCTTTCTTGTGCAAAAGCGCGTCTAGATTGGCACAGACGCTTTTCCGCAAAAAGTGCTTTTGCAGAAAAGCGTCCGTGCCAATCTAGACACTCTTTTCCGCAAATGCTTTTAACGGAAAAACTTTTCCGTTAAAAGCATTTGCGGAAAATCATGCCAGTCTAGACATAGCCCTTGTGTCTGTATATGATGTCAAAACAGTAATCAGAAGGATTCTTGTGATTTAGCATGATCACACTATTGCTCTCAGAAGTGATTAGAATATACATTAGCGTTATAAAGAATATATGGTGAATGATTAAAAGTTTGTACTAATAGAAGTTTTATATTGAAATAGATTGATACCTTTTGTATGGACAATTGTATAGGTTTTCCCATGTGTGAAATGATTGTGTAGTTCCTGGGGAGTGAATGAGTTTGGAATGTGTTTGTAGAAGACGCATCAAGGTACCATATACTGAGGCCAAATACAAAGCAGACCAATGGAGGATATTATGGATGGCCTTGGAGAGTTAAGAACAAGCACCCTTTTACAAACAAGATAGCTTTGAAATAAACACTGGGAAGGAGGCACAACATGATGATGTCAATTGGCAAAGAATAACTTCCAGACAAACATATTAAAATGGTGGTTGGTTAAGAACTGACACAGCAGAATGTATAGACTTGAATGGGAGAAAAATCTTATAAAAGACAGGGCATCCTGCATGAATCTCCGGGTCTCGTCTTGTCAAGATCGGAGCATTGGTCTAGAATGAGAGACACTCCCTCTCCTCCTTGCATTTAACTCACCTGGGCAGTGATTTAAGGTGAGCACAGACTGATAACTTTAAGCAAGGAGAAGACTATGTTTGTGTGTGTGTGAGAGAGAGAGAGTATGTGTGAATATACATATAACAGGGTAATGTTACGTTGTCAATAAATGTGGTGTTTTGCCTGATCCCCCTATAAAGATCCTGTGACATTCTTTCAGTATAACATGTGTACCATATCCCTAATGCGTGCTGTAGGCACCATGCCATATTGGCCATGAAAACTTCCTTTATAGTGCTTCGTCAAGCTCGTTTCCCACTGCCTCCAGTCCATACAGATCTGTGCTTTTCCCTCAGAAATCTTCACACTTCTTACAGGCCCTGAAGGAACCTGTCCTATTTCTGTGGTTTTCACCATTCTGCCTTCAGAAGGTTTGCTCTTCCCTGGGTCTCCTGAATACTTTTTCCTTTCTCTGTAGTTTTCTGTGATGGGAAGGCCTTCTATTAGATGTCTGTTGAAGGAAAGAAATGGTCTTTGGGAATACAAATTCTAAAATGGAAGGAGGAATTAGTTGTAGGAATGAATCAGGGTAACTGGGATAGGGCAACTGAATGAAACAAGTCTGCCTCTTCGGAGACTGCTTGGAAGAGAAGACATCTGGGAAAGGAGTCCAATTAAATGACATTGGTAAGGCAAAGATTATATGAACAGGAGATGCTGATGGTGTCTTTGGCACTAGAGAGACGAGGTTGAACATGGAGATCAGAAGGATCCAGAAATGTCAATGACCAATTGATGCTTTTCCAAGAAAAATACTATTACTACTTTTTTCTATGGTGCTATCCCCTTATGTTTGGGTATCTTTTTCAATATATTTTCTCTTCTTCCTATTGTTTCCAGAGGGTTAGAGAGAAAATAGTTGGCATCTGACATGAACTCTAAAAGTCAGTCCTGTTTGATGAGGGCATTTCCAGGGCACTGCTGAAATGTCAGCGCCACCTAGGATATAGACAGCATAAAGGTACAGCACCTGAATTCTTGAGGTTCTTTCTAATATCGGTATTGAAATGAAAACTGTTTTCTGACTTAGGTAACAGATTGGCACTGGGATCCAAGGTCTTTGAGGGTCATGAAAAAAATGAGCTTGCTAAGAGTAACAGATATTAAGGACTTATCTGGACAAACATTTAGGCTGTGTCTAGACTGGCAAGTTTTTCTGCAAAATCATCTGCTTTTGCGGAAAAACTTGCCAGCTGTCTACACTAGCCGCTTGAATTTCTGCAAGAACACTGATGATCTCATGTAAGATCATCAGTGTTCTTGCGGAAATACTATGCTGCTCCCGTTCAGGCAAAAGCCCTCTTGCGCAAATCATTTGTGCAAGAGTTCCAGTGTAGACAGCACAGTACTGTTTTGTGCAAAAAAGCCCTGAAGGCTAAAATGGCGATCAGGGCTTTTTTGCGCAAAAGCACGTCTAGATTGGCACGGACGCTTTTCCGCAAAAAGTGCTTTTGTGGAAAAGTGTCCGTGCCAATCTAGATGCTCTTTTCCGAAAATGCTTTTAACCGAAAACTTTTCCGTTAAAAGCATTTCCGGAAAATCATGCCAGTGTAGACTTAGCCTTACTGTGCAATAATATGAAGTGTAAATCTATGGCACATTACCATGCCATACAATTAGGGTCCATGTGGCTTCTGTTGCCATGCCATTAAAAGTTCCCCGCGGTACTCCAGTGCACACTAAGGCTATGTCTAGACTGCAAGCCTCTTTCGAAAGAGGCTTTTTCGAAAGATACTTTCAAAAAAGCCTCTTTCGAAAGAGAGCGTCTAGACTGTACTGTCCAGAGCGACTGTGTCCAGACTCAGGGGTTTTCTCAAAAAAAGTAGCCTTTTTTCGAAAAAACTTCACCTGCGTCTAAACTGCAGCCACGTTCTTTCGAAATTAAATCGAAAGAACGTGGCTTTTCTTTCGACGGTGGTAAACCTCATTCCACGAGGAAGAACGCCTTTTTTCGAAAGTGCTCTTTTGAAAAAAGGCATTCTTGAATGCCAACAGGGCTTTTTAGAAAGAGAGCATCCAGACTCACTCGTTGCTTTCTTTCGAAAAAAGCGGCTTGCTTTTTCTAAAGTTCTGCTTGCAGTCTAGACGCTCTTTTTCCAAAGAGGCTTTTTCGAAAGTATCTTTCGAAAGAGGCTTGCAGTCTAGACATAGCCTAAGGTCTGTCAGTATGTAGTTGAAGAGTTCACAGAGATATTCAGTGCACAGCATACTAGTATGCTGTAGATTTACAACTCAGCTTCCCCTTACAGTTTTGTCTATCTGAAGAGTTAGTGTAAGTAAAGATTTTAAAGAATATCCATCAGGAAGACTTGGCACAACAGGGAGATTCCTCAGATGCATAACAAACCATGGTTCAAAAAGAACTGAGGAAGATGTGGCTCTCATTTTCCTAATAATGGTCTAAGACACCAAAGGCAAGATTCACAAAGGAACTTAGGCAGGTGATGCTGAGTGTTGCCATGTTCATGCCATGATCTGATTCTTGTGTCCTGGAAGGTAATAGGAAGTCTTTATATGCATGCCGAGGACTGAAAGGCCATACATGAGAGATTACAGTTTGTTTTTTCAAGGTCTCTGTTGTGATAAAAGAGCTTGGGGTACCCCACAGGAAGAAGTTCCCAAGTGAATCTTCCTCGGTTCAAAAAGAAAGGAGTTTTGCACTTGGATGATGGGAGCATACCCACAAGGTCAGGGAATCGGTGACCTTGGGAGTTTTCAAAAGAGAAACCTCTAGAGCAGTGGTTTTCAAACAAATTTTTCTTGTGACCCAGTTGGGGAAAATAATGTATGCCCACGACCCAATAATTATATCTCTTTAGAGTTTTCATAAATATTAACAATACATCCCAGCTTTATCCACTGCACGTAAATGACACAAGACAAAACCATTACTTATAAAGAAAACATTAAGGCTACATCTACACTACAGACTTCTTGAACAAGAACTTTTTGTGTAAGAGTTCTTGCACAAGAGCGCGTCCACGCTGCCATGTGTTTTTGCCCAAGAGATGTGGTTTTGCACAAGAGCATCCATGGCAGTGTGGACGCTCTCTTGCGCAAGAAAGCTCTGATGGCCATTTTAGCACAAAAAGGCTTATTCCTCGTAGAAAGAGGAATAACTCCTGCACAAAAAGCCCTGTGTTCTTACGATTTACTGTACTTTTTCTTGTGCAAGAATGTGCTTGTAGTGTGGATGCTCCGTAAGTTTTTGCACAAAAACAGCCATTTTTGTACAAAAACTCTGCAGTGTAGATGTAGCCTTAATTTAATCACATTGAGATACTTGTCTTAATGTAATTGGTGAGCCTGTTTGTTCCTTATAATCTCATTCTAGTCAGAATCCAGGATGAAAGTGCTACCCACATATCAGGTCCACTGTTAAGTCGATTTCTTTCTTTTGTTTTTAATATTGTCATAGTTGAAAATCACACTTCACACATGTTGTGAAAGGCAGCAACAAAAGAACACACTTATTTTACTTAGCAGCAGATCTTTGAAAACACTGACCAAAAAGAATGACAAGTTTATTGATTTGTATCATGTTCTCAGGGTATAATCACTGGTGAGATGCAGCAGTTCATTATCTTGCTCAGGGGTCAGATTTAACTGCATTATTGCCGCAGTATTTTCAAAAGCAAAAGGATATTTTATCCTGTGTTTTCATTTAAAAATTTAAACCTGTTTGCTGGGAAATAGTGATTAAAACTGTCAAACAGAGTAGCCAGATGTAACTGTATAACTTTTAATTTCACTCAATCATCATTGATGTTGTTCTCCTTCATGTGTCATAAGAGTGCTGAGAACATGTAATAGCTGCCCCAGTGCCAACGACTTTTGGATTACTTTTATCTCTTCATAGTGTCTAAATAAATCATTGAATCTGCCTGGCAACTTAATGTTTAGTTCATTTAAAATCGAAAAAAATATCAGAAAGGTATGACAAATTTGTTAACCAGCTGTCATCATTTGATGCTAAGTTTGATCATTTCTCCATGAAAAAACCACAAACTTTATTCTTGAGTTTGTACACCCTGGTAAGCATTCAGCCCCACTGAAGCCACTTTACTTCAGTGTGAAATAGCAAGTGTATGTGTTGCACTCCCATTTCTGTGAACAGCATTTCAAAAAGCCTGCAGTTAAATGAACTCCCTTTTAAAAAGTTCACAATTTGCACTGCTTCCTTCAATACTTCCATTGGATCAGAAAGAATACCCCTGGATGCCAAAGCTTCATGGTGAATGAAGCAATGATTCCAAATATGCCATTTTCAGCTACCTCTAAGATTTCTTCACAACTCCACTGTTCTTTCCAGTCATATTTGCTGCAGCATCACGTATTCCTTTACAGTTACTTCATTCCAATCTGCATTTCACTACTATGCTGTCATTCAGTGCTTCAAATACCAGTACCCTGGTTCTATGTATTGGCAGGGACAAACAACACAGCAAATCCTACTTAAAATCATCTTATCATACGTACCTCACATAAACCAACAATATTAACTAATCTGAAATATCTGTACTTATGTCAAGTTGTATGGCAAAATCTTCAACTGACTATAAGCCCGTTACAAGTTGGGCTTCCAAATTCTCTGCCATATCAGATATTCACCAAGACACTTTGTTGATACTGAGATGAACAGTTTTCAACTTTTCAGCAGATTTCTCATAAAAAATGTTCCATACCGTATCTACAGATGCTAGAAGAATAATTTTTTCAGAAATGATATGAACCATTTTTGCTTTTGTCACATGATATGCAATCAAATAAGATGCTACTCATGTTTTATCATTCAAAATAGTTGACCATCTGAGTACATGAACTAATAAATTAAGTTCCCACTGCTTTGGAAATAGTCCAGTGGCTTATCCATAAATTCTGCATGCCTCATTTCCAAATGTCTCCTTAACTTGGATGGCTTTAAACTCTCATTTGCAAGCACTTCGCTATAAATAATACATTGGGGCCTTGGTAATTGATTGGATTTAGTACAATTAGTAAATCCATACATTAAGAAATCAACACTATATTGCCGGGACCATTTTTTCTTTTCAGTAGGCTGTTCAGAGGAGGTGGAAGTGGCCTGTTCATTTTTAATTCTGGAATTGTCTACTGAGTTTAACAAACTTGCATTTCCCAGCTACAGATGTTGTGGGACTTAATGGTTGTATTGAACTTAATGGCTGGGTTTCAGAAGTTCTTTTTCTAATTACAAACTGATCAGTATTTTTCAGCTATTCTGGAGTTTAACTAAATATCCTGCACAATTTTAGTCTCCACCCTGCAGTACACACACAGGAATCCAATCTCAAACTGAGATAGCAGATGGCACCTAATAGCACGAGAAATAACAGTTAATCCGAACTAAGGATTTAGTTCGGATTAACTTCTGACTGCGTGTAGCCGCGGCCAGTCAGTTTGAACTAAGGGGATTTAAAAATGGCGCCCGCCTGGGAACATGCAAATGAAGCTCGAATGCCTACATTAGCCACCCTAGTTCGAACTAGGGGGCTAGTGTAGATATACCCAAAGAGACTCACAAAAAGCAGCATTGTTGGGCAGCCTTCACATAAAATAGTCAGTGAAAGATGCCAATCTGAGGGGGTCTGTGCTAAGCCCTGCTCCTCTCTGAGAGATAGGTGCCTACATTTGGGCTACAGGGAGGTGCTGCTCTCTGCTTAGGTTTCTCAGCTGCAAACCGTCTTTTTGTGTTGGGCACCTACACGATTTGAGCAAGAATCTGGGAGAAAAGAATGTCCCACATAAAAGTTTTCATGCAGTGGTTAGTTGCGGGCAACCCCCAATTCAAGTCCCCTCCTCCATTTGATGGGGTGAAAGTATTTGAACTGGATTTTGTAATTCCTCAGTTAGATGGCCTAACTCCTGTGCAAGGGGAAAAATTGATGTGTGAGGCTTGCAGTCTCTCCCTTTGAAACTGTTCTACTTTGAATAAATAATTAAAGAATCACTGGGCTGGGGGAAAGAAAGAATGAGCATGAGAATGACACTGTAGCCTGGTATTTGAGAATTCAACACGGAGGCAGAAGATCCAGGAGCTACTCCATCTGCTCTGAATGACTTTTAAAGATTATTTATCCACAGTGGAACAGCTTGAACAGGAGAGAATGAAGGAACACCACATTGGAGTATTCCATAGGCCAGTGGTATATGGCAGATTGCAATTCAAATCTTTTCTGTTGATTCTATATGTAGTGTGGAGGGTAACTTGTTGGTCTCATACATAGTGATTAACTTAACGGCTGGGCTAAAAGTTATAAGGGATGTCTTCCCTTTCTCTCCCCATCATTTTGTGTAAGATCACCTATAGGACTCTGAGCCGGCATGTGAGCTCTGAGCACACTTGGATTAGTCCCTGCAGGAAAGTTAGGTGCAGCAAAACCTATCTTCTCCTGATTCATGCATTGTTCTGGGTCTTAGGTATCTGAACATCTGGCACATATGGCTGCATTACACATCCTCAGATGTAACAACACAGGAGTCTAGAGAACTTTTATTGCAAAAATCCAGGCACCAAGCAAGCTTAGGTATCTACCAGTTTGGTACCAGTTGAGCAGCTTTTATGACCTCTAGTTGGACCAGCTACTAGGATTTATGAAATTAAAGTGGCAGGTGGGTATTTATGATCTTCTGTGAATCTGTGCCCAAGTGTCCAGTGCCATCATAGCTTTCCAGAAGGTTCAGGATCATTGAGGCACTAGCACCATAAATTCCATTAGTGGGATTATTCACTCCACAAACTCCACAAAAACTAAATTACTGTTTTGTATTAATGGATAGCTCAAAATAGCCCAGAAGATTATCTTTACAGATTTAAAATAATAACCTTCAGATGGAGAAGGACCAGAATTTTCAGCCAAAAAGCAAAAACAAACCTAGGGAAAATAAGTGTTTGCATAAAATGTCCTAGAATCAATGATGCAACCATATAAAGACTTTGTAGGAAGTGATCAGGAATAAGAATGTGCTAGCCTTCCAGTTACATTGAAAGGACTATCCGCAGGACATAAAATAATTGGCAGCGGGGACGTAGGGATGGGGAAAGAGTGTCTTACTCATCACCTCGACTACTATGAAGCAATAACATACTGTTTCTTGGTAGGCTTTTATGTAATAATGTTTTTCAATGGTTTCAATGAGAATAAATTCCTGGAACCAATCAATCCATGTTTTTATGACTTCAACAAAGCAATGTCTTTATATTGCCTTTAGGACATAGATGACACATTTCAATACTTATCTTCTTCTTTTGCTGGTTGAAGTTATCAATAATAACACCAATAAATAAATTCAGGGTAAAAAAAGACCCAAAAATGATAAAGATGACAAAATAAAGATACATGTATAGGTTGTCTTCATATTTAGGTTGTTCCAGTACCTACAAAACAAGTTTTGGGAAAAAAAAGTCAGCACTAACATTCCATGTCAACAATTCATTGAAAAAACAGCAACTCACAACACAAAGGTCCAAAATACTTGTTTCTGGGACAGTAGCTCAGCTCTCTTATTATTTAATTTATTTTGCCCTGCATCCACTGAAATCAATGGCAATTTTGCTATCAGTTTACAATAAATAATTCATTTTTCCATGCTCGCTCACTAATTTTCGTTTAATTCTCTCTTTATCTATATATGTGTTATAACTTAGACCTCAAATCTATACAAAGAAAATACTTTAGACCGATTATTGTACTTACAGCTCTTGAATCAATAGCTGCATACATAATATCCATCCATCCTTTAAATGTAGCCTGTAAATGAGACACGTTTGATATCTATGTAAAAATGTGGATTCATGAAAATAGCTAGAGTCCAATATTTTAAATAACTGTTTTGATCAACTGAATACAATACCGGGAACCTTTTATATCACATTTAAATCATTGGCCTAATATAAGAGTTATAGTTCAAGTTAATCTCTTGGCTTTCTTTAGAGCTGCTTATCAGATACACTACTGTGTATCCCACAATTGTATCTGTATATGAGCAGTGGCGTAGTAACCAATTAGTATAACCATAAAATTATAATATAACTATATTTATAATTCCTAATCATCTACTGCAAATGATAGTGTACAATATCCATTTTAATTCAGCAAATTCAGATGAGCAGATATAACGGCTATATACAACCAAGAAATACAAAAAATATCCTTCTTCTCTGATTTAGTTGCCACTAACAGGGACCAATAAATAGTCCCTCATTGTCATGTCAGTCAGGAAAATGGCAACCAATAGAAACCAAGAATGTTTAAGCTCTCCAACAAGGTAAGTCCTTCTGAGCATAAACCCTAACAGGGAGATGAAGACAATAAGAGCACGGACATCTCCACAGACCCTAAGTTTCGTTAGTAATTATTAAGAAGCACTTATAGAGAACTTAGCTGGAATTTTTGAAGGAGGCTAGGGGAGCTAGACACCCAAATTACATTGTCTTCCAATGAAAGGTTTGCCCATAACTTCCTTCAGGTATGTGGGAAGTCTCCCCTTTAATGTGCTGTAGATTTTTTTTCAAAAATATAAATGTCTTCTCTTTTCAAATTTAGGCACCTAATGAAAGGGAAGTCCCTAGACACCACTGAAATATTTTAAGATAATTTTAAAATATTAATTTGGTACTCAAATTTTCAAAGTTGCCATAAATATTTGGGTGCCATAAAATAAATGTTTATCAGCATTCTTTCAGAGCATCAGAAAGAATAATAGAATACTAGAACCAGAAGGGACCTTGAGAAATCATCAAGTCCAGTCCCCCTGCCTTCACAGCAGGACCAAGAACCATCTAGATCATCCCTGGTAGATGTCTACCTAACCTGCTCTTAAATATCTCTAATAATGGAAATTTCACAACCTCCCTAGGCAATTTATTCCAGTGCTTAACCACCCTGACAGCTAGGAAGTGTCTCCTAATGTCCATCCTAAACCTCTCTTGCAATTTAAGCCCATTGCTTCTTGTCCTGTCATCAGAAGTTAAGGAGAGTATTTGTTGCCTTTCTCCATGTAACAACCTTTTAGATAATTTAAACAATTATGTCCCCACTTAGTCTTCTCTTCTCCAGACTAAACAAACCCAATTTTTTTAATCTTCCCTTGTTAGTTATGTTTTCTAGACCTTTAATGTGACAACAACTCTTTTAACAGATTAAAAATCAAAAGTGTGGCTGTTTGTGCGTAATAATAATAATTGTAATAAAGAATTAATATTTTATAGGAACATCTTATCTATTATGAACAGACTCAAAACACTATTGAGGAGGTCAGCATCTCATTACACAGTCTGAGTATTTGGTTGATCAATCAGTTGGGTTTTTATTTGGCAACTCACTCTGGGCACATCTGGACTACGTTTTACTTTCAAAAGAAGATATGCAAATTCGGCAGGAATATACATATCTTCTGATCACTTTTTTGAAAGTTTTTTTTTCAAAAAAGCAAGCAATCTAGACACGGCTCTTTCGAAAATAACCAACCCTTTTTTCAAAAGAACCTATAAACCTCAATTTTTGAGGAAGAAGCTTCTTTTGAAAATAGGGGTTTTTTTTTTTAGAAAGAACCGTGTCTCAACTGCTTGCTTTTTTGAAAAAAACTCTTTCAAAAAAGCGATCAGAAGAAGAAATTCAAATTCCCGCTGAATTTGCATATCTTTGTTTGAAAGTAAAACATAGTCTAGATGTGCCCTCGTGTTTATTTTCTGTTATATGCTAGGGTAGTGGTGGGCAAATACCAGCCCATGGACCAGATCCAGTTTGCCAGCAGGGCCGGATTAAGGGCTGGGCTAGCTGGGCAGCTGCCCTGGGTGCCAATCTATGGGAGGAGGGGCACTAAAACACACCCTGGTTCATCCGTGGGCATCTCTAGGGCTGGTGCATGGAATGCAGTAGGGTGGCAGCTGCTTCGCCCGGCCGCGTCCTGCCCACAGCCCCAGCTCCTGCGCTGAGACTCAGGAGCGGTGAGTTAAAGGCAACGGCATTGCCTCTGGAGCCTCAGTTTTCATTCAGCTGACAGAAAGCGAGTCCGCGGGTGGCCGGCAAGGCTTAGGGAGCGGCGGCGCTGGTCTCTCCCGTGTGCAAAATCTGCCACACAGGGCGCCCAAGAGGGGATGCCCAGAACTGGGGCTGCGCAACCTGTACACCTGCCACGGGCTATGCAGTTCCCAGCTGCCCTGTGCTCAGCCTGCGGAGGCTATGCCACACTCCTGCTGATCAGGAAGCCCTTCCTTTTTTCCCCAGTCCAGTTGGAGCTAGGCGCAACCTCCCCGGGCTGTGCGCGGTGCAGCTGCACTGGATCAAAGAGGAGCGGCTGCCCAGCCAGCTGGCCATGGCACTCAGCCCAAGTGCACCACTCTCCACATGGGCTGGAGCAGAGGGAAAGCCCCCCGATCAGCTGGAGTGCGGCACAGCCTCTGCTGAACACCGTGGCTAGCTGACCAGGCAGCTTCCCCTCTCCTCCAGCCCACATGGAGCGTGATGCACCTGGGCTTAAAACCACAGCCAGCTGGCTGGGCAGCAGCTCCTCTTTGCTTCAGCCCAGATGCCCTCTGCTGAGCCCTGGGACGCTGAGCTGCACTTCAGCTGATCGGGAAGCCCTTCCTCTTTGCCCCAGCTCAGCTGGAGTGCGGTGCAGCCTCCCTGGGCTGCGCACAGGGCAGCTGGGCTGATGCAAAGATGAGCGGCTGCCCAGCCAGTGGTTTTAAGCCCAGGTGCACCACACGCCACGTGGGCTGGAACAGAGGGGAAACTGCCTGGTCAGCTGGCCCCGGTGTTCAGCAGAAGCAAAGGCTGCACCACGCTCCAGCTGAATGGGAGGCTTCTCCTCTGCTCCAGCGCAGGTAAAGCATGGTGCACCTGGGCTGAACACCATGGCCAACTGACTGGGTAGCTGCTCCTCTTTGCTCCAGTGCAGCTGCACCACACTCAGGCTGGAGAGGCTGCACCTCAATCCAGCTGAGCTGGAGGAAAGAGGAAGGGCTTCCCAGCCAGCAGGAGAGCAGCGCAGCTTCCTGGGGCTGAGCACAGGGCAGCTGGGCTGGAGCAAAGAGGAGGGCTGCCTGGCCAGCTGGCCATGGTGTTCAGCCTAGGCGCACCCTTCTCTGCAGGAGGGGGGAGTTGGCCCCAGAAGAGGCGCCCGCTGGGGCTTCCCTGCTCCATGGGGGGAGTGGGGAAAAGTCCTAGGAGGAGGCAGGTGCAGGGAACTCCCTGCTCCTACTGGCACCTTGTTCCCTGTCGCAGAACCCTGTCCCCTCTCCCCCCACTGGCTCCCTGTCCCCTGCTGCAGAGCCCTGTCCCCTCTCCACACCCCAGAACCCTGTCCATTGCCCCCACTAACATTCTGTATCTGTTTGAAGGGGCGCCAAATTATTAGCCTGCCCGGGGCACCCACATGTCTCAGTCTGACCCTGTCTGCCAGGGTTTACCTCTGGTGGGCCCCCTCACCACTGTCTTTACCTGTGCCTTTGTGGGTGCGGGGGATCGCAGCTCCCATTGGTTGTGGCCAATGGGAGCTGCTTCCTAGCCAATAGGAGCTTTGATCACCCATTCCTGCAGAGATGCAGGTAAATATAATGGCAGTAGCCATCAGAGGCTAACCTCTCCAGTGTAAGTCTGGGAACTCCATCTTCTCATCTGGTTCAGTTTTTCTGCACTGTTAGTATTCACACAGCCCAGAGGTGAGGAATTTTTCCTTGGAGGGTAGAGAGAAATGCATGTAGTGTTTTAAAGCCCCAGCTGGGATTATTTAGTTAGGATTGGTCCTACTTTGAGCAAGAGGGTTGGATTTGATGATCTCTTGAGGTCTCTTTCAACCCTATGATTCTAATAAGCATCCATACTGAGATTTAATCAAAACATGCCTAGAGAAGATATGGAGAATTCAGGTAGTTCTGTATCAGTTGTCATCAGCTGCCTCTGCCAAAAACAGCAGGCACAGATCCCAGCCCAGAATGGGGAACCTTCTGTTCCATGATGATTGCAACCCCTATTAGTTTCTACACATCTAGTTAGTAGTGGTGCTATCAGGAAAACAAATTCTGCCCATAGAGCATGTAACGTACAATACAGTTAGCAGCATATGAAATAGACCAATCAAAAGTGATTAAAATAATGGAGACACAAGGGTGTGTCTAGACTATAGGGTTTTTTTTTAAAAAAGTGGCCTTTTTTTAAAAAAAAACCTGTCCCTGCGACTAGACTACTGCCACATTCTGTCGACAGTAAATTGAAAGAATGTGGCGGTTTTGTCGACGGCAGTAAACCTCATTCTACGAGGAATAACGCCTTTTTTCAAAAGTCATCTTTTGAAAAAAGGCATTATTGCATGAAAACAGGGCTTTTTTGAAAAAAAGCATCTAGATTCTCTTTTGAAAAAGTGAGCTGCTTTTTTGAAAAAATCTTCTTGTTGTTTAGAAGCGCTTTTTCGAAAGATACTTTTGAAAAAGCCTCTTTCAAAAGAGGCTTGCAGTCTAGACATAGCAATAGTGGGACTATATATGATTAAAAACAAAAACAGCTCTGAAGCAGCAGAGTTTTTAGATATGTAATGTTGCCCGGAGGTGTGTGTCTGAGATGGGAATGTTTAATTCCTTAGATTAGATTAGATCATGTTGACAATTTATGGCATAATAGTAAAAGCCCTAAAAGACAGTGTTAGAATGCAGCTACACATGAACATTACTGAAGTCTCGGAAATGGCCAGGATTTTAAAACCAATACAACTGTTTGAAAACCAGATCTGCCATCTTAAACAGTTGTAGAAAAAATGCAGTTGTCCATAAAATTCAGTTGTCCATAATATGATTCCATCTGCTCAATATATTAAGAAGGTATATTTTTCAATCATGTACATGTTGTAAGTAGTGGAGGAGACTTTCTTGAGGGTGTGTTTTATTTTCTTTGACCCAGACACACACCATCTGAGGCCTCTCAGGCAGACTGGAATAATTTTGAATTACATATACATTTATATCATTCACATAGACTACCCGGGAGAAGAGATATATAAAAATTAAGTCTCTTACCCTCCTAATCCCCATAAACAGATACAAATAAAAAGAAAAATGCAGATCTCCAACCACAACTGAGAAAGGGGAAAAAGAACTGAGGTACTGTCAAAGCTCATACTGTTAATTATTATTGCATAAAATGCAACTTAAAAAAGAGAGGATGTGTAGAAGCTTTAGGCTGTCCATTAAATGCTACTTATTTGTGGTATCTTTAAAAAGAACTGAAAATAGAATCTACATTCACTATACTAACACAATTTCACAAAACCATAGATAGAATATTACTGTTCCCAACAAATGAAGGGAAAAAACACCAGAAAAACAAATCAAAATTCCCCAGCAAAAAAATTAGGCAGAATGGATGATGAATTGATAACTCGTTGTAATCCAATATGATTTCTCATTGTAGTGGCTGAAGATCTTTTAAACCCCTCAAATGATTCATCAGGAAAGAGTGAATATAATCATAATTATAAAAATATTTATATTAAATGAGGTTTTAGGGGGGAAGAACCTCCCTCTATCAACTCCCAGACTGGAAAGTTCACTTCAGCTACAGAAATATTCTTCAAGTCTGTGTTCCTGTGGAATAGAATACATAATGTGCAAATTCAGCACTAGAGTGCTGAAGTCAGTAAATGGGTATAACTCTTACTGAGGTCAATGGAAACCATGCAAGTTTATGTTAGGCTTGAATTTGGACTACAACCTTTTCCTCAAGAGTAAAAGCGACAAGGAGTCCTGTGGCACCTTATAGACTAACTGAAGTGTAGGAGCATAAGCTTTCGTGGGCAAAGACCCACTTCGTCAGTTGCATCTGACGAAGTGGGTCTTTGCCCACGAAAGCTTATGCTCCTACACTTCAGTTAGTCTATAAGGTGCCACAGGACTTCTCATCGCTTTTGCAGATTCAGACTAACACAGCTACCCCTCTGATACTTCCTCAAGAGTAGTAAAGCTTTGCTTACATATTGCCAAAATTACTGTCTATACTCTTTTGAATAAAACAAGAGTGAAAGAGTCCAGAATCTTATCTCAGTTACATTGTTATAACTTGGTATAGCTCCAGTGATTTCTCATTCACACTGATTTAAATCAAAATAATCCCACTGATTTCAAAGTGGTTACCTTAGGTTACATCAGTGTAGTTGAGATGAGAGTCTGAACAAACCATTCTAGTTAAAAAGCCCAGATAAGTCTATAGGTAAGTAGAAACGTGAATGAAATTTAAAACAAACCAAAAACACAAACACAAACCAACTTACTGTCAGTAAGCGTAGATCAAGTTTTCAGTCAAAATTTTAAGATTGCACTGATGTTATGCCACTCTATTCCTTTACTAAAACCAAGCAACCAGAGATGATTTTTAGGAATGTTTTCAACTGTCTATTTTTTGGGCACAATATATTGCTTTTATTAATATCTTGTTGGTGATTTATAGATGTTCACATCTGCCTGATAACACTGTGTTTTATCGTCTACACTTTTTACCCCACATTCTGAATTTTTTTTCCAACTTTTCATTTACCTTGAAGAAAAGAAAGAAATCAGTATTTCACCCAATGGCTTGCAAAACGTTGACCAGAGAATTGTCTCTTACCCCCAGGAGATTTACTTACCAGATGATTCCAAAATTCTAGATTTCACGTTATACTTGTTACAAGAGAGTCACAAAGGAGATACCAGTAGAGGCCCTTTATTTTCTCTCATCACCTCCCTCCCCTTCTCCACTTACAGCTGTACGAGAATTGGGAAGAAGGAATTTCAGAAGGATCTGTCTCTGCATTATCACTTCTCTTCAGGGATATAGAAAATCCTCACACAAGTTTATACCTCCCCCCTCAAACCTTTCAAAAAACAAATCATCTGCAGATTCACACAAACCAAAATCAGATGATTGGACCATAAAATGGAAAGTTTTGAACCAGTGGCTGTGGTGGACCTCCCCATGCTTTATGAAATGGACTTATAGACTTATGCCTTGGACAAATTATCTCATGTAACTATCAATCTTAATATCTTAATCCCCTGGGTCTGTATATCTTATTTTGGTGTATGTATCATTCTCATGTGTAAAGTTAGATTTATGGAGTATAGAATGCTTTATGGTTTTAAATGTGCAAATAAAAGCCATCAAAGGTGTTACCCTCAATGTCTAGATGACCAACTATAAATACCCTCTTTTGTCTTTTAAGTCTTAAGAGTGGTTGGTGTTAGGAAATCACATGTCTACACCAACTGGTAGGGGCAGATCAAGTAATTGTCCATGGAAAGGTGGTATCTATAAAACAATAGGAAGCTAGGAGTTTCTTTATCTGTAGCTTGCATGGCACACCCAGGAGAATAACTAAAGACCCAAAGGAAAAGGAGACTTCCCTGGTTTTGAAGGCTTTGCTGGAAAAAGAACAGTTTTAGGGTGAGTTTGTAATAAATTTGTACTGAAGTTTTATTGTTAGAATTAGCTAAGCATTTTCTTTTCTTTTAAATTGGTAATCAACTTTGTTCTACCTGTTTTCACTTACAACCTCTTAAATCCTACTACTTGTACTTAATAAAACCACTTCTATTTACTATGAAGCCCAGTGTAAATAATTGTTAATTAGGGGAGCAATCAGTGTATACATTTCCTTTCATTGTTAAAAGGGGCTTACTTAAATAATTAAGGTGGGGTTCTGATCTGATTTGGGGAGTGGTATCCCATGAAGCTGGGCTCAAAATTTTATTTTCCTTTGACCTGAAGAATCTGTACTGCTCTGCAGGGCAGTGATCTCAGCTCTGTGCCTTGGCTGGGGGAGACAAGGGAGCTGGTCCAGCAGGACAGGGTGGTGAGAAGCCACTGAGAGCAGGAAGGTGAGTGTCAGTGGCTTTGTCAGCACCCTGGGAAGCACCCCCAATGGGTCTTCTGTGACCACACCCTGTCACAGTGGCATCTTCAGAGCCCACAGAGAATGGATATTTAAATGTCACATAACAAAATACAAATCCAATCTACAAATGTATCTGGAATTTTTTTTTAGTCTCTGATCACCAAAATCATAACTGATATTTCCCAGGATTCTATCAAACTGGCGGTTCATAACATGAGCATATGTGTTTTACGACAAAAGTTTATGGCTCTGAACTTGTACTAGGAAATTTCTCTTACGGGCTTCTGGTTTCTGTAGAGATAAACTAAAGTAAGAGAATTCTTCACAAAACTTACTCAAGAGAGATCCACAAAGGTCTTTATCAGGTCAGAAAATCTACTGTGAAACAGAGGCAGTCTAAATGAAGAAATTACAGGGGGGGGGGGGGGTTCTTTTTGGTTTTGTTTGTTTTTTCAGAACCTAGACCAGGTCTTCTGGATGTGTCACCTGTCAAGTAACTCAGACCAAGAATCTTTATAAAACTTCTATTTTCTTTTCTGCATGACTCTCATAAGAAAAATAATACTTATATTCAGAGAACATTAGACTCTAATCATAGCCAATAGGGCAGATTCCTGGTTTTGAAAATATTTTTTTATAGAAATCCTGTTTCATCCTCCTAGCCAAATCTTCTCTGTGATAAAAAAGAACTTTTTGTAGAATCTCTTGCTCCAGACAGAAACTGAAAGTGATCTGAGGAAACGGGAATTTATTTCAAATTATCTCCTGTCCAGAAAAGCTAAAAGAACCTACAATATTTCTCGTTAAGCAGACTGTAAAGATCAGCTCAGCTGGTAATGTCAGCTTGTTTACAAAAATGAATAATGCTAACAAAGAGATGAGTTTGAAAAACAGAGCCCTTCTAATGCTACTGGTCTTCTGCAAATGAAACCTTTACTGCATACTACAGCGTATGTCTACACTGCAATTAAAAAGCCACAACTGGTCAGTACCAGCTGACTTGAGTTCACAGGAGTTAGAATGAGGAGTTTAATCATGTTACAGACATTTGGGCTTGGGCTGTAGCCTGAGCTCTGGGACCCTCACAGGTCCTAGCATCTGGGCTCCAGCCTGAGCCTCTATATCCCAATTAAACAGCTCCTCAGCCTAACCCCTTTAGCCTGAATCAACGGGCATAAGCCAAGTACAGGTTTTTAATGGAAGCGTGTATCTACTCACATTGTTGATATGACTCCATTAGTGCTTATCACTTATTCCAGAGTTTGTCAGAAAAAGCAATAGTATTTTCCTGCCTCCTCCAACATGATGGATATTTTCACACTATTCAATAAAGTTTTTCCTCAGCTTCCTGTCAGTCTGAGACAAAGCCCAATCATGTCAATGGAAAGCCTCACAACAACTTCAATATGCTCTGGCTCCGGCTGTTTGGGAGCTGGAGAACAAACTTTTTTGATTCCTATTGATCTCAGAGGGCTTTTGGATCAGGATTTAATCAGGTAGTGTCCCTCCTTGCCCAGAGAGGAAGCACAGCAAGAATACCCATATACATTACACTTTTGTATCTAGATTCCTCAGGATTAATGTTTCATTTTAAGCCATCAGCCAAACATTCTTTCTTCCAATAGCATTATCTATATTCTGAGCATATTGTGGGACTAATTCAACCAATTCTTAGTATCTGTTCTTTTCAGACACACTTTCTGTTGCTACATATTCAATAGGGAGGATAGATATATGAACGTTCTGATATTTCCATCTTTTCCTCATGTTTCTACAGATCCAAGTGGCTTTAGGACTCCGCCCTAGATTCTTTTCCATATCAATTAGAAGATAACTTTTTACTTTGTGCCCTGATTAACAAAGCTATGCACAGAGCCCTGAAAAACTATTTCTTTGAGTCATGACCTTCACTGTGTTCTGTAAGGCATGTAAAAAAAGTATAAATTAATAATTTTCAAATTCATAAAGGGATTTACAAGCACAAGATCCACCAAAAGTGAATTAGACTTTTTCTCTGAGATCCTATTGGTGCTTTTGAAAATGTTCTCCTAATGCTCTAATTATGCCATGATTGCAAAATGGACATTATCACTTTATCACACACATCCTCAAAGATGTAGGGCTCTTTGCCCATTTTGTGGGCAGCCATAAGAGACTTTTTCACCAAAGAAATAAATAAAAACACAAATGTGCACAATCTCTCAATACTTTCTACAAGCTCTATGTCAGAATGGAAAATAACAAATAGTGCCACAGCCCAAGTTCCAGCCACAAACCATGTTCCACTCAGAAAGCTTTACCTCCTGAAGAGAACAGAATGAAACACTATTCTCAGTATATTGTGCAGCTGTTCAAAATGTGACCATACATCATCTGCTGGACTCCATGGGCCTGGCTCTCCTCCACAGGTACTGTATACCCATCGGCAGGACTGGATGAAGGCACAGGCAAAACAGGCACACATGACCCTAGCTCCCAGAGTCATACAGTGGAATTAGTAATTAAGTTTAAAATATGTTGCTAACTCTCATGATGACTCATTAGACTTACAGGCCAGAAGGGATGATTATGATCTTTTAGTTAGACTTCCTGCACATTGCAGGCCATAGAACCTCACCGACCCCTGTAATAGACTCCTAACCTTTGACTGAATTATTGAAGTTCTTGCATCATCATTTAGAGACTTCAAGTTACAGAGAATCCACCATTTACATCAATTAAACCTGCAAGTGACCATGCTACAGAGGAAGGCAAAAACTAAAAACAAACAAACCCCAGCCAATCTGATCCAGAGGAAAATTCCTTTCTGGGTCCAAGTATGGTGATCAGTTAAACCCTGAGCAAGTAGGCAAGACCTACCAGGCAGATACCAAAGAAAGAATTTTCTGTAGTAAGTGAGAGCACTTAACACCTAGTCATTAAAAAAATAAATAAAAAATGTGAACAAAGCATAAATGATGCAGTGATGCTGCCCTGAATCTGCACACAGCTTCTGGTAGAGAGGACAGCAGCCACAAAAGACAGAAAGGAATGTCCCTGGTACTGCCTCCATCCCAGAACAGACCAGGCTCCTGTGTCCACGAAGGCCCTGGACTAATTGGGAAGGACTTGGAGGATGCCTTGCTGAGTTCTATTGGGCTGGCTTCCCTTTGGTGGGGCTCATATCCCATTTTGGATCCCCCTCCTTCACTCTGGCCTATTGGCACCAAAAGGCAGACAGAGAAAAAAGGGTGGCATTCTTTCAAGTACAAACCACTTATGTTACCAAATCAAATTATACTCACGGTGTATTGTCACATTTTCATAACATGCTTTATCCCTCTCCTTCTTCCATGCTGTGACCAGTAGTGAAATAATTAACAATGTTGATGTTTAAATTATTGTAATTGCGCATTTGAGATACCACCCCACTGAGATAAAAGGGGTAGTTCACAATTCTCTGAAATTGTTTTGTCAATTTATGCTCAGTTCATGTTTTCATGATTTTCTTCACAAAGTCTCTTGACTCCTTTTTTTTTTTTTTTTGAAGAAAAGCTTAGACTCTGAAAAACTAGGTGACAGCTTAAAAAAACTTTGAAATTGTCAGCTTGACACGATCCAACAAAATAAAGACCTGAATTATAGATTCATTGTCTTGGCTTCTATTGAGATTAGGCTGCTGGATCATTTGAGGCATAGGAAATTTTTTCACGGTCAAAAAAGGCATTTTTTTAGCAGCAAGATAGCTAACGTATATTAATTATCTTGCTATAAAAACTTACCTTTTTTGACAGTAAAAACACAGCCATAGAGTACTATAGCCCTCCGCATGCATTAGGTATATTCCGCTGAGTTCTATTTTTGTTAAAAAGATTCCACAAATTAGTTGATGTGGGCTCTCAAGGGGGCAGATTTTGTAGATAAGGTTATGTAATGGCCTTCTTTATGCTTCACCTTCTTCTCTATGTACTCAGAAACTGCTTCTCAGATCACACCAGTCTGCACTGGTGTCAGCTGAATCACTGAAAAGGGAATTTCTTATTTGAGAATTCTGTTCTGTGACTTAGTTATACCAATGCAAACTGCTGGCCTTTAGTAACAACAACATTCAAAGTACCCATGTGGTGTAATACCATTCAAAGTTAGTTAGTTGAAAGTTCTCAAACCAGGAATGAGAAAGAGGGAGGGAGGAATGGAGAAGAAATTATCCTGCTGGAAAGCATAGAAATCCTGGGTTCCTAGTAATTATCATTTGCCTCTCTGACATAACAGAGAAATATTAGCCACCAGTG
Organism: Pelodiscus sinensis; assembly: GCF_049634645.1. Lineage (NCBI taxonomy): Eukaryota > Metazoa > Chordata > Testudines > Trionychidae > Pelodiscus > Pelodiscus sinensis. Next base: position 37,412,098 of record NC_134717.1, read on the forward strand.
CAATGCTATTACTGAGTCACAGACAAAAATTGCCAGGTAAGAATTGCTCTTTTAGTGACAAAATGGGGGGAAAAAAATCACTTTTTACTATTACAAATAAGCAAGAAGAGGTATATAAAGAGTGATCACTTACTACTTGAAGTAAAGAAAGATACCCAAATCCTACATTATCAAAGTTTACTTTCACGTTTTTCCATCGCGCACTTTCATTGTTTTTTATGAGTTCCTCGCACTGACTATAATTGTTGATTCTGTCGACATCAAACCTTTCATCAGATGTGGTGTTAACACAGTAGTAGAACTTCCCAGCAAACAGATTTACTCCCATGATGCTGAAAATTAGCCAGAATATGAGACAAACGAGAAGCACGTTCATGATGGATGGAATTGCTCCTAAAAGGGCATTCACAACCACCTAGTACACAAATACAGGGGGGAAAAAGAAAAGAGTATAAGAGTACTTACTGCAGTAAAATAATTACATTGTTTTATCCATCCTTAATCTAATTTTTATTAAAAAGATAATACTAAAATGTTCATGCAATATGTCAATGACAATAGTGTTACTTTATTCTTTTAAATATTTAAAGATTTCTGGGAGAACAACAAAAAAGTGAGAAAAACTAAAATATTTAAATGAAGAACAAAATAAAAACCTGGTGGCAGTGACATGAAGTCTTATATTGATGTGCTCTATAAAAGAGAGAGAGAAATGTTAAATATAAATACAGAAAATTAAAATAATCTAAATTGATGCAATAAATTATAATGTGCAAACTTAAAAATGATTAATCACATGTAGATTTGTTCAATAGGCCTTTGAAATTAAAACTGAAAACACAATACTAGAAATTTAAAAACCAAGACCTACGTTAAAAGGATTATTCAAGATTATATAATATCTTTATTGCCTTATAGATCCATGCATAATGATTACAAAGATCAATTTCTTTGCATAGGTAAGCAAGACAGTTTTGCAATATGTGTTTATTTGAATCAACATAGTTTATTTCAAGCTCCAGTCTTGTTTAATTTATTGAGTTTAATTCAGCAAACTTATTTTAAATGAAACAATTTTTTAAAATCAGTGAATAAACAATTCAAAAATCAACAGAAGGGAAGTTGATAAAAAAAGAATTGAAAACAGCAAATGCAAAAGAGCACAGAGCTCTTTGATCAGACTTATCAGGGATTAAATTGACTATTAAAATACCTTTTAAAAAGTATCTTCCAATATAATGCAGGGTTTTAGTTATCAGTGAAATACTAAATTTCTATCTCTGCTTTTGGGAGGAATATATTTGCTATACCACAGGAAGTATTATTAATTATTTACAGTGAATCTTGTATATTGTAGGAGTCCTTAATTCATCAGCCAGCAGGTTATCATCCAGAAAAAAATTACCCAAGACTTAGTTTACACAACAGGTTTTGCCAACATATTTATGCCAGTTACGAGTGGGGGGAAAATACCTTACTGATAAAGCAATGCCACCAAAAGCTTGTTGTAGATGCAGTTTTACAAACAAAAGAATACTTTGGCTGGACAGCTAATGCAGTTCTGGGGGGTGGTTTAAATATGCAACAAAAACGAGTAGTCCTGTGGCCCCTTAGAGACTAAACAAAAATATATATTATATCATGAGCTTTCATGGGAAAAACCCACTTCATCAGATGAAGAATTGGGTTTTGCCCATGAAAGCTCGTGATACTATATATTTTATTGTTCGTCTCTAAGGTGCCACAGGACTACTTGTTGTTTTTAAAGTTACAGACTAACATGCTACCCCTCTGAGACTTTTATGCCAACAAAGGAACTCCTTTGTCAACATAAGCTCGGTCTCTAATAGGGCACTTTGCCACCATAGCTACACCTGAATAGCTATGCCAGCAAAGTATTAGTGGTGTACACAAGCTCCTAATCACCACCAGCATGTGATGGAGGGTGAAGGGGGAGGGGAAAGAAGAACTGATGGCTGGCTTCTTCCCCTTCTTCTTCTTTGAAATTCCAATGCTCCACAGATGAGAGAACTCTCTCCCTCTTGAGGATGAAAGTCCTGCAGGGCTTTAAAGCCACAGCACTAATCATCTGTGATTTTTAACTCATCCAGTGAGTAGATTTTGCTGAGAGATATGAGATTTATCTAAGCAATAACAAAATCACATAGGGTTTTCTGTCTTTAATTTACAGCTACTTGCCAACCCTATTCCCTAAAGGCAAGATATGACAATAGTTAGCTACACAGAAACGTTAAATTGTTTTTTCCAAATATACAGTGAATAATTCATGTGCCTGTCAAAAAAGCTACAAAAATTGTGGGGGTGTGGTTGGCTAAACAGCTGAGAATCATTTCTCTCCTAGGTCTCTGACACTAAATCTACTGATTTATTGTTTATTTGTGATTTTTTTGAACTCAGCACAGAGTACCATATGGGACACTGTAAATAACAACTGATATTTAATTTACTAAACAAAATTTAATATACGGGCCTGATTCTCAGTGATGCTGTTCCTGCAGAGGGGAAGGACTAAAATGGGGGCTATAGAGGTAGTTTTAGATGGCTTTAATTTTCCTTTGCCCTCCCTGTTTCCTTTCCATGCAAGGGCCTTTCCAGCACCCCAGTGTAAGTAACAGCAATCTCAGGGATGTTCAGACTTGTTCTCTGTTCCCCAGGGCCTATGAGCCATGGGAAGCACAGTATTACCGTAGTACATTACATTCCAGCTACATTCCCGTCAAGCCTCCAACATGACCCCTATGCCACAACGTAAAATCAAGACCATTATAGAGACCTTAGATGAGTTTCAGGCTGGCTGGACAAGCCCTTGCACACAGAGTTATTCTCAGAGGTCTTTTCTTCCTGCTTTAAGGACTCTTTCCATTGACAGCGTGGCACAAAGGGGTATTAGTGAAACTGAGAATCCACCCAAATCACTCAATCAAAAGTTTAACTTTTAAAAGAGGAATTAATTTCTTCCTTAATAGCTTCTACTCTTATTGGTATTTACTGGAGGTATACTTGTGTTTTTAACATTCCTGTAATAGAAAATATGAAGTTCCTACAGAAATATCTGCATACCCCAATTAAAATGTTCATGTAGTAAAAAGGCTGATGGGGTGACAGTGGGGTTCTGGACACTGGAAAGCTATTTTCAGAGACTAAGGGAAGGACTCTAGTAAACAAGGATTTATTTATTCTATCTAGAAAGAAATGTAAATATTTTGCTAACCAGGTTGATGAGATTGAAAATAAAATGAAAATTAGTAATGTGTGGATTACTGGAACTCATTACAAGACCAAGTTAGTCGATGTCAATCTTTATCATTACATGCTTATCTGACATTCTAGATCAACTGGTGTCTTTGACTTTATTTATGAAGGCAAAATCTCCAGGATATATTAATACTGATCTTAACTTCTCCCTTGAAAATTGTATCTTTGTGTAGAAATCTGAAAAAAGGTATTAAGAGAGGAAGGTGGGCCCTAAATAAATTAGAAAAAATGTTTTGTTCTATGAATGTAATGGTTGTCCAAGGTTCTGGATTATCAACAGATCCAGCACAAGCACCAGAATGTTAATAACAGTTATTGTTATAAATAAATACGTAATTATTATAGAAGAAAAATTGCTGTCCAAGTATCTCATATCTTCTGGTGGGAGGCCAAATTTAGTCTCTCTATTCAGACTGCTAGAAAGGAAGACACTTGTTCTTGGAATTAAATGGATTCCACCAACTCATATTATATAGGTCACTCAATAACCATCAAATGCTTACAATTTTTGGTCACTACTGACCTGGCCTGGCTGTGAACTGGTGACCTAGAGATGAAAGGCTCTGTATCCTATTACCAACCCCTTGAGCTAGCCAGGCCCCTTGGAAGTATTTTTAAGAAAAGAAGAAAAGAAAATTAAACCTTTTAGATGTTTTGGCACCAGTAACTAGCCTTTGCACTATACTCCATAGCCTGTCAGACTGAGTTCTCCATGCTGTCCTATCCTTTGGGATCCTCCTTTTCAGCATATCTTGTAAAGAGTTCTTTTACATACATTATGCTAGTAACATGTAGAGCTGGAAACCATGGTTCTTAAATGTGATCTATAATGACTGAAATATACTAATATCAGGAGAGTCTGCCAGTGTCTGAAAGGACTCATTCTATGTTAATATGCACTGTTCTTGGTACAAGGGCTGTAAAGTTTTAGGTTTGCATCCAAGCATTTATGAATATCATGTGTGTGATTTGTGGGCACTCCTATAAGAGTGACTGTAAATGTAATTTAAAAAATAAGTTTAAAAAAAAAGAATTGGATGTAGTGGAAACTTCAAAAGCAATGAGGAGTCCTGTGGCACCTTATAGACTAACTGAAGTGTAGGAGCATAAGCTTTCGTGGGCAAAGACCCACTTCGTCAGATGCATGCATCTGACGAAGTGGGTCTTTGCCCACGAAAGCTTATGCTCCTACACTTCAGTTAGTCTATAAGGTGCCACAGGACTCCTCGTCGCTTTTGCAGATTCAGACTAACACGGCTACCCCTCTGATAGTGGAAACTTCAAGTAACACTTTTTCATCACAAACAATTTAACAGAAAAAAAATTGTCAACCTTTTCTCCTGAGGTACATTTTGCAATGAGTTAACAGTTTTGAAAAGTATACCTCCTGTTAATGTTCTCTATCAAACATCACACAGTTATAAAAGATGTTTTGGTTAAAGAAGGGGCTGACCTACAAGGACTTCAGCGTTTGAGCTAGAAGGGACCATTGCAACATCTAAGGGCAATAGGAACCATAGACACAGTATCTACAAAAGGGAATTTCCTACTTTATATTCCATATTCTTTGCCTTTTATAGGCAAACAGAAAGCAATTCTGGACATGAAGTCTATAAATATATATACAAGGAACAGCAAATTTAAGGTGCAAACTCTGGGACTCACTAGCCTGGAAGAGCTTGTCAGATCAAAAGACAACATAGAAAGCTTTTGAAGATCTACTGGCAAGACAACTTAGAACCAAATTCTTATTTTACCCGATTTTGAACCGTTCAGAAGGATTAGGAATATATTGTCTATTTATGATTTACTGCTGTTAACAGTATGAAGAACAATCTCATAGGGCATGCCTACACTCCAAGGATCTTTCTAAATAAGTTATTTCGGAATAATAACTCCTGAAATAACTATTTTGAAACAGCACATCCACACTACAGAGAAACCTTGAAATTAGTCCAAGGCAGGCTCCCCAACTGTGGATGTGCTACCTCGATTTGGAGCCCCAGGAAGCACTGGGAAGTAATTACTTTGAATGACCCTGGGGAGGAACTATTTTGAAATAGCAGCACTAGAGGGTCCATACTACATCTATGTCAAAGTAGCAGTTTTGAAATAAGTGTTATTCCTAATGATATTAGTGTTTATTATTTTGAAATAAGAAGCCTGTTGTTTCAAAATAATTTTGAAATAAGGGGCTTCTTGTGTGGATACTCACCTGTAGTGTAGACATGCCCATAGATGGCTGCCTTTACAACAGAGCACTGCTGAATTTTTCAGAATTAATTTCAAAGATGATATTAGGTCCATGCAATATATGAGAAGGTCATAACATCCATAAAATCATACACATGTAGGGCTGGGAAAGGAACCAAGAGGGCATTTAATCTAGTCCCCTGCACTGAGACAGGACCAAGTATATTGTTGTTCTGCTTAATTCTATTTTAGGAGAAAGATGATCCTTGGAATAATTTGGAAGTGTTGAAACCATAAAAGTCCATTTTAAAAGTTCTGCAGAATTTAGGAAGTCTCCTTCATTGTTTGTAATATTTTCATCCCATGGGCTTACTTATTATAATAATAATTTTAGAGAACAAAAATTATGTTAGGCATTTTACAAATTCAATTGAAAAGAATTTCCTGCCTCAACAAAATTACGGTCTAATTTTAATTGTGAGGAGTGAGAACAACAAATAGAAGGGAGGAAAGGGGGCATATGTTATCTCAAAAGGTATATTCCTTTTAATTTAAAGTTAATAAATTAATCACTCACTTCTTGTGAGCATATTCATTAATTTTATTAAAGTTACGCCAGGTATGAATTTGAGCAAAGAAGTCTAGGGTAAAGAGTATTAAAGAAAAAAACTAGCAAGAAGAAGTGAGAAGGAGCTGGGAAGGCTGCAAGTTCAAAATGAAACCACTTAAGCTCATTCGTCTTACACAATGGCATTATCATATACCATTATAAAAACACACTGTGATGGGGTGGGTAGACCCCGCACTATAATGGGAGGGGTGAAAACCCTCTGGGTGGAGGAAGTCCTGCCCCTACAAGCAGATGAGGCATGCTCCAAGTGCTGGGGCAGTATAAAAGCCAGGGAGCACTCAGTCTGGGCTGGCCAGTGAAGGGGAAGGTTCCCTAGTTGGAGCTCCGGCGCTGTTACAGCCCATGGTCCAGATAGAGAGAGCTGAAAGGCTGATAGGCAGAAACTGCTTAACCCCTATGGAGATCCAGGGAGAAACCACTGCTGGGGAACAGGCTACGTGGGACGACACCCCAATGGGACAGGTATGAAATGACGTAGAGAGGGTGCAGGAACTGCCCCTCCCATCCAGGTATTCTCGGAATGTTTTGGCAGGAGTCCCCGCTGAGAGAGAGAGGTAGGCAACTCCTACACTCATAGGGCCCTGGGTCAGGACTTGGTAGAGCAGGGTGGGTCCAGGTTCCCCTACTAGGGACAAAACCCTGACTTACTGACTATGGCCTTAACTGCCCTGCAACCAGGAGCACTTATTGACTCTGGTCATTAGGCCTTACTGCCCTACAACCAGGGGCACCTATTGACTCTGGCCATTAGGCATTACTGTCCTGCAAATAGGGGCACTTATTGACTCTGGAAATTAAGCCTTAGTACTCTGGGGTCAAGGACATCCATTGATTGTGACTAGGAGACCGTTAGCGCTGTGAAGCAGACTACCGGTGGACTGAGAGTCCTGCACAGAGCAAGGGAGTTATGGACTAGCAAGTGGGCTGGGAGTCCAGTGATCAATCAAGTGCTGTGACCACACGTCAGAACAGCCCTAGTCATGTGATGGGGTGGGCAGACCCCATCACATATGCCCACTAAGAAAACTAGTCAACTACCACTCTTTGACTAAACACTACGGCTGCGTCTAGACTGACATGATTTTGCGGAAATACTTTTAATGGAAAAGTTTTTCCGTTAAAAGTATTTCTGCAAAAGAGCATCTAGATTGGCACGGATGCTTTTGCGCAAAAGCATCCGTGGCAAGTATAGATGAGATTTTGCGCAAGAAAACTCTGACGGCCATTTTCGCCATCGGGGCTTTCTTACACAAAAAATTCCTTCCCTGTCTACACTGGCCCTCTTGCGCAAGAACACTTGTGCAAGAGGGCTTTTTCCTGAGTGGGAGCGTAAAAGTATTTGTGCAAGAAGCACTGATTTTGTACATTACAAAGTCAGTGCTCTTGTGCAAATTCAAGCGGCCAGTTTAGACAGCTTTAGACAGTTTAGACAGTTTAGACAAGTTTAAGATTGCCTTAATAATAAATTCAGGAAAAGCGCTACAAAAATAATATATTTGTCTATTTCTACCTCTTGAATATCATTTCTCACCACTTAAAATTATCAGACTGGCTTTTCCTCAAGAAAACCAATCTTTTACATTAAAGAAACCATCATGATTCTAGGTCTCATGCTCCCAGTGGGAAACAGGATAGAAGTATGCTAGTTCAAAGCTTTCTCAGGAAGTATTAATTCCCATATGATAACCAATAACCACTACTTGTTGATCAGGCGGTTCTATTTCCTAGAGCTGTCGAGACAGCTTATTCTTGACTGATGTAAGCAAAAACCTCCCATTTGGTGCTGAACCTGGGTTTCTAACACCAAAGCTCTGGTTCTATCTTATATACCGTAATGTCAAAGTAATGGATAGTCTTTGCTAATATCCCTACCTTCCAGCTGACCTCTGGTAAACTCAGTATGATTTACTGTGGTCCAAGTGCCTCCTGATATTCCAGGTTGCACAAGGACCAAAAATAACAATCTCTATGAGACAGCCACTTATCCTTCAAAAATATTACTCTGGGCATCTCTCTATTTAATCGTTTGGTAATCTGTGTATTTTAAGAAGAATTTGGAGAAAAAGCATGGCAAGTGTGTATTGACTGAATTAATCTAGTCAGTCATCTGAGTTCTTGACAGAGAAACTACCTTTCACACACTGTGCAGTCATTCCATTGATGAAAGTCAGACATCTTGGTAGGTGGAGCTAGCCTCAGTGCCCTTGCTAATGCAAACACTGCCAAGTGTTAATGTGGCCAATGATGACATGTGTTCAGGTACACCTAAATCTCTTGCCACTCCATCAACTATAGAATTGTAGGATTGGAAAGGACATTGAGAGGTCATCTAGACCAGTTATCAGTACTCATTAGGACTACGTATTATCTAGACCATCCCACCAGGGTGTGTGTGTGTGTGTATATATATATATATATATAAAAACGTGCTCTTACAAATCTCCCCATAATGGAGATTCCATAACCTTCCCGGGCAATTTATTCCAGTGCTTAACCACCTTGACAGGAGTTTTTCCTAATGTCTAACCTAAACTTTCCTTGCTGCAATGCAATACACTATGAGATGTTTGAATGGGATAAAGGGATTGTCCAACAGGGGCAATTAGGACCAATGGTCAGATGGGGGGTGAACCTGAAGGTGAGAGTAGAGAGGAGCTTGTAGTCAGGTTCCAAGCCATGGTTGATACCAAAGGTCAGAATCTGAGTCAGAAGGTCTGTGTCAGCAGGCAAAGTGCAAGTCAAGCCAAGGTCAAAGCCAGAAGTTCAGGAGTAGGGAGCAGAAATGATCATGGCAGCAACAGATGGCCTACATGGTTGCCTGGACACTTCCTGGAATGTCCCATTGGGTTTATCTGGGGGAAGCTAATCTACACCCATGAAGCTGCTGCTTGTCAGACCCTTTGAGTATGTCTACACTAGCTCGTTAGTTCGAGCTAGATAGGCAAATGAGGGCAACAGGAGTTGCAAATGAAGCCCAGGATTCTGCAGGGTAGCAGAATGGAGAGGCCAACATTCTAGCAGATTTACCAGACCTGGGTTCTAGACATGTGGGGTCTTACAGGGATAAGCCTGGACATCACTATTTGGTGTCTCCTGATATATATCCATAGAGAAAAAAAACCCCAGAGATGCTGCTCAGGGGGACCCAAATTTCTCTCATTTTTTGCAGAGAACTAGCATTGCTGGTTCTGAGTTTGTTCTAGGTCCAAGAGCCACCTATTAAAAAGAGTTTATTGTCTCATATTTTATCTTTGAACAGCTGATCAAGATGTGGAAAATGCCTCATTTCTCTAATACTGTGTCTTGGTGGAGAAAAAATACTCCTTTACCCGAGGATACCTTTGACTGCTTTTTCTACTCCCCATGTGAGACATGGGCTATGGCCAGAGAATGAAATTGCTGACCTCACAGTAGCATACCAAGGAACCTTTGACGCTGACTGTTTCATTAGTTTTTAAAGATTTACAAGTCTACACCTATTACTTAGAGAGCTCTAGATGACCAAAACAACCATATTAAAAGTCAGGTTGAATTGTGGAAGACAGGTCAAGTCTCAGCAAAAATCTCTTCCTGAAGAGCAACAGTAAATTCAAAAATGTAATTTATGAGAGCACTGAACAAGCCCATTGTCCAAATATGCATATAAAAATATTTTTCAAAGGCTACACAAGCACATGGGAAGCACATCAGGAAGCCTGCTGAAGAACCACTAGATGCTTAAGATGTTAAAGGAGCACCCAAGGAAGAAAATGTTATTGTGGAGATACTAAATGAATTCTTTCTATTGGTCTGCACAGTTGAGGACACCAGAGAGAGTCCCAAATCTGAGCCATTCTTTTTAGGTTACAAACCTGAGAAACTGTCACAGATTGAGGTGTTATTAGAGGTGGTTTTGGAACAAATTGATAAATTAAACAGTAATAAGTCACCGTGATCAGATGGCTTTTTCCTGAAGTTTTGAAGGAACTCCAATGTGAACTTGTAGAACTACTAAATGTGCTATGTTACCTATTATTTAAATCAGCTTCTGATAACTGGAGGATAGTTAATGCAACACACTTTTCAAAAGGGCACCAGACACAATCCTTGAAATTACAGGCAGTAAGCCTAATTTCAGTATCCAGCAAACTGACTGAAACTATAGTAAAGAACAGAATTACTAGGCACATAGATGAATATGATTTGTTATGGAAAGTAAATGTGGTTTTTGTAAAGGGAAATCATGCCTCACTAATCTACTAGAATTATTTTACAAGGTCAACAGGCATGTAGTCAAGGGTGTTCCAGTGGATAAAGCATGCTTACATTTTCAGAAAGCCTTTGACAAAGCCTCATAAAAAAAGTAATCTGTCATGCGCTAAGAAGAAAAGTCCTCTCATGGATCAATTACTGGTTAAAAGATACAAAGGGTAGGAATAAAAGGTCAGTTTTCTGAATGTAGAGAGAGGTAAATACTGGAGGCCCCAAGCAGTCTGTACTGGGACCAGTCCTATTTAACACATTCATAAATGAGCTGGAAAAGGGGATAAACAGGCAGGTGGCAAAATCAGCAAAGGATACAAAACTACTCAAGGCAGTTAAGTCCAAAACAGATGGTAAAGAGCTACAAAGAGATCTTACAAAATTGCATGACTGGGCAACAAAATGGAAGATGAAATTCAATGTTGATAATTGCAAAATAATGCACATTTGAAAGCATAATCCCAACTATATAGATAAAATGATGGGGTCTAAATTAGCTGTTACCAGTCAAGAAAGATCTTCGAGTCATTGTGGCTAGATCTCTGAAAATATCCACTCAATGTGCAGCAGAAATATATTTAAAAAGCTAACAATCAGTGTGTCTAGACTGCATCCCTCTGTCGACAGAGAGATGTAGATTAGGCACATCGAAATTTTTAATGAAGCAGGGATTTAAATATCCCATGCCTCATTAGCATAAACATGGCTGCCGCTTTTTTCAAAACTGAGTTTTTTCGAAAAAATGGCAGTCTAGACGTGGATCTGTCAAAAATAAAGCCTTTTTTGACAGATCCTGTAAACCTAATTTTTTGAGGAATACAGTATCTGTCACAAAGGGCTTTATTTTCAAAAGATGTGCATCTAGGCTGCGATTTAAAAAAAAAAAACCTCCATTTTGAAAAAAAAGCGATGGCCATGTTTATGCTAATGAGGCATGGGATATTTAAATCCCTGCTTCATTAGCAATTTTGATGTGCTTGATTTGCATCCCTCTGTCAACAGAGGGCTGCAGTCTAGACTAGCTGATGTTGGGAATCATTAGGAAAGGGATAGATAATAAGACAGAAAATATATACTGCCTGCAGATCTGGTCATTACATCCAAAAAGATATATTGGAATTGGAAAAGGTATAAAAAAGGGAAACAAAATTATTAGGGATATAGAACAGCTTCCATATGAGGAGAGATTAAAAAGACTTTTGAGTTTAGAAAAGAGATGATAAACAAACAAATGTGACCGGTGCACTGAAAGTAAATAAGGATGTGTTCTTTATTAAAATAATTAAAAAAAGGAAGTTGACATGTGGAACTCTTTGCAAGACTATAACAAGATTTAAAAAAGATCTTGCCAAGTTCATGGTGAGAAGGATCCATAAATGGTTATTATCCAGAATGGGCAGGAATATACTGTAAAACCATGCAAAACAAGAGCCCTATAGCAAGTTTGGCACTAAATGCAACTTTCCAGCATCTTTCCATTGAAGGGAGACTTTGGGCATTTTACTTGTGATAGCTCTGATCACCTTGATATATGGCTATTCTCAACATTATTGGTTGAGATTTTGGAAAAACACACCCTGTAGTCCCAGAATTTCCTCTTGCCCTTAAGAATGCTCCTGGATGATATATAGCGAAAAATCTAATTCCTCAGAGCAAAATCAATGACATCAGCAAAAGAAGGAAGGTAGACCTGCCTTGGCCTGGTCTACACTAGGGGCAAGTTTAAATTAAGATACATTAATTGCGTAGCTTAAGTCAAAGAATTTGAACTCGAATTTTGGCACCGTCCACACTACAGGAAGTCAAAGGGGACACACTCTCCCTTCCACTTCCCTTACTCCTTGTAGAAGCATGACTACCGGCATCGAAGGGAGTACCCTCTCAGTTTGAATTAGCATGAATTCGCTAGACCTGCTAATTTGAATCCTGGAAGATCAACTGCAGCTGCTTCAATCTTATGTGTAGTGTAGACATGACCCTAGTGTCTAGATTCTCATATGGGCTTTAGTAATCACATGCATATAAAAACGCTTCCCCTGCATCAAGGGTAACTTAGATGTAATATAAAGACAGTACTGCAATAGTAAATTTTGCTTCTTGCTTTTTTAGTTGGAATCAACCAGTGCTACTTGACAGTTGTGTTCTAACTCTATAGGTTAGTAGAGCATATATTCTGCTTTTAGGGTAATTGGTTGACCAAAGACAGCTGGCCTAAAATCAGCTGTATTGCCATAGAGATGGCAGAGGTACAGCACTGGAATTCAAAATAAACTGCACAAAGTACCATTTTGCCCCTTGCAGACCAACGGAGTACAAGGGAGCCCAGATGGATACAATTCATAGCCTTCCTGACCAAGGACAGGATCCAGGGAACCATAATAGACCATAGATGGTCTATCAGGGATGGTCTAGATGGTACTGGGTCCTGCCATGAGCAGGGCCGGCCCAACCCATTGGTGCGCTCTGGGCCCCGGGAGCGCGGCGCTGCCCCCGGGAGTGCAGCGCATGCGCGGCCCCGCCCTCGGGAGCCCAGGCCCCCGGGTGCCCAGTGCATGCGCAGCCTCACCCTGGGCACCTGGCACATGCGCAGTCCCTCCTCCGCCTGGTCCGGCAGTCCCGTGCAGCGCCCCCTACAATGCGGTGCCTTGGACAGTAGCCTGGTCAGCCCATAGCTTGGGCCGACTCTGGCCATGAGGGCAGGGGACTGGATTCAATGACTTCTCGAGGTCCCTTCCAGTTCTAGTGTTCTATGATTCTATGATAATGCTAGCAATTTTTTTTCCAGTGTCAGCGTGATTTCTTGGCCCATGCTATCAATTCTGAATCCCACAAATATAAATTGTGTTGCTAGTCCCCATAGCAAGTCTCCACACAAAACCACTCCAGTAGACGATACTTCTCAACAAAAGCAAATATCACAAGTTCACTCACATCACCTGTATATAAGGGGCAGCACATGGAGCCACTGCTGTACATGCCAGCTGCTTTCAGAGATGGTGCAGGGCCAGGGCTGGGTAAGGGATGGTCATAAGCCAGAGAAAATGTTCAACAGTAATTATAAATGTCAACTGTATAAGCTGTAGTTACCATGGATGGGGATGGGAAGCCCACACAGAAGTTCACACTCAGGATATTTATTATCTTAGAAACAATAGGTGCACACACATGTTCTGGAGACAAGTGAAGTCCTGAATGTGTCTAGAACTTACAAAGATCTGATTTTCTAAATCTTATCTTCTTGGTTCAAAGTGCAACTATGCCTCCACACTTTCTATAAAATAGGAGGTAGACACCGGGTTGCTTCTCTTGTAACAGAAAGTTTGCAGGTGTGGCTATTTCACACAATACTGTCTATCACTACTTGCCTAACAGGAAAGGGGAATATGTCAGCAGAAACACTGCAGTGATTAGTTAGCTTATCCTCTCCTAGCTTACGGGTCTTCATCCTTAATAGTCTGCTATGATATGGGGCCTCAGGGGCTTGATGTCAGTCTTCTGGGAAGTCTACCATAAAGGCTTGTAAATGTAAGTTGAAACGGTCTGCAGTGATAAGCAAACACAACCACATTGATCCTTTTAAATGCTTCCCTCAAAAATTACCTGACTACCCTTTGAGTCCATTTCCATTCACTTGGTTGCTATTTTGACCAATTAGATACTCAATGAAGGTAGAGCAATCACAGCCGGCTCACACAGTGCTTGAGAGATTTCCACTATCACAAATCCCAGTAAAAAGTAAATTTTCTCATGATAATAATGTCAATTCATGGAGTGAGTAAACTTCAGGCTCTAGAGACTGATCCACCAAATACCATGTTAAAGTGGCAACAGAAAAAATCATTTTGTATTCCATCCAAAAGTGGTAGTGGTGGATCCTGTCTCTAACAAACTGCTCATACTGACTATATTTTCCTTATGTTGTGATTTCTGCCTCCACAAATTTTATGTTAAGAAGTCCTTAATGTGAAGTAAATGCCTTACAAAATTGACCCAAATTTTGTTTAATTTGACACCAATTTATTAGACCGTCACAAAAAAGAACTGTGTCTAAATGACTGTTTGACTGGTTGCATTCTCTTACTGAATAACAGTAAGATATAGCATATTTTCACATAGAGGGTTATGTTACAGGCATGCTATCCTAGGCAGATTGATGACAGTAGCCTGCCTCAAGTTGGAGACGTCCATATCTTCTTCCTTGCACATTTTTACAAAATGATATTCTTCAATTTCCACTGGTTCAGCCACTGAATGATGAATAATGTATTCCTCAAATAGGGGTGCTCCAACATAGCTGGCCTTCAGAGTTTACTTCTTTTCATGATGTTTCTCAGTTAAGTACACAGATTTTGAAAGTTTATTTTTTTTCCAGGAGGCCACACACCTTTTAATGCTCTGTTTATTTATGTTTCTTTAGTGCGGCTGTGATTATATCATCCCAGCCATTTAATAAATTCCTCTTGATTAATAAATTATATTGGCTTATTTAGTGCACTGCCTATTGTGTTGTTTATTAAAATGTTATTTGAGACATCCTTTAGCCTGCTCAGGCTTCAAGATTAGGAATCCTGTCATGATCGTATCTTTGAGGAAGGGAAAATATCTGTAATTATGCCTCTTTGAAGCTATCTAACATGATTCTTACTCACCATCAAGCCTCACTGTTTGGGGGTGGTTGTGGGAGGGGGTATATCCATAGAAATGTATTGTATACATAGGAAAAACCTGTGGATTCATAGATGTATGATATAAAACAGAATGTTGGAGAAATGAGAACATGAGTATTTACCCCCACAATGCTCTTGGATCCATCAGATAAAAAGAAGAGAGCCACCCTGAGCAGCCATACCTACTTCTACTAGTACCTGCAGGAAAGTCAATAACATCTCATCAACAAAATCAAAAGTAACAGACAGAGCTAACAATAATAAGGAGTCCGGTGGCACCTTAAAGACTAACAATTTTATCAATATCAGTTCAGACACAGGATTTTCATCTATTTCCAAGACATCATCCACTAATGCAACTAATACATTCCCCAGTACTGAAGCCTCTATTCAGTCTGATAAGGAAAAAAAGGAAATCAAAGGATCTGAACATTGAGAGTACTTTGTCTATAATCTTTTTAATAATTATATGTAAAACTGGGCAGTTAAATATCGGATCCTAGTTAATCAACTTGTCATTCTCAATGAAGCGCTGACAATCTCCACCAGAAATACACTTATCTCTTCCTCAATGGTTGTCACTAGCCAGGTAGGATATGGGTTAGAGTTGTGGAATGAAGTTCAGCAGTGAGTTACATTAACTGAAACTCAAGAAAAGATACTGTTAGCCCTGACCTTCAAAATATTGCCCTTGCAAGGCAGTTCCGTTTGAATATAAATGATTTACACATGATCATGCATACACACATATATCAGTATGTGTACTTGTCCATCTTTAGGATACACAATATATTTTTAAAATAACTCTTTTTATGGGCCACTTTTATAATTATTTTCTCTGTGTGTGAGGGGGGGAGGAGGGAGGAGGTGTTATTGCTTCTTTAACAATTGAGAGCAGGAAAAAAATGTTCTAAGAACTGATCTCTTTTAAGCTCTTGATACCTGAAGAATAATGCAGGATTCTCACACTGAACTGTTACTACTTAAGAAAGCCCCCAAACCTTTAAAACTGAAAGACTTCCACCCTGTCTCACTCTAAAAACATAATACAAAGGAGTGATCATAATGTGAGAAGGTATCTTCAAAGAAAAGGAATTATTGATAAGAAACTTTATCTTATTTTCAACTACTTCCCCACCTCATAATATAGAACGTATCTGGCAATCCTACAATAAGATTTTTTTTAAAGGAAGAGAGAAAGGAGATAGATGTGGTGCTTTTTTTCAACTGCCAATCTATGTTCTAAAACATATAAGGCAATGATATAATTTTCCTACACAGTGGAGTGGAATGAGTAGGAGATTAAGGAGATAAATGATGTGACAGATTGTAAAGGAGCATGAACGATGCTCAGGTGAAATTTGGGTTTGATATTAAGAAAAGCTTTCTAACTATAAAGACAATTAATTATAGGAACGGGCACTTTTTAAAAACAGATTAGACAAACACTTGTCAAAGATAATCTAGATATACTTGGTATACTTGCCTAAGAATGAGGGTATGAACTACGTGATATCTTGAGATCCCTCTTGCTCCTAACCCTGGAAAACCACGTCCAGTCCACAGGCCCCTAATTGCCCATCTCTGATTTAGACCATGCCTGGCAGATGTTTGTCTAACCTGCTCTTAAAAATCTCCAGTGATGCAGATTCCACAGTCTACCGAGACAATTTATTCCAGTGTTTAACTACCCTGATAGGAAGTTTTTTCTAATGTCCAATCTAAATCTTCCTTGCTGCAATTTAAGCCCATTGCTTTTTGTCCTATCAGTTGTTAAGGAGAATAATTTTTCTCCCACCTCCTTGTAACAAGCTTTTAAGTACTCGAAAGCAATTACCATGTCCCCTTTAAGTCTTCTCTTTTTCAGACTAAACAAACCCTGTGTTTTCAATCTTCCCTCATAGGTTGTGTTTTCTAGACCTTTAATAATTTTTGTTGCTCTTCTCTGGACATTCTCCAATTTGTCCACATCTTTTCTGAAAAGTGGTGTGCCCAAATTGGACACAGTACTTCAGTTGAGACTTAATCATCACAGAATAGAGCAGAAATGTCAAACACTGACAACTCTCCTCCAGCATCACTAGCTCTGATCATTCGGAAGAGCTAAACTGATTTTCAGGAAGGTTTCCACAGAAATTTATTTCTGTGCTGAGATCAAACTTGGAAAAATTCAACCCTAAAGGTATTTTTGGGAAAGGTCAAAGCAATTAGAAATAGGGGTGTAAAATGGTAGTATCATAAACTATAATCATGTTATTGGGACACTCAAATTAGCACTCTATTTAATTATTAGTCACAGTGAAATGATTAAATGGTAGCAAGGAGGGAAATACAGTATCCATAATAAAGGGCAGAGGGGAGGAACCAGTGCTCCACCCCTTCCAGGTTGAAGAAAGATTATCCTAAGGAAACAGAAATATATAATGTATTATTAATTTAGTATCTGTAATGAAAGAAACACTTGAAGTTGGGCTTTATAGCTTGCCTGTGATACTGTCGATTTTCTTTTTAGTCTAGAGTGGTCTTGAAATATAAGCTGTTGAAGCCTCAACATCATTTCCCTGGTAAGGGAATCTACAAAATATCTATTGAATTTTATGAATATATTTAAGACATTACTGTTATTTGATTTTACATATTGAGAAATTGGACTGGAAATTTGAAATACTGTAAATGTTAAAGCCATCAGCCAGAAAGGTGACTAAGACATGCAAAACTGAAAGTGCAATGTGGTTAATTTTAAAAAATTGTTTTCTGTCTGCTACTACTTTGCTAATGCAGAAATCAAGCACGGCATGACATGCTTTATTAATTAAAGCTACATACAAACACATGCGTTATTATTTACCTATAACAATTATTTAATATGACACAGCAACGTGTATTTGATTTTCTATATTTAAAGTAGCATACAAATTCAGAACTAGTGCAAGAACATTAAGTTATAAGAACTAATAAAAAAGCTTAAAATAAAAGCAATGGGTATATTCAAATCTTAGTTTGCAAGTAGTTATTAACATTAATCTACTTGTATTGAGATGTGAATATAACCCTAACTCTATGGTTTAGATTTAAATTCTTTACTTTGCCTTCCAGCATCTGCGGAGAGTCGGGTTTTTTTGAAGTTCATTATTGTGAAGTATTAAACACTTCTCAGAATATAATGCAACAACCCAGTTCTATTTCAGATGTTCTTATTCTGGCAAAATTCATTCCTGTGCACAGGGCAATGGAGCATGTAAACCCTATATTTGCTTAAATGTCTCATAGGCCTTGTGCTGGCCCGCTGCACAAAGAAAATTTCTTATTTGCAACAGAGAATCACAAAGTTAAGCTGTAACCAGATCATATCAAAATATCAGCAAACAGTGAAATAAGTACAGCATTTAGCACCGATACAACAAATTGGATTAATTAGGATTTTACTGATTTGGTAAAAGGTTGAAAAAGCCCTTTTTTATTTAATTTTTCACACTAAAATAGAAAAAAAGGCCATTTCTAAAAAGAGGATCATAGTCTAACTAGGTTTCTGATGTCATATTTTTCTTTTAATTGGTATAGTTTCATTGAAGTCAATAGGACCAAACCAATTTACACCAGTTCAGAATCTGGCTTCTAATTTTTGAGAATTGAATAGTCTCTTATTTATAGGGACTCTCTGGAATATATTTCATTTCTTTCCAAGAAATACTCTACATCTTTTTGAAAGTGGTTAAAAAATCTGAAAATTAAAAATACACTTGCTGAATCAAAATCAGCCAGTTTCGCCACAGCTCATTGTATGTATAAGCAGTGCAAGAAAGCAAAGAGGTTTAATTTCTCCCCCCAGATTTACTATTTCCTTCAAGGAGACAAAAGAAACCCTGCAGTACTTAACCAGCACTTAGCCTATAAGATTTTACTGATTTATCAATTCACACATTTATAATTTTAAGAACATTGTAAAATTGATACATCATCATCTAAAACTGAAATTATGAACCTAATCCTGTTTTAATTAATAGTTTTTGCTTGTGTAGTCTGAAGTAAAGACATGTAACATGACCAATACTATTTGAGGAACTCAGTTCTAACAGTCTGAATTTGATTTCATGATACCAGTGTAGAGTTACATCTAAATACTGGTTAGACAGTACATTGTAAACTATTTCACTGGGTTAGATCTGATTTTGACATTATCAGAAAGCTGCTTCCTCTTATGATTCTGGTAAATGGGAAAATATTTTTGTAAATAGATTTCAATGATGTACGCATTGGGCTAGTTTATATTCAGCAGCTGTAAGGAACAGAAAACAGTAGCCAAAGGAAACGCTAAGTATAAAGAGACCATTTCTCATGGGTGATTGAGAACAGCGATTCTAACTTACTCAAAATAGTAGCCAAATATAATGTGCATGTAGTACTAAATACATGGATTCTTCCTGGAATCAGCAGAATAGTTATTTTACAATAAATGATTATCTCATCAAGAAAAATAATCCAGAAAAATAATTCATAATTATTAATAATTCATAATTTTTCTTATGTGACCATCAGCCACTGACCGAAATAGATGTAAAACCACTGATAGGGCTAAATTCAACCCTGGTGTAATCGAGAAAACTTCAACAAAGATACAACAAACCTGAATTTGGACCTTTATTTTTAGCAAAAATACAAAGATCTGAATCTGTAACAAGGAAAGAACTTTTTTAAACTGGTGCTGAATCAGTTTCTTGCAGAAACCTTGTGGATCAGGACAAAATTGTACAAAATCCACTCATACATAACTCATTTTTAGAAAAACTTTTAAAGTTAATATATTTATTTCTCTGATTATTTCTGTATCCTTAAAGAAAAACTCCTGAGATTTGCTAGAAAGTAAAGTAACAGGAATGAATGAAACTAATGTATGATATTGCATATGAATTTAAGTGAGCTCATAAAGCCTTTTGCTTATCTGTAAACTACTCAGTAGGAAAGAGGATAGTACAGCCTTTCTGCATGAATTTGTCATTCCTTATTCTGCATGCACTGTTTCTTTTTTATGCATGCACAATTTTAGGTTCTTTCATTTTGTCTTACCCTCATTCCTTCAAATCGCGACAAGGCTCTCAGAGGCCTCAAAGCTCTTAGTGTCCTAAGGGACTTAATGGCACCAAGTTCCGAGTAACCTAAGGCATTCGCTGTTAAGCTAACCAAGGACACCTGCACAAAAAATAAAAAAGTAATAATTACTTTTGTATATACCACTACATATACCATAGATGTGAGTTACAGCATTCCCAAGAAGAATCTAAGTTAGAGCACTTCAGAAATACTTTTGTAGCCTGGAGAAAATCTTTTAAATAAAGGAAAGTAAGAGAAAAAAGGAGCAGCATAAAATAATTAAAAGAGAATTGGGGAAATGCCATAAGATATCTATTAATAAACACTGGCTGAAACAAGAAAACATAAATGCTTTCTAGTCTCATATTTTTATGATGATACACTAAGATTTGAAGGAAAACAAAAATCCTCACAAATGTTCATGTGTGCACGCTCGCGCACACACCCGCGCGCGCAGTAAGCTCACAAATCTTGGTGATGTGGTGCCTCTGCCTCCACCATAAGTACTCCCATTGGTCCCCTACCTCAGTCTAAAATTATGGACTTTAAAGCCTCCTTTCTAGAGAAGAGGATGAATTTGTGGGAGGGTCTAAAACTATTTTCTAAGGATTCGTAACTACCATATGGACTGAGACCTTCGGTTCTCTGTTTCAACTCTTACACAAAGACTGAGGAGGTTGCCCAAATCAACAACCAGGTCAGTTTCCACAGGATAAAGTTTTGGATGAACATTTGAACTCTCCTTGGAAATCTATCTGTAGATGGTCTGATCTTTTTCATGCATCTGCAGCATCAAAAACAAACTTTTCATCACACACAGCTGCTGATTGTGAACAATGTATAAGGCTAGGAAAGGTTACTGGTAAATGTTCATGGACATTTTTTAAATCAAAGAATCTTAATTGATTACAAGGGTCATGCCGAGGGCCTACGGCAGCTATGGCAAAAATTTAAATATATTTGCTGAACCATTTGTGTGTTTTCAGTAGCTACAAACTGGGCTTGATCTCTCCTCCTGCACATAATCAGTGCAGTGGTTCTGAGGCAGGAGTTTTGGGAAGTGGTACTGAAATAGTATTTTATTCCTTTGTCCCCGTCTGCCATATGACTGCCAGCCACATGTCCTGTGAGCCTGTGTTCATAGATCTAGATCAGTGATGGGCAACTTATGACCTGACGGCTGCATGCAACCCATCAGGGGTCTATGTGTAGCCAATGAGACATTTTGTAACCATCACTGATTCAGAGGGTTTCCAGATTCTGCTGGTTTTCATTCAAAAAAAATGTTTTTCCTACCAGCATTACAAAAGTGACATGAATGTAAAGCAAAGGCACGCAAAGCGAGGTGCACGCTGGTTGCATACAATATTGTGAATGTTGAGAGCTCCCCGTACATCCAAAATGCTGCTATGTTTCAGTCAGCACACCCTGAAATTTCTAGGTACGCAAGCGCAGTTAGCAAAACTACCCTGTCTCGGGAGACCATCATGGTTGAAACAGTCATGCAGACCACTGAGATGAAGGAGGGCTCATGTGGTCCACTCACTAGCCTAGGTTGTCCCTCGCTGGTCTAGCTAATTCATTGTTTCCCGAATAAAACCTCCTTATTCTCTGAAGATGAACATGATGAACAATCAACACATTATCTTCTTTCTCTGAGCAACAGTCAACATAATCTGACATGAAGTCACTATAATCTACAACACTATCATCACAAATTATTTTAACAAATTAGAAATAGAATACTGTGCCTATTTGTTCACCATCTTGAATTGCACAGAACAAAAAAATCCCTTTAAGTGTACCCTTAACCTGAAGTGTTTGGTGCACAATAACTAGACAAAAAGTCTTTTTATGAGTGTTAAGCAAAAGTACTCCGCATCAGCCCACTCTGCTGAGAATATCTAACAAACCCAGATTTGAAGGGGACCAACATCATTGGGGTACCTACTATTTTAGGATGATTGTGTGCAGCAACCATGGTCCCTACAAAGCATTGTCAGTTAACATAAGCAAGATCCTAAAACAGCCTAGTTGGATGGCCTCTAGTTCATAAGTTATCATAACATAAGCTCATGGGGTACAACCTTACACCACAAATGCATTATGAGATAGAATATGCAAAGTACATTCATGTATAACAGTAGTTCTCAAACTTTTTGGCCGGTGGCCCATCTGGCTAAATGCAAACCTTCCCGCACAACAACAGCTGCTAATGGAAACTCATTGTTAATTATATAATTACATCTGAACCATTTTGCTAGTGCTGCAGCTGAGGAGAATGGTTTAATTTAACACGTAAGAAAGGAAATATTAATTTAAATTATTAAACAGATTAAATGCTTTAACTTACTCATGTTAGTTTACTAAATTTCATTTTAAATAAAGTAAAATATTAATTAAGTCCAACACAAAAGGTTTCAATATTTTCTTCATTTATGAAAGGGGCGTGGAACCTTTTTTGGGTTGGAGCTGTTGACCCACAGAGAAATCAGTTGGGGACCACAAAAGTGAAAAGCAAAAAAACCCCTCCAAAAACACACAACCCTCAATGATGTGGTCCCAAAATGAGACACCTCATTTCTTGGCACTTCAGCCCCATGGGGGATAGGGAAGGACAGGGAGGACTAAGGTTCAGGAAATCCCGTAGACCAGATGAACTCTTCTGGGGTTCTGGGGTTAGTGGATTTTGTGGGGCATCTGGGGTCTGGACAAAAATGAGGGTTTCAGTATGTAGGACAAGGCTGCCAGCAAATGAGTTAGGGATGGGAGGTAGGGTGCAGGAGGGGGTGGGGCTTACTGAAGTTGCTGCACCTGAACTACAGGTGTAGTCTTTGTTCTCTGCATGCTGATAGCTACATGCTGGTGCTTGGGCCATCCAGATATTGGATGTTTTATATTTTTAGGAAAGTATGTAAACATCTTTTCTGTTTTGTTCCACTGAAATCAATGTAAAAACTCCCATTTACTTCAATGGAGCTAGGATTTCACACACAATGATCATAATCAACTTTACTAAAAATATAACATGTCATGAAGCTGGGCAGGGGGCTAAAATCTTTCCTTCTACACTGCAGTGATAAGGCTTCAGTGTTCTCAAGGATCTCATTTTATTCTGAGTAAGGAATGCCTCAAGAAGGCTTTCATTTTTCTATAGCACTAATTAAGGATTTTGGACAAATTCAAGAGGAGATCTAGGATTTCACCATCTATTACACTATCCTTTCATATGTTGTAACTGCATGTCCAACCCAATTAGCAGCTGTGCACATCCTAAGCAAATATTTCATACACCTTGGAATTTGGTGGATGTGCTATCCTCCTCCAAAGTTTTTGATGTTATTTAATGGTAGGAAACTAACGTGTGTTAAAGACTATTTCAGACTGCAGTTTCCTTTCTTCTGTGATGTATATACATTAAAAATGACTGAATCATTAGTCTGCACTCAGAATAAATGGATGCTGTTATGTGGTCATGTAATAGCAACTATATCAAATAAAAGTTGAAATATTATTAAAATATTAATAACAATAAATGCACATGCTAACAAATCAACTTGCACATCATCAGAAAGACAGAAGCAAAATAGAACTAAATAATAAGAACTGGTTACACACCTAACCTTACATTAGCTGTGGCACTTCAAGGCATGTTGTCCATATATACGATACTCTACTTGTACTTGTATCAGAGGGGTAGCCGTGTTAGTCTGAATCTGCAAAAGCGGTGAGGAGTCCTGTGGCACCTTATAGACTAACTGAAGTGTTGGAGCATAAGCTTTCATGGGCAAAGACCCCTTTCCTTGTGTTTGAGATAAGAATCTTTTGCCCAGCAGTGTCTTGGGCCTGCACATGCATTTTGAGTTTCTTAATGCTCTTTGTTGAGGGCTTAAAGGGGAAACAACCCCAACCACTATTCTGTTCCATCACCAGCACATAATTCAGAGGATAAAGGACTCATGGTAGTATGGAAGGCAAATTGTCATGGAATACATATTGACAACACATCTCAAAGAACCACAGTTAGTGTAAGGTAAGCAACTTTCTTTTTTCTTTGAGTGCTTGTGGCTATATATGCCACTATTGGTGACTCACGAGCAATGATGAAATATAAAGAAGGATACAATGAGGGATCTAAACTAGATAAATTATAACAGGATTTAAGGCAAGTAGACATCATTTAGAAGGATTCTAGGTTGATAAAGCCTGGACCTTCAGTCTGTCTACAAATGTAGCAAAGAGTCGTGGGGAAAACTCTAAATGGCTTGGCTCTATGCAGTTGGAATGATAATGACCTGGATAACATCCCTTATTAGAATGTGGTTTCAGGAAGAAAATTGGTAAATGGATCATTTGTTTAATGCAAAAAACTGTTACTAGTGTAAATAAGTAATGGGATGGAACCTAAAGGTAACCTTGTCACTACTGAATACTGGAGATGAAGGGACTGCTGTAAGAATTCATATTTCTCCTATTCGTTGGGGTGATGTAATTGCAATTAAGAAAGCTGTCTTCTGAGAAAAATCTAATAGGGAGCAAGTTGCCACACACACTCAAAGGCAGCCTGTCAGGATGACATTAATATCCCAGAAAGGAGGAGGTTCCCTATGTGAGGGAGAAAAATATATAGAAAGTCTTTTGGAAATCTGGTTACAGATGGGTGTCAGAAGACTGTAGTTCTGGATGGGAGGGAGACATGCAGAGATGTCTGGCAAGGGTACTGAAACAGAAACCCCAGAAAGTCCTCCTCTTCAAAGACAGCAAATGTTCAGAATAGTTGGGATCTTGGAATCTGTAGGGGATAACTGAGATTGTTCAGCCCAAATAATAAATCTCTTCCAGTTGGCAGTTTACATTACAGGCAGTCCCCAGGTTACGTACAAGATAGGGACTGTAGGTTTGTTCTTAAGTTGAATCTGTATGTAAGTCCGAACTGGCGTCCAGATTCAGCCGCTGCTGAAACTGACCGCCAGTTCTGACTTACATACAGATTCAACTTAAGAACCCCAAGCGTCCCCAAGTCAGCTGCTGCTGAAACTGATCAGTGGCTGATTCCAGGAAGCCTGGGGGACCGTCTCCAGCAGACCAGGGGCACCGGGAGAAAAGCCTCAAAGGGGCGGGAACCCGCCACGGCTGCGGCTTTGCTCCCGGTGCCCCTGGTCTGCTGGAGACGGTCCCCAGCAGACCAGGGGCACCGGGAGCAGCTTTTCTCGCCCCGGAGGTCGAGGTGGCAGGACTGCTGCCTGCGAGCTCCGGGGCGAGAAAGCCCCCGTTCGTAAGTGCGGATCCGAGGTAAGTCAGATCCGCGTAAGTCAGGGACTGCCTGTATTATGGTAGAATTTACTTTGGATCAGGATAATTTGGACATCAGAGGAACATGATTCTCTGCATCTGACAACTAACCAGTAACCAGGCTATGAGATGAGTGAGAACAGATCCTAATGGAGAACACTCCTGAGATATTAAAATCCAACAGGAGAAATAAGAGTTTTTGTGGAAGAAACAATTCATCTTTCAGTGTCATTTTCAGTTGTTTCTTTCATTAGCTGCTATAACTACCAGTGAGCCAGATAGTGGATGAATGCACAGGTTACTCAAAGCTGGTGGATTGGACCTGATATTTATTTCCTGTCTCCTTAAATGTCACTGTTACCGATGCTTGTGTTGGCCATCTAAGCTTTATTGGGTCTAATAAAGCTTCATTAATAGGTACTGCCTGACAACCATATAGAAAAATATGCA
The DNA here is from genome assembly GCF_049634645.1 of Pelodiscus sinensis. NCBI lineage: Eukaryota > Metazoa > Chordata > Testudines > Trionychidae > Pelodiscus > Pelodiscus sinensis. The sequence continues at coordinate 37,437,937 of NC_134717.1, forward strand.
ATATGTTAAATGTCTTTGGGAACTCTCCTCTACTATCATCACTGGAATTTCTGAGAAATAGTTATTCAGCTGAGTATCTCCTGAATGTTTCTTTAATCATCTGAGTGACATGGTACCAACAGAATCAATGCCTTGTCCAGGGATAAAGAGGCTATAGCACAGGGGCAGGCAATAAAATGGCAGCAGTTCCCTAGGGTTAGCCTCTGGTGGGCCTCAACTGCTATATTTACCTGAACCTCTGCAGGTACAGGTGACTGCAGCTCCTACTGGCTGTGGATTGCTGTTCCAGGTCAGTGGGAGCTGCGAGAAGTGGCTTCCTGCAACTCCCATTGGCTGGGAACTTACAATGCTTGGATGGTGCCTTTTTCACACCCTTGAAAGGTGCAAATTACATTGACTTAAGTGATAATGTAGTCCAACTCTTAGGGTGCATGCACAGTTCCAAATGACATTACTGGCCAGCTGATTCTGATCTTGGCCACATGGAACACACATGTACTGAGAGTGGAATACATCTGGACAGCATTTGAAGAACTACAAAATTCTGGACAAATCTTTAGTTCTTATGAGACTTTTCAAGAATTTTTGCCTACACTATTTTGCTTGTTAAATATACATTCTTTTGGCATGACCAATATCAAGTGTATAAATATTATGTTAATGAGTTTCATAAAAAGAAGAAAATTAAAGAAATATAAAAGACATAAAAGAACACTTAGAAAATATATCACGTACGTCAACAATTAGGAAGTCCAGCCAGCACCAAGCATTAGTGAAGTATGTTTGATAGCCGTATGCCACCCACTTCAGCAGCATTTCCAGAATAAAGATATAAGTGAAGACCTTGTCAGCATATTCCAGCATTGTCTTGATAGTCTTCCGCTGCTCTATATATATGTCTTCAAAAGCCTAGAAACAAAAATGTTCAAATTTGGTTAATGTTCAGTAATATTATATGTGTAGTTTAGGCTAAGAAAATGAATAACAAATATTCTATCTCCAAATACAATGTTGGGAGACCAGAGTTTTCTCCTACTTTTCCTTTTCACATAAAAACAGGTCTGTGTACTGAATTAATTGTGGAAGTCTATTTGTCCATACGGAAGTCATATAGAAGGCAGCCTTACTATAAGATATTATTTGTATCTGTTGATTGATTTATCTATGGTATTTTTATGGCCCTGATTAATATAATGTCTGACTGCCCTGAAGTCATTAAAGGTTTTATCTTCACAATACCCCTATGAGGTAGAGAAGTATTCATTATCCCCATTTTCCAGAGGGGTAACAAAAACACAAAAGACTTAGGGCTAGATTTTAAAAGATTCAGGCCAGATCTATACACTACACAAGAAAGTTGACCTATGAGAATAGTGTAGCTGAAGGGGATGTATCTTAAACGGAATTTCTGGGACATCTCCACTGTGGGAGGTTTCTTCCATAGATTTCCTTTGCTCCTTGCAACCATGTGGAGTACCGGGGTTGATGGGGGCATTATTAGTGGTCAGTATACTAGATCCGCTAAATCAAACCCTGGAAGATTGATCTCTAGAGTGTCAATCTTGGGGTAAAGTATAGAACTGCCCTAAGAGGAGGAGGGATAGCTCAGTAGTATGAGCATTGGTCTGTTAAACCCAGGGTTGTGAGCCCAATCCTTGGGGAGGCCATTTAGGGATTTGGGGCAAAAATTTGTTAGGGATGGTACTTGGTCCTGCTGTGAAGGCAGGGGACTGGACTCAACGACCTTTCAAGGTCTGTTCTAGGAGATAGGTGATCTCCATTAATTTTAATTTTTTAATTTTAACACATGTAGTGGGGTTTTTCAAAAGCACTATAAGCAACTAATGCACATGGATGTTAGACAAGTCTGGATTCCAGGATCCTGCAAGGTAGAAGTCTAGCCTCGAGTCTACTGCTATGTAGATATATTCTAAGTGATTTGGCTATAATCATAAAGAACGTTGAATTTAACCCAGGTCTCCTATGTCCCTGACTAATACCCTGAACCCTGCAAATGAATTACTTAGGTGCTTTGTGAGTGTTTCACACTTCAGTAAGTTTCATAAGCACAAGGTGATGGTTCCATGTAAACTTGTGATTCTTTTTCCAAACAAGTGATGAGAATTCACCCTAGTCAGTCATCCTACCACATGCTCTTCTCTTTTATGTTCTTCCCAGTGATTTCCTTCCTCCATTCCGTAGGAAGAGCTCAGTGAAGTAAATAGGAGCCTTTTTATTGACTTCATTGTGCGTTGAACTAAACCCTACAGGCACAAATACCACTTTTTATAGTGTTTACTATAAAATTGTTTAGTGAATTATTATATTGATATCAAATAAAGCAAAAGCTGAATGGTATTTATGGGCTTTAGTTTGTGCCAGACAAAAGCCTTGAATTTTGTTTTATTTGAAACCAACATAAGAAATAACATGCATTTGAGAACTGTATCTATATGACTGGCCAAACACATTGCAAACCATGACTGCTTACAATCTTCAAGTGAATGTGGATCCAGATTTGGTTTTACAGAAGTTCAGCTTTTCTCTCTTCCCAAATCCCCCTTAGGTGGAGCATTCAGGATATTTTTATGGCATGTTTGCAGTGTGTTTCTTTTATTGTTACTATTTTACATTACTGGTGTTCTATTATTTCTATTTTATATTATTGGTGTTTTCTCTTTATTTTGGTGGCTTATATTTTTAGAGACAGCCCTGCTGCTATTCAGTCTACATGAGTGGGAATCTATGATTCCCCTGGAGAAAAAAAAATCATTCATGAAAATACTTGTTCTCAGAAGGCAGTAATTAGAAAAGATCTCCGTTGACTGTTTTCACCATAGTACAGGCAGTCCCCGACTTATGCGGATCCGACTTATGTCGGATCCGCACTTACGAACGGGGCTTTTCTGGCCCCGGAGCTCACGGGCGGCGGGTCGCCACCCGTGTCCTCCGGGGTGAGAAAAGCTTCTCCCGGTCTCCCTGGTCTGCTGGGGGGGGGGTCCAGCAAAGCCGCTGGACCCCCCCCCCCCAGCAGACCAGGGGGACAGGAGCAAAGCCGCGGAGCACGCCCGCAGCGGGACAGCTCAAGCACGCCCGGCAGTGGGACAGCCGCGGCGCGCCTGGACTGTCCTGCTGCCCGCGTGCTCTGCGGCTTTGCTCCGGGTCTCCCAGGTCAGCAGACCAGGGAGACGGAGCAAAGCCGTGGAGGACTTGGGCGGTCCCGCCACCCCCGTCTCCCTGGTCTGCTGGGGGGGGGGGTGCAGCTAGTGCCCCCTCCAGAAGACCAGGCTTTTCTTACCTACCCCTGGGGTAGAGCAGCTCGGGGCTGCCGGGTTGGTCCCGCAGCACCGCTCCAGACCAACTGGGCAGCACCCCACCTGCTCTGCCCCAGGCGTCCTGATTCAGCCGCTGCTGGTCAGTTTCAGCAGTGGCTGAATCAGGACGCCTGGAGCAGAGCAGTTGGGGTGCTGCTGGGTTGCTCCACGAGGCGTACAGCTAGTTCGGATTAGAAGCCTAATCCGAACTAGCTAGTCCGTGCCGCGTGTAGCCGCGTGGCACGGGGTCCGAACTAGCCGGCATTTAAAAATGGCGCCGGCTGGCTTCATGCAAATGAAGCCCGGGAAATTCAAATCCCGGGCTTCATTTGCAACTGCGGATGACTACATTACCCCCGCTAGTTCGAACTAGCGGGGTAGTGTAGACATACCCTCAGTGATCTGTTTTTAATTCATGCTATTTAAATGTCAAATGAAGCATTTACAATTATACATTTTATTCTCTGCTATTTTGTAAATCTAAAATCAAGTATTGATAATTATATATTTTTTCTTCCACTAACAAAGTCTCAGTGTGACACCTGTGACTGAACAGTATCTGCCAGTATCCTGAAGTCTGGGTTGTAGTCTGAGATTGCTAGTCGTATACAGTCCCTCAGATAGGTATCTGTGATCCTGCACTCAGCCTGGGAAGCTTGCTCCAGCACAGCTGGAGCCTATTTGAAAGCATGGGATGGTGGGCGGGCAGAGCCCGCCCACCTTCTAAAAGCCCCTCCCCAACCTTATGGGAGGGACACTGGACCCATGTTCAATTGATTTCTTGGGACAAATAATGACTAAGGGATCAGGAAGTGCAGGCTATAACTATCACCTCAGATGGGACTTGAACCCACAATTCCAAGATGAGAAGACCAATGCTTTGTCCACTAGGCCACAGATGCAGCCTCCCAGTGCTGAGTGCAGGGCAGCTGGGCTGGAGGGAAGAGAAGTGGCTGCCCGGCCAGCTGGCCATGGCGCTCAGCCAGGGTGCACCAAGCTCTATGTGGGCATGCGCAGAAGAGAAGCCGCTGATCGGCTGGAGCGCGGGGCAGCCACTTTCAGCTGAAAGCCACAGTCAGCTTGCTGGGGTGTTTCAGCCCTCCCGACCTCCCAGCTCCCACCATTCCTCGCAGCTACTCACCTGTGTAGTTGCTCGGTCAGTAGCTGCTCCTCAAATGAGGAAATCTAATGTAAATGTACTGCGCAGGTGTACAGTTCAGAGAGGGCTCAAGAGCTACTCTTAGAGCCCCTGAGATCTACTGGTAGATCGAGATCTACTGGATGGTGACCACAGCTCTAAGCTGTGCAGCAGCACGGCTTCACAGGTGATTAATCAGCCCCACCCAGTCAGAGGATCAGGGCTCAGTGCCTGATTAATCACCTGTGAAGCTGTGCTGCCATGCAGCTCAGAGGGAACACTGGTAGGGGGCTACACGCAAGTGAGAAAAGCAAACAAACAAACCCTCACTGACCTGGCCCCTGATCCTCACATTCCCCGCAAACACCAGAGCCTAGGCACAGGCTAGTAAATGTTGTGCTCCAGACCCACGGTTGGGTGGCATGAGGGCTGGAGCACTAATGTGGGCTCCCCAGTGCTGGAGGGTGGAGGGGGGAGGGAGCCATGAGCCTCAAGGGCTAGATTCAGGCACACTGTGGGCCACATCCAGCCCCCGGGACTTAGGTTTCGCACCCCTATTTTAGACTGCACAGACTAGCCTTGATTCTCTAAGAAGAGTAGGCTGTTGCAGTCACTTTGTACCACCTGGACACAGATTTTCTGCAGTGAACACCCAATTTATACTGGTAGATGCATATACAAATGGGGGGTAGGGAAAGTAAAGCAAGCCCAGATAGATCAGACATTTATGTTTTCCCTATATTGTAAAATGTTTGTGACTTGATGGTCCCTCAGCCCACTTCTATTTTTAATACTTCCTTGAACTTACTAGTCCAAATACCAAATGATTACTCTGAATATGTGGCTATACTATGGGAAGCGGACTTTTTTTTGGCCTTTTTTTCACATTCAGTGCATTAACACTAGGGTGACCATCATTTGGCTGTCACTGTTTAAAATAACATATTTGGTTTTTATCTACAGGTGAAAATATTCTAAAAACTATGTTTGATAAATCACATTATAAATATTTTCCCACAGAAACATTACACTTATTTCATATTTCACTCACCAGAGCACCGCTACTCAGGAGAATCATAAAGACAATGAAAGTCTCAAACCAGTTGTGTTCAACTATCTTGAAACAAGTTTTCCTAAGATTCCACCAATGTTTTCCTTTCCCCTCTTCTACACTGACTTGACAGCACTTGAATCTTCGTACACAGCCTGTAAAACAAGACACATTTTGAGAAGGGGAAGAGACAAGTGATGCTTAAGGAGATAAATTCTGATTATTTATTTGACTAGTGATACAGCCATTATATTTTCATGAACTTTATGGCTATAAGAAAAGCTAAACTCTGACTTTCAAAGTCCATTTTTCAACCAGTAAAATGAAACACAGTTTATAAGACAACTGGCATTTAAAATCAAATAAAAGAATGGGAAAGTATTTATAATTTACTGAGAGTTCACTGTGTGCAAAGTCCTATACAAACAAATGAAGACATGGTCCATCCGACAAAGCAGCCAAATTAAATTCAGTTAATACAAATACACACACAAACTTCAAGCAGGTTTATATTTTTTAAATGCACTTCTTTCAAACCCTTCTTTCGAAATAACCCTTAAACCTCATTATTTAAGGAGTAAAGGTTATTTTGAAAGAAGGTTTTTATCCCAAAATAACCTTGTCTAGTCAACGTTTTTTCTTTTGAAATAGGATATTTCAAAAAAGTGCCCGGACACCAAAATGCAAATGAAGCATGGGAAATTCAATTTCGCGCTTCATTTGCAATTCTGTTCAGCTGCATTTACATTCCTCTCTCACAAGAGGAATACAGAGTAGACATACCCTTTGAGCGCTAGCTATGAAAAGTGTGTTATTATAACCTAATTAGAACAGCTTCCCATTTTTAAATACTATAATAGTTAGTGCGAATATAATTCAGAATCCTAAGAAAGATAAACAGATTTCTTATGTTTTTGGGAATAATGGCAAATTGCTTATATGATATAATTTTCCTGAATTCTTTGATATCTGAAAAATTGTTAAAAAATCCACATCAGCAGCATACAAATTACAATCATCTTCAGTATATATTATGCACTGAAAAGAGCATTTGTAAAATTCATGATTATGTAGTGTTAAAGTTTGATAAAAACAGCAATTATTTCAAGCCAGGAATATTATTAGATAGTTTAAATAAGTATTTCATTTTACTTCATATTTTTAACATTAAGGTTCATAGTTTGCTTCACTCACCTTCTGTAAAACAGGCCTCTGGCTCCACAGCTTCTTCAGGTTCAGCTTCGTGTTGCTCTTCTTCAGGATGTCCAATATCAACTGTGCTACCTTCAGATGAGCTGGACAAATTTAGCTTCTGTTAAATAAACAAACCACAAAAGCTTAATCAATATACTTAAAATAAATATTAATATTTACAGACACAGCAAAAATTAACAGTATGTGTCTACTCTTCTCTATTTTTGAATGTTTTACAGCTTAATTTAGGTAAGCAATGGCTAAAATATGTCCTAATTCTAGCTGTCACTTTGGTACTGAATGTGTCCATTTAATACAAAGTTAAAGAAAAAAGCCAGGTGAAGCAATGGCGCATGGCTACCCTCATAGATTGATATTGAGGGGCAGCCCCTTGCTGGGTGGAACTAGGAAGGCCACGCTTTCCTCACTGGAAGCAGAGGCGCAGGACAAGAACAGGAATTATAAAAGGTGGGCCCTGTAGCTCATTTGGGAAGCTGTTGCCAATGAAGACAAATGAGTTCTCCCTGCTGTGGACACAGGAACACACAGAAGACTTCTGTGGTCCCAAGGAGGGCCCTTAACTACTCAGAAGGTCAGACAAGTTGACTGCTGAAGAGTTGCCGGGACTGCAGTGAACCCTGGGGAGAGGGAAGACAACCACTAAAAGCAGGAAGGAGTACAGGAAACTGCTGAAGGAACCAGATTACTATTTGGCTATAGTGTTGCCAGAGACATGGTCAGTACGTTGGCATGGGATCCCTGCTGACACAGTGGAAGACCACTCTGTTACTGTTAGGGCCCTGAGCAGGGATATGGTGGAGTTGGGCAGGCCAGGCCCTCATCCCTCCTGCCACTCCACATCTGGAACATCTCTTTTTCCTCATTCCCGGTAGACTAGGAAAACTGCCTGAAGTGTGCTTTGTCATTGTCTTCAAGCCTTCAGGGGAACCCTGATGGGGTTGGGAGGTGGCTGAAGAGGGGCAGGGGTTGATAAGGGAGGTGAAGGGGAACAGGGATGTATGAGGTGGGGGCAGGAGGAGGATGTAGGAGGTGCTGAAGGTTGGGGAGATTCAGGGGAGACTTATGGGGTGGATGGGAGCAGGGGTACACTGGAATGAAACTCTAAGCGGGGGTAACAGGGAGGGAAAGGGGGGATGGGAGATTGAGGGGAGACTGTGGGAGCAAGAGCACCTTGGCTGGGGAAGGGCAGGGGTTGTACAGAAGGGGAGGGAGATACAATGGCAGCTCCCCATCCCATGGGGCTGGAGGGGGGAGGCCAGAGGTGACTGGTGGCAGTACTTGGGGGCACCAGCTCCTATGTCCCTGACAAAATTTCAGTTGCTAAATAGGTTCCCCCATATACCCTCTGGCCCTGTGGGTGCACCTCTCTGCGTCCCTCCTTCTGATGACACCAGTTTCCCCTGGGGGAGAGGCAGCTCCACCCAGCAGCCAGAGGAGAATTCTTTCTGTGAATTTTTTTATTGTTGTAGATATCTGCAAACTCTGATCTGTTACAGACTGGCAATATTTTATTTACATGTTTGCATAGTCATTACTTGCATGATGAATATCCAAATATGCAATAAAATGTTGTTAGGCCACCAAAAGTTTGTGAATGGGTTTGCTGGACTGTGGTATAAAAAAGGTTGGGAACCACTGTTCTGAGATACGAAAAACACCAAGTTTTGTTTGACGGTTATGAAAGTTTACCTATTATGAAGGAGGCACTTACATGCTATTTAAAGCCAAAACAATGCAATAAAACTATGCCGTGTGATGTGCTAATGGTATACATGAAATAACATTCTGAAACTGAAAAAGGTAAAGAAAACTTACACATAGATGCCTAACTTTCTAATCTTACACATTGAATAGTTCTAGTGCTCTCAATGGAAAAGCTCATGGGGAATTAAGTTAAATAACGTGCATAAATCTTTACAGGATTATGCATATAGCAAATGCTCATTTAAGAGAAGAGATGTGACCTCTGTTACTATACTTCCATCTACTGGTGAGGAAAAATATTTGAGTTCAGCATTATTTATTTGTATATTCTGTTGACATTTGCAGATAATAGAGGCATATGCTTTGCTCTATTATTTTTTAAACTTTTTCTACATTTATTTTGCATTCATAAAAGTGGAAGACATTTGACTAAAGAGACAAACTTTTTTATTGTTCTTCACTAAATTTGATTACCTGCCTAGTAAAATACAAATCAATATGAACAATGGTTGAAACTCACCTATAGTTTAGTCAATGTAAAAAGACTAACCAATTTGGCTTTTTTATTGGTAAACATCACTAAACATTGATTTCACTATATATACATAATCCGATGGGAAAATATTTCCATTGATAAATAACCAAAATTTACAGATAAGCAAAGTTAAGAAAAATCATAGAAATTTAGGGCTGGAAGGTACCTTGATAAGTCACTGAATCCAACCCTCTGTGCTGTGTCAGGACAAAGTAAACCCAGGCCATCCCTGACAAGTGTTTATTAAAAACAAGTTGGACAGTTTCCAATGAAAGGGATTCCAAAGCCTACATTGGAAGTCTATTCTATACCCTTATAGTTAGAAAGTTTTTCTTACTATCTAACCTAAACCCGCTATTACTAAGAGGCTGTGTCTGCACTGCACCCCTTTTCCAGAAAAGGGATGCAGATTAGACACTTCGGAAATGCAAATCCGCAGGGGATTTAAATATCCCCTGTGGCATTTGCATTTACATGGCTGCCGCTTTTTTCCAGCCTGGGGATAAGCTGGAGAAAAGCGCCAGTCTAGATGCGATTCTCCGGAAAAAAAGCCCTTTTCCAGAGGATTTCTTATTCCTATTTCTTATTCTTTATTTCTTGAAAGTAGGAATAAGAAATCCTCCAGAAAAGGGCTTATTTTCCAGAGAATCGCGTCTAGACTGGTGCTTTTCTCCGGCTTATCCCCAAGCCGGAAAAAGCGGAAGCCATGTAAATGCAAATGCCGCGGGGGATATTTAAATCCCCCACAGATTTGCAATTCCAACTCGTCACATTATCATCCCTTTTCTGGAAAGGGATGCCAATGCAGACGTAGCCAGAGGGCATGAGGGAGCACATGTACCCCAAACACCATGGGTGGCACAGGCAAGGGGCCAGCCAGCGGCTGGAAGGGCTAGAGTCCCAGAGTATCTAGGGGGACTAGTGGGAGGGATCTGGCATGCACAGCAGGCATCTGCCTCCCAACCCCCGACTGGCAGCAGCATGGGAAGTGGAATAATGCAGCCCCTGCTCACTCTGCTCTCCCAGCGCGTTGTTTGAGGAAGAGGCAGGACCAACCGTGGGGCACGGTAGCAGTGCCCCCTTTCCGCCCTCCCTTCCCCCCATAGGCCCTCCCTGGTAATCCTTGAGGCCGCATTCCTTGAAGAACAGGGTGCCATTGAAATAGAGGACAGAGTGATGGTGGGAAGTGGCAATATTTGAGGGACATGAATGGACTTCCCCCCTTTCACCTCCAGGACAAATTGACAACTGTTCTGACCGGGGATGGCCTGTGGGCTGTAAGTTTGACATCCCTTGTCTAGATAGCTATACCCCATCTTGTAGTTGTGCATTTGACTTTTCCTTCCTAAATGAAGAACTTTTCACTTTTCTTTATTTTAACTTACTAAATTCAGGCCAATTCTCCAACTTGTCAAGGTCCTTTTGAATTTGAAACCTGTGTTTCGGCTTGTTCTTGTCAATTTCATGCTTACTATCCCTTGTAACCTCCTGTTGTCCGACAAATGCTTACAAACTGAATTTGCTCCAATATTTTTCCAGATATGGACTGACTGGTCTATAATTCCCTGATTCATCCTCCTCTGCCTCTTTAATAAGTTATCATGCAACATTTTGTAGAGTCAAAATCCAGTCATTAGACTTTTAATTAGGCTAGTTAAAAATTATCAAATGGCCTGTGAAAATATACTGAGTAAATATCCTCCAATCAACACATTATACCAGATTCACTAGTCTATTTGTGTTTTAATGGTTCATAAATTTAACTTTTTGAGTTTCAAATCTTTTATTAACTAATCATTATTGTCTGAGCTCCTCGTAATTTCCTGCAACTATTAAAATGTAAATAAAAATTTAAAAATGCTTAAAAGGAAACATTGATATTATCAACTGAAATTATTTTAAAAAACAGAGAATTCTTCCAAGTCTAACAATAAAGAGTGCAAAGGACAGCTTGCTTTAGCCAAAGGTGGGGGAAAAGATAAATGAACAGTCTTTAACTTGATTCTAGAGAATAGTATTATAAGCTTCTTTATAGGAATAGTAATACATTTCCAGGTTTCTGCTTGCTTTCTTCTGCCATTTTGGCAGCCGAAATCTCATGTCTACTCTCACCACCAGAATTCTCTTCCTGTCCCATACTGATCTTCCTCTTCTGTTTCTGTTCATCCACCCAAATAACAGCCCTTCCCCCCGATGTCCATCCAAAGATTCCACTAATTTTCCATACCAAAGATTTCCTGTCTCGTGGTTTCCCGTTGTCTCTCTCTCTCCATTTTTATCTTTTTATCCCCTCCAAGTTACTCCTCACTCTCCAGAATCTCCCACCCTCCCCCAACTCCTCCTCACCTAGGTCCCTCTTTCCACAGATGTACTCCCCTGGCTTTCCCTCCACTTAGCCATCCTCCATACTCCTGGAAAGGGTGGGGCCGTGAGCAGAAGGGGCAGGACTAGGGGCAGCGAGCCCTCTGCACTGCACAGAGTGCGGCGCACCTCCCCAGCCCTTAGAACCACACAGAGCACCTGGCACAGCGCTATGGCAATGATTTAATAGGTTGGGAGGCCCAAGCCCCTTTAAATCATAGGGCCTGTGGGCAACTGCTCCCTTTGTTCCCACCTCCCGCATCAGTAAGCCTATAATCTTGTGTCTGTCTCCACCAAAACTGATCTTCCCCCTCTCATATCTGTCTGGCTCCCACAAAAAAAGCCCAAAGTAAGGAAAAAAATGTGCTGCTCCTTCCTGGTCCTTTGCCCCTCCTGCTGTGCAGACCTTCAGGGTTGTTAGGGGGAAGGGAAAGGATTCAGGGTGGGATGCAGGAGTCTCAGCAACAGAACATGTTCCTGCCTAGAAAGAAGCTGAAACCGCATCTTCTTCTGTCTGTTGAACCTATTGACTTACGTATAATTAAATTCTTCTGCCTGAGACAAAGAAACAGATTTACAAAACCAAAAAGGAACATGATGTTAATCTCATTAATCCTCTACATAGCTCTAGGGGGTCTCCCTAAAGACATACCCTAAAGGCCAGAAACCATAGATAAAACACAAACTACCACTTTTCCTGGACAGGAGTATGGAAATAAAAGTAATTTGAATTGCCTGGTGGTACAGAAAGAAAACTTGGTATCCAGAAAATTTTGGATCTAACCCAGAGTACACATACCTGAGAGGGGAAAGAAAGTGGAACTAAAAGTATCATTCAGTCATGCTAGTGAGGAGGGGAAACCCTTTATACATAAAGCAGCAAAGTTCTGAGTGGCAGAGACTCAGTATAGCCAGTTTACGCTACTCCTGATAAGAACTTTGTTTCAGGAGGCATATGTTCCGGGAGCACTGCACTGCTATTGCCAGTTATTGCAATGACCTTTTACAACCACAGACAGCTTTTAGGATTCTCTAGTCTATTTGGCAAGCTGACGTGGCCTTCAAATATTTCAGGATAAGGAAGGAGAAAAAGCTGTATAAAACTACTCTTGCCACTTCCTGCTCTCTGGACCAACTTCAGCTCTGAGAGTTGGATGAATTGAGCCTTCTATCTCCTGTCAATAACCATGAGTTAAGTATTCCGACCTATATTATGTTCACTTTTGTCCATATAGCCTATTCTTTATAGATTTTTATTCCATGCTCATTGTGATTTTATCTGAGCACCTAGAGTATAACATCAGTATCAGATTGATAAACAAACTAGTTCATGCTGAAAGAAAAACAGAAACATTCTCACAATGTTAAAAAATGAGAATATGAACAGAATTTAAATACCTCTTTGCTTTCCTCCAGATCCGACTCACTGCTAAACTCTTCTGTATTTAAATTTTCAAAATCTGATTCCCCAACAGCAATCGGTACTGTCACAGTGAGGCTTGGGTTGTTTATGAATGACATGTAATCACTTTCATCAATTATATATTTTTCCACACTGCTGCCTGTGCCTATGCCACTGGTGGTTCCATTGCCATCTTTGAGATAATCAAGCTCTTTGTTTATTTCCACTGTTAGATGATTAGAAATGCAGCTGTCTTTTTTGTTCAGTTCTTCAAGTGGTTTGATTTCATTTAAAGCTTTTTGTTTTTTAACAAAGGATTTTTGGATGAATTCACGTACTTTTCTTTTCACATAATCTATTCCCTTCTCAATTCTTGCTACAGCAATCTGGAGATTGTTCATTTCATTATCATCATCTGTGGCAGCAAGGTTGTCTGCACTAAATGAGCTCAGTAGCAAGGCCAAAAATAGGTTCAGTACCTGGAACAAGATAGAAAAGTAGTTCCTAAATTTATCTTAGTGGAAATAATTTCTTGCTATAATATTTTTTAAAGCTATGAGATTCATAAGTTTAAAGACCAGAGTTTCAAGCCACAACTCCCCCTTCCCAAACAATTCAATAATACTATTTTTACAATGAATGGCGTGTACATAAAATAAAATATATTTTACTAGAAAAGATGCACTAGAAAAATATCTTTTTATAATTCATAATAATTTGAAGAAGGGCAAATTATAGAGTAAAAAGCAATTCACAAATATTATGATAAATAAAAGAACTAAACATGATTTGCTATGATTCGTAGGACCATGTAGCCTTGTCATTTTGTAAGTAATAAGTTAGTTAGTTATAATGAATGTATATTATAGCAAAAGATTTGGATTAAACTTAAACACAAGGGCTACGTCTAGATTGCATCCCTTTTTCGTAAAAGGGGTGCAAATTAGACGTATCGCAATTGCTAATGAAGCGGGAATTTAAATCTCCCCCGCTTCATTAGCATAAAAATGTCTGCCGCTTTTTTTCGGCACAGAGTTTTGCTGGAAAAAAGCGCCAGTCTAGACACGGATCTTTCGGAAAATAAAGCCTTTCCGAAAGATCCCTTATCCCTCTTAAAATAAGGGATAAGGGATCTTTCGGAAAAGGCTTTATTTTCCGAAAGATCGGCGTCTAGACTGGCGCTTTTTTCCGGCAAAGCTCCGTGCCGAAAAAAAGCGGCAGCCATTTTTATGCTAATGAAGCGGGGGAGATTTAAATCCCTGCTTCATTAGCAATTGTGATATGTCTAATTTGCATCCCTTTTATGAAAAAGGGATGCAATCTAGAAGTAGCCAAGATGTATGCCTCAGACAGGCCAGGCAGCTTCGTTAACTTAGCTCCAGCTCTGTTTGATGTTAGCATGTTCTGATGTTAAAGTGAAGGGATGGAATATTGTAATGCATAGTGATGTTAGTATTAGATAAAGCCTTGTAATAGATAGAAAGAAGTTTAATGTTGAACGACTTTGTAACTTTGTTTAAGTGACTAGAAGTATCCTTTGTTCTGTGCTGCAATTGTGTAAATGTGTTGTTTGTGTGAATAAGAGAGAGGATGTTTTAGCAGAGATAAGTGTGAATGCCACTGCATGCCCAAATGGTCAGAGGAGGGGCCGGAGATTCAGAAGCACCAAATAATTATCAACTATGCTAAAGCCCACTGAAGACGTAAACTGGACTGAAGCTGACTGACAAGCCTTGAAGTTAGTGGCAAGCACCCCTTGATAGGGAACCAATAACAACTTTCACCAAAGACAACACGCCCAAGGGGTTGTCAGCATATGAATTTCAAATGACTGTGAGAACAACTTCCCATAAGCATATGTTTCAGAAAGATTGATTGTGATGCTGAGTGACTGATTAAGGTCTGACAAGGCAAAATGCATAGACTTGCATGGAAGGAAAATCCTATGAACAAAGGGGTGTCTTGTATGGTTCTTTGGGTTCTGTCCTGTGGAGAACTGTGGAGCATCAGTCTGGACTGACAAGAACTCGGATCCTTCCTTGCACCTCTATCTGGCAAATAGGTTGGACCGAGCAATAGACTGGTAACTATCAATAGGGTGTGTGTGTGTGTGTGTGCATATGCTACTTTGTTATATTATCAATAAAGGTGGCATGTTGCCTTATCCCCCTAAAAAAGATCCTGTGTGCTTCTTTTAAGCATAACAACCGTATTATTCAGCAATCACAAACAGTCAGACAACTTGTGAAAATGCTTATAAATCCCAAAAGTATACAAATATTGGCACAAAAATTATTCAAAAATTCAGACAGGAAGTTTGTTATTCTTCATCATTCTGTTTAAAAAGTTTCACTTCTACAATAAGATAGCAGAAACTATATATGTGTTTAACATGACTAGACACACATCATAAATAAGTTTATAAAAAGTGCACAGGCTGAACGTTATTTGAAGCACATATATTTGCAAATAGTCACACTCTTAATTTTTATTTTTGCTAAAAGCTCACTCTATATATCACAAATTTGATCCTGCAAGGTGTGGAGTATTCTGTTTCCATCCCAACAAAGCACTGATGCTTAATTTTAAGCATATAAGTAGTTCAATTGAAATCATATGTGTAAGTTCCTTTCTGACACAATGCCAGAATACTGATTGCATTGCAAGATTGGGTTTTTTTTTTCCAGAATAAACCTTTGAAACATTATGATTACGTACCACTAGATTTCCAATCACCATGACCATCATGAAGACAGTAAGGCACATAGCTTGGCCTGCAACCTCCATACAATCCCACATAGTCTCTATCCATTCTCCACACAGCACTCGGAATACAATCAAGAAAGAGTGGAAGAAGTCTTGCATGTGCCAGCGTGGAAGTACACAGTCAGATGCAATTTTGCAGACACATTCCTTATAATTTTTCCCAAACAGCTGCATACCAACCACAGCAAAAATGAAGACAATGATGGCCAGCACCAAGGTCAAATTTCCTAAAGCCCCCACTGAGTTACCAATAATCTTTATCAGCATATTCAGTGTTGGCCAAGATT
The DNA here is from genome assembly GCF_049634645.1 of Pelodiscus sinensis. Classification (NCBI taxonomy): domain Eukaryota; kingdom Metazoa; phylum Chordata; order Testudines; family Trionychidae; genus Pelodiscus; species Pelodiscus sinensis. The sequence continues at coordinate 37,453,710 of NC_134717.1, forward strand.
TTGCCAACTTGAAAACTCGTAACTGAAAAAAAAGAATAAAAAGGCATTGTTAGTACTGATTTTAACAGACACACAAAAATGTTTTACATATTAGTTTATGAAAAAAATATTGTTGCCAGTGATGAAAATGTTGCTGACATTTACAACCTGGTACCCCAAGAGTATAGTCTTAGATCAAGGATGTAAAAGCCCAGAGAGATATGCCTCATGCAACCTAGCATCTAGGGTTCAATATTACCTTCAGATGCCAGAGAACCTCATGGCTACCTACCTGTTTGTACATGAAGAAGAGATCCATTCTGACAATATTAGCAGGCACACAATAAAGATATTCAATAAGTTCATTTGTTTCTTCACTACAGAATTTTTTGCATTAAGTATTTGCAATAAAAATTTGGAAGGAGACCCCACTCCTATTTTGGGATGCATTAAATGTGAATTCCTGCAGAGTCCCCACAAAAGACAATAGGACATGGCACTGGGGTATTTATAAGTGGGTCACATTTCTGGATAAGGGTCATAATGACCTTAAGGTATCTTGTTAAGACACAAATGTTGAATTAAAATATTATTAGAGCAAAAAAGTCTATAATTATAACTTGCTATCATTTTCTTTTATTAATATATTTACCAATCTGAATGATCGGAGAACTGATAGTCCCTCCACATCTGCAAGACCAAGTTCAACCAAACTAAGTGTTACAATAAAACCATCAAAAATATTCCAGCCTTCTTGGAAATAATAATAAGGATCCTTGGCAATTATCTTGAGAAACATTTCTGCTGTGAAGATCCCAGTGAAGACCTAAATTCAAAAGATAATTTATTGTTCAGATGGACAATTATAGCATCTGTACATATTTTTACATTCAAACAACATATCTTCAATTAGTATAATTCAGAATGGCTATTCCCCAAAACCCTTAAATTCAATACCTAAAATAATCAAAGGAAGTCTTAAGTACTTTACTATTAGTGTTTAAAAAGTGTTGCTTTTAAATAATGATAATAGTGACATCTCATACCCATATTCCCATCATCAGCCTTCATCACACCTCACAGAACAAGTAATGAATCTTCTTTCCACTTGATTTAATTTTACAGAAAAAATTACTTTAAGCTTTGGATTTATAATACAATTTTAATTCTATTTAGGGTGACCATATGTCCTGTTTTGGCTAAGACAGTCCCTTTTCTTAAGCCTTGTCCTGGCTGTCCTGACTTTTTTGGCAAAATTGGGTATTTGTCCTCTTTGCTCTTATCAACTGGTCATCAGTTGACAATAGCAAAAAGGAGAAATGCTCAGTTTGCCAGTGAAGTGGGATATAACTCATAGCAGGCGCAGCAGAATGTTCAAGAAGGGGGGAACAGCAACATCAACCCTGTGAGGGTGAGGAGTTGGGAGAGTGCCTCTGGTTGGGCTAGCCACACATCAGTGAGCAGCTGGGGATCTTGGACCAGCATAGATTGGAGGAAAGTTATCACTATATTTGGCAGCTGCCATTTTTTCTCAGACTCCTTTAATATTTCTGTTAATAATAAAAACATTACATTTGAGAAGATAAACAATTGGTGTAGACTTTAGTGACATTCCTTATAGATGCCACTCTTCTACTAATCCAAATTAAATGTTTCAAAATGACACCAGTTGAATGAAGTCTACCTTAAATGAAAACTGTTACTCCAAAAAACATGTTCCATGGTTAAATTTTACAAGAAAGAATCTGTGTGGTCAATCTAACTTCTGGTGTTCTGGGGGGGGGGGGGGGGGGGGGGGGGGGGGTAGCACTGAACATTTGCATACTGTGAAAATAAAATTTTGGACATTGCTTGTGCTGTGGAAAAAAAGACCCAAGTATTCTAATAGAGTTAAGGTGACCATATTTTCCCAAAGGGAAAACAGGGCATTGTGCAGGGCTGGCCCGGGGCCTCACTCTAACCCCCACATGCAGTGTGAGCAAGTATTTCTTTTCTATATACTAAACATAGCACTGTCAGGTTACTAACCAATATGATGACCTTTTACAATTAGAAAAACTACTGAGATGCATTATTTTAGGAAACTACATTTCCATACTGAAAATAGTTGTTTGCGGATGTTTTAACATAATTTTTTGAAGTACTGCCTTTCAATAGATGTTCCTGAAGAAGCTATGAAAAACCATATTTGTACATATTGACGTGAAGATGAAATTCAAACATGACAAAGAGGTTTGTATAGAATAAATCTGAGATGATCCAATGGATTTGCCAAGTAATGTATTAAATAAAGTTTTATTCTATACTGTTAATCTATATGTCTTGAGAAAGGATTGAATGTGGGAACTCCAAAAAGTTAGTGAAATATAGACAACAAAACCCATTTAAAAATACAGATGAAATTCCTGCTTAAAGCTATAATACAGGCATACCTCTTTCAAAATCAAACAAGTAAGCAAAATAAAAACATGTAACAAGACAAAATGAAGACTTACCAGGTTTCCAACAGAAAGTACGTTATTGAATTCTTCAGTCATTGGATAATGTTCCATGGCCATAAATAGTGTATTTAAAACAATGCAAATAGTAATAGCGAGATCAACAAATGGGTCCATCACAACTAGATTGACTATATGTTTTACTTTTAACCAATATGGACTACAGTCCCAGATCAAGAAAATGTTTGCAAATTTGTACCAGCATGGTGGGCATTTCTGTCTTGATTCTTCAAGTTCTAAGGAAAAATGTGAAAAAAAAAACTATAAAATACTTGCATTCCATACTATACTTTGTCAAAGACCTCTTTGAAATCCCTTTGCCACATTTTCAGAGAATGGTCTGCAAGTGTGCCTGTTTAATATCCATCTATTTGAAAACAAATTTATATTTGAGCACAAAAACACTTATCAAGCCATTTTGTACACAGGAATATGGATTTTTGCAGCCATGAGGAGATTTATATTTGCAACATCAGTGCTTTGTGACCATATGACATGGAATGATCACAAAACAATAAAACAAATATTTCACTAAGTGTTGTGAAACAAACACATCAACTGGGAGTTTTTTATACTCTCTGTAGAAAGATTTACTGTTAAGAGGGATAATTTCAAGTTGTAAATCTTTCTATAGATTATAAAATATATATATTATAATTTTTTAAATTTCAAACAAATGTTTCAGAATTCACTGAAAATACACTAACATTTAAAATTCAGTATTGTACACACCTTCCATAGTATTTGTGAGTATGCTAACTATACTCATCGCTCTTTCTCTTTGAGTAGGGTCTTCCAAAAAATCCATAGAAACATGAAAGGAACTAGATCTTCTCTTTTTTGTTTCAGTTTCAGTAGTCATGCCCTGCAAATAGAATAATAATGAACAGGATCATCATCTTGAGTATATAATAAGCAAATTCCACATACAATGAATTTTTAAATTTAAAGAAATACATGCTACAGGCAATTTATTTTGTATCTAGTTTGTCATGCAAGACTTTTCTTATTTATTGTATTAGTATCCTAAAATTTTCAAAGTATATTACATTTTTTTAAAATTGAATCACTTTTTTCCCCACAGCAGTGAGTTAGTGAAAATCTTCAGCTCAGTATATAACATATGAGATTTGTGGGAGAGAAATTTGAAGTTGAATAATTATTCAACAATCTAAATGTCAGCAAAAGTTATGAGAAATGACTCAAACATACTGAAAACCACCATATTATTGTATAAACATTTTCAATTTGTAGATGTAGATTTTATATCTTATTAAATATCTTGTTTTTGTAAAACTACAAGGCCTTAAATGGCAAGCAAGCCTTAAATAGCAACAAATAAAAAAAGTCTAATTTAGTCATGCTTCCACATGCCAGTGTACTTCCAGATACGCTAACTGGACAATCTTGAAATAAGATAGCAGAATATCCCTAGAAATATTTATTTATCTGTATATGCATATAGATTACAGGACATATGTGCACACAGACATTTTTGTTTTGGAAGGTGGATGCATTAATGTGGGGCCTCAGAAAAACTATTGAATTTATTTTCCATACTAGAGAGCTACATAAATAAAGGAGAAGGGAGAAAGTGCATAAGAATAAAACCATACATGATAGGGTTGAATGTGTACTGATATTATATTGTATTAAGGCTGATAAAGCACAATGCTATCAAAATGATCAAATTCAGTGGCATATTGACTGAATTCACATGGTAATATTTATTATATACCCTTTATATTTGAACAGTAGGTTGAAATCTTATCTAGCATGGTCAGATAGAGTTTCTTAATACAATAAGTTCTACCATATTTTATGGGTATATAATAAGCAAATAATATTATTTTGATATTTTTTCTTGTTATCTCGGAGAGGTTTTGCAGATACATACTTAAATTTCAAACTTATTTTGTTAGTATATTAAAAGGTATTACAAGATGCAGGAGCATTCACAGCTTGGCCAACCAGGATCATTCTTAAGGGATCCATTCTGTAGGAAATACAGGCTGGTGCAGTAAGAAAAGGCCACCATTCCTGAACTACTTAAATCTTCCTTACATTGTCATCAGTAGCTGGTTTATCTATTATCACCTCTGGCAGAAGCTGTCCAACAGGCGACGTAGGAAGAGATGGTCCACCAACCAAGGAAACGACTCCATTGCAATCTACAGTGCTATGCATCTTCCCATTCACTGGAAACATTGCTAGCACCTTGGATGACCTACTGGCCTGACTAATGTTACTGTTGCGCCGTTCGCCGTGTCTGCGTGGCACAAAAAGAGAATCTCTTCTGCTATCATTATCTTCAAATGTGCTGTGTTCATCATCAGCGAAGTCATTTTCTGATCCTACATCCTTTGCTCGTCCTCGGAAGCTGAAAAGACTCGTTCTGCTGTTGCGCCTCGGGGAAAATAGGGAGCCACGAATGCTCAGCAAAGACTGTAGGAATTAAATTAGATTATTTTTAGCTGACACCCTTAAAGTCAACATTTTTTTTATTTATAAAACTGGAGTTAACACATTGTGTACGTTGTTTTCATAAATAAAACTAAGACTTTTCCAGGAAACAAATTCTGATGTCCATACACATTAATTTCACTGAACTCTCTTTGTAAATTTAAAAGCCATTATTTTATTAACTGATCCTGGGCCATCACCCCTCTTAATTAAGTCCATTCTACTTGTGAGTATGCATCAATAACAAAATAACTAGTATAAAATGAGAGTAACACAGACCTAAACATAGCATCCTTTACATAATTAAAAAAGACCTGGACACATTAGCAGAGCACAAATAAAATTCAAGGATATCCTTGTGGATGAGTTCTATAAAACATAATAGGAATGGAATCAATAGTTTCTACAGCAGTTACTCTAAAAATGCTGTAATATTGAAATGAGGATATATTTTTATATAATTTTTAAATCGACCTATGGAATTCTATTACAGGGATACAAATTCTATAGAAAAATTATTCTGCATTAAATTCTATATGGATGTTTTCAAGGGGTTGTCTATGGAAGTTAGTCAAAATTTTATTGAAATACTGGCAATAATTAAGATAGTTAAGATTAAATAATAGTTCATGTAGTAAAGTCACACTGTTATACCTGTGATATTGCAGCACTTTTTTGAAAGACCATGATGCTTCCAATATACTTTTCCACTAGGAACACATTATACAATACCTGGTGAGGGGATGAATATTTTTTTTCATATGTCAATCTGGTCCCTTCAATGGAAAATCGGAAACCTTTCTTTCTGATGCTGCCTTCTGATTCAGATTTGTGAAATTCATCTTCATCCTTTTCCTCTCCTCCATATTGTTCTTTTTGCTTTCTCTTCTTTCTTCTGTTCCTCCTCTCCTTAGCACTCTTTGAACTCAACTTTGATGCATCAGAAGAACTTTCTGAGAGTCCCCTCATACCACCTTCTACACTGGGATCTCTTGACTCTGCTGAGGCCGCTGCTACTGTTATTGCTGCTGCCTGCCATATCACAATAAATATTCTTATTATTAGATCTACCAATGGAAAGCATTATAAGAGTTAGCACATTAAAACATCATGCTTTTATATTTCACTTCTAGAGAATTTTCTAGTCCAGTCTTTGGCTGGTGAAGCCTTTGTACATTGAGACTTTCCAGTAGCTATCCTTTTCTCAAACATTTTTCCTTTCTTCTTTTGTGTATCCTTACTGCTTGCTAAAGTTGTAGAGTATTTCCTATTGCATAGCAGATACCTGTTGCCCAAATATGTGCAGATTTTGACCATATCCCTCCCTCCAGACTTCACATATTGCTTCTCTTCTTCAATTATAAGATCTCTAAGGCATGGGCTCTGCTAAACACATCGCATATACTGTGGAATACAAATCCTCAGTTACAAACAAATAGTATATACATTTTTTGAAGTCTCTGGATCTCAAGGCTGGGTTGTTCACAGCAAAATGTTGTTATTTCCATAGGTTATGTAAACCTCTGAACTGGCTCTGTTCTTGAAACCAGAGGGGGCTCACCCATTGTTATAGGGAATCTGTCTATATATTTTAGAAATGTGCATCTGTCTGTGAGGCTGTTTGTTCAAGAACACCTCCTAAAAGGTAAAAGCTAAGACCACCAAATTTGGTATGCAGCTTCTTCTCCTAACTTAAAGCAAGGTCAGGGTTTGGTTGTGCCTTGTGGTGGGGCATCGAAGCCCTGCAACCCTGTTAATACAGCCTGTAGGACAGCCCAGGACCCACTGGGGGAGGGGGAATTGCGGCATCCTGTCGGCTGCACATGTGCAGGGCATGGGTGGGCATCTTTACGTTGGACGGCCCGGGCTGATGCTGGTGTGATGCAGGGCGGTCTGTAGAAAGGGTGCTCCATTCAGAGAAGGAGGGGGAACGCAGGAGTGGCGGAGGGTGCTGTGGAGGCCCCACCAAGATGGGAGCTGGATAGTCAGAGGCCCCCAGGTACGGAAGAGAAGGGGAAGGAAGTGACCTATGGTGGGGCTGTTTGGAGGCCTGTGGGTTGGTGTGTTATGGGTAGGCACCCCGTCAACCAGGTCAGGAAAGGTTTTCCCCAACTTTAGGGCCCTGAGTCGGGATCCAGAGAGAGGGTGAGCCTAGGTCCCCCTTCCCCAAATTAGAGCCGAACCTGAGGATCACCCTCCCAAAGGGGATCCTGGCATTGAACTTGAGCTGAGAAGGCTGTATACTATTGAACTAGAGACACTTAGCTGGTTGATGGACTGAGGCCGGGCTCACAAGGATCTTGAATGGGGACCTTAGGGTATGTCTACACTACCCTCCTAGTTCGAACTAGGAGGGTAATGTAGGAATACCGCACTTGCAAATGAAGCCCGGGATTTGAATTTCCCGGGCTTCATTTGCATAAGCAGGGAGCCGCCATTTTTAAAACCCCGCTGGTTCAAACCCCATGCAGCGCGGCTACACGGGGCATGAACTAGGTAGTTCGAACTAGGCTTCCTAGTTCGAAATACCGTTACTCCTCATTGCACGTTTACCATTACTCCTCATTTCACGAGGAGTAACAGTAGTTCGAACTAGGGACCCTAGTTCGAACTACCTAGTTCGTGCCCCGTGTAGCCGCGCTGCACGGGGTTCGAACCAGCGGGGTTTTAAAAATGGCGGCTCCCTGCTTATGCAAATGAAGCCCGGGAAATTCAAATCCCGGGCTTCATTTGCAAGTGCGGTATGCCTACATTACCCCACTAGCTCGAACTAGCGGGGTAGTGTAGACATACCCTTAGTTGGGTGCGTGCCAGTGTACTAAAGGGACAGTGTTTTGGTTCTACAAAGAGACTTCCATTGGACAATTGGGGGAATCAGGAGGGGACGTTAGTGTGAGGTACTCTGAGATGTGGTGGGGGGCTCCGCCCGACTGTGTCTGGAAAACCAGAAGTGCTGGGAATGGGACTGTTTTCCAGTCATAAAAAGGAAGGGGCTGTTTGGAGGGACACCATATTCACAGTAGCCAGTAGGGCAGTGATCACAGGGGAGCACTATATACAAAGGGACCACTGCAGGCAGCCATATCACCAGGGGAGTCACTATACTGGGTGAGTGGGGACCCCTGCCCAGAGGATGGACCCTTGTTCCAGGGGGTACCAAGGAGAAGGGAGAAAGTCCCCACCAGTCTTCAGCCCATGAGGGACCAGAGCGGAGGGAGGGAGTCCCAACTGCCTCCCCTTTCCTGGGCTGGAGGAGGGGTAGTGGAGAGCCCCTGCCAGCCTCCTGTTCCCCTGTGCCAACCCCTGGGGATAAATCAGTGGGTGAGGTGTGCCATCCTCATTGCCTTAGCTGCCCATGGGGTGAAGCCAGTGGCCATACCCACCCCCTGCCCTGAGCCTTCCCTTCTCCCAACTCTCTGCCCTGACTTCTGCACCCTTACCCTAAGTCCCTCCTCACTTCTCAAACCTCACTTTTGCACCCACCCACCCACATCCGCAGCCCCTTGTCCTGAGGCCCTCCTCAACCCCCCCTCCCGAATGCAACACCCCCCACTTTTCCAGCATCCTGCCCTGAGCCCCCCCACAGCCTCAAGGCTCTGTCCTCACTGTTGCACTCCCCACACTGTCAGCCCACTGCCCTGAAGAACCTGAGCAACATCAGATACGTCTTCTATGGTTTAATAACCCATTCTAAATCTGATGATAGTTCATATCTATAGAAAACTCATTTGGATTTACTAATATTACAATATGATAAACAATTTAACTGATAAATTCATAAAATCACAATTATACCTGAGCTGCTTCTTGTTGCTTTCTCAGCTGTTCAAGCATCTGCTGAAATTCTGCCTCTTTCTGTTCTGCTTCTTCCATGTTTGCTTGATTTTGTTCTTCATAGGCCATAGCAACCACAGCCAGGATCAAGTTAATCAGATAGAAAGAGCCCAGGAAAATCACCAAAACAAAAAATATCATGTATGTTTTGCCAGCAGCACGCAGTGTCTGGAAGTAATAATAAACACAGATGTATTAACTTTTTGATGTTACTATGTGAATTAGTTACCTACTTCTTGTAAGAATCCATCATCATCAGATTATGAGAGAGGTAATACAAGTTGAACCTCTATAGTCCAGCACTCTCATGATCCGGCATGATTTTAGTGAGTTGGATGTTCGCTTATCATGGATATGACCAAGTTTTCCATGTTCCCATAAAATCCTGGCTCTTAGAGTTCTGTGCTGTTATTTTGCTCTAATTTAACTCTAAGGCTGTGTCTAGATTGCATCCCTTTTCCGTAAAAGGGATGCAAATTAAACACATCACAATTGCAAATGAAGCGGGGATTTAAATCTTCCCGGCTTCATTTGCATAAACATGGCTGCCGCTTTTTCCCGGATCGGGGCTTTGCCGGCAAAAAGCGCCAGTCTAGACGGGGATCTTTCGGAAAATAAAGCCTTTTCCAAAAGATCCCTTATTCCTGATTTTAAGAGGAATAAGGTATCTTTCGGAAAAGGCTTTATTTTCCGAAAGATCCCCGTCTAGACTGGCGCTTTTTGCCGGCAAAGCCCCGAGCCAGAAAAAAGTGGCAGCCATGTTTATGCAAATGAAGCGGAGAAGATTTAAATCCCCGCTGCATTTGCAATTGCGATGTGTCTAATTTGCATCCCTTTTACGGAAAAGGGATGCAATCTAGACACAGACTAAATGTCTTCTAAGAGCCCAGAAAGCAGTAGAAGTGTTAGTAATGTTGCTAGACCTTCTGGTTCGGCAAATTCTCTGGTTTGGCACTGGTCAGGTCCCGAGGGAGCTGGACTAAAGAGGTTTAACCTGTAATAAAATTGATATTAATCTCTTTATATAATTTGACAGTATGAAAATATATAGTATTTGTTTCACCAAATGATCTCACCAGTTGATAAAGGTTTTCCCAGTAATCCTGAGTCATCAATCGAAACAGTGACAAGAATGCCCAGCTGAACGTGTCAAAGCTCGTGTAGCCATAGTTGGGGTTTCTACCAGCTTTCACACACATATATCCTTCTGGACATTGACTACAAAAGGAGAGATATTAAGTGTTATTTTTACCAACTTTCTAATATTAGGGAATGTCAGGTCCTGGTGGCGTTTTTGGATTATGAAGTGCAGTTTTTGCTCAGTTCATCAGACTGGAAGTCCTATCATTTGGAATGTTACTGTACTCTACAAAATTACACTTAAGGACAGTTGAAAAATAGTGTTTAATATTACAATTCTGGAGAAGGGCATTTTCTATTTGCATATTGTTGCTTAGCAACACTTGCAGATTGCCTTATTACCGAATGGTCAAATATTTAGTCTTAAACCCTAAAACACAATATAAATGCCTTGATTAATTTAAATGTCTGTCTCTGTATTCCCCACTCATCCTTGCAATAAACTGATATTCTTCAGCAATCAGTATATATGCAGTTGGGATTGTTGAGAAGTTTATGCCATTCTAACTGGTGCTTTTTTTACTTCTCAACCAGCCAGAAGCTTGGTGTTAACTTTGAGTGTCTCTGAATTGGCTACCTAATTATGAGTAAATTGACCTGTGCTAACAGGATCAGCTAATAATGATTGGGATATGAAGGATCATAGAATCCTAGAATCAAATCCCAATAACACTTCTAATGTGAAATGGCAGATATTTCAGTCAGCTGGTCAAATTATTCCAGTATATACAGTGAAAGCTTTGTTATCTGGCACTCGGGGGGAACAATGGTTGCCGGTTAACTGAATGTGAAAGATAACAAAGCAGCCCTTGCCAGTTCCACACCACTCTAGGAGCAAGCTAGAAGCCCATCTGGCACTCTATTATATTTAAATTTTGTTAACCATCTGGGGGAAAAGCCGATTATCAGAATTTTCTGGTTAAAAGAATGCTGCATAACAAAGCTTTTACTGTATACCGGAATATGCTTAATCTTATTGTTATAAAGTACAATAAAATGTCACAAATACGTCCTTACCCTGCATCTGAGCCATTTCCACACAGCAGAGCATCGTTTTGCCCCTCCAGTTTGTAAAAATGACCTGTTTAGAATACAATTTTGATAAAATGGTAAGAAATTGCATTGTCATATATAGAACTTATTTAAACAATGTTGAATAATCTAGTCCTTTACACTAGTTATGCTGCAGACAACATGAAGAGTTCTATGGAAAAAAATATTTTTATGATGGTGGATCATTTTATATCGATATGATTTTATTTCTTGAGGAGTTAGGGAGTTGATTCCCAGAAGTCAGAACAACTTGCTAAAGATTACACATGTGAGCTCCAAAATAAAACAGTGAAACCTTTGTTCTCTGCCACTCTGTTAACCAGAAAACTTTGTTATCCAACATTGCCCAGCCACAATACTGTTTTTCCGTTAAAAGCATTTGTGGAAAAGAGCGTCTAGATTGGCACGGACACTTTTCCGCAAAAGCACGTTTTGTGGAAAAGCGTCCGTGCCAATCTAGACGTGGTTTTGTGCAAGAAAGCCCCGATCGTCATTTTCGCGATCGGGGCTTTTTTGCCCAAAACAATACCGCATTGTCTACACTGGCCCTCTTGCGCAAAAGCATTTGTGCAAGAGGGCTTTTGCCCAAATGGGAGCAGCATAGTATTTCCACAAGAACACTGACAATCTTACATGAGATCGTCAATGTTCTTGCGGAAATTCAAGCGGCCAGTGTAGACAGTTGGCAAGTTTTTCCGCAAAAGCAGCTTGCCAGTCTAGACACAGCCAGCATCTTTAACTCAAAATAGAAATGTGAGACCAACTGCCTCACACTACAAAACTACAAATATTAAAAATTTCAGTTTTACTATTATTGTCCAATGGTTTTTCCTAGGTTGATGGGACCCTCTGATAACCAGAATTTTTAGATAACCGGAATGCTCTAATCCCCAAGCGTGCCGGATAACACAGGTTTTACTGTACATTGGACTAAAACAAATTAAGCGCATACATTATTGCTGTTTTTTCATCATAATGTTAAGATTACTTTCACAATTCAATATGAAACCAGGATACATGATTTCTTCAACATGAACATAAAGTCAAATGGCAATATAAATTGCTAGAAAATTGATATTTTTAATTATTATTGTCAATTAGTCAAACAGCATCAAGAATCCTGATATATATTGATAGAGCGGAATGAACTGTACATTTTTCTTTCAAATTTACTGTGGAACATTTAAAGCTTTATGGAACTTTATTTTTATTTATTTGTTATAGTAGATAGAATTCACCCTATTGTAGAAGATTTTTGGCTAGTTTGATTTAGTAAGCCATTATTTTTTGACTGGCATTGCCAAGACCTCAACTATTGCACCTACAAATAATGGTGTCATTAGAAGCCAAAAAGTGTAAGCTCAACCAGTAAATGAGCCTATCAGCCACTCTAAACAAAGTAGGTATGCTTTCATTGCAGAGTTAACCTAGGTCAGTGTTTCTGAAAGTGTTCCATGGAATTAAAGGACCTAAAGTAGTTGTTACCACTCATGAGATAGATGTTAGAGTAACTGGGGATAGTTCTCTGAAAAAATCCACTCAATGTGCAGCAACAGTCAAAAAAGCTACTAGAATGTTAGATACCATTAGGAAAGGGATCCTTAATAAAACAGAAAATATCATAATGATGCTATATATACAGGCAGTCCCCGGATTGCGTACAAGATAGGGACTGTAGGTTTGTACTTAAGTCGAATTTGTACTTAAGTCAGAACTGGCATCCAGATTCAGCCGCTGCTGAAACTGACCAGCGGCTGACTACAGGAAGCCCGAGGCTGAGTTTCTCTGCCCCGGGCTTCCTGGAATCAGCCGCTGATCAGTTTCAACAGCAGCTGAATCTGGACGCCTGGGACAGAGCAGCTGGGGCGCTGCCGGGTAGGTCTCCGCAGCACCGCACCTCAGTGCTGCGGGGACCAACCCCGCAGCACCCCAGGTGCTCTACCCCAGGTGTCCGCAAGTCAGCCGCTGCTGAAACTGATCAGCGGCTGATTCCAGGAAGCCCGGGGCAGAGCAACTTTACCTCGGGCTTCCTGTAGTCAGCCGCTGGTCAGTTTCAGCAGTGGCTGACTTGGGGACGCCTGGGGCAGAGCAGTTGGGGTGCTGCTGGGTTGGTCCAGTATCGCCGCTCCTCAGCGCTACTGGACCAACCCAGCAGCACCCCAGCTGCTCTGCCCCAGGCGTCCTGATTCAGCCGCTGCTGAAACTGACCAGCAGCGGCTGAATCAGGACTCCTGGGGCAGAGTAGCTGGGGTGCTGCCGGGTTGGTCCAGTAGCGCGAGGAGCAGCACTGCGGGACCAACCGGCAGCACCCCAGCTGCTCTTCCACAGGCGTCCCCAAGAAAAGCCTGGTCTGCTGGGGGGGGGGGGAGCACTAGCTGCACCACCCCCAGCAGACCATGGAGACGTGGGCAGCGGGACTAAGACGTGCCACGGTGCCACCGCCCGGGTCCTCCGCGGCTTTGCTCCGCATCTCCCTGGTATGCTGGGGGGACCCCCAGCAGACCAGGTAGACGCAGAGCAAAGCAGCGGAGGACCCGGGCGGCGGGAGCACCCAGACATGCCGCGGTCCCGCCGCCCGCGTCCTCTTGGGCGAGAAAAGCTGCTCCGCGTCTCCCTGGTCTGCTGGGGGGGGGGGGCCCAGCAAAGCCGCGGAGGACCCAGGCGGCGGGAGCACCCAGACACACCGAGGTCCCGCCGCCCGCGTCCTCTGGGGCAAGAAAAGCTGCTCCGCGTCTCCCTGGTCTGCTGGGGGGGTGGGGGGGAGAGCAAACCAGGGAGATGCGGAGCAAAGCCGTGGAGGACCCGGGCGGACTTAAAGGAAAAATGACAAAGGGCAAGTATAAAGACAAAGAGGAAAATTTTAGTACAGTGAAGTTGGGGTGAGAAAGATGCAAAAGTGGGGAAAACATAAATGTACAGGAGATAGGAGAGAACACAAAAATTTAAGGGGTAGTCAAAATTAACATAATGCCTTAAAAACTAAAAAAAACCTAGATGTATTTTACAATGCAAAACTTCAATTTAGAAGGAAACCCTATTGTACTTATATATTGAGATTTTGGAGGATTTATCCTATGTAGTTGATTTCCTTCTCTAAAGATTTGAAGGGACACTTGTCAAGGTTGACTCTTGCTGAAAAGCACATTTACAGAATGTTCTCTTGGCACTGGAAAACAACCACCAACTCAGAAATAAAACCTGCAGCAGTATTAAATATGCTACTCTGAAGTTTGATGACTCATCCTACTCAAACCCAGGATGCTGGTTTTCTTGGGATTTCAAATATGCATATGACGTATCTCATTTGTTCTCCACATCCATACTTGTCTGTTTTATTTTAAGTGCTGGGAAGATACCGAAATTGATACAAATCCCACTGCAGTCATGCTGACAAGCATTCTGCAATAAGAGAGATTCAAATATGTAGTCCCATAAAACACTTGAATAAATAGGAGCTGTTTGTGGATTAAAGTGGTAGGATTGGATGGAGACCACTTTTCACAAAGCCACTGAGTAGGCAAAGTTCAGTCAAGTTTTCTTTCCTAACCAATCTGTATGTTTATCTCCTGTATACATTTCTTCAGCTTTAAGTGAATGTACTGATCTCACAGATACCAAAAATAAAAGAACAGATTTCCACATCAGCCTAGGAAAGAGTTTGGAAACCAAATTTAAAATTTGTTTATAAAAAGCCTCACAAAACCAGTCACTAGAACATGCCAGAAATAAGGTTGCCTGTGCACCCTTAATTTGCCCCTCTTGTGATACAGTCTTTAATTACAGGCAGTCCCCGACAAACGGGGCTCCCCCGGAGGACACGGACTGTGGGACCTCGGGGTCCTGCCGCCTGTGTACTCCGGTGCTTTCTCCGCGTCTCCCTGGTCTGCAGACCAGGAAGACGTGGAGCAAAGCCGCGGGGGGGCTCGGGCAGTGAGGCAGCCCAGGCGCGCTTGTGCTGCTCTGCTGCCAGCTTCCCCGAGCCCCCACGCGGCTTTGCAAAGCCTCGGGGAAGCCGGCAGCGGGACAGCCCAGACGCCCTGCGGCTGTCCCGCTGCTGGCGTCCTCAGAGGCTTTGCTCCCCGTCTCCCTGGCAGACCAGGGAGACTGGGAGCAAAGCCGCGGAGGACCCAGGTGGCGGGACCGCGGTGCATCTCGGTCCGCCGCCCGCGTTTTCCTGGTCTGCTGGGGTGAGTGGGGGGCGCAGCTAATACCCCCCCCCCCAGCAGACTAGGCTTTTCTCCAGACGCCTGTGGCAGAGCAGCTGGGGTGCTGCTGGTTGGTCCCGCAGTGCCGCTCTGGGCGCTACTGGACCAACCCGGCAGCACCCCAGCTGCTCTGCCCCAGGCATCCTGATTCAGCCGCTTCTGGTCAGTTTCAGCAGCGGCTGAATCAGGACGCCTGGGGCAGAGCAGATGGGGTGCTGCTGGGATGGTCCAGTAGCGCCGAGGAGCGGCGCTACTAGAGCAACCCAGCAGCACCCCAGCTGCTCTGCCCCAGGCGTCCCCAAGTCAGCCGTTGCTGAAACTGACCAGCGCTGACTACAGGAAGCCCGAGGCAAAGTTGCTCTGCCCCGGGCTTCCTGGAATCAGCTGCTGATCAGTTTCAGCAGCAGCTGACTTGGGGACACCTGGGGTTCTTAAGTTGATTCTGTATGTAAGTCAAAACTGGCGGTCAGTTTCAGCAGCGGCTGAATCTGGACGCCAGTTCCGACTTACATACAGATTCAACTTAAGAACAAACCTACAGTCCCTATCTGGTACATAACCCGGGGACTGCCTGTATATCATCACATGCTATTTTTCCACATAACACGTGCCTTATTCAATGTACAGGATGGATTTACTCAGCAAGTAAATCTAGGTTGTGTAGTGAAGGAGAATTGGCCATAGAACCTCTTGTCTCATTTGCTGCTGGAGATGGAAGATATGTAGTGAATGAGGGTATGTCTACACTACAGAGTTAGTTCGAACTAACTTAGTTTGAATTAATTAATTCAAACTAAGCTAATTCGAACTAATGCGTCTAGAACTAAAAACTAGTTCGAATTAGCGTTTTGCTAATTCGAACTAGCATGTCCACATTGAGTGGACCCTGAACAGGGCTTAAGGATTGCCGGCAGGGCATCAGAGGAGGACTTAAAGCGTGGAGATGCTGTCTCAGGCTAGCCGAGGGCTGCGCTTAAAGGGACCCGACCCCCACCCCGGACAGACAGTTCTCAGGGGTGCCCCGCTTGAAAACCAGTCCTTGCTTGGAGTGCCCTGAGTGCCCACACTGGGCTCATCACAGCACTCGGCCATCAGCCCGGCTGCACTTGCCGCAGGCGGCCATCCGGGGAGAGGAGGCAATTGAGGGGCTGCAGGAGAGCTTCCACCCCCAGAAGCACGCAGAGCCAGCCCAGTCCTCCCCATCGGGGGCTTGTACCCCATTCCTCCCTCACCTCCTTCCACTTACCCTTCCCTAGCCCCCCTTCCTGATGTACAAAATAAAGATAACGTTTCTTCCAACATTGACTCTGTCTTTATTGAACAAAACTGGGGGAGACTGGGAAAAGGAGGTGGGAGAGGGGAAGAGAAAGGCTGGGAGAGGGGAGGGCAACTAACATGATGAGGGGTTGGGAACAGGTCCCAGATGAAGAGAGGCTAAACAGACTGGGACTATTCAGCTTAGAAAAGAGGAGATGGAGCGGGGACAGGATAGAGGTCTCTAAAAGCAGGGGTTGGGTGGAGAGGGTGCATTCATAAAAGTTCTTCATGAGTTCCCATAAAGAAGGACTAGAGGACACCAAAGGAAAGGAATGGGTAGTAGGCTTCAAACTAGTAAGAGAAAGTTGTTCTTGACAAAGCAAATAGTTAACCCGCGGAACTCCTTGCTGCAGGAGGCTGTGAAGGCTGGAACTAGAACAGAGTTTAAAGAGAAGTGAGATAAAGTGATGGAGGTTGGGTCCATGGAGTGGTATTAGCCAGGGGGTAGGAGTGGTGTCCCTGCCCAAAGTTTGTGGAAGGCTGGAGAGGGATGGCACGAGACAAATGG
The DNA here is from genome assembly GCF_049634645.1 of Pelodiscus sinensis. Lineage (NCBI taxonomy): Eukaryota > Metazoa > Chordata > Testudines > Trionychidae > Pelodiscus > Pelodiscus sinensis. Next base: position 37,470,707 of record NC_134717.1, read on the forward strand.
CTTGGTCACTGTCTTCAGTCCATCCCCTCCAGGGTCCCTAGGGTTGGCCGCTGTCGGCAGACAGGCTACTGGACTAGATGGACCTTTGGTCTGACCCAGGACGGCCATTGTAAGCTCAGGGCTCAGGGTCGGGGGTCTCTGTGGACCCCCTTGGTTTTCATGCACACCTGCTCCTGGGTGGCCAGGCTGGCAGCTCTCCTGCCCTAGACGGCCACTTTCCTGTGCCTAGTGCGGAGATCGTGGACAAGGTCCACGATGTCCGCACTAGCCCAGGAAGGTGCCCGCCTCTTGCGGTCCAGGGCAAGCTCCCAGGAGCCGCCAGCCTGGTCCCGGGAAGAGGGGGTGGGCTGGGGGACATCGGGTGGGTGGCTCTGTGCCGTGCCAGGTGCAGGGTCTGCTGGGTGGGTGCTGGCAGGCTTGCACCTGGCACGGGCACCGTAGCCAGCCCGTGCCCCTTTAAGGGGTCCGGGGCCAGGAGGGGGGCATAGAGTTTCCCTGGTGTTGGCCAGAGTGGCCACCAGGGAAACCTGGGGAGGGCTAGCCTCCCACTAGTTCGAATTAAGGGGCTACACACCCCTTAATTCGAACTAGTAAGTTCAAACTAGGCTTAATCCTCGTAAAATGAGGTTTTCCTAGTTTGAACTAAGCGCTCCGCTAGTTCGATTTAAATTCGAACTAGCGGAGCGCTAGTGTAGCGCCTATGAATGTTAGTTCGAACTAACGTCCGTTAGTTCGAACTAACATTGTAGTGTAGACATACCCTGAGATAGGATTGCAAAAAGAGAAAGGACAGTCTCACAAACAACTGAATCCTGACCTGGAAAACTGGAATATATCCCCCTGTGCCTATGTGATGCTAGTCAAGTCACTTAAAACACATTTTTTGCAAGTGGTTGCTATTTGTGTATTCCTCAATTTCTAGTTGACTGTGAAGTCTGATTTTGTTTCAACCCCCAAATTCTCTATAACATGAGCACTCTTCTACATTCCCAGTCCCATTTTCCTTGCCTGACCATTATCATTTCCTCCTTTCTCTCCAACTTCCTGTCCTCAGTCTCAGTGCCCAGCAAGTTCAAGCCCCTCCCTTCTCCTCATTTGATCTATCCCATACCGGCTTCTTGAAGTCCTCCAACCTTGTTTCTTAGCCCCATTGGCTCCCTGACCTTCCTTGTTGCCTCATAAAATATGTGTCTGTCCTACTTAGCTCTTCATTCTAGTCCATTTGCCCAGCTAGTCCCAGACTCCTCCTATCTCCTCATTTGATCTTAGTCTCCCATGCACCCCCTGGTTCCCAGTACCCTCTATTTCTATCACAACTCTCAGTCTCTGTTGCCTTGTGAAGCTACTTACACTCATCAAGCTTCCAACTCCAGTTTCCCTTCTGGCTCACAGCAAATCCCAGTCCCAACCCCAGTCCCAGTTTCTCTCTCTGCCCGTCTGCTAGCCTCCAGTCCATTCTGCCTCCCCTTTCCTCCCAGGCTCCTCGTTCCAATCTACTTACCCTAGCACCCTGCTCCCATGAGTCTAGCTCCTGTCCCCATTGGACTGAATCAGGCAGCTTCCTCCTCCATATGATTCCTGGACCCAGAAGGACATTGAGAGAGCCGGAGAAATTCTGTCCTTGCTCTCAGGTCTGATGCAGTCCAGAACTAGAATTACAGGGAAACTCCTGTTCTGTCTGGGCTGACATGAGTCCAGATGGAATAATCAAGCAATTTAGCTACTAATGTAACACTAACAAGCAGAACAAAACCTGGAACTCAAGCCCAAGTCCTCCAGTTCCTTCTCAGACACCCTCGGCATGAGATGGAGAGCCACAATTCTCTCTGACATTTCTGAAGTAGCTTTCATAGTTTCTTAGTTAGTTCTGATTGTTGTTGTTAGTTAGTTAGTTAGTTAGTTAGTTAGTTAGTTAGTTAGTTAGTTAGTACTAAGTCTTTAAAAAGAAAACAACAAACTTTTTCACTATGTCTGGCTCTCCGGGCTTTAAGCCCCGTGCCTTCTGCAGAGAGGCAATGCCAATTTTGACGGTCATTCACAATAAGTCAGATGTCTGGAAGAACATCAGTCACCTCAGGATTGTCCTCACTGCACTAAACTCAAGGCCAGAGGCAGGGACAGAGATCTCAGTTTAAAGTTAATTTTACTGGAGAAGAATATGCACCCTACCCCAGACAAGGATTACAATCTAGGGAAGTACAATCACACCTGAGGGCAAAAAGGCACCAACGAGAAGTTCCTCAGTGCCTCATCCTGAGCTCTTCTCCAACAAATAGTCTCCCTCCAGGCCATTGGCACAGCGGTCACGCATTAGTACCTATGATGCTCTGGATACTTCAGGCATTGTGGCAGTGGCCGGCACTGACTACAAAGGGTCCAAACAATGCTCTAAAGCTGCACCAGTAACCGCTACAGTACCAACGACTATATCGATACTGCCAGATACGGCACCGCCACCACCATTGGCACCACTGATGCGTCCAATGGTACCGACAGCACCCTCAATGGTCATGGCACTGAGAGCATCTGCCTGTTCTTTGGCACCATCAGCACTGACTAGATTAGTGGCACCAATTATATACTCAATACTGCCTACAGATCACCTACCCAGGTAGAAGAGATGGATGAGCCTTTTTTTAAACAACCTGCAAAATCATCCATAGTGCAGGATTTGGTGGTGATGGGGGACTTCAACTATCCAGATATATGCTGGGAACCTAACTCAGCAGGGCACCGATTATCCAATAACTTCTTGGACTGCATCAGACATAATTTTTTATTTCAGAAGGTTGAGAAAGCTACTGGGAGGAAGCTGTTCTAGATTCGAATTTAACAAAAAGGGAAAGGGAGGAACTGGTTGAAAATTTGAAAGGGGAAGGTAGCTTGGGTGAAAGTGATCATGAAATCATAGAGTGTGACACTGTTGCAAAAAAGAGGAAAACAAACATGATTCTGGGATGGAGTGTTGTGAGCAAGACACAAGAAGTCATTCATCCACTCTACTCTGCACTGCTTAGGCCCCAATTGGAGTATTGTGTCCAGTTCTGGGCACCACATTTCAAGAAAGATGGTGAAATTGGAGAAGATCCAGAGAAGAGTAACAAAAATTATTAAAGGTCTAGAAAACATGAGCTATGAGGCAAGGCTGAAGGAATTGGGCTTGTTTAGTTTAGAAAAGAGAAGACTGAGGGGGGACATGATAGTGGTTTTCAGGTATCTAAGAGGGTGTCACAGGGAGGAGGGGGGAAAATTGTTTTCCTTGACCTCTGAGGATAGGACAAGAAGCAATGGGCTTAAACTGCAGCAAGGGATGTTTAGATTGGACATTAGGAAAGACTTCCTAACTGTCAGGTGGTTAAACACTGGAATAAATTGCCAAGGGAGATATTTATTGGAGATATTTAAGAGCAGGTTAGAGAGGCATCTATCAGGAATGATCTAGATGGTGCTTGGTCCTGCCATGAGGGCAGGGGACTGGACTTGATGATCTCTCAAAGTCCCTTCCAGTTCTAATATTCTATGATTCTACAAATGGTCACTACCATTTGCACTGACCATGCAGTTGGCACTGTATAGACCGACGCTGCAGACTTCGGCACTGATTCGCATGACATTGCTGCCATATATGCAAAATCCTGATCTCATGGTGACATCTGCCCCTCAATCACCGACCGTTCTCAGGCGCTGTCCCCTGTACCGTCGCAATTTTCCAGCGATGAAGATAAAGACTTATGGGCTTCATTTTCTTCACACCATAGCCCTCCATTACAATACTATGAGCTGTCTTATGACTTGCAGGTAGTTTCCCCCCCTCCCAGGCCTCTGCTAAAATCAAAGACAAAGCAATGAAAAGGCCGGGGAAGACACACCTAAGCTGCTTCAGACAAGGGTGATAGAATTAAGGAAACACCCCAGACTCATCTGCATGGAAGATAGCACAGAGAGACGTCTCCATTATCATACACAATGGAGACTAGCTCTTCCAAAGCAGGAACTGCACTGAACTATGGGATACCAAAAGCAGAGAAGCATTGCCTGATGGGAAATCTCTGCTCCAGATGCTAATGAACCCAGGCCTGCTCACACCCAAATTAGTCATTATCAGACCAATTCTAGTAATGGATCCTATTGACATCTAAAATACTGAAACTGCCTAGTTGCATTGTGAGCTCATTCAAGGAACATCACCCATAACCAAGTGTGATCAGTCTCTATTGTCTCGCCTCTGTTTACCCATATCCAGTGTTCTCTTCAAACTAATTTCCTATCTCTTACCAAAGAAAAACTGTTCTGATGCCTGAATTTAAACTGCATCAGTTCAGTTTATTAAACTGCATTGAGATTTCTTCATCTCCTGTCTGATCATTCTGGGGGCTCTGCTCTGCTTGTCTTCTGCCTTCCGGACCCCCGTCTCCCATCCCCATCTGGGAACCCCTATCAGTGCAAGCTCCATGGAGTGGTGAGGTCTCTCTCTCTCTCTTTCTCTCTCTCTCCCTAACCCCCACCCTGATACTCTCTAAGCATAGCCTCCTGACTCTGCCCTATGTAAGCTGTTATATGGTGAGCTAGCCCTAACAGTTGTAATCAGTTTCAATTTAGATTTAATATTGTATCTGTTTTGTGTGTTTGGCTCTCTCTAATTATAATAAGTAATTTTCATTGCAAGCTGGTTGCTTCTCTCTCTTTCTCTTTCTCTCACTCTTCCTCAAGGAAAGTGAAAGAAATGTAGCCGTGTTAGTCTGGTGTAGCTGAAACAAAATACAGGACTATGTAGCACTTTAAAGACTAACAAGATGGTTTATTAGATGATGAGCTTTCGTGGGCCAGACCCACTTCCTCAGATCAAATAGTGGAAGAAAATAGTCACAACCATATATACCAAAGGATACAATTAAAAAAAATTTCACAGTTTCTTGCCATTTCAACCAGAAAGGACACTGTCTTAATGACCTAATCACATGCATCCTACTTCAGAAGACTTTCAAATCTGCACTTGAAAGGGAATTCTCTGAACTGGCATTCATGCTAAAATTCGACACTCTCCGCAGGGGGCTGAACAAAGACCCCAACTACCTTACCCATTACAAAGATAGCTTCCCCAATTATCACCTCTAATACCATTAGCTCACAGACATCTACCCTTCCCCACCTCTAATATCATTAACTCACAGGCATTCACTTTCCTTCCCCCCACCCCTGCATCCCTCTTCTGTTCTGAAATGTGATTTGTCCTTTTCATATGTGTTCATTTTTTTTAATTGTATCCTTTGGTATATATGGTTCTGACTATTTTCTTCCACTATTTGATCTGAGGAAGTGGGTCTGGCCCACGAAAGCTCATCATCTAATAAACCATCTTGTTAGTCTTTAAAGTGCTACATAGTCCTGTATTTTGTTTCTTTCTCAAGGGGTGTTGTTTTGGCTTCCCCATTTGCTTCTTGTACCCAAGCTAAAGATTCCAGTAGTGCCCAAAATCCTGTGGGGTTTGCTTATCATGTGATTTACCTGCGAATGATTGTGGTGTGAGAGTAGGGATAGGGAAGTGCTGAACCTGGGGGCACATGAGGATGGCAGCTTAAAGTGCTGTTTAATCCAGCCCACTGAGTCCCAAGGCTCATGAGGGGGCAGTGTGGATTGCTGTCAAACTCAGCCTGCTGAGTCCAGGGACCTATGAGGGGTCAGCTTGGGAATGCTGGCTACCTAGTCTTCTCAGACACGCTGTTAGTGGGTGTGAGTGTCTGTGTGTGTTACTAAGGTGGGAAGAATCCCATCCTGAGGAACCTAGTTCCTGCAGGAGAGCTCCAGTGGGAGGGGGAATTGGCAGCAGGGAGAATTCAGCTCCATATAAGAGCACAAGAAAGCACAAGCAGCACACTGATAGAACTGTTAACCTCCCCCCAGTCCCATAAGAGTAGCCCTAATACATGAGCATACCCCAGAGAATTGGGCAAATCTGGTAACACTTCTCAAGGCCATGTCACAGACCAAATCAGCATGCATGACTGTAATAACCATACAGTGCTTTCAGAAGTTGGGCCTCCAAATAAACTGGGAAAAAGTCATTTATTCCATTGCATAAATCTTCTGCCTGAACTATTACTTGATTTACACACACATTTTCTGGAAATGCATTAAACCGTAAGGTCCTGCCAACTCATGACTTAGAGAATGACAAAACCTGCTGCTGACAGCATTGCTGTGAACTCTGTTTATGGGGCAGGGAGCAGTTGTCTTATAAGTCACTTTATTACTGATAATTAAGATGGAAATTGTTCTTATTAAAATGCTGTGCTCTGGAAGGTATCTTTGTAACCAAAAAACAGGACTGTGTAGCACTTCAAAGACTAACAAGATGGTTTAATAGGTGATGAGCTTTAATGGGCCTGACCCACTTCCTCAGATCAAATAGTGGAAGAAAATTGTCAGAATCATATATACCAAAGGATACAATTAAAAAAATGAACACATATGAAAATGACAAATCAAATTTCAGAACAGAAGGGGGATGGAGGAGGGAACGGGGGAGAGGAGGGAAGGTAAATGTCTGTGAGCTAATGATATTAGAGGTGATAATTGGGGAAGCTATCTTTGTAATGGGTAAGATAATTAGCGTCTTTATTCAAATTTGAGCGTAAAGGGTCAAATTTAAGCATGAATGACAGTTCAGAGGATTCTCTTTGAAGTGAAGTCTTATAAGATCTTTGAAGCAGGATGCAGGTAATCAAGTTGTTAAGAATGTCCTTTCTGGTTGAAATGGCAAGAAACTGTTTTTTCTTTGTGATCCTGTCTGATACCTGTTTTGTGGGCATTGATCCTTTGGAGAAGTGTCTGAGACGTTTGTCCAATGTACATAGCAGACGGACACTTTCGGGACATGATTGCATAAATTATATTTCTGGATGCGCAGGAATATGTGTTCTTGATCTTATAACTCACTTGGTTGGGTCCAATAATGGTATCAGCAGAGTGAATATGTGGACAAAGCTGGCAATGGGATTTGTTGCAAGGGAAGGTACCAGGATTGGTATTAGTGTGGTATGTCCTGTGGTTGTTGGTAAGAATCATCTTGAGGTTAGGTGGTTGTCGATAGGGGTATGTCTACACTACAAGGTTAATTCGAACTAACAGACGTTAGTTCGAATTAACTTTGATAGGCGCTACACTAGCGCTCCGCTAGTTCGAACTTAATTCGAACTAGCGGAGCACTTAGTTCGAACTAGGTAAACCGCATTGTATGAGGACTAAGACTAGTTCGAACTAGGTGTGTAGCCACTTAATTCGAACTAGTGGGAGGCTAACCCTCCCCAGGTTTCCTTGGTGGCCACTCTGGCCAACACCAGGGAAACTCTGTTGCCCCCCTCCCAGCCCTGGACTCCTTAAAGGGACACGGGCTGGCTACGGTGCCCGTGCCAGGTGCAAGCCTGCCAGCACCCAGATAGCAGACCCTGCACCTGGCACGGCTCGAGCCAGCCACCCGATGCCCCCCAGCCTTCCCCCTCTTCCCGGGACCAGGCTGGCGGCTCCCGGGAGCTTTCCCAGGATCGCAAGAGGCGGGCACCTGCCTGGTCTAGTGCGGACATCCTGGACCTCGTCCACAATCTCCGCACTAGGCACAGGAAAGTGGCTGTCTAGGGCAGGAGAGCTGCCAGCCTGGCCACCCAGGAGCAGGCATACATGAAAATCAAGGGGGTCCACTGAGACCCCCGACCCTGAGCCCTGAGCTTACAATGGCCAACCTGGGTCAGACCAAAGGTCCATCTAGCGCAGTAGCCTGTCTGCCGACAGCGGCCAACCCTAGGGACCCTGGAGGGGATGGACTGAAGACAGTGACCAAGCCATTTGTCTCGTGCCATCCCTCTCCAGCCTTCCACAAACTTTGGTCAGGGACACCACTCCTACCCCCTGGCTAATACCACTTCATGGACCCAACCTCCATGACTTGATCTCACTTCCCTTTAAACTCTGTTCTAGTTCCAGCCTTCACAGCCTCCTGCAGCAAGGAGTTCCACAGGTTAACTATTTGCTTTGTCAAGAACAACTTTCTCTTACTAGTTTGAAGCCTGCTACCCATTCCTTTCCTTTGGTGTCCTCTAGTCCTTCTATTATGGGAACTAATGAAGAACTTTTCTTGATGCACCCTCTCCACCTCACTTGTGCTTTTATAGACCTCTATCATATCCCCCCTCCATCTCCTCTTTTCTAAGCTGAAAAGTCCCAGTCTCTTTAGCCTCTCTTCATATGGGACCTGTTCCAAACCCCTCATCATTGTAGTTGCCCTCCCCTCTCCCACCCTCTCTCTTCCCCTCTCCCACCTCCTTTTCCCAGTCTACCCCAGTTTTGTTCAATAAAGAGAGATTCTATTTTTGAACACAATTGTCCTTTATTTTGTACATCAGGAAGGGGGGGCTAGGAAAGGGTAAGTGGAAGGAGGTGAGGGAGGAATGGGGTACGAGCCCCCGATGGGGAGGACTGGGCTGGTTCTGCGGGCTTCTGGGGGTGGAAGTTCTCCTGCAGCCCCCCAATTGCCCCGTCTCCCCAGATGGCAGCCTGCGGCAAGTGCAGCTGGGCTGATGGCCGAGTGCTGTGATGTGCCCAGTGTGGGAACTCAGGGCACTCCAAGCCAGGACTGCTTTGCAAGCGGGGCACCCCTGAGAACTGTCTGTCCGGGGTGGGGGTCGGGTCTCTTTAAGCACAGCCCTCGGCTAGCCTGAGGCAGCAGCTCCACGCTCTAAGTCCTCATCTGATGCCCTGCCGGCACTGCTTCCGGCCATCCTTAACCCTGGTTCAGGGTCCACTTAATGTGGACGTGCTAGTTCGAATTAGCAAAATGCTAATTTGAACTAGTTTTTTAGTCTGGATGCGTTAGTTCGAATTAGCTTAATTCGAATTAACTAATTCGAACTAAGTTAGTTCGAATCAGCGCTGTAGTGTAGACATACCCTAGGAGACTATGGGTCTGTCTCCCAGAGCCTCTCGGAGTTTAGTGTCCTGTTCCAGTATAGGCTGTAGTTTATTGATGTGTTGGACAGGTTTAAGTAGGGGGCTGTAGATGATGACAAGTGGTGTTCTATTGTTGGTTTTCTTGGGTCTGTCTTGAAGTAATTGGTTTCTAGGTATTTGTCTGGCTCTTTCAATTTGCTTTTTTATTTCTCTGGGTGGGTAGTTGAGGTTTATAAATGCTTGGTAGAGATCCTGAAGTTTCTGGTCTCTGTCAGTGGGATTAGAGCAGATGCGGTTGTATCGAAGGGCTTGGCTATAGATGATGGATCATATGGTGTGTTCTGGATGGGAGCTGGAAGCATGTAGGTAACTGTATGAGTCGGTGGGTTTTCTGTAGAGAGTGGTGTCTACTTTTCCATTGCTGATTTGTACTGTCGTGTCCAGGAAATGGATCTCTTGTGTAGAATGGTCCAGGCTGAGATTGATGGTGGGAGGTAGGTTGTTAAAATCTCTGTGGAATGTCTCCAGTGTTTTTGGCCATGTGTCCAGATCATAAAGATGTCATCGATGTAGCGTAAGTAGAGGAGGAGTAAAAGGGGATGGGAGTTGAGGAAACGTTGTTCTAGGTCAGCCATAAAGGCAGAAGGGTAAGAGTCCCTCTTCACTGGAAGCATGAGGCTTTGGAAAGGATACCAATAAGTAAGTCCATTGGTGTAGGAGGAATTCAGCAACTTCCTTTGGGATAAATTTTGCATGAAAGCAAAGTGATCTTTGTAGAATGTAGTGTATGTTGGATACTTCATGGTGTCCGAGACAGAACATCAGAAATGGCTGCCCGTCGCAGGGAGCCATAGCCTGTAATACCTCTGAGGCTGGTATAGGGGGCTCTGTCTGTGAGGTGGAGTGTTTTCCATATAGGGGCATGTAAATTAATAATCTTCCCCTGCTCGCTCCACCCATTGCAGTAAAAGATCAGGCAATGGGCTGACTTGTGCTCAGGCCTGCTACTCCACCCACTGCTGCAAAAACCAACCTATGGGGTGATAAGTTCACAGGCAATAAAACAGGCAGGCAGCCCCTCTCTCACTGGGGATTCGCATCGAGTGAACGCCTGGCCTGATCACCCAGACGCCTTGCACCCCCCGCTCTTGAGTCTTACTGAGCGTACTCCGAGTTGGTCGACCCGAGTGGAGACAGTTTATGAGCATGCGACTGGTACTTGTGTTCCTGCTGTCTCCAGAACTGGTATAACCCCCCCTCCCCACCCCCCGCCATCATCCCTATCCTAATTGGTTTTTTTAGTTGTCCTTATTGCTTGTCAAGTGACAGTGGTTAAAAAGTTACTAAGTTAGTTTATAAATAGTTGTGGTTTAGGGTTTTTACTGTTTCCTGGTATAAAGTTGTGTAAATAATCAGCCCCATGGACAATACCAGTGTTAATTCAACTGTTCCTAACCCCTGGGCAGTTATTGGGAATTATTGTGATTTAGAAAAGCCTCAGGGAATTGTTTTGTGTTGTCTGGCAATCTGTTTAATTTTTGTTCTGATAATTGTCTGGCGTCATCAAAATAAAATCAGTTTGTACTTTTTGAAACCCCCAGTTGTGGTCTCATCCTTTCCGGCATCCCTTCGAACCTCGTGTATTACGGGGACTGACACATGGGAGACCACAAATCAACCACCCTCCTGGTCTTTGTAATGGTAACTGGGACGCCTTTATAGATAGATGGGGCATGCAATACATACATGTTGGCCGGCAGGCCTCCCGGAGGGGTTCCTCCACCTCTGGGTCAGTGGGCAGCCAGTTCTCCCCACTGCGCAACCACTTAAAATAGTCTCCAAGTCAAATAGTTCAGGTGCCCAACCTTGCTTCAGGTCCAGGCCAGAGGTAAGAGTTCAATACAGTTTGTGAGCCTTGGCCCTAGGTCAGGGTGGGGCAACAAGCAACCAACCCACAGTTACAGGTTTCGGAGCCCAGGCCTTGTTCCAGGTGAGGCAGCAAATACACAGGTAAGCCCTGGCCCTAGGTCAGGGTGAGGTAACAAACAACCCACAGTTACAGGTCTAAGAGTTCAGGCCTTGTTCCAGGTGGGGCAAAAAGCCCTTCATAAGGAGAGCCCTGGCCCTGGTTCAGGGCAGGGCCGCAGGTAACAGTTTGCAAGTTCCCAGGCCCAGCCTTAATTCAGGCAGGGTGGCAAACCCCAGTCAGTTCAGGCTCCCGGCCCTGGCAGGCCACAGACAACCACAGTACAATGAGCCCTGACCCTAGGGCAGGGCGGGGTAGCAAACAAACAGTTCACTGTTTAAGATTCCCAGGCTTGGTCCCAGCCTGGGCAATAACCTACGCAGGTTTGGGGTCTCCTTGTTCAGAAGGGTGGCAGGCAGTTCTCGTGCAGTAGCAGTGAGGGGGAGACTGCCACCCAGTAGGTGGATGGCGGGGGGGGGGGGGAGGGAGAGGGGCGCAGTCCTGCCCACTCCTCTGTGCCCCAGCCCAGAGCCCTAAATGCAGCCAAGCAGCTGTGGCTGGCTCAGCGGGGGCTCCAGCCCACAACGTGCCAGCCTAGATCCTTTACCAGCCTGTGCTATTCCTTGGCCCACTTCTCTTCTCCCCCTCAGCAGGTACCTGAGTCTCCAGCAGGTCAGCCAGGGAGTCAAGGGCAGTATCGTCCCACCAGGTGTCATTTCACAGGGCCAGGGCCCAGCAGGGTTGTAGATTCGTTTCAATACAGTGCCGATTAGGGATAATGTACTTTATTAAGCTCACTACTCCACTGCTACCACACTTCACAGGGTATGCTCTAGCAAGTGAAAGCACTACAGAACAGTGGTTAAAGGAGTGAAAGCCTCCTTGGAATGCTCACATCCTTTCAGGTCTGTGGGGAATCCCGTTCCGGTTACCTCGCACCCAGCCACAGTGGATGTGTCTCCAGCATGGGGTGAATCCCGGTCAGTCCTCGAGGTTGGGGCCATGGTTGAGAATCAGCTAGGGGTGGGACTTTCTACACTAATTATACTACAGTTGTTTACCAGGTGTGCGAGTACCTGGCTCAATGCCATTCTTATCTCTCTTATGGGCTGAGAACGAGGTCAATCTTATTTACCGCTTAGCAGTTTTCCAGTTCAAGGCATCAGTTAATGCTGATAAAGCCCACAGCTGCTGTTTGGGCTTGCAGTGTTCCACACTATGCTAAGGTGGGTACAGCAGGGATGGAAACTTCCATCCTAGGCCTGCTAAGCTGCAGGACCCACATTTGACTTTTATGTGACACCGGAGTTCCGGTGGCCCAATCCAGGCTTCAGCTGCTTGCAGGTCCAGTGGCTCCAGCTGGTCCTCAGGGTCCTGGAGTACCGGCTGGTGTAGGGGTTCGGGCAGGTCCTCAGGGTCCGGGTGGGCCTCAGGGTCCCAGGGTTCCGGCTGGTATTGGGGTTCAGGCAGGTCGTCCGGGTCTGTTGCACTTGGAGCCCTGGGCCACACTCCTGTCTCCCCAACAGGGAGAACTGGGCAGGCCTCTGGTTCCTCTGGGTCAGGGGATAGGCCTGTTGGAGGGCCCAGCCAGGTCTCAGCCTCCCCGTCAGGGAGTTCTGCATGAGCCTCTGGGTCCGAGGCAGTTGGAGGCCCAAGCCAGGTCTCTGCCTCCCAGGCAGGGAGGTCTATGCAGGCCTCTGGCTCCTCCAGAGGCTGGGCCCAGACTGAGCCCTCAGCCTGGCTATTTATAGCCCTAGCCCTGCCCACTGACTTGTGGTCAGATGAGGAGGAGGGGCTAGGCTGTGCCCAAAATGGCTCCCAGAGGGATTCCTCTGCCTCTGGGCCAGTGGCCGGCCAGTCCGCCCCACTACAATACCCAATGGTTTAAAAGGAGGCCTCATAAGTGTTGAAAGTACAAGATTGAGGTCTCACTGCAGCATTGGCTTTGCTATTGCTGGAAAGGTCCTGGCCAAATCTTTTCAGGATTTGATTGATATCAAGTTAGTAAAGATAAGCATTGATTGTTGCTAGATGAACCCACAATGAGCTAATTGAGAAACCTTAAGGGTAAGGAGATTATCTAAAATAGCAAGAATACTTGTTGTCTCTGATACGATTCTGTTGTGCACATGCAGAAAAACCCTCCAGAAGCAAGGTAACATTTTCTGGTAGAATCTTTCCTGCTATTAAGAATATGTTGTGCAGCACCAACATGAACACTAAGTCTGATGCTTGTTCAAATATGAATCCGTGAGTGAAGAGAGTCCAGGCTGAGATGCCTGATCCTGCTGTTTAAGTTTGCAGGTCTGGGAAAGAATGCATGCTGATGGGTTGATGGACTGACATTTGTGGGAAATCTGAAAACCACAACTGTCTGGACCAAATGAGTGTGAAAAGAATGACTCATGCTTTGTTGTGACAAATCTTCCCCAGAATCTTGAACAATAGTGGGAGGGGAGGGAAGGCATACTTCAAGTGGCCTATCCAGGACAATGTGGAAGATCACCTCTTAAATCCTGACCTTCTGATGAGTCATTTCTAGAGAGCTCATGGCTTGTCTCTCTAGCATATACACTGACTAGAGCCAGGCTTGTAGACAAGAGGTGTAGTCTAGCAAATAGGGTTGTAAAATGACATGTGTTCTTAACAGGGAAAGACAGACCCGGAATGGTATTTCATGTCTGTGAATAACTGGGTTTATTAGACTGCTCATGGCATATTATCCATCCACAGGGTTGAAGGATCCTTGCTGTGGCAGAGTCCATGGCCACCACTATAAGGTATATACTATGCGTGAGAATCAGGATAGACTTTTCCATATTTAACCAAGGATACTATGAGAAGAAGTAATGACAAAGTTGCTGACACAACTTTTAGGCAAGATCTCTTAGAAATCAGTCATCATTTTGTCTCAGGTGTGCTACCCCCACTGGAAGATAGAGACCCTGGGTGCCGTTGATGAAGACCCTGGGAGGTGTTGCCACACAAGCAAGCATATCCTGAACTGGTACTGTTCCTGATTTATCAGTAAAGTATAAAACCCACTAACAAAATACTTAAAATTATATTTACAAAGACAAAGACACATTTGGTGGAAGGAGGATTCTGATTTAAACCATGTGATATCAAGAAGGAACCAGAGAGATGGTCAGGTTGTACCTTCCTTCATATTCTTGGTGCAGAACACGAGAGGAGCCAAGATGCAGACATGGATCAACAGACACTACTTGCAAGATTTTTTTCGACATCAAGTATCCCTATGGGTGGAATACACATAGGGACTAGCACTTTATTTTGTACTGGGCTCTAATAATCAATTAGGAATTCCAAAATTCATCATGTCACCTGCTATGCATATTTTTTCTATCCTTGTTAAAACACATCTTCTAGGAAATAAATCTAATAACTTTGCAATTCTAATAATGTCAAACTGATCCACATGACCTGCTTTGTGATTTTCCATCTGAGTAGTATTCTTTTATGCTAGATTTACTGACCCATAAATGTATTGGCTTTGCTACTGAAAGTGAAATAATGAAAATAATGATCATCAGAATGGCTAATGATAGCAGTACTCACATCAAGGACATATTCTTCAAAGGAAGAAGGAGGAATATAAGACAGCATTTAATAAAAAAGGAGGAGGGATTTCTTTTTCAACGCAGCGTAGCTCCACTGTTCTCAACACTTTGATTTGCTCTGGTGATTAAGTGTGAAAAGAATACAACCCTATAGCTCCAAAACATGGAACATTTCTAGAGATTTTAGAATTTTTATCTAGAGCTCAAATCATAAGCAGCATGTATGCACAGGCTAGCAGATAGTCTCTTATAGAGTCCCCTCTCCATTACCACCCACTCACTTGCATAAGACAAAATAATATTTTTGAGGAAGCAGCTTCCTTTCTATGCCAATACCCACCCACTTTTGCCTCTATATTCTTCTTCATGAGCATGCAGGTTGGACCTTATTAACTGTTCCTGAACATTCATGTAAATACACTGAAGATAAAGTGGCAATTCTGCAGCCACTTAGAAAAATTTAGTGATTTATGGATCTTATCCTAGTATAACCTGATTCCTTAAAAGCTTCAGCTCTTCTGTATCAGCCAACATGAAATCATACAATTTGGATTTATAATTAAATATATTATAAGGCCTGAAAGAACCAATGTGATCATCCAATCTGATCTCTTGCATAAAACAAGACATCGAACTTTCCCAAAATCCTTCTTGGTTGAATCAGAATGTGTCTTTCAAAAAGATATCTAATCTAGTTTCAAAAGTTCCACAACTTTTGGCAACTTGTTCCAAAGGTTAAATTATCCTCATTGTTAAAAACACACACTTTATTTCCAGTCTAAATTTGTCTGGCTTCAACTTCCTGCCATTAGATCTTCTTACAATGTTGTCTGCTAAATTAAGGAGTCATTTATTATCAAATTTTTGTACCCCATGTAGATACCTATAAATTATGATCAACTCACCACTTAACTCTCTCATTGATGAACTAAATAAATTGAGTTCTTTTAGTCTTTCAGTATCGGGAATGTTTTTCAATTCTTTAATCATTCTTATGACTTGTCTCTGAATCCTCTCCAATTTATCAACACCTTTCTTGAACTGTTAACACCAGAACTGTGGATTTTATTCCGTTAGCAGTTGCATCAGTGACCAATACTGAAGAAACATGACCTTCCTCCTTCTACTTAATCTTTTTCTGTTTATTCAGATGAGCTACTATTCAGCTAATTATCTCTAAGTATCCCCAACTCTCTCTCCAAGTCACTGCCTCCCAGGACAGAGTAACATCTTGTAAGTATGTATCCAGTAAGTATCTTCCATGTCATTGATAAAAATGTTACACCTACTAGAACTAAGAAGTGATTCCTGCAGTTCCCTATCAGAAATATATCAACTTGATTATGTTTCCCTATCTATAATTATATTTCTTAGCCAGTTTTTAACCCACTTAATGCATCCAGTAATGACTGTATATAATTTCAATTTCTTAATCAAAATGTCATACAATATCAAGACAAAGGCCTTATAGAAGTTTGAGAATATTACATCCCCACTATTACCTTTATCAACCACATTTGTACTCTCATTTTAAAAGACGTATCAGGTTAGTTTGACAAAATCTATTTTCAGTAAAGCCATGTTGACTGGCACTAACTATATCACTCTCCTTTAATTCTTTATTAATCAGCTTCAGTATTGGCCATTACATTATTTTGCTCAGGATCAATGTTAGACTTAAAGGCCTATAATTATTTGGATCAGCAGGTTGACTCTTTATTAAAAATTACAGTAATATTGGCTATGATAAAAAGGTCCTCTTGAACCTAATGAAAATTATTCCTTTAAATTGTTAAGAGCTAATATCACAGCTGAAACTAGGATACTGTTAATACTTTACAGCTTTGAAAGAACCATTCCTTGAAAGAAAGTTGAGGGAGCTGGGGAAAGAGAATCCATTTCATACCACAGAGACTGACTGACAGCTCCATTATACTATCAAAAGAAGCCATCCATTAATCTGAGATTGGTGGGTGTGGCATTGAGAGAATAGAAAATGCACACACACACAAAAACCCCTTTCCCCCTCTCAAATTAATAATCATAGAATATGATTTTGAAAACTGCTCAGCACTAACTTCATTCATCTCCCATTAATATCCATGATAAAATTCCGATTGATTTCCATGAGTGCAGAAGTATGCCACCACGGAGGAATTCTAAAACTTCCACTCACACCACCCAGTTTAACAGGGAATAGTACTGATAATTACTGATTTTTATGCTAAACAATGAATTGTGTTCAATGTGCTTATTTTCTAGAAAAGATAAAAATGTCATTTATCATTAAAATTATTAATTATAACATTCAAAAGTGGGCAAAAGAATGACATTCATTTGTTGAAGTTCTGAGAAATGTCCACTTGTTAACCTTTTGACAAATCTGGTCCCATGGTGTGAGTAATACCATTGATAACTTTGGGTTAGACTGTTAAATTGGGGTTAACTCTGACAACTTTGAGTTCAACATCTATAGATTTTTACTTCCATCTACTTTTGAAAAAATTAAATTACAAACAATTTATTAAAAATTAATTCAGTAATACTTACGATCATCCTCAGTGTATGTCTTCCAGTCAAATGGAATCATTGTTATATTAACAAATGTATCATTTTCCCCTATTGTGCTGTTAAAGTATGAAGTAATATTTGTTTCCAGAGTGTAATTCTCTGGAGGCCACTGCAAGCATTTGTGCCTCAAGTTGCCCATGAACAACTGCAGCCCTATTAGTGCAAATACACTCAGGCAAAACACAGTCAGGATCATGACATCTGAGAGCTTCTTCACAGACTGAATCAGGGCTCCCACAATAGTCTTCAAGCCTGAAAACAGAAAGGAATTTTATGATGATGTTCAACATGTATTTAATACATAGAAGTAACAATTTATACCAATAAAGTTAAAAATGTCATGCAGAAGCCCAAATAAATGGTTGTAATGTGTGTGAAATAACATTTTGTGAAGAGCTTTATCACTTATGAAGATGAATATATAGCTGAAAGTTTATGTTCATTTGAAATTGTGAATGTAAATGAATCGCACATATTCCAAAACACTTGTTTTAAATGCCAAAACAAGTGATTTTGTTATTCAAGTTTTACATGAATCTCATGTAAGAAAAAATCCTTCCTTATTTGCCAATAGTAAATTTTACTATTTGCCAATGCCTCCTGTCCCAAACCTTCGCTAATATCAGTTTTATAACATACTACATTGTTAAAACAATAGTAAAGGGCTTTTTAAACAATAAAGATTAAAGTTATTAAAGTTATAACTGGAGTTATAAAACTGGTGGTGGTTTGGAAAATGATAGAACTTTAAGATAATAAATCCCCCATGCAATGCCCATGCTATTCTTTATTATCTTATTCCTTTATCTTCATTAGTAAATCACTGTTTCAAACAATTTTTGTTTTCACAGCAACAAATATCCACAGTAAATACCATATTACATTATATTGGTAAAATACATATGGGTAAGAAAACCTCAGGATTACTGATTTTTTTTTTTGAATGTGGAGAAGAAAGCTTGACATCATAAGATGCAAACCACACAGGCTATAAATTGCAATGTCTCATGCAAGAATTTGTTAAACTCAAAGGCTGATTTCAAAAGGAAAAAAGCTAATGTTAAAATGCCAAGAATCATAGATTTGAATCAGTTCTGTTATCTTATGATTCTCCATTTTTTTTGGCAAGCAACAAGGCTTGTGCTAAAATAATGTGAATTGAGCTTCAGTGGAATGAAATTCAGCCTCAGTGTTTAACCTAGCTCTCACCTGGAATGACTGATATTGTTTTCAATGCTCGGAGAACTCTGAACGTTCTCAACGCTGAGACATTGCCCAGGTCCACAAACTCTGTCACATATCTGTAATAGGGGAGTTCACACACAAACACAATGACAGGATAAAAAGGAACAGTTGGGAGGTACAAGGGACCTAACACCTTACACCAGTTACTTCTTACCTGGGATTACAGAAATAGTTTTCAAAGCTCTCAATACTCTGAAAGTTCGAAGAGCTGAAACATTGCCTAGGTTTACAAATTCTGTTACATACCTGTAGGATTAAATCACAGTTGTTCAGAATTTAAGCAGACTTTATGCTACTTACGTGGGTCTTTCATCAAGACCTCTTTGGTGATTTTAGCAAATAAATTAAAAAAGCAACAGTCAGCTGTTTACCTTTCACTGCAGTTTGCCTTGCATTAATTTGCTTTCGTGGCCTTCAGTTAAATTTAAATATCTCTGAAGCAAACCACAGTGATATTACTTTGAAAGCATAAAATGTATCTAGACTAGACTGGAAAATTGGAGCATGTAGTCAAAGGGGTTGCTTTTATTCTGGTTAGAGAAAAAAATGCAGAACATCATATTAGCTTCTATAACACTAACTTTACTAGTGGCTTCTGCAGAATATATGCGCAAGCTGGAAGATGAATACTAAATATTTACAATATGCAAGTCTTTTTTGTTGTTGTTTTTGGTTTTTACCGGCATTAATTTCATGACCTTTTATGCTCTTCTATCAAAAACAAAAAACAAAACTTACGCAAATGTAATGACAGTGAAATCAAGCCAGTTCCATGGGTCTCGAAGGAAAGTAAAACCTTCTAAACAGAAGCCCCTTGCAAAAATTTTTATAAGTGATTCAAATGTGTATATTCCAGTGAAGGTATACCTGGAAAAAGTAACCAAAAACTTAGAGACAAATACCATTTCTTTATGACACTTTTATTTTCTTATTGCTAAAAGTCTATTAGGAATCAAATTAAAAATTCAGGTAATTTAAAAAATTGAGACTAGAATAAATAAATACGATGTATTAAAATAAATTATTCACTATTATAAGTATCCTTATATTCTAGTACATTATTTGAAATATACTTTTGACTTATGTCAAAAGTGACAAGAGTGCCCAAGTAGGTGTTATTTATTAGCAACTGTATAAAGCTAAAGAAATTAAATAATATATTTTACAATAAAATTCTATAAAAGATGAAATTATAACTAAGACCCACTTGATCCATTACTGTTGTCCAACAACACTATAAGATTAAGTTATTTTATAATCCCTGGGTCTAAAACCCCTAGTATTAACATTGAAGAATAGCCTGTGGTTGAAGTCTCATTTCAATAGGGCTACTTAACACATATACTCATTCATTAACCCATTCATTTATAAGCCTCCCCCCCTAAGATGAATTAGTAAAAATTGCAAAATGCTATGGCCATTTCATAAGCCAATGCTATACTTCAGCAGTTGGCAAACTTTGGTTCCCAGCCCATCAAGATAAGTTGCTGGCATACCAGGACGTTTTGTGTACTTGGAGCATCTGCAGGCACAGAGCCCCTCAGCTCCCAGTGGCTGCAATTTCCTGTTCCTGACCAAGGAGAGCTGCAAGAAGCAGCACAGGCTGAGGGGCATGCTGGCTGCCACTTCCTGCCACTCTGCAAAGGACAATCTGCAGCACAAGGAGCTGAGAGGCTCTTTGCCCAAGGACACTCCCAGCACACAACATGTCCTGGTGCACTAGCGGCTACCCCGATGAGCTGGAAAATGAAGTTTGCCAATCCCTGATCTACAACAACGATATAGACTCATTAATAAGCCAATCCTTCTCTTTGATGTGTCACTTCTTACCAAAAAATTTAGCTTATGAATGAATATATACGGCATATGTTTTCCTACGTTGGAATCTATGACTTGGTGGATATTGTTTTCCTTCTAATATAGTAGTATAATCAAATCAACAGCATTGGCCAGAAGGCATAAAAGTACTATCAACATGCTACTTTAGGAAGATGAGGAAAAAGCTTCATGTAACGCTGAAGAGCAATGTAATCCATGAACATTTGCCTCATCTTTTTCTTTACTCAAAATTTTCTATGAGGGGAACATTTAAACTACTTAAAATAGTTTTGTTTAGAGAAAAAAACAGTAGTAATGTCATCTGCTGACTAGTGTCAATGTCCTTCACTGCAAATAAAATAATGATTCCTAGAAAATTTCGTTTCAGATATATGGATATATATAAATAAAGAATATAGATTTAACTTACTCTACATTCTTTGTCCAATCTGGAGGGTTACTCATGGTCATAAACACACAGTTGGTCAAAATAGTGCACATAATAAGCATGCTGAACAATGTATGTTACAGTCAAGGAACACACAACAAGAAATTACAGAATAGCACATTAATAACACGTTTTAATTTCAACCACATACTGGCACACACAAAAATCCCATCGATTTAAGTGAAAATACTAGATACATTTTAATACACTATCAACCCAAGAGTTCTCTCATTAGGAAATAAAACTTAATTAGATTTTTTCATTTTGATGATACTGTGGGTAAGTCCTGAAAGTTCTCTAAATATTTTCTTAGCTTTTGCTGTGTACTGAAAAGCAAAAAAGTCAGCACTCAAATACCCAATCAATTATATTGTTTGTATGACAAACTAAAATGAAATAAGGAGGAGGCGAGTTTTGTTTTATTTTTAAGTGCGTACTGTAATGGCATGACATCTCATGAATGCAGGAAGGAAGCAAGTTCAAAAGTTGAAGATTCCTCATGAAGAGAAAATACCTGAAGCTCCTTTATGATGAAATCAAGAGGCTATCAGCTTGTGCATCTCCCCTGTTCTGAACTGTCATAGTGGTGCTTAAGAATACTGTTTCTAAGAAACCTAGAACTACTGATAACTGTGCCAAGGCTCACAGTCAAAAGAAAAGTCTCGATATTCTCACTGAGCACAAATTAAAAACAAGGTATTTAGTTACTGCTGCTACTAGAAGCAGTTGGGGATACAATAAAATCTCAGTAGCAAATCTAAGTAATATATGGTGAATAAACTTCATTTGTTTACTCATTTGGCAAATATTCCATTTGCTTCCCCAATCAAATAAGCATAATCACAGCACTGTTACCCATTTGATTAAGACATTATATTTATGTTTCCTCACCAACTATCCTAGCATTCAGTTTTGAACTACAACTAGAGGAGGATAGCAGAATGTCAGCTGGTTGAACCCTGACAGAGAAAGAATACATAGGGGAATATGACTTCCCATGGAATTCCAAGAGAAAAAGAGAGCATGAACAAATGTCCAATATTTTTCTTTGTGACTTCTCAGAAAGACAGCCATCAGGAGCCAGCAGGAAAGAACTGCTATGGAAAGATGTCTTATTCTATCTATGTATAGTTCAATACCATCTCATGGCAAGGAAATCCACTAAAAGATTAGCATGAATCAGCATGGTAACCTGATCTTCATCCCAATCGTCAACCAGAACAACTAGTATAGCATCCCTACTATACCAAGACCTACAACTCAAACTGATTGGGATTAAGGAAACCTGAGTAGCCAATTCAATACAACATGCTCAGCAATGTTTCAAAAAGACAGAAGATTTGACTGAGGCAACAAGTGTCTGCAGAGTTACTGAGTTTATGCAGTGTTACAAGTTTTCATTTCAGTGACACTGAACATTTAGCACATTTATCCAAGTGTTTAACAATAAGTGAAAGACTAAAATAAACAACAAACCAGAAAGTGATGCATAATTGCCTCATAATGGCATCATAAACTATGAAATGCCAAGCTTACTCTGGAAAATGTTTTACCTATATTCACCTTTTATAAAAGATGTGCTCCTTCAAAACAGTTCATCAAAGGAGCTAATGTAGGATGACCACACATCCAATATTATCAAAATCACCCTGATATTTGGGGCTCTATCTTATACAGCTCTATTTTAGACAACTATATCCTTTATCTCCCTTGTATCCCCTCATCCCCAAAGTGTCCCTATTTTTCACACTTACTCTCTGGTCACCCTAAGCTAATGATACAAACAGATGTATCTAAGTATAAAAGCACTTTACAGATACATATGTATCCAAAAAGTCCAAATAGGAGTTGCAATTTACAATGAAACAAGGCAGCATGCTTTTTGTTTTTTGGGGTGTTTGGGGCTTTTTTGTTTTTCTTTTGTTTTTGTTTTTTGCTTTTGTTTTCAACTCTGAACACAGACTAAAATCCCTCTGAAGCTTCAAAGACGAATATGAAAAGTAGTGACAACACATTAGATTGATGTGCATATTGATACTGATGTTTGTAGTTACAGTTCATTTTCCCTGAAGTGATCAAAATCAGTAAAGATTGACCATGCCTTCAGAGTAAACATGTAAGACATGCAGAGCAACTTAGCTGTTCAGTTATCATCAGTAAGGGATACACGGATAACTTCCTGTAAAAACACTGAAAACATTATTAACTGGCTTACTTAATTAATTTTGAAGGACCTATTATGAAACAACTTGGTATAGCATAACTGTTATTCTGTAACTCAAAATACCAAATATAACTAACACTTGAATGCCCTTCCCACACACTGTACAGTCATATGCAAGGAATTCTAGTTAACATGCTTAGGGAACCCCCCAGACATCTTTTTTGTGGAAGGAATCTCTGTGGTAGTTTCAAAGGGCTTGTGAATGCTAGACCCCAGGTTTTAATTCATAGTATGGGGCTGATAACAAAGTACCAGTATGATTAGTGGAAAGTATATGTTCCCTTTTATGTACAGAATGATTTTTTTAGGCAATATTTAGAACCCCCATATCAGTGGAATACTTAATTTCTATTTTCATCACATTAGTAATACAAAACTGATTTTAAAATAAATAAAATGGTCTGAATGGCATTTATGTATTATACATAAGCTATATGAACATATCAGAGATCACATTAAAAAGTCAGGCATTCGAAAATTAGATAATGCCAGAACCAAGGTTGCTCGTGCAACTCCTTTGATGCACAGGACAGATTGTGCTCTGGGAATGAAGGAGGACCTTGCAGTGTATGAGGCTGTTGTCTGTAGGATCATGTACATTACAATTTATGCACGAGAGGAGGCAGGAGCCCTGATTTATTCCCAAAGCACAACTGCAGAATGATCTTTTGTCTGAAGACCCTGAATAATCTGCTAGAGAACTGGCTTCTGTCTTTGCCTCAGCCACAGGGTTTCTATGTGATTCTCACAAACCAAAAATGTCACAGGTATCACTGTGTGTTCCATATTTCCTGGGTACTGAACATGAAACACCTAGCAACTGATTTGCAGAAGTGCTAAGCATTCATAATTACAACTGAAGTTAATGGTAACTGCTGTGAATGAAAAGTGCTATAACATGATCAGTATTGCAAACAAACAAACATTAGGCTTCTTCATTAGGTCACTCAAAACTAACATTTTTGAACCAACCACTTGAAAAGGATATGAATGTACCAAAATTTTAATAGCTATTTTTCTAAGAGGATTGAAAGGAGTTAAAATGTATAGGGCAGAGGTGGCACTGAATCGGAAGATTGCCTTCCCTCTATTCAATACTATAAAAGTCTGAAAAAGAAAGAAAAATCAGTTTAAATATTTGCATTCTTCATTAACTTTTTTAAAACAACAGTCTTTTAAAAAACAATAGACAAAGTCTTAAATTACATTTCTACAGATAATTCAGAGAAAATCATATTTCTACATCCTTATTTTGAAAAGAAAATGTTCCCCCATGACTTACCTGCTATATAAGATAACGTCTGCTGTAAAAATATTTCATTTGATCTTAGAATAATAGGGAGTTCATAAAATACATTAAGTCACATTACACACTTTTTTCTGACACCTGTACATAACGTAAGATACAGATTTGGTGAATTTAAAAAGTAGTGAACAGTTTATATTAGGATTATAACTAAATGTTTACTTTCCTCCTGTCAGAAACTTCTCTGTCCATTACCTCAACACATCACACACAGAGATTACGTCTAGACATGTCCAAGGAATGCGCCCACTTTTTAAAAAAAAAATGTCAAAAAAGCGGACGCGCTCTTTCACCATCTTTGTAAACCTTGTTCTATGAGGAATAAGGGATGTGTCCAAAGAGCACTTTTTTTTCAAAATTAGGTGCCATGTAGATGTGCCAAATTTCAGAATATCCTCTTTTGAAAGTAAATCGGAAAAAGATATGCAATTTGCGATATACAAATTACGTATTTTTTTCTGATTTAACATTGCAGTTTAGACCTAGCCCTCTCTCCTCCTACACACACAAATCTTGGGCCAGATAAAAAGCCACAGGAGGAGAATTTTTACTTCAAAATTTATGTGAAGGCTCCATTATAGACACTGTTCAAATCGAAGGGAGAAGTGGTGGTTGTTACCTGTGGAAAGCTGCTTCAAACCTAGAAGAGCCTCTGCTGTGGGTACCAGCAACACATTCCACCTTGCTGTGGTTACTGTGCACCTCAACTAGAGTGCACCCAACCTGCCTACTTCTCTCTGGGCCACCCTTACTCCACATCTCCACTCTATGTGGGCCCCAAACCACACATGTCTGAGGAAGGAGTGTACCACAGAAGCATCTGATCCCTGCTTCTGCATGGAGAAAAGGAGAGTGTGTATGGAGAATCCGTTCAGATACGGAAATAAGGCAATGGGAGGGCTGTGTTTTCAACTTAGGGTTCCAGTAATAGATTTCAGATACTGATGGTCTTCAAAAAACAGCAACAGATAGGATAAACATGGATGATATATATTTTTTTAAATAATGAAGTATCCAAAGAGGAACACATTTACTTGGCACAAGGTTTTAAAGTCTGAGCTAACATTTCACCTAAAACATTTATAATCCATAAATATATTGAGTGGTGGTTTCTAATGTCTTTGCTAAATGGCAAAAATGCACTAACTATCAACTCACAACCTCCAGTTAGTCATGTATCCAAATTATGACCCTGAGTACTAGTGCTAGATTCGGTATTTGTAGTTATGAGCTAGCTGTCATATATCTCGATTATATTTTACATATATATGTATATATGTCAGCTAGCTCACATATCACGCACTCTGCTGACTTTCATCTGAAGAGAATACACCACCTGCATTTAGTCAAGTCATATCACTTTTTGAGTCTTTCTGAATCTTTGAATACAGGCATATTAAGTATACTGTTAAAATATTACAACCTTGCCAAAACTCCACTTTTTGAGTGGTTGATGGTAATTCTCAAGTACACATATTGTTCTACTTTCTGAGGATACAGCTCCAAGACCAGAATCAAGGACCCAGCTGTGATGGACCCCCTGTCCATGCTTTATGAAGTGGACTTATGGACACAAGTGCATGTAACTCAAGGATGCTTTGGACAAATTTATTCATGTAACTATCAATCTTCATGTCATAATCCACTGGATCTGTTATCTTGGTGTATGTATCATACTTGTGTGGAGTATGGAGTGTTTTATGGTTTTTAAATGTGTGACTGAAAGCAACCACAAGGATTACCTTCAATGTCTTGATGACCAACTGTTAAACAATCTCTTCTGTCTTTTAATTCTTAGCAGTGATTGGTCTGGAGAAGTCACATGCCCACCCCAACTGGCCAAGTGAGTTCCCATGAAAAAAGGGAATCTTTACAAACAATAAAAAATTGGGGGTCTTTTGTCTTTGGCTGGCACACCCAAGGGAAGGAACCAAAGACCCCAGAATGAGGGACTGCCCTGGTTTGTTGGAAAAGAGACAGTTTTAGGGCGAGTTTGTAAAGAGTTTGTGTACTGAGGTTTCGGTGTTACAGTTAGCTAAGCGCTTTCTGTTATTTTGAGTTTGTAATCTACTTTGCTCTGCCTGTTCCCACTTATAACCACTTAAATCCTGCAGCTTGCACTTAAAATCATTTTTACGTACTCTTAAGCCCAGTGTAAATAATTATTACCTGGGGGAGCAATCATTGTGTCCATTCCCCCTTTCATTGTGAAAGGAGGCTTACCCAAATAATTCATTGGGTTTGATCCCATTTGGGGAGTGGTATCCCACGAAGCTAGGCCCTAAACTGCACTTTCCTTGGAACTGAAGAGTTTCAGTGTCTGTACTGCTTCTAAGGGGGGAAGTGATCTCAGCTCCGTGTCTTGGCTGGAAGAGACCAGAGAGCTGGCCCATCAGGACAGGGAGGTGAGGAGCCCTAGAGAGCAAGAAGATGAGTGTCAGTGGCCTTGTCCACACTTTGGGAGGTACCCCCTAGGTGTCTTCTGTGACCTTACCCCGTCACACCAGCATTTCATAAAATTTTCATTTTTCCCCTTCAGTCATTCACTCATTTGGTTCCTCAGTGAAAGAAACATTGTGATTTAACAGTAAAGTCCTCAAAATAGGCATATTGATCCCGTGATTTATAAGCCAAGCCAAAAATTAACTCCTGTCACCCTCTTCTTGTCTTCTGCTGCAGAAGACCTTCCTCAGCAGCCACAGAGACATTCCCTAGACATCCCAAAAGCTGCTGGAAAAGCCATCTTAACACTCTGAGTTATCTGAACTTTGGTTCCTTGAAGCTCTGTATCGCATCAGAACTCCCACTAGCCTCTTATAAGAACTGGATTTTTTGGACATAATTTCTTTTCCATTGTAGCTATCTTCATCTCCAGTTAACATTCTTCTGAGAAAAGACCTTGCACTTGATAATATGACTCTTAGCACAGAGCTGTGACTGATTTCTCTGGCACTGTGTAACTGTTTGTCCTGAATCCAAGATACTCCAGGAACTACCATCACCCTGTGTTTCTCCTTCATCGTTCCGTACAGAGCACTGATGAGAAAATTTGTCCGCAACAAGGTAAAAGAATTTCCTTCTCTAAAGCCAATATTTTATCTATCATAATCTTGATGAGAAGCCAAATGGTTCTGTTGATTGAGGATAGTAAGATGGATATTCTTTGAGGACAAGCTCCTTTAGAAACTTATCTATTTCAGACCTGCTCTGCTTGTCCCAGCTTCTCTGAAGCTAGAAATAGAACATGGAGTGGGTTCTAATGCTCTGACATGAAGTAATGATGTCTACTCAGATTCATGTCATGGCTTTTTCTTAGGTTGCAGAAACTGGGGTGGGACAAAACTGAAATTCTTACATACTGCAGGGCATCTCCTCTGGACAACATCCACTGTCCTTGCTTGGTCAAAGCTATAAGAAGTCCTTTTGGTCTCAAATTGAAAGAGTATAGAATAATTCAGGTTTTTAACTCCAGATATAACTGATTGGAAAACCTGTAGACAGCTGTGAGTCAGTGGAACTATTTCTAGCTAACACCTCTCTTGAACTTCCCAAAATACTTCAACTTGCCATATGATCTGCACTCTTTTCTATAGCATCTGACAGGAGTCAGGATTGCAAGTCAACTTTTTAATGACTCTGAATAGTATGAGCTTTCCATAAAACTTCACATTCTATCACTAAAATAGCTAGGGACTGAGCATCTGGGACTGAGCATCTGATCCCAAGTAACAAAGCCTCATCATATACCTCCATGGAATAGATTTCACCACTTTTTTCCTCCACCTTCTTTCCAGAGAGAAGCGTTTAGATCAGGGGTTCTCAAACTGGTTCGTAAACCGCTGGTGGTCCATAAGCTCCATTCAGGTGGTCTGCAGACAGTTCCCTCTAAGGTTCCAATATTGGAACATTTTCTGCCTGGAAATGAACTACCTCTTGACAAAAAATGACACTGAAAATATCTTGTTTCTCTTAAGCATCAGTTTGAAGACTACTTTTCTGTAGAAGCTAAACCAACAACTGGATATGTGATACTTTTGGAATTGCAATCAGGGTTTGTAAAATAAGGCACAAGAGTGCTTATTGGAGTTTTCTTGTGACAAAACATTAGTCAGAATTTAAAAGATGTTCCCCAGTTGAGTTTTGGATTCAAAGAACTGGAGAGTTCTCAGAATTTGCAGATAAAGCAGGGCATTTTCTGATGCCATTTGCTACTACATACAGGCCCACTATTGAGAGGAGGAGGAAGGGGGCAGTTGCCCAGGGCCCAGTAATTTGAAAGGGCCCAGGGCTCCTGGCCACTCTGCCACTACCACATGAATGGCTGGGATCCTGAGCCCTCTAAATAGCTGCTGGAGTGCCATGCCACATGCCTAGGGCAGCTCTCAGGGCTGTCTAGGGAGTGGGGGGACTAGTGCAGCATGCTCTAGACTCTGCTGAGGGCTGGCTGTCTCCAGCCCTGCCCCTTCTGTCAGAAGCCCTGCCAATTTCAAGAGTGCAGAGCCAGCTCCCCCCCCCACCTTGCCTAGGGACCTGGCAATTATGTGGGCTCCCTATGTATCTATGTAAGAGTCAGGATTTTCATCACTTCCCACCCCGAAGTTTAAATACAGAGGCAGGATGAATGCTGAACCTGACTTAAGGCTAAAGCTGACTAACATTACACCTGACGTCCCTGAAATTGCTCACAAAAACAGGCATGTTCATTGATTAGAAAGGTAATGAATATTAAACTCTAAGTTGTATGCTTTTTTTGGTAGAGTAAAAAATTAATAGTAAGGGTATTTTTTTATATTGCACTTTTAACCCAAATGCTTTAAAAGAGTTAGCTAACAATGCAAACAACATTTTCAGGGATCGTTAAGTGGTCTGCTGAGCCTATAAGCAATATTCAAATGGTCCACAAAAAAAAGTTTGAGAACCACTGCTTTAGATCATGCGATTTTTTTTTTAAGTTGAGAGTGTCCATACTTGCAATCTCCTATTAATTTTAGCATTGCTTGTGAAAGCCTGCCAAGGCACTTAGAGTGTCAGACAACTTTTTATTTTGGTTGGGTGATTTGTTTGTATGGGCCTGAGGCTTTCATGCCTAAAAGATAGGGCAGAGACCGTGCTTGCCTAGACTTGGCCACCTGTGAGGGGCCTGTATAGTAACAAGTCTATTCTTTCAAGTAAAAATCTGATACTTATTAGAAATGCCCAAACCCCTGACAACCAGGGAAAATAGTCATGTTTGTCTTCAGGAGTGATACCAGGTTAATTGAGCAGGACAGCAGCGCCTCAGAGAAGGGTTGCTCCAGGGATAGAGCCTCAGGGAAAGAGTGTATGATTTTTTTTTTACAATCAGAAAGTTGGCAACCCTACCTTGGAACATGTAATTTTCCAATCCTACCTGGCTCCTTTCTTGCCTGGTCTGGGATATAAGGACAACTGCATCCTGCCCACAGAGCTGGACAAGTCCCCAGCCCCCAAACTGAAGATGAACTCAGAAGGGGAGTAGAGAGCAGCAACCACAGACCCTTCCTTTTCCCTCTATTTTTTTCTCTGAAGCTTGAAGGGGCAGCAGCCAGCACTCATGCTTCAGAAGAGGAAGCAGAGTTCAGAAGACAGTCTCTCCTCAAAAATCAAGCACAGCCTTTGGATGCAGCTGGGAATCAGACAGACATGTTACTGAACTGAATTGTTATTTAAACTATTTTAAAAGTTTGGAATTTCCCTTAGAAAAGCTGTAAACCAGAGAGGGTTGCCTGAGCCTCCACCGCCAACAGAATGAAATACCCATAGTAGCACAAAGAAGAAAATAGTCTGAGGCGTGTCTCATTGACTTGCATATCAAATGTATTCCATTTGCAAGCAAAAGACAAGTTTTGCCCACTACAAACTGGACTGTATCAGTCAAGCTGGATTTTTTCTACTTGCATATCCCCATCAGTAACAGAGAGTCATCAGGCTACGTTAGCCCCTCCGCTGCATCTGTGAAACAAATGTCTCAGAGGGCATAATATGAAGACAATGGGATTGCACAGGTGTACCAGCAAACTGAATCTGTCCTACAAAATCCCTATTATGACATATGAGATAGAACGCTGCTTGACTGCCAGAGCCTATAATGAATTGTGGGGCAGTCAGGTATATCACTTTACTTGCAGATTTGACACAGAAATCGGTAAGAAAAAATGAATTAAAGAACCCCGCTTTTAAAAAGGGTAAAATACAGAATGGTGTAAAAGTAGGACAGCAATTTAAAGAAAACTCCTCTTAATATAATACAGTGTGAATGGGACAGAATGGCTCTTTGAGTGATGTCAAAGATTGGCATGAATTAAAAACACTGATCTTGCACAATATTCCTACTTTCCTTTCATCTAGTCAAAATAGAATTGTAATATAAAATCTAGTAAGCTAAATCACAGATGCTGCACTCAGTGAAAAGTACAAAATCACTCTTAATTATGTATCTTGGTATTTATAGGCTCCCCATCACCACAGTATCTAATATTTACAGTGATAAATTGGAAGCATCCCAAATCATCAACTCATACTGTAGCTAAAGTCTTTTAGAAAGCTTCACATTGCTGGGGATAATGCGGTGGCTGCTTTCAGCTGCCTCTATGTTGCATCCTGAGGCAGTCCCACAGAGAAATCCTGCAAGGGTTCTAGAATATTTTAGGCTAGCAATATATGCAAACGCCAACAGAAATGTCCTAATTGCTGTCTTTAGATCCCTGGTATTTTTTGCTTACTTGTGTGTTTCTTGAGCTATACCATATTTCTCTTAAATAGTTCAAAAAGCAAATATATGGCTAGGTCTTTTCTATCAAGACAGGTGCATAATCTATATACATATTTTAGAGTGTGTCTGTCTGTGTGTATGTCTGTGAGTCCTTTTGTTCAAGAACTCCTCCTAATTGGTGGGGTGGAGTAGATGGGGGAAGAAAAACACCCCTATTAGCCCAAGTGGCTAGAGGGGGAAAAAAGGCCCATACTGGATGGGACCCCTCCTCACTCCCCGCCCCCCCAGCACTCACTCTTGTGTTTGCACACACACACACACACACACACACACACACACACACACACACACAGCCTCCTGTACTCTCCTTCTCTCACATCCACAATGCCCTATCCGGAGTCCTGCACTTCCCACACTGCCAGCCCCCTGTCCTGAAGGACTCAGGCAATACCGCACAAGCTGGCTAGTACCAAACAAGGTAAGAATTGTATATAACTGCCTGGAGAAAAACTGGCATCTTCTGCACCCAATTTATAATAGCTCTATAATCTGCTCCTTTTAAGAATATATCAGATAAATTTGTCTAAGCATTAAAACATTAATAGGAAATATTTCTATTTATTTCATTATGCTTAGCATCCTCACAATATCTTGTAGTTGAAAAGTGTCAGCTATTATTAGATTCAGTATAAATGCTCCATTTACAAAGAAAAGGGGTAACAGAATAATGTGCACATTACTAGGGGCTCAGTCCTCCATTAGAGAACCCAATAGGATTTTGCCATGGATTTCAATAGGAGCAAGTTCTTTTCAATGCAATCCTTAGATTTTCATTTGATTTAATTTTAGGCTATATATGTTACTTATATCTAAACAATACATTCAGGTATTATATTGCATTCATATAAATACATAACTCATTTAATGGTAAAAGCAACATTACTCTCTACAAAATCATAGAATTGTGCATATGCGCAGTCCCAAGCTCATCAGGCAAATTAAGGTGCCCACAATACCACAAGCATTCTGACACCACAGTGATGAAAGTGGTCAAAATACATGGATTAAATAGTGACAACTTTTTTAGCATTCAGATGTTAAGTGTTTTTCTATTTACTAACTTTTTGGAGAGGGAAATACATGTAAATTGTTGACTATGAATACTTTCTCCACTTATTATATGTCCTGTTCCTTTCTATGATGCTCAGCTAAAATTACCTTCACGCTCTTTCTTAAGCAGCGAAATGCCATGCCACATACGTGTGCATGGGTGTGGGTATATTATATGATATGTTACATAATAGACCACTTCTCCACACTTTAAACAAATTACAGATTATGTTCATGATGAACAAAATCCAAGCATTACCTTATGAAAGTGACAATGAAACATGTTTGATAATAAACACTTACTTTTTTATTGATGTAATATGGGTCCAGATCCTCCAAGGGCTCGGACGCCATTCCTGGAGGTATGTCTCCATAAATAAATGGAAGCGTCTTTCCTGCCTCCAAGTCACTATTTGGTTTTGGGCCATTTTCATCATCATCTTTTCGATCTTGTTTTGAACTCTTTGCCTTTTCTGCAGCAATGCGTTGTTCAATAGCTGCAAGAGACTCTCTAGTGAAGTAGTGGAAGCTATCAGGTCCTGGTGGTACAAGCACTGACTGCTCCATCTTTTCATCCTGCTCATTTTAATTACCATTTATTCTCTTGCATAAGAAAGTGCTAAAAGAAAACAGAAAGAGAAATAAAATTGAATGTGTTAGAACTATCAAGGGGAAAATATTATTTATTTTATAATGCCACTTATGCCTGCCAGCCTTTGTACATGCAAATATAAAATTCTAAAAATAATTTAAATGAAATTGAATTTAGTGATTAAGATGGAAAATTTGATCATTTTCAAAGGCAGCTATTTGATTCTTGATAAGCCAACTATATTTAAGATGAAATAATTTCTCAGTTCTAGAAGCTGTTCAATCAATTTTTACCCAAAATATTTTATGTGAGAGCTTGCAGTTTACTTCAACTGATAGTTTATTAATTATGAAAGAGAAAGTGGTCCCACTGCAGAACCTTCAGGGAACATATTGTTAATTATGAGAGGCCCAATTCTGAAACTCTAGTAATTACTCAGTTGCATATTCACAAGTAGACGTATTGAAATCCATGGAAGAAAGAGCTGAAGAATCAGGGCCTACACCAATAAAAAGTGGTTCCATGAATTACAGAGAAGAGCAAAATCTGCATTTCCAAAATAAATAGTTCCTAAGATTACTTGTGCAGCACTTACTCTCTTCACAGTTAACAAAAGCACTATTTCTCTTTCACTTAAACAGTTATTCTGTCTACCAGCATTTTCTTCAGTAAAGATGTTTACAGGTGAAAAATAAAAATGTTTTAAGAAACAGCATACAGTTTAAAATAAGCATGGCCACAGAAAATGAGCATATAACAAAACTACAGCTCCTGCATCTTTTATACTGCTAAATAATATTCTGTGTGTAGCATGTACACTATTTAATATATGCTTGGGCAGCCAGTAGAGCACACGTGTCTTATCAAAATGTAAAGAGCAGCATGCAATCTCCACCTTTTGGTAGGCAGGACTCTGTGAAATGCTGAGACAGCCCTTGAGGAAGCTTGAGAGGATCAGTGCCAGACCAAATCACTTTGAAAGAAGCAAGAGATGAGGAATGGCAGAGATGTGAGAAAGCAAGAGATGATAGGAAGGGAGGTAGATAAGCACAGCTGAGAAAGGAGACTAAAAAAGAAGCATAGATTGTCAAAAGGAGCAAAAAAACCAGAAAGGGGGAATGACATACTGGCAGAAAAAAAACAGGGGGTACCGGAGAGAGGCAAAATAATGAATTAGAAGAGAAAATGACAGGGAGAATGTTAAATGAAAAAGTTGCAAACCTGGAAGAAAGTAGGACAAAAATAGGAATAATGATAAAAGCAATGAAAAATATCAAAAGAAAAGCAGACAGGAAAAGTGGGTGATAGAAGTACGGGGTCAGAAAGCAGGAAGGGTAGAAAAATACAGGATGTGTGGAAACCTCTAGCAAGAAAAAAATTAATAAAAAGAAAAAGAAATGGAAAGTTATGAGAGATGAGAAAATAAAGAAAAGCATATATTGAAACCAGTAACAGATATTACCTTCATATAATCTTAAGAAAATGGCTGATACAATTAAAGGCATTGTAAGTACAAACATTTTAAATCACACTAGTGAGTACAGTAGTCTCCCTGTTCTATTGTGAAGATGGGAGCAGGAAAGTTGAGTGATGAGGAGATTCCATAACTGCACAATTTGCATTTGTTTTCCTTCATTTCTGAGGCAATTTTTAAAACTAGATTTGATTAGGACATGCAGGAAAATGAACTACAGACACAGGAATGGATTTAAAAATGGAAAGCTGAAATTGTAATAACTATGAACTTCAATGGATAAAGCTATAAACCCCTCTACATGATATTTACGGAAGTCCAGGCTAGTGTTAAATAATCTCATACCAAATTGCCTCTTCAGAATAACTCTAATGATTCAGACGAGGGGGTACCTCAGTTTGTGAAAACTCTCCCTTCTTCCTAAAGGCTAAGAGGGTCCACAAGTGACATTTCTTCAGTCTCTTAGGGTATGTCTACACAGCAAAGTTATTTCGAAATAACAGCCCTTATTTTGAAATAACTTTCCTAGAATCTACACAGTCAAACCGCTATTTCAAAATAAATTCAAAATAGCAGAGCACTTATTTCGAATTTGGTAAACTTCATTCTACGAGGAATAATGCCAAATTTGAAATAGCTATTTCGAAATAAGTGCTGTGTAGATGTGGTAGGATGTGAGGGAGAAATGAGGCACAAGCCCCCAGTGGGGCAGACCAGGGAGGCTCTTAGTGCTCCTCAGGGTGGAAGCTCTCCCGCAGGGCCTCCTGGATACTGACAGCCCCCTGATGGGCCTCCCGGATGGCAGCCTGCAGAAAGTGCAGCCAATCTCACAGCAACGCATCCAAGAGAAGCACCAGAGTGACCGGGACAGCCCTGGCTCCATGTTGCAGAGTCCTGTGGTGTTTCAAGTGAGGGCAACCAGAGCACGCAGAGACAAAATGCTTTGCTGTCCCTCATCAGGAAGGGAAACCTGAGAACTGGCTGTCCAGGGGGTGCCTTTAAGCACAGACCTCAGATAGCCTCAGGCAGCAGCCCCACACAGTAAGTCCTGACCTGGTGCCCGGCCGGAACTGGTTCTGGCCAGCCTTAGATGTGATTCAGAGTCCACTCAGTGTGGATGCGCTATTTTGAAATAGCAAAATGCTATTTTGAAATGCATTTTGTTTGTAGATGCATTATTTTGAAATAATTATTTCAAAATAAGATATTTTGAAATAACGCTGTAGTGTAGACATACCCTTAGTTATGTTTACCACTCAGGGAGTTGGTCCTTTGAGCCTCTCACCCATAAAGGCAGAAAAACTCACCAAACAGCTCATCAATTCTTCTCTGAGGAAGAAACTGCTTCTTGACCCCACACAAAACTAGCAATCAGTCAGACCCACAGAATCTTGGAAACAAGTTCAAATTATACCTCTGTTATATGGTAAAAAAGGGAGAGCAGAATGGCTGAGGGCTTCCCATACAGCTGTTTGGCTGTGGAGAGAAGGGAGAGTTTGACCCCTAATGCATCCCTACAGCCAATGGATAGCAGCGAAAGGTAGACCAATCGCTCCCTTCTTCCCTGCCCCTACTCACCCAGGGATGATCTCCTGACAGGTGATAGGGAGAAAGCTCTGGAGCAGTTAAACCTGCCATTCTTTTTCCCTTCCTCTTGAGATCCCAGGGGTTGTTTTTTCCTCCCCTGCTGGTCTAATCATTCATACACACACTATTGAGATAGGGGGGGTGTATGGGGTGTTCAGGGAGGGGTAGCACCTCTGATGTACGGGCATGTCATGTCCTTTTAGGGCAGCTCGTCCACCTTTGGTCCCCACTTGTCACTCAACTCTCACCTGTGGCTCCTAGTAGCTGTAGCATGTGCAGCGGCCACACCCCAGGCAACAGCTTCGACAGGCTGGCTAAACCAGGTTGAGAGTAGCCGTCGGGTCATCGACCTTCGGTGAGATAGGGACTTGTCTATCCCGAGCATGTGAAGACAGACTCCGGCGGATCGAGCGGATGAGACCTACTAGAATAGGACCAACGGTCATGAAGGTGGTTTCTGCAAGCGATGTGGTACGCTAAGAGCACGGCAAGACATGAAAGATGCCCTGGTCAACCACTGTGCCCAGCCCATCTCCAACCGTCTCGACTTTAGTCCTGCCATTGGAGTAAGATGGAATCTGGGAAGAGAGAGTGAGGCTGACTATGCGCACCTCTCCCTCACTTTAATCCAATTCACGCGCAAGTCTTGACATCTTGACATCTCCTAAGTCCTGTGGCGACGGGCGAGCGACGAAGCAGCAGGTGTGGATACACTGGGAGCTGTAGCCACGGACCTGCACACAGGCGGCTCAGGTCTAATGGTCGTCTTCTTGCTGGTGGAAGCAACAGCTGGATTCGGCGTCTACCTGAGTGACTGAGCAGCCCTCTTTAGGATTGCACTGCTCACCTCCGTAGTAAGAGGAAGGGGCTAGAAAAGGTGCCCTAAACATTGTTTGCTTCACAGAACCCT
Organism: Pelodiscus sinensis; assembly: GCF_049634645.1. Lineage (NCBI taxonomy): Eukaryota > Metazoa > Chordata > Testudines > Trionychidae > Pelodiscus > Pelodiscus sinensis. Next base: position 37,507,209 of record NC_134717.1, read on the forward strand.
GGCCAGCTTACCGCGGCTGGAGGGGATCCCATCTCATGCGGTCGAACAATAAAATTTCGAACAAAATGCAAGATGACACCACTCACTATTGGCACATGGAACGTACGCACGCTTCAGGACAACCCTTCAGCAGACCGCCCAGAAAGAAGAACAGCCCTGGTCGCCAGAGAGCTCACAAGATTTAACATCGATATTGCGGCACTGTGTGAAACTCGTCTAGCAAATGAAGGTCAGCTCATGGAAACAGGAGGTGGTTACACATTCTTCTGGCGTGGACGCAGCAGTGACGAACGTCGTGAATCTGGAGTTGGCTTTGCGGTTAAGAATCATCTTGTCCGCAAACTTGCCAGTCTTCCCAAGGGCGTGAATGACCGACTCATGACACTGCATCTTCCACTACCGAGAGGAAAGCAAGCCACACTGATCAGCGCTTACGCGCCCACAATGACGAATCCGGATGAAGTAAAGGACAAGTTTTATGAAGATCTCGATGCCCTACTCTCATCCGTGAAGCGCACTGACAGGCTGATTCTACTTGGCGATTTCAACGCGAGAGTAGGATCTGATCACACTGCCTGGGATGGCGTCATTGGAAAAAATGGAATCGGTAAATGTAACAGCAATGGCCTACTATTACTGAAGACATGTGCGGCTCATGATTTGATCATCACCAATACCATCTTCCGCCTGCCCACTCGCAAAAAGACGTCCTGGATGCACCCACGCTCTAAGCACTGGCATCTCATTGATTATGTCATTGTGCGGAGGAAAGACAGACAGGATGTAAGGGTGACCAAGGCCATGCCGAGTGCTGACTGTTGGACTGACCACAGACTTATCATCTCCAAATTAAGCTTTCGCATCAAGCCAAAGAGACGTCCGCAGGGAAACAAAGCTGTGATGAAAAAGATCAATGTCAGTAGACTGAGGAACCCCAACACAGCAACTTTACTAGCAGAAGATCTTGGCAACCAACTTTTAGAGCTGCAATTAGAAGAAAATGCTGAGAAGGACTGGGAACGCTTCCGGGATATTGTGCACTCTTCTGCACTAAAGGTTCTTGGACCCTCACACAGGAAACAGCAGGACTGGTTTGATGAAAACGATGAAGAGATCAAGGCCATACTTGCTGAAAAGCATCGCCTTCACCGTGCTCACCAGAATGACCCATCGTCATCAGCTAAGAAAAATGCCTTCAACAACATTCGCAGGATTGTACAGAACAAGCTTTGTAAGATGCAGGACTCCTGGTTGAGTGCCAAAGCAGATGAAATCCAGGAGTTTTCTGATAGAAACGATGCCAAACGGTTCTACGAAGCCCTTAGATCCTTGTATGGACCTCAGCCCTCAGGGAGTTCCCCTCTACTGGACTCAGATGGTGCAACTCTCATTACTGAGAAGGCTCTGATTTTACAGCGTTGGGCTGAGCACTTCCAATCCGTACTGAACCGCCCATCTTCCATCAATAACGAGGCGATTGATAGAATGCCCCAGGCGGATATCAACCACAGCCTGGATGTCTCACCATCAGAGACTGAAACCTTACAGGCCATCAGCCAGCTGTCCAGTGGCAAGGCCCCAGGATCTGATGCGATTCCAGCGGAAGTCTATAAGGGTGGTGGTGCAGTGCTTGTCAACAAACTCACTCAGCTGTTCCAGTCCTTCTGGAATCAAGGATCTATTCCTCAGGAACTGAAAGACGCGTCTATCGTACACCTCTACAAGAGGAAAGGAAATCGACAAGTTTGCGATAATCATAGAGGAATATCACTGCTTTCCATCGCAGGTAAGATCCTTGCACGAGTGTTGCTGAATCGTCTGATTAACCACCTGGAACAGGGTTTATTACCCGAGACACAGTGCGGCTTCCGCAAAGAGCGTGGCACGGTGGATATGATCTTCGCAGCCCGACAGCTTCAAGAGAAGTGTCAAGAGCAGAATCGTGAACTGTACACCACCTTCGTGGATCTCACCAAGGCTTTTGACACTGTCAGTCGCGAAGGTCTGTGGCGCATCATGTCGAAGTTTGGGTGCCCGGACAGATTCATCTTGATGGTACGTCAGTTCCACGACGGCATGACGGCTCGTGTTTTGGATGATGGAGAAGCTTCAGAGGCCTTTCCCGTCACAAACGGCGTCAAGCAAGGGTGTGTGCTGGCACCGACCCTGTTCAGCATAATGTTTTCAGCCATGCTGTCAGACGCCTTTCAGAACAGTTCCTTGGGAATCAGACTGAGATACAGGACCGATGGGAAATTGTTTAACCTGCGAAGACTCCAGGCTGTCACCAAGATAAAAGAGACTGTGTTACGAGATCTCCTTTTTGCTGATGACTGCGCCCTGAATGCTGGATCAGAGCAGGAAATGCAAGCCAGCATGGACAAATTTGCAGCAGCATGCGACAACTTCGGCCTTCTCATCAACACAAAGAAAACCGAAGTGATGCACCAGCCAGCTCCAAAAGCTCAGCATCAAGTGCCCACCATCACAGTGAAGGGACAAAAGCTGCAAGCAGTGGACCAATTTACATATCTTGGCAGCACCCTCTCCCGCTCAGTGACAATTGACATCGAGGTCAACTGCAGAGTCGCCAAGGCAAGCTCTGCGTTCGGCAGACTGTTGACCAAAGTGTGGGACCGCCGTGGAATAAGCCTTGCTACAAAGCTTAAAGTCTATCGAGCAGTAGTGTTAACTACCCTGATGTACGCCAGTGAGACTTGGACTGTATACAGGAGGCACGCTAGGCAACTGAACCACTTCCACACGATTTGCCTCCGCAGACTTCTGAGGATCCGGTGGCAGGATAAGGTGCCAGACACAGAAGTCCTTTCTAGAGCAGGTCTGCCGTCAGTTTACACCCTGCTGATGAAAGCTCAGACACGCTGGGCAGGCCATGTTGCAAGGATGCCAGATCATCGCATCCCTAAACAGCTCTTCTATGGTGAGCTGTTTCAAGGGAAGCGATCGCACGGGGGACAAAAGAAGCGATACAAAGATACGCTTAAAGCCTCTCTCAAGTCCCTGGATATTGACACCACCTCCTGGGAGACCCTGGCACAAGACCGATCAACATGGCACACGCTGATCTACCAAGGCTGTCAAACATCTGAAGCCAGAAGGACAACCATAGCACAAGAGAAGCGAGCACTCCGTAAAGCCAGAGTTGCAAAAGCTGCAACAGTGGTGCCCACACATGTCTGCCCGACCTGTGGTAGAACATTCCGTGCCCGTATCGGCCTTATCAGCCATTTGCGGACACACCATGAACAGTCCATAACCTGTTAGATGTCAAGGTCCTCTTCGAATACGATGGACGAACAACAACATTGAGATAGGGAGAGAAGACCTTCTTAAAGGGTTAAACTGTGCATGATATTGTCAAAGCATGTCCCACATTGTGCTCATAAAACTGCCATATTTTCCAAGAGCCAAAACAACAAGGTTCTGCAAAGCACTCAGAGGAAGCTTTTTTAAACTTCCTTTCTATACACACAACTGATGCACAGCAAGCCACATAAATTGTAGACAGAAGGGAGGAAGATATTGGCCAGAGACAATGGGAAAATCCCATATCCTACAAAAAGAATAAATGGATACTCCATGTCCATGCAGAGTTCAGAAGGTATCCTCTGTCACTTTCACTTTTCTGTTCAGTGAACTGGATGGAAGCCACATTCATCTACTTGAGAATGATAAAGAACTGAATCAAACCTGCAGGTCTTGAATACTTAGATGTATTAAATCTAGGTACTTTAAATCTATTGCTTAGCTGCCCTATTCAACAATTGTTTACCAATAGGGTATGTCTACACATCAACATTATTTCAAAATAACTTAGTCTGCGTCTACACAACAGGCAGTTATTTCAAAATGATGTTGAAATACTGTCAACATCTGTAACTCTGACTTCTGTAACCCTCATTGTACGAGGAGTAAGGGAAGTTGGAAGAAGAGTGCTCTATTTCAAAATTAGTACTGTGTAGATGCTCTCAATTTCAAAACAAGCTACACAATTGGCATAGCTCAATTTGCATAGCTTATTTTGAGTAGACGCACCAAAGGAGGTTAAAGAAATACTGTATTTCAAGAAAATTTCTGAATTTTGCATTCAGAAAGTGATGTCTCATTTCTCTATAATTAATCCCAGAATATTCCTCACTTCAATATGCTCTTAGTAATACATTTTAATAGTGATCTAAGATGTAGGTGACCAATTATTCCACTGCTATTATTTAGACATTGATAAGTGTATTATGCTTAACAAAAGGTTCCACAGGAAAATCCATCTAGTTAAAATACACGCTATACAGCAATAGGATACAACCCCTTTTCTTTACATAGCTCCATGTTTCTAATGCACAGCAGCAGGTTTAGCATGGGTTCAGTTGCAGCTGCACAGATTGTGAAACCCAGGGTGCAAAACCAGACAAACACACAATTCTCCCAGCCATCTGAAAGAGAGACCTTGATGCGAGGCGGAGAAGGGGGCAGAGGTAGGACCTGGAGATCAAGCCTGTGCCTCATTCACCCTGCAGTAGTGGATCCTGTCCCAGGCTGGTGGCCCGGGCTCTATGCTCTGGGCATTGAGATATGGTGCACAAACTCAGCTGCTTCTCTCAAACCTGAGTGGCTCTGCAACCCCATGTGTCAGGTTGCAAATCTGGAGTAGTTTGCCGGGCTCAGACCCATGGGACAACAGCTGCTGCTGTAAGATGAGTGTGGGGCAGGCTCACACATCCCCTTCACAGTGGGCTGGGTTTAGAGTTGTGATGCTGGAGCAGAGATAGCTGCTGTGGGTAGTCCTTGCCCCCTTAGCAGTTTAATATAACACACTCATTGAATCTGTAGGCTACCTCTGCTTCTGGAGGCACAATTCTCAGTAAGACTTAAAAGTAAAAGATGGAATTACCCAAGTGTGTATTGCTGCTGGCACTCTAAAACACTTCTCTCATCAGAAATGACAAGATAAATCTTTTTCATTTACATAGGTTTGAGAAGATCTTGTCAGCTGAGTGGGAGAGAATATTTTTATTTTCTTTACTTTTATGAGTTTAGTCTCAAGTACATGTACAATGAAAATAATACTCTGGTGACAAGAGGAATGATTCACAAACAGATGTAGAAGATGAAAAGGTCCAAGAGCCTCCAATATGTATGCCCCACCAATGCAGGAATTTGCCTTTGTGGGATCAACAAACACAGAGACAATCCTACCGAGTCTGATTACTCAAAAGAAATGAGTAAAATGTCCAACTATTACATTGCCTCCGATGTACCCATGCAAATACCTACATAGTGTTTTGCTGCTTTAGGTGACCACCTGTTATACCTGACTGTTACTGCCAACTTTGATTCCAGTTTGATGGTCCAAAACAAGATAAAATATCCACAAGGTCCCTACCAATATGTCCTTTAGATTCCAAACGTCATGACAAGTTCAGCATTGTGAAAACCACTACTAATCAAGAACTCAGACAGAGTGAAATCTACTACTATTCTATCAATGGAAGAGGTCTCCAGTGACATTATCAGCAGTGCTTACCTTTGAGGAACAGATTTAACAGAAGGGCTCCTGAAACTCTTTGCTCCCCATGGGGTTCTCTACTGCCTCTGAAAAATGAAACCCACCTACTACAGGACTTCCAGGAAGGGAGCACATTGCACTTAAAAATAAGCATAACAAAAGCCACTTTTGAACACTTCCCTTCCTATATTTTTACATGAAAAAGATAGCTTAGTACAATTATCCACAATTTGTTTCTGAAAAAAATCAAGTGAGTCTTCTAGAAAAATTAAATATGCTGCTTATCACCCTGAACAGAGAGGGAAGAATGCTTCATGCTGACACTTAAAAAGGTATTCAAAGAAAATGAAGATAGAACCTTCCAACACTGGGTTACTAATGTTCTATTACACAGTTTCATACCAATCTATCACTCAAAAATAGCAGCGTTTGGTTATTTGAAAAAAATCAATTAGAATAAATTTAGCAAAGTACATAGATAAAAAGCCAGCAAAGAGTTAAAAAAAATCCCCAATATAGCTTCTCAGAGTTTTTTGCCTAAATAAGAGCATTTTAGTACAAAAATTGAAAGGTGAAAAAAGCTAATCAGGAAAATATTGGAATCAGTGATAGAACCTGCCAGTGTTAAAGAGGGGAAACATATTGACCTCATGCCTTACTGTTGTAAGATGACAGGTCAGAAAGAGGAAAAAGTACTGAAACTGAAGGTAATGATAGTGTGATTACTGAAAAGGAGAATTAATATGCTTTTATCAGCTTGCAGATTATGTGCATTGTTGTGTCTTTTATTCTTTATGCAGCAAACAAATTAAGAAGGAACTACATGGATGCATTAAAGGTCCAAATAATCATTTTTACTAAATATACTAATAAGGAAGGCATAGATTTATGAAAATACTGTTGCTCAAGCCAGGGCCGGATTAAGGCATGGGCCAACCAGGCAGATGCTTGGGGCACCAACCTATGTGGGGTGCCTGATGGCAGCTGTAAGGGGCGCGCAGCTGTAAGGGGCATGCACCCTCCCCCAACCTGAAGCACAATTAATCTGTCTGCCTGGGGCACCGGAATGGCTCGGTCCGGCCCTGGCCCTGGAACAAAGAACACTGTGAGCATTGCTACAGTGATCACAGATGATTTAAAGGAATGTTACCAGTGTTGCATATTTAATAAAAAGGTAAATGGTAGGATCCAGGTAATTATAGGCCTTTCAGCCTGACATCAATCCCAGGCATGGTAAAGAAGTGGCTGTGAAATAAGGATGTAATAGTATATCCATTTAAATGGTTAACTGATAAGTCTGGTCTTATCAGTTACCGTTAATGTTACATGCAGGCTACTGCCTTGCATCCTGGGAGCTGGCTTCCATCCCATGCTACTGACTCTGTATCAGAGCCAACAGTGCAGGGTAGCAGCTGGCTCCCTGGGAGTGGGGCAGAAGCTGAGAGTGGAGTAGGGAGCGGGTACATGCCGAGAGCCAGCAACCAAAGCGGCAGCCAGTTCCCTGGGAGCAGGGCGGCAGGCGGAAGCCAGTACACACTGGGAGCTGACTTAAAATCCAGCTTCTGGTGCACACCAGCTCCCATGGAGCTGGATGCCGCCCCACTCTTCAGACTCTGCTGAATAAAGCTTATACTGCAGAACCTGTAGCACAGCTGGCTCCCCAGAGTGGGGCCAGCCAACTCTGCTTCTGGGGTGCCTGTGGCATGTAACCATATAACCGCTGAGATTTTCAGCAGTTACATGGTTACCCAATTACCTGCTTTTTAACATCCCTACTGTGAAATGAGGACCTTCACCCAAAGAGCACCCTGGCAGCCTGTTGAGAACTACCCCTTGTTCTCTGCCTTAGTTTCCCAGAGTTCTATCAACTCCAATGAGATGTGGATATTTAACATTGCCCCTTGAGTAATCTAGTGCAGTGTTTCTCAACCTTTTTTAATAAAGCACACCTTTTTCAAAAAATAATTGTAAGTACCCCTTTCTTTAAAAAAATTATAAGTACCCCCAGTACCTACAGTTTTCAGACACAACATTTTTTTCTACCATTGCAACACATTTGTTTAAACAACTTAATAGTAGCAGAGTAGGCGATGAAATTTTTGGGTGTAAAAAGTACAAAAATAATAAAGCGCTATAAAACTTAAAACAAAAATCATATTTTCTCCAAATTTCAGCTGTGTTGACATACCCCCCAGACTTCTCTCAAGTACTCCTTAGTGTACTTGTACCACTGGTTGAGAAACACTGATCTAATGTATTCAACCCCTAAAGGCAGGACATCACATGAACAGGCCTTCCTTTCAGGGTCTCCAACAGAAGGAGACATAGGTTGAGTCAACCTGAGTCTGTCAAACCCCAGTTAAGTCCAAGATTGCTTAATGGTGAGGCTTTTATGACCCAGAACATTTCCCTGGAGTCAGGGACCTCTTGTGACTAAGTTGGGGGGAGGGGGAACATGCCTCTTACATCAAGGTCCCTGGGGGTGCCAAATGACAGAGACCCTTCTTCAGGACAGCACATAGTTTCTCTTTTTTCCCTGGGGCTTCTGCAGGAATTCTGAGGCAACCAGGCCCTCTCCATGGTCCTCTCAGGCTGTCAGGATTCTGTTGCTACTAAGCTGCTGGTATTCTGTGGTTTGGGGGTCGCCATGCTATGGCCAGCCCCAGGTCACCAGATTCCCGGCTCCCTGCCTGCCACTGGGTTCCCTGGGCTCTCAGGCCCAAGAGTTTCCTGGTCCAACAATATTGCTGGTCTGGCTGGACCACCAATGTTGCTGGACCACAGAGTCCCAGAGCAGAGCGGTTCAACTCGTACTAGTGCTCTGTATTATGTGATGCATCTGTGAGTCCCTGTCTATGCATCGCTCTTTAAGAGAAACTGGCCAATTTAAGACTTGCTGAAATCTTCTTTATAATCTATAGCCTAACAATTTGCCATATTCTGGGAAAATGAGTTCTCTATTCCCACAGACAAAGAACAAAAATGATATTGAATCAAAGGAAATATAAAATATTTAAAATACATCGACACTGAAGTTAAACAAAGAGACACCATAAAATGAAACTGTATTATTTTCACTGAATGGAGAATCTTCTCTTTGAATTTCCAAAAGTTTTTCCCAAATGCTTGAACACCATCCTGCCCCTACTCCTTGTCCTCTCCAACAGTCTGATGCTGCTCATTCGGGGGAGATTCAGGCAATAGAAATCTGTTGCAGTAAGCAGAATTTAATCTTTGCTCTTCACTTCGCCCTTGCCCTGTGACACACATTATGTATTTGCCCTTGGCAAAAACAAATCAGATTTGTTAAAACTCATGTATCCTTGCATGTTGGAAAGCCATTAGAGTAAATACACAGCAGTATTACTATTATGCATTGTTAAATAATTTTTCATCAATACAACTTACAGGGCTTTACACCAAACTACATATGTATTTAGGGTGATCAGAAATCAGGACAGAGGTGGGGAGTAATAGGCACCTATATAACACAAATCTCCAAATTTTGGTGGTGTCCCTTTAAAATCAGGACATCAGGTATCCTCTCAGCACTATCATGTCCATTTTTACAAATCACTGAACTGAGGGCCAGAGAGGAAATTTGGTGACATTTAGTGATGGAACAGGAACAGTGCCTAAGTCTCCTAACTCAAGCCATGCTATCCCAAAATAATTAATCAATTTGATTTTCCTGCAGAAATGTTCAGAAATGGAATATGGGCCATCAACTGTCATTTAGGGTGTTTATTACTGAAGCCAGAGGAGTTACTAGAGAGAAACACTAGGAATAGCCAAGCACAAAAAGAAGCATAATCCAACATTCAGATAGGATTTTTTTTAAAACTAGCAATAAAGTCAAATTCCAGAAAGGACACTAAAGCAGGGTCTTTCTGCTCTGTTGAAGATGGGGTGGAGTAACTCATAGCATCGATTAGAAAAAAAATCAAATTAAAAACATTCTGCAGGATAGATCAAGGTTCCTATGGGAGACAGGTCAAGGGAGGGGAAAGGTTAAGAGAACAAATCTCTGCCCTTCTACTGAATTGAATTTGTTCAGTCATTTGCAATCAGTTCCCCTTGGATAGCATCCTATAAACCACCGTGCTGATTTCCAAAGTGCATCTTCTTAAGTACCACAGAAACCAATACAAAGCACTTCAATGTGCACTTGAGAAAAGCCAGCTGCAAATAGCTGAACATGGAGTGACAATAGGAAAAAAAGGTGAGGAACGTTTGGCAGTGGGGGAGTCTGATACTTCTAGATGATTTAGATGGTGCTTGGTCCTGCCACCAGTGATTATCTGTCCTGTTCTTTTCCTCTGGGGCACCTGGCATTGGCCACTGTTGGAAGCAGGGCCGGATTAAGGCATGGGCTAGCCGGGCAGCTGCCCGTGGTGCCAACCCATGGTGGACACCTGATGGCAGCTGTAAGGGGTGCGCAGTGCCCCTTATAGCTGCCATCAGGTGCCGCACGCCCGGCTCCCAGATTGTGGGGTGCAGCAGCTCCCAGCAGCCACCCTGTAGCAGCCATCCAGGGTGGGGGCCACGTTAACCCTCACAGCACAGGCCAGCAGTGCCTCTCCCCCCACGGCTGCGGGGCCCTGCATGGCCAGGCTCGGCCCGTCCCGGGTGGCCCCAGTCTGCGCGCCAGTGGCGGTAGCTGGGCTGGGCCGGGCATGTGCGTCCTGCCGCCACCAGCTCCACGCGCCCTCCCCCATGCGCCGGGCAGGGGCAGGGCCGTGCATGTGCCCTCCCGCAACCCGGGGTGGAATTAAACTGTCTGCCCGGGGTGCCAGAATGGCTCGGTCCGGCCCTGATTGAAAGACAAAATACCGGGCTAGATGGACCTAAGGTCTGACACAGTATGGCCGTTCTTATATTTTTATGTTCTTAATCATATCTGTAATTCCAAGTACAGATGTAGCCTCAGATGCAGGTGCTAATGTGCCAAATACAACTGTCCAATTATGTCCTAGCCAAAGTCTCTCTAGCTTTTCTACCCATTTTATAATCTAACTATTACCTGTACTGATAATTTCCATTATATAAAAGGAAAAAACCTTATAAGGTCTTTCTGGAATATTCTTAGAAACAATGAATTAGATTATGATATTAAGAGGTTAACTATGAGCAGCAGCTACAACAGCTGCTGTTTCTGTTACTCCCTTTTGGTAATGCCTTATTGTAAAAAGCTCCCAATTTGCCAGAATGAGCAGAACCTGGGAACTACTATATCAACAGAAATAGCTGTTTGAAAACTGCTGAGTGAAGATTGTTAGCTACTGTTACTTTTCTAAGGAAAATACTTCACTTTTTTTCTTGCCAGATACTGGTGAGTTTCCAGTAATTTGATACACTGTGTTATAATGCAACAATAACCATGAAGGTTATACATTTGATTTCTGTAAGGGTCTGAATTTAAAGAAATTATCAGTAATGCAGTCAGAGTTTAATGGAGTCTAGATTTACTATAAGCATAAAGTCTGAATAATGTTTTGGTTTTTTAATGTATTTTGGTCTAGAAGAAAAAAACAAGAGGAAATTTGCCCTTTTAATATAAATAAGAATAGTTACTTCAAATTGTGCTTATATGTTTTAAATGTTCAATGTTACGGAATGTTACAAAATATTGAAATTGATTTTATTCAAAGCATATAAGTTTTAAAATATTTCTACAAATAATGTGCATGTTAAGTGGCCAAAAAGTTCAAAAATATGAGTGCATAGGGAAGGCTAAAATATGCCAACAGTTTACTAAATAAATAATTTTAATTTTAAAGTAAAAATATTTCATGCAATATTCAAAAGATTAGGAAACAAAATGCTTAATTGCAAAGATAAGAAGTAATAGCTAAGTACAGTATTTGTGCCTAATGTATGTATTTTTCTACTGATTTTAGAGCATTACATGTTCAGTGCTTTGGAATATGAAATCAGTTTCCTGAACATGAGATCATCTACAAAGTCAAATAATAAGCTCTGTTGTGAGTATTTAGAGATATCAGGTTTTTAAATAGTATCTTTAGGGAGCTTTTAGAAAAACACTACCACAGTTTATGGTACAAACCTAGAGAAATAGAAAAACCCTAAAAGGAGGTGAGTCTACAAAAACTCTCTCGATATATTGCAAACTACTCTAACATGTAAGTATATTAAGGAGACTGATAAAAACAATAAAATTATTAAATAACTTTACAAGCTCCATTCTTGCAGGTGAATCCACAGAGGCAGATAACTGGGTTCTATGCAGAATGCCATGGTCTGCTTATATAGATCCAGTTACAGGATCAGGTCCAAAATTTGAGGGGCATGGCAGTCCAGTAGAGACAAACTCAGACACTGTCAGAAAACTAGAGTTCTATTCTCATCTCATATGAGGGAAGCACTGACTCATGTGAGTGAAGACAAATCTCTATACTTTGTCTCTCAACTTTTCCATCTACACAATGGGGAATAATGGTATTTTTTAAGCATTTTCATTTTTGAGCATTATGCGTCAAAAACGCTGTATTCGTATAGTCATCATAATTTCTGGTTCAGTGATTGTGTCTGTTCTTGCCATGGCATTGACAGAGCGAGAGAACAATTGTTACTTGACTAGATAATATTTGGTCTAACTTGTCATTTTTATGTTGCAATATCTTGTGTCTTATTGAGATGCAATATGTTATGGCATTTGACATTGTATGTTTTTGCAATAATACCATCTTCCAAGGCAAATTAGAGGAATATTCACTGCTTTGAATCTAAACTATGCTACCCAGGACACTGTAGAGAAAGCCAGTTCTCGTACCATCAAAGGAGAAAGAGAACTCCAACCACTGAAGCTCCCCACACAGAATATTGATTATCAATACATCCAACCTATGCAACAAAAGAATGAGGCATTGTTCTAGAAGAATGACTCTCATGTGATCAGCGATTCTCAAGGCAGGGCACTATGGTGCATCCCCACCAGACAGCAGACAGAAGGCAACAGGTGTGGTTTCAATAGGTTGGATAATTATACTACTAAATATCTGGTGATACCTGGCATTAAACTGTACAGAGCATAATCGTTTTCCTCCTACTTTGGAGGGCCACCTTTACAACCTTGTCCTAGTCAGCCTCTTGCTGAAACCCTACTACTTTCCTCTGTATCTGAGAACTAAGAGTGCGGGAAAGAAGGGGGGTTGGCTCCCTGCTGTACCAGACATTAGGAGCCCCAATCCCTCTTTCATACATTTCTTTATGGGATGCTTTCCTCTAAGTCCCCTTCCAATCCATTTTATTCAATCACCTCAGCCCTTTCATAAGAAGCAGCTGCAGTGGATGGCTGCCACGTTGTTTAAGTTACTAAGCTGTGACATTTTAACCTAGCCTCTCTTCTCCATTGATCCAGGTCCATGACCTGCTATGGGGAAGGTAAAAAAAAAAAAAAAAAAAAAAGCACACCCTATCAAGGTCAATCTAGTGATAAGGGAAAAATTCACTCCCAGTCCCTAAGGAAAACAGGTCATTAGCAAATGACAACAGCAGATAATGAAGAAACCAAGTTCTGATTGCACTGGTGTGGTTGTTTCCAGCCCAATCCCACCAAGAGAGAGCTTCTCTGGAAAAGGCCAGGGTATAAATATCCCCATACCTTCCAGTCACCTTGAAGAGTAATACCCTCCTGCCAAATTCCTTCCAGGTTAATTTTCCCCCTCTGCCAAGAGCAGAGGGACCTCTTATGGGTCAATAACCACGTTTCTTCCAACCAGCTGGCCAAAAGACCCACTGTTTACAGTTGTGGTGGGCACATTTCCTAGCAACTTCTGAGAGCTGATTAATGCAGTCCTAGGAGACTTTTAGTTACCCCACTGCTACATTCCATTTTAAAGAACACACGTTTTTGGTTTAACATCTATGGGTATGTCGACACTGCACACTTATTTCAAAATAAGCTATTCTGGATAAATACTCTGAAATAGCTTATTTGAAATATCACGTCTACACTACAGGGAAGCCTCAAAATTAGTCCAAGGCAGGCTTCCCTGATGTGGATGTGCTCTCTCAATTTAGAGCCCCAGGAGGCATTGGGGAGTAATTATTTTGATTGGCCCTGGGGAGGAGCTATTTCAAAATAGCAGCATTGAAGCATCCACACTACAGCTATTTCAGAATAGCTACTTCAGAATAAACGTTATTCTTCATGAAATGAGGCTTATAGAATTCAGAATAAGCCATCTGTTATTTCAAATTTATTCTGAAATAACAGAAGTGCTGTGTAAATGCTCGCATTGTTATTTCAAAATAGTAGACACACCCCAAGTGTGTACTGTGAACTTGTGCTGTAAGCTTGGACTCTCATATTTCACCTTAGGAAACACTTCACTTGAATTTTAGATTGGGGGGCACTTATATTGTTCTGGAGTTAGGTATGATGTAAATTTGCATTTAACAAAAATGGTTTAGAGTACATTTGTGTGTGTGTGTGTGAAAATTTTAATTATATTTACCTGTATGGGCAATATATACATTTGTAAATAGTCTGAGTGGGAATTCATTGTTTGTGGCAACTAATATCTCAGTTATATTAAAAAAATAAATTCCACTGCTTGCCATATGAAAATGCAGCATTATTCAGCAGTAATCTGAACTAGGCCAGGTCACCAAGCCCTGATTACTCAATATCCACTATATGACAAATTCAGCTACTTTTCATGTGGTTAGTTTTGACCATGAATCAAAGATTTATCACATTCCCAAATATTGAATATTCTTGTTGATAGGCTATTGAGTGAAATCTGGGTCATGTTTATGTCACTGTCAAACTCCCATTAACTGCAGTGATTCTTGTTTATAGGCTATTGGGTGAAATCTGGGTCATGTTTATGTCACTGTCACATGACGATTTACTGCTCAGCCCCATTCTCTGATTTTGATTTATTTAATTCAGTTTGGGCCTTATGCTAATTTTTGGTTAGGTAGAAACCATGGACAAGATTTACTGGATCTGTATAGAATATATTATATCGGTAATCAACAATTTTCTCTTAGCTGCAGAATGAAGAAGGTTCACAATTCCATAGATCCATAATGTAGAAGAATTCAGTAGTGGGTGTTGGGGGGTGATGGTAGGGAAGGGATGGGGGGGAGGAGGAGACACCACAAAATTGATTCAAATATAGTAATACAAATATAATGTAAATTGTTAAAGCTCTTACCAACTTGTTTGCATGTTTACTGAATATTCAACATAGAACTACAATACTGGTATAGCTAGGATGTTTGGAAATATAACAATACATATCTTTAGCCAATTATTTTACCAAGTGTTAAAGCTAAGCAAAGAAATCCTACTTCTCTCCCCCAAGGACAAACAAACAAAGAAAACAAACTTCATAAACCTTTATGGTTCAAGGAGAAACCATTGTGAGGTATATCATCGCAACAATAAATGCACCCTTTTACAAGAAATCCTACTTGTGTTATTAAAAACTTTAGAGAAAAACATGGGTAGCTGAAGATGTTTAAAGTTCTGTTTATTTCTTGAATGTTGAATTGACAAACACCTTTGGATTTAGTGGATTCAGAAGAAACCCTTGCACAACTCAAAGAAAAATAATTGTTCCACAATTTGTCAAGCGTCAATAACTTAAACTAAAGACTTCTAAGCAGTTATTTAATTTTGAAAGACATGTTTGTGCTTTCTGAACATAGAATTTCATTTACTGTCAAACTCTGTAAAACTGATAGAATATCTCAGGCTACGTCTACACTGCAAGCTTCTTTCGGAAGAAGCTTTTTTTTGGAAGAGATCTTGAAAGAGAGCATCCACACATAAAAATGCATAAAAAAAGCGATGTGCTTTTTTTAACGAGAACGTCCAGACTGATTGGATGCTCTCTTGCGTAAAATGCCACCTGGAATCATTTAAGCCAGGGCTTTAGGTCACTAGTTGCTGCTGAGTGCTGGTGTCGGAGCCTTGCAGAGACGCACATAAAGGGACCTCCCTGGACAGCAGTTTCTCTGCTTCTCCTGCATGCTTGCCTACCACTTCAAGGGACAGCAAAGCTCTCTCAGTGTCTGCTGTGGTTGCCCTGCTTTTTTGGATGCCACAGCTTTTCTCTTGGTACTAAGGAACCAGAGCGGCCCCTGGGCATGCGAAGGCCCCACATGGCCATGCTGCAGTTTTTGCAACACTTTGTGCCAGCTGCCTTCCTGGTCATGATTGAGCTGGACCCTGAGCTCATTCTTGGGCCCCTCTCCCTGGGTGCAGGAGTTACACTCTGGCAATCGCACCCCACAGTGTAGAGGCATTTGTGGAGGCTCAACACCAGTTCAGACTGGTGGGTCCAGCTGGTCATGGAGCCGGGAGACAACCCGCAGAGGCTCCAAAACTTCCGCATGTGGAAGGCCACCTTTTTGGAGCTGTGTGCCTGGCTCAACCCCGCCATCTGGAGACGTGACACCCACCTGCGGCCTGCCATCTGCCTGGAGAAGTGGGTCGCAATTGCCCTCTGGAAGCTCACCACCCCCAACAGCCACCAGTTGGCGGGCAACCAGTTTGCCATGGGGAAATCAGTGTTTCATAAAGGGGACCCTCGGGAAAGGGGGATTGGCGGATGTGTGAGGTGGATTGGGGAAGCCCTGTCCCTGGGGGCTTGTGCCATCCCACCCTCACACAGCCCTGCTGCTGGGGGGGGGGGGGGGCGGCCTCATAGGAAGTGGCTCCTGGGGTGTTTGATAGGGGTAGGGGGGCAGGGCAGCCACCCGTCTCTCATTCTCTGTTTTGTGTGCTTCGTTGTCTCCTTCTGCAGGTGGTGAGGGCCATCAACTCAGTTCTGCTACGGAGGGTCATCCGTCTGGGAGACCTGGATGCAACCATGGCTGGATTTGCTGTCCTGAGGTTCCCGAACTGCAGCAGAGCAATAGATGGAACCCACATCCTGATCCGCACACTGGACCATTGAGAAGCCCAATACATCAATCGAAAGGGCTACTTTCCAGTGGTGCTGCAGGCCCTGGTCAACCACTGGGGACACTTTCCAGACATTTTTGTCAGGTGGTTGGGCAGGGCACATGATACCCGAGTGTTCAGAAACTCTAGCCTGTACCACAAGCTGGAGGCGGGCACATTTTTCCCCTGCTGTGAAATTGCTGTTGGGAATGTGTAGATGACACTGTGTATCGTGGGGGATGTGGCTTACCCCCTGATGCTGTGGCTAATGAAGCCGTACACCAGGCACCTGGATCCCAGGAGGGACCAATTCAATGCCCACCCGAACCAGGCCCGGATCCAGGTGGAGTGCACCTTCGGACACTTCAAGGCACATTTCCAGTGCCTGCTGGCCTGCCTCAAGATGGTGGAGCACAACATCCCCAAGGTGGTCGCGGCATGTTGTGTCCTCCACAACATTGTGGAGAGGAAGGGGGAGGCATTCCTCTCAGGGTGGGGGCAGACACCGGCCATGGGGGGTGAGCCTTCCAGCAGCCGTGGACAGCTGCCATTCTCCAGGCCCATCAGGCCAGGGTGCACATTCTGGAGGCCCTGAGGAAGAGGTTCTCTCAAGGACCCCAGTAACTCTCCCCATGGCCTCCTGCCTAGGGGCCTCTGGCTTGCGGCCCTGTCCCTTCCCCACCACAATCCCTCCCTTTGCCCTTTCCCTGACTTCTCAATAAACACACCTGTTTGATTTTCAAAAAAAATGCAGTCTGTATTAATGAAAGATTCTGAGAAGGTAGGCAGGAGGAGGAGGGCTCATATAGGAGGGGAAGGGGGTTTCGTAACTGGTAGGAGGCAGGAGGTGGCTTGATGTGCCACCTCGGGTGCAGGGACCTCGTCGGAGTTGGGTGGGTCCAGGGAGCACAGGGGAGTGGACAGGAGGGGCGGGGGCTGTAGCAGGAGCAGGGTTGGCAGGCGGGCAGGAGGAGAGGCCATAGACATCACTTGGGGAGGGGGCATGGGCATCACCTGGGGAGGGAGAAGAGGCATGGCATGGGAAGAAAGCAGAGGGGGGGGGGGACAGATGGGGAATGGGCATAGCATGGGGGGCAACAGGGTGGAATCCAGGAGCAGTGGCATGAGGCGGGTGTGCCCTCATGCGTGACATGACAGCACACATGTTGTCACACCATTACATCAACTGGCCCCAGGCATGGTCCCACCACTCCAAGTCCACGTGAACCTTGTGTGCCAGGGTCTGGTGGATGTCATGAAGGACACTGATGTGCTGGCGCATCAGGTCTTCATGGACCTTGGCTCCCTTTCGGGTCCCCCGGGCTCTAGCAGGTGGCTGCGGTGATGTGGCTCAGCACTCACTCCCGGCTGATCCGGCTGTGGAGAAAATACAAGAAGGCGAGGTGCTCAGTCATCCCTGCAGACACTGTCGCGGAGGCTGTGCCCTCCTCTGTGAGCAGCGACCAACAGTTTGTGGCTCAGAGGAAGGGGATGCCCCAGAAGCAAGGCCATGTGTGGACTGCACAGTGGGCCATGCCTCACAGGGACCTCAATGTGCCCAGAGGACCATGCTGCATGCTTCTTACCCATCCCTGCTGGCCCGCAGACAAGGGGAGTATCTGGCCACGGTGGGATCCCCTCATAGGTGGCAGAGGAGCCGGGAGCAGCCTGGGCCTCCCTAGGGTCCACACACACAGGTGCAGCTTGCAGTGCTGTCTTTGGGAGCAGCTGCTGCCTCGCATGTGCAGGCATGCTGGCATGCTGTGTGCAGCACTCCTTGGCCTGTGTCCTTGTGGCTAGTCTGCTTCGACCCGGGCCATGCCACCCCCCATGGCAGGACGTGTGTAGCCTCCCTGAGCCTGGCAGAAGGATCCCACCTGTGCTCAGGAGATGCCTGCTGTGTCCACGTGCCACACAGTAATGCTGCATGTACATGGACCGCAGCACAATGTCCAGCCTGAGCAACACTCACCCTCTGTGGGTGTGTCTAGACTACAGAGTTTTGTCGACAAAAGTGGACTTTTGTCGACAAAACTATACCTACATCTACACTACCGCTGAGTTCTGTCGACAGTACGTCGACAGAACTCAGCAGTTTTGTCGACGCTGGTAAACCTCATTTTACGAGGCATAACGCCTTCTGTCGACAGAGGGTGTTATTGCATGTAAACTGTTCTTGCGTCTACACTGCCATGTCGACAAAGCAGCTTGCTTTGTCGACAGAACTGAATGTAGTGTAGACGCTCTTTGTCGACAGAAGCTTTGTCGACAGTATCTGTCGACAAAACTTCTGTCGACAAAACTCTGTAGTCTAGACGTACCCTGTGTGTCCACCTCCCCTGCCCTGTGTGTGTGACAAAGTGAGACCACTCACCTGAAGATCCCGCCCAGGCATCCGAGGAGGCCTGAGAGACGTCCTGGCTCACAGGCACTGGCTCAAGAGAAAGGTTCATGGTGCCCGTCTCCTCCTCTTTTGCTGCCACCGGCTGGTCCTGGCCCTCCTGCTCCTCCTCTGCAGAGACCTCTGGCTGGGTGATCACAAGGGTCTCGAGGCCAGAATCACTGAGGATGGGTGGGGAAGATATTTCCCCACCCCCCAGTATTTGGTGGAGCTCCTTGTAATAGGGACAGAGGTGGGGCCCTGTCCCTGAGCATGAGCTACGCTCTATGGCCAGGACATATCCCGGGCAGAGCTCCTTGACTTTACTCTGTACCTGTTCTAAGCTCCAAGGTGGGTGTCTGCGCTTTGCCAGGGACTCGGCCATCCAGCCATAAATGTCCGTGTTGCAGCACTTGGCCCAGGGATTCTGTCAGATCTCCTCCTTGCCCCATAGTTCGAGGAGGGACTGGATCTCCAGGCCAGATCAGGATGGGACGTGCCTCTTAGTCCCCCTGGGTGGGTCCCGGGACCCCTGGGGCTTCTCCCTGCAAAGGTCAGGGGGGTGGCGGGGCACTTGAGTCTGTGCCATTCTATGCAGGCCTGTGACAGGGAGAGCCACGTGGTGAGATGCTGCTCTGAAGCTGGCTTCCTGACACAAGGCTTGTCCGGGGTTCCTGCAGCTTTAAGAGGGACCAGGAGACAGGAACTATAGAGTTGTGATTACTTTGTATGGAGTGGCTTGCAGGGCACCTGTACTATTTCCTGGAGGCCTCTTCTTTCGAAAAAAAACCCAACAACTTTCCCTCCCCCCCACCCACATATGCCTTTTTCCGAAAGAGCTCTTTTGGAAAAAGTTTCTTCCTTGTAGAATGAGGTTTACCAATGTTGGAAAAAGCTGATGTTTTCTTGCTGCAAGAACAAAGCCAATTAAACAAATGTCCTATATTCATTAAACAGACTACATATGCAGTAACTGAATGTGTCATAAAGGGAGGCCAACCCCAAAAGACATGAAGCCAATAAAAGGGTGACACCACACACCTCTGAATCAAAACATGCCTGAAAGAGGAATGTTTTCCTATAATTTCATGAAAATAGGAAGGAGAAGGTATACAAATCTGAAGAAAACACCACACACACTTTCCCTCACACAAACACACACTAAGAAAAACACAGGAGACTCAAGGAACAACCAGCCCAAGAAAAATCTTGCCAAGACCTCAGCTTTGATTGGTAAGCATAAATTAATTAGGAGGCTGCCAAGAGATTAAATTTAAAACTATTGCAGGGATTTGTTGGAATACTAAAATGGTGTATTAAAAGACTAATAATTTCTCCTGTTCCTCAATAAGTACTTAGGCCAGGCATTCAAAGGCCCAGAGGCCATCCCTGGCCAGAGCAGTTGCACAATCCATCCTGGGAGTCTCAGTGGGCCAGGGTGGAGAGTATGCCAAATATAGCCCCGGAAAGAAATTTTCTCCTGCATTTAGGGATTTTTTGTGTGTTTCCTTTTGGAACATTAAGATGGTGTAGCTCCTAGGATTAAATGCATGTATCTCCCATGGTTCTCTCTGATTGTAGATTAGAGAAAATGACCTGACTCAGTGGGGGCCTTCTTTTTCTTGTGTGTTTCTGAGTTGAGCCAGCAAGGAATTTTTAAAGAATCCTCCATCATTATTTTTGACATAAACCCCATGGGCGACTGGTATACTTGGCAGGGGAAGGCATTGCCTTCCCAAACTGCCAGCCTGGCCCTGCCCACACGCCACCACTAGAACGCCTACTGAGGGGTGGAGTGTTGCTGCCCCAGAGAACCCTTCTTTCCTGTTCTCCAGGGTCAGGGAGGCTGGGGCCACGTGCCACCCGCCCACCTCATGCTCCAGGGTCAGGTAGGCTGAGGCCACGCACCACCCACCTTCCCTGTAGTCAGGGGGTGGGGCGCATGCTGCCCTGCCTCCCTGTGATGCTGAGGGGAGAGAGGGGACGGTAAGGCAGCTTGGCTCCTGTGGAGGGCAGGGCCCCAGCAGAAGGAGCAGGGCTGTAGACTTGCTTCCCTCAGCCCTAACTTCACCCACCATCAATGAACATCCAGGTGGTGATGCACCTACTTCCTACTGCTGCCTACGAGTCTTATTTGTTCAAGTTACGAAATAATCAAGCCCAATCTTACAACATTTCTGAGAATGTATGAGGAGTAACTGGGGAAGCTATTTGCAAACAATGCATCTAGTAAACAATTTATTCATTTAAAAAAAAAAACCTCAAGTGTACAGAAAGGACATCCTACTTCCATCCCCAATACCTTTTGATTTGAAATAAAATGATAGAATGATGGCAAAAGATCATTTAAAAACAAACTTCTTTTTGAATCTTCTCAGATCCTATACTAAACCTTTATTAAATGGAGAAAGATGGCAGGATGCAGAAAAGTCTCCACCAGAAGCATATTTTAGCAGTGCATTTTGGAATTTAGCAGAGCATTTTGGAATTTTAATACCAAGTTTAGTAAGGAAAAGAAAAATTTGAAACAGACTGCAAATGCATTTAATGGAATTTACTGAGAGCCACAAGAAAAATAATCCTCTGTAACATGTCAGACCTCTCTCTGTATCAGCGGTGGGCAACCTGTAGCCTGCAGGGTTCTATGCGTGACCTGCAGCCCCCCCTTACGTGCTGGGGGCAATGCACCACCTACTCTTCCCCTCCCAGCATTTCTGGAGCACTGTGAATCAGCTGATTTGCACACCATGTCTGCTCTTCTCTGTACCTCCCAGAGTCTGGACATGGCAAATCAGCTGATTCATGGCATTCAGCCTCTGGAGGGATGGACAGGAGCAGGGACAGTGCACACATCAGGCAATTCATGGCGCTCCAGAAATGCTGGGAAGGAGTGGGAGAAAAAGAGATGGGGGCATGCTTGGGGGAAGAAAAGGCATGATAAAGGAGGAGAAACAAGTACAATGTATTTAATCTTATTCTTGGGGTCATGTTTAGAGCAAATGCCCAATTTCAATCTTGTGTTTGCTGAGCTGAAGGAGGGCCACTCATATAGCCTATTCACTTGCCTTGGTTGCCCACCATTGCTCTAGATTGTCACATTCTACATCTTGCCAATTCTTTCTGCATGACATCTCTAAGGGTATGTCTACACTACCCCGCTAGTTCGAACTAGGAGGGTAATGTAGGCATACCGCACTTGCAAATGAAGCTGGGATTTGAATTTCCTGGGCTTCATTTGCTTAAGCGGGGCGCCGCCATTTTTAAAACCCCGCTCGTTCGAACCCCGTGCAGCGCGGCTACACGGGGCATGAACTAGGTAGTTCGAATGAGGAGTAACGGTAGTTCGAACTAGGAAGCCTAGTTCGAACTACCTAGTTCGTGCCCCGTGTAGCCACGCTGCACGGGGTTCGAATGAGCGGGGTTTTAAAAATGGCGGCGCCCCGCTTATGCAAATGAAGCCCGAGAAATTCAAATCCCGGGCTTCATTTGCAAGTGCGGTATGCCTACATTACCTCACTAGTTCGAACTAGCGGGGTAGTGTAGACATACCCTCAGATACGGCCTTTCCTATTTACCCACGCAGCCAGAAGTCTTATCCAAGTACTCATCTTGGATCTTGATTACCACATCAGCCTTTTTTTCTGGGTTTGACAACTGCAATTTTGCCTCACTCAAATCTGTTCAGACAGCTGTTGCAAATCATTTTCCTAACCTGTTGCTCTGACCATGTTCTCTCTCTCTCTCTGTATCCCCCCATAGGCTCGCCCCACTCTCTCATAAACATAAGTTGCTTATCTGCAAGTTCAAAGCCCTTCATGGGCTGTCTGCTCTCTAGCTATCATCTTTCATTTGCTATTGAGATCACAGCTCTGATGGGCCCACAATGCCAGTCTCCATTGCCCATTTGTTACATTTTAAAACAAGCAACGCTGTGCGTTTTTCCATGTTGTCCCTTGTACTCGGAAGGGGTTCCTCATAAACATCTGCAAAGTCATCTCATTATCCTACCTCAAATTCCCATGTTCAGGGGTGCCTGCACAAAGCTTCAGAAGAGCTAAACTGCTGGGCAGAGACCACTGCCTATTACGCTGATCAAGATGGTTTCACTGAACTCCATCTAACTGTATCCATATGGTCAGCAGGACCAACAGCCACCATGGACCTTGGGGCAGTGTGTGTGGAGAAGGTCTGAATCCACATGCCCCAGAAAGGGCAGAGCCTCAGGTGGAAGGGCTGGGGCCAACCAACCCTCCGCGCCACTTGGACTGCAGACCACACTGCCCAGCCTTCAGACCTGCACAGAGTGGCCCTCTGGCAGCGATTCAAAGGGGACCAGTGCCTCCAGCCCCTGCCAATCCTGCAGTAGCAGCAGTGGAGGCCAGGAGCCCTAGACCCATTTGAATCATTGGCCCCCAGGGCAACTGCCACCTTTGCCCCCCTCCATTGTCTGAGGGCCTGCATATGGTCTCTCTCTTTTTTTTCTTAGTTTTGGTCAGGTCCCTTCATTTTGTTCTGTTTGTACTGGGCACAATGGGGTCCTGGGTCCATGACTAGGGCTCTGAGGTTGCAGTTATACTGTTAACAGTAATATGCAATTCCACTGGATAATGCAGCCACTAGCATGACTTTCATTCTGCAGTCTGTACAGAGCAGTGTGGAATTCATAATGTGCACCAGGTCCACATTTCAGCTATGGCTAGCAGGATAGAGACAGATAAGAACGAAAGATTTGCAGCACACCCACAAGGCAAGAGATTTCTAAGAATTAATTTATTAAACTTGTGATGTGAAAATATGATCCACGAGAAAGTGCAACCTTATGCTCCATGCTTTAACTGATACAATATTGAACACATCCAGGAGTATCCTTTTTTATTTTTTATCCCCTAAAGCAGCCTCTCATGATAATTACCTCTTAGGAAGCATTATGCAGCATTATAGAGACAAGGTGATATTGCACTAGATTTCACCCTGAAAGAAAACAAATTTCCATTCACAAGACATTATTCAGTCAGTTTTCACAATCCTTTTACACCTGAAAGTAAACAAATGGCTTGAATGTGATGGCAGAGACATATAGAAATGTATCTAACTAGAATAAAAAGTCAATTTGCAAACGTGTTGAGCATCCAAAAATAAAATGGAATTCCCACTAAGGTTAATGGGAACTGCTAGTTACTCAGCACTTTTGAAAATTAGGTGATTTATTTAGGTGCCTAAATTTGAACTTAGACTCTTGTATTTTAAAATCTTCACCTTAACCCATAGCCAGTTTTATTCTTTTAGGCCTCTAACTTCTATTGCCAAAATGGAACTGATCCTGAAGTTTAGATTCCTACTAATGTCATGACATAACAGTGCCTTAAAGGATTAACATTGATGCTATGATATCCATCCCACATAAGCATCCTGGGCTGGGAGTCTGGGGTAGAGGCAGAAGAAATTTATAAGACTGCATCATATTTAAATAATTAGTCTTAACAGGCACTACAGATTACACACCCTTGTCTGCAAGAGGCTGCTCTATCTTATGACAGAAATATTTTACGAAAAAAATATTAAAGATTGTTTCCTCCTCCTACAGTTGGTTCCTATTTTCTTCCCACTCTTCTTGTCTGGAGCTCAATGCTAGCCACTGTCCATAAGTTGGGATTGCCAAACATGCAGCTATGAAAAAGGAATAGTTTATTATCTGATGATTTGATTTCTCTTGTTAATATGACTGGTAATTCATCTCTCCCTGCTCTTGAGGAGTATGTATTTCAGTGGCTCCCAGCAGAGCTATTAAGGTTTTTTTTTGGTGTTAGTCCAGAAATAGTCAACTTTACAGCTATGTAGAAACATGTCTGGAAGGGAAAGGAAGAAGGGCAAGTCTGAGGTCACTGCCCATATCTGACAGCTTTGAAAGCAGTCTGCACAGCTGCTGGGCAGGACGTAACCCAGGAGTCCACCTCACCAGACATCCTCTCTAAGAGATCAGAGAATGAATTTTACTAAATTGCATCTCCAGTAGCAGAGGCATGCTGCTGGGAAAGAGGAAAAGGGACACCCTCTCCACCATCCCTCAGCAGCAGCAGCGCTATTAAACAGGGCACAATGAAACTTACAAAAAGGCTGCTCCATTTCTCTGTTGCTTCTCAGCAACTTTTTCAGCACCAGCCAGTCAGACATCATCTCCAACACACACAGAAATTTCCAAAGAGGTAAAGGGATCAAAAAAGTGGCAAATATAATAATAATGAAGAGCAGATGTCAAAGAGCACTTGTCATTTTCAGTACATACAGTTTCCCCAGCATATAGACAGTAATATTAATTTAATAAAGGACCCCTGTGACTAGAAAATTACTAATTTTGAAGAAGACGTGCATAGAAATCTCTTGCTTTCCATATCTGGAATTTGGATATTTTCATGCATGACCTGGACTCTCTCCAATTTTTTAGAGAATACAGAGTAGCCAATCTCTCTGCAAGATGACTACTGGCAAACCATTGTGGATGTTAGTCCTTTCTTCCTTCTTCTCTTCTTTTTTCACTGTCTTTCTATTTCAATTTTTAAAAAGTAATAGCATACCATTCCACAACCTTAACTACTGACAGTTAAAAAGCTGCAGTCTGATCTAGCTCAGAGTATTAGCAATGGGGTGCTGCGCCTTTTATATTAAAACTTAAAATCAATTCAGTAGTAGAAAATGAACAAAAAAGCAGTCTTGGGAATTACTCTTGTGTCTGAGTCATCCTACCAAATGTTATGGTTTTACAAGCCATTTTCTCAATTTTTACAAATATTTTCTCTTCCCTCTTGTTGTGTGAAAGACCCACACAAACAACAAGGGGAACTGTTTATATGGGGGAAAATATTGAAGACTTTACAGTGAGTGCTGTTAAATGTTCAAATACAGGCACTGGCTAAAACAGAGAGAATAATTGTTTTTCTCTAACATCTAGTTACTACAACTTAAATAGATGCGTTACAGGTGATATCAGTAAATTAAAAAAAAAATCATACTACTGTGTGCATGTCCCTTTAAGTTGTGGTATGAAACCCAACTCAGAAGTAACCAAATACGCTTAAAATCTGATGACTTTTGGTTAACATGAAATGAAAAGGAAATGGTCTTGTCAAGTCTGGATTGATGTTTATTTATTGAAAGAAGATTTGATGCAATTATGAGATTTCTGCCTAACATTATTTCCTAGCAGCTCCTATAAAGCAATGTGCTCTTACCTATTACGTACTGTGCCTAACTCCAGTTATAAAGCAGACATCAGCAGGAACCTGTATGGCTCATGACATGCTCATTATTTTGCTGTTTGTTAGTTTGTGCATATGCTAAATCAAGTGTGTGCAAGACCACTGGCCAGGGCCGGCTTGAGCCATTCCTGTGCCCCGGGCAGTGGGCACACAACGCATGCGCAGCTCCGCCCCCGGGTGCATGGCACACGCGCAATCCTGCCCCCGGTGCTCTGCGCACCTTACAGCTGTAATTGGGCACATGGCACCTGATTGCAGCTCTAAGGGGCACCGCACGGCTTCTGGTCCCGGGCGCATGGTGCCTGATGGCAGCTCGAAGGGGCACCACGCGGTTGGGTGTGTGGAACCCCTTACAGCTGCCATCAGGCACCCCCCATAAGTTGGCACCCTAGGCAGCTGCCTGGCTAGCTCCCCCCAATCCAGCCCTGCCGCTGGCAGTTCCCTCTAGGTGCCACACACCCCTTGCAGTTTGGGAGAGGGGGCAAAGACTTCAAGCAATCCCCCACCCCCAGGCCAATCAGGGTCTGTGGGAGGAAGCACGGAAAGTCTCCTGGCCCTGCCCCTTCCATCCTAGGTCCCATCCCTTCTGGGCCCCTCCCTTTCCATTTTATGAGAAACAATTGAATTCCAGGCACATCCCATTGTCCTGGCACAACAAAACCCTTACTTTGCTTTAGGTTAGGATAAGAGGAAGCTGTATACCAAATTGGGTGGCCCTAGCTCTTTACTGTTTAGGAGTTTTTGAACAAAAACTCAAAGATGATGGACATTTGATTTAACAAGATTTTTTTCTGCAGTAGTATGTCCATGATCTGCAAGTAAAACCTAAAATGTCTTGTCATTTCAGTTGGGTATTATGTCGTAGCACATCTCAACAGTAAAGTATTTTATAACAGTGACTACTATACAATTAGAAGGAGCTAGCAAGTTCAAAAGCAATTTTGCCAAGTCTAAACTGCTAACCATGGGAAATTTAAGATCCCCTTGTCCAATTCACTTTAAACTGGTTAGATCAGAATTTAAATATCTGAATGCTACCAAAGCTATTATTTGGTAAAAATATTATTCAAGTTTGAAACGACTAATATCACAATTTTTTGCTTATTTCAGAATCATCTTCCAAAATACAACTGTACAAAGCCCAAAATGTTGGCCTTGTTCTCTCCACAATAAATACATGGGTTTATTTCTTTTATTTGACCTATTATCTAGCTTTTTGTAGTGTCTAAAATAATTTTATTAGTGGACCATTTTCCTTGGTGACAAATCATAAAATTGAAACATGAATACATTCATCCTTCTTTAGGAACATTTTGTGAAAAAGTTGGTGCTGTAGTGTTTGCAGGAGTATATACTTCAAAATAGTATCAAAACTTGAAAACTTGGCCCAGCCTACAATGGGGAATGACCAAACAAATTTCCAGCTCTACCAACGAAACAGACAATTTTTTAAAATCTGAGAATAAGATAAAGCTACTTGAGGGTTAGACTTCTAAATGACATGCCCATTTCACATTTAGTGTTGTATATTCTTTAACTTCAAGGAAAAAACTCTGAAAACTCTTATGCAACCTTTGCCTCAGTGGAGTATTGTGAATGAAGCAATTATGGAGGCCTGTGAGCTCCCCATCCTCATGTCCATTGCTCTGTATTTCAGGTGCTATATTTAGACTTCATCAGCTTTCCTTTTCTGAAAAGAAATTTATCAGATTGACTCGCCTTGCTGCCAAAAGATTCATTATATTGAAAAAGTATGGCTCTGCTGTGCCCACTTCTGTTCAGTTTCTGAATTATCATAGTACTCGCCACTAAAGATACAGTAGTCTTTAAAGAAATGTAAGGCAGACTGCTGGCACTGAGGTACACTTGAACTGAATAACCATATGCTCTTTTCTATCCTATTTACGCACTTAGTATGTTTATCCTATAAGGCCTATTTAATCTAAGAAATATTAAGAAACTAGCTAATCCTTTAAGACTTGCTTTTAGCAGTTTATAACTATTCATAGTGAGGCAATATGCACCTTTAGCACTATACACTAGGAATAAAATAAAGAAATCATGCAATGGAGTAATTCATTATTTACTTTGCGAAAATCCCAATAAAAGTAGTTCTCAGGAAATGAATCTATATTTTGAATATTATATAGTTTCTGATATATGTAATTTGCTTTAGATGTCAGAGGTGACACATACCTATATTCTTTGGAGGAATGTTATGAAGATTAGTTAATGTAAGTAGAGTGCTTTAAAACCGAAAGTTGCTAAGAATGTTTAGCTTTATTGTACTCTAATTATTCACTGATATTTAGTATCTCTTTTTTGCTTTCTCTTCCAGATCATTTTACAGAAAAAAACACCCCAATTCGTGTTCTACAGAGGGGGCCCTTCTTGCATTGAGATTCCGTGTCAGTACATAGATTTATGGTAATTAGAAACAAACTAGTTTGGCTTCATCATGTATTAAAGAAACTGAAAGATCTTGCTCTGAAGCAAACACCATTTATTCAGTGAGTAAGGAGAAAATGGTGTCCAGGGAGGGTTGAAAGGATGGAAACATTCTGTGCGGGTAACTTTGGAACTCACTCAAATGCCATTGGCTTAAAATGCACTCAAATAACCAAACTTGTGCAAGCTTCCTTGAGTTAGCTCATTTCTATTATAAGGTAGCATAATTGCAGCTTCCTTTTGTCATCTTAGACAAATATCACCATCAAAAAAATCAGCCTAGCAGAGCCACAAATGCCTCTAGGTAGCTTCCTAAATTCCTCTCCTTGACATTCACTAGGATTCATCAGGTATCTGCTGGTTTTTACCAAGAGAAGTGCCTCCTAGTGCATTTAAAATTCTATTGCAATTGTATCTAATAATGGTAACTATTGGAAGGACTGTAGGAGGAACAGGCAGCAGAAGGGTGATGGTAATTGAACATAGGGACCTAAAAGGTAAGTGGAACACCCTTAGAGAGAGGTAAAGTCTAAAAAACTGACCCGAGTTGAAATTTAAGTTGTTGCCTCTAACCAAAGAAGGGCTACCTGGATGTGATACTTTTAGAACAAAGAGTAAAGAGGTAAGGAGAAGAGAGGGAGCCTGATAATGGAGAGATTGAGCAGAAGGTAGGTGGGAATGTGAGAACAGCTGAGAAGGAAAATGATGGAAATGGTAATTGATATCACAAAGAGGGAGGAAATAGAGAAACCCTTTGAAAGGCTTCTGACATTGACTGTTGTCAAAAAAATAGGATATTGGGCTACATGGACCATTAGTCTGACCCAGTATGTCCTTATGTTTAAAGTAATAGGGTTGGTTTGTTACTATTTCATTTATTAATTTGTTCCAAAACCACATGTATTGACATCTCTGTTGGGGACTTTTTCTCAGATTTATCACCTAAAAAGAATGTCTCTGGTGTGGCCATCTCGCTCACATCCTCCGCAGTAAAGACCAAAGAATTTTTTTAAGGTTCTTCACAATGGCCTTGTCTTCCTTCAGTGTTCTTATAGTACCTCAGTTGTTCAGTGGCCTGACTGATTGGCAGGCTTCGTGCTTCTGATGCGCCTAAAAATATTAGTTTTTACTAGTTAGTCTTGCCATAATTTCACCATTATGACGTAAACACCCTATTTTAGAATTTTTGCTTTGTAAAAATCACTTGATCTTGCATTTTATGATGTCACCAGAACTGCTTCTCTGTATCATAAAGTCACAAAACCATTGGGTTAGAATGGAATGCAAAAGTGATCTATTCTAAACCCCCTGCCAAGATGCACAATTTGTTGAATCTAAGCTATCCAAGACAGATGGGTATCCATCTTCCTTTTAGAAACCTGCAGTGAAGGAGCTTCCAGGATCTCCCTAGGTAGTCTGTTCTATTCTCCTTCTGTTACATAAGAACTTAAGAATAGCCATATTGGGTCAGACCAAAGGTCCATTTAGCACAGTTTTCCAATGGTGGACAATGCCCGGTGTTTCAGAGGGAACGAACAGAACAGGTTCTTACAATTAGGAAGTTTTTCCTCAAATTTATCTGATTCCACTATGCCTTAGTTTAAGCCAGCTGCTTCTTAGCCTGTCTTTTGTGCAAAGACAGAATAACCTTTCTCCATTTTTTTGTGGCTACTTCTCTATTACTATCCATCTTTTTGTGGAAGCCTTTCAAGTATCTGAAGACTGCTGTGATGTCTCCCTTAATCTCTTTTCCAAACTAAACATACCTAGTTCTTTCAGACTTTTCTCATCTGTTTTACATTCTATCCCACTGATTATCTTTGTCACTTGCCTCTGTATCATTTCCAGTTTCACTATATCCTTCCTGTACATTGGTGACCAAAACTGGACACAGTATTCCACCTGACGCCTAACCAGCAGTGAATGGAGTGACCTATGAGCTATGCCTCTCTTAAGGCAATCTAAAATTGTATTTGCTTTATTTGCAATGGCATTGCAACATTGACTCATTTTGAGGTTGTGATCTACTACAACTCCAAGAGCCTTTTTAAAAGTGCTACTGTCATACTAGTTGGCCTCCTCTCTGTATTTGTGTATTTGTTTTTTTCTTTCCTAAGTGTAGCACCTTTCATTTGTCTTTGTTGAATTACATTTTGTTGTCTCTAGCCCAGTTCTCCAGCTTGTGGAGATCCCTTTGAATTTTAACTCTGTCCTCCAAAGTGCTTTACTACCTCCCTTGATGAGTGTCAACTGCAGATTTGATCAGTAGGCTTTTAATTCCTATATCCAAGTGATTAATTAATGTGTTAAGCAACACCATACCAAGAACAGATCCCTTGGGAACACCTCTTGAGACCTCCTACCAAGCCAACATCATTCCATTCATAATTACTCATTGTTTGTGGTTGTTTAACCAATTATGTATGAATTTAGTAGTAATTCCACAAAGCCCGCATTTCTCTAGCTCACTGATCGGAATCCCACGTGGAACTGTCAAAAGCCTTTCTAAATTCTAGGTATAATATGTCTACTGCATTTCCCCTATCTACCAAAGAAATCAAACTAGTTTGGCATGATTTCTCTGTAAATCACTGTAGTCAATCATTACTTATCACTTAAAACATAGTTACATTGGATAATCCTTCTCCCACCCCTTGGAAATTTCCGTAGGAAGAGGTTTTATACAAAAGAAGCTTTATGTCAGTGGGGAAGTTAACTATAGTTTCCCCACTCTCATCTCCTCCCCACAGATTTTAAAGCAATGGAAATTATCTTCAAATTACTAAACTAATGTTTATCTGACCAAGAAGTTAGGACATTCAAAATTAAAGCTAAGTATCTGGGAGTAGTTCTTTCATGCCTAATATTGCTGCAAATGTTGAAGTTAAGATCATCCAGTGTTATAAAACTCTTGTGCTACACAATCTAGGTACAACAGAATAAACTAAAGGATTATCAGCCTTTAGAATTAGTTTTCCTGTTTTTATCCATTTAAAATAATTCTCAGTATTATTTTTCATGCAATTTTTTTCTCTTGCATAACATTAACATATCGATCAGTCATAACAAAAACTGAAAATCCAGAAAAAAAGCACACACTCGATGGTAACAACTGTCAATATATAGTACAAGTTCTACATTACACCCATAAAATAAGAACATTTGAAAACAAACACATTTATAATCTTATAACAGCTAGGCTGACATAAAATCAAAATGTCATCCCTTTTGGAAGTACTGCAAAGTCAGCAACAAAAACTTTTTGCAAAAAAAACAGGAAAAAGAAAATCCAAGAGATGTGAATTTGATGGGAGTCTTCTTAAGCACATACCTCTGACAAGTAGCAAAGAAGAAATCCATTTTAGAAAAGATGCTGAAAGAGCTTGATGTCCACCTGGCAAATTTCTTGTGCTGTTTAAAAAAGCAAGACGGTTCAGATTATGAACCGAGTCGTATCTGCAATATTACTACTAGTGCCAATCTCTATGTAAATAAAAGAAAGACCTGTCTACTCAGTATTTCATTAGAACCATTTTTTCCTTAAAAAGGCAGCAACACCCTCATGAAAACCCTGAGTAAGGATTTGGCCTTTAAAGAGGAGCCTCTGCTTGAATATGGGAAGGAAAACTGCACACCTCTGCAACGCTGGGCTCTGGCAGCCCTATTGCCTTGTTACTGTGCTTTAATGCTACACTCCAATTTGTGCTCTGCATTAATGAACAATAAGAACTCAAGTAGTTAGTATAACCCTTCTAAATGATAGTTAAGGAACTAAATGCCTTCAATACAATAACAGGCAACCAAATACAAGAAGTGGCAAACATCCAAAAAATAAGGCCGATAAATCCATCTTCTAAAAAAAATGCAGTGTTGCCAAACAGACCTTACTGCAGCTTATGGAAGATTTTGTAAAATCCAAGACTGGATTTCCTTTTCTATCCCATGCTTAGTATTAACTACAAAACAGGCAAATATAGGATGCATTTATATGTCTATTTTTAAAACCTCTCACAAGATAACTGACATAAATGAACTAAGGTCTACGATTAAATGTTCTGCTAGCTTACCTGATACAAGAATTTCCCATGCATTACAAGAAAGAAAAGCATCCAGAAATGATGCTGATTAAATGCTCTCAAATGAAGTTGTTCATATTTCCAGTTCCAAAAGATTTAACAAGTATTTAGAATTGCTGCATTCTCATTGGGAAAAAACAGAGACCTCTGCAGTATCCTCTCTGCTTCATCCTCAGCTTCCTGTTCTGAAGCTCACTCTATGGTACCTAATAGAAAACAGCAAATAGCTTTGTGGGGTGCGGGGTGGAGGGAGGGGGGGTGATATAGAGAGCCTTCACCTTATGGGACAGCGCCATCTACTGGCAAAATGAAAGGATCAGCTGTAACTGGCAGATTTTTTTTTAAGTTTTTTTGGTCAGAATAACATTTTTTTACAAGTCTATGTATATCTGTTCCATAGATGAACATTCCTTCAAAAAAGAATTAAAGAGCAAGGATTAAACTAAGAAGTTAATTAAGTTTGTCTAATTTTAAAAATGAACAAAATGAAACAGAATTGTTTTGTGGATAACATTTTCACTTTTAGATTTTTAAAAATATTATACTGTGTGCTTCTGAAACAGTGGAACAAATAAAATTAAATTTAATCTTCCTGAAAATTAATGATTTCTCTATATCAAAGAGTTACAGAGTTTAAGGTCAGAAGATACCACCTGGTCATCTGTTCTGATTATATATATATTTTGCTGGGAATAATTTCTTCTCAAAATCTTATCTTCTTCTTATCAAAATTCACTGTTGTGATTATTATAATGACAACAGAAACCCACCAGGTATATGTTGTTACATATTTCACAACTGAATGCTACTTGTGCTCCACTCTACTGCTGCATTTGCATGGTAAATTTACCATTATTTAGCTACGGTATCATCAAAAAGCTTAATATGCCAGGATGTGATTGAGATCACATCCACATATTATGCTGCCTTGCCAGTTAAATGTAATGCTATACACATCTGAGATGTTAGGTCCAAATATTACAAGGTCCTAGAATGACAAATGGGACGCTGGAGCATTTTTAAAATTCAAACTGCTAAATGGCAATACCTTCCATAGACCAAGCGTTGTCTGGCTTCTTACTCTATTTTTATTATCAACGCTAAATCTGAGCGGTTTACACGCTTCTTGACAAAAAATGAACTATTAAAAACTGAAATAATCATAGGCAAGTGGTTTTGAAAGTCTAAACTTTATCTAAATTGGGGTGCAGTTGGTGTAGAGCAACCAATGAAAGGAAAACAGCAATGCAGGAGGGGAGCCTAGCAATGAGCAGACAAGTGCAAGTAAACATTTATTTCATTATACTGTATAATATACACATTTGGGAAGTGCAGATAAAAAACTAAATAAGCATCTATGGATAATGAGGCTGTTCTGTCTGATATTATAGATATCAAATGTTTGACTGGGCAATTCATTGACTCTAGAGTCTGCAGATAATTGGAGCCAGCAGCATCATTCTACAATACATACAGTCTTGATAGGGCATTTCATTTCTTATTTTATGCATCATGGGATTTTTATTGTGGCTTAACTTTTGCTTGGACCCAAATCCTATGTGGAGCTGAACTCTTTCAGTTAAGGTGCTCAGCACCTTACAGGAAGCATTTAGTATCATGCATATCAGGGCTTTACTATTCTGCTTTAAATATTTACTAATGCTTCAATATTATGAGCCATTTTCTAACAATTACACATCCATTCTTATAAACCTATAAATGTGCACTGCAAATATTACCATTATTGTAATTATAATTGTTAGTATTCTAAATATTTAGTTTGAAAAACATCCAAATTCCACCACTGGTTACCAAACGTTTTTAAAAATTATTATTTTAAGTTCTAATAAGAAAAGAGAAGGAAAATTCCGTTTATGAAGTGGAAAAGGATAGGAAAAGAAGTTTTATTTGAAGCTCTGAGAGGGTATTACAAACAGTGTAAGGAAAACATGTTTTAAGAATATCTGTTTGTGTTCCTTTAATATTAATGTTTTTTGCACTTTTGAACTGTGCTGGTCTACAAAAAAGATGTGCATGTATGTAAGAATGTTCAAAATCACATTAAGAAAGGCTGCAGAAATTAAATATCTTTTCATGTTAACATCTAGCTTGAAAGGAGGTTTAATTTCAGTACAATTCTTCTAGATGGTCTACACTGTTTTTAATTTTTTATGGTTTATGAAGGGTCAGAGACTAACAACACTGGAAATGGAAGTTTTCTGTGCATAGGACAAGTAAAAATGGACAGTAGCTGTGCGAGCTTTCTCCCCTTGAATGTGTCTCAATACTGTTGCAGAAAGACTCATATTCACTCTGTGATCCTTTTGCTGAACTCACCAATGAGATCACTAGTTGTGAGCTTGGCTTTTATGCGACAAATACTAGTCCTTTAGTCATTCTATGTAGGCCACTGAACAGCTGTCAAACAGGTCAGGCTGGGCAGAGCTACCCAGATGGAATATGAACTCCAAACCCAGCAGTGGAAAGATCCATAATCCATTACCAGTCCCTTGACTCAAGCTCATACCTTAATTACTAGGCTTTTATTGAGGTTTAACCATTTGTAGATTCAGCTGAATCTTTTTTATATGTTGCAACATTTTGCCAGGTCCTTGAAACATCATCAATATATCAGTTGCTTCTGGTAAGAGGAACACCTTTTGAGATAGAGTATCCATCAAAATATAGAAGATTTGGCAAACACCATGGCTGTGTCTACATTTCATGCTTCTCGTGCAAGAACAGCCATCCTTGTGCAAAAACTTGCTGTCTGTCTACACTGCACACATGTTCTTGCGCAAGTATAGCATCAGAAAACAGGACTTCTTCTGGAAGAGTTATTCCTCTTCTCATGAGGAATAAGCCCTCTTGCGCAATAACTCTTCCACAAGAGGGCAGTGTAGACAGGCAACATGAATTTCTTGTGCAAGAACCCCCTATGGTTAAAATAGCCATCAGAGCTTTCTAGCGCAAGAGAGCGTCCACACTGCCATGGATGCTCTTGCTCAAAAGCACATCTCTTGCACAAAAGCACATGGCAGTGTGGACGCACTCTCGTGGAAGATTTTTTGCACACGAACTCTTCTGCAAAACAATTCTTGCGCAAAAAGCCTGCAGTGTAGACGTAGCCCATAAACTGAAATGCACTGCCAGAAATGGTGCTTTTCTAGGCCAATATTTCTCGAAATGACAGAAATACAAGGGAGTGGTAAATATAGATTTATAGATAGGTTAACTGGCATAACATCTACCTTTGACACTTGTAAGTATAAACTGGGTTCTGTTAGTCTATGCTACAAGGTTGTTGCCCAGGTTCCTTGTTTTGGGACCCCTTCTTGGGTCAGAAATCAATCAGAGACCCTTTCTGGTGCAGCCACCCATGCCTTTTATCTTCAGTGCCAATTTCCCACCATCTTCTATTTACAAAGCTTTTGTTCACTGCAAACTCAGCCTGCCACTCCTTCTGGCTTGGGAGCCCACTCAGCCACATCCTGGCTCCTCCACGTCTCTTCTGGTTGCTCTATATAGCCCTCTGGCTGATGAGGCCCACAGCTGCTTCCATTAGCCCTTCAGACCTGAGCTTGCTCAGCTGGCTTCTATTTGGCCTTTTCAGCCAGGCTGTAGTGGCAGAGCTCCCGCTTAGCCACTTGTCACACTACATATAGCACTTTTAAATGTTGTCATTTTCAAAATGGACTAAATAAGGAAACACTATGAGATCTTGAGCTAGTTCGCATGCCTACCTGTTTTCTACTATAGTTATACACTTTTACTAGCCGTAGTTTGCTCTATATGGAACATTTTTAACCTTTCACAATTTAATCACAATTTTAGAAGCACTCATACTAATACATTGTGAAAGTGTCCAATGTTTAATAGGTCTTGAAATGACTTCTTTCCTAAAATATCAGTGGTGGATATGTAACAAGACACAAGCAACCTTAAGGACCTTGTAAAAATATTGCATACAAGACCATTTTTTAAAACTGCATTATGAATTTCTTGTAGCTCCAGTTTTGTCAGAGCATATATTAAAGTGCTGTAGTCCAGCCCCACCAACCTTCAGTAGCTTTTAATGATATAGTACTATGGCTTTAACACAGCTCCTGTACCTCTTCTCTGCAAAGCAGTCTGACCTGGGATTTGAGAGGGTCAGAAGGCTCTTTCATAGAAAGTCCTTATAAACAGTTAGGCTACATCTACACTGGCAGCTTCTTGCGCAAGAACTGTTTTGCAGAAGAGTTCTTGCACAAAAAGTCTTCCACAAGAGCGTGTCTACACTGGCATGTGCTTTTTCACAGGAGATGTGCTTTTGTGCAAAAGCATCTATGGCAATGTGGATGCTCTCTTGCACAAGGAAGCTCTGATGGCCATTTTAGCCATAGAGGTTTCTTGCGCAAGAAATTCATGTTGCCTGACTACACTGCCCTCTTGCGCAAGAACTCTTGCGCAAGAGAGCTTATTCCTCATGGGGAGAGGAATAACTCTTCCAGAAGAAGTCCTGTTTTCCGACGTTGCACTATAAATTTACTTGAACAAGAACGAGCGTGCAGTGTAGACAGTCGGCAAGTTTTTGCGCAAGAACAGCTGTTCTTGCGCACGAAGCTACCAGTGTAGACGTAGCCTTAGAGTTTCTAGTGTAAAGCCTTACTGATTATTTAATATTTGAAATCTATATATTTTTCTCCTAGCTTAGGAAAAGTTTTATGGGATTCCCCTCATCATATTAGCTTTTTCACACAAGAAGATAAAAGTGGGGGGGGGGAGGAAGAGCTGGTACCACCTAACTCGCATCATGTCTCTACACAAGGAAGTTAGTGTTTGTATCTAATTCAAATACCTTTCAAAGACCAGCAACTTTATGATTCATAAGTTATTCACTATGACAAACATTTTGTTTACTTCTTCTCATTGCACATATGCTGATATCATACAACAAAAGTAATCAAAATCCTAAGGGCCTGTGTGGCAGAAATCATGTCAACAGGCAACATCAGTGACAGCCCATATTTCTTGGGCCTCTTCTCCACAAGAAACAATGGCTTGTGGCTTTGCATAATAGAAGATCCACCAGCCAGCATTGGGGGGAGGGGGGATCTGCATCTCCCCCCAGTCTTATTCTGTCTAGAGGTACGCTTGAGCCTAATATTAAAGCTCACCCTGAATCTGACTAGACCACAGCAAAGCTGAACCTGATCCGCGCCCAAGCAGGTTAGCTTGTTTTCCTATCGGACCCAAATCCAACCCTTGTAGTCAGGTCCTTTTGAGTCTGGTTGCAAGGATCAAGCCGCTGGTCCATCCTCCAGTATTTCCTGCCCCCACTCCCATGGCCTGATCCCTCATCTGAGTGCAGTGCCATGCACCTGCTGGAGTGCAAGTTCCCACTTCCTGAGCTGCTACTCTCAAACCTGTGTCATTGCCACCACTGCTGCTTTTTCCTGGGGGAGGCTTCTGATCCCCCAAACCTGTAATCTGTCTCTAGATGCCTCCTGTATATGGGGTTGGCATGTCGGTAGCCAGGTATCTTATTCCTGCCAGCCAGCACTGCAGAATGAGAGTCTCTACAACTTTTCAGCACGCTCAGGTAGCAGTGACCAAAGACACAGAGCTGCTGCTGTGCCAACCCCATGGACTTGATGAAGTGGGTGGGAGGCTACCCACACTGACTAAAACCCAAGAGTGTTGGGTTGTTGTCATACTTGACCAGATCCCAACACATATAATCAGGGCCTGTGAGGCTCAGGACAGGTTGCACAGTTCTAGTTCAGACCCACCCTCCAAAATGTCCGTGCAAGTATGTGAATGAGCATCTGTGAACCACGATCTATTACATGGAAGCAATGCACACTTCCAGCTTAAGTGCCCCCCATTCTGTCTTACACCTGCTGCATAGAAGAATCACACTAGTTATGCTGCATTTGGAGGGAATCTGCTAGGACTGGAAAGAAGCACTCTTTGCCTAGGAGCACAAATGGGTAAATTCACCAGTATTGCCCATGGAAGATGCCACTGCAGTGCAACTCCCTTTCATATAGACTGTAGTTTAAAAGCAGCTCCACATCACCATTTCCAGGGAAAACTAGAAAACCTAAAGTATAAATCCGTGGAGAGTTCTAGAATTATTTTCCAAAAAGTGTGATGTTCAGCAATGGAAGGACATCTTGCCACCTGCAATACTGCAAACTCTGTGTACTTGCTGGAGAAGGGGTTGAGAACAACAATTTTATCAGCTAGGATCACAGCCTATACTACAGATGTGCCCTAAAAGACCTCCCCTCCTTCTTGTACAGTGTTCTAGTTTGTCTTTTGTTCATTTGATGTTTTAGACATGAAATCTGTCCCATGAAATCCACTTTGTTTGAAAATAGGAGGGGGGGCAGGAATCTAAAAAGCAACCCATGGCAAGACAGAGAGAAGATCTACATAACATGATAGATTAGAAATGGAAATGACCCACATGATAATATGAAATATTGTACTGCAATCACAGAAGAGCTATGGAGTTAAGTAGGGTAGGAAGAATAACCAGAAACTGAAAAAAATCAACCAGCTAAGGTCCAGAAAAAAATAGAATATTATCATAGCTTCTAATCAGTTAGGGTGCATTTATAACATCAGTTATTTTGAAATAATGCGAGCATCTACACAGTAATTCCATTATTTTGAAATAATTTCAAAATAACAGACGGTTTATTTCAAAATCTGTAAACCTCAGTTCACAAGGAATAACACCTATTCTGAAAGAGCTATTTCAGAATAGCTATAGTGTGGGCGCTCCACTGCTGCTATATCAAAATAGCTTCTCCCCAAGGCCATTCAAAGTAATTATTCCCCAGTGCCTCCTGGAGCTCTAAATCAAGGTAGCACATCCACATTAGGGAAGCCTGCCTCAGACTAATGTTGAGGCTTCTCTGTAGTGTAGATGTACTATTTCAAAATAAGCTATTTTGGAAAAAAATTCTGAAATAGCTTAAATCGAAATAAGTGTGCTGTGTAGACATTCCCTGAGAGTGCAAAGACTAAAAACTCTCTGAGAAAGAGAGCTCGTTATTTTTGTACTGGAGACAGAGCATCTCTACAAGTCACCAAAGGTGGGTCTCTAGGATGGTGAAGCAGTTAATAGATTCTGTGACATTTTAAATGGTTTCGTGGAATTAAACATAAATGAAAAACAACAGTTCTGGATTG
The DNA here is from genome assembly GCF_049634645.1 of Pelodiscus sinensis. Classification (NCBI taxonomy): domain Eukaryota; kingdom Metazoa; phylum Chordata; order Testudines; family Trionychidae; genus Pelodiscus; species Pelodiscus sinensis. The sequence goes on from NC_134717.1 coordinate 37,547,002, forward strand.
CAAATTATTTGGATTTGTAAAAGCCCAAGCCTTCCTCGAAGTTTTTGAATTACAAAAACTATTGACCAAAACTATTGACCAATGCACACTTGTATCTGAGGTGAGATAGTCAGATTAAGCTGTTTACAGTTTTGCTTTAGTAACTTAATACAGTATTACTTTTTGTACATTCTAATTTAATAAATATATTTTGAATTATTTTTGTCAACACATACATTTATCTAAATTGTGCAATAGTGATGGACTGACCCAACCTGAGACCCACACTTGTCTTTATACAAATGATACTCACACAAATTGCTATAAACTGTTTGCCTCTACAATTAAACTGATGCCACAGATATTTATGATAAATGATTCCCAAACAATTTTAAATATCATCATCATCATCATCATGTTCCCATTATACCTCTGCTGTTGAAAGCCACAATGAAGTTTCTTTACTCCTGTCTGTTTCTGGCAAGCTTTTTAATGATTCCACAGCTGTGTCCCAGGTTTTTCAGCACATGCTATAGTATCTTTGTTGTATTATGGTGTATGCACCTCATTTTTTAGCGAATTTTCAGAAGTCCTACAATGCAGCAGAAAACTGTGGCTTCATTGTGTAGGGCTCGAGCCCAGGGCATCCCTGATCTATATGGTCTCAAGAGTAGAAAGTTGAGGAATACTACAAAGCAGGCCTGGGTTGTGCCCACTATGCCCATGAACTGAACATATCCACCAGACCACAAACACATGAAGAGGGAACAGTAGCCATTAGTCTCTACCCCAATCCATACTATGCAGTAGCTATTTTGGAGTAGTTCCATATCACATACTGCAGTTTGGAGCAGTGGATTTCAATCCTCAGTCCTATATTTATATATGGCCCACCACACAGCCTGCACGAGTTTGACACTCTCCCAGAATTTAACCCATTGTATCTTAGTCATCCATTTAGGCCTCAGTAGGCTGAGAAATACTCTAAAAGCACTGAAATCTACAACATCTGTAACAATGCACAAAGTAGAATTTATAATGAAAAAAAAATTCAAAAACCAGCAGAATATATTGAAAAAAATCAGTGACTTTGTGTAACCAAATAACTTAGACTATATTTCTTTGAACCAATACAAAAATAATTTATATTCACCGTATGTCTGTCCTTTGGCTCCTTTTCATGTACTCAGACACAATGCACTTATGCTTTTAGAATGGTATAGGCAGAAGCAAGCTAACAAACTTTCATCAGAGCAGTAAAGGTACATCATTATGTGGTGCCTTTCAGTTTTGATTTTTAAAAAATCCATACACCAATATATGCTACAGCTTGTTTAGTAGCTTGCTTTCAAGAAACAGCTATATACATTGAAAAGTCAATAGTCTCCTTTAAAATTCTGTACAACAGAACCAGTCACAGTAAAAGAGGCATTTTTATTATGTCAGAGAAGTATTTTCCTGACTTTCCTTCACAAATTAATTAATAAAAGGTGTTAGTCTGGCACTTCTGCTAAATTAAACCATATAGTACAACTGCTCATGTGTTATCACAAGAAAGATTTTCATTTAACAAATAGCAACTAATTAGTTGACATCATGATAAACAGACAGCTTGATTGTTTGACAGCATTGTGCCAGGGGAAACAGAGCTCTTAATGATTATGGTAGTTACCATTATCACTTTCAAGCATAATATTGCACTGAAACTATTAACTCGTTTTTTAAAAAGCCAGGAAAATACAAAATGGGAAAGAGTATGTTTAAAGGATTATCCTCATTAAAATTAGTTCTGTAGGAAATGTATGTATTACATCTTATTTAGATACAAGAAATAATCAAACAAAACTTTTCTCATCAACAAATATGTCACTGTTAAATTAGAACATAATATTGTTTAATGCCATACTTTCCATGATAAGAAAATCTATAATTCTTTACACATATTTTTTCAAATATGGTCAGATGCTTATTATCAGAGACAAATATGATAGCTTTTATGTGAATAGTTTTTCAAAGTTTATGTATTAAACAGTTTATTCTTCAAGATCCTAGTAGTAAGCTTATAGAATGTAATAAGTCAATAAACATGATGTCTGAAAAAGCTGCTTCTTCCAAAGCACTTCCACTATAAATGCCACCACTAGCCCTCTCGTATCCACTCATATTTACTTTAAGAAGTCTTCAATTTTACAAAATACCTCCTCCTTTAATTGAGTGGTGCCTCTCCTTTACTTTATTGAACAATGCTTAGCTGCTGTCCAGGGTGCTGTACACAAGCTTGAACTATAAAATAAAGGGCTCTTTATATACTAGAATATTTTCAAATGATATATTATATTTGCTTTATTAAACTGTAACTATCCTAACAAGCAAGCCAGCCTTGTTGAAATTCCCTACGCAAGACTGCAGTATCAATGTTGTGCTGTTACTTTCTAGGGCCTGTTCTGCTGCATTCCATTAGTGATCATTCTCTATACCACCTGACAACACTGTAGAAACAGAACGGTTTATAGAAAGATCCATTCAGTGTATTTTCTGGATTTTCAACATGGGTATAAATTTAACAAATTCATTTGTGTTCCCTTGGTGCATCAAAAACCCAGAGCAAGTTTAGCCAGCTTATATTGTCCTGACATTCTGCAGAGGGGTCACTAATTGTAGTTTTGTCTGCAGCATTCACATCCAGTATACTAAGGTTGTGTAAATTCACACAATAAATAATACCTGTAAGTGTTGCCATTCAAAAAATCAAGCAGTGCAAGGAAATAAAAAACAAAGCAGCTCTTTTGGAAAGGAAGCATATTTGTAACGTGAGGCAAAGGCAATGCAACAGCCAAGAACTGCAGTAAATCTCTCAGCGCTAATAGCCACAGCTAATAATGCTTTTCCCACAACACCTCCAAGCAAATGGATTTTGTTCACTGTTTAATCAGTCAAATCAAACAATAATCCCCACATGGATAGAGAAGATGTTTGTTACACAAACCCTAATTTATGATTTATTTATTTATTTGCATAGTGCCTTAAAGCTAGTATGGCTAGAGGAAAGATTACTCTGCTTATTCAGGCATGCTGAGAGAGCTGGTTTATGCTAGCAATTTCTCTGCATCCCACAGCATGGCTGACAGTCATCTGCATAGAAAAAAACAGCATATTTACCATGAAATCATGCAAAAACATTTACCCAAGAAGATGTAGCAAAGGTCATAATCCACTTCCATACCTCATGAAGCATTAAGCTGAAGGAGCAACCCCACTGGTTTGCTCAGGCCAGCAGTCTCTCTCCTACACTTGACCTAGACTGCCTTACATAATGAGGAATCAGTGCTGTTCCCGTGTGGTAGAGCAAAGCTGAATGTCATCATTGGCAGCAAGCAGGCTGGTAGTTTGCATGGAGATCACGAAGTCTTTTTTTTTTTCCTGAGTATTCTGGGAGAAAAGGCAAGAATAGCTCTGAAAACCTGGTGTCCTTCCTCCTCTGAAATGAGTGACTGGAAGGAATGAGGGTGTTACACAGAAGGCAGACTGCAAGAGCAAAAGCTGCATCTGTACTCACTGCAAACCTAACACAATTCCTGTCACGCTGTATCTAAAGGACTGCATAGCGACAGCTAGTAAGAACGCAAGAGCAAGGCAAAGCAAAGGAGAGGCACAGACTACTGCTGCATAAAATTGTCTTTATATAAGCTCATTACGGTGAGTAGAAGAAAAACAGAGGGTCCTAGATAAACCTGAAAAAGTGGAATTTTCAAAAGGAAGATTATATTTCTCCAAACAAATAAGTTAGTGCATGCAGGTGAAAGTAGTTTCTTAAAGAAATGCCATTTGGGATCCGATAGTGCTACAAGTGAAGCTGGTTGCATTACAAGGATTTTGGTATTTTTAAGCAAATGGTGTGCTAAACATGTTCCTAGCTCTAGTGGTTTTCAAGTTATGATTGGTAGCAAGGACTGGTATTTCTTTATTGTGTTTTGAAGAGAAGCTTTTGGGAATTTCCTAGATTACTATTGTTTTTAATATGCCAGCATTTCATTCATGGGAGACCCCAGGGGAGAAACAAAAATCCAGGTTTATCCAGGAGCTTAACTGGAGGAAACTAGAAGCAGTTATTTTGGAATGTCGTTTTATGGTTAACTAAAATTACTATATGTGATTTAGATTTTTTAAAAATTTGATTGGATGTGCTAAGTGGCAAATAATCTTGAATACTGGGGATGCAAATGCAACACATAACCTCTTTCTAGCCTGGGAATATCAGGAGTGAATTTTTTACATGTAACAGAAAAACAGAAGCTTTCACTGATATGAGAAATCTTGTGCCTTTCTGATTGTACTTAAAACAATTGTAGTTTAATAGCAAATAGAGAACACTATGGCAAGACAAGAGCAATAAAAATATTTAGGCAGTATTTACAACTGCTATAGCAATTGAAGCGTAGAAGGATACATGAAATAATTAACCATTAACCGTAGGTAAGTCTGCAGTTCACCCTGAGTTATGGATTTGATGCTCTTTCTGACTTAACAAAATATCCATGATTTTAGGTGAGTGGACATGATGATAAACAGTATAACCATTTTTGACATGGCAACTCTCAGGAGCTAAAATAATCCCTGGTCCTTAATGGAAAAAAGAAAAACCAAAATTCAGCAACAATACAAAGGATCAGGTCACTGAACTCTTAGTGAAAGCTTTAATACCTCCAAGATACTCAGTAAAATATCATGTGTCTTTGAAAGGCTAAAAAATATGGAGATTTAGGCTGGGTTTACAAGTCAGCTCAGACATGGCAACTACTATACACACGTTTGTCCATTGTTAGCATAATTCAAACATGGTTCTAGTTATTGGGTCTAAAAATGGGAAAAAATAATTTTTGTTTTGGTGTAAAAAATTTCTTGCCTCCTTTGTGAAATTATTACCACAATTCTTTCCCAATTTCTGAATATCTAAATTATGGCTTTTTCTTTAAAAATTGCCATGCTAAAATATGAAATAGTGCTAGTGTCACTTTAAATGGAAATTCTCCAACAGAGTTTTATTCTCTAGGACAGGAGCAGTTCTCCTTTGAGAATTATAAAAAAGTCTAATGAATGACAATGATACCTGGTATAAAGGAACAGACAGCTATTCACGTAATGAACAGCAGAGTTTTTAGGTCTGAAGTCTTATTTGGAGAAAAAGAAAAAATAATCAGCAGAGGACAATGTATTTGTTATATTTGATAAAGAATGTATGTAACATTTATATTATTGTTATATTAGAAATCAATGTGTTTTTAAAATGGCTACAATAAAGTGGCTCTCACGTTAAGAGTTGATTATAATCAAAAGTATACTATATTGATTTATGTTGGTTTTAATAGGAATTGCCCGTCCAAAGTCCCTAGACACTTTAATTTAAAGTACAGTGTAACAGCCAGTAGTTTGGGTGTTTCAATTTAACAAGACGGCTCATATCAAATAAAATGTATATTTATATGACAAGCAGAGTGATAGAGCGAACAGAAGTTAGAAAGAGAAAATAATCCCATCCATTCCCACATTAATTATCATCCAAAGACAGAGGACAGAACAGATTTCAAATGTATGATTATGATAATTTGTGTAAACATACACTTATATTATAAAGAATTCTTGCAACTGTTTTCTTTGAGAAGTCCTCATATCTCCATTGTTTGCAATAGACTTTGACAAGGTACTGGGGACGGGGGGTCACCTTTAGACTACAGAAGTGCTCTGTCTTTCCTTGAAATCCATTTATCTTTTTCCAAGATGAAAGCTATTAGAGATAGCAATTTTCCTTCTCTGGCTTCCATAATTCAGTAAAATTGTGCAGCAATAAACCCTTCTTGGCTTGTCAACTGGCCCCAGCAGCCCATTTCTGCCTCCCTAGGAGTACCACATGGAACTGGAGTTTTGCCAGCTTTCAGAGGTGTGAGGTGAAAAAGCTGGATTTCCACTGCTGGCTACTCCCCCGAGCCAGTAGTAGACTCTTCCCCGCTCTGGGATAACAGATTTCTGCTATCAGCTAAACTAATGAGTCCTGTAACTCAAGCGGTAGCAGTCTTTTCTGCACTGCTGGTAGTTCAGGGTGCGAATCCAGCTCATGATGCAGGCTGGAGTAGTTTCTATTGGTATATGTGGTAGAATTTGTTTTTACTTTTCTCTAAAACCCATCCTCGGAAATTAGACACACATACATTATGAAAAGAATGCTATTTAGGATGCAAAGTTAAGCTCTAAAACATAGAAAATGCCATTTTCCACAGTAGCTTGTGCAACTTTAGTTCATCCCCCTTGAGTAAAGCATTATGACAGTGTCTTTAATTACAAGATCAAAAATATTTTTTCACATGACTCCACCTCCTTTAATGCACAGGATGAACACACATTCCAGACCAGTGTCCTAGCCACCAAGTTGGAGAGAGACTTTGTCTTTCCTCTTACTCCATCTTTTTTTAATAATGTCTTTGTTGAAAATGTAACATCTCAGTGAAACACTTCAACCTCAACACAACAGCATATTTTATTTTCTACCAGATTTACTACTTCCACCAGTCTTTCCGTTCAAATTTGATCCTATATGGATCCTATATGATCTTAATTTGTATTTGTCACTTCTCAGTAACCTCTAAACCAATAGACTGTGACATCACAGACACAGGAATTTGACTTCAGGACCAAACAGGAGAAGAAACTAGGTTGTGTGGTAAGGGGGAAATAAGCTTTTAATAAAATAAAAATAAAAATAAAACCAGGCAAACTCCAGAAAAATATCCTATATTCATTCTAGTTCCTTTTAATATGAAAGTCTTAATTCTGCAGTTGTGTAAGGTTAGTAAATAAAAAACAAATCTTTTGGGAGCCTTATAAATACATGGTGGCTGCATTTAGACTAGCAAGTTTTTCCGCAAAAGCAGTTGCTTTTACGGAAAAACTTGCCAGCTATCTACACTGGCTGCTTGAATTTCCGCAAGAACACTGACGCTCTTATGTAAGATTGTCAGTGTTCTTGTGGAAATACTATGCTGGTCCCGTTCGAGCAAAAGCCCTCTTGCGCAAATGTTTTTGCGCAAGAGGGCCAGTGTATTGTTTTGCGCAAAAAAGCCCCGATCGCGAAAATGGCGATTGGGGCTTTCTTGAGCAAAACCGCACAAAAGTGATTTTGCGGAAAAGTGTCCGTGCCAATCTGGATGCTCTTTTTCGCAAATGCTTTTAACAGAAAAATCATGCCAGTCTAGACGTAGCCGATGTGTGATTAGACGAAGTATTGCTTACAGATTTAATAAGTGAGTATTCGTGCAACATCTTGCTTTCCTTTGTCTCCACTAATTTCATATGTCCCTTTACGCTAGCTCATGTGATTCTTTTCATTCCTTTCCTACTTCCTGAATGACTTATCTTCACCACTCTAGAACATCATATCTGAAGAAGAGGGTTTTGCCCATGAAAGCTCATGATACTATATATATTTTTGTTAGTCTCGAAGGTGCCAAAGGACTACTCATTGTTTTGCCTTAATGCTGTATAGAAAAGGGAAAATCAGGATAAAACAGTGTAGACCAGGAAAACTAGGTAGCATGGATCAAGAAATGTTTAAAAATATTTCCTAAAATTCCACCACATGGTTGGGAGGATCTAGAAACACAGCATAAAAAAGCTAATAGACAAGGGCCAATTTCTGGTCATTATAAAACCTACATAAACTGACTGTTCGGGAAACAGTCTGATTCAGCTTCCAGTTGGGCCAAGGACCAAGGGAGAAGAAATGTTGTTTACAGCCACAAAACACCCAGTCAAGCCTGGCACAACGTGCAACTCACCTGGACCCAATGATCTTGTCCATAGCCCATATGTCAGTTTGTGCTCTGTTCTTAACTAGCATTTGGTAACAAAGACACTATGTAAGTAAACTGTAATGAAATCCTTTGAGATGAAAGCGCTATATCAAGATAAGTTGCTACAGTTTAAACCTCTCTAAACTGGGACTCTCTGGTCTGGTAACATCTGTGGTCCAAAAGGACCATGGATGTTCATGAACCAGAAAGTCTCAGTGGGGGTCTGGTGGCCGGGGGGCTGGGAGGTCAGCTGGGTTGGTTGCACACAACACACCCCAGTTGGAAGCTCAACTGGGCTGGTTACAAAGGCGCCAGAAGCCTGGAGCCCTGTCAGGAGGGTATGGCTGGGTCAGTGGCACAGGGGCCAGCAAGCCAGTGGGCTCCAGTGGGGTTGGCAGAGCAGTGGGGCTGGCAGCAGTGAGTCCAGTGGGGCCAGGAGCTCAGCAAGTCCAGCAGCAAGTGGGAAGTTAGCTGGGAGGCCAGTGGCAGAGAAGGAGCAGTGACGAGGCTGTGGCTGTAATCCCAGCTGGGCCAGTGATGGGGATACGAGGGAAGGGAGCCAGAAGGGACACCAGTGGCTGAGCCAGAAGTGGATTTGGGCTGTGGGAATGGGGGGGCTGGTGCCATGGGGGCCAGAATTAACCTCCCCTGGTCCAGCAAACTCCCTCATTAGGAAGCAGCCAGGTCCTGATGGTGCCAGATCAGAGAGGTCCAACCTGTATCAGCAAATATGGAATAATGGGGGGGGGGGGTGAGGGTACCACAAAACTGATTCAAAAATAGTAAATAATGTAAATTGTTAAAGCTCTTACCAACTAGTTTGCACCTTTACTGAATATTCAACATAGAACTACAATACTGGTATAGCTAGGATGTCTGGAAATATAACAATACATATCTTTAGCCAGTTATTTTACCAAGTGTTAAAGCTAAGCAAAGAAATTCTATATGGGTCTACTTCTCTCCCCCAAGGACAATCAAACAAAGAAAACAAACTTCATAAACCTTTATGGTTCAAGGAGAAACATGTGAAGACAATGTGAGGTCATTTATTTTAACAGGATAAATATAAATCACCTAAAAGTTTCATAAACTATTTTACTTTGTTGTGTGCTTAAAGAGGGATTTCTGCAATCCGAAAAAAAGTGCAAGGTCTTTTAGTGATGACCAAAGATGGAAGTCGTCTTTATTAGCTTTCCAATAAACACAGTGAAGAAACAAACACAATGGCATGATTAGAAATACTCAAGGAAGTGCATAACTTGGCATGGCTTTCCCTGAATCACAGCCAGAACTAATGTATTTAAGTTTCAAGTGGTGGATACAGATTTACTCAATTAATGAACAGGATATTTGCCACAAGTTTGTATTTTATTTATTTTTACTCTTTATAAAACTTCCCTCATAATCCTCTTTCTGTGCAGCACATTATTTATTTATAACATCTAGCAGTATTGGATCCCAAGAGTATTCCCCTACAAGTAACACCATTATATTCATCTTAGTCCACCTTGACACTTCTGGAGTCCCCAACACCTGTGCTTAGTTTCCAGCAATAAAGTCCAATAGTAATATTTTCTATTTGTATATTGGAGTACCTCTCATGCCCAAAATCTTTATATACACACACACACACACACACACACACACACACACACACACACACACACACACACCACATATAATGTGTTTAAAAGTTTGCTTTCATTTGGTTTAGCCAGAGACGCATTTCTGTGTAATGTTGCACAATGGTGCTGATCTATTATTGGCAAGTTAACAATATCCTGCTTTGAAAAAGCAAGTGTTTCCTGATATCACTTGAGTCTCACTGCATTATTATCTCTTCAGAGTCAACCTGACTGCTCATGTGAAGAGTAATGTGTAATTTTGGTAATGGTGAGAGAGGCAGGGTACGTCTACATTACATGCCTCTGCCAACAGAGGCACGTAAAATAGGCTACCCAACATAGTCAGTGAAGCGGGGATTTAAATATCCCCGGCTTCATTAAAATAAAAATGGCCATCACACTGTGCCGGCTCAGCTGATCGTCAGCACAGTGCACGAGTCAAGATGCGGATTGGTCAACAAGGGAAGCCTTTGTCAACTGCTCTCTTATGCCTCGTGAAATGAGGTTTACAGGATCAGTCGACAAAGGCTTCCCTTGTCGACTGATCCGTGTCTTGACTCGCGGGCTGTGCCAACGATCAGCTGAGCTGGCACAGAGCAGCGGTCATTTTTATTTTAATGAAGCCAGGGATATTTAAATTCTCGCTTCATTGACTATGTTGGGTACCCTATTTTACATGCCTCTGTTGGCAGAGGCATGTAATCTAGACGTACCCACAGTCAAATAATTAAAACAGAACAAGAGTTAAATTACATATTGATTATATAAAAGTTGGGAGCTACCTACAGTACATTGTTTTTCATGGTTCACTGCCCACTAGAAAACTTCATCTATAAACTTGGTTTGTAAAAACTTTCTCTCTTAAATCATGTCACCGTGCCCGTAGCTGTAGGACAAAGCAATTCCCTCGGCTGCCCTTGCAGTATCCTGATGCAGAGGGTAAGATTCTCGCTTGGCAACATCACAGGCCTGGATTCAAGACCTTACACCTGATCAGAAATGCTTTTGTACCTTTCTTCACTGCTGCCTATTGTATCTGACGTGCCTTTACAAAGCAATTCAGTAAGCCAACTCCCTCACTCCATTCAAATCTCCCATACAAAATGTACTTCTGCAGTCTTGCCTATGAGAACTAAAGTGGAGAAAGAAGGTAAGATTTTAGAAGTATTAACGGAACCAACATGATGCATAGATATCTTCCTTAGTAATCAAATTACCTTAATATCATTGCTCTTCTCCTCTTTGATTTATTTCATTTATTCTGAGTGCTTCAGTTCCTGTGGCACATTGAATTTAGATGGCACGCTGTCACATGCAGGAACCACGTAAATGCTGTAAATGACATTGGTTTTGGAGGGTGGATGGATATCATAAGTGATCTGTGAAAACTATTCTAGAAAGTGTAGTGGTGTTATGTCAAACTCCAAGCAGTGAGTCATTTGATGCCAAACAATAATGTCAGGAAAGTGGTTCTGCAGCATCAAGGAACACTAATATTTGATTCAGATTCAGTATAATCAATGCATCATCAATGTAAAAGCAATAACGACCTCTTTCAAAAGCTCTTCTGTATAACCCAGGGCGAACATTTGTGATATTGATTCAACAGATACTGAAATGCTGAATACACAAGTTTGAAAGAACTTCTGCACAAACAAGTTCACAAGAAATATCCTAGCCCCTAGCAACATACAATAAAAATAGTGCTCTTAAAAAGCATAAATTCATCATTTTAATGTAATTCTTTTTCTCTTTCTTCACTTGAATCAGGAGCTGAGCTTTTTTTAACACTACATTTAAGCCTAACCTCATGTCAAGTCCTTTAACTATCCATATATCTATTTCTTTTTCAAATATACAAGTACAATTTCAGATTTGTAGGCTCCTTTTCTTATTCTGCTTATATATTTTAGAAAACTATTTAATCTGGTTATTTTAAAAAGTTTGAATGGTGGTTCTGTGTCCTGCAGACTCTCTGAGATCTCTCATTTCAAATCCTAAGAGATGTATGGTCACTTTAAGTGTAGTTTTCCCCTAAAAGAAACACCACTATATTCAACTAATTCTACCTCAACACTTTTGGAGTATCTACTGAGTCTCTCATACTTCATATACTATATTATATCTATCTATATATAGATATACACATATGCACACAATATATAATTACACACACTACACCACTACTTAAAGCATTCCCCACTGGGGTGGAACATCACCAAACACAGAATAAGATAATATTCTATCCAAATGAAATTAGTGTCCATCTAAAATCTGGCAACTCCTACCCTGTCTTCTTTTTCTCAGTCTTTTGTGTCACTTGCTGTCACAAGCCCTCCTGAGGCAACTGTTAATTTACTGAAAGGAACTTTTGCAGAGTATTTCCATCATCAGTGATAGCATTTTGAAGTTCAGAGTCATATAGACTTTTTGTCCTCATGTTATTGAGATGTTATTTTGCTTATCTTGCTTGTCTTTTGGACACAGATCTCTCTCATTCTCTTTTTTATGGAACTGCAAAATGAACACCCTTGGAAGTTGCTGGTCACTTTGCTACCAGGCAAAGTAAAAAATGGGCCTCCTTCACAGCTGCTGATCAAAGAACTTCATGAAAATGACTGTGTCTTGAAAGTAATTTTTAAAAATATTTATTTCATCCTCCATCATGTTAACTGTAAGATGAATGGAGGAGAGCTAAAATGATGCCTGTTTTTAAAAAAGGCTCCAGAGGTGATCCCAGCAATTACAGGCTAGTAAGCCTAACTTCAGTATTTGGCAAACTCGTTAAAACAACACAAGATGAGCCTCCTAAGCCTGGGATTCTCTGATCCGGCAACATCTGTGGTCTGTCTGGACTATGGCTGTTGCTGAATCAGCGAGCCCCAGTGCCCGGGAGTGTGAACCTCATCATCAGGGAGTCCCAGTCCGGTGGGGGAGAAGCAGGGCCATGGAATCTGGGAAGCTCTGTCCCTAGGAATCCCTGGCCAGGTGGGGCAGCAGTGGGATCAGTGAGCCCCATTCCTGGAAATCTCCGGCTGGGCAGGAGAGAAGTGGGATCATGGTGGCTTGCGAGCCCTGTCCCTGGGGAGCCCCAGCTAGGTGGGGCAGCAGCAGGACCAGTAAGCAGCAAAAGTGAGGCAGCCAGCAAGCCCCATCCTCAGGGATCCCCAATTGGGTGGGGGAGAAGCAGGGCCATAGTGGCTGGGGAGTGTCATTCCCCAGGGAGCCCCAGCAGGCTGGAGCCCAAGTCCCAGCTCTGCAGGGTGGAGCCAACCAGAGGGATGGGGAGCATCCTGGGAGGCAGTGCAGGGGACCTCCCATGATCCAGAAAATTCCCTCATTCAGGACGGGTCAGATCCCGAGGGTGCCAGACAATGGAGGTCCAACCTGTAATTTCAAAGTCCACTCTACAGTGACTGCCTAGTTACAAAATCTCCCTGTATTTAATAAAACACTTTGGCAGCAGTGACATCGTTAGTAGCTGCCTAAAGCTAAAACTCTGTTTTGTAGGAGCAGGAGAATTGTTATGTGTTAGCTTGAGTCATTTTCTGAGAGAAACCAGGCTAATGGCCCCAGCATCAGGTGATCCACTCAGAGAAAGGCTACAGCAATGCAAATCATCTGTAACCACCTGTAATCCCTACTTCAAAAGGTGACATATTTGAAGCAGGCTACCATAGTTCAGGATGTGGGTGGAGCCACAAGAGGAGGAGGTGGAGCCAGTCACTTGGGGGACATGAGGATTCTGATGGTACACAAACTGAAAGCTGCTCTGATAGAGCAGAGATAGAACTGATAGAACTCATAGGAAAGAGCCACAGTTGTACACGGCCCTCCCTCAAAGCTTAATCTTCATTCTGGAGCAGCCATACCCTAAAACAGAATAATACAGAAAGCATCCTACCTACCTCCTTACCCACAAGGATGGATCAAGCCCTCTCACTTAAAAAAAAGGGACCTTTTGTCCACTGTTAGGGTATATCTACACTTGCCCCCTAATTCGAACTAGAGATGCAAATGCAGGCATTCGAAATAGTCAATGAAGTGGGGATTTAAATATCCTGCGCTCCATTAGCATGATCTCGCCGGCGCGCTAGTTTGAATCACAGCTGATTCGAACCAGGAAGTGCGTGCCGGGACACATTAGTTTGAACCAAACTGCTTGGTTTGAACTAACATTACTCCTCAAAAAATGAGGAATAACGTTAGTTCGAACCAAACCCTTTGGTTTGAACTAACATGTCCCGGCACGCACTTCCAGGTTCGAATCAACTGTGATTCGAACTAGTGTGCCGGCGAGATCATGCTAATGAAGTGCAGGATTTTTAAATCCCCGCTTCATTGACTATTTCGAATGCCTGCATTTACATCCCTAGTTCAAACTAGGGTGCAAATGTAGACATACCCTAAAACTCACTTTTGAGCGCAAATAAGTAACATCATAATCCCCCCTTCTGAACAGCCTGGCAGCATGCACTTTGACAACTGCTTTGACGTTATCTTTGCCCTTGTTTTGTTTTAATTATAGTCTATTAGTATAGTGGTGGTTGGCATTACGATCAGTCTGGAAATAGAACATTATGTATCAATTTTGAATTACAGAGAGCTAACCCTTTGCACTCTAAATACAAATATACTCCTCATTAGTATTAATTCCACTAACATTACTTATGACCAGCCTCTACTTATCATCCTCCCTTCTAGAAGAAACATCACCTCCTTCTTCCCTCAAATAACTAGACTCCTCTATTCTTCCAAATGAATCTGTATTTTTTCCAGGTGAGCAATAAAATATTCCCCTTTGGTAATGGGAAAGATATATGATAGGTCAGAAACTAACCAATGGCTTTATGCAGTTACTTACACACTCATTCTCTCTGGGCTTGTCTCTACTTACCAGGAGATCAACACTGCAAAGATTGATCTCCTGGGGTTCGATTTAACTGATCTAGTAAGGACCCACTAAAGCTACTGCTGATGATGTCCCCGTCAACTCCAGTACTACACTGGACTGTGAGGAGTAAGGAAGTCAATGGCAGAGTTTGACCTCCTGTTGAGCTCCTGCAGTGAAGATGCCACAAAAACTTGACCTAAGCTTTGTCGACTCCAGCTATAAAATTCATATTGCTGCAGTTGCATACCTTAGGTCGACTTTCTCCCTTAGAATAGACACTGAAAGATGAAAAAGTCCTATTTGCCAGCCCTTTGGCAGGTTTCTAACTTATGGGTGAATCAAGTGCCATCAATAGGTGAGAAGGCAGGGAGCAGAATGTGGGCCAGTCTCTAGCATGGACAAAGTGGAATTACCTGGACTAGTTCTTTACAAAACTCTCAACTCACTCTGTCTTTCTCGAACACTGACCAAGTTAAAATGCTAGGAAAGTGGCAAGTTCTAAGGTGACAGTCAAAGAATAACTTATGGCTTATTGATTAGTATAACTGTATAACCAGAATGCTCATAATTTAATTCTACATTGCATGGTGTATCTTCCTCTTTAGTCAGAATCAGCACATTGTGAACTTTTTTTCATTGCACTACTTTAGAATGGTGTTGGAGTAAGAAAGGCTTACTTTTACTTGGGGGAATCCTTTGCTAACAACTATGGAAAGCATGTATTATGATGAAATAACACTAAAGGCTAAATTCTGCTCTCAGTTCATTTGTGCAGCCTCTTTTCTGAAGACCAAAGATAGCCCCCTTATATTTTGGAAATGTTATGTAATAGTTTCCTCTAATACTATCTCTAAATAGTAAGAGAGAGAAAGCTGTTCTAATGAAAGTTTGTAGCAAAGTATGGGGAAGAAGGGAAAAGAACAGAAAGGGGAAGCAGAGGATCAGAGTGAAAGATAGGAAAAAGTAAGGAAGTAAAAATGTAAATGGAAGGAAAAGGAGGCAGAGGAAATTTTTTAATCCATGTGTGACAGACATGGAACTGCTCTGTGATAATTTATGAAAACTATATGCTGACCTGGTTATTGGGATATTTATAGTATGACTATACTGTTTTAGTTTAATAGGGGTTGTTAGGAAAATAAGCATGAAAAATAGCTCAAGATTAGTCCTCCATCAGCAAATACTTGAAGGTTGTTAAGAGATAATGGAAGAGCCTTTGGCTCTGAGCAGTCTAGCTCCATCTCCAGCAGAGCTTACCAAAGGGATTTTGACAAGCATAGCCCCAAACCTGGAAAATTGTAATAAATTAATTAATTAAATAAAAGAACCCTGGCTGATTCTCTTTCTAAATGATAGGTAATTGTTTGGGAACTAGTCAAGGGAACTAGGCTGAGACAGAGGAATCCCATGGGATGACTAAAGAAGTTAGGCCTGCCAAAATTGGCATCAGAGGATGGTAAGTTGTAAGTAAAACAGACCTGTGTATAGGTTGACTGCTTTAAAATCCATTTTCTTTCAATGCTTTATTCATACTACTAAAATTTAAAAAATACTTTGGTTTTAAGGTACTACATTTACCACTGTTCACAGTAATAGTTTAAGATCAATAATGTAGGTTGTTGTCAGCAAATTGCAGTGAGGCTGCTTCAGACACTAGGTAGCAAGAGTTTCAATTTAATGACGCACATATGGAATATTGAAAGTATTACTGTATATCTTGATGCTCTTGACTTTATAACCAGATCTGAAATTAAACCTTCCTGATGGGATTTCAATACTGTTAAATAAGGAAGTGTAATAGTGAGAGTGGATTCAAGTAATCCTGGATTTTACTTTAGTTATATTTAGTGGATTTAGTTGAATCCACATAAATTAATTCTGGAGCACATTTAGTAAATTCAGCACTAAAACAAAATTTTTTTAAAAGGTCTTAATTTTACAAATTATTCCTAGGCATAGCCCGAATACACAAACAGACATTTTTTTTAAATCCAGTGATATTTATACAACAAATGGCTTAGAGAAAATAACTTCAGGCAGCCAGTTCTATCAACTGATTATGTTCTGTTTCCGGGCTGAGATTGTGAATAACAGTAGGCTGAAAGTTTCAAAAGCATCCAATGCCTGAACTTTCAAATTATTTGAATACATCATGTTTAAATCTTTCAGTATTTATTATGCAGAAAATGAAACATTTGATAGCATAAGTAGTTATTGTAGATATTATATATTGTGGCAGACAACGGCCTGCGAACTGCAAATATCTTATAGAAGGCAGCTATATTGGGAGGAGGGTTAATGCATTCTTGTTTCCCAGTTAGACTCACCTGAACACAGCCCGGCAATCAGGGCAGACAATTGAGGCCTAATTAGGAGTCATCCTGCAACAGGGATTAATTAAGCATCTGTTGCTAGTTAAGGTCTCCCTGTCCCTATAAAAGGGTTCCTCCTAGACAGAGGCAGGGAGAGAGCTGTGAGAGACAGGCAGGCCCATCCCGGCCCCTCCCCCCCATGGTAAAAAGGGGGAAGATAACAGAAGGAAGCGGTGGGTGAAGTGGCCCAGGGGAGAGGTAGCTGTATTAGGGTAGGGTAAAAAGCCCTGCCAGCTGCCCCTCCTGTAGGGCCCCTTGGCGGGAGTCCAGTGGAGTGGGCGGGCCTGGACTCCACCCCCAGCTTCTCTTGGAGGATTACACTGCTGGGGAGACAGGAACAGACCAAAGCCCATGAAAAAGGGATTTGTTTCCTTCCCCCCCCCCAATTCAGGACTTGCCTGTGATGAGAATGACTCAGTAAGAGGGGACCTTTGCCTCTGGAGAAGTCCCAAGGCAGCGAAGGGGTCACCGTGAGTCTCTGAGGCACACAAGAAACAGTCAAGAAGTGAAGAACCCCTGGGGAGCTAACAAGGGACTTTGTCACAATATACATAATACCCATTCAATCTATCTATCCATCCAGGTATACATACACTATGCACATTTATTATACAAAAGATAACATAAAAACAACATTAAGGTTTCAAAGTCACTCAAAGGTTAGGATATCATAGAATCATAGGACTGGAAGGGACCTCAAGAGGTCATCAAGTCCAGCCCCCCGCCCTCAAGGCAGGACCAAGCTCCGTCTACACCATCCCTGACAGATGTCTATCTAACCTGTTCTTAAATATCTCCAGAGAGGGAGATTCCACCACCTCCCTTGGCAATTTATTCCAATATTTGACCACCCTGACAGTTAGGAATTTTTTCCTAATGTCCAATCTAAACCTCCCCTGCTGCACTTTAAGCCCATTACTCCTTGTCCTGTCCTCAGAAACCAAGAGGAACAAATTTTCTCCTTCCTCCTTGTGACACCCTTTTAGATATTTGAAAACCGCTATCATGTCCCCCCTTAATCTTCTTTTTTCCAAACTAAACAAGCCCAGTTCATGAAGCCTGGCTTCATAGGTCATGTTCTCTAGACCTTTAATCATTCTTGTCGCTCTTCTCTGTACCCTTTCCAATTTCTCCACATCTTTCTTGAAATGTGGCGCCCAGAACTGGACACAGTACTCCAGCTGAGGCCTAACTAGTGCAGAGTAGAGCGGCAGAATGACTTCACGAGTTTTGCTTACAACACACCTGTTGATACAACCTAGAATCATATTTGCTTTTTTTGCAACAGCATCACACTGTTGACTCATATTCAACTTGTGGTCCACTATGACCCCTAGATCCCTTTCTGCCATGCTCCTTCCTAGACAATCGCTTCCCATCTTGTATGTATGGAACTGATTGTTCCTTCCTAAGTGGAGCACTTTGCATTTCTCTTTATTAAACCTCATCCTGTTTACCTCTGACCATTTCTCTGACTTGCTAAGGTCATTTTGAATTATGTCCCTATCCTCCAAAGAAGTCGCAAACCCACCCAGTTTGGTGTCATCTGCAAACTTAATAAGCGTACTCTCTATCCCAATATCTACATCATTGATGAAGATATTGAATAGTACGGGTCCCAAAACAGACCCTTGAGGAACTCCACTTGTTATCCCTTTCCAGCAGGATTTAGAACCGTTAACAACAACTCTGACTACGGTTATCCAGCCAATTATGCACCCACCTTATCGTGGCCCTATCTAAGTTTTATTTGCCTAGTTTATCA
Source organism: Pelodiscus sinensis (assembly GCF_049634645.1). Taxonomy (NCBI): domain Eukaryota; kingdom Metazoa; phylum Chordata; order Testudines; family Trionychidae; genus Pelodiscus; species Pelodiscus sinensis. Next base: position 37,565,481 of record NC_134717.1, read on the forward strand.
ATAAGAATATCATGCAAGACCATATCAAATGCCTTACTAAAGTCTAGGTATATGACATCCACCGCTTCTCCCTTATCCACAAGGCTTGTTATCTTATCAAAGAAAGCTATCAGATTAGTTTGGCATGACTTGTTCTTCACAAACCCATGCTGGCTATTCCCTATCACTTTATTACCTTCCAAGTGTTTGCATATGATTTCCTTAATTACCTGCTCCATTATCTTCCCTGGGACAGATGTTAAACTGACCGGTCTATAGTTTCCTGGGTTGTTCTTATTCCCCTTTTTATAGATGGGCACAATATTTGCCCTTTTCCAGTCTTCTGGAATCTCCCCTGTCTGCCATGATTTTTCAAAGATCATAGCTAAAGGCTCAGATACCTCCTCTATCAGCTCCTTGAGTATCCTGGGATGCATTACTAACTATTGCATTCCTCCTCTTCCCCTCCTTTGAGCAGCCATCATTTTCCCTCCCTCATTGAGAGTAATAAGGAGAATAAAGCAACACTCAGGGACCCAGCATGTGCTGCTGCACACTCACCCCTGCGCACACCCAGCCTCCTGCACCCCAAAATGCCTGCTGCTCTGAGCCCCCCCCACACCGCAGCTCCCTATGCAGATTCCTGAACCCACACATCCTCAACCCTGACTTCTACATACCCACCCCCCAAAACCCAGCTCCCTGCCCATAGTCCATCTTCATACCCGTCAACCTTGATTCCTACTACCCCTCTACGTCCCCAGCCCTGACCCTCCCACACTTAAATTTCTTAGACATTGTATTGCACCTCTCCCCCAACTGAGCTCCTATTCCAGGCAAATGCTTTAAGAAACTTAAGTTACTTTAACCTCTGAACTTAAATATGCAAAATGAATGGTTACACTTGGCAATCTTACACTACGCAGGAAAGGTTTCCACTTGCCCCACGTGCATGAATTTTTTAATCCCAGTCAGTTCAGCATGGATTAGTAATGAAGAGAAAGATGAGGAATCATCAGTAACAGGATTAAGTTTGTCTGTGCAATCTTAATTTGGCTCTCTTATGCATACTCATGTCTTTAGGTACATGATCACATTTTTTCCACAAGAACCTGCCTTGTTCAGTGCACATGTGCTTAATGGATGAGCAATTATTCAATATTTTGTTTTATCCTGATTGTTCAATGTATGGTTTCATGCTCATTTACTGCACATAATTCAAATCCAGCTCTAACACAGAATTATTAATTTCCTTATGAGCTTTTCTATGACATTCATTATTATAACATCAGAGTACTGCAAAAAGATAAATGAATTTATTTTCATACCCCTGTTAGGTGAAGTAGCATTATCCCCACTTTTCAGATGGAAAATGGAGGCATAAAAAGATTATGTTCACAAGTCCACTAATTTTGGATAGGTAATGTGAGGCGAGTAGGACTTTATCATTCAGAATACTTATATTAGATAGAATTTTATATGTTCAGAGCACTGCTGGCATTGGCTTCAGTTGCTCAGAACTTCTGCAAATCATATCCCAGGAACCGAACTTGGACACCAAAAAATACTCAATTCATTGCTAGTCACTGTCTATGAAAAGTTTAAGTGATTTGCCCATCATCAAATAGGAATTCAGTAGCAGAGACAGGGATGGACTCCAGTTTGAGGACAGCATTTAATTGCCTTAACCATTAGATCATCCTTTTTGTTCCTATAGTGCCTCCCTCATTTGCTACACTCCTTCCATCTTTTGCAACAAATGAGAGAAAAGTCCTGCACACATTCTGTTTCACTACATAACCCAGAGAACTATCCAAATGAGCTACAGGACTGGTAGAAAAAATAGTATGTGATCATGTAATTAATGACCGTATCACAATGCACATGCATAAGGGGGCCAAACTTTAGGTTGCACTGAAAACCTTGATTTGGCACATCCTAACTTCAATATTAGTATTCTTTTAACATAAGAAATTACAAAACCCCTTCCCCAAGTTTTTAAAAAAGCAATCTGAAAAAGCAAAAATTCCATAAGGCTGCAAGTTTGTCACAAAGGTCATGAATTCTGTCATTTTCTGGTACCAACATTAGTTCCCCAGTGGCCAGTGCAGCCAGCCCAGGGCTGCCTGAGCAGTTTGGGCAGTCCTCAGCCCCAGGAGCAGCTACTGCAGCTGGCCCATCTCAGTCCATCTTGCCTCCCACCCATCCTCAGCAGCAGCAGTTTGAGCATGGGAGAAGGCAAGGGCTCTGGATAGCGCTCAGCTCAGGGAAGCTGCCTCAAAGTAGCCACATGATCATCCCTCAGCTCCTACTTGGGAGGTGTGGTCGGGTCTTTGCATGTTGCCTCCACCCACAGGTACTGCCCCAGCAGCTCCCATTGGCTGCAGTTCCTGGACAATGGGAACTGTGCAGCTGGAGCTTCCAAGGAGCTGTGCACAACCAGATAGGGCAGGCATGCTCCCTGTCAATGGCCCTCTCCCAGCAGGTGTCCCCTTCAAGCACCTGCATCATGCTCTGGGCCACCCTCCACCCCATATGCAGAGTATATAATACAAGTCATGGAGAGATCATGGGCTATGGATTTTTGTTTATTGCTTGTGACCTTTCTGTGGCTTTTACTAGAAATACCATCACTAAAATGTAACCTTAATCATGTGTTAACATACTCACACCCATATTGTCCATAAGCAGAGTTGGAACCTAGACATGTACTGCAAAGGCTTATGCCACCGCAGCTAATGGAGTAACTAACAGCAACAATAAGTCGTCATTTCCTATGTGGAACAACACTATACAGGGATGACTCATTATGACAACAATTTTCACAGATATTTTCTCACAAGAATGGTGAGATGAGGAGCCTGGGAGTTTCAATTACAGGTTGGGTGCTCTTTTGCTTCTCCCCACCTCAAACGTGACCCCTTTCTGTACTGTTCCATGTAGCTTAATTTCAGTCCTGCCTGTTTCCTACCCTGGCTTCTTGCCTAGCTTGTCCTATTCTTCACCTATTGAACATTTTAGTCCGTGTCTCCTACTCGGGGTTCTTTGTCCAAATCCCTTTCTCACTCCCAAGGCTCCTCTTCACAATCTCCAACCTGGGTTTCTTGTCCAGTCTTCTTGCCATATTGCAATTTTACATCCAAGCTTTCTAATTTGATCTCAGTTTCCATGTCTCCCTTCCCATCTCCCCTTTTCCCAGATCCAATATCCTTCTCAAAAACCAGCTCTCAGACCCAGTCTTTCCACCCCACCCTTAGGCTCACTGTCCCAACCTTAATCCCTTTGCATAGCTCCAACAAATCCAGGATTCTTGAGCCCCCTGTTCTTAAGATCCTTATCTCAGAGGTTTGAGTCCAGTCAGAGCCACCAGACTTATAGACAGGAAAATAAAGTCTCTAGGATCCAGGGCAGGATAGTGATTTGCGCCTTCCAGACTGTTCCTTAAAGAGACAGTACACCCTACCACAGATATACATAATTAATATGCAGTGTCCTGCTCCAGAACATCTGATATTAACCTTTATGAGATTTTTGATTTCTTGAAAAAAACACAACTAAGAAGGAACTATGATATATGAATATTTAATATTAGCAAGAACAGAAAACAAATACATTCTTCAATATTATTTATTAATCTACATAGACTGTTTACCAAATAACTGACGTATTTTTGGTAAGTAAATCTTTCCCACCCCTACAGAAAGTTTGAAGGGCCACGAATCTGGTAATCTTTCAGACGAAAGCGATTTTATTGTCTGTTTAACAATAATTATTCTCTTTACCTTCATGAGAATAAGCATTTATTTTGTGTTTCATTTGCAGAGTTTTGGTTGAAAATCATCTAAAATGTCTTTGATAATTACTTCACTCATTATTATTAAAAGTGTGATGTCCACTGGATGACACACACCATTTCAATTCTCTCTGGTCTCTGTTCCCCAAAAATCTTAAATCAATGGCTACTGGCCTACAATAGCTCTGCAGTGCTCTCTGCCTCTGCAGCTAAGAAACTACCACTAAATCAAGAATCCAAACTGTAAATTCTGAACAACCACAGAAGACTGCATTACTATTTGCCATTATCCCCTACTCATCCACAGTCTATGGATCCTCCTTCCTTTATTGTCATATATGACTAACAAGACAGAATGTAATAATGAGGGGAGGGGAGAGGAAGAAAGGTAGGGATTCTCCCCTACATCATGACAACATTCCTTTGGCTTAGTTCATTTTGAATGACAGTATTGCCTCTTTCTGTCAAACTATAATTCTGTGATTTTAGGCCCCAATTGGATGATCTTAGCATATATTACATCAGTGCTTGAGTCAAAGTAAATATTCTCAAGAGTTACGGAATTGGTACAGTACTTGGCTGTTATCTGCAGTATGGAGAAAGGGGAGCTACTTATTACCTCTAAACAGCCATACTTGCCTTGAGCAGTTGGGAAGTTTTTACTGAATTTTTATCTCACCTGCTGGTTGTCTACTGTACTGTAGGTGATCCAGAAGTGATTCCTGACCTGCTAAAATTATTAGGATTCAAAATGTCCCAAACTTTCTTTTGAATTAAATGTGTATGAAGCTTGTAGTTCCTTCAGTTCAGTGTCACCACCTACTGCTTATTATGACAGAATTTTTTAGAACATTTAACTTCAACATTAACTTCACACTCATGGGCTTTTAATAAGCCAGAAGCATTAGCACTTCTGAACCCACTTATCCACAATTAATGGGCTGGATAGACTAAGAAAAAACATTATCTAAAATCAGTGGTCACCAACCAGTAGATCGGGATCTATTGGTGGATCTTGGTGCCTCTGACAGGTGATCCTGACTGGTTTGGCCAAGAGGCTCTCAAGTGCCAGCACTTCAGCTGCCCCTCCCCACACTGCTGCACACCTCCTGCCCTTTGCCTTGAAGCTGCCTCCCTCCATCTTGCTGTGCAGGGAAGGGGAGGAAGAAGAGGGGTGCTGATGTCAAGGTGCCTCCTCTCCCACCCTGTATCCTATCTCCACGGGGGGGGGGGGGAAGGGGAGGAAGGGGGTGACAACAGGACTTGGGATGGAGTTTGCTGGATGCTTTTGGGAGTGGTGCAGGTGCAGGACTGCTACACTTACTTCTGCAGTGTTACCAGTAGTGGTGCTGCTTTTAGAGCTGAGCAACTGAAGAAGGTGTGCTGTTGGCCGTAAGCCTGTCTCTGAAGGCAGAGCCACAACCAACACCAGCACAGAAGTAAAGGGTGGCATTGTATGGTTAACTTCTGAGTTGCTTCCTGACTGCTGCTGCCCTTACTTCTGCGCTACTGCCCTCAATCTGCAGTCACCACTCTCTGGCCACCCAGCTCTGAAGGCAGAGCTGAAATAAGGGTAACAATACTGCAACCACACTAAAATTACATTCTATCTTCCCTCTCCCCCTCCCCGACTCTATTTTGGGACAGGAAGTCCAATTTGAGAAACGCTGGCCTTTTCCTGAGAATTCTGTATTCTCACAAAAGACCAAATTTCACATGGAGAGTTCAGATTTCATGGTCCATGAGATGTTTTTCTTGGTTGTAAATTTGGAAGAACTCCCAAAAGACTTCAAGTTTTCATATCAAGTGCTCAGATCCTATGGTAATGAACAGTAGCACAATCGTCCAAGATAGATAGAGGTTCCCAAACTGTGGCTGGTAGATTGAATGTATTCCATTAAGTATTTGTGGAGAGCTGGTTTGTTTCTGCTTCAACTTTGCATAGATTGGTAAACATACACAAAATACTTTCCTGATTGTACAGGTAAATAAAAGCAATTGCTTTAGTTAGAATTGCTATAGTTACAATCATGAGGGAGTGCACAGCACAACCAAGGAAACCCATGAGATAATCTGTAGTTCACAGTATGTAAAGTTTGACACTAATGCTGGGGTCTCAGTGTTTTTTGATGTTCTAAATGTGGGTCTTCTTATCAACCTAGCAAGGAGAGTAGTGCCTGCACTGTGTAGGGATATTTAAGGAAGATTCAAATTTCACCGCAACAGCACAAGATGGACTAAAACATCAATTCTTTGAAAGAAGAGAAAGTAAAAGGAGAAAAAGTTAAAAATGTGTTCTTTGATATTGTTTTTAACAATTTTGTCTTGACATATCAGGCATGGGTTCCAGTTTGCTATTATGCATCAAAACTGTACACAAATGAGATTAACCAGTGAGGCAAGATGGACAAAATATTAAATATAGGTAGCACTTCAGAAATTTTGAAAATGTAGACTTTCATACAGCATGTATCAATAAACCAGTAGATAATTTTCTAAGGCAGTGGTCCCCAATGTGGTGCCCGCGGCCGCCATGGTGCCTGCCAGGCCATTTGTGTGTGCCCGCCGAGGGATCAGGGCCGGCCTCGCGCCCGGGCCCGCGGCGCATGGGCATTGCCGGCCCCTGGGTACATGGCACGTGGCACAGGGGCAGCGCTGGCCCTGGGCGTGCGGCGTATTGGCGGTCCTGCCCCTGGGCGCCCGGCAGCCCCAAAAGGCTGGGGACCACTGCTCTAAGGCTATGTCTACACTGCACTGCCATTTCAGGATATCAGGGTATCCCGAAATAGTTGTCCTGCATCTTCAAATCAAGCCCGTTATTTTGAAATATAATGGGCTCACTATTCCAATGTCCCTGTAAACCTCATTCCATGAGGAGTAGGAGTTGTTTTAGAATAGCAGGTTATTTCAAAATTTGGTGCTGTGCAGACAGCGCCAAATTACAAAATAAGCTGTTTTGAAATAAGATTGAAATAAGATATGCAATTTGTGTAGCTCAAATTGCATATCATATTTTGAGCTACGGTGCAGTATAAACACATCCTAAGGTTGTAAGGAGGTTTAGTGGTGATGGTGGTTTTTAGTTCACCCAGTTTTTTGCTACAAACACTCACCTATATTACTGCTATCACCATTAACATTGAAGAATTCTCAGTCGAGCCTTTCTCTCTATCTAGGAGTAATTGCAGTAGCTCTGGCTAGTGTGTACATCAAGCAGGTTTGTTCTTTCACCTGTTCAGGAGTTCAATACAAAATATGATTGCTTTCAAGAATCCTTGCAAACCTTGAATAAGAGCAGTTGGATCCTGTTGTTCAGAATAGTGAAATCTCTTCACCTTGCATATAGCTATCTTTGATCTGACAGTTCTCTCACTCTGAACAGGGCAATGTAAAATCAGCAAAGAAATATGGATCTCAATTTACGTAAGATTATATTATGTTAGGTTTTAGAGAATTTGAACAAAATCCAAGAAAATTTTTATTTCTTATGTGGAGGATAGAGTGTGTTGGTTTTATTTATCTTTTCAGGGAAGTGCTGTAGGCCATGGACTATGTCTTTGTGTCTTCTGCCACACCAAGTATACTGTGAGCACTTAAGATGAATAATAAATAAATGTAATGCTTGTGAGAGGTGCCAGATTGGCTTCAATAGAGAACAATCCTATCTATTTATATACACAACGGGTGCAGCGTCAATGCAGGTTTGCCATCTTTGCCCCACCTATTACTCATATATTTTAAATGGGCCACTGAACAACTGTCAGATAGTAACAACTATCAGTCATGAAAATTTTGGGAAAGAGTTGAACCTGTGACCTCTATCTGAAAAGCTTTGTTTGTAGCTCCTTATCAAATCACCTGACCAATTTTAAATCCTGTATTTGGCTCTTCTTCTTATGGATTTGATTGGCTCATTCTGGTTTATAAGATTTTACCAATAATAGATCCATCAGTTTGCTTTATGTCCCCTTATACATTTTTGGCTAATTATTGTAATCTTTGTTTTCTAGTTTACGTAAAGATTATTTTGTGAAGTATTAAGATACTCTTCTCTTAGTGTAACTGACTGTGGCAGTGGCCATTTTATAGGACAAGTTAGTCTATTTTCAGAGTGCTCAGTTCAAAATACCTTCTCTTAAAAGTGTGCTTATGAGAAACAGTGAGGAAAGCAGGGGATGCCTTAGTCAGCTAAGTTATTTACACATTGATTCTTGTTGTAGCAAAACTGGCAGGAATAAGATAATTCTGATGAGTCATGAACTTAATGCCAGGAAAAAGGAGCTTGCCAATGGGATTTCACCCCAAATAAAATACTGGGATTTATTCTAGTCAGAATCAAAACTGAAAACTCTAATTTGCTTTAGCTACTACAGAGTACAAACAGGAGCAACAAGTTTTGCAGAGAGCAACAGTAACTTTTGCAGTTACTAAAACCATATTCTTATGTTCTCATATAAATTCTTATATAAATCTGGTTTCTACAACATCCTTTGGCAAGGAATTCCACAGGTTGACCATGTCTGCATGAAGAAAAACTTGCTTTTGTTTGTTTTAAACCTGTTACCTATTAATTTCATTTGGTGACCTCTATTCTGATGTTATAGGAGCAAGTAAATAACTTTTCCCTATTCACTTTTTCCATACCTGTCACAATTTTATAGACCTCTCTCATATCTCCCCTTAATCTCCTCTTTTCTAAACTAAGAAGTCCCAGTGTTTTTAATGTCTCTTCATATGGCATCCTTTCCAAACCCCTAATCATTTTTGTTGCCCTTTTCTGAACTTTTTCCAATGCCAATATATCTTTTTTGAGACGAGGCAACCACATCAGCATTCAGTATTCGAGATGTGGGTGTACCATGGTTTTATACAGAGGCAATAAGATATTTTCTGTCTTATTTTCTATCCCTTTGTTAATGATTCCTAATATTCTTTTTGCTTTTTTGACTGCTGCTGCACATTGAGTGGATGTTTTCAGAGAACTATCCACAATGACTTCAAGATCTCTCTCAAGTGGTTATAGCTAAACTAGTCCCCATCATTTTGTATGTATAGTTGGGATTATTTTTTCCAATGTGCATTACTTCGCATTTATCAATATTATAATTAATTTTCCATTTTGTTTCCCAGTCACCTACTTTTGTGAGATCCTTTTGAAGCTCTTCATAATCTGCTTTGTTCTTAATGAACTTGAGCAATTTAGTATCATCTGCAAATTATGCCACCTCATTGTTTACCTCTTTCCCCAGATCATTTATAAATAGGCTATATAGGATTGGTCCCAGTGCAGACCCTTAGGAGATACTACTTGTTACCTCTCTCTCAATTCTGAAAACCGATACTTTTTTCCTTCCCTTTGTTTTTGTCCTTTAACCAGTTATCAGTCCATGAGAGGACCTTCCTTCTTATCCCATGACAACTAATTTTATTTAAGAGCCTTTGGTGAGGGACCTTGTCAAAGGCTTTCTAGAAATCTAAGTACACTATATCCACTGGATTCCCCTTGTCCACATGTTTGTTGTCCCTCTCAAATAACTCTAATATATTAGGAAGGCATGATTTCCCTTTACAGAATCCAACACATTTGGATGTTTTCCCCAACAAATTATATTCATCTATGTGTCTGACAATTCTATTCTTTAGCATAGTTTCAACTAATTTGACCAGTACTGATGTTAGACTTACTGGTCTGTAATTTCCAGGATCACCTTTAGAGTCCTTTTTAAATATTGGGATCACATTAGCTATGTTCCAGTCATTAGGTACAAAAGCAGATTTAAAGGATAGATTACAAACCACAGTTAATAGTTCTGCAATTTCACATTTGAATTATTTCAGAACTCTTGAATAAATGCCATCTGGTCCTGGTGACTTGTTACTGTTAAGTTTACCAATTTATTCAACTTCCTCAATGACACCTCAATCTGGGACAATTCCTCAGATTTGTCACCTAAAAAGAATGGTTTGGGAATCTCCCCAATATCCTCAGCCGTAAAGATGGAAGCAAATAATTCATTTAGTTTCTCTGAAATGACCTTATCGTCTTTGAGTGCTCCTTCTGCATCTTAATTGTCCAGTGTCTCCCTAGTTGTTTAAGCAGGCTTTCTGCTTCTGATATACTTAAAAACATTTTGCTATTACTTTTTTTAGTTTTTAGCTAGCTGTTCTTCAAACTGCTTTTTGACTTTCCTAATTATATTTTTACACTTAATTTGAAAGAGTTTATGCTCCTTTCTATTTTCTTCACTAGGATTTAACTTCCACTTTTTAAACTATGCCTTTTTATCTCTTGCTGCTTCTTTTATTTGGTTGTTAAGCCATGGTGGCACTTGTGGCCTCTGTTTGTCAGGGGCTGGAAATGACAGGATCACTTGATTACCTATTTCTGTTCACTCCCTCTGGGGGCATCTGGCACTGGCCACTTTCAGAAGACAGGATACTGGGCTAGATGGACCTTTAGTCTGACCCAGTATGGCAGCTCTGATGTTCTTATATATGAGGCTTCTGTCTGCTAAAGTTCCCACAGTGTAAGATCAGTCTTCTGGAACAAGGGTTAGAGGATTTTTTTGAAGTCCAAATGCAAGCAAAACAGAATCAGAAAGCAGACAAGTATTAGCCCCATCTAGGATTCCAAGACAGTATCATTAAGAACAAACCTTTTTTGCTGTCACACATGTATTTAAAAAAAAACCAAACTAAAAACTATATTAAATAGAGATGTTAAATTGTATTTAACAAGGTAATCGAGTAGTCAATGGGCTTTCCATCAATTACTTGATTAGTCAATAAGGGGGAAAACTGCAGAGCTGCAGCAGGGTTACTTCCCAGCCCTGGAAGCTAACCTTGCTGTGACTCTGCCTTTTAAATGGAGAAAGAGCCACCTGGCTCAAGCCTGGTCCCCCATTGTGCCTCTGCCTTTTACATGGAATAAGAGCCAGTCGTTTCTTACTTCATTTAAAAAACAGAGGCACAGTGTCTGGGATCGAGCATGATCTGGAACAGCTGATTCCCAGCTCGCGCCTGGTCCCCTGCCCCTGCTATGGGGACAGTGCTGAGGGGAACCGGCTTTTAAGCCAGCTTCCCCATCTTGCTGCCTGATAGAGGAAGCAAGAGGGGAAAGTGACTAATCGAGTAGTGACTCGACTACCCAATAAGAGTATGCTTACCAGATAGTCAACTACTCGACTAATTGCTTACATCCCTAATATTAAGAGAATATTACATTTATATTACTAAGAAGTCCACAGTCAGTAGAGGCCTCAATTACTGATAAGATTCCACATGCAATCATAACTCTGTCTTCTTGAATAGACGCAGTATGATGCAATCTTCAAAGACATTTGTCATGGGTCAGGACTTGCTATATCCCAGAGCCTTTTCTATTTCTCAGCGTAACATCTTCAGGTGTTAGGATTCTTGCCGTTACCTCTTTTGTGAATCTCGTTACCTCTTTTGTGAATCTTGCAGTTTTCTAACACTCTTGACTGGGTCATCAGTGTCTACCACATTGTTTGCTGACTATGATTACTTAACAGGCCCAGCTGGATTCAGATATCATGCAAGATTTCCTTTGGGATTTGTAAGCAGCGCTTGCCTTTTCCCACAACCATCAACTTGCTTATCAGGTTGACCCAAAACTTAAGTAAGCCTTGTTTATTCAAACATCCCAAAGCAGCTTCTGCCTCCCTCCTAACCTATCCTTGCTATAAAGTGCATTTCTTTATTCACTCCCAAAGTTCTTTATTTCTCTTGAACTTGGTTTCTCCAGAAGAGATAGACTTCCAAAAAGTTGATTGTCTACACTGACCTTTAATTATCTGGCAATGGGGGCAATGAAGAAATTTGTTTGTTTTACTATATGCATCTCATGTCTGTCATTTCATGCCTGAATTAACCTCTAACAATCTTATAGTGAAGAACACAAACAAGCAGCTGCAATACATAATATTCATAAAATATGACAGGCACCACCAAAATCCTTCACATCACAATCATGTGTTTTTTCTCAAATAATGGTCTGATATTGTTCCCCCCGCCCCAAAAAGTGCAAAGATCTTCCAGAGAATTAGAGCAGGGATTTCCCCTGAAAACCTCTCAAAGGCTGTGTCTAGACTGGCAAGTTTTTCCGCAAAATCATCTGCTTTTGCGGAAAAACTTGCCAGCTGTCTACACTGGCCGCTTGAATTTCCGGAAAAGCAATGATGATCTCATGTAAGATTGTCAGTGCTTTTCCAGAAATACTATGCTGCTCCCGTTCGGGCAAAAGTCTTTTTCTGAAAGACTTTTGCGCAAAAGGGCCAGTGTAGACAGCACAGTACTGTCTTCCACAAAAAAGCCCCAATCGCAAAAATGGTGATTGGGGCTTTTTTGAGGAAAAGCGCGTCTAGATTGGCCACGGACGCTTTTCCGCAAAAAGTTCTTTTGCAGAAAAGCATCCTGCCAATCTAGATGCGCTTTTCGGAAAATGCTTTTAACGGAAAACTTTTCCGTTAAAAGCATTTTCGGAAAATCATGCCAGTGTAGACGTAGCCAAAGTGTACAAGAGACCCCTGTAACTCCCCTGCAGTTTGAGGATGATGGGTGCTTAAACAAGCAGTTCACAGGGTCCTTTGCTTAGAAATTGCACAGTTTCACTATGCACATGCCATTTGGCTTTCAACAGAAAAAAAATCTATTGTGCATGCACAATTTCTATTTTCAGCTGTCATTTGGTCAAATCAAAACCAGATTTCATGGAATACTAAAAAATATTTCTCCTCCATTAAGGACTATGTCCATACCAAATTTCAACTTTCAAATCTCCAGCTATTTAGGATTAGATTTGTTCAAAAAATCTTGTAAAAATGTATTTTTGTGAATAAGTATTTGTTTACTTCCTTATCACTCCAAACTAGCTAAACTGTTGTTCACCTTCAGCAAGGCTGAATAACTCCAGACTAATTGATGACAGTTCCAGAAGGGACTGAGTAATTAAGTGCAGCTAAAATGGAAATTAAATAATCTTATCTACAACAAGCATGGCTACACAGGATAACCAGTCATTAGTCAGAGGTATGAGGACATCTTTGACACAAAATTACCCTATCCCTCATTATTAAGCACTCCTGCACTTTTTTCTAAGCACCATCCAAAACATAGTCTAGAATGCCTAGCACAGAATTAAATATTTTTCTAACATTTAACCTGAAATAATTAACAAAAACAGTAGTAAAGCAACTGGTGTTACGGTCCCCAGTATATCCTTAATTTAACATTATGCCAGTTAACAATGCTTTGTTGAAATTTTTTTGCCCACTAAAATGCATCAGTAACAATCTTTACCTTTTCCTAAAGACAAAGCTGGTGGCACTACCAATGTTTATTGTTACAATAAGACAGAATTTCCTTGGGCATGTAACTGCGGAATATATGGAACATGCCCATGTTTGTCTGCTCAGGCCTCTTGATTTCATATTGCTGGTTTATAGCTATCCACACTCTGAGGAATCAGGAATGTATTGGTTTTCTCAATATGCTTTTAAGAAGTTTCAGCAGAAACTTTTAGTGGATTACTAAAAGCTTGAACCCCAACAGACTGTTGCCTTGTCCAGAACCTGCAGCTGCTTCAAAGTATTCTGGCTGCCTGATACAAAATTTTAAACCACTGCTTCTCAGGCATGGTGAGCAGCTAATCCACTTTGTCTGCTGTTCTGATGGACAAACAAGGATTAAATTTACTGAATGAGTCTTGGAAAAATGGCTTTTTCCGTTTTGCTAGCATTAGTGGAGAGACAGGTAACATCTAATTTTAAATCCTACAATCTAATTCTTTGCCACACATCGGAAACTGGGCTGGGAGCCAAGAGATAATGCAACATGCCTCTACCCACTGTCAGGAAACTACTGGTTTGAGTTAACCCTTTAAAGATTGGGAGAGGGATTTTATGGATTTATTACAGTAAGATGCAGAGATAATATATAGATACAGCCATGGCATGGATTCAGTTCTGAAATTATTTTCAGACATCCAGAAAGCTGTTTCCCCTGAGTTTGGGGAAAATTTATACTGGAGACACTTAGAGGTTATGCAAAGAAACAGGTGTACAAATGCTCCCTATCAGAAGTGAATATCACTTAGACCAAATGGATTAATATACTTCTAAAAAATCAGTATTTCTATACACAAGTAGTTAAACTTGGATTTTTTAGAAGGGATTTTTGGTCTAGTATATGTGAGATAGGCATTGTCTTTAGCAGTCAGGATTTTAAGGCAGAGACTACTTGGTAGGCACTTTGCCTCCTGAACTTAAAAAAAAAAACAACAACAAAGAAAATGGAAAAAAAGGCATTCAGCAGATGGACGAAAATGGAAGAAAGTGTTTTGCTGGTCCCCATTCAATCTCCTTCCGTAATATTTTTTCTTTGTCATTATGCTCTATATGACATGGCATTCTACTACAAATCATGTATTCTCACTCAGTGACACATAGCATTAGTGTAGGCACTTACTAGAGGACTTGCTTTTATGTGATAAACATTTATTTACATCTACACTAACTGTTGTTCTTTGGGATGAGTTGGGCACATATAGGTTCCACTTGAGGAGTATGTGCACACAATATCAGCAGTACCATTAGGGGCTTCATGAATTACTGTTGTACTTGTGCACTAAGTTGAGAGCATGAAGGAGTCTGACTGCTATCTCTCCATCCATTCCTTCACATTTCTGTGATCTAATACCCTAGTAGCGGAGAAGGTGGGAGGGTAATGGAGTGTATATGTGCCCAACTCATTGCAAAGAACAATTATTATACTGTAAGTCACAGATTTTTCTCCTTGAAGATGTAATTATTACCCAAAAATATCCTATTGTTTTAACTGACCACAGCATCAGAGATGATGTCAAAAGGTTCAAGGAGGAATCCATTAGGAAAGAGCATACTAAATTCAGGTTCCATAAAGGTACTGGATGAGACACAGGAGTGTACATGTAAGTCTCTTTGAAAATCTGGACACAAAAGAGATACACGAAGATAGAAAACTCATCTACTGAGGTGGGCAATGCAGAGATAGATGTTGGGTTGTGACTAAACTAAAGACACTAGGTAGAGGAGGTAATATGTTTTATTAGACCAACATCTGTTGGTGAGGGAAGACAAGCTTTTGAGTTTACAGAGAGCTTTTCCTCAAGTTTCACTGAATTGACAAAGCAAAATACAGGACTATGTAGCACTTTAAAGACTAACAAGATGGTTTATTAGATGATGAGCTTTCATGGGCCAGACTCACTTCCTCAGATCAAAGGAAGTGGGTCTGGCCCACGAAAGCTCATCATCTATAAACCATCTTGTTAGTCTTTAAAGTGCTACATAGTCCTGTATTTTGCTTCAGCTACACCAGACTAACACGGCTACATTTCTATCACTATTCTGAAATGACAAAGACAGCAGAGGTTTTCAGATACAGCAGGTAGCCTAGCATATATCTAATCTCCCAAGGTGTCCGAAGTGCTTGAGCCTGGAGTTGACCAACTATGTCTCCTATCTTGTGGTGGATTCATCTGTTAGTAGAGTGATAATCAGTGCTTTTTATTATAAGAAAAAAGGTGCCAATACTCCAGGCTCAAAGTTGTTGAGCAATAAACAAATAAATAAATAAATAAATAAAAGGTGTGCCGGGGGCCCAAATGTGGCCGTGTCCCCTTTAAGAGCTGCATGTCCCGGGAGCGCTTCTCGAAGAGGAATGCAATGTAGACATACGCTAGCTAGAGGCCTGCAATAAAGAGGAACATTGCAGCAAGCGGGCTATAGCCATGGAACGTGACATGATGTTGGCCATGCTGTAACTGCTTCGAAGAACTGCTCTTTTTACTCTTTGGCAATTTGTCTGTAAGCTTTGTTAATGAAAGTGTATTTGGACAACAGTGCCTGATCATTTGAATACTCATAGTGATATAAGCCTGTCTGCGATGAAAATATAGTTTCTTATGCTCTTCATCTTTCAGGGTAACCTTAAGGTGAGACTGCCTTGGACACTCATTGGTCATTGTGAACACTGGAGCATCTCGAACAGAGTGAGTAAATAAATAAATTGCTACTGAGTGACCTGGTAATCTCTGTCCGCACATTTGGCCATGGATAGAATGGAGATTGTTGTTTGTCTTCCCAGAACATGAGTTTACAAGATATCTAATACTTTTTTTAGCTGGTCTTGCACAAGTTCTGCCTGCACCTTTACACATATGACCTCGTTCCACAGGAGGCTCTGAAATACTTTAAGTCCTCATAGGGCATTGATGCCAGTTTTGGAATTATCTTATCCAGAGAAGAAGATATATGGGGTAGATGAAATATCAAAGAGTTCTGCTGGACAGTCTTTCCTAGTAGTCAGTGGTAGTGCAGAAAGAAACTGCCTCCTATGTTGTCTCTCTGATGGGCACTTAGCTGTTCTTGCAGCAATCCAAGATGCCTTATAAGGGTATTCCTCTCTTTGTACAGCCCATGTTGGTGAGCCCCAAACAGGGTGTCTCTGTAAAAAACAAAAACAAAACAAACCTGTTCTTGGCCTATGGTATGGATATTCATAGAGTTGACCAGTATGGTGACTGGTGACTTGAAGGATCTTGAAGAAGGTACATCTATTATGGTCAGAATCTGAAGAGGAGGAAATATAGATCTTAGTAAACGGTGGTGCAGTGCCATTAGATGCTCCTGGAGGCCTTAGCACCAGCAATACAAGGTGCTGCCCTAAAGGTGCCAACATCAATGATGTATCTGATAGAGCTGCTGGGAACAGATGAGGTAGTTAGTAGGCAGAAAGGTAAATTAATGTGGACTGTGCCACATTAATGTGCTGAGCTGATGTTGAAGGCTACATGGACAATGCCCATAGAACTGCCGGTACAATGGCAGCATGTGATTTTGATGGTACAAATGTGATTGAGACTGGGTGATGTAGTAAAAGGAGAGTCCAGAAGAGGAGAGAAAACATCCTTGCACTGCAAAGACCACTTACAGGTTCAAGAGAATGACTTTTAAAGACAACTGTTTGTTCCCAATAACAGCGGTATTGGACTCAACATTGTGAGAGCTGGGGATCTGCCTGTGAAGGCACTGGTCTCAATGGTCCTGCTGGAGCAAGAATGGTCAGTGACACCTCAGATCAATACCATTGAATGCCAGTGTATGCGACCAGACTGACTTGGTACCCTCATAAGTATGCTGGATTCTAACAGATGGATGATTTACAGATGGCATGATTAAGGTTGATGGCTTTAAAAGGCCACAAAATGTGAAAAGTTATCTGAGGACTTTTTTTTTTTAAACAGAAAGAAATTATGGAGAACTAGAAAATTGGAAAGCAAGACCATGAGTATTTGTTTAATATATTGTTTGTTTTTTTTAAAAAGACTACCAACCCATACCACATGGTTTTTGCTGTATAAGTCAAAGTTATCAGATACAGTCTCAGGGACATGATACGTAGTCTTGCCACAACTGTATTCTTCAGAGGTCCACATTCCTTAGGCTTCTTGGGATAGAGAAAGAGGAAAAACAGCATACTTAGGGTGGTTTAATGAGCCTGGGTCTCTAGTCTCCCCACTTTTACTAATACGATTGCGTATGCTAGGTCAGTGACATCTCATCTCAGAAATCTTGTTAACATGAAAGCACCAATTTAAGTGAAATGTGTCATTCTCTGCCCTCCCTGAATAATACAATTTAAATAATTAGAATAAAATTACTTGTTTTTTGTATTATATTGGGTTAGACTCAATAGAATCCTAAGAAGTGTGCTGGAGGAGCATTGCCAGAATCAGTGGCCACCTACCTACCTCTTCTGGCCCCAATTTTTTAGCCCAATGAAAACATTGGCTGGCATCCTATCTACCCTTGGCTTCCCTGTTGCTTGCAATGCAATCTTGACTGCTTCTTGAAATTATTTTTATTGGGAAATTTGTATAAAATTACCATAGGAAGCATTATCATTAAAAATGCAACCTGCTTCAAAACATTTCGTAAAAATCAATGCCAGTGTTAGATGTTTCATTATTATTTATGTAGCAACCACAGTCTGTGAGGGGATTTTCAAACGGATAAAAGACAAGCCGCAACATAACCAGGGTACAGCCTAAATATAAAACAGGCAAGGGAGAGGAGGCCAGTGACACTGCAGTGGATCACAAACATTCATTCCAAAGTGCTATGATCTGGATGCTTCGTTTTTAAAAGTAAACATCCATACACGGGGCATAGGAAATGCCAGAGGAGATATCTTTGGAGAGGTGCCTTTGGAAGAGAAGATGGACGAGGAGAAAGAGAAGTTGTGTCAAAAAGGAGATTCCAGGAATATGGGGCAACATGGGAAAAATTCAGTAATGGGAGCGGAATCAGGACATTCTTCCCTGGAGCATTTTGGTTATAGTTCAGATCTGAGTATTACTGATATATTCAGCCTGTTAAAAGCACATTTCAAACTGAGGAACATCTGCAAATTATTCATTCTGCTTACCAGCAGGGGATGTTAACACCAGATACACCAGATTTAACTTCATGGCTTGCTGGCTGGGTGCAGCTATAGCCGGAAACACATTCTTTATCTCTAGCAGACAACATTTTCATATGCTCCTATCAACAAGGAGCTAATCACAATGATCCACTTTGGTTACTTCAAGGCTTGTCTACTGTAGAAAGCAGAAACCACACTGAAGCAGCAATTTACATAAAGCTTGGTGCCTCATTTCCTAAGACAAATAAGTGAACAAAACTACTCTGTTAGTGTTCCACAAGCTACTTTGCCTCTTACTAAGTATTGGATTCAATTCAGGGTCCTAGTTTTCATCTTCAAAGATCTTCATATGTTATCGATTGGATTTCTGTAACACAGCTTCTCCCTTTGTATCCCTTCAAGAACATTACCATCAGACAGGTGGTATGAACGGTACCCTGTATGAATGCCTGAAGTAATAATTCCCATTCTTTTCAATGCTCACAATTTATGGTTTATATTCTTCTAATAGTTATATGGCTTATTTAAGGATGCTTACAGTAAAGTAAGTATTGAAGTTGCTTTGCCTAAAAATACCATTTTTGGAATTAAACTGTCCCAACTGTTTAATGCTGCCTTTCATTTAGGACCATGGACTTACTGGAAAATATGGATAGTGGATGGGAAAATAATCTCCTCTTCTTTATTATACCCCTCTATGCATGGTTGATACCACGCCTTTCTAAAATTTGCCTTAGAAGTTTCTTGTAGGACTTATTCTTCTCTCCTAGAATTTTGGGAGTCAGGGTGACAGAGATGCTGTAATAGATTTAAAGTACTTTCTTCCCATGAGGATGGGACTATAATGGACAATGACTATCTTACGTGTTGCAGCTGTTAATATGTACTTACCATCACCTCAGCTCTGAAACTTAGTGTGCAGATATGTTTTCAAATATTGACTATTCATAGGTGGCTATTATTCTGGAGCATCCAAGTAGTTAGATGATGTTTTCTTGTATTTTTTAAGATGTGTTAATCATAAGGGTTTTTTAAAAAATCAGCACAAGGAAATCTAATACACCCTAGCACTACCACAACGTCATGTCAAATATGTATCATTTATTTTATGCCAACAATTTCACTCATGAGGATAGATGCCTTTCCTAATTTCTGCTTTATTTTTCATTCTTTACAATTCTTTTTACCTCATCATGTTCCATAATACTGAAGATTCCCTCTGGAAAATAAGTTTTACATAAGTATTGTTCTTTTTAAAAGTCTAACTGAAACCTAGACTAACTTCTTTTATGCATATTTTAATCTTTAGACGTAGCAGTTGATTTTTATAGTTAAAAGAACACTCTCATAAGTAATCAGCAATCAAACAGTACTGTGGATAGTTCAGGTAGTTTTGCAACCACCTTTTTCAGTCTCTCCCTTGTCTGGAACTTCCAAAATACACTTTATTGCTAGGATAGGTTTGTTGCTTATTAAAGTTTTCACAGACTTGGATACAACTGTAAACATTCACAGCCTAATGATCTGTTTATATGAACTTTGAAGTGCTGGTCACTTTAACATTTAGGTACTGTTATAAACCAAGATTTGTATCAAGCTATATCCAAAATAGAATTTGAATTCTTATCCTTCCCTTATTTTAGCTAATGGTGTCTGTCTTCCGGAAGAACAATGCTGTACTATTCTTCCATTCCATTACTGTATAAAACTGATTAAAGAGAATGAAACGTTACTTGCTTTAATTAAGAGAAAATGTTCTCTCTCTCTCGATGATATAGTTTCCAGTAGAAGTGTACTGGCTCTAAAAGAAACAGAGCACTGAGATTTGGGTTGTACAGCTTTTTGAGTTACAGGTGATTTTCAGTTTTCATTATTGGTATAAAGTTTTTTGGATTTTGAACACTGAAGATAAATTTCTACACTAATCTTTTGTGTGGTTGTGTGGAGAAGGTTTCTCTCACAATACGGACTTTGATTTAGACTCGGATATCTAGTTCTTGCTCTAGAGATCAAGGAAGACAAGGATATTACAGAAAAGTTAGATGATGTATTTGCATCAGTGTTCACCACAGAGGCTCCTGGGAGATTCCTACCTTAGAGCTACATTTTATAGTTAATAAAGTTGATTCAGAGATTAAAGGTGTCAAAAATGCTATTGGAAGTGCTGGCCCTCATTTGTCACTCTGCACTAAATCACTAGGACCAGATGGAATTTAGCCAATAGTTCTGATGGAATTCAAGAATTAAGCAAATGAGTTGCAAATATGTTACTTCTTATTAAAATAAACCACTGCAGGTAGCCATGGCTGCACCTATTTTATAAAAGTCAGAATTGGTAGACTTGTCCCATAAGATTATAGCCTAGTGTGCCTTACTTACATATCAAGTAAATGAGCTGGAAAAAAAATTAAAAACCTCCCTAAAATGCCTAGCTGAGCATACATCTGGCTGGAGGCAGACAAGGAAAGGACATTTCCCTCCATTAAATGTTTACTATTCAAGTTGCTCAAAGCAGAAGTCCAGAACATTCAGCTTCAGGACACACACAGTAAAAGATGGACTTTTGTCGAAAGCTCAGGCACTAAAATCCTCTGTACACCATTCCCGCTCCTTGCAGCAATATTTGGCAAGGTATTTATATGAGATTTTCACTCAGAACAATATAATTGGTTGAGATCATTTTACTTTTTACCACAACAGTGTTAGAGTATATTTTCATCTTTATACTGGCACTCCAAGGCAGCAAACTTCTACATCAGTTTCTTTGGCTGTCGTCCAGGAACTTCATCCCACAAATGCTAAACTAAGAAGTTATCTTGTTACTGCTGCTTTGGCTGTGGTCTCAGTGGAGAGGGTAGGCCCATTTTTCTTATACATCTATATCTATACAGAGATATAAACAGGTAAAAGACTGTCTGCAATGTTATTGGCAATAGACAGGTTTACATAGTTTGAGCTGTCAACATGTCAGTTTATTTAGTCACTTTTTTAATTAATCATCTGTACTTGAATATGGTGAGATCATGTTATTTAATCTGAACATGAAAGGCCAGATTCAATCCAGGTTCATTATCAATCCTGTGGAGAGGTTCTATAAATGCAGTCTGTGAGGAGGAGGATTTACTTGACTACTCTTCCACCTGGAAAAGTAGGGAGAGGGTTAGAGCTGGAAAGGAATCAGCAGTAATTCTGAAAAATCATGCAAGGAACACAACATTACTTTCCGCTGTAAAAAGGACTCAGATTATCATCAAAGCTATATTATGTATAACCATTTATGGTAATCTGTTACATGTAATCTGATTACTTTTTAGAGTAATTTTTTATTGTCCCTTAATGTTCCCATCAGATGCATAAAATAAACATGTTTATATATAAACATATTTCTAACATACAGATGCAATACTGAGAAAAAATCCCAAAGTAGTCTATCCCTGCTTCCCACTCTCAAACACTGGGTTCTCTCATACATTATTCACTACTCATTCACAACCAGCGCTTCCCCACCATCCCCATCATCCTAAATAATTTTTTTGAGGTTCACAGGATCTTTTGCAAAAGCCTGTCGTTTCGAAAGAACTGTATCTAGACCACGGTTTTACTTTCGAAATGGCGCTTGTTCGAAAGAGCGCCATGACGCGATTATGCAAATGAAGTGTGAGATATTGAAATCCTTGCTTTATTTGTACTTTCGAAGTGTCTAATTTACATCCCTCTGTTGAAAGAGGGAGGTAGTCTAGACACAGCCTTAGATCCCACTGAAGTCAATAACAAAACTTTCAAGCAACCTATTGCTTGTAATACTGCTTGCAAATATTTTGCCATTTAACTTTCTTTAAAACAATCTAATTACCTTATTGCTGCCTCTTCCCTTTTCCTTTCACTCACCTTTTATCCCTTTCTTTTCCCTCTAACTTTTCTGTTCTATCTTCCTGCTTCTAACCTCTTCCTCATTCCTATCTTGCACTAGCTCTAACCCTCACTGCCCATTCTATTCCATTCCCTCCTCTATGCCTCTCCTCCTATTATAGCTTCCCTTCTGAGGTCTTCCTGCCATATGTCCTTCACTCCCCTCTCCTTTTCTTCTTGCTTTTCCTCCCCTTATCACCCTCTCTCTTCTTTCCTCCTACTTCAACCCACCAGCAACCTTTCTTCCCCTGATTTCCACATCTCTCTCTCGTATGTCTACACTGCATTCCTCTTTCGAGAGAGGAATGCAAATGCAGCTGAGCAAAATTGCGAATGAAGTGCGGATTTGAATTTCCTGAACTTCATTTGCATGATCGCATCCGGGCGCTATTTCGAAATACCCTATTTCGAAAAAAGAAACACTGTCTAGACACAGTTATTTCGAAAGAAAACCCTTCTTTCAAAATAACCCTTAAACCCCATTTTATAAGGGGCTCCCTGCAGCTGGATCTGATGGCTTGACGGATCCAGATCCTGCCTGCGGGCCATATTTTGCCCAGGCCTGTTATAGTTGATTGTCTACTATTACCAAAATATGTTCATGTTCCTAAGATAGTCAATTTAAAAATAAAATTATCTTCTTTCTTCATCCTTTAATAATTTTTTCTGATTGCAAAGAAATCTATTTGCTAATAAGGTTGTTTGTACCTCAATTCACTGATGCTACCACATGAGAAATGTAATTAATACTGTTGATCCAATTACTATTTAGCTGCAGTGCCTATAAAATCTGCTGCAGTAGAATGCTTCTTGGTCTTATTGATTGATACTTAAAAGGCAGATCTTTTGCTTTCACTACTCAAGTGGAAGGGAAAGAAAAGGATGGATGTTGTGTTCTATTTTAGTGAGCCTATAATTAATACATCAAGGGCCAAATTCTTCTTGCACTGAAGCCAATGAAAAAAGTCTGATTTCAGTAAGACCAGAATTAGATTCTTAGACATGTTGCAAAAGGAAAAGTACACTGAATGCTTCTAACAAGATGGACATTAAATCACTTTTTCAAATCAGCTGGTAAAAATATCTCTCAAAATGTCAATAGCCCCATCCCCATGACTAAGAATCAGAATCACCGAAGATGGAAAAGACCTATTAGAATTGTTTTAAAAAATTTCAACTCAATTGCAGCGTTCTTCATCTAATATTTCCAAACTGGTATTGGTCATGGCACTTGATCCTGTTCCCTTTGGAGCAAAGGCATCATTTGTTATTGGGTGAGGGGCAATTTCCCTCCCCCCTTTTTATAGCTCCTCACCAGCTAGCACCACCAGCTAGTCTCCACCTTGCCTGTTGGGGCCACTGTTGAGTGGGCCAGGTGTTGGTACCCACTAACTGAGTTGTCAGTGCTTCTCTCCTTTCCCCACTAGCTGGATAGGAAACAGCAGTGGCAGCCTCACTGTAGCCAAGTGCAGAGCAAACCAGGCTCGAATTCCTTGAAAGTAGGAATAAGAGATCCTCCGGAAAAGGGCTTATTTTCTGGAGAATCACGTCTAGACTGGCGCTTTTCTCCGGCTTATCCCCCAAGCCGGAAAAAAGCAGCAGCCATGTAAATGCAAATGCCGCGAGGGATATTTAAATCCCCCGCAGATTTGCAATTGCAATGTGTCTCATTAGCATCCCTTTTCTGGAAAGGGATGCCAATGTAGACACAGCCTACAAGTTTATTTTGAAATAATGTTGAGCTGGAAGACTTCTTACTCCGACTCCTGTAACCCTCTTTTTACAAGAAGTAAGGGAAGTCGAAGGAAGAGTGTTTTTCCTTCGACTTTCTGCTGTGTAGACAGCACCTAAAGACAAAAGCTATTTTGACTTAAGCTATACACTTGATATAGCTGAAGTTGTGTAGCTTAATTCAACTTTAGCCTTGATGTGTAGACGTACCCTAACAGACCACTGGTGAGAGATAGCACCAGAAGAAATACAGTACATTTTTGGAAAAAAAGGAAGAATGTGAAGATGTAAGAGTTACTTGCTAATTCTGCTTTCCCCCTGCTCCCCATAAAACAAAGGGACAAAGAGAAGAAAGCCTTAACTGCCACAAATGTTCATTCTTGGCACCATTTAAAAGTAATGTGAAAAAATGGTTATATTAAAAGTGTACTAATATTTATTGTATGTATATTTGGTATTCCGAAGCTTCCTATGAAACCTTTCTGTGCTCTTAGCCTTTAGCATTTCAATAGCTATTTTGTTTTTCTGCATGACCATATGAGAAACAGGAGAAAAAGTTCAGTGGTGCAGAATCTGTCATTTCTGCTTCCATGATAATTTATATTTTCTTCATTGCCATAATCCAGGGGTTGGCAATAATTTTTGATGGGTAGGGGGCAATTAAAAATTTGGAGAGTGGTCAAGGGCTGCACCCTTCCATATTAATGGAGGAGATGTGGGGTGTGGCATGGAGGTTGGGTACAGAAGGGAGCTTGCAGTAGGGGATTTGGGTGCAAGAGAAGGTATGGGATCTGGGAGGGAGTCTGGGTGAAGGAGGTGGTTGTGACCTGGAGCAGAGGAGTGGAGTGCAGGTGTTTGGGTTGTGACCTTCGGCAGGAAGGTGTTGTGACCTGGGGCAAAGGATTGGGATGCAGGATGGGATATGGGTGCAGGAGGGGGGAAGAGGGTTTGGGTTATATAGGGTAGAGGGTTGTGGTGCCAGAGAAAGGCTCAACCCAGGAGACTTACCTGCTTGACTCCTGGCCCTGCCTTCCCACCCCTGCACTGGCTGCAGGGGCCATTGGTCTTTCTATAGTTTGGGGCCTAAGGGGAGGAGGGAAGGGTGCTTCTCAAGTTGCCTGTTAAAAATACGCAGTTCTCATTGGCTGGAAACCTGCCAATGGGATTGTGCTGAGGGTGGGAGCAGTATGTAAAGCCTCTCCTCTCCCTCAGGCTTGCAGCTGTTCAAACAACAACCTCACAGCAGTCACTTTTCTCAGCAGTGTTTGCGGGGTGGGTGGGGAGGCAGGGAGCCTGCCTGAGGCTCCCCACTGCATCCACAGGCTGGATCTGGAGGCTTGGTGGGCCACAGACCATATTTTGCTCTGCCCTGACAAAATCTCTCTTTGAAACATTCACTTGGAATAAATGACAGCCATAAAAATGTTCTAAAGAATCTGCCTCCCCCCCCATTAACTAATGTAAAATCTTTGCAAGAAGTCATAGGAGATTTAAAAAAAATGCAGAAGACTTGGCAACTAGAAAAAATTGTTAATAATTAAAGGATGGCAGTCAGACTTAAGTAAAGTATCATAGTGATAGAAACAAATTGATTTTCTGCTGATATGGACAACAACTTATCATGAATACCTATATTACTGTAATATTCTTACTTTTCACTGTTTCTGGTTTTTACCTTTTGCACTTTGCTGAATTTGTTCCTCTCACTTTGGGGATTAAAACAAGGTGAGTTCAACAGTCTCAAAAACACAAGCAGAAAAATGCAAACACTTCATTGTTTGCCCTTCCCAAAACTGTTATCCACCATCCTTTGAACAAGAGGTTATGAATAAACATATTTCCTTGTAATTTTGATGTTTTGATAAATAACAGGAAACAGAATTCTAAAGCTAGTTCAGGACATAGAAGATTATAAATACAAACAGCAAAGCTGGTACTATGAATAGGTTAAAAAATGGATCCCAGCTTCAATATAAAAAAAGCTTGTACTTTGGGTGTTTCCAATTGCCTCTCCACTTATCTGTTTCCCTATAATCCACCTCTCTTCTGCCATTTAGCAGCCTCATTCATTCTGTGGTACTACAGATGCATTTTGCTCAAACATACCTGGTACATTTCAGCACTATAAACAGGCACATTCCACCTTTAAACAGAATTTGCCACATTCTGCAGCAATCAAGTTAAAAACAGTGGAAGTAATAGGACAACTCATGAAAGGTGTACGTTTTGAAAAGGGAATACTAAATCTTTATATACCCTGGGTAACACACTCATGATTTTCTCTTTTAATTGCATGCCCCTTGTTTGTGGATAGACATGTAGGACTTACTACACCTCTGCATGTATATCTGTGTTGAGAGTAATGCAGGTGCTGCTACAGCACAGCACTCCAGAAATATTGATCTGGATTCTTTTTATAGACTTGTACAGAAAAAAGGCATATAATTCCAAAGCTGCTTATGGAGATGCATATTACAGGTATTTCATTACTTTTAAAAATTGAAAACACATTTCTTTCAGTCTGAAAAGAAAATTCTTTGAATTACAACAGTTTCCCTTTTTTAGCCACCAGATTTATAAAAATACAATGAAAATAGCATGCAGTTTTAAAAAAAATAAATAGAAACAAATCAGAAGACAAACTATTCTAAATCTATATATTTACTAGATTAGGTAGATAAAACATTTGGATACATAGATTATGCAGAAAGGCAATTTGTTCATAGGACAGACAATAGAAAATATAAATGGAGAGACTGCTTGGCATAGCTGCCTTTTTGGCTGTTATAAATTGTTTATGAAATGTCTTTCACTATTTCCATCAAATTTTGTTCTTGCAGCAGAGATCATGTGTGCTCCTGCACGTGATTTCCCCTCTCTCCTGAGAGAGGAGAATGTGCCGCAGTTTACTTTGCTTGGGTTACACTGCAGTATGATCTGTTTTCTTGTGCAGGCACTATAAAAAGTCTGTGTTTTATGCTGCAACAGCTCTCACTTGATAGTGGAGAGAGACAGAAATATGATAAAAACCAGGAAGGTGGCACACTAGATCACAGAGATAAAACTTAGACGTGTCTGAGAAGGAAATAGATCAACACATTTGTACCATCCCCCTCTCACAGAGCATTATGTTAATAATGCAGAGGGTTGCCAGCCATTAGATATTCCTGAACTATAGATATGTCAGCAGTTTTCTCTTACCATATTGTATACAGCTACAGATTCCTTTCTGGTTGCATAGTGCGACAGCAGTTCAGTAATTCTCTAGTCCCACAACAACCAATAAACAAGCATCTTTATTAGGAATGTTTTAATTTTGTGTTATAAGAACATAAAATGGTCATACTGGGTCAGACCAAAGATCCATCTAACTCTGGGGTGGGCAATAATTTTTGATGGGGGGGCCACTCCAAGATTTTGGAAAAAGTGGTTGAGGGCTGCACTCTTCCATGATATTAATGGAGAAAGTGTGGGGTCTAGAATGGAGGCTGGGTGCAGAAGGGAGCTTGGGGTAAGGGATTGGGTGCAGGAGGAAGAGTTGGGTAGGTAAGGGAGTTTGGGTGAAGGAGGTGGTTGTGACCTGGGTCACTGAACAGGCTAACTGCTCATTAGAGGATTTAAAGTAACATTAATTCAGAGAAACGGCTGAGTGGACAAATAAGGGACTGTAGGTTTCTGACCACTGAGAGCTCTTGCTTATATGGATGCAGGAGGGGGTTAGAGGGCTTGGGTACGTGGAGTGGGGGGCAGAGGGTTGGGAAAGGGAAGGGCTGGGGTGCCAGAGGTAGGCTTGAGACCCCCAAACAGCCTGCTCTGCTCCTGCACAGGCTGTAGGGCCATGCTCATGAGTGAATAACTATGTGTTGGAGGGGAGGGGGCCCGTGGTGCTTTGTGTGTCACCTGTTTTTCAAACAGGCAGCTCCCACTGGCCGATTTCTGGCCAGAAACCAGCCAATGGAATTGTGCTAGGGGCAGGGACAGTGTTTGACACCTTCCCCCATCCACTCTAGGCTCTCCGTTTTTAAAGATTTACAGCCTGGCAGCTGCTTTTCTGAGTGATGTGCAAGTGGTGCAAATCAAGCAAGGAGCCTGCTTGGGGCTCCCTGCACCATCCACGGGCCGGATCTGGTGGCTTGGCAGGCCGAATCTGGCCCACAGGCCGTATTTTGCCTAGGTCTGATCTAACTCATCGATCCTGTCTTCCAATACCAGGTGCCCCAGACAGATTGAACCAAACAGAATCATCAAGTGATGTATTCCCTATTGCTCATTCCCAGCTTCTCACAGTTTAGAGACACCATTGATGCTCACCCTGGCTAATAACCATTGATGGACCTATTCTCTGAGGGTATGTCTACACTACCCCGCTAGTTCGTGGAACGAGGTGTACCGGTAGTTCGGAATAGGAATCCTAGTTCGAACTACCTAGTTCGAGCCCCATGTAGCCGCGCTGCACGGGGTTCGAACCAGCGGGGTTTTAAAAATGGCGGCTCCCCGCTTATGCAAATGAAGCCCAGGAAATTCAAATCCCGGGCTTCATTTGCAAGTGCGGTATGCCTACATTACCCTCCTAGTTCGAACTAGGAGGGCAGTGTAGACATACCCTATGTATTTATGTAGTTCTTTTTTTAACGCAGTTAGTCTTAGCCTTCACAACATTCTCTGTCAAGGAGTTCCACAGGTTGACTGTGTGTTGTATGGAGAAATACTTCCTTTATTTTAAACCTTCTGCTTATTAGTTTCATTTGGTGGCTCCTAGTTCTAGTGCAATGAGTAAACAGCACTTCCTTATATATTTTCTCCACAAATCATGATTTTATAGTCCTCTATCATATTCCCCCTTAATTGTTTAAACTGCAAAGTCCCAGTCTTAATCTCTCCTCATATGGCAGCTATTCCATACCTCTTATAATTTTTTTTGCCCTTTTCTGAATCTTTTCCAATATATTTAGTTTGAGATGGGGCAACCACATCTGCACAAGATGTGAGCATACCATGGATTTATGCTAGAGACAATGATATTTTCTGTCTTATCTATCCATTTCAATCATTCACAACATTGCTTGCTTTTTTTGACTGCCACTGCACATTGAGTGGATGTTTTCAGAGAACTATCCACAATGACTCCAAGAACTCTCTCTTGAGTGGTAACAGCTAATTTAGTCCAAGTCATTTTATATATACGTATGGATTATGTTTTCCAATGTGCATTACTTTGCATTTATCAACATTAAATTTCATGTGCTACTTTGTTGACCAGTCACCCAAATTTGAGAGATGCTTTTGTAGCTCTTCACAGTCTGTCTGGGACTTAACAATCTTGAGTAGTTTTGTATCTTCTGCAAATTATACCACTTCACTATTTACTTCCCTTTCCAGACCATTTATGACTATGTTGAATAGGGCTGGTTGCAGTATTAACCTCTGGGGAACATCACTATCTATCTTACTTCATTCTGAAAACTGGCCATTTATCCATACTGTTTCCTATCCTTTAACCAATTACTGACAAGACTTTTGCTGTTACCCCATGGCAGCTTACTTTGCTGAAAAGCCTTTTGTATGGGACCTTGTCAAAGGCTTTCTGAAAATTACAGGCTGAACCTCTCTAGTCCAGAACTCTCTGGTTGGGCATCATTAGGGACCCCAAAAGTGCTTCAGGAATGGGGAAAAACCAGTCCATCAGGACTATGGATACTGCTAGACCAGCGAGCCAGGCCAGCGGCTGGAGGCAGAGCTCAGCAGCTGGGGCGAAGGCCATGGCTAAAGATAGAACCTGTTGGCCTGACTGGAGGATGGGGAACTGGTGGCCAGAAGCAGAGCCCAGTGGCTAGGAGTGGAGCCCTGAATCTGGCAGCAGAGAGGCCCATATTGATCTCCCCTAGTCCAGCAAAATCCCTGATTTGGGACCAGTCAGGTCATCAGGATGCCAGACCAGGGAGGTCCAACCAGGATTGCAAATCCACTGGATCCCCTTGTCCACTGCTTGTTGACCCCTTCAAAGCATTATAGTACATTGGCGAGGCAAGACTTCCCTTTACAAAAAAACATGTTGACTCTTCTCAATAAATGAAGTTCATCTGAAGCAAAATACAGGACTATGTAGCACTTTAAAGACTAACAAGATGGTTTATTAGATGATGAGCTTTCGTGGGCCAGACCCACTTACTCAGATCAAATAGTGGAAGAAAATAGTCACAACCATATATACCAAAGGATACAATTTAAAAATATGAATACATATGAAAAGGACAAATCAAATTTCAGTACAGAAGGGAGATAGGGGGGGAGGTGAATGTCTGTGGCTAATGATATTAGAGGTGATAATTAGGGAAGCTATCTTTGTAATGGGTAAGATAACTAGATCCTTTGTTTAGACTCAGACGTAAAGTGTCAAATTTTAGGATGAATGACAGTTCAGAGGATTCCCTTTCAAGTGCACCTACAACCCCCAACTTAAACCTGTCCAACACATTATCAATAAACTACAGCCTATACTGGAACAGGATACCAAACTCCAAGAGGCTCTGGGAGACAGACCCATAGTCTCCTATAGACAACCACCTAACCTCAAGATGATTCTTACCAACAACCACAGGACATACCACACTAATACCAACCCTGGTACCTTTCCTTGCAACAAGCCCCGTTGCCAGCTTTGTCCACATATTCACTCTTCTGATACCATTATTGGACCTAACTAAGTGAGTTATAAGATCAAGAACACATATTCCTGCGCATACAGAAATATAATTTATGCGATCATGTGCCGAAAGTGTCCGTCTGCTATGTACATTGGACAACCGTCTCAGACACTTCGCCAAAGGATCAATGCCCACAAAACAGATATCAGAAAAAACAGTTTCTTGCCATTTCAACCAGAAAGGACACTGTCTCAAGGACTTAACTATCTGCATCCTGCTACAAAGACCTTTTAAATCTGCACTTGAAAGGGAATCCTCTGAACTGTCATTCATGCTAAAATTAGCCCACAGACATTCACCTTCCCATCCCTCTTCTGTACTGACATTTGATTTGTCCTTTTCATATGTATTCATTTTTTTAAATTGTATCCTTTGGTATATATGGTGTGACTATTTTCTTCCACTATTTGATCTGAGGAAGTGGGTCTGGCCCACGAAAGCTCATCATCTAATAAACCATCTTGTTAGTCTTTAAAGTGCTACATAGTCCTGTATTTTGCTTCAGCTACACCAGACTAACACGGCTACATTTCTATTGAAGTTCATCTATGTGTCTATTTTGTTCTTTACTATAGTTGCAACCAGTTTGCCTGGTACTGAAATCAGGCTAACTGGCCAGGAATTGCTGGGATCACCTCTGGAACCCTTTTTAAAATTTGGCATCACACTAGCAATCCTCTAGTCATTTGGTACCAAAGCTGATTCAAATTATACGTTATAAACTACAGTTAGTAATTCTGCAATTTCACATTTGAGTTCCTTCAAAACTCTTGGGTAAATACCATCTGGTCTTGCTGACTATTACTGTTTAATTTATCATTTTGTTCCAAAATTACCTCTAATGGCACCTTAATATGGCTCAGTTCCTCAGATCTGTCACCTAAAAATAGCAGCTCAGGTTTAGGAATCTCTCTCACTTCCTTAGCCATTATATGTTGGTTTTGCTGTTCTGTAATCTTATCTAGCACAACAGGTACTTGTATACTGTTATTATAAAAGGTGGGAGTCTATTCTTTTACTGATGCACATTGTAGTTTAATCGTATTAATACAAACTGAAGCACAAAATGAGCTCAATCTAGTTAGAGACGTAAAAGGTAACAAGAAAACATTCTACAAATATATTAGAAGCAAGAGGAAGACCAAGGACAAAGTAGACCCATTACTCAATGAAGAGGTAAAAACAATAACAGAAAATGTGGAAATGGCAAAGGTGCTTAACAACTTCTTTGTTTCAATTTTTACCAAGAAGGTTGATGGTGAATGGATTCCTAGCATAGTGAATGCAGGAGAAAAGGAGGTACGTTCAGAAGTTAAAATAAGAAAAGAACAAGTTTAAAATTACTTAAAAATTTTAGATGTCTTCTAGTCACTAGGGCCTGATGAAATGCATTTTAGAAAACTCAAGGGGCTAAATGAGTTTTCTAAAATGCATTTCATCAGGCCCTGTTCTGATGAAGGTCTTAAACTTCTGATGGCACGACAAGAAGCAATGGGCTTAAATTGCAGCAAGGGAGGTTTAGGTTGGATATTAGGAACATGCTACCAAGTGTCAGAGTGGCTAAGCACTGAAATAAATTGACTAAGCAGGTTGTAGAATCTCCATTGTTGGAGATTTTTAAGAGGAGATTAGACAAACACCTGTCAGGGATGGTCTGGATGGTGCTTGGTCCTGCCATGAAGGCAGGGGCCTAGGCTTGATGATCTCATAAGTATTCTATGAATAAATCTCATATCTAATAGAGCTCAAATCCTCTTGTACCCCATCCCTTGTAAAATACAAGTGGACTCAATTTGTGCATATAGCACTACAAAAAGACAATGTGTGCATATAGCACTACCAAAAGACAATGAGTGTTGTAATGTATGTGAAATTCAATAATGGGAAACGGTAGTAAGTCCTCAGAACCCAGAGCTGAAAAAAATAAGGGTTGAAATCTGCCCCCATGGAAGTCAATGAGAGTTTTGCTGTGGATTTCACCTTAATTTCATTGCAACTAATAAAAAGAGAATACTGTAGGAATTTCTGGAATCTTGCTAGTTCGTATATAAGACCCTAATGGCCCCATTATGCTAGCGCATCTCCTTACTACTTTAACTTTTTTAAAGAACAGGATATTATAGTCTAAGGAGAATGATTGAGATCTTTGGTCTGCTGTAAATCCAAATACCTTCTAGGTTGCCCCCCCCCCGCTCCAAAGATCTTTTACCACAAGAGAGCTTGGAGAAGAGTAAAAAAACATCAGTCTCTGATAACTGACCTCTCAGTCTTAGGCATGCATACACAGACCTCCTGATACCTTCCAGGACACAATAATGAAATCGTCACCTTGAAAAAAGGTGATTTTATTAATAAAACAAAAAGATATATGTGCTAAAGCATACTTGGTTGCTAAATGTTACAGAGCAACTGAGAAAAGAACACAAAGAAAAATGGTATCTTTGGGTGCACCTTAGATAGAGAGAATGGGGGGGGGGGGAAGGGGAAGCACAT
Organism: Pelodiscus sinensis; assembly: GCF_049634645.1. Taxonomy (NCBI): domain Eukaryota; kingdom Metazoa; phylum Chordata; order Testudines; family Trionychidae; genus Pelodiscus; species Pelodiscus sinensis. The sequence continues at coordinate 37,598,577 of NC_134717.1, forward strand.
GGACTTAGCACAGATAAGTTTAACTGAACAACAAAATAAAGAAAATACCTGATTGCGACTAAATATACATTTTTCCTATCTACTCACAATCAATGCTTCTAGGTCCAGTCCATTTCCGTGCCCAGTACTCCTTGTAGGCATGGTAGTTCTGCCTAGTTCAATTCGTTTTCCCCAGCTCCTAGCTTAAAAAACTCCCACAAAGAAAATAGCAAGCATATATCTTTCAATTCAAATTTCAATATCCTCTGCCATTGCAAACACCCCCACCTGAGTTTAACCCTTTAGTCATCAAATGCTGTTGAGCACTCCTCCTATCCATCACACATACATACTCCTGTTACCACTAATATAAAACACACAGCAGAAATCCACCCTCCTCAGAGACATTTCACTGGAATAAAGGACATAGATGTTTAGAATTGGGGTTATAAGAAAATAATGCCTATTTAAGTCTGATTACAATTTCAATAAACATCACAACAGCATGTTGCCGGCAAGAGTAAGTCTCAGGTTTGACACTGGGTTCTCAAAGTACAAAGACATGCTACACAGGTATATGTCAAACACAAGCAGTTTATTTTCTGACAGCTATCAGATGTTCCCCTTAACTAAAAGAACAACATGATAGGAAAAGCGGCATTCTTATATCCCTTCTGCTAGCTGGGGAACTCCGTTTCAGCTGCAGATGAAATGGGAGACTGTCTCAGCTTCCAAGGCACCGGTACCCAAAGCCCATCGGTGAGGTCCAAATTGCTGTGCTCTGGTGCAGCTTTAAATACTGTGTCTCTACCTTGTTTGTGGCAGTTTGGAAATTTCTGGGGATTACTCATGGCTTGTTACAGTATTGCTCAGCTGTACTGCTTGTCCTTTGACTTTGTTTACATGATCAGTACATTTAGGTAAACAGGATTGTTATGTTCCCACCCTTATCTACAATTCGTTCTTTGCTACAATGGCGTATGTTCCTAGAGGCTTGCTTCTGGCTCATCAGTAGTAGGGAAGGGGGGAGGCAAAAATGGAAAAGGGGGGAGAATGCAGGCCTCACCATCCCTATACTTCACACGTACAGAGTTCTTCTGCAATTGACCCCTACACAGCACAAGATTAATGATGACAGAAATGTGCTGGCACGCTTATAGGGTACGAAGGTGTTACTAATGACCACAAACAAATGCAAGTTTATGCTAGTATGTGACAGTAGAAAATACACCGTAAAAAAGAGAACTATCATTCCAGTGTTATCTTCAGAAAACAACATAATGTAGGTTTTATACACTGAAAAAGAGTGCATCCAATACAGTAATCAAAAACAGTAGTTTTGTTTTGAACATGCAATCAGTGGTACTGCACAGCTGAGGTTTTTTGAAGTTTTTATAGTTGTATTGATAATTTTTTACAATAAATATCTAATTTTTACTATGATACAGGAATTTTAAAGCAAATTAATGTGTGAGGAAAAAACTGAAACTCCATTTAGGTAATGAACATCTGGGAAGTTCTATTAATTTGAGCTAATTAAAAATGTTAAACTCTGAGCTTAAATTTTAGCTCTAATTAGTTTAAATTCATTTCTATGCAAGGTCAAAAAGTGATAACTCTCCAGCCCATTATGTTAAAGAAGAGAGAAAGAGTAGATAATAATAATAAAAAACCCCTTTAAGATTGAATTATCCCTCTCTCAGGGTACTATGTTTCCATCCATGCATTTAGATGCCAAGAACTTCTGTATTTTGCTCAATGCCAAGTACAATGTCAATAAAAAAATACTGATAACTTTCCAAGAGCTATATGTTCTATGAAAGTTGTAAATATCTAAAATAACTACACAAATGACAAATATAATTTAACATTTGTTATTTTTATGGCAGTTGAATGCTCTATTTTCTAAATTAAATTTTCTTGTTTTCCTTAACAGTGAATCTAATAATTTTGTGGAAGATGCTATATAGTGTTGGAGGCTGGAATCCTCTTTAAGTTCACAGAATGTGTGACACCTGGGCATCAGCAGCACACAAAGGACCCCACATTGTGCCAGTGCCTCAGACATCATCTAGCGGGACCTGTGAGAGTAATATGGTAATTAAAATCACCATCCCCATTGAGTTCTTGGACCACATGCTATAATACCCTGAACAAGTGCCTCATGTTATTGTGTTGTGATGCTATTTACTAAAAATTGAATTGAGACCACTAATTCTTTCCCATAATTTAAAAACAATCAGATAGTAACAAGTTCCTATCAATACTGACTTGAGCCATATTGTAATTAGTGATCTAATTACAATAGACCCTATTTCCCCATCATTAAAGCCATTTTCCTTTAACTTTATGAGAAACCCATTTAACATTGTGTATTAATTTTACATAATAAAACACAGATTAAACAAACACATATGATAAAAATGTAATCTTTATTCTTTCATCTGGTTAGTAATGTAGTTTACTGTTATTTATGGGGAAACATTTTCCTTCATGCAGTTTACCAGTACACTACACGTGAATAGTTTTAGTAAAAGAAGGAGTCTATGTTTAACTCCACTTTGTGTAAGAAACAAAAAGGTCCTGATGTGATGCATTACACAAGTTCACTACTTTGTTCTTGTTTGTATGAAAAAGACTGTGAATCCTATATTATATTTTGAACAGTTCTAGTGCATCATGAATCAACAAGAATAAGTCTACATAAACAGACACTGAGAAAGATCAAGGAAACTTCAGATGCAGGCAGCTAAATTTCTCCATTCTTTTTCCACATACAAAGAACAACCTATTCAGAGACAAGTGAACTGTGGTCCCCACTTTATTGAAATCATTTCATTATTAAAGTATATTCAAGTATAATTAGAAGCATAAGCTTACAACTACTCATTTCATGTTTTAAGTTTCTTAATAGAAAATAAGTGGAAATAGAAATTAACAAAAACCTGTTTTCTAACCCCATACTTTCAACAAGTTAAGGCATTTTTTACACATCCTGTATAGTCCAATTATACACCCCCTCCACATAATATTATCTTTTTAAAATTAAAAAAAGCTCTTAAATAGCAGCAAACTATTGCTTACTGATATGAGGAATGTCGTCTGGTTGAACAATTTGTTTCGCTTTTCCTCTGACAATGGCTTCCCATATTAAGACTTCCGAACTTCGGAAGGCATAAGATACAGCAACAAGGCGTAAGATACAGATAACATGCATCAGTGACAGCCTTCAAATTATTTATAATAGTACAGAATATATGTATTACCTGTTGAAAGTCTCCAAACTAGACTTATAGTGATACAGATCTGATGAAATAAATACTGAGCTCAGGTCATTATTTGCTTGCTTAAACCACTGCATGCCACTGTGTCAAACAATGATTTAAGTATCAAAAGCCATTTCACTGACAATTACAACATCAGCCTTGCTGAGAACAGATGCATTTAAAAATACTGCAGGATAAAGCAGAATAGCTACATCTATTTGGTCATTTCAGTGTTTTGGGAAGATTCATTTCCTGTAGCAGAACACTTGACAAAAACATATGGGAACCAAATTCCTCCCTGATTTACACTTCTCTTGCCATGTCTCCCTTGTGCAACACTATTGGGAGTTGGGTTGTTCGCATGAGGTATAAATCAAGGCAGTACATAAGAATGGCCATACTGGATCAGATCAAAGGTCTATCTAGCTCAGTATCCTGTGTTTTGACAGTGGCCAATGCCATGTGCCCCAGAGGGAATGAACAGAACAGATAGTCATCAAGTCATCCATCTCCTGTTGTCCATTCCCAGGTTCTGACAAACAGAGGCTGGAGATACCATTCCAGCTAATGGCCACTGATGGACCTATCTTCCATGAATTTACTTAGCTCTTTTTTTAACAGCATTCAAATCCTGGTCTTCACAACATCCTATGGCAAAGAGTTCCATAGGCTGATTATGCATTGTTTGAAGAAATGCTTCCTTTTGTTTGTTTTAAACCTGCTACCTATTTAAGTATTTGTCCCATGGGTACTTGAAGTTCCCATTGATCTGAACATGTTACTTCCTTTATTTTAAATGAGTTTTACTCACATGAAAAGACAAGCAGAGACAGAATGTAGCTCCAGAACTTAGAATAAAATATGGAATACAGTGTTTAAATTTAATTTATGTTAAAAAAAACCCCATAAAAAACAACTACCCAACCAACCAAGCAAGCAAAAAAAAAAAAAGGACTTCAATTTTTGGGTATTCTTTGTGACTTTATATTTATGTTTTTGCTGGATGTTCTATTTCATGATAGTCAAAATACTTCAAAATTAAGATCCACCCTGAAACCTGGAAATAGAACTCTGCTGCTCTTTGTAACATCATGTTTTCCCCTGAATGAGCTCTAAGTACAGCCTGCCTTCATGCAAATCACTTCTGTATGAACACACATGTGGTTACAGAATTATATATTTGCACCCTTTCAATGTTCCTTACAGTCTAAATAGCAATGTTGTGTCTCCTCTTCATCAGTACCAGCTGATAATGGAAACCGTATTCTCTTGGCAAGGCTGTTATTCTACAGTCACAGTTTGATTTAGGCACTGACCTTAAGATAGGTGTGTGTGTTTGTGTGAGACAGAGAGAGAGAGAGAGAGAGAATGAATATATATATACACACACACACGTAAAAACTCTCAAGTTTGGCATAGACGTCCTTCAGCAGCCCTATTGACATAAATGTCACTTTTTCAGGTTGTAAATAATTTGTCACAAATGGAATTCTTTGTTTCCTTTTATTTTTTTCTTTCTCTGATGTCCTTACTTTTGTCTTCTTTTTCTGATTTGTCTTTTTCATATTTGTCTTTGTCTGGCTTTGTTACACTATCGTAGGAAGGCGGAGAGGTTGTGGAGGGGGTCCTATCTGTTTTTTCTGCAGATGAGTTTTCACTTAGCTTATCCAGAGTCATATCGCCTTTGATATGCAGATCATGCTCTTCTTTGCAAGACATAAATGAAACTTTTTTCACTGTTTGCCTTAAATGGTAATGCCTGTAAGCTCGCTGAATTATAGTAGCAGACACCTCCTGTTGTTTTCGTTTTAATGTGGTTGTAATTGGTTCATAGGAGACTTTAGAAGGGTTGGCTGCCATAAACCGATCTTCCATTTGTATTCGAAGTGCATCCATCTCATCACTTTCCCCCAAAACACGCTTGGTAAAAGCAAACAGGATGTCAAGGCAGTGAATTCTGTCACCACTCACCAAGGGCAGATCCATTGCAATAAGCTGAAGAGTGTTTGGTTTTGCTATAAGAAGAGGAGGATCCAAAGAGGCTGCAAAATCAGACAATTTACTGTATTCTATAAACTGGGTTGCATCTGGATCGTACTTTTCCCAAACCTCATAGAACATCTCAAAGTCATCCTCACTCAAAGGCTCGGCACTCTCTTCTGTAGCGACACTGAAGTTCTCCAAAATAACAGCAATATACATGTTTACTACAACTAAAAATGATATAATAATATAACTGACAAAAAAGAAAATCCCAACTGAAGGGTTACCACAGTCTCCTTTAACAGAGCTCCCTGGGTGAGATTTATTAGGGTCACAGTCTGGGTCTCCACTGTTAAGAATTGGTGACAGCAAACCATCCCAACCAGCAGATGTGGTAATCTGAAATAGGCAAATCATGCTGTTGGGAAAAGTTTCAAAGTTGAACATGTCATCAATCCCAGCTTCCTTCTTAACATAAGCGAACTTGGACATTCCAAATATAGCATAGATAAACATGACTAGGAAAAGCAGGAGACCAATGTTAAACAAAGCTGGAAGAGACATCATCAAAGCAAAAAGCAGAGTGCGGATCCCTTTTGCACCCTTGATCAGACGCAGGATTCGACCTATTCTGGCAAGTCGGACAACTCTGAACAAGGTGGGGGACACAAAATATTTTTCAATCACCTTGTCTAGAAACATACCTGTAAAAAAAAGAAAAAAAGAGAAAAGGATAGTCTGTTTTATAACAACTTAAATTTTCCATATCACACAGCATAAATGAAGATAGACCATATCTATGCTTAGTGGAGATTCTGAATAGGGAGAGAATCATAATGTATTTTCTTAAATTTTGCAGAAGAGCTTCTATTAAAAGACAGTGCATAGATGCTATATTTGTTTTGGCACTTTTTACAGTGGGGTATGAAAAACAAACTGACATTAAAATACTGAAATACTAAGAAAGCCTATTTCTTTACAGATTGCTGCAAATGTTCTAAAACATGTCTCCTGTTTATAGTATAGTTAGGGGAAGCAAAAGCTAAGTAACCATCTGATCTTATAAATCTTTCATTGTTAAACCAAATATGCATAACAAATATTTGTCCTTCAATTCATTACATTCCTTTTTAATGTGATTATTTCTTACCTATTATTGAGAGAATGACAACCACAAAATCAAATATGTTCCAGCCTATGGTGAAGTAATAATGACGGAGTGAAATTAGTTTGAGGACACATTCTCCAGTGAAAAGGACAATAAACACCAGGTTAATCCAGTATAAAATATCTTTCATCTCATCACTCTCGTCATCAGTTTCTACCATCATTGTGACCATGTTAAGGCAGATAAGGACCATGATGCTGATATCAAATGCTTGTTTTGTTACAATATCAAACACAAAACCTTGGAATTTGTTCTGAAAAAAAAAGTAATAGTGAATCTGCTATTATTAAACATGTGTACGTGCGCGCGCACGCACATACACACACACACACACACACACCAGCCTTTTTGCAGTTTATTTCTTTTTAAAGGAAGGCTTTGGAAATCAGTGAAACATAAGATTTGAGAGAGAAGAAAATAAGTGTGCTAGTCTAAGTTTCCCCCCAGGAAATGAATTGGTTTATACTCTTTCATATCTGAGAGCTATCACATGAAGAGAATCAAAGATTCTACTGTGACCACATATAAACATGCATACATTTTCATTTCCGACTATAACATTCAGAAATGTTTGACACTTAGTTTGTCATTGTGTTTTGATCAAATTCAAATGAATGTAAAATAATATAAAATTCTTACCCTTGGCCTAGGTATAGGTTTTTGTGGTTTCTTGGATCCCAACTTTTTCATTGCATTGTAATATTTTTTCTGTTCTTCTGTCATGAAGATGTCTTGACCTCCAAAGTAAAGAAATAAAATAACTGTTACAAGGTCCATCAATGGCTATTAGCCAGGATGGGTAGGAATGGTGTCCCTAGCCTCTGTTTCTCTGGAGGTGGGTGACGGGAGGGATCACATGAGGATTACCTGATATCATCCCTCCCTCTGAGGCATCTGGTATTGGTCACTGTCAGCGGACAGGATACTGGGCTAGATGGACCTTTGGCCTGACCCAGTATGGCTGTTCTTATGTTCTAGGATTAATCATGCTATCAGGGACATTATTTCACTCTGTTATTCAAATATATAATAAGTACAGAATTTACTATATAGGCATTCATTCTTTCATAAGATATTCAGGAATTAAAGCTGTACTAGTGATGTCAACATCTGTAAGTCAGCTATTAACCAAAAATGAGTTCTGAAGCTAGAAAAAGAATTTAATTAATAGGTCTTCAATTACAACAGATTAGGAATAACTAACTTCTGAATATTTGTAGACGTTAACAACTTCTGCAAGAAGAATAACTAACTTCTGAATATTTTAACAAAAATTTTCAAAAATGTTATTTTATAACTTTTCAACTCCAGCCATGTGCCAAATTTATTTCTAAACTATTGAAGTCCAATTTAATTTCCCATAATCCTCTGACTTTATTTTAAAAACTAAACAATTTACTATCCCTATCAAATTCCAACATCTTGCTTCTTACTGAAAAATCTTTACCATCTTGTGGAGCATTCCACCAAGAACCTACTCTCCATTAGAGGACTGAGCAATAATTTCAGGATTTGGTATCTCTGGTTTGGTAATTCTGTATCTGATAAAATCTTCACTGTTACCTTATAAGATTTTCCCTTCTCATGTTCACTCTTTCTAGAGTCAGGTACCCTCTTCCTATTTCTCTTTTTTTTGTTTTTAAATACAAATGGCTCCCTGCAATTTCCCCATAGCTGTGTCCCCACACTAAAACAAAAAAGGAAACCACATGCTTTCTGCAGTTGGAAAAAGCGCTACTGATAATATTCAGATATAAGTTTATTTTGGAATTCTTTAAATTCTTTTCCTCTTTATTTGTAAAAAAAAAGGTTTTAGTTGTTTTCAAAGGAATGTTTCGGGGGAAACTATTTCCTTAATCTAGCCAGTCAGGCTAAGAATCTGCAAAAGAAGAAGCCACCTCTTGCCTTTGCTTTAAAAAATAACAATTCTTAGAGTGATTTCTTTAAAGCTTGCCACTTGGTACAGGCTGTCAATGCCTCCAGGACCTGCTCATTAACCGAACAACTGAAATGAGACTAAAGTATTACAGCCCAAACGAGTAAACTATTGTGTGCGACACATAGAGATAGGAGGCATTGAGATGCACTAGTGCTTGAGGCCCTTCCACGATGGCAGGGAAATGATTAAAACAGAAATGCCCAGATAATCCTGCACCGACATGCTACAGAGGAAGACAAAAATCCGCCACCCTCACTGCCATTCTGACTTGGGGGGAAATTCCTTCCTGATGCCACATATGGCAATAGGTTTGATCCTAAGCATGTTTGATCCTTTCTCCTTACCCTTATGTCAGAGACCAACCTTGTATTCTCAAAGGCTAATATGGGGTTCCAACATGTTGACCATGATTCAACGTAGAACAATCATTAGCTTTCTCAATCTGAGATCACACAGGAAGATCTGGGTGACCTTAAAGACTGGAGTGACAGAAATGAGATGAAATAAAGTGGGAGAAAAGCCTGTTGAGAGTCTTTGGATTAAGTTTAGATGCGGGGGTAAAAAGGGTGATGTTGTGATGGTTGTCTCTTATAGATGAGGCCTTCTTCAGACAATTAACAGAAGCTTCCAAATCACAGGCTCTTGTTCTCATAGGGCCGTGGTCCCCAACACGGTGCCCGCGGGCGCCATGGCGCCCGCAGGGGCATTTCCATGCGCCCGCCAGGTGCTCGGGGCTGGCCTGGCACCGGGTGCATGGCGGGGAGAGCGTGCTCGGGGCTGGCCTGGCACCGGGCGCATGGCGGGGGGAGCGTGCTCGGGGCTGGCCTGGCACCGGGTGCACGGCGGGGGGAGCGTGCTCGGGGCTGGCCTGGCACCGGGCGCATGGCGGGGGGAGCGCTGGCCCCGGGCGCGCGGCGCTTGGCAGGGGGAGCGCCGGCCCCAGGCGCGCGGCACTGGTGGGGGGAGCGCCGGCCCCAGGCGCGCGGCGCATGGCGGAGGGAGCGCCGGCCCCGGGCGCGCGGCGCAGGCGGGGGGAGCGCCGGCCCCGGGCGCGCGGCGCTGGTGGGGGGAGCGCCGGCCCCGGGCGCGCGGCGCTGGTGGGGGGAGCGCCGGCCCCGGGCGCGCGGCGCTGGTGGGGGGAGCGCCGGCCCCGGGCGCGCGGCGCTGGTGGGGGGAGCGCCGGCCCCGGGCGCGCGGCGCTGGCGGGGGGAGCGCCCCTGGGCATGCGGCTATGGGGGGGGCCGCCCCTGGGGTGCAAGTGTCCCCGCCCCCTGGCGCCCGGCGGGCGAACGGCCACGCCCCCTGGCGCCCGACAACCTTGAAATGTTGGGGACCATTGTCATAGGGGACTTTAATCACCCTAACATCTGTTGGGACACCAATACAGCAGTACATAGACAATCTAGGAAGTTTTTGGAGAATGTTGGGGACAACTTTCTGCTACAAGTGCTGAAGGAACCAACCAGGGGCCATGCTCAGCTTGACCTGATGCTTACAAACATGGAGGAATTAGTAGGAGAAGTAGATGTGGAAACCTGGGCAGCAGTAATCATGAGATGGTTGATTTCAGGATCCTAACCAAAGGAAGAAGAGAGAGCAGCAAAATACAGAACCTGGACTTCAGAAAAGCAGACTCTGACTCCCTCAGGGAACTGCTGGGCAGGATCACCTGGGATGCTAACGTGAGAGTAAGGGAATCTAGAAGACCTGGCTGTATTTTAAAGAACCTTATTGAAGGTGCAGGAACAAACCATTTCAATTCATTGTAAGAAAGCAAATATGGTTGGCGACCAGCTTGGCTTAAGAGTGAATCTTTTGCAAACAAACACAAAAAGGAAACTTACAAGAAGTGGCATATATTAGGGAAGGGTATAAATATATTGTGTGGGCATGCAGGGGTGTAATCAGGAAGGAAAAAGAGCAACTGGAATTACAGCTAGCAAGGGAAGTGAAGAATAACAAGAAAGGTTTCTATAAGCATGGTAGCAATGAGAGAGTGGTCAGGGAAGGTGTGGGATTTAATGAGGGAGGTAAGCTAGTGACAGATGATGAGAGAAAATCTCAATGCTTTTTTTGCCTCTGCCTTTACAAATGGGATAGGCTCCCAGACTACTTTACTAGGCAGCTCAGTATGGGCAGCCCTCAGAAGAGAACAAACAGGTTAAGAACTATTTAGAAAAGATAGACATACACAGATGGGGCCAGATCTAATGAATCTGAGGGGGCTGAAGGAGTTGGCTGATTTGATTGCAGAGCTGTTAGCCATTATATTTGAAAACTCATGGTGATCAGGAAAGGACCCAGACAATTGGTAAAAGGCAAATGTAGTGCCCATCTTTAAAAAAGGGAAGAAGGACAATCCAGGGGACTACAGACTGGTCAGATGCACCTCAGTTCCCAGAAAAATCATAATAGGGATCCTCAAGGAATCCATTTTGATGCTCTTGGAAAAGAGGAAAATGATCAGGAATAGTCAACATGGATTCATCAAGGGCACGTCATGCCAAACCAGACTGCCTTCTATGCTGAGGTAACTAGTTCTGTGGATATGAGGAAAGTGGTGAACATGATATACCTTGACATTAGCAAAGTTTTTGATACCATCTCCCACAGTATTCTTGCCAGCAAGTTAAAGAAGTATGGATTGGATAAATGGACTGTAAAGTTGATAGAAAGCTGTCTTGATTGTCAGGGTCAATGGGTAGTGATCATTGACTCAATATCTGGTTGGCGGTCTGTATCAAAAAGTGCGTCCCAAGGGTTGGTTCTGAGATCAGTTTTGTTCAATATCTTTATTAATGACCTGGATGAGGGGATGGATTGCACTCTTAGCAAGTTTTTAGAGGAAACTATGCTGGAGGGCATAGATAGGGCCAGCATGACCTAGGAAAATTGGAGGATGGGACCAAAAGAAATCTGATGAGGTTCAACAAGGACAAATACAAAGTCTTGCACTTAGGATGGAAGAATTTCAATCACCGCTACAGGCTGGGGACCAACTGGCTAAGCAGCAGTTTGGCAGAAAAAGACCTGGGGATTACAGAGGATGAGAAGCTTGATACAAGTCAACTGTGTGTCCTTGGTGCCAAGTAGGCTAATGGCATTAGGGTGCATTAGTAAGAGCACTGCCAGCAGATGTAGGGAAGTGATTATTCCTCTTTAGTCAGGACTGCTGAGGCCACATCTGCAGTACTGCATCCAATTCTGGGAACCAATTACAGAAGGTAGTAGAGAGGGAGGTAGTAGAATTTCCATCCCTAGAGGTTTTTAAGTCCCGGCTTGACAAAGCCCTGGCTGGGATGATTTAGTTGAGATTGGTCCTGCTTTGGGCATGGGGATGGACTCGATGACCCCCTGAGTTCTCTTCCAACCCCATGATTTTAGGAAATTAACTCTCTTCAGAAGATCCCAGTCTAAAGAGAATGTTTTCTTGAAAACTCCATTACAGATGACAAGCCGATGTCCATTTATTTAGCATGTGTACACAGTAATTAAAAGCCTGTGTGATCTGACTTGGGCTTGCAGAATTAAGGTTGGGGGCAATTTTAATTGCAGCATAGACTTCAGTTTTGGGCTGGCCAATGTGCTCTCAGACCCTGAATGGTGAAAGGGTCCCAGAGCCCCAAAATCTATACTGTAATTAAACAGACCCACAACCCGAACTCCTGAGCTCACATCAGATGGTATGGGACAGCCATGGCTGTCTAGTTGCAGTGAAGTCATACCTTGAAAGCTCCATGTGAGAAGGAGCTGGTAACAGACTTAGATCTAATGATATAAGGCCCATTATCACTTTATGAAATATGATTAACTGTTCATCAGCAATTACCTATTCATATACTTCTACTCACTCCTTGGGTGTGTCTAGACTACAGGGTTTTGTCGACAAAAGTCCACTTTTGTCGACAAAACTATACCTGCATCTACAGTACCACCAAGTTCTGTCGACAGTACGTGGCAGTTTTGTCAACGGGAGGTAAACCTCATTCTACGAGGAATACGCCTTTTGTCAACAGAATTCTGTCGACAAAAAGTGCTATTGCATCCACACTGTGCTTTTTCAAAAGAGAGCATTTAGACTCTTTGTCGAAAAAGCGGCTTGTTTTGTCGACAGAACTTGCTGTAGTCTAGACGCTCTTTGTCAACAGAGGCTTTGTCGACAGATACTCTGTCAACAAAAAAACTGTAGTCTAGATATACCCCTTATGACAATTATTAAGAACAAATTTGGGTGATGGTCAGTGCTCTCTCTAAACTGTGGGACAGCACAGCTTCACAGGTGATTAAACAGCCCCACCTAGTGAGAGGCTCAGGGTTCTGTGCAGGGAGCTGACTGGGTGGGGCTGATTAATCACCTGCGAAGATGTGTTGCCCTGCAGCATACAGGGAACAGTGGTGATTAGTGGTGGGATCACCAGGGCAAGTACATGGTCTGGAGCAGTGCCCAGACACCTAAAGTCACAATCTGCTTTAACATTTCTTATCAGTATGGGTATGTCTACACTAGCTCGTTAGTTTGAACTAGGTAGGCAAATGAGGGCAAACGGAGTTGCAAATGAAGCCCAGGATTTAAATATCCTGGGCTTCATTTGCATGTTCCTGGGCGCCGCCATTTTTAAATCCCCCTTAGTCTGAACTAACTTCCCGCGGCTAGACACGGCAGTTAAACATTAATTCGAACTAAATCCTTAGTTCGAATTAACTGTTACTCCTTGTGGAGTAACCCTATTGCACTTAATTTAGTACTTGATCAAGTTATGCATTCCCAGATTCAAATATGGCCCATGTTCCCTTTAGCTGTGATGAGAAAGCTAATATAATGATTCTCATTCCCTATACAAGATAATCATTTCAAGTTCAAGTCATTTATTTCATTTTCATCTCTTCCTGATGAGTGACGAAATGCTAGAATACTTATCTTCTTTTTTTGTTGGTTGAAGTTGTCTATGATGACACCAATGAAAAGGTTCAAAGTGAAGAATGATCCAAATATGATAAAGATGACAAAGTAAAGGTACATGTACAGGTTTTCTTCATAACTGGGCTGTTGTTCTGTCTACAAAATAAAGAGAAATAGCAAAATATCAGCATTAAATAATAAGAGCCCTACTCTTTGAAGATGATGTTTCAAGTACCTCCTAAAATTCGACAATTATTTGTGCACTAGAAGATTTACCCGGCATTCCTTGGGTCCTTAACTCAAGTAAGTTTTGTTTTTCTTCATTTAAAATCATGGTTCTGAGGTGGGGCTGGGGATGAGGGGTTCAGTAAGTAGGCTGTCCTGAGGAGAAAGGACAACCACAGCCCTATGTCTCGTGGGAGAGAGATACACAGATAGAGGCTACGTCTATACTGCAGGTTTGTTTCGGAAGAAGCTTTTTTCGGAAGAGATGATCCGAAAAAACTTTTCGAAAGAGCACGTCCACACACAAAAGCACATAGAAAAAGCAATGCGCTTTTTCGAAAGAGAGTGCCCAAACTGATTGGATACTCTCTTGCATAAAAGGCCACCCAGAACCACTTCATCCAGGGTTTTAGGTCACCAGTTGCTTCTGAGTGCTGGTGCCCAAGTCTCGCAGAGACACGTGCTTAAAGGGACCCTCTAGACAGCCATTTCTCTCCTTCTCCTGCATGCTTGCTACCTCTTTGAGGGACAGCAAAGCTCTCGCCGTGTCTGCTGTGGTTGCCCTGTTATTTTTGGATGCCAGAGCTTTTTCCTTTGTGCCATGGAGCTGGAACTGCCCCTGGGCGTGTGATGGCCCCTGACGGTCATGCTACAGTTTTTGCAGCACTTTGTGCCAGCTGCCTTTCTGGTCCTGCAACAGCTGAACCCTGAGCTCATTCTGGGGAACCTCTCCTTGGGTGCGGGTGCTACACTCTGGCAACTGCACCCCACTGTGGAGGGGCATTTTTGGAGGCTCAACACTAGTTTGGTCTGGTGTCACCAGCTGGTCATGGAGCATTGGGACGACCAGCAGTGATTTCAAAACCACTTCTGCATGCGGAAAGCCACCTTTTGGAGCTGTGTGTCTGGCTCACCCCTACCCTCCAGAGACGTGACATCTACCCGTGGCCTGCCATCCCCCTGGAGAAGCGGGTCGCAATCGCCCTCTGGAAGCTCGCCACCCCAGACAGCTACTGGGCGGTGGGCAACCAGTTTGGCATGGGGAACTTCACTGTCGGGGCCCTCCTCATGGAGGTAAGGCACTCTGGAGCTGCAGTCCCTGTATTGGGGGTGGGGGGAGGAAGGGAGTCCTAGAAAAGGGGGTCCCTCGGGAAAGGGAGGTTGGGGGGAAGCCCCATCCCCGGGGGCTTGTGCCATCCCACCTTCACACAGTCCTGATGCTGAGGGGGGGCGGCCTCATAGCGGGTGACTCTTGTGGTGTTTGGGGGAGGAGGGCAAAGGAGGGGAGTCAGACATGCACCTCCCAAGGGCTTAGGCACTCCCTCTCTCATTCTTTGTTTTGTGTGTTTGTTTGTCTCCTTCTGCAGGTTGTGAGGGCCATCAACACGATCCTGCCATGGAGGGTCGTCTGTCTGGGAGACCTGGACATAACCGTGGCCGGATTTGCTTCCCTGGGGTTTCAGAACTGCAGGGGAGTGATCGATGGGACCCACACCCCAATCCATGTACCGGACCATAGAGCGGCCCAGTATATTAATCAGATGGGCTACTTTTTGATGGTAGCCCTCGGCATGTGCTCTGAGTATCATTGTGGTCCCGGGGCTTCCAAAGTTGAGTAGCCCTGCCATTACTGATCAATGGGAGCTGGAAGAGTGGAGTCTGCAGGCAAGGACAGCCTGTGGAGACCCCCTGTTCTGCCTTTCTCAGGGGCTGCAGGGATGTGCCACCCACTTCCAGGAGCAGCAATTCCCATAGGGATAATTACAGTACTCCAGCCACAGCAGGTTAGGCATTTTAGAACTCACTACTCAAAGAATTATATTTAAGTGTAAGAGAGAAATGAAAATTGTGAAATGCACAGACTAGTCAAAAACTAAAACTAGCACACTTTGCAACCAGTACAAGAAGTAACAACAACCCCCCATGTATGTGTTGGATTGGGAAACGTGAGTGAAGGAGAGTGTGTGTTTGTGAGAATGACAGACATACGAACAGTGTGTGAGAGTGGCAGGGATTTGTATTGACAAGCTTCCTCCATCCCCTTCTCTCTGAATGGAGATAGGGTACAGAAGTGAGGGGATGAGGACCCTGACATTAGCGACCTCCGTCTTCTCTCTACCACACCCTGCACAGAAAGCAGGAGGCTCCCAGGGGGGCAGCTCCAAGACAGAAGAAAGGAGCAGTATGACAGTGGGTGGAGGGGCTACTAAGTGCCAGAACTTGATAGCTTCTTGGCCAAAACAGTCAGGATCACCTGTCAGAGGCTGCAAGATCTACCAGTAGATCCTGATAGTTCTATACAGTATAACTACCAGATCCAGGCACATTCCTTTATCTTGCTTTAAGTTATTATAAGAGAAAGCTGCATACCAAATTTGGTGATTCTAGTTTTTACCATTTCGGAGGAGTTCTTGAACAAATCAGCTCATAGAAAGACAGACATTTCTAAAATATATAGTAAGATTTCAGTAGACACCAGGTACACAAAGCTGGTAAATGCATATGTAACACTTGGTATATTAAAATGCAGGTTGTCTATGCACACTTCCGAGTCATACATGAAAACAGGATGCAGAGTGACAAACTTAAGTAACCAAAAAGCTAGAAAGCCATGAATTTGGTAATTCTTGAGCAGTATTTAAACATTCTTTGTTAGCCTTTATTAATCTATTTTTATTCAGTAAGTAAAATGTATTGTAAACTACTGTAAGAATTGCTTCATTTGAAACGTGCACTTCATTACTTTATAAATTTAATCTGAATAGAATATTTGCCATGTTTTAATCTGTCATTTTCACTGCCATTCAAGTTAGATATTTATGTGTACCTTAGAGTCTACCCACTCTAAACAAATAATCTTGGAATATGCTCTTGTACTTACATCAATGGAATCAACAGCTGCATACATGATATCCATCCATCCTTTATATGTAGCCTATGAAAAGGCAATGTGTTAAAATTGTGTGTCAAATTTCAGATCAAACCATATATTAACTATTTTATAATCATATTCTTATGAATGAAATAACCTCATTTCCCACACAATGTACAGTAAACTTCCGATAATCTGGCACCTTTAGGACCTAGGGGGTGCCGGATTATCAAATATGTCAGACTATAGAAAAGAGGGGACTATGAGAGGTCTGGGGTGGAATGGGGGGGATGCGCCCCTCGGCGCTGTGGGACCAACCCGGCAACACCCCAGTTGCTCTACCCCAGGCATCCCCAAGTCAGCCACTGCTGAAACTGACCAGCGGCTGACTCGCGAAGCCGGGGCAGAGCAGCTCCAATTGTCTGGCTGCCAAGAGCACTTCTGGGTTCCAGATGGTGTCGGACCATTGGATGCCGGACCACTGGAGTTTTACTGTATTTGCATACTCATAGAATAAAATAGTAAAACTTAAAACATAGCTATGATAATTTTTTTTGCCACAATTTTTGGGACAAAAAATGTCAATATGGCAGCATTGAAGCATCTCACAAATTCTTGTCAGTTTTGCCAAATTGTTTCTGTTAAATAATTTTTTTACAAATAAAAAATATTACATTTTGACATTTTCTAAATAAAATGTTTCAATTTTTCCATCCAAAAAAACTTTTCATGGTCAAATCTACTTTAATTTTATCAGATATGCAACATGTTTTAAAAACTAAAAAATCAAAATGAAATGTTCTGTTCAACACAAAGTAAATTTTTCTTCAAATTTTTGGTTCCCCAAAAATTAAAAAAAAATTGTTTGACCCAACTTCATTTTTTTTTTTTTAAGAAGTGACTTGTTGGTGAACCAATTAATTTCATACTTGTAGAGCTCTAATTTAAAGCTAGCATATTGGAAAGTGATGAGAAACAACAAAACAATTTCCTAATTAATTCAGTTGCTTTTTTTATGATCACAGAATATCTCTAAAGAAATTCTCATTGTCTGGATGTGTTTGTTATTTGAATTATTATAAACACTTCCTAAGTCCAGAGATGAGCTCAGCTGTGATTAACATCTGAGCTAATCAGTCATACAACATGGTAATGTTTTTGTTTCCACTTTATGACTGTTACAAATATGAAAAAAAGTTTTCATAGACCACCATGTCTTTAAAGGATTGGAGCAGCATACAAAGAAAAAAGTAAAAGTAAAAGCAAGCAGACATGGAAAATTTTATGTATTTTGTAACTTTTCATTTTGAGACACACAGGCTTTGCGGTTAGCTTCATCCCTAGAAAAAAAATCTAACGTTTATTGGCTGAAGACAATTTTAATTAAATTTTCTCTTATCACATTCATATAAAGAAAGTCCTATTTGGAAAAGCTGTAGTCAAGTTTCTGTAATAGCTTCTCTTGTTCCAGGTCTGGAAACAAGTTAATTACTCTACAGTTGGACAGGCACTGTCCTCTTACCCTGGATAAATAACTGAACTGCATTTACTAATCTCTGTTTAATTTTCTGTCTGGCATTCCAAGATTTCTTTAAAAGCCACTCTGCCAGGGTTCAGGACAGCAGCATTGGGAATGACAGATAGGTCTTTATGGCGTGTTAATGTTGCAGCAGCATCCCAGAACTAATAATCTTTTCTGGTCATTGGCATTCACAGTAAATAAGGTAAAGAGTTATATAAGTAAAGAAGGAGAGAAAAAAATGCTAAACATGTTACACATTATGTAAATGCAAGAAAATCATCATAGCTTGGGCACTCAATATAATAGCACTAGAGAGAAATAGTTTGTTTGGTTGTGTGCAAAACTCAATGAGCAAAACCAGCCAGGTAGGGAGTTTACAGATTATAGAGGATCTGGCGTAAGCTGTTGCCCAGATAGAGAATGGTGCACAAGATGAAAGTACAGGCAGTCCCCGGGTTACGTACAAGATAGGGACTGTAGGTTTGTTCTTAAGTTGAATTTGTATGTAAGTCGGAACTGGTACATATTGTAGGGGAAACTCTAGCCAAACATTTTTTTTAGTTTTGGATAGCATAGGGAAAGGTTAACTCCCCTCTAATGTTTGTTTTGCTGTCTGTTCCCCTGTTCAGAAGATTTCACATCTATTTCTGTCCCTGTGACAAACTCAGGACTAAAGGAGTAACTCATCAAATACCAAACGGCTCTGCACCATGCTTTGAGCTAATAGCTTTATTTCCACACACCACCCAGGGTTCTAGGAGGAGGGTCCTTTTTTTGCTAACACAATGAGGCCAGCACTTTGTTTGTTTTGGTGGAGTCTTTGTTTGCCCAGGGAGCCCAGCATGTATAGGGGGAGGAGGGGCGGAGAGGCTGCTTTTGTCTGCTGTTCGGCAGCCTGTTGCTCAGGGGAGGGGGCAGCCTGTTGCTGGCAGGGGGGGAGGGGGGAGGCGTGCAGGATGCGAGGCCGCGGGGGCAGCGGGCGTGGGGAGGCACTTTTCCTCTGCCCGGCAGCTCTGCGGGATCCCTGTCCCTGTGGCCAGCTGCTGCAGGCAGAGGCCAGTTGGAGCCGGCCGAAGAGGAGGAGGAGGTGGATTCTAGGACCCAGGTGAGCGAGCCCCGGGGACGCTGCTGCGCTCGGGGAGCCCGGCATGTATAGAGGGGAGGAGGGGCAGAGAGGCTGCTTTTGTCTGTTCGGCAGCCTGTTGCTCAGGGGAGGGGGCAGCCTGTTGCTGGCAGGGGGGTGGGGGAGGCACTTTTCCTCTGCCCGGCAGCTCTGTGGGACCCCAGTCGGAGCCGGCCCGAGGAGGAGGAGGATCCTAGGACCCAGGCGAGCGAGCCCCGGGAATGCTGCTGCGCATGTGCGGGAGTTGCCTCACCCCGTTCGTATCTAGGGATCCGACGTAAGTCGGATCCATGTAAGTCGGGGACTGCCTGTATATCTGAAAAAAAGAAGAGTTGAATTATTTTGGAGATACTACATTTCATGGTTATTTGTCTTCTGAGGTAAAAATGTTGATCCTCCAATGTTATTCTCTAGGATTAGAGGAAAGGGAACATGAGGTTCATTCTGTAGTGAACTGCAAGGTCAAATATACTAATGGGCAGGATAGAAACTGCCATTGTATAAATAACATTTTGCTTCCATAGTGTCCAAAAAAGAAAGCGTTCAAGAGACCAAATATGGTGCCAGGGAGAAACACACTAAGATGGAGTAAGAGCAGCTGTAGGGGCCCAAAGTTATGGAGAATCTCAGGGTACTGCTATCTCTGCTACTCTATACAGGTCACCAGAAGTACAAAGACAGCATCTGAAAGGAGGAAACCATGATTGTGGAACTTCTTTTTTCCACTGACATCAGCTGTCCAACGAGCTTAACATTTTTGGGTCCTAAAAACAACACACAGCCCAATTGCTGCAATGTATATACAGTGCAGAAGAGCCACAGTGCAGAGCAACATAGTTAAGATGGAGGGAAGCCTCTTTAATAACTACATAGTGCGCATGGACTAGGGATGTGAAGAACTAGTTGACTATCCGATAGGCAAATGCTTATTGAATAGTCGACAGGTTAGTCGACTAGTCGCTTCCCCTCCTCCCCACTTGCTGCCTCTATCAGAAAGAGGCAGCATGGGGGAGGGAGGAAGAGGAGGAGTTATTTCAAAGCAGCAGAGCCACTTGGAGCCTGGGGCCAGACCCCAGGTTCCACACAGCGCTGGTTCTTTGAAATGCAGGGTGCAGCCAGAGGAAGCTGGGGTGTCCCCAGGCTCCTCACGGCATTTCAAAGCGGTAGTGCCACGTGGAGCCTAGGATCAGCTGGTGACTCCCCCACTGACCCTGGGCTCCATGTGGTGCTGCCGCTTTGAAGCACCACAAGAAGCCTGATGCCAGGCTCCCTGTAGCGTTTCAAAGTGCCAGTGCCACACAGAGCCCTGGATCAGCAGGGGAGTCTCCAGCTGACCCAGGCTCCACATGGTGCTTTTGCCTTTGAAGTGTAGCTACATTTAAAAGGTGGAGGTGCTCTACCGACTATTCGATTAGTCAATATTTAATGCCTCTAGTATGGACAAGTACTCTCACTTCAGAGTCAGCAGAGTAGCTATAGTCCAAGAAAGAACAGCTTAACCTCTGCAGGAGGACTGTCTTCATATGTAGAAGTACTTCCAAACACTGGACAACGTTGACCATTGTTCTGTCTCTGTCAGCAGCTAGTGCTACAAGCTTCAAGGGAAGGTACAAAGAATTGATTGACAGCAGCCCTGATAGCAGGGCCGGAGCCAGGCCTGCAGCATTCTGGGCTAATGGGGCCACAGCAGCACAGCGGCGTGGCAAGAGAGGTGGGTCATGGCACCCCAGCAGGGATACAGCTGGGGCTGGCAGCTAGGAGGGTCGGTGGGGCTGGGCGGGAGGAGCAGGGCCCAGGACCTCCCCTGGTCTGGCAAATTCCCTCATTTGGGACCGGTCAGGTCCCAAGGGTGCTGGATCAGAGACATTCAATCTGTAGTGACATATCCATTAGCACAAACTGCCCTTGTCTTAGAAGCAGCTGTGGCATGTGCCATTACACAGTACCATGTCAATGTGAGAAATGTCACATTGACACCAATATAGTAGAGAAACTGAATAGTAAGAGGATGAGCTCTTCCCTTCTTTCTGGGCTCTTTACTGGAACCTTCTTATTGCATTTAGCCTCTCTGTAGTTGAAATGACTGTGAAGTGAAATCACTTTCAGTGAACATAAATGTGAAAAAACCCAAACCTCTGTTCAAATAGGCAAAGACCATCCTAGTGTGACCTGGGTTGATGCAAGCTGAGTTAATTTAAAGGAAATTATCATCTGGCATTTGCTCAACTCTTCTGTTAATAACTACTTATCAGATATAGCAAAACTGGTACTTCAAGAAAAGATAAACACAATAGTAATACTTTTTGTTCTTAACACTGTAATCTCTACTATATAAATAACAAAATTGGGTAAAAAGCAAACCATACAAAAAGCGTAAACATCTAAACTTTACTAGAAACAATGTATCTATTGATATG
Organism: Pelodiscus sinensis; assembly: GCF_049634645.1. Taxonomy (NCBI): domain Eukaryota; kingdom Metazoa; phylum Chordata; order Testudines; family Trionychidae; genus Pelodiscus; species Pelodiscus sinensis. The sequence continues at coordinate 37,619,971 of NC_134717.1, forward strand.
CTGAATATATGTGAAATTGATATTCAAATACACAGTCGAACCACAACACATATAACAAAGGCAGACACACCCCTGTACTCCAGATATTGTTTATCCCTCCTTAACATTAAGTGCAGATTCTCCCAAGATCAATCTTAATGGAAGCCAGCCAGCAGAGGGCTACCTGCTACAAGCTCTAGAATTTGAGAGAATAATAATTAGCACATATTTATGTGCACAAATGTTTTCCTGGAAGCAGCCTGTCAAGCGAACCTGATTAGATATGCATGTTCCTGTCTTAATTGATTTAATTCTACAGATGGTCTGCTAGGGAAATACTTGTGTTTGGAATCATGACACTAATCAGTTCTCCTAAAAATAGTTGGCCTAGTGTTAAACAAAAGCCCAGAAAGCTTGGGTAACGGTTGGAAAACACCTGAACTGGAAAAAAAAAAAAAAATCAGGAGCATACAACATGGAAAAAGAAAAAGGTGTTTTATCACCATTTTACTTGGTTTCTAATTTTAAATGACTAAATGTATGCCCCTTCATAATATTTGCCCTGAAAATTGGGCAAGGTCTTGCAGTTTGCCTACAGGGTTACCATAGTAAAAAATCACATCTGTCTACTCCCTGCATAATTAGATAGTGAAATTTTTTTAAAAAATAGGCAAATTTTATTAAACTTGACTCCATGGTATTGGAATGTTTTATTGAAATCTGTAGATACCTGGGATGAGCTTTAACTTCCTCCCCTCCCTCTCCCCACCAGATCTTTCATTTTTCATTTAATATATTCTGGCTGATATTAAATATCCCTCCTTTTACAAAACTTACATATTACCATGCCAAAGTGATTACAAATACAAGTATTAAGCTGCTTGCATGGAACATCATCAACATGTAAGTAAGCAAGCCCGCCATTAATCCCTGATAAACGTCCAGAATATCTGCTTTGGAACTGCATTTTTGTAAACTCCGTGGAAACTTGCTTTTGGACTTCATAAAAAACAGTTTCCTCCTCAAGACTCCTAAATTTTTATATTTTAAATGCACAAACAGTTTCTATAATACATTACTTATGACTATATGGCAAGATAATGAAAATGAAGAGATCCAATTTCACTTCTATAAACCATAGACTTGAAATTAAACTATAAAAATATACACCAAATTTTCACTTACTACTTGAAGTAGAGAAAGATAGCCAGCTCCAACATTATCAAAGTTTACTTTCACATTTTTCCACAGGACATCTTTACTGATTTTCATAAGAGCCTCACAAACAGTTTTATTCTCAACCTCTTTTCTTGGAAACTGGTTGCCAGTTGTGGTGTTAACACAGTAGAAAAACTTGCCAGCAAATAAATTTACTCCCATGATGCTGAAAATCAGCCAGAATATAAGGCAAACCAGAAGTACATTCATAATAGATGGTATTGCTCCTAAAAGGGCATTCACAACTACCTAATAAACAAATAGAGAGAAAAACTTGTAAGAAAACTTATGGTAGCAAATTAGGCATTCTTTGAAAATGGATAACAGCAAAAATATTTTATTACAAAATGTAGTTACAAATTATCTCATTTTTCAAATATTAATAACAAACCACACAATGACTAGACATGAAAAAGGTAAAGACTAAAATGTTAATATGAAAAATAAGTTTTTTTAAGTGGCAAGACAGAATCATACAATGTGTATGCTCTTGGGGAAAAAAAATAATACCTATTAAAGAAATATAACAGTCAAATTAATAAATGTGACAAATCATTACTGATGAACATAATGACAGATAAGGACTGATTGAGCTATAGATCTTTGCAAACAGTACAGAGCTTACTTTACAAAATTAGGATTTCAAGAATTGTAAAACACATATTACCGTTACAGTATATGTATTCGTACATTATTATTTTACTTACTGAAACAGACCACTTTGTATTATATATTCATTTGGATCACAAGAGTGCCTTTCAAGCTCCATTTGTAATAATCTTATTAGGTATTTCATATGAAAAATATGATTTTCTTTTTTCAAGTGTATATAAAAGCACATAAAGACTCACTTTATAATACGATCAATATTTTTACCATTATATTATAGGTAATTAGCATGGCAGAAAGAAGAGTGCCCCCTCCTGGTAGAATAATGAACCTAGTATGGTATCCCCATTAAGGATGTTAAAGACTAGTCGACTATCCGATAACTATTTGCTTAAAGGATAAAATAGAGGCAGCAAAGCGGTGGGGGGGGGAAGGGCACTTCAAAGGGGGCGCTGCACAGTTGATCCGCAGATCAGATATGCGGCAGGCTGCTCCTTTAAAATGCTACCTCCAGGCATTTCAAAGGGGCAGCTGCTGTGAAGCCCAGGGTCAGCTGGGGACTCCCAGTTGGCCTTGGGCTCCCCGCAGCATTTCCCCATAACAGGGAAGTGTTGCGTGGTACCTGGGGATTCCAGCTGACCTGGGCTCCTAGCAGCATGCAGCGTAGCATGGAGCCTGGGGTCAGCGGGGGACTTGGCTTTGAAATGCACAAGGCTCCATGGCTTTGAAATGCACAAGGGCCCCCATTGGGGACTCTTGTGCATTTCAAAGCAGGCATGCTGCGTGCAGCCCGGAGTCAGCAGGACTTCATGCTGGCCCCAGGCAGAGTTCCGCATTCCTCCTTTGAAATGTACAAGACCCCAGTAGGAGCTCTTGTACATTTCAAAGTAAGAATGTGGAAGTGCCTATCCTCTAGTCAACTAGTCAATTAACTGCATTTTAACATCTTTAATCCCCATGAGAGAATAGTTTTGCCTCTTCACTCTCAATCATTACATTTCTACAAAAACTTCTACATTAGTTCTAACCATTGGGATTATCACTCCTTTGTGCAAGAATCCCCAGAGAACTGAAGAACCAATTTAGAATGTTTAATGAAACTGGAATTTTTTCCACCATACTCAGCCTTTAGGAATCTTTCTGCCCAGTATGTGTTGATCTGGTGGTGCACTATGATACCTACAAGCAGCAGTTGGTTGTAGAGCACATACACTCCAGTCTTACAACATCTAAATCCATCTTGCAAGTGAGAATATTGATACTTTAAGTTATCTGCATATCTGGTGAGATCCTAGAGAGATGCCTGGTGATTGTCTTACACTTAGCTTCATTTCAGATATATCAGATGCTTTATGCTTCCAATTTGCATCTTAGCTAATTCTCTTGAAGTAGGGTGGACCAAAATGTTAAATGATCTCCTGACACACATGAAACGTGGAATTTTCTTTAATGATGCAATATGCACAAGCATTGTGCCATTAATTATAAGTTTTCTAATCCGATAGAATTTTGAGATGCTGCTGCTCTTCTACAAAGTGTCAACTACAAAGAAATGATTGTACATAAATAGATGGCATGTGGAAGAAGAAAAAGTCCTCGAATGGACTTAAAAAATTAAGCTAAGGTTTCCTATGGAAAAAAATGAGTCTGATCCCAGATTTAATCAGTTGCTGATTTTGAACCAACAATAATGTTTGTAGAGTTAAGCTGTTTTCAGACCTTCCTCTATGTCTTCCTGAAGGTAATCCAATCTGGCTAATATCTGTGACTTACAGGGATAGCTATTTATGACTTAACTCTCCAAAGGGTAGTCCATATTCCCCAGACCATAGTTCCTTAGCAACTAAAGTCAAAGCTAAATTGATGGCTTCCCCTTCTCCTTGATTTGGGATATTATATTTATTTCAGTTATTTATTTTAGGAACTTCAAGTAAGTTGGAAAAAGTCCACCCTATGGCATCCATCCTCAGGTTTTGGATTTGCTATACTAGTGGAAAAATAGGTTTTTTTAAGCTAATTGTATAATCATCTTCCTGGAGAGGGGATGTGTATATAAACTCTTGAAATGAGATTGCTTCTATTGGAATGTGAACCAGATACCGAAGGTCTGTATCTTTGTACATGACCTAAAAGCTGAGAAACTGAAAAAAGTGTTCTGTAGTGAAAATGATGTGTCCTTAAGAAATCTCTGGTGACAAGAAGGAAAATCAAACAGTTTCCTGGAGATGTCACAATCATTGTTGAAGTCAGGATTTTCATAATGGATTTTACCTTCTTCATTCATTTGTTGTTTGAGTTCTAGGAGTGACAATGAAGTAGAGAGAGGACTAGTGGAGATTTTTATTGCTTAAGAAATCATATTTCTGATGTCTGCTAAAAGGCAAAAGGACCTATATCTGATCTGAGGAAGTCAGTAATATAAGGCTCTAAAATATACGTGCCCGAAAAGTGTGCCAAGACACCAACTGCTGATAAGAAGCCCAGGGAATATTTGTAACCTAGAAACCTCAGAGGGGAAAAGAGAGGGAAAACTTTGAGTACTGTGTATCATTTGAGACTCACAGTATATGTCAGTTTCAACTGGGAATGAGCTGGGAATTATGCAAATAGGTCTTAGGCCAGTGCACTAAAAATGGTAGTGTGGACATTGCAGCTCAGACTGGAGTTCCAGATTGGAACCTTAACAGGATGTGTAGGTACAAAAACTTGTCTCTCTTACCAACAGAACTTGGTCCAATAAAAGATTATTTCATTTCCCCACTTGTCTCTAATATCCTGGACCAATATGCCTACAACACTTCATACATTTATATGGCATGCTATTCTGCTTTGTATACAGTAGATGGCATGAATTAGCTACTCTTGGATCCTAAAGAATTTGTAGCATCCTAGAGAATGTTTTCAATTTCCATCACTGGATGATGATTCAGTGATACAGTCCACTTTGTAAATAATTTGTTTTGAAAGATAATGGGGTATACCTGGATATCAATTAATGTGCCAAGAACAAAGATCAACCATAAAATTAAGGGTGTTGGCACTTCAATTAAAGGAATTAAGGATTAAGCTATTCAGGCTGTGCATATTTAAGTATATTATATGAATGACATTCAGAAATATTCAAATAGCTATTGACAGCATATGAGTCCTATTTTAAATAAATCAATTTCCTTAGATGATTAAAACTAAATATATTTTAAAATTCAAATTTACTTTTCAATTTTTATATTCTGTTACATTTCACACAGTGGGTAATGACAATAATCTGACTAATTTCACATTTGTTTCATAAATTTGGTATTTTGCCTTCACAGGTCAAGGATTAAATTAAAAGTAAAAACAAAAATATCCCAAACTATGAATATATTTTCTAATAATAATGAGATCTGATAAAATTTGCTGTCCTCATAACAAAATGTTAGGTTTTAGTTACGTGTGTCTACGAAAATGTTGGACAAGGCATGTTTCTGAAACACAAGGAGAAAAGTAAAATGTAAAATTCTATTTTCCTTGGTATTACCCACAACTGATGGAAATCAGAAGCAGGTTGAAAGGAAACAAAATGGTTGTCAGATTTGGGTGTTTACATTATCGGGATTCTTGCAGGAAAACAAAGCAATCAGTTGGTGAGAAACAATGACTGTATAGAACAGGAAATAAATAGTTTTTCTACAATAATCTTGTTACGTCTTGCAGTATAGTGGCTTACAGTGTACCTTTTAAAGCAAAACTACCAGATTCACATATGTAGGGGTACATCTACACAGCTCCATGTAACTTGAAATAAGCTACGCAGTTTGAGCTATGCAAATTGAATAGCTTATTTTGAAATAGACCACCATTCAGACAAGTCCCTCAATCCTTGTGGAATGAGGTTTACTGGGACATCGGAATAACAAGCCCATTATTTCAAATATATTTTGAAATAACAGGCTTGTTTCTAAAATGCGGAAAGTTCTATTTTGGGACACTGGATGTATCCTGAAATAGTGCCACAGCCTAGACATACCCTCGGTGAGCTATATTATAGAGGGAAAGACTGAGTGGGGCTTCAATGGTAAGTGGGTCAGGTTAGTGGGGCCATAAAGGAGGAATGAAAAATTCAAAGAGACCATGGCTCAGGAAAGAACTAAGGAGTCAAAGACTTAAAGGCTAAATTGGGGGATGGGAGGGATATTCAAAGCTGCTAAAATAGAAACTGAAAAGGATTTGGGGAAAGATTAGAGTGAAGGCTGAGATAGCTGGAAAGAGGAGATAAGAGTCTTGGAGCAAAAGTGAAAATGGCTAGGAATTCACTTGTGCGTACAAGTCTACCAGAAATGTTACAAAACTCATGACCTTGGAAAACCTTGTTTGTCTGAGCTTGCTGTCAGAATTCATTGATGGAGCTCTAGACAGAATACAAATCAAAAGATGTTAGTAGGACCACAGCAATTGACTATACTATTTTAGGTGATGTTTTACTCATATTAATATAATATAAATATTATTTCATTAATTCATGTGCAAAAGAGAGAAATGCAATTACCTCAGTCTGTAAGTATCTGTACTATGTGAGCAGAGATGAAAACTAGTGAGTTGGATGTTTTTTCTCACTAAAGAAGAGACTTTAAGATGAACTGGAAGTGGCATTCATATTTCTGGGGAGACAAACTGTTTATATGGATATGAAGCTCTAATGTGAGTTACCTTTTTGAAATTAGAATAATTGGGCCATATTTTCAAAAATTAATGCCCATATTTTCTTCACACAAATTTTAGGTACAAATAAGTGTGGGACAATCACATGTCCAAAACTATTCTAATTTGAATAACTATTAATTCTATTTTAGACACTGACTTGTGGACACAACCAGTTGCTCTTGTGTCCAACTGACTTAAGCTGTGAGGTTATGTCTACAATACAGCACTATTTTGGGACACTTGAGGTATCCCAAAATAGCTATTCCGCATCTTTTGAGCACTCCCATTATTTCAAAATATAAGGTGCCCGCTACTCAGATATCCCTGTAAACCTCATTCCACGAGGAGTAAGTGATGCTTTGGAATAGCAATCTATTTTGAAAAATATGCTGTGTAGACAGCGCCAAATTTCAAAATAAGCTATTTTAAAATTAACTCAAAATAAAGCTACGCAATTTGTGTACCTCAAATTGAATAGCTTATTTCTAAACAAGGATACAGTGTAGACTCACCATGAGTGAAAATAAGGACAGGTGAACACCAGGCTAATGATGTGATAACCCCCTTAAGAGTGAACAGGGAATATATTAATATACAGACTAAGTTACCAAGGAAAATATAGTAAACTAACTAATAAACATGTTATTTATTTTAGATATATTCCACTAAGTGCAATTTGTGCTTCACAATACGTAGATTGTACTAACTAAAGAGGATGCTCTGTCCCAAAGATCTTATAATCTAAAAAGACGCACGTGGTTACAACACAATATTTAAAAATACATACAGGTACCATATAGGCAAACACGGAATGATGTGCCATCATTGAAGCTGGAAGGCTTCACAGAAGGTTTTGATGAAGCACTCAAGGGAGGAGAGTTACAGCAACCTGTAAGAGTGGTTCACAACTAAATGGATTATGGAGAGATATTAGTCTATAGTTAAGGCTGCAAGCAGATTTTTCAATCCATATCTGATTTTGCCTCATAATCTTACTTTTCAAAGGGGTGTTTTCATTTACTATTTAGTATGTATGGTCTTTGGTCAGAGGCTAATATTGCAAAGTGAAGTAATTCAAAACTTAGGAAATGCCAGAATGAAGGCTACCTGTTCAACCTTAATTCTAGCCCCTTGTGCATGTGCACTATGATATATATTTGTTGTGGTTTTTTTAAACAAATGCATACTACTTTTTTCCAAACAAACAAACACCCCTTTCTAGGCACCTAGAATGGAATATTTCAGTTCACACTGTTAAATTTTGGCAAAGTTATACACAACTGAAAACAGCTTAAAATAGGAAGTGTTGGGTAATCCTAACTGCAGATACTACTGCTTGTTTCTGCCTTATCAATGGGCTAAATTTTAGATCAGGTCTTGCATAAGCTGTTTCTTTTTCACTTTTTAAAAACAAATAAAAGGAAACTTTGTTTGCAGACATGTTTTTTATTTCTCGTTTTCTATTATAGGATCTGCATAGGAATTCTCTTCTTCCTCTCCCTTAAAAACAAAAAAACAAAAAAACCCACCTCCTCCCTGCCACCAATCTTCCATACAACTTCTCTTTCCTTTCCCAGAAAAATAAAGAACATTTATTAATTTGTTGATATTTTAAGGCAGGGATGGGGAACCTAAGGACTGAGGGGCTGGATGAAGCCCCTGGGTTGCCTGGATCTGGCCACCGAAGTATAGGGCCTCCTTCAGCATAGGGGAGCGTGTGCTGGCACTCCAGCATCCCCGCTGCCTCCCTGTAGATCCCTGGTCCCTGACTGCTTTTTCTTGGGCCACACAGCCACATGGCAGGTGGCAGGAGGCTGCTGGGGTGGCAGCCAGGGCTGGAGAAGCCGCAAGCCATGTGGTGGGAGGCTGCAGCAGAGGCCGAGGCTGGAGGAGCCACAAGTCGCATGGTGGGAGGCTGCAGCAGAGGCCGAGGCCAGAAGAAAGAGGCTGCTGCGCAACCAGGACCGGAGGAGCCATAAGCTGAATGGTGGGAGGCTGTGGCGGCAGCTGGAGGAGCTGCGTGACAGGATGTTGTGGTGGTAGTCAGAAGAGTCACAAGCCAGATGGTGGAAGGCTGCTGCACGGCCATGGCCAGAGAAGCCATGAGCTGCATGGGAGTCTAGGCAGAAGAGTGGTGAAACAAGTACTGAGGTCATAACTTATGGGCCTAAGACTGGGTGGGGAGCAAAGGTACCAGCTGTCTGTAGTGGTGGGAGGTACCAGGCAAATAAATGCCAGTGGGGGGAGGGCAAGGTGCAGGGTCAGACACAGGTCTCTGGACAATGTGTGTGTGTGTAGGGAACTGACAAGATGTGGGGCTGAGTCCAGGTCTCTGGGCAGTGGTGTTTAGGCTGTGGGCCCTAGGCCCAGGTCCTGCCTGTTTGTGTTTGGAGGTCAGATAGCATAGCCCTGGCTTATATACTGGTGGCAATGTAGGGGCAGATTACATGATTGGGCACAACTACAGGGTGTGGGGGGGGGGGGGTAGGCAGCTAGCCAGGTCTATACAGCTGGCTGCATGTGGTTCTGATGGGGGCACAATGTGTGTTGGGGGCAGAAGCCAGCAAGTTGGGTGGTTTTCAGGGTGGGTAAGGTGCAGGGTCATGCACCTTGTTAATTATCTGTTGTTTTAGTATTTTGTTAGTAACTGGTGGATGTCATACATCTAAACAAGTGCACATGACATCAATATTGTTGCACAAGGCAAAACTCACTCTGCTCACGGATGGAAAATCTTAGAGGGAATACTGGTCCTAAACAAACTCAATAGATCTCTGTAAGAAAAACGATATGAACACACTTTCTTCCTACAAAGTATAGGCTAGTAGATCACAACAGGAGAATCAAGAAGAATCCAATGAAGAATATCCCATTCTATCATAATTCAAGTTAGGTGTTTTCATTAGTACAAAGAATCAAAAGAAGTTCACATAACTCACATCCAAATAGAGGTTCCTTGCACTAATATAAGATTCAACTCACTTTTCTTATCATAAAGCTTTTAACTATTCCTCTGTGGACCTCACCACCATAGAAAGTGTACATATCTAGTCCTCAGCTGCTAAGGACCAGGTATCCAGAAAGAGCTTATAATGATGAAAAAGTGGAAAAGTTTTTCAGAAAAACACACAGTCATGTGCATATGATGATCACTAAATAAATCCTTCTTCCAATATCCTAGCTGCAGCATTCCAACTTTCACTCTCCCTTCCTCCACGCAATCTGAATCTTCACAACATATATAAACGTCTGCACATTCTCGTCTGGTTCACCTTGATCCCCCTTTTTTCTCTCCACTCTGGTACTGACATCTCATTTCAGCAAGAGAAACATTCTCTTCCTTCTCCCACAATACAAGAGCAATTCTTCAGAAAATCCTGGAAGAGCACTGAAAGTATTCTTATTGTTTTATGCTCACCCAGAACTTGATGCTTCTGATGGCAGTTTAGGATTTGATGATGAGGTGATGGCTAGAAGGTGTTCTCAGAGTTGTGCAAGGGAGAAAAGGGCTGGTGGAAATGGAGGAGCTTGTTTATTCTCTGCTTTTGAATGTGAAAGCAGACAAGGATGCTGCTGCAGAAAACCTGTGCTTTTTTTTTAAAGCAACCAATCTAATGCAGCCAATATTTACCATCCATTACAAGTTATTTCATGTTCTTTTTCTGATGCACTTGAAAAATACACTTCCTCTTTGAACTCTTGTGATTGAGTCAGAGTTCTATATAAACTAAAGAAACATCCAAAGAGCAAAGAATAAAATAAGAATTATATTTTCCACACCACTGTCATAAAGAGAATGACAGTAGTTATTGCAAAATTCGTAAAAGCACACTGAATAAGTATTTCAACATAACTTGTAAGAGGTATGTTCATGAAACCTTAAAAAAGAAAAACATCAACAGAAGAAAAATACTAATCAAATCTATATTTTCCCATGTCAAACAGGTATTATACACTAATTCAATTTCTGTAGAAAAGAGAACCAAATATATTATGGGTAGGGAAGTATTTTTGATAAACATCTCTTACTGCAATCAGGATATTTTAGTTATTGTGATTAACTTCCTAATAAAGTAAAAGGATCATTCTGTAGTTTATTCCCTATAAATTTCCTCTGACAGCTAATAGATATAAAAACTAGATTTAAACACTTCTCATTCTACTTAATGAGTTTAAGAGGCTCCTTTTCTATACTGACATCAAGCCACTTTGCACACTATATATTTTGCATAGTTTATATACAAAGTAATTTAAAGATTCGACTATAAAAAGTATACTTTGAAAATAAGCTAATTATGAGAAAAATACAAATAGTATTAATTTACTTTTACATTTGTAACAGCTAGGAATCGACAGTTAAAAATAAACTTCTCAAGATTAGAGATTTACTGTCCCAAATAAACACAGCCAATACATAAAATTGCATATGACTAGAAACACATGAACTGTAGTTCTGTAGAGCTCAGTAACAGATGTGCAATAGAGTGAAGACAGTATTCTATTTTTTTTTATTTCTTGTCATGTTTGTACAAACTGTTGCTTTTTCTGAAATAAAGATTTCTGCTTCTTTTATTTTATCTTACCCTCATTCCTTCAAATCGTGACAAGGCTCTCAAAGGTCTCAAAGCTCGTAGTGTTCGAAGTGATTTAATTGGACCAATTTCAGAAAAGCCCAAAGCATTAGCTGTTAAGCTAACCAAAGAAACCTGCACAAATAAAAAGAAACAAACAAAGAAAAATTATTTGCATATACCTTGTATAGCCCTTTAGAAAGAGTCAAGGGCTGTGTCTAGACTGGCCAGTTTTTCCGGAAAATCAGCCGCTTTTCCGGAAAAACTTGCCAGCTGTCTACACTGGCCGCTTGAATTTCTGCAAAAGCACTGACGATCTCATGTAAGATTGTCAGTGTTTTTGCGGAAATACTATGCTGCTCCCGTTCGTGCAAAAGTCCTTTTGCGCAAAAGGCCAGTGTAGACAGCCCAGATTTGTTTTCCACAAAAAAGCCCCGATTGTGAAAATGGCGATCGGGGCTTTTTTTGCGGAAAAGCTCGTCTAGATTGGCACGGACGCTTTTCCGCAAAAAGTGCTTTTGCGGAAAAGCATCCGTGCCAATCTAGACGCTCTGTTCCGAAAATGCTTTTAATGGAAAACTTTTCCGTTAAAAGCATTTCCGGAAAATCATGCCAGTCTAGATGTAGCCAAGATGTAATGTCTAAAAGGAGGAAAAGTTCAGCCTGGAGATTAGGAAAAGATTCTTAAATATCCTATAGTTCAAACAACGAGAACAACTGGATAATGGAAAAAAAATGGGGAAAAAAGAGAAATTCAATTGTTTGTGAATCTCTGAAGTTCTTAGTCTCTTGAACTATGATACTATCATTACATACATGCATACATTCATGAACAGGTTAGAAATAGGAAGTACAGGTTGAACCTCCCTAGTCTGGCACCCTTGGGACATGACCAGTTCGGAACCAGAGAAATGTCCAGAACATGGGAGGTCAATATTGTCTAGTAGGATTACCAACACATCCACTGCTTATTGGGCTGTTAGAAGACATTTAGGGGTAAATTAAGAGTTAAATAACAGTACAGAACACTGAGAGCTAAGAATGGTGGTGGTACACAAACTTTCTGAAAAGTGGGCATCCAGTTTATTAAAATCATTCTGATGATGGATGTATCTGGACTGGAGAGTTTTGGACTATACAGGTTCCACCTGTACTTTAGCAAAATACAAATTGTGAACTAGACTAAATAACACAAACAGTGCTTTTCTGACACTTCTACCCTTGAGAAATAACGGTCTGGATGAATCATAACATTCCTAGGAAAAATAGTAGAAGATTGGATGGTTTTCTCCAAAATTCATACGAACACAATATTTTGAATGTAACAGTGTTACTACCTTACTCAGTAATGTTTCATAAAGGGCATCATAGAGAAATTCTGGCACAATTTCTCATATATAAAGTTTGTTACACTGATGAAATCTTGTAACCTTTTAAACTTACTTTGCTATAAATTAAGCTGGAGAGAAGCTACACCAAGTAGAAAGAATCTTCTGCAAAGCAATACAGATCAATCTACACTTTTTGGTCATGTATGTATTTTACCCATTTGCCTTAAAATCATACCGGAATCTTACCACTCTCAACCAAAGGCCGTATCTGGAATCAATGGGAATTTTGACATCAGCTTGCATTGTAAAAGGATTAGGCTTAAAGTCCTTACAAACTCATAACAGTCATATAGATAAGGCCCAGTATCCTGAAGTCTGTTGAGAATTCAGGATACTGCTAATCAAGAGTTGATGTGTCAATACGTCAATACTTAGTTTGTTCAATCAAGCTTGCATATTATTAAAGACTTTATATAAAGGAGCTTGTGCCAAACTCGTTTATATAAAGGATGCTATATATTGAATTCCATAGCATCTTTCACAAGCATCAATGTACACTAAAAAGTAATCAGTTGTAGGCTATTCGGTGCAAGAAAAGGAGTTTCTTTTTCTCTATAAATATTGCTTAGCTCCGTAGAAGTCTTCCTGTTATAGGTTTACCTCCATTACCTAGACAGAGGACTGTCAGAGTAAAGCTGCTTAGAATGATCATTCACAGATCTGATTATTAATTTATTCATGGTAGGAAGTACTCCCCCTCCCATTGCCAACAGCCAATACAACAAGAAAATTCTTTCAAAAATTTTCTCAAAAATTGTTTTCAATAGCTGGGGCAAAAAAACGTTGTTTAGTTTTGCAAAACCTTGGTTAGACATAGGATTTGGAAAACCATAAATAGAAGTGGTTTGGATCTTACTTCCATTGTTATCAGCACGATCCAAGTTTATAGGGGATGAAAGACTTTAGGTTGGCTCAACTCTTTACTAAATTCAAAAATCAAGCCACAGAAGATGTCAAGCACCTGTAATTTTCTACCAAATGTAATCACAAGGTATAAGTTTAGCAGAATTTGACAATAAATGAATATATGAAGCATTAGAAAATCAGGAAACTTAAAGAATCTAAAATAACCTTCATTTAATTGAAAGATTTTTTTCCACTTAGGTTTCATTAGTTGGACTGAAAGTATTTTTCAGTTAGTTCAGAAAGCAACACAATCAACATAAGAACATACTGAAATCTGAAATTACTTTCTTCCAGAAAAGAAAAAGCTTATTTACTTTTCTAATGGGCAAGACTGTTATGGAAATTACACTACCTTAAGTATATTACTGTAGGAAATAAATATTATAATTTATTTACACAGAAACAAAATAGAATATCATTATTTCTGTTGTTATAACATAGATTGAAATTATCTGTTCACAGCCTAAATCCTTCATGAAGTATTTTACTCTATTACTATGACAGTATTGTAGTTGTGACAAAATGTGGCATAAGGAAGTTTGTTTTTGTTACTATTTCTTTTCTGGGAAATAATATTCTACATTATAGTACAGATTTGGAGCAATTCTTAAGACAGCTCTTCAGGAGAGAGCCACAAGAAGTATTAAAGGATTTGAAAATAAGTCTTTCAATGATTTGATCAGCCTGTATAAATACGCACATAGAGAACTGAAATTAGATAATATAGGGCTCTTCTAGCTAGCAGACAAAAGGCATATTTTGCTGTTACTTAACTTATAGCAACTGGAGTTTCTCAGGATGTGTGGTTTCTATGGCTATGTCTGCACTACGAGTTTTCTCAGCAAAAAATATGCTAATGAGGGACTCATTTGCATGAGTCATGATCTCATTTGCAAATTTTCTGTCGATCCATTTTGGGCTGGGGTTTTTGCGCAAAAAACAAGCAGTGCGGATGTTTTATTTTTGTGCAAAACACCTTTTTTCACAAGATTGGTATACCTCCTTTTTTGGGGCATAAGGATCTTGTGGAAAAAAGGAGTTTTTGCACAAAAAGAAAACGTCCATACTGCTTGCTTTTGTGCAAAAATCCCAGTGCCAAAACAGATAAGATAAGGGAAGAAAATGTCACACAACGAATGCGTTATTGCTAAATGAGAAAATCTCCATTCTATCTCATGACATTTGCAGCAACAAGAAGTATCCAGCAATAAAGAATAGAAGAAAAGGTTCCACAGCCAAGATTAAAATAAAAATATGTAAAATTATGAGATCATTGTGTTTCAAAAATTTAACAGCTAGTTTTTTTTATCAGATAGTTGTACTGTGTCATTTGGTGAGTAACCAGGATCCTTAACCTATCTGGTTTTCTGGATACATGCTCTATCCTATAACACATGCTTTTTTTATGAGAATTCTCATCCAGCTACAGCAGAAGAATCTATGATAAGATGACTTCTTTTGGTTCTACTGTGAGAAGTATAGTACTGCTGACAAGTTTTATTTGGGAGCATATCAACTACTGAGTGATTTTAGTGTTAAAACTGATAACTTTCTTATGTGGTGTTAAGTCTATGGTGGGACATCAATGCACAAAACTCAGGTACAGTTGAGTTCATAGCTTTATTGTGGATTTGGAATAGTATAAAATTAAATTTCGAATTTTAGAATAGACCTGAGATGTGCAAAGACTTCTAGAAGGGGAAAAAGGCCAGCACGGGAATCCCCCGATGCTATAGAGGTAAGCAATCACTTTCAAGCTCTCTCCACAGGCTCTGCAGTGCTGAAAGCTCTGGAAGGGACCTCACAAGGAAGAAACCAGAAGGGAACACCATCTACTGGAAGGCATGGGATGCGTAGTCCTACGGATGGGGGTTCCACGGCCACCACCCCCAAAAGGAAATGACGGGTGGTGGTGGTCGGGGACTCCCTCCTAAGAGGGACTGAGCCATCCCTCTGCCGTCCGGACCTGGAATCTCGAGAGGTGTGCTGCTTACCGGGAGCTCGCATTCAGGATGTCACTGAGAGGCTTACCAAGCTGATCAAACCTTTGGATCACTACCCCTTCCTGCTTCTCCACGTGGGAACTAATGATACGGCCAAGAATGATCTTGAGCGTGTTACTGCGGATTATGTAGCGCTAGGAAGAAGGATCCAAGAATTTGGAGCGCAAGTGGTATTCTCCTCCATCCTCCCTGTTGAAGGGAAAGGACTGGGCAGGGATCGTCTAATTGAGGACGTAAATGCGTGGTTGCGCAGATGGTGTCGCAGAGAGGGCTTTGGTTTCTTCGACCATGGGACTCTGTTCCGGGCGCAAGGATTGTTAGGAAGAGATGGGATCCACCTAACGAAGAGAGGAAGGAGCATCTTCGCGGGCAGGCTTGCAAACCTAGTGAGGAGGGCTTTAAACTAGGTTCGTCGGGGGACGGTGACCAAAACCCTGAGGGGAGTGGGAAAGTCGGATACCGGGAAGAAATGCAGAGAGGAAGGGGCAAGAAAGGAGGACCCGTGTTTCGAATGGAGAAGATAGGACGATCAACTGGTTACCTATGGGGCTCGTCTACATTGGCCCCTTTTCCGGAAGGGGCATGGTAATTTTTGAAATCGCAATAGGGAAATGCGCGGGGGATTTAAATATCCCCCGCGGCATTTAAATAAAAATGTCCGCCGCTTTTTTCCGGCTTTTAGAAAAGCCGGAAAAGAGCGTCTACACTGGCCCCGATCCTCCGGAAAAAGCGCCCTTTTCCGGAGGAGCGCCCTTTTCCGGAGGATCTTATTCCTACTTCAAAGTAGGAATAAGATCCTCCGGAAAAGGGCGCTTTTTCCGGAGGATCGGGGCCAGTGTAGACGCTCTTTTCCGGCTTTTCTAAAAGCCGGAAAAAAGCGGCGGACATTTTTATTTAAATTCTGCGGGGGATATTTAAATCCCCCGCGCATTTCCCTATTGCGATTTCAAAAATTACCATGCCCCTTCCGGAAAAGGGGCCAATGTAGACGTAGCCGAAGTGTTTGTACACTAATGCGAGAAGCCTGGGCAACAAACAGGAAGAACTGGAGGCCCTGGCCCAGACCAAGAAATATGATTTAATTGGGATAACAGAGACTTGGTGGGATGACTCGCATGACTAGAGCGCTGTCATGGAAGGGTATAGACTGTTCAGGAACAACAGGCAGGGGAGAAAAGGAGGAGGAGTTGCACTATATGTAAGAGAGCACTACGATTGCTCTGAACTCCAGTATAAAGAGGGAGAAAAACCTGTTGAGAGTCTATGGGTTAAGTTTAAAGGAGCAAACAACAGCATTGATGTTGTGGATGGTGTTTGCTACAGGCCACCGAATGAGGTGGATGAGGTACATGAGGCTTTCTTCGGACAACTGAGCGAAGCTTCCAGATCGCAGGCCCTGGTTCTCGTGGGGGACTTTAATCACCCTGACATCTGCTGGGAAACCTATATGGCAGTACACAGGCAATCCAGGAAGTTTTTGGAGAATGTTGGGGATAACTTCTTGACACAGGTGCTGAAGGATCCGACCAGGGGCCGTGCGCTGCTTGACCTTCTGCTCACAAACAGGAAGGAACTAATAGGGGAAGTGGAGGTGGATGACAACCTGGGAAGCAGTGATCATGAGATGGTAGATTTCAGGATCCTGACCAAATGAAAAAAAAAAGAGTAGTAAAATACACACCTTGGACTTCAAAAAAGCAGATTTTGACTCCCTCAGAGACCTGATGGGCAGAATCCCCTGGGATGTTAACATGAAGGGGAAAGGAGTCCAGGACAACTGGCAGTATTTTAAAGAAGCCTTATTGAAGGCACAGAAAGAAACCATCCCGACGCGTAGCAAGAGAGGCAAACATGGTAGGAGACCGGACTGGCTTACAGGGGAAATCCTTGGTGAACTTAAGCACAAAAAGGAAGCTTACAAAGAGTGGAATCTTGGACAAATGGCCAGGGAGGAGTTTAAAGGTATAGCTCGAGAATGCCGGGGGGTTATCAGAAAGGCGAAAGTGCAAACGGAATTGCAACTGGCTAAGGATGTGAAGGATAACAAGAAAGGTTTCTAAAGGCATGTTAACAAGAAGAAGGTGATCAGAGAGGGTGTGCGGCCCCTAATGGATGAAGGAGGTAACCTAGTGACAGATGATGTGGGGAAAGCTGAAGTACTCAATGCTTTCTTTGCCTCTGTAATCACAGACAAGGTCGGCTCCTGGACTTCTGCACCAAGTGACGCAAGATGGGATGAAGATGGACAGCCCTTGGTGGGTAAAGAACAGGTTAGGAACTATTTAGAAAAGCTAAATGTACATAAATCCATGGGCTTAGTGCATCCGAGGGTACTGAGGGAGTAGGCAAATGTCATTGTGGAGCCTTTGGCTATTATTTTTGAAAAGTCGTGGAGATCGGGAGAAATCCCGGATGACTGGAAAAAGGCAAATGTAGTGCCCATCTTCAAAAAAGGGAAGAAGGAAGATCCAGGGAACTATAGGCCGGTCAGTCTTACCTCGGTTCCTGGAAAAATCATGGAAGGGATCCTTAAGGAATCCATATTGAGGCACTTGGATGAGAGGAAAGTGATTAGGAATAGTCAGTATGGATTCACAAAGGGCAAGTCGTGCCTGACCAATCTGATTAGCTTCTATGATGAGGTAACTGGCTCGGTGGACATGGTGAAGTCAGTGGATGTTATATATCTTGACTTTAGCAAGGCTTTTGATACGGTTTCCCACAATATTCTTGCCAGCAAGTTAAGGGATTGTGGATTGGCTAAATCGACGGTAAGATGGATAGAAAGATGGCTAGAAGGCCGGGCCCAGCGGGTAGTGATCAATGGCTCGATGTCAGGATGGCAGTCGGTTTCTAGAGGAGTGCTCCAAGGTTCGGTTCTAGGACCGGTTTTGTTCAATATCTTTATTAATGATCTGGATGAGGGGATGGATTGCACCCTCAGCAAGTTTGCGGATGACACTAAGTTGGGAGGAGAGGTAGATACGCTTAAGGGCAGAGATAGGGTACAGAATGACTTAGACAAATTGGAGGATTGGGCCACAAGAAATCTGATGAGGTTCAACAAGGACAAGTGCAGAGTCCTGCACTTGGGACGGAAGAATCCCAAGCATAGTTACAAGCTGGGGACCAACCGGTTAAGTAGTAGTTCTGCAGAAAAGGGCCTGGGGGTTACAGTGGATGAGAAGCTAGATATGAGTCAACAGTGTGCCCTTGTAGCCAAGAAGGCTGATGGCATATTAGGTTGCATTAAGAGGAGCATTGCCAGCAGATCCAGAGATGTCATCATTCCCCTTTATTCGACTTTGGTGAGGCCACATCTGGAGTACTGTGTCCAGTTCTGGGCCCCCCACTACAAAAAGGATGTGGACGCATTGGAGAGGGTCCAGCGGAGGGCAACCAAAATGATTAGGGGGCTGGAGCATATGACTTATGAGGAGAGGCTGAGGGACTTGGTTCTGTTTAGTCTGCAGAAGCGAAGAGTGAGGGGGGATTTAATAGCAGCCTTCAACTTCCTGAAGGGAGGTTCCAAAGAGGATGGAGAGAGGCTGTTCTCAGTAGTGACAGATGGCAGAACAAGGAACGATGGTCTCAAGTTGTGGTGGGAGAGGTCCAGGTTGGATATTAGGAAAAACTATTTCACTAGGAGGGTGGTGAAGCACTGGAATGGGTTACCTAGGCAAGTAGTGGAGTCTCCATCCCTATAGGTGTTTAAGTCTCCGCTTGACAAAGCCCTGGCTGGGTTGATTTAGTTGGAATTGGTCCTGCCTAGAGCAGGGGGCTGGACTTGATGACCTTCTGAGGTCTCTTCCAGTTCTATGATTCTATGATTTGATGACAGAAATTTCAACTGGGACTTCTGAAATGTTTCTTCCAAATTCCATTTTTGGTAGAATCAGAACAATAATGGTATATTTATGTTAGATACATTTATTAAAGGACCACCAGTTCCTGATCTGTTCAGAATTGTGGAGAGAATTATTATGCTTCCTGTTTTCCAGCAGCAGTCAATGTCAGGGACTTCAGAAGGAATTAAAAGAACAGGATATCTATCTCCTTTTACCCATTCCCACCTTCTGGGCAATGTAGGGCTAAGGACACTCAGAGCAGGTGGGATCCCTATGCATCCTGACTAATTGCCACGGATCTTCCAGGATCATGCCATATCTTTGAAACATTTTGGTCACTGGGTTTCTGAGAAGCCACCATGTCTTTTTCATAAAGGAAGCTTCATTAGTTTCTCAGAAATTTAATTATATGGCACCATATTTTCTAACAATTGGCTCTTTCCTCTTTGTCTTAGTTTTCCTGTTCTGAAAGAGAATGTCTTAAAAGTGCAAGGGTAGGGACAGACTCCGTATCATCTTCCTACCAAAGAATGTCTCTGGAAAGGGACTTTTTCTTTATGAGATGCATGATGTAATTTTTTTATAGACAGAAATATTAATTCCAAACCTGTGTTGGGGCTGGAAAGGAGAAGAGATTAGTATCTATTAAAAAGCAGGTCTTGATGGACAAATAAAAATGGCAAATTAAAAGTCATGGGTTTCTGGAAATACAGTGTGATATTTAGTCATGACACAGCAATCCCAGCAGCTAGAGATACTGAGCCATGGATAAATATAGCTGGGAAACCACTAGCTTCCTATTACTTATGAAAATTACCCAATGTATTAATTTAACATTTTAGTTTTAATCAGCAATCTCCACTTGGACTCTTCAAAGGAAGATACAAGGAGACAGGTTTCAAATTTTGGTTGAAAACAGTTTTCTTTATTTTGAAACCTCCTTTCTCTGCTTTTATGTTGTTATAGCATGCGCTTGACTGTCCAGATCTTGTGATCATGGTGTATGTGGTCTTCCTCTGCTAAAGAGCAGACCTGCTGGAACAGTAAAGAGGGAAAAGAGTCACAGCATCTGTTTTAAATTTCTTATGAGCCCCTGACTCCCTATATCAGGAGGGGGAGTTGGCCTTATGCTGTTTTTTGCAGTGGGGAGGGAGGGACTTTACCTAAATTGGTAGGCAAAGGAAACAGAGTAGAGAAGGTTAGTTTTTCAATGCTCTAATGCCGTGGTCCCCAACACGGTGCCCGCGGGCGCCATGGCGCCCGCGGGGGCATTTGCATGCACTCGCCAGGTGCTCGGGGCTGGCCTGGCCCTGGGCACATGGCGCGGCGCTTGCGGGGAGCGTCGGCTCCGGGCGCGCGGCGCTTGCAGGGGGGGGGGAGCGCCGGCCCCGGGCGCGCGGCGCTTGCGGGGGGGGGAAGCGCCGGCCCCGGGCGCGCGGCTCTTGCGGGGGGGCCCCGGCCCCGCGGCTATGGGGGGGGTGCCCCCGGACGCGCAAGTGTCCCCGCCCTATGGCGCCCGGCGGGCACCAAAAGGCTGGGGACCACTGCTCTAATGTTTTCTCAGCTGAGGAAAAGGATAGAAGAGTTAGAATCTGAAATGCGATCATTATTGTATACAAATTAACAAAAATTAAAATTCTAAAAATAAACAGGTTGGGAGAAGTAGCACTACTACTTTGCTTTCTCTGTAGAAGCAAAAAAAAAACCCATATACAAACACACAAAAAGAAAGATCCAACACCTAAAAACCAAAATATTTACATGAAAAAAACAGATATGCTTGAACTGCTGATGGTGGCAGATTTAGAACTTTTGGCAGAGTACGTGTGATCTTGTTAGTTTGAATTTTTCCCAGTCTCTACAAAGACAAAAAGAACTCATGGGTATGGATTCACGTAAATGCTGTAAGACAAAATATATGCATCGGAATTTTGAAAGTACTTATGTGATTTTGAAGTGCAACTCCCATTGATCAGTGCTCCTAAGTGAAATAGGATTGAAGAAATCGAGTATCAGAGGGGTAGCCATGTTAGTCTGAATCTGCAAAAGCAGCAAGGAGTCCTGTGGCACCTTACAGACTAACTGAGGTGTTGGAGCATAAGCTTTCGTGGGCAAAGACCCACTTCGTCAGATGCCCACAAAAGCTTATGCTCTAACACTTCGGTTAGTCTATAAGGTGCCACAGGATTCCTTGCTGCTTTTGACTGAAGAAACCAATCTAAGATTTTATCATAGCTAGCAGTAAAAGAGTAATTCTATTACCCATACAAATAGATTACTTCTGTTTTAAAGTATAGTATTCAAAGAGACAAATATAGACAGAAGCCTTGCCAAAACTGAAATTGAGGACAGAAACCAAGCAAAGCCAGAAATGAGAAAGATTTAGTTTCCAATATAGTCATACAAGCGGTTGAAAAATGGGAGGGCTATATTTAAAGTTGTCTTGCAACCTCATCGAGCAGGAGTACTATAAAAATCAACGTGAAGATTACTGCTGAAAACATAACATACAAATGAATTTTTAGTGAGTCATTAAATAATCACAAGGCATCAGGGAAATGTTCACCAATCATATGATATTTTTGGTCATTTTTAACCCAGAGTACTATCCTCATTATACATATAATTAACAATGAATTATGTAGAATGGCAAACTTACAATACAGTAAAAATAGGTTATTAATAGATTACAATACATACATCAACAATCAGGAAGTCCAGCCAGCACCAGGCATTAGTGAAATAGGTTTGAAAACCATAGGCTATCCATTTTAGCAACATTTCCAGAATGAAGATGTAAGTGAAGACCTTATCTGCATATTCTAGAATGGTCTTGATAGTCTTGCGCGTTTCAATATATATATCTTCAAAAGCCTGTTAAACAAATAGTATTCAAGTTCAGTATTTATTAACCATTGCAAGTTACAATTTAGGCTGCATGGGCTGATGATAAAAAGGCAAAGATAAATTGCTTTCCAATTCAGGATGTTTTCTGAAAATAGAACTCAGCACAAAGTATATTTCTGAGATTTGAATCTTTGATAGATGATGATTGGAGTGACTACAGCAATCCTCAAAAGATTTTTAGAAAATATTCTACTGTCTTCTCAGACATAAACCCTGTGACTCAAACAAGGCAAACCTCAATTCAGTGTACCAGGCAATAGTAAACAGTAATATTTGTAGCTCGCAAAGTTATGTGCCAAGAAGAAATGAGCACAGTGACCCAATACTGGATCCTGTAACTGACACATCCCTAACCCTCAAATGACAGAGCTCATGCAGTGAATAATTACAAGAAATATAAACAGATTTCCAGGTGCCTCTTTTTAAACCACAAGCAGGATACATGATAGAGTGTCAAAATAAATGAAAAGCTTAATGGTTAGGGGATTTTGGCTACAACCCTAGAGAATTTTTAAAAATGTAATTTGGAGAATTTTGCCAGACTAGACTGAGTATCAAGGTGTGTGAAAATAACGGGCAAGTAAACATCTAATTAAAATGAAACACATATGGTATCTGTTCAAAGAAATTAGGACAATAATGCACGTAACATTGGTTTGTCTTTATACAGCATGGATACACAGATCTGTTTCTAATATGTGAATGAAAAGTACCATCTATTAGTCAAAGTTACTATTTACACAAACAGAACTTTTCATACAATAAAATTCATTTGATAGCAATTAAGTGGCTCAAAGGAGAATTTATTAATATGGTGAGAGCAAGTTAATGCCCTGAATCCCATGAGTGGATGACTAGCAAGCAGACATGGAGTCTAGACTCAACACATCAGAAATGTTAATTTTAAGAGATACACCCTAAGAAAGGTTGGGATTATAAGAAATATCAATCAGTGTAATATGTACTATAGGGACTGAAAGTTCACAGGGATTCTTTGTCTAGAGTTGCTACACCATTATGGGATTTTCTTAAGTGTTTGCATTGTTCCCTTAAAAGTGTGTTCTTGTTGCTGTCTAGCTTTTTCAGAACACAAAATAAAATTCTTCACCTGTCATCCTCCCATGTCTACCCATGCACTTCTGCTCCAAAATGGAAACAGACAGCCTACAGCCCATTAGTCTTAGTCTCAAAACCAGTTCTCCATTTATGCACAAATCTGCAGGTTTTTATATCAAAAGCTCTCTCCTTCTTTTCTTCATCTTGCAGTCCAACCACTCATCTAACCTACTATCTACCAATTTGTCACAATGTCTCAACAGCTGATTTTTCTGCCAGTACATTATCCAGTATTCTGTGTACAGTGGGAAGGGATAGAGCTGAAGGTAATCTGACAAATTAAAAAGCAACAAATATAAGGCACATGTTAAAATCTGTAAGAACTGTTATACTGGATCAGACCAAAGGTCCATCTAGCCCAGTATCCTATCTTTTAACAGTGGCCAATGCCAGGTGCCCTAGAGTGAATGAATAGAAAGAACACAAGCAACAACAAGTGATCCATCTCCTATTATCTACTTCCCATCTTCTAGCAAACAGAGATTGAGGACACCATCCTTGCTTACTCTAGCTATCAGCCATCGATGAACCTATCCGCTATGAATTCATCTAGTTCTGTTTTGAACCCTGTTGTAGTCTTGCGTTCACAACATTCTCTAGCAAGAAGTTCCACAGGTTGACTGTGCATGCCATGAAAAAATACTTATTTTTCTTTGTTTTAAACTTGCTGCTTGTTAATTTAATTTGGTGATCCGTAGTTCTTATGTTAAGAGAAGGAGTAAATATCTTTCTTATCTACTTTCTCCACATTCCAATCATGAATTGATAGACCTAAATTATATCCCCTCTTTGTTTTCTCTTTTCTAAGATGAAAAGTCCTAGTTATATTAATCTCTCCTCATATGGCAGCTGTTCCATATCCCTAATTATTTTGTTGCCCTTTTCTAATTCTAATATATATTTTTTGAGATAAAATGACCACATGTGCACACAGTATTCAAGATATGGGTATACCATGGATTTATACATGTTTTTAGAGAACTACAGGCAGTCCCCGAGTTACGCGGATCCGACATATGTCGGATCCGCAGTTACGAATGGGGATTTTCTCGCCCCGGAGGACTGGAGCGGTGGGACGCCTGGTCCCGCCGCCCGCCTCCTCCGGGGCGAGAAAAGCTTCTCCCCGTCTCCCTGGTCTGCTGGGGGAGCCAGCAGACCAGGGAGACGGGGAGCAAAGCGGCGGAGGACCCGGGCCGGACCCGCGGCGCTGATCTGGAAGTGCCGCGGGTCCGGCCCCGGGTCCTCCGCCGCTTTGCTCAGCGTCTCCCTGGTCTGCAGACCAGGGAGACGCTGAGCAAAGCGGCGGAAGACCCGGGGCCGGACCCGCGGCGCTTCCAGTTGATCTGGAAGGGCCGCGGGTCCGGCCCCGGGTCCTCCGCCACTTTGCTCAGCGTCTCCCTGGTCTGCTGGCTCCCCCAGCAGACCAGGGAGACGGGGAGAAGCTATTCTCGCCCCGGAGGAGGCGGGCGGCGGGACCAGGCAGACCAGGGAGACGCTGAGCAAAGCGGCGGAGGACCCGGGGCCGGACCTGCGGCGCTTCCAGCTGATCTGCAGACCAGCTGATCTGGAAGCGCCACGGTCCGGCCCGGGTCCTCCGCCGCTTTGCTCCGCGTCTCCCTGGTCTGCTGGGGGGGACGCAGCTAGTGCCCCCGCCCCAGCAGACCAGGGAAACGTGGAGCAAAGCCCGGGGCCTGTGGTAGAGCAGGTGGGGCGCTGCCGGTTGGTCCCGCAGCACCGCTCCTTGGCGCTACTGGACCAACCAGGCAGCACCCCAGCTGCTCTGCCCCAGGAGTCCTGATTCAGCCGCTGCTGATCAGTTTCAGCAGCGGCTGAATCAGGACGCTTGGGGCAGAGCAGCTGGGGTGCTGCTGGATTGGTCCAGTAGCGCCGAGGAGCGGCCGCACTACTGGACCAACCCAGCAGCACCCGAGCTGCTCTGCCCCAGGCGTCCCCAAGTCAGCCGCTGCTGAAACTGACCAGCGGCTGACTACAGGAAGCCCGAGGCAGAGTTGCTCTGCCCCGGGCTTCCTGGAATCAGCTGCTGATCAGTTTCAGCAGCAGCTGACTTGGGGACGCCTGGGGTTCTTAAGTTGAATCTGTATGTAAGTCGGAACTGGTGTCCAGATTCAGCCGCTGTTGAAACTGATCAGTTTCAGCAGCGGCTGAATGTGGATGCCAGTTCCGACTTACATACAGATTCACCTTAAGAACAAACCTACAGTCCCTATCTTGTACCTAACCCGGGGACTGCCTGTATCCAGAATGACTTCAACATCTCTTTTTTGAGTGGAATTTAGACCTCATCATTTTGTGAGTATAGCTGGGGTTATGTTTTCCAATTTGCAGTATAATGCATTTATCAGAACTAAAATTCACCTGCCCTCTTGTTGTCCAGTCACCCAGCTTTGAGATCCCTTTATAGGTCTTTGCGCTTCTGCATAGGACTTAACTATCATGAGTAGTTTTGTTTCATCTACAAATTGTGCCACCTCACTGTTTACCCCCTTTTTATGACTATGATGAAAAAAAATGATCCCAGTATGGACCCTGGGGTACATCACTATTAACCTCACTACATTCTGAAAACTGATAATTTATTCTTATCCTTTGTTTCCTATCTTTTAACCAATTACAAAACCAAGAGAGCACCTTCCTTCTTGTCTCATGACAGTTTACTTTGCTTAAGAGCCTGGTGAGGCTCTCTAGGCAATGAAATCCACCACAAGGTTGGGACAGGTAAGAGGTATTTAGCTGGAGGAATCTATAAAGGTATGTGGTCCAAGAACCTTGATAGAGTTTTTACATTTCATTTTACATTTTCTTTTTCACCTGATCAAGCTCTTATGAAATCTGGGTTTGACCACCATTCCCATTTTCCCACAAAGAGAATAAAAGATAGATTATGACTATCCCCAGAGAGGTGCCCAAAAAAGGAAAGAATTATACACATAGGTTGCATCTACACTGAACCGTTATTTCAAGGTAACTAGCATTGTTTCAAGATAACAATGTGAGCATCTACAGTGCCATTCCCGTTATTTTGAAATTATTACGAAATAACAGACAATTTATTCAGAAATCTGCAAACCTCATTTTATGAGGAATAACACCTATTCTGAAATAGCTACTTTGAACTAAGG
This sequence comes from Pelodiscus sinensis, assembly GCF_049634645.1. Classification (NCBI taxonomy): domain Eukaryota; kingdom Metazoa; phylum Chordata; order Testudines; family Trionychidae; genus Pelodiscus; species Pelodiscus sinensis. The sequence continues at coordinate 37,646,342 of NC_134717.1, forward strand.
TGTGTGTAGACACTCCACTGCTGCTATTTCGAAATAGAATAGCCCTGGTGAGGGGCTAAGTTATTCCTCCCTAATGCCTCTGGGGCTCTAAATCCAGATAGCACATCTACATTAGGGGAGCCTGCTCGGACTAATTTTGAGGCTTCCCTGCAGTGTAGATGTGCTATCTCCATTTAGAGCCCCAGAGGCACTGGGGAAGAATAACTTAGAATGACCCTGGTGAGATCTCAAACCAGTTGTGTTCAGCTATCTTGTAGCAGGTTTTTCGAAGATTCCACCAGGTTTTCCCTTTTTTATCTTCTAGGCTGACTTGACCTTCCATACACAACCTAATAATCAGGACATTGAATTATGACAAATCAATATGTAATATTATCCTGAAATAGTAAATAATTCCTCACAAGTTAATTTTTCATACTTAGTTTCTGCTATTCTTATTTTAAAATAAGCTATTTCAGAATAACTATTCCAGGATAGCTTACTTTGAAAGAGCCACACAATGTAAATGTACTCATAGGGTAGCCACATCTCTGCTACAGTGTTCTCAGCACCCAAAGGACAGAGCTGACAGAGACTTCAAAGTGGATATGGCTAGAGTAGTGACCAAGGGTTATAGCAGAAACAGAAAGCAGTCTAACAAACCCAGATCACTGGCCAGATCAGTGTGAAGATTAATCTCAGTTAATGCTAGTATAAAGCAATTCTGGGTGTCCATATGACATTCCAGTCAGGACATTTTCTATTAATATTGAAAAACCAATTCTAGTGTAAAAAACACTGTGCTAAACATTTATCTTTGATTAACTACTTTTCTAAAGACATTTTCTCTCAGAAATAATATACCAGTTATACATTTCACTTACCAGAGCACCACTGCTAAGGAGAATCATGAAGACAATGAAGGTCTCAAACCAGTTGTGTTCAACTATCTTGTAGCAGGTTTTTCGAAGATTCCACCAGATTTTCCCTTTCTTATCTTCTAGGCTGACTTGACAGCACTTGAACTTCCGTACACAACCTAATAATCAGGACATTGAATTATGACAAATCAGTATGTAAGGGCCCAAAAGTAAACAATTCCGCTGTGTAGGAAAGATAGAAAATATGGCAAAAGACCAGCTTGGCTTAACAAAGAGATCTTGCATGATCTCAAAATAAAAAAGGAGTCCTATAAAAAATGGAAACTAGGACAAATAACAAAGGATGAATATAGGCAAGCAACACGGGAATGCAGGGGCAAGATTAGAAAGGCAAAGGCACAAAATGAGATCAAACTAGCTACAGGCATAAAGGGAAACAAGAAGACCTTTTATAAATACATTAAAAGCAAGAGGAAGACCAAGGACAGGGTAGGCCCACTGCTTAGTGAGGAGGGAGAAGCAGTAACAGGAAACTTGGAAATGGCGGAGATGCTCAATGACTTCTTTGTTTCGGTCTTCACCGAGAAGTCTGGAGGTGTGCCTAACGTAGTGACTACAAGCAGAGAGAGGGTAAGTTTAGAAGATAGGATACACAAAGAACAAGTTAAAAATCACTTAGGAAAGTTAGATGTCAGCAAGTCACCAGGTCCTGATGAAATGCATCCCAGGATACTCAAGGAGCTGATAGAGGAGGTATCTGAGCCTTTAGCTATGATCTTTGAAAAATCATGGCAGACAGGGGAGATTCCAGAAGACTGGAAAAGGGCAAATATTGTCCCCATCTATAAAAAGGTGAATAAGAACAACCCAGGAAACTACAGACCGGTCAGTTTAACGTCTGTCCCAGGGAAGATAATGGAGCAGGTAATTAAGGAAATCATATGCAAACACTTGGAAGGTAATAAAGTGATAGGGAATAGCCAGCATGGGTTTGTGAAGAACAAGTCATGCCAAACTAATCTGATAGCTTTCTTTGATAGGATAACGAGCCTTGTGGATAAGGGAGAAGCGGTGGATGTCACATACCTAGACTTTAGTAAGGCATTTGATATGGTCTCGCATGATATTCTTATTGATAAACTAGACAAATATAACTTAGATAGGGCCACGATAAGGTGGGTGCATAATTGGCTGGATAACCGTAGCCAGAGAGTTGTTGTTAACGGTGCTAAATCCTGCTGGAAAGGGATAACAAGTGGAGTTCCGCAAGGGTCTGTATTGGGACCCGTACTGTTCAATATCTTCATCAATGATATAGATATTGGGATAGAGAGTACGCTTATTAAGTTTGCAGATGATACCAAACTGGGTGGGGTTGCAACTTCTTTGAGGGATAGGGACATAATTCAAAATGACCTAGCAAGTTAGAGAAATGGTCAGAGGTAAACAGGATGAGGTTTAATAAAGAGAAATGCAAAGTGCTCCACTTAGGAAGGAACAATCAGTTCCATACATACAAGATGGGAAGCGACTGTCTAGGAAGGAGCATGGCGGAAAGGGATCTAGGGGTCATAGTGGACCACAAGTTGAATATGAGTCAACAGTGTGATGCTGTTGCAAAAAAAGCAAATATGATTCCAGGTTGTATCAACAGGTGTGTTGTAAGCAAAACTCGTGAAGTCATTCTGCCGCTCTACTCTGCACTAGTTAGGCCTCAGCTGGAGTACTGTGTCCAGTTCTGGGCGCCACATTTCAAGAAAGATGTGGAGAAATTGGAAAGGGTACAGAGAAGAGTGACAAGAATGATTAAAGGTTTAGAGAACATGACCTATGAAGCCAGGCTTCATGAACTGAGCTTGTTTAGTTTGGAAAAAAGAAGATTAAGGGGGGACATGATAGCGGTTTTCAAATATCTAAAAGGGTGTCACAAGGAGGAAGGAGAAAATTTGTTCCTCTTGGTTTCTGAGGACAGGACAGGGAATAATGGGCTTAAAGTGCAGCAGGGGAGGTTTAGATTGGACATTAGGAAAAAATTCCTAACTGTCAGGGTGGTCAAATATTGGAATAAATTGCCAAGGGAGGTGGTGGAATCTCCCTCTCTGGAGATATTTAAGAACAGGTTAGATAGACATCTGTCAGGGATGGTGTAGGTGGAGCTTGGTCCTGCCTTGAGGGCGGGGGGCTGGACTCGATGACCTCTTGAGGTCCCTTCCAGTCCTATTATTCTATGATTCTATGAATATTATCCTCAAATAGTAAATAATGCCTCACAAGCATTATTTTTAATACTTAGTTTCTGCTATTCTTCTGATGCTATATCAAACAGGGAATTAGAGACAATGATCTATCTGAGCTTTCATCTACAACTTTAAAAAAAAATGTACATATAAAACCAGGAACAATTGTAGTTAGCAGAAGACAGAGACTAAATCACTGATCTTGTAGATATTTACATATAACTTTACTCATTTGAATATATTCCACATATCTATGTTTTCTAATAAAAAATATAACAGTATTTTCATTAGAATAGTGTAATTATGTACAGGATGGACCTCTCTTGTCCGGCACCCTTGGGACCTGACTGGTCCCAGATCAGGAAACTTGCCAGAAAAGGGGAGGTTACCTGATACCATCCCCTCAGCCCACTGCTGGCTCCTTCAGTGTGGCTGGGCTGTCTGTAGGCCAGCCCTAGCCCTGGTTTCACTGTCGGCTGGCCAGGAAGCTCCAGCTCCACTGCTGAATGACAGGTTGTCCAATCGGGCTACTGCTGCTGCAGCCACAGCCCCAGTCCCACTGCTGCACAGTGCACAACTCCAGCCACGCTGATTCTATCGGGCTGCTGCAGCCAGCTTCCCCTCCCAGGCTGCTGAGGCTGCAACCCCAGCCATGATGTCGGGCAGCAGGCAACCCCAATCATGTTGCCACCACCGCCGCCACCCGGGCTGCGGTGGCACCACTACCTCCCAGACTTACGTGGCCCAGTCAGACTGCCCCTGTTGGGCTGCTAAGGTTTGGGGCACACTGCCAGGAAGCAGACAGTTCCAATTGCTCTCTCTCTCCAGGTCTGCTGTGACCCCACTGCTAGTAGATTGGCAGGGTTGCACCAGGCTTCCAGCTGCTGGCCCTCCTGGCCCGGGGCTCTCTCATCCAGCAACATCCATGGTGATGATGGACCACGGATGTTGCTGGATGAGAGAATCTCAGATTTGGGAGGTGCAACCTATACTAGGATACTATAAAAGTAGTTTGGACTTAAAATATAGCTTGGAGAGGTAATCTGGTTTCTGTATAGCTTAATAGGAAAACAAGTTTTCTTTTGTTGAAAAATTAGAGTAAGAAATAAATCAGATTTTTAAAATGCTGTTTTAATACTACCCAATATATTTAAGAACCAGATGAAGCAGTGAGAGATAAAAAGACATTGTTTAAAAAGAAGGAGTTAAATCCTAGTGAGGAAAATATAAGGGAGCATAAACTCTGTCAAATTAAGTGTAAAAATATAATAAGAAAAGCCAAAAAGGAGTTTGAAGAGCAGCTAGACAAAAATTTAAAAAGTAATGGCAAAATCTTTTTTAAGTACATCAGAAGCAGGAAGCCTGCTAAACAACCAGTTGGGCCCCTGGACGATCAAGATGCCAAAGGAACATTCAAAGATGATAACGTTATTGTGGAGAAACTAAATTAATTCTTTGCTTCGGTATTCACAGCTGAGGATATTAGGGAGATTCCCAAACCTGAGCCCTTCTTTCTTGGTGACTAATCTGAGAAATTGTCCCAGATTGAGGTGTCATCAGAGGAGGTTTTAGAATAAATTGATAAATTTAACAGTAACAAGTCACCAGGACCAGATGACATTTACCCAAAAGTTCTAAAAGAACTAAAATGTGAAAATGTGGAACTATTAACAGTGGTTTGTAACCTATCCTTTAAATCAGGCTCACCAAAGGCTCTTAAGAAAAGTTAATTTTCATAGGTTAAGAGGGAAGCGCCTCTAACGGATTGATAACTAGTTAAAAGACAGGAAACAAAGGGTAGGAATAAATTGTAAGTTTTCAGAATGGTAACTAGTGGTGTCCCTAAGGGTCTGTCCTGGGCCCAATCCTATTCAACCTATTTATAAGTGATCTGGAAAAGGGGGTAAACAGCGAGGTGGCAAAATTTGCAGATGATACTAAACTGCTCAAGATAGTTAAGACCAAAGCAACCCCAAAAAGAGCTTCAAAAAGATTTCACCAAACTAAGTGATTGGGCAACAAAATAGCAAATGAAATTTAATGTTAATAAATGTAAAGTAATGCACATTGGGAAAAAATTTCAATAGTACATATAATATGGTGTGGATTAATTTAGCTGCAAGTACTCAAGAGAGATATCTCGGAATCACAGTTCTCTGAAAACATCCACTCAGTGTGCAGTGGCAGTCAAAAAAGCAAACAGAAGGTTAGGAATCATTAAAAAAGGGATAGAGAATAAGACAGAGAATATCTTATTGCCATTATATAAAACCATGATATGCCCACATCTTAATACTGCATACAGATATAATCATCTCATTTCAAAAAAGATACATTGGCATTGGAAAAGATTCAGAAAAGGGCAACAAAATTATTAGGGGCTTGCAATGGGTCCCATATGAAGAGAGATTAAAAGACTGACTTTTCAGTTTAGGAAAGAGGAGACTAAGGGGGATATGATAGAGGTCTATAAAATCATGACAGGTGTGGAAAAAGTGAGTAAGGAAACATGTTTAATTTGTTCTCATAACAGAAGAACTAGAGGTCACCAAATGAAATTAATAGGTAGAAGGTTTAAAACAAACAAACGGAAGGTTTTCTTCATGTAGCGCACAATTAACCTGTGGAAATCTTCGCCAGAGGGTGATGTGAAGACTAGGACTTTAACAGGGTTCAAAAAAGAACTAGATAAATTCATGCAGGTTAGTGCCATCAATACTTATTAGCCAGGATGAGCAGGAATGGTGCCCCTAGCCTCTGTTTCTCAGAGTCTGGAAATGGATGACAGGAGAGGGATCACGTGATGATTACCTATTTTGTTCACTCCCTCTGGGGCATCTGGCATTGACTAGTCAGAAGACAGGATACTGGGCTAGATGTACCTTTGGTCTGACCCAGGATGGCCATTCTTATGTTTTTATCTACAAATACTTTCCAACTTATCCTTTATAGTGCTTACTACCATATAAGTATTCTACAGGCAGATTACTCAATAGCAGCAAACAGTGCACTATTTATCCCAACAAATATTTATTCACATAAGTAATCCCAATGAATAGAGTTAAATTTTGTATGGCACAATTCTTTGAAGTATTTGATTTTAAATGAATAACAATGTTTTATTTCAAAAATTTTACCTTGGTAGTTCTCCTTTTAATTTCTATGAGCTTTTCCCCCCTCAAATCTCCTTAAACAGGTTTATTTGAATGTTACAATTTGTAAATAAAAAATCTGTTGTACATGTAATCGCCACCAGGCAGATTCAAACCTGGAACCTATGGAGCTTACTGCAGGAGCCTCTACAGCTTGAGTATAAAGCCAGCAGTCTCTCAGCTTAGGCTTCACGGCTTCACTCATTCTTATTTTTTGCTGTAAGCAGTCTAAGTGCCACTACATGGGACAGTGAACCACACCCACTAGGTGTGTGGGATACACACACACACACACAATAATAGTGATATTCAAATTACTTTTCAGTGGGGAAAAACAGAGTTTATAGACACATACTAATTATGGTTTCTCCACATCAGGGAATCTTACCAAGGTGGGTAATTAAAATATTCAGTTCCTGTCAAGAATATTTAATAGACTCCTGCATAGTCTTCCTTATTACAGATATCAAAGGTAAATGCTGACTAGTGTGAAATGTGAGCATCTGATCCATCTTTTGGGGGATTTCTTTGGAAAATCCTATTACTTTGAAACTTATGACACCCTTTTTGATGATTTAGGATTGTTTCTGCCCACTTTTTCACTTATACACGTATAATTTAGACCTCTATTGTCCAGATTTACCTTGTCCAGCAACATCTGTGGTCCTACATCCCTGGGATGCTCCTGGAGCACTAATGAGGAAAAGAAAGGGGCCCTGCACTGAGCAATTCCCCCCACCCCAAACTTCTTGAATGCCTACAAGAGCAGTAACAGTTCCCGAAAAAGAGGGCAAGTTCTTTCGGAAACCCTATATTCCTCATTTTATGAGGAATAAGGGCTCTTCCAAAAAAGGAGGTTTTTCCCATGTTTGGCCCCATGAAGATGGGACAAATGTCGGAAAAGCCTCTTCCGAAATAAAAGCGCAATTTGAGTATCTTTTTACGGAAAAAGATCACAGTGTAGACATAGCCAAACTGATCTAAAGAAGGTGTATGTTGAAATTTTGGAAATTTGTCTTCTGAGTATGGTATCCATACTGCAAAGCTTGCTTCCACTATGAGTATACAAGGGTCTAGAGTGGAAACTGGGTTGACTTTCGGCATGTTATTTGTACTTACCTGTTTCATCATCTGAGAATGACACCTACTGCATTGCAATGGATTAGGAGAGTGGTTCCAGAAATTTAAAAAGTGATTATGAGAAGCTGATTTAGGGAATAAAACAGATGATGGCACCAGCAATCCTAGCCTTTGAAAATAAGAGGTTATGGATTACCTCTGCCAGGTAATCATCAATGGAATGAAATTTGGGATCTTTGCAATTATTTGTAGTTTTGGTAAAATTATGACCAGCTATGTCCGTTGGTGTTTTGGATTCAGAAGCTCTTCTTTGATTTTGAAGAACTGGTAGGTATGCATTCTTTCCGTTAGCTTTCCAGTTATGGTCAGTCTGTTTCTCTGGGCAGGACATTGATATGCCTATTGTCTATGTAATATAGGTGTTTAAATTTTGACCTATACCTTGTTGTGAGTACTACTAGCTGTTACTTAAAACTCTGAGTACAGAAAAGGTGGATCCCAAGGCAGAGTCTTGTACAGAAATTGTGAGCTCTTGTACAGAAATGCTCATATTGTCTTTGTCATGCTGAGAATACTGTTAATTTGGAGAAAAATTTATCTAGGTTTTCTTTGAAGCTTCTGATGCAGATTTCTCTCTCTGCCATGGTAACAGTGACTGCCTGGGCACCCTTGCTGATGGTAGACACTAGCAGATTGCTATGCTGACTTTGACAGTGAGAGCAGAAGTCTCTCCGTACTCTCAGCAACTAACTTAGTTTCCCCAAATTGTCCTTTCTCATCTGTGCATTGAGATGTATAAGGCAGTGGTGCGCAACCCGTGGTCAAGTCACAGCGCCGGGCTAGGCACCATTTTGTTTTCCTGGCTTGGCTCCTGTCATACGTGCAACAGGGGCAGCGGACCAGAACTTTAAATTAAAGGGGCCACAGGTGGGGGTTTTTTTGCTCAATAAAAATTTTCCCGGCCCTGGGGGTCGTGAAAAAAAAAAGGTTGAGCACCACTGGTATAAGGCATCTGTTTAGGATGACTGATTGCTACTAATGGATGTAACATCGGTTTCTTGCAGCCAGCAAGTGAAAAGCCATTGATCTTAACACAAATCACATCAAGAATTTGATCAGCCCAAGATGACTCAAGGATCATACCCCTGGATGATAAGCTACTCAGTAGGCTTTTCTTACTAAATATATAAAAAAACCTTTGGTCTTAATGCTGAGAGCTGAAGATTTGAAACTGCTATGTAGTATGTCACCACTCTTAAGAGTTATGGGGGATTTTGGAAGAAATTTTCCTTCTGAAAGTGTTTCACTGGTGAAACTAGTACTGCACCAAACTTAGGTTCCCAAATCTTATGAAATTTCTTTGTTTTCATCACATTTTAGTTTAAGACTTGGTTTTAAATCAGATGTCCTCATAGAACACATCAACTGAAAACTACATATTTAATATTGTTTGAAAGGGAAGATTTCTACTTTTACTGGAGTGACTGAGAGTATAAACTTTATAGACCCAATAATCTTATCTCGAGTTTATCCAAAATGCCTCATTAATGAAAATGGTCACTTCACCGACTGTTAGCAATGGGTAAAGTTAAGTATATGGTTAAAATTTTGGGGGGGGGGGGTCAAGGCCTTGAGAAGGTATCCTAAAATTATGAACAACCTGTCAGCAACCAGCCCTCTTTAGCCCCTTCTGATCTAGCCTAATTTAAGCCTGGAGCATAACTGCATCAGCCTGCACTACTGGGAATTGATAACCAAAATGTTCTTTCCATACCTTCTGTAAAACAGGCCTTTGGTTCAAGTGCTTCTTCTGAGGCAATATCTGCTTTTTCTTCTCCAAGGGAAGCTATATCAATTGTACTACCGTCAGATGAGCTGTAAACATTTAGTTTCTGAAAATAAAACCCACAATATAGATTTTATTTATATCAGTATATTTATTTTGAATTTTAATTAATATTAACCATGCAACATTATGTGCAAGGAACAACAAACATTGGTATATGTGGCCAAAGAAACCTCCAGTCTCCTCCACACATACAACTAGCATTCACACATACAACTAGTAAGTGTGCAAAGAGTGCATCTTTATATTTGTAAACCCTAAGGCATGCGATCACATGAAACTGTAAAATATTTGGAGTAAAAATAGTAAGCAATTATTTTTGAACAAATGCTAGACTGTTAGTGAGTGGCCTTTCTGATATGAGGCCCACTTGAGATTTATCATTTGCTATTGTTTTCCTATTATATTTTGCTCCTGTTACATTTTGTATTCATACAAATTACACTGTGTGCTTCAGGATCATTTAGAAACCTAAAGATGATAGCAGCTTTCATCATAGCAGGCTCTGTAACCATAACATTGAAGATCCTGATGATAGACTATTAGGTTGCCAGCCATCAGGATGAAATTGTTCTCCAGAAAAATCTGGTATATATAAAACATTTGTTGTTATGTTGCTTTTTTCTGACCGGTATAAATTATTTTTAATTTTTTATACTATAAAAAGAAAAAATAAATGACTTTTACTGTAGTTTTTCCTACTATTTCTTGAACGTCAGGGTGATGTAGCTAGAACATTTATTAATGGCTTATAAAATAATTATTCATTTTATTGAATACCCCATCTCACAAAATTAGAAATAGCACAATTTCCCCTAGTGGAAACAATGTAATTTGGCATGTGATTTGGCTACTATGAAAAGCAACTTAAAATATATTGAAAATAAGCATCAATAATATTAACAGAGCATTTTAATTATTAAAATTATTCTCTCACTCTGACTATAAAACAGACCATACTTTGAATGGGACATTTTTCCCAGCATTGTGACCAAACCAACAGACACAACAGAAAGATTTGCACAAACAGAAAAATATGAATTAATAGCTCTTAATTTAAAAACTTTTTTCTTAACCCAGAATCACTGATATGTAATCACGTCTTATGATTTTTCAACAATACCTTTCAGATTTCTGAAATTTCAGAAGGGAAAAAAAGCACATTAATTTAATTTCAATAGCCATTATTTCACATTCTCTTTTGCTAATGCACATGCGTTTTCCTGTGCATTTTGAAACTACTTGTTACTCTGGTACTCATACCTGTCCTGTAAGTAAATAAATACATAAATAAATTTAGAAAAGCTAACAAAGTAACAGTAGTAGTAAAGGAAAGAGTCATAAAACTAATGTCTGAATTTGTGTTCCCCCATTACTGCAAGACCATTTATCCAAAGAAATCAAAAGCCTGTATCCTAATAATTTAAAAAAACATGGAGATGTTCTCAATAGTTAACCTTAGACAAAGTTGAGTACCAAACAAAATTAAAGTAGTTTTCAACATATCATTCTATGCCTTATTGCAATGTCATTACCATTACCATAACATCAGTAATGACTGCAATGATACATAGCTAAATGTATGTAAGGAATGATGTAAGCACACTTAGCACAACAAAAGTCAGTTGTACAGAACTAATATTAATGAATGTATGAAGACTTGTATCATTACAAGAAACTTTCTATACCTGAGAAGTGCTTACAGAAGAGTTAGAGGCATTATTCCAATTCAAGATAATTTTTAAACAAAATTTCATGTAAGAAAACAGACGTAGCAAGCAAATTATATTCATACATTAATTTAAACAAACTATGAAGATAATATTGTCTCCAGGTATTGAAGGATAGCTATGCTTTCAACAGATGTAATTAAGTTACAATATTAGACTATTTAATGGTCAGTCTGTGCTGATGCTCCAGCCTCCTCTGACCACCTGCCCTTAGGACTGGAGCACACAAAAATCTTCAAGCCTGGGCCCCCCTAGGGTCTAGTGTACAAGGGGAATGTGGGGAGTGTCTCTCTCCTCCTCAATTGGGAGACACATCAATGAGATTTTTTTTCTTTTTGGTTGCCACTTGTGTGAAGCCCCCAAAAGATTTTTTTCAGTGGTCAGTGGCCCCCAACCCAAAAAAGTTTCTCCACCCATAGGCTAGGGTATGTTCAATAGAAACCTGATTTACGAAGATATAACAGGATGCCCCAAACCTTTGTAAATATATTGTTTTTCAAATGCTGGGAAAGTTAACTTTGCTGTATTTGTGAGAAGATATAAAGAACTTAATGACAGGGTGTAGAGCAGTGGTGGGCTATCTGCAGCCCACTGGGGCTCCACCTGCAGCCTGAGGATCCCCTGGCAGCCTCTCTCCCCCACATGCCTCTCATGCACTGGGACACGGGAGCCCCACACTCCCTACACATCCCCTCTCCCTCCCAGAACTTTCAGAGCTTAGGAATCATCTGACATACACTCCATCCCCACTCCTCCTCCTTCTCCCTCCATAGTTGGAATGTCACAAATCAGTAGTTCACGGTGATCCAGCTCTGGGAGGGAGAGGGAAGAGCAGGGATGGAGCACAAGTCAGGTGATTTATACACTCCAAAAGTTGTGGGAGAGGAGCAGGTAAGTGTGGGGTTCCTGGACGTGAGAGGCACAAAATGAGGGAGGGTGCACAGGGAGGGCCACAGGTGGAATCCCAGTGAGCCACGGGCTGCTGCAGCCCACACAGGTGAAGGAGAGCCACTCATGCGGCTCACTACAATTTGTGGATGCCCATCACTAGTGTAGAGAAAGGTACTTTGATACCTTTTACTAACACAATTGAATCAGTTATTTCCTATCTGAATATCTGGAATATTGTCTCAACTATTAATATTTATATAATGTAGTATAGGTGCCTATTTCAAATTTTTATAAGAGTATTAATTAAAATTGTAAGCAAACAGCCCAATATCTACCTTTTGTCTACAGTGTTTCTGAAAACTGAAGAAAATACTGTTTCTTTACACTACAGAATTAGATTAAGCTATGGCTTTCATCATTCCACCATGGATAGCATTTATGTAGGAAAATGCTGCAGCAATGACAGGATTATGAACTGGATTATAAAACAAATTAAAAATCTTCAAAAGTACTGATCTATTGTTTTTAAAAAGTAGAAAGTAAAATGAGAGTCGTGAAACTGTGTTGTCATAGTATATTATCTATTCACACCATTTAGCAGAAAATAATTACAACCTTATATAAATTTCCTGTCACTGGAACTGTGAGTTGCTCATTTAACTACTTTAATAGATAATGTTGAATTAAAGACAGATAATTCAGGATCTCAAGCATCAACACAGGACAAGATAAATAATCATAATTATAAAGAGTATATCTATGTACATGATATTTGAGTTTAATTTATGATAAATTAATGCTAGAGAGATTACTACTTAAATGTGGGTGGTGTCTTGATTAACCCTTATTCACCAAAATAGCATACAAACATATTCTATGTAATAAGTATTGGTATAAACTGTTTTTGCACCACAGATGGCTTTATGGCTGACTTGCTTTCCTTTCTGTGGAGACAGGATGGAATAAGCCTTTTTGATTACTGTGTTTGTTACAAAAGAAGTGAGATATGATACATATAATTAATAATGAAATACTTATGTTATGCGAACATTTCTCAGATATACAGCTATAGTTGTAGAGCCTCAGAGTTATGAATACTAGTGTTACAAACTGACCAGTAAACCACAAACACACAGTCCTAGGCCACCAGAGACAATACAGTATTTTGTTAAATGTTTAATAACAGTTTGTAAAAGGTAGGAAAACTGGGTTTGTATTTGTTTCAGTTTAAATTAAGATGGTTAAGTGGCATTTTTCTTCTGTAAATTTTCAACGTTGTATTAAGTCTATATTCAGTTTTGAAATATACTTTTGAAAACAACCACCATAATGTTTGCTCAGATGTACAAACATTTCAGAGGTGTATGTAACTCTGAGGTTCTACCATACTAACAACGTAAAGTAACAAACAGAGCACAACATTCCTATATCATGTGAAGAAACAAAGTCAGACTTTCGGTACTGATTGATAATTGAACCAAATAGCTTTTAGGGATGTAAGAAGTTAACTGGTTAACTAGTTACCTGGTAAGCAGGTGGCTTATTAGCCTGCATACTAGGTAACTGGTTAATTGGCTGGTGGGATGCTGGAGCAGCCCCTGCCACCTGTGGACATAGTGCCACCAGGCCATAGTAGCCACCCTCCCAATTAACCAAATCATTTAACTTGTTAACTCTTTTAGGCAGTTTTTACATCCCTATTTGCTTTGCTTTCTATGGATTTTACATAGGGCTAACTATTACTGCAGAACATGCTTGTAATTAGGTGGTCTAGGAACTGTAGGTAACTAGCATATATTGCTGCCCATGTGGTTTATAGATACATGGGGTCATACCACTCGAAGTTACCAGGAGTAGGGTCTGCTTAAAAGCAATGCTCTCTAGTTTCAAAAAGTAAGGAAGAATGTTTTCTCATCTAATGTTTTCCATGCTCTTACTCAAAATGTAGCATAACAACATATAAAGCCTCTATGTTGAAATATACCATCACTTTTCTTAATGCTTTAATCTTTAACTTTGCCTCACTGTTTGTAGCATGGAGAAATAGCATATATGATGAGAAACCAAATATTCATGTGTTTTAATTTCCAAAAAGTCTTGCTAATATTCCCATTTCATAAAGATAAGTATTCTTTCTGAACATTTCACACATTAGCTAGGTCCTCTATCTTAGCATAGTTAGTTCATAAACATTTGCCTTCACATTAGAAGGGTCAGGAAAATGTGTGTAAATTTCTTGTCTGAACGGAATCCTAATTTTTACAGGATATGGTGGTTAATCCCCATACAGAATACAACTATTCATTAAAGGTTTTAACTAATTTCTGTTTAAATAATCAGATGAATATATTTACATCAAACACTTTAAAGAATTCTTTATTTTTATGAATTTGTTCACACAACTGTTGCCATTAATGTCAGCACTTATTAATAGTCACCATATAGTGGTTCCCAAGAGTCTGGAAACTGAATTCTTACCTTAGAATAAGGAGCAACAGGGTGGAGTAGTTTAAATGAAGGCTATTTAAATAACCTGAATTTATTTTCAATCAGATTGAGCCTTTGTAAAATTAATCTGAAAATCTGTGGCATTGCAAATTAAGATTAAAATATATGATGTAAATAGTGACTTTTTTTAAGAAGTGTAACTGCTAACAGAATCTTTTATTTGAATTTACACAACTGCTATATGAAAACCTCACAAACTGAAAATTAATCCTATAAACATTAAAACAGTTTGGCTAGGTCTATACTCGTGGCTTCTTGCACAAGTATTATGCAAATGAGGCTAAGCGTGGAATATCACCAAGCCTCATTTGCATACCTAATGAGCCACCATTTTTTTCAGAAGAGGCTCTTGAGCAAGAAGGTGCGTCTACACTGCCCCTTCTTGCGCAAGAAAAACCCTCTTGCACAATGCTGAAAAGTAATAGGTGTAACAGCATTGCATAAGAGGGTTTTTCTTGTGCAAGAAGGGGCAGTGTAGACGCTCCTTCTTGTGCAAGAGCCTCTTCTGAAAAAAATGATGGCTCATTAGGTATACAAATGAGGCTTGGCAATATTCCACGCTTAGCCTCATTTGCATATTACTCACGCAAGAAGTCACGAGTGTAGACATAGCCTATACTGTGTATTGTTTTCCTCACATCAGTAATGCCATTAACAACACCAGTCGTTACACTGATGTTTAGCCCTCCTTAATCTAGAGGATGGTGCCTGCAATGGGGGGAAAGGAAACTATTTAAAATGGGAAATATATATCCAGGGGTTCCCAGAAGAAATGCTAAGGACCCTTCCAGAGAAATACAATAATATACTGTAAGTGGAAACAGAAATGGCACACTTAGGGTATGTCTAGACTACATGGCTCCGTTGACGGAGCCATGTAGATGAATTTACTAGACATAGCGAAATGAAGTGGTGATTTAAATAATTGCTGCTTTACATCAAAATGGCCACCGCGCTGTGCCAATCAGCAGATTGTGGGCACAGAGTGGTAGTCTAGACAGGGATCAGCCAACCCCAGCACCCTTTGTCGTCAGATCCTTTATGCTTCATGAAACAAGGCTTACAGGATCTGACGACAAAGGGTGCTGGAGTTGGCTGATCCCCGTCTAGACTACAGCGCTGTGCTGACAATCAGCTGATCGGCACAGCGCGGTGGCCATTTTGATGTAAATGAAGCGGCGATTATTTAAATCGCCGCTTCATTTTGCTATATGTAGTAAACTCATCTACATGGCTCCGTTCACGGAGCCATGTAGTCTAGACACTCTTAGGGTTTGTGTGCATTGGAAATTGAGCAACAAGGATTTTGTCATTCACAGGGGTTTAAACCTTTGACAAAAGCTTTGATGCAGCAAGTACTAGTGAAAACAATGCAAAGCAAACACCACTCATAGGGGCTGGAAGGTTTTTGTTAGCAGAAGTGCCAACAAAAGGTGTTTACACTGCCTGACTTATAGCAACACAGCTGTGTTGCTAAAGCTGTATAGTGTAGACACACCCTCAGAACGCCTCTCTTTCTCTCTCCTCTTTAGAAAATATTCCAAGGGAGGACAGTCTTACTTATTCAGAACACTGTATTTTCTGAGGAAAATACTTTTTCTACTTAAAACATTGAGCTGCTATCACAGGCAGTTTCTAATTGATGAGACTAAATGGAAAGACATGACACAAGTGAACCATTTATTTACTTAGAATCAGAATTTGCCACCCTGAGCAGTACTTTACACCATCTTTTAGCCTAATAGCTAAATAAGGTACTAATCAATATAGGTAAATGTAACTGAATTGGGCCTTCAGATAGAAATATTCAATTGATACATTTCTTGAACATTTTGATGAAAGAGCTAGAGCACTATCTCTATAAGACATGTTGTAAGACATTTTCCACGCTAAAAGAATCAGATATAGGATTTTTAATGACACAGCCAACCATATACAAGTACTCACAAAACCCACTCTCAAAAGCTAAGTAAACTGCAGTCAAAAAATGTTATGAAGTAGGGATGTAAAATCCTGTTTAAAATGTTAACCTGTTAAACTATATGTTGACTGGTTAACTGGCGCACAGCTGTGCACACTGTGGGTGGGAGGGCTTCTCCAGCCTGATCTGGCGCTGGTTAACCGGTTACCCTGGTTAAACGCTTATCAGGTAACCGGTTAACTCTTTACATCCCTATTATGAAGAGATATATCTATTTACCAATGTAACTTCAACAAACAAGATTAACAAGAGAAAGATGGCAAGTAATTAGGAGTTTAATATTAAAAACCCAAATGTTTGTCAAGAAAAGAATTGCAAAGCTATAATTTATAATTTCACAATTCATTACTTGGATTCCTCTGCATAACTGGCATAATTCACCTATCACCACCACTGGGAGGTCCAGAGCTGGGTAAAGCTGCCCACTAAAGGATGAGACCAAATAAGGAGACACTTAGGAAAGGAGTTGCATAGAAATCTTCCTTTACTGGTGCTTCCATAAAGCCCCAAATTAGAAATTAAAGTGAATCTTTGTAAAATATTGTTTTGCACCTGCAGATGTGAATCAAGACCATTATCTTCTACATATACTGGATTAGACTTCTACTTTATAGATTTTGTCAATGTTGATCAATCTTAATTAGATTTATTAAAAATCCAGTAATGCAAAAATGCCAGATTTATAGAACTATTTAGTAAATGTATCAATTACAATGGTAACTGTTGGATTATCTGGATCGGTATTCACAAACAATTTTCAGCTACAGCCATAAAGTTATACTCTCCCTAAGAAGAATGTACGTGTTGGTAAACTTCAGATCTTTGCACTAATTACAGGAAGGATCTCACTTACTTAAGAATGCTCCAGAACACAAAGTTTCACATAATACACAAAACCCTGCCCTCCCACCTTGCTTCACCAGTGCGGCTGGATTTCATACTATGGCCTACTTTAGTGCATCCCTCAACCAAAATTGTTCTAAGACTTCTTTAAAAGGCAGTAAGTGGTCAGTTCTATACATGCTGGCTCCTGAATTCCATTCCCACTGTCCGAGTCAGAACAACAACAATGGCTGCCCGTCGCAGGAGAGCCATAGCCTGTCATACATCTAAGGCTGGTATAGGGGGCTCTGTCTTTGAGGCAGAGCACTTCCCATATAAGGGCATGTAAATTACTGATCTTCCCCTGCTCGCTCCACCCACTGCAGTGAAAGATCAGCCAATGAGCTGACTTGTGGTCAGGCATGCTCACTCCACCCACTGCGGCAAAAACCAACCTATGGGATGATAAGTCCTCAGGCAATAAAACAGGCAGCTGAACCCTCTCACACTGGGGATCACATCGTGTCAACGCCTGGCCTGATCACCCAGTCGCCTTGCACCCCCCGCTCTCGAGTCTGTTTGAGCATACCTCGAGTTGGTCGACCTGAGTGGAGACAGTTTAGGAGCATGTGGCTGGTACTCGTGTTCCTGCTGTCTTCAGAATCGGTATAACCCCTCTCCCCCGCGATTATCCCTATCCCAATTGATTTTTGAGTTCCCCTCATTGCTTATCACGTAACAGTAGTTTAAGAGTTATTGTGTTAGTTCTTTTAATAGTGGTTGTTAAGGTTCTTAACTGTTTTTTGTGTAATATAGTGTAAATAGTTAGACTTATGAACAACACCAGTGTGAATTCAAGTGTTTCTAACCCCTGGGCAGTTATTGGGAATTATTATGATTTAGAAAAGCCTCAGGGAATTGTTTTATATTGTTTGATGGTTTGTTTGTTTTTCATTCTGATGATTATCTGGCGACTACGCATGTGATTAGGTGCCAGAGTCATCATCAAAATAAAATCAGTTTTTATTTTTTAAACCCCCAGTCGTGGTCCCATTCTTTCCGGCATCCCTTCGAACCTTGTGTTTTGCGGGGACTGACACCCACAAAAATCCTTAAAAGTTACAATTGAGATTCTCTCTATATTCAACATAAACCAAAAGGGTGAGTGCACAGAAGTTCTGCAGGATTGTACAACCAAAGGCTATGAGCACAATTCTAAATTGTACTTAAAGTTCCATCAAATGGCAGCAAATGAAATTTCCCCACCATTATGGAAAGGATGAATGAGGGGGGCACATAGCTGGGTGTGCTGTTTTGTGCTGTGTCTTCAACTATTGTTATATTATCAGAATTTTAGGGGCTTTGACCTACAACCTTTTTTCCTGACTCTTACATATTTGCTTATAACTTAATTCAATCTCATTCTCAAAATTATTTATAATTTGTATTATTGTAGTGCCTAGGAATCCTAACCATTGACCAAGATACCATTGTGCTAGGTACCACACAAACACAAACACATTGTTTCTATGTTCACACTCAGGGATGATGACAAACAAAACGAAGATGGATGTTTTCGTAGAGACTTAGGTTTTGATCTTGCAAACATTTTTATACTTGCCCAACTTGGTGTGCTGTGCATCTCTCTGAGCTCAGTGAGACTACCTACATACATAAAGTTAGGCAAGTGTGTAAATGTTTGCAAGACTGGGGCCTTATTCCTAAATTTTTTCTTAAAAGAGAAAACTACGTGTTAAATTATAAAAGTTAAAGCAACTAAAAAAATTCAACATATACTACCAAAATGTAAGCAGATTTTAGCAATTAAATAATTAACATAAGGAAAAATATTTACTTAAATATGCATTACAGGAATGAATATGATCCGAATGTTTGTAATTTAAAGATATCTAAAAACTGTTAATACAAAGTTAAACAATTTCAAATATATTTTAAAAAAAATGATAATCTCTTATTTAGCATTCTTGTCACTTTATAATCCATTTTTTTTAAAGAACCTACAAAGCATGCATTTTTATATCCCTGAAGTGTGATACATTAAGTACCAAGACGATGTAACAAGAGAAAGATAATCAAAAAATGTTGGGGTTGCCCCCGACCATGCTGTGATATGAGTCACATGACTCAGCTTACAGAGCAGCTGTGCATGTTTCTCCAGTATTGCAATGGATGGCGGGAAGGAATATATTACAGCTGAGAAGCATGCAGTCAATATTTATTTAAAAAGTGATTATATATGTATGATTTTTTAGGTAACCTGTGTAAGAGTGCTGACCCGTAGCTTTGCCTGGTTAAAAAGCACCAGAGCTGCATTCTTGATTGATCCACGTTCAATCTACTCCTGTGAGAAGTAAGAATGGTAGGAAATGAAGTTCAAAATACAATACCATCATTTTTTGTGTGCTGGAAACAGTTCAAATATGGCTTCCAAAATATTTAACAATACATTTTTTATCTATGTTACAAATATTCAAAACATAAAATTTACACATTGGGTGATTAGTGACTTCTGCAGACATATATATACAAAGACATATTTAAAGAAATAATATCGGCAGACTGACACTGATAAATGTACCTTAGACTCAATAGATTTAAAAATTATGACATACCTACGTCTATATTGTTTGCAAACATTTTCAGAACATCAGCAAGTGCTACACACTAGGTCTTTAAAAAATAAATCATTTTATTCTTTCATTTCTCACCATTTTATTCTATTCACTACAACTGTATTTAATACACAGTTTCTGAAAGTGACCACAGAACAGTCACAAGAGACCAAATTCAAAACCTCAGGTATTAATTTTGCCTATTACCATATTTAGTATGCAACTGCATTTTTAAATTATGTAATTGATAGAAAAACATGTAAATACAAAATTTAATTCTATAGTATAACAAATGAAGAAGACAGTTAAAATGAAAGTCTATACCTATCGCTATATCAGTGATCCTCTAATGCATTGTCTCTTTCACAATAAATAGTCTGCTGTTGCAAATCAGATAAAAACAAGGCAAAACCCCTCTTTCATAGGAACCATCCAGTAGCATGGAGCTACCAAAACTCCTCCTATGGAACCTACTCTCTGCCATCCGAGTATGTAGTGTTACAGGAAAAAAGATATGTAGGTTGGACATCTCTGCACTCTGTGTGCCAGATGTGACATAATATTTCCGTAAACTCTGACTAAAAGACAACCTATTTCCTTATTTATTGAAAGCATATTGCGTATAGAAGATATGATTCAGTGAATGTGTGTGTCTCATCGGCCACTCTGATTATCCGAGTCAATTTCCTCGATCTGACTAAATTAAAAGAAAAGCAGATAATAGCACTTAAGAGTAGCTTACATATGTTTAAACTTGAATATCAGTGGAGAGCAGCTCTGGAATTTGTTACCCAAAATACAAAAGGTGGTTAATTATGACCTGTGCAGTGGCGTAGGAAAACAATTTCCACAGTGCAGTTATCAAATTTAATAAAATGACATCAGCACGATATCATTACACCTGAAAATATCCAACACTCCTTCCAAGAAAACACTAACCAATATCTAACAAAATCCATGTTAATAATATATAATATAGTTTAATTTATGTAGCACCTAAAACTAAAACATTCTAAACACCATAAAAATATAGTATAGTTAAAATATTAACATGTGTTATAACTTTTAAAAATAAAAAGGTCTTTGGTAATTCCAAAGGGGTAATGACTTGATACTTTTCATGCAGGGGTACTGTATCTTGGAGGGTAAAAGTGGAAGGAGCAAAATTATAGGCCCTTTTAATTTTATATGACCATAAATTAAAACACACATTTTCATTTGAGATGTGAAGATGATACACCTGGTGTCATATGCCCCATAAAATATATAGAACAAGTCAAGTTACGGTAATGAATATAATAATATATCATCACTGTGCGCTAAATCACAAGTAAATAATAGAAACATGTACAAAACCTTTCATTGTTTAGTCTTTCAAATTACAGGACTACACCTTGATACAGCAAATGTATTTAAAAAACTTGTTTTAAAAGAGCACAAACTATTTTTACATAAAAAATCATTAGATTAAAATAATCTGTGATCCACAAATACTTGAAGTCAAAGATTTTAGAGTACCATGGTTAAATCTGGACAATTGTGTTCATCAGTTCAGAGCTGGTGCACATGACAGGCAAGAAATTATTTTAATAGTTTTTATTGCTATTTGTCATTCTTACCTAAAATTGTATTGAAGATATTCCAATTATAATATTTGTTTTCTTTCAAATATTTTTTCAGGTATAACACTAGGAACAGAAAAGCTGATAATCAAATACTGAAAAAGCAGCTCTAGTTCATTGTAAATCATTGATGCTGTCATTGACTCCAACTGACCTCACAGGGCTTCAGATTAAATCCATAGAGCAAAAGTTTTAATAATTTTCAAGTGTTTTAAATACATTAAATTATTTTTTTAAGTGATAACCTTGTTGACTTCATTGGATAATGGGAAGCAACAACACACAAAATTGGTTTCTATTCTAAGGGCTAGAGACAGAACTTTGTATTTTCTACTCCAGTCCTTATGTACTGTGGGAGAAAAGGCTGAAGTACATTATAGTGATGTTAACTATCGTGCATTTGTGTAAACAAGTAACTTGCTTAAAATTTTAGTGATTACACATTTACAAATGGGGCGAGAGGAGGTGGGAGCTTGTGCCAGCTGCCCATGAGCAATGACTTTCACCTACTTCCCTTCCCACGCTGCCTCTGATAAAGAGGCAGCAGCGCATGGGGCAGGCGGCTCCACGAGAGCCAATATGCATGGGGAGCCGGCTTGGAAGCTGCTTCCCATGTGTACCGGCTCCTGCCTGCTCCATTTTCCCCTATGCTGCTACCTGTCTATCAGAGACGGCAGCAAAGGGGGAGGAGGGAGGGTTGGGGTAGGCAACTCCACAGAAGCCAGCATGCACAGATCGGCTCCCACCTCCCCCCCTTGCTGCCTCTGATACAGAGGCAGCAAGGAATGGGCACATGTAGCTGTTAGTATTAACTGATAAACCCAGGCTTATCGGTTAATTGTGTAATTGACTATACACTAACATTCCTAGTATGTTACTGCTCATCATAACCAATATTACTTGAAAACGTCACTGCAGGGAGCGCTGAGGAGCCAATATGCCTGCCCTTAGAGCAGGGCTACTCAACTTTGGAAGCCCCGGGGGCCACAATAATACTCACAGCACATGCCGAGGGCTGCAACTTAAGTGTGGTTGCATATATATGCAAATATATATGCAAATAGCTTCTTTCACACTGATGGGTATGAACACAAAGATTAAGGCAAGACTACACAACACACAGGCCCTATTTAAGTCAGTTCTGTTGATATTAATAAAAATTAAAAAATATTTACCCGATTTCTACCCAAATGGCAACATTTTTCATGAGCAATGACAGTCCAGAAAATTTAACTACTAAAATGCATCTCAATAGAAGACCATTTTATTGACTATTTTTTTGTTTTGGCTCCCACCCAAGGGCTGCATGTTGAGCCCCATGTAAACCCAAACTGCACTGCAGGCCACAAAGAAATAGGCCACATGTTGAGTAGCTCTACTCTAGAGGATATCACAGTGATAAGGGATAATCAATTTGTATTTGTCAAGAACAAGTCAAGCCACGCCAACCTAATTTCCCTTGCTTTGTCCTAATGTAGACGTAGAATCAGTAGACATACTCTAGTCTTATTTTAACAAAACTATTTGACACAGTTCCTTGTAACAGTCCCATAAACAAATTAGGTAAACAATGTCTAGATGAAATTACTATAAGGTGAGTACAAAAACTAGTTGAAAGACCATTTTCAGAGTGGTTATCAATGTCTCACTGTCGAAATGGGAGGACATATATAACAGAATCATGCAGGGATCAGTCCTGGGTCCAAAAGTATTCAATATTTTTATTAATGACTTGTACAGTAGAGAGGAAGATCTGTGGATGACACCAAGTTGGGAGGATGGCCAGCATTTTTTCAGTGAGGATTAAAAGTCAAAATGACCTTGATAAATTGAAGAACTGGTCTGAAGGCAAGAAGATGAAACTCAAATTTCAAATTATAATATTTAAGAAGGACAAATCAAATGCACAAATGTAACTACATGGCAAAGTGGTAAGTACTGCTAAAAGAGATCGGTGGGGGGGGGGGGTTGTAGTGGATAGCAAATTGAATGAACATCAACCATGTGCTACCATGGGAAAAAGAAAAAAGTGTAATTCTGCAGCATGTTGTATACAAGACATAGATGGAATGGTTTTGCTCTACTCAGCACTGAGCTGAAGTACTGTGCCCAGTTTTGTGTGCCTCATTTCAGGAAAGATGTACACAAATTGAAAAGAATCCAGAGAAGAAGAACAAAAATTATTCAAGAATTGGCTTACGAGGAAAGGTTTTTTAAAAAACCTGGGCATAATTAATCTTGAGAAAAGAAAACTGAGGCAGGACCTGGTAACAGTCTTCAACAGGAGGACAACTTCAAAAATGTTTGAAAAGGTCACAGGCCTCCTCAGAAGGGGCGGAACCTTTAAATAGCAGGCGATGAAAGGGCCCACACCTCCCAGGCTTCACGTTAACAGGGGGTGGGACCTGCAAGCCCTTTCAATGCCTGTTATTTAAAAGGGCTTGCTGCTTCCAGCTTCACTGCTAGCAGGTTGCCTGGGAGCTGGGGACACTAAAGCCCTTTCAACTGTTTTCACGCCTTCCCCGTGGCTGTTGCCTAGTGACCATGGAGAAGGCACGAGCCCTTTAAACAGAAGCAGTTGAAAGGACTTGCGCATTTCGGCTCTCTGGCAACACATTAGGGGGTAGGGCCAGAAAGTGCTGCATGGGCCAGATAAAAGAGCTAGGCGGGCCAGATCCAACCCACTGACAGACTCTTGTCCACTCCTGGTCTTCAAGCATTTTAAGGGCTGTTAAAAAGAGGAAGATGATCAGCTCCTCTCCATGTCCACTAAATGTAGGATACGAATTAATCATCTTAATCTGTAGCTAGAGAATTTTAGGTTAGATATTAGGATAACTTTCCTACTATAAGGATAATTAAATCTTGGAAAAGGTGCAAAGGGAGGTTGTAGAACCACAAATCATTGAATATTTTAAAGAATGGGTTAGGCAAATATCTTTCAGGAATGGTCTAGATATACTTGGTCCTGCTTCCATGCAGGAGAAGGAGTAAGATGAACTTGAGGCATGCAAAAAACAATGTAAGCTATAACATGAAAGAGTAAAATTGATGACAAAATTGAAGGCAACTCATATACTTATTGGTATAAATATTATCAAGTCCTACCTCTTTGCTTTCCTCTAGCTCTGATTCACTGCTAAACTCTTCTGTATTTAAATGTTCAAAATCCGATTCCCCAACAGCAATTGGTACAGTCACAGTAAGGCTTGGGTTGTGTATGAATGATGCAAAATCATGGTTGCCTTTAACACCAATGCTTCCATTCTCATCTTTGCGATTATCCAGAGTTCTGTTCATTTCAGCTACAGTACAGTTGGAAGTGCAGTTGTCTTCCCTGTTGTTTAGCTGACTCACTGATTTTATTTCATCTACATCTTTTAGTCCTCTCATGAAGATTTTTTGGGCACATTCACGTGCTTTTCTTTTCACATAATCTATACCCCTCTGAATCCTTGCCATAGCAATCTGAAGATTGTTTGTTTCATTATCATCATCAGTAGCAGTAAGGTTGTCTGAACTAAATGAGCTCAGCAGCAAGGCCAAAAACAGGTTCAGTACCTAAAAACAAAGAGACACTGCTAGATCTTTCCTCTCTCTTTTTTGTATTAATAAAAATTACTTTTAAGCATACTTCTTTCATATTACTGATAAATATTTTAGGGTGTGCAGTGATTTTCCAATAACAGAACAGTTGTATGTCTAAATTAGGGATGTAAAATCCTGTGTAAAATGTTAATTGGTCCTGTGCACATAAATTAAAAAAGAAAAAAAAACATGATCCTTTTCAACTTACGGCCCTCCATATTAATGTAAATTTTTTTAAATGTTTTTGTGTCCACACACTAATAGTCTTGGTATTTTCTTAATCCTATTATACCATGTGCCTTATGCCACAAAATGCATTAAACTTCATGAAACAAACAAATAAAGACCATTAGAAAATGAAACTGGATAATAATATAGACTGCTGTTCTAAATAAAACAAATGATGTACAAAAGGGCAGGAAATCTGTAATTGCAAGTATTAGTGCTAACTATCACCAGTTCTTTTGATGAAACACAAATGTTTAGAACTATGAAATCTCGAATAGAATTATAGGGAAATTAATTTATATAAATATTAAGTGGAATATTTTGTCTTCTCTTGATTTATTTAATGTAGGAAAACAGTTTAGTTTTGTTTAGCTTTGAGCAATTTTGGCCCAAGAAGGAGAAACAAAAAAAGCACATTAGGCATGCCCATTGATTCATATACAAATATCCAGGAATGTTTATACTACCATTACACCTCTCCAAGACTTTTCATGACATTTAACTGGTAATCTGGCATGCCTGTTGATCTTTTCCCAGACAAAAACTATATTAAACTGGAATTAAAGTGATAGTACATATCTGTAACAATGATAAACACGCATTACAAGCATGCTACAATTACCCCCAAAACCTGTGTCCAAACTCCAGAGAGTTAAGGTTAAAGCTTAAAGAAATTCATCCAGGTTAATGTATGGAAATGCACAACAACCTTGCCTTTGCCTAAGTAAAATCAAGATGAAGAAACACTCACACACACAAACCTTAATCTGATTTTAAAATTCAGTTTCATGTAATCACATGGTTACCACATGGCATCATTAACAGTTTGGAAAAAGACAGAGGCTTATGGGCTTGATCCAAAATCCACTGAAGGCTGCAGTGAGCTATGGATCATGCGTGTAAAGCTACATTTCTCTTTCCTACTAAAAATACATTTGCAAAACCAGAAGCATCTTTCTTTTGATTCTGATGACAGAGAAGTTTTTATCTTCTTTGGGATTTAACAAAGTAATGTGGTAGCTGAACAAGGAAAATAACCTTTTCAATTTCCTTGTTGCAAAAATTGTTATAGTTTATAATCCCATTTTTGTCTGAATAACTGTCCTGCACCTTTAAGCATGGGTGTGTGTATTTGACTGACTGGTCTAATGAAGGAAATAGGACTTTATGGCTGGGGGTGGGGGAAGATGAAAACTGCTGCACAAGGGTCCGCATGGTTGCTGACTCATCTCCGAGTAATGCAGAGTTTAAAACCGGCAGCTCTATGCCTGAAGCCTTCTTTTTACATGGAGCAGGATGAATCAAGGATATACCCTCTCCACCTTTTTAAGTGGTAAAATACCAGGCTTTATCAAGACCTGCTGTGGGCATTATGCTAGCTGTTCCTTTTACAGGAGGGCTGAGAAGGAATTTTTCTCTTACCACCATATTAGCTTGAGTGCAGTTGGGGTTTTTGCTTTGTCCACAGCAGGTTCAACAAGGGCTCTGTTCATGCATGTCATGAAGAGTGGTAGGTCATATATCACTACTCATCATTTAAGTGTAGGATAAATGTCCAGTGCAGGTGCTCCAGAGGAAAAGTATACAGTGACTAGATAAATAGCTTGGAAAAGGACTTAAAGAGGTGTCCATTAAAGGAACAGAGGGCATTTGGGTATTGGTATGGTAGGGAGCCAACCTCCCATTCTTATAGCATTACTTAATCTTCCTATGAGGCGGGTGGATGGTATGGTCCTAGAAATAAATTTGCTAGAGGGACCTGGATGGGGAAAAGATGGGGAGGTGGTAAAAGCCCGCTGGATATTTACAGAATGGACATAGGGTTACTTGCACTGTACCTTTTTATCTGCCAGGTAGTCCCAGACATCTGATTATAACATTGAAGCCTGATTAAACCCATGGCAAAGGGTTCCTGTCCTTTCAGTATAGCTAGACAAAAGCAATTTGCAGCTGCATTACTACATGCAGGCATGTGTGTCTATGCATGTATTCTGTATCCCTAAATTTAAAAAAACCCATCACTTTTTGGAGATCTTTTCATGTCAGCCATCACAATGATAAATTGGAATTGTCTGTAGGCATATTAAATTGAGTTCTATAGTCGGGGGGGGGGGGGGGGGGGGGACAGGATGTATTAGGCAGAGGTCACCCTGCTGGAATCCTCATAGTTATACCACTTCCAGAAAGGAACAATGGAGAAATCATCTAGGCCAGTGGTTCCCAACATTTTTTATACTGGGGACTGACATAGTTTTATTTGCATATTTGTTATGTAAACATTGAATATGCAAGTATGCAAATAAAGTTACCTGTCCGCTCACCCACTTACCCTGTCTTGTCACTGCACATCCCTTTTCCTCCAACCCCAGAATCCTCTAACCCCATCCAGCCAACCCTGGTACTCTATGTCTCTGTATTATTAAACCCACCAAACCCATCATCTGATATCCCCTATATCCCACTAACCCCATTACTTCACAAGTCTCTCTTGCCAAGCTTGTCACCTCAGTGCCCATCGTCTCCTGCTTCCCACCACCCCCTGCTGCCAACTTCCTTTTGTCAACCACCTCTGCCTTGCCTGGAGCCTGTCCTACATCTGTTGTCACTGCCAACCTTGGCAAGCTGTGTCCCAGTGACCCCTGACTTAAACTGACAACCTGTCATTTCCCCAGCTCCTGCTCCACCACTCCCAGTGCTCCCTGATCCTGCCCTCTACCCCTGGTGCCTCTTGCTCTACAAACTCCATGACTGCCCATTGTGCCAAACTCTGATCCTGCCCCACTGACCCTGCAACTGACTCTCCCACAAGTTCTGAGGCCCCCAAACCTACTCAGACATCCTCAGATTTGCTGCCCCCTGAGACAGAAGCATGAGCTGTGCTGCACCTGGCTCCATACCCACTGACCTACTGCAACCCACCCCCTCTTGTCCTTTGACTTCTAGTCCCTGCCCTCCTTTAGCCCCAGCCCTCCTCCCTTAACCCCTAGCCCCAACTCATGTCCTTGCTTCCCAATGCCTAACACCCTTTGACCCCAGCCCTATGCCCCATGCCATTTGACCCTTTAACCTCTGACCTCTATAGCTCATGCCAACACCTTGTTCCCCAGTGACCCCCACGACACACTCACCCAACACCCCTTTGGCCCCACACTCCCTAGAGTGAGGCTGCCCCTTTTAGAGAGCATGGCTGTTACTGCCATGCTGGCAGGGGAGCAGCCATTGGTGGCGCATGTGCCCTCTACTTCCCCAAGCATGTCTTGTGCCCCCAGGGGTAGAGATAGGGGGGGGGAGTACGGAGCCCTGGCTGGATTGTCATCTTACCTAGGTGGGAGGCGCCTTCTACCAACACCTTAGCCCTACTGCCTCTGCTCAGCAAAATCAGTCGCCACAGCTGCTGGAGCTGAAGCCGGTTGTTGTGTAGTAGCTCAAGGTTGGCTTCAGCTCCAGCAGCCACCATGACCCCTGCACCAGTCCGTGGACTGGCGGTTGGGAACCACTGCTTTAGGCTGCTCCCTCCATCCATTAAGAGAGGTTGCAAGGAGCAGACAATCAGGGTCATCCAAAAGGAGCTGCAGCAACAGAGTCAGTCAATTGCTATGTGAAGCACAAGAAGAGAATCTGTTTCTGGATGGCCAAAAAAGCAGCAGGACCATGGACAGGTTCAGTGCTGTCAGAGAATGAGTAAGGAAGAGAGAGCTCCTGGCTGGCTGCTGGAACAGAACACAAGATAGTTTGCTGGCAAAGAATATTTCAGGTATGACACCTGCTCTTAAGCACCTGGAGCTAATTTTGATGGTTTTGCAATCACATTTTCTTGCCCTTTAAAATGTTCTTTGCACCTATGTATGACTGGCAGAACCTGAACAAGATTTCTCCTAGGACTGATGTTTTGATGGGAAGAAAGGAGTGCAGGTTAAAATGTTTAAGTTACTCCTCAGGCACAATAGACTTTTCTACAAGGGTAAAGAGCATTTATCCAGTGTACAGAACTTTCTCAAGGGTTGGCCCAAGATTATAGCTATTATGATATAAAAGGGACACAAACAACCCTAGCAACAGGAACCAAGGACCATCACATACCCTCTACTTTCTGCTTTAAGCACTAGGCATATTTCATTGACCTTGCCTTCTCTAACAAACACAAAGCAGTGTGTGTGTGTGTGTGTGTGTGTGTGTGTTTTATATATATATGTGTGTGTGTATATATATATATATATATATATATATATATATATATATAAATAAAATACACACACACACACACACACACACACACGGCAAGTAGATTTCAGCCCGACGCCCTGTTTACCAGCAGTGCGCGCATGCGCAATGCGGCTTTTGCGCATGCGCAGTGCAGGGCTGGCAAGCGGCTTTCGCCGCCGTTTGTCAAGCCCTGTGTATATATATGTGTATACACACAGGGTTTGACAAACAGCGGCGGAAGCCGCTCGCCAGCCCCGCGCTGCGCATGTGCAAAAGCCACATTGCGCATGCGCGCGCCACTGGTAAATGGGGTGCCGGGCTGAAATCTACTTGCCACGGGCGAGTAGATTCAATAGTCTGTCGAGTGTAGATATAAATATATATCTATATATACATATATATATACACACACACAGACACACACACACACACACACACACACACAGGGCTCGACAATTACTGTAATCTACTCACCGGCATAGCCATGCTGCCCAGTCAGCACATGCGCAGCGTGCTGAACCGCGCAGCTGGCGAGCAGGGCTGGCCGCCACTTGGCGCGCCCTGTGTGTGTATATATATGCTACACTATCTACATATCTAGTGATATATAGTTTTTTGCATGTTATTGTTGTTTTTGGTGTGTGTGTGTGTCCCCAAAACACTAACAACAACCCTTCCACTGAATACTCTTCTCCATTAGGAAGAGGATGAGTGAACTGATATAATAGATCAGGTGTGAGCAAAACACCCTCCACGGGCCAGATCCACCCCACCAAGCCACTGAATCCAGCCTATGGATGCAGCAGGGAGTGTCAGGCAGACTCCCCTACTTGCCCCGCCCCTGCACATTGTTTAGAAAAGTGGCTGCCGGGCCATTTGTGTTCCAAAAACTGTAAGCATGGGGGAGGAAGAAGTCACCCACAAACTACTTCCAAAGTGGCCCGCCTTCAAAAATTATTGTCCACCGCTGCAATAGATGGAAGGAATTCAGGTACTATGGTGATATGCACAGCATAAAAATCAATGTAGAACAGAATAGCTATCAATAAAAAATATACGGTACAGATCCTGTTCCATCCCTTGAAAGGTGTATGTTACATACCACGAGATTTCCAATCACCATGACCATCATGAAAACAATAAGGCACATAGCTTGGCCAGCAACCTCCATACAGTCCCACATAGTCTCTATCCATTCTCCACACAACACTCGGAATACAATCAAGAAAGAGTGGAAGAAGTCATTCATGTGCCAGCGGGGAAGTTCACACTCCTCGGAGATCTTGCAGACACATTCTTTGTAGCTTTTGCCAAACAGCTGCATACCAACCACAGCAAAAATGAAGACAATGATGGCGAGCACCAAGGTCAAATTTCCCAAAGCCCCCACTGAGTTACCAATAATCTTTATCAGCTTATTTAGTGTGGGCCAAGATTTTGCCAACTTGAAAATTCGCAACTGGAAAACAATAAAGAAGCATCATTAGTAGTAATTACAACAAAGCTGTAGAACTATTCTTTAGACAATAGACTGAGTAGTCCCTTAATACACAAAATCTTAATGGTTATCTTTGTGGTTTTCAGTAATTTAATACTGTACCACCTATAAATGATCTTCCAAGTTGATAATTAACTTCCAATTAAGTCTTGTGGAAGTCCACAAAATTCTATAGATTTGCAACTCACCTTTCATCACCTTGTCTGCTGCAGAAGCTAAAGTCATGCATCATTCCACTGCCCAACTTGACATAGCAAATGGAATACCCATTAATATAACTGGCAGGGCTAGTGAATATTGAGCATGATTGGCTATTAGCATCATATAGGATGTTGGTGGAGAGGAAACAGAATATAACACACTAACCGACTAAGGCCTGTTAAGTGATTTGGGGAAATTTTCCCTAAGATAAAAAATGTTGATTAGAGGAATAATCCTCATACAATGTAGAAAAGATCTTCACGGGGTAAGTCTGGAATTAAACGCAACATACAAAACAAACAATATTTGTAGATTTGAGGAAAAACATAAATGAGAGATCTTTGTAACATATACTTCCTAATCCAGCAAAATTTAATAAAAATATTTGATTAAATTCACTTTTATTCTCAACCACAAAAGATCATGTTCATGTTATGTCACACAGAAAAAGGAGCCTCAGTCAATAATGCTTCATTTACTCAACTGCTATTCTAAAAATGAAATATTATTCTCTCAAAATACACAGCTGATAAATCAGTTTTTTAAATATTTAATATTAACTTTTTATAAATTGTAATTATTGGACATAAATACAGTATTTGAAAAGAAGAGTTCTATTCCTTTGATATAACAAAATGACATGAAGATAAGTAAGAAATGTAAATAATTTCTCCCTAATTTCTTACTTATATTTTTGTCCAACATACACTAAATAGTCAAGAACATAGAATACTTATTTTCTAATCTGTGAGCTATAAAGGTAACAGCAGTGAATTGCACAGTTATGAAGTTCTTATATAGTCATGTTAAATGCAAATCACTCTGAAATTACAATTGCCTTCATTTGAATTACTGTTTAACTGTTTCTTAACCATAAAAAAATACATATACTACTTTGGAATAATAAGGTAAACAACTTTTGGTAGACTTGTACCTAGAAAGATGCCTCTTTTTCCACTTCAGAAAAATTACATGTGCAGTGAAAATGCTTCTAAATTATATAGAACAGACAAATACTGAATTGCAAACATAATGTATTAACTGTAACTGTAAATTATTGTTTACTAATATATTTACCAATCTGAATGATCGGAGAACTGATAGTCCATCCACATTTGAAAGAAAAAGCTCCACCAAACTAAGGGTAACAATAATCCCATCAAAAATATTCCAGCCTACTTGGAAATAATAGAAAGGATCCATGGCAATTAATTTGAGAATCATTTCTGCTGTGAAAATTCCAGTAAAAACCTAAACGGAAAATGTAAATTGTTGGTGTTATACAACTGGAGAACAAGTAAAATTAGAAATAAAGAGAAGTGATATATTTTTTATAGTAAGGTGTCAGTAATAAAAAAAAAAATCTCCCAGCAAATACAAGAATATTCTGGAACAAATTAATCCCTGGTGTAATTCCATTAAGATTAATGGAGTTACACACAGGCTGAAGTTAGCCTGCTACAAAAAACAGCACAGATGGAATATTCATTGTTTTCATTACAAAGGTATGCAGGAATTTTAGTAAATCCCTAATTAGTAAAAAGTGGTTGTCCTCATTCTTCATAAAGAAAATCTATACAAATCTATTCAAGAAAGTATTTTTTATTGTTTTAAATAACTAAAGTTGACTCATTCAAACTAGGAAGGTTAAAGACCTTAATAGAAATATTCTTTTGATTATATTCTGGCCCCAGTGAATTCATATTAGTCAGTCATTATATTGATATCTCTCTCTTTAGTAACTATCGACAAATATTAAAAAGTATAATTTTAAAATACTAACTGCAATAGTAAGAATTCGAGATGTATTACTGAGACATAAAATGTTTAATAGGTAATAACTTACATCAGAATCTATAAGAACAACTTAAACCTTCCTCCCCCCCCTTTTTTTGGGGTGGGGGTTGAGTTCACTCCTGGCATTGGATGACAGAGGAACACAAATGGAGAGCGCCTAAAATGAACTGGCAATTATGAGGAGAGGAGAAGTGAAGAAACAGCTGAAGTTGAATGGGCAGGCTCAAAGGCAGTAGAGCCAAACTTTCACCTTTCTTCTTTCAAGCACAGGCTGGAACATTATAAGAACTAGCCATAGGAGGGAGCATGACTCAAATATTGGAGGTAGGTAAGTTTGAAAGTATGTTTGAAAAATTATTCAGTCAAAGCACAAAATGAGAGTTGTGACCAAAATGTGGTTGATACAAATATGTTTGGTTACCCTCCAATTCACTCCAACAATTCTTAATTACTTATTGAAGATGGCATTGCACAGTACCTAATATAGGAATGTTCCACAAAGCCATATCTAACATAATTAGAGTTCTTTGAAATGGCTCTGCATATTCCTGCTAATGGGTACTATGCCTATTTTAGCAAAAGTGTTTTTGCAACTCCTCTTCTCTCCTCAGCATCACAATATACAGAAGGTGAAGCTACAGAAAGGACAGAGTGCTATCCCCAATTCAGTTCCTACCACTGCAAAGCCAGGAACACAATAACAAGGACTCTGACAGAGAGGGGAAGGAGGATGGGAAAAGTGACAATGCAAAGCCCTATTGAAGAACTACAAGTAAGTGACATGCATTCATCTTCAGCTGGCTCTGTATATTCCCCACTTACAGGAAATATTGATAAGCCATGCTGAAACTAACTTGGAAGGGGAACAGAATACACATAGAAGCACTTGCCAAACCTAGCATCTGCTCTAGAATACAAATCCAGAGCAGCATATGATGAAGGTGTATGCTGAAGTTACAGGCACCTGCCTCAGACAAGTGAAGAAAATAACAACAGCTCTAGTAGAATGTAACAGGTGAGAGCCCTTTAACCATTGAATAGATGAAGAACAGATTCTTATTAGAATGTGGCTCCGGGAGAAATGCTAAATTAACAAATTAATGTAAAAATCAAACACCACCTTCAATAAGAACTGACAATCAAAAAAAGTAGTAAAATGTGGATCTGCCATAAGTACACTCTGCTGGCTGAAGTCATTGCAATAAGGAAGGTCTTTTTCACAGATAAATGATGAAATCAAACACTCAGCTAATGGCTAGAATGGAGTTTTTGCCCTAGAGATTCAGGTTTTGATGTTATGACCTTTTAGTTTTTGTAATTTTTTTCACTAATGAAACTCTCCCCTTTAAAAGGACACTGTTCCTGAAATCATGGCTGATACTAATGCTCTGATGCTATGGATTATGCTGCCAAAGGAGGGAATATTTGGATACACTCTAATCCTCCTATAAGATGCTGGCCAACCTTCTTTTGTTATCAGGCAAGCCCTGAACAAAAGGCAACATTTCTTCCCAAAAACGGAATCGATAATATGCCACGACTGCCTTATAACTGACCATCTTGATACAAAGAGATGATGAGAATGGGAAGTGAATCAGCCTTTTCCCTCCTGTATCACTAGGAATTGAGTATGATTGTCTGGATCTTTCCCTATCGCTGGCAGCAGCAACCACCAGCAAACCGGACTGGATTGGAACACACAGATTTGGCCAGCTGTAACATTCCATCCAAGATGGTGAATAATACCCTATTCTTGGCAGTAGCACTGAGAACATCAGATACTGGGTGGAAAGTTTCTTCCATCAGTACTAGGGATGTTAAGTAGCTAAGTTAATTAGCTAATTGAGAAGTTGATGGAAACTCAGTCAATAAGGGGAGGGGGAGCTCGCTATCTGCTTTGCAGCTCTGCAATTTACAGGCAAGTAAGAGCAAGGTGCACAGTCTGCCCATCTCTTACTACATTTAAACAGCAGAGCCACAGTGTGGTTAGCTCCCACAGGCAGTGTGATCCGGGACTAAGAAGTCTGCAGGACTGCTGCAGCTCTGCCTCCCCTGCCTGCCCCTCACCACAGAGCCGGTGCTGGCAGGAATCAGCTTTTAAGCTGCTTCTCTCCCCTTGCTGATTCTGATACAGATGCAGCTGGGGGGAGTAGGGATGGGGAGAAGTGAATAGTTGAGTAGTGACTCGACTCTCCAATAAGCCTAAGCTTATCGGGCAGTCAACTACTTGAGTTGTAGCTTAGGGTATGTCTACACTACAGTGTTATTTCAAAATATCTTATTTCGAAATTGCTTATTTCAACACAGCGCATCTACACACAAAATGCATTTTGAAATAGCATTTTGCTATTTCGAAATAGCGTGTCCACACTGAGCAGACTCTGAATCGCATTTAAGGCTGGCCGGAACCAGTTCCAACAGGGCACCAGGTCAGGACTTACTGTGTGGGACTGCTGCCTGAGGCTATCTGAGGTCTGTGCTTAAAGGAACCCTCCCTTCCCTCCCCGAACAGCCAGTTCTCAGGTTTCCCTGCTTGCTTGTCTATTCGATGAGGGACAGCAAAACATTTTGTCTCTGTGTGCTCTCATTGCCCTCACTCGGGACACCACAGCACTCTGCAACATGGAGCCAGAGATGCCCCTGGGCACTCTGGTGCTGCGAGCCTGGATGCACTTTCTGCAGGCTGCCATCTGGGAGGTCCATCGAGGTGCTGTCAGTATCTAGGAGGCCCTGCGTGAGAGCTTCCACCCTGAGGAGCACTAAGAGCCTCCCTGGTCTGCCCCACTGGGAGCTTGTGCCTCATTCCTCCCTCACATCCTACCACGTCTACACAGCACTTATTTTGAAATAGCTATTTCAAATTTGGCATTATTCCTTGTAGAATGAGGTTTACCAAATTTGAAATAAGCGCTCCGCTATTTCAAATTTATTTCGAAATAGTGGTTTGGCTGTGTAGACGCTAGGAAAGTTATTTTGAAATAAGGGCTGTTATTTTGAAACAACTTTGCTGTGTAGACATACCCTTACATCCCTAATCAGTACCACAAAGAGATCCATGTGATCTATCTTATGTGAGCTACCAAATTTTGAAGCTGCACAATAGGGACCATCCCCACAAGTTCATTCAGTGATAGGCCAGGCCCAAAGTCTGTTTCTAAATGCTCCTGTCCAAAGATAGGAACGCTCTTTATCTCTCTCCTCAGACAGAGCCTCAGGAATCACTATCTGTAGTACAAACTGATCCAGACACATCAAATAAAAGGATCTTTGAGTTCTCCTGTAGATAAAGTGTCACCTTTTCAACTAAGTGGGGTACAAATGAAGAGTTCATGAATTAGCTCTTAATAAGGTCATAGACTCGAAATTCTGGTCTCTCCGACAACTGGAAGTTTGTCACATGCCAATAGGGGGCACATCTAACAATGGTTCTAACTTCGCTACAGGACTCTGCATTATTCCCTTCTCTCCCTCTGCTATGGTTTTCATACCCTTGTCAAAGAGAATCTGCTCTCCTGCACCCAAGGTGCATGTACACAAGAATGGATTCTGTGAAAAGTCCCTCAGAGAAAAAGATACTCTTAAAAACAAAAAGTCAAAGAAATCTAATCACTGGAACTCAAGAAAGGAGACCAGCTACAGGTTAAATACTACAATTCTGAAGGAAGTCTAATCTGTTAATAATTTCAAGAGGAATACAGAACCAAGCAACAAATCACTCACAATTATTGGTTCTAATTTGAAGAAATGCTGAATCTACAGCTCCACTTAAATTATGTTGTGGGTGATCAGCATTTCAGAGTATCAAGCCCTATCTTTTAAAATATAGTGGAAGTAATTGTAACAGGCTCAGCCAAAAGGAAATCACAGACTATCTAATACGTATAAGTACAATGCAAGATATTAACCACTGTTTTAGCAATAAAGGATGAAAAAACCTTTTAAAAGAGTAACGGGCAGAAGAAAACTAGAATATTTATGTGCTACAGGTTTTTTTTTTAAAGCATTAAGAAGCATACAATTCACAAATTAAACCTGTAATGGCTGAGTTTTAGCTGAGTGGGTGTAAACATGGAACCCTAACAGTATTATAAAATGCCTATTTTTGACTGTCTCAATTACATCACACTCAGCTGTTACTTTTAGTAGGTCTGTTCAATGAATAAATGATCTCTGGGATGTCTATTTTCTGAATTCCGGACAGACACAATCATAGACAATTTGTGACAACTGTTATCCTTCATTATTTTTCTTTTCCTCAGATGAAATCCTTAACCTCTATTTTAGGCTCAATCTGACTACCTCTGGAAAAGTTGTTACTTTAAATGCAGGACAGATGGCTGTACCCTGTCTACATTGGATCAGGGGCATTACGTTCATGCTCAGCAGTTCCAGACCTAGAGCCCCAAAAATTCACAATTTACAAATACAGATGTTATTCAAGATTCAAATATTCCAAATTAGAGTATTTGTGTGTGCTCCAAATGGCAATTTGTTTAAGCTATTTTGCTGCCCCAAATTGCTTATCACATTGAGAAAAGATAGAACACAAAAATCAAGAATATATTTTTCCTCTGGTTCCAGCAACAGTCTCTTCTTTTGTGAGGCCTCAAGCTTGCTCAGGGTTCTCTCAAACCTTCCTGCCTGGAGTTTTGCAATATTTTCCCTGCTTTTTTAGGATTCCCTATCTAAAAGAAATCCTGCTTATCTTCTATAATAGAATCACCCAATCCCTCTACTTTTGCCAGTTTAGTAACTCAAAAATCACTAATTAATTTTCAAGAACAAGAACCACTGAAAGTGAAGTTTTTATAAATCTTACTAAACAGCTAACACTTGTAACCTATGCAAACATATGGAAATCATATAGTTTGTCCCAAAAAATGCCTTTTTAGAGCTACTTTTCAGAATGTAACAATCACTTAAAATGTCTTTTGTAGGATAAAATAAATCAGAAATGACTTCTACTTTTAATTAAAGTTATATTCACATATCACAATTCATTTTGACAGACTTACCAAGTTTCCTACAGAAAGTACATGATGGAAGCCTTCAGTCATTGGATAATATTCCATGGCCATAAAGAGTGTGTTTAAAACAATGCAGATGGTAATAGCGAGATCAACAAATGGATCCATCACAATCAAACTAACAATATGTTTTACTTTTAACCAAGGGGCGCAACAGTCCCAGATCAAGAAAGTGTTGGCAAATTTATACCAGCATGGTGGGCATTTTTGCCTGGATTCTTCAAGTTCTACAGGAAAAGAAACATGTAAAAACAAAGTTAAGAGGAATAGCTGCCGATTATACTTTTTATATCTCAATTTAAGGTTTAAAAGTGGGGAAAATGTCAATGAAAACTATGGGTTGAAATTTACAAACTAAATTCACATTTTTAAGCCTTGCATATGTTGAGGCTTACCTTTTAGGGCTTGGCATGAGATGTGTGAATGAGGAATTGTGTCATTCTAATCAGTAAATGAAAATATTAGAATCAGGAAAATAATAGTACAAGTAGCAATATTGTATGTTGAGGATGCTGCAATGCTCAAAACAAGAATACAGTGATAAGTTCAAGAGGTAGGTTGGAGAAACCTTGCTAGGTTTTGAGTATGGTATTAATGTTGGAAAAGGAAAAAACAAGGAATCTGGAGAAAACCATCTTAAATTAATCTTCATTGAAGAAACTTCTGTTTTCTTTTGAGCTTCCCATTTTTGTTTTCCTTATTTTACTTCAATTTCAAATGTTCTTTCATTCTTAGACTAAAATATTTCAAAACCAACCTCCAATACTGCAATCCATTCAGAAACCTTAAATTACCTACTTGGGGGCGGGGGGAAGGAAAATCAAAATAGGAAGTAGGGCTGGATTAACTTCACTGAATTTTGTAAGCCTTTACATTATTTTGGGGACTTGCAAAGCTAGTTTAATTTAACTAACATCTTAGTCCTATTGCTTTAATCCATTTTTTAAAAATTTTCAAGAATATATTTAATTAGTAGAAACAAAACTTTTCTAATTAACAGGAATGTTGTGCTAAATATTAGGAGCAGACACTATACCACGCCAATAACTAGGCTAAAAGAAGTAGGTGATCAGTATAAAGAAGATATGCTTTAATCTATTTCCAATATTTTTCTTCACCTCTGTATCATTTTCCCTGTATCCACTTTTCACTACCTTCATTTCTTTTCAAATTGGATATTTCTTCTCTGCCCACCCCCTTTTTACAGTCTTCCCAATGATAACCATAAACATAGCACCTTTCAGATGAGTCTGAAATTAAGCAAAGTAAATTCAGCCATTTGTGGTTTTATTTATGGGTTTTCTTTTTAAAACAAACCTTCCATTGTGTTTGTGATTATGCTGGCTATACTCATTGCTCTTTGCCTTAGAGTTGGATCTTCCAGCAAATCCATTGATATTTTATAAGAACTTGACCTCCTCTTCTTTATTTCTGTTCCTGTAGGGGAGCTCTGCAAATTATAGATGAATTTAATTAACTTTAGAAATGATATAAACAGATCTCCAAGACATTTTTATAACAAATTTGAGCTCCAAGGAATTCATGCTACATGCACCTTCATATCTATGCAATGTATTAGGGCAGACTTTTATTTGTAATATGAATCTATCATATTAAAAAATATTTTTCAATTATTCTAAAGTATATTTCTGGACACTACTAATACTGTGAACTTATATAGCACTTCACATTTTTAAAGTGCTACACAATCATTAATTAATTCTGAAATCATAGAATACTAGGACTGGAAGGGACCTCTAGAGGTCATCGAGTCCAGTCCCCTGTCCTCATGGCACTGTGGATCAGCATTGTGAATCCCAGCTGGCAGTTGGGAAAATTGTAACAGAAAGAAGTTAAGCAATGTGATTAAGGTAACATAGCAAGTCAATGGCAAAGCTAGAAACAGAAGACCTGTAGGGTTCTGGCTCCTAGTTCCAGGCTTAGTGCACTAGGTTAAACTGTAACACTTTACTCTACATTTCCCAAGTGGCTCAAAATGCAAGAAACTAAAACCTCATGTAAGCTAACTTTAAGACAATAATTATTTTCCTTGCAACGAAAATTTGTAAAAAAGTTTTTCTGTCTGGGTATGTCTACACTTGCACCCTCTTTCGAGAGAGGGATGCAAATGAAGACATTTGAAATTGCAAATGAAGCCGGGATTTAAATATCACGTTATGACGCTATTTCAAAATAACAGATGCTGTTAAGACGTGGATATTTCGAGAGAAAACCCTTCTCTCTAAATAACTGGTATACCTCAAAATAACTGTGCCTTAACAGTGTCTGTTATTTCAAAATAGCACTATTTCGAAATAGCACCATAATACAAATATGCAAATGAAGCATGGGATATTTAAACATACCCTCAGTGTTATTGCACTCATGACTCGGGCTCTGTCAGCGGTTGCGGAAGTCATAGATTCCATGATTTTCTGTGACCTCCATGACTTGTACAGTAGTCAGTGTGATTGAACCCAGCGCCACCTGAGCAACAGGCCCTAGGAGCTAGTTGTCAGGCAGCCCCAGAGGTAGCCACGCTGGCTGCTGCTGAAGTGGCTCCACAGCTAGTTGCACCAGGTAGTCCCAGGTTCAGCTGCACAGGTCACTACTCAGGCAACTGGCCCTAGGGACTGCCAGGCCAGCAGCCAGTGGAGCTGGCCGTGGAGACTGCTTGAGAAGTGGTCCTGGGGGCAGTAGGAACAGTGATGGGTGGCTGGGTGTTCCAGACAGTGGCCTGAGCAGCTGCTGCTTAGTGATCCTTGGCATCTGGTGTTACTGGGCTCAGTGGCCCCCAGCAGCTGGTGCCATTGGGCTTTGGACTCCCTCAGAGCAGCACCCACCAAGCACTGACCCTCCCCTGCAGCTAAGATTTTATCAGGGGTAAACTGTATAGTACAAGTCATGGACAGGTCATGGGGCCTGTGAATTTTTATTTATTGCCTGTGACCTGTCCATGACTTTTCCTAAAAACACATAACTAAATAGTAGTCTTACTCATGACTGATTCTTCTTATGAGATACTCATGGTGAAGGATATCTATCTACTTTTTATTAGCTCAGATTCAATTACCAATAAAAGTCTGACTTAACTGAGCCCAGGCATGCCAATTTATTTTTTAAGTAAGGAAGGGTACAGAGGACAAATATTGACATTAACAGACTGAAGGTGTAGCTGTACTTGCAGTCACACCTTAACTATACATATAATGAGATATTCTGTGTGTGTGTATGTGTGTGTGTGTGTGTGTGCAATATGTTTACAATTTTCTTCAGTAAATAAAGGCTGGCAGAGTACAGGCAGTCCCCGGGTTATGTACAAGATAGGGACTGTAGGCTTGTTCTTAAGTTGAATTTGTATGTAGACTGTAGGCTTGTTCTTAAGTTGAATTTGTATGTAAGTCGGAACTGGTACATATTGTAGGGGAAACTCTAGCCAAACATTTCTCCAGAGCTCAGTTGTATTCTCCCACACCTCACTTCCCTCAGTTCTTTATTCTCAAGCTGAGGTGTCTGCTGAGAAAAGCCGCTCCGCGTTTCCCTGGTCTGCTGGAGGGCGGGGGGCGTTAGCTTCGCGTCTCCCTGGTCTGCTGGGGGGAAGCCGCTAGTGCGGGGTTGCCTCACCCCGTTTGTAAGTAGGGATCCAATGTAAGTCGGATCCATGTAACCTGGGGACTGCCTGTAGACGCACACTATGTTATTTCAGAATAATGTCAGTGCTGTGTAGACATAGCCTATGTGTCTTAGCCCACAGACATGGTAAAGAAAAGGTAAGTCAGAGGCTTGCAAGATGTTTGTCAGGAAACAGAGGCAGATGGAGTTTAAGAGTGAAGAAAATAACTGGACAGAATAGGAAGAAGGGAAGCAAGGGACACACTAAATGTCCAGGAAGTTATATGTCTAAATTTTGGGTCCTGAAACAGAACTAAAAATAGCACATTCTTCATGCTACTTTGTATTCAATTCTGCGTACATCGTTACTGCATACATAAACACTAAATGTTCACATTTTGCACTTTTAGTACATTTGTTATTTCAGCCTATTGGTTCAAAGTGTGTTTGCAAGTACATATAGTAAGTTCCAGATGAATAAATAAAATCATTTTAGACCTATTTTATTATAATGAAAGTTATTTCAAGATGCATGAACGTTCACAGTTTGGCAGCCAGGGATCATTCCCAAAGGATTCCATTCTGTAGAAACACAGGCTGGTGCAATAGCAAAACACCATCATGCCTGAACTGTTTAAAACTTCCTTACATTGTCATCAGTAGTTGCTTTATCTATGATCACCTCTGGCAGAAGCTGTCCAGTAGGCGACAAGAGTGATGTATGTCCACCAACCAAGGAAACCACTCCATTGCAATCCACAGTACTGTGCATCTTCCCATTCATTGGAAGTCTCCTAGATGACCTGCTGCCCTGACTAATGTTACTATTGTGCCGTTCATGTCTGCGTGGCACAAAAAGAGAACCCCTTCTGCTATCATTATCTTCTAAAGTGCTATGTTCGTCATCAGCAAAGTCATTTTCTGATCCTACATCCTTTATACGACCCCTGAAGCTGAAAAGACTCGTTCTACTGTTGCGCCTTGGGGAAAACAGGGCATCACGAATGCTCAACAAAGACTGTAGGAAAACAAAATTAAACATATTATTTCAAAACTTTAAATATATAAAAACACATGTTAAGATAAAACCAGTTAATATGACCTCAAAAGTCTTCTCAGACAAGTTTTTTTTAAAAAAACAAAGCCCAACATTTAATGGGAGTTTGAAATAAAACAGAGAAAGAGTGCAAACCAGGGATGTAAAAGGTTAACTGGTTATCCAGTAAGCATTAGCCTTACCAGCATATTTACCCAGTAACTGGTTAGCTAGAAGCCAGGCACAGCCAGGACAGCTCCCCACCCATGGCCCGGAGGACCTGGCCAGAGCATCTCTCTACCTACAGCAGGGTGTGGGGCCTGGCTGGGTTGGAGCAGCCCTGCCCAGAAAGGGCTGGGCTGGAGGAGGACAGGACCTTGGCTGTATGGGCCCCTGTGTGGAGATGGGGTTCACCTATTGAGGAAGGGGAAGAATAGTATCTCTGGATGCAAACTGGTTAACCTAGTAAAGAGGGATTTAAACTATGTTTATCAGGGGATGGATACAAAAGCCCACAGGCAAATTCAAGACATGGAGACCTGAAAGGGTTAGAATCTGGTGGGTGGGAGAGCATGGATCATTATAGCAGGGACATGTGAGAGAGAACATAGTGGGAAAATTACATCAGTATCTTAAGCTTCAGAGGGCTAGTCGAGTTAGTCTGTAAAATGAAAAACTTAAAAAACATCAAATAGTCTAGTAGCACCTTAAAGACTAACAAAACATGTAGATGGTATCATGAGCTTTTGTGGGCACTACACACTTCTTCAGGTGACAGAAGTATTAGAAGTCCAGATCCAAGAATAAATAAAGGAATGGGAGAGGAGGGAAGGAGGGAAAAAAAAGAAAAAAAAAAGAGAGACTGTCTTTATACTAATGCAAGCAGTATGGGGAACAAACAGGAAGAACTAGAAATACAAATGAATAAACACAACTATGACATAGGTGGTGTCCCAAAGACTTCGTGGGATAGTATACATGACTGGGTTAAAGGTACTGAAAGGTTGCTCAGGAAGGGCAGGTAAGGGAAAAAAAGAGAAAAGGTATTGCTTTGTCAAAGGTGTATACACTTAGACTGAGGTTGAGAAAGAAATAGGAGACAGATGTCATGGTAGGGATCTAATATAGACAACCTAACCAGAAAGAAGAAGTTAATTATGCTTTTTATAACAACTGACAAAATCATCCAAAGCACAGGACTTGGTGATAGGGAACTTTAACCTTTTAGATATCTGTTAGGAAATAATTAATCAGGGCACAGATTATCCATAAGTTGGAGAAAACAACTAGGGAAGAGGCTGTTCTAAATTTGATTTTTGACACACAGAGAAGAACTAGTTGAGAATTTGAAAGTAAAAGGAATCATGAAATGTCAGAGCTCATAATTCTAAGACATGGTAGGAAGAAAAACAGTATAATAAAGATGATGTATTTCAAGAAGGCAGACTTTAGTAAACTCAGGCGATTGGTAAGTAAATGTATCTTGTAGTAAAGGTTTTT
Source organism: Pelodiscus sinensis (assembly GCF_049634645.1). Lineage (NCBI taxonomy): Eukaryota > Metazoa > Chordata > Testudines > Trionychidae > Pelodiscus > Pelodiscus sinensis. Next base: position 37,690,394 of record NC_134717.1, read on the forward strand.
GATACTGTCTTGCAATACCTTCTCATAAACAAACTAGGGAAATACAGGCTAAATGGAGCTACTCTAAGGTGGATGCATAACTGCTTGAAAAATCAATTTCCAGACAGTAGTCTCACAGTGATTGGCCCTGACTCTGTTCAATAATCATTCATATCTTCATGAATGATTTAGATAATGGCATAGAGAGTACACTTTTAAAGTTTGTGGGTGATATCAAGCTGGAGGAGTTGCAGGTACAAAAGAACAGGATTACAGTTCATCATGATCTGGACAAACTGGACAAATGGTCTGAAGTAAATAGGATGAAATTCAAAAAAGGACAAATGCAAAGTAATCTAGTTAGGAAGGATCAATTGCATACATATCAAATGGGAAAGGACTGCTTAGAAGGTCTACTGTGAAAAGAAATCAGAGGGCCATAAAGGATCACAAGATAAATATTAGTCAACAGAATGACACTGTTCTCAGAAACCTGAACATCTGAAATATATTATCAGAAGAGTTGTAAGTAAGACAAGTGAAGTAATTTTTCCACTTTATTCCATGGTGATAAGGATAGAGTATTGTGCCAGTTCTGAGTATCACATTTAATGAAAAATGTGGATAAATTGAAGGAAGTCCAGAGAATAGCAACCGACATGATAAGAGATCTAGAAAACATGACTTACGAGGAAAACATGACCAATTAGATTTGTTTAGTCTGGAGAAATGAAAACCAAGTGTGGGACATAATAATTGTTTTAAAGTACATAACAGGTTATTACCTGAAACAGCTGTTCATTCTGTGAAAGTGAAATTATGCATAAAATCCTACCTATGTTAAAGTGGTAACTAAAAGTTGAACAAAAGAGAAAACAAATAACCTTCCTAGGTATTCTGAGGTGAATTACCTCAATATAAAAAATGAAAACATTTCCATCATTCCATTAACTTTGTGTATATGGAATAAGGCCCCATTAAAATAAAAACAAGAAAAGGATTGACAATGGTTATCACTGAGTCCTTGCATTAGATACTACTACATTATCCTAGATACTACTACATTATCCTAGACTAGATACTACTACATTAGATACTACTACATTATCCTAGACTAGAAGGACTCTAGAATGCCAAGAATGAACAATTCCTGGACTACCTTTTAAAGCACACAAAAGCACAGGTTAGAAAGTTCTAGATGTGGGGAAACATAGGTTTCAGTGGCCCATATTTCTGTTATCATCGCATCAAGATACTGAACAGCTATTTTTTAAATATTTATTTTGGGGAATGTTTGCAGGATTTCTTAAAGTAAAACAAAAACTCTCTCCCTTAATTATCCCTCCCTTTTGCAATCATGCAGTGAAGTCACAATGTTGCACCTTAGATATTATTACAATTTTCATGCCGAACAGATCACTGTACTAAAAAATTATAATTGCATTAGTTATAACAGTACCTGGTCAGGAGAAGTGAAACGCTTTTCATATGAAGAGAAACGGAAACCTTTCTTTCGGATACTGCCTTCTGAATCAGATTTGGGAAGCTTTTCATCATCCAACTTGTCCTCTCCTCCAGAAAGCTCTCTCTGTCTCCTTTTCTTCCTTCTGTTTCTCCTTTCTTTAGCACTCTTTGAGCTCAACTTCGATGCTTCTGAGGAACTCTCTGAGAGCCTACAAATCCTATCTTCAGCACCAAAATCTCCTAACTCAGCTGCTGCTTCTGCTATTGCCTGATATAGCAAAAGGATAACTACTTATTAAAACACTAAAATATCAAATACGTAATTAACTACAAAATCCTTTACTACTTACTATAAAAAAGCACTATTGTTTTAAAACAGTCCAACCTTGTTTCCACCAATGTATTCCAAGTGGCTTTTATTTATATGGCCAAATCCTACTAATTTCTGCAAAAAATGTCACTTGAAATCATGCTAAGTGAGGAAAACAGGATAAAACCATAATATATTATGATAGTGCTGGTCACAACTCTATAGCTAAGGTTGAGTTCCATTTTTCACTTAAAGCAAGGACTTATTCTCTTTGCTCTGTATGATAAATACAACATCTCGTCTCTCACCTCAAGACTTGCATACTTGATTTAAAGAGTATTTTCTGAGAATTGATTAATATTGTACAATTAGATACAAAGCTGCAAATGTAATTTATTTATAAGCTGATTTCTTCAAGAATAGTCTATGCATAAGGTTTCAATTAATTTTAACTATGTGAGCTTGAATTTCTGCATTTTTTTCATTGTTAACTTCATCAGAATAAAGAAAATACCAACACAGATACTAAATTTCTTAAAGGACATCTAAGTTTGAATTAATATTAATCAATTCCCAGAAAATACTCTTTAAATCAAGTATGCAAGTCTTGATTTGAGGGAGGAGATGTTGTATTTATCATACAGAGCAAAGAGAATAATTCAGCTACATATGCAGCTCTATCTAATTTTATCTACCATTGTATGTGATTTTTATTATTATAAATAACACTCTGGTAATTTTTAAGAGCCCACTTTGTGATATCAGAGGAAACTCTACCTATCACCATCATTCCTCTACAGCTAATTTTGATTAATCAATTCTATCTGTTACAAAGAGTCAAGAAGTGAAAGACAACATATATGCCAGGAATTCTCACTGGTTGATTAAATAGCCCCATTGTCACCATTCTCTAACATTTCTGTAGCTGCATACTATCTTAAGTGCCAAGTCATTGCTTTCTTAGCTCCACTGTCCATTCAGACAGTACTGCTGGAGGAATTGATGCAGGTTCATCTAAAGAACTCTTAAAGCAGAGACCTTTGGACACAGGGAATGGGTTCACCTTGTCCTTCCTCTCTTTTCACACTGCTTTCACTAAACTAAACTAAACGTAGCCTACTAAACCTGCACCAGCCTGGCCCCTTCTCCCTCCTCCCCCTGCGAGCTAGGGTCCCTTTCGCTCTCTCCCCAACCCAGTCCTAACCCCGGTGGCTGGGGAAGTGCAGGGGAGCCTGCCCACTCCGCATGGGGCTCTGTGAGGCTCAGGTAGTGCCATGTGCACATGGCACTCCAGGGCACTGCAGCCTGCTGAGGTAGGGAAAGCAGCAGCTTGGGAGGGTAGGGGGCGCTGTCCCGGCCTCTTCCCCATGTGGTCCCGTCTGCACTGCTCACTGCCCCAGCCCTGCCCACAGAGCCCAGGGCCATCCATCCGTCTGCAGGGAGTGGAAGGGAAGGAGCAGACAGGTTGGTGTGGCAGCTCCCCGGGGAAGCTCCCCCGGGAGTCTCTGCAGGGGCAGCTGGATTCCAGGCAGTCAGGCCCCCCAAGAACCCGCTGCTGGCACAAACCCAGCTGGGAGCCCTGCTCCTAGCGCCTGTCTCTGGTCTGCTGTCCCAGGCAATGCACACACCCTTTCCCCCCCGGGCGACAACAGCTGCAATGTGCGATGCTCCAGTGACTGTGCCATGTTTCTTGACGTTGAAAGGGGGTGGAGGAAGAGGAGCAGGGATTTGGTTTAAAATAGTAATTCCAGTCGTATGGGGAAGCGGAGAGGTCTGGCTTGAGCTGGGAGGAGGGGGGAGAAGGGAGAGGGAGGAAGCAGGAGGGACGCAGAGCGATGTGATAACATCACTCTGTCATTCTGCAGGAAAAGCTTTTTATAATATACTAATACAGAGAGTTTGAAATTAATGAACTCATAGAATGGTATAATAACTTTTTAAGTTTCTTTCTTAGTGTGCTCATTTATGGCAATTTAAAGTGAAAAATATTATAGTGAAGTTTTAATTATTCCAAAATGAAGCATCATAAATTCAAAAAAATCAAAACTAAGGTTACCATACAAAGAAATCTAAAAACAGTAAGATAGTGAACGTACTGTTAAGGAACACCACTTATTTTTGCTCATTTTTAATCTCCATTAAAACTTAAATGTTAGAAATTCCTTGAATAACAAGACCCATTTCTAGGTGTATCTCAAGTACTATCACAATGCATCTGATACAGGCTAAAAAGAAAACAGAAGCTTTGTTGTTTTCCTAGCTTCCATTACATTATATACTATGTTTTACTAATTTATATGTACAAAGTCATTTTTTTTGGTAAAAGAACAATAATGTGTGAATACAGATACCTGAGCTTCTTCTTGTTGTTTTTTCAGCTGTTCAAGCATCTGCTGAAATTCTGCCTCTTTCTGCTCTGCCTCTTCTAGGGTTGCTTGATTCTGTTCATCATAGGCCATAGCAACAACAGCTAGGATCAAATTAATCAGATAGAAAGAGCCAAGGAAAATCACCAGAACAAAAAATATCATGTATGTTTTTCCAGCAGCACGTAGTGTCTGGGGAGGAAATGATACCACTGATTAATTTGAGAATTATACAGATTTTGAGGATTAGGAAAGTGATTATGTATTTATGTTAAAGTCTGTTATTCATATTGAATATGACGATATTTACTTTATAATCCAAAATTAAAATAAATGCAAAATGTGTGCATATGTATGACAGAAAGAGAGAAAGGTGGTTATATTTTAGGAATCATGTTTTACTTATGGGATGGATATGAAATTTCAATAATCATCTCAAAGAGGAGTACAGAGTAAATAATTAAAAATACATCTGTGTGTGTGTAACTTTTAGTTGTGTCTCCCCTTTTGAAAATTCTATTGGTCTACAATGTTCCCTAAGAACATTTTATGATTGGGCTTCTTAATTTTAATACACCATTATGTGATAAGAAATGTAAAAACCTTTCCGTCTGTAATAATTGATTTCAGATAATTAACATATCAAAGCATAGTTTTCACTACATTCTTACCAGTTGATAAAGGTTTTCCCAGTAATCTTGAGTCATCAGTCGAAACAGTGACAAGAATGCCCAGCTGAACGTGTCAAAGCTCGTGTAGCCATAGTCGGGGTTTCTACCCGCTTTTATACATGTATATCCTTCGGGACATTGACTTAAAAAATAATTAATTTAAATTAGTTTATTTTTTAAACAATCATAAAGAGTAAAAATTATCTTTCAACTGAATAACTGTAATGAATAGGAGACTCATTATGGATTACTAAATTTTACAAGTTAACAAAGAACTAAATGGGAAAGAGATTAAAGACATTGCATCATAAATTGTACTATGTACTGCTCCACACAAACAAACTTTTCCTCTGCAGCAATGATAAAAGTCACCTGCCTCTATCTGCAATCACAGAAGCTTCACCCAGCTACTGCACACTTCTCCCAAAAACTCCATGATCTCTACAAGGACACTAAAAATACAACTTTATGCCTTTACCCAGGAATTAAGTAAAAGATGCTACTGCTTCTCTAAAGAGGACTACAAGGGACTCAGTGGAGGAGAGTATGTTTTGTAAATGTAATGAAATCACAGTTCTATTAGATCATATTATAAATATTTAATGCTGAATTTTGACTGGAAGGGGAGATCGACAATTAGATTTATTTGCAATTTGTTGATCAGTCAAACTGGAATTGGTGAAGTTCTTGTATTTCAGAACTGGAGAACAATCTGTCCCACCTCTGAATTCTCTCTCTAGAACCCTACCTGTCTTCCTAGAGGGTGGTTCCTCAGATAATAGCCACTTGAGGCAGTCCAACTGTTTGCTATTAGCTTGTAGGGGAAACTTTCTAGATTGTTGGCTTCAAAACCTGAAAGATCCTATGTAAAATTTTAAATGTGCCATTCAATTCAAATCTTTTGCTGCAGAGGCTTGGCACAAAATTTAAAGATTTTCCTAGAGCTTTCAAATTGTTTAACCAGGCAGCAATAACTAGAAAAAAATCTCAAGAAGAAAGGGTCAGACTGGAAGACATGGAGGGTCCTAGAAAGAAAATCAATAAACAACAGAATTTTTATTTTTCTGTCCCTTCCATATCAGTCTTCCTACTGGAATATGGACATCAGTATATCCATAAAGAGGGGATATAATTTAATTTAACCATATAGAAAATTGAAAACTAATTTAAGATTACTGGGTACCATCTTTCTCAACATCTTTCTACCAAACACTGCATCTGCAGAGAAGAGGATATAGACTCTACAGTATAAGAAACTACAGTATAAGAGTACTAAACATATGGGCTGTGGTCCAAATCCAGCATGACAATCAAAAAATCAGAGATAATTTAAACTATAAATATGTTTCTACTCATCACTACCACAGAAATAGCCTTTGAACAGAAACAGAACATAAGCTGACATAATGAAATAAGTTGGAATCTGCAAGAGTCAGAAACAATGAGACCAAGGGGGTTAACTCGATGTTCCCCTATTGACTGAATTAGAGCATCAGCTGTAAAGCTCAATGATGACCTTTCCTTCTCAACATTAACTCTTTCCTTTTTCATGTTCCAACTGAATCTCGATGAAAATGGGACGGCTGATCCAGATGACATTCCCTGGAACCTAATGCATTGTCCTGAACCAGTAGATCCTTTTCCTTTAACATGCAGAAGCATGAGGAACAGAATAAGAGCTTCTGTTCAGACCATAAGCAGACGTACCTTTCCTGAGTTTTTCTGCCTTCTTAGCAGTTCATACACACCCTTTTTTTTTAAATAAAGAATCATTCACTAGAATAGGAAGAGTGGCAATGATGGATCACAGCACTAGACAAATTATACTCCATGGGGAAATCCTGGCTTTTTCTCAAGTCAATATGGAGCTTTGCCACTGACTTCAACAAAGCCAGGATTTCAACTCATGCCTCTTTCTTGGATCACAGCCTTTAAGTAATATAGGAGCCCTGAAGTATCTCCCTTAAATGGACTCTAGAATCCTTGCCCACAACTAGTTTCTCTGAACATAGTATCAGATAGCTTCTACTGACTAGTAACGATGAATGTGTAAACAGAGGATAAAGGATAAATTTGTCCCTGGGACAGTGACTCTATAGAGTATCCTCCTCTGATAACTGAGACTGCTCAAATGCCTCAGTATAGGCAGTGCCAGAAGAGATCTTCATCTCTGTTTAAGCAGTTGCCTGGTATATGTGAGGATTTGTTTTCTTGTGATGTCTGTCTGCCATTTCTGAGGGGGAGCAGAGGTACTGTCCTTCAAACCCTTCTTGGGATGCCAAAGGAAAATATATTTTTGTTTTAACAGTTTGGAGGAGAAAAACCTTGAAGGCAGTAAATAGTTAGTTATAAATCTTTAAGGGTATGTCTACGCTAGCTTGTTAATTCGAGCTAGGAAGGCAAATGAGGTGACTGGAGTTGCAAATGAAGCCTGGGACTTAAATATCCTGGGCTTTATTTGCATGTTCCCGTCCGGTCAGCATTTTGAAATTTCACTAGCACAGCAGTGAAATTAGTTCGAATTAACTGTTACTCACGTGGAATGAGGAGTAACAGTTAATTCAAACTAAGGACTTAGTTCGAATTAACGTTTCACTGCCGCATGTAGTCATGCGGCAGTGAGTTTGGGCTAGTGAAATTTCGAAATGGCGACTGGACGGGAACATGCCTATAAAGCCCAGGATATTTAAATCCTGGGCTTCATTTGCAACTCCGGTCGCCTCATTTGCTTACCTGGCTCGAATTAACGAGCTAGTGTAGACATACTCTAAGAAATCCTGTGAAAACTCTGCTATAGAAGGAAGCTCAGAGCCTGACGTGTACAGATTTGAGGCTGGGATTTCTGCAAAGCTCTTTCTAAGCCACGGCTCATAATAATAATCTGAACTCCCATTAGCTGCTGTGGAGATGGGGAATGCCCACTATGAAGACTGTCTAACAAGGAAGAAATGAAGACAAATATTTTAAGTCATTCATAATACAACTGGTGTCAGCTGAAATTGATGTTTTGAGTCCAATACAGTCCACTATTTTGAGTCCAATATTTTTATTCTTAATTTTTTTACCTATTTAGTTCAGATGTTTTGTAATGAGAAATAAAATAGGTTGATTGACCATGGTACTAACTAGCTAAATGTATTACTGTATTTAGATTGTGCTATCAAAATGTTACATCTTTTTTATACAGAACCACAGTATAACTTACAACATTTCTTACCCTGCGTCGGAGCTATTACCACAAAGCAGGGCATCCTTTTTTCCTGTTATAGTATAAAAATGGCCTATAAAGAAACAAAGAATTTTAAAATGTTATAATATTTAACGAAAGGAATGTTGCATCTAGTTACATTGCTAAGTGCAGCTATGATAAACATCAGTAGCTGAAAAACTATTTGCTAATAAAAAAAATTGACATTAAATCTAGCTATTTACACATAAGAGAATAGGCTTACTTTCAAGATAAGATTTTAAACTAGTACACTTTAATCAACAAGAAAAGAAGATAAATGTTTCTACAACTGTAAATCTAGCTTGTTAATAGTCTATAATATTAATTTCTCATTTCATTCTGATCTACCAAAAGGCATGCATGGTAGAGAGGAACACAAATATACTCATATATAAAACATACTTTTGTGTTGACTAATTCTAGTACATTATGTTTCATAAACTCTTTATACAACATATATAGTGAGCCACAAAGGCCTTTTCCTTAAAGGAAAGGACTCTGAAACTGAATACTATATTCACTAGCATTCAAAAGAGTTACTTTAATGGGACTATTGGGTAGACAAGTTCAAAAGGGGCTCATAACAAACAAGATAGCACAGTTATAATTCAGGTTACCACACTTTATGACAATTATAAAAGTTTTATTGAGAAAGAATTCCAAGTTCGATGATAGATTTTCAGGGAATCTGATCTTTATGTCTAGGAATACTGGTACTTCTGTTCTTTCTGCTAAAACATACTTTAAATCACAATCCTCTGTAACATTAGAATTCACTGTCCTTAAAAGGGTTATGATGCCACAATTATAGCTTCTTTTAAGGATGAACAGTAGGATAACAGATTAACTCTAAAAATAATCTATTTTCATATTAAAATTCCCTAAGATAAAACACATTAACATTATTAAAATCTTTATTATTTTGCCTTTGCTTAATTAACACTGACACTGTACTGCACTATTCCCCATATAGAGCAATGTATGTTCAATTTGCAGTGTTAAATACCAGCAAATAGCAACTGTAAAGATTTCTTATGATGACCACTGAACAGTAAGCAGAATTCTCTGTACAGAATTTTTCAAAACCCAAAACATTTACTATGAGGCAGTATGGGGTTTCTGACAAATATAAGTAAGGGGTTTTTGTTGTTGGAGTGTTTTTGTTTCTAATCATTATTATTACTGCTAGCCTTAAAAAAAAAAAAAAAAGAGAGAGACAGAGAGAGACAGACAGACAGACACAGAGACAGAGACAGAGACAGAGAGAGAGAGAGAGAGAGAGAGGCTGGAAATCTCCAAATCTTGCCATGCTCACTTTTATGGTAATCTTAGATTACAAAAAGAAATAAGTCTCTACAGCTGATATTTCATCTAGTTTAAAAGCTTTGTTTTCAAATGATATTTCCTGGTACTTAAAATGTTAAAAAATGAACAGTGATACTTCCTCTTTTTAAGTGCTCTTGGATCTCTAAAAATCTGTAATATTAAATGGTTTAAATTCTATCTTATGGATGCCCAAATCCTATCACAGTTGATGAACTACTCTCCATCAATTTACAGAAAAATGTTAGCACATTACTTTCGTAATATTTATCTTAAGAGGTATAATTTATCTCTGACAGCCTAACCACAAAATTTCATATACCAACTTTCCCAAAATTTGGAGGCATGTGAATCCAGGGAATTAGTTTAGGTCCATCTTTAACGGCAGCAAATGAGCTGGTTATTCTTTCCACTAAAAAAGATGCTGAGTAGTTGCTTGGGTCAGACACTAGAGGTTATTGTGATACACGGATGCCATAAGATTATAGCAATGCAAAGTACACAAAGGCAGGTTTTAGAAAGATTTGGGACTGACCACAAATATATAAAAGACTGAATTCAATCTTTCCTTTTAGCCCACCTTAACCTTTTTCATGGGAAAGGGAGGATGGAAGGCCTTAAACAATGTGTGGGCTGAGGGACTTGGATAGAAAACAAGGGAAGCTGGCAGAAACACCTGGGCAGATATTGAAATAACTGTGAAGTTATCTGCACGGTACACTTTTATCTGGTGGGTAGTCAATAATAAAGTTATGACTTGATTTAAACCGTATTAAGCATTTCCTGCCCTTTCAGGATAAATGGACAATATTTACTATTAAAAAGTATTCTTCAATCATAAACATTTTAATAAATGATAGCACTGAAAATAAAATTCTTACTGTTATTCTCAGTATATGCTTTCCAGTCAAACACAGTGTCATTAATGAAGAATGAAACAAATCTATTTTCAGAGGAAGATATATTTAAGGGCCACAACAAACATTTATTCCTCAAGTTGCCCATGAACAATTGCAGCCCTATTAACGCAAATACACTCAAACAAAACACAGTCAGGATCATGACATCTGAGAGCTTCTTCACAGACTGAATAAGGGCTCCCACAATAGTCTTCAAGCCTGCAAAGGGAAAGGGATTTTTACTGTGACAGAGAACTTTTATTTTAGACATCAGTTAATATGAGTTCTTCTAACATTATTAAAGATTTCATGCATCATTTTACATCAGAGCTGGCAACAGACTTCGCTGGGCCCTGAACAATGGAGGTGGGAGGCTCCTGGCTCAGCCTTCAGCACCACCTGGACCAGACTGCACAGGGGTCTGGCAGTGATGTAAAGGGTCCAAAAATCTAGCTGCATCCACTGCCACGGTAGTAGCAGTGGTGAACCGAAGCCCCGGGCCCTTTTAAATTGTCAAGCCCTGGGGAAACTACCTCCTTTGCCACCCTCACCCCTATCAACCCTACATATATGGTTGCAATGGTTTTTTAAATTAAAATATTGTGCAATGAGTCTCCCAATCAGTAAAAATGATTAGCAGAATGTTGGTTAATTTGAAAGTATGAATGGAAATTAGTAATATATATTCCAAAGCACTTGTTTACACATAAAAACAAGAGACTTATTTGTGCTTAACATTAATTCCATGTAACGAAAAATCTTTCTGATTTTCAATTTTTTGCTGATGCATCTCGCTCCAAACCTTTGCTAAATTTTTGATGACACAATACATTGGCATAGCAAACGTAAAGATCTTGTTATACTGCAAATTTTAGCTCATGTATAATCAAACTGGAAATGGTTAGTTAAAGAAAGTCATCTTAAGGTAATAAATATCTCATGCAATGACTATGCTATTCTTTATTAACTTATTCCTTTGTCTTTATTAGTGATTCAACTTTTTTAAAAACTGATTGAAATTTTCAATCCTGAGTATCTGCAATAAATGGTAAAATTCATAGTAAGAATGAATAAAAATAATTAATTTGGATTCTAATGCAGGAGAGAAAATTTAACATCATAAGATGCAAATTAAACAGGCTCCCTATTGCACTTTTCTCATAGAAGAATTTGTTAAATATAAAGGCTGATTGTTCAAAAAATATTAGAAAGGCATGGAATATTTAAGCCAAAATTAAAATCTAGATTCCTCTTTTTTGTACGTACAAAAAGTATAAAGGCCAAGAAGCAAGAATACATAAGTTAAAAAAATGAGAATTAATAAGGACAGTCACTCAATAACAATAATTTTAAAAGGACTGTCTTTACTGCTAGAAGAGCAAGTGTAATAGAAAAGCCTTCAAGTCAGCTTCAGTGTTTGACCTAGCTCTCACCTGGAATGACTGATATTGTTTTCAATGCTCGGAGAACTCTAAATGTTCTCAATGCTGAGACATTACCCAGGTCCACAAACTCTGTCAGATATCTGTAATAGGAGAGTTCGCACACAAACACAATGACAGCAGACACAAAATTAAACAGTTGGAGATACCTGGTACCTGACACCTAATACATATACTTAGAATCATAAAATCGTAGGACTGAAAGTGGCCTTGAGAGGTCATTTAGTCCAGTCCCTTATACTCATGGCAGGACTAAATATTATCCAGACCATCCCTAATACATTTTTATATAACCTACTCTTAAAAATTACTAGAGATTCCACAAACTTCTTAGGAACTACAGAAATAGTTTTCAAAACTCCCAATATTTTGAAAGTCCAAATAGCTGAAACAGGTTAACTAATTCTGTGATATGCATGTAAGATTCCATCAGTCTTATTCAGAATTTAGACAGTACTTATGCTACTTACCTGGGACTTTCATCTAGACCTTTTTGGTGATCTTAAAACCAATGAATTACATTCATATATTCTCCTTTCACTGAGTTTGTCTTACATTAATAAGCTCTTGTCAGTGACTATCAGTTAAACATGAATTTCAAATGAAATGGACAACACTGATTTTATTTTTGAAAGCTTAATTAATGTAAACTAGGTTGGCTATATTGTGCAGTGCAGATAGAAAGATGACTTCCATTTCTGCTGTCCATTATATAGGTGTATAAAAATTGTAAAAAGATTTGGTTATTTTAAATACAACAAAAACATATTTAAAAAAAGCTAACTGACATTCCACAGTCACAATTTTTTTAAATTGTTACTTTACTTACGCAAATATAATAACAATAAAATCAAGCCAGTTCCAGGGGTCCCGGAGAAAAGTAAAACCATCTATACAGAAGCCTCTTGCAAGAATTTTTATAAGGGATTCAAATGTATAAATTCCAGTAAAAGTGTACCTGAGAAAAAACATTTAAGCAAGAGTTAACGGCCCTAGTATTATCAATCAATAATGTGACCATGTAATCACCAGGAGAGTCATGCAAAAATATTATTTTTTTAATGCACTGCCTTTGGTGCTACTGGATCAAGTTTAACAGACAGTCATAAAACCTTCACTACAGGATTCCAGTACATTCTAACTGACATCACTTTTTGACTCTTGCATTTAATTTTTTTTAAAGTTAATTTAGAGCCCAAAAATGGTCAGTGTACAGAAAATCTGTTTATCTAAAGAAAAGTTATATGCTGGGCACCTGCAGTACAAGTCTGCATGCATCACTCTGTCTATGAGATACAACTCTTTTTACGGTTATTTAATAATTGGCCAGGAAACACCCTGACTATACTCCTACATCTGCACTGTAAGAGTTGTCATGGACTTGAAACAATATAGAGGCAGCACAGTCAGCACCTAATGAGTTGGGACAATTATATTACTCTTCAGTGACCTCCGCAGCCAAACAACGAAGAGCATGGATGGATTGCAAAGACAGCCCCAGCCACAAAATTTGTTCACACAATGCAGAAGGACAAAAATTCTCTCTAAAAGTTACATCTATCTATATACTGTATATAAACTTGTAGGAGAGCCAGTTTTCTCAACAAGAATTGGTGCCTATGACAAAACCTCAAGTGAGAAGTTATGCAGGTTATCTGAGACAAGTGAAGATAAAATATTTATACTCTCTATACAAACATATACTGTCTATGATTAAACATATTATAGAAAATATTTTAGAAATCGTAAAGAAAATTTACATTATTTTTTATGTTGCTATTTTCATCTATATCTGTCTGTACTTAGTTAGCATAAATCTAACTGTATGACATTACAGGACATATAATAAAATAGAATAAAGATTCATCTATCAATACCTCATGTTAAATTTTCAAAGCACTATGTAAACATTAATTCTCAACATCTCTGTGAAGCAAATATGTACCTTATAATATCATTTTTACTTACTCAACAATCTTTGCCCAATCTGGAGGGTTACTCAATGTCATAAATACACAATTTGTCAGAATAGTGCACATAATAAGTATGCTAAATAATGTAAAATTTAGTCAAGGATCATGAGGTGACAAGTTAAATACAAGAAACTATATCACACAGACTTTAAGGCCAGAAGGGACCATTACAGTCTAGGGATGTTAAATTTAGATTAATTGGCTAATCAAAGAGTCAGGGTTCTTGATACACTTCAAAGGCAAAAGTGCTGCAGGGAGCACGGAGCCAGCGGAGGACTCAAGCAGCCCCCTGTTGGCCCAGTGTTCCCTGCAGCATTTCAAAGCAGCAGTGCCACATGGAGCCCAGGGTCAGCTGGTGACTCACCGTCCCCAGCTGATCCTCATGTTCCATGTGGCAGTGCCACTTTGAAACATCGCGTGCAGCCTGGGCCAGCTGGGGACAGTGTCCGGCTCTGGGCTCCATGCAACGCTGCCACTTTGAAGCACCTCCCTCCCCTCCCCCGCACTGCCTCTTTCTGATAGAGGTAGCAAGACGCGGAAGCGTGTAGACTATCCAATAGGCATTTGCTTATCAGACAGTCGACTAGTCGTTCACATCCCTGTTATGATCATCCAGTCTGACCTCCTGTACATTGCAGGCCACAGAACCTTACCCAGGAGTTAATACATTCAAGTATTAAAGTAACTTAGGTAGGGTATTTATTCTCAAGATAAATATTAACATGAAATGCAAGCTATTTCCCATGATATGGACATTTAATAAGTATTTGGTACTGTAATCCAGAGGCTCTGAGACCTCTAGAAAGAATGAAGTCTGCTCCACAACCTTAGCTAAGTATCAGCAGGCTTTTAGCTCATGTCTTTATCTCCTAAGATCCCAGGTTCAAGCCCACCTGGGAGGCCAATGGCATTAACAATACAAATTAAGAAATTACATTAAAAGTAACAATCAATTAAATCTATAAGCAAAATGTTGAAGCAGTAGCCACAAATGCTAATTCTGTAATTTAGTAGTATACAGCTTCTCTCTCTTTCACTGAATTTATTCAGTGGTTCAATCAATGTGATTAACTAATGTGCTGTGAGGTGAGGAATTAAGAAGAGAAACATTATCTAAATTTTAAAACAACCCCATATTACTAATTATTAAAAATAAACCAGATTTAAACAAACCACATGAAAAGGATATGAATGAACCAAAATTTTAATAGCCATTTTCCTAAGGGGATGGAAAGGAGATAAAATGTACAAGGCAGGTGTGGCACTGAATCGGAAGATGGCCTTCCCTTTATTCAATACTATAAAAGTCTGGAACACAAAATGAAAAATATACATTTAGAAACTGTGAATAAACATTTTCAATTAAACATTTTCAATTAAACACTTTTCACTGTTATGTTTATGTTGCCTGATATACTGCATTGCTGTAAACACACAGATTTGAGTCTGCTGCTGTTATTCATGTTAGTCATCTCGTTTACTTTTCATGGTTTAATGGAAATACACAAACAAGCATCAAGTCATCAATTTCTACATGAATTAGGGATGTAATTTGTTCCTGATTATACACAAGTCCCTCTTCCCCACATGCTGCCTCTGTATCAGAGGCAGCACCAGTATGCACGGGGATCAGTCTTTTAAGCCAGCTCCCCGTGTGTACTGGCTCCCCTAGAGCTAGATTGAAAAACTGATTTTTCTGACATGTTATTTTCTTAAATACTGGAATTATATTTTTCCTTTGATCCTTTATGTTTCCCTTTTGATCCAATAAGATTATTAAACTCCAGTATTGAATTGTGAGAAAGTAATTCTTTTTCTTTATTTATTTTATGTGGTTTATATCTTCTTACTTGTACACTCCATCCTACATATGGTATATTGATCTAATTATTGGCTATAACCTGTTACTAAATTATAAATTTCCTCCTCCTCCACAGGATAATGCTTTATTCTATTCATTTCTTCCTGATTAAGTATTTAATGCATCATTTTATTATTGTGTTCATTTGTGCACAAACACAACCTTGGTTTTTTGGGGTTTTTTCTTTTTTTCAAACTGATTTCAGCTTTGTTTCATAATCTTCTGCATCAACTCCCCTCACCTGCCCATCTCATCATCAGTCTATGGATTCCATAGTCACCTTCATAATTTTCATCTATTAGTATTATTTTTAATATGGGAAAGTCAATTTCCCAGTTGGAAATGTATGTTTAAAAGAAATCTTCACATTTCCTCTTCATAGGCCTGATCGTGCAAACACATTCAAAGATCAGTTAATTTACTCATATTTACTTGTGTAAGTATTTTCAGCTCTGCCTGTACAACTAAATCTCTTATTTCACCATTTTAACCTCAAATACCTTTATGTAAAGAAAATAGCAGCTAGCTGATACAATTCTTTTACTGAAATTATTCAACATATCTATAGAAACAACAATAAGTTTGGCAGGAAAAATGTCTCTAGAATCAGTAATCCATAGACTACATCCTCCCCCACCACCCAAGCTCACAGCTCTCATTAGGCACTGGAAGCTGCAAGGGCCGATGCCACATATGGCTGCCTGCAGATGGTCAATGTCATCAAAATGTCTTGTGGCCTGCAATCAGATTACCCTGGGAAGCTGCATGTGGACTGCAGGTTGCCCACCACTGACCTAAGTTATGGAACTCTGGCACAGAAAAGAAAAATAAAGGTGCTTTCAATCTTTAACAGTTTTGTTTGTTTTTAAATTTATGCAGCCTTAACATGATCCTGTCAAGTTCAAATTTAGCTAAATATTTAGTAAAACAAGTATTTATAAAACTGAAGATCAACAGCAACATTTAGTAACAGGTCATGTTGGCTGGTCTTTACATACTTACAACAGAGTATATACGAAACATTTTAATAGGGCTTAGTAGAAAAGAAGGAAATTTCTTCATTGGTGTCAGGCTTTTATACTGATCCCAAACCAATTAGGTTATTAACCATTCACTTTCATATACCTTTATATTAATTCATGAGGGAATGAGGCAGAGGGACCCTAACGCTTATTTACTTTCACTCTCTATGTAGAACAAACAACAGTTAGTTAATAAGTGTTCTTAATACCTCTGAAGTTCATGTCTCTTTACATACACAATACACTTTATTTGTTCAGCCTGTCAATTTCATGGTAATTACTATGAACCAGTTAAGCCAGCGAAAGCCTGAACAAAATATAACTATCCAAATGGAAAATATATAGCACCAGGCCCTGAGAAGCAGCATACACCCCAACACTAAGTGTACAGCCCATACCCCGCAACTGGAACACTGAATCCTAGCATCAGGAACCAGGAAATAAACAGGAACAGATCCCCTACTCCAGATGCCAAGCACTCAAAGAATATATGACCATCACCAAAAAGCAGTATATCCTACCAAAAATGGAGCTTTTACAAATAAATTCAGACTGTGGCCACAATACTCAATTCGTGCATGTAACATCGTGGGACATTTATAACCTTAATTGAGGCTGCAAAACTGGCCACTTCCAAGTTACAGGTTTTAAAGTCTAAAGTTTTAAAATTCAGAGGTGACATTCAAATAGGCTTAAAAAATAGCTACCTTTTTATTGATGTAATATGGGTCCAGGTCCTCCAATGGTTCAGACACCATTCCTGGAGGTATGTCGCCATAAATAAATGGAAGTGTCTTTCCTGCTTCCAAGTCATTGTTTGGCTTTGGGACATTTTCTTCATTGACATCATCATCTTTATGGTCTTCTTTGAGAAGATTAGCCTTTTCTTCAGCAATACGTTGTTCAATAGCTGCAAGAGACTCTCTAGTGAAGTAAAAGAAGCTGTCACGTCCCGGTGGTACCAGCACTGCCTGTGCCATCTTTTCATCCTGCAAATTTTAATCAATGTTTAGCCTTTTGTATAAGAATGTTTTAGGGGAATAGAAGACAAAAATATTGAGGAAAAAAGAGACTACAACAGGAAGAAAAATCAAAACACTCCCTGGGGTTTATGTAAAGGCTTCTCTGGTTTTACCTACCAGCAACTGAAAACGTATGCTATCTATAACATTAAGATAGAGCTTTTTCCAAACACACCCAAGGAAACTGGGAGCCTAACTCTCATAGGTGCCTTTAGAGAAATCTGCATTAGGATCCACTTCTGCCACAATATCAATGGGATTTCTCTCTCGAGGAATAGACCCGGAAGGATCAGATTTAAGAAAGAAATCACAGTCTTGAAAATAATGAAGATTATGCCAGTAATAGATAAATAGGTTTCAGGTATATATGTTTGTTACCTGCTTACAATATGAATGGACAGCTAAAAATAATGACTAAAATCTTTAAAATTACTGTTATCTGCCTAGTGATAGAAATGTAGCCGTGTTAGTCTGGGGTAGCTGAAGCAAAATGCAGGAAAATGTAGCACTTTAAAGACTAACAAGGAAGTGGGTCTGGCCCACGAAAGCTCATCATCTAATAAACCATCTTGTTAGTCTTTAAAGTGAACATTGTCCTGCATTTTGCTTCTGTTATCTGCCTCTTACTTTCTTCTAAAGCATTGTACCATAAGGTTACGTCTACATTGCGGCGCTCTTGCGCAAGAACATATGCAAATGAGGCACAGTGTTGCATATCGCCACACCTCATTTGTGTACTTAATGAGCCGCCACTTTGTGCAAAGGGCTTTTGTGCAAGAAGGGAACCCCCCTCTTGCACAGGAGCCATTCTGCCTGAAAATAAGTGGCAGAATGGCTCTTGCGCAAGAGGGTTTTTTGTGCAAGGAGCAGTGTAGACTGCTCCTTCTTCCGCAAACGCCCCTTGCGTAAAAATGGTGGCTCATTAAGTATGCAAATGAGGCACAGCAATATTCATCGCCACACCTCATTTGTATATGTTCTTGCGCAAGAGAGCACAATGTAGACATAGCCTAAGAGCTTTGAATTATTTCACAGCTACTTAATAAATAGCTAGCCATATACACTTTTTCATTGTAATCAAATTGGCATAATTTGACCAATTGACCAAAGTGACACCAATTCTTTTTGGCAAAACTGGAGAAGTAATAGAGACTTCACAGCTGAAGCCACTGAAATGAACAACAGACTGTGGCCAAATTTGCATGAAATGTATTACTTCATCTGTCTGAGGAAAACCCAAGACAAAACAAAAACACTTTTTTTAAAGTTGGGAAAATTGAAACAAACACACTATATGTGCAATGTCCCTTGCTAGTTTCACGGCTCCTTGATCTTTCTCTACAGACAGCCTCCTAGGCTACAGTAAATTGTGCTGTACCTTCTGCATATACTTTGGCCTGATTTTCACAAGTACTAACTACCTGCAGAATAGTGATAGAAATGTAGCCGTGTTAGTCTGGTGTAGCTGAAACAAAATACAGGACTATGTAGCACTTTAAAGACTAACAAGATGGTTTATTAGATGATGAGCTTTCGTGGGCCAGACCCACTTCCTCAGATCAAATAGCGGAAGAAAATAGTCACTGGCCAAGAAACACTGGAGACATTCCACAGAGATTTCAACAACCTACACCCCACCATCAACCTCAGCCTGGACCATTCTACACGAGAGATCCATTTCCTGGACACGACGGTACAAATCAACAATGGAAAATTAGACACCACTCTCTACAGAAAACCCACTGACTCATACAGTTACTTACACGCTTCCAGCTCCCATCCAGAACACACCATACGATCCATCATCTATAGTCAAGCCCTTCGATACAACCGCATCTGCTCTAATCCCACTGACAGAGACCAGAAACTTCAGGATCTCTACCAAGCATTTATAAACCTCAACTACCCACCCGGAGAAATAAAAAAGCAAATTGAAAGAGCCAGACGAATACCTAGAAACCATCTACTTCAAGACAGACCCAAGAAAACCAACAATAGAACACCACTTATCATCACCTACAGCCCCCAACTTAAACCTGTCCAACACATTATCAATAAACTATAGCCTATACTGGAACAGGATACCAAACTCCAAGAGGCTCTGGGAGACAGACCCATAGTCTCCTATAGACAACCACCTAACCTCAAGATGATTCTTACCAACCACCACAGGACATACCACACTAATACCAACCCTGGTACCTTCCCTTGCAACAAACCCCGTTGCCAGCTTTGTCCACATATTCATTCTGCTGATACCATTATTGGACCTAACCAAGTGAGTTATAAGATCAAGAACACATATTCCTGCGCATCCAGAAATATAATCTATGCTATCATGTGCCGAAAGTGTCCGTCTGCTATGTACATTCGACAAACGTCTCAGACACTTCGTCAAAGGATCAATGCCCACAAAACAGGTATTAGACAGGATCACAAAGAAAAAACAGTTTCTTGCCATTTCAACCAGAAAGGACATTGTCTCAACGACTTAATTACCTGCATCCTGCTTCAGAAGCCTTTTAAATCTGCACTTGAAAGGGAATCCTCTGAACTGTCATTCATGCTAAAATTCGACACTCTACGCGCGGGTCTCAACAAAGATCCTAGCTATCTTACCCATTACAAAGATAGCTTCCCCAATTATTACCTCTAATACCATTAGCTCACAGACATTTATCTTTCCCCCTCCCCCGCATCCCCCTTCTGTTCTGAAATTTGATTTGTCCTTTTCATATGTGTTCATTTTTTTAATTGTATCCTTTGGTATATATGGTTGTGACAATTTTCTTCCACTATTTGATCTGAGGAAGTGGGTTTGGCCCACGAAAGCTCATCATCTAATAAACCATCTTGTTAGTCTTTAAAGTGCTACATAGTCCTGTATTTTGTTTTAACTACCTGCAGTTCTCACTGGTTTCCACAGAAACCATGGGTATGCAATTCTTCTGAGAAGCAAGCCAATTCCATGTAAGGAACACTGAGAAAATGAGAAAAAGTTCACAACTTGATTATAAGCTTTAAGTTTTATAGTTCCGAATGTTGGAAACGATAAATGCAAATGCCATGAGTTTCCTAAGTGACCTAATCATTTCATCAGTCCCATTAAGAAAAATAATCTATTACAGTTGCTATTGGTGAGATCCCAATCGCACAAAGATATTTAAATATTTAATTGTACAGAGTTGTTCCATTGACATCAGTGGTATTACTCACAGTGCATAAAGCTAAGCACATAGTTAAGTCCTTGTCAATTAGGGCCAAGAGCTGGAAAATAGCTGGGCCAATGAAGCCCTGTTTTTATGCCCTGGTAACTTCCTGGGAGATGCACTAGGACTGAATTTGTGTGTGTGTGTGTGTGTGTGTGTGTGTGTGTGTGTGTGTGTGTGTGTGTGTGTGTGTGTGTCCACACGCTAGACCAAAATTTCCTGCTGCCATTTTTGAGCAGAACAATGGGAAAAACAAATTATCCTCCCCACACAGACACTTTCCTCATGAATTTTTAACCACATCTTTTATAAACAGAGTTACAGCAAAAGTGACACAAATTTGAAACTGGGCACAGATAAATTTTAATTGAGGATGGGAAAGAGAGAGAAATAAAAAGGAAAGTTACAGTTCATTAATACAGCAGTTCCAAACCGCCGGTCTGTGGGACCAGTGGCGAGCCACAAACTGCTGCTTCTCAGGCTGTGCCATGCCTCCAGGCCGTGCCATGCCTCCAGGCCACACGCCACTCCCTCAGTCCTACCCACTGGAGAAGTGCATGGTTAGTGGCACAGCAGACAGGTTCTCCAGGAGTCTGTGCTGGGCCTGCATGTGTGTGCAGCCCCGACCAGCATGGGGTGCAGGAAATGCAGGGGGTGGCTGGGTGGGGGGCGAGGGGACTCTCATGCCTCATAGCCTTGGGATAGGAGCTGCCCAACGACATAGGCTGCTCCAGGAGATCCGGAGCAGCATTATCCAGCCATCGAACGCATGCACAGAACAGGAAGTCTGCCAGGGGAGGCGGATAGGCAAGAGCCCCAGCCCCAGAAGCGATCCTGGTAGCTTGGGCAGCCATGGAAACAAACTTCTTTTCTTTTTCCCCTTCCCCTCTAAGGCCTGTAAGTGACAACGTGGGGCTGGGCAGCATAGTTCCCTCTAAGTTGCACACTTGCATGCGCAAAGGCAATTTCTACCTTGCCCACCTCCTAAGTAGAGCCACATAGCAGCATGGCGGACAGGCAGGCAGCTGCTCTGGCTGGCCAGGCTGGGGCGGAGGAGCTGAATGGCTGGCAAGGACTGCAACAGTGGCCGTGTGGTGGACAGCTGCTCATTAATGTTCCCACATGCAACATTCTCCTTCTGTTCAGAAATGTTTGAATGATAAGAGTGGAAAATGGTCAAGTAACACAGAATAACAGTTACAGCAGCATGTGTTATCAAGGTGACTTATTTCAGCGTGTCTGTTTGCAAGTGATTAAATTTTTAAGCCTAAAACCTTTGTGTGAATGGTTTTAAACCAGAGCATACTTATGGTTTTAACTGATTACTATTGCCATGAATAATCATGCTGTGTTACCAGGATAGTTTTTGTGCAGGAAACAGGAGGATCTATTTTCAGATCCTCAGGTTTTCCCCTTTATTGTGTGTGTACAGATGCAATGCAAAATAACACGACTGCTTACCATAATGAACATGCAAATGTTCAAATAATTTATTTACCATAATGAATATACAAATTTTTCTATACCGGTCCGCCAAAAGTTTTTCAATGAGTTTGCTGGGTCCAAGGCATAAAAAAAGTTGGGAACCGCTGCACTAATAATTGTGCTCCTATGCAGGTTCATCAGTAGGCATTTGTGTTTTCCAATATCA
Source organism: Pelodiscus sinensis (assembly GCF_049634645.1). NCBI lineage: Eukaryota > Metazoa > Chordata > Testudines > Trionychidae > Pelodiscus > Pelodiscus sinensis. The sequence goes on from NC_134717.1 coordinate 37,712,815, forward strand.
ACTAAGCAAGGAATATTCCAGCCCAAAAGATAAACATTTTGAAAAGTGCACCATATGATAAATGAATTCACAGCTACACAGTTTATAAGAATAAGAGTTTGGATTAAAGTAATTTCAGCTATCACAGCCAAAATATACAAAAACTATTCAGCCTTGCAACTCATCAATAGTCAGCAAATCAGGGGTTAATAAATTCATTGGTTTCAACTGCAATAGCCTCTAAACAACAGTAACTCTGAAATAATGCAAAATCCAGATGGACCAATGAGCACAATATGAATGAAACAAACAAATCAAATTAAAGGAAAAATCTCCCATTTTCCTAAAGCTGGAAAAATGGTAGATTAAAAAAACTCATTATGAAAATAAATGCAAAATATAACTGCAAATTAACTGTATCATTATCACTGGAATATCCGAGCCTATTTGTAGTGCCCAAGTTGTGTTTTTGTGAAGCTTTTTATTTGTGACACTGGACATCCATTGTGTATGATGTATTACTTTCTACTCTGCTTTTTAAAAAGTATTACTGTACAGTAAACTTCCGATAATCCGGCACCTTTAGGACCCAGGGGGTGCCGGACTATCAGATATGCCGGAGTACCGGAACGGGGGGGGGGGCTATGAGGGGTCTGGATGCCACCCCAGACCCCCTCATAGCCCCCCCTTACAATAGTCCGGCTCTGCCCCAGGCATCCCTGATTCAGCCGCTGCTGGTCAGTTTCAGCAGCAGCTGAATCGGGGATGCCTGCAATAGAGCAGCTGGGGTGCTGCTGCAGCGCCGAGGGACAGCGCTATGGCACCAACCCAGGAGCACTCCAGTTGCTCTTGGGGACGCCTGGGGCAGAGCAGCTGGAGTGCTGCCGGGTTGGTCCCGCAGCGCCAAGGGACGGCGCTGCAGGACCAACCCGGCAGGACCCCAGCTGCTCTGCCCCAGGGGTCCCCGATTCAGCCGCTGCTGAAACAGATCAGCGGCTGATTCCAGGAAGCCCGGGGCAGAGCTGCTCTGCCCGGGACTTCCTGGAATCAGCCGCTGATCTGTTTCAGCAGCGGCTGACTTGGGGACCCCTGGGGCAGAGCAGCTGGGGTCCTGCCAGGTTGGTCCCGCAGCGCCAAGGGGCGGCGCTACGAGACCAACCCCGTAGCACCCCAGCTGCTCTGCCCCAGGTGTCCAGATTCAGCCTGCTGGTGAAACTGACGCTGCTGGTCAGTTTCAGCAGCGGCTGAATCCGGATGCCTGGAGCAAAGCAGCTGGGGTGCTGCCGGGTTGGTCCTGTAGCGCCGCCCCTCGGCGCTGCATGACCAACCCAGCAGCACCCCAGCTGCTCTGCCCCAGGGGTCCCCAAGTCAGCCGCTGCTGAAACAGATCAGCGGCTGATTCCAGGAAGCTCCGGGCAGAACAGCTCTGCCCCGGGCTTCCTGGAATCAGCCGCTGATCTGTTTCAGCAGCGGCTGAATCGGGGACCCCTGGGGCAGAGCAGCTGGGGTCCTGCCGGGTTGGTCCCGCAGCGCTGTCCTTTGGCGCTGCGGGACCAACCCGGCAGCACTCCAGCTGCTCTGCCCCAGGCGTCCCCAAGAGCAGCTGGGGTGCTGCCGGGTTGGTCCCACAGCCCCGAGGGGCAGCGCTACGGGACCAACCTGGCAGCACCCCAGCTGCTCTGCTCCCGGCTTCCCTGATTCAGCTGCTGGTCAGTTTCAGCAGCAGCTGAATGGAGGAAGCCTGTCCGGCTGCCCCAGCACTTCCGGGTTCCTGATGGTGCTGGACCATCAGGAGTCCCGGAGCATTGGATGTCGGACTAATGGAGTTTTACTGTATATAGATTTATGCTGAGCCAATACTAAAGGCTTGTCTACATGAACATCTAGTTCATGGGAAGCTGGGATGTGAACATGCTGCACTCTAACTTCCCTTATAGACCTTTCTGATTCGTATTAACAGTTTAATTGATCTAGTCCAAGATCCAGAGGACTAGAATGAAGACCATTAACAAATTGCATAAGCCAGGTCCACATAGACAGACTGTGGCAGGCTAGTGTGGATTAGATTCACTCCCCAGCTGCTAACGGTGTAGTTATACCCCAAATATTCAAATACATTTAACTATTCATCATGAGACATACTTCTTAATCTTTCATGCTGCCTGATAAAATGAAAACAGTACCTTTTTTGTTAATCATGACCACAATGAATGATGAACGCCATAAATTCAAAAATAAACTGCTGAACATGCACAACTGCCAGAAAACAGGAAAAGTTGTCTATTTTAGTAATTAAGAACAGCTAAATTAAGAACAGCCATGTCCATTCAAGTGGCACACCTGAAGTTTTCTGCAAGCCTGTTAACAGTAATGTGTAGGTGTGGCCTGTGCTTGCTAATGTAAATTTCCTATTGTCAGGCACCACAGAAAGAAATATAAGACACCAGGAATGTGGTTTTACTTTGCAATCATGCTGCAATCATTCATCCTTCTGTTCCACCTAATGGAGGGCTGCTTCCAGCCAGCCAGTTACCTATCTATCTAGTCAACCTGTTCCAACACTGTTGCTGGGAGCCCACTTTCCTCCTCTTTTACCAGCATTAAGGCAGCAGGGAAGAGGGAATTTTCAATGAACTGGACATAGGAGCCCCATCCCCTTCCCAAGTTATATTCAGGGAATCAACCCACTATGGAGCAAGCTGCCATGCTGATCCTGCCCTCTCTGCCTTGGAGCTGCCCCCCTGGGAGCCTCCTGCTTACTCTGCTGCGTGTGGGAAAGAGAAAAGGGGGCATGCTGATGTCAGGGTGTCCCTCCTCACCCCACTCTTGTACCCTATCTCGATACAAAGAGAAGAGGATGGAGGGAGCTTGGCAATGCAAATCTCTGTCACTCTCACACACTTTGGCTTTGTCTACACTACAAGTTTTTGTGGCAGAAAATATGCTAATGAGGGATTTTTTTGCTCAAAAAGAAGCAGTGTAGCCACTTCCATTTTGCGCACCCCTCCCTCTTTTGCGCAAGATCCTTATGCCTGTCCTGGAAAGATCTTGCACAAAACAGGTTTTGTGCACAACACAGAAATGGCCACACTGCTTCTTTTTGCACAAAAACTCCTTGCTGCAAAACTCGCAGTGTAGACATAACCTGTGTGTGTCTGTCATTCTCTCACACACACTGTCCTTCACTTTCATCTTCCAACCCAACACATATGTGGGTTGTTGTTACTTCTTTTACTGCTTTCAAAGTATGTTATTTTGGGGTTTTGACTAGTCTGTGCATTTCATAATATTCATTTCTCTCTTTCACTTAAATGTAATTCTTGGAACAGTGAATTCTAAAATGCCTAACCTGTTGCTGCTGGAGTAATTATCCTTGTGGTAATTGCTGTCCTGGATGTGGCTGGCATGTCCCTGCAGCCCTAAGAAATGCAGAGTAGGGGGTCTCCACAGGCTGTCCTTGCCTGCAGACACCAGTCCTGAACAACCCCATTGCTAAATAACGGGGAACTGTGGCCAGTAGAAGCTGTGGGCTGAGTGCCTGTAGATGAGGGGCAGCACACAGTGCCATGGAGCCATTGCATGACAGCTGCTTTCAGGAGTGGTGCAGGGCTAGGGCAGGAGTAAGCCTGCCTGAACCCTGCTGCTCCACCCCCTGAAACCCGTCTCAAATGGTGCCCAGTGTGATGGGGAAGCCGATCCCCGCACTCAACTGTCGGCGCCGACAGCTGGGGAGGACCAAAGGCGGCTGTAGCGGGGGCACGGCAGACCGAGGACCTAGCCCTGGCGAGTCTCGGCGGCGCGCTGTTGCCCGCAGGTGGGGAGAGTGCCGCGGCCGCCACGGGCAGCCCAGAGCTGACGACTGGCGCAGCTGCCAGCAGGCGGGACTCCAGGCGGGAGGGCATTAGGACCCAGGAGGGGCGCCCCAGCGCAGTGAGCGCAGGAGGGTAGGGCACCGCCCGGGAAGCCCAAAAGGGCGAGGTTGGGAACCAGGTGGGGGGGCGCGGCAGATACGGGCGGAGACAGTCAGCAGCAAACACCCAACCCGGACGGGCCCGGCGCCGGCTGGTAATGGGCCAAGGAGTCAAGCAGAGGCCGTGGGCATGACCGGTGACCCGAGACGTTGGGCGTGAGGCGGGACTTTAAGGGGAAAGACTAAGAGAAGGGGAGGGGGTGCCGTAGGGACGGACGGTACGGACCTTGCCACACCCAGCCAGAGCCTACTTCCTGAACTCATCCCAGCCCTGAACCTCCTCCTACCCCCAACTTCCTGTCCCAGACACGAGTCCCCCTGCACCCAAACACCTTCCCAGAGCTTGCAACCTGAAACCTCTCCTGGATCCCAATCCCTCATCCTGGGCTAAGCCTGGAGCCCCTCCCACACTCCAAACTCCTTGACCCAAGACCAGAGCCTGCACCCCTTCTCCCTACTCCCGCCTGGTGAGAGCGAGTGAGGATGGGAGAAGGGGAATGGAGTGAGCAGGGTGAGGCATCGGAGAAGGGGTGGAGCAGGGGCGGGGCCTCAGAGACGGAGTGGGAAGGAAGTGGGACCAGGGTATTTGGGTTTGAGGTAGATCTTACATTGCACTTAAATTGAAAAAGTGATCTTGTGGTTAAAAAGATTGGAGATAACTGGTCTAGAGAAAGGATAGAAGGTATTGTGTAAACCTTTATTCACCGCACACTGCTTGTCTGCCCAGTAAGCCAGTGTGACCTTAATATAGTATCTTAAATATTTGAACTGCTTTAAAAATAATCATGTTATAAAGAATTTAAAAAAATGAATGTGCCTTTCTCCTAGTATAATGTATTGATTACCAGAGATGCAAAGGAAGCAACCCACTGCAATGGAAGTACTGTTTGCACACTGTTCTATACAATGTGTACTATTAAACAGTCTCAAAAACCTACTCTGATGCAGATTTTCATAACATGGTATTAATCTGCAGCACTATATTTCATATTTCATGTATTACACTAACAGCATAATAATTTGCTGTGGTTTTAAAGGTAATTTGTGTAATAACAATAAATCTATCACCTTTTTGGGCTCTTTAAAAAAGAATTCCCTATGGCCTTGTTACTCTGAATGACTGTTATATAATTTTTAAATTTCTTTCTTTGTCAAACATATATAATCATTTGACAAACAAAGGAGTTTAAAGAGAAAATCCTTAGGGAACAGCTTAGATTTGCCTTGGTTTGTCATGGCAACACTTTCACCTCCCTGGTGGCAATCATTCTTTTCCTCCAAGGGATGTGTAATGTCTAGATTTGTACAGGTGTGATGATAATAGCTAGTAATCTTTAAAAAGAAAAGCCAACATTGTTCAATCTAAACTTCCAAAGCAGGATCAAGTACTGTAATTCCATTTTGAAATATTTCTAGTAAAAATGGGATCCTCCTGCTAAAGAACAGAATTTTTTAAAAAAATGTATATAAGAAAAATGAATGTGTCATATTAATAGGTAGGAAACAACAGTGAAAGCCTTAATGCCCTGATGGCAAGTCACCAGTACACTTTTATTTAATTAAAAATGCATGTCCTACTAGTATTTCTACAGGAGAAAGTGATTTTCCAGACATTCAAAAGAATCACAAATTATGTCATGATGATCAATAGGATTACCTGATAAGAACTCTCCATATAAAGTGGTTAATATTTCCCTTCATAAAAGATTATGAGTCAGTGTCCATTTTTCCACTCCTGATCTACCATTCCTGAAAAGGACATACCTAAAACCTACTTTGTCCTCACCCCAAGTGCTTACTGTGGAATATTCTCTGACTCTTCTATCTGCTTAGAGCTAGAAGTAATACTCGGATAGCTAATATAAAACAGCAAACTGTCAAAACAGAGGCATTTGTTTATTTATTTGAGAGTATCTTCTATTGGCCAAGATCATTAAGAATTTTCAGCTACATTGATGTGGTCAGGCATGTGTTCCTTTAGAACCCTAGCTGGATTTTCCAATACATTTGATACTGGCATTAATTTCAATACTCTTAATCATAAAATAGGGCCAATTATCAAAGTAATGTTACAAGTAAATTAAATAATATGCATTCATATATTTCATATATGTATACGCATTCATATATTTATATCCATTCATATATTTCAAAATCATTTAATAAATCTCACTTTGGCAGTGAACAAAAATTACTTTTCAGTTTTGCAGATTCACCCGTCACAACTTGACTTGGCCAATGTATGCAAGTGCCAAAATACCACTGTAATCATCTTTATTGGATAAATTAGTGGCTATCTTACTTATCTCTTCACTGCATGGTTTCACTCTAGTAATGAATTTTTATGTGACACCAATATTATTTAATTTTAATTTATAAAAACACTCCTCATTTATTTCCATTAATTGTATATAATTTAAAATTATGCAAAATATTAAAGATTAAAAAATAAGATTGTATGGTCAACTGAATTAGATTGAACCCCACTGATGTCAACAAACCAACCAGACAAAAGCTGTATCTATCTTCATTTTACCCTACAAAAAAGTCCTTGCATTTAACTCTCACTCTAATCACCCCCCCCCCCAAAAAAAAAAAAGCTTACTGCATGTCTATTTAGGTGAAGAAACTTAAGTATTTCAGAAATATGAGGTGAGGAATGACTAAATTCCGAAGTCATCATCCCTTTTTAACTTGGGGAAATGATGCCTCAAGTATCTCCGCTAATCACAGGAGTGGCAGTATTACAGGGCTTTATAATGTGAAAAACTGCATCTTAAAATTCCACCTAAAAACTGACAGGCAGGCAATGCAAAATTACAAAACACGATGTACCTTCAGTGTGAAACATTACCAAAAGGCTCATTCTGCACTACCTTACATTTCTGAACTGTTTAAAGATGTTGCCTTACACCATGCACCTCATGATAGTGCAACATCAAAACTAAATGTAAAGCAGCTTATACTTTAAAGTCCTAGATGTAATATATAATGCCATAATATTTCCAATCCAGACAATTTCTAATTAATTTCCAGTTAAGACAGGATCACTATATCAGTGAGTTTACTTATGTTAAAACTTAGGATGAAACTAAGTAATCTCACATTGTATAAATTTGCATAGAAGAATCATCAGCCCATTTAACTTCAACAAGTTACACAGTCAACACATTCAAACTTTTCATATCCCCCCCCAAACAGATCCTAGAAACAACATGAAGAAATCTGATTATTTTCTGTTTCAGTGATTAAAAAAAAGTAGCACTGAGTCAAAGACAGATCTCTAATACTGATATGGTCTAACACTGTCAGGAACAGAATGTCTGCTGAAAGTTTTCACTGTCACCTCAACCTGTATTGAAAGTGTTCAGTACCTTACAGAATCAGTCCTTTAATGAGAGGGGAAGTGCAAATCTGTAAATCAGCTTATAATGTCCACCAACTGGCAGTAAACACTAGAGCAGACTCATATAAATAGTGGGATACTTCCTCCAGTGGCTGAATCTATCCTAGGTGTGCTCTGCACATTAGCCCTGCAGAAAGGCACAGATCTTCTAGGTAATCCTAAATGGACATTCCACTAGCAACTCTAACAGTAGCTGCACTAAAATGATCTCAACTACCAGGTGTTTCTTGCACATATTTCTTGGCTCTCCTGTTCTCAACATGGATCTAAAACAGTATTTCCCTGCAGTAGAAACAGTAACATGTGGCCATCGCTATGTTTACACATCAGGAGGAAATAATTTGTTCCCCTTGCTACAAATCGTAAAGTATAGGGGCAAGGAAAAAGCCTATCTGAGTTAAAGAATTATTTTGCACCAAAACTTAAGCGCAAAATAAGAGCTACAATCGTGAGCTCTGATCCAAAACAATGTAATATGCTTGAAGCACAGAACAGCTTTTACATATGTGAACAGACAGACAACAGCTCTTGAACAACTGTAGTTCAGGACTTCCATCTGTAATAACCGAGGAATTAAAAATAAAGTTCCCTCTGGCATAATTATTTAAAAGACAGTGTACCAAATTCATTATTGGTGTAAAATAGATGCAAAAAGTGGAATGAAGTGGATTTATACCAGCTTATATCTGAGCCTGAATCTGAGCCTAAAGTCTTTTTTCTATTTTCTAAAAATAAATGTTACCAATATTTCAATTTTATAAATTATTTCCCCAGTGTTCAGATATTAATACAATTCAATGCATTTTCCTCCACCGTCTGTTCCCAATTACAAGTCTATACAACAAAATGTATTCTCCTACTCACTGTTTTCCTGTAATTTTAGACTTCTCACTTGCCCAAATTCCACTCATAACTCTTTTTCATTCAGACGCACCCTTAATTTTACTTCAGTTCTCTGCAATAGTGTCCTAATCATTTTAACTCTGGCTCACCTCTCCCTCCGAGCACCTTCTCTTCACTCTCTACTTCCCCTTGTAATCTTTTCTCCCAAACACCACAAGCTCTGTACAAGCTTCTGAAAATTTGTTGCTGAGCAACAAGCAAGCAGGACTAGGATGCAGCTCTCATTTCTTAAAGGTGCAACACTTTTAAAGATGAGCATTTTACATTTTCCCATCTGACTCTGAGGGATCACCATAATTGGCCTCTTAGGATACTATCTATGATTAGAAATACAGGTTGAACCTCTCTAGTCCAGCACCTTAGGGTTCTGTCTAAGGCTGAACTCGAGAATTTCCTGGACCACGGGAGGTCAACTAAGGCCCGGCCTCTCTGTGGCTGCTCCTGGGGTCCTGGCTGCCAGCCCCAGGACTCAGTAGCCTGGGGGAGTGAGAACTGCAGAAAGAGGTAAGGGGGGGGGGGGGGTCATGCAGGAAACTTGGCCCCACCCATGATAATCAGACATTCAGCAAACTAAAAATCATGACAGATCACAGATGTTGCCAGACCAGAGTGTGCCAGACTACAGAGATCACCTATACCTTATAATCCATACTGACACCAGAGAGTTCCTCTTCTTAAAAATCCTACATATAGACAATAGTTACTCCAAATCTTAATGCTGTTTACTACAAGGAAACTACAACATGTTCTCTCTTCTGGGGAGGCATTAACATTGTGATGGATCAACTGAACTATGATGGGTCAAACAAGGGTGGTGTGATCAGTCTGCTTGCCATCATGCTGCTGCTATTTTCCTTTGGCAGGGCAAGACTTCATGACACTTGAGGGGAATGCATTAAAGAGGCAATATGTTTAGATTGTGGCTGGAGTACAGCATTTGAAGGTAACTGGGAAATAGTATTGGGTGTCTGCACCCTAGTACAGTAGTTGAAGCATCTGTGGTGTCAAGGCAAAGTTTGGTATTGCAGCATGATAAAGAATTACAAGTGATTAGCTCAGTTGCAGTAAAATGGACAGAAATAAAAAACCCTTGTGCTATCCAGTTACCAGATAATTCATAGTGACTAGAACTTAGATCCTTTAGTTTCATAAAGGCCTCCACAACTTGAACTAAAGCTAAAGCTCTCCCCCCCCAAAAAAAGTATCAGGGGGTTATAAATCATAGAATACTAGAACTAGAAGGGAACTTGAGAGGTCATCAAGTCCAGTCCCTTGCACTTTCAGTAGGACCAAGCACCATCTAGATCATCCTTGAAAGGTGCTTGTCTAACTTGCTCTTAAAAATCTCTAGTGATGGAGATTCCACAACCTCGCTAGACGATTCATTCCAGAGTTTAACCACCCTGACAGCTGAGGAAGTTTTCCTAATGTCCAACCTAACCCTCTCTTATAGCAATTTAAGCCCATTGCTTCTTATTCTATCCTCAGAAGTTAAGAACCACCATTTTTCTCCTTCCTCCTTGTGTCAACCTGTTAGGTACTTGAAAGCTGTTGCCATGTCCACTCTCAATCTTCTCTTTTCCAAACTAAACAAACCTAGTTCTTTCAGCCTCCCCTCATAGATTAAGTTCTCGAAACCTTTAATCATTCTTGCTGCTCTTCTCTGGACATTCTCCAGAGCTTTCTCAAAATGTGGTGCCCAGAACTGGAATACTCCAGTTCAGGCCTAATCAGCCCAGAATAGAGGGGAAGAATCACTTCTCATGTCTTGCTTAAAACATGCCTGTTCATACATTTCAGAATCATGGTTTGTTTGTTTGGTGTTTTTTTTGCAAGAGTGTCACACAGTTGATTCATATTTAGTTTGTGGTCCCCTATATCCCTTTCTGCAGTACTCAAGTCCTAGTCAATCACTTCACATTGTATATGTGTGAAACTGATTGTCCCTCCTTAAGTGGAGTACTTTCATTTTGTCCTTATTGAACTTCATCCTATTTACCTCAGATCATTTCTCCAATTTGTTCAGATCATTTTGAATTATAATTCTATTCTCCAAAGCACTTGCAACCCCTCCCAACTTAGTATCATCCTCAAACTTTATAAGCATACACTCTATGCCATTATCTAAATTGTTGATGAAGATATTGACCGCAAGTGGTCCCAAAACTGATCCCTGTTATTTTTAGTATGAGGACATTTAGTATGTGTTTTTTGGTTACACATTTATTTGATGTCCTTGATTTCCATACCATTCCCTTTTCTTAGTTTACACACCAAACTGGTTACAGTGGAGTTAAAGTTCAAAATATTTTCAGCACCATGGATGGGGGGGGGGGGGAGAGAAGGAAAAATAGATATTACAAATAATGTATCTAAAAATGAATCTTATCTGAACCACATGCACTAAAATGTCTTCCAAGAACACTGGCACTAGCAGCATGGCTTGAAAATTCCTAGCTTTCTGACATATCTCAATTTTATGACAAATAACTTGGGTTCTTAAGAACATAAACTTCAGAACAAGAAAAGCTGTTTGGCACATATCCATAAGAAAAAACATACAATCAATCTGACCTGTAGTGATGCCATAAATGATAAAATTTCCCATCCAACCTACATCTGTAATGCCAAAATGAAGATAAAAAAGGCCCAAGGACTGAAATGCTCTTTGAGGGTTTCGATTCTAATATTGCTGAAAGCTTAATATACGAACATAATCAATAAACTAGGCAAATACAACTTAGATGGGGCTACTGTAAGGTGGGTGGATAACTGGCTGGATAACCATTCTTAAAGAGAAGTTATTGACAATTTACAGTCATGCTGGAAGGGCAAAATAATTCTGTAGGAGTCTGGTTTTGGACGGGTTCTGTTAATATCTTCATCAATGATTTAGATGATGGCACAGAGCATACACTTAAGTTTACAGAAGATACCAATGGAGATACATCTCTGTATTAATCATAAATCTCTGTATTAAACATTTTCTCAAAGTTTTTAACTTTGTATCAAGTCCATTTATAGGTCCTTTTATGTAGCACTGTCTTAAGTCCTTTTACATAGAAACTTTGTATTTTTTCATATAGAACATAGAAACTTCTATTAATTCTTTTTACATAGAAACTTTGTATCTTGTAGAATAGTTCCTAAAAATAAGGTAAAGAGAATGTCTTTGTACCCCCTTTTATATCATTGACTACCCTTTTGAGTGAATGAGATGTGAATGGATAAGGCGTGAAAGGCAAGCACCTCTAGGCACTTGCAAGGGTTGGAGAGAGGACAGAAACCAGATCTAAGAACAATGAGAAAAACAATGAGACCTGTGAGCTCACTGAAAGAAAACTGGACATATGGACACCAGGGAGTCAGCAGCAAGTGCCTGCTTTTGGAAGCACCCTCCCCTAAATTTATTCATCCAATCTTAATTCACATACTAAACAAAACCAACTCTTTCAATCTTCTCTCATAGGTTATGCTTTCTAGACCTTTCATCATTTTTATTTTTCTCTTCTCTAGACCTTCTTGAATTTGTGGTACCCAGAACTGGATAAAATACTCCACCTGAGAACTGATCAGTACCAGTAGAGTGGAAGAATTAATTATTGTGTCTTGCCTACAACACTCCCTATTAATACATCCCAGAATTATGTTTGCTTTTTTTTGCAACAGTGTCACATTGTTGATTCATATTTACCTTGTGGTCCATTATAATCTCTAGATCTCTTTCCCCAGTACTCTTTCATAAGTAATCACTTCCCATTTTGTATTTGTGCAACTGATTATTCCCTCCTAAGTGCAGTGCTTTGCATTTGTCCTTATTGAAGTTCATCCTATGTACCTCAGAACATTTCTCCTTTATGTCTCTAGCTAGCTTGAACTTGTTTTGTGTCTTGCCCTTTCTAATTTTACCCTCTAAATGCTTAAGATATTTGTTTGTATTCATCCTTTGTAACTTAATCTAGTTTCTACTTTTTGTAGGACTCCTTTTTTATTTCTAGATCATTTTAGATCTCCTGGTTAAGATAAGGTGGTCTCCTACCATATTTGCTATCTTTTCTATGCAGAAGAATAGTTTGCTCTTGTGCCCTTAATAGTTTATCTAGTTTGGTGTTTTGTGCAGCTCAACCCATTAATATGTATATGTCAAGTTCTAGGGTGATCCTCTAATGAAACTGCACTTAAATACAAACAATTATACAATGACGAAATACATATTTAAACACTTTTTTTTTCCTGGAGAAGAAAGTATTAGGAGCTACGCAAAGACAAGGAGCTAAGGCAGCTTTACCAGAGAGTACTTTCTAGTAGTCTGGTTTGTAACCATAGGGAACAGGCACCAGGAGAATGCAAACATAATGATGCAATCCCCAGATCACACAAAGCAGACAGTTATACTAGTTTATATAAGCATGCATTTATGAGTAAACTGTGAAATTAAATAACGAAGTGGCTCACACCTGGTATAATTACCTATGTCCAAGCTTCCAAGATGTTCAATAGTGGCTGGAAATGTGAAAGGGAGAGCAAGAACAAAACAATGAGATGTTTTGCACATCCTAATTCTGCTTATCTGCAAGACTGTGCTCTTACTATTTTAATAAATTTTACTTTATTCATAAGCTTTCTTTTCTATAAGCTTCCTAAAGCTTTCATAAGCTTTACATCCAACTAATTATGTTATGAAGCCTAAGATGAGGATACATGTTTTTATGTAACATGAGTTTTTTCTGCTGCATGATTTAATCTTTTACACAGCTGAATGACAAATGCAGTGTCATCAAAAGACTTTGTATCTATCAGTTTACACACTTACAGACATTACTCAAGAAGGAATTCATGCATCTACTGAACTATTTTAGCAGAACAGATAAGAAAAATTTGGAGCAAAGTTTGTAGTAGTTTAGTCAAGCAACATCTTTACCTTAAAGCTGAAATCAACTCAAGTCATTGCATAGGGACTACAGACTTGCTGTTGCTATGAGTTTCATCTGTAAACCGTGACTCCCTAGTCTGGCAACATCCATGGTCTGGCAGGACCACAGATATTCCAGGACCAGACAGTCCTGGCAGAGGGTTGGCAGTTGGGCTTCACACAGCTGGACTGCCTGGCACCTCGCATCTGGACAGCCAGGCACAACCGAGCAGGGCTGCCAGGAGGAGCCAGGAGCCCACTGTACAGGGATCTGGACTGGAGCTGGGCTGCTGTAGCAGGGAAGTGAATGGGGGGACTTGCAGGGCAGTGAGGCACAGGGGGAGCCAGCAGGAGACCCGTGGCTGGTCCATAGCTGCAGGGGTGATGGGGGCGATAACAGGGTTGCCAGATATGTCCTCCACTGGTCTGGCAAAATCCTTCACCTGGGCCCAGTCTGGTCCTGAAGGTGCTGGACCAGTGAGGTCCAACCTGTAGTATATATGGGCCAGTGGTGAACTGATATACTATTGAAACATTCAAAATTAAAAATTAATTTGGGCAACTTCTACTTAAAGTTTATTATATTAGCAATTGTTTCACAAACATTTTGATTATGAGTAAACTATAGCTGCTGTTTCTGTCTGTCCACTTATGAGAGAACCATTATTTAATAGAATAATGAACAGTTAAAAGCTGCACACTACCATACACTGCAAGGTAGCATCTCTGTCTTAAATTATAAATCTTTCATGTACCCCAGCAAGTCTTGAATACATAACTTACACAGAGGTATGCCTCACATTTGGGGATACTTCCTCACATTTCTTATATTTTTTCACTTTTCAAATAGTTAATAAATGTTGACATTTAAAGTAATATTACAGGCATCTGAGGTTAATGTCCATCAAAAATGAATAGGCCAGTTCAAGCCTCTGAAATATTGTTTCAGGCTTTCTGCACACTCAGATATCTCTATTAGTTAATCTTCAATATGTGAACTAAGGATTTCTCCAGAATCATACTAGCTGTAAACTAACTTTAAAAAAAATTAAAGCAGAAACTGAGAGGTCTAGCCACAATCCCAAGCTAGTTTTTTATGTCTTTGACACCCACAGGAGTGTACTCTACACTTTAGGAATTACTGAGTTAGAGTATTGATCTCTTAGAAAATAATTTATACAGACAGCATGTTCACTGACTGATAACACAGTATACAGTTCTATCAGGCATATGCTCAATAAATGTCACTAATTTGTTGTGCCTGTCTACATATTCAGCTTAAATGTACTCTAATTTTATATATTACAAACTTGTAATGTTACTTGACTACTCATTTTACTAAATATGGCCATGGCCTTGGCCTTACAGCAGTTCTTTAGAATTATTATAGATGCAGTCAGAGAAAATCAGGATTCCTGCTGAATGTTTCTACTCCACTGCTTTATTAACAGTGCTTAAATGGTATCTGCAGGGCTGAAATGAACTCCAGTCTTTGGCTCTAGAGGCACAATGACCAATAATTATAGCAGATCCTTCTGAGTTAATAATCAAATAAGATGATGTATTTTTTGCAATGCGTAGTAGGAAATGAGTTCAATTAATGATTTATTCCAGCAGACCAACAATAATCACTACTTGAAGCAAGAACATATTGGTTAAACAAGTCATAAATAAAAGTTTAATTATATATTTTAAATACTTTAAAATAATCTTTTTTATTTACACACACAAGAGTTTGTTTCTATCAAGTAATTTTTCTAAGTATAAATGTCATAGGGCCGATAGGATCTATAACACTATACCAAACAAAGACAATATATCCCAAAAGAGATAGAAAAAAGAGTGAAAAATGTGGAAGATATCTAGATTAATTTTATTCATTATATATGATTTGGTGTTTATTATGGTGCTAGCTGAAAATTAACTAAGGGTTTATCAATACTAGAAGTCACAGGGAAGACAGTGAAAATGTCTAATGTGTTAATTTAAAGTACAATAGATATTCCATGCTAGTTCACTTCTAAAGTGAATTAACCTAAACTTCACAAAGATGCTTTTAAAGCAGTAGCTGTTCTACCTAGTTGTTCTAGGCTCTCTCCCTTTACTCAAGCCCTAAAAAGGTTAAATCAGTTTTAGTTAGACAAGTCTGCAGAAAATCAAAACAAGATCAGTGAACAGAAACCAAAGGACCAATACTAAGACAATAGAAGTGTTTATTCCTTTGAAATACACTGCCAGATAAGTGAAATCCAGGAGTCTGGCTGAAAAGGGGTGGTGTAAGCTTCCACTTTGAAACCTCTGGGGTATTCAGATAGGAAATGCAAAACAAAGAGCTTGAAAGCGAATACAAATAAATCTGAGCCCATGATGAGATGTGTGAGGCAGAGGATCTGCAGAAAAGCAGACTGCAACTGGTCCCCCAGAGAACCAGGGTTGCGAGGGAAGGGGGGGGGGGGGGGACACATCAAGACCAGGACAGAACTACCTACTTGCATGATGTGAACACTAAACGTAAAAGATATGTGTTTAGATTTTTGTTGTTTAAATCCTTTCCTCTCTGCTTATTATGTTCCTATAGAAAAAATAAATTATACTTAATTAAGAATAATTTGTTCTTTCACAGCAAAAAAACAGGTATAACTCCAGGAAAGAAGTCTATAGACTTGTCTTTGCTGCTTAATTCAAAATACTATTTGACTTTAATAGGTTAAACAGATAAACAATATGTTTAACTGATTAAGCAATTAAAAAGGATTTTACATCCCTAATAACTCATGCTAATTTGAAGTGTTTGGACTGTTGAGGTGATACAGCCGGTAAACACAGGGTTGCCGGTTTTCACCCGGACAGTCTGGTATTTGCGGGCTCCGTCCGGTAAACAAAACAGGAAATACCGCACATGTGCAATGTCCGGTATTTCCTGTTTCCCTGGGTCGGAAGCCCGGCGGGAACAATTTTCCCCTGCTGCGTCTTGCGGGGAGCAGGGGAGTGAGGAGTGTGGAAGAGTCTAGCAAAATGGGGGCAGAAGGGGGCAGTTGCTGGGCGCCATGCTAGAGGGGCACTAGGCTGGGGAGGGAGCGGAGCGCACGCTCCTCTGGTTCACTTGACCAGCAGAGACCAGGAGATGGCCACGTGATGCCTCCCTCTCTCTACAATGCAAGCTGAGGCAGCCGGCCAGACAGCAGGAGCAGCCACTTTAAAAGTCAGATTGTTCCTCTGTGGCTGGCTCTGCAGGGGTGACGGGGAGATTTGATTGGAGTGGGGGCTCCCCATGCTGGGGATGCCTGCCTCAAGGGAAGGAGGGAGTGCACTGGGATGAGGGGGGATGCTAGGGGGACCTGGGTCTGAGGCAGGGATGAGTGCATTGGGATGGGGAGACTGGGGGCCTGGATCAGGGGCAGGGGTGGGTGCATTGGTGGTTAGTGTCTGGTCCCAAACTGGAGGGAGTGGTACAACTTTTGCTTAACAACTTTGGTGTCCCCCCCTTTTTTTCCCCCTGGACAGAATTTTTTCCCGGTGCTTTTTTTTTTGGGGGGGGGAGGGGGGTGGCTGCAGATCCAATATAAAAGTAGTGTGAATCTTGAGATTCCACTCAAGGAAGTTCAAGTGCAGCCTTGTCACTTGAAAAAGGAGCGCAGATATGTGAAAAATCAAGTATAGCTCACCCCAGAACCACAACAAAATCCATGTAGTATTAAGTTTAAAGAATAAACTTTTGATTTTGATTAGGCCTGCAGAATCTGACCTTTGTGTAGCCTACTCTGCCTTTCGTAGTACAGGAACTCTGCTCTTATCCAGTAAATAATAGAGTTTAATAATATGATTTACTACAGTTGGCAGTGCGCACTGCAGCTGCTAGACAGTTTGTACAGAGAAATCACAAGGTGATCTGGGAATAAAAGCATAAAAGGGTTAGAGAAACTTGTGTTAGTCCTTCCCTAAGTTTTAAAAAGGGTGAAAATAGATGCTACGCAAGTGAGACATAGCAAATATATAAAGCTCCTTTTCTCTATTACCATAAACAAACAACTTCTAACCTATTATGGCCATCTTGTGCATGAAGGTTTGCACACAATATGTCCTCATTTAACAGGAGAGAAAGAGCAAGGCACAGAAATGAAGCATTACAGAGGGCTGCTGCCTACTATTATTTACATATTCATTATGATGAGTTGATTTAAACAATAAATGTATGTACTTTGAAATTATACGTATGCAGAAAAAATATTTTAATTAATGAAAAGTTTCTGATTTATGTGGTTTTATAAAAAGGTGACATACAGTGCATTACATAGATTAGATATCTGAATGGATCACTGTTAAAATACCAATTTTAACCAAATTCTGTGAAATCTACACTTAGCCCTGATTGTTTTAATATTGATGGTAGCATGGGTAGAACTCTCTCAATTTTCTGAAGACACACTTTAAAAAATCTCTTATTTTCAATATATTAGCACTTCTGTGCTGACAAGACAAGAAAACATCTTGCACCTATCTTTCTGTAGGCATTTAGTAGTACAGGATCTACAGTATACATAAAAAGAAATATGGCAAACTACATGGCAACATACCTATAATTATCTTTCAGTAATCTGGAATTGCATTTCTCATAAGTAAGTGAAACATTAATGTTTATTTTATGCTTTTGTCATTTTATTTACACTTTATATTTTTGAAAGATTATGACCCGATTATATGCTTCTAGTACTCACCTTTCTTTAACAGGAAGATGAATTTGCTCTATTACACTGAATTTTGTTGTAGATTTACATCTAACAGGAAGGCTCTGAAATTCAAATCTGTGGCAAGTTATATTTTACAAATAACCATTTTAAACTATTGGAAATTCTTCTACCCCAGCTCTGAATCTACGTTCATTCATTTATTTCAATACCAAGCTACAATATGATTTTTTACCTTATTTAAAAGATAGTCAAGTTTGATGAATTATTAACACTCTCATAAAAACAATTATCAAAGGCTTTATTAAAACTCAAATATATTTTTATCTACTGTCATCCTTTCAGCCATAAACAGTGTGTCAGATTCTGCCATGTTTATTCACACTGAGCAGCACAGTGCACACAAGTAAGTACGCTGAAATTAGTAAAAGTTTGAGTAAGGCACTTAGCATGACTTGACTTTGTAATTCTATTTTTAAGAAGTATGGTCTGGCAATATTTCTACCTTTTTTTAAGGAATAAAAAAGAACATAAGAATGGCCATACTGGGTCAGACCAAAGGTCCATCTAGCCCAGTATCCTGTCTGCCTAAAGTAGCCAATATTAGATGCCCCGGGGGAGGAATCACAATAAGTAATCCTCACGTGATCCCTCCCATCACCTACCTCCAGAGAAACAGAGGCTAGGGATACCATTCCTACCTATCCTGGTTAATAGCCATTGATGGACCTAACCTCCATGAATATATCTAGTTCTTTTTTGAACGCTGTTAAAGTTCTAGCCTTCACAACATCCTCTGGCAAGGAGTTCCACAGGCTGACTATGCGCTGAGTGAAGAAAAACTTGCTTTTGTTTGTTTTAAAACCTGCTACCTATTAATTTCATTTGGTGACCCCTTGTTCTTTTATTGTGGGAATAAGTAAATAACTTTTCCTTATTCACTTTTTCCATACCAGTAATGACATTATAGATTTCTATCATACCCCCCTTAATCTCCTCTTTTCTAAGATGAAAACTCCAAGTCTTTTTAATCTCTCTTCATATGGGACCCGTTCCAAATCTCTAATAATTTTTGTTGCCCTTTTCTGAACCTTTTCCAATGCCAATACATCTTTTTTGAGATGAGGTGACCACATCAGTATACAGTATTCAAGATGTGGGCGTGCCATGGTTTTATATAGAGGAGTCTATTCCTTTTTAATGACTCCTAATATTCTATTTGCTTTTTTGACTGCCACTGAACACTGAGTAGATGTTTTCAGAGAACTATCCACAATGACTCCATGATCTCTCTCTTGAGCAGTTGTAGCCAAATTAGTCCCCATCATATTGTGTGTGTGTGTGTGTGTATATATATATAGGTATTATTTTTTCCAATGTGCATTACTTTACATTTATCAACATTACATTTCATTTGCCATTTTGTTGCCCAATTGCTTAGTTTGGTGAGATCTTTTTGAAGTTCTTCACAGTCTGCTTTGGTCTTAACTATCTCGATCAGTTTGGTATCCTCTTCAAATTTAGCCACCTCACTGTTTACCCCTTTCTCTAGATCATTTATAAATAAGTTGAAAAGGATGGGTCCCAGAACAGACCCTTGAAGGATCCTACTAGTAACCTCTCTTTACTCAGAAAACTTATTTATCCTATTTATTCCTACCCTTTGTTTCCTGTCTTTTAACCGTTATTAATCCACAAAAGGACCTTCCCTCTTATCCCATGATAACTTAATTTACTTAAGAGCCTTTGATGAGGGACCTTGTCAAAGGCTTTCTGGAAATCTAAGTATACTATATCCACTGGATCCACCTGGTCCACATGTTTGTTAACCCCTTCAAAAAACTGTAGCAGATTAGTAAGGCATGATTTTCCTTTACAGAAACCATGCTAACTTTCCCCCAACAAATTATATTCATCCATGTGTCTGACAATTTTATTCTTCACTATGGTTTCAACTAATTTTTCCGGTACTGACATTAGACTTACCAGTCTGAAACTGCTGGGATCGCCTCCAGAACCCTTTTTAAATATTGGCATTACATTAGCTATCTTCCAATCATTAGGTACGGAAGCTGATTTAAAGGATAGATTACAAACCACAGTTAATAGTTCTGCAATTTCCCATTTGAGTTCTTTTAGAACTCTTGGGTGAATGCCATCTGGTCCTGGTGACTTGTTATGGTTACATTTATCAATTTGTTCCAAAACCTCCTCTAATGACACCTCAATCTGGGACAATTTCTCAGATGTGTTACCTAAAAAGAATGACCCAGGTTTGGGAATCTCTCCTAAATCCTCAGCTGTGACGATTGCAGCAAAGAATTCACTTCTCCACTATGACTTTATCATCTTTGAGTGTTCCTTTAGCATCTCAATCGTACAAGGGCCTCACTGGTTGTTTAGCCAGCTTCTTGCTTCTGATGTACTTAATAACATTTTACTATTACTTTTTGAGGTTTGGGCTAGCTGTTCTTCAAACTCCTTTTTGGCTTTTCTTACTATAGTTTTACACTTAATTTGACAAAGTTTATGGTCCTTTCTATTTTCCTCACTAGGATTTGACTTCCACTTTTTAAAAGGTATCTTTTTATCTGTCACTGCTTCTTTTACCTGGTTGTTAAGCTGCGGTGGCACGTTTTTGGTTCTCTTACTGTGCTTTTTAATTTGGGGTTAACATTTAAGTTGAGCCTCTATTCTGGTGTCTTTGAAAAGTTTCCATGAAGCTTGCAGAGATTTTACTTTTATCACTGTTAGTTTCTCTTTAACTAACTTCCTAATTTTTGTGTAGTTCCCCTTTCTGAAATTAAATGCCAGAGTGTTGGGCTGCTGAGGTGTTTTTCGCACCACAAGAATGTTAAATTTTATTATATTACGGTCACTATTTCCCAGTGGTCCTTAAAAACGTACGTCGTTTACTATTCACTGAAACCCAATCCTGCAATATTTACACAAACAAAGCTTCCAGCAGAAGAAAAGGTATATTCAGTTCTACTACTTATCATTATTAAGCTCACATACCAGAGAATTTTCAACATAAACCCTGAAACAGTTTAATAAATTAAACCAACACAGAAAATATTTGTTGATCAATAATAAAAAGCACAGTACTCTAAAATTTTGAATGTATTTCCTTTATAGATGTTTATATTATGCAGTGGCATGTCCAGGGCCAGATTGGGGGAGGCGAGGGCGGGAGCTAGCCAGGCAGCTGCCTGGGGCGCCAACCTCTGGGGGGCGCCTGATTGAAGTGATAAGAGGCGTTGCATGCCTGGGGGCCAGGCTGCGCATACGCCGCATGCCCGGTGGGCGCGGCCATGGATGTGCTGCTCGCCTAAGGGCGCGGCGCCCCTTACCATGTCAATCAGGCGCCGCACACCCAGGGTGGGGCTGCACATGCGCCGCGTGCCCACTGCCCAGGGTGCAAGTATGGCTCGGTCAAGCATTGGGCATATCTATAAGAACAAAAACATTTCTTCATTATTAATTAATCAGAGCATCAATAAATTAAACACTATGGGCACACTTCACCTTTGGTGCATCTCCACAGAAGCAAGTGGTAATAAATAAATAAATTTAATTTAATTTAATAAAATTAATGGAGATTGCCTATCTCCTAGAACGGAATGGGACCTTGAAAGGTCATCAAGTCCAGTCCCCTGCCTTCACAGCAGGACCAACTACCATCCCTGACAAATTTTTACCCCAACTCCCTGAGTGGCCTCCACAAGGATTGAACTCACAACCCTGGGTTTAGCAGGCCAATGCTCAAACCACTGAGCTATCCCTCCCTGATGCGCAGGGATTAACTACACAATTGTTTTAAAGTGAAAAATTTTGTCTTCCTATTTAATAGCTAATAGTTCTTTTCTTTATAGTTTACACAAGTGACTCAAATTCATATGAACATCTGTTAGATCTATTTTGTGTAGGGAGTACTTAGAAAAGAAAAGCTTCCCCACATTGCAAATCCATTGTTGCCATGTAACTCCCCCATAAATGGACTCTCCTGAATTGATTGGGTACAGTCAAAAAATTTCAACTTGTAGTAAGATCATTTAATTTATTTATGAAGGTTGCCACCCTACATTCCTATGTTGCAGGACAGAAAGCTGTTAAAAAGCTTAGATATGTGATAGCATTTAAACCACTTCCTAATGTTGTCTGTCTTAAAATGAAGAGACTTCTTTTACATTCTTCATTTTTGGGGAAAGAAACTGTGACCAACCAAGGCTGACTGCCCTATTTCCTGATACCATCTACATGCTTTGTTAGTCTTTAAAGTGCTACCAGATAAAGACTATTTGTTGTTTTTTTAAGTTTATTCTCTTAATGTTAGCAAATCTAAATTAGTGACTACCAATCACTGACCAAAGCATTAAACCAGTTACAGACATGTCAAATTAAGGAAAACCAGAACTGGGCTAGTGCATATTTTATTATGCATATATGTGAATTATTAGTAATCATAAATAAGTAATATTGTATCGATATATCAACTTACATTCTATAATTGCAAAGAGTTTTGAAAACATTAATTAAGCTTTACAATACTACAATATTAAACCTATTTTGCAGCTGAGTAAACTAAGGAACAGATAGAATAAAAAACTTATCCAAAGCCACAGTGAGTCTGAGACAGGGCCGGGAACATTTCTTACTACTATTCCTATGCTGTGAGCCTTGCACTGAGTAGTCTGTTCACTATAATATACTCATGCAAGTAATTCTTTAAAAAAGATCCAGTTTAGTGCTTAATATACCACTAGTTATAACCTGTCATTCACTGTCTGCAAAGGAAAACACCTATTAGGATTTCACTTTTATGCAGCTGTGGCTCATCCTATGTTTCTTAAATATACCAAAAATTGTGCCTGAAAAAGTTATTTACTGATCCTGATTCTAGCATGGCACAGATACACTTTAGAAATTGATATAACACATGAAACTGAAAATCTACAGAAAGAAAGAAGGTATTCCATTGCCTTCAATAATCAAGCTAATGCAAATAATTTTAATTTCCTACTACTTTGCACAAACTGAAGTAATAATTCACATTTTAAATATGTATTATAAATGCCTTCTGGATTCCCAATTCTTGTGTTGTGTTCTAGGATCTCACAAACACCATGCTGAATCAGATCAATGGCCAACCTGTCTGTTATCCTCTCTCAATCACTATAACAAACAACTGTGGAGTATTCTAGCAGAGTGGAGAAGGACAGAGTTTGTTCCGAACTCCAGGAAGTGAATACTCTGTGACTCAAAGTATGAAGAAAAATATCATGTATAGATTTTTATCCTACAAATATAATGCTAGATAATATACTTATGTGAATTCTGTGAAACTAGCAGAGAAAGGTGTAAAATGTTCCAAAGATTGGAAAGTGAAGGTATACAAATTTACAATGGAAAAGTAGGTGTAAATTTTTAATAATGAGGGTAAATAACTACTGGAACAATTTACCAAGGGCCAGAGTGTAGTCTCCCTCACTATTAATTTTTAAATAAAGAAAATGTTTTTCTAAAAGATATCATCTGATTATTTTGGTAAATTTCTCTACCCTGTTATACAGGAAGCTGGTCTAGATTATCACAATGGACCATTCTGGCCTTGAAATCTATGAATTTCTTATTGTTTCTGGATAAACTTTTAGCTTTAATAAAACTAGTGACAGAGGTCTATGGATAAACTAGACACTGTGCTAAAGTACTGCATGAGTTTTAAATGTGTTGGCTTTAAATTTTATTAGGCATATAAAATATAAGTGGCCTGGCTTACAGAGGACATTGCTCACTAGTTAGGTCAATGGGCCACTTTTGGATTCTGGTGGCTCCCATCAGCAACTACTTTAGTACTGGGATGACCTTCTTTTTGGTGGGTAGATGAGTTGCCACTTTTAGGGATGTTCACCTCCATGCGAAGAAGTGTAGGGTTATGAGCCCTTATGGCAGGAAAAGACCCTTAAGACTTTCTCCTGGCCCCTGGAGGTGGTTTGTCCTTGACACAAGGCTTTCGGCATTTCTCTTTACCCTTGGGAGGGATGGAAGTGAGGATTATGTCCCTATATGGCAAGGCTGTTTGGTAGGGAAGCCTGGGCTCCTCCCACTCCACTGGGCTCCAACCCAGGTCCCAAGGAGACGCAAACTGTATCAGGCATCTGGGCGTGTCTCAAGATTTCCTCCCTCGGCCACTTAATTCTCCTCCACACTCTCAAACTCTAACTTAAGACAGCAAAGTGGCGAGGGGGGAGGGGACCCAAAAGAGTAACTGAACCATCAGCCCAGGTGGGCTCAGCTGGCAGTCTCTTCCGCCTCAGCAGAGGTTTCTATGATAGCTGAGGTTAGGGGCTCTTACAGTAGATTTGACCTGTTCCCCCATCTACCCTATCTGAGCTGTGTGGTCCTATTTCAAGCTCTTTTCTCCCACTGGAGCATCCTCAGCAAAATCTCTTTTTTGTTACTAAAGCTCAAGGTAGTAAATTGCAAGTCTTAGTGAAAGGGGATACAGGAAAGCTTGGCTGGATACTTACACAATGGATCCAGAAATTGTTAGTTGGTTTTCACACACATGCACAAAGAAATCCTAAAATTAGCCTGACAAGGTGTTTTAATGTAGCACCACTGCACATGTGTACTTGAAAGTGCACAAGGTAACTAAATAATTAAGGACAGAATTTGGCTGTAGATCTTAATCAATAATTCTTATTTCATTTTTATATATGTTCTGAGCTGTTTACAAAGTTATAATATCTATTCAGTTTATCATTACTTAATACATTAGTGGAAGATGCACAGATACAATGATGAGTGCAACATATGAATATATATAGAATAAAATCAATGCTAAGGAGGTGCAGAGTATTTACAAACTAGGTTTGTCTTAGCCAACTAAGTCTTTCATGAGTAGATAATGGAAAGAAAAATTAAAGTTTTAAAAAATGGTAAGGCTCTTCCATACAGTAAACATTAGAACTATCCAAGTAATTAAATATTAATTTAAGGTGCCTGAAGGCCACTTCTACACCCAGAAGGAAGTGGCACTCAAAGTGATAAACTTTATTTTCATTTTTAATTAATGAAACTATGGTCATCTGTACAAAAAGAGAACTGGGAAAGTCTGCAAAAATGGTGGTATATGTCTCAGCTAAAAATAAGTCAACTGGAGTGACATGTATTAAGGTTTTGTTTAGAGGTGGTGTAGTAGGTGAAGATTGATGATTTTCTAGCAGATAGATTTTTAAAGCACCTCTGAAACTAAAATTATGTGGAAAATGCATTTTTCATGTTGATACAACACCTTTGTTCTGTTCCAAGTAATCTCACTACAAAGAAAAAACCCTGCCATGCCTTTTTGGGACCTTTTGATGCTAAAGAACCACTCAACAAGTATCAATTTCAGAGACTCTGGTCTTCAGGAATACATTTAATTAACATACACTGCTTAAATTTACCAAACTTTATACACACCATATGCCCAGAGTCTTCCCTTGGGTACGGAGAACTGGAGCAACCGGTCTGGACCCCGTGCTTTGGGGGCCCTGCGAAACAGTGCAATTGTCTACCCATGGTAGGTCCCAAAAATATAGGCCTGGAAACTAGGGATGCAGAATGACGGGGTGTCTCATTCTGCCAGTCCCAAGTGCTGAGGCCTCTGAGCCCAGAGATCTGCTGTGGAGTGGGGTACCCACATTCCCATTGCATGTCCCTATTTTACAGGTCCATTTTACACATCCATACACACATAGTCAACTATTTAAAAACACACAAATGGCAATATAGACATCATTTATGAAGACAACAGATTACTGAATGCCACATTTTGAAATAGTGTGAAAATAAGCTTTTGCAAAGCAGGACAGTGTATGACCATATTCTATTAAAAATGTAATTATTTAATTCCCAATGTAAAATGTAATGGTATCGTTTTGTCTAATGAATGTTGAAGTAAAATTGGTTAACTACTTAAGCGGTATTATGCCTGAGACTCTATTATGGAAGAGCATTCCAGTCATATATTTTCCTAATTTAGTCCTGTGGCAACAGGGGCCTAGATGCACAATGCATATTTTCATAGTTGTATACTGATGGAGAGGGGAAGCTATTTCTAATATGTTTGGGAAAAAACTGAATGTCACAAATCACATGACATCCAAGAAACCTACAACAGACACTCATCTGTAATGATTACTGACCTATAGAATTCCAAGCGGCACAGAGAGAAGGGCTACAATATACGCCAGCCAGAAACAGCTTAGTCATAAGACAAATGATTTAATGTTCTGAAGCTGGCTTCTGTTGGGAGCTTTAATTTTTTTCTAACTTGCATCGATGAACAATTGGCAGCCATCCAGCAATCCAACTTGCACAGATAACTTTAATTTAAGTACATGGTCTCTGTAAATTCTATCAGCAAGTGAAATAAAGAGTTCCATTAGTGCTGATGTGTTTCAATACTCAGCCATTAGTATCAATAGGATAACATATATACTAATATAGGATATGGAATGTATTATTTTTAATACTTTGAATTTGTTCTGTCAGAGAATGTCAAAACATTTTACAAACAGTCACAAATTTAAGCCTTATCTCCCTCTGAGGAATGCAAGTTTAATTACCAAGTATCATTATCCTCATTTTTGCTGATGGATAAACCATGACACAGAATAGTTAAATGATTTTGTCAAGGTGACTCGCAAATAAAGCCTAGGACAGCTTTGAATACAAGCAAAAATCTAAGCTTTGAACTATATTCACAAGACCATCCTTCTCCTTCTGTAATCATTCAAGTTGGGATTTTCAAAAACACTCAATGCTGGCCTAAATCTGTTCCCACTGATGAACAGTGAGAAAAGTCAAGCCAATGCTAGCTCTTTCAAAAATTTCATCCACAGCACATTTGAAAAGGAAACATTTCAGTCTAATAACACAATGTTTTACATTGCTACAAGTAACTTTTGTTTTCAGGTAATTGATGACCTATTAGAAAACCTGATATCATAGCACTCTTACCAGTGAGTTAAATTAGTATGGATTGGCTAAATGGACTGTAAGGTGGATAGCAAGCTAGACAGAAAGATCGTTGAGCTCAACGGGTAGTAATCAACGGCAATTGGTATCAAGCAGAATGTGCCATGGATCGGTTCTGGGGCCAGTTTTGTTCAACATCTTTATTAATGACCTGGATGAAGAAATGGATAGTACCCACAGCAAGTTCACAGATGACACCAAGCTAGAGCAGGGGTGGGCAATAATTTTTAATGGGGACCACACCAAGATTTTAGTAAGTGGTCAAGGGCCGCTCTTCTGTGGAGGGGGCATGGAATCTGGGTCAGCAGATGAGGTGGAGAAAGGAGCTTGGTTTAGAGGATTAGGGTGCAGGAAGGAGTGTGGGGTCTGAGAGTGAGTTTGGGTGAAGGAGGGTGTTATGATCTGGGGCAGAGTCTTGGGGTGCAGGGTCCAGGAGGGGTATGAGTGGGGGGGGGGGATTCTAGCCTGAGGAAAGGTATAGGAGGGGTGCAGGGGTGGGAGGGAGTTGTTACCTAGAGGAGATGGGGAGAGGGGATACAGAGGGTTTAGGTGGGGGCCTAAGGTGGGTGGTTGGGGGCAAAGTGGGGATGGGATGCCAGAGGCAAGTTCCTGCTGGGAGACCTTACCTAGGCAACTCCCAACCAGATGCTCTGCAGGAGCCTGGGACAGGCTCCCTGCCTGTGTGCTGGGTAGACTGCTCCACATGGCTCTGCTCCAGCACAGGGAAGGAGGAAGGGAGGGAGTGAGGAGGCTTCATTCACTTCCCCTGCCATCAGCAAAATTTCTCAGCTCCTATTGGTTGAACACTGGCCATTGGGAGCTGAGGGATTTTACTAGGGGGCAAGGTCAGCACAGGAAGCTTTCTCCTCCCTGCCCAGATTGCAAAGCAATTAGCAGCCTGCTGTTTAAAGCGGCTGCAGCTGCACTGTAGTAAGTATGTTAGAAAAGTGTGGCAAGGTATCCACAGGCTGGATCCGACACCTTGTCAGGCCAAATCTGGCCCACTAACTGCTTCTTGCCCACCCCTGAGCTAGAGGGAGAGGTAGATACAATGGAGAGTAGGGATATGGCCCAGAGTGACCTAGACAAATTGGGCCAAAAGAAATCTGATGAGGTTTAACAAGGATAAGTGCAGAAGTATCCCGAGCACTGCTATAAGCTGGTAAACAACTGGCTAAGTAGCAGTTCTTCAGAAAAACACATGGGGATTACAGTGGATGAGAAGCTGGATGAGTCAGAGTGCTTTTGTAACCAACAAGGCTAACAGCATATTGGGGTACATTAGTAATTGCCATCAGATCTAGGAAAGTGAGTATTCCCCGTTGTTTGGCAGTGGGCAAGGCCACATCTGGAGTATTGTATCCAATTCTGAGCCTCCTATTTCAGAAATAGAATGTGGACACATTGGATAGAGTCTGGCAGAGAGCAACGAAAGTGACTGGGGGCCGGATCACATGAGTTATGAGGAGAGGCTGAGGGATTTGGGTTTATTTAGTCCACAGAAGACAAGAGTGAAGAGGATTTTGATAGCAGCTTTCAACTACTTGAAATGGGGGGGGGGGTCCCAAAGAGAATGAAGCTACACTTTTCTCTGCAGTGACAAATGACAACAAGAAGAAATGGCCTCAAGTTGCAGTGCGGGATATCTAGGGTGGATAGTAAGAAAAACTATTTCACTCGGAGAGTGGTGAAGCACTGGAATGGGTTACTTAAGGAGGTGGTGGAATCTCCATCCCTAGAGGTTTTTATGTCCTGGCTTGACAAAGCTCTGGCTGGAATAAGTTAGTTGGGATTGGTCCTGCTTTTAGCAGGAGGTTGGACTATGACCTCCTGAGGTTTCTTCCAACCCTATGACTCTATGTAGCTCAATTATATATTTCTAATAATATAATTGCTTCTATAAAATAAATAAAAGTTTGACATACTAAAAACAGAATTTACCAAAAAAGCTTCAGATATTTAATTACTTTGTAATTAAGTAATTGTGCTAAGGTAAATTATGATCAGAATAAACAATATGCTTAGAATAAGTACTTTACAGTTTCTTAGAATACAAAATTCTTATGTATAGAAACATGTATTCTCGTATAAAGAGCAACAGTATTTTAAAAAGCAGAGCTAACAATCCCTGAATCTACATAGGGATTTCATAAAAAATCCGTTCCCCCACTTTTGCTGTTTTAAAATAGCCTTGCTACAATGCAAGCCTCCTCCCCTCCCCCTCACACCAACACTCTAAACTTAATATTTGATCTAAAGATATGTGGATAATGAATAAGTTTGTGATCTAAAAATTAAATTAAATACATAAAATCCTAAGTGATTTATAATGCTAATTGGGAAAACTCCAGCTAGAAAAATGAGTTGTCATGCTCCCATGTCATCAGGTCTGCAAGAAAGTGAGACAAAAGATGACATATGAAGGGGAACATCTTATTCTATATCAAATGTCGATATTCATTTCTGCTCCAGATATTTCATTTGACAAATATGTGATATACTGAGATGAAGTAAAACTCTGGCCAGGCCATCGTATCTAAGGCCATATTTACACTATCAGCTATGGATGCAATTCCCATACTCATGTAACACTTAGACTACGTGTAGACTGCAGGCTTCTTTCAGAACATGTTTTTTTCGGAAGAAATCTTCAAAAAAAAATTCTTCTGAAAGAGCGTGTCCACACACAAAAGCGCATAGAAAAAGCGATGTGGTTTTTTTTGAAAGAGCGTCCAGACTGATTGGATGCTCTCTTGCATAAAAGGCCACCCAGAACCACTTTAGCCAGGGCTTTAGGTCACCAGTTGCTTCCGAGTGCTCATGACGGAGCCTTGCAGAGACATGTGATTAAATGGACCTCCCTGGACAGCCGTTTCTCTGCTCCTCCTGAGTGCTTGCTACCTCTTCAAGGGACAGCAAAGCTCTTACAGTGCCTGCTGTGGTTGGCCTGCTTTTTTGGACACCACAGCTTTTCTCTTGGCTCCATGGAGCCACAGCTGCCCCTGTGCATGTGATGGTTCCACACGGCTACGCTGCAGTTTTTGCAGCACTTTGTGCCGGCTGCCTTCCTGGACCTGATCGAACTCGATCCTGAGCTAATTCTGGGGACGCTCTCCCTGGGTGCAGGAGCTACACTTTAGCAACCGCACCCCACAGTAGAAGCCTTTTTGGAGGATCAATACCAGTTCGGACTGGTGGGACCGGCTGGTCATGAAGCATGGGATGACCAACAGTGCCTCCAAAACTTCTGCATACAGAAGGCCACCTTTTTGGAGCTGTGTGCCTGGCTCATCTCCTGCCCTCTGGAGATGCAACACCCACCTGCGGCCCCCCGCCCTCTGGAGAAGTGGGTCACAATCGCCATCTTGGATGCATTTAACATAAAAGTATTCCATTCCATTATGACTGATACATTCAGATTCCTGTGAATGGAAGTTATGCAACACTGTAATTTGTATTGATGAAAGCTTGTCTTAGGATGACAAAATATGTTTGTGAATTGCAGAGAGAATCTAAAATAATTAAATTTTAAAAGATCCTCTCTAAAATTAACATTGTCTGCGTCCCAATCCCTGAAACACAAGTTACAGTTAAAGTTTGGTATTTAAGTCATTCAGTGAAGAGGTTTTAGGAAACAGTTCTGGTATGCCCTGTGTCGTAGGCTCACATTCAATAAGCCATAACCAGGCAAGAAAATAAAAGCCCCTTTCAATTATCTATGATCCCTACAAAAATACTTACCCTATGAAAATTAAAGTTGTGTATCACTGTGCCTCGCATATTTGTTAAAGACTAAGAGTTGTCTAGGTGCAATTGATCTGCCCAGGAACACCGATCTTGGTTTGGAATGAAAGGATTTTTAATGGACCTTCAAAAATGTTGAATGCTTAAAAATATGGAAAATACTAGACAAAATATAAGTAGTTACTTTGTGTACACCTCGTCACAATATGTAACTCCTCCAACCCATGGTTTAGTGAATTACTGCATAAAGGTTTTTGATCAACACTTGAGGGATGGTGTTCATTTACAGATTGTTGTATAATCAAGATTATTGATACAGCTTGCAAACATCCATTGTCAGGGCAGTCTGGCCAACAGGTTCACTTCCAGCAGAGGCAAAGGGTCCAGGAGCTAGTTACTTGGAATCAGGTTGCGTAGGAATCAGTGGCATAGTGAGGGAGAGTGGGGGGGCAATTACCCCCAGGCGCCACGCTGAGGGAGGGCACCAATTTAGTTCCCCTCCACTCCCCGTTATCCCTCGGCTCACCTGCTCCTCTTCTGCCTGCTGCCATCAGCTGGAGCCTCCTCCCCGCCTCTGGAGGGGGCGGGGGGAAGACACGGTACAAGCTTCCCCCTTCTCCTCCCAGGGTCAGGCTCAACCGGGCGCCAGGTTCAAGGGCCCACCGGAAGTCGGCGGTGGGAGGCATACATTTTTCCTTTGCCCCCAGGCGCATAACACCCTCGCTATGCCTCTGGTAGGAATGACAGGAAATCAAAATCAAGAGACAAACTGGAAGGCAGGGGGTCAAGAGTCAGTTATCAAAAATTGGGATAAAGTGGCAGGGACAGGTCAACACCAGAACAACACTCCGCAGTAAGGTGAAACCCAGCTGTACAGACTGTTTCCTGTTTCCCCTTCTGGCATAAATCAGGAGCCTTACAGCCAAGGCTGGTCCTAAGCAATTGGCGGCCCCAGGCGACCACCCGGCTCACCCATAGGGTTGCCAGATGGTTTTAAAAATAATACCAGACAAAAATTTGTCATGCAAAAAAAATATATAGATATAAATATATATATATGTCAGGAAGTAACCAGCTCTGCTTATAGCTTTCCCACCCAGAGCACAGGGGAGAAGGGATTTGTAGGACAGTTGCACTTCAGGGAACCCAGGCTCCGTTGTGTATTGTCCTGGGTAGAGGACTGGTAAATAGAGACTCCCAGGACTCCATATTGGGGTTTTCCCAGGCAGAGACAAACTGAGATTTAAAATAATAAAATATAAAAGAAATAAACATTTTGATAATTATTCCACACTATCCTTTCTCTTTTAGTGCAGCCATAACTACTGCTTTCCATCCCTCCCACTGACTAGACAGGGCTCCGTATACTTCTACTTAATGGTTTCATTAATGTAATCCGAGTCTACTTATTCTGCCTGGCTAATTTTCTAGCAAGGCTCAGCTACTTTATGCGCATCTTTATAGGGTCTGGGCTGCCTGGCTAGGATCAAGGGACAAGGAAGCAATATTCCTAAACTCTTCCTACCAGTAGCCTATGGCAGCATATATACATCCTGTGATCTTGTACATTAACTCTAGGGAGTTCCACCAGCATGTAAAGAAGAACGTAGTTTGTTGGAAGAAGGTTCTCCTGTCGGATCCCAAAGGGCTTGTACACCCAAAATATGCCATTCAGTTTCATATTGATTGGTAAATATAAAGCTATAGTTGTTCCTATTTGAAAAATAGAGACAAATATGGAACTCATGAGTTGGCAGCTAAAGGGCCTGATCCAAAGCTCTTAGAACTCAATGGGAAGATTCCCACTGGTTAATTTTAGAAGCTAGGATTAGGCCCCAAAAAAGGAGAAACAGATTTTCTATTCTGTTGTTTTCCAAATAAATGTATTATAAAAGGTATTTTAAAGTCTGTATATCTACAGTCTATAACTTTGACTGAGTTCTAGTTCCAAGTGTGCTTACTTATTTGCGGCCTTGGACAGATTGCTTTAAACTAAAGCCCCTGTTCTTCCATCTGAAAAAACAGGAATATTACTACTTTTCTGACCTTATAAAGCACTTTGGGAGTCTCCGATGAAAGGTGCTAAATACAGTAACTGAATTATATTCATATTTAGACATATATATGGACACTAATCTGCTTTTAGTACAAAGATTTTTAGTTCACCTTTAAGACTTAACACACAGCTGTAAAATGTCAGGAGTTGTATGAAAATAATTGGTATCTGAAAGGAATATTTTGACTAATATCACTCACCGGGGCAATGTATGTAGATGATTAAACCCAAGATAAATGTGAATCTTCACAGAGCTGACTGTAAATAGTAATAGGGCAATTAATTAACCATTTGCTGCACAAGAAAAATTGAGGCACTCGTCCATTTTTTTTTCCTGAGTCACAGAAAAAGATATTCACAGATTGTACAGAAACTGGAACTGATGCCTAACAACCACAGATTTACATCAGAACAGTTCTGCAGACTAATTACAAGATTATAGGACACCCACATAAAGATCAGAAACAGTAACATCTAGTTTAAATTCCACTGTCATGTACCATGAATGATGAACAAAAATATTAACATAACATGTCAATCCTGCCATTTTCATGTTAGGCTGTGTGTGTGTGTGTGTGTGTGTGTGTGTGTGTGTGTGTGTGTGTGTGTGTGTGTGTGTAGGTCTGTAATCTGATTGTGTTTTGAGTGTAAAAATTGTGCGGTCTCTTCACTTTGGCACTGCTAACAAAGCTGAAAATCTTGAGCTGAAAATCTCAAGAGATGTCAGGAAAAAAAATATTCCCCTTCTCCCAAAAAGTTAATTGGTATCAAGCTAAAGGCACCAGCTAATCCTGGGACCACAGCTTGGTCACAGGGTTGGCACTCACCTTTGACAAGCTCCTCCTTTCTCTGGCCAATGTGCCCGCAATCACAGTTCTTTTCACCAGACAGCACCTACCTCTCACAGGAAACCACTTTGGTGAGATGGGTGTGAGCCTGCTTTTTGGCTTTGGTTCTTGCATCAGGGTTACACCTGCCTCTCGAGTGCCCCCTGGGCAACGACTCTCTCAGGGAGTTCCCCAGTGACTCAGCCCTCCAACTGAGCCACATATGCTATTCCCCCCACCCCACTTCCAGGCTATACGGTCCCAAGTTCTTATCACAGCCCTGCAGAGTGCTGCAGCGCTTAAGCTTCTTCCCAGAGAAGCTTTTTTCAGCCATCCAGCTGGCACCCATCTCCATACCCTCAGCTGGTGTTCTTTTCGGCAGCTCTCCTGGGGCTCAGTCTCTGCAACCAGACCAGCAGGACCCACAACAGCATGTTCATCTGGTCTGGCCAGGTTCCGTGCTCAGTACCCAGGGCTCACTCTGCCCACACTGACTTTTAAATGGTCCTGTTGCTCTTCTATAGAGCCAGCCAGATACCAGATCTTTGGCAGCCTTCCCTGGGCTCCTTTCTCTCTGAAGTGAGCTGTCCATGGTGCTGCTATTCATAAAGCCAGCCAGGCACCCAGTCCTCCTTCATCAGATGGCACAAAGCAACTAAAGCAGGGGCAGGAAAAATACGCTCCCCACTAGTCGGAGCCTTAGCCAGGCTCCCGGCCTGTTCTATCCTCAGGGATGCGCAGAGCAGCAGGCTGTGGGAGCCATCTGCTTCTTTGAATACTGCAAGCCTAGGACAATTTGTCAGCTCTCATTGACCGGCTTTTGGCCAACAGGAGCTGCCCATTTGCAGGACAGACAGTGTGTGAAGTACCCTTTCTCCTTGGCTCACAGTGTCCAGAGAGAAACATGGCCCCTGAAGCCAGCTACTCTGAGTGGAATGCAGGTTATGAAAGGCAGGAAGCCTGGCTGAGAGACTTGCTGGGCTGCTAGCCAAGAGCCACCCATGTAAGTGCCTCCTGGCTAGAGTCTGCCTCTGGCACACCAGCCCTATCTCCTCCCAACCGGCAGCAGCCTGGGGGCACGGAACCACTGCAGAGCCGGTGCTGGAGGAAACTGGCTTTTAAGCCAGCTTCCCCAAGTACTGGCTCCTGCTTCCCCCCCCCATTGTTGCCTCTGATACAAAGGCAGCAAGGGGGAGGGGAAATGTACATAGCTGACAAGATTAATCCTAGGTTTATCAGTCATATAGTCGACTACACGCTGACATCCCTATCCTGAACCCTTCACCCCCTCCTGCACCCCAGTCCCGTGCCCCAGGTCACAATACCCTCCTTCACCCAAACTCCCTTCCAGATCCCACGCCCCCACCTGCACCCCAATCTCTTACTCCAAGCTCCTTTCTACAGCCAGCAACCCAGAGCCCACACCTCCTCCATTAATATGGAAGAGTGCAAACCCTGACCACTTACCAAATTCATGGAGTGACCTCCCCCCAGTCAAAAATTATTGCCTACCCCACTTTTCAAACTTAGCAAAAGAGATAGTCACTGCTTGCTGCAGAAGGTAAAAAAGCACAGCTTGATCGGAGTTCAAATTGAAGGACACAATTTATTTTAGCATATGAATAGAATGCCATGCTTCAGTGATCAGCTGTGATGTAACAGGTGAATGAATCAGTCACAGGTACAAAAAGGCTGTACACAAAAATAAAGACTTAAAGGGAAAGACTTTAAATCTCAGTGCACTCTTTTTATAACCATGAGGACACACTACTTTTATAAAATCTCTTCGAATTATTATTTAATATTAATATTTATGGTCACATAAAAGACTCTACATTACACACTACTTATCCACTTATTAACAACAACAACACTATTAATCTTATTTAAGAGATGAACTTTCCTTGCTCCCTTTGATCATGTTTGGCAAGTCACAGTGATTTATTATTTATCCTGTACCCAACTCAGGGATGTTCCAAAAACTGAACAGGAGATTTAGTAAGCCAAGAAGGCTGTTTGTACTCCTTCTCAAAATGATTTTTCGGAAGTCATATTGATCATAATGTAGGCCAGCATTTATATCATTTACATACTACTTCTGCATTTACTTATATACAGGCAGTCCCCGGGTTACGTACAAGATAGGGACTGTAGGTTTGTTCTTAAGTTGAATCTGTATGTAAGTAGGAACTGGCGTCCAGATTCAGACACTGCTGAAACTGACCGCCAGTTCTGACTTACATACAGAATCAACTTAAGAACCCCAGGCGTCCCCAAGTCAGCTGCTGCTGAAACTGATCAGCAGCTGATTCCAGGAAGCCCGGGGCAGAGCAACTCTGCCTGGGGCTTCCTGTAGTCAGCGCTGGTCAGTTTCAGCAGAAGCTGACTTGGGGACGCCTGGGGCAGAGCAGCTGGGGTGCTACTGGACCAACCCAGCAGCACCCCATCTGCTCTGCCCCAGACATCCTGATTCAGCCGCTGCTGAAACTGACCAGCAGCGGCTGAATCAGGACCTGGGGCAGAGCAGCTGGGGTGCTGCCGGGTTGGTCCAGTAGTGCCCACGGGCGCTGCAGGACCAATCGGCAGCGCCCCAGCTGCTCTGCCCCAGAGTCCAAAACAAAAGCCTGGTCTGCTGGGGGGGGGAGCACACTAGCTGCGCCCCCCCCCCCCAGCAGACCAGGGACACGGGGAGCAGAGCCGCAGCGGCAGCGGGGTGCCGCGCCTCTGAGGCTTTGCTCTGGCAAAGCCTCAGAGGCGAGGGACCCCGCCACGGCTGCGGCTTCAGTCTGGGTGCCTGTGATCTGCTGGGGACGGTCCCCAGCAGACCACAGGCACCCTGACTGAAGCCGCAGCCGCGGGGGGGTCCCGCGCCTCTGAGGCTTTGCCAGAGCAAAGCCTCAGAGGCGCGGGGAACCGCCGCTGCTGCCGCTCCAGTCTGGGTGCCTGTGGTCTGCTGGGGACGGTCCCCAGCAGACCACAGGCACCCGGACTGAAGCCGCAGCCGCGGGGGGGTCCCGCGCCTCTGAGGCTTTGCCAGAGCAAAGCCTCAGAGGCGCGGGGAACCGCCGCTGCTGCCGCCTTGACAAGCGGCAGCAGCGGCGGTTCCCCGCGCCTCTGAGGCTTTGCTCTGGCAAAGCCTCAGAGGCGCGGGACCCCCCCGCGGCTGCGGCTTCAGTCCGGGTGCCTGTGATCTGCTGGGGACGGTCCCCAGCAGACCACAGGCACCCTGACTGAAGCCGCAGCCGCGGGGGGGTCCCGCGCCTCTGAGGCTTTGCCAGAGCAAAGCCTCAGAGGCGCGGGGAACCGCCGCTGCTGCCGCTCCAGTCTGGGTGCCTGTGGTCTGCTGGGGACGGTCCCCAGCAGACCACAGGCACCCGGACTGAAGCCGCAGCCGCGGGGGGGTCCCGCGCCTCTGAGGCTTTGCCAGAGCAAAGCCTCAGAGGCGCGGGGAACCGCCGCTGCTGCCGCCTTGACAAGCGGCAGCAGCGGCGGTTCCCCGCGCCTCTGAGGCTTTGCTCTGGCAAAGCCTCAGAGGCGCGGGACCCCCCCGCGGCTGCGGCTTCAGTCCGGGTGCCTGTGGTCTGCTGGGGACCGTCCCCAGCAGACCACAGGCACCGGGTCTCAAGGGGCAGCAGCAGCGGTTCCCGCGCTTCTGAGGCTTTGCTCTGGCAAAGCCTCAGAAGCGCGGGAACCCGCCCGGTGCCCCTGGTCTGCTGGAGACGGTCTCCAGCAGACCAGGGGCACCGGAGCAGCTTACGAACGGGGCTTTCTCGCCCCGACTTCCGGGGCGAGAAAGCTCCGTTCGTAAGTGCGGATCCGACATAAGTCGGATCCGCGTAAGTCGGGGACTGCCTGTATTACTAGCCAATATACAGATCCATTAAATACACTTAAGCCCTTACCATCCTACATGGGGTAACATCACCAAATCACTGTTTTAATTCCTTACATAAGGAAAGACATTCTTAGACAAGTTAAATGATCAGGGCCTGACAAAAATGCCGCCCCACAGTACTTAGGAAATGAATGAAGAGATCTTGGAGGACTCAAGGAAGCAGGAGAGGTCCTACCGAATTGAAAAAAGTGAAAGTATTCCACATTTTATAGATAGATGCTATAACAATAATCCCGAGAATTACAGACTAACCAGTTTAACTGGGTACCTAGATAGAAAATGGTGCAAATAATCAACTTTTAAGTTCCTAGAACAAGGATGGGTAACTACAGATACTAGCTATCATATAATTGATAAGTCATGTAACTGCACAAAATATTTTTGGTTACATGACTATTTGATAGACCCCGGGGTCAGCAGTCAGTGCACTCCCAGCAACACTGCCAGGGAGCCCCCTTCCACTCCATGCCGTTGCCTGGACCGGACCAGAGGAGCCAGTCTGCAAGGGGAAACCAGTTTAAAAACCAGCTCCCTTTGTGGACAAGCTCCCTGCCACTCCATGCTGCTGCCTCTGATGCAGCAAGCAGCATGGGGTGGCAGTAGCCCCTATCCGTGGGAGTTTGAGTTACCATGAAGCAGCCTCTGCCCATGACAAGCCCAGGCTAGCCGCAGACAGAGGCTGCTCCACGTCTCCGAGAACAGCCTCCGTCCACGAGGAGCTCAGACACCCCTCTCCCCCCGCCGGTGGACAAGGGCTGCTATCACAAAGCAACTTCTGCCCACCACAGACCTGGACTTGCTGTGGACAGAGCCTCCCCTACCCTACTCCCCCCACTGCTGCCTTTGTTAAAGGGAAGGATAGGTGGCACCACAGAGCTGGTGCTGAGGGTTGCCGGCTTGTAAGCCAGCTCACCCCAGCATTGGCTCTTGCTTCCCTACTTTGCTGCCTCTGATAATGAGGTAGCAAGGGAGGGATGGGAGTAGTCGGCAAGATTAACCAATAAGATCAGGCTTACTGGTTAATCGTCCAGTCGACTACTCACTGACATCCCTATGGGGAACCTTTTTTGGGTTGAGGACCACTGACCTCAGAAAAATCAACTGGGCTCCACATGCAAATGAGAAGCAAAAAAACCCAAAAATCCTTCATTCATCTGCCCCCCCAAAGAAAAATAAACTTAAAAACCTCACAGATGTGGCTCCCCAATTAAGAAGCAGAAATAAAAAAGACATTGACTTCACTACCCTCTAGTAGGGCCCAGCAGGAATTTGGGTCTGTTCTGTTCAATATCTTCATAAATGGTTTGGATAATGGCATAGTGAGTGCACTTTCAAAGCTTCCCAGGTTGCAGTCATCTGCAAACTTTGTAAGTGCTTTGGAGGATAAGATTAGAACTCAAAACGATCTTGACAAATAGTAGAAATCATCTAAAATAAACAGATATATTCAATAAGAACAAATGCCAAAGGCTGCACTTTGGAAAGAATAAGCATTGCACAAATACAAAATGGGAAATGACCGCTTAGGAAGAAATACTACAGGAGGTAATAGTGATAATAATCTGAAGGTTATAGTGTATCCCAAACTAAACATGAGTCAACAATATAATAATGTTGCAAAAAACAAAACAAACATCATTCGTGGATTTATTAACAATAGCATTGTAAGCAAAGACACAGGAGGTATTTCTTTCACTCAACTTAGCACTGATAAGTACTCAGCTGGAGAGAGTCTATGGAACATTTTGATTCATTTAAGATTTTTACTTCATTTGAGTCTATATTTTCTTTCATTCATGTACGGTGCCACTCCCTCACCAACGCAACCTGTTCTGGCCTTCTGATATATTTTGTACCCTGGTATGATTGTGTCCCATTATTATCCTCTTTCCACCAAGTTTCTGTGATGCCTATTAAGTCAATATCCTTGTTAAATACAAGACCTTCTAGTTCACCCATCTTAGTTTTTAGACTTTTCACGCTTGTGTATAAGCACTTAAAAAAATTGTTGCTATTTAGTTCTCGGCCATTTCCTGATTTATTTGAATGGCACTCTTTTTCATTTGATTGTTTCTCATCTGATCTTACCCATATTTTATCATCTTCCATCCTCTCCTCCTTACTAGAACATAGAGAATCTGTATTAATAGACTCTCCCTTAGGAAATGTCTCTATCTGATAAACATGCTCCTTCGCACCATTGGCTTTCCCTTAGTTTAAAAACTGCTCTACAACCTTTTTAATTTTAAGTGCCAGCAATCTGGTTCCATTTTGGTTTAGGTGGAGCCCATCCTTCCTGTATAGACTCCCCCTAATCAAAACATTTCCCTGGTTCCTATTAAATCCAAACCCCTCCTCCCTACACCATCGTCTCCTCCATGCATTGAGATCTGCAGTTCTGCCTGCCTAACTAGCCCTGGACATGGAACTGGAAGCATTTCAGAGAATGCTATCATTGAGGTCCTGGATTTCAATCTCTTTCCTAGCAGCCTAAAATTGCCTCCAGGACATCTCCTACCCTTTCTTATGTCACTGGTACCTACATATAACCACAACCACCAGCCCCCCCCCCCCCCCCCCCCCCCAGCATTACACATAAGTCTATCTAGATGTTTCAAGAGATCTGCAACCTTCGCACCATGCAGGTAATTTACCATACAATTCACAAACTTAGCTGTCTATGTTTCTAATGAACAAATCCCACATTATTATTAGTCTTTTCCTAATAACTGGAGCTTCCTCCCCTGGAGAGGTATCCTAAGTATATAACATATCACAACATCATCTGGAAGGAGGGTCCCAACTGTGGGATCATTTCCCTCTGCTCCAGCTGAATGTTCTCCTTCCCTGAGCCTTTTACCCTCCTCAACAGCACAGGGGCTGTCTGACCGGAGGTGCGACAGTTCTACAGTATTCTGGAAAGCCTCATCTACGTACCTCTCTGTCTGCCTTAGTTCCTCCAATTCAAGCCACCCTGGCCTCCAAAGCCCATAGCGCTCTCGGAGGGCCAGAAGCTTCATGCATCGAATGAACACATATGCCACCTGTCCATAGGGAAGGTAATTATACACACTCCACTATCCTGCAATAAACAGGATAGCCTCCACTCTGATGCAGGGCTTCTGCCTGCATTCTCTCCTGCAATTAAAAACCCTACCAATACTCTAATTATTTAAATCAGGTAGTCTGGATTTAGTTCAGTTTAAAAGAATGTTAAGTTTATCTAGCCCCCTTCAAACTCCCCGCCCCCTGATTAAGGTTAGACCAGTGAACAGAGAGTTATAGAGCGGAGTGCCAGGAGATTATTGAATAGGCACGTCGAAATTGGGAAAAGTCAAGAGGAGAGCAACAAAAATGATTAAATGTCTAAAAACATAACCTACAAGAGAAGATGGGGGAAAAGTGGATTCATTTAATCTGGAGAAGTCTGAGGAGGGACATAAGAATGTGCAAGAACATAACAGTTTGTTATAAAGAAGATGGCAATGAAATTGTTTTCCTTAACCACTGAGTAAAGGACAAGAAGCAATGGGTTTAAATTGCAGCATGGCAGATTTAGATTGGACACTAGGGTAGTTAAGCACTGGAACAAATTACGTAGGGAAGTTGTAAAATCTCCATCATTTGAGAGTTTACAGAGCTAGTTAGACAAACACCTGTTAGGGATGGTTTAGATATGTGGTCCTGCCTCAGGGCAGGGAACTGGTCTAGATTAGTGATTCCCAACTTGTGGTACTGTAGAGGGCCCACACAGAGCCTCTTGCAGCCAGCACGTCCTTCAACCTGCATTGTTTCCCGTAGCTCGGGAAGCAGCATGAGCTGAGGGACATGCCGACTGCCAGCATGCAGCCTCCCTCAGTCTCTCAAAAAAACTTTACACCATTTCTTATGGTAAGATGACAATAAAACATGAAACAGCTGTTTCTCAGGATTCAGTAGAATCCTTTGATTGAGATGAACAAGATCATCATATATGCCGAAAAACAAATAAGGAATAAGGGATCTTTTGGAAAAAGCTTTATTTTCTGAAAGATCCCTGTCTAGACTGGTGCTTTTTTCTGGCAAAGCTTCCAGCCGGAAAAAAGCAGCAGCCATGTTTATGCAAATGAAGCGGGGGGATTTAAATTCCCGCTTTATTTGCAATTGCGATGTGTCTAATTTGCATCCCTTTTACGGAAAAGGGATGCAGTCTAGACACAGCCATACATAATAGGGATGTTAGATACAAATTAATTGAATAATTGTGTAAAGGCATCAAAACTTAGCGATTACATGATTATTTGATAGTCCCCGAAGCCAGGGCTAGTAGCCAGTGCACTCCCAGCCCTGCTCCCAGGGAGGGCCTTGCTACCATGTGCTGCTACCTCTGCATCCGAGGTAGCAGCACAAGATGGCAGGAGCCTCTATTTGTACAAGTCCAACCTCCATGTGGACAGAGGCTACACCAGCATCCCACAGAGCAGCCTCTGTTCACAGTGAGCCTAGGCCCGCCATGAACAGAGGCTTCTCTGCAGCAGCAGCCCCTGTCCACAGGGTCTCCAAGCTTCCTGCAGACAGAGTGCGCATCAGCATCCCACGAAGAGGCTCCCCAGCTTCCCTCACCCCAGCCCTTCTGCCTCTAATAGAGGTAGCAGTGGGGGGGGGGGGGGTCAGCTCCGTAGAGCCGATGTTCATGAAGAGCTGACATTTAAGCTGGCTCAGATATAGAGGCAGCAAGGGGGGAGAGAACGCGTGTAGTCAATAAGCCCAGGCTTATCAGTTAATCATGTAGTCGACTACATGTTGACATCCCTAGTACATAACTCCTCCTATGATACACGTGCCTGGACTTCACAAGTGAAATAGTCTTTTTTCCAGAAAGACTATACTGTTAAAACATGAACACAATGTATGAAAAACATAACATGCAGTAAGATCTTTAATGCATTTGTCTGCTCACCTCCCGATATTATTTTTTATTTATGCAATGGTGTTATATAGAGAACTCACTGCGCTAGGCAAACAAGAGGTTTCCTGCCCTATAAGTGCTACAGTTTTAGACAAAGGCTGCATTATTATCTGCACAGCTACAACACAATTCAAGGGCAGAATGTCAGGTAGACATTAACTGAAGACAACTATAACAAAAAAGCAAACAGCCCAAGGTAGTAAATGAAATCAAGCCCTCAAATTAACAAGGGAATATTCCCTTATGGCAAAAGGCCTTTTTTTCTCCAAGTTAAAAAATAAAGGGCTGTTTCAGACTGGGCCACCAAGATTCTCTGTACTGCACAGTTGAAATAACTCTGTGCACAAAAAATAGCATATACTAATCACCCATGCAGAAGGAATAAATAATTTACTGAAACACTAATTATGGGAGGAAAAGATAGCCCATTAGTCTAAGCTGCCTCTTCCTTTCACCTCCTTAATCCCATAGATTTCTATGCAACATGAAGTTTTGACATTTCTTTCAGGCTGTATTATTTAATATATATATATTATATATATTTCATTGTGTAGTGAGAATTGAAGGTCCATGGGATTATATAGAACAGATGCTTCCAAGTATTTTAAAACTGGGGTTCTCTTCTTAGCAGTGCTCTACAAGCTTCACTGTGTAGTAAAGTTCAGAGAGGAGACCAAACAGACACTCTTAAATGTACTGCAGAACAGCAGTAGGTGGATTATTTCTAATATCCAAGGTATTATGCCAGTGATATATCCTCATGGGCGATATAATGCTGGAGACTTGCATCTTAGAAGACCACACAGCCTTGAAAGACAACCTAATCCAATCAGGGATGTAAAATCCTGGTTAACCAATCAAAAGGGATCCAGCTGCCAGCGCTCTCCTCTACTCCTGTGTGGGGCTTCTGCTGTTGGCACTTGGGGCTGGCTGCAGCTGTCATTCCCCCTCCCCGCAATTAGGGCAGCCAGCTCCCACCCCCACCCCCGACCTCTGGGCACAGACTGGACAGCTCCTGCACACAGAATGGCTGACTCCTGTCCCTTATCCCCTTCACACAGGATGGCTGGCTCCTGATCTGGCTCCTGCTCCTGGCTGTCCCCCTACATGCACATGATGCTTACACCAGTTAACCAATTCGCATCCCTAATCCAAATGCTGGTGTGAATGCCTGTGTACCTCTGGATGCAACTGTGTGTGTGTGAGTAGATAAGAAGTGTGTAACTGTGCTATGGAAACTAACTGGTGATCGGCATGTCAAATTCTTCTATTTTAGACAAGCCACAGATTACATTTTAAAATGAATCTAAGGCAGTAATTAGGCTAAATGATACCTGTGTCCCACAGAGAAAGGCCAAACCAGAGACACTTTAAACCAGCAAAAGAAAAACACCTGTGAGCATTGGGGTTGCCAGGTGTCCAGTTTTCAACCGGATGGCTCAGCTGAAAAGGGACGCTGAAGGCTGTCAGTACTGCCAACCTGGTTGTGAGTTCATCCTGTCAGCTGTGCAGCAAGGCTAAGGCAGGCAGAGGGGCAACCTAAGGACTCTGCATGTTGCCTCCCTCACCCTGCCCAGAAGCCTGGCCCAATGCACGCTGCAGGGGCGGTGCCTGCCAATGGGATAACATGCACAGCTTCCTGACCACATCTCTGCATGAAATGTCACTGCTTCTGGGAGCTGCCTGAGGTAAGTCTATACCCCTGCGTGCCCCCTCCTGCACTCCAACCCTCTGCTCCAGCTCTGATCCTTCTCCCACACTCCAAACCCTCAGTCCCTGCCTGGAGCACCCTCATCCTCTGGCCTCACTACAGAGCCCTCAGACACCCCTGCACCTCAGCCCAGAGCCCCCTCCTGCACCCAAACACCTCATTTCTGGCCCAACCTTGAAACCTGCACCTCCAACCCAGAACCTGTACTCCTTCCACACCTCAACCTCCTGCCTCAGCCCAGATCTCCCTCTCATACTCTAAATCTCCTGGCTCCACCCCAAACTCGTCATTTATGGCCCCACACCAGAGCCTATACCCCCAGCCAGAGCCGGAGCCCCCTCCCAAATGCCAAGCCCCTGAGCCAGCTGGGTAAAAATGAGCCAGTGAGTGGGCAAGGGGAGAGTGAGTGACAGAGGGAAGGGCGATGGAGTGAGTGAGGCAGGGCCTCGGAGAAGGGATGGGGAAAGGTTGTTTGGTTTTGTGCAAGCAGAAAATTGGCAACCCTAGCCAGCATGCCACATACCTTTCTACTCCTTTATTTTTATGCACTCATATACTTCCATATATTGCCAAGTCTCCTGCGCCTTACTTCATCTGTATGAACTCACACAAATAGCCACATTGTAGGTCAGTA
This sequence comes from Pelodiscus sinensis, assembly GCF_049634645.1. Taxonomy (NCBI): domain Eukaryota; kingdom Metazoa; phylum Chordata; order Testudines; family Trionychidae; genus Pelodiscus; species Pelodiscus sinensis. The sequence goes on from NC_134717.1 coordinate 37,757,512, forward strand.
TTGCTAAAGCTTCAAACAAATTTGTCCTGGATGTGAAAAATTATTGTATTAACTCTCTTACAATCTGATAGGGCACAATAAGAAATAGTAGATCTTGATGCCACAGATCACAAGAAATCACTCACTGAATAGAGGTTAAAGATATGATGAGGTTATATATTTCTTATACTGCATTTCAACTCAACAGTTAGGTATACGTTTATAGTTTAATACCACTTTAAGGGAAAAAACAAAAAGCAAGCATCAGCTTTTTACACACTCCCATACTTGGAACCAATAAACAAACCAAACAACCAAAACCAAACTACACAAACTATCTCCTGGATACTCAGCTTCTTAAAAGATAAAATTAAAATTGAAGAGCCAACAGAAACAGGATGTTTTTGTTTTTGAATGGAAACACAACAAGGATTATTACTCAGCATACAAAACTAAAAGCATAGCACTGAAAAAAAGTATGAATCTTAGAAAATTAATCCCAAGATATTTTGATGGCACATTGTAAACACCCACCTCTCTCCAAAACACACGGATTCACACACTTCAGTGATTTAAAAAAAAAATTACAAAAAGAGGGTATTGTTATTATTAACTAAGGAATGACCATTGTAGCTAATTCATCTGCCTTGAAGCACAACTTCTACACTTCTTTAATTATATATGATATGCAAGGTTAATTTCAAATAATTTCCTCCTCCAAGGCTGGGCATTCAGCACAATTCCTATCCTGACTGACTGATGGTAGGTACTTAAGGCAAAGCCTTTCGAGTACTCCTTACTCATCACTTCCATTGTCATTACAGCTGTACCAGAACCAAATAATCAATTAAAACAATGGACTGGATCATCAAACATCTAGTAGTTGAGGTTTGGATTTAAATAATTTTTAAAATGATTAATTAATAACATCCTGAACAAATAATGATTTCAGTATTGCCAACCTCATGTTCAGAAATCATGAAACTGACTTAAAAATCATTAAAATGTAATAAATGTTGGATTATTATTTCCATCAGGATGCACTTTCCTATCAATTTCATGCTTTCCTCTGAAACCATGAGGACAATAAATGTTCCTTTTACTTAAAATAAAAGCTGGCATTCTCATTCAATATCAAGTTCCAGCAGCTGGAGCTTTATGAAAAAGCTGAGAGTCACAATAAAATCGTAAGAGTTGGAAAACTGGGATTTCCTGTAGAACGGTTTGTACTAGGGATGTGAATGACTAGTCAACTATCCGATAAGCAAATGCATTTGCTTATCGGATAGTCGACAGGATGGTCGGCTAGTTGCTTGCCCTACCCCCCTTGCTGCCTCTATCATAAAGAGGTGGGAGGAGAGGTATAGGAGGGGACCAGCTGGGGTGTCTCCAGGCTGCACACAACGTTTCAAAGCGGCACCAAGATGTTGAGCCTGGGATCAGCTAGGGACTCCCCCACTGATCCCAGGCTCCGTGCACCACTACAGCTTTGAAACGCTGCGTGAAGCCTAATGCTGAACTCCCTGCAGCATTTCAAAGCAGCAGTACTGCATGGAGCCCGGGGTCAGCGAGGCCCTGACATTTTGAAACACCATGAGGAGCCTGACGCCAGGCTACCTGTGGCGTTTCAAAGCAGCAGTACCACCTGGAGCCTAGCGTCAGCAGGGGACTCCCCCTGCTGACTTCGAGCGCCACATGGCACTTTCACCTTTGAAGTATAGCAACAGCTACACTTCAAAGGCAGAGGCGCCCTAGTGACTAATCGAATAGTCAATGCAAAATGCATTGACTATTTGATTAGTCAATTACTCGCAATTTAACATCTCTAGTTTGTACATAGCTGGATTTTCGTATTTTCTAGATCTGTGACTCAGAATGAAATTATTAGATGCATTGCTATTTAATATTTGTTTATAGTACTTATTCAGGAAGATGTGACTTTTTATAATTACCTACTTTAGGCAGTTGTCAAAGCAATTCCTTTTAAAATGTATTAAGAGACAAACACCTATTTTTACTTCTGTCTTAGTAACTGAAAAGAACAGTTACAGTATTCTGCTTTGATACACGACTGAAGTCCTTGAAAAGCATATGCTAAAAGTGGTTACAATTAGAAGGAGAGTCTAGTATTTGGTATTCTATTATTGTTTAACAGTGTGATTAAAATTATGATTAATCACAATTATTTTAATCCAATTAATTTGTTTTGAATTAATTGTGACTGACAACCTTTCTAAACATTTCTTTGTTTCTGCAACTTGAAGCGTGAAGTAATCAAGTTGACACCCAAGCTCCAACACTTCAGTTCTTTAACAATATATCTAGATATATTTCATAGACCTTTGCTATAGTTCATAAAAATAGATAAGTAGCTGCATGCAGTCTCCAAACTGAAAAATTGTGTCTCTAATAAACAGAAAGGACCAACAATTTTTGTGCTAAAATAACTATTTATTATCATTAACCATTATTATTTATGAACTTCACAAATATGATGTCTGTCTACTCAGTGTGGCAACAAACCTCTTCAGAGCATTCTTTTCAATGTCTAACAGTTACAACACCACTAGAGAGAGGGAAAGAACACTGCTTGACTACAGTGACAAAACAAAAAAGCAGTAAAGAAGGGAAGAAAATATACCTCCAGAGACTGGGTGATAAAAAGAGAGAAAAGACAAAGAATACTTCATACTCCAGACAAATGTTTCATCTTTCAAAAACATGTTATGTTAAATTATTATGTTTGGTTAATCAACAAGATCTTCTTTTACATCACAGAAATCTTTAAATAACTCCTGGCTTCTAAAACTTCACTATGTGGTGCTTGTGCTCCATCCCTGCAGATATCAACTCTTGCAACCTCATATTCAATCGCTAAGTACTACGCACTAGAGTCATAAACATTTAACCAGTAACCATTGGGTAGCCAGTACCTGGCCAGCTGAAGCAAGCCCCACCTGTGGTTTTCTGTGGAGGGGGGTAGATGTCTGCTCCAGCTGGGCCCACTGTGATGCAGGCCAGTGGCTGCTCCAGCACCCCACTGCGTGCAGTGTGGTGCGGTGGGTGGTTAACAATTTACATGAGATTTTACATCTCTACTGCACTCTGGTATAGAGTTGATCATAATGTACCAAACTGGTGGACACACAGTTATATGCCTCTATGCACATCATCTCTGGCACCCTGTATTCAACTACACTCCCATGACTTTCAGTTCTAAGCAATATTGTCCCTCCTCATATTTGACAAGACGTTTCCACAGGCAAGTTACTGGAGAAAGTGTGCATCAACCCAAGCCTGCCACTGCACAATGACATTTTAAACTGCACATTTGCCATCATGTCACCCATATGGCCTTATCTGCCATAACAGGATGTAAGGGCAGAAACACTCAGGTGAGAGGAATGCATATCTGCCATATATCCCAATCAGTCCCTCATCGCCAATCCCACAATTTGCCCACCAAGTTTTGACCTGCCCCGTTGACAGTGGTTCCTATTGAACAGGTTCTGGACTGGGCAAGGTCTCTGCGGCAACCAGTATTGCTGGGGCCTTTATGATAGCCCTTCGTGCAGCTGCCATGCAACACAGATGACAGCACACATTGTCAATGAATGCCTGCTAACAAGATTCAGCAGTGGTCTAACTGAACTGTATCATGGAACTGAAGATGCCATTGCTTGGCTAGATGTTCATGCTAAATAAATTGACTGTGATGGATTCTTATCATATAGAAAAGCCCCAGCATTTTTCACTAAATCAACAAAAACAAAATGTCCAAAGCATTAGCTTGGGAAAAGTTGCAAGAGACTTAGGATGTGATTGCAGAGATCATCTTCAAATGTCATTATGGATGTGCTAGTCAGCTAGTGCAACTCCCATAGTAAAGATTGAATTGAGTTTTTGTACTTTAAGGCTATGTCTACACTGGCAGCTTCTTGAGTAAGAACTCTTTTGCAGAGGGTTCTTGTCCAAAAACTCTTCTAGAAGAGAGCGTCTACACTGGCATGTGCTTTTGCGCAAGAGCATCCATGCCAGTGTAGTGCCTTGCTCTCTTGAGCAAGAAAGCTCTGATGGACATTTTAACCATAGGGCTTTCTTGGGCAAGAAATTCATGTTGCCTGTCTACACTGCCTTCTTGAGCAAGAACAGTTGCACAAAAGGGCTTATTCCTGAGCGGGGGCATCATAGCTCTTGCGCAAGAAGCTCTGATTTTATACAGTAGAACGTCAGTTTACTTGCGCAAGAACATACTGCCAGTGTAGACAGGAAACAAGTTTTTGCGCAAAAGCGGCCGCTTTGGCGCAATATCGTGCCAGTGTAGACACAGCCAAAGAGTTTAGATTTCTTTGTTATGTGAAAAATACAGCTGATTCTCCCAAAAATATCACTCTGAGTCCTGAATGACTCTTCGGATATTTTTCAATTAAATTCATTACCTAGTTTAGTTAAAATTAAAGGGGTCTTTTAAGAAATTTACTATTCAGCAAAAGACTTATGTCCCAAGTCAAGCAAGAAATGATGTACACAGACCCCACAAGTCTTCCATCTTGTTAAATCTCTGAAATCTCACACAGTGCACTAGAAGAAATTATGTCATCATTAAGATGTTATTTGCAATTGTTGTTCTGCCCTGTCTGTACAACCAGATACAAGAACTCAGGTCACTTATGCAGGGTCAATATGCCATAAGCAGTAATTCTGCCAGTCATGGCCCTTATTCTATAGCTAATTTCCATGTAAATTATTTTGGCTGACATGTGTGAGGGAGACTAAGTACTGCTGTATTAAGGGTTCTCTTTCATAGAACCATATCATCTAATTATCAATGTTCTTTAAAGATGCCATGACTGCACACTAACTTGGTTATCAGTGTTCGAAAGGTTCCCCATAGCACTGGCTGAGCCAGCAATGTGGGCAACACAATTAGGGTAGCTGATGTAGGAGCTCAGAGAGAGACCTTAAACATCAGCCTCCCTAACATAGTCCCCTATTCTAAATACAGCCCTTTTTCCTCCTCACACCCATGAAGCTGGGATGTGCATACTGTCCACCCTCAGCTCCATGATTCCCTGACACTTTGGACATGCAGCTATTTTCCTTTTCTGTGGCTCCTCTGGTGTAGGATGCTGAAGTTCAAGCAGCTCAGAAAGACAGTGAACGGGGCTGCATGGGTCCAGGAGGAGAGTGTGTGACTATAGGGAAGGGTGGTAGAAAACAGATATGTACAAGGACCTGAATGAAGAAGCGGATGTGTTAGGGCAGAGGTGGAGACTAATTTTTGATGGGGGGAGGGCACTCCAAGAATCAGGTAAGTGGACAAGGGACGCACTCTTCTAGGATATTAATGGCAGAGGTGCAGAGTCTGGGATGGAGGCTGGGTGCAGAAGGGATCCAGAGTAAGGGATGGGGGTGCAAGAGGGAATGTGCGGTCTGGGAGCGAGTTTGGGTGAAGGAAAGGGTTGTGACTTGGAGCAAGAGACTGGGAAGCAGAGTTCGGGAGGGGGTATGGGTGCAAGAGAGGATTCTAACCTGGACATCTCCACATTAGCTACTAGAAGTGGGACTCACCCTTCTTGACTGAATTAACCTCAGTATCTCTAGCCCTATTCTAGCCTGCATATTTATACCTGCCTTTGGAAATTTCCACTACATGCATCTGATTAAATGGGTCTTTGCCCACGAAAGTTTATGCTCCAATACATCTGTTAGTCTATAAAGTGCCACAGAACTCCTTGTCGCTTTTGCAGATCCAGACTAACACAGCTACCCCTCTGATATTTAAGAGCATGTTAGATAAACACCTGTCAAGGATGGTCTAGGCTAGGTGGTGCTTGGTCCTGCTGTGAGTTCAGAGGACTGGACTTGATGATCTCTTGATGCCCCTTACAATTCTAGTATTCTATTATTCTACTATCTTAATACCACGTGGTAGCTATGCCTTCATTTGGGTTGAAATGTTTTTATCACTTAAGCTAATAAAAGTATTACTAAAGCTTTGTCTCATCCTCAAGTGTGCGTGTCATCTCTACTGTAGGCATTGGGGTTCCAAACCAGATGGTGAACTTAATTCTGTTGTGCCTGATTCTGGGACTGGAACCTTTAAATCTGAGACTAACTGGAAAACCTTACAATTTAGTACAGTATAATCAATAACAAATAGTCACTCAAATCAGGCAATACCTCCTGTCCTTACAAAGGCCATTGACAACTTAAATATACTTTAAAACACAATGGCTGTGTCTAGACTAGCCAGTTTTTCCGAAAAACCAGCCGCTTTTCCGGAAAAACTTGCCAGCTGACTACACTGGCCGCTTGAATTTCCGCAAAAGCACTGATGATCTCATGTAAGATTGTCAGTGCTTTTGTGGAAATACTATGCTGCTCCCATTCAGGCAAAAGTCCTTTTGCGCAAAAGGGCCAGTGTAGACAGCTCAGCTTTGTTTGCCGCAAAAAAGCCCCGATTGCGAAAATGTCGATCGGGGCTTTTTTGCAGAAAAGCGCATCTAGATTGGCACGGATGCTTTTCCGCAAAAAGTGCTTTTGCGAAAAAGTGTCTGTGCCCATCTAGACGCTCTTTTCCGAAAATGCTTTTAACAGAAAACTTTTCCATTAAAAGCATTTCCAGAAAATCATGCCAGTCTAGAAGCAGCGAATGTTATTACAACTGTTGCTACACTACCTTAGATTATCAGAATTGAAAGGTGTTTTTTTTTTTAAATCCAGTGTCCTGCTTACTACTCATGTTATTCATTTTTTGCATTTCTCTCAGCTTGTACAAATGAAAATCAATGCAGGCCATTTCACTGTCTGGTACTCCACCCTGCAATATTTCAGAGGCAATCACCACAGAGAAGTATTCAATCTTTTTAAAAGCCTTTTTGTTGTATTTTTAAGACATTCCTGGACCCAATTCTATTAGTCCTAGTTTTAGAAAAAGCTTGTTTTTACGAAAATCTAAGGTTTTTGCACAAGTTTTACCTGACAACATCCCTTTAAGGGAAAATTAATAGAAATTTTTAAAAACTGTTACAGGAAAAAAAGCAAAAGAATGTTGTTGTGAGTTTGTCCTCCTAGAGACTTAGCATGTACAGGTGCATTCCAGAGTCTAGTGGTGGACAAAGATGGCTTTAAACCAGGGGTGGAGAACTTCAGGCCCGGGGGATGCAGCCCCCACTTTGCCTAGATCCCTCTGGCCCCCAAAGCTCAGGGCTCCTCCCTAGCATTGGGGAGCCTTGGTGGCACTCCCCCTCCTCCACTGCAGGGCTGGAGCTCACAAAATCTACTAGCTTGGCCCCCTCCCCAGGCTCTGGTGTGAGGGCAATGTGGGAAGTGTTTTTTTCGCTCTCAGTCAGGGGCCACATCAGTGAGGATTGGGTTTTTTCTTTTTCTTTTTCTTTTTCTCACTTGTGTGCAGCCCCTGGCTTATTTTTCTGTGGGTCAGCGGCACCTGAACCAAAAAAAGGCTCCCCACCCCAGCCTTAAACCATTTTTGCACCATCAGAAAAGATGGGGCCAATATGATGCCCAGAAAAACTTGGAGCAGCCTGTGCATACCCCAGGCTTCTGAGAATTTCTACCGTATTTTCCGGCGTATAGGGCGACTGGGCGTATAAGACGACCCCCTATCTTTTTAATTAAAAGATAGGGTTTCATCTTATACCCCAGCGCCCCTCCGCCTCCTTTGCTCCCGGTGTCCCTGGTCTGCTGGAGATGGTCCCCAGCAGACCAGAGGCACCGGGAGCAAAGCCGCCAGGAGCGCCTGGGCTTCCCCCCCCCCCCCCCCCGCCGGAGCCCCTCCGCGGCTTTGAAAGCCTCGGGGGAAGCCGGCGGGGGGGCACCCAGGCGCGCATGGGCTGCCCCCCCGCCGGAGCCCATCCGCGGCTTTGAAAGCCTCGGGGGAAGCCGGCGGCGGGGCATCCCAGGCGCGCATGGGCTGCCCCCCCTCCGGAGCCCCTCCGCGGCGGCGCGGAGGGGCTCCGGAGGTGGGGCAGCCCATGCGCGCCTGGGATGCCCCGCCGCCGGCTTCCCCCGAGGATTTCAAAGCCGCGGAGGGGCTCCGGCGGCGGGGCATCCGGCGTACAAGACGACCCCCGATTTTTGGGGGATGTTTTTTAACTTCAGAGGTCGTCTTGTACGCCGGAATATACGGTATATGCGGTATGCTACAGAGTTCTCTCACACCTTTTCAGCCAGGGCCTGAATGCACTGGCACAGTGGTATCTAGAATTTGAAGCAGGGTAGAACGCTTCACCAAAATTTAAACAGAAAACCAAAGATGAATACTTTTTGGGGGGAGGAATTATCCAAGTTTTGCTTTTGTCAAAAAAGGGCAAGAACATATTTTATTAGACTTTGTGACCAGAAAAGAATGTTTCAGTTTCACAACAACTTCTTTAGCTGACAGTAGATGATGCAACTTTTACTCTAGTGAGCTGGGATTGAAAAATCAGCTTCACCCTTCTTACCTGTGAAGAGTGACTGAGGAAGCAGGAAAGAAAAAAACACCTTGATAACACCCAGTGCTTGGCACCTTATATGATAAATGCATATTATTACAGTAATTCATTTAAGTACTGAGCTCTTTAACATGACCTCATGGGCATGTTATCTATAACATTTTTACTCCAATACAAGAAAGCTTTGGGTAAGAGATCCCTTATAGTCCTACTTAGTTTTCCTTTTTTCTTGCATTTCCTACTCCAATTAAAACTCATATCTAATAATTGTTCCATCTCAAGTGAGATATTTTAATGGAAAGAAATGTAATATAGAAAGTTCTTAAAACTAAAAGGAAAACCCTAGTTTGGGACTTTTCTATATGAAAGAATATGCAACAAAGCATATTCCAATGGATGGCTTCTCTTAAATCAGTTGTGCTTCTGTGTTATAGATGCTCACACAATGTGTCTTGTCTACCCAATGAGGATATTATGATTGTTTGCAAAAATTAAGCATTTTTCTTATTTATGCAGAAATCATTATAAACAAACCTAGGTACGTGACTCAAACCTGTTGAATGCCACAGGATAGGACAGCAAATAAACTTTTGAGGCTGACATGGGAAGTGGACCTGGATGGAATATTAAGGATAATTTACAGGAGAGCTACTCCTGCAACTCCTTAGCAAAGAAGATAATTGCAGACCATATCCTGTCGTCCTTCCCATCGTTGCTCAGATATTTCTCCATTACTGTTCTGTCCACGTGCCTTGAATCTTCCAGTAAACAAGGTTACTACAAAATAGCAGCCCAACGGAGCCTGATAAGGAGAGGGGAGAATTCTCCACCAACATCTCATGCAAGCCTCCAGGGTTGCAAACTATAATTTCACAGGAACTTCCAGGAAACACTTTTGAAGAGCAGACTAAGGGCATTTTAAGGGAGGGAAGTTACTCTGCTCAGGAGCTCAGAGAAACGGATGTGATACGGAGCAGAAAAAAATCTTTGAACATCCGTGTGTATGGAGAGTATCGAAATACTACGGGGATGGGCGCTACTACATCCATGACAGCGAATACTACAGCGCGCACATTGGTTGCTAACCGCAGCAGCCCCGGGCATGTTACCAACTGAGGAAGACGCGGAAGCTCACTCCCGGTACACGCTTGGGCGGCTGAGAGTTCAGCCCCGGCCACCCCCCAAACACAGCAAGAGGGGAAAGCACTTACTTGCGGCCATGCCCAGGAACTGGTCTGGTTCTGAAATGCAGGAGCCGGCTGCTGCTGTTTTCTCTCCCCTGAGCCCCCTGTTGCCGCTTCCCTCCCGCGTGTCTCCTAGCTGCCGGCTGGAACGCACAGCTGCCCGCCAGCCCCAGCCGACAGAGCGAGCCCCGGTGAATGAAAACAACCGCGCCCGTCTCGGCAGCACCAGCGGCGCCCCTCCCGCCCCACGTGAGCTGCTGCCGCGGCCCCACCCGGGGAAAGCCGAGCGCCGGTGCCCTGGGCGGGCGCGGCAAGCGCGGGGGGAGGCGGCGTGGGGCGCAGGACCCGGACCCAAGCGCCCGCCCTAAGGGTGCGGTAGCACGTTGTGCCACTGCAGCGGCGCCCTGGCTCCGCGGGCACGTGGGGTCCGATGCAAGAGCTTGTGTCGCCGGGACGGGCTCTCCGGGCCGGGGGAGTCGGCGCGGCAGGGGCGAGGCGCTGCAGCCCCGCGGGGTGGAAAGTTGGCAAAGCAGGGGGGTCGGGGAGGGGAGATGAGAGGCAGGAGTCCAGGGGTCTATGTTGGGGGGGGAGGAAGAGGCGGCTGGATGGCTACAAGGAGCGCTCCGGCATCAGGGCCGCTGTGTAGCCTATCACGGGGGCAGCACCCAGACGCTGTAAGTCCAGAGTGTGCTGCGGGGGGGGGGGGGGGGGCGCCGAGCGTGACTGGCTCTCGAGGGCTGCTGCGGGCGGAGGTAAGCGGTGTTGCAAAGGGCGCGGGGAGGCCAGGTCTCTGGCGAGCTGGTGGAAGCGCGTCTGCATGGAGCCGAGGGAGCGGTGCAGCTGCGTGGGGAGGGGGGTGGGTGTCGCCAGGGATTTTATGGGGCTACGGAGCCCGGGGGGTGATGGCAAACAAAGGCCGTTAGCGGCCCGCCCCTCCTCCCGCAGGGGGAAGGAGGCTGCAGGAGGAGATGCACTTAGCGCGCGAGGAGTCGCGATTCAGGAGCCGCCCTTGGCTGGGCGTTGGCTCCTCATGCAGCAAAGCCCGGCGGGGGGCGGGGGGGTTGTTCCAGAGCAAACGATCCGGCTTCGAGGTTAGGTTTGCTGCTCCCGCTCTGTTGGAAAGCCCGATCTGTGGGGAGGGGAGTTGCTGGGATTTAGCGTTGGGGGGAGAGGTAGGGGGGTAGAGGGAGGAGATGTGAAAGGCAGAGGACTGGAAAGGAAGCAAACAGACAACGGAGTTCTGGCTTTGTCTCCCTCGAAGGCCGGGCATGGCAGGAGAAACTTGGTGCCAGAGACCGAGGGGCTGAACATAGAGCTTCAAGCAGAAGACGCGACTGTGTTAAAAGGCAGTGAGGGCAGCGGGAGAAAATCAGGATTCGAAACCTAGAAAAAACATAAGAGGACAACACGGGATTTTAAAAATATAGCATTTATACTCCCTTGTTGCAGGTAATGAGCTGCGTTTAGTGATTTATACAACGAAGGAAACTATTATTGCTAAAGAAAATTATGCACCTGCCCCTTGCAAGTGAATTGCAAAATGTTACTTAAAACCAACTGATTCTTTTCTCTCTCACAGCTCAGTACCTCTTCCGCCGCCCCCCACCTTTTGTAATCCCACTTATGATTGCTAATAAACATTTTCAGTCCTTAATACCCATATTCTTATTTTCATTTCCAGTTTTCAAAAGTATAAAATGTGTATTTTCCAGGTTAGTTGCTACAGTTTAGCAATTAAAGTTGCCAAACATGGTGAGAGAGTAAAAAGTGCCATTCTTAGGAACTTCTTGTCACTTTCCCTGAATACTGACAGTATCATTGTAAGCTACTTTCCACTTCAGTTTTTAAAAAAATATTAAGAGACATTTAATCATTGTGAAATTGTTTTGTTGAATGCACAGAACAAAATTTCAACCCAGTTTACAGTTACACTGAATAGAGTCCTGTATCATTAAACACACTATTAATAATAAGGTTGTGAAAGTGTAGCTGTGAGCCCTAAAAGTCAGCTTTTTATGCACAGCAGCTCCCACAGATCCATCTCCTCCCTGGCAGGTAAGCATGTAATGGCTGATTACACATTTACCAAAATAAATACATTTTAACATCCACTTTTTCATTTCAATGTAAAAAACATATAATCATAGAACTGGAAGGGACCTCAAGAGATTATCAAGTCCATTCCCCTGCCCTCACAGCAGAACCAAGAATGGTTTATGTCATCCCTGATACATGTCTGTCTAACCTGCTTTTAAATATCTACTATGATGGAGATTCCATTACCTCCCTAAGCAATTTATTCCAGTATTTAACCACCCTAACAGTTAGGCAGTTTTTCCTAATGTCCAAACTAAACTTCCTTTGTTGCAGTTTAAGCCCATTATTTCTTGTCCTATCATCCAAGGCCAAGGAGAACAATTTTCCCCCTTTCCCCGTTACACCCTTTTTATACCTAAAAACTGCTATCATGTCTCCTTGCTGTCTTCTCTTTTCCAAACTAAACAAGCCCAATTCCTTCAGCCTAGTCTCATAACTCATGTTTTCTAGATGTTTCATCATTTTTGTCACTCTACTCTGGATCTTCTCCACATCTTTCTTGAAATGTGGTGCCCAGAACTGGACACAATACTCAAACTGAAGCCTAATCAGCGCAGAGTAGAGTGGAAGAATGGTTTCTTGTCATCTTTCTTATAACACTCTTGTTAATGCATCCTAGATTCATGTTTGCTTTTTTTGAAACTGTCACATTGTTGACTCGTATTTAACTTGTGATCCACTATGACCTCTGGATCTCTTTCTGCAGTACTCCGTTCAAGACAGTCATTTCCCATTCTGTAGATGTGAAGCTGATTGTTCCTTTCTAAGTGGAGTACTTTGCATTTGTCCTTATTAAACTTCATCCTATTTACGTCAGACCATTTCTCTAGTTTGTTCAGCTCATTTTGAATTATCACCCTGTCCTCTAAAGCATAATAATATAAAGCATGAATATTTGGATAACGTGTAAATGGACATGCTAGTGCAAACAGAGAATAATGGTCATCCTTCCCTCTAACCTCGCAAGTCATACTGCAGCGTTTTAAAATCTCCCCTGCAGAACCATATTTATAAAGGTTCTGTGAGAGGGCTGCAGAACTGGTGGTGTTGACTTGGAGCCTCTCATAGATGCTCCAGGATCTTCAGAACCATCTGCTAATTCCACTATGAAAAACAAGTGTCCTCTCCCCACTATAGATGAGCTTTAGGAACATTCTGAAATGAGTACTGTTGCATAAAAAAGCCTCCACCTGAGCTTATTTGATTTATATACATGGATTTTCTAAAGCTACACCAAACTGTAAGGTCTAAGGTTTTAAACTGCAACTCATTGTGATCTTTGTCAAACTTTGTAATCTTTGTAACTCTCAGCCATCTTGCTTGTAACTTTCCCTAAACTGCATTCTCCCCTGGGTGAATGGAGAGAGAGTGTGAGTGTGTTTGAAGAAGGCTTGGAACAATGGAGCACATTTCAATGAGTCATCACAGTATGGGCATGCTCCTTGCTGGATAAAGGGAAGTCTGGGCATGCTCCCTGATGAAGAGGTGAATGAATCATAGGGGCCATTCAGACACACTATAAGGAGAGGGAGCACATGTGAGACTCTCTTTTTTTCCCTTCCCCTGCTCCTGAGAAGCTCTTCTCCAGTGTCTCTCCTCCTGACCAGCTTCCCCAGCCATGATGAGCAGACAGACCCTCCAGGAGCCACATGTTTTGGCTCCTTCTGCAACCCATATGTCTATGTAAATGTGTGAGTGCCTGAGGGAAGAAATGAATGGGCGGCTGCTTTCTCCTCTTTAGTTTTACCTAGTGGAAATAAACCCATACTAGTGTAACCCTGGGTGGTCTCCAGTGAGAATATTATTGGGGTAACAAGTACCTCAGTTTTCCTTTCATGGATTTTTCCTTGAAAAAAAAATGCAACATGGCCCTAAGAACTTAGGCTATGTCTACACTGGCGCGATCTTGCACCAGTGATATGCAAATGAGGCTAAGCGTGAAATATTGCTGAGCCTCATTTGCATACCTAATGAGCCACCATTTTTGCAGAAGAGGCTCTTGCGCTAGAAGGAGCTGGCTAAACTGTCCCTTCTTGCGCAAGAAAAACCCTCTTGCACAATGCTGCTACGCTGATTATTTTCAGGAATAACAGCATTGCGCAAGAGGGTTTTTCTTGCGCAAGAAGGGGCAGTGTAGACATCTCTTTCTAGCGCAAGAGCCTGTTCTGCAAAAATGGCTGCTCATTTCGTATGCAAATGAGGCTCAGCAATATTTCACGCTTAGCCTCGTTTGCATATCTCTGGGGCAACAACCTGCCAGTGTAGACATAGCCCAACAGGGTTGCTTGTTTTTAGTGGAAGGGAATATAAACAAGATGAAGTGAGTAAGGATAAACATAGGTTGAATCTCAGGAACATTTTCCCAATAGGTTTCTTAGACATTGGAACAGTCTATATGGCATGTTGGCTAAAGCCTAATCATGGCAGGAATTTACAGCTTATCAAGAATATACTGCAGAAAACAATCCTGCATTGGTCAGCATTAGCATGGGCCTTCCCTAGCCGGTGCACCACCTGAAAAGCGTAGGGCTTGTGTGACAGGTACCAGTGCATGATTCACGCATTGGTGTCTTTCATGGTATGGAACCATTTTAGTGGTGAATGGTCTGTGACCAGTGTGAATTGGCTTCCCAAGAGGTAATACCTCAGGGCCTCCACAGCCCATTTCACCACAAGAGCCTCCTTTTCTATTGTGGAGTACCAACCCTCTCGTGATTAACAGCTTAAAGCTCAGATACGGAATAGGGTGTTTTTCACTTCCTACCTCTTGGGATAACGCTGCTCCTAGAGACTGACCTCCGAGACATCTGTCTGAAGGATAAACAGCCTAGTGAAGTTAGGCTGGATGAGCACCTGTTCCCAGGTCAGCCGCTCCCACAAGGTCTGGAAGGTGACTTTGCAGTCCTCTGACCATTCTGTTCACTGAGACCAGTGGTTCTTCATGAGGTCAGTTAGTGGGACAGCTAGGGTGGCAAAGTTCCATACAAAGTGACGGTAGTATCCCGCTAGCCCTAAGAACTGCCATACTTGCTTCTTTGTTGTTGGAGTGGGGTACTCTTGCAGCACTTGCACTTTGTCTGACAGTGGCCAGAGTTGTCCACTGTAGACTGTGTAGCCCATATAGCTCACTTCATGCTGGCGCGAATGGCATTTGGCCAGATTCGCAGTGAGACCCGCCTTTGCCAAGGCTTGCAGAACTTGGGGGAGGTGCAGTAGGTATTCTGCCCAACTGCCAGTGTAGACCATGATGTTGTTGATGTAGGTGGCTGCATAAGCTCTGCACTTGGTTCATAAGTCGCTGAAAGGTGGCTGTAGCTCCATACATGCAGAAAGTCATTGTGGTAAACCGAAATAGCCCAAAGGGGACTATCTTCTCCTTTGCCACTGGTGTTAGGGGATCTGCTAGTAGCCTTTGTTAAGGTTGAGTGTGGATATGTTTAGCCTAACCGCTCAAGCAGCTCACCTACATGAGGTATCGGGTACACATTAAATCATGATATGGCATTCACCTTTGTGAAGTCCATGCAGAATCTGACCGTCCCATTGGGTTTGGGAACCAGTACTTTGGGCTTTTCCACTATGCCCAGAGCTAACATCTGGTTCAGCTCCTCCCGTACTGTGTTCCACATCTTTCAGGAGAGTGGGCAATGAATGGTTGCCTCTTACCTTCTGGCCTGGGAGGGTGGCTATATGGTGATTTATCAGGCTCATATTCCCGGGCTTAGTTGATAGGACATGTGAAAAGTCAGTTATTAACTCATGCAGCTGCTCTTGCTGCTCAGGGTTGAGTTCTCATCCAATGTCAACAGGTTGGAACTCCAAGACTCCCTCTGCTAAGAGTCCCAATTCTGGTTCTGGGAACAGTACAGAGTAATCATTGGGGCCTGTCACTCTTTCCAAGCCTTGAGGAGATTGAAATGATAGACTGGTGTCTCTCTCCACTGCCCTGGTAGCTGCACCTCATAATCAATGGGCCCCACCTTTTGAGTCACCTAAAATGGTCCTTGCCACTTCGCTAGCAGCTTCTACTCACACGAGGGCAGTAGTAGCAACACCCAATCTCTGAGCTGCAAGGTCCATGTCTTTGCCCTGAGATTGTACTGGTCAGCTTGGATTTTCTGAGCTAGCTTCAGATTCTCCCTGGCTAAATGGCTTAATTCACTCAGACATTCCCTGAGTCATAAAATGTACTGCACTGACCCTGGAGCATGAGTCTCTTGTTCCTCCCAGGTCTCCTGCACAAGGTCCAGAATCCCCTGGGAATGTCACTCAGAGAAGTTCAAAGAGCAAGAAACCTATAGAAGCCTGGGGAACTTTCTGCCCTAATGTTTGTGGTGAAGGAAGCATCTTATCCCAGTGCTGGGGGTTGTCTTCCACGAACTTTCACAGCATTGACTTCAGAGTCTTGCTGAATCACTCCACCAACTCTTCTGTCGGAGGGTGGGAGACCGAAGTCCTGAGAGCGCTGATGTTCAATAAATGGCACAACTCTGCCATGATTTTCGAGGTCACATTTGTCCCTTGGTCTGTAAGTATTTCTCAACGCAGTCCCACCCTGAAGAATATTTTCAGAAGTTACTCAGCAATGGTGTAGGCTGTGGCCATTCACAAGGGGACTGCTTCAGGGTACTGCATGGCATAGTCCACCACTACTAAAATATACGTATGTCCTGCACCACTCCTTTCTAGCGGGCCCACTAGATCCAGTCCAATCCACTCAAACGGGGTCTCTACTACCAGCTAGGGTACTAATGGGGCTCCAGGGACCCCCATGGTGCTGGTCTTCTGGCATTCAGGGCACAATGCACAGTAATTGCAGACTTTTTGGTGGATTCTGGGCCAGAAGAATCGCTATGCTTCCCTCCATAGTGTCATCTCTCGTCCCAGGTGTCCTGCCCAGGGTACTGAATGTGCTAAACATAACAATCCCTGTCAGAACTGTCACAGGACCAGCAGCTGGCAAATGTTGGCTTGGGTTTGGGGATCTTGGACCAGGTGGTAAAGAAGATCCTGGCATATCTTGAACTAGGGTCCTTGGGGCTGACAGAGCGCCATATCCCCGTTTGTTTCCAGTCGTGCCTTGGATTGTTCCTCTGCTCTTGGAGGAAATCCCTATCAAGCTCCAACTCTACCAGTTTGGGTTACACCAGTGCCCTTATTGGGCTGGATTCGGGTCTGGGGGGCACAGAGTTTCAAGGGTCCTTCACCTGGGTCATCAGCCTGTAGTCTGCCTATCAGTGCTCTACGAGTAAGCATGGCTGCCTTTATGCTCGTGGATCAGGTGCTTCCCTCTCACAACAGATCGGTGAAACCGGGCCAATACTACACTAGGATCACTGGGTAGGGCAGTTTTGGAGCCACAACTTAACGCCATCTTTCCTGCAGTATGGGTCCTAGTGTCATCCAGGCCATTGGATAGGACCTCACATCCCCATTGATGCACTGTAGTTGTACCATGGCACTCTGTTGGTCGCACAGCAGCA
This sequence comes from Pelodiscus sinensis, assembly GCF_049634645.1. NCBI lineage: Eukaryota > Metazoa > Chordata > Testudines > Trionychidae > Pelodiscus > Pelodiscus sinensis. The sequence goes on from NC_134717.1 coordinate 37,774,714, forward strand.
CCACGCCCACTCGTACAATAGTCTGGCTACAGCCAGAATCTACTAGGGCAGTGGTGCGTGTTCCATTCACTTTGACAGGCACCACTATCTTGGTTGCATCTCTCTTTCAGGCCCTCCGCCCCGCCCCCAGTACCTGCCCTTAAGTGCAATCCATGAGGGGACATTCCCTCTTGGCCGCACTGGTAACAGCTATCCCTGCTTTGCTTTATCAGAGGCGTATCCTGGGGGGAGCTTCCCAATCCATTGGAGGGTCTGTCTCTCCTTGGGCCAGGGTGCCCCTAATGGGTCCGTTTACCTGGGTTGCCCTTGGTCATCGAGGTTGGCCAGCGTGGGAGGACCATGAACCTGGTTCTACTCTCTAGGGCCAACTTACTTGCCATTACTCGCTTTCCAGTCCAACTTTGCTAGCGCTTCAGCTGCCATATAGTTCTCCATTAAGGAGACTTCTGCAGTGAGCGTTTTCGAGCACCCACTCTTTGCTGCCTTTTGACAGGACCTGCAGGAACTGGTCCAGGACACTGTCTCTGGTACTTGTGCCCCAGTCCACTGCTTGGGCTCCAACCATCACCAGCACAAGTCTCAGATCCACTGCGCTACAGCCCAGGTGCCTGTCCCCCAGAGGGAACCTTTCCTGGTGTAACCATTGGTGTTACATCTCTGGACACATCCTGGCTTGGTGTAGTATGGCTGCCTTCACCTTGAGGTATTCCAGCTCCTCTTTGGGGTCTAAATTCCAGAAGGCCGTTTGGACAGTTCCCATCAAATAGAGGGCAAGGATGGTGGCCCAGTGTTCTGCTGGCCACTGGATGGCAGTGGTGACCCTCTTGAAGGCAACCAGTTATACCGACAGATCATCCCTGGGACCCATCTGCATCAGGTATGTGGGAACCCTCAATATACTACCCCCAACTCTGTCTTCTGCCGAGTGGGGGACAGGAGCCGGCACAGACCGTGACAGAGCAGCCATCTACTGGATCAGTTGCTCCTGCTGGGCCTGCTGTTGAGTGACTAACTCATGGCAGCAGCTGCTGTTGTTCCTGCTGTTGTGTTGCCTGTCACTGCTATTGGGCAGCCAGCTGTCAGAGCAGCTGAGTCTGTTGCTGAAGGGTGGCCTATTTCTGCTGGTTCTCCAGTAACCATTCAAAAAACTTGCTGGAACCCAGTTTTTTTCCTAGTTGCTTCTCTCAATCTCTTCCTGTGGCTCACTCTTCCCCTTATATCAGGGGTAGGATCATGTTAAAGTGCCTACATTCTCCACCACGTGTTGCGGGGTGATGCACTCTTCCCTCCCTCAGGGGCAGCTGTTGCATCCCTGGGTTTCTTGGAACCATGTCCCAACCCCGTGCAAACTGGAACTCAACTACAGTTCAAAACTCACACCCCTCTTGCTGGGGCAATATGACCTAGTAGCCAATGTCAATAACAAAAAATCCTCCCACTGGGACAGTGTAGCTTACCAGGCAGAGTCCTTAACAAACGCCTCTCCTGCTGGGGCATTGCAGCCTAGCAGCCAGAGTCCTTAACAAATGCTCTTCCCACTGGGACAATGTGGCTTAGAGGCCAGAGTCCTTAGCAAATGCCCCTCTCTCTGGGGCAGTGTAGCCTAGCAGCCAGCATCAATAACAAAAGCCCCTCCCACTGGGGCAGCGCAGCCTAGTGGCCAGAGTCTTAAGCAGGGAGTACAGGCCCCATGGATTGGGAATTAAGGAAGGGGCAGGAGGACCCAAGCCCTCCCTACTCTTCCTGGTCCCACCCCAGGGCCCTTTGAGCATGGGCACAGATCACTGCTCACTCAGTGGTGAATCCCACCGCAACATGCTGAGCTCCTAGGGATACAATATCCTGTCCTGGGCTATTTCTTACCAGGATCTTTCCAGGGTCCTCCCTCCAGATGCTCAACAGTGTCTCTGAGTTCCTGCTGGCTGATCTCTTGGTCCAACCCCACTGGGAGTTTGACTCCAGCAGCCATGGCAGTACCTCTTTCCTCCTCAGCAGCCCACCCAGACTGAGCCTCTTTTCAGGCCTTTATACCTGGGCTGCAGTCCGAGCGTGCCCAGCAGGGCTGTGGCGCTGTACTCCTTCAGCCAAGTGAGCCCAATTAAGCCTAGTTTCCCCAGTGTGGAGCTGGTACACCCTGTTACAGTCCTCCAGTAGAGAAGCAGTGGAATGGGAACCTGTTCTCCCTCCAGGGTAGCTGTAGAGGAGTTTTCTAGCACTACCCCAGCTGGTTGCTTGAATCAGTTTGGATTAATGGACTGGGCTCATTACACTCTTTTCTTCCTACTTTACACACAGGGCGTATCTAGACTACGCTAGACTTTCGAAAGAGGCTATGCAAATTCCACAGGAATTTGCATATCATCTTTCAAGCTTGCTTTTGAAAGCAGCACTTTCAAAAGTGAAAGTAATTAAGACACTGTTTTGTCAGTGAACCCTCCCGTTTGTCGACAAGTCGCTTTTCCTTAAAAAATGAGGTTTACGCGGCTTCTCAACAAATGGGAGGCTTCTCCAACAAAACCGCATCTTAATTACTTTCACTTCCAAAAGTGCCACTTTTGAAAGTGAGCTCAAAAGAAGATATGCAAATTCTGCAGAATTTGCATATCCTTTTTCGAAAGTCTAGGGTAGTCTGATACGCCCACTGGGTATGTCTAGACTCCATCCCTCTATCGGCAGAGGGATGCAGATTATGCAGGTCGACATTGCAAATGAGGCAGGGATTTAAATATCCCTTGCCTAATTTTCATAAAAATGGCCACCGCGTTTTGCCGACTCAGCACTTTGTCGGCCAAAAGCGGCAGTCTAGAGGAGGATCTGTCAAGAAAGAAAGCATTTTTTGGCAGCTCATGTAAACCTTGCAGGAGGCATAAAGAATCTGTCGAAAAAGGCTTTCTTTCTCAACAGATCCCCCTCTAGACTGCCACTTTTTAACCAACAAAGTGCTGAGTCGGCAAAACGTGGTGGCCATTTTTATGCAAATTAGGCACAGGATATTTAAATCCCTGCCTCATTTGCAATGTCGATCTGCCTATTCGGCAGCCCTCTGCTGTCAGAGGGATGCAGTCTAGACATACCCACTGAGTCCTCTATTGGGGATTTTGTTTCAGGCTTTCTGCAGACTCAGTCAGATATCACTGCTTGCTTACTCAAGTTTTAGGTTTTTCTTTGCAATGGTGATGACTAGACGAAGATTTTTTTTAAATAGAATGTTTTTTTAAATATTCCAATATATTCATCTAACTCCATAAAGTTGGACCCTTTGGCGCAGACCTTTAGTGCCTCGGTCTTAATCAAGAACTAAGGCTTTATACTGCTCATCGAATACATTGACAGAGACCTCTACTGCATTTACTTACATGCTCTATCCCTCTGTTCTCTGAAATATACTGATGTTTGAGGTCAATATCTGCAAGAAAGTGGCTCACACTGAGATTAGTGGGTTGTATCCCCACAGGCTACGTCTACACTGGCATGATTTTCCGGAAATGCTTTTAATGGAAAAGTTTTCTGTTCAAAGCATTTTTGGAAAAGCGCGTCTAGATTGACAGGACATTTTTCCGCAAAAGCACTTTTTGCGGAAAAGTGTCTGTGGCCAATTTAGACGTGCTTTTCCTCAAAAAAGCCCCGATCGCCATTTTCGCGATCAGGGCTTTTTTGCGGAAAACAAATCTCTGCTGTCTACACTGGCCCTTTTGCGCAAAAGTTTTTCGGAAAAAGAATTTTGCCCGAACGGGAGTAGCATAGTATTTCCGCAAAAGCACTGACAATCTTACATGAGATCGTCAGTGCTTTTTCAGAAATTCAAGCGGCCAGTGTAGACAGCTGGCAAGTTTTTCTGGAAAAGCGGCTGCTTTTCTGGAAAAAGTGGCCAGTCTAGACACAGCCACTCAGTTTGCAGTTGTGTTTATGTGGAAATAACACAGGTATGGCGTATAATTTTGTGACTTCTTCCACTCCTACGTGCATGTACCTTGATATAACTTGAGTGCTTGTCCTGCACTGTACAGGACTTTACTGTGCGTTATATTAATATGTCTGATTAGCATTTTTCACTTTGATATTAGCTCCACCAATTAGTGATAGTATTGTAAAAAATCCAGTATGAGCAGGGAGCAAGTCCAGGAAAACCACTCATGCTGCCTTATCTTCCAGTAAATTTTTGACAGTTACTAGATGACATGTCAGTAATGTGCAAATTGAACAAGAACAACAGATAAATATCTAGTAAATATTGTTTTGTTTACATTGTATATAGACTTCCTGACAAAACATCTGGAGTGATGTACGACAGAATAAAAAATGTAGGTAAAGATACTAGCATCCCAAAATGTACACTCAAAAAAGTGAGATTTTTTTATTTAATGTGACAGGGTGTGGGAAATGGGATTGGAAAATAAAGTAGCAAAGACAGAGGCAGCACTGGTCATTCTTCATTGGACAGGGGAATATTTAAAATACTTCTTTATTACAGAGAGGTACTATTGAAGGCAGATGTCAGAGTGAAATGTACAGCCTTCCATAACTAAAGAATAATTTAAATATTAGAACAGCTTAAAGTGTATTTTCACTTTCAGATATAGTCTCCCTCTTTTGAACAGTAGTATATATTATATTTTATTAGTTTTCATCATTAATATTATGACTGTCACTCTGTTTACCAGTTGCTTGACCACAACTCTATGACTGCATTCAAATTGTACAATATATAGCATATCTGAGCTTTATTTATTATAGAATTGCACTTAGAAACTGCATCTCTCAGCAAGCAAAGCTTCTTGAACACAACAATCTTCCTACAGATTGGAAAAAAACCCACATTGTACACTGTGACCAGTAGTCTACAACAGAGTACATCTCTGCAGGTGTAAAATTATCTTTAGGCATAGAATTCTGAATTTCTTTAACCGAAGAATGCGTACAGAATTCGATAGCTGTAATTTGACTACCCTGGAATACATGAACAAGAGTGCTATTGACAAGCTTCTCTCAGTCCTGAAAAGCCAGACTGCAATATTTCATGGCAGGAGAAAGCTATAAAATGTCTGCCTTTATTAAAAATGGCCATCACTGCTCATCATTTGTAATCAGATTGAAGAGACATGCTGCCCTCAACCACGACGATGATATAGCAGCCATTTTTTGGATGTGAAACTGTCCCTTAGATGCCACATCTCTTCTCCCTCTAAACCTTATCTCTGGATAATCTCTCACACAAATACAAATTTAATTACTGTCTCTGTGTGGATGATTCACAGATTTCCCTCTCTGCTCCAGACCTGTCTCCTGTTCAAACTAAACTGTTGGCTTGTCTGAGTTCCTCATAGGTGTCTAGTTGTCAGTTCAAGCAGATGGCTAAAATAGACTTGCCAGGGAAACTGGGGGATACAGAGCATGACTATAGGGAAAGAGGGATGAGAGGAAGGCAGAAAGGGATGCTCTGGGACACAGACTGAAGAAAAAGGAAAAATTTAAAGAGCAGGGAGAGAGAGAGAGATGTGAGAAGAAGATTTAGACAGGACAAGAGGAGAGACTTACTGAAAGATAAGACAGGACTATGCAGCGCTTTAAAGACTAACAAGAAGGTTTATTAGGCGATGAGCTTTTGTGGGCCAGACCCACTTCCTCAGATCAAATTGTGGAAGAAAATTGGCACGACCATATATACCAAAGGATACAATCAAAAAAAGTGAACACATAAAATAGACAAATCAGATTTTAGAAGAGAGGGAGGATGAGGGGGGGAGGTTGGTATCTATTAGAGGTGATAATTGGGGAAATATCATTATCTCATGGACATCAACCCTCTCCCCCCCATCCCCACTGTGTTCCAAAATCCGAGTTGTCTATTTTATGTGTTCACTTTTTTTGATTGTACCCATTTGGTATATATGGTCGTGCCAATTTTCTTCCACAATTTGATCTGAGGAAGTGGATCTGGCCCATGAAAGCTCATCACCTAATAAACCATCTTGTTAGTCTTTAAAGCGCTGCATAGTCCTGTCTTTTGTGTCAGCAAGACCAGACTAATACAGCTACATCTCTATTACTATACTGAAAGATGTGTGCAGGAAAACTGAGGAGAGTGGATAAAAGGATGTAGAAAGAAGAACAGCGATAGGAGGACAGCTTCTCCCAAGATGGTAAAAGCAATCTTCCCCCCTCGTACGGTGTACCGGTAGTTCGGAATAGGAATCCTAGTTCGAACTACCTAGTTCGAGCCCCGTGTAGCCGCGCTGCACGGGGTTCGAACCAGCGGGGTTTTAAAAATGGCGGCTCCCCGCTTATGCAAATGAAGCCCGGGAAATTCAAATCCCGGGCTTCATTTGCAAGTGCGGTATGCCTACATTACCCCGCTAGTTTGAACTAGCGGGGTAGTGTAGACATACCCTCAGAGGGAGTGAACTGAACAGGTACTGATCAAGCAATCTCTCTCCTGCAGCCCTGACAATCCAGACAACTAGGGTTGCTAGATGGTTTCAACAAAAATATTGGATACATTTGACATAACATCACAATCCACATTACATCTTATTTAGAAAATACCGGACATTTATATTTTCTCAATTTGTTTCCCGAATTGAAAGCTCAAATACTGGACTGTCCGGTTCAAACCCGGACACCTGGCAACCCTTCTGCCCCAGCCCCGTTATCGGAGCTGCCACATCTCTGGCCTCAGCCTTGCCACCGCAGCTGCCATCACTGCCACATCCCCAGCACAGCTACTAGGGCTTCCACAGCCCCTGCTGTGCTACCAGGGCTACGGTGCCGACCTCAGCCCTGTTGGGCTCCAAGCTGCCAGTCTTCTTGCTACTGGGGCTCCCAGCCAGTACTTCTTGGTCCAGGAACACCCATGGGCCTGCTAGACCACAGATGTTGCCAAATGAGGGAGTCCCGGTAATAGAAACATTTGCTAAGCAAGCATTTATGCTGTGTTCACCTCTGTAGTATTTCAGACCCCAGTGCCATGAATGCGAATTATGTTTGTTACAGAGCACGAGACAACAACATCGGTTACTAGAAAGTATATTTTTATTTCTAAATAATTCTCTAGACTTAGCAGTATGCAGGAGATCATGAAACTATATGAATCTTGGTTAAATAACTTATCTATCTAGACATATTGTTTGGCACATGTAGTAAGACAGTTGCTGTTTAATTTTACTGGCGGATCCTCTGAGATTTTCAAAGCAGTGCAATTTCTTTTTTCTAATTGGTAAACATGCTTTATAATTGCTCTGGGAAAAGAATTATGGTAATGGGTCAACCAAGCAACGACAAAGAATTAGATCAACAAATTCACATTGAGCAAAACAGGAACAAGTTTATTGGTTAAATGAGAGAGTTCATCATATTTATAAAGTTTAAGATAATGGATATTAAATAGTTATGTAATGATAGTTCTTTAAGAATTATTGAGCATCATATTGTAACCCAGAATCACTGAGACCACTATCAAAGAAGAGTGAAGTCTGTTCTACAACCTTAACTGAGATGCAGTTGGCTTTTAGCTCATGTTGCAGAGGATAAGGTCAAAAGTTCAATCCCTTCCACTGTTCACAAGGTCTGTTAGCTCTACAGTATGATGCACAGATTTCTCTACTATAGAAAAGTTATTAAATCTTAACTTTATCATAATAGATTAGATGAAAGTTTTTCATGGTTAGGTCATTAGTACAGTATTTAGTCAGCCCTACAAACTATTTCTACAGTTTGTATGCTTAGCTAAGTTAAAAGTGTCCCTTTTCAATTTAATTTGAATTGTTTTTTCCAACAAATTACATTTAAATAGGACGCTTTTAATCTGAATTAAGTGTCCACACAGACATTTGCACTGAAATAACTAAAAGGGTGAATTACAACCTATTTAGTTATTTCTGTTCCAGCTTGTGTAAAGACAAAGCCTTAGTCATATTTTATAAACTCCCTTTTGAGATTGTGCCAATTTGATAACCATTATTCATGAAGTCAAGAAATCAGATATCTTGTTCATTAACTACTAAGTTAAGACAGAGATGAGTTTTGAGTCAGACAGCACAAATGTTGATCTCTTGATTCATTGTAAAGAAATGTAAAAGAGGAACAGTGTAAATTTCAAAAGGTACTATGCTAGTGCCACTCAGTGTTCAGACCTGGAATAGCTTATACAGTTTTAATTCTTATAATTATGTTGGCACTAGAAGTCACACCAAATGATTGCGCTGTTTAAGTTCTCATTAGTACAAAGTCAAAAGAGTAACTCTGAAAGTGATGAATTTTACTTTAAGGCAGCTAACTGTGCTTGTGTACCTAGAATTTGTAGTTGTGTCTATTGAACTGTATGGGAACTTTGGATGCAGAGGAAGCGCATGGCCCTCACAGTCAAGGTTGCATGCAATCAGCATGCACCTCTCTTCATGTCTCCTTGCTTTATGTGTGTGTCACTTAAGTAATACCAGGAAGAGAAAAAAAATGATGCAGACAGAAACCAGCTGAATCCTGCAACTCTGCCCATGGGCAATGGTAAATAAAATGTCTTGTGGGCTACTTGCAGAACCCCAATGGGCTGCTCGCAGCCTGTAGACCACAGGTTATCTACCACTGCTTTATGATATAATGTCTGTCAGTTATGTGAAACATGAAATTTTACAGCTGAAGAACAGATGGGCTGGATGTACATATGTTTGAGAGAAACATGAAGACTTTCTATCTGGTCAGAACAGGGTCTACTAATATATGTGGAAATACTAAATGAATTGAAAGTGCTTGCTGCCATTTACAACCTAGGCTTACTCACCCTTTTTCTTCAAAGCCAGCAGAGAATGTCATGGCCCCTTGTTGATTGAGTCCATGTGGTCCTCAGCATGGACAGTTGGTGAAGATAGGGCTGGGGGAGGCAAGCCCCCAGTCCCCCCTCCAGCCCCGCCCCTTCTGCTGAGGTCCCACCCCCTTCTCACCCCCTACACAGGGAGCTGGGGCTGTGTGCCACATATGCACCTCTCCCCGCCCCATGCCAACCACCAGGAGGGGAGTAGGTGGATACCAGCTTGGCCCAGCCTCCCTGGCCCAGAGAACTAGGTAGGAAGGAGGGCACACGATGCAGCCCCAGCCCCCCACCCCTGGAGCCCCAGGGGAGTGAGGAGGGCGCATGGCGTGGCCCCAGCAGCCCCAGCCCTGGAGCCCCAGGGAGAGAGGAGGGTGCATGGTGCATCCCCAGCCCTGGAGCAGTGGAAGGAGGAGGGCACCCAGTGCAGCCACAGCCCCAGAGAGGGAGGAAGGCATGCAACTCCAGCCTCCCCGTCCCAGAGAAGGGGGAGGGCAGGTGCTGGGAGCAGCAACCCTCTATCCCAAGAATATCTACAGCAGGTATTTTGGTGGAAGAGTGTGGGAGCGGCCATGCCTGGCAGTTTGGCTAGGCAAAGCCTTCCCCCACCTAGGCTACTGGATGCCCATTGTCCTCAGAGAAAATATCATTACCAAATACTCTGAAACACAATGTGCATACAGTAATTCCTCATTTAACACTATTGATGCGTTTCTGAAAATGTTCGTGCTAAGCGAAAATGTACTATTCAGGGGCGATTTTTCCATTAAAAATAATGGAAAAGGTGCGGGTTGTGTTTCAGGTGGTGGTGTGTTTTGTTGGTCCTAGGTCATCAACGCCAACATTAGATATCTAGCAACACAAGATAACCAGCAACACAAGTCATCACGGTTTGTTAAAACACAGAGATAAACATGTGAGTGAGCGGAGGAGTGCTGTGACCATGTGTATTCATCTGCTCATGCATATTACCACTGTTTTCACCAACTTATACTGCCGCGCGAAGTAGTCTGCCACTTGATTATTTTCATGTTATTTCAGGATGGTCGTGTTATTTGAAAAACATTCCCTAAAAAAAAAAAATTGTGCTATTGCGAAAACATTTTAAGCGGGCATGTGTTAAATGAGTAATTACTGTATCTCATTCCAGCCTCAAAAGCAAACAAAATCCCATTGACAGTCCCAAGGTAGGAAAACAGCACTTGTACTAAAGCAGTGGCTCCCAACCTTTGAGGATATGGACCCCTTTTCAATCTATTAAAATTTTACAGAACCTCCTCCCACCCCAAACAATATAGCTGTGCCTACAGCTGTCATGTCCCTCAGCCCATGCTGCACCCCAAGCAGCAGTACTACCACAGACACAACAGGTCCACAATCCACACATTGGGAACCATTGTACTAATGGATGGCCTCCTCCCAGAGGGGATAATGATACTATTTGATCCTTCATCTCTCTTTGATATTGTCAATCAAGAGATATTGTTGAACTGTCTATCAGGAAATGATAGACACACATTAAGATGACCATGCTAATTTCTTTCCAACTGATCTCAAAAAAATAAGGTAGGCATCTTCCCCATCACCTGATATGCAGTGTTCCATGGAGTTTATTTCTGGCACTACTGTTTTTCTTTACTTTTTTTTAAATTATTTGTACCACACTGATCCAATCCCCATCGCCATAATCAGCAGTTGTTAATTTCCTTTAAAAGGTATACAGGTTTTTTTTTCTCTTTTCTTCACCAGTCTGCACAAATTCCCTCACATGGAGGATTTGGGGAGATGAAGAGAACCAGGATTTGGAGATTTCTTCAGTGGCAATATTCTCCTTCTCGTTCTTGATTTAGCTGGGAATTATTTCTTTTTTCCAGTAGGGGAAGCCTTGACAGCAGGCCCTCACGTGGACCACATCCTACATGCACATTCTTACGGGAGTTCACAACAGTCTTCAGATTTTCATCAGGAAAATGTTCCAAAATGACAAAGCACATTTTAAAGCAGAATTTAATAAAGACAGAAAGACCGCTGAAGAGACCAGGATTCTAAGATCATACACATTACTTAAAACTAGTCAATTTGAGTTAAGTGGCCTTTTAAAAAAAAGGCAATATCTAGTATAGAAATTTAGTCCCAAAATACACCATATTTTTAAAAACCCAGGAAATATACAATGTTACAAAAGCTAAATATAAAATGATTTGCAGGAGTTCCTGCAGTATTATACATTAACACAATTGTAATGTATTGATGTCTGACAAGTTGACTAAAAACCCCAAGGTAGAACTCACTTTAGAAAGGAAAAAGGATAAAACACTATTTTTCTATTGAATAAGGACTTGTTTCCTATGAGAATAAGCAAGAAGGATCCACAAATTAAAACCTGGGTGTCCGGGGAAAACACAGCAAAACATGTCTAAAAGTCATGTTGAGTAGGACCTTGCAAAGGGAATTAAAACCAATAGTAAAAGGTTTTATAGCCATATAAATAAGAAGAAAACAAAAAAAGAGGAAGTGGGACCACTAATCACTGAGGATGGAATGGAGGTTAAGGATAATCTAGGCATGGCCCAATATCTAAACAAATATAGTACTTTGCTTCAGTATTTAATGAGGCTAATGAAGAGCTTAGGGATAACGGCAATATAACAAAAGGGGATTAAAGATATGGAAGTAGATATTACCAAATCAGAGATAGAAGCCAAACTTGAACATCTTAATGGGAGTAAATCAGGGGGCCAAGATAATCTTCATCCAAGAATAGTAAAGGAACTGGCACGTCCATTAGCAAAAAAATTTAATGAATCTCTAAACTCAGGGGTTGTACCATTTGATTGGAGAATTGCTAATATAGTTCCTATTTTTAAGAAAGGGAAAAAAAGTGACCCGGGTAACTACAGGCCTGTTAGTTTGACATGTGTAGTATGCAAGGTCTTGGAAAAATTTTTGAAGGAGAAAGTAGTTAGGGACATTGAGGTTAATGGCAATTGGGACAAATTACAACATGGTTTTACAAGAGGTAGATCGTGCCAAACCAACCTGATCTCCTTCTTTGAGAAAGTAACAGATTTTTTAGATAAAGGAAATGCAGTGGATCTAATCTACCTCGATTTCAGTAAGGCATTTGATACAGTACCACGTGGGGAATTATTGGTTAAATTGGAAAAGATGGGGATCAATATGAAAATTGAGAGGTGGATAAGGAACTGGTTAAAGGGGAGACTACAGCGAATCATATTGCAAGGTGAACTGTAAGGCTGGAGAGAGGTTACTAGAGGAGTTCCTTAGGGATCAGTTCTGGGACCATTATTATTTAATGTTTTTATTACTGACCTTGGCACTAAAAGTGGGAGTGTGCTAATAAAGTTTGCGGATGACACAAAGTTGGGAGGTATTGCCAATTCAGAAAAGGATCGGGATATCATGCAGGAAGATCTGGATGTCTTGTAAATTGGAGTAATAGTAATAGGATGAAATTTAATAGAAGTATAAGGTTATGTATTTAGGGATTAATAACAAGAATTTTAGTTATAAGCTGGGGACACATTAGTTGGAAGTAACGGAAGAGGAGAAGGACCTCGGAGTCCTGGTTGATCACAGGATGACTATGAGCCACCATTTTGACGTGGCTGTGAAAAAGGCTAATACGGTCTTGGGATGCATTAGGCGAGGTATTTTCAGTAGAAATAAGGAGGTGTTAGTGCCGTTATACAAGGCATTGATGACACCTCATTTGGAATACTGTGTGCAGTTCTGGTCTCCCCTGTTTAAGAAGGATGAATTCAAACTGGAACAGGTACAAAGAAGGGCCACTAGGATGATCCGAGGAATGGAAAACCTGTCTTATGAAAAGAGACTCAAGGAACTTGGCTTGTTTACCTTAACCAAAAGAAGGCTGAGGGGAGATATGATTGCTCTCTTTAAATATGTTAGAGGGATAAATGCCAGGGAGGGAGAGGAATTATTTAAGCTCAATACCAATGCGGACACAAGAACAAATGGATATAAGCTGGCTATTAGGAAATTTAGACTCAAAATTAGGTGAAGGTTTCTAACCATCAGAGGAGTGAAGTTCTGGAACAACCTTCCAAGGGAAGTAGTGGGAAAAAAAACCTATCTGGCTTCAAGATAAAGCTAGATGGGTTTATGAAGGGGATGGTTTGATGAGATAACATGATGTTGGCAATTAATTGACCTTTCACTATCAGTGGTAAATAGGCCAATGGTGGGATAATAGGAGTTGCTATAGAGAACTTTTTTCTGGCTGTCTGGCTTGTGAATCTTGCCCACATGCTCAGGCTTCAGCTGATCGCCATATTTGGGGTCGGGAAGGAATTTTCCTCCAGGGTAGATTGGCAGAGGCCCTGGAGGTTTTTCGCCTTCCTCTGTAGCATGGGGCACGGGTCACTAGCGGGAGGATTCTCTGCATCTTGGGGTCTTTGAACCATTGTTTCAAGGACTTCAATAGCTGAGATATAGGTGAGAGGATTATTCTAGCAGTGGGTGGGTGAGATTCTGTGGCCTGCATTGTGCAGGTGGTCAGACTAGATAATCAAAATGGTCCCTTCTGACCTTAAAGTCTATGAGTCTGTGAGTAAAATGGCCACCAATTTTAAAGATGGTTTTAAAATGCTACATAAAAATATGAAGTTCTATATTCTAAAATATTGTCCAACTTCTTTAAAATACCTCATAGCCGACTATGACAGAGTATGTCTAGATTATGGGCTTTTTTCTAAAAATGTCCCCTGAGTTTAGACTGCCGCCGCATTCTTTCAAAATTAAATTGAAAGAACATGGTGTTTTTTTCAACCACGGTAAACCTCATTTTGAATGCAAACAGGGCTTTTTCAAAAGAGAGCATCCAGAAGTGGTCGAAAGAGCCTTGCAGTCTAGACGTAGCCTTAGAGCCATGGTCACCAACCCGTCGATCGCAATCGACTGGTCAATTGGGAGGGCTAGACCAGTCAATCGCGAGGTGTTCAGAGGCCCCCTAATTCTCCCCACCCCCAAGAAGCCCCACTACCTATCTCCAGTGACAATGGAGGAAGTGCCAGCTTCCCGCGGAGTGGACGGAAGTCCAGCACCTACCTGCGTGCCATTTCCGGGATTTCCAGAAGTGCACTGCCTGCTCCCCTCCTCCAGGTCTGTGGTGCACCGGGGACTTGCTGCGCCGGGGGAGGAGGTAGGAGTTAGGGGAAGACACTCTGGGGCTTCTCTCCTCTGCAGGGGAGTGTGGAGGAGTCCCAGTGAGAGGCGCACACTGGGGCTTCCCTCCTGGGGGAAGGGGAAGAGGGGTTAAGAGTCCCCAGAGGAGGCACGTGCTGGAACTTCCCTCCTCTGCGGAGGATGGTGGAGGAGTCCTGGAGGGAGGCATGCGACGGGACTTCCTTCCTCCGTGGAAGAGGGGGGGTCAGCCCCAAGGCTTCCCTGCTCCACGGGAGGGGGGAGGGAGGTGTTGAGCCCAGAGGGGGGTGCACGATGGGGGCTTTCCTGCTCCACAAGAGGGGAGTTTGGCCCTGAGGAGGCACGTGCATGGCCTTCCCTGCTCTGTGGGAGGGGGGCATCAGGCCTGGAGGAGGCATGTGACAGGGCTTCCCTCCTCTGGAGGAGGGGAATCCTGGTAGGAGGCTGGTGCAGGGGACTTTCTGCTTCCACTGGCACCCTGCCTCCAGCCACAGAACCCTGCCCCCACTGGCACCCTGTCCCGTCCCCTGTCCTGTTCTCTCTCCCCTGCCCCCAGCCACAGAACCCTGGCTCCACTAGCATCCTGCCCCAGCACCCACTAGCAGCCTTCCCCAGTACCATGTCCCCTGCTCCCACCAGCACAGTTGGGGCCACATTAGTGAGGCTTGGGGGGGTGGTTGAAGGAGGGGTTTTTTTTGCATCTCACTTGTGTGTCCCCAACTGATTTTTCTGTGGGTCAGTGACCCCTGACTCAAAACAGGTTCCCTGCCCTTCTCATAAATGAAGACAATGCAGAAACGTTTTGTGTTTGACATTTTATTTAAAAATGAAACCTGGCCAACACACCCCCAGTTCGGGTCAAGCCCCCATCTGGCCACAGCATCAGAACACTCCTGCACTCCCCCCTCTCTCAGACCCTAGATCTGAGCCTATCATACACTGGAACCCCCTGCCTTCAGCCCCTCACATACCCCAACCCAAATTCCTGAACTCTCACATCCACAAGCCTGTGGCTTGCTTAGTACCCCAACCCTACATCTGACCCCAACACTGCCCGGCCTGGAGTCCCCTCCCCCATCCAGCATCCCCTTCTCCACCTCCTCCTGCATCCAGATTTCCTCCCAGAGCTTGCACCTCTCTCCCCTTCCCACACCCAAATTCCTCATTCCCACCCCAGAGCCTACACATCCTGTCTCACCCCAGCAAGGGTACAGCTAGACTGCAAGAGTTTTTCAGGATTCCGGAGATATCCCAGAAAAACTTTTCTGCATCCAGGGATGCATTTGTTCTTCCGCTTTTTTTAGTGGAAGAGCAAACATGCTCTTTCGGTCACCCCATATTCCTCTTTCCATGAAGAATAGGGGAGCTTCCAAAAGAAGGGGTTTTTCTGACATTTGGTCCAGTCTAGACAGGCCAAATGTTGGAAAAACCTCTTCCTACAGAAGAATTGAAAAAATAAGCAGCAGTATAAGGGTTGAGGATAGCAAGTGATGGAGAGGAGGAGAATAAAGAGGGCAGGACTTCAAGGAAGGGGCGGGGTGGTAGATCTTGGCTTGTTCTGTCATTTAAAAAGTGATCTTGGGTGTAAAAAGGTTGGAGACCACTGCCTTGGAGCTTAAAAGAGAGAAGGCTTTTTTCATTGCAGAAGTTAATTCATGCTTTGCCTGTAACTTGAGTCCAATGCACATAAGAAACCCCAAACTGGAGCATAATGGTGCTTCTATCTTGAGTTGGCTGGCCTAACTGGGGGTCTGGGATAAAGGTCAAGTTTTACCTCAAAGCCTCAATTACTAACACAACCACACTTTGCCAATTGAATGTTATTTTACATTGTGACTTCTCTCACTAGAGCAAGATTAACTCAACATGAATTAATGCAAGTGTAAATAAGTCCACAGTAAAAATATTCCTACAACCCCAGTTTCATTGAATAGACGAGGCAATTTATTACAGTGGTTAACTTTTTTCTAATGTCCAGCCTAAATCTCTTTTGATGCAGTTTAAGCCCATTGTTTCTTGTCCTATCATCAGGGGTGAAGAATAATTTTTCGCCCTCTTCTGGCTGCAATAAATTATAAAGCCTCACATACATACAATGGATTACAAGCATTTAGAAACACTATCCCAGAGGATACCACAGCCAATCTGGTAGCAGACCTATGTAACTTTGTTCTCTCCCACAATTATTTCCAATTTGGGGACAACTTATACCTCTAGATCAGCGGCCCAGCCATGGCTACCCACATGGCGCCACAGTATGCTAAAATCTTTATGGCTGACTTAGAACAAAGTTTCCTCAGATCCCATCCCCTTTTATCCCTCCGGGTATGTCTACACTACCACCCTAGTTCGAACTAGGGTGGTTAATGTAGGCAACTGAAGTTGCAAATGAAGCCCGGGATTTGAATTTCCCGGGCTTCATTTTCATCTTGCTGGGTGCCGCCATTTTTAAATCCCCACTAGTACGGACTCTGTGCCTGTGGCTACACGCAGCATGGAGTAGGTAGTTCAGTTTAGGCTTCCTATTCCAAACTACCGTTACTCCTTGTGGAAGAATTCCATGCCGCAGGCACGGAGTCCGAATTACCAGGGATTTAAAAATGGCGGCGCCCGGCAAGATGCAAATGAAGTCCGGGAAATTCAAATCCCGGGCTTCATTTGCAACTTTGGTTGCCTACATTAACCACCCTAGTTCGAACTAGGTTGGTAATGTAGACATACGCTCCTTTACTTACTCTACATCAATGACACATTTATGATCTGGACCCATGGCCAAGAAACACTGGACACATTCCACAGAGACTTTAACAATCTACACCCCACCATCAATCTCAGCCTGGACCATTCAACACAAGCAATCCATTTCCTGGACACCACAGTACAAATCACTAATGGAAAATTAAATACCACTCTCTACAGAAAACCCACTGACTGCTACACTTACCTACATGCCTCCAGCTTCTATCCAGGAAACACCATATGATCCATCATCAAGCCCTCAGGTACAACTGCATCTGCTCTAATCCCACCGACAGAGATTAGAAACTTCAAGATCTCTACCAAGCATTTGTAAATCTCAATTATCCACCGGAGGAAATAAAAAAACATATTGAAAGAGCCTGACGAATACCCAGAAACCATCTACTTCAAGATAGGCCCAAGAAAACCAACAATACAACACCACTTGTCATTAACTATAGCCCCCAACTTAAACCCCTCCAAAACATTATCAATAACCTGCAGCCTATACTGGAACAGGATACTACACTCTGAGAAGCTCTGGGGGAGAGACCCATATCTCCTAGGGTATGTCTACACTGCCACCCTAGTTCAAACTAGGGTGTCTAATGTAGGCATTCCAACTTGCAAATAAAACCCAGGATTTAAATATCCCGGGCTTCATTTGGATGTTCCCCGTCACCACCATTTTTAAATTCCCGGTAGTTCAAACTACCTGCCCGCAGCTACATGCGGCACAGACTAGGTAGTTCGATTTAAAGCTCCTAACTCAAACTACCGTTACTCCTTCTGCAATGAGGATATTTAAATATTTGTTGACTGCTTCTGTCTTTTCTGCATCAAATTGATAATTTTACTATTTTTATCTAGTACAGGGGTGGGCAAATACTGACCCGTGGGCTGGATATGGTCCATGAGGGTTAGCTCCTGGTGGGCCCCCCATCACTACATTTACCCGCGCTGCTGCAGAGGCAGGGAATTGCAGCTTCTGTTGGCTGCAGATCCCTGTTCCCAGCCAATGAGAGCTGCGGGAAGTGGTGTCCTGGTCTGCACCACTTCCCATTGGCCTGGAATGGCAATCCACGGCCACAGGAGCTACAATTGCTAGTACCTACGGAGGCTCAGGTAAATACAGTAGTGGTGGCTTTGTTATGCTTATAAGAAGCACACGGGATCTTTTTCAAGGGGATAAGGCAACATGCCGCATTTATTGATAATATAACAAAGTAGCATTTACACACAAACACACACATCCTGCTGATGGAATAGTTACCAGTCTGTTGCTCAGCCCAACCTATTGGCCAGATAGGTCAGGTGCGAGGTAGGAGCCGGGTCCATGTCAGTCTAGACTGATGCCTCTCCTGGTCTTGATCTTAGCAGGACAGAACCCAAAGAACCATACAAGACACATCATCTTTTACAGGACTTTCCTTCCATGCAAGTCTATGCATTCTGCCTCATCAGGCCTTCCTCAGTCATTCAGCAACACAATCAATTCTCCTACGACATATGCTTATTGGAAAGAAGTTCTCACAGTCATCTGATATCAGTATGTTGACAGCCCCTCTAGGGTGTTGTCTTTCCAGTGAAAGTTATGATTGGTTCCCTCTCAGGGGGTGCTTGCCTCTAGCTTCAGGGTTTGTCAGTCTGCCCGCGTAGACTGTCTTCTAAATTCTTTCATTTCGTTGATAATTATTTGGTGCTTCTGAGTGCTCAGCCCCTCCTCTGACCATTTGAGCATGCAGTGGCCTTCACATTTCTCTCTCCTAAAACGTTATTGCTCTCATTCACACAAAGAATATTTTTACAGAATTGCAGCATGGAACAAAGGGGTACTTCTAAGTCACTTTAACAAAGTTACAAAATCTTTCAATGTTAAACTTTCTATCTACTACAAGGCCTTATCTAACACTAACATCACTATGTATATTACAATATTCAATTTCCTCACTTTAACATGCTAATATCAAATAGAGCTGGAGCTAAGTTAAAGCTGCCTGGCCCTGTGTGAGGCCTACATCTTGGATTTATTACAACTGACTTAGTAGTTACAAAATTCCATTCCAGTGCTGCAGCCTGCCAGGAGCTAAGTTGGTTAATTGTCACCGTTTTATTGCCCATACAGTCTAGTATCAAACCTCAACCATTTTTAGAGTTTTGTTTTTTCATGATATAAAAAAATTCCTTCTTATTGTCCTTTACCAGCATTACAGTTTTCACTGATACCACATTTGTCCACATTTCCTAACTGCAGATTTTTTGCTAACTGCTTCCTTATTTTTCCATTAAAAAAAAATTATTGTGGCTCTCTTTTATTAGAAATCTCCCTCACGTCCCTCAAGAATTTTTTTTTTTTGTAATCTTAAAAAGCCATCTTTCATGCCCGTGGAATTTTGTTTTCTTGGGTATCCAGCAAAGCATTCTTAAGAGATTCTCAGGTTATTCATGTTTTTAGGTTTAAATATTTCTTTCCACTAAACTTTCTTTCCATTCAGTTTTGCTCACAATTATTTTCAGTTTGGGCATGTTGATCTTTCGTAAGCAGTAAGTATATGTTTATCAATGTCTGCGGCTATATCCTACCTGTATAAAATTAAATTGTGATCAGTTACACTTAGACAAATCAATTTTTATCTCTTTGTTCTATTCATCATAACCTGTCAGAATGATGTGGAATATGGAATTACCCTGAAGTGCTTTCAATACTTTTATATTAGAAAGCTCTCCAAGTTTTAGAAACTCCAAGCACATTTTACTTACAGCAGCCTGATATCTCCAGAATATGATCTCCAGATTGAAATCCCACATGATACACATTATATAGATCGATGACTGAAGAGCATCCTGTTCCCTTGTCTGATTTAGTGGCCCATAGAAGACACCTCTACCCAATCTTGCAATTTATCAGTTGGCAGATTGACCCATAAGCATTCCAATGCCCATCCTCCTGACTTGTCAGGAATACTAAAGCAGGTAATGGTATCTTTCATGGAGGGTGCCATGCAGACTCTATTACTCCCCATTCAGGAAAAATTGAGTGGGAGTGGGGAAGGGGAAAGAAGACTACTGAAAGAAAAGAGTGAACTCAAAAATAAAAAGGTAGTTAGCATTGTACATCTGTGGCAAGCTTGTGTGGAGAAAGGCTTTTATACAATCTATGGAACATTCCTTCAGTCTAGCTCCTAAGTCATTTCTATCCCTCAGAACTCAGTATCTCTATTTGCTCTCTTCGGATAGGTCACAAGTCCAGTGTGTTATACAACAATCTTTTGCTGTAGTCAGTCGGGCATCATCTATCCTGCAGATTTGTTTGAATCCAGTTTCAGATAGGGTGGATAAAAATAAATGATTTAATAAACAATTTTTATTTAAATTAAATACATTTGTGTTTTAAACTAAATCTATTTAAAATTAAATTTGATATTTATTCCTTAACATAAATTGTAATCTATTTAATTATTTAAATTAAATTTAAAAATAGCAGTACATGTTTGCTGTCAAAGTTTTAAAAATAGTCAAACCATCAAATTGGTGAAAATTTCTAGTTAAGTACCTTAAACCAGAGTTTGTTGAAGTGCTTTTGACATCAGTAGCGTGTTCCACATATTCAGAGATAATCTTTTCTTCATTTCAACTTAATAAGCTGTTCATTCAAAGTTAAGAAACCAACTGGGTGTTTATAAAAGGAAGAAAGATTATTTTCTTCCTCCAGTCTAAAATAAACACTGTGTGGGAGAATGAAAACTACAAGTGTTAAAATCTGGAAGGATTTGCTAACTAGAAGCTAATTCACTAACTGCCTCTGTTGAACAAATTGATAAGTTTGAAAATATATCAATCAACTTTTGTTTTGCATATCCAGCACATTTAAGGTAGTTTATTTAACCAATTCAAATTAAAATGCTATTTTTACAGATTTTTAATTGAACTCCAATATCCATCTAAATAGAACTTGACCCAATGCAAGGGGAAAAAATCTGCTAAGTGAGAAAAAAATGTATGAAAATTTCTGTCATAAAATGGTAAAAATGAATAATCTGAACACATATATGTTTAGCTATGCAATGTATTAAATGCACACAGAGTGTATCCTCCTGGTAGTAAAAATAAATGCCAGATTTTGGTAACAGCTGTATTTAGTTGCAAATCAACATGTTATAATGGTTACGAACAAATCAGAAGCAACTTTTCATTAGGAAAATAACTAAGAACTATAAATGGCAAAAGAAAAAGATTTAAATCAAGGTTTCTTGCTAAATCAGGATTTAAGTCACTGATGTATCTGAATCTACCCTGGTTAGAGTAGCTCCAGGAATGCATCCAGCAACTCTAGAAATCTGAGCAAAACTTTGCCGCGTATAGAACCTGACAAACCAATTTTGAGACTAACACAAAGGAACCAACACAAGAGGGCACTCTTACACAACAGCTGAATTAAAAAAAAATCTGAAAGATTTAGAGGAAAAACATGAAGTTTAAAAACGGTGTAGTTATAATATTAGTATTGATAAATCAAGTCTGCTTATTAGTCTGTTAGTGGACATCAGGACATACTAGGGTAACATCATTTGCCTAAAACACTAGTTTGTAGAATTTTTCAACTGATTTAAAAGTTTAAGTAATTTCATCTAACAGTTCCCTTTGAAAACAAGACTCCAATCTGCCACAATGCCCAATCTGAAAAACTGGATAAACCTGCCCTTCAGGGTCAACATGTTGAAAACTAGGAGTTAAGATGGGCAAAGTCATGTTCTGATCATTGGAGTCTTTGATGCATGGGACTCTAGTAATGAGTGAGTGTTGATGTGTGAAATCATGGTGTCAGATGCTTTCAGATGGTCTAGAGGCATCTGTCTACAACACATCAGCGAACATTAGCAATACCAGGAGGAATGAGCTGGAGTGCAGATGAGAAGCAAAGTCAGGAAAATAACTGAAGTACTTCCATGATGGAATGTATTTTCTAAGGTACAACCCATTCTAAATTCTCAATTATTGATGGACACTTCATGAGTGATGTACCTGAAAAATTGGATGTTAATACTTAAACTGTATCCCTGAATTTATTAACTTTATTTTAGAATGCTGCAGATTATGTATAATATGTATTTTATGATTTTCCAACCAATCTTTGTACTTTTGGATAATTTAAGCACCCAGATATAGACACTTTTCTTAATCTGTGTGTTATGTAATTTTAACATTAGCTTTATTAAAATTGATTGAAAATTCAATGGCTTAGCTACTAACACATGATTTTATTTGAGTTTTTGTCTGAATTAGCTATATTAGATAGAAAGCAAAATGGAGATCATCCATTAAGAATTTCAATTAAATTGAGTCTCTAACCATCATGACTGGCACTAATACCCATCTGAACTCCTAATAACAACAGCTGCTTTTAAAAATAGTCATTGGACTGGTTTTGCTTAGCATGGTTTGGTTAAGCAAAATAGCATTAAAGATGTACCACAAAGAATTTTTAAAAATTGGAATTAGTCATCTTTTGCTTCCTAATGATGCGTAATGAAAGCCTGAAAGGTTTTATTTAAAAAAGTATTTATTCCTTCTTACTTTTTGCCTTAAAAATATCAGAAATAATAAATCTACTCTTCTCTGATTTTGCTGGAGATCCTGCTAGAAACTGTATAGCAGTGTTCCTGAACTGGTTGAATTAGGCATCAGAAAAGTATCACAAAAGGCAGTCAGGAAGGGTACATCTACACTGCATGGCTATTTCAGGATACTGGAGGTATCCCAAAATAGCTACCCCATGTCTGCACAAGCCCCCATTATTTAAAAATATTTTTAAAAATAACGGGAATGCTATTTCACCATTTCAGTAAACCTCATTGCACGAGGGATAAAGGATGGCTTGAAATAGCATGTTATTTTGAAATTTGGCACTGTGTAGACATGCCAAATTTCAAAATAAGCTATTTTGAAATTCAATTTGCGTAGTGCAAATTGTATGTCTTATTTAGAGTTTAGGGTGCTGTGTGGATTGCAAGCATTGAAAATTTTGTTACAGGCTAAAAGAAAGAAAATCTTACCCTCCCACACATCATCTCCTTCAAGGTCAAGTATTCCCATCAACCTCTAGAAACACAAGATGCACAAAACATATGCACGATAGGTTTCATTTATGCATTTTGATATATTTACTATAAAAGTAAGAGTAAGAGGGTCATGAAAGTTTGACCTGAAATAAGGGTCAGTGAGAAATACTGTCTTTTAATGTGCTTAATATGAGCTCTTGTACCTCAGTTGAAAGATTGGTTATACTGAATCTTTAAATAAGTGTCAACTAGCCATTGAAGTTAAACAGGTGTTATTATGAAAAAAAGTTTTAAACAGTTTGATTAAAACCACTCTCCTTCTGAAATGCAGTGCTTTCCACTTTTCAGAAAAAAAATATCACCAGTTCTCCAGTAATCTCACTAAATAGGCAAGCAAAATTTGAACTGATAAGTAGTATGTCAGACAGTTATATTTGGGAAGAGGTGCTAAGCAATAGTATAGACTGCAATCCTCAAGAAGGAGACCTGACCCCATGACAGCTATTATAATGAAGTAAACTATACTTCAACACCCTATTCAAATAGCATTGTGCATGAAGGTATGATTAAGTGATAGTGCCGAAGGCTATTGTTACACAAAATGGAGAGTGTATTTCAGTGCACCTATCAGAGAAAAGAAAATATCTTTTTAATATAGTGAGTGTGCAATATAGTGAGTGTGCAAAAGAAGAAGTTTGACTTGAGAAGTTTCCCATTTTGTCCTGTCTTAAGAGTGCTGTTCTTTGTTCCCTTAAAGAAAAGTACTGGACACCTCCCTCTAGCTGGTGTCTCCTTGTGGTCTAGTTTCCCTCTCTAGTCCAGGCCCATGTCATTCTTGGACCACAGCGTCCTCCAGCAGTGCCCACTCCAGTGTCTCTGAGCCCCCTTCCAGGGGTAGGTGTTTGTCCAGCTTTGTACTCCAGGGTCCTCTCCTCCCAAGGGACACCCAGTTCCCCTGTACCCCCCTTGCCTCAGTGACCCACTGCCAATCTTCATATAGCCTCTGCCTCAGGGGCAAACAGCAGTCTGTAATGGCCATTCATCACTGGCAAAGGAGTGTGGACCTGCTGCCTTTGCCTACCATGGCTGCTCCTTGCAGCCCTAATAGCCTCAGGCCTTGCTGCAGGCCCTGCAGCCTGGGAACTTTCTTGGTCAGAGCTTCCCCAACCCTGTTCCGCTCTACTGGCAGCCAGGTGCCTCCTGCTCACTATCCAGAGCAGCAGTAAGTTCCCCTCTGCCTCCAGGAGTCCTTCTTCATATAGCCCCCAGCTGGGCCCTCATTAGCGACAACTGCCTCAGCTGGGGCTTTGCTCTCAACCCACACTCAGGGCTGGGTGTTTGCCCTGAAAGGGCCAGTGCAGGACAAGTGCCTTGTCACACACCCCTTCACATTTGGAAGGATTGTTTCAAGTAACAAGTGGTTTCAGTAACATAAGGCCTTATTCCTATGCCCCTTCATCTTGTCAAGATGCACACCTCCACCATTTCCAATGGGTAAAGCACAACACAAGTGCCTCTCAAGTTTGGTCCATGTGCCCCTCCATAAATGACAAGCCAAATTTGATCAGTGTGGTGACCTAGTGCATAGCATTACAAGGCACTCACATTTGGCCTGGCTACTCTGATGGAGACAGTGGGTAGGAGGGCAGGCCAACCTGCGTGGCAATATGCCTTGTATGCCAGACTGCAATGCCACTTGATCTGGGGGACCAGAGTAAGCTTCTCCTTTTGCCCTTCCTCTCCCCAGGCAGCCCTGAATGCAAGGAAGTATTGACTTCATCAACTAGTCCAAAGGCATTGGGGTGTCAGCGCAGGGCAGTCCCACAAGTGTGGCATTACTCTGATAGAATCCAGCCTTCCTAGAGTTCTCTGGGGTGTTGCATGCATCATAACTTGTGGAGGTGGAGCTCATTGCACACATGAGTGGCTACAGTTTGGACCTCCCAAAACAGGGACATTCTGGTCTGGCAACATCCGTGGTTCAATGGGGAGCCCAGTGGCAGGAGGCAGCTGGAAGCCCTGCTGGGCTGGGAATCTGGCTGGGCTGGTGGCAGCAGAGTTGCTGGCTGGGATCAGAGCCAGAGCCCGGGTAGTGCAGCAGGGGCTGGAGTAGCCATGGTAACGGGACTGAGGCTATGGATACAGCAGCACAGGCTGCTGGGGTTGCAGCAGCCTGGCAAGAGAAGTGGGTCATGGCAGCCTGGTGTGGGTGCGAGGCTGGGGCCGGCAGTGGGGAGGAGCAGTGGGCTGGGGGGCCAGTGGCAGGGGACCTCCTCTTGTCTGACAAATTCCCTCATTCGGGACTTGTCAGATCCCAAGGGTGCCAGACCAGAAAGGCCCAACCTGTACTTGAATTACTCTTCCCTGCACATATCTCCAAGCTCTCTGTGTACCACCCTCCCATCCACCTCTATTCATGGACCCCCCCCCCCCCGCCAGGGGTTCTGTACATCACGCACCCACCCACCCACACACTTTTAACACTAGAGTCTATGATTTTCACCTCATGTTAGGGGCCAGTTTCAAACAAAGTGCTTCTTAGTGATATTTATATTTGAGATCTTTTAATTCATTTTAATTTTTTTTCTTAATCAGGTTTCTCTGGAAAACAGCAGCCTCAGGCCTTATTCACTGAATCCCCCTGTTATCTTTCTCTCTTCTGCCTCTCACTGCCTCACATCTCCCTTCCCTAGTAGTTTGTATTTCTTCCACTTAGGGTCAGATTCTGATCTCTGTTATGCTGGTAATCTCATTGAAGCCAATATCATGACTCCAAAGTTATGTGGTGTAACTAATTTGTAAAAAGTGATTCAGTTTAGCCATACTATTGAAATGCCAACGGGAATTACTCTGAATCACTGGGACACTCTTAGCTGAACTGCCAGCACTTCAAAGAAAAAAAACCAACATTGGTTTAAAGAAAAAATGTAATGATAAAATGACAATTTTTCACATGCTTGAGGTCACAGACATAATTCACCAGAGATAAAATTTTAAATGACTTATGTAAATAGAATGGCAAGTGGATTCAGAAGTTATTTTTTAATCAGATTGAAGTAAAAGCTGGATGACTTGACCTTGAATTGTAAAGTATTTTCACAATAATTTTAAAAGCATCGGCGACTATTTAATATTTGTTTTCAGAAGATGCAAGCTATATCGGCTGAACTTAATAAATATACAAAGCCGTTATAGTTTAAGGAAACTATTTTTCACTCAGACTGATATTTTTTCACTCAAGGACTGAACTCCAATAGCTGCAACTTATTGCAAGGAAATTTATCACATGAAGAGGACTTCAAGTCCCAATTGTGTTGAGCTGAGTAATAGCATCTCTAGCTTCTCATTCACCTTTTTGGTTGGATTTTTGTGTGCGTGTTTGTTTTTTGCTGCAGAGTTCTGTCAATTTCTTTTCCTTTTTTCTCCCTCAAGCATGGGGTGCCCTAATACCTCTTACACATTCTAGTTTTCATTAGACCAAGAAATGCATGAATGGTTTTATTTTGGGGGCAGAGGACAGCTTTTTAAGATTTAAGACAGTCCTTTCAGCATCCGGAATGGAAGAACTTTAATGAAGATTGAGGGAGAGACTAACTAGTATTTGGATTATAAAGAGGATAGTCAGTTATGATACAAAAATGTAATTTAAGGGCATTTGGAGTTGTGGGAGAAAGATTGACATATCCGAGATACGTGGGCTTTCTCAAAGTATTTACTTACAGACTCCTGCATTTTATGATTTATATTTTCTTTTGAGGAAAAGGTAGCAAAATAAGCCAGTATAAAGTATGACACTGTTGATTCCTGACTGAATGCTCCAGTAGATTATATTTAAAAATAGCAGTAGCAGGCAGCATATTAAAAGTAATAAGCCTGCTTACTGAAGCATACTCCATGTAAGTCTTGGGAATTACAGCAGTTTTACAGCTCAGTTAAAAAAAAACCTAATTCCCCTTTTCTGATGACAGGATGTGGCTTGGAAGCCTCAAGGAGGAAAGTTAGGAATCTTCTGCTCTGCACACGCATGCTGTCCTATAGATGTTGGTTGGGCCTTTTCTCACCAGCTTTCCATTTTCTTAGCAGATGTTAGTACGGGTTCAATTACTTTTGAATAGCAATGGCATCTTTATTTTGTTTTGTCTGAGAAAAAACGAGTGCCAAAGAAGCAAGATACAAATTATTCAGAAAAGCCAATAGGTGGCAACAGGTTGTCTTCTCCATTTGATTGCACAACAAAAATAAAACAGTACTTTTGGCAAGGGCTGTACTGATAGGCCTAGAATGCTCTATCTCCAGCATGTGAAGCTTCCCCTTAACATGCCTCAATCAACATCCAGTCATTCTCTGGCTGCTGGAGTAGTATCAGGAATGGTTAATGGAGATGATGCTCCATTTGTGGTGTGTATGTTGCCACAGAAAACTAGCTTGCACTTTAGATGTAGCTATAGTCCATTTCACATAGGTCATCGTATAGGTGGATAGAACAGCACAGGAATTAGGCTTTTTTACTGATAATTTGAACATTTCAGTTTATGCTTTATAAGGCACAGATACTACAGCAGCAAAGGGTGTAACACAAATGTGAGTATTGAAACACAAACAAAAGCAACCAAAACTTTTTAGTTAAAATTGACCTGGTCCAAGTTTGAACTACTGACCTAGTGATCATGAATTTAGTATCCTATTATCCAGACCCAAAAAAGGATGAGACTTACCTAACCTGCAGGAAATCAAAATAAGAAACACTTTAGCCTGATAGCTGAAAAGAAGTGAAAGGTTTGCAGTAAAATTACAAATACTGGTATTTCAGTTAATCCTGTGTAATCAGATTCAGGAAAGCCAGCAATACCACTAGCATTTTGAGATGATTGAAAGGATTCATTTTAATTCAAACTTATGCTCTTAAGTGATTAGCAAAGATTAAAATGCTCTTAATAAATATGGGAAACATACATATACTGCATTTTAGTTGTTATGCTTATAAGAAGCACACGGATATTTTCATAGGAAAGGCAATGTGCTGTTGTGTGCATTCTGGCATGGGGTGAGGGGCTTCCAGTTGTGAGCTCTGGGCAGCACTCACCATGGGCTGTTCCCCACAAGCAGCAATATGTTTTTCAGCTCCAAGATTCAGGGACAGCCAGGGAGCTCTGCATTGAAGTTGCAGTTCCTGGCCAATGGGAGCTGTAGAGCCATTGCTCGGGTTGGGGCAAGGACAGTCCATGGAGCCCCCAATGGCTGTCCCCTTGCCTAGATGCCCAGGGATATGTCACCACTTCTTGGGAGGCATGTGGAGTCAGCTAGAGAGCCTGCCAGTCCCGTGCCAACCAGAGTTTTTAATGGTCCATTCAGTGATGCTGATCGGACCTGCCAGAATACCTTTTCAATCGGGCATTCTGGTCAAAAACTGGATACCGAGCAACCCTAGCTTCACTGTTTTGCTGAACTGGGGCCTATGTACCCATTCTGAATCTGAACTTTCTTCTACTTGGTAATGCACGAAATCTCCAAGTATATTTCCATTTTTGCTAAGAAGTTGATATTTCTTTTCTTGCTCTTACCATGGACTGTTGTACCAGAAAAAGCAGCGAGATGTGAGAATTATATCTATCCCTGTTTAATACACCATCTACATATTTATAATAGCAATTTAAGAAGTATTGTACACATAAACATTACATATTGGATAGTGACAAGAGAAAAGTATTACAGACAATAAACACATTAAAATGGGGTATGTTTCAGAGGAATGACTTCATGATGACATCCTGGTGTAATCTTTCATATTTATTCTTTATCCATGAACTCCATTTTAAAACTTAATAAATGAAAAGAAGATTTTTCTAACCAATAGTTGACTTCTCCTAACAAAGTGAAAATAAAACTCTGCTATTTTCAGCAGCTGCCTAGGAGAAAAAGCAGAATGTTGCCAGAATTTTTACTTTTGTAATGGACAATGGTCCACTTCCTGAGCACCCACAATTCGGCGGGAGTTGTGGTTGCTAAGCCCCTTTAGGATATGGCTTTTATTTCTATACTACTTTGTCATTTATTTAAAAGAGAACTAGAGAGTGTGGTAGAGATGCAGCCATGTTAGTCCGGTCTAGCTGGAATAAAAGACAGGACTATGCAGTGCTTTAAAGACTAACTAAGACTTTAAAGCTTTTCCGGAAAAATCTGCCAGCTGTCTACACTGGCCGCTTGAATTTCCGCAAAAGCACTGATGATCTCATGTAAGATTGTCAGTGTTTTTGCGGAAATACTATGCTGCTCCCGTTCAGGCAAAAGTCCTTTTGCACAAAACTTTTGCGCAAAAGGGCCAGTGTAGACAGCCCAGATTTTACGCAAAAAAGCCCTGATCGCAAAAATGGCGATCGGGGCTTTTTTGCGGAAAAGCGCGTCTAGATTGGTACGGACACTTTTCTGCAAAAAGTGCTTTTGCAGAAAAGCGTCTGTGCCAATCTAGACACTCTGTTTCGAAAATGCTTTTAACGGAAAACTTTTCCATTAAAAACATTTCCGGAAAATCATGCCAGACTAGACGCACCCAAGTAGTTTATTAGACTGTCTAAGTAAATGCTGAATAGTAATAGAGAGGTAGCTGTGTTAGTCTGATCTTGCTGAAACAAAAGGAAAAACTATGTAGCACTTTAAAGACTAACAAGTTGGTTAATAGGTGATGAGCTTTCGTGGGCCAGATCCACTTCCTCAGATCATATTCTGGAAGAGAATTGGCACAACCATATATACCAAAGGAATACAATGAAAAAAGTGAACACATTATTAAACTGACAAATCAGATTTAGTACAAAAGGTGGGGTGAGGGAGAGGAAGGGAGGGAATAGCTATTTATGAGTCAATGAATGGCTAATCAGGGATGATAAGTGGGGAAGTTATCTTTGTAATGGTTAAGGTAATTAGAATCTTTGTTAAGGCCTATTCATAAAGTGTCAAATTTAAGCATGAAAGAAAGTTCTGAAGCTTCCCTCTGTAATCTGGTGTTAAAGTCTCTTTGAAGTAAGACGCATGTAGTAAGGTCATTAAGACTATGTCCAGGTGGGTGGAAATGAAAAGCAACTGCTTTTTCTTTGTGAAGATGTCTGATGTCTGATTTGTGGGCATTAATTCTTTGGCAAAGTATCTGAGAAGTCTGTCCAATATACATAGCAGAAGGACACTGTTGGCACATAATGGCATAAATTATATTTCTGGATGAACAGGAATATGTGTTAATGATCATATAACAGACATGGTTAGGTCCAGTGATGGTGTCACCAGAGTAAATATGTGGACAAAGTTGGCAATGGGGTTTGTTGCAAGGGAAAGTTCCATGGTTGGTATTAACGTGGTATGTCCTACACCCCACCAACAATTTTAACCTGGACCATTCAACACAAGAGATCTATTTCCTGGACACCACAGAACAAATCACTAATGGAAAATTAAATACCATTCTCTACAGAAAACCCACTGACTGCTACACTTACCTACATGCCTCCAGCTTCCATCCAGGACACACGATACGATCCATCGTCTATAGTCAAACCCTCAGGTACAACTGCATCTGCTCTAATCCCACTGACAGAGACCAGAAACTTCAAAATCTCTACTAAGCATTTGTAAATCTCAATTACCCAATGGGGGAAATAAAAAAAACAAGTTGCAAGAGCCAGATGAATACCCAGAAACCATCTACTTCAAGATAGGCCCAAGAAAACCAACAATACAACACCACTTGTCATCACCTATAGCCCCCAACTTAAACCCCTCCAACGCATTATCAATAACCTGCAGCCTATACTGGACCAGGATACTACACTCCAAGAGGCTCTGGGGAACAGAGCCATAGTCTCCTATAGACAACCACCTAACCTCAGGAAGATTCTTACCAACAACCACAGGACATATCACATTAATAACAACTTTAAAGTGCTACGTAGTTTTTCCTTTTGTTTAAGTAAATGCTGTTCATTTGCCTGATAAGAAACCCATAAAGAAGGAATTTGCTATTCCTTGTTGCCTCCTCTGAGAATATTGTTATTGATCAGAAGTCACAGACGCATAGAAATCTGTGATAGAACAGATGTGTTATGTCATCCATCACCTTGCCAGCACAGATTCATATCCAAAGTACATTTTGCAAAGCTTTGCCCAAGTCAATTTTAAATGAATCAGGTAATAGAGCTCCCATCTCATCCCCTGAGAATCTAATCACTCTCACGGTTCCTGAAATATTTCCTGATATTCTAAAGATTCCTTTGATTAATTTAACCTCATTAAAGCTAGTAAATTGGATCATATGCTTTTGGGGTTTTTCTGGATTTTGTAATTAGAAGTGTTTTTAACATCTTAAAACACTGATTGTGGAAAAGAACTGCTTTGTTTTTTGTTCCTTAGTTTTTTCATGATCAGTTCTTTCCTGTTGATCTTTTTTTCTCCTCTCCTCTTTCTCTTTTTTCTGATAAGACTAAAGGTATATTCATTTACTTCTTCAGTGGAACTGAGAGTAAATCCTTTTTTTCATATATATTGTAATATGAGGATGTAAAGGCTATTTAGGAGTACAGACTTCTCCGAGCAGAAGGGGAAAAAGGACAGCACGGGAATCCCCCAATGCTATAGAGGTAAGTAATCGCTTTCAGGCTCTCTCCACAGCTCTGGAGTGCTAAATGCATTGGAAGGGACCTCACAAGGAAGAACCTGGAAGGGAACACCATCTACTGGAAGGCATGGGATGCGTAGTCCTAGGGATGGGGGTTCTACGACCACCACCCCCAAAAGAAAATGATAGGTGGTGGTGGTTGGGGACTCCCTCCTAAGAGGGACTGAGCCATTCATCTGCCGTCCGGACCTGGAATCTCGAGAGGTGTGCTGCTAACTGGGAGCTCGCATTCAGGATGTGACTGAGAGGCTTACCAAACTGATCAAACCTTCGGATCACTACCCCTTCCTGCTTCTCCATGTGGGAACTAATGATACACCCAAGAATGACCTTGAACGAGTTACTGTGGATTATGTAGCACTGGGAAGAAGGATCCAAGAATTCAGAGCACAAGTGGTGTTCTCGTCCATCCTCCCTGTTGAAGGGAAAGGACTGGGCAGGGATCGTCAAATTGAGGAAGTAAATGCATGGTTGCGCAGGTGGTGTCGCAGAGAGGTCTTTGATTTCTTCAACTATGGGACTCTGTTCTGGGCACAAGGATTGTTAGGAAGACATGGGATCCACCTAACCAAGAGAGGAAGGAGCATCTAGGAGGGCTTTAAACTAGGTTCGTTGGGGGATGGTGACCAAAACCCTGAGGGGAGTGGGAAAGTCAGATACTGGGAAGAAATACAAAGAGGAACGAGCAACAAAGGAGGACCCCTGATTCGAATGGAGAACATAGGGCGATCAGTTGGTTATCTGAGGTGTTTGTAGACTAATGCGAGAAACCTGGGCAACAAACAGGAAGAACTGGAGGCCTTGGTCCAGTCCAAGAAATATGATTTAATTGGGATAACAGAGATTTGGTGGGGTGATTCGCATGACTGGAGCACTGTCATGGAAGGGTATAGACTGTTCAGGAAGAACAGCAGGGAAGAAAAGGAGGAGGAGTTGCACTATATGTAAGAGAGCACTATGATTGCTCTGAACTCCAGTATAAAGAGGGAGAAAAACTTGTTGAGAGTCTACGGGTTAAGTTGAAAGGAGCAAACAACAGCAGTGATGTGGAGGTTGGTGTCTGCTACAGGCCACTGAATCAGATGGATGAGGTAGATGAGGCTTTCTTTGGACAACTGAAAGAAGCTTCATGATCGC
Source organism: Pelodiscus sinensis (assembly GCF_049634645.1). Taxonomy (NCBI): domain Eukaryota; kingdom Metazoa; phylum Chordata; order Testudines; family Trionychidae; genus Pelodiscus; species Pelodiscus sinensis. The sequence continues at coordinate 37,807,298 of NC_134717.1, forward strand.
AGGCCCTGGTTCTCATAGGGGACTTTAATCACCTTGACATCTGTTGGGAAACCAATACGGCAGTACACAGGCAATTGAGGAAGTTTTTGGAGAATGTTGGGGATAACTTCTTGGCACAAGTGCTGAAGGATCTGACCAGGGACCGTGCGCAGCTTGACGTTCTGCTCACAAACAGGGAGGAACTAATAGGGGAAGTAGAGGTGGGTGACAACCTGGGAAGCAGTGATCATGAGATGGTAGATTTCAGGATCCTGACCAAAGGAAGAAAAGAGAGTAGTAAAATACACAGCTTGGACTTCAGAAAAGCAGACTTCCAACTCCCTCAGACATCTGATGGGCAGAATCCCCTGGGATGCTAACATGAAGGGGAAAGGAGTCCAGGACAGCTGGCAGGATTTTAAAGAAGCCTTATTGAAGGCACAGAAAGAAACCATCCTGACGCGTAGCAAGAGAGGCAAACATGGTAGGAGACCAGATTGGCTTACAGGGAAAACCTTGGTGAACTTAAGCACAAAAAGGAAGCTTACAAAAAGTGGAAACTTGGACAAATGACCAGGGAGGGGTTTAAATGTATAGCCCGAGAATGCCGGGGGGTTATCAGGAAGGCGAATATGCAAATGGAATTGCGACTGGCAAAGGATGTGAAGGATAACAAGAAAGGTTTCTACAGGCATGTTAACAAGAAGAAGGTGATCGGAGAGGGTGTGCAGCCCCTACTGGATGAAGGAGGTAACCTAGTGACAGATGATGTGGGGAAAGCTGAAGTATTCAATGCTTTCTTTGCCTCTGTATTCACGGACAAGGTGGGCTCCCGGAATAATGCGCTAAGTGATGCAAGATGGGATGAAGACGGACAGCCCTTGGTGGGTAAAGAACAGGTTAGGAACTATTTAGAAAAGCTAAGCGTACACAAATCCATGGGTCCAGTCTTAATACATCCGAGGATACTGAGGGAGTTGGCAAATGTCATTGACGAGCCTTTGGCCATTATCTTTGAAAAGTTGTGGAGATTGGGAGAAATCCTGGATGATTGGAAAAAGGCAAATGTAGTGCCCATCTTCAAAAAAGGGAAGAAGGAAGATCCAGAGAACTATAGGCCGGTCAGTCTTACCTCAGTTCCTGGAAAAATCATGGAAGGGATTCTTTAGGAATCCATTTTGAGGCACTTGGAAGAGAAGAAAGTGATTAGGAATAGTCAGCATGGATTTACAAAGGGAAAGTTGGGCCTGACCAATCTAATCAACTTCTATGATGAGGTAACTGGCTCTGTTGATGTGGGAAAATCAGTGGATGTGATATACCTTGACTTTAGCAAGGCTTTTGATATGGTCTCCCACAATATTCTTGCCAGCAAGTTAAGGGAATGTGGATTGGATAAATGGACAGTAAGATGGATAGAAAGATGGCTAGAAGGCCGAGCCCAGCGGGTAGTGATCAATGGCTCGATGTCAGGATGGTTGTCGGTTTCTAGCAGAGTGCCCCAAGGTTCAGTTCTAGGACTGGTTTTGTTCAATATCTTTATTAATGACCTGGATGAGGGGATGGATTGCACCCTCAGCAAGTTTGCACATGACACTAAGCTATGGGGAGAGGTAGATAACGCTTGAGGGCAGAGATAGGGTACAGAGTGACAGACAAATTGGAGGATTGGGCCAAAAGAAATCTAATGAGGTTCAACAAGGACAAGTGCAGAGTCCTGCACTTGGGATGGAAGAATCCCAAGCATTGTTACAGGCTGGGGACCAACCAGCTAAGTAGTATTTTACAGAAAAGGACCTGGGGGTTACAGTGGATGAGAAGCTGGATATGAGTCAACAGTGTGCCCTTGTAGCCAAGAAGGCTAATGGCATATTAGGTTGCATTAAGAGGAGCATTGCCAGTCGATCTAGTGATGTCATTATTCCCCTTTATTCGGCTCTGGTGAGGCCACATCTGGAGTATTGTGTCCAGTTCTGGATCCCCTCACTACAAAAAGGACGTGGACGCATTGGAGAGAGTCCAGCAGATGGCAACCAAAATGATTAAGGGGCTGGAGCATATGACTTATGAGGAGAGGCTGAGGGAGTTGGGTCTGTTTAGTCTGCAGAAGAGAAGAGTGAGGGAGGATTTGATAGCAGCCTTCACCTTCCTGAAGGGAGGCTCCAAAGAGGATGGAGAAAGGCTGTTCTCAGTAGTGACAGATGGCAGAACAAGGAGCAATGGTCTTAAGCTGTGGTGGGAGAGGTCCAGGTTGGATATTAGGAAAACTATTCCACTAGGAGGGTAGTGAAGCACTGGAATGGGTTACCTAGGGAAGTAGTGGAGTCTTCATCCCTAGAGGTGTTTAAGTCTCAGCTTGACAAAGCCCTGGCTGGGTTGATTTAGTTGGGATTGGTCCTGCCTAGAGCAAGGGGCTGGACTTGATGACCTTCTGAGGTCTCTTCCAGCTCTATGATTCTATAATGTTTTTCTATGTCTTATTTATTTAAATGTACTTCACCCGTAGCAAGCATTGCACAGAAGAATGTAAAAAAGTAAATTGTTAAATTATTAGTTATACAACATCACATGGTGTCAAAGCTATTTGAGACCTAGATTTTTCAAAATTGCAGAATTTCTCCAAAAAAGGAAAATTTTCCATTCCACAGTAAAACAAAACCAGAAATTTCTCAGATAATAAAATGCAAGGAGGGACTATTTCAGGTTGATCAAAACATTTTGTTCCAGTTTTGAGTTTTAAAATTTTATATAAAAACCATTGAATTTGTTCTAAAAAAAAAGTTCTGAAATAAAAAACTGAAAGGCTGCATTTTGAATATGTAGAAATGGGACTTTTTGATATTATTGAAATTTTTTATTCTGCTATTTATTTGTAAAGCACATGACAAGACTTGTCAAAAATTAAAAATGCAATTTGTCAAAATATAAATGTTTAGAAAAATGTTGGTTTCATTTAAAAAAATAAAATGAGTCCAGCTCAAAGGAGCTTGCAAATGAAGAGGAAAGTTAGAAGACTACAGGATGAGGGTTACAGTAGTGATAGTGGCCCAGATACACAAAAGTACTTATGCTACTAAGTCTGGGATTTGGGCACCTAAATCCCACAAAACTCCTGCTGAACCCTGTAGGCACCTAAACTGGGCCTACAGTTTCATGGTAAAAGTTCCTTTTGTGCCTAAGTTTCTGCCCCTGAGCATGCCCACTAGTTCCTATTCCCGACCTACGCCCCAAAGCAATCCACAAACTGGGAGAAAATAGGTGTTGTCCAATTAAATCGTATTTGACTAGTAGATTGGGACCCATTCAAAATTTATGCAGTAGTGGTGGGACCAGATGCAATGTTATCTTAGCTCAGTGTTTAGGGCACTCACGTGGGATATGGGAGACCCACAGTCAATTTCCCCTTCTGCCTGAGAGAAAGGAAAAAAAGATCAGAACAGAAGTTTCCCACCTCCCAGGAGAGAGCTCTAGCCAGTGAACTAGAAGTTACCATGGCTGGGTAGTGAATGGTACCAGCCACCACCTCTTTGGCCTCTGGCCATTCTGTATGGGTTGAGACTGGGGACTACCTCATTCTTGCAAGAAATTGTTTAGGTACTTAAGCCATCTGATTCCAGTAGAGGCATGCCTATATATGGATTGTTAGCAGAGATGGATGCTTCTCTGCAGCCTGGATTTAGGGCCTATGATAGGGGGAGGTGGGGAGCGTAGTATTCAAATAACTTGAAGGCCTCTCATGTTTAAATGCAAACAAGAACAAACTTTTCTTCTAGGGATCTTCCCCTTTTGAGCTCCACTTCTTGGTTTCCTTGCCTCATAAGAGGCTGTTCACAAATACTATCAGCTTAGGAAATACTTCTCTCCTCAGCTAGGTTGGTGGCTGCCAGCCAAGAGTGCTGGCTTTTGAGGTTCACATATACTAGGTGCCAATCTATAGCCATAATGTAGATAGTGAGCCTAGACTGTGATTTTCTAAATGCTTAAAAGTTAGGCACCACAGTGCTCATCACTGCAATACATAAGTCCCTTTTGGATCCAGACCAGAGCCACTAAGTTAAACAGAGAGCAGAAGAGTCAAGGCTACATAGTTGGGCCTACATAGGATGATGTGGTAGAAGTTGGTAGCCTACGTGTTCAAGTCTGTCATCTCCTTACCAATAGAAAATCCTCATTTTGTGAATTCAATGAGAGGCCTTTTTTTTTTTCTACCGAAGATTTTGTTTCAGAGATTTAACCAAGATGATGTTTTCCCTTGGGACTGACCAGCAAAAGACTAGAGGTATGTCTACACTACAAAGTTAATTCGAACTAACAGACGTTAGTTCGAATTAACTGTGATAGGCGCTACACATACAAACTGCTAGTTCGAACTTAATTCGAACTAGCGGAGCGCTTAATTCGAACTAGGTAAACCTCATTGTACGAGGACTAACGCCTAGTTCGAATTAAGGGCTGGGTGGCCACTTAATTCGAACTAGTGGGAGGCTAGCCCTCCCCAGATTTCCCTGGTGGCAACGCTGCCCCCCTCCCGGCCCCGGAGCCCTTAAAGGGGCACGGGTTGGCTACGGTGCCCGTGCCAGGTGCAAGCCTGCCAGCACCCAGCCAGCAGACCCTGCACCTTGCTCGGCACGAACCAGCCACCTGCTGCCACCCAGCCCTCTACCTCTTCCCGGGACCAGGCTGGCGGCTCCCGGGAGCCTGCCCGGATCCGCAAGAGGTGGGCGCCCACCTGGTCTAGTGCGGAGATCGTGTACCTCATCCACGACGTCCGCACTAGGCACAGGAAAGTGGCCGTCTAGGGCAGGATAGCTGCCAGCCTGGCCACCCAGGAGCAGGTTTGCATGAAAATCAGGGTGGTCCAGTGAGACCCCCGACCCTGAGCCCTGAGCTTAGAATGGCCGGACTGGGTCAGACCAAAGGTCCATCTAGGCCAGTAGCCTGTCTGCCGACAGTGGACAACACTAGGGACCCTGGAGGGGATGGACCGAAACAATGACCAAGCCATTTGTCTCGTGCCATCCATCTCCAGCCTTCCACAAACAGAGGCCAGGGACACCATTTCTACCCCCTGGCTAATAGCACTCCATGGATCCAACCTCCATGAATTTATCTCACTTCTCTTTAAACTCTGTTCTAGTTCTAGCCTTCACAGCCTCCTGCAGCAAGGAGTTCCACAGGTTGACTATTTGCTTTGTGAAGAAGAACTTTCTGTTATTAGTTTGAAGCCTGCTACCCATTCATTTCCTTTGGTGTCCTCTAGTCCTTCTATTATGGGAACTAATGAAGAACTTTTCTTTATGCGCCCTCTCCATACCACTCATGCTTTTATAAACCTCTATCATATCTCCCCTCAGTCTCCTCTTTTCTAAGCTGAGAAGTCCCAGTCTCTTTAGCCTCTCTTCATATGGGACCTGTTCCAAACCCCTGATCATTTTAGTTGCCCTCCCCTCTCCCACCCTCTCTCTTCCCCTCTCCCACCTCCTTTTCCCAGACTCCCTGAGTTTTGTTCAATAAAGAGAGTTTCTGTTTTTGAACACACGTGTCCTTTATTTTGTACATCAGGAAGGGGGGCTAGGGAAGTGTAAGTGGAAGGAGGTGAGGGAGGAATGGGGTACGAGCCCCCGATGGGGAGGACTGGGGTGGCTCTGCGGGCTCCTCGGGGTGGAAGCTCTCCTGCAGCCCCCCGATTGACACCCCCCCTGGATGGCAGCCTGCGGCAAGTGCAGCCGGGCTGATGGCCGAGTGCTGTGATGTGCCCAGTGTGGGCACTCAGGGCACTCCAAGCCAGGACTGCTTTGCAGGTGGGGAACCCCTGAGAACTGTCTGTCCGGGGTGGGGGTCAGGACCCTTTAAGCACAGCCCTTGGCTAGCCTGAGACAGCAGCTCCACACTCTAAGTCCTAATCTGATGCCCTGCCGGCATTGCTTCCGGCCATCCTTAACCTCAGTTCAGGGTCCACTCAATGTGGACATGCTAGTTTGAATTAGCAAAATGCTAATTCGAACTAGTTATTAGGTCTAGATGCACTAATTCGAATTAGCTTAGTTCGAATTATTGCTGTAGTGTAGACATACCCTGAGGTATTAGAAGTCTGGTGTGAGATCAGAAAATCTCCTACTGGGGTTTCTGAGTGGCTGAAGAGTCCATCTTTTACCTGAGCATCCAGATGAAACAAACGAATTTATTGATAATCAGGTCTGCCAACTGTCTGTCTGTTCACAGACTCCTCTAAAACAGTAAGAGCTAGGACCAACAAATTCCATATGCAGCTTCCTCTTATCATAACTTAAATCAAGATAAGGGTTTGGTTGTACCAGGAAAATTGGATGTGCCCAGAATGGGATGGCTTCTCAGAAAACCATACAGAAAAGAGAGAGACTCAACAGGCAGGTGAAAGCGACTGGTTGGGGGCATGTGCCAGCTGTCTAGGACTGCCCTCGTTCACAGCCTCCCGACCCCCAGGCACCCTTTATGGGCCACCCTCCAATTCCTACAGGAACCTTGTTGACCAGAGCAACAGTGGGTAAATCTTCTAGTACAGTATTTTATTTCATACAGTGAATGAGACTTTTTTGTTGTTGCTCAAATTAACACCCTGCACAGAACAGTCCATCTTTGATCTGCCTAATCTATTTGTCACAGACAAATCATGGTATATGCTTATTTTTATCTAAACTATTAACTCTTTGCAGCAGCCAAACTGTCTTATTTGTGTGCAAGTACCCTGCACATTTAATGCTGTAGACACATAAAATGTCACATATCTTGTTTTCTGTTTTTGAAGTATTCAGTATGAAAATTGGAATGAAGATCAGGGTGGAATTCATTGGAAGGTGAATATGAGGAGGGATTTGAAGAGAGAGAAAGAGAGACTGCATAGCACTATTGAGAGTATAGATGTGGCATGAGACAAACATTAAAATTTGTGTATTGGAACAGACTGGGATTGCAACAAGACAAACAGAAATAACAAAGATCAGGAACTAGAAGAGTGGGGATGAGCAATAGAGAACAGATCTGAACAGGGAACAGAACTGTGAAAGTCCTTGAAGAGGAGTTCAAATAAGTTGGAAGAAACAGAAAGCTAAAGCACATTCAAGTAGAGAAGTGACTTAATCAGAGCATCAGGTGATGTTGATTTGAGTGATAGTATATGATATAAACTCAAGGGACATAGCATGTAGTGCATAAGGGAGGAAACAAAAGAAGAGTAGCTTACAGTAATCAAGATAAGCGATGACTAGGCCGTGGATCAGAATTCTCACAATAGAGCCATGGAAAAAGAACTAGCTCCTTTTAGGAAAATTCTGCATTGGATTAGGAGAAAAACAGAGATCCATGGCCAATGGGAGGTGCAGTTGCCAGTACCTATGGAGGTACAGGTAAATATAGTGGCACCAGCCCATCAGAGAACCACCACCATTTTACTGCCCACCCCTCCTATAGAGCCTAAGTCACTATCTTATGACTGTACCTTGCTTTAATTTATACCTAGATAAAATAGAGAGGGTAACTATCTATACCAGTGGTTCTCAATGTATTTCATGTGTTTACATGGGTGAAAGGTTGAAAGTCACAATACCCCCGAGAGCCCAATGCCCAGCACTCCCCACGCAGAAGACCCCACTACATTGCTCCAGGATTGGGGCTCATAGCCAGGACCCTAGGCATGGGCCCGAGAGTGGAGCCCAACATAAAACCCAGGGTTCTGGAGCACCAATCCATAGTTTGCATGCCTGTGCTATTCAGCACCTCACATCCACTCATTGTCCAGAGCTCCCCGCCCCTGCCCCTGCCAAGCCTCTCTAGAGACCCATTCTCCTGTCCCTTACCAGCGCTGCTGGCAGGAGTGCTCCAGGACAGCTGCCTGATGTGTCTCTACCACACACCTTCCAGACTGGAGTAGTAAATTTTGAATTTTTTTTTTAGCTGCAGCTGTGTAGTAAGCAGGCTGTATGCAGCTTGTGGCCCACAGACTAACAACCACTGGTCTATATTCTCAAGGGCTGAGACCCCTGTGACAGTGTAACAAAACAGAGCTGCATAAAAGTCATAATAATTAATCTCCACATCACATCCTGAGGATGGGGTTAGGTGGGGAGGGGAGGGCAGTTCAGGCTGCATGACACCTGCTCTCTGTTTAACTAAATGACGATAGGCACTTCTATACAGAGTTAAATTGATTGTGTTGCTGATTAAACATTGAACAGTTTGAAGTGACTGCTTGAGCCACTTCCATTAAATGTACAGCACAGGATATAAAGAGTGAAAATTTATATATGGAAGGAAGTTTTCCTTTCATATGCTTTGCATGGAACACCTACGTCACACATATAGGATCTGTCTACACGACACCACTTTCAACAGCATATAGTGTATAGAAAGCGAAAAGTGGCAGCAGCAGTATGTTTAGTGAAAGGCTCTAGTAGAGGGGAGGCAGTGGGGAAAGGGTGGTCCTTATAAGGTCAGAGCCTTATACTGCAAAGAAGTGCTCCAGCCACAGGGTACAGCTGGATCCTTTAAGTGTTAAGTGTGTGTGTGTGGGGGGGGGGGTCTTTTCCTGCAGAGTGAAAAGGTTCCAGCAGCAGGAAGCAAAGGGAACTACAATACTAAAAATAGCAGAATAGACAGGAGACGCGGCTAGAGCCAGTAGAGAACATCTATGGTCTGTACTATGAGAACATACCCACACCCTTCAGGTATATCTTTATAGGTTAATCTGTGCATCACAATTTACACTCCTCTTTATTCCCATGTTGGGATGCTACATGTGTATATGAAGTGCCACCAATAGAATCCTGCAGTGTATAACCACCACCAGGCAGATTTGAACCTGGGACCTCTGGAGCTGAGTATAGGAGCCTCTACCCGCTGAGCTAAAAGCTAACTGACTCCCAGGCCATGCTGTAGAGGTCTCTTGGTCTTAACTGTTGCCGTGGTCTAGGTACCACTTGCACTGCTGACTAACCACACTAGGGCTATGTCTACACTGGTGGGTTCTTACGCAACAATGGCCACTCTTGTGCAAGAATCTGCAGAGCTTCCACACTGCCTGACTATCTTGCACAAGACGACATGGTAAAAGAGGGCTTCTTGCACAAGAGCTATGCTGTTTTTTAACAGGTGTAAGTCCTCTTGCACAGGAGCTCTTGCACAAGAGGGAGGTGTGGACGCTCAGCAGGGATTTCTTGTTCAAGAAAGCCTTATGGCTAAAATGGCCATCAGAGTGTTCTTGTGCAAGAGAGCATCCACACTGCCATAGATGCTCTTGCGCAAAAGCACAGCTCACACATGGCAGTGTGGACGTTTTCTTGCGCAAGACTTCTTGCACAAGAACCCTTGTGCAAGATGTTCTTGTGCAAGAAGCCACCAGTGTAGACATAGCCTATGTGTAAGGGTTACATATGCACACATAATGTGACAACAGTGTTACAGCATGGGTACAAATGCATCTAGAAAGAGTTTCCAGTAAGATTTCCAGCAAATATTCAGTCGTGTTGGCACAGCACTTCCTCTCATTTCCTTAATTGCATTTTGAAAATTTTTGCAGAATAGAAAATATAAGGAAAAAAGAGAGAGATATTTAAATTTCCACTGGAAAAATACAGTATTCAGAAAAAAAATCAGGTAATTTTTTCCATGCTTATGCTATGAAGTCCATGCTGTGAAATAGTTGTGTGGGACTTGCTTTGGCAGTTAGATTATGCCATTTGTAGACACTAGAGCTGGTCCAAATGTTTGCCTTTTCAAGGAAAGCAACCATTTTTAATTCAAAAATATTCATTTTGGTTGAATTTATTCATTTTTTAATTTAAAATTTCAAAATGTTAAATTTTGTTTCATTTCAGCTGCGGAAAAAAAGACTAATCTTTTTTCTTTTTTCTGTGAGAAAAAGGTTAAAGAAAGGAGGAAAAAAAGTAAAGAGAAGGTGTTTGTCTTACCAATAAAAGGAGGAGAAGCAGGTGCTAGAGCGACACTAGGATACATGCTCTGCACCACAGTGTGCAAGTGGCCACATATGGCATGACCCTGGGCAAGCAGCTCCTGCTGGAAGTCCCTTTCGTCCTGCACCCACTGCTCCAGGGTGCGGTGCAGGTCTTGTAGGTGCTGCTCGCGGTACCCCTGCTGTGTTCAGGTGGTCCTCCGGTGGAGCCCTTGGGTGCAGGAGGTGGTCCCAGGTGGGATGCTGCACCCTGCATGTACCGCTGGTGTGGCTGTGGAGAAAGAAGAGAAGTGGTCAGCTCTCCCTGGGGACACAGTGGGTAAAGCCCAGAGCTGCTGTGCTTGCACAGTTGGATTGTCCGTCTATCCCCGGGAATGGGAGCTGCCCCGAGACCGCACCCAGTCCCCTGTGCTGTGTATAGTGTGGCTGAGGGGTGGGGCAGATGTTAGAGGGGGCTTGTGAAGGGAAGGTGTCCTGCTGTGTCCTGCCCCGGGGTCAGGAGCATGTCAGGTCTCTTCACACACAGGTGTGGCTATCAGGCCACGGCCCCTGTGTGGTAGGCAGCTGGAGCCACCTGCCCAGGGGTGGCATGGCAGAGCACTGATATAAACAATGTTCTGCCACTAATACAGATTTGTAAATGTGCACACAGGATAACAGATTGCCTATAGTAGTGCTTCTGATGAGAACATAACATTTCATTATTATATAAAATGTATTTAAAAAGAGTTATTCTTTTAATTTGTTAAGCATCCTGGAATTGTTGACTACAAAAAGAATATCCACTTGCTTATAACCTTTTCAAATTCAAAGAGTTTCTGATTCTTAGAAAATATTTGTTATTGCAACGATCAGACTATTTAACTTTTAAGTGGCAGATGTTATCTTGTAGCATGTATGTGCTTGGATATGCAGTGGGTGGGTGGAGGCAACTCTTTGGAGGGTATTGGAATAGATTCAATATTTTAGCAAGACTTGTTTGAGATGAACAAATGCTTCTTAATGTGGCACTGGCACAAAAGAATGTCGTTTACATAATGTATGTCCTCATTTCATTGAATTTTCTTGGAGGCTACATTTCTACACACATACACATGTTATAATAATAAGTCATTAGTATAAAAGTGAGTATTTTCATTTCATAACTTAAAGCTGTTTCTATGGCATAGTCATATGGAAATGCTGGGAAATATACAGTCTAAAGTACTTAACATTCATCTTGTGCTGGTCATGCACATAATTTGAAAAGTACAGTATGACACTTATAGAGGGCAGAATTATTAAGATTTGTAATGAAAACAGAATGCATTTATACCACTTACTGTACCCATCATAAATAGATAGAAAAATAAATGAACATGGTACCATTTCCTCCTGCTCTTATAATCCTTGTCACAATAATGAGACATAAGAATTTTTAATATTCCTTATTAGTAATGTACTGTACTACTCTGACCTTTACAAGTCTCTACACATGGATCAGTAGTCACTTCCAGTTCCCTTATTTAGAATTTCAAAGGCTTTTGAGGGAAAGAATGGAATAAGGTGCTGTTCAAAGCCTGGCATCCATTAATGTTTGAAGGTCTTATTTAGTATACGGTACAATCTGAGTCCATTTTCGTAACAATTGTTGTGAGAATGAGAAAAAAATCTAGAAGAGGATAGGACAGCCATGAAGAGGATAGAAATTACTTTATTGTTTGGTGGGTGGGGAGGAATAGTGGTAAACAGGGATGTTTAATTTGCAGTAGGTAGAATTAAACCATGATCTTAGAAATCATAACCATTTTAGTTGTATTTTTGTTCAGAGTAATTTATCATTTTGGATTTTTTTGTATACAGTTGCTGGAATTCATAATAGTGGAGAGCCAAACATTTCTATCTTGCAGTCTAATTTCCTCGGATAATGCGAGTATGCCCATGAAAACCATACCTGCACATTTCAAGTGTAGTGAAAAATGCAAGCAGAAGTTCAGCAGCTTTCCCGGAAGAAACCAAGCAGCTGCAGGTGGTTACACAAAACTAAGGGTTCAGTATTGACTCATAGCTACAAAGTGAACAGATGGCAGCAGATGGCCACACATTTGTGAAATGAAGTAGGATTTCAAAACTTTGACCCTCTGAACTACAATCCTAGTGGCACACAGGAATTAGGTATGGATTTGACAGTATCTCACCAAGGCTTCATGGACTATGTGCAGTTTTTAAAAAAAAAGTTTCTCCACTTTTCTCGCTTCCAGAGAGAAAAGAGCAGGAAAGTAAAAAGAGCAGCACAGATATGACACAAACTTGACAGAATGAAGCAGACATTCTGCATAGGATGCTCTAAGGATAAGTCACGGAGAAATCTTCTATAAAAAATTTAGGACACCAGTCTGCTTGTTGTTTTTAGAGCAACAAGGTGGGTGAGGTAATATCTTTTAGTGGTCCAACTTCTGTTGGTGAGAGAAGCTCTTGAGCTTATAAATAGTTCTTCTTCAGCTCCATACCTCTGTGTAGTTTGAAGGTTTGTCTCTCTCACCAACAGAAGTTGGCCCCAAAAAAGATATTACCTAACCTAGCTTATCTCTAATGTCCAGGGACTAACACAGCTACAAGAATATTGAATACAATATTGTTTTATAAGTTTTTGCACAGAGTAATTACAAACGTAGATAGTATATTGCTATTTCAATTTGATTTCACGTACACATGGATTCTTTTATTTGTAATCTGTTAGGGCTGACATGCAATTCCCAGTGACTTCAGTGGGCGCTGCACAGACACATCTGAAGGAAGAATTACATTAATCTGGTGCAGTTCCAAATAAATACAGCACATGTGTTTAGGAACATTCCGAAAGACTGAATGTCAGTCCTCAGTGCGCTTTTTGCAAAAAGTTTGCAGTAGAAGCCAATGATAAATCCCAATTGGCCAGAAACAATAGTTTATGGCAAAAAATTACAGTTCACTATTCCAACAGAAAACACATTGTTTAGAAATTACTTCAATACACACGAGGGCTAGGATATAAAGCTGTTGAATTTTAGAAGCTATAGCGCAAACAAAAATAACAAAATTCAGGAGCCTCAGTGCTACATATTCCTAAAGAATGCTATGCCCCTGGCGCAGTGAAATTACAACAGCAGCTGCCCCAAAGCAAAATTGATTCTGGTGCAAACAGGCAGTCAAAGTTTTCTGCAGTGCGGGTTTTTCAGATGAAGCAGCAATAAGTATGCATGGGGAAGGGGTCATATCGAAAGAGAGAGTGAAGACCCACATACCATCCAGGAAGAAGTACTCTGCATGTGTTCTGAATAGACCACCGAGGAGGTGGAGTATTGGGGATAAGAACATGGTCTTAGGCCGGGAATATGCAGGAGATCAGACTAAATGATTATAATGGTCCCTTCTGGCCTTAAAATCTAAGTGCAGCTACACATATCCAGTGATTCAACATCTATGCAAAGGGTGTGGAGGGGCAGTGCATCATCTTGTGGTTCACCCATGGGATGGAGATAGTAGTGGTCTATAGCTGTCCCTCCTTGTCAGCCTTGGACGGAGAACACACCATCTGTGGAAGCCAAGGGATTTGTATGTAGCCATTTTGACCTTTTGGTTAGCCTAACTCATGCTAACTCTGAGACCTAACAACACAGAGTACTGTGAGAGACGCTGTTTTCGCCTCTCTGTTTTTTGACTCTAGTGAAGACCTTGAGATAAGGTGGCGTCTGAAGGGAATTGTTATGGAAAGGGGAACAATTGTTTATTATTATTCTATATAAACAGACAGTATATATATATATTGTCTTCCAATTGTTTTGTATTTGACGATCTGCCTAGCAGCAGCTTCTTCCCTTGCAATATTGCTCGAATAAACTGTCTCTGACTACTTGTTGCTTACAAATGCAGAGTGAAGGCCTGTTTTCTTCCACACACCTCACTATGCTGTGCCTAGAAGTACAATGCTTCACAGGGGAATTAGTAGTTTTGAGGGCCAAGCAACAAGCTAAAACAAGTTGTCCAACCCAAGGTGAGGAGGCTGCTACTCTACAGGTGTGGATGGAAGAAGGGAGCAAGGGGCCCGGTCCCATCCCTTCCCACCAGGTTGCATCCCAGGTCCCTGACCGTGGTGGAGGGATCCATCACTAGATCAGCAGAGATCTTACTGAAACATGCTGACCTAGACTCTGGCAAAATGGCCGGACTGTTTCTATCCCTGCTACCCCTTCCAAGTGTAACACTGTCTCCTGGGGTTCCTCTGTCTCTTTTGGGTACCCAACCAGCGACAATCCCACTTCTGGGCACAGGTCAGTCAACAGCCCTGGTACTTCTCTGGGTCCTTGGCACTGTAGAAGTCAGTCACAAGCACAGGACTTGGGAGCGGATGAGACACAACAACTTCCTTCCTTAGCTCTCGCACAATTGCCCTGCAGGGCCCACCTTATAAGTGTCTTCTCTCACGGTTCCAGAGTGGGTGTGTGGCATGCCTGGCTCCTCCCAACAATGGGTGAGAAGTGGTTTCTCTCCATCTGTCTTAGCAGGAGGCCACACTGCCTCACTGCAGCAATGAATTCCATCTGTTTCTCAGCCAGACAGAGTTCCCTGCACACACATACCTACCTTACAGGAACACCAGCTAGAAAAAGGGAGAGAGCAAATGGAACAGCTGCTCCAGGGCCCAGCAATTCAAAGAGGCCTACTGCTGCGGTAGCAGCAGCAACTGGAGCCCTGGGCCCTGTAAAATCACTGCCAGAGCACCACACAGCATGTGCTGGGCTTTGAGGCCTGGTGGGGGGCACACCGTGGTCCAGGCAGCATTGAGGGCTGCTGCTGCATCCCTGCCCCTTCTGGGAGTATGGAGATGCCCTTTTCCACCTTGCCCCAAGGACCTGGCAAAACTGTCAGCTCCCTTGCTAGAGGGCTAATGGGAGCAACTGCCCTGGGGTCCGGTGATTCGATAGGGTCTAGGGCTACAGGCTGCCACCGTTGGAGCTCCAAGCCCTTTAAATCACTGCCAGAGCCCAAGACAGTGCATTCCTGGTGGCACTGAAGAGCTGGCAGGCAGAAGTTAGCCCCATACTCACCCATTCCGTTTGAGGCCCTACTCCTTCTGGGAGTGCAGAGATACCGCCCCCACTTTCCCAGGTGCCTGGCAATTCTGTCAGCCGTCCTCCAACTGCAACAGCTACAAACACTAAAGAGGCTAATCTGATGTCAGGCTATCTTTTAAGCTAGTGCAACTCCATACCCGTTTGATTAAGGGCTAAATCCTACCCTCTTCTTATGTAGTGCCCAGGGGTTGCATCAGTTCATGGGAACTCCCCTTCCTCATCCTGCTCCTGCAATAAGGGAGAATATCTTCCTCCTGATGAACTAAAATAGCGCTGGGAAAGCCAGAGAGGCTGCTAACAAGACATCTTCAGACCATGTGGTCTCCAGGTTCAAAGGAGACATATTTAACTCTCAATACTAATGCAAAATGATGCCCCCAAATCCAGACTTTGTAGTCTGTCCCTAATACATTTTTACTGGATTAAATAATATGACCACATAGTATAAACTGCAGAACCGAGTGCTGCACAGACACAGTGGCTGCGTCTAGACTGGCAAGTTTTTCCGCAGCTGCTTTTGCGGAAAAACTTGCCAGCTGGCCACACTGGCCACTTGAATTTCCGCAAGAACACTGACGATCTCATGTAAGATTGTCAGTGTTCTTGCAGAAATGCTATGCTGCTCCCATTTGGGCAAAAGCCTTCTTGCGCAAATGCTTTTGCGCAAGAGGGCCAGTGTAGACAACGTGGTATTGTTTTGCACAAAAAAGCCCCGATCACGAAAATGGCGATTGGGGCTTTCTTGCGCAAAACTGCACCTAGATTGGCACGGACACTTTTCTGCAAAAAGTCCGTGCCAATCTAGACGCTCTTTTCTGCAAATGCTTTTAACGGAAAAACTTTTCCGTTAAAAGCATTTGGGGAAAATCATGCCAGTCTAGACGTAGCCTGTGGGTTAGATATTAAAACAGTAGCTTTCCCTTACGAAGACAAGGACAGAGAGATAAATTAAGAGGTACAGGAAAAGAAGCCAAATAGAGGTTATAGAATTGTATTTGGAAGAAGGTGGGAAAGTGGATGAGGTGGAGAGGTCCCAGGAAGTTAGCCTAAATCTCCAGTGTTTCATAGGGATGACTCATGCATAAACAGTGATGAGACTGTGTTACAGGACAGAAAGAAAGGCAGTGTTATGAGAGCTTTTGTTTAACTGGGACCCATGAAATGCCTTTGCCATGAAAATTAACCATATCCAGTGCTCATGTCCATTTCTATCAGCATATCAACACAAAAATGAGCCAGGAAGATAGTAATGAAAAGTTCTTTTCCAAAACAAGTCTAGAGTTCTGATCCATCAACATTATCCATGTGGGGGAAACATAACTCAAGTCGTATTTTGGGAATTCCACTTGCATAGCAGATGTAATTGTGGGTCTGGGGAATAGTGATGGGGAGATTGAATTTAACAAGGTGGCACATTGGTTAGAGCTGAATTCTTTAGCAGACATCTTATAAGGCATATAATAGAAAATTACAATTCCAGTGGCATTTCTATATTGGCTGCTAAATTATTTCTGCCAATCACAATAATGAATGCAGTGGGTTACATTTGTAATCCTTATTTATGTAGTTAGATTTAGAATCCCTATTCATAATCCTCATTTAAATTAATCCCCATTTAAATCCTCATTTTAATTGCACAGATGCCTATTTTGTGTTTAAGAGAGCAATCCAAAACCAAAACCATCTAGGATGCAAGAGCTCAGAAAAGAACATGCCACAAGAGACTATTTTGAATCATATTATTGAAAAAATACAAAAGAAGTATTCTTATTCTGTAGGTATCATATTGTAATTCTGACAAACTGAAAACTGAAACAGCCTCTATATGCTTTGTCATGAGAGTTATCCTAATTCTCCTAGCAGGGTAACACAATGTCTGAGAACAATGATGATTAACTTGCTTTGCTTAATGTCTTATATTTATCCATGGAAACAGGCTAAAAAATAAACCTTCCTTTTAATAACAACTTTTGTACCTACTTCATAAGAAGCTAACATAATACAGAATCCTACCACTGTCCAAAATATAAGTCCCAAAATTTGATCTTGCATGGTAGCCAGCCGGCTTTTGTGTCTCAGCAGCTTTTGCTGTGGGTATAAGCATGACTGCAAAGGCTTCTGGGATGCATAAGATGACTGGTCAGCATGACAAAGGGCTAATAACACTGGAGCAGAACAGAGTTGTATTGCAAGGGAGCCATACTAGAGGCATGACAATTCAGTCTTTTCTGGTTGGTTTTGTTCCTACAGCCATCACTATGACAGTCTGCATTTTACTTTTTCCTTAAATCTTCTCTGTCAATTG
Organism: Pelodiscus sinensis; assembly: GCF_049634645.1. NCBI lineage: Eukaryota > Metazoa > Chordata > Testudines > Trionychidae > Pelodiscus > Pelodiscus sinensis. The sequence goes on from NC_134717.1 coordinate 37,824,618, forward strand.
TGGTCATGATCTTTCAAGGTGAATCTAGCTACCAATTTCCTTCAATCCTCTATATTTTATTTGGATTTTTTTTTCTTCTATTTCTACCTTTGGAAACCCCAGCAGGAATGACTAAACATTTAAAAATGCCTTATTTGTTTCTTGCTGTTCTAAGATGATTGTGTGTTTTTATCTAACAGGCTAACCAATGAGAGCTGAAACACTCCTGCTTACCCTTGGTATCCTTCCTATAGTGGAATCATGGCCAGGGGCTAGAGCTCTTTATAGTTGGGACTCTTAACCCCAGGCTTATGGTGTGTTGGATAATGCAGTTCTGGCATGTTTGTGATGATGTAAATTTAAAAAATAATGAGGGATTTAAAAAAATAATGGTGCTCAGTGAGCTGGTTAATTGCACCACATGTTATAGAATCCTTGGGCTGAAAGAGACCTCACGAGGTTCTGGAGGGGTTAATTTGAGGTGCTATGATGGACAATGCAATGGACAGTGCGACTTGGCTAAACTAGCTTTTCCCCGCCAGAGGACTAATTAGCATACCATCTTAGGGTTTGCACTCAGCACCAATCATCTGTTGCACTCAGAACTCATCTGTTGCACAGGACACCAAGCAGGATTGCACATGGCATCATTCCCATTTTCCTGCCAAACAGACTTTATAAGCCTGCCTCTTTGGGGACTCGTGTTCTTCATTGGTCATTTTGATCCCTTGTGTTCAGCAGTGTGGTGAAGAGACTCAGGTCTCTGTGGTTTTCCTCAGTGCTAGCTCTAGTGAAGGCTGGCTGAAGCATCTGAGTTATACCAACTAGAGCCTGTTGAATCTCACCATCCGCAGATAGCCATTTTGGGCATCTTCCACCTTACCAACTGAGTTTGTGGTGAAGACCCAGACAAGGAAGAGTGGAGGAGAAACCTTCAGGATGGTCTCAGCTGCTTGTAGTGAAAGCTCAAGGTTGCGATTAAGAACTGTTTTCCTGCCCACCATTAACACCTCAATACCACCAGTGTGGGACTATCTAGAGGTCCTCCCCAAAAGCTACGAGTTAGCTCTAGGGTTGTAGGTCCTAGGCATCACTTACCTCACCATCAACTGCCATCTGACTGTAAAGTATTTCTTTATTGTATTGGGACCTATATCTGGTGCATTGGGACCTATATCTGGTCGCTCATTGGGGCCTATATCTGGCTCCAGTAATAGTATTGAGGCTACAAATTCTCCTTCTTCATAATGCAGGTTAGTATATATTGGTTGTTCCATTTGTAAACTATCAATTTCCTCTTTTCCGCTAAGGGGAAGATCATTATACACCTTACCTGGCTTTTCTGTGGTACATCCCAGCCCCTCTTTGCTGATTGCTACTATTCTGTGACATACTCTCATAGGGATGTTTACTTCAATTATGATTAAGATTCTTACATACGGAGAAGTAAAGATAACTTGTTACAATTATGTGAATACCTTTCCCTCCTTACCAATAACCTCAAACTCTTAAAATATTCTCAATGCTGTTAGAACAAAATCCACAGGAAAAAAATTCTGTTGCCTACATTAGCATTCATTCACATTTAATGGAAGAACTGCAGCTATGTTTTTTTTTCCTGGTAAATTCCAAGTATTTGATTACCGTAAGAAGTCTGGGTTTTTCAACTGTGATGACTTTAAAGCTATTTTTGCTACAAGCTTAAGTGAAGAAAGGTTGAGTGATGAATGTTATAGATAGATCTGAAAACCATCTAACAGGAGAATCTGTTCTTCTTGACTCAAGAGTCATCAGTAATATCTGGCTGTATTTTACTTTATATCCACTTGAAAAGGATCTCATTAGCCTGATCGGATTGTATTTTCCATTTTGGCTGTGTTCTTGCAGTAGTTAGATGCAATTTCCTTGTATTGCTGGAAAAGATCCAAAGTGGTCTGAGAACCTTTTCAAGACAAATTGCAACTCACGTTTAATTTTCTTCTGTGAATTTCCTCCATTCTTTTAGTCAATAACATTATTAAAGATTAAAATTCAAAATCTATGTACATTGAATCTTTTAAATGCCTACACTCAAGTAAAGGGGAATTTTCTTTTTCACCTCCACCTATTTGATTTATAGTTTTTATACCTCATTTCCATAGCTGAATCTTTAAATAATAATCTTTAAAGAATATTTAAATAAAATATTTAAACCCTTCCCCCCAAAAAGTCAGAAGATTGTTTAGCAATAAATAAGCCTACATAAAAGTAGCATCATATTTCAAAGTGCAATCTATCAGTCTACATACATAACTTATATAGGTCTCATCCCTGGCAGAAGTGGGACAGCTAGCAAACCCTGTCCCAGGGATCATTGGCGGAGTGCGGAAAAAGCAGGGCAGCTGGCAAGCCCTGTCCCCGGGATTCCCAGTCGGGCGGGGGAGTGCAGCAGCTGGGGAGCTCCATCCCCAGGGAACCCCAGTGGGCCAGAGCCCAAGTCCAAGCCCTGCAGGCTGGAACCCAGTGGCAGTGGGGCTGGAGCAAAGCCAATTGCAGGAAGGGGGGGTGTCCAGGCAGGCCAGTGCCAGGGGGCTTCCCCTGTTCCAGCAAATTCCTCATTCAGGGTAAATCAGGTCCCCAGGATGCTGCACAAGGGAAGTCCAAATTGTAATTTAATTAATGACTTCTGCTTCTTCTTGCTTTTCCAGAAAGCCTGTGACAAGGTACCTCACCAAAGGCTTTAAATAAAGTAAGTTGTCATGGGATAAGAGGAAAGGTCCTTTCATGTACTGATAACTGGTTAAAAGACAGGAAACAAAGGGTAGGAATACATCAGTTTTCAAATGGAGAGAGGTAAAAAGTGGTGTCCCCAAAGGGTCCGTACTGGGACCAATCCTATTCTCCTGTACTGGACTAAGAGGTAAATAATGAGGTGGCAAAATTTGCAGATGATACTCAACTGCTCAAGATAGTTATGTAACCCTACTGCCAGGTAGCACCAGCAGCAGCCAGGGCCAGGTTCAATATCTAGGGGTCCCTTTTCATCCATCTCACACACTACAGGCTCAAGCCCCCACCCAGTGGCTTGGAAAATTCACACACCCCTGGGTGCCTCTGAGAGGCAATGCTTTCCCACTCGCAAGCACAGAGTCTGAATGTAGAAAAGAAACTTTTAATGAAAGAGAGAAGTCACATGGAATTAGCTTGGGAAAATACCATAACCAGAGTTCATAACCAACCCACGAGTAACCATCCCAGCTCAAATGGATTGTGCAATGTCCTTTGCCTCTCAGGCTCACTAGTCCAACTATGTAAGGGTCCCATTCACTTATCCAAACTCTCTCCGTACCCCACTTCAAATGCCCCACTTACAGCTCTGTCAAGTCAGTGTGGACCTAGACACATCACCCTGATGACTCCACTCATTGAGCCTGAGGCCATGCCACCTTTGTGCTGCTCCTCTGGTCCTCTGTTCCACCGGCCACCCTGCTGGCCACCTGCTGTTTCTTCTACCAGCCACCTGCTCCCATCAGCCGCCCTGCTGGTTGCCTGATGCTGCTCCTACTGGCCACCCGCCAGTCGCTCCTGCCAGCCGCTTTGCTGGCCGCAATGGGTCTGGCTCCAGGCCAAAGCAGTGACTTCAGCTCCTAGTGATTTCAACTCTTTAGCCACCACCTAAGCTGACAAAAAGATTCCAGCTTTCACTAGAATAACAAAAAGACTCGTGATGGATTCTGCATTAGGTCTATCCTTAGAACAGGGGGGAAAGAGACAGGTTGAACCAGTCTTATAGCTCACAGCAGGCATGAAGCAGGCTGGCTCAAGCATTCCTCCCCCAACCCCCCAACTCAGTTCACTCAGCTCTGGAAGGGGGAGGCTTGTTTACTGAGACCCCTTAAAATGATGGTGTCTCTCCTGCAAGCACCAGAGTTCCTACATTTAGGGGTAGCATGGTTTGTGACCCCACAACAGCCCAATACACCACATTCCATTGTAACAACAAATCCTCTGTCAGCCCTGGCTGAATTAGATTTCTGAATTGTGGATACTTCTCTGAAAACATCTACTCAGCATGCAGCAGCAGTCAAAAAAGCAAAAAGAATGTTAGAAATCATTAAAAAAGGGGATAGAGAATAAAACAGAGAATATCTAAGGGTACGTCTACACTACCCCGCTAGTTCGAACTAGCGGGGTAATGTAGGCATACCGCACTTGCAAATGAAGCCCGGGATTTGAATTTCCCGGGCTTCATTTGCATAAGCGGGGAGCTGCCATTTTTAAAACCCCGCTGGTTCGAACCCCGTGCAGCGCGGCTACACGGGGCTCGAACTAGGTAGTTCGGACTAGGCTTCCTATTCCGAACTACCGGTACACCTCGTTCGTTCGGAATAGGAAGCCTAGTCCGAACTACCTAGTTCGAGCCCCGTGTAGCCGCGCTGCACGGGGTTCGAACCAGCGGGGTTTTAAAAATGGCGGCTCCCCGCTTATGCAAATGAAGCCCGGGAAATTCAAATCCCGGGCTTCATTTGCAAGTGCGGTATGCCTACATTACCCTCCTAGTTCAAACTAGGAGGGTAGTGTAGACATGCCCTTATTGCCTCTAGATAAAAGCATGATACACCCACTTCTTAAATACTTCATATAGACGCGGTCACCTCATTTCAAAAGATATATTGGCATTGGAAAAGTTTCAGAAAAGGGCAACAAAAATGATTAGGTGTTTGGAAAGGGTCCCATATGAAGAGAGATTAAAAAGATTTGGACTTTTCAGCTTAGAAAACAGGAGACTAAGGGGAGCAGTATGAGAGAGGTCTATAAAATCATGACTGGTATGGAAAAAGTGAATTAGGAAGATTTATACACTTGTTCCCGTAATATAAGAACAAGGGGTCACCAAATGAAATGAATAGATAGCAGGTTTAAAACATACAAAAGGAAGTTTTTCTTCATGTAGCACACAGTCAACCTGTGGAACTTCTTGCCAGAGGATGTTGTGAAGACTAGAACTTTAACGGGGCTCAAAAAGAACAAGATATATTTATGGAGGTTAGGTCCATCAATGGCTGTTAGCCAGGATGGGTAGGAATGGTGTCCCTAGCCTCTGTTTGTCTGGAAATGGATGACAGGAGAGGGATCACGTGATGATTACCTGTTGTGTTCCCTCCCTCTGGGGCATGTGGTATTGGCCACTTTCGGCAGACAGGTTACTAGGCTAGATGGACCTTTGGTCTGACCCAATATGGCCATTTTTATGTGAAAGAGTAAATAACATTTCGTTATTCACTTTCTCCACACCGTTCATACTTTTATAGATCTTTTTCATATTCCCCCTCAGTCTCTTTTTTTTTTAAGCTGGACAGTTCCTTGTTTTTCAATCTCGCTTCATATGGAAGCTGTTCCGTATACCTAATCCATATACCCGTCTCTGTGCTTTCCTCTGTGCTTTTTTCTCTTTTGAGATGGGGCTTCCAGAACTGCACTCATTATTCAAGGTGTGGGCATTTATGCATTTATATAGTGGCATTATGATATTTTCTGTACTATTTTCTGACCCTTTCCTAATGGTTCCTATCATTCTATCAGCTTGCTTGACTGCTGCTACACACCAAGCAAATATTTTCAGAGAACTATCCACAGTGATTACAAGTTCTCTTCCTTGAGTGGTAACAGCTATTTTATACCCTCACCACTTTGTATCTACAGTTAGAATTTTGCTTTCCAAAGTGCATTACTTTGCATATATGAACATTTAATTTCATCTACCATTTTGTTGACCAGTCACTCATTTTTGTGAGATCCCTTTGGAACTTTTCACCATTAGCTTTGGACTTAATTATCTTGAGTAATTTTGTATCATCTGCAAAGGCATGTATTATTTACTTGTAAAATGCTGTTAAGTTGCAAAAGCCTTCAAATTACTGAGCACAGCTGCTTGGTCTCGTGTGAAAGCGTACCCAATACTTTAAAAAGGTGCCAATATATTTTTGAACAATTTAAAAAATATCCACAATCTGAGACATTTATGTTAAATTTCAACTCCTATTCGGTGGTGTCTTAACCTATAGGACTTGTATTAGAAACCATTATTCGAAAGGTTATCTGAAGAAAACATTGTGTTCAGCAGGATATTTTTACTCTAAAGTTCAGGCCATATTTTCTCTGTTCAACCACTTCCAGCTGCTGAAGGCAGCATACATAAACATTCCCCTTCTTAAGTGAGATGCTACCATTTGAATTTCAGTTTTGTGCAAGTACCGTCACTGAATATCCAGTTACAGACTAGAAAAGAACTCTCCATACCAGAATGTAAAGTTTAGCTTTGTGCTCATGTAATTCTATGCAGTTATGACTGAGGACATATCCTCTACTACAGGACTTATATTTTCTTGGACATAGGATATAAAATCCTGGCCCCTTTAAAGTCTGTGGTAACCGCCTTTGAATTTAATGGGGGCAAGATTTCAGCCTTTGTCCTTTGAGTTAAAATTGGTCATGTTTATTCACATACTTGAACAGGGAGGAGACGAGGGTGAACAGATGTATATTTCATTTTTTTTACTTATTGATACTTTTCTGCAGCTAAATCTCAAACAGCTTCTATTCTCTTTGTAATTATTTAACACTCATGCCTTTATCATTCATGAAAAAAATATGATTTTCAGACAGAGTCACAACCATTTAAAATCAGCATACTGAGCTATTTAATTTTCCTGCAATGGTGCAGGCGCAAGGAAATAAATACTGCTGTATATTTAAGTGATTGCACATTCAAATACATAGGCATAGGAGATTGAATTCTATTGAATTCTACTATGACTTAAAGATTTCAGCACACTGAATTTATTCTGTGACTATACATTCTATTAAATGCGTTGTTAAAAAGAGATTAAAAAGACTAGGACTTTTCAGTTTATAAAAGAGGAGATTAAGGGGGAGATATGATAGAGGTCTATAAAATCATGACAGGTATTGGGAAAGTGAATAAAGAAAACATTATTTACTTGTTCCCATAACATAAGAAGTAGGGGTCACCAAATGAAATGAATAGGTAGCAGAATTAAAACAAACAAAAGGAAATTTTCTTCATACAGCATGCAGTCAACCTGTGGAACTCCTTGCCAGAGGATGTTGTGAAGACCAGGACTTTAACAGGGTTCAAAAAAGAACTAGATATACTCATGGAGGTTAGGTCCATCAATACTTATTAGCCAGGATGGGCAGGAATGGTGTCCCTAGCCTCTTTTTGTGAGAGTCTGGAAATGGATGATAGGAGAGGGATCACTTGCTGATTATGTGTTCTGTTTACTCCCTCTGGGGCATCCAGCATTGGCCTCTGTTGGAAGATAGGATACTGGGCTAGAAGGATCTTTGGTCTGACCAAGTATGGCCATTCTTTTGTTTATTAGAGACCAGAATGAGTGGCATTTTATAAATTGCTAGTAAGACAATCCAAGTCCCTGGGGGCCTAATCATTCTCTCCATTTGTGCTAGCAAATGAGACCCACATTAGGTCCAGAGGTGGTGAGAGGTGTCAAGGGGGCAAGCAAGAGCTTCACAGCATATTCCTTCCTGTGATTCAGTGGAAGACCCTCTGCAGGTACATCAGAGGGACAGGACTGTAAAGTCAGAAGCCCATGGAGATTAATGGAGTAGGTGCACTTGGCAGTTCTGTTCTACTTCTCCATTACTAAAGAAGCTGGTTTATTCCCTTTAGGAGTTTTCATGACCACCAAATGTAATGCAAACTTTAAGTCAATGTAACATTATTATTGACATTTTAAATGTTCTAATGCACCTATCCTGTAATGGGATCTGTATGGATGGATCTCATGCAAGTTCCCACTGTTCAGCAGGATTTATATAACTCATTGCTGAATAGTGGCTGAAATCAGGAAATGGTTAGCAATCACAGTATAGTCATAAATCAGCCACATTTTGGCTACATGCTAAAAGACGGAAAGTTAACACCATATTCACCAATACCAAAAATCAGTGGGGATCTAGAGAACCTAGTTCCATTCCTGACTTTGACCCTGACTTTCTATATGTCCTTGGATAATTCACTTGACATCTCTATATCTCAATGACCCAGTAGATAAAAAGGGCAAATACATATATACCTACTTACAGGGATATAGTGAGGATTACCTAATACCTTGTAAAACAATATAGAATCCTTGGATGGAAGCTGGTGCATAGGTGTTAGAACTAGGGGGTAAGGAGGTGATATCGCACCCCGTGGCATTATGTAGAGGGCTTATAGTTTGGTCCAATGGCTCTCAGCATCCCCACTCTAAAAAAGAGTTCTAGCACCCTGCACTGTTTAGTATCATTCTAAATATGTTCAGCACTGGGTAGTACATTTGTAAGGCCTAAACCATGTTACTATACAATGAACTTTTCATCACAGGGGGTGGGAGGGAAATGTATGCAAGCAATCATGTAAGACTCTTATTCCACCAAAAGGGATTGATAACAAAATGATAGTGTACTGTAAAAATCTGGGCTTTACATGGCATCATGGGCATTATGAGTTATGGGAGCTTGGGTAGGCTATGGAAGCTTCCTTGGTCTGTTCTGTAAAGCCACTGCACTACTCTATACTAGAATTCATGCGGTGCAGCCCTGTGCCTGGGATACATTGCCTATCCCCAAGGCACCCCACAGTCAGGGCTTGTAATGAAGCCCTTGAACGTCCTTGGAAGCATTATATGGCTTTCTTCCAGTGTGTCCACCCTGGGAGACCCTCTTCCAGAAGGAACTGAGCCATTTAAGGACCTATACACCATTCCAGCTCTTTTATCCACTATACAAGGTCCTGAGCAGGGTTAGGAGCTCATCAATGAGCTTGATTCGGTCAGGTATAAGGTGCCCTATATTTCCATTGAAGAGTTGATGTTTTTAGGACATAACAGCACTAATCACCTCTCAAGACTGGGCTAGAAATAGCAAGAATGATCAGGAATAGGAAGACATAAAGACAACATTGTGTGACTATCACATGAAGTAGTTTAACAGGTCAAACTATAAAGAGACACACTAAAGCCCTGACAGAGCTCTTACAAGAGACATCTAATGAGTTTGCAGAATCCTATTATATGCAAAAGGTATGAACAGCTAACATGTTTCATCTCTACCCTTACTTCCCCAGGGCTAATGGACTGCGGGCTAGCAATGAAACAAGGGGGTAGTCTAGCATTGACACTCTTCTTGCAGGAGTGAATATTTATCCTGGGTCTAAGAAAAGATAGTTTGCATTTTATGTGAAATAGTATTTGACATCAGCGCCATACAATAATTGGTGATGCACATTATTTAGTCATGATAATTTTATTTTAAATTGATTAGAAGTGATTCAGTTTGCTGTCATTTATGAACTGCACCCACTGCATTGGGAGTGTAGGACTAATCTGTTTGTTTGGATTATTTTTCCACAGTTGAACTAGCTGGGCAGACGTTAAATGCACTTTCTGGCTTTTATAGATATGCAAGTTCAGGAAATCAATTTCTGAATTATAAGAGTGAATTTGAGATTACTCTCACTGCTATTAACATAGGTAAAAAGAGACTGAAGTTCCGACAAAGTGCCAGGCTGCTAGTACTTACCATTACTTATCATGATTCACAAATTGATTTTCTGGCCTTACATATCTATAAAAACCAGTTGGGCTTTTTAATACCATCATTTTTCATAAGCTGGTGAGTAAGAGTATGATTTACTGCCTCACAGCAAATATTCCTACTGCGAGCCAATTCTTAAAATGAGCACTATTATAATATGTAGTCTTAAATTTGTATTTTCTGCTGTTACTTATTTGTGAAATGACAGAAAATGAACATTCATAGAAGTCTGAGGTTTTTTACGGATTCTTTCTCCTGTATCTGTGCCTGGAACACAAGACAACATGACTTTGCTTCCTGGATTTCCTTGCTTATATCTACACCATAAATTATGTCAAGACTACAGCTGTGCCATGTATTGGGGCAAGAAGCATCGGAACATGGGATACTTTCTCTGCATGAATTATTGGGTTTGATTTGAAGGGCATTTGGATACAAGCTGAATCTTAAAATAAAGCCAAATAAAACAGGCATTCTTACATCTGTCCATCAAAAAATATACACAAAGTTCAAATCTCCAATCATTCAAAGTTCTGTGGGAGGCTTTGAGTTATTGGATCCTGTCTGGGTCTAACGGAGCAACTCTCCCTTTAATTTTTAAATCCCCAGAAATTTTTGGGACTGAGGTCTGAAATCTTTTTTGAGAACTAGCCTCTCTCCCAATCTAAAATAAAGCAGTGTTAAGCGGCCCCAGTCAGTCGATTGCTTGGAAAAAAATGTCCCTATTTAAATTGTGACTAACCTGACAGTAAGGATTTCTCTGGCTGAAATGAACAAAATGAGTTTAGGAAGGATAAAAAAATGAAAGGTTTGCTTTGTTTTGCATTGTAATTTAGTTAATTCATTACTTTGGTTACAAAGGTACCAATAAAAAAAAATCATCAAAACCTTTCCCATGATCTCTCTCTAAAAGAAATAATTCCTGATCTTGCAAACAGATAAACATTTTTATACAGTGGGATTATTTTAAATATCCACCTCTTGACAGGTTAGTTCCGTTAGCAAAACAAGTCTAAGAGGGAAATGACGCCGCGTTTTTTGTTAATTTCTAGGCCATCTACTTAAATGTTTTCAGAGATGGTCGGATAAAATCAAAAGGACAATGCCAAATTGTAAGCCAAATATTTTGGTAAATAGCTGCCTGCTGTGACAGTTTGCCTGTAGGGTTATTATTAACTTTATTACATATTTTTAGCAGCTAAAGAAATGCTTTTTTTATAGGCATGTGCATTTACTGAACCACTCATTACCGCTAGGTGTCCTCTCAGTAATTCTGGAGCATTGCAGAGTACTACATCAGAACATCTCCCCTTTGAGGAGGGTATTTTCCTCTATTAAATTGCTCTGTCAGCTTCTGAACCTAAGTGGTTCTTTAGTCTCTATTATACTCATTTTACTTACATCAAAAAAGGTGTTGGAAAGAGATAAGTCTCTTGTGCTATCTGAAAAATGATGTCTGAATATCTTAAAGGTTTTGGATTGTCACATCATTATATGTACAGTCATTTTTCATTGATTACGTTAAAATAAACTCCTTGGATTCTGTGGAATTTCTTGTGTGATTCAATTTCACTCTAAATCAAGTGTGTCAAACACATTGTGTGGAAATAGCTAAATTCCATTATAAATCAGTGGGTTGTGTATAAACACAGACTAAAACCACCCCACCACCCACCTAGGGGCTCGCCACCAATGTTGGGGAAAGGGGTAAACTATGGCTTTTATGAAGTAAACCTGTATGGGTTGTACCTTTATGGTCCAGGACACTCTCGTCTGGCAACACCCATGGTCTGGCAGCACCATGGAGGTAGCCATACCAGAGAGCCCCAGCAGCAGAGGTTGCTGGCAGCTTGGAGTGAAACTGGCTTGTGGGACCAGAAGGGCAGTGAAGCCTCTAGGGCAGCAGAGCCCCCAGAGTGGCTGAAACCTGCAGGACCCACAGGCAGCAAAGCCAGCGGGGCTACTGGAGTTCACAAGACAGGAGCCAGCATGGCTGAGTGCAGCAGAACCCGGGGGCCAGGGAGCAGCGCCCCCTACCTCCCTTGGTCCAGCAAGCTCCCTTTTCAAGTCAAGTCCTGAGGGTGCTGGACCAAGGAGGTCCAGCCTGTAGGTATTGTTATTCATTGAGTATCTTATTGTGGCATTTAATATCACTTCAGCACAAAATATTTATGTTGTTAGGATCACTGCTGTTTTCGTCCCTTTCTCCTCTTCCTTCTCCATCATCCTTTCTCTGTTTCTCTCCCTCTTCCCTGTACTTGTCTCTCCTCTGTTTTCCCAGGTGCATTTCCTTCTCTATAGCTATTCCCAACTCCCCCTGCTTCCTTCCTTCCTTCCTTCCTTCCTTCCTTCCACAAAAATGAATCTGTGATGCCACAGCAAGTACTGACACTGATGTTGACACTCCATGGGGATGAATACAGGTGAGGGGTTCACATCTTTCAGAGTCAGGCAGCCACACTGCATCCACTACTCTTGGCTCCCATCGAAAAGCTTTTTCCAGAAACTTCTTTTTAAAAAAGTGAAAGCTCAGATTGCACACAATCTGGATATACCATGAGGCCCACACAAATACAGCTAATAGCCAGATCTCGTTTGTGAGCCATGTGTTTGGCATTCCTGCTTTAAACATCTTATGCCCACTTCTCCTCCCATAACGTGTGCTGTGTGTTTCTAGATAGCTGGTAATTTCACAGAGGGAGAACTGCTCAGCAACATCTTTTACTTAAAATTATAGACTAGCCTACATAAATGCTGCCAGTCAGAACACATTGAGATGGACAGGGAAGACTTCTGCAGACCAATATAAATGGGAAATGAAGAGAAAAAGAAAGGACTAAAACAAGTAGAGAAGACAGATTTTAGAAGAGTGGGTATGAATTTGTGTAAGTTCTTACTGTATCCATAATTTGTCACCCATCTTCCACGGATCTCTAGGCTCTTCCAAATATACAAATTAAGGAAAAAATTATCCATGCAAATTAAGTCTATTAATAACAGATGTAACATCATCTTTCATATTGGGTCTTCTATTCAATGTAAAATTATCCCGGTTATCCACTCTGCAAAACACAAGCAGTATAGAATGGCAGGGTAAACCTTGGCCATCAGCACTCCTCTTTCCTTGGATCAAGCTCATCTGCCTAAGGGGTCAGAAGATGCGCTACAAGTGCTATGCCTTAAGACAGCTCCCTAAGTATCTGGAAAAATATTGTAGCAAGATGTGACTTCAACTAAACCGCCCAATGAACTTAACTGGGATGTATAGAGGAAAATAGCAAGTAGAAGCAGAAGCAGCGAGACAGCTCAGAATTACCCTCAATTTAGCTAGCTTCTCCAATTGTCCCCTAACTATATGACACTAACTGCAGAGTTGAAAGCGTCCTGGTTATTTATTTTTTGCATGTTAAATGGTTTTAAAACTTGTCTCTTACCTGTGAGCTATTTGGTGCCAATGTAGGAAAGTAGGTTGAATCTCTCTAGTCCAGCATTTTCTGGTTTGGCAACATGCGTGGTTGCCAAATTTTTGTTAGCCAGATGTCCACTTATCATGGGTGTGGCCAAGTTTCCCACAGTCCTATAGCGTTTGTTTATAGCCACCAGTCTTCTGTGCTGTTATTTAGCTCTAATTTACCTCTTCTTAGAGCCCAGCAAGCAGTGGAAGTATTGACCTCCCAAGGTTTGGCAAATTCTCTGGTTCAGCACTGATCAGTTCCTGAGGGTGCTGGAACAGAGAAATTCCACCTGCATATTCCAGTTATTCTACTGACAGTGGTGTGACCTTGTAGAATTCTTTCTACAGGCCTTACGTCATCCAGCCAGTAAAACTCAGATAACACCCATTTTGTAAAATGGTTGGGAATTGACAGTCCCAGACTAGCTGGCTGCTGCACATTGATGGAGTGAAGACATGCTGGAGCTTGAAAGAACTGCTTTCTTTTCTCTGAGTAAAGGAAAGCCCAAAACACAACTGCAGAATAATCAGGCAGGCACCTGGGATCAATTAGAGCTTGCTAGACACTACAGGCTGATTAGAAACCTGCAGCCAATTAAGGACTCTGGTGCACTTTGAAAGAGCTCCACCCAGGCAAGGACAGGAAGGAATAGAGCCAAGGATAGGAAGTGCAGTGTGTGTCCTACTGGGCAGGTATGAAAGGAAAGGGGCTGGGAAGGAAAAGCTGCAAGATTGAGAGTGGCAGTAACCCTGCCTGTTAACATTGCCCCAAGGTCCCTGGGGTAGAACCAAGAGTAATGTAAGGGTCTGGGTTCCCCCCAACATCTCAACCTTTCCTCAGGAAGGGAGATCAGGGCTCCAGAGAGGATTTTACTCCAAACTTATGAACTTTACTCCAAACTTATGAATTAGTCTGGTTCAGTATGCTGGGTCTCCTGCCTCTAGTAAAGAGAAAGAGTCCATGCGGAGGGCCACAGTGAGCCTCTGAGGCTAACACTACCAGCCAGTAAGGTCAGACCCAGGGGCTACATCTACACTGCAGGCTTCTTGTGCAAGAACTGTTTTGCACAAGAGTTGTGGGGAGAGGAATAACTTTCAGAAGAAGCCCTGTTTTCTAACACTGTACTGTAAATTTGTTTGCACAAGAATGTGTGTGCAGTTTAGATGCTTTGCAAGTTTTTGCACAAGAACAAGTGTTCTTGTGCAAAAAGCCTGCAGTGTAGACGTAGCCATGGAGAATAGCTAGAGCTTTGCCATGTGATCTACTGAAGTGAGGCAAGGCAGCTCAGTAACAGGTTATGTAACCATCTAGGGGCTCTACAGTTATCACTGTGATCAACACCATGGCTGCTTACAACTATGTAGAATCACCAGGATAGGGCTGAAAGGATCTTCAATAAGTTATCCAGTGCATCCCCTTGCAGTGAGGCAGGATTAAGTATATCTAGACCTGCCTATCTACTCATAAGCTTTCAGCTATCAAGACACAGTGCTTACATTATAAGGCATTTGTTGTCTAGATGAATATTGTAGAATACTAGAACTGGAAGGGACCTCAAGAGATCATCACGTCCAGTCCCCTGTCCTCACAGCAGGAACAAGCACTATTTAGATCATCCCTGATAGTGTCTATCCAACCTGCTATTAAATATCTCCAGTGCTGGAGATTCCACAGCCTCTCTAGCCAACTTATTCCAGTGTTTAACCAACCAGACAGTTAGGAAGTTGTTCCTAATGTCCAACCTAAACCTCCCTTGCTGCAATTTAAGCCCATTGCTTCTTGTCCTATCATCAGAGGTCAAAGAAAATAAATTTTCTCCCTCCTCCTTGTAACACCCTTTTAGTTACTTAAACCACTATCATGTTCCCTCTCAAGTCTTTTCCCTTCTAAACTAAACAAGCCCAATTCTTTCAGCCTTCCCTCATAGGTCATGTTGATCTTCTCTGGACCTTCTCCACATCTTTCTTGAAATGTGGTGCCCAGAACTGGATATCATATTCCAGTTGAAGCCTAATCAGCAAACAGTAGAGCAAAAGAATGACTTCTCATTTCTTGCTCACAACACTCCTGTCAATGGATACCAGAATCACACTTGCTTTTTTTGCAGCAGTGTCACGCTGTTGACTCATATTTAGCTAGTGGTCCACTATGACCGTAAATCCCTTTCTGCAGTATTCATTCCTAGACAGTTGCTTCCCAGTCTGTATGTGTGAAGCTGACTATTCCTTCCTAAATGGAGTACTTTGCATTTGTCCTTATTAAACTTCATCCAATTGACCTCAGACCCATTTCTCTAGTTTGTCCAGATCATTTTGAATTTTGACCCTATCCTCCAAAGTACTTGCAACCCCTCCTAGCTTGGAATCATCTGCAAACTTAATAATCTGTGCCGTAATCTAAATAGTTGACGAAGATATTTAACAGAACTGGCCTCAAAATACATCCGTTTTGCCCTTCCAGCATGATTGTAAACCATTAATAACTACATTGAGAACAGTTATTCAGCCAGGTATGCACCCACCTTATAGTAGCCACATCTAGGTTGTATTTCCCTAATTCAGTAGTTCTCAAATTTTTTGGCCCATGGCCCACCTGGCTCAATACAAACCTTTCTGTGGACCACCAGCTGCTAATGGAAACTCACCATTAATTATATAATTATGCCCAAGCCATTTTGCTAGTGCTGCAGCTCAGGAGAACAGTTTAATTTTACCAGTGGAAATATTAAGTTAAATTATTAAACAGATTAAGCACTTTAACTTTCTCATGTTAGTTTATCAAACTTCATTTTAAATAAAGTAAAATATTAATTTATGTTCAACAGAAAATGTTTCAATGTTTTCTTTATGGCATGGGTGGGGACCCTTTTTTGTGTCAGGGGCCATTGATCAACAGAAAAATCAGTCAGGGACCACACAAGTGAGAAGCAAACCCCTTCTCCCCCCCAAAAAACAGTCTCTACCAATGTGACTCCCAGCTGAGGCACTTCACTCCTCTAGTGCTCCAGCTCTACTGTGAGAGGAGGAAGGGCAGGGAGGACAGAGGGTTCAGGGCTTCTCATAGGACAGATTTACTCTTCTGGAATTCCAGGGTTAGTAGATTTTGTGGACCTCTCTAAGCTCTAGGGTAGAGACAAAAAATGAGGGATTTTTGTGAGAGTGACATATGTGACAGTACTACCAGCAGGAGTGGATGTGGCAGCACACAAGGCCACTTCTGGCTCTGCTTCTTCCCCATGAGCAGGATCGCGCAGCGAGGCTCAGGGCTTTCTCCCTCCTTCTCCCCGCTCCTTCCTCCATGGGAAGCCAGCCAGGGCACTCTAACCTCACGGGGGTAGGAGCATGAGGCTGGAGGACCAGCAGGAGCAGAGGGAGGCAGAGAGGAAGGTCTGAGTTTGAGCTTCGGACCACCTGGAATGCAGCACGAACCACCAGTGGTCCATGGACCGCAGTTTGAGAACTACTGTCCTAGTTTACTGATAAGAAGGTCATGAGAGACAGTGTCAAATGTCTTATTGAAGTCTAGGTATGCCATGCCCACTGTTTCCCCCTTATCCACAATGCTTGTTATCCTATCAAAGAAAGTTATCGGATTGGTTTAACATGATTTGTTCTTTACAAATCCATTCTGGCTGTTACCTATCACCTTATTTTCTTCCAGATGTTTGCAAATTAATTCCTTAATTACTTGCTTCATTATCTTCCCTGGCACAGAAGTTAAACTGACTGATCTGTAGTTTCCTGGGTTGTTCTTATTTCCTTTTTTATAGATGGGTAATATATTTGCCTCTTTTCAGTCTTCTGGAATCTCTCCCAACTTCCATGATTTTTCAAAGAAGTTAGCTAAAAGCTCAGATATCTCCTTTATCAGCTCCTTGAGTATTCTAGGATGCACATCACAGGCCCTGGTGACTTGCAGACATCTAACTTTTCTTTTTTACCTTGCTCTTTTATTTTAACTTCTAAACCTTCCCCATTTCCACTAGCATTCACTATGTTAGGCAACTTGTCACCATCCAATTCTTGATGAAAACCGAAACAAAGAAGTTTTTAAGCATCTCTGCCATTTCCATGTTTCCTGTTATTGTTTCTCCCTCTTCACTGAGCAATGGGCCTATCCTGTCCTTGGTCTTCCTCTTGCTTCTAATATATTTGTAGAATGTCTTTTTGTTACCCTTTATGTCTATAGCTAGATCTAGCTTGTTTTGTGCCTTTGTCTTTCTAATCTTGCCCCATGTATACCTGTATTTGCTTATATTCATTCTTTGTAATTTCTCTTAGTTTCTACTTCTTTCCACTGTGTAGGAAAGATAGAAAGTGTGGTAGGAGACACCTGGGATCAACCAGAAGATCTTACATGATCTGAAACTCAAAAAGGAGTCATAGTAAGGGTCCAAAAGCAAACTTTTATAATGTCCTTTAAAAAACTGCCAACTCTCTTCAGTTGTTTTTCTCTTAGTCTTGCTTCCCATGGGATTTTACCTACCAGCTCTCTGAGTTTACTAAAATCTGCCTTCCTGCATTACATTCTCTTTCTCAGTTCTCCCTTCTACCATTCCTTAGAATTGTGGACTCTATGATTTCATAGTCACTTTTACCAAAGCTGTCTTCCGCTTTCAAATTTTCAACCAGTTCCACCCTACTTGTTAAAGTCGAACCAAGAACAGCTTCCTCCCTAGAAGCTTTCTCAACTTTCTGAAATAAAAAACTGTCTCCAATGCAGTCCAACAACTTATTGGATCATCTGTGCCCTGCTGTGTTAGTTTCCCAGTATACGTCTGGATAGTTGAAGTCCCCTATCACCACCAAATTCTTCACTTTGGATGATTTTGTGAGTTTAAAAAAAGCCTCCTCCATCTCTTCTGCCTGGGTGGGTGGTCTGTAGTAGACCCCTAGCATGACATCACCCTTGTTTTTTCCCGCTTTTTAACCTAACCCAGACTCTCTCAACAAGTCTGTCTCCTATGTCCATCTCCACCTCAGTCCAAGTGTATACATTTTAAATATAAGGCAATATCTTCTTATCTTCAGCAATGCTTCTATATTTCTTTAATGGCATTAATTGATCTGTTTTGATCATGATGCAAGGTGTTTGGAATTTTCATTGACCATTAGCTAATCTCTGCTGCTGCCAATACTGATATTCCACACTATCTGCATATATTAACATGTGGAATATATCTCGATCGGGATCATCATGAAAATACTCACAGAAGGGGGCCGGTATGGGGGAAAACTGAATAGTATAACCAAGTCCTTGTGGAGTTTCTCTGGGATTATTGGTTTGGATGACATTTGGTCATCCCAGCTCAGCATCTAACTCATGGAATACATGGCTTCACAGGAACTGGTCTGATGTGGAAATGCCAACCAGTGACTACTGCTTTAATGGGAAATTTCCTGAACACAGAACTGAAGAAGTGTTCAATCATTCCTGCAGACTATTGCAGGGATACCGAATCATCAAGACCAAAGAATCCCTTGACATGTTCCACTCGCTCCTGATCATCTCCCCTCTGACCTGTCTGACTACTCTAGTATGGCCCTTGCATCAGGGCTTTGTACAGGGCCACCTGTCTGTCAAGCACAAGGACTGTTTCCTCAGAATTTTCCTCTTAGCTGGAGCAATGGGGCAGTAGAACAACTATGAACCTGCCCCACAGAATACAGTATGGCATTTTGGTGACCTTGTGGGAAAATAAGGTGTTCCCCTCCCCCTCAGTGATTCAGTATTGCTCAAAGCAATCCCCTCAGCATGGTGAGAAATGATAGAGCCATAATCTACTGAATTATTCAGGAAGGGGTTAATTAAGAGATCCTTTGATCATTAGGCCCTAGTCTACATTAGGGAGTTATTTTGAAATATATGAGACAGACCAGTTGCTAGTGGCTGCAATCCAATGCTCAATCAGCCTGACAGAATTCTTGACAGACTAGTATAATGCTACATCAATAGTACATCAGTAAATTGTAGTAAGTTTGGCCTAAATTTGCTATATTTTGAACTTTTTGAATAGGGCTAAAACTAGGAAATGTAATGTAGTACTCAGTTTTCTAGTACCTGGGCTGGGAAGGGAAGAGATATGAATGTGAGCTTCACATAAATCAAAGGCAACTTCTCCTGGACAACTTACATAGCAGCTCTTCTGGATTCCTTCTAGTGATGGAAGGAACAACTTAGCCTGAAGTTGATAGCCTCAACAAAGATAATAGAGAGGTCCTCAGAAGAGAAGTTCAGAATCTACAAGAATATCAGACCTCTGTCCCAAAACCAGCAAGGTTTTTAAGCAGGTGCCCAATTTTAAGCATGAGTCACTGGGTTTACTAATTCTTAGGCACATATTTAAATACCTTCCAGAATCAGGGGCCGTGGTATGAATGATGGATAACTGTGAGCGGGCACAGTAAGCCCCCAAATTCATATCATAATGGGATTCAATATTGCCTTGTGATTTCATACAATCCAACATGCATTTCTTTCCAGAACATTGGTAATGTTTTCCTTTCACTGCCACATTATTCCTTCATCACTATCTCTCAGTCTTCATGATAACTATTTTTCACTACTCTTAAATTTAATGGAAATCAATGAGAAGTCAATTTCCTCCTGCCAAATAAATAATTTAATAATTTAATGAAATCAAATCTCATAAATCTTTAAAACTGTTTTTAACCCTCATTAAATGTGGCTTTTTAGTTTTTTAAACATATTTGATTTGCATTGTGTAGGGTGCATCATGAGACTTCAGCCATGTTTATTTAGTTGATCACATTTTGATTTATGTCATACTCCTTGGTTTATCTAAAAGTATTAAATATTCACTGTGATTATAGTACTTTAAACAACCAGGGCTTCTAGCTCTGAAAGCTTCACCTCCCAGGATAGTTGGAGGGTTGTACTGACATGGCTCTGCTGATCTGTTAATTGGTTATTTGGAAGGGAACTCACTTCATGAATGAAACTTTTCTAGCTGGTGAATATCAATAAAACAAGAAGAGTCATTTTTTGAAAACCTCCTACTGAAAATAATCCAAGAAAATAAAGAAAACAAATGAGGGACTGTCTCCTAACCCTGACAATATCATTTTGTATGTTGTTCTCAAGTTGAAATGAGCACAATGACTAAATTTGCAATGCACATTGCCATTTTAACAACATTCATTGTGGATTGCTCACACATGCACCTTATTGTGACTGATTTCCTTTCAACAAAAGCCCTTTCTGGAGAGCACAGCAGTAATTTGGAATGTATTCCTTTATCCTATTTGAATTTTTGCATGAAGTTGAACTATTTAAAGCACCATTGGTGGGCATTCTAATTAACTCTGAAAAAATCACTCTACTGAGAAAACACGTTTAAACTACCCTTAATCAAAAAGGTGCAATCAGATTTCTTTTAAGCTTTGTGAAAGCTAGCTCATTACTTTGCAGTGTGGTATTGCTGACAATTACCATAGGTACTGTTAATCTGTTTTGTTTGAAGAACTGTACTATCCTATCTTCCTTGTGCACAAATGCTGTCAATGAAGGGCAGAGCTGTTTGTCCAATGCTTGACACCGGGTAGGGCATGCCTTTGCTTTCTCACTAGAGTAAAGCAGGAGCACCACATTTGAGATGCACAGAATGTGAGAGTGCAGAATTGGGGACACAGAATGCCTTTTGTTCAAAGATTTCAAAGTGATGAATAAATATTAAGAAATTAAGCTTCAAAAATTAATTTGAGGCAGGTGGTTTTATTTCCACCTTGCAGAGGAGTATACTGCACACAGAGAGATGATCTGATCATGGAAATATCAGAGCTGCTATAGGATTCAGGATTTGTGGTAAAGCACTGGTCGGGAACTTACAAGGCCTTGGTTCAGTTCCCAGCTCTGCCACTGACATCATGTGTGTCCTTAGGCAAATCACCCAATTTCTTTGGGTCATATTTAGAAACATGCCTGTATTCAGGCAGTTAAAGAATAAGACACACTCATTTGAAAATTCCACTAGCACCTAATGCTAATTGATTTTGAAGCAGGCCCCAGTTCTGTTGTGGTCGGTGGGCATTTACTGTAACTACAAAGATAAATAATAATTAGTCTGGGCTCAAATAACTCCCTGCTCTAACACCTAAACCAGCCGTCATGCCTCAACATCTGAATCAAGTAGCCAAATGAACACCTTGCTAATGGGGACAAATTGGTTTCCATTACTGTCAGGGTATCATCCACTAGTTATGGAAATGGGGGAAATTCTCCATGGACATATAACCTAAGGCTACTAGAATAAATATCACCACTTAATCATGATTGTCAGTTCATGGTTCAGGTTTCTGCATTGATTGCTGGAGGAAAAATGTATTCATATTCTCTCAAGAGAATCTGACTGGATCAGATATTGTAGAAGAAAAACAGGGCTATCAGCTTTGTGTCATGTCAGGATAAAAAAAATACTGACCAAAAAAGAGATTGTGATTCATGTTTCTGTATGAGTAACTAACTGCCATCTGGTCTACACAACGCAGTTAAGCTGCCAGCCATGGATCTACCTTGACCTAATGATGTGCACGCTACAACTTAATCCTGCAGATGTAAGTGTCATGCTACACTGACCTAACTCTACCTCTAGGATGTGTAAGGCTTATGTCAGCTTACTTAGGGTGAGGCATAGGACTACAATAGTGTAGTCAATTAACCAATAAGCAGAAGCTTATCGGTTAATGCTAAAGACTACACGCATTCCTCCTCCCTCCCCTCCCCTGTGCCCTGCCTATAAACGTTTTAGCAGGCTGGCCAGCAGCCCAGCTCAGTCCCAGCTTGTACCAGGTCCGGGACCTACCCCTGTTGCAGCTCTGTGTTTATAGTGTATTAGGAGCTGGGCAGGCAGGCACCCTGGCTCAGTCCTGGCTTGCGCTGGGCCCAAGAGCTAAGACTTCTCACAACATTCATTCTGCACATGGACATAAACAATTAGAGGGAACACTGGCCTGGCGGCTACCCAGTACCTGCCCTAGGAGCCAAGAAACCTGGGCAGGCACCGAAGTAATTACTGCAGTAGCTGATGGTGAAATTACCCTCCTTTGGTCACTGGTGTGCACCCTCACTGGGATCGCTTCCACCAATTGGAGAGGAACAGCATGGGGGGACTGAGAGCTAGGACTCTGAACACCACACAGCTCTCTTCAGGGAGCCCAGCTTCTCTGCATCAAGCAGGTCTCAGCTCCCTGCTTGCGGCCAGGAGTGGGAGAGGGCAGCCACTCGGGCTTCTCACCTTCATGAGTGGGGAACCACCAGGAAGCAGCCTGGCTAAGAGGGGAGCTGAGGACAGCCAGGCTCTAGCCAATAGCCTGTGTAAGTAACTGTCTACACAGACGCTGCCTTGCCCTAACTATGCCAACATAAGCCCAATGCCTCTGGTGGGGGGCAGGGTCATTATGTCAGTGTAGTAGAGCACTTACGGTGATGTGACAAAGCTGCAGTGTGCACAGTGACAGTTAGCTCAAGATAAGCTGCCTTGTCAACCTAAGTACGTAGCGTAGACTATGCCTTAGAGTCCCAAGCCCCCTGCTGATAAGAGGATTTAAAGTAAATCCAGATCATTGTATAGACTGGACTTACCACAAAAATGGGTAGACAAGCATGGCACCAGAGCTTAGTTGCTGCAATAGGAGACAGGAAGATTGCCCATATAACAAACACATTGAGGTACACCTGGAAGTACAGGGAGGCAACACAGACTATGGACTACTGGTGATACACACTCCAAATGGGTCACACACACCCTCAAGAAGTAAACCACTTTATTCTTCAATTGTTGAAGCTAGTAGAGTTCACTGGAACAATACAACTTTGAAATTAAAGATATGGGTCATTGCTGAAATGCAAATCAGAAAGCAATGGTCACATCTATCAGACACAACAAACAACTGAATCAGCTGAGAATCATGACATAGTGATGGATATAGAATGACTATGAAACTGTGAAGAATTAGGGGAGACATGTCTCTACATATTCCCCTAAATTCCCTTCTAGTTCTCGGTACACTCTTTCTGACATTTCCAAGTTAATCTCATGCCACTCTGTTCAAATTCAAGCTTATATCTGCCTAAGACGTCAGAAAAGCACTGACCATATTTTCCAGGTTTGACAGAAGCCTATGTAGATTTAAATGTTCAGTTCAAATGATTGACATTGTATGTCAAAAGGTGAAGAAGGGTAAGATGATGGAACCTTCACATATGAAAGCCCTGGGAGAAAAAGTACTAATTCAGTATAAGGCAGTATAATTTTGAAAAATCTCATCCTAAAAGCAGAATGCAGAATAGTACTTTAGTTTGGTTACTCAGTTTGCACTATTGTTGAAACCTGTCACCTCTTGTAAACAACAACAAAGTTAGAGAAGTAACAGTCAGTAAAAACATGAATATTGTAATTAGGTTGCCACATCTCAATGGATTAAGTTCTTCCTTTCATTTCAACTGCTGTGTCCTCTGATGCTTTCTGCCTATGCAGAATCTGTTGACTGTCACTATAATCATGCCCTTGTCAAAGATTCATATTGTACCTAGCTCTTTAATTTCCTTATGCAAGAATAAGTCATCCAGTTCAGAATAAACAAAATATTATAACCTAATACAAACAACAATACAACCAGAATTAGTAAACTGAAAAGGGATTGACTTAGAAAGTATAACCTTGTGGAACTGGATGTAGGCTTAATAATTTTCTGGAAGACTGAGTCAGATGGAGTTTAAAACAAATGAAGAGCTCTACAAATGACTAAAAAAATACTGTTTTGCACATTCAGCAAGGAGAAAACATTTGCAGTATGGACTAAAGACATGCAAGTGAGGTGATATGGGACATTCCATTCATTAACAATAAGGCTATGACTACACTATGGAGTTTTTCCGGGATATCAGTATCCCGGAAAAACTCTACCACATCCAGGAAATGTGTTCTGACATGTTTTGTGGAAGAGCAGATGTACTCTTTTGGAAGCCCTGTCTTCCTCATGGCATGAGGAAGAAGGACTCTTCTGAAAGAGGAAGTTTTTCCAAAATTAGGCCCAATGTAGACAGGTCAAATTTCAGAAAAGCCTCTTCCAACAAAACTATCGGAAAAAGGTATGCAAATTGAAGAGCGCAATTTGTGTATCTTTTTCTGATAAAAAGCGACAGTGTAGACATAGCCTAAATGGCAAGAAAAATCTAATACAGGACATAAAAGGTGGAGTTTAGAAAAGTTAAAAGTTTTTGACAATAAGTACGCATTCCAGTACTGTACATACAACATAAGCCCTTGGTCACCCACAGTATGTGCTATTCTTTCATCAGTAATTTCAAAATTAATAACTATAACACAAAAATAGGAATAATTTATATATTATTCGAGGGTCAAATCTTTCCTTATTATTGCTGATGTCAAAACTCTCACTGAATTCAGTAGGGTCAGTATTTCATCCATAGTAATGAAATAGTAAAAAATAGTGGCAACAGATGTTGTGTTGTGATGAAAAAATGCCTTTGTTAAGGATGCGTATTTGTTTTTATCTTGTCAGAATAAGATTTATGACCTCTGTCGCAGAAATTATCATCACTTTTCATTCAGCTGCTGGATTTTTCAATTGGTGTCATAGATAAGGACATTTTTTACTTTTTCATAGAATCATAGAACCAACGAGCTGGAAGAGACCTTAGAAGGCCATCACGTCCAGCCCCCTACCCAAGGTAGGGCCAGTCCCAATTAAATCAACCCAGCCAGGGCTTTGTCAAGCTGAGACTTAAACACCTCTAGGGATGGAGACTCCACTACTTCCCTAGGTAACCCATTCCAGTGCTTCACCACCCTCCAAGTGAAATAGTTTTTCCTAATATCCAACCTGGACCTCTCCCACTGCAACTTGAGACCATTGTTCCTTGTTCTGCCATCCATCACTACTATGAACAGCCTTTCTCCAGCCTCTGTAGAACCTCCCTTCAGAAAGTTGATGGCTGCAATTAAATCCCTCCTCACTCTTCTCTTCTGCAGACTAAATAGACCCAACTCCCTCAGCCTCTCCTCCTCCTACGTCTTATGCTCCAGCCCCCTATTCATTTTGGTTGCCCTCAGCTAGACCCTCTCCAATGCATCCACATCCTTCCTGTAATTGGGGGCCCAGAACTGGACACAATACTCCAGATGTGGCCTCACCACAGCCGAATAAAGAGGAATAATCACATCACTAGATCGACTGGCAATGCTCCTCTTAATGCAACCTAATATGCCATTAGCCTTCTTGGCTACAAAGGCACACTGTTGACTTATGTCCAGCTTCTCATCCACTGTAATCCCCAGGTCCTTTTCTACAGAACTGCTATTTAGCCAGTTAGTCCCCAGCCTGTAACAATGCTTGGGATTCTTCCGTCCCAAGTGCAGGACTCTACACTTCTCCTTGTTGAACCTCATCAGATTTCTTTTGGCCCAATCCTCCATTTTGTCTAAGTCACTCTGAACTCTATCCCTGCCCTCCAGCATATCTACCTCTCCCCCTTGCTTAGTGTCATCTGCAAACTTGCTCAGGGTGCAATCCATCCCCTCATCCAGATCATTAATAAAGATATTGAACAAAACCAGTCCCAGAACCAAACCTTGGGGCACTCTGCTAGAAACCGACCACCATCCTGACATCGAGCCGTTGATCACTACCCCTGGGCCTGACCTTTTAGCCAGCTTTCTATCCATCTTACCGTCCATTTCTCCAATCCACATTCCCTTAACTTGCTGGCAAGAATATTGTGGGAGACCGTATCAAAAGCCTTGCTAAAGTCAAGGTATATCACATCCACCGATTTTCCCACATCCACAGAGCCAGTTACCTCATCATAGAAGCTAATCAGATTGGTCAGTCACTACTTTCCCTTTATGAATGCATGCTGACTGTTCCTGATCACTTTCCCATCTTCCAAGTGCTTTAAAATGGATTCCTTGAGGATCCCCTCCATGCTTTTCCAGGGACTGAGGTAAGACTGACTGGCCTATAGTTCCCGGGATCGTCCTTCTTCCCTTTCTTAAATATGGGCACTACATTTGTCTTCTTCCATTCACCCGGGATCTCTTCTGATCTCCATGACTTTTCAAAGATAATGGCCAAAGGCTCCTCAATGACATTTGCCAACTCCCTCAGTACCCTCGGATGTATTAAGTCCAGACCTATGGATTTATGTACTTTTAGCTTTTCTAAATAGTTCCTAACCTGTTCTTTCCCCACCAAGGGCTGTTCACCTTTGTCATTTAGCACATTAGTCTAGGAGCTGACCTTGTCCATGAAGACACAGGCAAAGAAAGCATTAATTACTTCAGCTTTCCCCATATCATGTCACTAAGTTACTGCCCTCATCCAGTAGGGGCCCTACATCCCCTCTGATCACCTTTTTCTTGCTTAACATGCCTGTAGAAACCTTTCTTGTTATCCTTCACATCCTTTGCCAGTCGCAATTCCAATTTCGCTTTCACCTTCCTGATAACTCCCCTGCATTCTCAAGCTATACATTTATACCCCTCCCTAGTCATCTGTCCAAGTTGCCACTTTTTGTAAGCTCCCTTTTTGTGCTTAAGTTCCCCAAGGATTTCCCCGGTAAGCCAATCCGGTCTCCTACCATATTTGCTTCTCTTGCTACGCATTAGAATGGTTTCTTTCTGTGCCTTTAATAAGGCTTCTTTAAAATACTGCCAGCTCTCCTGGGCTCCTTTCCCCTTCATGTTAGCATCCCAGGGGATTCTGCCCATCAGGTCTCTGAAGGAGTTGAAGTCTGCTTTTCTGCAGTCCAAGGTGTGTATTTTACTACTCTCTTTTCTTCCTTTGGTCAAGATCCTGAAATCTACCATCTCATGATCACTCCTTCCCAGGTTGTCACCCACCTCTACTTCCCCTATTAGCTCCTTCCTGTTTGTGAGCAGCAGGTTAAGCTGCGCACAGCCTCTGGTTGGATCCTGCAACACTTGTACAAATAAGTTACCCCCAACATTCTCCAAATTCTTCCTGGATTGTCTGTGTACTGCCGTATTGGTTTCCTAACAGATGTCAGGGTGATTAAAGTCCCCCATGAGAACCAGGGCCTGCAATCTGGAAGCTTCTCTCAGTTGTCCAAAGAAAGCCTCATCTACCTCATCCACCTGATTTGGCGTCCTGTAGCAGACACCAACCACAACATCACTGCTGTTGCTCACACCTCTAAACTTGACCCATAGACTCTCAACAGGCTTTTCTCCCTCTATATACCGGAGTTCTGAGTAATCATAGTGCTCTCTTACATACAGCGCAACTCCTCCTCTTCCTGAACAGTTTATACTGTTTTTGAAACCTTAATTGGTTGTTCAAGTGAGGATTTTTTGTTTGTGGAATATAGCAGCAAATAAAATAAACAACAGCCACATGAAATTCAGAATTGTATTTCCAATGTAGGATAGGGAAGTTTGTATTTCTTTTGGTGACATTACATTATTGTTATAACTGACAATTTGTTGTTAAAAAGAAAATGTTCCAACTGTTTGGTGTCCTAGTTGTTGAAAGATATGAAATCTAATCCTAGGTCTTAATGCAATGTATGGATTTATCAATAAAATCTATACTAATAACTTCAATGGGTAGGGGCAGGGAGAGGGATTAAACTGAGATTTTCAAAGCCGATGAAGGGATTCAGCCAGAAAATGTCCACTGGTTTCAATGGCTTCAAATAGTTGGCTTTGAAATGTCTACCAAAGACAGTGTCCAATATCTTACCTAACTGTAACCAATATATGAGATTTGTTATCTGGAGCATGAGCTGCTTAAGAGGCCATTTAATTATGTTTAGTATTTCTTCTAATTAGCAACAATGTGACATTCCCATTTTTCTATGAAATTAGATTGAAAAAGTTTTTATCCATTCCCGTTCCTTTCAATCAGAAGCAACTTTATGGGAGCTGAAGTTAAAATAAACTGTCAAAATCATTAGAGAGAGAAAGGTGGGTGAAGGGGTATCTTTTATTGAAGAAACTTCTGTTGGTGAGACAAGCTTTCAAGCTTAGATAGAGTTCTTCATTACTTCAGTGACTTTTAATGATCTCTAAAGGAACTTCTGTATTATAGTTCTTTTCACTTGACCAGGGAACAGAAATTCCACAGGAAGGTACTCAACAAGGTAAAATTCCTGAACACGTATCTCCTCAAAAGCCATCTGTCTGTAACTTATGCATCTCTCTTCAACATGGAAAGCTGGAGTCACTTTTGAAGTACAAAGAAATTTTCACATATATTTTGTCTGTCTAGAATTACTGAGTATTATATTAAGGGTTTAAGCTTGATAAAAAAGAGACAGGAAAAGAGCAAGAGATGGAAAGCTGGAATGATTACATCTCTTTTTGCTTTCTCAAAGAAGGAAAATGAGAGGAAAAGCATCTTCCTGTCATTCAATAATAATCCTCCATCTACAAGAGGCTGAAAAATGGTGAAAAAAGAAGTCTGGTGGAGGCAGATCCCTACATGTAAATACCTGCAAAGGCCTGTTCTGTAAACACCCATGACAACCAGGGAAATACAGTAAGTAAAGCTCTTAAAAATTGTTTTTTTTCCTATAGGAAAAAAATGACAAACTAATTTGTTTTTCAATCAAGATATCCCTTGGGATGTGTCAACATTTTAGGAAAACATCAAAACTCAAAATACTTTGGATGAAAACTGAAATCTCAATTCAGAATGGTTCTCCATGCCTAATCAGAGATACAGTTCAGGTGTTTCAAAAAACAATTAGGAGTCTTGTGGCACCTGAAAGACCAACAGATTTATTAGGAACAATGAGTAATCCTGTGACACATTAGAGACTGAAGGTATATCTACACAGCAAAATTATTTTGAAAAAACAGCCGTTATTTCAAATTAACTTTGATAGCATCTACACAGGCAAACCACTATTTCAAAATAAATTCAAAATAGCGGGGCACTTAATTCGAATTAGTTAAACCTCATTCTACAAGGAATTACACCAAATTCGAAATGGCTAATTTGAAATAAGCGCTGTGTAGATGCTTATTTTGAATTAGGGGGCTTCCAGCCCTTCCCAGGGGTGCCCTGCTGGCCACTCTGGGCACAACCAGGAAAACTCCTCTCTTCTCCCCCATCCCCGGGGCCCTTAAAGGGGTAGAGTCTGGCCACTGGGCATGTGCCAGCTATAGGCTTACCTCCACACAGCAGCAGTGACAGCTCCTTGCCCAGTGGCCAGACCATAAGCTGGGCATCCAGTGGCAGCAAGCCATTCTCCGCCCAGTCCCCCAGCACCCAGGGGCCAACCAGGGGCTGTAGACAGTGCGCGTCCTCCTGGACTGGTGCAGAGATCATAGACCTCATTGAGGTTTGAGGGGAGGCCCCCAATGTCCATGATCTCTGCACCAGGTGCAGGAACGCAGCCATCTATGGCTGCATAGTGGCCACCATGGCCAGAAAGGGCCACAGGTGCACCCAGAAGCAGGTGAGCCTCAAAATCAAGGAGCTGCAGCAGGCATACGCCAGGGCCACGAAGGGCAGCTCTGCAGCAGGGACTGACACCTGCCCCTACTTCCATGCCCTTGACCACGTCCTGGGGGGCGGGACGGTCCATGCCAACCCAGGGGGCAGCAAGCTGGAGGGCCCTGACCTGGGCGCAGCAGAGGGACCAGCGTGGAGGGTACCACATCCCTGGGGCCCCCGAGTTGTTCCAGTGCTGGAGTCAGCAGGATCGTCCGGGGAGGTCACACCAAGTAAGTGCCATCACCATCCCCTACCCGGAGTAGGGGAAGGGGAGACCAGGAACCACACACGTGGGCCTTGCCTACCATGGATCACGCAGCAACCTGTGCACACGTGGGCATGTGCTGTACCACCCTTGGGTAGGTGGCTCCAGCTGCGTGACACACTGGGGCCATGGCCTGATAGCCACACACATGTGTGAAGAGACCTGACACGCTCCTGACCCCGGGGTGGGACACAGCAGGACGCCCTCTCTTCACATGCCCCCTCTATACAGAGGCAGGGGACATCTCTCCCTCACCTCACCCACACTATACACAGCACAGGGGCCTGGGTGCGGTCTTGAGGCACTTCCCACTCCAGAGGAGAGCCAGACATTCTGGTCATGGCCTCTGTGCAAGCACATCGGCTCTGATGGTGCACGGCATGGTCATCCTCACCTTGCAGGGGGGGCTGGGCTTCATCCACTGTGTCCCCAGGGAGAACTGACCACTCCTCTTTTTTCCCCACAGCCACACGTGCAGGGTGCACCACCCTGCCTGGAACAGTCTCCTGCACCCACGGGCTCGTCAGGACCACCAGCATGTGGCAAGGGTACCGGGACCAGCACCTGGGGGCCTTGCGAGCCTGCACAGCACCATCTGGGACTGGGTGCAGGAGGACCTGCAGCTTCAGTGGGAGCAGCTTGCCAACGGCCATGTCATCTGCCAACACCTGCAGGCCCTAGTGCAGAGCATGCTAACTCGTGCTGCCCCAGCACCTGCTGCCGCCCCAGCTTCTGTACCTCCTCCCACTCCTGTTCCCTCTCCTGCCTCACCTTCTACAACCTCCACACCCTCCTCCTCAATCTCCACACCCTCCATCTCAACCTCCACACCCTCCTTCTCATCCCCCCGGGGACACCGAGGCCCCCTCACCCACAGTGCTTGGAGACGGTTGGCCTGGTGAGACCCCCACTCCTGAATGCTAAGCTTCCCCTCCTCCTTATTCTCCTTGCTTCCCCTTTCCAGCTCCCTCCTCCAAGTTTTCCCTTCCCCTCTCCCACCACCCTTCCCCGGTCTCCCCAGAGGTTCAACCCCCCTCCCCCAGTTTTGTTAAATAAACAGAGTTTATATTTTTGAAAATACATGTATTTTAGTTGACATCAGGAAGGGGGCCTAGGGAGGGGTAAGTGGAAGGACGTGAGGGAGGAATGGGGCATGAGCCCCTGGTGGGGAGAACCGGGGAGGCTCTGAGGGCTCCATAGGGTGGACACTTTCCTGCAGGGCCTCCTGGATCCTGACAGCCCCCCAATGGGCCTCCTGGCTTGCAGCCTGCAGCAAGTGCAGCCGGGCTGATGGCAATGACCCCACGAGATGCATCAGCGTGCCCCAGGGTAGCTCTGGCTCCATGTGGCCAAGTGCTGTGGTGTCCCAAGTGAGGGCACTCATGGCACTCCAAGACAGGAATGCTTTTCTGTCCCTCATCGAGGCAGACAACCAAGTGGGGAACCCTGAGAACTGTCTGTCCGGGGTGGGGGTAGGGTCCCTTTAAGCATGGAGCTCAGTTAGTCTCAGGCAGCAGCCCCACACACTAAATCCTAACTTGATGCCCTGCCGGCACTGGTTCTGGACAGCCTTAACTTTGGTTCAAGGTCCACTCTGTGTGGATGCGCTATTTCGAAATAGCTTTTGTGTGAAGATGCGTTAATTTGAATTAGCTTAATTCGAATTAACTATTTTGAATTAAGATAACTCGAATTAATGCTGTAGTGTAGACATACCCTAACAAATATATAAGATCATGGGCTTTCTTGGATAAGACCCACTTAATCAGATAAATGGCTCATTTACAGCAGTTGATGTGGAAATGTGGATGTCAAGAGAAGGGAAACTGCCTTTATAGTGTTAATTAATTAAGATCCTTATTCAATCCTAACTTGATAGTATTGGATTTGTATATTAATTCCAGGTCAGCTGTCTTCCTTTGTAATCAGGTTTTGAAATTCTTTTGTAGAAGGATGGCTACTTTCAAATCCATTACTGAATGTCTAAGGAGGCTAAAATGTTCCTCTCTAGGTTTATGTATGTTACCATTCCTGATGTCTGACTTGTGTCCATTTATCCTTTGGTGCAGAGACTGTCTGGTTTGGCAAAAACACATGGCAGAGGGGCATTGCAGGCACTTGATGGCATAGATTATGTTAGTGGATGTTTGTGCTTCCATTCACCTTTATGGGCCAGGCTTTATACCATTTATGATGCTCCCTCTCCACTCATTATGTCATGCTTTAATCTTCCTTCAGTCCCAGTGAAACTCTCTGAGGGGTTCTGACACCATATTGAAAGGGAATGGGGCTGCTAACTAGGGCCATTCTACTCCTGGCCAAAGAGCTGCTAACATGAACATCGTAAACATTGGAGAAATTTTGCTTTAATGCTCTAAAAATGGGACATGTCTAAGTGTCTGATATTTTTACTCTCTGTGGCCCAGTGGGGAATAACTCAAAGCCAGGAAATCTGATATCCCTATCATTGGCTAGCCAGCTGGCCATCACAAGACATAGCTCTAAAGGCATTAATGTCCATCACTCTAGAGTTGCTACTCACATATGAGATTATACTGCTCTGACATCATCTTGTTAGCCTTTTATCTTGCATGTCATTTTTCTTTTAATTTCCTGGAAAATATATGATCCCTCTTGGTCTAAGCTCTAATGATAATCTGTAACTGACCACAGGAAATTGTCTATTTTCGACATTAAAAAAGCCAACATTTTTTTCACCATCTTGCCTTCCCTGATTGACATCACCATTTGTTAAACTTCCAAATACTTGGCTTGCATGGTGTCAAGTATCAGAGGGGTAGCCGTGTTAGTCTGAATCTGCAAAAGCGACGAGGAGTCCTGTGGCACCTTATAGACTAACTGAAGTGTAGGAGCATAAGCTTTCGTGGGCAAAGACCCACTTCGTCACATGCATCTGACGAAGTGGGTCTTTGCCCACGAAAGCTTATGCTCCTACACTTCAGTTAGTCTATAAGGTGCCACAAGACTCCTCGTCGCTTTTTCCAAATACTTGTTCTTGATTTAAAAGCATCACCTACATAAGAACAAATGATGGGACCCCCCATTTTAAAACTTGACAACAGTACATCAGCACATTCCAGGAGAGTCCAATCTTTATCTAGTCTAGGGCTGTGTCTGCACAATGTGGAATAGTTTTCTTCAGCCATTCTAATCCTTAATACAGAGATATGGCCCAAGGGGATTAAAAGTACAACCATACTACCCTCTTGATCCAAGTGAATTGGCTGCATTGTATGCTGGAAACTATAGTCCCTACAGACCTATCTTTCATATTGAAGACAATGGCAGGCCTGGTGTGCATTGAAGTATTCCATGATCATGCTTGATATATCAGATACCTCAGTCTAAATGCATGCATGTTCTCTAAATAAATAGTAAATGAATAATTAAAATAAATTAAGAAAAAAGAACAGGGTAATTTGTTTTGATAATATTTAAAAAGAAGCTTAATATTTATCTGTATTGTTTTCCTATTGCTGCTCTTTTGTTCTGGATGGATTACCTCTGAAAGCTTTGCAGAAATAAGCTTTTGTATGCTGGCAAAGAGAGGCAAAACAAAGCATCTTGATTAGTTACAGTGCAGATCAGTCCCTTCTCATGCTTACCAGAGCAAGGAGAACAAGTCATATGTGGTCCTAAGGCTGCCTGCATCACAAGCTAAGAGAGGGGTGAACTCCTCACTTTCATCATGTTTTCAAACAAGTTCTTAGTTGAAGAATTACCAGGTAACTCAGTTTTGTAATTACTTTGTTCAATTCTTTTGAACTAGTAACACAAAAAAAGAACACAGACTTATTTGTCATGCAAGCATTAGCTGTCATAATTAATCTGTGTGCTATGTAATAAAAGGGGAAGTTTTAGTTTCGTTCTTAAATTTAAAAATATCTTGCCTCTGGAAATTGAGACTATTTACTAGACAGTGTGCTTGGGTTCCCTAGAGCATCAGCCTTTTGCAAGCACTGATTAATGCTCACAGCTGCAGTTGTATCAACACGTGTTATTCTAACAACACCTCTCTCTCTCTCTCTCCATATATATACACATATGAAAAAGTGTGTATTTTAAAGGGTTTTTAAATAATAAGAACTGTAGTGCTGAATGACAGATCAAATGTAGACCTGTTGAAATACTCCAAGATGAGGCTTTAACAACTTCAAAAGCAACAACAGCTTTGGCCTTGTGCATCATATTTATCTGGTTATCTCATGAAGAAAGAGATGCTAATTGTACAATTAAGGTTGACACTGTTTAAATTTTGCACAAATATGGAAAAAGCTGCATTGTGACAGCCTCAATCATCATACAGTAATTTTAAACAGAACAACCCAGCAGCTTTCAAATGGTGCATCTTTGGTTGTGTATTGAACTGAACACATTGAATTTCTAATAATTATTCTGCCCTGCGTTGTCATTATGTATTACCTGCCAGTGAAAGAAATATGAAAGATCCATTTTCCACTTTTAAAGGTATGTTATAGATTTTATAAACCTAGACCAGAAATACATACTCCTCACTGCAGCTCAGCATCTACTACAGGGGTAGGCAAAAGGCTGCCAGTGGGCCAGATCTGGCCTGCCAAGCCACCGGATCCAGCCTGTGGCCACCCCTCCAGAATCCTTAAGCAGAGAGCAGTTCACACTTTTTAAAAAGCCAGATGCTCTCTGCTCTGGATAGCTGGGGAAGGAGGAAGGAGTTTTCAGCCAATAGGAACTGAGACTTTTTTCTGGGAGTAGGGGCCATGTGGGAAGCCTTGTCTCCTTTCTCCCCTCATGCCCAGAGTGGAGCCAGATGGAGCAGCCTGCAGAAGGCAGTCTGCCTAAGGTTCCTGCAGAGCTGCTGGCTGGGAGCTGCCTAGGTAAGCAACTCCCAGCCAGAACCTGCCTCTGGCACCCCATCTCTTCTCTCCCCTCTGACTACCTGCCCCCAGCCACAACCCAAACCCTCTTCACCCCTTTCCTCCCTTGTCCCAGGTCATAACTTCCTCCCAGACCTTGTACCCCCTCTTAGTCATCGTCCCCCAGGCCAGAATCCTCTCCTACACCCATACCCCCTCCTGGACCATGCATCTCAAACCCCTGCTCCAGATCACAGCCCCCTCCTTCACCCAAACTCCCTCTCAGACTTCTCACCCCTCCTTCATCCCAGACCTCTACGTCAACTCCCTTCTGCACCCAACCTCCATCCCAGACCTCCCACGTAGGGATGTAATAGACTAGTCAACTACCCAATAAGCATATGCTTGTTGAGTAATGACTCAACTAGTTGCTTCCCCCTCCCATTGCTGGCTCTATCAGAGAGAGATAGCTATGGGT
The DNA here is from genome assembly GCF_049634645.1 of Pelodiscus sinensis. Classification (NCBI taxonomy): domain Eukaryota; kingdom Metazoa; phylum Chordata; order Testudines; family Trionychidae; genus Pelodiscus; species Pelodiscus sinensis. The sequence goes on from NC_134717.1 coordinate 37,859,756, forward strand.
GGGGAATAGGAGCAGGTGCTGGGGGGAGCTGGCTTAAAAGCCGGTTTCCCCCCAGTACCGTTTCCATGGGAGTGGGAGGCAGAGGCACAGCAGAGAAACACCATGAGCGGGGACGGCTTTAGTTCCTGCTCACACCAGGTCCCGACTGCTGCACTTTTGCCTTCATTTCAAAGGCAGAAGTGGGGCTCTTGCTACATTTCAAAGGCAGAAGAGGGGACCTTGCTACATTTCAAAGGAAATTCCATCGACTACTCGATTAGCTGATTAATCAAAATTTAAAATCCCTATGCATACACCCTCCATAGATGTGCAACCCTTGACCACTTGTCAAAATTTTGGAGTGGCGTCCCCATTAAAAATTGTTGCCCATCCCAAACTAGTACCAGTCTGTAAGCACTTTCTTTATGAGCCAAAAGTAATAAAAAATGTTTACTGGTGAAATCTTACAGCTCAGTTTAGTCATTTTTTATTGTTTCCTAGATTTTTGAGTTCTAAGAATCTATTTAAAAATGTTTCTATATCCTTTAATAGACCTACATAGATACCCATCAATGAGCCTGATTCATTAAATAGCTGAAGTTGTTTAAGATAAACTCTAAGCCAGATTTGCAGGAGCATTTCAGCCATTTATTTTGTATTGAAGCTGGAAGTAAGTGTTTGCTTCACTCCTGTGAAATGGGAATTCTTTTAGTGGTGCAGGATCTGTGTAGTACTGACTCCTGCCTCACTTCCTACTCACTGCAGCAGAGTCATCACTGGAGCAAAGTGAGCATGGTTAGGGTTTGCCAGTCTCCAGCTGTGATTTGGCATCTTTTGGTCTGTTGGCATTCACTGTAATGTAAAACAACCTTTCAGTTGCTCAGATTTTATGCGGGGAGACTGGAATGAGGCAGTCAGCCCAGAATTTAGGTAGTGCAAAGATTAATTTTATGCCATTTTCACACTCCTGCATCTCTGCACTGGTGTTCCTCATCTGGGCTTGCCTCTCTGATGTTTGCTTTCTTGAAAATATTTCCTTTAATGGATAACTGGCAGATTGCTCCTGCCATGTATGCACTGTGTGCCTTCCTAGAATCTTGACAGTGGCTTCAGGGGGTATACTTTCCCATCTGACTTTTAAATGTAGTTATATGCTAATGGCAAGTCTTTATTTAGGTTCAAAGACAATGATTAACATTAAATGAAATCACCAAGTCCTGCCTTGAAAATAAATGAGACACCAGGATTACTCTAGGATGGGGGTAGAAAATGTTCTCAGATTTGGATGCTGCATAGTTGGTTTTATTTTTAACAAGTAATGGGCCACGTTCTGCTTTTGGTTCTGCTTTTTGGTTAGCTGTGCTAACCTACAGTGCAGACATCACTGGAATTGTGTGGTTTCAGTCTCAGAGAAGTATCTTTCATTGCTGGACATGGCAACTTCAGTGGGTCATTTTTAGGAACTGGCCTGGCCAAAACTGTAAACTCATATAAAAAAATCCTTAGAATTTTGGCAGAGGGGAGAGAAATTAAAAACAAGGGATGTGTGTCCTGGTTTAAATCTCTGAACCTAAATCTGCTGCATCTATTAAGGATCCAGCTTGTATCCAAAATTGTAAGGGCTGTATTTCCCTGTGGTAACTAGCTGAAATTGCATGTGATTTCAAATGGTTTGTCTGAAATCAGGTTTTGAAATCAGCCATGAAATCGTAATTCAAATTAAAACCCCACATTGGGCCTTGGGTGTGGCACTACAGCCTAAATATTATATGGATCCAATTACCCTTTTCTTGGCCCATTTTCATTCATAAATTTAAGAGGTGAAATTAATCCCCATTCACAAGCCCAACACAAAATTTTGATTCACTTAAGACCCTTTTAAATCCTGTCTTGAGGTATTATATGTGACCTAAGTGGTGCAGAGGCCATCCATAAATGATTGAATTTCACAACAGAATTTTAGGCCCGTATATGCTATGTAAAAGTAGAATTCTCTTAGTTTCATTGAGAGGTGCTTCAGTATTAGATAGGAAAGGTCATGTGGATAGAAAGATGAAATGGTTTGTGTTTGCCCATCAATGACATTATCTGCCTGGTCAAAGGTAGCCCAATACTGGACCCAATGTGATTGAACAGTAGACATGACATGGCACTATCCCTGACTTTGGTCTTTCTACCTGCCAGCATTCAAACATCCAAACCAAAATATAACAGTGAAAATTTCCAGTTTGAAGCACTGACAACCCCAGTTGCAACGGCACATATATCCTGGCACCACTGCAAATACCATTAGATGCATCCTCAAGAAGAGCAACAAACATCCACCCTGAGCTCTGCTGTGTGGGCACTTGACACTGGGCTTCCTTTGTATCAATTGGAAGACATGGTCTTAGACTTACTCTGGCACCCTAGCAACCAGTCTAGCACAAAGCTCGTGTTTTTCTTTTTTTATAAGCATCTGGTTTAAGCTGTGGTTCTAACAGCAAGAAGAATTTATCCTGGGATATTTATGTCTGAATGAAATGACACAGAAAGGGAGAAGATACGTCGTATACTAACAAATCACAAGCATTCTTTGGATTTCTTTAACAAAATCCATTTCCCTTATTAAATCCAGATGGTAATTTATAAGGGAACTCACTAGTTTAGACACTACCAGCTCTTTCTAACTCTATTCTAGCAACACAACTATTGTTGTCTAGCTCAGAAACAATTCTCTAAAACAGACTTAATTAGATACAAGTTCAAGCTAGATAAATAACTTTTACCTTTTGACATTAGCACTGCCAGCCCTTGGGATCGAAATAACATATTTCGACTTCAAGTTTATGTGTACACACTGTTAAGTAACCCTTATTTACTGGATTATCACATCTGAGCCATTAGCAATTATCTTTGAGAACTTGTGGAGGACGGGAGAGATCCCAGATGACTGGAAAAGGACAAATACAGTTCCTATCTTTCAAAAGGGGAATAAGGACAATCCAAGGAATTAGAGACAGTCACCTTAATTTTATATCACAGGGGCAGCTGAGTTAGTCTGAATCTGCATAAACAATGAGAAGTCCTGTGGCACCTTATGGACTAACAGATTTATTGGAGCACAAGAAAAGAGGCAAAACAGAAAGCACACATGGAAAAAAAAGCCTTCAATTAATTAGTCTCTAAAATACAGATGGTTAAATAGAATTTGCTCTGTAAAAATACTACAAGCAAACAACTATTTTTGCACATTTTAGAACAGGGCCCACTGGTAGCTTCATAATACACATCTCATGTTCATAATGGTCCCAGGGCATAGCAATTAAACAAACTTGTTCCAATATAGGCAACCATAACAAAGGCCAGCAAAAAAAAAAAAAAAAAATTGTTAGCTGTAATGCAACCTTTCTATTTACACCAGAACATGTAAAATGTTTTTCTGTGGAAGATATGGAATGTGATCCATTCTGAGAAAAATGTGCTTTGTCCCAACTCCCCAAACTAGAACTCTCTCTGTTTATCAGTCCTCATCTCTACAAATGCTCTGAGATTTTGTGGATTTTTGCCAAGACTGCTCAAGAAAGCTGCTTAAGCAACAAAAGCTTCAAATGGGAAGTGAAAGCTCATTCTTGGAGTGAAAAAATACCGAGATTATGTGTTATAGTTACTGTAATAGTTAATTCCCCATACCCCACAAATCATACTCTATCGTGACATCCCATAGAAACTGAATGCCAATGAGCTACAAATATAAGAATAGAAGAGTGAAAAAATATCCCTAAAAATTTAGTGCTAGCAATGTAGCAACCCACAGAACAGAGGCTGAGGATTAGATTGCATACAGTATACACAGTATACACCTCACCTCTGACTTTTCTAGTGAGGTTAACCACCATTGCTTTGTTTTCGATTTTCACAGGTAAAAATTGCAATTCTGATTATAAAGAAAAGAGATTTGTTGAAGGACTTGGAAAATCAGTTTAAAAGTGTTAATTACAAAACAAATCCACATTTGAGAGAGATGGAGGGTAGTGTTGGTAACACATAGAGTCAGCTAGCCTAGATATAGGGGAAAACCTTGGTGACATTTTCTGATTACATTTGTGATTAAGAGAATATGACGTAAAAGGCATTTTCTGTGTTTGGTCCATTTAGAAGTTGTACTAGTCAAGTGAAGCACTTGTCACTGTTAGGAATTGTTTACAACTCTGTTAAAATATGATTTAGGACAAAATTTCACATATAAGCTGTCAGTAACTCTCCACCCATCCCCTAAATAACAGTTTCTGTTGTATCTGCTGGATATTAATGAAGTCATTTTGCATTTTATGCCTCTCTAGGGAAAGTGGAACAAATGATATTTTACATCATTTTTGTTTATGCTTTAAGATATATTTTGTTGTTTTGGTTAAGACTGTCATGTTATTTACATTTTAAAAATATCTGTCAGTCCATATACTCAATAATTATTTGTTATGCTTAATATATCTTTTTATCATATGCTTACTATTACATGGTGGTTAAAATTACTTCATCTATTATAGGGGACTGTATAATCTAGTGGCTCAAACTTTTTGCCCCATGGCCCACCTCACTCAATGCAAACCTTTCTGAGAACTACCAGGTGACCATGCAAGATGACAAAATGCCTTTGCTTATTTCTAAATACCTTAAATAGTAAATTAATCATATGAGGCTACTGGGGCATAAAAACTTAAATATGTAGCTATAACATATACAACCAGTTAAAAAGGAAATATTAACCAAAATAAAAATAATTAAACACATTAAGTGCTTTAACTTTATCATGTTAGTTTACCAGACTTCATTTTAAATAAAGTAAAATATTAATTTATGTCCAAAACAAAAGGTTTCAGAGTTGTCTTTTTAATGTCAGGCGTAGAGAACCTTTTTTGAGTTAGGAGCCACTGATCCACAGAAAAAAAAAATCAGGGACAACACCAGAGGCAAAAAATCCCCCCCAAAACAAACAAATAAATGAACAAAAAACAATCCTCATTGATGTGGTCCCTAACACAGATACCTCTCTCCCTTAGCACTATAGCCCCACGGGGGCAGGAGGACCCAGGTTCAGGGCTTCCCACAAGTCAAATTAACTCTTCTGGGATCCCGGGGTTAAGACATTTTGTGAGCCCCTCTCGGATCTGGGGTGGGGCCAAAAATGAGGGAGTTTGGTGTGCAGGAAGCAGCTACTAGGGAGTGGGATAGGGATGGGGGTTCAGGAGTTGGTGAGGGGGTAAGGTCTAAGTGGGAGATAGGGTGCTGGAGTGGGCTGGGAGTGTGGTGTCTGGCCAAGAGGTAAGGTACAGGAGCAAGGGAGTGGGCTGGTAGTCCAGCGTCTGGGAAGTAGCCCAGGGATAGTTGATGCTGATCTGACTGAGGAGATGGAAGTAAACTGAGTCAGAATGTTGCAGTTATGATCCACACTCATCCAGTGGCAGCCAGGTATGCCACTGATAGGGCCCTGGGGTGGAATGCAGTGGACTTAGTGGGGCTGTGTCTCTCCTGCCAGCCCAATCCATGGGTGGCAAGATCCCCCTGTTTGGGTCCAAACAGCCTGTACTTGTTGGCTCTCCACCACAGGTAGGAAACCCAACAGTCGCTTAGCCTGAGCAACAGTCTGAGTACTTGAACGGTTTGCTGCCCTGAGCTGAGCTTGAGCCAGGGCATATTCATTGCCTGCTTGGCCTGAACATAAGCCCGAGTACCTGGATCAGTTGTTGCCCTGCCCTGAAGTAGGGCCTGGTCTGCACTGCTAACCTGCTCTCCCTACTGGTAGTGAGGCAACTTGGCCTCACTCTGACCCTGGACTGGATCAAGCCTCTGACCCAATCCAGTACACCCCTCTGGTCTTAAAATCTATAAATAGCTCAATGAAGATGTCTTCTCCATGTGCAGCAACAACCCTGAAAGGAGTTACAGTTCCAAACACAACAACTTGTTTACAAGAACACAAATTACAATGAGATACTCACAATAGAGTGCTTACCCAGGCACTTAAAAGCAACAGAATGAATAATAAGCACATCACAAATCTTATATTGCTCACAAATGACGAGCCTAAGTCTTTACAGCTCAGCTCTTTGGGGGGAGGGGGAGGAATGTATTGCTCTGCCACCACAGGGTAGCCTGGGGAAGGAACTGTGGGACCATTTCCTGTGGCAGGGAGGAGAGTAATTTGTTACAGCCCTTACAGGACACAGCAAGTCTTGCCTATAACAAGGAAACACATTCCTATCTAGTAAAAGACAAGGCAGGCCTCCCCCCAATACAATGATTTTAAACACAAAGTCCAGGGGTGTGGAACTTTAAAAAAAATCATTACTTTTGTTATCTTTATTTCAGTATTTGAATATTTCAGTTTTAATGGACATGGTTAAATGGGAAATATTACCACTCAACATATTCATTGACACACAGTGACTTTTTTTTGGTAAAGTTATAACTTTGGTTTCTTAAGAATAAATTTATATTGTTTAATCGGAAAGTGTACAACATTGTTTGTATGTAGATAATAACACTGTACTACAGGTTATAGGAGCACCTACCAACCCCTGTCAGATTTTTGTTTTCCAGCTAGGCCTGGTACAAATGAGTTGAACAAAGTGCTCATGAATTATGTTTATTGTTTGTAGTGTTGTTGTAGCCATGTTGATCCCAAAATGTTAGACAATACCTCAAAGTGGGTGAGGTATTGTTTTTTGTTGGACCAAGATCTGTTGGTGAAAGAGACAAGCTCTGGCACTAACACAGAGCTCTTTTCTTCTTTGAGGTAATACAGTCACTCTTCTCCTTATAAACACAAAAGCTTGTCTCTCTAACCAATGGAATTTGGTCTATTGAAAGATATGTCTTCACCCACGTTATTTCTTTAATCTAAGCAAGGTGTAGCAGATGAACAAACAAACAAATAGGGATGCAATGGAGGTCTATTCATATACATTATCAATAAGAAAATAAACAGATAAGATAGGCAAGATAATACCTGTTATTGGACCCAGTCCTGTTGGTGAGAGAGAGAAGCTTTCAAGCCACACAGAGCTTTCATTCAAGTAGAGCTCTGTGTGAGCTTAAAAGCTTTTCTCTCTCACCAACAGAAGTTGGTCCAATAATAGGTATTACTTCACCCATCTTGTCTCTACATTAGCAGTGGTCAGACCAGTGGTGGCCACAAGCTTATTGGACTTGCCCTTGAGACTGACCAGTATGTCCTCCATGTATATGGAGATTACCTTTCTTTTCCTTATTCAAAGGCATTTTGTTTGTGTTTTACAATTATGTGTGTAGGAAATATGTTTATTTAGGGTAAAAGCTAGGTAGGCTGTGATGAAATATGCATTCATACTTGATGGCTACGTCTACACCATGGGTTCCCAAACTGGGGGGGGCATGAAGAAATTCCAGGAGGGGTGCAAGGCAACCCAGCCCCTCCCCCGTCAATCTTCCACCCCGCCTCCCCCAAGTTTTGTGTCTATTTTTGTTTTTCGGCCCCAGTCAGTTCCTTTTTTTTGTTTGTTTGTTTTTTTGCTTAACAAGTTTTGCTGTGGATAGGGGGGTGTGAGGGTAGTTTGGGAACCCCTGGTCTACACTGCAGGCTTTTTGCTCAAGAATGGCCATTCTTGCGCAAAAACTTGCAGAGTGTCTACACTGCACAGGTATTCTTGCGCAAGTAAATTTACAGTAAAGCATCAGAAAAGAGGGCTTCTTGCACAATAGTTATTCATCTCCCCATGAGGAATAAGCCCTCTTGTGAAAGACCTCTTCCGCAAGAAGGCAGTGTGGACAGGCACCAGGGGTTTCTTGCGCAAGAAACCCCTATAGCTAACATGGCCATCAGAGCTTTCTTGTGCAAGAGCGCATCCACAATGCCATGGATGCTCTTGTGCAAAAGCGCATCTCTTGCACAAAAGCTCATGACAGTGTGGATACACTCTTGTGCAAGACCTTTTGTGTAAGAACTCTGAGCAAAGCAGTTCTTGCGCAAGAAGCCTGCAGTGTAAACATAGCCGATAAGAAAATTGTGTGATTTTATGAGGGAGGTGTACATTTTATGTCTTTTACAATTCATTTTCTTGCTTTCGAGTACTTAAATTAAATGATGTGATTGGTGACTACATTGCTACCTAGCAACCAGAATTGATTTTTAGAAAGAAGCTTTTGGAATTTTACAGATGGGGGAAGGGAAGGTTAAGCTCTTTTCAGTAAGTAAAAACACAGTGTTGTGTATTTTAAAGAAATGTGTTACCTATTTATAAAGGCATGAGTAACAGCTCACTCCGGGCCTGAATCAAAGCTATCAAAACCAATTGAATGTCTCTGACTGATTTCAATGGGTTTTTGGATCAGGCCCACAATGCGCAACTGACAAAGATATGCATGGGTCTAAACTGAGCCATAAATATGGGATGGGGCTATTCAAAAGGTCTTGCATCTTGCTGGGTACTTTTGAGTTTAAAGAAAGAGTAATTTGGGTTCTTTGGGCAAGACTAAATAATTGAGGGAGTCTGGTTATATATAATGATTATATTATTCAATCTAGAAGTGGTTAGTGTGTGATGTACTTTCAAAGAATATATATCAGCGTCTCATGTTGTATTTATTTGGTGGATGGTTTTTTTAGGAAATAATAAGAACTGCAAAGCTATTTCTTTCTCTGGGTGCCTTTCTGGCAGCTTGAAGCTCTATTTATAGAAGCCTGGAGAGAAGGGGAATGTGGTCATCCTCTTATTGCTGGTCTTCTCTCTGTGTGTGTTGGTCACATTAAGGGCTTTAGTCCCATTGTTGAGAGGTTACTCACCCATGTATTCCCACCAATAGAAGGTTATCATGATCTGACCCCAGGGGAATTTTGTACAGGTTGAACCTCTCTAGAGCAGCACCCTCGGGACCAGAAAATTTGCTGAACCACGGGAGGTCAGTATTGTCCAGCAGCATTACCAACACTTCCACTGCTTACTGGGCTCTTAGAAGATAATTAGGGGTGAGTTAGAGCTAAATAACAGCACAGAACACTGAGAGCCAGGACTGGTGGCTGTAAACAAACTTTATGGGGCTGTGGGAAACTTGGTCACACCCATGATAAAAGGTCATCCAGCTAACTAAAATCATGCTGGATCAGGGATGTTGCCTGAACAGAATGTGCTGGACTAGAGAGGTTCAACCTGTACTAATGGAACAGATGTATTACCTAATTTGTTTGCAGCATATGTGATTTAAATGAGTTATTTAAATGGAAAGGAAGACTTTAACTTCTACCTGGTCGAGGTGGTAAGTGGAATACTTTCCTCATGAGGAGAGCAGGGATGATCAGCCAAAAATGACTCTTGCAGTAGAGCTCAGCTAATGCTGGAGAGTAAAAAGAGAGCCAAAGAGTCTAGATCTAGCAAGTAGACTCAAACGCAGAAGAATAAGGGACTTAGGACTTATTCTATCTTGAAGAAAAACTGTTAATTATTTACATTTGGAAGTAATCATTTATTTTTAGGAGGAGTCCTGGGGCACCTTAAAGACTATTACATTTATTTGGGGATAAGTTTTCATGGGTTGGAACCTACTTCATCAGCCTATACTATGCCCAAATAAATTAGGTAGTTTTAAATTGCCATAGGACTCATTTTTTGCTGAAACAGACTAGCATGGCTACCCCACAGGTAATCTATTTTTATGTTCTTTTTTATTTTTGAAAACATCAATAGATTATTTTATATAAATCTTTGATGACTCTTTAGTGAGACTTGTACAATCATAAATGAGCAAATCAGTTTGTTTAGTTGAGCCCAAATTCAATCCAAATTTAATCTAAACATTTAAGGCTTAAAAGGTTTAATTAATTTTTAAACTCATGTAGGCCTGATGCTTCATATGTAATGGACAAAAAGCTGAAATACAAAATTACTGTGAGGAAAGATATTTCTGGCTCATCATTTAATATTTTCACATATTCCACCAATTTATCACCCTCATAATTAGCATTAATGTGACTAGCATAAAATTTTGTTTTTGCCCTTTTTGTCAATTTCTCATATTAAAATGTGTAATGTTTAGTGCTCTTAATTTAGCTAGATTACTCGCTTATGAGAGGCTTGAACCTGAAGCCACTGAAGTCAATGAGATCATTGCTATTGATTTCTATGCATGAAGGAGAAGGCCCATGAACTTCATCACTGAGCTCTTCCCTGGTAATGATGGTATTTTCTTTTCCACTATGCTGTATCTTCTACACATTAACTTGAAATTTTTACCCACTCCCTAACTTGTAATAAGGTTTCTCAACCAGATTTATTTCTGTCAGCTTAACCAGCCTTTTCTCTTCAGAGTTTCATTGTAACCTTGTACTCCTGCTTTTTTGTCCACTAAGTAGCCATGAATGTATTAGTACCAGAATGTAATTACAAACTGAAACTCTCAGCAAATAATTTAGGAACACCCAGACATTCGGAAAACTTAATTACATCAGGTACAAATAAGATACACAGTAGAAAAGAAAAGCAGTTGTAGAAAATAAAGTACAAAAAAAGGTATGTAGAAATATATACACAACATGGAGCCAAAGCAGATGGACACCAACAGTCAGAGAGGAGAGAGTTATCAAGGAAAGTGTTCACAGCTCAACAAAATGCTGATGTATATTAAGCAGTCAAATTCAGTGATCAGCTTTGTGTGTTTTGATCTATTACCAGAAACAGAGACAAATGAGACAGCTACATTTCCCTAGACTCAAGGGACTTTTATAATTCACTTGACTAAAACTCTTTGTGAGCATTTCTGGAAAGAATAAAACAGAAAAGTGCAGCATATGAGGACTAAACAGCTGCACAAATAGAAAAAGAGTTTATTGTGGTATGAGATGTTACTGGCTTATGAGACATGCCAGAGTTAAAAGAAGAAAAAAATCAATCTAATTGACTTGGACAAAGGAAAGAGCAATGGAAATGAAATACAGCAGATCTGGACAAACCACAAAGGGCAATTCTATGATTATTTTATTATTCCACTTAAGGCAGTCCAGAAAAACAGTCTCTAAGTTCAACCAAGGATGTATGAAAAGCAAATTAAGGTCATTTTTGTGGCTACAGGAAAGAAACAGTCCTTGCAAACAAAAACAAAAGAAGTAAAGTGTTAAATTATTCATAAAATAGAACACTCTGCAAAAACATACTTACTGTGGATATCTCATTTTATGACTGGAAAATGATCTTGAATCTCCAGAAAACATTTGCATACCGTAATCTTTAAATTCAAAGCAATATTGAAAAGAATTGTGTGAAGATCAATAAATAAGTATAATTATTGAAATATCTATGAATAAAACATTGACTTGCACAGCCTCAAATCCTCAAGGCATTACAACACCATTAGAAGATATTTCTATTTTATAATGTCTCAAAGCTCTATGAAAAATGAAGAACTTTAAATAAAAATGATGATGTTCTTACTGACAGAAAATGAAACTTGAGTACCTTGTTATGAATATAAATTACAGTGAAATGAAAGTTTGTTTCCTACAGAATATTACCTAGATGGGAAAGAATGGGATGTTATTAAGAATAGAGTCCCATTTCTAATATATAGAATGTATGTATTAAGGTACAATAGACACATTTTGGTTCACAAATTCTTCAGTTAGTTATATCCATGACATATTTTAATGCACTTCCATTTTCAGTATATCACACATGCTTTGGCATATATCATCCATCTAATACCTGATCCAAAGCCTACGGAAGTCAACAGAAGTCTTCCGATGATTTCTGTGTTTTTGAAGGAGGCCTCTAATTCTCAGTTGTGCCCTACTGTATCTGGTCTATATTATACCAGTACAAACATGGTATAGAATGCTACCATTTTCATTTTATCACATTTTAACCCACTTTGCCCAGATGTATGTGACTAGGTAAGGTATACAGCAGAGGAGAATCAGGCCCACTATGTAAAATACTTTGTATCATTTTTTAATGTTTGAAAAATGTAGCATGTTTCTAATATGTGATATTTCATTACCATGACTCACACTATTCAGATCCTCAAGCGACACCAAACATGGAGTTTCAAATTAGGGGCTTTTAAATGTTCTACTTGGGGGCCTTTCATTATTTGTTGGGCATTTCAGTTTGTAATTACAATCTGGTAATAATGCACAAAGCAGGAATGGCTACTTACTGGAAAATATTTGGATAAAAGAGTAGGTTTTTAAAAATCAAAATGAGCATAAAATCAGGGAACTAGGTGTACAAAGTGTGCATGCAAAGCTTAAAATTATTCCCAGAGGTTCAACTAAAGCGCCTCATGCAAATGCCAATAATGATTTAAGTTTTTGCTGATGTGCTTCTGCATGCTTAAAGCCCTAATTGTTCTAACGCTTGGAGTTAGCACTTTCCAGCTACACTAAATGATCTCCAAATGCAAATACCTTGATTAGGCCTAGAAACTAAATAGAGCAGTTCCGTACAGCTGTCATGCACTGAATATATTATTTGTGAATGTACATACATTGAAAATAGTATTCTCAAAGGGCATAAGTGATTTTGGAGCACAAGACCTCTTGACTTTCAAAAGATGCTTATGGAATGCCCACAAGTTGCTATGCATACTGCACCCTCCACTGACTGCACAGGTAGTATTTCTGTATACAAGCAGCATATGCTAATTGAAAAATAGCTTGAAAGCTCCTCCTTCCTGTTATTTACTTTAGTTACATGGAAAAGCTACAGGTCTCTCAATGCTTCCCCTCTAAAAATTGCTCTGTGGGCCAAATTCTTAATAATTTGCGTATTAGAAAACATCGAGTGTCCAGTACACAAAATGTAATCATCATTAACTCTGAAGTATATACAAACTTTATTTGAATGTTGCCTGCTCCAAATTGTGCCTTAAGTGTAAATAATATTTCATTATTTGTGATGTATCCATTTAAATATATTTAGTATTTATCTTGTGCTTATAGGCAAATCTCCTGCCTTCCAATTCTTCTTGCTAAAAGAAGGTTGTTTTTGTTTAGCTTTTGTTTTCTTAGGTTCTATTTTCCTTTTCTTCTTCAAAGATTTATGCTGTATTCCTGAAAATTGCAAGTTGTTGTCAGGCAGTCAGTATAACTGTACATAATCATTTTGGTCACTAACTTTCATGTTTGGGCCAATAGATTCAAAACTCCCTATGGAGCCTGCTGGTTGTTTCTTGCATCGTCGGAGGACTTGCTCCTGCAAAGTGCTTAAGCAGTTTAGTCCTGATCTAACAAAGCATTTCAGCACATGCTTAACTTTTAGCATGAGTAGTGCTGCAAAGGGACTGATCGTATGCTGATTGATAAGTACGTGCTTTAATGCTTTACTAGATCAGTACCAAAGGGCTCATCACCTTATGATTAAGTATGAAAATTAGTTAATGTTTACATAGTGTTTTAAGTAGGTATAAGGCCCGATCCCTTGTTCACTTAAGCTAATAGAAGCACTTCAGCTACTGCAGAGTGTACTGGAGAAGGCCACAGATAGACAGAAGACACAAAACACAGGTAAAAAATTTTAGGTTTATTACCTAATAGAAATGTGACATATGCCATTATTTGAACATGGTATATCACTGTGAGGACATAAACATACAGATAGTCTTGCCTTCGAAGTCCACTCACATTTACATTGGATGGTCTTCCCATGCTTCGTATGTATTTATAATTACAATCTAGCAAATGGAACACAATCTAGGCTTAGGGATACATACATTTTCAGGATAATAAAGATAAAGTAAAATTTTGTGTTCTAAATTCTTCTGCTCATTCCCTCACTTTTCCTAATTTACATGAATGTGTTGCACAATACAATGAGTTATAGGATGGGATTATTTTATTTTGCAGAATTTGATTTAAATCAATTAAACAATGTTAGCTTTATATTTATATATTCAAGTCACACTATAATTCGGTGGTGAATATTTTATAGTATACTACATCAGCAGTATGTTCCAGAAATCCTGGTACGATGACTAAAATATGTAGGTATGAAAGCTCTAAAACTGTACTTTCATTACATTTTCTGTATGTGATGTGCATTTTAAATAAGGTTGTAAATCAAATTATAGAGAAAGCTAAATTGTCACTGTTTACAAAGCCTCAGAGTTTCATAGTGCAAGGCTGACATAAATGAGAGTTCAGTACAGTTCTTGTCATATTAAATTCACATTATTAGAAAGCTATGTCTGAGAAAATGAGCAATACCCAAAATGCTTTTTTGGTGAAAATACAGACTTATATTACTATAGTTAACAAGATAACCTGTTCTCTCAAAGACTGCCAGAACCCATTAATGCCACCCCAATTTGATAAATACAGTGCTGCTGACCACAGATCCTTCAAAAAAAGTGTCAAGAGGAATAGAACAAAATTGACCTGATTGTACTAGACACCTAATACTGAGCATAGACATATCTTCTGAAAGAGAAAACATTTTCCACTGAATTTTCATCATTTTTCAAAATGGCTATCAGTACTGCTAAGTGAACTTTGGTGGTTCTTAAACTGAAAGTGGCATTGGAAATAGATAGTTTAATTTAAAACATTCCATATTTTGAAATTATTTATTTGCAAATATTTTCATTACACTCCCAGTATTGTAGCTGAATCAAAAGCATATGCCCCTCTATTAGATCTCTCTTACTAAACATTTATTAATTCCTTATTAGAACAACGAAAAACATGCAAAATTTGGAATTGTATCTCCTGCATTATAAAATCCAATCAGTTTTCTGCAAAGGCAATACAAACTGGTTCTGCATTTATTTAATTTTATTGTCATGTCAAAATATGAGGCATGCTTTGCAAACATTTAAGTAATCTCATGTTATAGTATTTTTCTATTAGTATCGCCTCCACATATGGAGTTTTTAACGTAATATTTGAAGGTTTGCATGCTGTCTGCAGGTCAATACAAACGAGTCTATAAATAAACATGGAAATCACTCATGCCGTGTTTGTGTGACAGATCTGCATTTTTAGGTAAACAGTATTTGAAAATCTATCTATTTATAACTCAAATACACAACAGTATTTCCTCTTATAGGCTACGTCTAGACTGCAAGCCTCTTTCGAAAGAGGCTTTTTTGAAAGATACTTTCGAAAAAGCCTCTTTCGAAAAAGCGCGTCTAAACTGCAAGCAGTACTTTCGAAAAAGCAAGCCGCTTTTTCGAAAGAAAGCACCCAGGCAGTCTGGATGCTCTCTTTTGAAAAAGCCCTGTTTGCATTCAAGAATGCCTTTTTACGAAAGAGCACTTTCGAAAAAAGGCGTTCTTCCTTGTGAAATGAGGTTCTCCGACGTCGAAAGAAAAGCTGCGTTCTTTCGATTTAATTTCGAAAGAACGCAGCTGTAGTCTAGACGCAGGTGAAGTTTTTTCGAAAAAACCCTTGAGTCTGGACACAGCCATAGTGACTGGACATGGTCTCTCTCTCTGACAGACCAGGAGAGAGCGGTGGCTTCCCCCTGCCAGAGGGGTGGGACTGGAACTGTAAATTCAAAAGGCAGGCCTTCCAGCTCAATTAGAGGAGAACTGCCTGAGGAGCAAGACATCTCTCCTGCTGGTAGAGCTCAGATCTGACAGAGGCTACTACAGGGCCAGAGCCCTAGAGGGACTAATGGAGCTGTCAGGCACTACGCATGCTGAGGAGCTATTGGGGCTGCCATTCGCTGTTTACCTCAGTGAGCTGAACAACAAACTCGGAACCCAGGTACCCCCTGAACAAGAGTGTCGGAACAACCACAGGGATGCAGAATAGGATACGGCTGTGTTACTGCCTGCAAGCCAGCCAGCCAGCCAGATTGTTGGGACAGATTTCCCTGCTGACAAAGGGAAAAGAAGCCTTATTGAAGGCACAGAAATAAACCATTCCAATGCGTAGCAAGAGAAGCAAATATGGTAGGAGACTGGATTGTCTTACTGGAGAAATCCTTGGTGAACTTAAGCACAAAAAGGGAGCTTACAAAAAGTGGAAACTTAGACAGATGACTAGGGAGGGGTATAAATGTATAGCTCGAGAATGCAGGGGAGTTATCAGGAAGGCGAAGGCGCAATTGGAATTGCAACTCACAAGGGATGTGAAGGGTAACAAAGGTTTCTACAGGCATGTTAGCAAGAAGATCACATCTGGAGTATTGTGTCTAGTTCTGGGCCCACAATTACAGGAAGGATGTGAATGCATTGGAGAGGGTACAGCGGAGGGCAACCAAAATTATTAGGGGGCTGGAGCATATGACCTAGGAGGAGAGGCTGAGGGAGTTGGGTCTATTTAGTCTGCAGAAGAGAAGAGTGAGGGGGGATTTGATTGCAGCCATCAACTTCCTGAAGGGAGGTTCCACAGAGTCTGGAGAAAGGCTGTTCACAGTAGTGATGAACAAGGAACAATGGTCTCAGGTTGCAGTGGGAGAGGTCCAGGCTGGATATTAGGAAAAACTATTTCAGTAGGAGGGTAGTGAAGCACTGGAATGGGTTACCTAGGGAAGTATTAGAGTCTCCATCCCTAGAGGTGTTTAAGTCTCAGCTTGACAAAGCCCTGGATGGATTTGTTTAATTGGGATTAGTCCTGCCTGGGGGGGGGGCCTGGACTTGATGACCTCCTGAGATCTCTTCCAGCTCTCTGGTTATATGATTCTATGACACAGTGGTGGACCACTCTGCCATTGTTAGAGCCCTGGGCTAGGATGCAGTGGAGTCACAGGGGGTATGTCTACACTACCCCGCTAGTTCGAACTAGCGGGGTAATGTATGCATACCGAACTTGCTAATGAAGCCCGGGATTTGAATTTCCCGGGCTTCATTAGCATAAAGCCAGCGCCGCCATTTTTAAAAGCCGGCTAGTGCGAACCCCGTGCCGCGTGGCTACACGCGGCACGGGCTAGATAGTTCGAACTACGTAGCCATTCCGAACTATCTGTACTCCTCGTGGAACATTAGCAAGTTCGAACTAGCGGGGTAGTGTAGACATACCCGTGGGCCTGTGTCTTTCTACTCCCTGTTATCCTATCCCCTGGGGGCAACAACCTCCCTATCTTTAGGGCAAGAGGTCTGTATTGGTCTGTTACCCACCCAAGCTAGGACACCAGATGGTTTTGTTGTCTGTCCCTCCAGAAAGCTGATCTCCTCGACTGCTGCTGGACTGCAGGTCAAAGCCATATACTTTTTGCTGCCTGCCCTGGCTGAGAGACTGGACTTACAGATCAAATTGCTCCCCTGCCTGGACTGCAAGCTTGGGCCTAATAACTGTTGGCTAATTTCCTCCCTGAACTGATTTGCTCCAGAAGCCCTATAGGGAAGGGTCATGGCCTCCATCCTTGAAAGACAGGGAGAAAGATGTGACAACCTTATATATCTTAAGGTAGCCTTCTCCAAACCTCTTCTGGCTTCTAACATTTAATGTTGCATGATTGCACTCAATTAAGGTATTTCAGTTTTTTATTTTGAATATTGCTTTATGAAAAGCCAAACAGACACCATAGGCTATTTAATAGCAACTTTTAGTTGAAACCTTACAGCATGTTTTTTGTACTTTACATAACACTTTACCATAGCATACAACAGTTGCTTGTTTTGGCTATTTTTGATTGTTCCTGTAGAAGTCTCGGTGCATAAATTTTAAATGGGTCCTGACAATGCCTGTGGCATTCTGATAAAATCATATTTTTATCTTTTGTTACAGTATGTGCTTACAAATTTTAAAATAAAATCAGAATAAACTGGGAAAGGTCTTATTAAAGGAGGCATTCATTTTAATAAGGAAGATACATTATAAGTGAGCACTAACTATTTACTCCCACCGTTCTTGTTCACTGAAGTTATTTTTTCAGCAGATAGCCTGATTCATATCACACACACACACAAATAAAGGTTGCACAAGGCTTCAAACCAAATACATGGAACTACTGCTTAATTTACTGAGTATCCATCTTCATCAGCTAACTTTACTTGATTAGTAGGCACCCAATAATTAAGTACATTAAAATTACATGAAATGAGCTAAGCAAAATATAAATAATTTCATCAAATAATCTGCAGAATTAAATGAGGTGAAAAGTGTAAATAGATTTTAATTCAGAAACTGCTTATATTTCTGTATTTAATACCTGCTTCATAGAAGGGTGGAAATGATTCCCTAATCACACTGGATGAAATTCCCTCTTGAGCAGAGAGCTAAGCAGACCCTCCCTGCCATTTAAGCCCTACATTTCCAGAGGACTATGAATGGAACCTCGCATGCCACTGAGGAACATGCTGTGTAGTACAGAATAGTCTGGTGCAGTGGAGAGGGTACAGGAAATTGCCTCGAAACCCCTTGCAAGAAGCATGGGACTACAGTTTCTTCTCGAGCCTTCAAAATTGAGCAGGGATTGCATTGTAGCCACCATGTCCTGGCTACAGCGCCATGCGCAAAGGTGTAAATAGGCTGGTGCATCCTGATCTGCTGCACTGGTAAGAAAGAGGCTGGGTCTGACTGACGGTGTTCTGCAGCAGATGGAGTTGTGCGCTCCGATTCAGGCTCCTGCCAGCTCCTGGTGGGGTTTACAGCCTGTCCTGCTGGCTCTGTACCACGCCAGCTGGAAGCAGTAGGCCTGTGCCTGCCATGAAAAGTGGAGGTGGAGGCTCACACTCCCAACCAGACACTTATAGGGCTCCCAGGCTGTCCTGCTGGACACAGCATAGGCACGTAGTGTCCCTGTGGCGTGTGGCCCCTGGGAGGAAGGGGAAGGGGACAGTAGAGGACTTTTTGTGCACCACTGCCATTACCTGCATGCAACACCTCCACTGTTGTAGTTGCCTTTCCAGGAACAGGAGCAGCATGGGGCAGGGACCAATGAACTGAACACAACCAGGACCACCTCAGCCCTGAGTGACCCGTGCCCACACTCTTCCCGTACCCACACAGCCTCTTGCCCTGACTCTTGCACCTTCCAACTTCCTACCCTGAGCCCCCCACCAAAGGAAGTTGCAATACAACAGTACCAGTAAGAAATTTGTTACCATCATTCCATGTATACCATCCCCCTCTCCTGGGTTCTTTGATGATAAGTTATATCTACAATAGACATTTCCCCTTAATATAGCTCACTGCTGCAGCTGCAGGGATGTAGTTGCAACAGTGGAAAGTGTTAAGGCAAATATCGCTAGTATAGGTACAGCCACAGAGAAATACGAGGTAAATGTAGCAATGTATTGACAGATTTAAATGTGCGATTCCTCAGGAGTTCTTAATTAGTAATGCCACATGGGAGAAAATGAAGTACCTGTGGATTGTGCTCATTTACCAGATGTAATGAAGGGAATGAGGGGAGAATAATTTCAGCTGATGGAACTCAACTCTTGTATCTCAGGGATTTTTTATTATGAGAATAAAAGAGCCTGAGTCTCATTTACACAAATGACACTTTACACCATTCTGGTAGTGCAAACTGAAAATTAGTGGCACAACTATAATTATCCTTATTTTAAGGGCTCCTTATACTGCCAGAATGATATAAAGTGGCCTTAATGTAAGTAACAATGAAACATAAAACTGTGGTTGTTTGCAGCTGCTGGTGGTGATCACTGACTATTTGTTTCTCTCCATCTTCCTTAACAAGACTAGTTAACTATCAAATCATTTTAACAGTCTCTATTATTTTGCAGTATAAGACATGACACACGAGTGACTAATTTACTAAAAAGAGTAGATTAATTGTTATATAAATCATATTTGTACTAAGTTACAAACTTTTTTGCTTTGATATACACTCTCAGATTAAGCTAGAAAAAGGTGTATTTCAATTATGAAGAGCTGTTACAGTAATAAGAATCAATTCTCTTTTTTATTTTACAGAAATGGGATCTCTATTACGTTAAATCTATTCAACTGAGATGGGATAAGCTACCTACAAAATTGCCATATATTTATAATGCTTTGGTTCCTTTGGCTATTGTACAAAAAACTTATTTGTAAAGTTACACTGAATGTTACCCACACAGTGTGTAATTGCAGCCTTTATGCTAAGCATTTCAATGTCATTTTTTGTTACTTGATAATTATTTTATTTTAATTGATATTAGTGTATGATTGCAGCAGCTCATCAGTAGAAGTACCGACAAAACATAGGAGTGTGGGATAGTTAATGACACTTAATATGACTTAATATGTTAATGTAAATACACTTATCAATGCCTTATGTACCCAAGGACAGAAAGATGTTGTTAGATTATCACTTAATTACTTCTTTGGTGACTCTTACAGCTAGACATATCCCTAATATTTCACATACAAAGTGCCCCTTTCAGAAAATGAGATTTTCCTATCATTCTTTCTAATGGGATTGCTTCTTCACCTGCAGGCCAGTGCAGTGAGCTTCATTACATGAACATCTATTATTAAATTATTAAATTTTGGGGCAGTGGTGCTCTTTGTTCTGGAAGACAGGTAGCACAATTCAGGCACCATACAAATAAAATTGTTAACCATATCAATTGCTGAAGACAGAGCCTGTTAATCTACTGGATATAAATGTGATGAAATATTCAGGAATAATTCATGTATCTGTATAGTTCATGATGACAAGATCATGTTTTAGCTTTATTCTGAAAACACTGATGAGATTGATTCCACAATGATTCCTCCTCTAACATGACACATGCACATAACCATTATGGTTACCAGTTCTCCAGGATTCCCCTGGAGTCTCCATCTTTCATTCAAGATTATGGCAGGTGATAAAATCTCCTGGAATACATCCAACCTAAACTGGCAACCCTGATAACTATGGTCTTCAATTGATTAATAAAAAACAGAAGCAGAAGGAAGGCAAATGAAGCATGCTTATGTGCAAGACCCTCTCAGTCAGAACCCACAGAAAAGTACAAACATACATAGCAACTATAAAAGGAATATGGAAAAAAATTCCAATCCAACCCAACTGAGTCAGATCAACCTACACCAGAAGAATTATTCTATACAGCAAATTGGGTAATTAAACTAGAAGCCCACCATCTGCCCCCAAGAACCACGTCATGTTCTGTGTGAAAATTTCCCACCGCTATCTACAACAAAATCAGACTAAGTCTTAAAGAAATAAAAGGCTCTAGACTCGAACTTAGAATGACTCTCAGTCCACCTTGTCTGATGGATTTTGGCCTGAT
Organism: Pelodiscus sinensis; assembly: GCF_049634645.1. Lineage (NCBI taxonomy): Eukaryota > Metazoa > Chordata > Testudines > Trionychidae > Pelodiscus > Pelodiscus sinensis. The sequence goes on from NC_134717.1 coordinate 37,880,873, forward strand.
CATCCAATCAGATACCCAGGAGACTCTAAGGAGTGTCTGACTCACCAGCTGCAAACATGAACTATGTCTCCATAGCTCGTGAAGTATAATGAGGATCTTATGCCTATACTTGATAAGCCAGATCACTGATAGCTCTCCTTCTTAGAAATGGGTATCAGATATCCTTAAAAATGCAACAGTGTAGCTTATGTTGAAGAAATCTGTGCTTACTGTCATTAACAGTATAGGTCTTCTCTCAACACTATGAGCAGCCTTCTTCTGGTAGGGATAAGCAAACTAATATATACGCTGATACTACTAGGTCTTTCTGTAACTGTCAACACTATTTGCACCTGGTACTAATGGCAAATGTACAAAATCCTTCAATAAAAGAGCATAATGCTGGATTTTCTCCTTCCTATGAAGAATATTCATCCCTTGTCTATCAGATCCCCACATATTTAATACTTTTAACTCTTGCATTATTTTTTTCTCCTTGGGAGTAACTCCTACCATCAACAGAAAGCATAATACTTGGAAAAAGTCAGCAGATGGAGAAAGGGCAGTTGACTAAAACAGCCCATTTAAAAATAGGTTTGAGGTTGGTAGGAAGGATAAAATACTGTAGAGTGTAGAAGCTGGTTTAGACACAAAGTCCATTTATATTATACAAATATTACTGGCTTCTCATTTGCTTCAAAGAAGAATTCAAAAGACACGGTCCAACTTAAACTACAAAGTACTGAATGAGTTAATGTCTAGTTTCTTCAGAAACTACACCTTTTTCACTTTACACTTCATTAATATCTCCTTGTCTTCTGAATAGACTCTGATGAAGTGGGTCTTTGCCCACAAAAGCTTATGCTCCTACACTTCAGTTAGTCTATAAGGTGCCACAAGACTCCTTGCCGCTTTTGCAGATTCAGACTAACACGGCTACCCCTCTGATACTTGAATAGACTCAGGTTCCAAATGTCAGATACAGGGACAAAGTACTAGCTGTACTTGAACTCTGGGTGTAGAATTTTTTGGCAAAGATTAAACTGAGCCCAAGTTGCACAGTGCTCAGATTAAAGAATAAAATGAAGGATTATTACAAAGCGTTTGCCACCAGCAAACAGATTATAAAAGAAAGTGTGTGCCTTCCCATCTGTCCCGAAAGATGGGAAGACAGCCACTGTTTTGTTCTGAGATTTTATTTAGCACTTTTAAAATCCTTAGATAGTAGAAAGTTATACCAATCTACTATAGAGACTTATTACTGATATTAGGAGGTATTTCACATTACCTGCTCACACAGATTAATGTGGAATAAATTTAGAATGATTTCAATAGTGATAATTGACATGGTATAGTTAATTGAAGCTGGGGCCATGAAGTGAGACTTGTCTTTTTTCAACTGACTGTAAGGCAACAGTTATTGGCTAATGTCATAAATTAGTCAGAAGCCAGTCGTGAGTCTAAGCATGCCCCTCAAGAGCATAAAAATCTAATATGACTACTTCCTGGTCTTTCTGAGGGCTCATAATTTACTCAAGATAATGAATTTCCCATTTGTGATTCAATAGTGGAAGTTCCTCATGTATTGTCCCTAAAAATACAGCCCGGAGTAATTTGGTGTCAATAACTATTCATTTGATGTCCTTGATAATGGGAAAGGACTCCGACCAGTGAATACTTCATTCTGCTCTAGTGACTATTCCTTCAGTGGACATGCTGATTTGTTAGGCATCCAAATCTGGACAATTACTTCCACAAAGTCAACTGACAGCATTAAAAGAAATCAATACACATTTTCATATTGCTCCATACTTAGAAATTTTTAGAAAAAAAAATCGTGTCAGCGATGCTGTGATTTGTTTTGTTTAACGGTTAGTAGCATTTGTCAGGTTTTTAAAATTTCATGGACTAATACCATCTCTTCAGATATTGGAATATCTACACCAGGGTGTGTGAAGGCAAATTGCAATCATATTAGAGAGCAATAAATAGCAAGCTTTATGCAGATTTGCAACACACGAGGGTGAATTTCACCCCAGGTGAATGAGGGATATTAAGAATAACTAAAGATACCGGAGATCATGAAAACCATAGTAAGGGAGGTTTGTTTGATCTATATCCCCCACTAGAAGAAAAAATATATCTGGCAATATATTTCAGATTCAGGATCCATTTCCCTGAAAAAGTATCAGCGTGTTTTGAAGATAACCACAACCAAGAAAATTCAAAGACTTCCCAAGAGTCTGCAAACTTGAATATTACAGAAGTGGACAAACAGACTATATCTTTCTTGAGCTTTATGTCTACTTCTGCCTTCTACAGGCCTTAATCGAGCCACTTAGACAGTTGTCTGTATGGTGGGCAGTGCAGGTCTGCATCTCTCTAGGAGGAACTTCCTTGGGGAGGTAGAATTACTCCAGAGCTCCCCAGCTTGCTTGCGAGAATGCCTGCTGCTACTTCCTCAAGGTCACCCAGGACATACAGCATTTAGGCCTTAGATGTCTTGCATCCTGGGAAGCAGGGCCAGACATATCCCTATGCTCCAAGGAGCGCAGGGACTGTAGTCCTTGCAACTAGACAAGCAAAGCGAGGATGGGAACTTCTTGTATCCTTTCTTCCTCTTTGCATACCCCGATTGAGCTAAAATAATAGAACTGAAAGGACTCTGAGAGGTCATCAAGTTCATTCCCCTTCATTTATGGCAGGACCAAGCACCATCTAGGCCACCCTGACAGGTGTTTGTCCAACCTGCTCTTAAAAATCTCCAATTATGGAGATCCTACAACCTCCTTAGGCAATTTATTTCAGTGGTTAGCCACCCTGACAGTCACAAAGTTTTTCTTAATGTCTGACCTAAACCTCCCTTGCTGCAATTTAAGCCCATTGATTCTTGTCCTATCATCAGATGTTAAGAATAATAATTTTTCTTGCTCCTTGAAAACAAATCCGTACAGAACTCCACCTATTATGCCCTTCCAGCATGACTGTGAACCATTGATAACTACTCTCTGGGAAAGGTTATTCAACCAGTTATGCATCCACCTTAGAGTAGCTCCATCTAGGTTGTATTTCCCTTGTTTGTTACTGAGAAGGTCACGTTAGACTGTATTACATGCCTTACTAAAGTCTAGATGTTCCACATCTCACGGCTTCCCTCTTATCCACAAGACTTGTTACCCTGTCTAAGAAAGCTATTAGGCTGATTTGACATGATTTGTTTGTGACAAAACAACGTCTGACTGTTACTTATCTTCTAACTGTTTTCAAATTAAATCCTGATTTAAGTAATTTGAGTATTCTAGAATACATTTCATCAGGCCCTGGTAACTTGAAGACATCAGTTGTCTAGGGAATTTTTAATTAGTTCTTTTCCTACTTTAGCTTCTGAATCTAGCCCATTTTTACTGGTATTCACTATGTTTGGCATCCAATTGCCACTATCCTTCTTGTTTAAAACCAAAAACAAAGTAGTAATTAGGGACTTCTCTCATTTCCATATTTTCTGTTATTGCTTTTCCTTCTTCATTTAGAAAGGCCCTACCCTGTCTTTAGTCTTCCTCTGGCTTCTAATATATTTTTAAAATGTTTTCTTTTTACCCTTTGTTACCTCTGAAAAACAGCACTCTCTGGTCTGGCAGCTTCTGTGGCCCAGAGATCCTGGGATTCTAAGGGCAGGAGGGCCAGCCCAGGCTAGAACAAAAGGGTCAGCAGACAGGCTGAGGGCAGTGCAGAACCAGGGCTGCAGCCCTATGGCAGCCTCCAGCAGCCTGTGGCACCACGGGGCTAGGGCCAGACCCACAGCAGCTCCCTGGAGCACAGGGCGGGAGCCCTTTGGTAGCAGCCAGAGCCTGTGTTGCCCAGGGAGCTGGCGGCAGCTGGGCAAACAGCCCAGCTAGGTTGGGGGGAGGGCAAGGCAGTGTACCTGCTGGGTCAGCCTGCCAGCAGCAGGTGATGAGCTGCAGGCTAGTGGCAGGAGACCTTCTCTGGTCCAGGAAATGCTCTTGGTCAGGACTGGCCAGACCAGGGAGGTCCAACCTGTAGTCATCCTTTGTAATTCAACCTTATTTCCACTTTTTATAGAACTCCTTTTTGTTTTTTTAGATCACTCAAGATCTCCTGTTTAAGCCAGGGTGGTCTCTTGCCATACTTCCTTTCTTGTATACGCTAGGATGAACCTGACACATAGTGAAAGCTGAAGAACTTGCATTCTCATATATCCTGTATATTTTTAGAAATAATTTGAGTATTTTCAACAGCAGCTTCTTCCCGGATTTGATAAATCTTCCTTGGTGATTGCAGTATAACTATCAGGGAAGCAGAAGGTGAATCCATTCTTAATTAACTGGTTATTAGTTGGGGGGGGGGGTTGAGAGAGAGAGAGAGAGAGAGTATGATGCCATCAACATCTACAACATCTGGTTATGAATTTATAATTCATTTAGGACCCTGCGTGTAAATGACTGTGAGTATGTTGTCCTCTGTTTAAGGGCAGGAACATAGATTTGTAACTTTCCCCAATTTGACTTAAATTTTTTGTATGATTTTTGTCACTTGCTTCCTGAATGACAAAAAGGACGTAGTTATTTTTAAATTATTGTAAAAGCAGTAAGCAAACACACCATTTTTTCTGATGTCACACAGAGAAATCCATCTGGAATCCTAGAGGTTTGTCTTTGAATTGATTTAGATAAAACCTGACAATCTAACCAGTTTTAGCCCCTTGAGTGCCTTGTCTGTGGCACACTCATGCTGCAGTTTTTAGCTAATTTGACAGGAAATATGAGGCCTAGCTGTCCAAAATGCTGCTCACATGAGAAAACAAATACAGACTACACAATTCACAGAAACTTTCAATGGAAACAGCGCTCCTTTATATTTCCAAACTTATGAGCAACAGATCTAATATATGGGTATGTTTTTGATCCCTCACTACAGCTCCTGAGTATGCCAACCATACAAATAAATAATGTATTATATATTAAAATATATACAATATTGTAGAGCCAGTTAAAGCATTTAACTACACTACATTTCAGAAAGAATATGCAATTATAAATGTTAAAATCTAAATTCAGGATCAAGTGCTTCATATACAGTAAAAGTTATGTGACTAATCCTTAGCTAATGTAAATTGGCATAGCTGCATCAAGTTCACCATCTTAGGATTTACAGTAGCTAAAGATCTGGTCCTACCTCTCTTACAAGAGCAAATAAACTCAGAGACCTTGAGGGAGGTGGTGAGCTATGTTGTGTGTATATGTGGTGCTTGCTAAGGGTACTCAGGATTGAGAGACACCTTGCTACCACCTGCCCTTAGCATTAGGAAGTTAGGTCTGTGCCTGTCAGAGGTTAGATCCCCAAATCCACTGGCCATGAGCTATACAAACGCTCCCCTCTAGGCCTTCAAGGTCCTGCTATTACTCTACAGAGTAGTGAACTCTTCAAGCATCTCTCTGCAATTCCACACTCCTAGTTCACTGGACTCTTGGGCTGTGTCTAGACTGGCATGATTTTCCGCAAATGCTTTTAACAGAAAAGTTTTCCGTTAAAAGCATTTGTGGAAAAGAGCGTCTAGATTGGCACGGACGCTTTTCTGCAAAAGCACTTTTTGCGGAAAAGCGTCCATGTCAATCTAGACACACTTTTGCGCAAAAAAGCCCCGATCACCATTTTTGCGATCAGGGCTTTTTTGCACAAAACAAATCTGAGCTGTCTACACTGGCCCTTTTCTGCAAAAGCTTTGCGCAAAAGGATTTTTGCCCAAACGGGAGCAGCATAGTATTTCCGCAAGAAGCACTGATTTCAGACAGTAGAAAGTCAGTGTTCTTGCGGAAATTCAAGCAACCAGTGTAGACAGCTGGCAAGTTTTTCCACAAAAGCTGTTGCTAGACACAGCCTTGCAGCATTCACTGGTCCTCTGCTTCCAAAGAAGCAGATCAGTCCAGTTTACCAGTTGGAGCTTATATCACTGCTCTGCTTAATGCATGCATTTATACTTCATTTCACTGTAAACAAATTCAGTTTATTTAACAGAGCATACTCAAGTAGCAGCTAGATGTATTGGAATGTTTACCTATAAAATAAAATCACAACACTCACTCTTGAGGATAGACTTAATTAACAAGAGACTCATGTCAAACCTCTTTACTTACTCCAGATTCCTATAGTGTTTACAGCCCTCCTTCATGAGACATCTACACTGTCAGTTTGCCTCCTAGATGAAGAATTCAGTGTCTCTCTTTGCACTTCAAGATGTACCGAACCAATCATTTGTGCTTTATTCATAAAAAGAATGACCCTGCTATTTCTCCCTGTTGATGTACTCTCTTGTAGATTTTCCAGTCTCTCTGTTTGCCACTGCTCAGTCTGCAAGCACAAAGCACTATATACAAAGGGCCAGATAGGTGTCAGTTACCTCCTGCCTGAAAGGAGCATCTCTGCGGTACATCACCTCTTGGTGAACCAATTTAACTCTGAAAGCTTAAGAGCATAATATCTCAGTATAGGTATAGACTCCCTAAATATTATTCAAACATACATTTTGCAATGATTATGATGATCAATAGGCAGACACCTCCCATGCCACCCTTTGGTGAACAACAGGTTATGTAGATATCTGTCTTTGGATCCCTGTATAACCCGCTGTATTCCCTGTGCCCTCTTCATCAAGGAATCCCTGGGTCACAGTCTACAATAAGACTTGCTGCACCTTAAGTAGCATTCCTGGTAAGAACCAGATATATGGGTCATAGATACAAATCACCTTTCTAATTTGCAAAGTTACTCTGATAATAGTACCTGTAGATACCTCATTTAAAGAGATCAGTCTGTTATGGAGGCATAGGTTATTGATCCACGTGATGTTTAGAAATGCATTCAATACTCTTTCATTTATTCATGCCTGACAAATTAATTGCATGCCATACACAAATAACTTGCTTGACTGAGTGATAAAAATATGACGGGAAAAATTTCAAACATTATTTAAATAAAAAAATTCAAAACAAGTTTCTGTAGTAACTCAAACTATGCTAGGTTTCTAATCGTGGCTTTTTTCCTCTCAATTGTCACACTCTAATCCTAAACCTATTACAATAAAAAAAAGTGTCCATCTGCTCTCTGCTGCTTAACTCTCCATTTTGATTTCCAGTCAAATATGGTCTTTTCATTTCTAATGCTGGCTCTGGACATCACTCCAAATTATTAGAGTTCAAATCAAAGCCCTGGTTTACAGCGTGTCCCCTTTTCAAACAACAAATAAGGAATCACACAGTTGACCATATTAAAGGTGATCAAAAGAACAAAGTCAAACACTTATGTTTGTCTGCTGCCTAGCACAAATTACACAAAGATGTTCATTGTTTGCTCTCAGGAAATAGATCAACATTGGATCTTATATGAGAGATTAGACAAATACACTCTTGCTGATGTGGGTGTGGAGAGGAGGTAAAGGGACAATTGCCTTGGGGCCTGGTGATTCAAAAGGGCCCAGGGCTCCTGGCTGTTACTGTGACAACGGTGGCAGCCAGAGCCTCAGTTCCTTTAAATCGCTGCCAGAGCCCTGTGCTGTGTACTCTGAGTAGCGCTGAGGGCTGGCTGGGGAAGGCTATCCCCAGGCCTGGCCCTTCCACCTGAGGCCACACCCCTTCAGGAAGTGCAGAGCATCGCCCCTCCTGCCCTAAACATTACAGAATACATGATGGAGCTCTTCTGTTTTACACTTTCTTAATCAGTACTTCTAAGCTGATTTTATATTTTAAATATACTCTTAAGCCTTCATAAAGTAATCATTCCAGAGTACTGCATATTTAACATACTGAAATAAAAAACATTATTTTAAATCCATCAGTCAGTGTGGTTTAGTATGTTCATAACAAAGTTAATTGCTTTTATAAAAGGGGAACACTAATTTATTTTGTGTGGTTTCTATAACAATAGACATATTTATAACATTTCATCATATGTTCATGTTAAAAATAAGTTTCAAAAGAATTTAGGCCAGACAAATGTTTTTGTATCTTGCTAAGGTACTGATTTTAGTATACGGTTCTCTTAAAACTAATTCATCAAATAGTCAGAAATAAAGAAAAGAAAACTACAGGTTGTACTTCCCTTAACCAGGACTCCCTGGTCCATCAAGATCCCTGGTCCGGCATGGACCACAGATGTTCCTGGACCACAAAGCCCAGAAAGAGGGAGGTCTGGCAGCAGGGCAGGAGCACTGTAAGGGGCATCAGCGACTCAGCTGGAAGCCCAGAGTGGGGATGGGAAGGACAGCATGGTGGGCAGTCCTGGACATGCCCATGGACCTCTGGCCCCAGTGAGGGAGCTCCGACTCCAGCAGCATCCAGAGAGCTCTGGCCCAGGCCACGGAGCTCCGGCCCCATCCCTCTGCCCTGGTTATAGAGCTCTGGCCCGAGCCACAGAGCCAGGTGGCTGCAGAGTTCTGCCCCACTTGCGCATCTCGGGCCATGGCACTCTGGTCCCAGTAGCAGGGCTGGGCAGAGCCCTTGGGGGGCTGAGGCAGCAGTGGGGGCAGGCTGGAGTTCTAGCCCAGTGACAGCACGGCCACGAGGGGAAGGACTTTCATTGGTCTAGTAAATTCCCAGTGCTGGACCAGCAAGGTACAACCTGTAGTTTGTCCAGCTATCAGGAATAAAAGGCATGTTGCCCTTTTAAAGGGTTCTCTTTATCAAGGGGGTGAAAGGAGAAAGATTACAGCAGGGATGGGCAGAAAGGAAAGGACAATTCTAGAAACAAATTTTTGTACTATAAGCATTAAAATTAAAATGTGTATTTTAGCTAAGGGTGGCCTTTTCAAGTTACTAGGTCCCCTCCAGGGGAAGATTCATCAGGCTGCAACAATCTGCTATAACCTGCTATAGGAGCCTGCAGGAATGCTCAGATTAGGGATAGGAAGAAGACTGAGCACTAGGACCCAGGGAAGGCATTGCCTCCCTTTGTCTCTTATACCTGGCACCAATAGGTACATGCTTAGTTCCTCCTTCAGTCTGAAGATAACTGCTTAGCTAAGGATGTGCAGACACTTGACATAGCGAAGAAATGCAGGAAGAGGTTTGTCGGGGGCAGGTGAGCAAAGCCCACAGGTAAGTGCTGAATGTGCGGGACTGGGAGATGGGTTGGAAATGGGGGGGACTACGGCCTATAATGGCAAGGAGAAAGGAGGGTCAGGGCACAACAGGGAGGCAAGATCAAATCAGTATCTTAGATGCCTATATACAAATGCGAGAAGTATGGGTAATAAGCAGGAAGAACTGGAATTGCTAACCAATAAATACAACTATGATATCATTGGTATTACAGAAACCTGGTGGGATGGGACGCATGATTGGAATATTGGTATGGAAGGGTACGGCTTGCTCAGGAAGGACAGACAGGGAAAAAAGGGAGGAGGGGTTGCCTTGTATATTAAAAATGTACACACTTGGACTGAAGTGGAGATGAACGTAGGAGATAGCTGTGTAGAGAGTCTCTGGGTTAAGCTAAAAGGGGTAAAAAACGAGGGTGATATCATGCTAGGAGTCTACTACAGGCCACCTAGCCAGGTGGAAGAGGTGGATGAGGCCTTTTTTAAACAATTAACAAAACTATCCAAAGCCCAAGATTTGGTGGTGATGGGGGACTTCAACTATCCAGACATATGTTGGGAAACTAACACAGCGAGGCACAGGCTATCCAATAAGTTTCTGGACTGCATTGGAGACAACTTTCTGTTTCAGAAGGTTGAAAAAGCTACCAGAGGAGAAGCTGTTCTGGATTTGGTTTTAACAAATAGGGAGGAACTAGTTGAGAACTTGAAAGTGGAAGACAGTATAGGGGACAGTGATCACGAAATAATAGAGTTCATGATCTTAAGGAAAGGTAGAAGGGAGACCACCACAATTGAGGTAATGGATTTCAGGAAGGCAGATTTTGATAAGCTCAGAGAACTTGTAGGTAAGGTCCCATGGGAAGCAAGACTGAAGGGAAAAACAACTGAGGAGAGTTGGAAGTATTTCAAAGGGACGTTGTTAAGGGCCCAAAAGCAAACAATTCCGCTGTGTAGGAAAGATAGAAAATATGGCAAAAGACCAGCTTGGCTTAACAAGGAGATCTTGCATGATCTCAAAATAAAAAAGGAGTCTCATAAAAAATGGAAACTAGGACAACTAACAAAGGAGGAATATAGGCAAGCAACACGGGAATGCAGGGGCAAGATTAGAAAGGCAAAGGCACAAAATGAGATCAAACTAGCTACAGGCATAAAGGGAAACAAGAAGACCTTTTATAAATACATTAAAAGCAAGAGGAAGACCAAGGACAGGGTAGGCCCACTGCTTAGCGAGGAGGGAGAAGCAGTAACAGGGAACTTGGAAATGGCGGAGATGCTCAATGACTTCTTTGTTTCGGTCTTCACCGAGAAGTCTGGAGGTGTGCCTAACGTAGTGAATACAAGCAGAGAGAGGGTAAGTTTAGAAGATAGGATATACAAAGAACAAGTTAAAAATCACTTAGGAAAGTTAGATGTCAGCAAGTCACCAGGTCCTGATGAAATGCACCCCAGGATACTCAAGGAGCTGATAGAGGAGGTATCTGAGCCTTTAGCTATGATCTTTGAAAAATCATGGCAGACAGGGGAGATTCCAGAAGACTGGAAAAGGGCAAATATTGTGCCCATCTATAAAAAGGGGAATAAGAACAACCCAGGAAATTATAGACCGGTCAGTTTAACGTCTGTCCCAGGGAAGATAATGGAGCAGGTAATTAAGGAAATCGTATGCAAACACTTGGAAAGTAATAAAGTGATAGGGAATAGCCAGCATGGGTTTGTGAAGAACAAGTCATGCCAAACTAATCTGATATCTTTCTTTGAAAAGATAACGAGCCTTGTGGATAAGGGAGAAGCGGTGGATGTCATATACCTAGACTTTAGTAAGGCATTTGATACGGTCTCGCATGATATTCTTATTGATAAACTAGGCAAATATAACTTAGATAGGGCCACGATAAGGTGGGTGCATAATTGGCTGGATAACCGTAGTCAGAGAGTTGTTGTTAACGGTTCTAAATCCTGCTGGAAAGGGATAACAAGTGGAGTTCCTCAAGGGTCTGTTTTGGGACCCGTACTATTCAATATCTTCATCAATGATGTAGATATTGGGATAGAGAGTACTCTTATTAAGTTTGCAGATGATACCAAACTGGGTGGGGTTGCGACTTCTTTGGAGGATAGAGACATAATTCAAAATGACCTTAGCAAGTTAGAGAAATGGTCAGAGGTAAACAGGATGAGGTTTAATAAAGAGAAATGCAAAGTGCTCCACTTAGGAAGGAACAATCAGTTCCATACATACAAGATGGGAAGCGACTGTCTAGGAAGGAGCATGGCGGAAAGGGATCTAGGGGTCATAGTGGACCACAAGTTGAATATGAGTCAACAGTGTGATGCTGTTGCAAAAAAAGCAAATATGATTCTAGGTTGTATCAACAGGTGTGTTGTAAGCAAAACTCGTGAAGTCATTCTGCCGCTCTATTCTGCACTAGTTAGGCCTCAGCTGGAGTACTGTGTCCAGTTCTGGGCGCCACATTTCAAGAAAGATGTGGAGAAATTGGAAAGGGTACAGAGAAGAGCGACAAGAATGATTAAAGGTTTAGAGAACATGACCTATGAAGCCAGGCTTCATGAACTGGGCTTGTTTAGTTTGGAAAAAAGAAGATTAAGGGGGGACATGATAGCGGTTTTCAAATATCTAAAAGGGTGTCACAAGGAGGAAGGCGAAAATTTGTTCCTCTTGGTTTCTGAGGACAGGACAAGGAGTAATGGGCTTAAAGTGCAGCAGGGGAAGTTTAGATTGGACATTAGGAAAAAATTCCTAACTGTCAGGGTGGTCAAATATTGGAATAAATTGCCAAGGGAGGTGGTGGAATCTCCCTGTCTGGAGATATTTAAGAACAGGTTAGATAGACATCTGTCAGGGATGGTGTAGACGGAGCTTGATCCTGCCTTGAGGGCGGGGGGCTGGACTCGATGACCTCTCGAGGTCCCTTCCAGTCCTATTATTCTATGATTCTATGATTCTATGAAGAGGAGGGCAAAAATATTAGTATAGTGCAGAGCAGCTGATTCAGAGACAGGTCATCATGTTCACTCTTCCTTGCTTGCTACACCTAACTCTTCAACAGAAAGAATATTTTCTATGCTAGGCTTTGGTTAGCATGAGTAAAGACACAGTATTAATTCCCAAAAGGTTATTAGGGATTCAGAGAGTCTAGGCCATTGCTCACGTAAGCAGATGCAGACAATATTTTAACAACTCAGCAGATCTCTAAATATTTTCACCTGCAAGTTAGATAGCCCAACTTCACAATATGCAGTTCACTGGTACACAGCCTGGGTTTAGCAATTCACAATATGAGTTATACAAATAATATATTGTCATGCCTAAGTTCTTTAATATAGTATCATAACATTTACTCACATGGCCCCGCTCATATCCCTTTTGTGCTAGTATACTTTAGTTATAGCTGGTCAGTGGCAGATCAGTGGCCTCTTGCCCAGTGGCCCTGGGCAATTGGAGGGCCCCCAGAAAAGTGGGTGCCTCTGCACTCTGACCTGCTCTGCCCACCTGGCACTTCCACCAGGAAGCAGTGTCAGGGTGTGGGGGCTTGTCCCACCCCCTACCCACTCAGCCCCCTTGACCAACACTGCTCCCTGGCAAGAGTGCTAGTTATGAGGGCAGGGAGGCAAAGCAAGTCCCCAAACCTCAACCCGATTTCCTTGGCAGACGCACAGGGGAGAGGTGAGGGTGCAAGCAGAAGGGGTAAGGAGTGGACCCCACTTGCTCTGGCCCAAGGCCCCACAAAAACTAAATCCACTAAATTTTCTTCTGGCATATGCTTTCCTCTTTTAATCCTTTATAACAAGTGAGTTGTGACTTTAATACCAAGCAATTTTGGAGCCAAGAACATCCATGAAGCAAGGAAATTAAATTACAACACTGTGTTCACCTTCTTAGAGGTGGTATCGAGACAATAAGCTTACACAGTACAGGCAGTCCCCGAGTTACGCAGATCCGAATTATGTCGGATCCGTACTTACGAATGGGACTTTTCTCACCCCGGAGGACGTGGGCGGCGGGACTGCCCAGACGCGCTGAGGTCCCGCCACCCGCATCCTCCGGGGCGAGAAAAGCTGCTCCGCGTCTCCCTGATCTGCTGGGCCCCCCAGCAGACCAGGGAGACGCGGAGCAAAGCCACGGAGGACCCGGGCGGGACCGTGGCGCGTCTGGGCGGTCCCACCGCCTGGGTCCTCCGTGGCTTTGCTCCACGTCTTCCTGGTTTGCTGGGGGGGCCCCCCCAGCAGACCAAGGAGACGTGGAGCAAAGCCGCAGAGGACCCGAGCGGCGGCACCACAGTGCGTCTCGGTCCCGCTGCTCGCGTCTCCATGGTCAGGAAGCCCGGGGCAGAGAAACTCTACCTCGGGCTTCCTGTAGTCAGCCGCTGGTCAGTTTCAGCAGCGGCTGAATCTGGACGCCAGTTCCGACTTAAGTACAAATTCGACTTAAGTACAAACCTACAGTCCCTATCTTGTACGTAACCCGGGAACTGCCTGTAGTGCCCTTCATTGAAAAGCCACTAGACCTCATGAAATAGTGAAAAATCTTTGTTCTTCTGGGAGAATATGTCCAGCTACAAAGAGGCCTGATTTTTAGATATGCTTTACACTGCCTTGACACAGTAAAGGGGCCTTACAGTGGGCAGAAATGGCATACACCAGGGATGGGGAGGCTTCCAAATCTTCCCAAAGCACGAGAGGTGCAAAGATTTTTTATAGAAGCAGAGGCTTTTTTTGTCCATGGCTTGAGTGACAGAATGGAGTACGTAACTGAGAAACAAGCCTGAGGTACAGAAGAGGAAACAATGAAATTTTAAGGAGGGCAGTCTCTTTTCCTCCTTCCTCTTCTACTATGAGGGTGAACTGGGTGGAAACTAGAGAAGTCTCATGCAAGGCAGACTGAACCTGACATGTGTTGATACTTGTGCACATCAAATGAATTACTCGTACTGAATAACGATAAAGAGAAATCTATGGAACCCAAAACGAGGCCACTGAATCTCCTGCATTATAACCAGATTCAGTCCTGGCTAATGTCTTCATCTGAGTACCATGTGAGATCCCACTGCAACCCAAAAAAGCTGTTCACCTCAGAATTTTAATTTTAATTCCATGGACTGAAACTGGATTCTAATCAAGGGAATTTCTTCCTTGTCTCGCTGAGTCCTGAAGGACAACCTTAGGGGCTAGTAAAGCTCTATTTAATGACAATATATTAACCAATGAAAACAAGGTTAACAATAAATCACTGTAAAGGAAACCATAGAGCTATAACTTGAGAATTCCATCAGTGCTAGTAGAATCAGTCAGTAAGGCATAAACTGTTACACAGAGTATTAAGAAAGCTTCTGGAGTTCTTGCAATTAAATAGTTTTGCACCTGCTCTGGACAGTACATGCCTGGATCTTCCAGCAAGACAGTATAACATGCGTCACAAATAAATCTAAAAGAATCAAAGGCCTAAATTCTTTGGTCTGCTCTGAACCTATTTATGCCATCTTGGCAGCACAGAGGAAAGAAACTTGATGGATTTCACCAGCTGAGAATTCCCCAGCATGTAGTAATTCTCACTACAGAGCTTATCTAGCAGATTTCTTCAATCCCTTTCCTTCAGCCTAAGGCCAGGTCTACACTACAGGGGAAGGTCAAATTAAGATGTGCAACTTCAGCTATATTAATTATGTAACTAGAATTTACATTCCTTAACTTGAATTTCCATGCGATCTCCACAGTGGGAGGCCGACAGGAGCAAACTCTCCCCTCAGCTTCCCTTACTCCTTGTGAGGAGCAGGAGTTCCAATGCTGACAGGGGTGCCCTTTGAATTCAATTTAGTGGGCCTTTATTAGACATGCTAAATCGAACTCTCGAAGATAGATTGTGGTAGCATCAATCTTCCGTGTAGTGAAGACAAACCTTTAGCACTGGAGGTGAGAGGAAGTACTCCTATGCCACATCTAGCCAGCAGGATGAATGCTAAGCAGCCATTAGTACCCTAAAACTGCTCTAAACTACATTGGAGACTGGCATAAAACTGGTGTAAGAATCAGAGGTAGTTAGCAGAGACTGCATGTTCATTTTTTGCCAAGCCTTGAACAATTTCTTTATTTGTTATAATGTTACCCATTGGGATTAATGATAATCCAGTCCACATTTTGCTCATCTTTCATTGTTTTTAGTTCTTTAGTCATAAACATTGCTTTTTGGTTTCACCTTCCAAACTCCTCTAAAACTTTGGAAGAATACAGTCATTTAAAATTGTATTAATAAGACATTTCTTTACCATTATGGATTTTTAATTAATCTTTAACCATAGTACACATACTAACTAAAAGCTAGGGAGGGGACTAGTCCCCATATCAGCATATTAAAAATCACTGGAAGAAAATACACTTTACAGTTCATTCAGGCTTGTCAGCAACCAACCCTGGAAATCCTGGAGAATATTTCCTTTCACAAACTTACTCACCACCTGGTATTTTTACCTGGCATTCTCTCTCATCTTTCCTTTTTGAGCACATCCCATCTCTGCCAAAGCAATGCTTACTCTTTCCAGTAAACACTGTTTAACTTGGAGACTGCTAAAAACATGTGTATAGTCTGTGTTTCAGTCTTCAACAAAGTTAGTCAGTTTTCTTTTCTAACCTGTGGTTTTGAAACTAGGTAGCTGGCAATACAATATAATTCACAGAAAGAATTCTTTCTTCCACCAAGCACATTTTTCTTCAAAATTCTCAATGTTCCAAAAAAAGGTAATGAAATGTCAGCCAACTATGTAAATTAGGTGATACAATTCTGAGAAATCCCTGTGTCTAGAGGACGTTAGACAATATCAATATGCAAATATATTACCGTACTGCTTCATTAACTTCAAAGCACTTCAAAGATTATCTACTTGATCGTCACAGTATCTCTGTGAGACAAGAAAGCTTTACAATCCCATTTCACAGATGGGGATATTAAGGCAGAGAGGTCTATGTTTACTAAAAGGAAGATACCTAGTTCTTTTTATAAGTGCATGCAAAAATATACCCACAACTACCATTTTTGCACATGTAAATTGGGTGCTTTGTTGTACATAGCTATTTATTTGCAAGGTGGTTTATATTATATATGCAGTCATTTTGCTTGGATATTTTTGCACATGGACTTAATTATCCTTTTCTGAATAACGGTCTCTAAATGACTTATGTAAGGCTACAAGATAAGTCAGTTTCAGAGGAAGGAAAGTATAGGAGATTGCGTTAAGGCGATCCTGGTCCACATACTCTTCAAATGTACTTATTCATCTTATTATTATTTAATGTTGTATTGCATTAGCAAACCGAGGCTCCAGTCAGGTTTGAAACTCTAATGGGACAAACTAATTACAAACATCTGTGAAGACAGTACCTGACACAAAGAGTTACCATAAAAAAGCTCAGATGCTGTCATCCTGTGGTAGTTGTGGATTGGTACATTACTTGTTTCTCTGTTTGGTCAGGGGTTTGGGATATACCTGTGCGGCATAATAAAGCCGAATCTGTGGAATCCAAACCTGCAGACCTGTTCTTTCCAAACTCATGCTTGAGCATCCCTCTGCATTGTTACCCAACCCTCATACCCATGCCAATCTAGCCACTCTGAATTATGCAGATGGGTCAGATTCTGTTGCTTTGGAGGACATCCTCTAGGATTCTTAGTGCTGCAACTAGCTGTTGTTCTAAGACTTGCTTTATGTTGTATTGTGGGAGAACTTGTCCATCCTTCCCATGGTGTTTGACTAGAAATGCCACCAAAATAAGGGCACATCTAATTGAGACATTCCTGGGTCTGCACACTACCTGCAACATGGATCCAGCACTGGAAGAAGAATTGCTCTTGCTTGCACTTTTACTGCAATTTCACCATGGGATGACTCTCTCATTTCAGGCTGGCAGACATTTCAGCTGCTGTCTTTGTCCTATCTAAGGTTCCTCTGGGAGGGGGATAGAGACATGACAACCCTGACCATGATGCTGATCATGCCTATTGCCATAACTGTGGATTTCCTATATGTAGACCAGCACAGAATGGTGAGACTGTATCATCATGCAGCCCTGGTACGACCTCCAACAGGTTCCAGAACTTTCACATGAAGACAAAGATGTTCCTTGAGCTGTGTGATTCACTTGCCCCAGCCCTACAGTGACTGGACACATACACAAGGGTAAGCATGTGGTCCAGGTGCATGTTGCTAAAGCCATCTTGAGTCTGGCTACCACAGGCTGCTACAGGTCCCTGCCTAACCAATTTGGTACTGGCAAGTCTATTATGGAGATTTTGGGAAGTTTGTGAGGAAGTCGGGGTAGTGGTTTACCCTAAAGTGGTGGGTGTAAAAGTGTCCCTGAAATAATAGCTGGTTTTGAGAGGACAGGCTTCTCAAACTGCACTGGGGCTATCAAAGGGACTCACGTGCCCATGGTTTGCCCTCCATAAGAAGTACACAAGTACAAACATGAAGGGCAGTACTCCATCTTTATGCAGGCCCTCATTAACTACAGAGGTAGGTTCAAGGACACTAGTGTGGGAAGTACTGGCCAAGTGCATGATTCTAGGGTTTCCTGCATATCTGGCCTTTAATTCTCCAGCTTGTCAATAAAGATAATCACTTTAAATGACGTTATTATAAATGGAGTCACAACCCCCACTAGGAATTGTGCTTGGACTCACACATGAAGCTGTCACTTTCTAAAATAACTTTGCTCCAGTTCACAGAGAGTACAGATCTGCTCTTTTGCCTGCAACAAGGCCTTTTGTATGCCTGCAGTCAGCACTCCTAGATAATGTTGACCATGTATGCACAGAGCTTGATTTTCCACAGCTTCCATAGTCATCGACATGTACAAAGTGGATATAAAATTCTAGCACTCTCATATGGCCAAGTAATTCCTCACCTCCAAAATATAACATACCATCATTGGAATTGCAATTTACACATTGAAATGCACTTGAGCAATGTAAGGCTACATTTATAGTGAAGCAGAATGAATTTTCATTATTCAAGGTCACTGTAAGATGATATCATTACATTTTGAGATATAGACCCATCTTGAAAACATCCTCAGTATAGTATTGTTTCTTTAGTTGGGTGTGGGCATTACAAGATAAAAAAGAAATACTGTTATGCGTACCATTTCCAATAGGGAAAATAATTTACTACACCAAATCCTATCTCCACACGGAAGTGCTGGGTTTTGTCTATGAATCAATATCCTTGTTCTTTTAGTTCCAGTATAGAAACACTACTCCAATGCAGAATACCATACGTTTTGTAATTCACCAGCTAATTAAAAACTCTCTTCCACTGTGGTTTTTTCCTTGCTCCAGTGGAGGGGGAGGTAAGAGGGCGATGAGCCCTGTCATTGCTTCAAGCCCAGAAGGAACTGCTACATCATTTCAGTCTTATCAAAATAAATTCCCCAAATAATTGGATCTCCATAAAAAAGAAAGAAAAATCAAAAATTCATCAACAAAAATCACACATACCAGAGCTCTAACACTTTGCAAGCCAGCCTGGTAGAGAGACTACAGCACAGAGAGGAGTTTGTGTTCATTAATGCGTGCAGGAGAAATACATCAGAGAACTGTTGGCAGCTTTGTCAGGCTGGAAAATTCCTTGGAGAGAGAGGGAAAATAAAAGAAAAACGCTGTCAAGTCAACTCTAAATTTAGAAAGTCTAGGGATGTAGACAGCTGTTGGTCTTAACTATTTACATGTTTAGGACCACCAAATTACAATTGGAAAAATTGTGAATAAAGTGTATAACAACTGACTAATCAACTCGGTGCATCCACTAACCCTCAGGCCCAAGTCAGGGATGAGAAAGATTAACTGATTAACAAGTAAGTATCACCCTTAATGGTCTGTGGGCCTACGTGTGTCACAAGCAGGGGATGTTTCAGCCAAGGCCTGTCCTCTCCACCTGTCCCCCTTTAATTGGTTATCCAGTTAAACATCACATATAACTGGTTAACCAATTAAACAAGATTTGACATCCCTAGCCCAAGTGTCATCTGATATGAAAAATTCATCTTATTTCTGAGAAAAAGTAACAAAATCAGATAGGGTCTCATGGGGACTGATGAACCAAAGCCAGAATCAAGACTCACTCGATCCATCTCCTTTTATGGAGTTTGGACCAATCATGCAAACAGAAAATAACCTGGTGGACTTGAGAAATATCAGGCCCACCACTGGTGAGGAGAAAATCACTCTTCATCATGGGTGGTGCATGTGAAAAACAGCGGCTTATCATTGGACTGTAATAATTAGCGACTGTCTCAGAAAAGGAACTTGTTAATACACCAACTTCATTGCTGACTAAATGAATCATGCTATGGTTATCCATGTAGTGCATAGCTTTGGAGTTGCACTGAAATCATTGCTACATATGGCTTTCAGATTGCAATAGGACAGGGAAAAGCCTTTCCCTTAATCAACTGACTGGGAAATTCAATCCATTTGCTTTCAGACAAGGATCTTGCCACTTTAATCCATGCTATCACCACCATCAGATCAGATCAGATTAGCAACTTACATAAAAGGGGGATGAAAGCAAAGACTCCATAAAAGTTGCAGCTCATGCAACAAAGAACAGTCAACATATCAAATGGATGACACGTACGCATCATACCCACTCTCTACATTTGTACCAAATCTCATGAGTTTATTATACAAGACTCTTAACTGGGTTAGGACCAGTTTCTTTCAGTGATTACTCCAAAAGCCACCTAGACAATTATGCTTCAAAAGGATGCTGTAGGTGAAGAAGCTTCTGATTAAAGACATCTTACTGGTGAGACCCATTCTATGAACTCCTTAGCAGAGATGTGATTGAGTCCCTTTCTTACTGTGTACAAATCAAAGTGCAAAACATTTTTGTCCAAAGCTACTCATGGCTGATTTTAGATGCAGATGTGGGGCAAATAAAAGGAGGAGACAAAAAGGATGAAAAAGCAGTAGCAAAAAGGTTGAAAAAAGTAAGGGTTGTTGTGAAGAAACATCTGAAATCCTATAGTAGCTGAGAAGTAAATTTCTGTTTCACTCTTATTAACACTACCTTCATTATATGGGTACTTGGATACTGAAATGATTGATAAATACCTAAGAAGGACAGATAGAGGTATGTATCTTCCAGAAATGTGTAGGCACACATACTGCTGAAGCCCTTTTAGTCCTTTCCTATTAAGAGTCAAGAATATTAATGAATGAATGGAATTTTTTGCATTTAAGACTACACAGTTAAAATTAAGTCAGTAATACCAATGCACTCTATGCTCAAATATTCCTAACATTATTTATTTGGTGTGCTATATAATATTGTCTTTAGGCAACATAGGCAAGTTAATGTTATTTTAGGAAACACAACTTTTGCATCTTTTCACTTTTCAAATTTAATAATAGATCCTTAACAGTCCATTAATTAAACACCCTTGACCCATTATCATCTACTTTATATCAGACAGACAATGAGGACATCTTGACATGAACTTGAAGACAGCAAAATGACCTCAGAGAAAGTTATCCAGCTTTTTAGAAGTTTCTACATTATCCATCTCTGTTTCTAACAGAGAGCGTAAATGGGTCAAAAGTTAATATCCAACCTGAACTCTGAGAAGAGTATCAATACAGAGGAGAGAAGGCTCTAGGAATCACTCAGTTTAATACAGGCATTTATTACATTGGATTTATTTACTTTTGCAGATTACTGGAGGGTCCCACTTTGAACCCACAGGGATGTGGAAAATGTGGAAGGAAAAAAGACAATGCATCATGTATTCAGATTGTTCTTCTTATACAAGAGAAAAGGTACCCACAATCCGTTAGACAGGACGTATGACCTTTGGCTAGATCAGGAGTAGGGTCTGCACAGACTTGAGCGGACCAGAGTAAGAGCAGAGGTGGGCAATAATTTTTGATGTGGGGCCACTTCAAGATTTTGGAGGTTGGGTGCACAAGGGAGCTTGGGGTAAAGGACTGAAGTACAGGAGGGAAAGTGGAGTCTGGGAGGGAGTTTGGGTGAAGGAGGCAGTTATGACCTAAGGCAGGAGACTGAGGTGCAGGGTTTTGGAATGTGACCTAGAGCAGGGATCAAGGGGAGGTGACAAGGGTGCAGGAGTTTGATTTGTAACCTAGGGTAAAAGGGAATTTTGTGATCTGGGCAGGGAATTTGGGTGCAGGACAGGGGTAGAGGGTATGTGTATGTTGAGTGGGGGGACAGAGGGAAGAGGGAGGCTCTGGCCAGACTTACAGGCCAGCACCCTAACTTGCCTGCCTGCAGAGCTAAATGCTCGAGGAGCTTGAAAAGTTTCTCAGCCAACCTACCTGCCCCCCACCTGCACAAGCTGCCCAGCCATGTGCTTGTGTGAATAACTGAGCCGGAAGGGAGGGAGCTAATGCTTGGTGGCAGACTGTTATTCAAATAGGCAGCTCCCATTGGCCAGTTTCTGGCCAGAAGTCGGCCAGTGGCATAGTACTTGGGGCAGGAATTATGCCTGAAATGCCCCCCCTCCCCTCAGCTTTTAAAGAGAAACGGTCCCGCAGTCACTTTTCTGAGCAGTGTGCAAGGCTGCGGGACAAGCCGGGGAGCCTGCCTGGGGCTCCCCACAGCATCTGTGGGCCAGATCTGTTGGCTTTGTGGGCCGGATCCAGCCTGCAGGCCATATTTTGGCCAGGCCTGAGCTAGAGGCATCTATGAAAATCATTGGCTGCTTTGGTGAGACAGAATCAAGGGTCATTATTTTAGTTTATAACTGCATTTAGAATAAATTCAGCTTGCAAGAACTCTGGAGGCTTTATTTTCTTTCCGTTCATTGCTGCCAAAAGGCAAACTAACAGATCTCATGAAAAGCCCTATGGGACCCCCCATGCAGCACTAAAATCTGCCTGTATGTTAATCTACAGCTAATTAACTGTTTATCCTCTTGGTGATCATCTTTTTATTCCTTCATTTTTATATTTAAAATAATAGTGTAATAAAAGTCATTATGAAGATATTCTGCTCATTTCATCAAATGCTACTCACACTCATAAGAACTGCATATGCTGAGAGAAAGATGGACATTTTCTGTATTTTATTACACTATTGAACACCAAGAATTATCTGCCTATTCAACTGACTACTCAGATCCTAAGTTAGTGTCTAAATTTGCCATTGGGGCTTTTCATTGATAACTCAGGAACAACAACAACAAACTTCAGCCTAACTTCCTCTCTGAGCTTGGCTATTCCGAGGGTAGCTCCAGCACCCTCTGGGTATGACTACACTACCCTCCTTGTTCGAACTAGGAGGGTAATGTAGGCATACCGCACTTGCAAATGAAGCCCGGGATTTGAATTTCCCGGGCTTCATTTGCATAAGCGGGGAGCCGCCATTTTTAAAACCCCGCTGGTCCGAACCCCGTGCAGCGCGGCTACACGGGGCACGAACTAGGTAGTTCGAACTAGGCTTCCTAGTTCGAACTACCGTTACTCCTCATTTCACGAGGAGTAACGGTAGTTCGAACTAGGAAGCCTAGTTCGAACTACCTAGTTCGTGCCCCGTGTAGCCGCGCTGCACGGGGTTCGGACCAGCGGGGTTTTAAAAATGGCGGCTCCCCGCTTATGCAAATGAAGCCCGGGAAATTCAAATCCCGGGCTTCATTTGCAAGTGCGGTATGCCTACATTACCCCGCTAGTTCGAACTAGCGGGGTAGTGTAGACATACCCTCTCTGCCTAAAGCCTTAATTTCTCAGCTTTTCACTGGGTTTGCTCAGATACCATGCAAATGACAGGAATGCAAATGACAGGAATTTATTACATAAAATTCTGTTTAGAATACATGAGACAGGATGCAATCTACTGCTTACTCCATCTTGGCTGTACTGGTTTTGCAGTGCTAATGTGAAAACAGTAGTAATAATTTATTTTTGTCCTTATAGTAAACAGCTATGACTCTGAATACACACAGAGAGAAATCTGAGTAAGAATACTATTTTTATGTAGTCACTTTTTAGAACAGAATTGCACTTCAAAGCTTGTTGACAACTTGGCCTTCCTCTGCTGATTTCAGAAAAATAAAGGCTGATAAGCAGTTAGGAAAAATGTGGTTATGTGTTTGTAGGCAATGAATATATAACTATCACTTTCCTCTTTAAGTAATGTCTGTTTTCTTTTGGGGGAAAATAAGACGCCAATCAAGATTACTTTTGCTCACCAGGATGGTTCACTAATATTCATTTCTGTTTTACAAGAAACTTTTTACTTATTCTTTCAAGAGCTCCAAGGGAGCAAGGACCATTTACACCAGTTAAAGATCTGCCCCACCTGAAATTAAATCATGCGTTATATAGATACTCTTAGTTACACAAGATATTTTTAAATAGTAAGTGTAAACCTGTAGTTTCGGAGTAGAATTTATTTTCATGGTGATCTTTCTTATTGAGTTCTTCATAAATCAAGGACACAGTTTTAAAACTTTTTTAGATGACAAGTTTTGCAATAATGTAATGCTGGATATGGGGTTCAAGTTTATTATCCACACATGACTCAAAGCCATGTGCATACAGCACAGTTAAATAATGTCATCCTCCTCATAAAGTATATATTTTCCAGCTGGGTGCAACTTAACATAGTTTGATATTTATGTTTTTGTAGGGCTGAAGTACAGATGGACATAAAAGTTGTCTCTGAGCCCAGAAAAAGAAAATCTCCTGGCACCAGTCATATGCAATTCAAGCCTCTGCCCCAGAGTGTTTAATTCTGCTAAAAACTCTGTCAGCAATATTTTTGGAGCTCTTCCATGAAAAGTTAAGTATTTAAAACATTTTAATCAAATCAAAACAATCAAAAGTAGTGCAGTATCTTATGCCACGTTTACATTAGGAAACTATTTCAAAATTCAACTTAAGAACTCCCGATTTAACAAATTTGAACTTGCATGTCCTCACTATGGGGAAGCCTCAAAATTAGTCTGAAATAGTCATCCACATTTAACAGAGCTTGCCTTGAACTCAGAGCCCCCATAAGCATTCTGAGGAGGGTGTCAAGAGGGGGATACTTCCTAGCTGCTTGGTCCGGCAAACAGTGACACGTGGTTATAGGGGCTCCTCTCCATGCCTGTGTCTCACAAGGCACTCCTTCTCTGCCCTTCCTCCCCCCTCAGGACAGAAAAGGGACACAGTGGGCACACACCTTTTCATGCTCTGGTTGCCCACTCGGACGCCACAGCACTACCACTGTGGAGCCAGACCTGCTGCAAAGCAGTGCCATACTCACAGCCCTGGTGCTGCGCCTCATGGTGCAGTACTTCCAGACTGCCTATATGTTACTCCAGCAGGATGAGGATGAACCCCAGCGTGGCTCGCAGGCCCTGCTCAGCCAAGTCCTGGCTCTCCTGCTGCTATGCAGATTCCTAAATCCCCTGGACACAGTTAAACACTGCTTCTGGTGGAGGGTGATAAGCTCAGACTGGTGGGACCACATAGTCACACGGGGCTGGGATAACCAGCAGTGGCTGCAGAATTTCTACATGCACAAGGTCATCTTCCTCGAACTCTGCAAGTGGCTCGCCCTGGCTCTCAAGCGACACCCACATGAGACCCGCAATCCCCATGCAGAAGTGCATGGCCATCGCCCAGTGGAATGCTCACCACGCTAGACAGCTATGTTCTATCGGGAACCAGTTCGGGGTGGGGAAATCCCACAGTCGGGGCCATGCTCGTGCAAGTAGCCAAGGCCATCAACCATGTATATCTGCATGACAATATTACTGTCTTCAGGCAGCCTCCCAAAATCTCTAAAAAGTGAAATATCTTCCTGCAGGGCAGGGAACAATATTGTAATGTATAGAACTCTGCTTCATATAATTTTACTGGAGAAAACACTTGATATACTTCTCGCATGTAACAGCAATCTACAGATACATAGTCTTGAGGACTAGTCCTGCAAACACTCAAGAGTGGGTAAGCTTCTGCAGATAGACAAGAGAACTGGGATTATATACACTGTACAAAGTGTAATTTCCACAACCAAATTAACACTTCTAGGCTATAATTTCCACTGTGTCCATTGCATGGCAAATGCTAATTTCAATAACATTTGCAATTTTTGGTAAAAACATGATATCATTAACCTAGAATTATTATTCTAATTATTTTATTCAGCATCAGGTTTCACTTTTTCAGTATGATTTCCCTTAAAATGTATGTATTATGTTAAATTAAATGACAGTATAACTTTCCACTTTTGATACCTTTCCCCTATATCTCTCTAGGCTATTCAAGATGAATGACACAGTGCAAAGGCCTGTTTTGTACCATGGAATTCAGAATTCTTCTCTGTCTGACTATCTAAATAGTGTAACATGAGTAAAATTCTGTACAATAATATCTAATATGAGGTGTGCAAGATCTGTGTTCTCCTAAAGTGTCAAATATACCAAGAAAGGGATAGATTGTAGGCACAGATTTATTATTTTTGCAACACATTCCTTTGTGACAAGGCATTTCTTTTCTGACACTTACCACACTGTTTTTATTGATCATATATGGAATTGGTGGTTTCTAAAAGACTGAGAAATGGGTGAGTAACTTTCTCTGCCCAAAGACTGTGTCAAGTAATTTCCAAGTTTTTCATGATTATTTAATGTTTTTCTGCAGTCAGAATTGAGGCTGTATTACAAACATTAATTGAATGCATTAGATTCCTTACAAACATTAATTGAAACATAGTCCCGATGTCAAAGAGCTTATGGATCAAGACCCTATTTCTGTAAAGACTTCAATACATGTTTTTTATACAGTATGAATAGTCATATTTGGCAAACAATGGACTTGTTCTATTACAAAGGGAGAGTATACAAATGTAAACTATATTTGCTTATAACTTCACCAAACCTATATTAAACCATCCAAATTGTCTGCATATGAAAGCAAGAGGGTCTTCTATTGTTACCAGTGCCAACTCACAATAGCTTCACAGATACATGTGTTTTGGGACTACTCAGTAATACAATTTTGGCACAAGATAGTGAAACATGAATGCAGAGGTTGGACACTGAATATCTGATTTGCTTACAAAGCCTTCATATTTCATATCATCACAGATAACACAAGATGTTGTTTACACCAAAACTCTTTGCCAAATGTCAAATTAGTTTCCCTCTAAATCTGATTGGATCAAAATTATGTCAAAAACCTAATACCCCTAGAAAAAGCTGATTTATACATTTAAAGATAATAATGCTCATTTTATCGGTGTCTGATACTACTTTATTGAAGTTTATGGAATAAAATTCACATACATCTTTCATTCTAAAAAATTAACCATCTAAGGGTATGTCTACACTACCACCCTAGTTCGAACTAGGGTGGTAATGTAGGCAACCAGAGTTGCAAATGAAGCCCGGGATTTGAATTTCCCGGGCTTCATTTGCATAAAGCTGGGCGCCGCCATTTTTAAATGTCTGCTAGTGCGGACTCCGTGCCGCGCGGCTATACGCGGCATGGACTACGTAGTTCGGACTAGGCTTCCTAGTCTGAACTACCGTTACTCCTCCTAGTCCACACCACCTAGTCCAGAGTCCGCACTAGCGGACATTTAAAAATGGCGGCGCCCGGCTTTATGCAAATGAAGCCCGGGAAATTCAAATCCCGGGCTTCATTTGCAACTCCGGTTGCCTTCATTACCACCCTAGTTCGAACTAGGGTGGTAGTGCAGACATACCCTCAGAGGCTAACTCTGGATTCTATTGCCCCATCACAATTACAGTGATAATCTTGACCCATGTAAAATATTAAAATTCTACATGTAGGTATAATTCTTCATATTGCAGAATTATACAATCTGTTTACAATTTTCTATTAACTACTGTACCCCATTGTAACACTACTCTCAATTATTGCAGCATATAAAACATTCCATTTTCTCTGTTTGCTAACTGAACATTTCAGAAAGCAAATTAATAAATAAAAGATTGTTATATATACCTCTCAGCCTGCCAAGGTCCAAGAATCATGCATCTACCCACCCACATTTAGTTAAGCTTAATATGATGCAAGATTCTTTTGTTTATAAGCTTTTCCTACAATCCTATTTCCAGACCACTTTTGTGTAGAAAGAAGGTAAAAATTGAAATGTTTAAGAGGTATGTTTCTCAATTGCCACAAATGTTACTGCATAGGGCACATAGGCTAAGTCTACATTGCACAGTTAATTTGGAATAAGATATTCTGGAATAGTTATACCAAAATAGCTTATTTCAAAAGAGTACATCTACACTGCAGGGAAGCCTCAAAATTAGTCCAAGGCAGGCTTACCTAATGTAGACATGTCATCTTGATTTAGAATCCCAGAAGGAATAACTTAGAATGGCCATGGTGAGGGGCTATTTTAAAATAGCAGAAGTGGAGCATCTACACACACCTTATTTCAAAATAGCAATTTTGGAATAGGCGTTATTCTTAGGGTTGCCAGGTGCCCGGTTTTGAACTGGACAGTCCAGTATTTGAGGGTTCTGTCCGGGAAACAAATTGAGAAAATACCAGACATATAAGATGTCCGGTACATTCTAATTAGGTAAGTTTTATTATTATTAGGCGTACCCGTACGTAGTTGCGAACATTCCAATTTTAACCAGCCAGGCAGTACACAACTATGCGAGGGGGGGGGGGCGGGAGGGAATCCCTGGGGCTGGACTCTCTTGTGCTTCGCCAGGACAATGCTTGGGACAGGCAGCGCCCTGGGATCTGTGTGCACCCGAGTCGGTCCCGCTTCCCACCAGCTGATTCTCTCCCCTCACTTCCCCCACCCCGGCCAGCCCCACTCCCCTTGACCTCCTCCCGGCCAGCCCTGCTTCCCACCAGCCGGTCAAACCCCTTCTCTCCCAGCCAGTCCCGCTGCCGCCGACCCCCTTCCCCCAGCCAGCCCCACTTCCTGCCAGCCGGTTCTTCTCCCTCTCCCAATTTCCCCCAGCCAGCTCCGCTGCCCCCAACCCTGCACCCTCCCCCCCCAGCCAGCCCTGCTTTCACTGGCTGGTTCTCCCCCTCCCCAAATTGAGATCAAGTGTGTCCAGTATTTCAAAATTATTTTGAAATAATGGAATTGCTGTGTAGACACTCACATAGTTATTTAAGAATAACGGTCATTATTCCAAAATAATTTTGCTGTATAGATACACCCATACTGTGTGTAGGGGTGCAGATAGCATGGAAAGTGGGAAAGAATAATACACTACTTTGGGTTTCTATGACACCTTCCATCCAAGTGATCTGAGATCTCTTTCAGATATAAGTGACATTTCAAACATTAGTGCACAACAATCCTATGAACTCAGTATTTCTGGGAAAGGAATCTCAAGAATAAAGAAATTAAGTGATTCATTTGAGGTCACAGAGTCTTTAACACATCAAGGAAGGGAATCCTTAGTTTTAGTCCTGTGGTTTAACTGCTACATCATACCCAGGGCTGGTTCTAGGCACCAGCAAAACAAGCAGGTGCTTGGGGCGGCACATTGCCAGGGGCAGCTTTCCAGCCCGCAGGAGAAGCAGGGCGGTAGGGAACCCCCCCAGAGGCCACCCCGAGCTGGGAGCCCTGCACCCAGCTACTCAGAGCCTGCCCCAGGGTGCTGGGAGAGCAGGGTGCCTGGCCCCGGAGCAGGGCAGCCTTGGCTGATAATGCTGAGCCCAGTAGGGCAGGCCACGACCATGGTGGCTGCTCCGGGCAGCTGGCTCACTGGAGAGGAGTTCAGGGGCTCCACGGGCACTGGGGCTCAGCTGCAGCAAGGCCCCATCCCCTGAGCAGGGAACCCCGTGCCCGACTGCTCAGAGCCTGCACCTGGTCCCAGAGCGCTGGGACCTGTGTGTAGGCAGCCCCGAGGCACAGCCCCTGCTGGGAGGGTGGCGTGGGGAGGCTGCGGCTGGTGAGGCTCAGCCCAGCAGCCTCTTCTATACCTTTGTGAGTGTAGCCTCCCCGGCCCGTGTGCCCCCCTGTGTGCTCTCCCCACAACTCCCCCTCCTCCAGCCCCCCCCACCTGTGTTCTCTCCCCCGTAACTCCCCTGATTGTGAACCCCCCTTGCCCGCCTGTCTCCCCCCCTCACCTGTATGCCCCTGCCAACTGTCCCGTGACCCCCCTCTGCTACCTCCCCCTCTCTTCACCTCCCCCGGCTCAGGTTCTGCCCAGCAACCCCACCTCCTGGCCCACTGCAACCCTGCTGGGACCCTGTCTCCTCTTTCCCCCACCCCCGCCTCCCACCTGGAGCCCCATCTCCTGTAGTCTAATCTTATCTGGTAATCGAGTTGAGTACTTGACTACTTGCTCTGCCTCCCATTGCTGCCTCTGTATTAGAAGCAGCAAGAGGAAGGAAGAAACATGAGTCAGTGCTGGGGGGAGCTGGCCTAAAAGCTGGTTCCCCCAGCACTGTCTCCACAGTGCCTCATGCCCTGCCCCCACACTGCTGCTTCTATCAGAGGCAGTGGGGCAGGAGGGAAGGAGAGGCTGCCCCAAAGCAGCCACTGCCTGCAGAGGGCCAAGGCTGGCTGCAGGCAGAGGCTGCTCCAGCAGCACCTCCTGTCCATGGCCAGCCCAGGCCACTGTAAACGAGGACTGCTGGACCCCTGGCACAAGCCAGTACCAAGCAGTCCCGACTCGCACCCACTGTGGCTCTGCATTTTAAATGCAGTAAGAGCCGCCTGGACTGGGGTAGCTCCTGGACCAGTGCAACCTGGGACAGAGCACCTTCCCTTATTGACTAATCACATAATCAATACAAATTGTATTGACTATAGGACCAGTCCATTACCCACCTCTTAACATCCCTAATATCTACATGTGCCAGTGAAAAGCTCTGGCAGAAAGAAGGCTTCTGAAGATCCCGCTTGCCAGAGCCTCTCTCAGAATCATACCGTGTAAGCCCGTGGTCACCAACCAGTAGATCGTGAGCTACCGGTAGATCTCAGGGGCTCTAAGAGTAGCTCTTGAGCCCTCTCTGAACTGTGCACCTGCAGAGTACATTTACATTAGATTTCCTCATTTGAGGAGCAGCTACTCACTGAGCAACAACACAGGTGAGTAGCTGCGAGGAATGGTGGGAGCTTGGAGGTCAGGAGGGCTGAAACACCCCAGCCAGCTGACTGTGGCTTTCACTGCTAGAGCTAGGCGCAGCCTCCCTGGGCTGAGCACAGGGCAGCTGGGCTGGAGGGAAGAGAAGTAGCTGCCCGGCCAGCTGGCCATGGCGCTCAGCCAGGGTGCACCACGTTCCACGTGGGCAGGCGCAGAGGAGAAGCTGCCTGGCCTGCTGGCTGTGGCGTTCAGCCCAGAGGAGGCTGAATCGCGCTCCAGCTGATTGGGCGGCTTCCCCTCTGTACCTGCCCACGTGGAGCTTGGTGGCACCCTGGCTGAGCACCATGGCCAGCTGGCCGGGCAGCTGCTTCTCTTCCCTCCAGCCCGGCTGCCCTGCAGTCAGTCCGGAGGGAACGCAGGTCAGAGGCTTCCCTCCGTGGCTGGTGTAGGGAACTCCCTGCCCCCAACCTTGTTTCCTCTCCTCTGCCCCAAACTTGTCCCCCGCCCTCCTGGCCCCCTGTTCTCTCTCCCTTGTCCCCCCGACCCCGCTGCAGAAACCTGCCCCCCCCTTGCAGAAACCAGTTCCTTCTGGCACCCTGTCTCCTACTACAGAAACCTGTACCCCTGCTCCCCTCTGCAGAAACCTGTCCTGGCACCCTGCCCCCTCTCCCCTGCCCCCACTGGCACCCTGTTCCCTGCCCCAGAACCCACTAGCACTACTCCCCAGTTCTGTGTCCCCTGCTCCCAAATGACTTTTCTATGGGTCAGTGACCCCTGACTCAAGGCAGGTTCCCTGCAATTCTCATAAATAAAGACAACGCAGAAACTTTTTGTGTTTAACATAGTATTCTATTTAAAAACGAAGCCTAGCCAACAAACTCCCAATTGGGGCCAAGCCCCCATCTGACCACAACCACTCCTGCACTCCCCCTTCCCCAGACCCTAGATCTGAGCCTATCAAACACTGGAACCTCCTGCCCTCAGCCCCTCACATACCCCAACCCAAATTCCTGCACCCTCACATCCATAAGCCTGTGGCTTGCTTAGTATCCCAACACTGACCAGCCTGGAGCCCCCTCCCCGAGCCAGTGTCCCTTTCTCCACCTCCTCCTGCATCCAGAGCTTGCACCTCTCACCCCTTCCCACACCCAAATCCCTCATTCCCACCCCAGAGCCTACACATCCTGACTCAACACAGCAAGGGTCCAGCTAGACTGCAGGAGTTTTTCAGGATTCTGGAGATATCCCAGAAAAACTCTTCTGCATCCAGGGTTGCGTTTGTTCTTCCACTTTTTTAGTGGAAGAGAAAACAGGCTCTTTTGGTCACCCCTATATTCCTCTTTCCACAAGGAATAAGGTGGCTTCCAAAAGAAGGGGTTTTTTTTCTGACATTTGGTCCAGTGTAGACAGGCCAAATGTTGGAAAAACCTCTTCCTACAGAAGAATAAAAAAAAAAAAAAAAAAAAAAAAGCAAGCAGCAGTATAAGGATTGGGGATAGCAAGTGATGGAGAGGAGGAGAATAGAGAGGGCGGGGCTTCAAGGAAGGGACAGGGCTTCAAGGAAGGGGCGGGGTGGTAGATCTTGGCTTGGTCTGTCATTTAAAAAGTGATCTTGGGCGTAAAAAGGTTGGAGACCACTGGTGTAAGCCATAGTCATATCCTAAAAATTTCTGTATGAAAGATACCATCTAGTAATTTACCTTGATTGTATGATCTTAATATGAGAGTAATCATTTTTCATTGCTTCTAATACTGCTTTATGTCAGATATTTAAAGTTTCATTGAATTGTCAACAATCTTATTTCTCTCATCTGGTTTAGGAAATAGCTAAGGAGCAAAATACATTCATTCTGGTCTTTCCTTTGAAGCTTAGACTGAAATAAGAATGGAACATCTGACTATATTACAAGCATACATAAGATTATGTGAGAATACCACTAGCATTTTAAATTAATTTCTCTTAAGTAGTGCAGTCAATGGAAATTATATGACTGAAATGGAGACTGGATACTTTATGGATGAAAAATCGTAAATTAAGGGCAAAGCTACTGACAATTCTCATGCACAGTTATACAAATTAAAAATTATTTGTGTGTGGAAATATTTCCCAGATGACACTAGGATTTGTTGATTTCTCCCAGTATCTCTTGATTTGCACTATGGTATATGTTAGTAATTATCACTGCCATGAAAATAACTGAAATACATAATTTACTTGATACAAATATCACCCTGCAGTTTCAGAAACAATTTAAATAAAGTGGTATTATAACTCTGCTTCTAGAAGTGTGAGAATCTATAAATTATGCATTTTAAAAAGTTGAATTTTTTGCAAATAAAAGGTTTTTCTGCTGGCAATTTTATGTGTGTTATTTCATATGCAAATGTTAAAGACAGTGAAGAACACTGTTGAACAGGGGGAAAATTCTCTAAAAATAAAGGCAAGATGGACATAGAGCAGCTGGCAAATCAGGAAAAGAAGATTTAATCTCCACTAGAGAGAGAAAGAGAGAGAGAACTGCAGAAATTCTCAAGAACAAGCAAGCCAAATATCAGAGATTAGGTAAATATATTTTTGGAGGGAAAGATAGAGAAAGTAAGAAGTATTTTATCTTATTGCACATAAAAAGAGTCCATTACAAGAATTAATCAAAAATAATGTTAGGTGACAAAAATCAGAGGACTTGAAGAAAAGAACATTGAATGGCATGTAAAAGTTGCTGAGAAGTCACTGAACTCTGCTTCTAACACAGTGTTTTCATGATCTTTCAAAGTAGGAGGAGGAGAGACTGGCAGGATTATTACAAAGTCTTCTATTACATTTTGCAGAAATAGAATGACAGATTGAATGAACGCATATAGAAACCCAAAAAGCTACTCATATATATTTGCATCACATATGCAAATTTATCAGCAGACACTGATTAACAACTCTAGATTTTTATTGAGAATTTGTGACTGGTAAAACTATTGGGTCTATTTTGGGTTATAAATCTTTTATTATAAAAATGTACATAACACATGACAAGAAGGTACTTTTCATTTTATTTTTGCCCCTTTAAATGCAATATTCCAAAACAGAAAATCCAGGAAAGGACTTAGAAGCAGAAATGTACAGAAATGATAGGGAAGAGAAAAATCAGAAATGAATTTGTAGTATAATATACCAGGAAAATGTCAATAGGTCAGGTTGCAAACCGCTGCTAATGTTTGATAAATTAAATAGCAATAAGTCTCCAGGATTGGATGGTATTCTCTCAAGAGTTCTGAAGGGACTGAAATATGAAATTGCAAAATTACTAACTGTGGTACTTCAAATTAGCTAACCTCTAATTAACTGGTATAGATGCTGATGTGATCCACATTCTTAATTTTATTTTCCAGGAGACAATCTTGCCAACTACAGGCCAGTAAAACTAACTTAAGTATTAGGCAAATTGGGTTGAAACTATAGAAAAGAACCAAATAATCAGACACATAGATCAACATAATGTGTTGGGGAAGAGTCAACACAGCTTTGTAAAGGAAAATGTGTCTTACTGATCTATCAGAGATCTGATCTACTAAAATTCATTGAAGAGGACAAGTGTGGCCAAGGGTGATATAGTGTACAAGATTGCTTGTTAGTGGAATCCTTGTCCAAATAATAGCTCCTGAAATAACTATTTTGAAATAGAGTGTCCACACTATAGGGAAGCCTCAAAATCAGTCTGAGGAAGGCTCCCTTAATGTAGATGCGCTATCTCGATTTAGAGCTCCAGGAATCACTGAGGAGTAATTAATTTGAGTGACTCCGGGGAATAGTTACTTTGAAATAGCAGTGGTGTGGACACTCCACTGCTGCTTTTTCAAAATAACTATTTCAAAATAAGTGTTATTCCTCATGGAAAGCAGGAATT
Organism: Pelodiscus sinensis; assembly: GCF_049634645.1. Classification (NCBI taxonomy): domain Eukaryota; kingdom Metazoa; phylum Chordata; order Testudines; family Trionychidae; genus Pelodiscus; species Pelodiscus sinensis. The sequence goes on from NC_134717.1 coordinate 37,914,923, forward strand.
ATTATTTCAAAATAACTAGCCCCTATTTTCAAAATAATGGGCTTGGTAGTGTGAATGTTTTGCTTCTTATTTCGAAATAACTCCCTAGTGTAGACCAGAGCTCAGTGGTTAAAAGACAGACACAAAGGGTAGGAAACAATGGTCAGTTTTCAAAATGGAGAGAGGTAAATAGTATGTCCCCAGGGACCGCTATTAGTACCAGTGATGTTCAACATGCTCATAAATGATCTGGAAAAAGAGGTAAACTGATGGCAAAATTTGAAAAGGACACAAAATTAGTCCAAAGCAGACTATGAAAAGTTACAAAAGGATCTCAGAAAATTGAGTGATAGGTCAACAAAATGGCAGATGAAATTCAATGTTGATAAATGCAAAGTAATGCACCCTGGAAAACATAATCCCAACTATGAATACAAAATGGTATAGAAATTAGTGGTTTCTAGTCACAAAAGAGACCTTAGAGTCACTCTGAATAGTTCTCTGAAAACAGGCCGAGCCAAAGGGTTTGCAGGGCTCAAGGCAGCACGCTGAGTTTGGCTGAGCCACATAGCCGGGTGGCACCCAGTGAGGGCAGCGAGTGAGTGGCCAGGTGGGCGGGAGCTGGGCAGTGCAGGGCCCAAGGCAACCACCTTGCTCACCTTGTCCAAAAGCTGGGCCTGTCTGAAAACATCTACTCAATGTGCAGCACCAGTTAAAAAAAGTTAATGTTAGGAACCATTAGGAAAGTGATAGATAATAAGACTGAAAATATCATACTGCCACTTTATAAATCCATGGTGCACCTATTCCTTGTATACTGCATGTAACTCTGGTTTCCCCATCTAAAAAAAAATTTATTAGAATTGGAAACTGTACAGAGAAGAGTAACAAATATTATTAAAGGTATGGAACAGTTTCCTTAAAAGGAGAGATTAAAAAGACTGGGACTTTTCGGTTTATAAAAGTGATGACTAAGGGGAATATGCTAGGGGTCTATAAAATCACGAATGGCATGGAGAAAAGTGTTATTTACCCCTTGACATAGTACAAGAACCAGAGGTAATCCAATGAAATTAATAAGAAGCAGGTTTAAACAAACCAATATGCTTGTATTGTCTATTGCAGGGCAGGACCTTACTTTGTGCCTTGAGTTTTATCATATAACTCAGAACCTATATGCCTCCTTGTCTGAAGAGGCTATAGTCTGTTATCGTGTTTGGGAAGACCAATTTGTTAGGACAGGTTCTGGGGGCACACATATTCAAACTCTTTCTTCCACTTCATAGTACCTTCCTTAACATTTTGTTATATTTCATAACTCTTACTAGGATACTTTCAATTTTCAATTTCTTTGTTTGAATTTATGTATGTTTGGTGTGCTAATGCTAAATGGATCTGGTATTATCTCCATTACTGATCATGATAAACGTGGGAAAGAAATCTCTGTATTACTTTGTAGAAAAGCTCAGAAGCTTTGTTTACCTTTAGTCTCCTGACTATGGTAAGGAATGCATGTGTCAGATTTATTGAAAAGGTGAGCTTAACTGAGAAAGAATACGAGGAGTTGATGTGAACTTAACTAAAAACCTTTCTGAAACAAGTGTCTCAAAGCAACATCCCTGTCTACCCTAGAAAAATGACTGATCATTTTCAGTTCCCCATTATTGACCAAGCACATTAACTGCAGTTGAAAATGACTTTCCTATTAAAGTAGACATGCCTTAATAAATAACATCTGTACAGCATAAATATACTGTGATGAAGTAGTCCACACGGAGGGAGAACAGCCACAGGGTGAAAAGTCACTACAGAGAGACTGAATCTACAATGGCATGCTAATTATATCAGTCTCTGCCTTACAGAAATTTAACATAGCAGAGCTATAGGAGGTCCCAGCTTCAGGGTGCACACAGCAAAGCTTGTCCCCACTATTCAAACAACTCAAATTTAGACTAGACACCAATACTTTCAGAAATATTCCCCTGAAGTGGGAACAATTAACTTTCTTGTTCTCTTCTGGTTCTGTGGCCTAGGAAAAACCAGAAGCATTATATGCACATTGCTGTAAGATGACATTTTGAATCTCATACGTAGGGTTGAAAGTGTGGCTAACACACAGTGCTACATTTTGGCAGGAAAGCAGTGAGAATAAGAAACTGGAAATACCACATTAAGTTGTTTTTCTATTTATTTTTCGTTTTGCTTTTTTCCCCTCCTTTTTTTGCTCAGTGTTATTGGTATTTTGTTGGTTCCTCAGGAACGCAAAGGTCACATTATCCCATCAAAACAAAGGATGGAGATAGGAAAAAATAGTATAGAAGGAAAGGGGTCTGAAGCCCAAGGGAGTCATCATCACTGGCCATACACTGGGTCTTAAAGTCCCAGTTTCAGAATTAGCTGGGGCAGAATTTTAAAAGAAAAAGGCATCTTTCTTGTTAAACAGTTATTGATCATATTAATACCTGAAACCGTGTATGAAGATTCAGTATTCTTTTTAGGGAACTTTAAATAAAAGGCATTTTATAGACCATAAAATAGAGTGCCTTAGCTAGCAACTATGCTGTTTCTTTGCACTGAATCAGTTTGAGTCTACAGCCTATGCTTCCCAAGACACAGTTGTAGGGTGACAAACTGTAGAAGGTCTAAATAAAACAAAGCATAGTTTGTTCCAGAACAAATATAAAATGAAAGCAGTTTTTAGTGCTGCCATTCCAATACTTCCATTTAATAACCAGTATAAGCCAATGCAAAAGACAACCCCACAAATCTATCCCTCCTCATCCTCAGAAACAAATTCAATGCCTGTCCATTGTAGGGGACAACAATGGAGTCATGTGACCCCAGTAATAATAAAAAAGCAGCAATGGGAATAGTTACAACAGCATTATAAACAAACTCAAGAAGTGCTGAGCCTTTTTTATTTCCTCTTTGTATTTAAGCAGCGTAAGTTATGTTTTCTGGTCACAATGTACCTGAAACAAGCTATATAAATAAAAAGTGTAAGCTATATGTTATCTTCAACAGCTACTCTCCACAGCTTAAACTAGTATTTCACCAAAACAAGCTTAAATGGATTGCTTCTGTGGTGAGGGAAGAGGACAGCTAGCTAATAAGTCACATGATTAATGATACTTTTCAGTATATATGTGATTTCTTTACTGTTATTTGGTGTGTGCTTTTCACCTCTTCTGAAATTAAAGGTTTGAACTATGTCCCCAGTTGTTCACTGTTGGGTCTATAGTGTTCTGCCTTACCAAAAATTGTTCAGCAGTTGGCTAGTGAAGGACTCATTTATTTTATATTCTGCCAAGTCCTCTTTCCTTCCTCTCCCCCCAAGGGTTCCTTTCCAAAAGCCTGAGTGAGTTTAGTGTTGTAGTGAGGATTCTTTGGGTCCTATTTGCACAGCTCCATATCCTTGTTACTCTGACCTTATGGAACTTTTGATCATCTTTCTCTGACAGCCTCTTGCCAAGTTTCTTTGACATGGTGCACTGATTTTCCCACAGCCTACCAATCTTTTTCTGCAGTCAAGAGATATCTGAGCATCCTATGAATTTGTCACTGTATATATTTCTAGTTTAATTTTGCCTTTAGGCATTTCATAAATATTGTGCCAGGCAAGCTGATGTCTCTTTTCTTAAAAAAACAAAACAAACCCCCCCAAACTTTACTTCTTTGAGAAAGTAACAAGAAATGTTTTGTTCTCCTTCCTTGAGGATTCCAGCCTCTGCACCTTCTGCTACAAGAGACCAGGTTGACTTTTTTCCTCATAGGATCTCAAAGAATCAGCAGGATCCACATTTTTGTGTAGCTTCCAGATCTGAAGACAGCTTAGTTTAACATCTTTAGTTTGCAGATGGCTCCTTGTTTGTACCATTATCTCAATGTTCTCTGTGGTTCTAATTTGGAACTTTTGTTCTTTCTTTCTAGTTCTTCCACTCAATGAGTGGGCAAGTTAACACCTCTCTCTGAGTTTCCTTATTAATCATTTTTTTTAAAAAGCTTTAGAGGGGTAGCTTTTTAGAGGGGCAGAGTTAGTCTCTAGCAGGAAAAATTTAAAAAAACAACAAATAGTCTAGTAGCACCTTAGAGACTAATAAAACATGCAGATGGTATCATGAGCTTTTGTGGGCACAATCCACTTCTTCAGATGACAGGAGTGTTAGTTTTTTTAAAAGTTTAACAATTCATTAATATTGGCTACACGCAGCTAGGACTAATCTAAGCATAATTTATAAATCCACAGCACACAGGGGGTCATCTGTTTTGATATGGGTGTAAATAGTAGATCTAAATGTGTAAAATGCACTGTCACAAGTTCACATGTATTGCAAGTCAAGATCACTGTTCTCCTTGGGATATTAAAATGTGGTGTTCAAAAATTCAACATAGAAAAGAGGTTCTCAAACTTGGGGGCAGGCTCCCTTGCAGGGGATATGAAATATATTCTGTGATGTGTGAGAGAGAAGCTTGGGGGGGGGGGGGAGAAAAATCTTACTTTATACATTTTACCCACTGCAAAGGAAAACCAGCAAAACATTTCTCCAAATATATAAAAGGCACCAGCTGGTTCTGTGCATTTGACTCTAGGTGGCGCTGTACATTTTGACAGATTTCCATTTAGCTTGCATAGCATTATACAAAGTTGTTGCCATCTGTATGTTACTCCATTTGCTACAATACAGTGTGCACATTTAACAGTAAGCATCAACCACAATCGTTGTTTTGCTTTTGCTCTTACTACCATGGATTATTAGTTCAGTCTGAATAAATACCTTCCTTTTATATTTAAAAGTTAGTGAGTTGCATGTTGTTGGTTTTTAATCAATATATGTATTTGAATGGCAGAAGAGGGCATAAACAACTGCAGATGCAAAGAATGGGAGGCATGATCAAATAAGTTTGAGAGCCACTGATGCAGAGTTTATCTATTTAGCCGTGGAACATCCCATTTAAGTTACCCTCTAGGTCCAGTCCCTGTGAAAGTTCTGCATCCTTTGCCAATAAGTTTCTTTCCCTACATTGATCACCAGTGTCCAGTGGAATGCTGCTGTTGTAGGTGGCCATAGTCAAAGATGGAGCAGCATCCACGCCCCCATCCTATAGACCAGTGGTTCCCAACCTTTTTGAGCAGGCAGACGTCTTTTCAATCTTAAAATTTCACAGACCCCACAAACGATCCATTTTTGCTAGCGGCCCAACTAACCCCCTTCCTGCCACTCTAATAGCTTTGGAATGGTTAGAGCAGGGTGACGTATTTAAAAAGAGAAAAAAAATGGTAAAAAATGACTGACCCATTTATAAGCCGACTCCAGAGTACAGTCGCAGCTTGTCAGCTTCGGCATGGGCTGAGGGATGTGCAGACTGCAGGGCACGTAGCTTCTCAGGTCCCATTGGCTGCTGTTCACCCATGCTGCTTCCTCAGCTCCTGTCCCCTCAGTCCCCTGCCCATCCACTGAGTAAGGGGGTTCTTATGGCCAAAGGGAGTTCTGGAGCTGCCAACTCCTGAAGGGTGGAATTTTGGGAGGATAGGGGGCAAGGGCAGATCTTTGGAAGCATGGGGGAGGCGGAAGGGAGAGGGGAGGTAGCAGCTGTATGCACCGGGACATGGCTTGATTTTGATCCTGTTCTCTGGAAGCTAAGGAGGTGTGGGGAAAGTGCTTGCATGATGTGCATGCCTTTCATGCCTGGCTGGTGTGAGAGGCATGCATGGGATGCAAGCACTTTCCTCTTGCTCCCTTAGTGTCCAGAGAATGGGATCAAAAGCAAGCCACATCTCGGTTTGCATGGCTGCTGCCCCCTGCCCCTCCCCATTCAGGGAGGCAGAAGAAAAGATCCTTACTTTTAAAAACTTTCCACAGACCTCTGCAGTGCCCTCCGTGGACCACAGGTTGGGAACCACTGCTACAGAAGATATTGAATATCAGGAGATGTCTTCAGCTGGATTCTGTATTCAGCTGGGAGCCAGAGAAGAATAGAGAAACAGGATGATGCACTTACAGCAACTTGTGTTGCTAAGATGATGGGATGTTGCATTTTATATCAGTTGGAGTTTTATCAGAGGATATGACTTCATCCCCAAATATAAAGAGCAAAAATTGACTCCTCTCTGTTCAAATTCCAATCAATTATATCTAATTTTAGAGGTAAGCCCTACTGAAATTACACCGTCTCCCAAGCTGCAAACTGAAGCTTCCTCACCAAACAGGTATGTGTTACACAATCTGCACAGAATTCATTCATGAGGGTGGTTGCTCTGCAGGGAGAAGCCAGTTTGGTGTACTCAAAGAGGGCAGAGAGAAATGTGACCAAAGGTGTTGTCATATCCCCAACAGAAAAGAAACTAAACTTCTCTTCTAATAGTAATCAAAATCTTTCCCTACTGGAGGTAAGAAGTTTAACAAAATAAATGAGTCTGGAATGGAAGTTGGAGATAAGGAAGATTAGTTCTCAGAGATAAAGGAAAGGAGGCCAGTCTTACGAGCTACTAGATGCTTTCACATGGACTTTGTGTACTTGTAACTCCATTGGGAGTGGCAAGTGCTTAACATCTTATAACAGTGGAAGAGTTGCTGGAAACAAAAGAAGTGTCCTCACTTGTAGCTGGGTTATGCTAGTTCTCACCAAGCTCACACTAATGAACGTCATGTAGCTGTAAGTGTGCGTGCGATGGCTCATACAAGCCCCTGAGTAGATACCCACAGGCTCCAACTGTGTTTGTAGGTGACGTGGCTAGTCTCTCCTACCTCACACTACTATTCTTAACTTGCTAGCACTGCAAGATCTAGCAAGAGTATCTCCATGAACTGGAAGTCGCACTCTGCCTCTCCCAGTGAACACCTACTCAAACAGCAGAGGCTGCTGGTCTCTGCAGAACCTGCCTGCTGTTAGCATGAAGTAGGTGCAACCTCCAGGCATTATATAGAACAGTTGCTGCTGTACAATCTGATGCAGAGCAGTCAGTTTATTTGGAGGAGATGGGAGGCAGGGCCAGAGATTGATATAGCTTTGGCTGTTCCCCGCTCTAGTTTATAGAGTACCAAAAATCTTCTGTATACCCTGAGTATTGAGTGTCTGTAAATAACGGTAATGATGCAGGGTTAGCCCTTATACCACTTGTCCTGTTTCTCAGTTTTCAATCTGAGTACCCCTTATAAGCTTACAGCCCACACCACTTCTTTCACAAGCCTATTCGTTTAGAAGATTGCTTCAGCTCCCTTCTCCAAATAGGAGAGAATAGGAACAGTCTGCTGAACTGACAGGCCTGTCAAACAAGCAGAGAAGTGTTACCTCCACTTGGTCAGTATTTACTGTTTCCAAATGCTCCTTAATGTAAAACTCCACTGATCATTAAAATAGTTCCTTGCTATACAGCTAACAGTGCAGCTACTTCTTTGTATGGGATAATTCATAAACAGGACTAATAAGAAGACATCAAATGGTCATGTTCTCATTAATGTATCCTACTGTACAGTGCATGTGTGCATAGACCATCCATATTAGCAGAGGGAAGGGAATTACACTTATCCCACCTCAGTTGGGTATCCTATTCCAAAGTGTAAAGAGTTTTTCAATGTTCTTACTTTCTCCCCTACATGGCATGTTTCTCTCTGATCATAGCAGCTAGTCACACAGCTGGGCATAACTCATTTTCCTTGACGATGCAACAGACCTGCCCCCCCCCCCCCCCCCCGTGGGTCTGATCCTGAATTCCTTGCACACCCAAAATGCACATTGACGTTGATGGGAGATTCAAGTGGACAAGAAATAAAGAAGTTGCTGTGTTCAGGAACCTGTGTAATAGTCAGCTGGCTGTATTTATTTCAGCGTCTGATTCCCTTTCTCTTTTCATCAATTTTAAAGAGAGCAGGGTAGGGAAAACACAGCAGTTCTATGTAACTCCTTGCACCAGGAAAAGACATCCTGCAGTTATTGGCCCTTACCAAAGGCAGAACGTCTGCCAACTTCATGAGGAGTTTTACCTAAGGAAGGAGTGCAAGATTTGGCCATAGACTTTATGCCATTCACAACTGTTCCCCCTCCCCTGCCAATTAGCTATTCCAGAAAGCATGACCTCTGAACCTCAAATATCACCACAGAACTATCTTCAAAATTTATATGGAGCAAACCATTTAGGTGGCTTGAGAACTGAGGTGAGCAGGGCCTTCAACAATGCCTGAGTGTGCGTCTATAGAAATTTTACTGCCAATTTTAAAAATGGCAGGTTCAGGCCCTGTATACCTTCAATTGTACGTAAGGCTGTTCACCTTGTCACAATGATGTTAGAGAACTAGCTCGTGCCCATGAAGGATGTGAGTCTGTACTGAAAACTACACAAAGCCATAAAATGCACTTCCAAGAGCTTCAGGGAGTGCAGAAAGCATACACTATATGGCCATCCAGTTTCATTGGCTTACAGGAGGAGACCCTACCCAGTCTCTCTCACTTCTTTTGGGTTCAAGTGAGAAAATTCTTTGTCCATTGTGGTCAGTTTCATAGTCTTAGGATTTTGAAAACGAAACAAAACATCGGTTTCGTTATTTCTATAGCTGAAACTGCAGTGCTATAATTGTAAGGGTCCTGACCCAAAAAGGAGATGGGAGGGGTTAGGGTGCGGTTAGTTTTATTTCTGTGCTGCTTTCAGAGCTGAGCAGTTGGAGAGTGGCTGCTACTGGCCAGGACCCCTACTCTGAAGGAAGAGCTGCAGCCAGTGAGGCACAGAAGTAAGGATGGTATGTTGTAGTATTGCTCCCCTTCTGCACTGCTGCCTGCAGGGCTGGGCATCCAGCCAACAGCCACTGCACTTTGGCCACCTAGCTGTGATGGCACCCCAGAAGAAAGGGTGACAATACTGCAGCCCCCTCAAATAATGTTGTGACTCACCCCTACAACTCCTTTTTTGGTCAGGACCTACAGTTTGAGAGAGGTTGGTGTTCCCTCTGATGTCTATGTAGTATAATAAAGGGTAAAAGCACATGAAAGACCATGATCCATGATGTGTTTTTTATGGCCATGAATTTGGTGGGGCCCTACTTATTGACATCCTTTTCTTATATAAACTGTCTTCCGTTCAGGTACAAAACATTTATTTACATAACTCTTTGCATAGTGCCGAAAATGCCCTTATCTCAAGACTTGTTTTCCCCCACGACTAAGGTCTGCCCTCACATTCCAGCCCTTCTAGTCTTGTGTTCCTTCATTTATGATGCTCGTTTTCTTCCACTCTTACAGCTGAGGCTGGCCACCGTCTTGCACATCTATTGTGACATTTTGATAAGTTTTCCCAGTTCCCCTGTTGTTCTCAGAGCACCTGTGTCTGAGCCAAGGCACATGATAGTTCAGTTGCTTAACTCAGCTCAGTGCTTGTCTCAGCATTTGAATTGTCTTTGTGCTCACCTTGACACACTGGAACCTCCCAACCTTCATTTTAAGTCAGCATCATCAACAATATCAAAGGCTGGCGCCCATGTTTGTTGGGTTAGCTACTTTGGAATGGACCACAGCATTCCAAGGCTCTGTGCAACATTGAACTAAGCTGTAAAATCCCATTTAATTAGTTAACCAATTAAACATTCAATTTAACCAGTTAGCTGATTAAACGGGCGGTGAGTGGGGGAGCTGTTCCAGCCTGGTTGCTTTCGACCTGCACAGGGCTGCTGGCTCCCAGCCTGCGTGAGCTGGGAGACAGCAGCCTTGAGTGGCGGCCTGGCAAGGCTTTAGCCACCCTCTGCATCACCCATTAAGGGAGATGCTTACTGGGTAATTGGTTACCCATTAACACCCCTACCTTCAGCCCCTTTAAATGTGCTTCTTTCCTTGTGCGTTACAGTTGCCAGTCCCAGTACACCAGCTCTCATACATCCCGGGTACGTCTACACTACAGCGCTAATTCGAACTAACTTAGTTCGAATTAGTTAATTCGAACTAAGCTAATTCGAACTAACGCGTCTAGAACTAAAAGCTAGTTTGAATTAGCGTTTTGCTAATTCGAACTAGCGCGTCCACACTGATTGGACGCAGGGGGGCATTTAAGGGCAGCTTAAACCGGTTCTGGCAGGGCATCAGGTCAGTAGTTGCTTTGTGTGGCTGCTGTCTGAGGCTATCTGAGGCTCGAGCTTAAAGGGACCCCCCCCCCCCGGACAGCCGGTTCTCAGCTTTTCCTGCTTGCTTGCCAACCTCGCCGAGGGACAGCAAAGCGTCGGTCTCTGTGCCCGTTTGTGTCGGTGCTTCTCTTCGGGGGGGCCGCCGCAGGTGGCAACATGGAGCCACGGCTCGCCCTGCACCTTCTGGTGCACGTTCTGGACTTGCTGCTGCAAGCCTGCCAGCAATGGCTCAAGGCTGCCTGGCACCACCTGGGGAACGTCAGCCCCCTGCCTTTCCGCCTGGCCGCCCTGGGGGCCGTGGAGGAGCCGCGGCAGCGCCCCGGCACCGGCGTGCCCTGCCGCATCTGGCGTCTGGACACCAGCACCGACTGGTGGGACCGCATCGTCCTGGAGCACTGGGAGGACCGACAGTGGACCCAGAACTTCAGGATGAGGAGGGACACCTTTCTGGAGCTCTACGAGTGGCTCACCCCTGCCCTGCAAAGAAGGGACACTCGCATGAGACCCGCCATCCCCCTCCAGAAGCGGGTGGCCATTGCCCTCTGGAAGCTCTCCACGCCGGACAGCTACTGATCCGTCGGGAACCAGTTCGGCGTGGGGAGATCCACCGTCGGAGCGGTGCTCATGCAGGTACGGCACTCGTCGGCCACCGAGCCGGGGGGGAGGGGGGCTGCGAGGAGGGGATGGGCCGCCCAAGGGACAAAGAGGGGGCGGGAGGAGGCGAAAGCGCCCCGCACCGGAGGGGTCGGGCTGTCCCAGCCGTACTACATGCCGCCGGGGGGGTTGCTTCCGGGAGTGGGGCGCAGGGCACTGCCAGGGCACGCACGCTCCCAGCCACCCGGGCGCCCCACTGATTGGCACTTTGCTGTGTCTCTCTCCGCAGGTGGTCAAGGCCATCAACCGGGTGCTGCTCCGCAGGGTGGTCCGCCTCACCGACCCGGACGCCGTCATCCGGGGATTCGGCGCCCTCGGCTTCCCCAACTGCGGGGGGGGGGCCATCGACGGGACGCACATCCCCATCCGTGCCCCGGAACACCAGGCGTCCCGGTACGTCAACAGAAAGGGGTACTTCTCCGTCATCCTGCAGGCCGTGTGTGACCACCGGGGACAGTTCACGGACATTAATGTGGGCTGGTCCGGCAAAGCACACGACGCACGGGTGTACCGCAACTCCTCCGTGTGCCAGAGGCTGCAGGACGGGACCTTCTTCCCCGACCGCCACATCAGGGTCGGGGACGTGGACATGCCCGTGTGCCTGGTGGGGGATGCCGCCTACCCACTGCAGCCGTGGCTGATGAAGCCCTACACGGGGCACCTCAATCCCTCCCGCCAGGCCTTCAATGCCAGGCTGACCAGGGCCCACATCGTGGTGGAGGGGGCCTTCGGGCGACTGAAAGCCCGCTTTCGATGCCTCCTCACCCGTCTGGACCTGGCCGAGCACAACATCCCTCCCGTGGTGGCGGCATGTTGTGTGCTCCACAATCTGTGTGAGCGGAAGGGGGAGGCTTTCCTGCCAGCCTGGATGGCTGAGGCTGACCGCATGGCTGGACACTAGGGTCAGCCCCGCACCGCCGCCATCCGGGAAGCCCAGCGGGGGGCCATCCGGATCCGGGAAGCCCTGCGGGAGAGCTTCCAGGTGGAGGAGGAGGACTGACCTCTCCCTTGCATGCCCCACTGGGGCCTTCTTCCACCCTACCCCCCCTTCCCCTTTCCCCTCCCTATCTACTGTCAAATAAAGACACCTGTTTTTCAAACAAAAACGTCTGTTTATTTCACATAACTGGGGTGGGGGGAGGGAGGAATGAAGGTGGGAGAAGGGAGGGGGAAACCTGGGACGAGGGAGCTGGAAGGGAAGGGGAGGGAAGGGAGGAAGGGAAAGGAAAGCTCAGGGGTGGGAGTCCGGCTGCCTCTCCCATCTTGCCACACTGCGGGTCCGGGGGCGTCGGTGAGGAATGGTTGTGGGGGGGGGGGCAGGAGGGACAGGGGGTGTGGAGGAAGCAGGAGCAGAAGCGGGAGCAGGAGGAGCAAGAGGGGGAGCAGGGGGAGCAAGAGGGGGAGCAAGACGGGGAGGAAATGGGAAGCGGTCCAGCAGGCTCTGGAGGTGGCCTCGCAGGGCACGGCCCTGCTCCTCCAGGGCCTCCAGACTCCTCCGGCGCAGCCTGAGGTCCTCCTGGACCCAGTGGTCCTGGAGACGGAGCTGTCGATCCAGGAACCGGAGGTGCCGCCTCCTGGTTCCTGGCTGTCCTGCTTGCCCGGGCGCGGGCAGCTGTTGCAGGCGGGGTGGTGTGCCCTGCAGTCCCAGGTGCTGCGGCTGTGGTGCAAGAAGATCAGCGGTCAATTACCCCAGGGGCCCAGGTGTGTGAAACCCAGCTCCCCTCTGCAAGGCCAGGGCCCCTGCAGGATCCCCAGCTGCTGCTCCTTGGTGGGCAAGGTCCAGGCGCACGGTCCCGGGGCTCCCTCTTGCCCCGGCCCCCCGTACACATAAGGGGAACACGAGGGTACTCACAGGTGGACGCCTCCCCGGCCTCAGACGACGCAGGCGAGCGGCTCTGTGGCGTGCCTCGGGGGTCCCGGGTCCTGGGCAGGCTGGCGGCAGGCTCCTGGCTCTCAGAGCCCTCTTCCTCCTCCTCTGTGTCCAGGAGCGGTCCCTCTGCCCCGGGGTCAATCACGTCCCGGGAGGCAGGGACGGCATGAGCCCCCAGGAGGCGGTCCAGGGCATAGAAGTGGGGGCAGGCCTCCGGGTCGGCCCCTGGCAGGCAGGCCCGGGAGTAGGACTGCCGCAAGTCCTTAATTTTCCAGCGCACCTGCTCCCGGCTGCGCTGGTGGCCCCTGGCGGCCAGGCTGGCAGCCATGCGGCCGTAGACGGCCGCATTCCGGTGGCTAGTGCGGAGATCGTGGACATTGGAGGCTTCCCCCCAAACCTCGATGAGGTCCACGATCTCCGCACTTGACCAGGCTGGCGCCCGCCTTTTGCGCCCCCGGGCAGGCTCCCGGGAGCCGCCAGGCTGGTCGTGGGGAGCAGTGGAGGGCTGGGAGCCCTCGGATGGCTGGCTCATGGTGTGGCAGGTGCAGGCTGTGCAGGCACGGGTGCTTGCAGCCTTGCAACTGGCACAAAGTGTGTAGCCAGCCCGTGGCCCTTTAAGGGCTCCGGGGCCGGGAGGGGGGCAATAGAGTTTCCCTGGTGTTGGCCAGAGTGGCCACCAGGGAAACCTGGGAAGCCTTAGCCTCCCACTAGTTCGAATTAAGGGTCTACACAGCCCTTAATTCGAACTAGCTAGTTTGAACTAGGCTTAATCCTCGTAAAATGAGGATTACCTAGTTTGAACTAAGCGCTCCGTTAGTTCGAACTAACTTTGTAGTGTAGACATACCCCCAGAGGGCACAAGGAAAGGGAGTTATTTTCCCTATGGTGAAGAGCAGAATGACCACTTGCCCCACTACTGCCTGTAGAGGGAAGGGGAGATCCTGGATGGAAAATAAGTAGAATGGACAGGGTGCTCTTAGGCAGAGACCTGAATAAGAGGCAGTTAAACTCAAAGACATTTTAAGAAGAGAAGTATTCATAAGAAAAATAGCAGGAATCATTTATGCCTATGAGATCTTTTTTAGCAACATTGCCTTGCAGGAGATAAAAATCACCTAGAAATACTCTTCATGCTAGGGTCAAGAAAATTGACACAATTGAAACATATTTGTGTTTCGTTATCCTGCATGGTGAAGCTCTTCATGGGCTAGATACTTCAGTATTTTTTTAAAAAAAATACATCATACTGAAAGGATGCCAAAGAGCATTTAACAAGTCATTTGAGACAAAGAACAAGACTTTAGCATCCTAAATGTCTGGTCTCGATAATAGGGTAAGACTGAGTAAACACAGCTATCTTTGCTCTCAGGAATTACAGAAGTGTCTAACCCCTTACCAACAGTGGTATTTAGTGGACAGCTCTGTCCCCTGAAATTAAATCAGGGTTACGTTAGTCGATAAAGGAACATTTTAAATTACAAAAACAATTAACATACTTGTAACACATTCTTAACCATAAGCCCAGCCAGCTGCAATTTTTCCATTTGTAAGTAACTAGCCAATTAATGAGTTATTCAGTCCATGTGAATCATAGCACAATTCTGAGAATTTCACCCAGATATTTAATGGATATTACTGATAATCACTGTTCACATATTCACAAGATGATATTGCTTTCTCTTCCAGTTAATGTAATTCTGCCAGAACAGAGAATTTAGTGGCTACAGTATATATAGCTGCAATTTATATCTCTGGAACACTGCATAAAATGGCAAGTTTATTAAAAAAATGCAGTTGCATATGCATCTCTAGTTGTGTAAAAATGTCTGCATCCTATATTTTAGATGCATTATATTAGCAGTAACAATTTAAAATCAATCAGCAGTGGTTTGGTTTAAACAGCTCTACAAGGAGTTTCAGTTTTTTCCTGCAATATATTCTCATAGACATGTATTAAGTGTTACTAGCAAACAAATATAGAACAGATGGTACCCTAATGTGGACAGGTGGTGCATGACTCTGGATCACCTTTTAACATATCCCAGAGCATTGATTTGCTTTATTAATTCAAGTAATGTCAGCATAATTATCAATTTCTGACTCTTCTTGCTGATTCCCTTTCTGTAGGTACAAAGAAGCCTGCACAAGGTTTTTGTTCTCTCTTCTGAATTTACTATTGAAGAGAAAAGGTTAAAAAAAAGCTACTTTCAAAGGAGCACACTGTATGCCAGGTAGCCTTATAATGACTGTGCTTGAGGCTACAGTTATTAGCTATGACAGCAATCAAATAGCAAAACAATGCATTTCCTTTTTAAACAGATCCTTTAATGAACATTTTTAGAGGAGACAAAAGTGGATTTTCTAAGCCACAAAATTAAATTCCATAAATGTATCTATAATTAGTTCAGACTGTTTATGTATAGAAGAAATGCATCATGAGTTTCTATAAGCATTATACTAGAACATGAGGACAGAGAGTATGGAAGTTAGTGAGAAGAATTATGGATATGTAGAAAGGAGATGGATGAGCTCAAGAATAGGGGTTTCATTCTCAGCAATATTCTTCCTGAGGTCTTTGAACACTTAGAAAAAATACTGGGTTAGAGGACCTAATTCTCCATTGCTTTCTATCTTGTGTAGTCTGTTAGACACTGGCAAAGCAAATCAGAATGAGGTTGTACAATTATATCAGTGTAATATGGCAACATTTTTTTATCTTCTACATTCCTGTTGTACTCAGGAGAGGGCATGTCTACACTGCAGGGCAAAAGTTGAATTAATATATGCAACTTCAGCTACATCAATTGCATAGCTGAAGTCAAAATAGCTTAATTCAGTTTTTGGCACGGTCTATATGGCAGGAAGTCGAAGGAAGAACACTCTTCAACTTCCCAAACTCCTCATGATATGAGGGTTACAGAACTCAGAGTAAGAAGTCCGCCATCTCAAAATTATTTTGAAATAGTGGCTTGCTGTGTAGATGCACACTTTGTTATTCTGAAATAACGTCAATTATTCTGAAATAATGCTGCTGCATAGACATACCCTAAGTGACCACACAAGTGCAAGTCAGTGGAGAACAGGCCATAAGTAACATATTGTGCAGTTATTTGCATTGCTTCCTTATATCTATTCAAGAATATACCAACACAAATGTTCCAACGTAACCATCTTGCATCATAATAAGCCTTGTTACAATTTTAAAATAAATTATTACCCAGAAAGTACACAGTAAGAGATACTATTTTAGAAATATTCAAAGGGAATGTTTATTTCGTAGATTATATTAATTTCTTTTTTAAGAGGCATTTTCCAAAATAAGACATTTGCTGCATTTATGAGTTAGAGCAATCAGTACAGAATTAAATATATACTTTAAAAAAATTGCTGTCAACTAAAGTAAAAAAGCAGTGATGCTCAGGGAGTTGTCATATGAAGCACAGTAATTGAGATATAGATGTGAATATTCAGCTAAAAGATCCTTATACCACTGGTTGGACAAGAGGCTCACCATGAAGGTTAGAAAAGTCTCCTTGGTACTAAAAAAAAAAGAGTGCAAATACCAATGAGGCTAAAATCATTTGACACTATGAATTCTTCTAGACTCAAAGAATTATGGAGCAGAATCTATCAAGTTAGCTGTAAGAGAATGTGATGTATGAGCTAGTGGTAAAGATAAAAAATAACAATGTTTAGGTTATCAGTACATATATCTAGTTTCCTAAAAAACAAACAAACAAAAAACACAAAGAAAACCCTGTCCTCTCTGGTCATCCTTGACAAGTGCCATGAAAACATAAACTGAACTACCACCACATTAAGCCTAAAATGACTATTTTTGAACTATGTATGAATAAAATCTGAGACAGTCAGGCATACTATAACTGAAGAAATTAGAGATATGGAAAAAAAAGTTACTTCCCCCTAAATGCTATATATAGCAACAGGTATGCGATAAGAAGATAACCATCATCAGGAAGTTTTAAGTTGTCATACTCTCAGGTACAGGGACAAGAAGCAGTTACATAGCCCAAAAGAGATCAAACACAGAGAGAATAGAGAGCATCAGCAGCACTGTGCTCACTTCATAACTAACTTATTTAACTACAAGAACTGAAAGCCTGCTTTGGTTGTTGCTAATATACTACAGCAAAGCATAATTTGGGCAAGTGGACAGTTGCCAGGGAGACTGACCAAACTCCACTATTTCAGTAGTTTCAGTCCAGCATCTCTAGAAGTTTGTATTTTCCCATTCAGATTTACCACCAGAGGTACATCTATACTGCAGAGTTTTTCCATGATACCAGAGGTATCATGGAATAACTCTGCTGCATCCAAGGAACACATCTGCTCTGACATTTTTTTCCAGAAGAGCAGACATGGTTTTTTGGTCAGCCCTGTAAACCTTGTTTTACAAGGAAGAAGGGATGTTCTGAAAAAGGATTTTTCCCCAACATTTGGCCCCATGTAGACGGGCCAAATGTTGGAAAAGCCTCTTCCAGAAAAAGAAGCAGAAAAAGCTACACAAATTGCGAACTGCAATTTGCGTATCTTTTTCCAGAAGAACTGTGTAGTCTAGACACAGCCCAAGATGCTATGTCTTGATCAACTCATACACTTTCCAATCCCCTTGAAACATTTCTGTGCAGCCCCTCCATGATCTGGAAAGGTTCAGTTTTCCCATCAGTGACTAACCACTAGCATCAGAAGTGCTGCAAGGGGACATTTCCAACTCCTAGTCTTGCACAAGATAAAGATTCAGGTGTGTGCAAGTTCCTTGGGGACAGATCATGTCACCTCCATGGTCTGAAGAGAATCCCATCAACCTGAGGCTATAAAAATGTAAAAAACAAACACTCACAAAGGCTTCAGTAACATCCAAAATGTTAGCAGGCATACATGTGCAAAAGGGAGAGATCAACCCTAGGGCTGCTGTGGTGGGTGCAGAGGGAAAGCAGGCAGTCCAGCTATGTAAACCTGCTATTCATTCCAGGAGCATTTTTGGTTCCCACCTTACACAATAAGCCTGAAGAGCATCAGGGTCAGTCCACCCAGCACCTAGGCAAGTTACACAGGCTTTCTGGGCTCAATTATTCTCTTCCTATCATATAAACCTTGCTCAGGAGTCATCCCTCTTTAGGTACAGGATAATGTCACTCAAAACTGATGGGCAGCCCCCTCACAAGGTGAGAGCTGATAGTCAGGTGTCAGCTCTGCAAAACATGCTATATAGCACAGTGGAAGCTCTTACCCATGCAGAGCATTACTCTGCCCACATCCTGGCTCCAAACCAGCATCCTAGGATGGTCATCTTAGCCATTCCCAGTTCTTAGTGTATTTTTAATATAGCGTTCAAATTTAGAAGCGGCAGTTGTGCTGCAGTCATAAAAAAAATGGATGTAATCAGCCAGATAGCTCAGGAGGTTACAGTCCAGCCAGATAATAGAATGAGTGTCAAAAGTGACGGTTTTTAGCCCATGTGATATTTCTTCAGTTCACTTCCCTACAAACCTCAGTGTTTCCAGAGTTGGCATATTCCAACGCCAAAGCACTAATGGTTCCTTCTGTAAAGAAAAGTGGTTTTATGGGTTTTGTTATGGCTCACTCAACTGTACAGGGACCAAAGAGCAAGCATGAAGCCTCCTTACCCTGTGTCCTTGTGCAAGGCTTTCCGCAGTCCCTGTGTGCTGGCAAGAAGGATGCAGAGAAGGGTGCTAGGGATGACAGCAAAATTCACGACCCACCCACTTACATGCCAGCCCACAGAGCAGGGTTTGATAACTTTGGTGCACCACTGGTTGCCACTTATCCTCATGCACACACATCAGCCATGAAGAGGGAACATTTGCCTGAGATGCAAACTCTCTGGAACTTTTCATGATGCTGACCAACTCTGCACCAACCCTCCCACCAGCATGTGCCATATAAAAGTCACCAACTAGCACATACAGGCTTACACAACAGGCCTGCAATAACACACCAGTAGTATGTATACATTGAGAATCACTACAATGTGTTCTGATGCATTCATACTTTTGTATTAATAATTATCCGTATGCACGGGAAAATCCGTATGCACGGGAAAATAAAGACAAAAATACATGTTCATACTTCACCCTATTTTGGCTGTCCTACTGCTTGTGGGGAAGGAACTGTGTATATTCAGATTATTTGAATGGTTGCTTGGTTTATCATGAATTCATAAGCTATCGATACAGTGGATTGCTAGGACCACGTTGTGCCCTTTTGATTCATGTATGGAAGGATGGTCTACATGCAGGTCTCCGTCAGAACTAGAGCAGAGACAAATGGCACCTTCATCACTCCCCAAGATCCTGTGGAAACCCTTTCATTGGTCTATGTATCCATGCTACTTGATGAACAATAGGACTAGCCACAGAGTTCATTTGGGCCTGGACAACATTTGTGGGGCTCAGGCAGAAGGGACAATGTTCTCTCTAATGTGCAGAATATTTTTATGTGAACCGAGGCATGTGTGAAAGTGCACCATCAAAAGTGCAAACCTAGCTGTGGGCAGTCTGCTAAATAGCTGGGTGGCATTTGAATCTCTCCCGCCTGAGTGCACACACACATCTTACAGGGAATACTGAGAAGGGGTGGGGCTAGAGGCAGTCATTCCTCAGCAGTGCCCTGACCCCAGTGGCAGCTCAAAGCCTCAGGTCACTTTAAATTGACAGGCTCCAGGGAAGCATGAGGAGTGTAGACGTCAGTCTTCCATCACCCTGTACAAGTTTTCCAGCAGTGCACTCCATCACATATACGGGAGTCAGGAGCAGTGTCAGGAGATTCTGGCTTGTGCTATCCTAGGGCCTCTTCAGGAGATCTGCTCAGATTCAGTACTGCCAGCCCCAGGCATTTCATCAGTAAAGCCCACCCCCCTCCTCCCAAACAAGCTATTGGCTTGAAATCCTATATTTTTAAAAATAATGTATTTGCCATCAGATTTAAGCTCCTGGGTGCATTTGGGTCACAATTCCAAGTTTTTACTCAGTGGGTATAAGACTAGAAATCTCATTTTTAAAGGAAAACTGAGATTCTCAAGTAATCCCATTGCTTTTCTTAAAGCTCCTGGTGCTGAAGTAATCTGCATAATTCATCATGAAGTCATTATGAGAGTTGGAAACACTGCAGAAGGGGGACCCAAACCTTTTACTACTCTGGAGTTGGGGCAAGAAACATAGGGATAATCTTTGCTCCCAATCCGCTTGAAATGCTTAGAAAGGCTGTGAGGCTCACTTATCCCTCCCTCAGACACCATCTGCAGGAGGGAGTCATAAGTTTGCAGAAGAGTATTGTTGCATTCTGCTGATGTAAGATCTATTTAACATATAGTTATTAGTTCTAGCAAAATAGTAGATATTGTAAATGTGGATTTCCTCCTGTAAGCGCAAAAGCACAGAGAAGACAAGAAGCATCTAGGTTCCCATGAATTTACAGTACTTGAACTAAAGTACAGCTATTAATTGTCATTAGTGGAGCTGACATTTTCCTTCAAGCATCCAGCCTCTTGGAGGGCAAAACCGTTACACCCTCCCTCAGTAGGCTCTGTGCTAATCTGGCATCTCTGAGAATATTAAGTGGATTGGAACCACAGCCTTACTTTCATAACAGAAGTGAAGTCTGTCCTTGGAGAGTGGGCTTGTGCAATGAGGCACATCACTTAATTTCAGATGCACAATCTCTGGGATTTGTTTTCCCACACATTTAATGAGATCATGCACAGCTTCTCCCTCAACCTGAGAATTAGGATGTTTATCTGTATTTGTAATCATGATTGTAACAACCAATTTAGAGGTTACAAACAAACAACTATTTCAAGTCTGCAAAGATATCAAAAGGCCTAGTTCTACCCCACCACGAAGTCAACACCGAGCTTGTTCTGCTTTTCACTCTACTGTACAATAAATGTTATCGCAGGCTAGTTTCTAGTCTGGGCATCAAACTTTATGGACCGTTAACTGGGACACACATCGCATGAAGACCAGAATGCATATTTCTTGTTCTAGCACTCAGTCTTTTAAAGCATGGTAGTAAAATAAGGGCTGCAGTTTTTTGATTTTTATTCAGACCAGTACAGTACATAGGGCTAACAATAAAATTCAGATCTAGTGGTCCAATTGGAGTCTGAAATACACACACCAAGACTAATTCAAACAAATCTGACAACTCCTTTCTGCAAGAGGGTAGAATACAAAACACAAGTTCTCTCCTCCTGTATACTATTATAATAGGAGAGGCATCCATCACGCCGTCTGTCACAGAGAACATTTGAGAAGACTTGAGAAGTTTCTAGGGAGAGGCAAGCCCCACATACAGCCCTGTCCCCTCTGCTGAGGCCCCATCCCTACCACAGGGAGGGGAGGAGGAGGAGCAGCGTGCCAAGTGGAAGCGTGCCCCACCACCATCCCCGGAGCAGTTGGGAGGGAAGAGGACACATGGCCCTTCCCCTGCCAGCAGCAGGAAGAATGAGTCAGCCCAACCCTCCCAGGCCCCAGGAGCTGCAGGGAGGGATGAGGTCATGTGGGTGCATGCATCCTTCCCGCCCTCCCCTCCCTCCACCACAGGGAAGGGAAGAGCATCCATGCCCTTCCATCCCCAGAGCAGCAGGGCAGGAAGAGGATGCATGGCTGCAACCTCCCCTCTCCCCCTTAGTTCCTGGGAGCAGCAGGGAGGGAAGAGGCTGCTCGGCCGAGCCATGATTGTGAGCCCCAGGGAGGGAGGCATCCATGGGGCCTGAGCCAGTCCAAGCTTCCTCAGCCCCAGGAACAGCGGGGAGGGAGGAAGCCACACGTACCTTTACCATCACAACAGGATGGGTAATGTTAGTGTGGATAATAGAGTTTCTAAATCCTGCTTGCTCCCATTGTGTCATTTGATTATGGGGGAAGTAGTTCTGTGATATTCCATAAGTTGTGTATGCACAGCACCCCCCTAAGAAGTAATTTCATGATGAAATAACAAAGACACCTACCTAACCACTTACCAAATAGGGAGTACTTAAAACAAAACACACACATCCCAAATAAAGGCATAACATAAGCTTCTAGGAATTAGAAGGATTTCCACACCTTTGGACTTTTTATTTTACCTACTCATGACTTCATTTCAATTTGCTACTCACACATACTGCTAGCAGTATAAAATGAATAAAGGAATCTAGCAGTTAAAGTTAAGATCCTGATTCCATTGACTTCAAATAGAAAGGTTTAATTGACTGCAGTGGGTATTTGCTAGGCCCTAAACTTAAGTCATTAGTCATGATATAGAGGTGTGCTGTGTATGGGAGGCACCCAAAGATACATAATAAAACTAATGCCTAGTAAACAGAGAGCTGTTTCATTAGTGATTTCTGTGATCCCGGTTCCTGTATGTCTGTGCAGAGAACACTGTCTGATCTCAAGGAAGATCAGCAACTGCCTTATTCTCAAAACACACTGGTCCAAACACAACCATCTCCAGTTTTGAAAGGCTTCAGATATACCTGATGGACACAGAGGGTTTTGTCCAAGTGGGACAATAATGCAGAGTGCTCATTGCTGTCTAGGGATCAGGAATGCCCTTCAATTAACTAGAAATGTTGAAGATCAGAGACCTGAGGTGAGCTTATTTCACAAAATCAGCAGCTGTGATGTTCTTTGCATCAGAAGTATGCATAATTGAAGTTACATGAGAAGAGGGCATTACAAATGCAGTCAATAACTAAAAAAAAAAAAACAAGATTTTTTTCAAAGTAAAAATAAATCTATAAAATTTCACACTCTTAACAAAGCCATTTTAAAGCATTTGACAAATAAAGAAGAGACTGACATGATAACTATATACCAGCATTGTTGCTAGATGCCTTCCCCAGGTTGCCCCAACCCTCACCTAGACCATAGCTCTGTAAGGAAATTTTCCCACTCCAGTTCCAGTCCTAAGAGTTTTCATTCTCCAACAGGATTTCCCACCCCTTTCAAGGCAGACAAAGCACAGAAAGGAAGTTGGTTTAATGTTTACTTCCTTCAGAGAACATTCCTGGAGAGTGGGAAGGGAAAGTAACCTCAAACTGAGATCACAAAGAATAGAGAGGACTAAGTCCCTCTCAAAATGGATCAAGTCACTCCTCAGTAGGGCAAGAAGCTCTTACCTTCAGGCAGTCCTTGCTACTGGATCACACAGATAAAAATTGTCTCTACTCAATCATCAGTTGAGCTGGGTTTCTCTCTCTTAATTTCTTCCCTGAAATTCTGATATCTCACAGGTGTGATGGAGCAGAGCCACCTGAACCCACATTAGTTAATTAACTTTATGCTGATCTATTCCTCAAAAAAGGCTTATGGCTTGAAAATTTATGCTTAAAAATAAGCCATTTGCATTCTGGAAGCTTGTAAATTACATACCATATTTTAATCAGCCCCCTGATCTACATGCATGGAAACACTCCTTTGCAGAAGGCACTGGGAAATAGGTTGTGTGTCTTGCAGCTCCTAATTCTCTCCCTGAACTCTGCAAAATCTTGCTGCTGGAGAACATGTAGAGATAAAGAGCTAAGCACTCAGAACAGGTGCACAGGTATATTGAGGGACAGAGATTACATTGATGGCCTATGGGCTGCCACCAATAGGCTGGGATCAACCATAGAGCCTCTTTTCCTGGGTGAGCAGGAAGAGATAAACATAGAGGCTACGTCTAGACTGGCATGATTTTCCAGAAATGCTTTTAACGGAAAAGTTTTCTGTTAAAAGCATTTTTGGAACAGAGCGTCTAGATTGGCACAGACGCTTTTCCGCAAAAGCACTTTTTGCAGAAAAGCGTCCATGGCCAATCTAGACACGCTTTTCTGCAAAAAAGCCCCGATCACCATTTTCGTGATCGGTGCTTCTTTGCGAAAAACAAATCTCAGATGTCTACACTGGCCCTTTTGTGCAAAAGGGACTTTTGCCTGAACGGGAGCAGCATAGTATTTCCGCAAAAAGCACTGATTTCTTACAGTAGGAAGTCAGTGCTTTTGCGGAAATTCAAGCGGCCAGTGTAGACAGCTGGCAAGTTTTTCTGGAAAAGCAGCTGATTTTCCAGAAAAACTGGCCAGTCTAAACAGCCAGATTGAACAAGGAAGGACAGATCTCTGTGAGGAGAACCTTGCAAAGATTTTACACCTTGGCTACGTCTAGACTGGCATGATTTTCTCAAATGCTTTTAACAGAAAAGTTTTCTGTTAAAAGCATTTGCGGAAAAGAGCATCTAGATTGGTGCGGACGCTTTTCCACAAAAGCACTTTTTGCAGAAAACCGTCCATGCCAATCTAGACGTGCTTTTGCGCAAAAAATCCCCGATCGCCATTTTCGCGATTGGGGCTTTTTTGCGCAAAACAAATCTGAGCTATCTACACTGGCCCTTTTGTGCAAAGGCTTTTGCGCAAAAGGACTTTTGCCCGAATGGGAGCAGCATAGCATTTCCGCAAGAAGCACTGATTTCAGACAGTAGGAAGTCAGTGTTCTTGCGGAAATTCAAGCGGCCAGTGTAGACAGCTGGCAAGCTTTTCCGCAAAAGCAGCTGCTTTTGTGGAAAAACTTGCCAGTCTAGACACAGCCCTTTAGTTCTAGCCTGTGGGAAGGGATGATCCTGCCACCAATCAAATAACTGGCAAAACTTGCATTTATTTCAGTAGGAAGAAGCTCCAGCCTGCAAATGCCCCAAATCTTCAGTGTTAATAAAGCAAAACTCTCAGACTCCAACAGTTTTATTCAGTTAAGGACCACAGAATGTGGCCCACAAATCAGGACTTTTCAAATTTCATTGCACTATGACCCCCTTTTGACAACAAAAATTACTTCCTGATTCCAGAAGGAGGACCAAAGCCTGAGCCTACCCAAGCCCCATTGCCCTGAATCGGTGACTAAAGCCCGAGACCCATCACTCTGGATTGGGGAGGGAAAAGGGCGATAAAGCTTCAGCCCCAGGTAGGGGCCCTTTCATCCAGTACTGAAGCCCTGGGACACTAGCTCAGCCCTGGGCCCCGACGAGTCTAAGCTAGCTCTGGTGACCCCATCAGAAAAGGGTTATGACCCATTCTGGGGTCCTGACCCGAAGTTTGAGAAGCACTGTATTAGGCTGAAAGCAGGGATGGGGAACCTTTTCTGGGTTGGGGGGCACTGAACCACAGAAAAACTAGTTAGAGGCTGCACACAACTGAGAAGCAAAAAACCCCAACCAAACCATCATTGACGTGGCTCCTGACTGAGAAGGAGAAAGATACTCCCCACAGTCCCCTCGTGCACCAGGGCCCAGGGTAGGGGATGCAAGTGAAGTAGTGACTTACATGAAGTGAAATAGTGACTCTACTAGTCGCTTTCCCCGCTTCCTTCCTCTATCAGAGAGAGGCAACAAGGGGGAGTGAGCAGAAGCCGGTGCTGGAGGGAGCTGGCTTAAAAGCCAGTTCTCCCCAGCACCATCTCCAGTGAGGCAGAGGAAGCAGAGGCGCAGCGGGGGGACCAGGCACGAGCCAGAAATCAGCTGTGCCCAGTCCCAGACAATGTGCCTTTGCTTTTTAAATGTATTAAGAGCTGGTGGTCCCCCTCTTTGCCTCTGCCTCTCCATCTCCCCTGGTGGCTCTTAATACAACTAAAAAGCAGATGCACTGTGGAGTGGGGGACTGGGAGTGAGCTGGGACAGCTGATTCCTGGCTTGCTCCTGCTGCACTTCTGCTTTTTAAATGCATTAAGAGCATGGTGGCTCTTAATTTAAAAGGCAGAGTTGAAGAGGGGGGAACAGGTGCAAGCTGGGAACCAGCTGGTTCCTGGCTCACATCGAATCCCCCTCACTACGTGCCTACTTTTTAAATGTATTAAGAGCCATCAGGGGACTGATTCTGGCTTGCTGCTGGTCCCCCTGCCAGGGCTGTAACCAGGGCAAGGTGAGTGAGGCACTTGCCTCAGGCGCATAGGTGAGGGGGCGCAAATAAATAAACCAACCTTCCTCTTGGCTTCTGGGTACTTTGGCCATGCACCCATTGGGTCCTGAAATACACCCCTGTTCTTTCCTTCCCCAGGGCCTCTCTTTATGGAATGGCAGCTCCCACCCACCCTGGAACATTGAACCCCCTGGGCTGCAGTTCTGCACCCCCCGGTGTGGGGCCACTTGGGCTGGGTGCAGAAGAGAGACAGCTCACGCACCTCCTGGCGCTGGTTTTCTATCCACTCCAGCTCGGTGTCTGAGCACTGCCCAGCAACAGCCCTTGGCAGAGGAGGCAGAGAGGGACCAACTTGCCTGTCGGGGTGGGCAGGGTTTCCAAGGAGCCCTGCGCCATGGGTCACGCCTGCACAGATGTTTTAGCTAATTAAAAGGGAAAAGGCAGTGATGGGGTTGGGATGTCTGCAATTAGTGCCTGTGCATCCAGTGGAACAGGAAAACAGGGGAGGGTCTTTTAAATTCTTTTCTCCTTTCCAGCAAAGGGTCCATTTTTATTGATGTTGGGTGCGATTCACCCCTTTGCAAAACCTTGGCTCCCAGCCCCCCACTTTATCTCCAGCCCTGGGTCTGGGGCTAGTGGGTTAGTGCCCAGAAGCCTTGACTCCCCTCCCCAGCACTCTTGCCCTCTTGCAGGGGAGGCCTTGCAGTGTCCTTGCTGGCATCGTCCCCATTGAGAAAGCCCTGGGCACCTGCCCCAGTCCAGGCTGGGCAAGAGAACAAGCAGGCCGCAGAGCTCGGCCCTGCCTTGCTGCCCAGGGTGTACAGCCCAAGAATAGAGCAGCTCTTCCTATTTTTAGAAGATGCCCCAGTGCAGCCATATGGCTGGTGCGCTACCACCGGCCCCACAACTGTAGCAGGGCTGGCTGGACGATCACAGTGTTGGAAGGGGCCGGGGCTGGCTGGCTGCTGGACAAGAGAGGTTCAATGTGTAGATTCCTAGACAGGTGCTGAAATCTATGAATAGCCTGACCCCAGTGTTCAGTGTAGACAGGGACAGTGGAAGTAACATCCTCCCAAGGGACTGTGAACTGGAACATGCCCCAGCCTGCCCTGGGACCTGGTCCCCTTTGCCCTGCAGTCAGGGTGAAGCGCCACTGGGGCACACGAGTGAATGCCGTGCACCTGATTTGCACAGGTGTAAACAGAGAATCAAGCCCAGACCTTCGTTAGCCCAGACCTGTCCACAGCAAGGTCCTGCCCCGATGGGATCCAACAGGCAATATTTCTCTGCTTGCCAGTGACTGTGGCTTCTTGCTAAAGAAGTTTTAGGAAACTAAAATGAATTAGGAACTATCTTCTAGCATCCACGGGTCAGGAGAGAGAATCAAATATGTCCATCTTATCAATAGAACACGAAGTAGTGACTAATATTAATTACAATGCAATTATTGATGAGTTTGCCTCATTAAAAGTGTGCAAAGTACAATTATAAACAAATACCTAATACTACCTGACATGGTGATATTTTATAGTTATATATATAGATGTATTAATTGATTGTTTATGCAGATCTCATAACTATAATAAATAAACGTGTTATTATTATTATTGTTATTTATGTATTTTCTCTTTTTCTATGAAATAACTACCATGAATATATAAACATGAGGGAATTTTATATTCTTGCCTCAGGTGCAAAATTAGCTAGTTACGGCACTGTAACCTGCTGTGCCTTTGCCTTTAAATGTTTTAAGAGCCTGGCTCTTAATACATGTAAAAGGAAGAGCCGCAGCAGGGTTAGCTCCCAGGCTGGGGGCAAACCTCGCTGCAGCTCAGCAGTTTTTTCCCCTTATCGACTAATTGAGTGGTCAATGGAAATTCCATCAGCTACTCAATTAGCTGATTACCTACAATTTAACATCATTAGCCCAGGCTAGTAGATTTTGTGTGTTCCAGTCCCATGGAAGGGTGGGGAGGGCGGGTTGGCGTGCCAGCACAGACTCCCCAATGCTGGGATGGGGAGCCACGAGCCTTGGGGGCTGAATCCAGCCAAGATGGGGGCTGCATCCAGCCCGCCAGGCCTTAGGTTCCCTGTCCCTGCTCTAAAGAATGTCAATGATACAGAAGCAAAATGCAGGACAATGTAGCACTTTAAAGACTAACAAGATGGTTTATTAGATGATGAGCTTTCGTGGGCCAGACCCACTTCCTCAGATCTGAGGAAGTGGGTCTGGCCCACGAAAGCTCATCATCTAATAAACCATCTTGTTAGTCTTTAAAGTGCTACATTGTCCTGCATTTTGCTTCAGCTACCCCAGACTAACACGGCTACATTTCTATCACTAATGATACAGAAAACACAGAGAAACTTGAATATAGTGGCACTTTAGCAGCACAGCTACACTTGAAAATGAAAATAGGTTTAATGTATAATTCAATTCCACTATACAGTGGGGGGGGGGAAGAAAAAATTAACTGCGATGCAAGTTCACTTGCTAATTTGTAAACTTAAGTATCTTGTCTGTTTAAAATAATGAATTGATCCGCATTTAGGACTAAATCCCAGATTGTACAGTCACTACCTTAAATGATTGTAGGCAGCACTCCTAGACCAGAGCAGGAGTAGTCATGTGAGCGAAGTGAACTGGATGTAAACCATTGTCCCCAAACTCCCAAAACTAATAGCTACTGTAGAACCTCAGAAAACTGATATCACCAAGTTAGTGTTGAAAAGGCATGTTAAGCAATGTGCTCTTCTGGCATATATTGTACTGTGTGGATGTATGGACTGGAGTGCATGTTATTCCTCTTTGAAAACACGTGTGCTATGGAAATCTACCATCTTGTGCAGAAGCAGGCCTGTACTGATACTCATGTCATGTTTATTTCCCATTTCTTGCTTGTATCTTTTTAAAGTGAAACCTCAAGAGTGTCACAGAACACAAGATGACTCCAGGTTCACTGAGAACAAATGACTCTTAATAAGCTACAAGAACCATGGCACTGATCTAAAGGCCACTGAAGTTAGTAGAAAGACCCCCTTTGATTCCAGTGGGCTTTAGATCAGGCCTCAGGTTAATAGTCCATTGGCTTAGAAGGTCCTGAGAGCTATCCAGACCTGTTAGTTGAAAAGAAAAAAAAAATCCTGTCATATTCCTTTAGCAGTCTTCAAACTACAAAAACAATAGAGTGCTCTTATTATTCTCACGTGTTTCATTTTTTGAAGGACTTTAGGATATATCCCTTCTTCCCCCAACAGTAAGAGGAAGAAAATGAGGAGTTTTTATGTTTCACTATTTGATGCCTGGACTGTAGAATGAAAAGGAATAGATATAAAGAAAGAAATAGAACTTTAAAAAATTGTATTTGTAGTTGCTCAAAAGCTTTCAAATCCTTAGAAACAAAACACTAAAACCCTAAAATAAATTGGCAGTGGAAGAATAACTAGGTTATCCTAATGACTGATAAAGCCTGCTTCAAACGGATCTCAGATTTCAATCTCTCCAGTGAACAACTAGCTGCATTTACATAAAAACTGTGCGCTTAATAAACTAGTAAAGTGAAAGCAGTATGTTTGGAGCTTGAGAAACAATTTTTAGAGTGACTGTTCTTATATCAGATCAACTCCCACCAAAGTTAATAGTAAAACTCACTTTGAAATCAATTGATTCAAGATCAGGCCTATGAAATATCCTCAAATAAAATCCCTATTAAAACATTACAGCTACTGGGATTTTTGCAGTAACTGAGAATATGTGTCTGTTCTGTATTTTAGTTAAAGTTTAATGAACTACTCCAGTATATATTCCTATCACACATCTGAAGTGTATTCTTCCAACTTTGATACTAGGTGCATATTGACTCTTTACTTGCTTCCTATGCTATATATTTTCACATTACATTTCCACTTTTAAATTTATGGGGGGTTTTCTTTTCCATTATTCTTTACACATATAAGTCTCTTATTTTTCACAGTATTTAGCTAAGTCATAATGGCTTTTCATATCTTCTCATGATTGTAACATTTTTACAAGAATAAAATAGCAAAATTAAGGGTCCGAATGCAAAGCCTATATAATACTGGAGAGAGATAAAGATAACGTATAAAGAGCTGTGACTTTGCAATCAAAGACATCCAAACTGTTTTGACATGCTTCTTATGTTAACTTCAAACTACATTGTAGTCTGGACTAGATTAGGAAACACAACTCCATTAATACTGCAGAGGACCCCAGCTGTACTTCAGAAAACACTTGTTGATGGTTCAATGAGAATTGAGTGGGTAGCCCACCCTCCAGGACTGTCCAGAAGTCTCCAGGAATTAAGGTTTAATCTTTAATTAAAGATAATACCATGTGATGAAACCTCCAGGAATTCATCCAACCAAAATTGCAGCCCTAGCTGGCTGGCTACATGGTTATGGATCTAATTGTTTCCAGTTGAGAAGAAAAGCACAGAAAGGAGAGGGAGAGGAAATGAAAAGCAGAAGTAGATAGTGTGATGGATTTTCTTCCCCCCAAAGAGCCAAATATTTATATAGTTAAAGACAATTTGCCAAAGGATGTCACGTGGTCACCGATGGCGGGAGGTGTGATGCAGAAAACAATTTTCCTGATTTACTCAGTTTCTTCTTCACCTATTCCAGCCCATCTTTTAATGTAATGATCTGTTATCATATACTTCTGAGCAAGGTGACCGTGCCAATGAAATCACAAGAAGACAGTAGGCCGATGGACTTGCTCTGTGCCCCCAGAAGAGGCAGGTACTCAGGCTGAAAGGATAGAGCTGGAGGCTAGCTTTCCCCAGCAGCCTTCAGTGCCATGCAGAGCACGCTGCACCTACCCCAGACAGCCTTCAGTGCTGCCTGCAGTACACCACATGGAGCTCTGGCAGCACATGGCCCAGGGCAGTGGACGCTGCAGTAAGGAGTCCTGGGCCCTCTTGAATCACTGGGGCCTGGGGCAGTTGCCTCCTTTTGCTATTCCCTCCATCAGCCTGCCTGCAAACAGACTAGGAATGGTTCCTTCTATTATAGCCTCTTAAAAAAATTCAAAACAAATGGCAAAAACATTTAATTTCCAAATTGATGAAGGTGTAAGTGGTGGAAAGAATTTTTTTCCATAATGGTTTTTGGCTGTGAATCATGGCAAACTAATGATACTGACACAAAGAAAACTGAAACCTTTGAAATACAGTGGACATACTCTTGTGTATGTCCTGGAAGAAAAGAAAAAAAACAAATGTCTACATGAAAAATATTTTTGGAGAAAAGAAAATCCTGATGTCAGAAATGAACAAACTAATGTACTTCAGTCACATTAAGAGTCAAGATGGAAATAGCCTTAAGAAAGTTATTATGGAAGAAATGGGGAAGGGTCATCATAGTAGGAGAGGATAATTGGGATTAATGGGTTGCATTTGGCATATCACTGTAAGGTCAGATACTGACTAATCAAAGTTAGATCATGAAGACTTCTGCTATGATGTCACCAATATTCAGACATGAACAAACAGATTCACTTAGTTTAATTGTTGTAGCTCAAAGATGAGCTTACAGAGGTCTTCATTCTAAAGGAGTCAATAATTTATATTATGTAGGTCTTTCATTATATGCGTCTTTTCATGGACAGACAAGATTTTGGCTTGGCTTATTTTGCTAGCAACAAAAGCCCAAGTCTGGGAATGTAGTTAAACATGTACTTAAATCCAACACTATTTAGGAGAGTGCATTAGCTACTTGTGTGTGCATACATGCTGCACTGAATAAGGATGCTTTCCTGTATTCAGAGATAATTAATTTTAAGAAGCTATTATTCTGAATTTCCCCAATTAGCAACATGAATATATCAGATCTTGAGGATTGTGGTGATGTATATTATAGCCCATTGAGTTACTGATGAGAATCACCAGATGGAACTTTGACACATAGTCTGAGAAATTATTTTTCTTAGTGTGTGAGCAGTGTACAGAAATTGTTTATCATTGCTGAATCTGTGAGGCAAATATTTTGGTGCAGCTGTGGTAAAAAGCAAAAGAGTTTGCTCTCTGCCTTAATTTCCCTATGTAGATTAGGATGTTCAGGAGAAGTCGACTAGTTGACTATCCAATAAGCAAATGCTTATCGGGCAGTCAACAGGATAGTCGACTAGTCTCTTCCCCCCTTCCCTTGCTGCCTCTATTAGAGTGCTGCAGCGCTGCAGGGAGCCCAGGTCTCCGTGTGGTGCTGCCTCTTTGAAACGCTGCTGCGGTGTTTCAAAGGGGCAGTGCCGCACAGCTGATGCTTTTGCTGCCCCTTTGAAATGCCGCTGCAGAGAGCCCGGGATCAGCTGTGTGGCACTGCCCCTTTGAAATGCCACCATGGCGTTTCAAAGGGGCAGTGCCATGTGAAGCCTGAGGTCAGCCGGGCAAAAATGCATTGACTATGCGACTAGTACATTACATGCTACTTAACATCCTTAATTTAGAGCCAATTATTGGAGCAAAATTACTTCCTGGAAACTGGGCATAAGTCTTTGGGCTGAGATTCCTGAAAAGGGGTTAGCTGAGTGCTATTTGAAACTACCTCTATTCAATGAGTACAGTAGGTCAGCCAGTAGGGTATGGACAATCTAAGCTGGACACATGAAATCTGAAGAGGAAAACTATACCAACTTGTCACTTCCCTGATCTACAGACAGCCTGGATACAAAATGGCCACTGGTATATTTCCTAACTTACCTTAGCTGAAGCAGTCCTTTAGGGATCATACTACTGGCCAGGAATAGGTCCCTCCTAACTCCCCTTCTCCTGGCCACCAGCCTGCCATATAATATAACGAATGCACATTGGGGAAGTGGCCAGGAGTAGCTGGCATAGCTAGCCCTACTCCAGCTGGAGGTTTGTCTATGCTAGGGAAATCCTTGGATATTGCTTTAAGTTGCAAAGTGACTTTGGAGAGGCCAAGAATTTGCCTCAATATTGAAAACATATTTTATTTATTTGCATCTTATATTTTAGTGTATATCATAAACATACTTGACATCCCATAAATACATTAAGTAATTACCCTGAATGGAGGATTTGTGACAATATAGCTTTAAAATGGAAAGTCCTGTGCTTCCAATGGTTTGTCCCTGAATTTATGCAAATACATACAAGCTTAAGCAAATGTACAGTCTACTGCTTATTTGTCAGAGGACACTAGTCATGAAAAGTGACACTTCTCCATGCTTTTTTGGATAATCGGTAATTGTCTCCTCCCTACTACAAAACAATATTAAATTTATGTAAATCAAATTTGGTAAGTAGGCTGCCTAGCCCTTCAGGTTTTCCCAGTGCTTTCTATTAGCAATATTACATCGTCTTCAGTGGATACATTCCATCCATTTGACATTCTAAGATTCAGAACAGTAAATTACCATGTATTGCTTCTTTTGAATTTATTTGTCACAGTGAACAAGTAACATCATTTGTAGTCGTACATCATTAGTACATCAGCAGTTGGAGATTCACTTGGCTGGAAAAAATGGGTCACAGAGATCAAATAAGCTTCATATGGATAATCTAAAGTTTATGACAAAGAGAATGCCAATAAATAGCAAGCAAGTCTCCCAGTACAGCAAAAACTACAATAAAATTAAATGGATGTGGATTGCTTTGAAAACACTCACATTCATTACATGTGTAGATTCTGACTTTGGAAGCAACCCCTTGAAAAAATGCAACTACTTATCTTTTATTATTCTGAAAAACAGCAATGCTTACTTAACACCAAATACAAGTACCATAAACTCAGCTGAATAATTCTTAAAGTACTTAATTGTTTTTTATTTAGGTCTCTTATATTATACCAATTATATGTCCCCTCCAACTTTTTCTATGTCCTTAAGAAAAATATTCATTAATACAGCACATGCTTTGTTCTCAGCTATAGAGTTTTTAAACAAAAGCTGTTGCTTCCAGCTTTTACCACTGCTGATCAGTGAAAGGTGAGTGCACAGTACAACCAGAGATATGGCAGAAAGTATGCTTCTTTCTTCTCTGTCTCACTAAATAATACATTGGCAAGAGGCACGTATAAGAGATATGGTGTCTTGTAACTGCTATCAGATGAATTTCTATCGTGCCTGATGTTCATTAGTTAGATGAGATCAGCAAGTTAAAGAACTTTTACATTCCTGTTTTCCTTTAACAGGTACATGACTGCTGTAGCAGACTCACAAGAGAGAAACTTGACTGAAAAAAATACTGTGGTAAGATAAGCTCATTATAAATATGCAACTTAATGGATTTTTAAAAATAGGTTATCTACTATGGTGCCGGATATCGTTCATGTAATAAATGAGAATGAGGAGATAAAAGGAAGAAAAATAAACAAATGTGTTGCCTTTGGTTTACTCTTCATAAATATTAATAATGCATGGTTTGTATTCCTTTCCTATTAAGTGAAACAATGTGCTAGTTTTGGATAGAAGATGTGCAGACTGCTAAGTGAGAATTACTGCTTCAGAGTGAATTACCTCAGAATAGTGACACCTGTGAGCACTGCTACAGTTAAGTCATTTGCTGTTTACATTTAAAATTCTGCTTCTTCAAGGTTTATAATTTAGCCACCTCTCTTTGCATCAGCCTGGAGCTTACCATATAAAATGTGAGCTCAAATTAATCCATTGTTACAAAACATAGCTATGATTATTTAGGCTTTCTGTTTTTAAATTAGATAATCAAAATTTTTTGCTCATTTCAGACAGTTGTTTAATCTCCTTCATGTGAGAAATGTCTGATTTTTAAATGGAGAACTGTTCTAAATACTTGAAATTTTATTTACCTTCTAAAAAAAGTGCAGCTTTTCAATCCATGTATGCTGAAAGGAACCTCAGAAGAGTGTGTATAGACTAAAAAGAAAACACATTGCTCAGTGGAGAACCTTAAGTGGGGTGCAAAAGAAGGCACCATGATGACACAGCGGTAGCTGAACATCCTCACTATGAAGAAAGGGATCAGTTGCCTCTGTGTCCTTGTGGATGGTTGTTCACTGGCCTGAGTGTCCACACTGGCAAATAGGTGATGACCGGATGGGCTAGGGAAGGATTTGCAGGTGTTGGGGTAGGGGTGGGGAGAGGTACCCTGGGACTGTATTATCTTCTCCACATAACCTGCTCAGTGGTGCAGAGAGGGTCTTTATGATAGGTGTGGTCAGAGGAATCCAGGATGATGTAGTTCCATTGGATACATGCTCTCAGGGGCTATGTCTACACTACAGAGTTTTTCTGAAATAGAGGTATCCCGGAAAAACTCTGCTGCATCCAGGGAACGCATCTGGAAGAGCAGATGCATTTTTTCGGCAACCCTGTAAACCTTGTTTTACGAGGAAGAAGGGATGTTCCAGAAAAGGGTTTTTTTCTGACATTTGGCCCAGTGTAGATGGGCCAAATGTCGGAAAAGCCTCTTTCAAAAAAAGAAGTGGAAAAAGTTACTCGAATTGCGGTTTGCAATTTGCATAGCTTTTTCCGGAAGAACAGAGTTGCATAGACATAGACATAGGGAGGGAGAGGGATTTTGTTACTGAGGGCAAACACTGCTGCCGCTGTGTTGGCGTCCCTGGCTTGATACCAATGGATGTTTGGGTTTAGAAAATGGGGCCCAATAGCCTATTCCACATAAGAAAACTCTATCCTCTTAATAGAACACTGTGGGGGAA
The DNA here is from genome assembly GCF_049634645.1 of Pelodiscus sinensis. NCBI lineage: Eukaryota > Metazoa > Chordata > Testudines > Trionychidae > Pelodiscus > Pelodiscus sinensis. The sequence continues at coordinate 37,950,117 of NC_134717.1, forward strand.
CTGAACAGAGAATTCCTCCCTCAATTCATTCTTCTCTAGGTTTTACCAAGAGAGTTAAAAATCTGGCTCAGAATGTGGGCTTACTTCTCACACCAGCTGATTAATGTTACATTAATATTACTCCCTCGTATGTCACTCTGCTAAAATGCGATTGTTTCACCTGCCCATGGGATCATGAATCTTCTTGGCTTCACACCTAGCCAAATGACTCAAGAGAAGTTTGGCTAGGCTAAGAAAACATTCTGTTTTCTGTCACAGTTACAGCTCTAGGTCACAGACTGCAAAGGGTAGTGAGCTTTCTTGCTCTTTTCTGCCTGGAATTTTAAACTCACTTCAGAGGGGCCAATGAATGGCTCTTCATGTGTAAATGATCAATATTTTCAGATAAGTTTCCTTGCCCTGCAGCAGATTGACATTGTATGACAATCTTTTTTTTTTCTGATTGGATCGGAAAGTTCTTTTTTACCATTTGTCCAATGCCTTCCTGTTTAAAAAGTAGCAATATGGAGATCCATTAGGTACTGGGAAAATATCAGCTGTTTATCAACCTCAGAAAAAATAATACCTTCTTGTAATGAAAAAAGGGGCTTTCTACCACATCTATATTTCACTGTCCATGCTCACATCATCCCAAATGACCTGTAGCATTGCCGGGAGAAAAAGCTCCGATACAGAGCTTTTGGGCTGAGTGCGGGCTAAAAAGGTGTTTCTAGCTGTGAGTAAAAAGAATCTGTCTCCTGCTGTTTGATTCCTGCTGTGTTCAGGGAAACAAGGCTGTGTAGATAAAGAGGATTGGTAAATAAATAAATAGGAGTGCATCAGATACCAGGCCTCCATCATCAGCTTCTCCTCCTAGCTGAAACAACCTACAGAATCCTGAATTTTATCAAAGCTCTTGGGTCAAAAACAGATAACAATATACTTTCTACCTTGGTTACCTAATGTTTTCTATACTAAGGATCGCAATGTAAGCATATGCTTAAGTGCATCTGTATTCAGAGAAGTCAATAACATTTAAATGTGTTCCTGAAGTTGAGCATGTGCTTAAGTTCTTTGCTGGATAGGAATGGATTGCTGAATCAGGGCCTAAACAAGAAGCCCAGCTGCCTATCCTTTTCATCATGGTTAGACACTAGTTTGCTTGAATGCTGATCAACATGTGTTTGGGATTTTCTACTACAAATACCTAGCTCTTACATAGCACTTTTCATCAGTAGATCTCAAAGTACTTTGCAAAGGATGTAATGATCATTATCCTCATTATGATAAAGCTGTCAGTATCCACGCTAGGGAAAGTAAGCACCAGACAACCTACAGTGACTTGCCCAGGGATACCTAAAAGGCCAATAGCAGAACAGGGAACAGAACTCTGGTCTTCGGAATCCTAGTCCAGTGCTCATTCTCTGCCAAGTATATTTCTCTTTTATTTAGAGTAATTTAATTGTATGCAAATGCTGTTGAGTTGAAATATTCATTGTAAGGTCATTTTACATAGAAGGAACATGAATTAAGAGTTTGGCACCTGCTCAAAAGTGAGGGAGCTATGAGTCTCCTCTCAAACAATGCACTTGCAGAGGTCACTTGATCTCAGTGGTTATTGGCTTGGGTCTGGGATCTTAGGGTGGGATCACTGGCAGTCAGTGCAACTAGAACTGGGGAAGGCAGGTCCCCAGCCTCACCTACAGCTCCACCCCTCTGCTGAGGCCCTGTCCCCCACTATGGTGAGGAAAAGAAAGGGGAGGAGGTGAGTGCATGAGAGCCCTGTGGAGGGAGGAGGGTGCGTGATCTGAGCCTCCCGGCCCCTGGAGCACAGGGAGGGTGGGCGCTGGGGACAGCAACACTCCACAGCCTAGGCTACGGATGCCCATGGGTGGGATACACAAAGGCACTTAGGCATCTAAATCCTAGGGATTTGAAGGAATAGTCAACTAGTTGCTTCCCCCCTTCCCCGCTGCCTCTATCAGATAGAGGCAGCAAGGAGCAGGGGGAAAAAAGGGGTTTACTTCAAAGCAGCAGTGCTGCTTGAAGCCTGGGGCCAGACGCCCAGCTCCACATGGCGCTGCCGCTTTAAAAAGCCGCATGCAGCCCAGGGCCAACTGGGGTGTCCCCAGGCTGCATGTGGCGTCTCAAAGCAGCAGCGCCATGTGGAGCCCGGGATAAGCTGGGGACTCCCCACTGACCCCAGGCTCCGTGCAGTGCTACCACTTTGAAATGCTACAGGGAGACCAACGTCAGGCTCCTGACAGCGTTTCAAAATGGCAGTGCCATATGGAGCCCTACACCTGTTGCTATACTTCAAAGGCAGAGGTGCACTATTCAGTTAGTCAATTACCCGATACTTAACATCTTTACTAAGTCCTAGTTTTAGATTCCACAGTTATCCACCAAACTCCTGTCAAAAACCTTGCATGCTTTTAAGATTTTGGACTAAAAGTTCTAGCAGCACCCAATTTTCTGCCTCTGGGCATGCAAACTGCTGGCTCTTTGTAGGTGTCAGGTACCCTATCTCCCATCTAAGCCCTGGGGCAGACTATTTGAGAATCTATCTACTGTGGAACAGATTTTGGGATGGGGGTGGGGAGAGAGGTTAGGACATAGCTGGGGAGTGAAGACTTGAGGTCCAGTCCCCCTGCTCTGATCACTTCTTCATTATTTATCCACAATGGAATAGCTTTGGAGAGATTGGGAAAAATCCCCCATCAGAATGGCTCAAAGCTTAGTGATTAGAATACTTTTCTGAGGGATAAAAGAGCCCTGTTCTCTACTGCTGGCAGAGAGGGGAGTATTGATGGGTCTCCCACATCCTAGGCGAGTGCTTTAATTGACTGGGTTAAAATTATATGGTGTGCAGCATCTCCTCTTTCAGCTGTTTTTGTGTGGGATGAAGCAGGCATCTAACTCATTACTGTCTGAAACCGCTTGGCTACAGCTATGCTACGTGCTTTGCCGAAAGAGGCAATGCAAATGAAGCGCAGATTAGCATTTTCCTGTGCTTCATTTGCATACTCTCTTTCGTTCCATTTTTGCTCTAGGGGTTTTTGCGCAAAAACAGGCAGTGTGGCCATGGCCGTTTTGCACAAAAACCCCTTTTCCCACAAGATCTGTATGCCTCCCTGGGACAGGCATAAGGATCTTTCAGAAAAAGGGGGGGTTGCACAAAACGGCCACGGCCACATGGCCTGTTTTTGCGCAAAAACCCCTAGTGGAAAAATGGAATGAAAGAGAGTATGCAAATGAAGCATGAGAATATGCTAATGCATGCTTCATTTTGTGACAGCCTGTCACTGGTCGGGGGGCGGGGCGGCCGGAGCCCCGGTCCCCAGGAGGCTGACGCCGGGGAACCGGCTCTCCGATGTTCCCCCAGCGCGAGCGGGAGGCGGCGGCGGGCGGGGGCACTCCCCCCGCGCCTGCGCCGGTTGCGCCGTTTTAGCTCCTTCCCCGCATCCCCGGACGGCGGGGGCGGGGGGGAGCGGATCAGCTGGGCGGCGGGGCGCTGCGCGGCGGCGTGCCCGGAAGGGGCAGGGCCCCAGGGAGCGGCTAACGCGGCGGGCCGGCTCAAAAGGGCCGGCCGCCGGCGGAGAAGGAGGCAGGCTCCTGGCAGGAGCACCGGAGCCGAACCAGAGGCAGGACGGAGCCCGGGCGGCATACCCCGCGGCTGCCGGCCCGGCGCTGGTCCCGAGGTCTTCGGGACAGCCACTGCCCCTGGCGGTCCCTCAGCCCCTCAGCAGACGGGGGACGCACCCCACCGCGTCGCACACAGCGGGAGCGGGACGGCCGGAGGCGGAACGACACCCCAGAGCGCTCTCCAGAGACTGCATCCGGAGGCGAGGCACCGCAGGACCCCGAACTAGGGTAGGTGCGAACACGGCGGGCACGATTGGCGGGTGCCGCCCGGAAGGAGGAAGGAGTCCGGGGCAGGGCGCTTTTGGCGGCCTTGGGTGGACGAGTTGAGGAGGGATTAACCCCCCTCGTCCACCGCGTCGGGGCGCTAGCGAGCCCCGTCGCTTAGGGCCCCGGACTGGGACCCGGAGAGAGGGTGGGACCGGGTCCCCCTCCCTCCACGAAGGGAACATCCCTCTACCCACGACCTTAGTGCAAGAACGCTATCAGGCGGAACCCCGCGAGGGGAAACTCTGAACCTGGGGCCTGCTGCCCCGTCCCGCAGAGACAGGTAACTATTGGCGGGTTCGCTGACCCCCACTTCCTACTGGGAGGGGGTGATCGCACCCATTGTCCGGGGTTCCCCCATTGGGACCCCAGGGACTGAAAAAGCCCTAGGAGGGGGCATGAGGGTTCGCTGACCCCCCCCTCTCGGACCAAGAGGGGGTGATCGCACCCTGAAACCCCCACAATTTGCATTGCCACTTTTGGCAAAGCATGTAGTGTAGCCGTAGCCCTTAGGTGCTTACGTTACCTGGCCTCAGGATACAGGGTCCCATTCATGGATGGAGTGGGACTTAACACGCATGCCTCTCATTGCCATCTCCCATTGAGGAGTTTAGGTGATTTCCTGCCTAGCACGCTGGCCTTTGAATTGCATTCCCAGGCACCTATCTCTTCCCCATTCATTGTACAGGGAACCTAAACTGCTAACTCAGGCCTGGTCTACAGTATAAACTTTGTTGAACAGAAGCTTCTTTATATTGACTTAATAATGTGTCTATAATCCCAGGTCCTTTTCTGTGATGAGTTCGAGCACGGGGTCCCCTTGGAACTGTCATTCAGTTATGCCACTGAGCCCACCTACCAACCCTCTGAGGTGTCCCACCACTCTGCACTACTGGGTCAGAAACTCTGGTCTTCCCCAGCCAAGGCACAAGTTTGGGTAATAGCCTCCAGCAGAGCAACACAGATACTGAACCAGCTCAGCTATACGGCCGTTGATAGCACCCAGGAACACAGCCCCCAAGCGGACCAAACCCTCAAATAAGTTTTATTCTGTATAAAAGTTTGAGAGAGAGAAAGATCATAATGTCAGCCCCCTTTATCAAGGAAAGAGAGATACGTACAATGGCTACTTTCCATCTCTCCCATAATAATTATTTACACTGCATTTGATAAAGAACAAAAGTATTTGTATTAATTTCTAGAAGATAGACCCAGCATTGTTCAGGTCCTTATCTCAATTAATTTTTATTTTTTGGAAAATAAAATGACAATGTACATGCTTCATTTAAATCACTGTTCTGGAGTAAGGGACATGGCCCTACCAGCTGGGAGAGACTTGCTGCTCTGTCCTCAGCAGGGAGCTACTGCTATTGCTGAGGAAGAAGTGCCCGTCCCCCAGCCAGGCAGCTCTGTGCACAGAGCACTGAACTCCTGGCAGGGCGGGACTGATTAAGCAGCTGTGGGGTTCTGCCACTGCATAGCTTAGAGGGAACCTTGCTCTGGGGTGGAGATGGGGATGAGAGGTTCAGTATGCAGGCTGCCACAGGGAGAGAAGACAACCCCAGTCCTCTCGCACTGCAGCAGCTTGGGGTCAGGTGACAATCACTTCTACATGGCTACTGAAGCTCTAACAGAAATAGCCAGGGAGGAGTGCATTTCCCCTGACTGGGACGGGTTCAAGTATGTCTGCCCCCTATGCTCCCAAGCCAGAATGAGGAATGCAGCACACTGCACTTTCTCCTAGCTTCCTGATTAAGGGGAACAGCCAGCAATACCCCAATGCAAATCAGGGTGGGGGGAGCTTCAGGCCCCCCCCCACACACACCCTAAAGTATGCCTGCGGGTGGGAGGCTTAGACTGGGGAAGTCCCAGATGAGGAGGTGCACCCATAGGCAGCCACTATCATTTGCCTGGTGATTCTGTCTCTTTTCTGTATGGTTTTTATGAGAAGCAACCCCATTCCAGACACATCCCATTTTCCTGGCACAACCACACCTTTACCTTCTTTTACAGTAAGAGGAAACTATATACCAAATGTGGTGGTCCTAGAACTTACCGTTTAAGAGGAGTTCTTCAACAAACAGATGGACAAAATCTCTCAAATGTATAGTGGATAAAAACTAGGATTTAAGTGCCTGCAAGTGAAAACAGATAGATCAATGTAAATTACTGAGCTAACATTTACAAAACACGCCAGCTAATCCTAATACATTAAGAAACTCAATACATGCAAAATCTTACCCTAACATTTGTTCTAATAATAAGCTAGGCAGCCTCTTAGCTCGGGCCCAATCCTTCCCAATCCTTCCCTCTGTTCAGTCTTAGATGTTTCCAGCATGCATCTTGGATGGGAAGTGGGGGTTTCCTGGCATCTAGTAACCACCCTTCGTTTGGTTTCCCATCTTTACATCTCTTCTGTCCAAAGCAGAAATTCTTTGTGTTCAATTCAAACTTTTCTCATCTTGATGGAAAGTACAAGATCCAGATGGCTGGCCACATGTCCTGGTAGCACCAACCACAATCCACACTCAAAGACTGTTACCTTGAGCACTGGGCCATTATGTTTTTAAGTACCACTAATAGCTACTACTACAAATTCTACATTTATAAACAAATTCATATTTCTAACTTTGCATACAAGAAAGACACAAGCACAGAAATAGAATATATACATTCAGCAGATTGTAACTTTTAAAATGATGTTACAAGATGCATTTTCCCTCCAGGGTCTTCGAATTAGGCATATTCATACAACAATTTTCATAAAGTAAAGGGGCACATGACATTTCTGATGACCTTACACACCTTTAATGTTGACTTAATTATTATACCACCCCAAAAGCATAGTGCTTAATTCAATACTGATAGTTCAACAGAGAGGCAATATAGATACAGCACTGTATAATATGATTACATCGGCCTCCAGGAGGAATACCAAAATGCTCTGTTGTGACCACTCTGGAAATTGCTTTCAACTCTGCAGCACAGGAGCCAAGTAACACAGGAAACAGCCCTTCCTCTATGAAAGCCCTGGGAAGTTTCCAATTCCCATTCCTGATGGATCAGCATAGAGAACTCGCATGCTCAGCTGATCATGGTGACTCAGTGCCCCAAGCGTGCTCCAGCCTGAACTACACAGAAGGTGGTGGATCTTATTGATAGGTGGGGAAAAGAGGAAATGCAGACACAGCTCCAATCCAGCCAAAGAAACAGACACCTACAAAATAAATTGCATTAGCCATGGGGGAGAAGGGCTACCCAAGGGACATGCACTGTCACTTGAAAATTGAAGACCTTCATAAGATAAGGAAGTGAACAGTTGTTTAGGCACAGACATGCCACTTCTACAATGATCTGCATGCATTTCTTGGTAGGCACACCATCACTACTCCCAAATACAGTGTGAATACGTCACAGGAATCTGAGTCTCAAGCAACCACAAACAACAACAAGGATGATGTTCTGGATGAGGAAGAGAATAGGAGACATGTGAGTGAGGGAACCATTCTCCCCAAGAGCCAGGAGTTATTTTTAATCCTGGATCAATCCAACCAGTCGCAGGACAGTATGGTGTCTGAGTATGGTGCCAGGGAAGGCACGCCTGGTGAGTATGCAATTCCAATCAAATTGTAGAGGCTACATGCTCTTATATGTCATGTTTAATATGAAGAAAAAGTGATGTGCAGTGGGTGTCTGCTTCCCAGTGGCCACTTCAGCTATCCAGATGGTACCTCCTGAAAAAGACTATTTATACCCACAGGGACGGCCTGGGAATCCTCCATGGAGATCTCCAGGAAACGTTCATGGAGGTATTGTGCAATCCTTTGCAAAGTATTTCTGGAGAAGGCTGCCTTATTTCTTTCATCATGATAGGATACTTTCCCATGCCACTCCAGTATTAACTCTGCTGGCAGCATTGTGGCACATAGCACAGCAACAAAAGGACCAGGTCTCTACCCAGATGCTTACAGCATCTGCTCCCATGCTGCCTTTGTTACCCTCAGACGACTGATATCACATAAGGTCACCTAGGTGAGATGGTGGAAGTTTTCATTACAAGTGCTCATACTTCAAACAGCAGAATATATGATCCCTCACCAATGGTGATTTCTGGGTTCCTCAACCATAGTTTGAGTGGCAGGGATTGGTAGTCACCTCAGAATCTGTAAACCCAGGGCAACTGCTACCAGCAACATTAAGCAAAGGGGGGAGGGATGGTTTTTATATTCTCTGGTGGCTATAAAACACCCATCCCACCAGAGCTTCCTTGAACAAAGATCACAATTTGGGAAGTTTAATGCTAGCCCCTTGTCTCAAAGCAACATTCATGTTGCTAAGTGGAGGGAGCGTTGTGTACCTGCTCACCAATGCTCTGAAGCGGATTTCTCACAAGGCCCATTACCCATGCCGCTGGGCCATAGTCACCATGGATGAAACAGCAAACTAGTTCACTAAATAGCTAGGGCTTCTGATTATGTTCTGGCTTGCATCTGAGTATAATAAGGGGAGTGACTTTTGAATATCAGCCTTGTACTTAGATCCAGGGTATGCAATGACTATGATTTCCTGGCACTTTCCATGTCTTACAATGGAAAGGTTAGTCTTCAGCACATCCTTCTTGCTGGTGGAGAGGCTTTCACAGATTGGAAAACAAAGAGAGAAGGTGTGATAACATGTTCAATGAGATAATGAACACCTCTAGGACACAAAGCTCAGAGCCTGGAGGATTTCATTATGTGAAACCTGGATATGGACATGAAGAACAGGCGATTATCCCAGGAACATCAGCATGCCATGCAGGATGAGATGCTGCATATTGGGGCAACTGGACATGTTGAGGCATCTGGCTGAGTTTCAAGAAAAAGAGCTTGAGGTTAGAATCCCCTGTAACCTCTGCACAATGACCTACAAACGTCATCCTGTTTTCCATCTCTCTCCCCCAAACATTCCAGGAGCAGGAGGAGGTGCAGTATCCTTTTCTACTCAGCACCCCAGGATGTTACTAAGAACAAAAGGTAACCATTCAAAGATGTTTGATTGGCAAGACTCCCGTGCTTTCACAGACAAGGTGGATTGGTTTCTTCGCCTCCCATTTTTTTCACACTATTTGCTCAAGGTTAAATTATTTTCCTGTACTTTCAGTTTCTTTATGTTTGTGCAATAAAAATCAATGTCCCAAGAATGCAGTACTCTTTATTTATTTGAAGCATGGGGAGATGAAGGGAAGGTACAAGGAACTGATGATGGAAGAGAAGGTATGGGAAGGCCAAGTGCAGATAGGCAACACATGTTACTGAAATGGGTTTTCAAAGCCTCCCAGAGGTGCAGAGCTCATCACTGGGTCTTGGTACCTGGCTGCTCAAAATTAGCTGCCAGCCTATCTGCCTTAGCAGTCCACCCTTGCAGAAACATGTCTCCCTTTTCCTCACAGATATTATGGAGTACGTACCAGTCAGGAATAAGTATGGGGATATTCCTTTCATTGAAGTCTTATTGAGTAAACCGTGCCAGTGATGCTTTAAATATCTGACGGCACCTTCCACTCCCATTCTGCACTTGTTCAGCCTATTGTTGACCTGCTCCTTACTGCTGTCCAGGTAGCCAGTGTATGGCTTCATGAGCCATGGAAGCAAGATATAGGATGGGTCTCCAAAGATCACTATTGGCATTTCAACATCATCAGTGGTTATTTTGCAATTTGGAAAGAAAGTCCTTGGTCGTAGCTTTCTGAACAAACCTGTATTCCTATAGATGCATCTTTCCTGACCACCCCATGTTAATGTCTCTGAAATACTCTCTGTGATCTAGCATTTGACTGCAGAAACATTGAAAAATACCTTTCAGTTTATGTACTCTTTGGCAGGATGGTCCGGTCCAAGACAGAGGATGTGGGTGCCATCTATTGCTCCACTACAGTTGGGAACCCTATGAAGGCCAAACCTTCCACACTGTCCTGAACATTGTCCACAGTCATTACCCTTAGCAGAAGTCAATTAATTGACCTTCACACTTAGGGTATGTCTACACTACAGCGTTATTTTGAAATATCTTATTTCGAATTAGTTATTTCGAAATAGCTTATGTCTACACACAAAATGCATTTCAAAATAGCTTTTTGCTATTTCGAAATAGCGTGTCCACACTGAGTGGACGCTGAATCACATTTAAGGCCAGCTGGAATCAGGTCCGGCAGGGCATCAGGTCAGGAGTTACTTTGTGTGGCTGATCCCTGTGCTTAAAGGGATCCCCCCCGGACAGCTGGTTCTCAGCATTCCCTGCTTGCTTGCCTACCTCGATGAGGGACAGCAAAGCATTTTGTCTTTGCATGCTCTGATTGCCCTCACTCAGGATACAACAGTACTCTACAACATGGAGCCAGAGCTGCCCCTGGGCACTCTGGAGCTTCTCGTGGACATGTTGCTGCAAGCCTGGCTGCACTTTCTGCAGGCTGCCATCCGGGCGGTCCATTGGGGGGCTGTCAGTATCCGGGAGGCCCTGCGGGAGAGCTTCCACCCTGAGGAGCACCAAGAGCCTCCCTGGTCTGCCCCACTGGAGGCTTGTGCCTCATTCCTTCCTCACGTCCTTCCACTTACCCCTCCCTAGCCCCCCTTCCTGATGTCAAATCAAATAAATTTATTTCTGTGAACTCAAACTCTCTTTATTTAACAAAATTGAGGGGGGGGGGGGAGAATGAAACTCTGGTGAGACTGGGGAAAGGAGGCGGGAGAGGGGAGAAGAGAGGGTGGGAGAGGGAAACCTGGGAGGAGGGAGCTGGAAGGGGAAAGCAAAGGGAATAAGGGGGAGGGGAAGCTCAGGGCTCAGAGTTGGGGGTCTCTCTGGACCAACTTGATTTTCATGCAAATCTGCTCCTGGGTTCGCATGTGGCCTTTGATGGCCAGGCTGCCAGCTATCCTCCCATAGATGGCCGCATTCCTCTGTCTAGTGCAGAGATCATGGACGTTGGGGGCATCCCTCCTTGACCAGGAAGGCGCCCGCCTTCTCCGGGCCTTGGCAGGCTTCTGGGAGCTGGCAGACTGCTCCTGGGGAGCAGTGGAGGGCTGGCTGCCAGTGGCTTGCTGGCTCATGTTTTGGGGCCACTGGGTCAGGGGCAGTGACTGCTGGCTCTGGGTTGGCAGGCTTGGAGCTGGCACAGGCACTGTGGCCAGAGACAACCCCTTTAAGGGCTCCGGGGAGGGGGGGAGGGAGAGGAGTGTTCTTGGTTGAGGCTCGAGTGGCCACCAGGGCACCCTGGGAAGGCTGGAGGCAGAGGCAGATGATTATTTGCGGGGCCCAGGGCAGCCCAATTTCGCGGGGCCCTCCTTTGCCATGGTGCATGCGCGGGGCTTCTTGAAGCGCGGGGCCCAGGGTGGCTGCCCCACTCGCCCTGGCTTATATCCGCCCCTGGCTGGAGGCCCTCTATTTTGATATAAGTGTCTACACAGGACTTATTTCAAAATAGCTATTTCGAATTTGGAGTTATTCCTCGTGGAAGGAGGTTTACCAAATTCAAAATAAGCACTCCGCTATTTCAAATTAATTTCAAAATAGCGGTTTGGCTGTGTAGACTCTAGTAAAGTTATTTCAAAATAATGGCTGTGTAGAAAACAGTTCCCAAAGTGGATTTTCCATCTCTGAATTGATATCCCACTGTCCAATAATAATCTGGTGTTGCAAGATTCCACAGAGTGATCATCACTTTCTTTTTCCACTGTCAGAGTAGGTCTTATTTTACTGTTGATGCACTTCAGAGCTGCTGTCAGCTTGCATAAAGCTCCTGGGAAGTGGCCTTGTGCATTTGAAAATTCTCCAGCCACTGCTCATCATCCAATAGCTGCATAACAATGCGATCCCACCAGTCAATGCTTGTTTCCTGGGACCAGAAATGGCTCTCTACCATGTTCAGTTGCTGTGCAACTCCCAACTGCAACCAGGAATTGTTTCATTCTATGACTTGCAGCAAGGCAGCTTAAGTAGCATCGAAATATTCCTGCTATCTTGGCTCTGAAAATACAGCAGGTTAAAGCATGGGGTGTTTGTAATGCTCACAACAAGAATGCACAATTGCCTGGGGTCCACGCTTCTTGGACAATGGTGTATGTGTAGCTAAGCAAGGCTTTTGAAAAAAAAAGGTGTAAAAACACCCTGGGTCATTTGCCATTGCTATCAGAGGAGAGAGGGAGGAAGAAAATTGCATCCTGGGAGGTCAAAGCCATATTTCTATTTCCCCTCTGCAACAATGTTTTGATCCCATGAGGCACGGCAAGCTGTTCCTATAAAACACATATTGCTAGTTGCACTGTGGAATAGCTACCTAAGGCGGACGGCTCTGTGCATCGATGTAAGCAATGCTAATGAGGATGCATTCCACCAACACAATGATTATGGTTTGGATGCACAGCTGACTGACTTAACTGCTGCAATTTCTTTAAAAAACACTACTTTCCTGAAGAACAGAAGGACTGTCTAGGAAAAGAAGAACTATTTTTGTTTATATGAAACCTGACTGGTCAATAGCTGGAATTTAGCTAGAACACAAGAATTACAAAGTCTTCATACATAAGGCTGGATTTCAATTTAAATTAAGTGTAAACATGTCCTCAGGCTTTGTAGATTGCAATGTTGTTCCTATGAGGTGCCATGATACTGAGCATTGCAATGACTAAGTCACTGTTGATCCAGGCTGTAATCTTTTTCATGGTGGAAGAATTAGCACATATGTAATCTCTTTACTAGCATGTGCTCCATGACTATATGAGGAAGAATGCTGGTTTGTTGTCACAGTCATACCTGACCTCATATTTGCATTAAAATGCAGTATCTCACCCTACAATACTGACAGCTGTATCAAATCTGAGAGAACAATCAGCACTCACCTGTCATAACAACCTTCATTGCAACACACACTCATTATTCAGCACTCATTCATTAGCTCCTACCTACTGGAAATTCTCCCTAAATGTGCACTTGCATTCATGATAGACAGCAATGCTTCTGGCAATATCTGCATAACACACTTAACTCACTAGCCAATTAACATATTTATACAGCATCAACACACTGAGCCTTTCACTGACTCTATTAATTATATTTTAATGGATCCAATTTAAAAAGTTCAGCTGGTGGATATTGCATTTCAAGATTTATATTTTTAGGTCTTTGAAAAAAATGCATCACTACTTTTTGTCCTTTTAGCTAAGATTTAATAAGTCTTTTCTCTATACTGTAATATCAGCTTAATGTCTGACACTTCCTCTCTAGCCGTACATTTATTTTGGGATACTAGAGGTTTTCCGAAATAGCAACCCCTCATCTACACAAGCCACCCATTATTTCAAAATATTTTTCGAAATAACGGGCGTGCTATTTTGCCATCCTAGTAAACCTCGTTGCATGGGGATAAGGGATGACTTGAAATAGCGTGTTATTTCAAAATTTGGTGCTATGTCGATGTGCCAAATTTCAAAATAAGCTATTTCAAAATAGATTTAAGATAAGATGTGCAATTTGTGTAGTGCAAATTGTGTATCTTATTTCGAGTTTAGGGTGCCGTGTAGATGCACCCTGAGGGATTATTGTTATTTTGCTGGAGGTGAAGGAGGACTCCATGATCTAATGGGCCTTTTCTGTCTCTAACTGCAATAATCCTATACATCACAGACAATGTAGTGTAAAAATGCAGTGTTTTTAGTTAAATGATGTTTATAGCCATGGGAAACAAATGGCAAAATAATGTCCTCCTATTTATACAAAGCTATTATAAGGAGCCAAACACAGGGAGCTACAGAGAAAGAATCTATAAATCACTTTCACAGATGGGCCTGCCTGTGTTCAGTAGTCTGATATCAGCAGTAGTCCAAGAACAAGATACCTAATTAAACATTTCTTTACCTTTAAACAGGTGTGCCAAGAACTATTATCAGTCAGACCAGTGGTCCAGATTTACACAGCCATTATCAAAAGCAGAATTTGGCACATATGTTTTTAAGTAAACCTATTCCTCCTCTCCATTTTCTATTTAATTTCTTTTCTTTTTTGCATAGCGATGGATATACAAAAGCTCATCTGTGTCTAAATTAACTATTTCAGCTCTCCTAGCCTCCTCACCCCATTTCCTTTTTCTTGTAACAAAGTGATATTCTGCTAACTGTGTAGTAATAAGTTCCATACCAAGATACTAGATTGTTTTCATTATCATAATATCTGAATCACTGCCGCATTATTGCAATTTTATGCCTGTCATTAATTTGAATGGAATTGCACATGTATAAAAATGGAGTTACAATGGTAAATTATACCCTTAATTTTTGTAATGGTGAGGGGAAACCAAAATACTGTTGGAACCATGTGTGAGAATAGCTTTTCCCCAAAATATGCAGGCTGTATAAAAAAAAATCATAGTTGAACTAAACTTAGGACACTACATGGAAGAGGACTTGGAGGTAGGGTTACTACAGAGCTGACAGCCTGATACAGGCCACTGAAAACTATATAGACCCATGAAATCAACAGGAGATATTCCATTAACTTATATGGACTGTGAAACAGGCCCTATGTGGTCATAATACACCTGATGTCCATCACTGCCCTAAACATAAACTAATTTTTGCTAATATCATACTTTGGAATCTGACCTAAGGAAAGTTATGAAAGGCTTTCTCCAGTTCTTCTTTCACATAGAGAAACATACACTTTATAACTTTAATATCTCTCTGGTTTCCCACAACAAAACAAAACAAAATCAAAACTTTCTTAGACTTTTTGCTGTGTAGATAGCACCAAAAGCTGAAATAAGCCATTTCAATTTCAGCTACACAATTGGGCTACGTCTACACTGGCCCCTTCTTCGGAAGAGGCATGCTAATTTCTAACTTTGGAATAGGGAAATCCCCCGCGGGATTTAAATAAACATGGCCACCGCTTTTTTTCCGGCTTGGGGAAAATCCGGAAAAGAGCGTCCAGACTGGCGCGATCCTCCGGAATAAAGCCCTTTTCCGGAGGATCTCTTATTCCTACTTCTTTGTATTCATGCCCTATCAGCATCAAAGCAGCTATTTGCATATATGTGCAACTGCACTTAAGTTGCGGCCCTCGGCATGTACTGTGGGTATCATTGTGGACCCCGGGGCTTCCAAAGTTGAGTAGCCCTGGCCTAGACTGTGCCTACTTCTGTGCCTATTTCAGGTAGGAATAAGAGTTTATTTAAATCCCGCGGGGGATATTTAAATCCCCCGCGGATTTCCCTATTCCAAAGTTAGAAATTAGCATGCCTCTTCCGAAGAAGGGGCCAGTGTAGACGTAGCCTTGGTGTAGCTCAGGTGGCGTAGCTTATTTTGGCTTTAGCTCTGCCGAGTAGACATGCCTTTAGACTCAGCCGCTTTATACTGTCAGGCTATGTCTACACAGCAGGCTTCTTGCTCAAGAAGCCTTTTGAGCAAAAACTTCTTGCACAAGAGCACATCCACACCTCAAAGCACATCTCAAAAGTGATGTACATTTGTGCAAGAGAGCATCCACACTGCATGGACGCTCTTGCGCAAGAAAGCTCTGATGGCCTTCTCCGTGAGTGGAGCTGCGCAGCAAGGCACTGAGACAAGCCACATCAACGCATGGGAGGGAGCTGCCTGCTGGCAGGGGGAGGGGAGATATGTGGCAAAAGGTAGCAGCAAAGCATGCCTACCACGTCTCTGCTCTGTGAGGACTGTGGGAGCTGGTGCTTGGTGGGTCAGGCGGGGGAAAGGAAGGGAGTCTGGGAAGCAAGATTCCTGAGTTCCTTTTCTAGCCATGCTACTTCTCTGCTTGGTGCCTTTAACTTCACATTGATTGTACTGATATTGCAGTAAATATTGTATTGGCAGTTTTTGTTTGATTTGTTAAAATTGTGAAGCCAAAACAAAAAAAGAAGTCAATATAATGGTCTTCTATTGATATGTGTTTTTGTAGTTAAATTCCTGGACTGTTGTGAAGACAAAACAAAAAAAAAATCAATATAATGGTCTTCTGTTAATACGTGTTTTAGTAGTTAAATTGCTGAACTGTCATTGCTCATTAAAAGTGCTGTCATATGGGTGGAAATCAGGTAAATATTGCATTTTATTAATATCAGCAGATCTGATTTAAATGGGGCCTGCGCGTTGTGTAGTCTTGCCATACTCTTTGTATTCATGCCCTATCAGCATCAAAGCAGCTATTTGCATATTTTTGCATATATGTGCAACTGCACTTAAGTTGTGGCCCTCGGCATGTACTGTGGGTATCATTGTGGACCCCGGGGCTTCCAAAGTTGAGTAGCCCTGGCCTAGACTGTGCCCAACTAGGAATACAGACCAGAATAGTCTGTTTACTCATTAAAATATAAAAGTCTGCAGTTCTTTTGGCAAGTCTCTAGTACTATATTTTTAACAAATTACGTAAGAAAGCTTTGTAGTTCTTGAATTCAAGCTAAATTCCAGCTATTGACCAGTCAGACCCCATATGAACAAACATGTTCTTTCTTTTCCTGGACCAATGCCTTCTGTTCTGCAGGAAAGTAATGCCCTTTTTAAAAGAACTGCTTTGTTATTCAGTGGAATTCACAGTGTTGGGTAGGAAATTTTCCACTGGAGAATTTCTGAGCCACAGATTTTTTATTGCAAAAATCCCACCACAGGTGTCCAGTCATCCAGGCATGTGTGTAGCTAGGTCAACTATATATATTTGAGATTTTAATTTATCAGAAAAGTCCTGGACAGTTATCCAAATCCAAAGTGCAAATCCAAAGTGTAAATAACAGCTTTCTAATATCTAATGACTGATATCTCTGTGCCTGCGGTATTTCTGAAAGGTACTTTTGTCAATGAAAATCAGGACCTTAAATACCTTTGTGGCTCTGAACTTGACTTTGAAAAACTGGTTTGGGATGGGACTCCATTCAGAGTGGTTGCACCACAATGAAAAAGAATAGTTACTTAATTGCAAGTGACGTGTTTATGATAGGGCTTTGTTTTTGACCAGGAAGTCTTGGAAGTGCTCCAGACCATGAACTTGAGCAATATTTGTTTTTAGAGTTGAGATTATTAGTGATGCTTTTCCCAGCACTTAACAATCAGGGGTTTCCACATAACAGTTCTTTGGTTGGGTGCGTGCTGCATCTAAGGAAATGAGGGGCAATAGGCTTTTCCTGCGCCTGTTTCCTGCTGGCTGGGACCATTTTTCCCCTGGGAAGTTGCTTATGTCATTGACCGCCTGACGTTGCACTTCCAGAGCCGACCCTTGCTTCCCAGTGAGTCCTCGCCTTTGGGCCTGCCCATGTCTGGGTGCGCCTGCGGGGTCCCACTACACGCCAGGCGCGGGCCTGGGACTGGCGGGCGGGTGTCTCCTTCACGCGTTGGTGCCACGTGTTTTGACCCAGCCGCGTGGTGCTTTTGCAGGGCGCCCTGGAGCCGGCGAAGTTCCCGATCCAGAAGGGCTCCCTGGAGCGCCTCAGGCAGCAGTGGGAGTCCGGCGATGCGCTGAGAGCCGGTCCCCGAAGGGACTCCGCGGGAGGCCGCCGCCGCAGGCGCTCGCCAAGCCCGGAGGGGAAGGCAGCTCGCCCCGCGCCAGCAGCAGCGGCCGCCGCCCTGCGGGAGGAGGAGACCCGAGCAGCTGCAGCCGGCGGCCAAGAGGGCCGAGTTCAGAGCCGGCCGCCGGATAAGAGCCGCGGCAGCAGCAGCAGCACCATGGAGAAAGCGCCGCGGGCCAGCGCGGGGGCTGAAGTGGCCAAGGAGGAGGCGCGGGACGGCCGCCGCAGGCTGGAGCGCTTCGCCATCCCCTGGGAGGAGCTGAGAAGCCGCTTCGAGACCCCCAGCGGCGCGGCAGCGGCAGGCAGGCAGGTAAGAGCCATGGCCTGGTGCCACACACGCGCACCCCAGCCAGCGGCAGCAGCGCCCCGGGAAACTTCCCCTGGGCCTGGCCAGGGGCTGCCGTCAACTCAAGCACGTTAGTCCAGAGCCTGCTGCGTCGTCGGCCTGTGGTCACGTAAATGGAAGGAGACGGCCACCAGAGGCACTGACTAAACCACTTTGGGGGCCAGTACCCCACGGCCTGCCCTACAGGAATTCAGAGAGGCGGCTCTTCCTCCGCCTTGTGTTTGCCCTTCTCTCCTGTGCGTGGAGGTAGTAGCTAGGATCTCGGGCTTTTGCCTTGCCATTATGTACAGCACAGGGATGACGAGCTGATTGACTCTCACTGTTTCTTCCACGTTAAGTACATTAGTGTAAAATTGTCTGTGTGTCACAGGAAGATGGAGCAGACAGTGGTCAAAAATCAGCAAGGGAAAGGGGGAAATGAGGTGATACGACAGGAACCATTTTATGAAATGAAGGTGAGATCAATGAGTACACCAAAGCATTTTTAGATTTCTAATGTATTATGTGGATCCACTGTGTGAAGAAATTTTAATGCTCTCTTCTACAGTAGAGATTTGAAAAAGTTACGGGGAAAAGTTACTAAGGATGCTGTTACATTGTTAACTTGGCAATTTCTAGAATAGAATTTGTTTTAATTAGCTCCTTTGCTACTCAAGGAGTCCCTTGGCGCTTTACAATAATAAGATAGATAAGCAGCACAGGGAGTGTGTAGCAGATGAGGTAGGCACTGTGCATTCAACAATAGTTCACACATTACTTTATTCTTTAAAGACTGTTTTACTGAAGGAAACCCATCTGCCCGAAATATGGGCTATCTGAGAGGGCTTTTTTTCCTCAAGTAGTTCCACAAGATCTTTACTTCTCCCTACACAGCCACTGAATTTAATACCTGGCTCTCATCTGTAGATCTCAAAATGCTTTACAAAGGTCAGTGTCATTAGTCCTGTTTTACAGAGAAGTGAATTGACTTTCCCAAGATTATAGACAAAGTAAGAATCTGGATGCTGAAAGCGATGTTTAGCTTTTCCAATCAGAACAGAAAACAAAGTCATTCTGTGATAGAGAGAATGTTTTTTAATGTATTTAATTTAAAAGAAAGACTTAAGGGTGCTGAGAAGAGATGGTTCTGTGTGTGGAAAGCTGGAGAAAGTGTGTGTTATATTTTGGTGGTTACCATCACTACAGACATGAAATAAAGCCCACACAACAAAACTATGAATGCCAGTAGTCCAGCACATTGAATCATAGAACCGGAAGGGACCTCGAGAGGTAATCCAATCCAGTCCCCTGCAAACACACATCAGTTTCTTCCCCATAGAGCTTTCATATAGCAGCTTAAAAATAAAATAAAAACTAAGACATTTATTTACCTTCTGGATGTGTGCATGCTACTTGAAGTGTGCGGGGGGAGGCAGCTCTGTGTCCCCAGAAGGGGAGGGGCCATGGGCAGAAGAGGGAAGGCCAGGGCAATACTCCTGCCCAGCCACCAGAGCTGTGTGTGGTGTGGCAATCCATCAGGGTATGTCTACACTACCACCCTAGTTCGAACTAGGGTGGTAATGTAGGCAACCGGAGTTGCAAATGAAGCCCGGGATTTGAATTACCCGGGCTTCATTTGCATAAAGCCGGGCGCCGCCATTTTTAAATGTCCGCTAGGCTTCCTAGTCCGAACTACCGTTACCCCTCTTGAAACCTCGAAGCCTAGTCTGAACTACCTAGTCCGTGCCGCATGTAGCCGCAAGGCACGAAGTCCGCACTAGCGGACATTTAAAAATGGCAGCGCCCTGCTTTATGCAAATGAAGCCCGGGAAATTCAAATCCTGGGCTTCATTTGCAACTCCGGTTGCCTACATTACCACCCTAGTTCGAACTAGGGTGGTAGTGTAGACATACCCTCAGTGATTTAAAAGGCCTGGGGCTCTGGCCACTGCTGCCTTTGAATCACTGGGCCCCAAGGCAACTGTCACTGGGCCTGAGATAAAGTGCACAAGTGTTGAGGGCTGGGGGCCAACATTGCTCCACAACAACTGCCTCTGCATATATGGATCTTAACAGGAGCATATGCTGCAGTCTTTAGGGTGTTAGGTCTACTAAAGCTACACGATGACTTATCCAAGGTCCATCCTTGCTCATGCTTTTTTTTATAAGACTGTACCTAAACTAATGCAGAAATTCTTTGGTCTAGTTCCCATGTGAGGAGAAGGCTCTCTTCTGTGGTGTCACCCAAAGGAAGAAAATAAATCTATGTAATTAGCATAGTGTAAAGCACATGTTATAAGCCATCTTTTGTAATTAGGGATAAACACTATATTTTTCAAATACATATGTTTAGTTACACTTAATAATTTTTCAGTATAGGGTATACAGGCAGTCCCCGGGTTACATGGATCCGACTTACATCGGATCCCTACTTACAAACGGGGTGAGGCAACCCCGCACTAGCTGCTTCCCCCCAGCAGACCAGGGAAACGCGAAGCTAGCGCCCCCCTCAGCAGACCAGGGAGACGTGGAGCGGCTTTTCTCAGCAGACACCGCATCTTGAGAATAAAGGACTGAGGGAAGTGAGGTGTGGGAGAATAAAACTGAGCTCTGGAGAAATGTTTGGCTAGAGTTTCCCCTACAATATGTACCAGTTCCGACTTACATACAAATTCAACTTAAGAACAAACCTACAGTCCCTATCTTGTACGTAACCTGGGGACTGCCTGTACTTTTGTTATTGCTGAAGTCAGTGGAAGTTTTGTCTGTGAATAGAGTTGCCAGATGGTTTCAACAAAAATACCGGACATACTTAATATTACATCACAATCTCCATTACATCTTATTTAGAAAATACCAGACATTTATATTTTCTCAATTTGTTTCCCGAACAGAAAGCTCAAATACTGGACTGTTGGGTTCAAAGCTGGACACCTGGCAACCCTATCTGTGAAAGCATATGCTTTCTTCAATTATTACAGAGAAGAAATGATCAGAAAGGCCTTGATCCCGCTGTTGGACAAGCAATGAGGAGTAACAGTTAATTTGAGGGAAGGGTTTTGGATCGGACTACTGCGTCTACATGCGGCGAGTTAATTCGGGCTACCAGCTTTTTAAAATGGCGACCGGCCACGAATACGCTAATCAAGCGCGGGATATTTAAATCCCATGCTTCATTAGCAACTTCGGTATGCTTAATTTGTCTTCCTAGTTCGAACTAAGGGGCAAGTATAGACATACCCTAACGTACTACCTACAAAATTACAAGGCTACAGGGGGTAAGGGATTGGAATGCAGGAAGGGGTGTGTGGGATTTGGGAGGGAATCTAGATGGAGGAGGGGATTGTGACCTGGGACAGGTAAGAGGGGTGTAGGGTTTGGGTTACGTAGGGTATGGGTGCAGGAACAGGGCTTGGGGGGGATGGAGCAGCTGGAGAGCCAGAGGCAGGCTCTGGCTAGGAGGTGCTTACCTGAGCGGCTCCCAGTCAGCAGTTCAGCAGGTTCCTTAACCAGATTCCCTGCCTGCTCCACCCCCACACGCTACTCATAGCAGTTGCCTGCATGGGCTACGTGTGCTGCTCTGAACACAGTGAGCCAGGGGGTAGAAGTAATTCTTGCGCTAGCTCCCATTGGCCGGAAACTAGCCAATGAGAGCTGTGAGATTGTGCTGAGGGTGGGAACAGCTAGAGAAGTCTCCTTCCATCCCCCCCCAGCTTGCAGTATTTAGAGCTGCACACATGGTTCCTGCAACTTTGTTGCAAGGGGATGTGGATAGCAACTGCTTTGAACACTAAGGAGAGGGTAAAGGGCTTGTTTATTAAGTTAAAACTGGGAAGGGAGGGGGATCTCACTCATACACTCAACCACACTTACAATCCCAGGCAGGATGATAAGGCAAGCAGAAGTCAGTTCAAGTTATCTGATCTTCCCGTGTTGACTCCTGAGCTGGTCTGCTGGCCAGGCGATCTGAGCAGAGGGCGTTCTCCGGGAGGTTCCACTTGATGGTCAACCCACTGTGTCTGTGCCCCTCTCTCTTTTAAGGATCAGTCACGTGTAGCTTCTGGGTCCCTGGGCCTCTCGGGCTGTGTGCACTGTTTTTTACTCCTGCTGTTTACCTCAGAGTTTTCCCACCTCTTGTGTCCACCACAGACATTCTTCTGCACTCACTCAGGGAAGAGATAGGGGGTTAACATATAACACTTTAACAGCTTAGGGAGCCAAACAACATCGTTAACAGGTCAGAAAGAGAACAACCTCCATTTTAACTCTTTCCTTGCTCCTCCTCCACCTCCAACACAACAGACTTCTCTAAGTGGCATGCAGTAGCGGGGCAGGCAGGAAGCGCTGGGTGGGGAGCTGGATCCAGCAGTTCGGCAGGCCAAATCCAGCCTGCAAGCCATATTTTGCCCATCACAATCTAGATCATATCTGACAGATGTTTGTCCAATCTGCTCTTAAAAATCTTAAATGATGGAGATTCTACAACCCCCGTAAGCAATTGATTCCATTGCTGAACCACCGTGGTAGTTAGGAAGTTTTTCCTAATGTCCAATTTAAGCCCATTGCTTCTTGCTAAGTCCTATGATCAAAGGTCACTTGAAAGAAATATAAAAGCAATATGAAATATACATGTAAAGAAGACCAGCAAATATATCCAGGAAAGTGAAAAGTGTTAATTCCAATCACTTGCATAGATTTATTCAGAATATCTTGAAAAATCTTGGGGGTTAGTGTTTGATTCTCTTGATTTTCTAAAATAATAAAAAATGTAAGTTGATGCATTATTGAGTAAAGAGCTACAAGAAACAGCAATAACAGTTTTAAGGAAGAGGAAAGGAACTGATCTGGCAAAAGAGGGAGTTTTAGGCACATTAATATAAGTAGGAACATTTTTCAAACATGACTGCTTGTTTTTAGGTAGTTAGATCAGCATTTTGGCACATAGACCAGATTAGTCTGTTTTTCAAAGTAACTGACCAACCACAACTCTTATGGCTTTCAAGAGGAATTGTAAGTAACTAGAACATCTAAAAATTAGGCCATATAAAATTAGGCATCTAAATATGGATCTAGGTTTCTGACTTTAGGCATTGTACTTTCCAAGGGCATCACTGGAAAGTACATCATCGTCAGTGACATCAGCAACCACATCTTCATTCATGAGTCAGCAAAACAGCTGTGTTCCTCATTTGGGACAATAAAGTCAGGGCAAAGCACATAAGAGCTGGAGACCAATTGATTTTGGCCAGAGGGTTATTCTTTAAAACATACTTCCAAAGGATGTCAGACTAATCTGGAGTCAGACCACATTCTGGGAATACTGGCAAAACTCTCTCTCTTTGACAAAATTTTCCTAACATAGAAAACATAATGGGAGAGGAGCAAAAGAGGGAAAACCCACATAGATGTGGGCCCCAGAAGATAGTTGTCTAAAATGGGAGGGAGAAGAACAGAAGACCTCATGAAGTCCACTAAGGACCTCACCAAGCAGATCTAAGGGTATGTCTACACTACCATCCTAGTTCGAGGAGTAACGGTAGTTCGGACTAGGAAGCCTAGTCCGAACTACCTAGTCCGTGCCGCGTATAGCTGCGCGGCACGGAGTCCGCAATAGCGGACATTTAAAAATGGCGGCGCCCGGCTTTATGCAAATGAAGCCCGGGAAATTCAAATCCCGGGCTTCATTTGCAACTCCGGTTGCCTACATTACCACCCTAGTTCGAACTAGGGTGGTAGTGTAGACATACACTAATTGACTTGGGCAGTACTTAGATCAGCAAGGGGCAATCATGAATAATGAGTAGGCTGCATGAGTGGCCCTTCTCCATCTTAGTGGGCCATAGCAGCCCACTGAAGCTAGCCCACAGACCCCTGTCTGCCCCTTGTTCCCGTGTGCCTCTTGAGCACCAGAGCCCTGCACTTCCTTCTCCTCTCCCTCCCGCCCAGCACTTTCAGAACACCATCCTATACTCCTTACCTGCTTCTCTCCCTGCCACCCAGAGATTGAACAGCCACAAACAGTTGATTGACAGAATTATAGCTCTGGGAGGGAGGTGGAGAAGGGGTATAGAGTGTGAATCAGCAGGTTTGTGGCACTCTGAAAGTGCTGAGAGGGAGGGAGAGGAGCAGGTAAGTGCGGGGCTCCGGTGCACGAGAGTGTGTTGCATAGTGAGTATGCCAACGAGTTACAGTACCTTTCGCTCTACAGTGCACACAGTGAAGAGAGGTGTTTATGGCTGGCAGGTGTGGGGTACACACCACTGCTGTACCAACTCTGTGGGAAGCCTCTACTGGGTTGCGCCCCAAGGATGAGCTGTTGCTCACAGAAGTTTAGGAGAAAGCATCATCTCTGGATCATGTCTGATAGGGACTTGACATTCTTGGGTTGCCTGTGCCTAGATTGGATTTGTGACCAGATCGGACTTTAAAAATAGGCCTGAACTGAATAGTAAATAAATGGCACCATTTGCTAGCTTGACAATCCTGTTAGGGCATGTCTACATAGCAGGGCTAAATTCGAAATAAGCAATGCAACTTGAGCTGTGCTAATTTGCATAGCTTAAGTCGAAATAGCTTATTTTGACTTTTGGCACTGTCTACACAGCTGTTATTCCCGTTGCCAGCTTTGTCCACATATTTACTCTGCTGACACCATCACTGGACCTAATCACATCAGTTACAAGGTCAAGAACACGTATTCCTGTTCATCCAGAAATATAACTTATGCCATCATGTGCCAACAGTGTCCTTCTGCTATGTATATTGGACAGACTTCTCAGACACTTCGCCAAAGAATTAATGCCCACAAATCAGACATCACAAAGAAAAAACAGTTTCTTGTCATTTCAACCATACTGGGCATTGTCTCAATGACCTCACTACATGTATATAACTTCAGAGACTTTAACACCAGACTACAAAGGGAAACCTCAGAACTGTCATTCATGCTTAAATTTGACACTTTACGAATGGGCCTTAACAAAGATGCTAACTACCTTACCTGTTACAAAGATAGCTTTCCCAATTATCACCCCTAATATCATTATCTCATAGACACTAACCTCCCCCCCCCCCCCCCCCCCGTTCTAAAATCTGATTTGTCAATTTTATATGTGTTCACTTTTTTTATTGTATCCCTTTGGTATATATGGTCATGCCAATTTTCTTCCACAATTTGATCTGAGGAAGTGGGTCTGGCCCACGAAAGCTCATCACCTAATAAACCATCTTGTTAGTCTTTAAAGTGCTGCATAGCCCTGTCTTTTGTTTCATTTCGAAATAGAGCAATCTTCCCCCTGACTTCCCTTACTCCTCATATAATGAGGTTTACAGGAATTGGAGTAAGAAGCCCATTTTGAAATAGTGGGCTTGCTGTGTCGATGCGCGCTACATTATTTCAGAATAACTGACGCTATTTTGAACTAACACTGCTGTGTAGACATAGCCTTATCTAATTTGGAAGAAATTCTATCTAGTACTTTATATTTGTTGGATAAGACATTACGTACTGAAGGCAGAATTCCTAAGTGAAAATACTTATATGCTCTTTAAAACTTCCATTTGCAACTGCAATCCCATCTCATTTAGGTGTCACACTGATGTACAAGAATTGCAATGAAATGCCAAATACTAGACAGAGATATAACGCAATACTGACTCTCTTTCAGATGAGAAAAGCTATCAGTGCATGCATTGGCTTTCCCTGACATAAGCAAAGCAGGTGGGGCAAATCAAACTTTTTCATTGCAGGTGTAACCCACACATCTAGGGTACGTCTAGACTGCAAGCTTCTTTCAAATGAAGCTTTTTTGGAAGAGATCTTCCAAAAACTCTTCTTTTGAAAGAGAGCATCCACACTTCAAAAGTGGATCGAAAAAGCGATCTGCTTTTTCGAAAAAGAGTGCCCACACTCATTGGATGCTCTCTCACATAAAAGGCCGCCCAGAACCACTTCTGGCAGGGCAATAGGTCAGCAGTTACATTCGGATGCTGTTGCCTAAGGATATTTGAGACACGTGCTTAAAGAGACCCCCCCTGGACAGCCATTTTTCAGGTTCTGCTGTGGGCTTGCCTACCTGTCTGAGGGAGAGCAAAGCTTTTGCAGTGCGTGCTTTGGTTGCCCAGCTTGGTTGGACACCACAGCATTTTTTTCTCTTTTTGTGATGGAGACGGAGTTGCCCCTGGGTAGGTGATGGCCCCACATTGCCATGCTGCAGCTTCTGCAACACTTTCAGCAGACTGTCATGACGGTCTTGCCCCAGCTTGAATTTGAGCTCAGCATTGAAAACGTCTGCCTGGATGCAGGAGCAATGCCCTTGCCCCCATACTCCACGGTCGAGAGGTGATTTTGGAGGCTGGACATCACCAGCCTCATGATGGCGCACTGGGATGACCAGCAGTGGCTCCAAAACTTCCGCATGCGGAAGGCCACCTTCTTGGAGCTGTGTGCCTGGCTCGCCCCTGCACTCCGATGATAGGACACCCACCTGCGGCCTGCCATCCCCCTCGAGAAGAGGGTCAAAATTGCCATGTGGAAGCTCGCCATCCCTGACAGCTACCGTTTGGTGGGACATCAGTTTGGCATGGGGAAGTCCACCATTGGGATCATCTTTATGGAGGTAAGGCACTCTCGGGGTACACTTCCTGCTGGGAAGGGGGCTAGAAAAGGGGTACCCTCGGGAAAGGGGAATAGGGAGTGGCGTGGGAGCAAGGCCCATCCCTGGGGAGGGTTGTGCCGTCCCGCCCTCATACAGCCCTGCTGGTGGGGGGACGCCTTATAGGGGGTGACTCCTGGGGTCCTTGAGGGGGGCTGAGGAGGGAGGCTGGCACCTCCAAAGGGTTCAGGCACCCCCTCTCATTCTCTGTTTTGTGTGTTTCTATGTCTCCTTCTGCAGATGGTGAGGGCCATTAACTCAGTCCTGTTGCGCAGGATGATCCACCTCAGAGACCTGGACCCCATCGTGGCCGCATTTGGTGCCCTTGGTTTCCCGAACTGTGGAGGAGCGATTGATGGGACCCACATCCCGATACGTGCACCACAGCACTGAGCCACCTAATATATAAACAGAAAGGGCTTCTCCATTTGCCCGCATATTTAGGAACTCTAGCCTCTACTGCAGGCTAGAACATTCTTCTCTCAGCATAACTTTACAGTTGGGGATGTGCAGCTGCCGATTTACATCATAGGCGATGCGGCTTTTCCACTGATGCCGTGGCTCATGAAGGCCTACACTGGCCACCTGGACCCGAGCAGGGAACAATTTAACGTGCAGCTGAACTGGGCTTGCATGCAGGTGGAATGCACCTTCGGGTGCCTCAAGGCCCAGTTCAGGTGCCTGCTGACACACCTCGACATGAGAGAGTGCAACATCCCTGAGGTGGACTCTGCGTGTTGCATGCTCCACAACATCATGGAGAGCAAAGGGGAGGCCTTTGTCCCGTGGTAGGGGACACAGGCTGGTGGCAAGGGGAAGCTGTTTGAACAGCCGCAGACAGCTGCCATTTGCTAGGCCCATCAGGCCAGGGTGTGCATTCGGGTGGCCCTGAGGGAGAGGTTCTCTGAAGGAGCCCAGTAACTCTCCCCTGGGCCTCCCCAATGGGAACTTGTGTCTTGACTCTCAATACCTTTCCCTCCACAACCCCTCCTTGCCCCCATTCCCTGTATAATTAATAAACATGCTAGTTTTGCTTTCAAAATAAACTTTGAATTGTGTTCTTTATAATCAAAGTCACTGGGGCAGAGGGGAGCTCACAACCAGGAAGGGGGAACGAGGAGGGGCTCACAACCAGGAGGGGGGCTGAGAAGGAGGAGGGGGGCACAGGGCTAGGAATGGCACATGGAGCGCCTGTAAGTGACGCCTCAGGTTCGGGGACCTTGACGGACTCGTAGTTGAGTGAGGCCTGGAACAACAGGTGGTTGGGCAGGAGCGGGGGCTGCAGTAGGCTCAAGGATGGCTGAGGGAGCAGGGCTGGGGGGAGCGGGCGTGGGGAGAGCGGGAACAGGGACAGGACCCGGGTATGCCATCACCTTCCAGATGATGGCACACGTTTTCGCCCTGCCGCACCAGCTGGTCCCACATGCGATTGTGACACTCGGCATCACTGAAGACCTTCTGGGCGAGTCTCAGGGCGAGTCTTTTGCTGCATGTCTCGGGACTGCGATCTGCTGTCACGTGAGGTAGTGGTAGGCCCCCTAGTGCTTGTGGCTCACTCAGCTTCGGTCGGCTGCCTGGGCTGGTGTGGCGTGCCCCTCAGCAACGGCTGGTCCGGCTGTGGAGGACAAAGAGGAAAGGGGTTCAGTCATCCATGCAGACACTGTCCTTGAGGGCGCGCCCTCCTCTGTGAGCAGCGAGCAACTGTCCTTGGAAAAGGGGACAGTGACGTCCCGAGAGCAAAGCCACATATGGCCTGCACAGCAGGCCCTGCCTCACAGAGGCCCTGAGGTGACCAGGAGACCATCCTGCCTGCTTCTGCACCCCGTTCCCCCTCCCCCATGAACAAGCAGGCCCCAGTGAAGTGTCGGGCCAGAGTGGGCTCCCATGGATGGGAGAGGGACCTGGAGCAGCCTGGCCCTCCCTGGGGTCCAGACACACTCGCACCTGGCAGCACTGTCCGCTGGAGCGGGTGGTACATTGTGCATGGAGGCATAGCCGTGTGCTATGTGCGACACTCATCCGTCTGTGTGGGGTTGTTCATGCTCCCTTGTGCCCAATCTCCTTCTGGCAGTGCCTGGCAGGGAGAGGCTGTCCCTCCTAGGGGTCAGATGTGTGTGGGGTCTCCCCCCAGTCTGTGATCAGCAGCCCGTGTGTGCTCCAGGATTGGCTTCTGAGACCACATACTGCACTCTGCCACTGCATGTGCTTGCATGTGCACGGCCAGCTGCACACTGTCCAAGCCGAGCATGTCCAGCGACCATCAAGCCCCATCCCCCGTGCTTCTGCCTCCACCGCCCTGTGTGTGTGCCAACCTGACAGCACTCATGTGATGTTCCCTCCCCGACGTCAGATGATACCTGGGAGATGTCCAAGGCCTGGGGTAACGGCTCCAGGCTAAGGGTGACGACATTGCCGGTGTCGTCTTCGTCGTGCAGCTGCTGTCCTTTCTCGTCCCCCTCCTCCAGGAGCTCTGGCCAGGCAACCCTGGCTGTCTTGAGGCCCAAGTCAACCAGAGCGGCTGGGGACAGGGCTTGCCCACCACCCAGAATCTGGTGGAGCTCTTTGTAATAAGGGCAGAAGTGCGCTCCCTGGCCCGTGCATAGCCTTGCTGCAGCTCCTTCACCTTGCTACTCACTTGGTCAAGGGTGCGGGGATGGTGTCCTCTCTGGCTGACAGCCTCGGCCATCCGGCCATAAACGTCTGTGTTTCTGCAGCACGACTGAAGTTCCTGGAGAGACGACTCCTCTCCCCAGAGCTCCAGGGGGGCCTGGATCTCAGTCCCTGACCAGGATGGTACCCGGCATTTGGTGCCCCTGGGTGGGTCCTGGGACTCCGAGGGATGTTCCCTGGAAGGGCCAGGAGATCCCAGGGGGCTTGTGGCTGTGCCATGGCTTGTTCTTGGTGTGGCAGGGAGAGCCACGTGGTCAGGGTGCTGCTCTGAGGCTGGCTTCCTGCCATAAGGCTTGCCCCAGATGCTTGCAGCTTTAAGACCTGGCTGGAGACAGGAACGATAGAGCTGTGATTGGTGTGGATGAAGTGTCCACCGGGGCACCTGTGCTTTTTCCTGGAGGCCTCTTTTTTCCAAAAGAACTGCCTCTTCTGTGTCCACACATGCCTTCTTCCTCATAGAATGAGGTTTACCAGTGTCAGAAAACCCCCTGCATTCTTTCGATATTCTTTCAAAAGAACGTGATTGCAGTGTGGATGTAGGTGATTTTTTTCGGAAAAAATGGCCATTTTTTCTGAAAAAAACCCCTTGAAGTCTAGACCTACCTCTGATGAGTGTGGTTCACTGATCCATACAGTGGCACTTAAATCACTTTCAGAGAAAGATAAGAAGGAGTGAGCCTACACCCTAAACAGCAAGCAAGCTGTAGAGGCTCCTACACTAAGATCCAGAGGTCTTAGGTTCTAATCTGCCTCTGATGGTTACAAGTGAGTTTATGGGTTACACAAGCATATTTCCTTGCCCTCCCTGCCCAATTTCCATTCATGAACTAGGCATGAAATTATTGAGAAAGAAGTCAGGATTTCTTTAAAATACTTAGCCAAGATGCAAGTTTCTTCTGAAAATATCAAATGCTGATACTCCATTTGTGCAGAGATTTGAAGTGAAGTGTTACATCCTAAATATATATATATATAAAATAAAGAAGATAGGATCTATCACTTTTCAATTAATATCTTTCCTAGGCACATGCATCACAGGAAGAATTCATGTCTAAATATTTGCACAGTAGTGATTCATGGCTTTTAAGGGCAGAAAGAACCTTTATGAACATCTTTTAACTTTCTTTTATTATGGCCCTATTGATATTTGTTCTAATGCAATACCTTTTAAAATGTGTAAATGGCTGATACATTTTTCTACTTAAACAAAAAAAGATTCTCCTGCTTAGTCAATTCCTTTTTTCATGTTTAATGGGTAGAACTCACTGGTCTTCAGACACCTGAAACTCATTCAAGCACCGTTAATGTTTCTTCTCTCTGTAAGTTACTGTCAATGATTTATGACACTTAATAGTGTGCTAACTTGTTTTATGTCAATGTAAGTCATTTAGGGTATGTCATGAGATAAATTGCTGTGAAGTGTAGCAATACATCATGCACATTTCCGAGCATGTAAAAATAGTTAGAGAATGCAAGTTTGATCAAATGCCTACTCTGCTCCAGAACAAGGTGGCTACGTCTAGACTGGCATGATTTTCTGGAAATGCTTTTAACGGAAAAGTTTTCCGTTAAAAGCATTTCCGGAAAAGAGCATCTAGATTGGCATGGATGCTTTTCTGCAAAAGCACTTTTTGCGGAAAAGCATCCGTGGCCAATCTAGGCGCACTTTTGCGCAAAACAAATCTCAGCTGTCTACACTGGCCCTTTTGCGCAAAAGTTTTGCGCAAAAGGGACTTTTGCCCGAACGGGAGCAACATAGTATTTCCGCAAAAAGCACTGATTTCTTACAGTAGGAAGTCAGTGCTTTTGTGGAAATTCAAGCGGCCAGTGTAGACAACTGGCACGTTTTTCTGGAAAAGCGGCTGATTTTCCGGAAAAACTGACCAGTCTAGACATAGTCATCATGTATAAGCACTTTCATACTGGCAAAGGCAATAAGAAGAAAACATAGTATCTCGTGCAACAATTGTATAATTAAGGAAGACTGATATCCATTTAAAATATTTTCAGGTTTTTATACTTTGTGTTATTAATGTGTCAGTCCAAAAAGAGAATTTATTGTAATTTCCCCCAACTTTTCCACAGCTTATATATTTAAACCAGAAACTGCTCTTTAGGAGTGATCACTGTATTGTGGATGTTCTTCTTTCCTGAATATTTATGTAGCCCCCTTTTTCCTTCCTGGGTTACTTGGAAGCAGGTCACACTCACATGTGTGCCTGGGCACCTGATGTTTTTAACATAAAAGGAAATCCTGAGTACCCCAGTGGTGATGTTGTTTAGTTGGGGATTCCCTATCCACCCCTTGCTGCAGTCCCTTGCTCCTAAAGAATATATAGTAGGGGTGACTCTACTTGGCTGACTCTTAATGGTGTGCTTGGGAGCATCCAGGAATAATTATTCCAGCAATAATCTGGATCTAACTCCAAGACAACAATTATAAATAATATACATCTAATTGATTAAATTAGAATTAACACACCTTTACTTAACAACTTAAAGAAACAGGGTTTAACAGATTAAAAGTGAATAAAATCAATTAAAGTACACAGAAATAAAGGGAACTTGTCTATCTGGCATTTGCACTGCTACCATTTATTCCACCCCAGAGTGTGCATTCCTCTGGATTCAGAGTCCCAGACACTTGCTTGCGTGGGTGCGCTTGAAGGTCTGCAGCTAGAGTGGAGACAGCACTATGCAGGTCTGTGTGTGTTAGTCCAAGCTGAACAGTCAGCTGGAAAATCCCTCTGCCATTGGAGCAGGCTCCACCAAATGCCAGCAGCTCTGGTTCACTGGGATGGTCACTCTGCCTCTCTTTGGACCCAGAGTTAGTCTATATCGCTGCGGTCTGTCCCAGGAAGCACCTTCCCAAAAAGTCCAGTAACTTAGAATTTCCTCCTGTGTGCAGGTTTATGTAGCCCTTCTCAGCCATAGGCACAGCCAGAGTCTCTCCCCTCTAGGGACAATCAGCAGCCCCTAAAGCAGCCTGCTAGATACAAGCCCTGCAGGCTCTCAGTCCCAGGCTCTAGCTGCAATGCAACAGCTCCAGGACTGGAAAAAGGCTCTGTTGTGCTTAAAAGAAGCACCCAGAATCTTTTTCAGGGGGATAAGGCAACATGCCACATTTATTGAACATACATAGCTCAATCAATACTTTATCATATGCATATGATACATTACACTAATGCACTCTCTCACATACACACACCATCTTGTTGTTACCAATAGTTGCTCCCCCTAACTACACTGGCCAGGTGAGTTAGATGGGTGAAGGGTGCAGCCAGGCTTCTGCCGATCTGGATCAATGCTCCCATGTTGACAAGACGAAAACCCGGGGTCCCTCTGCAAGATGTCTCATATTTATCCCTCTCATGCAGCCAGTTAGTCATCAGCTGGCCTTTTTTAATGCTGCTTCAAAGAGGGCCCTTCCAAGGGCAGGCACTTGCTGCTTAACTCCCAAGGCCGTCTATGTGTCCAATCTTCTTTTCAATGAGCTCACTTCACAAGTCTTGTTGTTTTTGGATCTGGCTCCCAGCCCCTCTCCACCCTTGCAAATGCTGCTGGAGGTGCTCACCTCTCAAGGCTTCTCCATTCACACCTCATTCATTTCAACAGGACAATCAATGAAAGGGAAGAGATCTATTCCACTCCTAGGCTGTGTCCAGACTCCATGCCTCCGTCGACGGAGGCATGTAGATTAGCCAGCTCGGAAGAGGGAAATGAAGCCGCGATTAAAATAATCGCGGCTTCATTTAAATTTAAATGGCTGCCCCGATCTGCCGATCAGCTGTTTGTCGGCAGATCGGGAGAGTCTGGACGCGATGCCCCGACAAAGAAGCCTTTCTTCATCGACACAGGTAAACCTGGTTTCACGAGGCTTACCTGTGTCGATGAAGAAAGGCTTCTTTGTCGGGGCATCGCGTCCAGACTCTCCCGATCTGCCGACAAACAGCTGATCGGCAGATCGGGGCAGCCATTTAAATTTAAATGAAGCCGCGATTATTTTAATCGCGGCTTCATTTCCCTCTTCCGAGCTGGCTAATCTACATGCCTCCGTCGACGGAGGCATGGAGTCTGGACACAGCCCTAGAAAAAGACATTTTCCTATTCCTAAGGCCTATAACATAAAGGGCTTAATACAAAGTTTCTATGGTCTATAAGAAGCAAATATCTATACAAGACTTATAAAGTTTCTCTTAATACAAAGTTATATGAGAATGATACATGGTTATATGGAAATGTTGCAGAGATTTATCCACAGCTACTCCACAGCAGCCTGGCTCCTCTCTCCCAAAATGGAGAGCCTCTCTCTCTCCCAAAATGTTTGGACAAACCCGTTTCCTCTTTTTTCCTCAAGGGCTCATGGGAGTTGTAGTCTTTAGGGGTATGTCTAGACTGCATCCCTCTGTCGGCAGAGGAATTCAGATTAGGCAGGTCGACACTGCAAATGAGGCAGGGATTTAAATATCCCATGCCTAATTTGCATAAAAATGGCCATTGCGTTTTGCCAACTCAGCACTTTGTCGGCAAAAAGCGGCAGTCTAGAGGGGGATCTGTTGAGAAAGAAAGCCTTTTTCGACAGATCCCTTCTGCCTCCTACAAGGAGGTTTACAGGATCTGTTGAAGGCGGCTTTCTTTCGATAGATCCCCCTCTACACTGCCGCTTTTTGCCGACAAAGTGCTGAGTTGGCAAAATGCGGTGGCCATTTTAATGCAAATTAGGCACGGGATATTTAAATCCCTGCCTCATTTGCAGTGTCGACCCGCCTAATCTGAATTCCTCTGCCGACAGAGGGATGCAGTCTAGACATAACCTACAGCTAGATTGTAGCACAAAGGAGTCTCCCAGAAAAAGTCAGAGGCCCCTTTAGTAAGGGAACTACACTTAAACAACCAGCAGGCAGGCAGGATTTCTTTATTTTGACACAGGTAACAATAGACACCTTTGGGAAGTTAAGAGGGGGGTAATAGAATTTCTGGGCCCTGGACAAGGTATAGAGGGGCTGGCTCTGTGTTCTCGGAAGGAGCAATTCCTTGGGCAGAAGCTGCGGGCCTGTCCA
Organism: Pelodiscus sinensis; assembly: GCF_049634645.1. NCBI lineage: Eukaryota > Metazoa > Chordata > Testudines > Trionychidae > Pelodiscus > Pelodiscus sinensis. Next base: position 37,984,251 of record NC_134717.1, read on the forward strand.
GACCACACTGCTTGGGGCTCCAGCAGCAATTTAAAGGGCCCAGGGCTCCAGCCTCCGCTGCTGCTGCTGCAGTGGTGGTGGCACTTGGGAGCTCAGGGTCCTTTAGAATTGCCAGACCACGGAGCAGTTTCATCTTTTCTCCTCACATCAGTGGGGCTTGAGGGTTGACCGTGAGTCTTTAAATTAATAGACTATCTATGCCTTATGGATAATATTTTCAGAAGCATTTATGCTGACATATCATGTAATTCTCTAACCTACCTTCCTTCCTTCCTCTCAACTTTTCTTTGTCCCCTTCCTTTTTTCTAGTGCATCTCCATTCATTTCAGTTTCTCCTCCGCCTATCTCCCCCTTTTTTCTTGTGTTGTGTTCTCTATCCATTTCACAAGTTTTCATACGAACTGTCAGTTTTTTCTTTTTTCACATCTTACCCATCCCTGAGTTTCTCCCCCTTTCTCTTCTCTTCTCTTCTCTCCTCTCCTTTTCCTCACCCCTAATTTCTCACATCTCTTTTCTAAAGTACTCCTCTCTAATTTTCTTCCTCGTTTCAGTTTTCCTCAATATAGTCTGTTTTTACTGCCTGCAGACATCTGCTATTTATTGAATACCACAAGAGACCCCCCTCAGTCTACACGTCCACCCCCCAGTCATTCACTGATTTTCAAATTTTAGAGCTCTGCAATATTCATATTTTTTTTCAAAGCAAACATATGCTTTTCTCATTATTGACAGTTACTGCCTCAGTGACCCGGGCATATTTCTCAGAGTGGGGTATTCTTTCCCAGGATTTAGTGTTGGGAATGAATTTATCAGGAAACGCTAAACAAGGGCTAACATCCACTTTGAGTAAAAGAACAGCATTTACAGCTCATCCAACTTTGCTTTTTACTCCAAAATGCTATTCATCAAAATGAACACTTTCCGCTGCACTGTTTGTTCTTGATAAATGCAGAGCAAATTTACTTGGTGTAAACTACATGTCTTGAACTAACATGTTGTACATTTCAGGCATTCTGAAAGAAGTATCTAGCATGCTGTACCATTACATGCAAAACCAGAATATGTGGTCACTTTCTTTCACTCACCAGTGCATCCATGTACTTGTCTCCCTCCCCTTGCCCTAATCAGTCTTTTATTCCTAGACCCTTAGGGCTCTCCTAGGAGAAGAGTGAAGGAGGTGCTAAAGAACAGGCACTGGAAAAGATGGGGCAGAAAGAGGTGTGCAGTGGGATGGGGCTCCAGTGGCATTGACTCTTGTTGCCATTCACTCCAGAGGGAAGAGCATCCTGAAAGGGGAAAGTCTTATCTTCCCTAAAAGGTTGAATCAGGGATGGATTCAGAAATACCTGAAGTAGTTAGGATCATGTGCTTCAAGCTTAAGAGCCTTTACAGTTTGGTTGCATTTGGGATAAGTTTTGGCTTGGCTACCTTTCTGATAGTTAAATGTAAGTGTGCTATAATGTGCTATTTGCTAGCTGGACATTTTTTAAAATGGCATGGAAACTTTAGCTTATATCTAAGTATCCCTTTGAGGAGGACAGAAGAGATGCCAGTTTGATATCTTATCTGGTGGATGACAGGTCTAATATGCAGCACCCAGATGGACTTAAACACAATTTTCTGGCCCAGAAACTTCAGTTCAAAATAATGTATGCTGAGCCCCATATAACTCATATCAATTCCTTATAATCAAAAATGGTAAAAAGCCTTTTTATATGAATACTAAAGTGAAAATTCAGCTGAATAAAGCTCTTTTATTGGCACTAGATACTTAATACCTGCTACTTAATGTATCAGTAAAATGAGATGTAAAACTTGATAGGACTTTTTAGTATTTTAAAGAACACAAAATATCTCATGGACTACATTTAGCCCACATTCTCAAATTATTTTAAGGTGGAAGTTTTTTTGGTTTTCAGTAGTAACATTAGCAGTTAGTCACTTTTAGCAGTACAGTAAAACTCTGACGGTCCGGCACTCCTGATGGTCCGGCACCATCAGGAACCTGGAAATGCTCCGGGCAGCCGGACCATTGGAGCTGCTCTGCCCCCAGCTTCCCGGATTCAGCTGCTGCTAAAACTGACCAGCGCTGAATCCGGGAAGCAGGGGGCAGAACAGCTGGAGTGCTGCCGGGTAGGTCCAGTAGCGCTGCCCCTCGGGGCTGCGGGACCAACCCAGCAGCACCCCAGCTGTCCCGGATTCAGCCGCTGCTGAAACTGACCAGCGGCTGACTCCAGGAAGCCCGGGGCAGAGCAGCTCTGCTCTGCCTCTGGCTTTCTGGAGTCAGCCGCTGATCAGTATCAGCAGCGGCTGACTTGGGGACACCTGGGGCAGAGCAGCTGGGGTGCTGCTGGGTGGTCCAGTAGCGCCGAAGAGCAGCGCTGCGGGACCAACCCGTCAGCACCACAGCTGCTCTGCCCCAGGCGTCCCCAAGAGCAGTTGGGGTGCTGACGGGTTGGTCTCGCTGCGCCAAGGGTCGGCGCTACCGGACCAGCCCAGCAGCACCCCAGCTGCTCTGCTGCAGGTGCCCCCGATTCAGCCGCTGCTGAAACTGACCAGCAGCAGCTGAATCGGGGACTCCTGGGGCAGAGCCAGACTATCAGAAGGGAGGGCTATGAGGGGGCCTGGGGTAGCATCCCCCCACCCCACACCCTTCATAGCCCCCCCTTCTGATAGTCCGGCATATCTGATAATCCGGCACCCCCTGGGTCCTAAAGGTGCCGGATTATCGGAAGTTTACTGTAACAGGAAAAAGGGTTGTTTTGCTGTTAGCCAGTAAAACTTTCAGTATTGCAAACGCCACAATTCTTGCAGGAGTAAACAGTTTATTTTAAAATCTATTTGGAACAGAGAGATTTTTTTTAAGTGGGGAATAATTCTCAGCACATTATAAAGCACTCTTCTTCCATAGATCTCAAAGTGCTTTACTCAAAGCATGATTACCAAGGTCACAATGCAAGTCATTTTCAGGGATGGGAATAGAACTCACATCTCCTTAGCCCTAGTCCCATGCCTTTGGGGGGGGGGGGGGGGGGAAGGGGGAGGAGACTGTAGGGGAAAGTTGTTCTTAGCTTTGTCAGTAAAAATATATAGTGAATTTTGTTAGTTCAAGTACCAAATTCTGTGCTCAGCTGCCTGTAATGTGCTCACTTCACTGTAGAAGCTGGCCTTCAGTATTGTGATTTCACACTGTGTGTATATTCCTGTGCTAGATGTTCTCATCACTGAGTATCTCATCCTCTGTATTATAGTACAGATGGCAGCAAAAGCATAATAAAGTTATGCAAACAGAGCTAGGATGCATTGTGCTACATTACACAACTTCTCCCCCTTTCCTGTTTGTTTTCCAGCAGCCCCTCTACCCCCCTCCACACTTACTCCATAGGAGCCCTGCTCCATAGCTAAGAGACTCTTCTGGACAATGTGAGGTGGATCCAGAAAGTATTTTCTCTACACAGCCTGCTTGCTAACCCAGCAAAAGTCATTTAATAATGGCAAGTAAACTGCCACTTTTCCTAGTAGTCGTACTTGCCTTCCGCAGTTTGCACGGATTATTGGAAGGCAAAGAAAGCATAAGAATGGGAAAATGACCAAAGTCAGTCTAAGAAATTAAAGTTCTGCAGATGTTGTGCATGACAAGATGTGCAGGAAATGCCCTCCTTCGTCACACAGTTCTTCAGGGACTTCATAATAGCTAGAGCATATTAACTGCCAGTGCTGCAACTCTCTCCTTTAAGTGAAACACGAAAGACTGGAGCACAATACTGTTCAGAGCCATAGATCCCACAAAATAAACCCGCCTACTTTGTTCAATAATTATATTTTATTATTATATGCACAAGCTGGGAACTCCAGCATTAAGTCATTGAAGTGGCAATCAGAAAACCATGACCTCCGTAAGAGCAAGATTGAACCCCCAAACTCTTCTTTGTTGGTCTGGAGGCTCTGTCCCTTTTATGATTCTCTACATGTATCATGAAATCAAAAGTAATAGGAAATAAATAGAGGAGACTACTCAAACATAGAAAAGGCAAATAGACCATTCCTTTATGCTCCCATCTTTTTTAAAAAACACTATCATTTCTGTAGCTTTTGTTTAAATTATAGCCTTGGTACAGATGTCTTATCTGAAGCCTTGGTACAGTTATTTCTCTGAAGCACTAAATATGCCAAAAGTCAAAGTGAAAGTTACAGAAAGCAAGATTTTTTTTTAAAGTGGAATTAAGCTGCTTTATCACCCATCACACAGCTTAGGGCTTGTTTATACAAATGTTTAATTTGTGGCAAGCTGAGGTGTGAATTTTCCACGCTAGCCTACTGCAACCCATTTGTCCATTCCACGCTAGCCTACTGCAACCCATTTGTCCATTCCACGCTAGCCTACTGCAACCCATTTGTCCATTCCACGCTAGCCTACTGCAACCCATTTGTCCATTTACTTCAGTCTCAAAGAGGACTATTGCATCATTTATTCTATCCACAACTATCCCACCCAGTTGATGTACCTGAATGCAAACTTTGGCATCATCTCCACAGTGGGAGGTCAACAGGAGAAACGCTCCCATCGCCTTCCCTTACTCGTGAAGAGTAGGAGTACGGGTGTCGATGAGGGTGCCCTCAGCATTTGATTTAGCTGGTCCTTACTGTTCCTGATAAATCAAATGCCAGAAGATCCACCTCTGTAGTGTTGATCTGCGGGTTAATGTAAATGTGGCATTAGGAAATAGGCTTACGTGGTAGCCTTGAAATGACACTCTGGAAGTTACTTCCCCAGAGTTCTGAAAGGGCTAGAAGCTTCACATGCTCCTTCAACAGAAAAAGTGGCAGAATAGAATCCTCCACAAGAGAATTGTTGTGATATATGAGCAATTGTCCAATCCTCCATCTTGGATTTCAGTTAGGAAAAACCAAGACACGTTTGCAATTGAATTAACAAAAAACGTATAGCCAACAGTATCAATGGCTTCTGCCAGTGTAGAAAAAGTCAGCATGGACACTTAAAATTGTGTTCATTATCAGAATGAGCTCATCAACTCAGAAAACTAGCATAATCCCATAGCAATATATATGCCAAAAGCCAGACTGCAAAGGCTCCAGAAAGTCTATAAACTCCAAATGACACGAAAGCTATCCCAATATAATTTTCTAAGTAATATCACCTGAAACAAGATTGTGAGATGCAGAGTGGTATCTGTGCTTCAAGCATTACTGTCAACATCTAAATCAATGTCTAAAATCTACTTCTTAGAGGAATGCTCTTTCATGCAAAGGTCTTAACTGACAGTGGACTTAGGTACCTGCTACAGCCAGTCCCCAAGTTATGAATGCATCCATCCACTTATGACCATTAATATTTATGACCAACCTCCTATACAGCTGGTCCCTGAGTTATGAACGAAATCTGCACGTATGAACAGCGTGGCCATATGTAAGTGAATGTAATCCGACTTACGAACACATCGAGTTAGGACCTAGTGTTTGGTACGTAACTCATTCATAAGTTGGGGACCGGCTTACTGGCAATAGTGGTGTCATCAAGAAATCCCTTGTGTCCATTTTCTTAGAGAAGATCTTTCAGTGAAAGTGGCTAGACCTTGTGTACACCACCAAAACAAACAAACAAACAAACAAACAAACCACACCCATCAAAAATAGCTAGTTATAAATTGTGTATTTGGGAAAAACAAACACACATAAGCTGAGATTGATTCCTAGTGTTTTCAGGCTTTACATGTAACCTGGAATCTATGCAAAATTTAACATTAAAATTATTAAATTATTAATTCAATATATTATTAAAATCATTAAATCTGAGACAAGGTTGGTGAGGTAATATCTTTTATTGGACCAACGTCTGTTGGTGAGAGATAATCTTTCAAATTTACTCAGGACTCTCCTTTTTTCCAACCAAAACTGGTCCAATAGACAATATTATCCCTCCCACTTTGTGTCTAATATCTGGGACCAACATGGATACAGCAACATTGCATTATTCAAAACTGGGCAGTATACCCAGATGTCCATAAAATGGCAATGCTAAAATCACCAAATATTATAGATGGCAAAATATCAATTTGAAAATTGCTTGCAAAGCAACATCCAGCTATAGTAATGTACACTTAGTATTTTGGTAGTTAAAAACATCTTACTTTTCTTAATGCTGGATAATATTTCAAGTATGAAAAACAATAACTAATTATAAGTGACTCAAACGTCACAACATACATACATCTTAAAACTCTTCATGCCTAGAGGGACTCGTTTCAAATAGGACCAGCTTCCTGACATCACTATTTAGAGAGGGGATTTGAACTCCTTATTATCTTAGCTGCTACTTTTATTTGTGACTTAACCTAAACTAAGATCAGAGTTCACTTTCCTTTTCTCCAAGGCATTCAAGAGTGGGGAGCCCGCAGCTATCACATCCAATGCCAGTTACCCAAAGTTCATTATTCAGCTAGTAGAGAAACACAGAATAAAATGTTTAGTCACTGAAAAAGTTAGCTAACCAAGCTTTGGGCTTATGACAGTGCAGCTGCATTGGTGAACCAGTGATAACCAAGCTAGAAAAATTATACAGGACTGATTCACAACCCTTTGAAAAGGAGTCTTTTCATTGTCCTTGTACTAAAAGCAATTTGAATGCTTGTTAGTTAAGAATTATACCTCCAAAACTTCATTTAAACAGCAAATATTTATTGTGTACTTTTATTCAGTTGACATTTTATTACAATGACAAAAAAATACAATAGTAATGCCATTCATTTAATCCATTCTAGCATATTTCTGCAAGAGGCTTCTTCAGTTCACATCAGCCTATGTAATGACAATCTTTTAACCAGCATATTGAGAGTCTGAACTCACAAACAAACAAGCAGGCCACAAACACAATAGCTGGTCATAGTAACTTTTTGCAATCTTTTTAAGAAATAGGATTATACATCCATAATGTACTTTAATATCCATGTACATGATTTAGACTGGTCAAAGTTCTTTGAACCTTGTTTAAAAAAAGACTTTGGTTAAAAAAACCTCCACAAGCACATGTAAAACATTGACTGAGAAGGAAAAAACCTTTTAAATGCTTAAAGTAGCCAGAATTAATTAGTAATAAAATAGGGCATAAATACCAAAAAACCACAACAGAATCAGCCACTTTCTCTGGGATCAATAGAAACTTTTTCCTGGGAAACAAAACAAAGGTGTAGCCTACTAATATTCTCAGTTTGGGGTTTCATATCAGATTGATAACTTAATTCAGAAAACACTCCTCCTCAAGGCAGTTTCTCCCCCACTTTTTTCCTGGAGGATCTGCTTTTACGGGCTGTACCAATAGCATCTGTGTGAGTTTGACTTGCTCTTAACACCCTGGACAGAATTAGACCTTTGCAGCCTGTCACATCATGAGTTGGCACCTAACTGTTTCTCAGGCAACTGTTTCACTCCCACTGACACCAGTAGAAGTACTTTCTAAGACAGAATGGGACTGGGTATTGTAGCGGGTTTGACTCACTTTCTGCATGGTTCTTCCCTCGAGGTGGCTTTTGGGGAAATAACTGGCTGCTCCGACACTGATGCGCCCCCTTTTGGGTGAGGTGTTCTCTTCAGGGCACTGCTCTCCGGCAGTAACCACTCCAATCTCGTCTTCCCCCCTTCTGGGGAGCAGGAACAGTCATTGTTTTTTCTCTGCTCCTCCTCCAGGGTCCTCCCTATTCCCTAGGAGCCCAAGTTCTTCTCCCACTCTGCCTTCTGCAACCCTGCCTTGTGGGCTTATGGCCTCGGGCTTCCCTAGCTCAAACTCCCCCAGCTGCCTCCTTGCAGAACCGTGGCTGCCTCCTTGCAGCCCGGCCTTTTAGGGCTGCCTCCATGCAAACCGAGCCCTGCCCTCCAGGACTGCCTCCTTGCAGCCCTGGTCCTCAGGCCAGGTAGCCTGGGTTTGCTAGGCCAAAGCCTCTCTCATTACAGGCAGGCAGGTCTTCTACTCTCAGGAGCTGCTCTTATAGTCTCCAGCTGGGCCCTCCTTATTTGCCTCAGCTGGGCTTCCCCCTGACTCCAGCGCCCAGTCCCTTAAAGGGGCAGTGCAGGGCAACGCCCTGCCACAGTATGTATTTCAGGATAGGGCCATTTAACAACACAGTTAGATCACATTTAGAATTAATATTTTGATAGGAGTTTATCTGTATGTCTACTTGCATTTATACAATTTGTTGTACAGTAAACTTCCGATAATCCTGCACCTTTAGGACCCAGGGGGTGCCGGATTATCAGATATGCCAGACTATCAGAAGGGGGGGCTATGAGGGGTCTGGAGTGGGGTGGGAGGGGATGCCACCCCAGGCCCCCTCATAGCCCTCCCTTACGAAAGTCCGGCTCTGCCCCAGGCGTCCCTGATTCAGCCGCTGCTGATCAGTTTCAGCAGCAGCTGAATCGGGGATGCCTGCAATAGAGCAGCTGGGGTGCTGCCGGGTTGGTCCCGCAGCGCCGAGGGGCGGCTCTATGGCACCAACCCAGCAGCAATCCAGCTGCTCTTGAGGACGCTTGGGGCAGAAGAGCTCCCGGCTTCCCCGATTCAGCTGCTGGTCAGTTTCAGCAGCAGCTGAATGGGGGAAGCCTGTCCGGCTGCCCAGCACTTCCAGGTTCCTGATGGTGCCGGACCATCAGGAGTCCCAGAGCATTGGATGCCGGACTAATGGAGTTTTACTGTATTTGTAGCATCTGAGCACCCTCCAAATTAATAAAAGAATACCAACAGACCTTCTCCTTTTGCCTACAGGGATAACTTGAAAGGTGGCAGTTACAGGCAGTCCCCGGGTTACATGGATCCGACTTACATCGGATCCCTACTTACAAACGGGGTGAGGCAATCCCGCACTACGTGCTTCCCCCCAGTAGACCAGGGAGACGTGAAGCTAGCGTCCCCCCCAGCAGACCAGGGAAACGCGGAGCTGCTTTTCTCAGCAGACACTCAGCTTGAGAATAAAGGACTGAGGGAAGTGAGGTGTGGGAGAATAAAACTGAGCTATGGAGAAATGTTTGGCTAGAGTTTCCCCTACAATATGTACCAGTTCCGACTTACATACAAATTCAACTTAAGAACAAACCTACAGTCCCTATCTTGTACGTAACCCGGGGACTGCCTGTATTTGCCCTTTCTGTCCCCAAGCTCCTCCTATGTGTGTGCAAACTATGAACAGAGCTACTATGGTAAAGCTAATTCAAAGAAAATGAACTTCTAAGTGCTGCAAGGGCCTTGGTCATCCTGAACTCCTGCAAGAGCACTCTTGGTCATGTACGTGCAGCTCCACGAGAGGTTCTGTCTCCTGAACTCCTCCTCCTAGCTGCTTTCAGGAATTAAAGTCACTGAGACATAGGGAATCTCTCAGGCAGCTAGGACCAATCACACTGAGAATTTTGTATTTCTGGACAGACTTGTAAGTGGAACCCCTGTTCAAAGTGTGTGGGAGGCATCAGAGAGAGTGGAATACCACTTGAATGAGTTCAGAGGGGTCCGTATTACTATGCAAGTAGATTTGCTTCCTGTTGGAGCTCTGTGACTTTGTTTGGCTTTATTCCTGGATATAATGAGTTGCAATAATCAAGCCTGTAGGTCATGAATGTTGCTTTCTGTTGCCTGTTCCAAGTTTAGCAAACCCCATTCTAGTTAAATTTAAAAAATGTGAAATAACATAGTACTGTTACCCCCATTCCCATGACCTCATTTCCCTCCCTAAATATTCTCTGTAAGGATTTAGAATTTCTCTTGTTTTGGAAATACCCTACTGGTTAGGCCTTGTAACAGGATACCTCCAGCCCCTAAAGAGCTGAAGCAGAAAGAGAGGGATTTTCCTGTTGCATTCTGCTATTCAATTTTTTCTAGTCACTCCTGTGTTCACATTCTGGGCCCTTCCACTCCTTCCCTTGCCATTGTTGGAATATTTTTCTTGCAGCCTACATCTGTAAACTCCTGATCTCCAGTCTCCAGCAGTGTTTTTCCCATGTTGAATCTGTTTCATTGCTTAAACAATGAAATTATCTTTTGCCTTTTTTATAAAATGGAGCTAAGAAAATACCAGGCATTGCCCTTTAACATAAGCTTTTGGCAATCAAATGTTGGTTCTGGCGTTCTCAGCACCAGACCTCTCTTTCATTTTGTCTTGCCGTTATGTCGCTTTGGGGATCTCTAGGCAACTAACACCTGTACGTCCCAATCTGGTTAACTGTAGTTTTTAGGATGTTAACGCTAGTTTTAATAATGTTAACATTAAACTTTTTATTAGGTTCTTCAGTCCTTGATAACATGTATTTGCATTGTAATAAATAGCATTCCTGCATGTACAAAACTAAATATCTTTCTCTGTGAGGATCTGGTTGCACTGAGTCCATCCTGTTTTTTCCCACAGTACCCTTCACTTCCAAATTTTTTCCTATATTTCTCTAGATTTTTGGCTCCACTATTCAGAGCTGATGTAAGCAACCCTAGGCTGTCTTATGACCAGCTTTAAGTTGTTCTTTTTAATTAGTAGTAGTTGTTACTTATTTTCATATATTGCTATGTAATGGATTTCTAGAGCAGAGAGGCCAAACCCCCTCCTCTAATGTACAGCCTGAAAAAACTGGCTGGGTGTTGAGGAGAACCCTGGAAACTGACATGAGGTTACTGCATTAATATGCCTCTTGCCCTTAAGTCTGTGATGTTCTAACCATCTGTGGCATGGGCATGACCAACCGAGCCAAAGAGATACAGACCCTGAGCTGCATTCCTTGGTTCTTCACAAGCTATCCCTGGCCCAAACCAACATCCTGGGATTGAGGAAAGGAACACTTGAAAACCATAGATCTTTTGTAAACGGGGTAGACTCCCCAAATTGCACAGACTCCCTAAATCCTTCCCAAAAGAATACCAATTCCTCTGAATCCAAGGCCTTCTGAAGCTGGAGGTTGTGGGAAGGGATGGCAAATTTTGTGTTATAGCCTCCTAAATTACATCTGCAATACTGGGTGTGATTCCCATCTTGAGTAGACAATCTCGTCCTCATTGTCATTGAGTTAGCTAGATCAAAACAGCAATGTAGCCATGGTAGCACAGGCAACATTCTTCTTTCGAATGTCGTGTTCAATGCTATATTTCTTCATCAGAGTTGGACATCCAAGCTCTCCAGCCAGTGAACAGCATCACTGGTTAGATTGTGGATATCCTCCAATGAGCCAGTGAATTTTTGTGTTGGGCATTCTGCAACAATGTGATACATCATTTGCGGACTGCCACAATCACAAAAAGTGGAGATGGCAAAAAATTCCACTCATGCAATAGATAACCGCACCTGCCCTGACCAGTCCTAAGCCTGTTTAGGACACACCACAGTCTCCGGGAAGGATCGAAGCCTTTATGCTCAGTGGTGGGCTCCGACACAAGATGTTTGTTTGGGACGTCCACGTACTGCCATTCAGCTCACCATAGTTCCTTGACATTGGCTGTGACTTCCTTCTCTCACTGCCAGGGAGGCTTACGGGATTTTAGACGTGATGTTGGTGGCTGATCAAAGTATTTTTGGATGGAAAGAGGTTGGCTGCTGCAGTTGATACAGTCTGTATTCCTGCTTCTGTAGATGAATGCTTGGTGGGGCAATGTTTGCCAGCAGCGGTAACCATTCTATGGCAGTGGGCTTTAAAGTTCCCGTTATCACTCGCATGGCACTATTCAGTTGAGTGTCAACTAGCTTTGTGTGGGCGCTTTCTGACCACACAGGAGAGTAATATTCAGCAACAGACTACACCAGGGCTATTGCTGAGATCCTTAAGGTGCATGCTCCAGCTCCCCAACTGGTTGCAGCTAATTTTCTTAGAAGGTTGATCCTTGGCTTTAGTTTCTCCTTTGTTTGTTCCAGTTTGTGTCGGAAGGAGAGTGTACAGTCATGGGTATTTGGGATGAGGCTTGTAAGCAATCTTTTTTGTACAGAAAGCAACATCAAGTTTTGTGGTGGCGTTACGATCGTCTAGATGAAAAGCTGTGACCACAGTTTTGTCTGAATTTGGTTTAAGCTGCCACTTCTGTAGGTAATTGGATAGGTCGGATGTTAGCAGCTGGCTGACAGTTTTGAAAGATTGTGATTGTGCAGCCAGTGAGATATCAGCTGCGTAGATAAACATTGCAGAGCCAGTTTTGGGGATTTCACTAAGATAGATGTTAAATAATGATGGTGCCAGTACGGAGCGCTGAGGGAGACTGTTTTTCAGCGTTCTGGGTCTACTAATGCTATTATTGAGGTGCACACAAAACCGGCGGTCACCAAGCATTACTGTCAATAGCCGAAGCGTCAGCCGGCACTGAATCAACCTTGATAGTTTGCATAGTAATCCCTTTGCTGCACACTGTGTCGTATGCAGCTGACGGATTGACAAGAGCTATTACAGTCTTCATTTTTGCCTGGTAGCCAGCTTCAATTGTGGTTGTGAGAGCCAGAACCTGGTCACACGTACTTCTGCCTGTACTAAAATCAGCCTGATCTTTTAATAACCCAGTCTCTATGGTGGCAGACAAACGAGCCAACTTTTAGGGGTGGCAGTGGTTAGCTGCCCTGAATGCCAACCTGCCTTGATGCCCTAGGTATGTATAGTGGCTAGCCTGTGCCTACTTGCCACAGCCCCGCTACGATAGTTACACTACTTTTTTTAGGGTACTAGCTTTATGGAAGCTAATGTATGCCTACTGAAGCTGTGAATTGTTCCCCCACTCCAAGTGCCTTAGAGAGACACACGTTATCACTTTGTTTATCTGAGAAAAGTGGGAAATAGCCATCTTCTATAGAGTTTTCTGTTTGAGCAGGGAAATAGTATATGGCCTATTCATGAGTCTCTGCTGAGAATAGAACTGTGTCAATAATATTCTGCCTTTAGAAGACGGTTTGTTTTTGAAAATAGTTATATACTTTGGAATATTGAGTACACAATAAAAATAATTCAGTGCATAAAATATTGTATAACTAGAAATGCTCTTTTCACTTATATAGATACAAGTCCTTAGTCAAAAAATAAATTACAGTTCAGCATGTCAAGTTAAATAATTATGTATACTACATACAATACATGTTGACAATAAGACTCCTTTCAGCTCCTCTTGAAATGCTGCTCGTTTACTTTGCTTTATACGATATTTAATCTTAAAGCTAACTTGTGATATGACTAAGATTCTGTCTATAGCTCCTTTGTTAACTTAATAGTCATAAAATTGCTTTTGCTGGATTGAAATTTGGATTTCAAAAATAAGCACATTGAAAAATCCTTTATGATTACATCTCCAGACTGTCCTTTTAACCCTTTTGAACTTGCTCTCTTATTAAATGCAGAAAGGGAATAATAACAGCTGGCACATCTAGGTATTAAAGGAAGTTCCATTAGGGTGAAGTGATGCTTAATTAAATTCACACTAGCATACAAATAAAATGATTAACAGTTCCTTTAAATAATAATTCATTCACACTGATTGACCTTACTGGAGATACAAATAAAACACATTTTCGTAAACTACAAATGTTTCAGGCAGGATATTGTTTGTCCTATATTTGTGAAGGAAATCTCATTGATTGTTTTGCTGTTTGAAAAATCTGAAAAATTCACAAGTACATGTTGTCACTGAAGCAAAAACTAATTTGCTTCACATAATAATATCTAGCTTTCCCATTACTATATTTAATTGTAGTGAGATTTGGGGAGTTGTCATTGCCCTTTTATATAAGGCTAAATGAAGGTAGAGATGTTAGTTCTGACAGCTCACGGTTAAATATATCAAAGGAAAATAGGTAATCTGCAGTTTAATGTAGGATCTTCTTAGCCCTAATCATTGCTTGATTAACATGAGAATTCAAATAAATAATTTTTATTGGCATCATAGAATTAAAATCATCTGTCTTTTCTCTGGTGCAATGGTGCTAGTACAGATTTACACCTTTGTAACAGGCAGCAGAACAAAGCCCCAGATCTTCGTCTCAATTAATTGAAGTTCTGCAAATCAAATGAGTTGCTTAAATAACTCTCAAGTTATTAGATTTAAATAATGTATCTTATGTGGCCAATAGATCAGCATAAGTGTGTATCAACTGATTATGCCTCCACAGCCAAGCCCAGATTCCTTCATGCTACCATGAACTAGTTCTGGCGAAATCTCTACAACAGTGGTCTTCAACCTTTTTAACCACAAGATCACTTTTTTAATTTAAGTGCAATATAAGATCTACCCCAAACCCAAATACCCTTGCTCCACTACCTTCCCACCCCTTCTTTGAGGCCCTACCCCTGCTCACTCCATCCCCCTTCCTCCCCATCCTCACTCACTTTCACCAGGCTGGGGTAAGGGGTTGGGATGCAGGCTCTGGTATTGGACAAAGGGGTTGAAATGTAGGAGGATGGGAGATTGGGGTCCAGGAGGGGTTTCAGGGTGCAAGCTCTGGGAAGGAGTTTGGATGCAGGGGGACTCATGTCTGGGTAGAAAATTGGGTGCAGAAGGAGGTTCAGGGCTGGGACAGGGGTTTAGGAAGCAGGATCTGGCTGGGCACCATTTAACTGAGACGGCTTCCAGATGGCAGAGCAGTTGGGTTAAGGCAGGCTCACTCCTGCCCTGGCCCTGCACCACTCCTGTAAGCAGCTGGCATGTACAACAATGGCTCCATGTGCTGCCCCTCATCTACAGGCACTGAGCTCACAGTTTCTACTGGCCACGGTTCCCCATTATTGATCAATGGGAGCTGCAGAAACGGTGTCTGCTGACAAGGACAGCATGTGGAGACCCTCCTGCTCTGCCGTTCTCAGGCTGCAGGGACATGCCAGCCACTTCCAGGAGCAGCAATTCCCATAGGGATAATGACTCCAGCCATGACAGGCTAGGCATTTTATAACTCACTACTCAAATAATTACATTTAAGCATAAGAGAGAAATGAAAATGATGAAATGCGCAGACCAGTCAAAAACAAAACATAACACACTTTGCAAGCAGTAAAAGAAGTAAAAATAACGTGTGTGTGTTGGATTGGGCGATGAGAGTGAAGGAGAGTGGGTGTTTGTGAGAATGACATGCATCTGACGAAGTGGGTCTTTGCCCACGAAAGCTTATGCTCCAACACTTCGTTTAGTCTATAAGGTGCCACGGGACTCCTCGCTGCTTTTGCAGATTCAGACTAACACAGCTACCCCTCTGATACTAGACACACAGTGTGTGAGAGTGGCAGAGATTTGCATTGTCAAGCTCCCTCCCTCCCTCCCCTTCTCTTTGTGTAGATATAGTGTACAGAGTGGGGGGAGGGGGAACACCTTGACATCAGCGCCCCCTCTGCTCCCTCCCACATCCTGAAAAGCAAGCAGGGGGCACCCAGAGGGCAGCTCCGAGGCAGAGGTGAGGACCAGCATGACAGTGAGTGAAGGGGCAATTGAAGTGCCAGTGCTTGATAGCTTCCTGGCCAAACCAATCAGGATCCCCTGTCAGAAGCTCCAAGATCTACCAGTAGATCCCAATCTACTGGTTGGTGAACACTGCTCTACAACATGCCCTCATCTGCATTGTGGATCTGCAGCAGTTTTACTGCCTCTTGGGTCACCTGTCTCTCCAGAGTAGGTGCACCTAGATGGGTTCAGGAACAGATGAAAACTTAGCTCAGTAGAGAAAAGCACAGGCAATTTATCCTGACGACTTTTATTCCAAAATAAATGTTATTTAGTTTTATTTTATCCAATTATGTTTTTGACACTAGTAAACTCTCCCCATGATTTACTCCCGTTTTCCTAATTAGAATAATGTTTTCTTAGCTGGACTAGGCCATTTTTGTTTTTAATGGACTTCCTTGGTGTTACAAAGAGAATTACAGGAATGTGTCCTTTCCAGGAGATGTCTAACCCTTTAGCCTGGTGCTCTTTAATTCACTAATGTATATTTCAGACTCAGAAAGTCAGGCAGGGTTTCAAAAGCTCTGCTATCTATGGCTAATAAGATGGGCAGAGAAAATTAAGAAGGATATATTTTCATAACAGGGAACGATTTTTCATCCAAAGCATGTGTTTTATTTTTTAAACGGCTTTGTTTCCATACTCCCAAACAACTTCTAGACTACTTTTCATTTCCCATCTAAAATAATGCAAACATTTCAAGGGTACACCTCTGGCAGATCTGCATTTCAATGGGGCACCTCTGGTGGATCTCTCTTACACGTCTTCCCTCATACCACAAGCACACCTGTGTTTCCTGCTGTTTGAAAAGTAATGTTGATAAATGGCACTGCAAATCTTGTCAGATCATCTCTCTTACCTCAGAGATTTCTGTAATGGAACAGCTCATAGCTATGAGCACACATTATTCTACCTTAGCTCCTTTCCTTAAAATTTCCAAAGGAGGCAATTATGGTAGCTCAGAAAGCACCACAAAAATCATATTTCTCATCAGGAATTAGTTGCATTTGGTCTGAAAACCTCCAGCATAAAAGCAAAATAAAATAATGTACAATACACAATTTAATTTTTCCATGAAAAAAGCTTTAATTTTCCCAAACAGAGCTCCCCAGACACTTCTGGAGCACTAGCTGCTTTGGGATTAAGTTCCAACAGATTTCAGAGTACAGAGTTTGTTGTCAGTTCTCTTATTCATATAATTTAATATGCAGTACCCACATTTCTAAAAATGTAAATGGAAAATAACTTGCAATGAGTTAATTTCCAACCTGCTGACTATTTAATAGTCGTTACTATGATCCTGTTTCCATTGTCATTAATGAAGGTTTTATCTGTTTTTAATATTAGGACATATGCTAACAGTTTAAAGAACATTATTCTCAAGACTATTGTCTTTTTCCTTCTTTATTCACAAGCCAATCTAAAATTCTCCTTAAACAAGTAGTTGAAAGGAAAGGCTCAATATGTAACATACTTTACAAAGAGAATCAGAGATCTTAAGGCATCTAGTAGTGACCACAGGAACAATGATTTTAGGAAATAGCAAAACCTAAATTAGTACAGGTCAAACCTCTCTAGTCCAGCACTCTCTGGTTTGGCAATATCCATGGTCCAGCATGATTTTAGTTAGTAGGATATACACTTATCATGGGTGTGACTAAGTTTGCTATGATCTCATAAAGCTTGTTCTGTGCTGTAATTTAGCACTAATTTACCCCTAAATGTCTTCTAAGAACCCAGTGGAAGATTTGGTAATTCTGCCAGACAATATTGACCTTCTGTGGTCTGGCATGTTCTCTGGTTCAGCATTAGTCAGGTCCCACGGGTGCCGGACTAAAGAAATTCAGCCTGTATAATTAATTAGATATGGTCAAGTGTATCCTTTTTAGCCTATTTGGCACTCTGTCATAGATTTTTTGGTATGTGTTCAAACAAAGTACTAATCAGTACAGTAGGTATTAGGTAATTATGCATGTAAAGTAGCAGACTAATTTTGATGTGACTTTTCCAATTTAAGGGAAGTACAGATTAAGGTGAAGCCATCTCAAGAACTGTCAGACACCACTTTACTAAACCACAGGTTTCATTCTGCCTACAAGGATTGTTTCCTCTATTCCATCTTCTCTTTTTTTACTTCTGTGACATACCAGGATTGTAAGAAGTGGGCATCAATGATCTTTGATAAATCTCATAGGATTGCAGGCAGGAAGAACAAGAGATTCATTTATTTTCTCATGTCCATAGGCCAAGGAAGGGGAAAATACCACTTAGCAAACAGGCTTATATAAAGAGGATTTTGCTGGAGATGTTTACACATTGTTTCTGAAAACATACTGAAGTATAGAACAGACTGGAGAGAGGGAGAAGAACTTAAAGGGGATCTTAAAATAGCACCAAATGTAAGATTACTTGGTCCACTCCTAAGGTAAAAAAATTGCTCCTGAGTGTAACAATCTGCTTCAACACGGAGTGAAGAGAACCAGTTGCAAGAAGGAAATGTTTGGAAACAGCCCTAGGAAATTAGCATGTTCATGATTAGATGACTAGTTGCAGTTGTGGCATCTTTGTAAATAATTCTCTTTATAAACAGTTTAGTTGTATGAACATGGAATCCTTTTATATTGTTATCCAGTATGCAATACATAAAACAGAGTGTCTGTGATAAGTTTAGTCACGAGACCCACAGCAAAGTAGAGTGTAACTGGATAAATTCACAATAAATTACACAATTCTATAAATTACACAATTCAATACATTATTTGTCTGAGAGATTCTCTCCAGCTTACTGGAGAGACTATGGGGGGAAAAAATCTAACCCTAGAGAAATGCCTCCATATAGCAAGGGCAGCTGAACTGTCCAGGATCTCAATAATGACAGCAGAACAGATGCAGAACAGAATGCAGAACAGATAGGCTATGTCTACACTGCAAGGTTTTTGTGGCAGAAAGTATGCTAATGATGCAATCATTAACATGAGTCGCAATGTCATTAGCATATTTTCTGCCAATGTTTTTTGCGCAAAAGTTTTTTGTGTAGAAAGAAGCAGTGTAGCCACTTCCGTTTTGCACAAAAAAAACCCCTTTTGCGCAAGATCCTTGTGCCTCTCCTGGAGGCTACACTGCTTCTTTTTGCACAAAAACCCCTTGTGCAAAAAGCATTGGCAAAAAATATGCTAATGAGTCCGTCATTAGTGTACTCTCTGCCGCAAGAACTTGGAGTGTAGACAAAGCCATACATGGATTCAGGACAGAGACCATTTTGAGAATGCGGAAATTATGTGCAGAACATATATGCCCAGTGGCGCAAGGGGGAAACAGAATGTGTTGATATTTCAGCTTCCCCAGGAAGCAGTAGTAGTGAATGCAGAGACTGAGGATGTAGGGATATCCAGTGAAGGGGAGAATATCTGAACTGTGACAGTAGCTCCAAAGACTGCCAATGTACACTGCAGAAGAAGGCTAACAGACATTCAAGTGCTATATTTGTAACTATATTATTTAGATCAATGACCAATTCAGTTTCCCCATCACTGTAGGATCAACTGCAATATAACCCCAGCAACAGTGAAAAGCAGCAATATTAGACGGGACCAATGTGACTAAGTGCTGATGATGTGTGATAAACCTGAGCTTGGCAGAATTCAATTTTTATTTTTAAGGATTTTCCCCATTTTTTATCAATTTAATTTTCATAATTTTCATAGTTGCATAAAATTATGAGTTTTAAACTTTTATTATTATCAATTTAAATGCTCAGTTGTGGGAAAATACAGGAGAGATGGGGTCCAGGAAATTAATTATTTACTGAAAGTAGACATTGAGAAGATTTATAATGGCTACAGCACAATTTTTCCACTTTCCATGTGAAAATATACAAAATAAATTTTCTTTAATCAAGCACTACTAAGCAATATGTTTTTTACCTTGCCTGCCTGTAAATGTTGCCTATCTATTATCAACGGAAATATTTTTGTCAGTTTGTGTAAATATGGTAAAATTGACATTTGCTGATAAAAATCCAATCCTTCCAAGCCTAAATAATGCCATTCTAAGGACAGTAGGCAAATGTAGATTGTAGATATTAACACCACAAAAGAAGAAACATTATTACTTCTAGTTTATAGTGGTTGGCACTGAGGAATACCATAGACTATAGGGCTGCAAGATACTGCAAGCTATAGATTTGATCACAGGACAACAACAGAACATCCTCAATGTGAACAGTCACTAGGTGACCCATTCAGCGTCCCAATAGACTATAAAGACATATTTCAAGTGGATGGCCACCCAAAGGGCAAGTTTAAGGTGTAAATAGACTCGTGCATGCAGCCTGTGAGACTACTGAAATGTAGAATCACATTGGTCCTGGCAGAGCCAGTGAAGGAAGAAATTGTGAGCCTGCGAAGAGGAGGCATTGTTACAGCCATTGAAACTACACAGAGGGAATTAGCAGCCTAATAGTGGAGAGACAGCCTGCAAGTATACTCAGAACCTGCATTGACCCAAAATAATTTAAGGCATCAAGAACAAGTCACTACACATTAGTGGTGTCTGAGGAAAGACTGTCTGGTTTATGAAGAGCAAAAGTATTCACTGTTTACGATATCAGGAATGAGTTTTGGCATATCGAGCTACCTGACAACCTTTGCCACACCTTTTGGCAGGTACTCTTGGGTATGAATGTGGTCACAGGCCATGTTCCCCACTTTGGATTTCTCTTTGGAAGCACTCAGTCCACACCCTCTCAAAGATAAATTCACCTACTTTATTTACATTGTCTTAGGCAACACCATATCCCATCACCATGCAGCTTTTCCCAAATTTCAGCCTACCTGTTTGATATGGGGTGAGAGCTAGGGAAAGAAGCCTCACCTCTTTGAGATCCTGAGTTTCTTTGCCTTTCCTTCCAGCCTTCTCAGTTTCCTTTCTGTCTCCCATAGAACAGTTCCTTTGTTAACTGGTCAGTCTCTATGGGCATCAGTCTGGGCCCACAGATGCTCCAGTGTGAACCAGGCAGTAGAGGGACACCAAGGGATCGAGTACTTAATGACATTCTTATTACAGGAGGAGAGCCCAAGAAAGAGGAAATCTAGGACCATGATACCAAGCTGCTGTAACTCTTAGACACGTGCCAACAGTAGAATATTAGGCTGAATGCAAACTAGCTGACGCTGAGAGCACTGAGGTCCCCTTCATCAAACATATGTTTACTTCCGAAGGACTTTTATGAAAATGCTCAGATAAAAAATGTGATGGGAATCCAGTGCTTTATAGGGGCTGACCAGGTATCACTCCAGCTTCTGCATATACCCTTCAGAAGCCTATGAGCTGTTGAGATAATAACACACAATTCTGCTGCATGAGAATGGTCAGACCCAAAAACAGATATTAGAAAGACTAAATACATTATAAGTGAGTCACCAGTCCCAAAGTACTACAACCCTGTGAAACTGCTAAAGCCACCAAGTGAAGTCTCAAGAAGTGGCCTAGGAGCAGCAGTGATGCACATCCAGGGGAGATCACCTCCCAGGGACTCTTCCCCAAGCTCAGGAAAGGACCTGTCTCTTCCCACCCCTGCTCTACTCCTGCTCTGCCCCTACTCCACCACTTCCCCCATCCCCATCCCCCCAAGTGATGTGTCCTGGGGGACTATTGGGGGGCCTGGCACTGGCAGCTGGGGTCAGCTCTCCTCCCCAGCAGTTGGAATTGTAATGATGTGGCTAGAAGTCTGGGAAGTGGAGCAGGCTGGGGTTGGATTGCTCTGCTTTCCACTGCCACCTCTGGTGAGTCCAGGGGAGCCTGAATCCTGCTGCCGCTGCCAGTGCAAAATGTGCAAAGAATATAATGATTGACAACAGAACAAGACTCTGTGGCATTATGAAATCACAACCCAGCCCTGGGAAAAGGTCTGAACCTAACGGCTTTATTCTTAGTGACAGGAACTAAATGGTCACAGTAGATTACAGCTCAAATTTCTGGGAGGGAGAATTATCTGGAGGACACTCAGGCAAGACCTGTGATCATGAAAGGGGTGGCAAATTTTGTGAGGCCTGACTTTCCTGACACTCTGTGCTCAGACATTAAGTTACAGTACACTGCAGTGGAATTAAAACGATTCTGCATCAAAAGGAAATTTGAGAATACTTGTCTTCCCCATGCTATTTGCAAAGCAATGGGATGGTGGAATTATCAGTAAAGACAGCTAAGAGGTTGACGCCAAAGGCAAATCAGACAGAAAATGATTCTTACCAACCACTGTTATACACCCTTCCAAGGATTAGATAATTATCTAGCACAGGAACCGATGGATTGGAAGATCCATGAAGGCTAGTCAGTTGCAGCCCAGCAGGGCAATGATGGACAGATTACAGAAGTATTTAAAAAATGCCAAAGTAAGCAGGCAGCCCACAATAAGAAAAGGGCAAGGACTCGAAGCCACTACACACAGGGGAGAAGGTCTAGGTTCAGTCAACAAATAGCCGCACAAAGCAATAGCAAAAAGCAACAGTCTAAGCTTCAGTGGGACAAAGGTCATATGAGGTGGCTATAGATTTGGGACATCAGTGTAAACAAAACCAAAAACAGCTGTGGAGTAATGGCAGACATCAGGCATGCCTAGAATGACAGGGCTCAGGGCAGGAAGACATAAAAAGAACCTTAATGATCAGATGACCTGACATAGGGGAGCCATGTGAGTATAAGAGCAGTACAGAGCACCAACAAGATACCACACAACAGAATGAAGGCAGTGACAGGGTGGAAGCAAGTACCCACTAACGGCAATAACAAGAATTGAGAGATTGGTTTGAAGACCAGCACTTTTGAAGGACTTTGAGGTGTAAGAATCAAGTCCTAGGATAGGCTATCTACTTTTAATCTCTGGCCCAAGCTAGTAAGCAAGTGGCTTTTACAAAAGCCACAACAACAAAAATTGTTAAATGAAAACATGTAGCTACCTGCATGGAATTCAGAGAAAGGGGCATAGGGAAAAGTTTGGAGGCAGCACCAGAAAAAAAAAAACCACACAGCAGCCCAACAGTACAGCATTTAATTTCAGAAAGGGGAACTACACAAAAATGAAGAGGTTAGTTAAACAGAAATTAAAAAGTACAGTGCCAAAAGTGGAATCCCTGAAAGCTTGCATGGAAACTTTTCAAAGACACCATAATAGAGGCTCAACTTAAATGTATATCCTAAATTTAAAAACCAACCAACCAACCAACCATAGTATGATAACCAAAAAGTGCCACCATTACTTAACAAAGTAAAAGAAGCAGTGAGAGATAAAACACAGTTTAAAAAGTGGAAGTTAAATACCAGATGAGTATGTGAGGGAGATTCCCAAATATGAGCCATTCTTTTTAGGTGACAAATTTGAGGAACTGGTTGAGGTGTCATTAGAGGAGGTTTTGGAACAAACTGATAAACTAAAGAGTAATAAGTCTTTAGGATCAGATGGCATTCACTTAAGAGTTCTGAAGAAACTCTAGTGTTGCTAGGTGTCCGGTTTTGAACTGGATAGTCCAGTATTTGAGCTTTCTGTTCAGGAAACAAATTGAGAAAATATAAATGAGTAAATATAAATGTCCGATATTTTCTAAATAAGCTGTCATATAGATTGTGATGTAATGTCAATTGTGTCCGCTATTTTTGTTGAAACCATCTGGCAATCCTATGAACTCAAATGTGAAATTGTGGAACTACTAACTATGAGGTGAACCTATCCTTTAAATCATCTTCTGTACCAAATGACAGTAGGATAGCTAATGTGACACCGATTTTTAAATAGGGCTCTAGAGTTGATCTTGGCATTTATAGGCCAGTAAGTCTAACTTCAGAATTGGGTAAATTGGTTGAAACCATGGTGAAGAACAGATTTGTCAGATACATAGATAAACATAATTTGTTGGGGAAAAGTTACTATAACCGAAAATCGTGCCTTAAACTACTAATCAGCCCTAGTGCCAACTCCATCCACACATGTACACTAGTGATTTCATCACTGGACCCACCACATCGTCCACCAAATCAGAGGCTCATTTAACTGCACATCCAATAATGTAATCTATGCCATAAAATGCCAGCAATGTCCCACTGCCATGTATGGCCAAATTGGACAGTCTCTATGGGAAAGAATTAATGGACACAAATCAGACATCCGAAAAGCACCAGAGAGAACCACTGGCTGTTTTAAAACAGCTGGCAGTTCTCTCTAGCACCTGTGAGCCCCTGGCAGGGCAGGGGCAGAGGGTGAGACACTTCATGCTCTCTCCTCGCCCCAGGCCCTGTTGGCTTGGGGACGGGTGAGCATGTGAAGACACCCTCTAGGTGCTGCAGCAGGAGGAATGTCTAGACTACAACTCTCTGTAGACAGAGAGATGTAATTAGGCACGTTGAAATTGCTAATGAGGCAGGGATTTAAATATCCTGTACTTCATTAGCATAAACATGGCTGCCGCTTTGTCCAAAATGGAGCTTTTTTGGAAAAAACAGCAGTCTAGATGTGGATCTGTTGAAAATAAACCCTTTTTCAACAGATCCTGTATTCCTCAAAAAATGAGGTTTACAGGATCTGTCGAAAAAGGGTTTATTTTTGACAGATCTGCATCTAGACTGCCGTTTTTTTTTCCGAAAAAGCTCCATTTAAAAAAAAAGTAGCGGACATGTTTATTCTAATGAAGCACGGGATATTTAAATCCCTGCTTCATTAGCCATTTTGACATGCCTAATCTACATCTCTCTGTCGACAGAGAGGTGTAGTTTAGACACAACCAGAGGGAACCGCCAGCTTTTTCTTGCTAAGGGACAGGGGGAGGAGGAATGACTTCATGTGCTCCCCCACCCCTATGCCAATCAGGGTCTGTGTGTGGGGGAGCATGAGAACTCTCCATGCCCTGCCCCTTCCACCCAAAGCCCCACCCCTTCTGGGGCGGCCCGAGGCCACTTCAGGAATTTTTGAAGTGGCCCCCTTTTAAAAATTATTGCCTACCCCTACCCTAGCCTCTGTTTGTCATAAGCTGGGAATGGGTGACAGGAGATGGATCACTTGCTGATTACCTATCCTGTTCATTTGCTCTGGGGCACCTGGTATTGGCCATTGTCAGAATACAGGATACTGGGCTAGATGGACCTTTGGTCTGAGCCAGTATGGCCATTCTTATGTTCTTGGTGGACTTGGCTAGAATGCTGCCAGCAGTCAGCAACATTCAGGAATAAGTAGGAAGCAGCAAGGAAAATCATCTGAACTCATCTTTCATTTCAGAGCCAGATTTTTAACAAGAGATTCTTGTAAGCTTTAGAAAAAAAGCTCCAGCATGTTTCTGGATTTCCTCATCAAATGAGTACATATATGATTGTGGCCTTAGTCTTTCTCCTTCAGTCAAGACTGCCAGAATGATATATCATATTTAATTAAACCATATTAGGCAAATTACTCTGTTGTGTTTGAGGAAGAGAGTCACATAATTTGGAATCTTATATGTGTGCACCAGAAATAACATTTTTGGATCAGAGGTATATTTTGATTGGTAACTTATGTATTTAAACAACAATAATCACTGATATTACAGCCCACTAATACTGCAATGCAATTCATTATCATCTTGCGTCCCTGTAGTGCCTTATGACAAAGCAATAGAAGAGTTTTTTGCAAAGAACCTAAAGTTAAAATGGTTACAAGAAATAAAGATCATAGAATTCCCAGAGTCAATTTTTTTAAATGTTAAATAAGATAGCTAGCTTTTAAGATCTGTCCATGAGCTTAAAAATAAGCACGTGGATAAGTGTTTGCCGAATTCTGGACTATATTTAGATTAAAAACATGGAATAATTGAAGGACTGTTGAAGAATAAATTGAAAGTAATTGAAATAAAGTTCTAAAAAAATTATACTTCACATAAGATTTCTATTGACAAATCCAGAATGTGCTATTATCTATTTTGGAACAAATGTATAGAAAGAAATAAGAGCAATTAAATAAAATATAGACAGTAAATTTTAAAGCATAATATTCATGTAGCAAGTCTACCTCTTTGAATAGGATCAGCACCCATCTTATCACAGTTAGGGTATGTCTACACTGCAACGCTATTTCAGGATACCAGAATATCCCAAAATAGTTACCCCGTGTCTTCACAGCAACCCTGTTATTTTGGGCTCACTAGTCTGATGTCCCTATAACGTCATTCTACAAGGAGTAACGGACATTTTGGAATAGCGCTCTTGTCAAGTGTGCCCACCATGGGCCCCTGGTTCATTGTAATATGAGCAGTCTGTTAACAGCGATTAAATGAAGGTCGCCCTGGTGGCGGGGTGAGGGGTCCGGGCCCTCCCTCCCTCCGGACCCTGACCCAGGGCCCTAACACCAGGAGCTGAGGCTCCTGGTGGTAGCAGGTGGGGGCTTGCCCCTAAAGTCGCCTGCTCACGGGTTCCACAACCCTCCCTGGGTCGATTCCTACCCCGCTAGTGGGTCTGGTCACGCACCCAATCCCCGCACCTAAGCCAGGTGGGTGATTACCTCTCCCGTCCTCTTTCCGTCCCCCGCTTCCCCTTCCTCCTCGCTTCCTCCGCCTATTGTCTGTCTCTCCTCTCTCCTCTCGCCCAGTCCATTCCCCCTCTTATCCCTCACCGCGTCTGTTTCCCCTCCTCCCACTTCTGGGTGTCCCGCCCCCCTCGCCGTGGTCGCGCCGCTGACGTCAGCGGGTCTCACAGGTGCGCAGAGATGCGTCTCAGCCTCCCTGTCCGCCCTGCACACCGGTGCCGGCCAGACTGCGTTCGCGCCGATAAGCGTGGGTGCGTGACGGGGTTGCTTCACCCCGTCACAGCTATATTTTGAAATTTGGTGCAGTGTAGACAGTGACAAATGACGAAAAAAGCTATTTCAAATTAGCATCTAAATAAGATATGTAATTTATGTAGCTCAAATTGCATATCTTATTTCAAGTTATGGTGCAGTGTAGCTGCACCCTTAGAAATAAAGTTATATATGTAACTGAATGGTTAGAACAGAGGACTGTGCTGAAAGATTCATAATCCTAGAGCCAGCTTTTGATACTGAATCATAGTAGGTAAATCACTTATTCTCTCTGTCTTATTTTACCCAACTGTAAAATGGATTTAATTTCCTCCCTCACAGGGGAGTGAGTGGATTAATTATATGTTTGATAATCCCTTTGGCAGCCTTTGAAAAAAGATGCTATAGGGCTATTTGAATATCTTTTATGCTTATTTATGTCCCTTGTTTTCTCCCTACGATAAGGCTGAGAAGCAGAACAGTTGACCCTTTCCTGTATGAAAAAGTGCATTTGGTTAATACGGGGTGGGAGGGGAATCAATCCACTGTACTGACATTGCATTCCTACAAAATAACAACTATTTAAATTATAATTATTATAAATTATACTAGCATTTAAAACGGTCGGAATTTTAAGGCAACTAAGCCTTATGCTCCTAAGACAGTGATTATGTATGTTTTTTCTTAAAATATGTTAAAGCACCCCAATTGGGAAAGTAATTTTATACTTGCTTTTTAGAGAAACCTATTCAAAGAACTTATTAACACTACCATTCATTTAAATAATCTGGTATATATTCATTAAGCTGTGTCCGCTGCAGAAAATTTATGAACTGCTGCCAGAAAGTAAATGAAGGGAACAGATGTTTAATGTAAAAGGTTAGACCTTCATTAAAATTGTTTAAACAACCAGCAACTTTTCTCCCCTAACATTTCTGAGAAATATTTCTATTAATTTAACAAAGGTGTATAATGGAGTGCAGGGGAGAGAAAGCTCACCACCATTGGCCTTAGGAGAAAAACCTATTCTTGTTTACAGACAACCCCCTAACCTGAAACGAATTCTTTCTGATAACCATGCCACACAACCACATCATAAGCCTCCCAGGAACCCAGCCCTGCAACCAAAAAAGATGCCAACTCTGCCCACATATCTACACTGACGAATTCAGCACTGGAGCAAACAACATAAGCCACAAAATCAAAGGGTCATTTGACTGCACATCTAATAATTTGAGCTACACCATCAAATACCAACAGTGCCCCTCTGCTATATATATTGGTCAAACTGGACATTCTCTGCGGGAAAGAATCAATGGACACAAATCGAATATACATAAAGGGAATACTCAGAAGCCCATTGGAGAACATTTCTGCTTGTCTAACCATAATCTGACAGACCTGCAGGTGGAGGTCCTGTCACAGGCCAGCTCCTCAAGCCAAATAGAGAAAACTTGGAATTACATTACATAGGCAAATTCAATTCACATGCTAATGGACTCAATCACGATTTAAACTGGTGGGGAATCTACCATTGAAGGTGCTAACAGCTTTCTGAGTGGTATCCTTCCTGTTTTACCAATCTATTTATTGACTTTGATCTTTAGCTGCTTAGGTTTAGCGCCCATTATCCAGATACAGGCAGTCCCCGGGTTACGTACAAGATAGGGACTGTAGGTTTGTTCTTAAGTTGAATCTGTATGTAAGTCGGAACTGGCATCCAGATTCAGCCGCTGCTGAAACTGACCGCCAGTTCTGACTTACATACAGAATCAACTTAAGAACCCCAGGCGTCCTCAAGTCAGCTGCTGCTGAAACTGATTAGCAGCTGATTCCAGGAAGCCCGGGGCAGAGCAACTCTGCCTCGGGCTTCCTGTAGTCAGCGCTGGTCAGTTTCAGCAGCGGCTAAATCAGGATGCCTGGGGCAAAGCAGCTGGGGTGCTGCTGGGTTGCTCCAGTAGCGCCGCTCCTCGGCACTACTGGACCAACCCAGCAGCACCCCATCTGCTCTGCCCCAGGCGTCCTGATTCAGCCGCTGCTGAAACTGACCAGCAGCGGCTGAATCAGGACCAGAGCAGCTGGGGTGCTGCTGGGTTGGACCAGTAGCGCCCAGAGCGGCGCTGTGGGACCAACCAGCAGCACCCCAGCTGCTCTGCCACAGGCATCCGGAGAAAAGCCTAGTCTGCTGGGGGGGGGGGGGGGGGGTACTAGCTGCGCCCCCTCCACCCCAGCAGACCAGGAAGACACGCAGACCAGGGAGATCAGCAGACCAGGGAGACGGGGAGCAAAGCCTCTGAGGACGCCGGCAGCGGAGCAGCCTAGGCGCGCCTGGGGTGCCCCGCTGCCCGAGCCCCCCCGCCGCTTTGCAAAGCCTCGGGGAAGCCGGCAGCGGAGCAGCCGAGACGCGCCTGGGCTGCCTCGCTGCCCGAGCCCCCCCGCCGCTTTGCAAAGCCTCGGGGAAGCCGGCAGCGGAGCAGCCGAGACGCGCCTGGGCTGCCTCGCTGCCCGAGCCCCCCGCGGCTTTGCAAAGCCGCACGGGGGTGGGGGTGCTGCCCCGCTGCCCGAGCCCCTCCGCGGCTTTGCTCTGCGTCTTCCTGGTCTGCAGACCAGGGAGACGCAGAGAAAGCCCCAGAACACACGGGCGGCAGGACCGTGAGGTTCCGCAGTCCGTGTACTCTGGGGCAGCCCCGTTCGTAACTGCGGATCCGACATAAGTCGGATCCGCGTAAGTCGGGAACTGCCTGTACTTAAAGAAAAAACAGGAAGGGGGGGTGAGAGACAGAGCATCATTCTCTTCTCCCCCCCCCCCCCCCGCCCTTCCCTTCTCCTATTTATTTAGAGTTTTCATATCCCCTACTCATAACTCCGGTTATCTGAAGAAGTAGGCTGTGCCCACAAAAGCTCATGATACCCTCTACATGTTTTGTTAGTCTATAAAGTGCTACCAGACCATTTGTTGCCAATTATCTATGGTACTTCAGTTTTAGCTTCTGAAGAGTTGCTTTACATTTGATGTTCTTTTTTCCCATAATGGGAGTACTTCTGTTCTGTGCTTGTAACTTCATGGTAAATATATTGGATAATTACATATAACTTGAAATTATAAAAATCATCTAAAGAAATAATGTCAATTTTGCTGATTCTTGTTTAATTCATCTTTGTAATGTTCTGCCCTGTTAGACTATAGCATGATGCACTAAATAACTGAACTATTGGATGCCAGACATACAGTAATGATGTGACAGTTTATTGTCTGTCTTCTATAATCTTTTATTCTCTTTAAAAAGTGAAGGGACATATCCTCATCTGTTGTATATTTTCATAGTTTGTTTGAAATCTGAACGTACATCTTTTTTCCCTCAGTTTATCTGAAATCTTCTGTCAATTGAAGGCTTTCAAAATTCTTTCACTCACAAGTTGTGATCTTCACATTTTCCTTGGCAGAACAACTTGCATATTTATTTTTCATATACATTAATTATTGTTAACATTTACGGTTCTTTCCTCCTCACCTTTTCTACCAATTTTTATTGAGTAATACAAATATATCAGTTGTACTCAATGGTTATTCTCTAATTTCTACTTTCCATGTTTTGTTTATTTAATGTGTACTTTTCATTTCTCGTTGTTTTAATAACTCATCATTTCCAATATTATTCTTCATTATGCCCTTCTGAACCCAATGTCTTCATTCCTTCCCATAATAAGTATCTCTGTTCATTCAAACTATGTGAACATTTTCTAAATAATTTGGAGCTTGTTTAGTTTTGTATTGTTTAGTTACTTTGAACGTAACAGAGACAACTTTCTTATTATTTCATTCAAAATGATCATACAATTCAGATGTTATTTTCTGCTTTCTTGATTTGCAGATGTGTATGGCTGAGAGAATAAGTTGCAATAAAATCTCGTGTTATGTTTTCAAAGAAGGAAGTCGTACTATCCATGCTCTTTAAAAACCAGATTTGTTTTACCCATTCCTCCTCTCAGGGAGCATCTAGGCCACATCTATACTTGCTGGAAGACTGACACTCCAGAGGTCGATCTTCTGGAATTCAATTTAGCAGGTCAAGTAGATACCTCTATATTGAATGTTGAGGGAAGCTCCCACCAGTGCTGGTACTTCTCCTTTTGTGAGGAGTAAGGGAAGCTGATGGGAGCTTGTACTCCCATCAGCCTCCTGCAGTATGGACACTGCCATGGCTCGGCTTAAGGTAAACTGACTCCAGCTACACATTTTGTGTAGGTGGAGTTGCATACTTTAAGCCAACCTTCTGGGCCTAGTGTAGACCTGGCCCTATTGTCCAAATTACTATGATGATGATGGAAGTTTTCTTATTTAGTGAAAAGAACTGCAGATCAGTCTGAAAAGTGAAATTTTTGTGTCACTTTTTATGAAAAGTAAAATCTGTTTTACCTTTATTTACGTGTGAAATATTTTTAAGTAGTCTAGGTTTGAGCAGTCTAGTCTATTATCATAAAGATAGTCAGACAGGAAAATAATCATACAAGATCAACTAAGGACATCATCCTTAGGACATCATCTTTAAAATAATATTTTGTTCAATAAATCTCCTGTCTAAAACTTTGCCTGGATCCTGCTGCCTCTCCAGATTTCTCCTACTACAAACACATCAAGATTAATTAAGTATCAGTATCTACAGTTGAGATGGCTTGACCTTAGGATTGCTATATTTGTCCTCAATAAATTGCACAGAGGTCAAGAATAGTTTAAATGGCTGCCCTTAGGTTCCAGTTAACATGTTGTCTGCCGGTATGCCCTGCACAGTTCCCTCTCCCTTCTCTTTTTAATGTGAACTGTCCTCTCTTTTCTTTTCAAAAGGCTGTCTTTTAATTATTGTCAACAGCTGCTTTTACTCTAGGCTCTGCAAAAGCATATTTCCATTACCACTCTAATCTCTGCTTAACACATGGTTCACACCCCCGCTACTTTCTGAGCTGAATGAACAATAGATATCACTAACAAGCTTACCTAAAGGAGAGTGGTTATTTTCTGACAAAGGGAAGTGAAAAATGGTGGTACTCACAATAAGCAGACTTCCCATACCAACCTCTTCTTAGAAGCACAGGAGAGTCACCACTGTCTTAGTGTCACTACTAAGCTTACCAGACTTAGAAAAGGCCAAGTCCCCACAGCCACTTTTGAATATTCAAATTTTTTAAGCATTAGTGCTTCTGTGTTTGAGATGAGTAAAATTGTGCCAGGAGCTGTATTTGGCTTGGAGGCAGGACATTTGATACCCCTATCCTAGGATAGGTCTACACTACAGCTTTTTCCTTTTTTTTCAGAAGAGGCTACACTGGGCCAAATTTCGGAAAATCCCCCTCTTTCAGAAGATCCCTTCTTCCTCATTCCATGAGGAAGATAGGGCTTCCGAAAGAGCGCATTTACACTCCTGCAAAAAAAAAAAAAAAAGCAGAAGAGCAAATGTGTTCCCTGGACATGATAGAGCTTTTCCGGGATAACAGAGGTATCCCAGAAAAACTCTGTGGTATAGACGTACCCCTAGAAGCACTTTTGAAGTAAGAATGAGTGATTAGAGTCATTCCTACTGTTATAAATAAGCTTTATTTCAATCTAACAGTTCTTAGCTGAGATTTTCATTTTTGTGACCTTCTCTGGGCTAGTATATTGTAGATGCTATTTCTCTATGAAAGTTATATTGGTGTGATGATGTGTGTCACTTTTTAAACACATTTGGATGGTACAAAACAGATAATTAATTAAGCATGAATGCATGTTTTTGCACCCCACCTAAAATGAATGTCTCTTATTATGTTACATTCCCCCTTTCCTCCCTGAGTTTTCTGAAGGCATGCAATACTCAGCTGGGTGACTGATGTTACTGACATTAAAGGAGACCCTGAGGATCCCAGTGTTCCATGTTCCCTCTAAGCTGTGGAGCAGTACAGCGTCACAGGTGATTAATCAGCCCTGCCAAGTCAGCCAGTGGCCGGGAGGAAAGCCAGGGAGAGCCTGAATGGCTGGGAGCAGAGGGTCTAGCATTGACTTCCCCTGCTTTAGCAAACTCCTTGGTTCAGGACCAGTCAGGTCCTAAGGGTACGGAACCAAGGAGGTCCCACCTGTGTATAGAAATGAAATTTATTTAACTGGCATTTACATTTCCACCAATTACCACACCCCGGAACATATTCCTTTTGGGATTTCAGAGTCCCATATTCTTATGTGGTGCACTTGAAGACCTGAAGCTGGAGACAGCTAGGGTTGCCAGATGTTTTAACCAAAAACACTGAACAGCCGCCCCCCCCCCCCCCCCCCCAAAAAAAACCCATCAGGAAAAAAATTCTGAATGTGCACTGGGAGGGGGGCAGACCAAAGTTGTTAAGCAAGAAAAAAAAAGGACACCAACAGCAGTTATTAAGCAAAAAAAATTATAAAATAAAAAATCAGCACGACTCCTTTAAGAAAAGGCTTTTTTGCTTGCAGCCATTTTGTTTTTCTGCTCTAGCCAAAAGACAAGCCCCTGCGGAACCAGGTAAGCAGTGGGGGGGCATCCAGGGGGCCCGGTGGGGAGTCTGGGGGCTTGGCCCCGTTGTTGAGTGTGTTGTAGGGTCGCCAGGTATCTGGTATTTTCACCTCCTGGAAGGGGAAAAAAATCAGAAAATACTGGACATTTTAGATGTCCAGTATTTTCTGAATTTTTTTTACTGGCCAGGAGGCAAAAATACCGGACTGTCTGGGTCAATACCAGACACCTGGGAACCCTAGAGACAGCATTCTGTTGGTTCTATGTATCAGTCTAGCCAAGGCAACAAGTTGCACAACCCCTCTGAAGATTGGAGTTGGATCCATCAAGTGTCAGCAGCTCTTGGTCCTGGTTCAGTGGAAAGATCACTCTGCCCATCCTCAGACTCAGTCTTCTGCTGTGCCCCTTGCAAGTACTTTCCCAAACAATAGTGAGGTTATTCTCAGTTCCTTCACTTCAGGCCCACTTCAGACAGGTTTAGGCACAGCAACAATATCTTCCCTTCACACCAATCATTGTTCTCCTTTCCCAAATGGAGCCCATTTCCTGCTCTCCTTGCTCTCCTCTTTCTCCAAGGCATCATGGGAGTTGTGGCATATAAAACTGGATTGCAGCACATAGGATCTTTTCAACTGAAATTCTCCCAAGTAAATTAGGAGGCCACACTAGTAAAGGGAGCCTATGTGAATAGGGCAAAACAAACTGTGCCTTCCAATATGCAAAATACTTTGTATGGCTGTAGATAAAATGTTAATGAATGTACATCATATGTACACAAACAGGTAACACATAATATTTTGAAAATCTAGTTACATAAATCTAGCAAAACTGGGGAAGACTGTAATTGCCATCACCATTCCAGGAAGCTTTTTCCATTGAAATGTCAACATATCAACTAACTCACCTTCAGCTTCTGAATGATCCTTCATTTCCTGTTACTTACATCAGTTTTGCTCTCCCTCCTGATTGAGTCAGTTTGTCAGCATGTTTCCTTTCACTCCCACACACATCTTCTACTATTGCCAATGTCAACTCTCCCCATATTCTGAATATTTTGCTCACTGTCCAAATCAGTTCCTATTATCATATCTATATCATGGATGTATCACGACAGTAACCTAAGTACTTTTTCTTAAAGCCTCATGTTATAGTGAATATTAGTGACCTGATAGTTACAGATGTATATATCTGAACATGTTAGGCTAAACATTTTCCTGGGATAAATGTTACATATTATGACTGACATAGTTTAAAAGGGATATTCATTTGAACATTAATCCTTGTTTGAGTGTGCAAGTTCTGTCACTTGCACAGGCAGATGATTATTTGTGTTTATAAACTGAGTTGTTCCATGTAAAAGATCATGTTCTGGACAATGAAATGGAGATTTTGCATGCACAAATGGTTGTGCATGCACAAAAAGGACCACCATTAAAATCTAACTTTGACTTGTTCTCCCTCCACGTACATGGTCGCTTTACAGTAGTGTCTGTCTGCCTCAGGGAAGAACTTGACCATCTTCCACTGAATAATGAGTTTGCAAGTCAGTTATTAAAACTTTGGTTATGCAATTTCACATGCAAAATGTGTATAAAATTTCATATCTGTATGGCAAAATTTTGTGTGCAAATTGAGTAACTGGGTATAGGAAAAAAATGATTAAAATTGGCCATAGGCACATATGTTTACTTGATCCATGCATTCAGTGCAGTAATTGCTTGTACATTGAGTGTGACTGGTTTTCTTTTTTTTTAATTGTAGTCTATAATGTCAATTGTGCCATGTTACACCTGCAGTCATTCTGCAAAACTGTGGTATCAATGGCAGATTCATGCACGCTGTCAG
Organism: Pelodiscus sinensis; assembly: GCF_049634645.1. Taxonomy (NCBI): domain Eukaryota; kingdom Metazoa; phylum Chordata; order Testudines; family Trionychidae; genus Pelodiscus; species Pelodiscus sinensis. The sequence continues at coordinate 38,018,827 of NC_134717.1, forward strand.
AGGAGAATATGGCTGCCAGGGAGAATATTTGTAAGCAAATGTTTCCAGAAAATAAAAAAAGGAATATTTTTTTCCCTAGCGGACAGAATTGCAGCAGAAATAGTTAGGATTTTTCATACTTCTATTATATTTGTGTTTCTATTACTCAAAAACGTATTTTTTTTAAAACACGACATTGCAGACTATTAAATCATAATGTGTAATAATGACTTTTGATGCTTTGGAACACCACCAAAAATTGGTTGTAATGTATTGCAGAGGTTTAGATAGTGAATTCACTTCATAAGGTTAAGCTTGGGATTTCATGATCATATTGCACATGATAACCATCCAGTTCATTACATGCTGTAGATTTATGCTTTAATTTGAAACTATAAAACCAGCACTCCTTATAATAAGTAAATACACAGCCCAACAACAATACAATAATCAGTCATCAACCCCTTCCTAATACCAAGGTGTAAGTCTCTCACACAAACTACATTCAAGAAATATTAAGGTTGCAAGGAAAAAGCTGGAAGAATATCTGGTTTTGATTTTTGGGTCCCCAAACATCACAGCGTGATCTATTTCTTTCCCCATCTGTCCCTGATAAATATGTGTGAACTGCCATTGGAGAAGGAAAACCCAAACAAGTTTCAAGAGTTTCCATTTTTAAGTAAGTGAGAAAAATCATATGGCTAACAAAAAGTATACAGGCAGACCCCGGGTTACGTACAAGATAGGGACTGTAGGTTTGTTCTTAAGTTGAATCTCTACTGGACCAACCCAGCAGCACCCATCTGCTCTGCCCCAGGCGTCCTGATTCAGCCGCTGCTGAAACTGACCAGCAGCGGCTAAATCAGGACCAGAGCAGCTGGGGTGCTGCTGGGTTGGTCCAGTAGCGCCCAGAGCGGCACTGCGGGACCAACCGGCAGCGCCCCAGCTGCTCTGCCACAGGCGTCCAGAGAAAAGCCTAGTCTGCTGGGGGGGGGGGGCGTACTAGCTGCGCCCCGCCCCCCACCCCAGCAGACCAGGAAGACGCGGGCGGCAGACCGAGACGCACCACGGTCCCGCCGCCTGGGTCCTCTGTGGTTTTGCTCCCCGTCTCCCTGGTCTGCTGGAGACCAGCAGACCAGGGAGACGGGGAGCAAAGCCTCTGAGGACGCCGGCAGCGGGACAGCTGCGGGGCGTCTGGGCTGTCCCGCTGCCGGCTTTCCCCGCAGCTTTGCAAAGCCTCGGGGAAGCCGGCAGCGGAGCAGCCCAGGCGGCCTGGGCTGCCTTGCTGCCCGAGCCCCCCCGTGGCTTTGCAAAGTCTGGGGAAGCCGGCATCGCTGCCGGCTTCCCCGAGGCTTTGCAAAGCCGCGGGGGGGCTCGGGCAGCGGCTTTGCTCCGCGTCTTCCTGGTCTGCAGACCAGGGAGACGCGGAGCAGCTTTTCTCGCCCTGAGTACACGGGCGGCGGGACCGCGAGGTCCCGCAGTCCGTGTACTCCGGGGCAGCCCCGTTCATAACTGCGGATCCAACATAAGTTGGATCTGCGTAAGTCGGGGACTGCCTGTACTAATATGTGCTGGCTGACACTTTTCAAATGCTCAAGAAGGCTCGCTATATCTGAATTTCTTTTTAAAATTACTATTGTCTTTTGAATAGTGGCTACACAGCCCTTATCTGTTTCATTGAACATATTACATATGGTTTTTTCCAGTAGCTTTTTCTAAAGGTGTAAGTTGAGCTGAACTGATTTTTGTATTCTGCACAATTCAGATGGCATCAAGTATTTCTCCATCTGTGTTTTTTTTCATTATAACTTGGGGTGGGAGAGTTGATGGGGGGAATATTGCTACCGGAAAGGGGAAGTGATGGAAAACTGCCGATTTTAGAAAAGGAAAAAAGATTATTTGAATAATTTTGTGACACTTCCAACTCTAGCGATGGAAGTATGTCCAGATGTAGAGGTTATGAGATGCTTGTAAATAGTTTTATGTGCAGTGGAAAAGTAATCCGCTAACAAAAACAAAAACAAAACTATTTTCCAAGAAGGACACAATAGGTTTTCCCACAAAAATGCACAGGAAATTGATTCTTACAGCTCTATTTCTGTTTGGACTGTGAAAGACAACAGCACCATTGTGAGTTGGGAATTATCTCCATATATTATTTTTTTCTCCTCTTTTTTTTCACTATGACTTTCCTGTCCTCAAGCCAAGTCTCTTGGCAGCTATAAAATAAGACCAAGCCAGGGAGCATGATCCATCTGCTTCTGTGTATAGTCACCAGCTTTTGGCAGCTGTCCGAGGCCAGAGGCTTAAAGTCTTTCCCTAGTTCCCAACTAGTTTTGAAAAGTGGCCCTACTGCTCTCCCAGTGCATGTTTAAGAACCCCACTCAGTACATAAACGTCTACTCAGAATTAGATGGCTTTTGTCCTTCCCTTTGGGCAGGGTTTCTGCTCAGCAAATGGGGTATCACATATCTTTTCTGCTTCTGATACCAAATTCTCAGCAGATTGACACTCACTGGACCCTTGATCTTTTCAGGAAATGGAAGGAAGTGCTGCGAGGAAGAAAGAAAATATAGAATAATCTAAAAATAAATTGTTAAAGGAGTTGTTTAAAAATCCCAGTAATACACTTTTTATTATAGATATCCCTGTAGTTTACAAGAGTGTATTGAGGAAAATAATAGTCCTCTCCCCTTTTCACTTTATAATGTGATGTATAGACTAGGAAAGTGACTGAATTTACTGAGGGCAATTCTTGCCCATGCCTATAACTCTTTTGGCCACATAGTTTGAAACTGCTTAAACATATCCATACACCTACAAAAGTCACAGAAATATAGGAGGAAAAATATTATTTTGTTTCTATTTTTGCTGTTGTGTTTTTACTGTTGACAAGTGGTTGTAAAAGGAGACAGGAGTTTCCAGGAAGCCGAAATATTTTTTGTTTTTTTTTAAACATTAATTTTATTCCAGTCAGAGATGTTTGCATTACTTGATTTAGGATCTGATCCAGCAGAAATTGTTTTTTGGGGGGGTGGGAGGAGAGAGGATTCAGTCGTGACAGGCTGACCCTATTGGATTAACTTTTCTGCATTACCTTTCAGAGGGGCTTCTGGGTATGAGGAAAAAAGGAGTTTTTGTCTTCCTGACTGAGATCTGAAGCTGATGCTGTATCATTCTCCGGTCAGAGTGTGTGCTACCAAACTAGTTAAAGATAATGCAGACCAATGAAATGAGATGCCTCTCAGGGCACGACTACACAGCAGAGTAAAAGTCAAATTAAGATACGCAACTTCAGCTATGTCAATTGCGCAACAGAAGTCGAAATAGCTTAGTTTGGCTTTTGGTGCTATCTACACAGCAGGAAGTTGAAGGAAGATCACTCTTCCTTCGATTTCCTTTACTCCTCGTGAAATGAGGGTTACAGGAGTTGAAGTAAGAAGTCCTCCATCTCAACATTATTTTGAAATAATGGTTTGCTGTGTAGACGGGCATTTTGTTATTTTGAAATAACATCAGTTATTCCGAAATAACACTGCTGTGTAGATGTACCCTCAGTGATTCTGCATTGGATTCCTAATCACCTAATTCCTCTCCTTTCAGAACATGAAATGCCATTGCCGGTCAGAGATAGCAGAGAAACTAGGTTTTGCAGAAATAAGCATTTACAAAGACTTGGGGCACGTCTACAAAGCAACATTATTTCAAATAACTAGGATTATTTTGAAATAACTTAGTCCACGTCTATACAGCAGGCAATTATTTCAAAATAATGTTGAAATACTGTCATACTGGAGGACTTCTTACTGCGACTCCTGTAACCCTCATTGCATGAAGAGTAAGGGAAGTTGGAGGAAGAGTGCTTTATTTCAAAATAAGTGCTGTGTAGATGCTCCCAATTTCGAAATAAGCTATGCAATTGTCGTAGCTCAATTTGCATAGCTTATTTTGAGTTAAGCCCTGCTGTATAGATGCACCCTGAGATGGATATCAATAATGTACAAAAAAAATCTAGCCTAGATCAGTTTTAAAATATGTGATCAGTAGTACTGAAAACTGGGTCAGAGTATTATCTTCTCTAACAGGAAGGGGCTAAGTGGGAGGAATTTTTACTTAGGTCTGTTTTGAGGCATTACCACAATATTACTCAATCACAGGGGCAGGGTAACCTCTGTGTCCTGAGAGTTCCTCAATCACATTTCCCTATAAAGTTATTGACTGTGCCTGTGTGGAACTAAATGTCTTGTTTTCATACAGCCTATTGTTAAGCCTCCCTCCTGTAGTGTTTCCAACCCATTGTTCCACTGCACTAGGGCATGATAACCTGTATGTGAAATTGACTACAAAGTGGTTATTAATAAATCATGTCTATTTTCATTGTTTGAGCTCAGTGACAAGTAAATTAGATTTTGAAAATATGTTAAGTTTTGACTTGTAACAGATATCTTTGCTTTTTAATACAATGTAATTTTAATTTTCAGCATGTTATACATTTGAAGTATTTCTTTCTAGGACATTTTGGAACTTGTATCTGAGAGAAATAAAAGTATTATTTACCAAATACATTTCTTTTCATGATGTTCTGTCATCTTGGTTGTGTTGGGGTTCTGGAAGGAAGTTTGTGTTTTTGCATTAATGTAATTTGTAAATTTAACAAGACCATGTAGTTAGCTGACAAATTTTCCTGGCAATTTTAAATAAATAATTTAATTGGTGGGTGGAAGAAAAGGCATAGTCATGTCTCTCCACAAGTGTTTGCAGGGCTGGGGTCTCAAACAGCTGACTTGTTCAGGAGACCTAGATGCAATTTTTTGCAGAGCAGTAAGTGGGAAGGTGGCAGGAAGAAAAGAAGTTCATTACCCAAGTGAGAGTGAAATCATGGGTGAAATGGAAATATAAATGTGTATTATGTGAAGAGAGGGAAAGTTGAATAGGAAGGAAATAGGTCTACGATTTGAAAGCGCCAGAACAAGAGGGGGCAGGAGATCCATGAACTAAACACGAGAGAATGAGGCAAAAGTAGCTAACAATGTAAGACGGAGAGTAATAAATTAGGTGGGCACATTCAGGCTAACGATCAAAATTTCATGTGCCTGTTTCAGCATTACCCACCTTTATTGATTGATACTACTTTCAAACCTTGCCACCAGGTTGTAAATCACCACAGAAAATAAACTGCACACAATATCTTCTCCTGTTCCATTGTTCTAATTTCTTTTCAGTTATCTGGCAGAATTTATCCTAATAAAAGTTGTATTTAGCTCCTATTCATTTTTTATTTATTTATTTATTTATTTATTTTTTATTTTCACATTATCATTATGTTGCTTCAGACCAAGGTTTGCAAAGGTGATTTGGGGTTCCTCGGTTTTGGGATATCCAGCTTGAGATAGCTTAATTTTTTTCAAAAACTGCTGAACATCCACTCTTTGAAAATTTGATCTTTTAAAGTGTCTCAAGTTGGGTTCCAAAAGTCACCAGTCATTTATGAAAGTCCTGGGTCTAGTCTATCAGGTATTTTAGCAATGTGAAAGAAAAGTATTTGAAAGGCCTACAATTTAAATTGGATAGTTGCTTTAAAAAAAGGAATAATTTGCTCTCACATTCAAAGAAAACATGACTTAGAGAGAGGGAGCATTTTTGGCATGACATTCATAGTGGGAGTATTGGGTGCTCAGCACTTCTGAAGTACTTTTAAAATTATTGACACAAAGCCAGAACAATTTTTAAAGGTACCGTGGGCAGAGGCAAGCTCAGAAGTGGGAGCTGTAAAAACACTTCCTTTCAAAGAAACAGAATATAATGATCAAACTACCTACCTTCTTTACCTCCTGCCTGACATACTTGCAAGCTGCCAGTGGGCATAGTTAGACAATGAATTATTAAAACCAAACACACCATCATACAGACTGTCAAAGCTAGTCAGTGCTTTAAAAAGTTTTGACCAACATTATTCTCTAAATTTTTCTCCTGCTTCTTTCCCATTGTCGTCCCTGCTTTGCAGTTATTCTTTGTCACTAAGAGTTGCGAAGGGAAAGACTCAGATCACTATTTCTGCAGTGGTTGGCAGCAGCATGAAACTCCCTAGTCAGCAATCACTGCTCTCAAAAATTTCACATTGTTGTCAACCATATAGATTGTGAAAGCTATTTCAAAAAGAATTTCGGTTTCCAAAGAGAACCATAGACACAATACATAAGTCACAATAGGTGATTGTGCTATCCTCACAATGGAGGGAATGTCCCTCTGAAAGGTACTACAGTAGTTCCAAATATCAGCCTATTAGGCCTGTTTTCTACATGCTTTGGAGGCAAGAACAAGCTTCCTACTGGCTGGTTTTTGTATTGTAAAGGCCAGGTTACATGATGGCAGCGAGGGAGGTCCCATAGGTTATCTGTATAAGAAGGGCAAAACCTACCATTTCAGCATAGTTTTATTTCAGTTTAAGAGAAACAACAAACAAAGAACAGATATCAGGAGATAGGAAGAAAGGTGTCTCTCTTTTTCTGTTTCCAAAAGATTATCCATCCAGAATTTTTCTTAAAGCTCTAGTCACCAATGTCCTACACCTAATAAAGATGCAGTAAAGAGACCACTGAATGATAGCTACGTATGCCACATACTCATGGGCAGTCACTGAGGGAGTCCTCATATATGCTTATAGAAAGATGGTTAATAGTAGAGTATTATGAAGTGTTAAATACAATGCCTACTAAGAGCAATGTAACTCATACAACACACCATTGGTTTGGGGAGCAGGAGCCGGTGCTGGGTTGAGCCGGGTTAAAAGCTAGTTCCCCCCCAGCACTGTCTCAGCAGTGGAGAATGGGAGGAAAAGGTGCTATAGGGGAAACGGGGGGGAGGGGGTTCTTGCTGTGCCTCTTCCTTTGAAATTTACAAGAGCTGCCTCGATGGAAGCTAAAGTGTGTAGTTGGTTTTAGGTTTGATACATGGTGCAGTAAAAGCTCTGTTTTCCAGTATGCTGGTGGAAAGGGCGGTGCCTATTAATTGAATATTCTGGTTAACTGTGAGTTATACTTTACCAATGGAATACCAGTTTTTAAAGAATTAGAATACAATAAAATGAATAAAGCATAATATAGTATACAGGGGCTCACCAATCCAGCAGTAGTGCTGCACTGCAGAATGTTTTTTTTTTAAACATTTAGGTTACTACAGGTAACGTTTTCTATACAGTAGGTTATTTTATGACGCTACATGTCACTATGGGCAGTGTATTGCATACACTCAGATCACTAAGGCTATGACTACACTGCACTCTAAACTCAAAATAAGATACGCAATTTGTGCTATTTGAGTTTATTTCAAAATAGGCTATTTCAAAATTTGGTGCTGTCTATACAGCACCAGATTTTGAAATAAAGAGTTATTTTGAGACATCCCTTAACCCTTGTTGAATGAGGGTTACTGGGATGCCAAAATAACTTTGATGTGTAGACACTTAACACTGAAACTATATTGTACATAATATATTTCATTGATGATTTAGAAGGTACTTTATGATCTTGCAGTGCCTCAGGGTCATCATAATCAACATTAGTTATTGTTGTAGATATAGAAAGTTTAGGAGATTGGGCTGAATCTGTAATGATCCTATAATATACCGTGGAAGCACTTTTTTGAATAAATCTCTGATTTCAGCTTGCTTACTTGTCTTTCTGCCTCTTTTGCATAATAGCAGAGTGCAATTGCATAAAGTGCGAGGTAGTATATTAGTCCTGAATACTAGAGAGAAGATTTGTATTGGGAGATGCCAGAAGTTCTGGTTAATTGAGATTTCTGGTTAATTAAGTGCCAGATAATAGAGCTTTTAGTGTAGTACTACCTTTTATGTGTCTTTGCCAAGCCCCTGCTTGCTAATGACCATGAATTAGAGGTTGACATTTAAACAGTGTTTGGCCTAATAATTCTTTCACTATTCAAATACACATGGGATTTAGGAATTACCCATAGTACTGTTAATGTAAACACTGTACCTTGATTAGTTACATTGGACATAATTCTGAAATTTTTTAGCACATCTCTAAAATATCTTAGTCCTTGACCAATAAACAAAGAAGGAAGGATTGACATATGTTAAAATTACTATTTGAAATTCTGGTGAATGAATATGTAATGGAACTAAAAGATTAAAGGGATAATGTTTCAAGTTTCACAAGATCAAATTTTTATTTAAAAAAGACCTGTATTGTGTCTATTAGCAATTCTCATTCCTGGTGAGAATTGTTTTAGTCACAATGATAACCCTGGCTTCGGATGCTGGCCGTGCTTTCTGAGACCATGTCTACAATGCCTCTTTATTGCACTGCAACTTCCTTCCTCAGGGGTCTGAAAAAGTACCCACTTGAGTGCAGCAAGTTTCACAGCTGTAAAGTGCCGGTGTAAGCTACTCCTCTTTTTTAGGTGGTTTACATAGAGCTCTGGGATGCCTTTCTCTCAGCACTGATTTTATGGCTGCACTTTCACTTTCATGTTTTAAGTGTAGACGTAGCCTAAACTATTGAGACATTTTAAAAATATAGCTGCTAACAGCCTTGACAGTGTTCCCTCACTGAAGTGTTCACTCCGCTGATTAGTACAGGTTGGACCTCTCTGGTCTGGCACCCTCGGGACCTCACCTGTTCCAAATGAGGGAATTTGCTAGATCAAGGGAGGTTGCCTGCTACTGGCCCCCCAGCCTACTGCCCCATCCCACTCCTGGGCCAGCTCCCCTCACTCCCACTCCCCTGCCGGGCTGCCATACTGCTGCAGCCCTGGCAGCTCAGACTGTTGCAGCTGCAGCCCCGGTCTGGGACCCACTATTGGGGCTGCTGTGGCCCTGGCCCTAGCCCCACTATCGGGGCTGTTGTATCCCTGGCCCCACTACTGGGGCTGCTGCATCTCCGGCCCTGGCTCTGCTGTGGTTGCTGTGGCTCTGGCCCCACTATTGGGGCTGTTGTGTTCCTGACCTCACTACCGAGGCTGCTGCATCCCTGGCCCCAGTGCTACTATCAGAGCTGTTGCAGCTGCTGTGTCCCTAGCCCTGGCCCCGCTACTGGGGCTGCCGCATCCCTGTCCCTGGCTCTGCTGCTGGGGCTGCCATGGCTATTGCATCCCCAAACCCACTACTGAGGCTGCTGCAGACCCAGCTGCACTAGTCCCCAGTTCAAGTCCCCAGTCCAGCTCCAGCCCCGCCACACTCCAAGCTTCCAGCCCTCTTGCCAGGGGGGGCTCCCAGCCAGGGCTCCCTGGTCCAGGAACTTCCATGGTCCTGCCGAATGGATGAAGCCAGACCAGAGAGACCAGGTTTTGGGAGGTCCAACCTGTAACAGGTGAACTCCAACAGTTGGGTCCATCAGGCATCTCTATGGTGTTTCCATCTCTCAGAATTCACCAGTTTGCTTCTTTCAAAGAAGCACTACACTCCAGATTATTCATCACACCTCAAATCACCACTCCACTCAATCCACGGCATCTCACTGGCGATGTGAGGTACTAGAGATGTGAAAGATTAAATGGTAAGGCTTATCCGTTACCAGATCCCGTGGTAACCAGGCATGGGGCTGATCTAACCCCACGAAGCCGGCTGCGGACATGGACTGCTCCTGTGGGCCCAGGTGCATCACAGGCGGGGGCTACTCCAGTTGCTTGTGGCAGTGGGTGCTGCTCCAGCCCGGCCACAATAAGTGGGGGCACCACTCCAGTACAGTCAGGCTGAGGTGCCCCCCTTTTAATCTGTTAACTGGTTAAACTTAAAATTTAACTGGTTAACCAATTAAATGGGATTTCACATTCATAGTGGCTATTGACCAAGGACCTAGCTCTGAAAGCAATTGGAATGGAAGTAATGATGGCAATACCATGCCATGCTTGCCTCTATGCTGCTGCTGGCAATGACTCCACCTTCAGAACTGGGCTCTTGGCCAGCAGCCAACACTCTGTGGCTGCCCAGCTCTGAAGGCAGTGCCACTGCCAGCATCAGTGCAAAAGTAAGGACAGCAGTACCTCAACTCCCTACGATAACTTTGCAACCCACGTACCCCACAACTCCTTTTTGAGTCAAGACCTTTATAATTATTATAACACTGAAATTTCAGGTTTAAATAGCGGAAATCATGACATTTATTATTTTTAAAATTCTATGACTATGAAATGAACCAAAACGGACAATGACTTTGGTACAATACAAATAATGGGGAACTATCTTTAGTGCTCCGCCCACACACCTACACACAAAAGTCTGTAAGCCATGTCTATACAAAGCCATTATGAACATTTGTCTTTTAGGCTATAGTTGTACTGCAGATGTACAGAAATACCTAACCAAAGATTCCTATTAAAAGTGTAAATTTGCTCTTTCTGTGCTGTTGTACTCACATACAGTATGCATTCATTATATAAATTTTGAGATATCCCTCTGACAAATTAATTAGGTATCTGTGGTTAATGTTTAGAACAGACCAAAACCAGAAGCAAATCCTGATTTATGCAAATACATGTAGTGACACATAGGTAATATTTAGCTACTGTATCCAAGCAATTTTTCAGCCAGTATTCAAATTCAGAACGATGACCAAAAAATTACTGTAGTATCATGCTGCTGCTGTTCACGCCTCAATTCAGCGGTCTGCATTCCTCCACACCCAATTTCACACCACAATAGGTGCTGTGTGAAAGGCCACTAAAAACTTTTAACTAGCATTTGAAATAGGATGCTTGAAAAGTGCACTTTGCCAAGAAGCACAGAACCTGTACCAGAATTATATATTCCACCAATGCCCAAGGACTGGAGTCACTAAAATGTGTTAAAGATCAGAGCAATTCATACTGAAAGCAATTACTACTGTAGGGTGGAGGTGTAGTCAAACTTTGTAGATGCTGGAAATAGAAGTGACCTATGGGGTCATCCGTAACACCTCTTTCCAGTGTAGCACTGTACTTTACAGTTTATTTTCTAGTGTTTTCTATATTGTATGAATGGCAATAGCACCTATGCGAAATGACAAACACAATGGCATGAACTCATTTCTCAGGCACAGGAGAGAAACACAGAAAATACTATTTATTTTCACACAACCAACCAGACAACCTCCCCCTGCCCACCACGTCAAAACATGGAAGGCGTTTTCAGGTATTTGCATGACAGAGCTTTTTGCTACTCCATCAACCCTCACTCTCATTCTAAGGTCACTCACATTTTCCCCTAGTCTCTTTTCATTCCCTGGTAAAAATTTGAAAAATAAAAATTAGTGATGCTTTATTAATGTCAAGAAAGATTATTGAATGGCCTAATTTACATACATGCAGATAATTTGCATATAACCATATACTTTAGTTTAATAAAATTGTGTGGGGATTTAGTGCTTATGAAGTGTGTCCGTCCGGCTGAATTGAAATTTTCTGATTATCTACAGGACAGTGTCAGGACAAGCTTCCCAAAACACAAGGTCCTTGCAGCATGTCTTAAGTCTTGGTCTACACTACCAACTTATGTTAGTATAACTACATCCACGGAGCTGCGAAAAGTCCACACACCAAAAAACACAGTTAAATTGGCCTTCATGTTCCATTCTCATTCCTTCTCATTTTGCTTCTGAACTCCTTCTTGGTATGGCGTGGGGGGACCGGCAGAGGTGGGCTGGGGCCTGCTCCAGGCAGAGCTGGGGGAGAGACCCAGCTCCAAATATTGCTGGAGCAGGGCCCCCGGCTCTGAATAGTAACTCGCCACTTCCAGGTTCCAGGTTCAGGGCGCAGGGCCCCTTTAGATACGGGGCCCGATTTGGGGGAATTGGGCGAATCGGACTAAGGCCGGCCCTGTTTATATTTGAGTTAAAAATTGAGTAGCATTTACTTTTTTCCATTTTGGGATGCTGTTTATATTTCAGCACTGGGCATTATAGTTGATGGGTGTGGTTCAATTAAAAGAAACAATTTTCCTATCCTTATCCCCGGTTTTTCAATTAAGTTCGCTCACGCGAGTTAGCTTCATGTACTTGAAAACCCTTGTTAAGACACATGCTAACATCTCTGAAGGTGTCTGACTTAATTGTTTTGTATCCTGGGTTCTCTCCATTACAATTCAGCAACACATTATTTCTATCTATCACAACTTATCCCTGGAGATAATCCATGCAGATCATGGTTTAGGCTCATTTCCATATAGTATAGGGGAGTTTACGTTAATGCTGCATGTGTCACACGTTTTGTGATAAAAAGAGGAATACACTGTCCAAAGTTGTTGACCTAGCACCACTGCAAAACTCATTATCCAACAGCATCTAACTGTTGTGCTGTTAGAGATTTGCATGTTATAATCAGCTGGTTACAGAGGTTAGACATTATACTGAATGGAATCTGAATTGCTCAATTATATCATAGACCTCATATTGCTAAAAAAAGGAGATATTCCTTTAGCTCAGGTAGTTGGGGCCTTTACTTCTGAAGGAGCAGAATCTGAGGCCAATCCATGACACAGTGAAGTTCTATTTTGCAATGGGTTATGGTAAATCAATGGGATTTTTGTCAATTAAGGGCAGAGACCTGTGTTCACAGCCAATGACATGAACAGCTTTAGTGTGTATTTGAAGGCAGAATTTGTCCCGAATATGTCTTTACAACGATCAGCCCTACTCAGATTTGGAAATTACTCTCATTTTTCTCAGAATGACTCTAAACTAATTCAAAAGGTATTTTTCTGAAGCTTCAGACTGCTGCTGTCTGCATCCATCAGCTTCTAACAACCTCTAAATCACCATGCAGGCAATCATTAATTACTGAAAAAGGTAGATGTCTCTGGGAACCAGGTCTAGAGACAAGCTCCAAGAAGACACTGTGTTTTAAAAAAGCCTCCTGAGACATTTTGGCTCAGTGAAATGGTGCATTTTAGAGAATCAAATGAGAATTCTACGGTTTGCCTCAATGTTTTTCCTTACTAGCTTCACAGAGTTTATGCAACAGGTGTTATTAGCACTCTTCTGTAATAGATTGTTTAGTGGGCTTGCAGTGAGTCTTAATAATGCCCTCAGTATCCCAGCAGATGCTTGATATGATACTGTACACTCACCGCTTTCCAAAATTGTGCTGAGATGAGTTTCCATCATATTTTTAATTAACAAATGTAAAATATATCAGAAGATGACATTTATCATACTGACATTTCCAGATAAGGTGTTTTCAAACAGCCAAGTGTTAATGTTTTTCTGGGTTTTTTTTTAGTATTGTTTTGTTTTTAAACATTTCACTGGGGTTGGTGATATTTTCAGCTCCAAATCACTCTTGTAAATTCTTCAGTTCAGTGCTCTACTGCTTTGAATTACAGTGTGAAGTACCAGAGCCAGCCTGATCAGTGGTGGTTGTAGAAAGTCCTCCTTACTAAAAAATTGAAATTACCAAAGAATGCTTTTTATTAGGAAAAACCTATGGGTAGGACATAAACCCAACTCTTAGCCTAACTAGCCAATTAGCCCGTCATAAAACGGGATTTTCAGGTCTTCTCTACTGAGCTCTCTCGCTCCGTGTCTCTCTTTCTCTCTCTCTCTCTCTCTCTCTCTCTCCTCCTATTGCCTCCCCCTCTCTCTCTCAGCTCTCCTCCGCCTCCTGCCTCTTTCTCCGTCTCTTTCTTTCTCTTCTCCCCCTCCTGCCTCTCACTTTCTCTGGGTATGTCTACAATACAGCGCTAATTCGAACTAACTTAGTTCAAATTAGTTAATTCGAACTAAGCTAATTCAAATTAGCGCATCTAGACCTAAAAACTAGTTTGAATTAGTGTTTTGCTAATTCGAACTAGCATGTCCACATTGAGTGGACCCTGAACAGAGGTTAAGGATGGCCGGAAGCAGTGCCGGCAGGGCATCAGAGTTGGACTTAGAGCGTGGAGCTGCTGTCTCAGGCTAGCCGAGGGCTGCGCTTAAAGGGACCCAACCCCCACCCCGGACAGACAGTTCTCAGGGGTGCCCCGCTTGCAAAGCAGTCCTGGCTTGGAGTGTCCTGAGTGCCCACACTCAGAACATCACAGCACTCGGCCATCAGCCTGGCTGCACTTGCCGCAGGCTGCTATCCGGGGAAGGGGACAATCGGGGGGCTGCAGGAGAACTTCCACCCCGAGCAGCCCGCAGAGCCAGCCCAGTCCTCCCCATCAGGGGCTCGTACCCCATTCCTCCCTCACCTCCTTCCACTTACCCCTCCCTAGCCCCCCTGCCTGATGTACAAAATAAAGGACAGGTGTGGTCAAAAATAGAATCTCTCTTTATTGAACAAAACTGGGGGAGACTGGGAAAAGGAGGTGGGAGAGGGGAAGAGAGAGGCTGGGAGAGGGGAGGGCAACTAAAATGATCAGGGGTTTGGAACAGGTCCCATATGAAGAGAGGCTAAAGAGACTGGGACTTCTCAGCTTAGAGAAGAGGAGATGGAGGGGGGATATGATAGAGGTCTATAAAAGTATGAGTGGCGTGGAGAGGGTGCATCAAGAAAAGTTCTCCAGTAGTTCCCATAATAGAAGGACTAGAGGACACCAAAGGAAAGGAATGGGTAGCAGGCTTCAGACTAGTAACAGAAAGTTCTTCTTCACAAAGCAAATAGTCAACCTGTGGAACTCCTTGCTGCAGGAGGCTGTGAAGGCTACAACTAGAACAGAGTTTAAAGAGAAGTTAGATTAATTCATGGAGGTTGGGTCCATGGAGTGCTATTAGCCAGGGGGTAGGAATGGTGTCCCTGCCCAAAGTTTGTGGAAGGCTGGAGAGGGATGGCACGAGACAAATGGCTTGGTCACTGTCTTTGGTCCATCCCCTCCAGGGTACCTAGGGTTGGCTGCTGTCGGCAGACAGGCTACTGGAGTAGATGGACCTTTGGTCTGACCCAGTACGGCCATTCTAAGCTCAGGGCTCAGGGTCAGGGGTCTCAGTGGACCACCTTGATTTTCATGCAGACCTGCTCCTGGGTGGCCAGGCTGGCAGCTATCCTTCCCTAGACGGCCACTTTCCTGTGCCTAGTGCAGAGGTCGTGGACGAGGTCCACGATGTCTGCACTAGACCAGGCGGGTGCCCGCCTCTTGCGGTCCTGGCCAGGCTCCAGAGAGCTGCCAGCCTGGTCCCAGGAAGAGGGGGAGGGCTGGGGAGCATCGGGTGGCTGGCTCGAGCCATGCCAGGTGTAGGGTCTGCTGGCTGGGTGCTGGCAGGCTTGCACCTGGCATGGGCACTGTAGCCAGCCCGTGCACCTTTAAGGGCTCCGGGGCTGGGAGGGGGGCAGACGAGTTTCCCTGGTGGTGCCCAGAGTGGCCACCAGGGAAAGCTGGGGAGGACTAGCCTCCCACTAGTTTGAATTAAGGGGCTACACAGCCCTTAATTCAAACTAGTAAGTTTGAACTAGGCTTAGTCCTCGTGGAATGAGGTTTACCTAGTTCGAACTAAGCGCTCTGCTAGTTCGAATTAAGTTCAAACTAGCGGAGCGCTAGTGTAGCGCCTATCAAAGTTAATTCGAACTAACATCCGTTAGTTCGAATTAACTTTGTAGTGTAGACATACCCTCTTTCTCTTCTCCTCCTCCTCCTGCCTCTCTCTCTCCTCCATCTCTCCCTGCCCACCTTCCCCTTCCTCTTCCCCTTCCTCTCCCGCCGTGGCGCTCGGCTGAGTGCTGCCTGCTCAGCCGGGCTGCCGCGAGGGAGGGGGGCAGGGCGGTGACGTACACGGCCAGGAGGCGTGGCCGTGTACGTCAGTGTTACAGACTCACAGACACTGAGCTACTATATATATGATGCTCCATAAATATATACAGATCTATCTATCCTATCGAAACCTCCAGAAGGATGACAGGACAATAAGAGGAAGTGTCATACTAATGCAAGATTAAGAATGTACTGAAAATATCTTGTAAATAATGAGAATGAGACCATGAAATGTTATGACTAGGATAACTTTCACTCTCTGTTATGGTCCTATTTCTACTTCCAGGGATATTCAAGAGCCTGTTATACATTTCAGTATATACACTTAATTAGTGTACGTAGAGAAAGGGATTTCTTATCTCTCTTTCTCAAGCTTATTTAATGTGTATGATATTAACGAATTTAGGAGGTAACAGTCCAGGAAAGTACTTTAAGCATGTGAATAGCTTTAAGTACGTTCAGTTCACATTCACTTCAGTAACGCTCCTTGCATGCTTAAAATTTACACACAGAATTAAGAGCCTGCTGGATCAAAATCGTTTATTAAAACTACCAATCAGATTTTCAAACACTTAACCATGCTGTCTCCTTCTTATTTTTCCATTTCTTTCCCTTCTCATTTATCAGTCTATTTCCCCACCCCCTTTTTTATTAGTCTTTTCTCTCTCTCATTGAATGTAATGTTCACACATTCTCTTACTGACACATTAAGCCACACCTCACTGTGGGAGTGGAAGCAATCCAGTCTCCAGAGTGAGAACTCAAGAAGAGCTTAATATAAGCACAAAGCCCTACCAAATTCATGGCCATGAAAAATCTGAAAGGGTGCATCTACGCAGCACCCTTACCTCAAAATAAGCTACACAATTTGCGCTATAGAAATTGCATAGCATATTTCAAAGTAATTTAGAAAGAGCTTATTTTGAAATTTGGCATTATCTAGTGCCAGATGTTTAAAGACAGTGCCATTCTGAAACATCCCTTAACCCTCGTGCAATGAGATTTACAGGGATATTGGAATAGTGAGCCCGTTATATTTTGATATAACAGGCTTGCTCTTAAGATGCAGAATAGCTATTTAGGGATACCGGAGGTATTCTGAAATAGCTCCGTAGTGTAGGCACAGCCTAATAGACCATGAAATCTGAGTTCTTCCATGTGAAATTGGCCTTTTTTGTGCTTTTACCCTAGCCTATACAAATTTCAGAATGGAGACCAATGTTTCTCAAATTGGGGGTCCTCATCAAAAAGGGAGTTGCATTGTCTTCATAAAGCTGGGGTTTTTTGGGGGGGATGTCTCAGTATTGATGTTCTTACCGGCCAGTACTGACCTCAGAACTAGATGGCCAGAGGACAAAGGCTGTTGGCTGGACTTCCAGCAGCAGCACAAAAGTAAGAGTGAAATACCATACCACCCTTATTTCTGCACTGCCGCCTATAGAGCTGGATGACCAGACAGTTCGTGGATTCTGCACTACCACGGGCTTGTACTTTCTGAGATACTATAAATAAAGGATAAGACATATCTGACTAGGATTTTTTTTAAAGTACATATTTATTTGTAAAAATAAAATAAAATAAATAAATAAAAGCAGCCCTGTAGCACCTTAAGAGATCATCAATATACTGTACAGGCAGTCCCCGGGTTACATGCAAGATAGGGACTGTAGGTTTGTTCTTAAGTTGAATCTGTATATAAGTCAGAACTGGCGTCAGCCGCTGCTGAAACTGATCAGTTTCAACCATGGCTGAATCTGGACGCCAGTTCTGACTTACATACAGATTCAACTTAAGAAACCCAGGCGTCCCTAAGTCAGATGCTGCTGAAACTGATCAGCGGCTGATTCCAGGAAGCCTGGGGCAGAGCAACTCTGCCTCGGGCTTCCTGTAGTCAGCCGCTGGTCAGTTTCAGCAGCGGCTGACTTGGGGACGCCTGGGGCAGAGCAGCTAGGGTGCTGCTGGGTTGCTCCAGTAGCGCGGCTCCTCGGCGCTACTGGAGCAACCCAGCAGCACCCCAGCTGCTCTGCTCCAGGCGTCCTGATTCAGCCGCTGCTGAAACTGACCAGCAGCGGCTGAATCAGGATGCCTGGGGCAGAGCAGCTGGGGTGCTGCCAGGTTGGTCCGGAGCGGCGCTGCGGGACCAACCTGGCAGCCCCTAGCTGCTCTACCCCAGGGGTAGGCAAGAAAAGCCTGATCTGCTGGGGGGGGCACTAGCTGCACCCTCCCCCAGCAGACCAGGGAGACGGGGGTGGAGGGACCGCCCAAGTCCTCCACGGCTTTGCTCCGTCTCCTTGGTCTGCTGACCTGGGAGACGCGGAGCAAAGCCTTGGAGCACGCCCGCAGCGGGACAGCCCAAGCGGGCCTGGGCTGTCCCACTGCGGGTGTGCTCCGAGGCTTTGCTCCCCATCTCCCTGGTCTGCTGGTCAGGAGACGGGGAGCAAAGCCGCGGAGCACACCCGCAGGGGGACAGCTCAAGCGCACCCGGGCTGTCCCGCTGCGGGCGTGCTCCAAGGCTTTGCTCCCCGTCTCCCTGCAGACCAGGGAGATGGGGAGCAGCTTTTCTCGCCCCAGAGGATGGGGGCGGTAGACCGCGGTGCATCTGGGCGTCCCACCGCTCCCATCCTCCGGGGCAAGAAAAACCCCGTTTGTAACTGCAGATCCGACATAAGTCGGATCCGCGTAACTCGAGGACTGCCTGTATATATAGTATCATGAGCTTTCATGGGCACAATCCACTTCTTCAGATGAGGGGAGCAACAGGCACACCTCTTTATCTGTGTTGGAAAGACCTCTCCATGCTCTCTGGAAGACTCTGGAGATAGTTTAAGCTCCAAAGCCTGGGTATAGTAGGACAGGTCTGTAGATATTTTCAGAAGTATCTTCAACTTTATCTTCACAGGCAATTAAAAAGATTAAATGTTTTGTACATTAAGAGCTGTTGCTTACAGTCTAATCAATGTAGTGATACCAGGGTTTCCCTTCTCTCCTGATCTAAGATAATTCCATGTATGCAGGAAAGACAATAGTAATTTGGGGAAATAGTTCTCTTCTGTGTAAAGCTTCTTATATTATGGTTTACTAGTCTTCAGATTAGCACAGGTCTAGATAGCCAACAAAAAATCCATATATAAATGAAAGTGTAGTCACTGAAGAAGCTAATAAAATGGGAATCTTTATCTGTGACATATTCTCAATATGCTGACTATATATCTTAGAAATGTATCATTTATATGATTTATTCTTTAAAACATGCAAAGGGTATTGAATACTATATTATCAGTAACCTTGGAAGGATTAGATTATTAATCAGTAAATGCTGGTAAACATTTATTTCACCATACGCTTACTAACTGACAAAGTATTTCCATCAATAAAAGTCCAATATCTACAGACAGACAAAGTAAGAAAAATGTGCTTGAGAACTTATTAGAGTTGTACCTTAATCTGTATAAAATTGGGATGTAAAAAATCAGTTGAATAGGTAACTGTGTAACTGCAGAAAATCTCAAGCTTTATACTGCAGAGCCTGCAGTGAAGCCTCCCCGGGAGCAGCCCCAACTGGCTCCGCTCCCGGGGAGCCAGCATGTAATCTGGGCGGGCCCACCATGGACAGAGGTTGATCCAGGCAGTCAGCTGGAGTAGCCCTTGCCTGCTTTAGGCTCTGCGGGGCTGGAGCAACCCCCTGCCTGGGCCAGGTGGTGAGCTGTTTCAGCCTGTGAGGTTAACTAGAACAAGTAAACATTATGGCTGTGTCTATACTGGCGCGATCTTGCACCAGAGCTATGCAAATGAGACTCAGCGTGGAATATCGCCGAGCTTCATTTGCATAACTAATGAGCCGCCATTTTTGTGGAAGAGGCTCTTGCGCAAGATGGAGCTGTCTACACTGCCCCTTCTTGATCAAGAAAAACCCTCTTGCGCAAAGCCGTTATGCCTGATAATAATCAGCATAACGGCTTTGCGCAAGAAGGGGCAGTGTAGACAGCTCCGTCTTGCGCAAGAGCCTCTTCCGCAAAAATGGTGGCTCATTAGTTATGCAAATGAGGCTCGGCGATATTCCACGCTGAGCCTCATTTGCATAGCTCTGGCGCAAGATCGTGCCAGTATAGACACAGCCTATCTGTTTAGGGTGAGGCTTACCAGTTAGCTGGTTAACCTTTCACATCCCAAATATGAAAGAATTTATAATGCTGATGTTAGTGGTGATGGAGCATGAGCTACAGTTAGGTGCTTTAAATTGTTTTATCTCAATATCGACTGTCATTAAATAATTATTAGAGAGGGTCAGACATAATTTCCCAGAACTGTGATTATCTAAATCAATAAAAATTGAAAAAAGTGCTTAATTATAAACATTGATATTATCCATCAAAATTATAAAAATATCAAATTATGCCAAGCAATTATAAAAAAGTAAGAGTACTGATCATATATGTGAGATCATGGCTGCACTGTACATCTGCAACTAGGAGTTCTATCATAGGTAGCATGCTAATTCTCAACAAATAGTGATCCATAAAGAGGAACAGAGTCCGTTTATTTGGGACCATCTTGTGGACAGTATCTGTTCCACCTAACCATCTGTCCCTATGAACAGATAACATTGTGGCTAGATCCATACATTAACTCACAAAGAGATTAACGCAAAGTAAAGCACTGCATTAAATAACAAAGAATAAAAAGTGATACTCCCTGCATTTTACCTGTATTTTTTTAGCTTTTAATTTTTACTCAACTTTTGCAAGCATTACATAACTATTTAGCACTTAATTAAGCACCACTTGGCACTAGCCCAGTGCTCTCTCATTAAGTGGAATTTATGGTAATACTATCCTAATTAAGCAGCTGTCTTTACTAGTCACCATCATTAGGCTAATGAGTTATCTGGGGAGACATCCCAATAAAGCAGCCTCCTGGTTAAGGTTGTCCTGATTAAAAGGAGTTTATGGCAGTTGTAATGTATTTCAGTAACTTTTCACACAATAAATAATGCACTCTCCGATGGTCAAATCCAAACTCCAGCACCTCAGCCACCTTCTGGAGAAGCATACAATGGGGCAGACCGAAGAATCCTCCCCAGCGAAAAAGCAGGTCTGCAGCTGTTCCGCAGAGGCAACTTGAGACATTGGACTTAAGTAGCCTACAGAGTGCCCTTATTTGGCACTTGGAAGATAATGGAAATAACAGGAGCTGGGCAATGTCAGATAACTGGCATACTGCTACATAAGAATCTTCTGTAAAGCAGGACTCCATGCTCTGCTGAGTGTACACTTCTTTTGCCTCAAATGTGGTCCACACTGTAGACTGGAATCATACCAGTTTCACTTTACAGTGTCCTTCCATTGAGGAAGAAGTAGAAATGTGATCTACCCAGTAGGGGACATACAGAAAATATTGCTGTGGATAATTGTGCAGTATGATGACAAAATCATCAAACCAGCTATGAAATCAAGAAGTCACTTTGAACATTTGATGGAGAAATAATATAAGGTGGTGGTCCCAAAAAGTATGTCCAACAATAGAGAAAATATATCTGAATGTATTTGGCAACATCCTTTGCTCCCCCACAAATCACAAAACTGCATTTAACAAAACAGTTTGCAAAAGTAAACACAGATCTCAAGCTACTTAATTTGAAAATGTACTAAATTGTATTCAATCTGCCATAACTAAATACTTTGTGGAGTCAGGATAACAAATTATTGTCATGCTATAAAACAGGAAAAGAGTAGTGCTAAAGCTATTAATACAGGGAGCTAGTTATTGGAGTCTTTAAAAGACAAAAATACTGAATCAAAAAATATTGCAGTCTTGAACATTAAGGACTGAACCTCAATGAAAAGCAAAGTTTGAAATTCAAAGAAGCTTATACATAGGAAACTCAACAATAAAGCTAAACAAGAAAATGTTACAATAGGATAAATGGTTCTAGGTAAAAATCTCAGATTAATTTGACCAAGGCGCTTTTCTGAACTTCTAGGAACAACAAAATTGGATGATAATGTTGACTGGCATTTTCTGCTCTTAAAAGACTATCTATAATATATTTTGGGGACACATCTCACTGAAATAGAGCAGACTTACCCAGAATTAATATTAAAACAACAAAACCAGGCAAAAAGGCATATCTTTGAAGCTTGATGTCTAATGTCCTATTAAACTAAATGCATAGAATAGCCATTCACACAAAGTTTATATGTCAAAATAATTTCTAGCACACAGATGAAAATTGGAACAAATTCTTGGAAAAGAGCTAGTTTATAAGTTGATGAATGTTAAGGCAAATGCGAATCAAAACCTTTCATAGTTTGTATTGGACCCCTGCTTTCAAGTTCAAGAGCAAGGGTACAGCTAGACTACATTAATCTGTCAAAAGAAGATATGCAAATTTGGAACTAATTTGCATATCTTCTTCTGATCAGGTTATCGGAAGAGGTTTTTTCAAAAGTGAAAGCAGTTTAGATGGGTTTTTTTAAAAGAACCCCCCTTTTTCGAAAGAACCTTTCTTCCTTAAAAAATGAGATGTACAAGGTTCTTTCGAAAACGGGGGAATCTTTAAAAAAAAAAGTCTAAACTGCATTCACTTTAGAAAAAATGCTATCAAAAAAGCGATCGGAAGATATGCAAATTAGCGCCACATTTTCATATCTTCTTTTGAAAGTGAAAGCAAATCTAGACATGCCCCAAGAGTAAACAATAACAATAAATGTTTTAATTGCTTAGATGTTGTTGGAAACAAATATACTGCGAATGCAAAAGGGTTAAATTATTTTGGTCCCAGAGGTGTCAATAATAATAATAATTGAAAACTCATCATGTTTTGAACTTTTGGTTTGTACTAAATTAAATGAATTAAAGGAGTTCCTAACACATCATTCAAATGGACCTCTGTTAGTCTAATGATGGCTGAAAGGATAATTCTGTGGCTGTCTGACCATCTTCTCTGATTTATGCCAGTGACACTCTGGTCCCAGGATTGGAGAAACATAAAGGCAGCCTTCTGCCTTCATGTTTCCCCTGGTCTTTCACAGAGCACAGCTTGGCGAATTTCTTCCTGTGTTTTCCTTCCCCCATCACCACATTCAGCATTCAAAATTTGTCAGTGTCATGCTTCAGATATAATGGCCAGATTCTCAATTTCTGTAACCCAGCATCAGTGTTCCCTCTAAGCTCCCTGCATGGAGCCTGAGCCTCTGACTGAGCAGGGCTGATTAATCACCTGTGAAGCTGAACTGCCATGCAGCTTAGAGGGAACACTGACCAGCATAGCTTCCATTGAATTCAGTGGAATTTACACCAGAGTCTTGTCCTATGTGTTTGTATTGTTTGATAGCAACAACAAAAGGAGAATAAAGAGGAAATAAATAAATAAGTGTTTTGGGAAGAACAATCAAATATAAAATGCAAAAAAGCAAGATATATCAAGAAACAAAAGGCCAATACTAGTCTTTAGGATAATGCTTATTGGAGTATTGGGAAGGAAGAAGCATCTTATAGAGACTAACAATGGCTTACAAAGTTTAAGAATATACATTCAATGCTTGCACACAAGTAGCTTGTCAAAATTCAGGATAAACATTATATTAATTGATTATATATTCTTACTATGAAAATGACTTTTGAAACTGAAGGTAAATTGTGTTGTGTGACATTGCAAAATATGTTCATTTTTACTTACACTAAAAAGGCAAACTCCTTTCCTAGAAAATGTATTCCTATTAATGATAGCCATGACAGGCCAGATTCTGCCACGTCTTACTCACAATGAGGAGACTATCGAAGACTCCCGTTGATCTGAATAGAACTGCTTACACATTAAGATAATGCTAAGTAAGGTTAGCAAAAAGAGGTGCAACATTTGCACAAGAGAAAATACTAATATAATGAATGCAGTATATTTGAAGGTTTAACTACTGCATCTTAAACCAATTTAACCATCTAATATTTTGTCTGATTTTAAAAGGAGTTAGTCCTCATTGGAAAAGAAGCAGTTACAATAATTTTAAATAGCAAATTTGCAAAAAATAAAAAAGCCCACCCAACAAGCAAGGTATTTTTCTTGTGGGGATTTTTGTGTGTTATTAGTAAAATGGGCTTGTAAATAACTTACAATAAAGAAGGCAGGGTTTGGCCACCTAAGGTTAATGCTGTTCATCGTGTTTTCTTGTGTTTTATAGTGTATCTGTTTATGAAATATTGTAGTACTGGAGTTCTTTCTCCAAAGAGCTTAGTAAAATACAGAACAAAGACAGATTAGGATATTTTCTTCATATATGGAATGCTTAAACATGCCTTTTGTTTTGCATTTGGACAACACACAGTAACATGGGTTACAAGCCATGCAATTAGAAAAAGAAGTATCTTTGTATGGTATATAAAACAATTCCTCTTCTATATTTTCTTTTCTTGGTAAGTCTATTTCTGGTTTGATTTCTTTGTTATTGATTACTAGCACATTTACCTGGCATTGCTTGGGATCTTAATTCAATTTTTTTTAATAAAAATGAAAATGAACTAGAGTAAAAACTCAATTAAAATCTAACCATGTAACTGATAAAAATACTAGCAGTTACATAGTTACATGCAGTGGGCTCTGCAGGATAAAGCTTATATATATATATGCTTTTATACTACAGATCCTGCAATGAAGGAATCCCAGGGAGGCTTTGGTGTGGGCTCTGCAGCCAGGAGTGGGACCAGTATGTACTCTGTGATGTGGGTGTCAAGCCGGCTTCACCATGGACAGGGGCTGCTTTGGCCAGCTGGCTGGAGCAGCCCCTGCCTGCAGCCAGCCCCATGGAGCTGGAGCATCGCCCTCCCTGTGGCAGGTGGGGAGCTGCTCTAGCTCCTTACTAGTTAACTGAAACTGGTAAGCCTCACCTGTTAACCATTTACATCCCTAAAATGTATATGCTTTATTTAAATGATTGTTTAAAAAAATACAGGGAGCAAAGCAAAGTGTACAGCTTAACTCCCTCATAGAATCATAGAACCATAGAGACCTCAGAAGGCCATCAAGTCCAGCCCCCTTCCCAAGGCAGGGCCAATCCCAACTAAATCAACCCGGCCAGGGCTTTGTCAAGCCGAGACTTAAACACCTCTAGGGATGGAGACTCTACTACTTCCCTAGGTAACCCATTCCAGTGCTTCACTACCCTCCTAGTGAAATAGTTTTTCCTAATATCCAACCTGGACCTCTCCCACCACAACTTGAGACCATTGCTCCTTGTTCTGCCATCTGTCACTACTGAGAACAGCCTCTCTCCATCCTCTTTGGAACCTCCCTTCAGGAAGTTGAAGGCTGCTATCAAATCCCCCCTCACTCTTCGCTTCTGCAGACTGAACAGACCCAACTCCCTCAGCCTCTCCTCATAAGTCATATGCTCCAGCTCCCTAATCATTTTGGTTGCCATCTGCTGGACTCTCTACAATGTGTCCACATCCTTTTTGTAGTGGGGAGCCCAGAACTGGACAATACTCCAGATGTGGCCTCACCAAAGCTGAATAAAGGGGAATAATGACATCTCTGGATCTGCTGGCAATGCTCCTCTTAATGCAACCTAATATGCCATTAGCCTTCTTGGCTACAAGGGCACACTTTTGACTCATATCCAGCTTCTCATCCACTGTAACCCCCAGGTCCTTTTCTGAAGAACTGCTACTTAACTGGTTGGTCCCCAGCTTGTAACTATGCTTAGGATTCTTCCATCCCAAGTGCAGGACTCTGCACTTGTCCTTGTTGAACCTCATCAGATTTCTTGTGGCCCAATCCTCCAATTTGTCTGAGTCACTCTGGACCCTATCTCTGCCCTAAAGCATATCTACCTCTCCCCCTAGCTTAGTGACATCCGCAAACTTGCTGAGGGTGCAATCCATCCTCTCCTGCAGGTCATTAATATAGATATTGAACAAAACTGGTCCTAGAACCAAACCTTGGAGCACTCTGCTAAAAACTGACCACCATCCTGTACTCCCCGGCCACAGTGAGGAATGCAGCAAACTGTGCACTTTCCTCTTGCTCCCTGACAAAGGGGAATAGTCAGCAATGTCTCCAGATTAAACTGGAGGGGGTGGGGGAAGCTTCCCAGCCCAGAGTCTCCTACTATACAGAGGCCCTTTAAGGAGGGTGGCAGGGGAGAGTAAGTGCCCCCTAGATTCATCCTGGAACACATAAAACCATACAGAAAAGAGATGATCAAAGAGGCTGATAAAGGAGGTGCTGTTGTCATCATGAACAGACGTGACTACCCAAAGGAGGCTGCCAGACACCTCTTCAATACCAAATTCTACAGGACACTTTCCTCAGATCCCACTGAGGAATACACTAAGAAACTGCACCATCTGCTCAGGACACTCCCCACACAAGCTCAGGAACAAATCAACACACCCTTAGAGCCCCAACCAGGGTTGTTCTATCTATTACCCAAGATCCACAAACCTGGAGATCCTGGACACCCCATCACCTCTGGCATTGGCACTCTCACTGAAGGATTGTCTGGATATGTGAACGCTCTACTCAGACCCTATGCCACCAGCACTCCCAGTTACCTCCGTGACACTACTGATTTCCTGAGAAAACTACAATGCATTAGTGATCTTCCAGAAAATACCATCCTAGGCTCTCTACACAAACATCCCACATGAATACAAGCTGTCAGGAACAGTAGCCTTGATGATGCCACAACACAACTGGTGGCTGAGCTCTGTGACTTTATCCTCACATACAACTATTTCAGATTTGGTGACAATATATACCTCTAGACCAGTGGCACTGCTATGGGCACCCGCATGGCCCCACAATACATCAACTTTTTTATGGCTGACCTGGAACAATGCTTCCTCAGCTCTCGTCCACTTACGCCCCTTCCCTACCTACGCTACATCGATGACATCTTCGTCGTCTGGACTCATGGAAAGGAGACTCTGGAAGAATTTCACCATGATTTCAACAGCTTTCACCCCACCATCAACCTCAGCATGGACCAGTCTACACAGGAGGTCCATTTCCTGGACACCACAGTGCTAATAAGTGACGGTCACATAAACACCACCCTATACCGAAAGCCTACCAACTGCTATGCTTACCAGCATGCCTCCAGTTTCCATCCCGGACACACTACACGATCCATTGTCTACAACCAAGCACTGAGGTACAACCGCATATGCTCCAACCCCTCAGACAGAGACCTACACCTACAAGATCTTCAACAAGCATTCTGGAAACTACGATACCCACACAAGGAAGTTAGGAGACAGATTAACAGAGCCAGATGTTTACCCAGAAGCCTCCTGCTACGGGACAAGCCCAAGAAAGAAACCAACAGAACACCACTGGCCATCACCTACAGTCCTCAGCTAAAACCTCTCCAACGCATCATCAGTGATCTACAACCCATCTTGGACAATGATCCCTCACTGTCAGTGAGGGAGGCAGGCCAGTCCTCGCCCACAGACAGCCCACCAACCTGAAGCATATTCTCACCAGCAACTATACACCACACCATAATAACTCTAACTCAGGAACCAATCCATGCAACAAACCTTGGTGCCAACTCTTCCCACATATGTACACCAGCAACACCATCACAGGACCTAACCAGATCATCCACACTGTCACTGGTTCATTTTCCTGCACATCTACTAATGTAATATATGCCATCATGTGCCAACAATGCCCCTCTGCTATATACATCGGCCAAACTGGACAGTCCCTACATAAAAAAATAAATGGACACAAATCAGATATTAGGAATGGCGATATACAAAAACCTGTAGGAGAACACTTCAGTCTCCCTGGACACACTATTGCAGATCTAAAGGTAGCCATCCTGCAGCAAAAAACTTCAAGACCAGACTTCAAAGAGAAACCTCTGAGCTACAGTTCATCTTCAAGTTTGACACCAACTCAGGATTAAACAAAGACTGCGAATGGCTCACTAACTACAAAAGCAGCTTCTCCTCTCTTGGTATTCACACCTCCAGATCAGCTACTAGAAGTGGGCCTCATCCTCCCTGATTGGATTCACCTTGTTATCTCTAGCCTGATACTGGCCTGCATATTTATACCTGCCTCTAGAAATTTCCACTACATGCATCTGACGAAGTTGGTCTTTGCCCACGAAAGCTTATGCTCCAACACTTCTGTTAGCCTATAAAGTGTCACAGGAGTCCTTGCCACTTTTACAGAAAAGAGAGAATCACCAGACAAGTAAAAGGGATGGGCTGGGGGCAACCCCATCCAGGACTGCCTGGCAAACTGTGCACTTTCCCTTCACTCCCTGTGAAGAGGAGCAGGCAGTAATGTTCCTGTACAAATCAGGGAAAGGGAACTTCAGACCTCCTGCCTTCTGTAAATGGTAACTGGAGGGAGGAGATTTTGGGGTTGGGGTAGTCCTGGACTGGAGAGAGAGGTGCACCCGCAGCCTGCTCCTTTTACCTGTCCGGCTATTCTGTCAGTTCTGCATATGGTTTTATGAGAAGCAACCCTATTCCAGGCACATCTCATTTTACTGACACAGCCAAACCCTTATGTATCTTTAAGTTCTGATAAGAGGAAGCTATATTTCAAATTTGGTGGTCGTAGCTCTTACTGTTTAGGAGACAGATAGACAAACTTTCTCAAATATATCGTAGATGTTTAGTTCCTAGTAGGAGCTAGCAGAAAAGGGAGGTCAAAATAGAAAGTAAACAAATAGATTCCTATTTCAATTTGGCTATGTCTACACGATAAGGTTATTGTGCAAAAACAGCTGTTTTAGCTTAAAAACGGCAGAGCGTCCACACCTCAAGCATGTTTTTGCTCAAGAAAATTGACAGAACAGAGGGCTTTTGCCGGTAGAGTTATTCATCTCCCCACGAGGAATAACTCCTTTTTGCAGCTCTTGCGCAAAAAGGCAGGTATGGACGCTCCCAAGGGGTTTTTGCACAAGAAACCCCTATTGGAAAAAGCACAAGAGATTCTCTTTCTTGCACAAGAGATTCCATGCAGTGGGAACGCTGTCTTGTGCAAAAGCACATCACTTTTGTGATGCACTTTGAGGTCTGGATGCACTTTTGCGCAAGAAGTTTTTGTGCAAGAACTCTTCCGCAAAAGGCTTCTTGCATAGAAACCCTGCAGTGCAGAGAAAGCCTTTCATACAGAAATTGAAAATGTGTACTGCATGGTTTATATTTCATAAGTCTTATCACACAGAAATTCATTGGGCACAAAACAAGCTAACATATGCATCTAAAATTAAGGCCAAAAAGAAAGAAAAGTCAACAGGGGCTTTGAAGTCACACGCTGCAAATATAAATGGGCCCCAGTCCCACACTGGTGATAAGCTTAATTGCTTTGCTTGATCTGGGCTGTGGTGACCACTGTAAAAGATCTATGAAGTACAATGACTATTTTAAAAATTACCTTTATTCGGAAATTCACTGCTTTTGTTGATTTATATTAGAATCTTAATGTTTTTTCTGTTTTTTATTTTCATATACATTATTCTTACTTTATACAATAATTTACTGCTATTGTGTTTCATAAATAAAATAATTTATAGAAACAGAGCTGCATTGTTATATAACATAACTAAGTCTCAGCATTTCACTAAATTTCTTGGCTTAGAGCAGGGATTCTCAAACTGCATTGCACTGCAACCCCTTCTGACAAGAAAAATTACTACGCAACCCCAAGAGGGGAACGAAACCTGAGCCCGTCCGAGTGCCACCACCATTGCTAAAACTAAGGGCTTCAGTCCCAGTGTGTGACCTAATCTCCACTTCCCAGGACTGAAGCCCTTAGGTCAAGGGTCTCAAACTCATGGCTCACAGGCCAACTACATCCCAAGCATTTTCACAATCCATTCCAGGAGTCCCTGCGGCTCAGGGTATGTGTGTGTCCATATCCATTCCCAAGCCCCACCCTTTCCTGCCACTGCCCACGTCAAGCCTCTCCTTCTGAGGGGGGATTGTGGAAGCTTGGCACAAAGGGGCAGCAGGAGGCAGGCCTCCCACACTCACTACCGTGACAGGCGCTGCAGGGAAGCGAGTGTTCACATGTAATGAATGATCAGTTGTAGACATCTCTCTCAGGAAATAGTAACAACTTTATTATTTGGTATCTTTAAAATTAGACTAGAGGGAAAAAAACTAAAAAAATGCACACTGAGAAGCTGTCCTACTTTGGCAACCAGATTCACTAAGGGCATGTTTACACTGAGGAGTTATTTTGAAATAACAAGGCGAGCATCCACACTACCAAGCCTGTTATTTTGAAATAATGAACTTGCTATTTTGAAATAATAACTCCTGCTAGTGAAGAGGAATAAGCTTATTTTTAAATAGTTATTTCAGGAGCTTTGTTTTGAAATAACTTATTTTGAAATAACCTCTTAGTGCAGATATAGCCTAAATAACTGAGGGCTCGTCTAGACTATGCGGAAGATTCAAAAAAGGATATGTAAATTCTTCAGGAATTTGCATATCTTCTTCCGATCTCACTTTCAAAAGTGGAGCTTTCATTTTGACACCATAAAAAGCCTTTATGCATTTTGACTGAATGTTGGCCATTCTTCAGAAGTAGCCTTATGATGTCCTGAAGGGGTGGAATCAGGAGCAGGATTTAGGCTGATATAGCAGTAGTTTGACTTTTACCTCGCCTCTGAGCTGCCATGTTTCTCCTATTATTCCTAGAGAACAAGGACAGCACTTACTTTCCTTGGCTTTTGTCTGCTAAAGTGCTAGCTTATGGTCTAGATGCTCCACACTGGAAGCTGCTATCATTATGTCTGTGTTTGCCAGGAGGATTAGTTCCTCAGGGATTCCGTTTTTATCTTCAAGTTGTACTGATTTTTTCATTCAATCAAATACTTTATATCTTCTGAAGAGAAACAATGAATCCAGCACATTTGCAGCCTCTCTGCTCTTTAAGGCTGTGTCTAGACTACATGCCTCTGTCGTCAGAGGCATGTAGATTAGACACATAGGAAAAGGCAAATGAAGCCGCGATTTAAATGATCGTGGCTTCATTTAAATTTATGTAAGCGGGGGAATGGTCCCGCTCTTGTGGGGAACTTTCCTGGCTTCTATACACCCCGGTGAAATGAAGCAGCGAAAGGATCTGAGTCCCCGCTCCCACTTCCTTTACCCCGCGGCTCCCTGATCCTGAGGGCTCCCCCTCCACTCTCCTGAGTAGCAGAGCCCTTGAAACCCCAACAAGGCTGGGCCCAGGTTTCCTGGGGCTTAATCCCTGACCTTGTAGTCACTAGGGGCAGGAGTTAGGGTGTCCCCACTCCGAGGTGCTCTCTTTACACTGCAGGCCTTCTTGGCCCAGTGATCACTTCATAAGGTTCAAAGCAAATACAATTTATTAAACATCAACTGATTAAAGAGAATAGAATAAGAAACAATGAGAATGGTTAAATGAGAACACACAGCCCTGCTCTGTAGCACAGGGACATCAACACAGCAGTCTGCAGAGTGTAAGGACAGTTCACAGTCTCTTCCTTAGAAGCCCTGGATGTGCTGCAAGGGGCTGGACACGCTTGCACTGGCAGTGACCACACAGCCTCAGTCTCTAAGTGGCCAGACCCCTCTCCCAGTCCAGAGCCTTTCCCCACACTTTGCATGTCCCAGTAGCTCACCACATCCAGCTGCAGGCTGTGCTGCTTGGCCAGTTCCAGCTCCTTGTGTTGTTTCTCTGTTCCTTTTGGCTTTCTGAGCACTGCCAGTCTGCTGCTCAACACAGGGTCTGCACTGCTTGGCCTGTCTGGGTCTGGTTCTGTCGCTGCAGGACTTCTTCTTGTACTCCTCTTTCAGCTCTCTGTCTTTGCAGGACCTCTTCTGCACACAGCTTGTTTGTTCAGAGACAGAGCCAGAACAATCCCCACTTACAACCTGTCAGTCAGGCTGAGCTGGAGTGTTGACTGCTTTCCATTGTCTCTGGGGTCTGTCAGTCTCATGAACCCTTCCCCTTCTGAAGCTGGTAAACCAAAAACTCCCACAGAGTTTTAGTAAGGGGTAACAGTCCCCTTACATTTACATGGCTGCCGTGCTGAGCCGACAAACAGCTGATTAGCTGTTTGTCCACTCAGCGCGCTAGTCTGGACGCTCCCCTGCCAACATCAAAGCCCTTTGTCGGCAGCCACGTTATTCCGTCGACGGAGCCATGTAGTTTAGACGTATCCTAACTGTCTCATCAACTTGGATTCTGATCTACATCAAGTTGCCATTGCCGATGCGAAGAGTTTGATTACATGTAGGATCCCAAGATTTTTAAAACTTCTTGCACTACAGGCAGTCCCCAAGTTACGCGGATCCGACTTATGTTGGATCCGCAGTTACGAACGGGGCTTTTCTCGCCCCAGAGGACGGGAGCGGCGGGATGCCCAGATGCGCCACGGTCCGCCGCCCCCGTCCTCCGGGGCGAGAAAAGCTGCTCCCCGTCTCCCTAGTCTGCAGGGAGATGAGGAGCAAAGCCTTGGAGCACACCCGCAGCGGGACAGCCCGGGCGCGCTTGAGCTGTCCCCCTGCGGGCGTGCTCCGCAGCTTTGCTCCCCGTCTCCCGACCAGCAGACCAGGGAGACGGGGAGCAAAGCCTTGGAGCACGCCCGCAGAGGGACACCCCAGGGGCTTAAGAACAAACCTACAGTCCCTATCTTGTACGTAACTCGGGGACTGCCTGTACTTTTATCAAGAACTCCCCAATATATGTGCATCAGCCCATTTCCCTGGTATATGCAATTCATTCTCTAAAACACGTGTACAAAAGACAATTAGAATGTGTTAAAGAAGGGTGTATTTAATCTCTCCAAAGAAGTGATGGCTAACCCCAAATGAATGGTTTGGCTGGTAGCAATTTGCAAACTGTCCTGCTTCCCATGGCAGGGTGATCATATTTACAAAATAAACTTCTGGGACATTGTGGTTCAGAGCAGTGTCTTGGGAGGAAATAAATGAAATTGGTAAGGAAATGAAAAGAAAGAGGGGATCTCTCTTCCTTTCTCCTCTTTCTAGCCATATCATAATGGGAAAGTGGCTCAGGGCCAGGTAGGAGAAACCATCATTTATCCCTCAGTGATCCATTAGTTTTCTCCCCTTAGTTCCAACTTCTTCCCCTCTAATCTAGTTCTTAACTTCATCATCTCCCTCTAGTATGTCTCCACACCTTCCATTATTAATTAAAGCCATTCCTTTTGAGCTCTAAACTCACCTTCCGCATACAAACAAATATAATTTATTTCTCAGCTTAACAGTCCGTTCTATTTCTTCTTAACTAACACAGAAAAGCAGGAGTAGAGGCAACAGAATCATGTAATCTGAAACAGCTCCCCCAAATCCTGTATGCCTTGTCATTCCAGTGTCTCTCAGTCTTGTACTACAGGGAGCATGTGCTGATTGTCCTGTACCTCAGTAGAGCTAGTCCCACCAAAGCCTTTGCCCCCTGGTTGCTCTTTACTGCTTGATGTCTATGGGCTGCAGGACCAGGAATCCCTCAGTTACAAATGGAACTTGGACTCTAGGTCACCAGCCATACTATGCAGTGGTGACATTTTTGATGGGGCTTAGGGTCATCGGCTTCTGCTCCGAACTTTATCGTGTTTCAGATTAGCTGTGCCTTTGGTTCCACTACTACTTATTTTCCTTGCCTTACAATACAGCAAAAACAGATTAGGTGCAGGGTGGTACAAACCAGAATGAATGATAACAAATGTATATACCACTTGCAGATGACACAGAAAGAAAAAAAGCACATGTTCTCTTTTAAAATGATGTCCTTTTAAACACAACTCCCTCCTAAACTCATTGAATATCTCATTCTCAGATATAGAACAGTTTTAGTTAATTAACGTGAACTTAAGATACCTCCTGAACCAGTGACCACAGTGACTCCATGAAGAGCTCCTTAGAGAAGCATCTTCCTCCATGTGCACCTCAGGCTTGATTGACAGCCATCTCATTAACTAGTTTCAACTCAGTCTCTTATGGGATAAAAATCCTGTAGCATATCACACAACTCTGGCCCCAGAAATTTGGAACTTCATCAATCCTTTCAAAAGTAAAGACAAATATTGTTTGGAGTACTCAAAAAAAATCCTTTGCAAGGCAACACGTTAAACTCATTAACACATCCATTTAAATATGCTAGTACAAATTAGTTTTAAAAGGTTTAACCATTAGGGAGTCTCCATTGCTACTTAGAGGCACAACTGAAACTCATTGAAATACTTTTTAATATGTCTTCTTTTCATTACAATTCTTAAGAGTGAATTTAATCTGACACAAATACATATAACAATGAAGTACTTAAAGGCCCTGTTGAAGGGTATTTAGCAAATTACATGATCTTATT
This sequence comes from Pelodiscus sinensis, assembly GCF_049634645.1. Taxonomy (NCBI): domain Eukaryota; kingdom Metazoa; phylum Chordata; order Testudines; family Trionychidae; genus Pelodiscus; species Pelodiscus sinensis. The sequence continues at coordinate 38,052,795 of NC_134717.1, forward strand.
CTATGCTTGAAAAATGTACAGTATTTTCTTTTCAAATATAAAGAAACACTGCTGTGCAAATGTACAACAAATAAGTAACAGTAAACACCTCTATCTCATCAGGATTATACTGCAGATTTTCAGATCAATGAAGTCCAGCTTTCTTTTAGGTTCATAGTAGGGTGGTCAATTGTCATGTGTTAACGCCTGCAATTAACGCAGTCCAGGATTAACATGTTAAATTTTTTAAGGTGTTAATCGCCGGTGTTAATGCTGTTCTGCTCCTTTGAAGTGCCGCAGTGGCGCTTCAAAGGGGCAGTGCAATGCAGAGCCCGGGATCAGCACTCCAGCTGATCCTGGGCTCCGTGTTGCGCTGCCCCTTTGATATGCCTCCGTGGTGCTTCAAAGAGGTAGCGCTGCATGGAGCCTGGGATCAGCTGGGGCCTTCCAGCACTCCAGCTGATCCCAGGCTCCATGCAGCACTGCCCCATTGAAATGCCGTGGCAGCGTTTCAAAGGGGAGGCACATGCAATTAATCACAATTAAATTTTCTAATCACATAATTAATCGTGATTTTTTAATCGCTTGACAGCCCTAGTTCAAAGGTAAAACAAATAAAAATAAGGGCCCGATTCTCATTTTCACTCAAACCACAGAACCTCACTCTGGCAATGTAAAGGGCCTACAAGGTATATGTAAATTATGCCCATTTGAAGGCTTCTTTACATAAGGTTTGAAGTAATCTTGGCAAACATGAGAATCAGGCCCTGAAAGAACAAGGGACAGCAAGGCATACTGATGGACTGACTTGATAAAAGCAAAGCTATCAGCAGGAGTTTGCTAAGGACCCAAATACCACAGTGGAAGGATGCTCGGAGAACTTGGCTTTTTGCCAGAAAATACTAGATTGTGTAAGCTCAAAATTTTTAGGTGAACTTGGTTAGTAGAGTTCCTGTTCCTTTGCTACCCACTCCTCCTCCTATCAGATTAGTTTAGCACGACCCTTAGGCTATGTCTAGACTGCAAGCCTCTTTCGAAAGAGGCTCTTTCGAAAGATACTTAGAGGCTCGAAAGAGCCTCTTTCGAAAGAGAGCGTCTAGACTGCACGCGGAATTTCAAAAAAGCAAGCCGCTTTTTCGAAAGAAAGCACCCAGTGAGTCTGGATGCTCTCTTTCTAAAAAGCCTGTTTGCTTTCAAGAACACCTTCTTTCGAAAGAGCACTTTCGAAAGAAGGCGTTCTTCCTCGTGGAATTAGGTTTACCACCGTCGAAAGAAAAGCTGCATTCTTTCGATTTAATTTCGAAAGAACGCGGCTGCAGTCTAGACACAGGTGAAGTTTTTTCGAAAAAAGGCTACTTTTTTCGAAAAAAACCCTGAGTCTGGACACAGCCTTATAGATGTAAAAATGCAGATGATTGTTGTAAAATGCTTCTTCTTCCCAGGAGTCACCAGATAGCAAGTGTGAAATATCAGGATGGGAAGACAGGAGGTAATAGGTACCCATGTAAGACAAAATCCCAACTATCGGGACTTTCCCTATAAAATTGGGGCATCTGGGCACCCTATTTCCCTTCCTTCCAACATTTCCATTTTTTTCCTTAAATTTTAATGGGTTGGTTCTAGATAGGTCTCAACCAAAACATAATTTCAGAGGTCAAATTTTGTTTCTATTAACACAGTGTGCATAATTTTGTATCTACAGTTCATTATGGGTACAAAAGTGGAGACTGAAAATCAAGGACCACATCTTTTTAAACAGTGCTTTTCAAAATAGGGCTTTATATGTGTGTGTTTCACCTTCTAATTTGTCATTTAGTGTTTCGTGAATACTCTTGGGCTACACTGCACAGTAACTTGAAATAAAATACGCAATTTGAGCTATGCAAATTGAATATCTTATTTCGATCATATATCAAAATAGCTTATGTCATATTTGGTGCTGTCTACACAGTGCCAAATTTCAAAAAATAGCGTTATTATGAAACGTCCCTCACTCCTTGTAGAATGAGGTTTACAGGGACGTCGGAATAGTGAGCTCAAAATAATCGGCTTGTATGAAGATGCAGGATAGCTATTTCGGGATACTCTGGTACCAAAAAAACTGTTGCAGTGTAAACGTAGCCTTAGATCAGTGGTTCCCAATTTTTTTGATACTGGGGACCAGTAAACCCATTCACAAGCTTTTGGAGGACAGGTAACATTTGTTTGCATATTCATTAAGCAAATGATGAATATGCAAATAAATTGTGTCGCTGGCCCTACCTGTCCAGTGGGTTGTTCTGCTCCTCCCCTTTTGGCCCCAATCCCAGCTGCTTTATCGGCCAGTGCCGGCTTCCCCAGCTGCATCCAGCACCGGGCATTCTGCGTCAATGCACATGGCGCCCGATGGGTTGTTCTGCCCCCCACCCCCTCCTGGCCCCAATCCCAGCTGCTTTATTGGCCAGCGCTAGCTGACTGTGTCTGGCACCGGGCGTTCTGCATCGGTGCGCATGGCCTTCTGCCTGGATCCTAGCGCCGGCCAGATATAGCCCTGTTTCCCGGGATCATGCCTGGCAGAGACGCCGCGGCAGCGGGCTCTCTCCCAAGAGGGCCATGACATTGCTCTCAGCAGCACGGGTTGCTGCTACCCTGTCACACAAATTAATAGTATCGTGCATGATAATTTTTCTAAGGACTGGTATTTTTTTTCTAAAGACTGGTACTGGGTCACGGACCACACTTTGGGAAATGCTGCCTTAGATAAAGTAATACTACAAAGAGTGGAAGGTACAAAAAGAAATGTTATTCCTTTAAATGTTGTGATTAAGTGTATTCAGATATTTCACAAGACTCAAAAAGTGTCAGGTAATTCTAGCTCTAGTTTACATTCTTGTCACAAAATTTGTCGAATAGCTGTTTATCTAAAAAGCTTTTGACAATATGAGAAAATATAATATGGAAAAGTCACATACTGTGTTTGAAAAGTCAAATAAGTGCGTTTGAAAAGCTAGACTCTTATATTCCTTTTTCACACAGCTCTAGTATATTTAAAAAGCAGTAAATGTCACAAGTGACTTGTTTGTTATGTCTCTGCCTTATAGTTGTTTGGAAAATGTATCCTCTTTATACACCGAATAGGAAAATGACCTCAGCTTACTGGGCTCTTTCAGCCTATTCCCTTGAAATATAAAGGAAATTTTTACTGCTGGAGCTGCCTTGTCTAACTTGCTTAATTTAAAGACTTTGTCCAAAGCTTTAGATTCGTTGTGGACAAGATGGTGAACAAGTTTGTACTAGGTGGCATATCATGCCAGGAAACAGCATGCCAAAGCATCCAATTTAGTGACACTGTAGTTTGGGGTTGGAAACTATTTATTCATTTTGTTTCAAAGTACTGTAGATATTTTTATGGTGATAATTGTATTCAATGCAGAGATGGAATTAGGGTCCATTGTGATTAATGAAATCCATTTGAAATATCATGAAATTATATTAAAAATCAAACTGTTGATTAATACCTATTTGTTCTGAGGAAGTGGGTCTGGCCCATGAAAGCTCATCACCTAAAAATCCATCTTGTTAGTCTTTAAAGTGCTACATAGTCTTGTATTTTATTCTGTGTATGTGAGCTCTGACATATTTTAAGGGTTATAAATGTTATTTACAAGTTAATGAAATTCCCTTTGTCCACATTTTTTAAACAAATATATATCTTATGAGCAGTTGGTGTTTTTAATTGAGATACTTATAACCAAAGTTTCTTTTTCTGAGTGTGGGGAGAATCATGAAAAAAATGCCAAATGAGAAGGCAAGCTATTTCCAGGAATCACCCTTTGTTGAAATGTAAAGTAAGCACAGCCACGTATTTGTATCTCTCTGCACAGTCATAAGAGATTTACCCTGTAACTTCATCATCACTCATGTAAGGAACCCTCTTCCCCCACCTTCACGCACTCTCCTCCCCCAGAAAACCACATCTGTTTCCTACTGATATCTTTTAACACACATCCCCTTAATGTCTTCTAACAGGAAGTAGAAATTGAGAGAAGTTTGCATTCACCAACATTTAAGAATCAGCCTGGGAGTCTTTCCATCATTTCTGTGAAAGATTCAGACGGGAAAAGCGGGAAAACATTTTTTGACAAGATGTCATCTGAAAGTGGTCAGAACAACAACTCTGAAGGTCAGCACATTTTAACTGATTTCTTGCTTTTTTACCTTTTTCAAAACAAGTAAGATAAAGTGTAAGTGTGTGTGTGTGTTTGTGTGTGTGTTTTAGAAGTAAAACAAAACTGATGATACAGTATATGGTTCTTTTTTTAAGAAAAGGGCATAGAATGCACTAAAATGTGAATTTAATTGACATTCCTTTCATTATTCAAGTTGGGATTTTATTTGTAGAGTTACTGTGTGCAATAGGAGGTTATTGACACTATTGCAAAAAAAGACCTCAACACACATAATTACCTCTTTTCCCCTAGAAATAGTGCTGTTACAGAAGATAAAACAGTGCATTAATTTCTTCACACACAAAAAGTATAGATATTTTTAGAACAATGCACTTGATTGTCAAAGTGACAAAGGGGAATCATAGTTGTATAATCAAAGCTGAATGCAATGAAAGAATTAGACGTGTTTATCAATTGAAAAAATTATCTTTTCATCTTTTCTTTTTCAGACGAATACCCTAAATGTGTATAATGAGTTCAAAGTAAAATATGACAGAATCATGTCACAGTTTTTAGATATATGTTATATAATTTTGATTTACTAATGTTTTGCAAATGTCATTAAAATGTTAATAGTTTATATGCCTGAGATTGTACTTGTTACCATAATTTTTCAGTAATGACAGAGCCACAATATACACTACCCTATTAAAAATACAGACCCCATCAATCACTTCTGAAGAGGCAATAAGTAGATTGTACATTTTGGTAATTTGGAATTAGCAATGTGTTTGTTAAAAACAATAATAATGATTATATAATTAACCTCTATTGCACTTCTCTCTGTGACTAAATTGCCCACACTTTCAGCTTGCTACTCAATTTGACCCTAACAATAAAGACGTTTTAAAAAATTAGAAATAAAGAAAAACAATATATCCCATCTCACTCCCCACAATGATATATCTTAGCCTTATCCCTAAATTTTCCCATGGGAGGTTCAATACAAGAACAGCAAAGTTGTTATGACTTGCAGGTCATAGTTATAGTCTGAAAGGCAGATTACACTGCTGATATAAATCCCATACTATCATGTGCAAAAAAATACATCAATATACAGGCGGTCCCCGACTTAGGAACACATCGACATACGACCATCTGCACTTATGACCAACCTCTTATACAGCCAGTCCCCGACTTACGAACGGTGATCCGCGCTTACAAACAGCGTGGTCCCATTTAAATGAATGGAATGCAACTTACGAACAGATCAAGTTACGACCAAGTGTTTGGTACATAACTTGTTCGTAAGTCGGGGACTATCTGTAATTTGAAATGGAGATGGGCCTTAGGTGTTACATTTTGGATAGAAATACAAGATTTGCATTCAAACTTTTTCAAAATTTAGGGTAGTTCATATTCAGAGTTTGGTTCAGGTTCATGATAAAAGTTGGGAAATTTGGATCTGAAATGTTGCAAAATGTGTTTGTGAGGAGTGTCAAATCCAGTGTCTGGTTTAGGAAAACATATTCCTGGTAGATTTTCTACCACTAAGAGGCCTATGTTAGAGTATACACTAGCAAAGGCCTGTGTAAACTTGGGATTAATCTTTTTGCGCAGTATAGATTTCTTTTGATAATCAGCCAACTGGGGGGAATTTCCACTTATAGTACTAACTCTCCAGAAATACTGAAGCATTTAAGCCTGTGTCACCTTGAACAATTACCTACATTATACTTCATGTGGGTGAAGAACAAAACATCTTAAATGTCATCAGAAATAAAATTCGTTTCAGTTTCTGTAATAAAGGAGGGAACTTTAAGAGTTGTTATGTAGGTGGAGGTTGTGACAACCACTTTTTGTCTCCCAGCTAGAGGTATTTGCATGCTATAGTGTGGCCTTATCATTTTCCTCTGACCTGTCAATTAACTGATGCTCTAATATTGCCATTGACAGTCTTATTTTCCTAAATACAGGCTTCAGTATGGTTCAGTGAAGTACAGGCTGGACCTCCCTGGTGTGGCACCCTTGGGACCTGACCAGTCACAGATGAGGGATTTTGCTGAACCAGGGGAGGTCATTTCTGGACCTCTGCCATGGCTCCCCCGGCCTGGCCCACTAGCCTCCTGGCTGGCTCCCCACCTACTGCTGGCCCCACTTCCAAGCCAACCGTGCTGAGGTGGCTCCTGCCTGGCAGCCATGCACTGGATCTCTCAAACCCACTGGGCAGCCTCACTGCCCTGCTGGCCCTGCAGGGCTCCTTGCTGCTGGCCCTCCACTGGGGCTCTCTGGTCCTGCAACATCTTGTGCCAGATCACGGATGTTGCAAGATGAGAGAATCCCAGTTAAGAGAGTTTCTACCTGTAGGTTGTTTGCCATAGACTTGCTGTGTGGTTTTGGGCAAGTCCCTTAACCTCCCTCAATTTCCACTTCTGTAAAGTGGGAGTAGAAAACCATGCCTCCCCACCCCTCATAAAATACTGTGATCTTTGTGTGATACGTGTGTCAATTTCACGCAATAGACCTTACTACATTAAGTTTAAGTATTTGAGGAACTGATTGTACAAAGAAAACAAATGTTTATGTATTATTGTGGATTGGCATATTACTTTTTTAAAAGAAGACATGGCTAATGTAAACCCTGGTAAGAGTTATGAGCTTTAAAGGATTCTTTAAGTCAATGTGCCAAAAAAGAAAACGAAGTGGGATTCCTAGAAAATACTTGGGAGGAGGGGAATGCAAATCTACCCACATCTGGATCCATTCTCCAAGAGAGACTCATTGTCTAGCTGGATTGCCTGTTGAAAGACACAAGCTGGATAAAGGAATGACTCTCAGATTCATGAGGGTGCTTGTTCTGAGTCAAAGCAGTACTGAACTGATAACCACTGCAAAAACTGTCGGTGGAATTTGAAGGACTGCTTACCAACTCGAATACTTAATAGAGTTGGAGTGATGTCTGGTAAGCTTATTAGCATATGTATAGGTTCTTTTACTGTTTTAATATGGTTTCTTTGTAATTCTATCACCTTAAATATAAATGTGCTTGGTGAGGAAGTGCTGTGTGATAACTTAACTGTAGCAATTACACTATCTGCCATCATTGAGGAGAAAATGCTGGCCTGTTTCAAGCAGTTTGACTTTACTGGGAAATTCATAGAGCAGACATGGAACTGTGCAGTCAGTTAGGTAAGGAGGGAGAGAGACATTTGTCTCTGTACAAGAGACAATGGCTGGAGAGCTGGAAAGATAATAATGGATAATGGAAGCCCTTGCTGGACCATACACAGGAATTTCAGTTGCAGTTTCCCTGTCCTGTGACACTATGAATGAATAGTTCTGTTTGAGTGCTTTGTATTATTATTGTAGAAAACTAATACTACAGTTGAATGTGATATTTAAACAAACAGCTATAATCAACCTCAGGAATGAAAGTAGAATTCTCCCAAAAGCATTGCTACTAGTACTGAAAAGACAAAAAAACAAATAAATGACGCAGATAAACTGGAGTTCATGTGGCTGGTTCTGTATATCCCTCTTCATTAAATCTCCAATGGTGAGATCAATGGTGATCAGTTTCCCTTAAGCGAAAATCTATATGTAAGCAAATCATGATGAAAAAGAAGAGCCAGAAATAAAGAACAAAAGAAACAAAATCTAATACTTGTGTGAACTTGAACCTTATGTGCACATTAATTAACTCTTAGAGTCACTGAACCAAAACAGATTCCAAAGCTGCATTTGGAGGCTGACTGGCGTCTCTAGCTGACGGAATATCACTATTCTGAGAAATATGCTATTAAAGGGCCACTTCCTATGTTTTCCAAAAGACAGCTCAGAAATTTACACCCTGGAATGCTGTAAGAGGCATCCTAACATTTATATTGGTTAGTTTGTGAACCCAGTTTGAGCCCAGTTTAGTTGTAATGTAGAATATTATTAATTAAAGTGATATAGGACAATATAAAAGATGAGACACTATCTGCTAAATATCAAAATTTTCACTTAGTTTTAGACAGAATTTAACATTTATATCATACTGTTAACTTGATGACCTCTCCCAAGCCCTTCCAGTTCCAGTATTCTATGATTAAGATAGTTACGACATTATATGCCTATTTTTCAATAATTTATTACCCAACCATTATATCAAGAAACTGAAACTTTTATTTTTCTGTTAAAATTGACTTTTTTAGTTTAAGTGACTCAAAAGACCTATTTATTTGGCTTCAGATAATATTTTTTCACCTTATTTATAGTTAGCAAAAAAGAATTGATTTTTTAATGACACCTGTTGGCATTAAATCCTCACAGAAGACCTATTTCTTTCAATTCAATTTGTCAGTCTTCCAGGTGTTTTTGCAAATACAGAGTGTAGAGTATGAAAAAAGAATTCAGACTAGACACAAGGGATGGAATTCTGGGTCCACTGAAGTCTGTTAACTTCAGTGGATTCAGAATTTCACCTTACATACATAATGCAGTAGGCTACCGCTGAACATCAGAAACATCTTTGCTACACGTTACAGTTAAAACCATAATATTTATCGCAACTCTCTAACATTAAACCCACTCCCTTCCTAAAATCCCCAAAACAAAGATGAGCCTCTTAATGTGCCAAGATTTACAGATTTGGACTCTGGCAGACCACAGGGAAGAGTGATTTCCAGAGATGAGGACTTCTTACAGGAAATACTCTACCATCAACTTCTTACTCGTCGGCTTTGTCTACATTACACTGATATGACATATTGATGCGGCTGTGTCGCTACAAGTCTGGAGGTGTGAACATTGTTTGTCCGGAAAAATTCTCCACAAGCAGAATTTACGTTGTCAGCAGGAGACTTGCTTCAGCCAATAACATGCAGTTCACACTGCCACTTGCTTGGCAAAACTTTGGGGAGTGGACTTTTTTAAGCTTCTGTGAATGACCTTTTGTTGTTCTGTTGGCAATCAATGTAGACAAATTCTCAAACTACTAAGATGCTTGCTCATATGCCTCTGCTGATTTCAACTGCTGTGGTATCTTTGAGCGAGAGGGAGGTAGTCTCTCAGATAATCAGGATTCAATCTATTTAGAATTTTATAAGTTAAAGCAAATACCTTAAAGTGCTGTCTATCCAGAAAAATGACACTGCGGACACAGTATAATGGAATTCCATATTCAGTGTCCGTCCCTCAGTTATTCCTAATCAAGTTTGTTCCATTTGTTGTGTGTCTAACAAATAAAAGCTATTTTCCCTAAGTGCTAAGTCTTGCAAATTTAGTCTGGGTTGAGCATCAGGACTTTTTCTTTTTTGGCCATCATTATTTGTAAGAAGAGTTCTGCATTATTTTGATTCAATCTCATTTATTTCACAGATGTAACTGACAAACTCAGTAAACAGATATGTTAAGGATGAACACAAAGAAGCAGAATGCAGCTCAGGCTCCTATAAATGGATTAGCTCTATGACACTGACCAGAGTAAAAAGCAATAAAAAGTTATTTTTGTCATTAAAGTCAGTAAATAGGATTCTGAATACCCCAGAGAACATATCTGTTGAAGAAAATGCCATTTTTATATTGTAATTTTTCAGAATAAATCTGCAGTCCAAACTCCAACTGGAATTTAGAGCATCCAGCGCAAACCATGAAGCACTGGCCTTATGTGCTTGCCATGAAACTCTGCTCAGGAAGTGGGCAGCCACATTTCACACTAGCTACAGTTTCCAGATGGCCTCAAGATGTAAAGCTCACTACAACAGTACAATATAGTCTTGAGGCAACAAAGGCTTGCTAATGGTTTAAAGATCTACATCGAAAGGAAAAACAACAAGAAGTCTGGTGGCACTTTAAAGACTAACAGATTTATTAGGATATTAGAACATAAGCTTTTGTCAGCTACAGCTCACTTCCTCAGATGCTGAAGAGAAAAAGAAAGAAAGACAGGAAGGGGGAAAAAAGGATACAGACAGATGAGACAGTAACATCAGTGCAAATTAAATCAGAATGGATATGGCTCATCTCCAACAATGATGAGAAGACGGAGTAGTCCTGTGGCACCTTAGGGTATGTCTACAATAGCCTCCTAGTTCGAACTAGGGAGGCTAATGTAGGCATTCGAAGTTGCAAATGAAGCCCGGGATTTAAATAAGGAATGAGGTGTACTGGGAGTTCGAATTAGAGATCCTAATTCCAACTACCTACTCCGTGCCGTGTGTAGCCGCGGGCACAGAGTTCGGACTAAGGGACATTTAAAAATGGCGGCGCCCGGGAAGATGCAAATGAAGCCCGGGATATTTAAATCCCGGGCTTCATTTGCAACTTCGAATGCCTACATTAGCCTCCCTAGTTCGAACTAGGGGGCTAGTGTAGACATACCCTTAGAGATTAACAATTTATATATATATATATATATATATATATATATATATATATATATATATATATATATATACATATATATAATCATGAGCTTTCGTAGACAAAACCCACTTCCTCAGATGAGCTTCAGTCTTAGTGGTGAGAAGATGAGACTACCTGAATGGGAAACTACCTACTGTAATGTGAAAACCACTCCATGTGTTTATTTAGACCTTGGTTCAGGGTATCAAATTTGCATATGAATTCCAGCTCAGCACTTTCTTTCTGCAGTCTGTTTTTGAAGTTTTTCTGTCTGGAATAGCAAATTGCCAACAGACTCCTGAGAGAAACTGCAGGGCTATCTCTCTGAAACCTACAGATTTATTAGGTCATAAGCTTTCATAGCATAACATTTATTAGGGCAGAAGCTTTCATCTAATGAAGTAGGTTTTACCCACGAAAGCTTCTGTGCTAATAAATTTGTGAGTCTCTAAGGAAAGGATGTTAAGAGGCAGGTAGAAGATATAATTTTTATTGGCTGCATGATTACAGCTGCTCCCCAAGTTGCAAACGATCGAGTTACGACCGTTCGCACTTACAACCAAAGCTCCCATTGAGCGGTGGTAAAGGTGGTCCCCGAGTTACAAACGCGACCCACGCTTACTAACAGCGTGGTCGTGTGTAACTAAATGGGGTCCGAATTACGAATGGATCGAGTTATGGCCAAGTGTTTGGTCCATAATTCGTTCGTAACTCAGGGGTTCCAGCTTGCGCCTAGTTCAGAGTCACCTCCACTGTGTCTCTGCAGTTTAAATATAGTAGGAGTCTGTCATGCATACATTTAAACTGCAGAGGCACAGTAGGGGTATGATCCGAACCCGGCGCGAGCAGTTTAAATGTAGTTTAAATGTAGTAGGAGCCAGGTGCACAGGCAGCAGTGGGGGGAATGCGAGTCGTCGACTTAACTACTTGATAAGCCTAAGCTTTTTGGATAGTCGACTAGTCGTCTATTCACTTACATCTGCTCTAAGGTGCCAAAGGACTCCTCTTCGTTTTTGCAGATACAGACTAACACAGCTACATCTCTGAGATTCTCTGAAACCTGTCATCTAAAGAAAGAGCTCGCGTATTTTATCAGGCACAGACAGAAAAAAATGCATTTAGCTACAGCTGTAACCTAAGCACACTAGACTCTTAACATACCCTTTGAAATGCAAACCTGTTGTACAAAAGTGCTCATGCTATGAACTTTTCTCTCTTTAACCCCTAGTGATCTTAAATACACATTAACAGGAAAGATAGCAAGATGAGAAACTGCTCAAAGGAAGTGCCCCAAACTACCTTCTGGATCTATCACAAAGATAGAAGCAGAGGCACTCAAGATGAATACCATCTCCTGCCTGGGTCTGCCACAGTGTCAACCAACCATACCACTTTTGTCCCCTATAAAAAAGGCAGCTGACAGATTTAAAAAAATCATGATGGACACCTTCCCAGCCATCATTGAAGTCAATTGAAATTTTAAGGGATTAGACAGGAGGACTCCATGAATTGACCAGTCCTATTCTTAGAGTCTGATTTTGCAGTCTAAATACAGCCAAAACTCCCATTAAACTAATGCTAGGGATTACTTTTGACTGTGCAAAGTCTTCAGGATCAGGCTGCATATAAGGCAAAATAGCAAGAGTTAATTTAAATACCCTGCAGCATAGCAAAAATGTATTTTCTGAGTGCTTACATTGAAAGAAATCTGTGTGTCCTATTCATTTTCTACCCAACAGAAAATGGAAAACATTTAGTACAATGGGAATTGAAGTGGGGTTTTGCATTTAAAAAAATTAATAAAAGAATCAATTAAAATAACAGTAAGTGTTTTCCTTACATAATCAGAAGTCGAATGCATTAATTCAATTAAAGTAGGTTGTCATGCCACTACTGCTGTGCTTGGTAAGAATGCTGTTTTTATTGAATGCCACTGTTGAATTTAAAGTGTGCATACTAAACTAGTTGGTGTGACGAAATAATGCTAAACAAGATTCAAAGCTTACATTTCTGCTGCCCCCAAGCCTGTGTCTAGACTGCAGGGTTTTTTCGAAAAAAGTAGCCTTTTTTCGAAAAAACTTTTCCTGCGTCTAGACTACAGCCGTGTTCTTTCGAAATTAAATCGAAAGAACGTGGCTTTTCTTTCGACAGCGGTACTCCTCATTTCACGAGGAATAACGCCTTTTTTTCGAAAGTGCTCTTTCAAAAAAAGGCGCTATGTAATACAAACTGTGCTTTTTTGAAAGAGAGCATCCAGACTGCCTGGGTGCTCTCTTTCAAAAAAACAGCTTGCTTTTTCGAAAGTACTGATTGTAGTCTAGATGCTCTTTTTCGAAAGAAGCTTTTTCAAAAGTATCTTTCGAAAAAGCCTCTTTTGAAAGAGGCTTGCAGTCTAGACGTAGCCCAAATGTTATATGAGCATTGAACATAAGGAAATGGCATAAGAATGCAACCTGTAATTATGTTGCAGCTTGTTACTAAAGCTTTATGAAGTCCATACTAACATAAGTTTTCTTTTTGATTTGTGCATGAAATAATGGCTTTTGATGAGGTGTATCCTATCGCACACATAGTAAAACTGGCTGTTTGAAAATCTGTGCTTGAAAAGTTTGTAAAGGAAAATGCTCATTTTCCTTGAAGGTAATCTGAACAGTCTCCAGCTTTCAGGGTTTTTCAGACGTGATCTAGAATCATAGAATTTTGAAATTTGCATGTCAAATAGCTCATAATACACATTGATTCGGTCAACTTAAATGTTACTGGGAATTATTAATTAGTTGAAACAAACTTGGTTAATTGTTAACCCAATGGGCATCCTGGGTGAGGAGGACTTGTTTTGCAACAGATAAATGGCAAATTGACTGAGAACCTTTAAAATGACTTAAAATGGTAAGCAAAATAGCCTGATGATCTGTAAGAAAGGGAGAGATGGGTTATATTTTGCTCAAATGATTACAATAATCTTTTGACTTTAATAAAGAATCCTTTGTCTGACAGATTTGTTTATGGTGTTGTAGTCTTTTGGGTTAATATAATTTGATTAACTTAGTTTTAGCATCAGTGGGCCTGATTCTCATCTCACTAATGCTGGATTCATACTATTTAATTTCAGTGGGTGATTCATAGAGATGTAAATGAGAGAGAAGTCAGGCTTAACATTTATTTCTGGAATTAGTAATTCAGCACAGAGGGTTACATTCTAAACCAGAGGTGGGCAATCATTTTTGACCAGGGGCCACTTCAGAAATTTGTGAAGTGGTCCTGGCCTACCTGACATGGGGCGGGGCCTCAGGCAGTAGGAGTGAGGCCAGGATACTTCCGTACTTCCCCAGTGACAGACCCTGATTGGTCTGGGGGTGAGGGAGGGCACAAAGTCTCTCCCCCCACCAAAGAACCACCAGCTATTCTGAACAGCTGGCGGTTCCCTCTCGGCTCCCATGCCCCTGGCAGCAGGAGGAGACTTTGCATGCTCCTCTCACCCTCAGATCAATCAGGGCTGGGGGGGAGGAGGGGGAGCAGGGGAGGAAGGAAGTGCACAAAGTCTCCTCTCACCCTGCCCCTGTCCTGGAAGGAACATGCAGCACTTAGAAGCATTGCACCCCTTGCAGGGCAGGAAGAGACTTTGTACTCAGGGCTTGGGGGTGGGGGAGCGCACAAAGTCTCCTCCTGCTGCCACGCACTCCTTGCAGGGCGAGGGCAGGGCAGGAGGAGACTTCGCGTACTTCTCCCCCACCCCAGACCTTGATTGTCTTGGGGGAACCGTGATAAGTCTCTTGCTCCCTACCCTCTGGCACACGGCACTTAGAGTCAACTCTAAGCAATGCACGCTCCCCCGCCTTTAGGCTCTGATGGGACCAGGGAGGGGGGAGTGGCAGGGTCTCCAGGTGCCAGATCAACCTGCTTGGCAGGCTGGATCTGGCCCATGGAGGCCCTTTTGCCCACCCCTATTCTAACTGAAAAGCATTTGGAAAGTTGATGTTAGTGTGGAGTCAGTACCTGCGTATTGTCATGTTTGTAAGTAAATTCAGAATTATTTTTGAATTAATCCTGCTGATTTTTATTTTTACAAGAGTATCCTTTAAGTACATTTATCTTGACACGCGTATGTTCTGCGTTTGACAAATTTATCACTAAAGCTTCATCTGTTTCTCTCACTTTGTTCTGTTTGTTCACACTGTGCTGCAGTCTACTGCTTGGTGTGAGCTTTCTTGAGAAAAATGTTAGGCTGAGGCCTGTGGTTTGACCCCTATCAGATATCTATGATCATCTATAATTTGCTAACTTCCTTCAGTCTCTTTCTCTCTTCCTCTCACTCTCTTGTTTTAAGATATCTTCCTGAATTGTTCATGTGAAATTAACTAGTGTTTGTTGTACACACAAAACTTACAAGTGCTAATTTGTGTGTGCAAGCACACATATTTAAAAATGGAAAATTAGCACCCTATGTGTGAAATCAGTTGCACTTGAAAATTTTGCAGGAATGGTTCACAAGTTCCTTTGGAAATGTGGCATTCTCACTTCCAGAGATGAGTGGGCTTCCAAAGATTTGTATGTTCAGTACAGATAAGCCCCTGAAATCTCTTGTAATGTCATGTGAGTTAACGTGAATTATTTCATGATAATTCATATAATTATAATTATTTCATGATAACCTTACAAGTACAAACAAAACTTTTTGTTGTAAATCATCTGGTTCTTTTAACATATGTTATTAAACTGAATTTGGAAGTGTGTTTACTGGGATATGAGATAAATTTACCTGCAAGGAAGTAGGCATGGATGCATTTCCATATCAAAATAACTGTTGTGTTCCTGCCAAATCCTCCTATTCACACTGCTTTGCTACATAGTAGAGTCAGTCTGCCTATTTACTTATGATCCCTTTACAACTCCAGGGTCATCCTGACTGGATGATACCTCCCTTTTTAAATGCTGGTGTGCACTCAAGTATTGTTCTTTGTGATTACAGCTGGAATCTTGTGGGAAGTTCACTTATCTGTGTGATACTCCTCATTATTAGCAGACATGCCTTGTGCTTCAGCATGGCCTGGGCTGAAATCCAGATCTGCAGTCCCACCCATCATTGGTAGTTAGCTGAATCTCAGTCCCAAAAGTAAAGCTACTTCAGGAAAAGATGTAGAAGTTTAAGCCTCCTCCTCAGGTGCTTTTATTATCTTAATTCTGACGTCTTTGTGTGACTTTAGATATGCTTGCAGCAGTCTGTTTATATTCATCACTGTGAGAATCACAGTTGTTCCCAGTTTCCGCTATGTTGCTTGAAAATGCTATCAAAATGGTTACAAAAGCCAAGTGAATGATGGGATAAAGGAAGGTCATCATGGGAAGATTTTAGTTTGATTCAAGTCCCATCTTCTTTTCAATAAGCTAAACAGAATGAGTTATTAAAATCTCTTGTGTAAATCATTTTCCCCAGCCCTGGAATCATTTTTGTGTCTCTTTTCTGCCCCCTCTCTAGTTTTTCAATGTCCTTTTTAAAATGTAGACATCAGAATTGGATGCAGTAAATCACCTCCCTACATATACTCAGTATTCCAATGTGAGTAAATGAAAGTATCTCTTTAGATCTTTTTGCCCTAGTATTGCACTGGGAGCTCATGTTCAGTTACTTTTCCACCCTAGCCTCTTTTCAGAGTTGCTGCTTTCCAAGATACAGTTCCATATCACGTTCTTCGTTTTTAGCTACATGACTTTTCATTTTCCTGAATGAACATGTGTTTTTAATTTGACCATGTTAGTCAGACAACAAAATGCATTTTTATATGAATGAGCCCAGCTTACTAAGCTCTCTACCATCGCCCTGTCCTCATAATTACTTATCATTCTTCTAATTTTTGTATCGTTTACAGATTTTATTAGCAATAAATTTATAATTATTCCAGCTATCTAATGAAAATGCTGAGTAGCACCAGTTCCTATAGTACCCCCTTAGAAAACACCCCCATTCAACAATGAGTCCCATTAACAACTGTTTTTCAGTTCTGTCATTCAGCCAGTATTTAATCCGTGCCCTTTATTGATACTGTATAATGTTGGGGTTTTGAGCTGAAGGTTGTCTGGTATTAAGTCACATGCATTATAAAAAAAACTTACATCTATACAATTGCCTTTTACACCCAATCTTGTTATATCATCAAAGAGTGAAATCAAGGCTATTTGATAAACCTATTTTCATAAAATCATGTGGACTGGCATTAATTATACTGCTATTCTATATTTTTTATCCATTAAATCATTTTTTCTCTTGTGGTGGTCATAAGCTAACTTGCCAAGTTATTTGGATCATCTTGCTTGCCCTTTTTGAACACTGGTGTATCATTGGCACTCCTCCAGTATTCTGGAATTTCCATCGTAATGCAAAATTTATTAAAAATTATCAGCATACCATAAATCAATTTTGGCAACTCTTTTAGGACAGCAGAATGGAATGAGACCCCATCACAGTCAGAAAGCATTAATAATCAGTTACTTAAATGCATTACATCTGTGTCATAATTAATAAGCTGCTTGTCAGCTGGAGGGCTAAGAGGCATCAGGTGTTTACTTAATGAATGCCTGGGCCTCATAACAGGGAGAGATTTCAGTCTGAAGAAAAAAATCACAAGGAGCGGAGAGATTTCTATGAATGGACCTGACCAAAAGTCTGTAGAACAGTTCCTTAGGCTGAGTTGAGGGAGAAGAGTCTGGAGTATCTGAGAAAGATTAAAAATAGGAAGAGCTGATTCATTTAGATACTTTGAATATTAGTGTGATGTGTATTTATTTACACCAAAAGTAATCTGAAATAGACACGTCCCACCCAGAGTGCTGAATTGTGAACAGAGGCAGATTGTTTATACAGGATTCTAGAGACTTCTGCAATGTCCATCATACCCTTATGCAAGCATGAGTGTGAATTTTACCAGATGGTTGAGAGCAGGATCTCCTTAGCCAATTCTTCTAGGACTCTAGGATAGAGCTTATTTAAAAAAAAATTATCTCTGGTAGAGGTTATCTGACACCCTCTTTAATTATCTCTGGTAGAGGTTATCTGACACCCTATTTCATCATCCTCATGCGATTAGTACATCATCCTGCTTCTTTCCAAATACAGAACAGAAATATTGATTGAACACTTCTGTATCATGAACAATTTTACCATATCCATCTAATAATGAATCTATGCTGTTGGTAGGCTTTCTTTTGTTCCTAATACACTGAAGAGTGGAGTGAAATTAAACTAATTTTTCTTTATTCCTGACAGTCAGGGATTTTTCTCTGGTGTCTTCAGATTCCATTGTCAATTTTTTGTACTTCAGAGGTTCTAACTTGTGTATCTTATTTGAAAAAAAATCTTTTCAAGTGAGAAAAAGTGTTGATGAACCATTTACACCGAGTTCACTAGCTGAGCATTTTTGGCTGCCATTATTGTCAGTGAGCAGAAGCTGAACTGATGTTCATGTGGCTTATAATAAAAACATGATGGATATTAATTGGCAGTAGCTAATTTAGTTAGTTCTTTCAAAAAATGGGAGCAGTCACAATTCTCCACTCCCTTTTATGTGTGGTACACTTTGCCAACCTATTTATCTATTCTATAGTTTTAACTTCTAATTAACAAGAATATAATGAATTCTCTGAGAGGGCCACTAAGGCCCCTGTAAAAAAAAGATGGGTAAGACATATGCAGTGTTTCATTATGTGAGCCCTATGTAAATCACACTAGAAATAACAGAGATTTCACAGCTTTTTCCTCCCAGAAGTAGTATACTTCAGTTGGATGCATGTGTGACATCATTGAATGCTGATGTGAACATACAAAACATTGGTGCAACCACTGTTATATGTTTGCACCAAATCTATTGAAAGCTTATGTTTTGTGGATTCTGTTATGCTCTTCATATGCATGTATCATTGTTGTATTGGAAGGTTTGAGTAATGAGCTGCATACTTGTATTTCACATGTTTGCTTCTGGGAAATCTCGAAGGCTTAGTCTATTGTGAAAGGGTTGCTAGCCAAATGAATAGCAGTACTTGACTGATAATGGGCCTTAATAAGTGCCAATGCACATCTGAGGAACTTTGCAGTGAATATTCAGACCTGCATGTAAGTGATGGCTACTGCTTCAAAAAGCAAGTTGTGCATAGATAGGTGACTTCCTCATGTGACAAACTCCATCTTGGGATATACTTTCACACAGCAATAAGGGTATGTCTACACTACAAAGTTAGTTCGAACTAACGGACGTTAGTTCGAACTAACTTTAATAAGCGCTACACTAGCGCTCCGCTAGTTCGAATTTGAATCGAACTAGCGGAGCGCTTAGTTCGAACTAGGTAAACCTCATTTTACGAGGATTAAGCCTAGTTCGAACTAGCTAGTTTGAATTAAGGGGTGTGTAGCCCCTTAATTCGAACTAGTGGGAGCTAGCCCTCCCCAGGTTTCCCTGGTGGCCACTCTGGCCAACACCAGGGAAACTCTATGCCCCCCTCCCGGCCCCGGACCCCTTAAAGGGGCACGGGCTGGCTACGGTGCCCGTGCCAGGTGCAAGCCTGCCAGCACCCAGCCAGCAGACCCTGCACCTGGCACGGCACAGAGCCACCCACCCGATGTCCCCCAGCCCACCCCCTCTTCCCGGGACCAGGCTGGCGGCTCCCGGGAGCTTGCCCTGGACCGCAAGAGGCGGGCACCTTCCTGGGCTAGTGCGGACATCGTGGACCTCGTCCACGATCTCCGCACTAGGCAAAGGAAAGTGGCCATCTAGGGCAGGAGAGCTGCCAGCCTGGCCACCCAAGAGCAGGTGTGCATGAAAATCAAGGGGGTCCACTGAGACCCCCGACACTGAGCCCTGAGCTTACAATGGCCGTCCTGGGTCAGACCAAAGGTCCATCTAGCGCAGTAGCCTGTCTGCTGACAGCGGCCAACCCTAGGAACCCTGGAGGGGATGGACCGAAGACAGTGACCAAGCCATTTGTCTCGTGCCATCCCTCTCCAGCCTTCCACAAACTTTGGGCAGGGACAGCACTCCTACCCCCTGGCTAAAACTACTCCATGGACCCAACCTCCATGACTTGATCTCACTTCCCTTTAAACTCTGTTCTAGTTCCAGCCTTCACAGCCTCCTGCAGCAAGGAGTTCCACAGGTTAACTATTTGCTTTGTCAAGAAGAACAACTTTCTCTTACTACTTTCAAGCCTGATACCCATTCCTTTCCTTTGGTGTCCTCTAGTCCTTCTTTATGGGAACTCAGAAAGAACTTTTCTCAATGCACCCTCTCCACCCAACCCCTGCTTTTAGAGACCTCTATCCTGTCCCCCCTCCGTCTCCTCTTTTCTAAGCTGAACAGTCCCAGTCTCTGTAGCCTTTCTTCATCTGGGACCTGTTCCCAACCCCTGATCATGTTAGTTGCCCTCCCCTCTCCCAGCCTTTCTCTTCCTCTCTCCCACCTCCTTTTCCCAGTCTCCCCCAGTTTTGTTCAATAAAGACAGAGTCAATGTTGGAAGAAACATTATCTTTATTTTGTACATCAATAAGAAGGGGGGCTAGGGAAGGGTAAGTGGAAGGAGGTGAGGGAGGAATGGGGTACGAGCCCCCGATGGGGAGGACTGGGCTGGCTCTGCGGGCTTCTGGGGGTGGAAGCTCTCCTGCAGCCCCCCGATTGCCCCCTCTCCCCAGATGGCAGCCTGTGGCAAGTGCAGCCGGGCTGATGGTCGAGTGTTGTGATGTGCCCAGTGTGGGTACTCCGAGCACTCCAAGCCAGAACTTCTTTGCAAGCGGGGCATCCCTTAGAACTGTGTGTCCGGGGTGGGGGTCGGGACCCTTTAAGCGCAGCCCGCAGCTAGCCTGAGACAGCATCTCCATGCTCTAAGTCCTCCTCTTATGCCCTGCCGGCACTGCTTCCGGCCATCCTTAAGCCCTGTTCAGAGTCCACTCAATGTGGACTTGCTAGTTCGAATTAGCAAAACGCTAATTCGAACTAGTTTTTAGTTCTAGACGCGTTAGTTCGAACTAACTTTGTAGTGTAGACGTATCCTCAGAGTGGAAGTCCCTCCACATTGGCAAGGGTATAAAGAGGGCCATGAGAGCTCCTCCATTTTGTCTTCATTCCAGCTCCTCACTTCAGGAGCATCTTTGCTATGACTAAGTCTGAAAGGACTGATCCAGA
This sequence comes from Pelodiscus sinensis, assembly GCF_049634645.1. Lineage (NCBI taxonomy): Eukaryota > Metazoa > Chordata > Testudines > Trionychidae > Pelodiscus > Pelodiscus sinensis. The sequence continues at coordinate 38,073,472 of NC_134717.1, forward strand.
GACTGATAGCACAGCAGACTTTTCCATCTCTTCACCATGAACTTTGTAATTGGTATATGTAATTTGTTTCCTTTAACAATTTTACTCTCAACCTTTTCTTTCCTTTATTAATAAACCTTTAGATTTTACATTCCAATGGACTGGCACAGCATGCTCTTTTGGGTAAGATCTGAGGTATAAACTGAGGTATAAATTGACCTGGGAATGTGGCTGGCCCTTTGGGATTGGGAGAAACTGTTGGGATTTGAAGCAAAATGCAGGACAATGTAGCACTTTAAAGACTAACAAGATGGTTTATTAGATGATGAGCTTTCGTGGGCCAGACCCACTTCCTCAGATCAAAAACTAACACGGCTACATTTCTATCACTATTCTACTGTTGGGATTTGGTGAGATTGGTTTTCATAACCTCTCATCTGTGTAAGGAGTGGTGCTGGTTGTGGTGGGGAACCGAAGGCCTGGGGACTGGGTTGCCTGGAACTGGCCCATGAGGTTCTGGGCTCCTCCCCACCCTCCAGCATTGGGGAGCCCACACTGGCACTGCAGCCCCATGCCTCCCTTCCCCACCCACTCGCAGCTCCCACCCTGGGGCTGGAGTACCAGCTGCCTGATGTATAGGGAGTAGCTCAGAGCCTCCTGGGCTAGAGTCAGGAAAGTTAGAGCCAGATCCAATCCACAGGCTCTGCCTGGTATGGGAGGAAGTGTCTCCACTCACTGGTGCTCCCCCTCCCCTTCCCCCTTGCTAGTCTGGACCCCCTCCACCCCCAGGTTCTCCTGTGTGAGTGAAATGGGGAGGGGGTCTTTCCACCTCTCAGGGTCCACGAGGTGGGATTTTTGTTAGTTTGTATTTTTGCTTTTCACTTTTGTGTGGCCCCCAACTGATTTTTCTGTGTGTCAGTGACCCCCAATCCAAAAACGGTTCCCCACCTGATGTAAGAAGATTTCTTGTGCGCCATATTGTTGGTCAGTGTGGCAAACAAAAGTGCTGTTTGTGGGTGGTTTGGCATGCCTTATAATGGAGGATCCCCAATCTTGGGGTGTAAGTAACCCTCTCTTTAAGCAATTCACCCTGGCTGGGTCTAGACTGGCCGCTTGAATTTCCGCAAGAACACTGAAGATCTCATGTAAGATTGTCAGTGTTCTTGCGGAAATACTATGCTGCTCCCGTTCGGGCAAAAGCCCTCTTGTGCAAATGCTTTTGCGCAGAAGGGCCAGTGTAGACAACGCAGTATTGTTTTGCGCAAAAAAAGCCCCGATCGCGAAAATGGCGATCGGGGCTTTCTTGCGCAAAACCGTGTCTAGATTGGCATGGACACTTTTCTGCAAAAAGTGCTTTTGCAGAAGAGCATCCGTGCCAATCTAGACGCTCTTTTCCGCAAATGCTTTTAACAGAAAAACTTTTCCATTAAAAGCATTTGCGGAAAATCATGCCAGTCAAGACATAGCCCCTGATTTTACCCTCTCAGTGGTGCCCCAGGAACCTTGCAATATTACAACATGTCAAAGGTTTTTCTGAAAAAAATATTGCCTAAGAAATACACACTTATCCCTGAAAGAATCAGCAGCTTCTATCCAGGTGAGTAATGATTTTTATCTCTACAAACACAGTTTGTGATTGAAAGTAAGGGGCAAACAGAATTACAGCATTTAAGGTCTCAAAATAACACCAAGAGTTTCAAGTTATGCTATACAAAGAGCTCATAAACAGGACAAGCAGTCTAATGCTACTAAGAGAATGGTCTTTGATGCCTTCTTTTTCTAGAAGGAATTTCTTAAAAACATCCAATTAAAGTCACTGACCCTCAATTCAGCAAGGCACTTGAGCACATCTAATTTTAAGCATGTGAGTAGTCATGTTAGGTTTAGTGAAACTACTCATGTGCTTAAAAGTTGGGCATTATCTTAAATGCCTTGCTTATCTCCATAGGACCACTATCAACATCTTTGGACTCATCCATTTTCCAGGAAAATTAAAACATGAAATAAAAATCTAGCTGATAATGCAGTGATGTTACCTTTTCTTAAGGTACGTGGAAATATTTAATTGATGGGAATAGACCATATCACCAACAAGGTCTCTCTCTTCCTAACTGGAGATATTTTTTTTTCCATCACTAAATCAAAACGGCTCATACAGTTTTTCCTTTAAAAACAACATGTTTCTATTCATTCTGGTTTCTGCTCTTACAAGATATGTCTTGTCTCTGTCTCTGCTGATTTTCACTGACTCTTATTATAGCTGTTAGAAATTCTTCGGTGAGGTAGCAATTCTTTTCCCTTCTTGTATGTTCTAAATACAGGCAGTCCCCGGGTTACATGGATCCGACTTACATCGGATCCCTACTTACAAACGGGGTGAGGCAACCCCGCACTAGCGGCTTCCCCCCAGCAGACCAGGGAGACACGAAGCTAGCGCCTTCCCCCCCAGCAGACCAGGGAGATGCGGAGTGGCTTTTCTCAGCAGACACCTCAGCTTGAGAATAAAGGACTGAGGGAAGTGAGGTGTGGGATAATAAAACTGAGCTCTGGAGAAATGTTTGGCTAGAGTTTCCCCTACAATATGTACCAGTTCTGACTTACATACAAATTCAACTTAAGAACAAACCTACAGTCCCTATCTTGTACGTAACCCGGGGACTGCCTGTATGTTGAAACAGAAAATTGGTCTCATATTTTGGTTATAAATAATTAGGGATAACAAATAACCCTGAATTGGGAAAATTTATTTTTAAAAGTATGCTTACACTGAGGGTCAGAATGCTGCCCTTGGATGCATATGGGCTCATTGTATTGTAATCAGTAGTATGCATGCATATATGAGTGCAGAATTTGGCCTTAGTTTGTTTACGTATGTCTACAAACTAGTCTGACCTGGTCAGAAGGGCCTTTACAAGACGTATTCTGTATTTTTTTTTCTTTTTTCAGTAGAAAAGAATATGTCTTTCATTGGGACTGATAAAAACAATTAAAAAAAGATGCTTTTAAATATTTTAATAACAAATTTTACTTCGTTAGGGCACCTAGTGTCTTATCAAAAACAACTCAAGAATCAGAAGTTAGCCTGTGATGGTAACTTAGGTAGGAGAAAGTTTGATTGATTGAACAAGTGTTTAAGCTATCCTTAAATATGACAAAAGCACACTGTAATAGTGCCTTTACAACAGGTTTCTACAACAAGTAATTGACTCAAGCACAGGCTATATAGGCCTCACCCCCTAAAAATAGGCACTAAGTTCCATCTTTTACATGTGGGGCTAAAATAAAATCAGCTGTCCCCACCTACTTGCTTGACAGAAGAGAGAGGTGTGTACTTCAGTGGAGCTGGTCTCCACTAGCCTGTATATTTCAGGGGACTGGGAACGTTGTCTTACAAAAAAATCAAGAAATATAACTGGCTAGTAGAGGACATAAAGACTTCCTTTATAAAAAGAACTGCAGTTCAGGAAATCGTGTTGATGCACTCTGAATTATAGCAAAGGTAAGTGGAGTCTAGTATGTTAGTATTATATGACTGATGTGAGATAACTATGCCCCCATATAACTTGTGAAAAACAGCTGATTTTAATGATGGCAAACCGGATAAATGGCATTAGCAAAAGATGAAAAAGCATGAATTAACTGCATGCCAAATATGATATTACATAGTTGCTCTCTAGCATGTACTTAAAATATAGTAAGTTAATAATCTATAAATAAACTTTATTTTGAATGAGAAATCTTCAGCACAGTGAAAGCAGTTTAGATCCTAACACTTGTGTTACCGTGTATGGTATGTCCCTATGGGGACAAGCAAAAATGTATTTCAAGATTTGGATTTCATGTAATTTGCAGTTATATTACTAATATCACAAAAATTAATGAATGGCTATAAACACATAAAGAATAGCTATTTCTTGAATAAACAGCTAAAATGTAGTGGGATCTCCAAGTAAAGTTGCATGTTTAACATTCTAGGATAATTGTTGTCAGTTGGCTATGTGAGATCTAAATAGAAACTCTAATAACTTTAACAATGGGGACCCCGATTTTCTAAAATAATAGATTTACATTTATTGACACCATTTACTATTTTATGCATATGCTTGTAAAATCTGTCTTTTGAGATGTTGATGTATGATTAAGGATAGCTATGATATAGGTGCTTAGATATTGCACATTTACGATTTATAACTGGACTGATTAAGTCAAAATATGAAGTGAGACAAACAAGGTGAGTGATGTAATATCTTTCATTGGACCAGCTTCTGCTGGCGAAACATATAAACTTTCATTCTTCATAGAGCTCTTCTTCAAGTCTCTGTGTAGCACAAAAGCTTATCACTTTCACTAACAGAAGTTGGTCCAATAAAATATATGACGTCACCCACCTTTCTCTCTAATATTCCTGGGCCAACAGTGCAAATAAAATTTAAAAAAAAATCAGTCATGACTCATTACTTTAAAATTATGTAATAAGAATACATATTTTATTTGCAAGTATTAATGGAAAAATATGTTCTTTGCTTGTATTTCATTTGCTAAGTGATAAAGTGTATGTACAATATGTGAGTTTGAAACCTGTCCCAAGAATCAGACAGTTGAAACAGAATAGTGGATTTTGGCATGCAAATTTGAATATAAACTCAGTAACTTTTTCAAGTATTGCTCAATGCTTTTCAGATGGACAATGACCAATGTGATTTAGTTAGGATTAAAATAACAGTGCTAAATAGCACACATGTAGTACTTTCTGCATAATAATTATTACAATATTTTAAACGCTGTTTCAACATTGTTGATAATAAATATTGAAACTAATCTCTTTTTTCACCGTGGCATACCTGGGTTTACATTTTTCCTGTTTTCTTCTAACAATTTTATTTACATTATTCTAAGGTGAAGAGCTGTTCATATTAGTCAGGACTTGCTGTTTCAGTTAGATCATTGCCCCTAATTGTGCTGCATGGAGTAACAGACTCGACAGGGGCCTTTAGAAGTGACATGCACATATGCAGGTGCTTTACTACATCAAGTATTTAAAGAGCATTACCATGGCTGTCTGTGTGTAAAAATAGGCATGCTGATAGATAAGACGTATGTTCAGATATAATTTATATAGACTACCAGGGTATTTATAAATAGCATTGTGCTGTGATTTAAGCATTTTGACTGAACAATCTGCCGGGGAATAGAATTTAATTGTCACTGAGTTGCTTTTCTTTTCCTTTCCTTATGAGAGCATTCAAGTTGTACTTTGAAGTTTAATTAAATTGTGATTTGCCTTCTCCTAGACCTGAAGCAAATAATTTCTCAACAGAATTCCAGAGAAACTAATGGCATTTTTGTCTTTATAAGACTAATCCAGGAATGTATTTTTAATACTCACTTAACTTCCTTCAATGCCCCCAAGATATACTGAATGATATACACATGGACCAAATTTATGTAAACTTGGTTGCTTACATCACTGGGAGCTGGGATGCTCATTTATGAAAGCCAGGTCATTTATTCATCTGCTTAAATATGGACTAGAGAACCCACTTTTAGGCATCTAAGGCTATGTCTAGACTGCAGTGGTAAATCGGAAAAAGATACACAATTTGCGATATGCAAATTGTGTATTGTTTTCCAATTTACTTTTGAAAGAGGTTTTCCCATAATTTGGCGCATCTATACAGTGCCAAATTTCGGAAAAAAGTGCTCTTTCAACACAACCCTTCTTCCTTGTAGAACAAGGTTTACAGGGATAGCAAAAGAGCGTGTCCGCTTTTTCGAAAATTTTTCGGTATCCTGGAAAACAGTGCAGTATAGACGTAGCCTAAGTGAGAATGTATTAGCTTATGTATTTTCACATTTCTTCCAAATCAGTGATGCCATTTAACCCATTTTTATATAACATCTGACATTGAAATAGTTAATAAATTATGCAATTTACTTTCCTAATAATCTCTCCACAGCAAATTAAATTAAATTTAAACCAGGACTGTCTATGAATAAGCCTCTGAAAAAGCTAAGAATGGCCAATTAATTAGATTGAACAGCTTCCAGAAATTTGGAGGAAACAAAAATAAGATAAAGATAAATATTGCTTTATTTCAGTAGCTAGTGGGAAAACCATCTGTTGTCCTTAGAGTAAGGTTTACTTGGGTGAATAAGAATATGCAGCCTGAAGTAGTCTCACTGTCAGAGGTCACATGCTCTATGAATCTGGTAATGTTGGTAATTGTATTGCGCTAAACACAGTACTCATCATTTTGTTTTCATCTTTACATTTGGAATCACGGTGGTACTCAGTTATTTTTTTTCTTTGAAACCTCCTAAAAATTTTGAATAGAGGTGTGCACTGCTAGAGGTCCAGGTTGAAAATCTGTGGACTAGAACCACCAAATATTAGTGCAGGGCTTTCACAAAGTCACTTCATATAGGTCACTGTTTATCTCCACAGAAATAACTGCTCCTGCTCAAATTTTTTTCATTTTGTTTCTCACAGCTTTTTAAAATAGAAGTGTTCAGATGAAAGGGAATAATTACATCTGTAAATAAAAGGGGTGGCTTATTTTTTAATTCTTCTGTGCACTCTTATCTGTTCATCTTCCATGTTACATGAACTCTTCTCTTACAGGAAATATTGCAATTGCCTGTTGCATTACAAGTTCTGATATGTGAAATTTCTCAAACATAAAAAAATTACCAAATTGTTCAAGGTGAACATGTGATTTACAATAAAAATAATCCTTAAAGGGGCTATTTTTGGAGTTTGCTGTGCTAGTCACAGACATGGTGGCATCACCATGAGAGGATTATGCACATGCTCAAGTTGTCTGCGAGGACTGATCTAAAATTGGTGGTTACGTGTTTAACAAAGATAAACAACACAGGAGTCCTAGCTTTAAATACAGATGTTGTAATTGGAGCTAGACCCAATAGATTCAGAAAAGTTAATTTGCCTCCAAATGTAGGTGGATCATCCTGTTTTATATGTCACTTTATTATTGAGTCTGCTTTTAAAATGGAATGCACGCAAATTCAACAAGAAAAAAATGGAGTGGGACACAGAGTGGTAAAATGAGTTTGATTCTAGGAATTGTAGAGCACCTGCAATTTTTATTGACTACAGATGCACTTGTGGGTGATCAGCCCTTATCATCAGTAAGCCTCTGGGTCAATGGCTACAGTGCATCTGGTAATGAGCCTCCCAGACTTCCATAGACTAGTGGGACGTGGGGAGCAGAGCTCATGCTTAAGGTCCTACCAAATTCATGAAAAATGTATCATGGACTGTGAAATCCAGTTGTTTGTGTGCTTTTAGCCTATACTATATAGATTTCTCAGGAGAAACCAGTGTTTCTCAAATTAGGGATCCTGACCTAAAAGGAAGTTGCAGGAGGATCACAGTGTCATTTTAGAGGGCTGCAGTATTGCCACCCTTACTTCTGTGCTACTTTCAGAGCTGGGCGGCTGGAGAGTGGTGGCTGTTGACAAAATTCCACAGTTCTGAAGGCAGCACCCTGCCAGGACTAGCACACAAGGGCAGCAATACCATAGCATATCATCCTGACTTCTGTGCTACTGCTGGCAGTGACTGTGCCTTTAGAGCTGGGCTCCTGGCCAGCAGCAGGGCAGATGTAAGGGTTCCAGTCCTTCCCAACTCCCATAAAATAACCTTGCAACCACTTCTTCCCCTATAATTCCTTTCTGGGTCAGGACTTCTACAATTAACATAGTGAAATTTCAGATTTAAATACTGAAATCATGACATTTACTATTTTTAAAATCCTGTGTCAAAAATGGACCATGAATTTGGTAGGGCCTTATGCTAGTCCACTAAAAGCAGCTGAGTAGACACTACAGTTTGGACTCTCAAACCATCCTGCTACTCTAGGCATGAAATCCTTAGCCACAATGTCTACCCAGTTATTTTTAGTACACTGGCTCAACCCCCTTTAGGCACAAGTCAGTGGATCCATCTTGAGAATCTAACCCCCCCCCCCCCACCAGAGGCAGTGTTGATGTAGCCTAGGACATGAGCCCACAGATCCTGAGTGAATACTAATGGATGAGGCTGTTACTAATATTTTTAAAAGCTCTTTCCATGTGCCTCTTTTGTCTCTCATTACATTAGCTGTATTGGCCTTATTCTGCTCATCTGACTCAGGAGTTTCATCCTACTCACTGGATGAATTTTCTCTATAGTTGGTGCACATCAACACAGTTCTTGTGACACTGTATTTACCTCTTTACAGTATGTAATTATTTCATTTACTTAAGGTTCTCTGAGACTACTGCTAATCAAATGCTGAGGGTCACACTCAAATTGCACCTTGCATAGGTGCACAGAGGGAGAAAGGCAGAAGGATCCATTTGCTTACTTATACTCCCTTACGAAGCAACTTGCTGCAGTCCTAATGCATGGCCTTATCTGAGTGTAGGACTGATCTCTATAAGCATCCTGTTATAAGGTGCAAACTGGGGAGGCAGGAATGAAGGGTTGCTGCCATCAACTAAGAGATATTGCAGTTGGTAGATCCTCTCTGCATACTGGGGTGATCCCAAAGATGTCATAAATCACACAATACCTTCTCAAACAACTCCTGTGTCATGCAGCTGCCTTCCCACCACTGCTCACAAGCCTTTTCATGTAGTCACATTACTGAAGGAACTGGCGCTATATTGTAGCACGGGGGTTGGCAACCTTTGGCATGTGCCCATCAGGGCAATCCACTAGAAGGCTATGAAACATTTTGTTTACATTGACTGTCCACGAGAACAGTCTCCCGCAGCTCTCAGTGACTGTGGTTTGCGGTTCCCAACCAGTGCGAGCTGTGGAACACAGTGGCCAGCACATCCCTGCAGATATCTTTGATGTGTGGAAAGATTGGCTCAAGCAAAGAAGGTGGACCTTGCTGAGTGACAACTGCCACTACCTTACAAGGTGTCTAAAACTAAGAATCATGTACAGCCTTTATGTGCTTTTTGAAATGGCTTTACTACAGGAGAGCAATGTCACGCAATGTGGAATAATTATGACAGGTAAAGATACCGCACATCTACTACATGACCATGGAGTAGCAGTTGGCCATCTGAAATTGCAGAAAAGTTTCTTAACTGCAGTGGAACCACTTAAAATAGCACCTGTAGCTACACGGCTGTAAATGTGATGCACATAGCTCAAAACAGAATAATAGAATACTAGAACTGTAAGGGACCCCGAGAGGTCATCAAGTCCAGTCATCTGTACTCTTGGCACGATCAAGCACCATCTAGATCATCCCTAGTAGATATTTATCTAACCTGATCTTAAAATTCTCCAGTGATAGAGATTCCACAACCTTCTGTCAACGGGTGTGTTCGCCCTCGGCGTTGGGGCTGCCTCGACAGATAATGTCTCCACATGTCGGCTCCTCTGTCCAGTCTCTATGACCTTCTACTAGGGTATATTTGGCCTTTGAGGCCTAGTCACAAAGTTCACATCCCTCTATCAGGGTATATACGGCCCTTGAGCCTAGTCACCAAAAAAAGCCTTTCCTGGCCAGGGAGTTGTTTGTCCAGGGTAGGGAAAAGAGTCGTAGGGGGACCCGGGCCCTCCCTCTCCACTGAGTCCCAGCCCAGGGCCCTTTAGGCAGAGACTATGGCTCCTGCTTGCTCGGTGGGGAATCCGGCCGCTACACACTGAGCCTCTCTATCAGTCCTCTGCCCTGGGCTGCTTCTTACCACAACCAGATCCGGATTAAGGGGGGGGCTAGCCAAGCAGCAGCCCAGGGTGCCAACCTGTGGGGGGCACCTGATGGCAGCTCTAAGGGGCGCAGCGCGCCAGGGGGCAGGGCCGCGCATGAGTTGCATGCCCGCTGCCCGGGGCGCAGGAATATCTCGAGCTGGCCCTGACCACACCCTGTAGTATGCTGGCCTCCAGGCCCGGTCCTTATTGAGGGCTGGAGCTGGAGCTGGGGTTGCGAGCGCTCCTGCCTCCCAGTCAGTGGTGGCTGCTGGCTTTGCTCCGGGTTGGCTGCAGGCTGCCATCAGCTGCTGCAGAAACACGTGGGGGGGCGGGAGCGGCCTGACCTACCCCTTCCTGCAGCTGCCTCCCTACCTGTAGGGCTCTCTCTGCTTTTATACTCTGGATCTGCTGGGAGCATGCCCAGCAGAGCTGGGTGGGCGGGGCTTTCTCAGCCAGCTGGGCCTGGGCTACTTTCTGCCCTTCAGTGCGGGGCCTGTCTGCCTCGCCACACCTTCCTAGACAATTTATTCCAGGACTTAACCGCCCTGAGAGTTAGGAAGTTTTTCCTAATGTCCATCCTAAATCTCTCTTGCTGCAATTTAACCCTATTGCTTCTTGTCCTATCATCAGGCATTAAGGAGAATATTTTTTCTCACTTCTCCTTGTAACACCCAGTTAGGTGCTTGAAATACTTGACAGGGACATCACAGAACACAGGCACAGAACAGGATTGTTCCAGCTGGAGATGTTTAAATCCCCTTCACACCAGAGTTGGCAGATGAAAAGTTAATGAAGAAGTGGGGCTTTTGCAACGAGCTGGACATGTGACTGTGGTGAAACACAAACTATGGAAAATCTGTTCGTCTTCTGACTCTTGGAGGAGCCATGAACCATGGAAGATCTTGCCAGTGCTATAGACTCGGACATAGCACGTACCCAACACTGAAAAAATCCTTTCATTGTGGTGGAAGGAACACAAGGAGGAGAAAAATAAGAATGAAGAGGAGGCATGAGGAAAACACCAAATATCATGAGAGTTGGTAACATTGCTTGACAGCCCTGGGTTGCATGAGACACATTTACGGTGCAATATAACTCTCATCAGAATGACAAGTTTACTGAGTCCAAAGCAGTAATAGTTGATACTGTAGTAATGACTGCATCTCTATGCTTACTGGTTGAGAACACATTGCTGGACAAGCCTTCAGTTCATGAAATCATAGAAATCATAGAATACTAGGACTGGAAGGGACCTCAAGAGGTCATCGAGTCCAGTCCCCTGCCCTCATGGCAGGACCAAATACTGTCTAGACCATCTCTGATAGACATTTATCTAACCTACTCTTAAATATCTCAGAGATGGAGATTCCACAACCTCACTGGGCAATTTATTCCAGTGTCTGACTACCCTGACAGTTAGGAACTTTTTCCTAATGTCCAACCTAAACCTCCCTTGCTGCAGTTTAAGCCCATTGCTTCTTGTTCTATCCTCAGAGGCGAAGATGAACAAGTTTTCTCCCTCCTCCTTATGACACCCTTTTAGATATCTGAAAACTGCCATCATGTCCCCCCTCAATCTTCTCTTTTCTAAACTAAACAAACTCAATTCCTTCAGTCTTCCTTCATAGGTCATGTTCTCTAGGCCTTTAATCATTCTCGTTGCTCTTCTCTGGACCCTCTCCAGTTTCTCCACATCTTTCTTGAAATGCGGTGCCCACAACTGGACACAATACTCCAACTGAGGCCTAACCAGCACAGAGTAGAGCGGAAGAATGACTTCTCGTGTCTTGCTCACAACACACCTGTTAATGCATCCCAGAATCACGTTTGCTTTCTTTGTAACAGCATCACACTGCTGACTCATGTTCAACTTGTGGTCCACTATAACCGCTAGATCCCTTTCTGCCATACTCCTTCCCAGACAGTCGCTTCCCATTCTGTATGTATGAAACTGACTGTTCCTTCCTAAGTGGAGCACTTTGCATTTGTCTTTATTAAACTTTGTCCTATTTACCTCAGACCATTTCTCCAATTTGTCCAGGTCATTTTGAACTACGACCCTATCCTCCAGATTAGTTGCAACCCCTCCCAGCTTGGTATCATCTGCAAACTTAATGGCTGTGTCTAGACTGGCAAGTTTTTCCGCAAAATCAAATGATTTTGCGGAAAAACTTGCCAGCTGTCTACACTGGCCGTTTGAATTTCCGCAAGAACACTGACGATCTCATGTAAGATCATCAGTGTTCTTGCGGAAATACTGTGCTGCTCCCGTTCAGGCAAAAGCCCTCTTGCGCAAATCATTTGTGCAAGAGGGCCAGTGTAAACAGCACAGTACTGTTTTCCTTAAAAAAGCCCCAATCGCGAAAATAGCGATCAGGGCTTTTTTGCGGAAAACCGCTTCTAGATTGGCCACGGACTCTTTTCCATAAAAAGTGCTTTTTCGGAAAAAACATCCTGCCAATCTAGATGTGCTTTTCTGAAAATGCTTTTAATGGAAAACTTTTCCGTTAAAAGCATTTTCGGAAAATCATGCCAGTGTAGTCTAAATTGTTGATGAAGATATTGAACAGAGCCAGTCCCAAAACAGACCCCTGCAGAACCCCACTTGTTATGCCTTTCCAGCAGGATTGTGAACCATTAATAACTACTCTCTGAGTACGGTTATCCAGCCAGTTATGCACCCACCTTATAGTAGCCCCATCTAAGTTGTATTTACCTAGTGAAGGAATTAGGGACCTAAGATTAAATATATGGTCCAGTGGCCTGAACATGGTTTCCATGCTGAGAGAAGGCTATGTGGCTTTGGCAATCACTCATCACCTCTGCCATCTATTCACTCTCTTATCTAAGAAGAGTTGTAAGGATTTAATTTATTAAATAAAGGGGCCGAAGATACTGGTGGCTGAAGATGTAGCACAATATGTTACAGTTCCACTTCTGGATTCTCAGGGATAATCAACAGTCCCACTGGGAAGCTGCGAACCAGCAAAGTAGAATGTGAAGAGGTGTTACACAAAGCTCCATTGGCAAGGATTTTACTTTATTTTGAGGCCTATAAGGCTCAAGTGTTGTATGATTTGTCTCCAGGCAGAAAGCAATATTTACAGTTGAGAAAATCTGATTTTCCTCCACAAAATGATCCTTTTTCAGTGCTCTGCAATAGTGGAACCATTTTTGGCAGAAAGCACAACTGGCCAAAAGCCCAAAATGGACTTGTTTTGCTTTTCATGCAAACAGTTTTGCAGTTTAACTTTCACCTGCTCATGTGGTGTCTTTTTGAAGCTTTTGGCAATACACTTCATTGCAATGAGTTGGGCTCCCGGGTTCAAAGCTTGACTTCTATTTTTATTTTGTCATGGGAATTTTATTCCCAGTCTTTCTGACTACTGCTGTTATAATTACTTGAGTCACATCTTTGAAATTTAGTTTCCCCTATTTTTAAATATGCTAAATACAAACACAAAAACAAGTGTCTTGTATGCATTGCTATGTAGATGGACACAGTAATATGCTCTGTAATTCCAACAGAAGTCAGAATAAATATTCAAAGCTCATCACATTTGCACTTTCACATATGTGGCGTGTATTGTATATTGTAAACACATTGGTTCTGGAATGTCAGGATGACCTGGCTGCAGATTTCTTGATGTCTCAGGCTAAGTCTACACTGGCACTTTACAGTGCTGTAACTTTCTGGCTCGTGGGTGTGAACATTCACTCTCCCTCAAGCACATCAAGTTACAGGCTACAGTGCTGGGAGCTGTGCTTCCCATGCAGTGTTGAGATGGTTAGAGAGTCCCTCGGGTGACACTTTCAGTTTGAAGTGCTGCATTTTAATCTTTTAAGTGTAGACAAAGCCTCAGTATTTGATAATGTTGCTCTTTCTATAGCACAAGTATCTTTGCTGTTCTCCCAGGAGGTCAGTGGGGACACATTTATGAAGCCAGTATCTAAGCACCTCTTTTAAACTCTGCCACACTAACTAGAACTCTGTTTACCAAGATTTCATGCTAAGATTTGAAAAGCTGGATGCAAAAGTTCTCCTTTGTAAATGTATTTGCACATCACAGGAGGAGATGGAAAATGTGATTATATGAGTGTACATATGTGTACGGAGATGATGGTAGACCTGAAAGGGAGGACTGTCCAGTGGATGACACAGGTTGAGTTCACTGATACGCCACAGGATACTGTGTGACTGTAGGGAAATTACTCAAGGTAGGTCTATGTACATTTCCTGGGTATAATTACTCCCAGACATACCCAAGCTAGCTTTAATTTTAGCTAGGTTAAGTATTAGAGGAGTGAAAACATTGGCTCTAGCATGGACTAGCAACCTGTGAAATTACCCATGGATCTGGGAGATTAAGGGGGGATAGGATAAAGGTTTATGAAATTATAACAGGTATGGAGCAGATGAATAAGGAAAAAAATTATGGACTTGTTCCTGTAACATAAGAACTAGAGGTCACCAAATGAAATTAATAGGTAGCAGGTTTAAAACAAACAAAATGCAATGCACAGTCAACCTGTGGAACTCCCTGCCAGAGGATGTTATGAAGACCTGGACTTAAACAGGATCCAACTAGATAAATTCACGGAGGTTAGGTGCATTGATACTGATTAGTCAGAATGTCTAGGAATGGTGTCCCTAGCCTCTGTTTGTCAGAGGCTGGAAATGGATGACAAAAGAGGGCTCACTTGATGATTACCTGTTCACTCCCTCTGGGGCATCTGTCATTGGCCACTGTCAAAAAACAGGATCTGGACTAGATGGACCTTTGGTCTGACCCAGTATGGCCATTCTTGTGTTCTTATGACTTGTGCTGCTTGTGATGGCACAGTTTCATTTTTCCAGTAGTTATCATGCTAAATTAAAGCTATCATAGGTATGTCTGAATAAGCTGTAATCACACTCCATGTAAACATACCTTCAGTCTCTGTGCCTAAATTCCCCATGCACAATGGGGCTGAAAGGGGTGGGGCCTTAGTTGGAAGGGATAGAGCTGGGGCTAGGCAGCCCTCAGCACTCTACCACACCTTCCCCAGGCAGCCCTCAGCACTGCCCAGAGTGCACCATGCCAGGTAAATATCCTAAGTTATATTCATTTCATGGGCCGTGTCTTGCTGATAGTTCTGAGCTATATAGAAATGAGGAGGCAGTATTGTTTAAAAATTGATGGAATGCTATATCCTCTAATTACATCCATCCCAAAGTACATGGACAGTTCTTAAGTACTGTTATTCATACTTGCAGAGATTTATGTAGGCCATCTTCTCCCTTAAACCTTTGGAAGGTAAAATAGCTGAGAAAATATTCTGATGCAACAAAGGTTGAATGACAAAGCATGCTCAAAATGAGTAAGACAGGGTGCGAGCAGTGTAAGAGTATATGACCGGACTAATAAGCTTTAATAGCTAACAGAAGGCACATTGCTCCTTCTTCTCTCTATCTCACCTTGTATTGAATTTTATGGTATTAAGTTCTGATACCATTTTGGTTGGATTACTTCTAGATGCAGTATTTTAATCTGTCCCATCTCTGTAATGTGAGTTCTTCAATCAGTATAATTCCTTTCCATTTAGTGGTCCTATGGGTATGTCTACACAGCAAAGTTATTTCGAAATAACTAGTTATTTCGAAATAACTTTACTAGCATCTACACAGTTAAACTGCTATTTCGAAATCAGTTCAAAATAGCGGAGCGCTTATTTCGAATTTGGTAAACCTCATTCAACGAGGAATAATGTCAAATTCAAAATAGCTATTTCAAAATAAGTGGTGTGTAGACACTTATATCGAAATAGGGGACCTCCAGCCTTCCCAGGCTGCCCTGATGGCCACTCCAGCCTCAACCAAGAACACTCCTCTCCCTTTCCCTTCCCCAGAACCCTTAAAGGGGTTGACTCTGGCCACAGTGCCTGTGCCAGCTCCTGGCCTGCCAGCCCAGAACCAGTAGTTACTGCCCCTGACCCAGTGGCCCCAAAACATGAGCCAGCAAGCTACCAGCAGCCAGCCCTTCACCGCTCCCCAGGAGCCTGCCAGGGCCCAGAGAAGGTGGGCACCTTCCTGATCCAGGGTAGAGATCATGGACCTTATTCAGATTTGGGGGGAATGCCCCCAGTGTCCATGAACTCCACATTATATAGAGGAACACTGCCGTCTATGGCAAGATTGCTGCCAGCCTGGCCACCAAAGGCCACATGAAAACCCAGGCGCAGGTTTGCATGAAAATCAAGTTGGTCTGGAGAGACCCCCCAACCCTGAGCTTTCCCTTCCTGTTTTTCCCCTTGCTTCCCTCTTCCAGCTCCCTCCTCCCAGGTTTCCCCCTCCCCTCTCCCACCCTCTCTTCTCCCGTCTCCCGCTTCCTTTCCCCAGACTCACCAGTTTCATTCCCCCCCTCCACCTAGTTTTGTTAAATAAAGAGAGTTTGTGTTCATGAAAATACATGTATTTTGTTTGACATCAGGAAGGGGGGCTAAGGAGGGGTAAGTGGAAGGACGTGAGGGAGGAATGAGGTACAAGTCCCCAATGGGGCAGACCAGGGAGGCTCTTAGTGCTCCTTAGGGTGGAAGCTCTCCCGCAGAGCGTCCTGGATACTGACAGCCCCCAGATGGACCTCCTGGATGGCAGCCTGCAGAAAGTGCAGCCAGGCTCGCAGCAACACGTCCATGAGAAGCACCAGAGTGCCCAGGCACAGCTCTGGCTCCATGTTGCAGAGTGCTGAGGTGTCCCGAGTGAGGGCAATCAGAGCACGCAGAGACAAAATGCTTTGCTGTCCCTCATCGAGGTAGGCAAGCAAACAGGGAAAGCTGAGAACTGACTGTCCGAGGGGGGGGGGTCCCTTTAAGCACAGGCCTCAAAATGCCTCAGGCAGCAGCCACACAAAGTAACTCCTGACCTGATGCCTTGCGGACTTGGTTCTGGCCGGCCTTAAATGTGATTCAGCATCCACTCAGTGTGGACGCGCTATTTTGAAATAGCAAAATGCTATTTCGAAATGCATTTTGTGTGTAGATTCGTTACTTTGAAATAACTTATTTCGAATTAACTATTTTGAAATAAGATATTTCGAAATAACGCTGTAGTGTAGACATACCCTATGTGATTATTTTACTCTTGCAAGGTCAACTTTGCAGGAGTGAAAGAAAAGGAAGAATTAAAATAACTTTAAGAAAACTAGATCACACTTAGATAAAGTTAGCTGATTAGTACAGGAGAAAATAACCTATGTATTCGTCTCTTAATTTCAATTGCTTGTTATGATTATCATTTTTCTTAATCATGTAAGGATGCAATATGTTTCAGATGAAGAAGTATTTTGGTCAGACTGGTGAGAAGTGTTAAACTCATTCTTGGCACCTCCATTATACTCAACATACTCAGTTTATTTCGCTGCAGTTTATAAGTATGTTGGTCATACATTAATGATGATAACTCTAAACATTTACATCACCACCTTTTCACTGTTGGAACATAGTACCCAAAATCCTAAAGAAGTTCACTGTAGTTCACATAAACATAAATGCAGCTTTGTATGGTTTCAGACAGCATATTCTTATGGGAATCTGTTCTAAAGACTTTTATGCCACTGATTTTCTGAGACAACTTATTTATCTTTATATTATTCTATATTTATATCGGGGACAAACTTTATTTAGAAAAGTTAAGTAGAGAAGAAGAAAACTCAGCAGAGACTGGAAAAGGTGAAGACATTTGGTCAAGTCAATCACCTTGCTATCTTTGATAAGTTCAAAAGAAGTGCAAGGGAATTTTTAAAATACAACTTGTCAGCTCTGGCCACTAAGCATCACTTTGGATCCAAATTTAGCTCAGCTGAAACCTGTAACCTCAGACAATGTATTTTTTAAAATAAGGCAGGTTGGTGTAAATATACCCACTCTTACATTAGCAAGGAAAAAGGAGAGATGTGGATGGACTTAGGGGTGATCTGATATTATGTGCAGTATGGGTAGAGAGATTAATAGCTAGATTCTAGTGGCTTTTACTAAAACATAAATATATACTTACCATATAATTGAGAGAGTTGTTTGTCTGTCTGTTCAAGAATTCCTCCTAAACAGTAAGAGCTAGGGCCACCAAATTTGGCATACAGCATCCTCTTATCATAACTTAAAACAACATAAGAGTTTGGTTGTGCCAGGAAAATGGGATGTGCTAGGAATTTGATTGCTTCTCATAAAGTCATACCGAAAAGAGATGGAATCACCACCCCCTAGGCGCCCTTTATGGAGTAAAGGGAAAGCACACAGTTTGCTGCATTCCTCACTCTGCCTGGGAAGCACAGGAAGCAAGTAGAATTTAGACCTGCCCCAGCTAGGGGACGTGCACCCCTCCCCCAGCTGTGGGCTCAGGGCTGGGGCAATCTTGGATGGGGGGAAGGGTGTCCCCACCTAGCCTTGTTCACCTGCCTGGTGATTTTGTGGGGCAGGGGATGAGGGATTCAATATGCAGGGTTCCCCGGGGGAGAGAGGACTACCCCCTCTCACTGCAACAGCTTGGAACCAGGTGAGAAGTGCCTCTATATGGCTGCTGTAGCTCCAGCAGGCACAATCGGGGGAGAGGAAACGTCACTTTCCCTCACTCCATAAAGGATGCCAAGGTGGGATTTGGGGCTTGGACAGTCCCGGACCAGGGGTGGGGGTATCCCCAGCTAGCCTGTTGATTCTGGTGATTCTGTCTCGTTTCTATATGGTTTTATGAGCAGTAATCCCATTCCAAACACATCCCATTTTACGGGGACAACCAAACCCTTTCATTACTTCCCTTTGCTGCCCCCCTGTGGTCATTATACAGTTTAACTGTCCCTGCTTTCCATCCCATATCACTGGCTACACCCATCTGGCCATTATAGAGCAGAACCCTCCCTTTCCATTTTAAGAGAAGCAATCACATTCCAGACACATCCCATTTTCCTGGCACAACCAAACCTTTATGTTGCTTTGAGTTATGATAAGAGGAAGCTGCATAACAAATTTCATCGTCCCAGCTCCTACCATTTAGGAGGAGTTCTTGAACAGACACACACATGGACAGACAGACAATCTCTCTCAAATATATATAAAATAATTGGAGTCTAAAAATACCCCCTTTTCTTGAAGGAATGGATAGTCCTATTTACAGGGACTTAGCATTATTCAAACACATTTTCTAGTGCAATAAAACTTTAGCAGAACGAGTGAAATTTCCAAGCATTGGGAATGTATTCAATCTGAACTATTTGTTAAATATAGATGCTCACCGCATGTTTTCTTCATCTTTATCTATAAGAAGGAAAACTGTCATGAAGATGCATTTTTAAGGCATCTTGCCAGATATATGCAATTCCTTTAATGAACTGATGAAACAGGAAAAATGTCAAGTATTTTTCATAATAATATTCCTATACTGCATTTTTTAAGATCCTCCAAATTACTGCTTCCACATTCTCTGTTACAGAGTTACACATTTGTGGCAATGGAGCAAGGAGCATGCGTTAGCATCTTATGCTAACTCAAGGGAAGTACATTTGGAGCTAAATCCCACCTCTAGCACATTCCCATGGAAGATTTAAGAATCCTTGAACACAGTCAGGATGTAGTTAACATGAGCTAGTGATCTCATGCATTCAGACCTGTATCCGCAATTGAAGATACTCAATTTAAGATCAAACGCCATGAAAATTACTCAAATTGTAAAACTTACCATTTTTAATTTCTCACATAAAATTGGTGCTCATGTAACTCAGATATTTAGTTAGATGGAAAATCTGGAAGGAGGCTGGAAAGCATGCAGAAATAGAACAAATTAGCAAGATTACTTAATCCTGCATTTTGAAAAAGAGATGTGCTCTCACTTGTGTGGTAGCAGACAACCCATGAAGACACTGAGGGTATGTCTACACTACCACCCTAGTTCAAACTAGGGTGGTTAATGTAGGCAACCGGAGTTGCAAATGAAGCTCGGGATTTGAATTTCCCGGGCTTCATTTACATATTACCGGGCGCCGCCATTTTTAAATGTCCGCTAGTTCGGACTCTGTGCCCGTCGCTACACGCGGCACGAACTAGGTAGTTTGGATTAGGCTTCCTATTCCGAACTACCGGTACACCTCGTTCCATGAGGAGTAACGGTAGTTCGGAATAGGAAGCCTAATCCGAACTACCTAGTTCGTGCCGCGTGTAGCTGCGGGCACGGAGTCCGAACTAGCGGACATTTAAAAATGGCGGCGCCTGGCAGTATGCAAATGAAGCCCGGGAAATTCAGATCCCGGGCTTCATTTGCAACTCCGGTTGCCTACATTAACCACCCTAGTTCGAACTAGGGTGGCTAGTGTAGACATACCCTGAGATAGTAAGCATTACATGAGCAATGCACTCACACCACAACCATATAATTATGGCTACCACATGAAAATATCCACTTTTCTCCTCATATATTAGATCAATGTTTTTACAGTGCTTTGAAATCGTAGAGTGATATAAATGTGCTTTCCTTCCCTATTGTGTATTTATGTCTGCTTTACTTGCAGGAATACACATGCAAACACTCATACTTGACAGAGTAATTGGTTTTGCTTAAGAATATATGGCCCAATTCTTAAGACATTATTGATATAAAACTTCCAATGATTTCAATGGGAGTTTTTCCTGGATCAGAACAGAGTAAGGACTTCACAATTCAGCCCATGGCCTTTAACTTTATCTGTCATTTCAGTTCCTAGGGATGAATGTTGTAGAAATAGTGGCAGAAGTTTCTAAGGCCACATCTCCACTTGCCAGAAGATTGACACTCTGGTGATTGATCCTCTGAGGTTTGATTTAGTGGGTCTAAATGGAATGCTGAGGGCACCCCTGTCGGTGCCAGTAGTTCATGCTATCATGAGAAGTAAGAGAAATCAACGGGAGCATTTCTCCCATTGGTCTCCCACTGTCGGGCCGCCCCAGAAAATCAGTGCAAGGTGTGGCGGGTTTACAGGTGCGAGCACCGCTCCCCTTCTCCCCCTCCGGGGGGGAAAATGGGGGGCTCCGCGAACCCACCGCCTTGGGTCTGTCCGGTGAGTCCCTAAGTAGGGTCGGTCTACGGTGGTAGTGATGGGTGCGACCGCCCCTCTGCCCTAGCCGGCAGAGGGGGTTCAGCGGACCCGCCACCATGTCACCCCTAGCGGGGCTGGAGGTTTGGCCCGACAGCGGGCTTCGGGGTCCTGGCCCCTTTCCTGCCCCTCCAAGGGGCGGTTGTGTGTCCGTAGGGTGGGGGTGCGACTACTGTCCTCACACTGCCCTCATCACGGGGGAGGGGGGGTTCGATCACTTGGGGTACTTCGTGCGGGGGGGCGTGTGGGGGAGTGGGGGACCCGGGCCCTCCCTCTCCTCCGGGTCCCAGCCCGGGGCCCTAAGTGGAGTGCGGTGTCAGCTAGTCATCCTCTACGGCAGACAGGGCAGTGGCCCTAAACTCGCCTGCCCACGGGCGCCAGAAGGGCCCTGCCCCGGGCTCCTTCCACTCCCCACATCCCGGCCTTCCCAGCAGGACGCCCGCTGCATCACTCACCCCGTTGGAGTCGCCGGGTCCGTCCGACCGCGATCCGGAGTCTGCTGGGGCCGTCTCTCTTCTTCGCCCGGGGGGCGGGAGGCTTGGTGCTCCTGGAAGCCAGCGTGGCCGCCGCTCTGCCTCCCCTTGGCCGGCGTCCTCCGGCCATTTTTCAGGGCGCCCAGGGAGTAATGTCAGTGGGGTTGGCCCCACCGCCCCTCCGGGCTTCTCCTCTGAGCTCTCTTCGGCGTACGCCCGGGGCCCTGCCCCTAGCGCGAGTCGCCTGCCCCTGCCGGGGTGCTTCCCTGCAGTCCGGGTCAAGCCCCGCCACCTCCGCTGCGGGCCCCTGCGGGCTTCCCCGTGCTCCTGTGCCCGTCAGGCCGATGCGGCTCTGCCGCTTCTGGCCGCGGCAGCTTTTCCCCCGTCCGGGGGGTTAGCCTTCCCCCTGGGGCTAGTGTGGATCCTGCCGGGTCCGTCACACAATTACACTGACTTCAGCAACCTGATTCACATAGCTGCATATCTTGCATCAATTTTCTCTGCCAGTGTAGACCTGTCCTAAAGGGTCTCTTTAAGATTCCTCCACTATAGAAATGTGCCAGACCCTAGTTTTTCTGATTTTCAGAGAACAATATAAGGTATATTTATTTTGTTTAAGTTTTTGGGTTAACTTTCATGACCCTGAATTACACATTCCAGTTTCAAGTGCATTCTTTGCCACAGTAACAGCACTAGCTTTTAGGTTTAGGGTGGCTTTCTGTATATGTATGCATTTAAAAAAAATAAACGTGGCCATGCCTAACTGCCAGTGAGATAACATAATGCTTAAATATTCATAATAAAAACAATCCTGTCCAGGAGATGTTCTTGCTTTTGTGAACTGAAGTGAAGGTCCTTTATGTAAGAGTATATGCCAGGCATCCTTCTTCTACTATATTCTGATAAAATTCTAAAACGACTAGCAGAAAAGAGTACCTCTCTCCTCTTAGTACAGTAACTGAAGAAGTGTGTGGATAATTTTCAATTAATAGAAGGAAATCCCTAAAAATGTAATTGAATATGAAATGTCCTCATGGGTCATTTAAACAGAATCTTGCTCTAATAGGTATAAGAAAGGCTCCCCCTGCTGGAGTATTTCCCAAGAGTTCAGCTATTCATATGTACACATTTCTTCAGCATACAATATAAAAATCACCCCTCCTTCAACAGTTAAGGGAATAGATTGCATTCATACACTTTTGTAAAGCAAAAGAAAAATTGTTTGTTACAACGGGCCTTCTTGTCCTGTGCAAAACTTCAGATTAATTGCATTTGAAGGACTAGGTTCTTTCTTTCAGGTCATATGCCCCAACGTAATTTTTGTCTTTTTCAGAATATGACAATGTGAACAGTTTCCTTTACAGTGAGAATCTCCAGAACAACTGTACTTGTCACAGAGTTGGTTGATTTGGGCTTCTGTCCTATTAGTAGGTAAATGGAATAGAAAATAGGCAAATGACTGGTTATACAGGACTAACTTGTGAATTATCTCGGTGATTAGCATTTGAGTTTCAGTGCTGCATAAATCATTTCGCCCTAGTCTACATTAGGGAGTTATTTCGAAATAACTCCCCTTATTTCAAAATAACAAGCGGCACATCTACACTACAAAGACAGTTATTTAGAAATAACGGGCTGGTTATTTTGCTTGTCATGGGGAATAACACTTATTCTGAAATTGTTATTTCAAAAGAGCATTAGTGTGGATGCTCAGCTGTTGCTATTTTGAAATAATTGACCTCCAGAGGCCTTTCACATCTTCATTTGTGGCTGCTCTGGTCACACCCCTAACAACTCCAGTGCTCCTCTTCTCCTGTAGAGTTTAAAACTGCAGGCAGAAGGGGAAGGGCTTGTGGCACCAGGACAACATCGCTAGCCCAGTGCCACACAGCAGCCTTCATTGGAGCCATGTCGGCCCCCAGCGCTCCCTCCACACCCCCCATGGCTGCCAGCACTCACACAGGTACAAAAAAGGGCACCAGCCTGGACTGGTGCTGAGATGCTAGACATCCAGGATCGCTACTCCAAGAGGAGGAATGCTGACGTGTACAGCCAGATGGACACATGCAACCAGGTCCACATGAATGTCAAAAAACTCTAGTAGGCCTACACTAAAGCCAGGGAGTACAGTTCTCATGCTGTGGCAACACCGCACACCTGCTACTTCTATAAGCAGCTAGATGCCATCCTGGAAGGGGAGTGGTCACCTTTCCCACTCCCTCGTCATCGTCAGCTCTGACCAGGACACATCCTATGTCAGCATCTATAAGGGCTGGGTTCTGTAGGAGGACTTGGAAGAAGACAAGGAGGAGCAGCAGACCAGCCAGGACATCGTGCCTGTCAGCCAGGAGCTGATTCTCAGCCTGGAGCCAGTTTCCCCTTCCAGGACATCCCCCAGGCCTCAGACAGTCCCGGGGAAGGCACTTCAGGTGAGTTCCATCACTTTCCCTAAACACACACAGGGGCAGACAGTGGCTGCAAGGGGCTAGGTATGCCTTGCTTGGCCTTTTCGGCCTGCGGGGTTGCACAACAGTCTGTGCATGTGGGTGTATATGGAGTGTCAGTCCAGAGCACTTACCTCCATGATGCTCTCACACAGGAATCTTGGTCCTTCTGACAAGGTTCCTGGAGAGGCCTGCCTTACTCCAGATTCTGTGGTGAGACACCTTCCCACAATAAGCCACTACTAAGGAGGCTGAGGTCATGGAAACACACAGCAACGCTGCACACGGCACAGGCACATGCCCGCACTCTGGCGGCATTCGGTTCTGGTCAAGTGCGGTGATGCAGAGGAGACCAATATCGTGCATGGGAACCTGCCGCGAGGAGAGGGGGGAACTCAGTAGCATTCTCTCTGACAAGTGGCCTCTACTACTCACACATACCTCCCCCAACACTCCCCTCTCCAGTGAGCAGTGATAGAAATTCTCTGTCTTGGGGATACCCCAGTGCTGGACCCAGCGTGTGCAGGAGATGGAAGGGAACTGAGTGATCTTATCCCTCCCCCCCCCCCCCCCCCGCCCACAGGCTCCTGGTCTGGTTGGCATATTCCCATGTCTGCTTGTCCCCCAAACCATGGGGGTAGTGATGCTCCCCTGAGTCATCAGTGCACCTTCAGGAAAGTGCCTGCTGTGTAAGCAACTGATGACCTTGTTCAAAGCACATTGCAATAATCTGAACGAGACCTTCTGAGAGATTGGGCTAAGCTTCATTCACAGCGTCTCCTGAAATAACTGCTCCTCTAACTTTTCTTCACAGCTCGGCCAATTGCGAGCATAGTGTGTCCACCGCCTCTAACAACATCTTCCCGACCCTGCGGGATTCGCCACAGAAAAGCACACCAGGAAAGACCTCCTGTGGGACAGATGGCCTGCCTCCAGTCCTTCATCTGGAGGTTCGATGAGGAATGTTTGGAGCGGGCCACTGACTGCAAGGAGCACCAGGCTATCACACCAGCATGAGGCCATATGCTCCTCCATAACATCTGTCATGGAGCGCATGGTCAAGCATGGTGATGCAGAGGAGACCAATCTCGTGCATGGGATCCTGCCGTGGGGAGAGGAGGTTCTGCCGTTTATGGAGCAGGCCACCAGCCACCTCCCCACCCCCATCCTCCCCAACTCCCCACTCTACCCCACTCCTTGCCCAGCTATCCACCCCCAACTCCCTGATTCCCCCCCCCCCCCCCGGGCGTCTCCTCCTGGTACCCCCAGGAACCATACATGGTGGTGGGACCTCCCAAGGCAGCCAAAGCCAAAATGGTACCTGAGACAGGCACCACTCCTTGCCCCATCACTGAGCCCCTCTCCTCTCATCCCCAATTTTCCCCCATCCCAGGTTCTTTCACCAGTCCCTCCCCTGTTGTATATCCCTCAAATTAAAAAAATAGTGTTATCTGTTCAAACAAAAAGGCTTATTTATTTTGTCTGTAGAGGTGGGGGGCAAGGAAGGGCAGGGGAAAGGAGGGTGAGGGAGGAAAGGCACATGGGGCAATGCAGGGATTCCTTGTGGAAAGGCCCAGGGGGAGTCTCACAGGTGGCCTTGTCTGAAACTCTCCCTTAAAGCCTCCCACATAAGCACAGCCCACTGATGTGCTCTTCTGATGGCACTGGTGTCTGACTGCTCGTAAGCCCTGTCCAGGCAATCAGCCTCTGCCCCCCACCCTGGCAAGAAAGTCTCCCCCTCACTCTCACGCACATGTTGTGGAGCACATAGCAGGCCACCATCATATAGGGGATGTTTCACTCGCTAAGTTCCAGGCAGGTGAGGAGACTTCTGAACCTCCTCTTTAGGCAGCTGAAGGCAGATCCTGACATTGAAGTGCTCCTTGGTGGGGTCCACGCTGCCTGTGTAGGGTTTCATCAGCCAGGGGTAGTCTGTGTCACACAGGATGCACATGGACGTGCCGATGTCCCCAGTCCTGATGGTGCAGTTGGGGAATAAAGTGTCAGAGTGCATCCTCTGGAACAGGTTTGAGTTCCAGAAAATGTGGCCATCATGCGCCTTTTCCAACAAGCTGACATTAATGTCCCTGTGGTCTACCAGGGCCTTCAGTACCATCAAGAAGTACTCCTTCCTATCTATATAGCCTGAGACATGGTGGTCAAGGGCCAGCATGGGGATGTGGGTGCTGTCTATGGCCCCTCATAGTTGGGGAAGCCCGTGGCAGCAAAGCCATCCATGATGGGGTTGACGTTCCCCAGGGTGACAACCCTCTACAGAAATATGGTGTTGATGGCCTTGACTACTGCAGGATCATAGCCCTGACCATGGATTTCCCCACACCAAACTGGTTCCCCACCGGCATGGCAAGTTTCCACAGGGCGATGGTGACGTGCTCCTTCAGCGGGGTGGTGGGTCTCAGAAGGTTGTCCTGTTGCTTGCGGGCATGGGTGAGCCATTCACAGAGTAAGGATGTAAGTGACTACTTGGATAGTCGACTACCCAGTAACCTTAGGCTTATTGGATATTTCAGTCACTACTTGACTACTTGCTCCGCCCACTTGTAGCAAGATTCAAAGGCAGCAAGAGGATGGGGAAGCAGGAGCCACTATTGGGGTGGGGGGAGCCGACTTAAAAGCCAGTTGCCCCTAGCACTGTCTCCGTGGTGCGGGGAGAGAAGGAGGAGAGACAGAGCCGCAGTAGTCTCACAGCCAGTGCAAGCCAGAACTGTTCAGTCCCGGCTTCCACCGCCCCCAGCAGCTACCCCCGCAGCAGCTCTGCATTTTAAATGTAGTAAGATCACAGTGGGCTCTTACTACTTTTAAAATGCAGAGCCATAGTTATCCAGGAGCCGGCATGAGCCATGACTGCTTAGTCCCAGCTCGTACCACCCTTGGGAGCTAACCCCGCTGTGGCCTGCATGCCTGGCTCCTACTACATTTAAATGGCAGAGCTGCAGTGGGGGTAGCTGAGGGTCGGACTGAGGCATGGGCGAGCTGAGCAGCTGCCCAGGGCGCCAACCGATGGGGGGCGCCTGATGGTAGCTGTAAGGGGCACATGGCATCCCTTACAGCTGCCATCAGGCGCCGCGTGCCCAGCTCCCACAGAGCCAGCCCCGTGGCGCTGGCCAGCAGTGCCCTTCCCCCCACGGCCGTGGGGCCCTGCATGGCCTGGCGCGCACGCCAGCAGCACTGGCCAGGCCAGCCTGGGCAGCAAATGTGCCGTGCACCCCGGGAGCGGGCCCCGGGCTGTGCACCAGCGGCCGTGGCTGGCACGCGTATGCACCGTGCGCCCGGGGGCGACGCCGCAAGCCCGGGCTGAGGGCACCAAAAGGGCTCGGGCCAGCCCTGAGTGGCAGTAGCGAATGTCCCCCACTTGGTCTCCCTCCATCAGAAGCGGCGTTCCACAGGGTGCAGGGGTGCTTTCGAAAGTGAAAGTAGTCGGGACGCGGCTTTTTTGACAACCCCCCCTTTTTCAAAAAGTCGCTCTTCCTCAAAAAATGACATTTACGCAGCTTTTCGAAAAAGTGGGGGTTGCCAAAAAAGCCACGTCCTGACTAAAATCAAATGATTTTATTAAATGAAAATAATTGCAGGAAATTAAATTATAGTATTAAGTGGCTAACCAATGTTTCCTTCGAGTCCTTTATCCTCGTCTTGCTCTAGTAAATATTGTACATGCTCCATGCTGACTTACAAAGGTCTTTACCTTGCAGATTTTCCTTGAACTGCACCTTGATCCAGATAAAAGTAAACAAAGCCATATGTTCTCACTCTCTACTGTAGGCCCATTTCTGCAGCTGCTTTGCTGCTGTTGCTAGATTTCCTAAATTGCATTATGATTGCAAATCTCATTTCAATTAATCATATAATCTGTCTCTGACTTGACATTCAGTATCTGAGCTGCATTGTAAAGGCTAAACTTTGTTCCACAGCAACTTTCAGTTTTATTTGACATTTAAAGGAATATCCTGTCTTCATTTAGGTATTTGTCATAACCAAATCTAGATACTGTGTCTGATTTTTAAATGGTTGTTTTGTATTTAAAAACCAAAATTAAAATTAAGTTGATTAAAAAAACCTGACTTGATTCACTAAGCTCCTTCAACCATTTATTTCACTTGCATTTAGGCTGTATATTTCATAAGTTTAGAGGCTACTCTTCAATACATATGCTTAAAAATAGTCTTAAACGATCAAGGGCAGATTCTTCTGTAATACTCATTTATGCAGTTCCCACTCATCTATGCTGATGTACATGATAGCAAAATTTTACCCTTACAGGGTTTTGAAATCTCAAAACATGAGCAGAAATCTCCATGCAACTATAGTTTTTAAACTTGTTACAAAATTGGATTTTGTTGCACCAGCTTGCACAAAGGCACTGCCACTTGCAGCTAGCATGTTAAGAAGTCTATTTATTATTTAAATGAATCTCTTCCTATTAATTTGTAGAGACTCTCAAAAAGCAATTTTTATATAATGGAAAGTATGGAATTAGAAATAATAAAAAAGATAGACGTACTAGTACTTGCTCTTGAATTAAATTAATTGTTCTCTTGACTTTACCTGCCAGTATGACATGACAATTTCTAGGGTAGGACTGCAATGATTTTACACTAAGAAAAATATTACTACTTTACAAGCACCAGGGAAATGAAACATGAACACTCTGCTTATTTTATCCAATCAGGTTACACTATGTGTCATGGGAGCAATAGCAAAGCAGGACTAGGTACTATCTATGGGTATGTCTACACTACCCCCCTAGTTCGAACTACGGGGGGTAATGTAGTCATACGTAGTTGCAAATGAAGCCCGGGATTTGAATTTCCCGGGCTTCATTTGCATAAAGCCGGCCGGCGCCATTTTTAAATGCCGGCTAGTTCGGACCCCGTGCCGCGCGGCTACACGTGGCACGAAGTAGCTAGTTCGGATTAGGCTTCCTAATCCGAACTAGCTGTACGCCTCGTGGAATCCCGGGCGTGAATCCCTCGTGAATCCCGGGCTTCATTTGCAACTCAGTATGACTACATTACCCCCCCTAGTTCGAACTAGGGGGGTAGTGTAGACATACCCTATCAGTATTCTATACATCAGGTGTGGGCAAAAGGGCCTCTGTGGGCTGGATCTGGCCTGCCAAGCAGATGGTTGCAGTCCGCGGACTTCCTGCCGCTCCCCCACCCTCAGGCCAATTAGGGCCTGGGGTCAGGGGGAGTGCACAAAGTCTCCTCCCCCACCATGGGCCCTCAGTGCTTAAAGTCAACTGCCAGATTAATTGGCCTGGGGTCAGGAAGAGCTCACAAAGTCTCTCATTCCGTGCCCCCTCCCTGTAAGGGGTGCATGGCGCTTAGAGACTACTGCCAGCTGAGCAGTTGGCGGTTGACTCTAAGCACTACATGCCCCTTGCAGGACAGGGGCAGGTTTGGAGGAGACTTTGTATGCTCCCCCCACCTCCAGGCCTGATTGACCTGGGGGTGGGGGGAGCACACCAAGTCTCCTCCCACCCTGTAAGAGACATAGGGTGCTTAGAGTCAGCCGCCAGCTGCTGCTCAACTGGTGGTTAACTCTAAGCACACCATCCCCTTGCAGGGTGGGGACAGGGAGTGAAAGACTCCCTATGCTCCCCCCATCCCCAGGTCCTGATTAACCTAGGGGTGGGGGAAGTGTGCAAAGTCTCAGTCTCCTCCCACCACCGGGGGCCCGGGTAGGGTTACCAGGTGTCCGGTATTCACCCAGATAGTCTGGTATTTTCGGCTCCTGTCTGGTAAAAAAATTCAGAGAATACTGGACACCTAAAATGTCTTTTATTTTCTGAATTTTTCCCCGGCCAGGAGGTGAAAATGCCAAGTACCTGGCAACCCTACAAACACTCAGTGCCCGGCCTCTCCCCGCTCCGAGCCCTCCTTAGCCCCCAACACCACCAGCTCCCGGATCCCAGTCCCCATGCTTATCTGGTTCCCCAAGGCTGCCGGCACAAAATGGCTGCTGACCAAAAGACCTAGGGGTCTTAGTGCTCAACCTCTCCCCTGTTCCTATCCCTGCACTTAAAGGGAACATGCTGTTTTATTTTAAATTATTTTTTTTGGCTTAATAAGTTCTTGGAGTCCTTTTTTTTGGGGGGGGGGGGGTCAATGACTTTGGTCTCCCTCTCCTTCCCCCCCCCCCCCGAATTTTTTCCTGGTGTTTTTTTTGGGGGGGGGGGGTCGATATTTTTGTTTCAACCATCTGCCAACCCCTAGGCCCGGGCACCTAGAGGGAAACACCTGCTGTTCAGAACAGCTGGTGATTCTCTCTGGAGAGGCAAAGACTTCATTGTCTTCCACTACCCCCAGGCCAGTCAGGATCTGTGGGCAGGGAAGCATGGAAGTGTCCTGGCCCCACCCCTTCTGCCCAAGGCCCCACCCTTTTCACTGTCCGCACATCTAAAATTACTGCCCATCCCTGCTCTACATCCTGGAATTTAGCTTTGAACATGATATTCCCTTGTGACATACTACAG
Source organism: Pelodiscus sinensis (assembly GCF_049634645.1). Taxonomy (NCBI): domain Eukaryota; kingdom Metazoa; phylum Chordata; order Testudines; family Trionychidae; genus Pelodiscus; species Pelodiscus sinensis. The sequence continues at coordinate 38,103,675 of NC_134717.1, forward strand.
GAAGACGTGAAAGTTAGCAAGGTACTGCTGGCACAAAATGTCTAATAAAGTTGAACAGAAGCTGTAAAACCTTTGTCTATCTCCACTCTTTTAAATAGTAAGAAGTGCATACCGAATATACAAAAAATAGAAACTCACAACAGGCAAATGTCCATACTTGGTTTTGGTTTTTAGTTTCGATAAGTATAATTCTATCTCATGAGTGATCTACACTGGTCTTGTCTTCACTACTAAAAAGGGTTCATTATTTTAGGGTAACTACAAGCATGAGCTACCCCAACATAAAAGTATAGTGAAGACAAGGCACTTCAGTTTTACTGCCAGGGAAATGACAGGATCAACCCAGAACATATAGTGCTGACTTTGCTTAGTTAACCTCGTAGTAAAATGAAAGGGTCTTGTTTTTACTGTGATATTTCCTCGGGATAGCTCAGGAATGTTAGTTGCTCCAAGGTAAAGAATGTACCTTTTTTAACCAGTGAAGATGAGGACATTGATGACATCATCATGAAGAATGATTTATTGTATAGTGTTACTGTTCTTCCCATAACTATCAGCATATGCATGAAGTCATCTAATATATGAACATATCAAAGTGACTTTTTTGGCCAGGTGCAAAATTATAAAGGGAAAAATTTCATGGTAACCTGTGATATCCTCACCAAATGTAGAGTTTTATATACTATGGATGAAATATCAAGTGAAGATCTCAGAAGAGCAAATTAAAAAGTAAGCTATGATGAGACAATGCACATTTTAGGGGCAACGAGTCTTAACTTTGTGGGTGCAGCATAAACTGAGGAAGTAACAGCAATATAGATAGGTGTTGCATTTTTCAGAGTAAAAGTAATTAAGTGTAAACCACTACAATATTCATTGCTTTACATACTCTTGTTCTTGACTTTATCATATGTGAGGTTAATGCAGTTTATTTTCGGTAAGGTTTTAATACTCTAGTGAAGACAAAATAATTAATAGTAAATAAATAAACTGGAAACAAATTCTGCTCTGACTTACTCCTTTGCAACTAAATTGATTACAGTTTGCTAGTCATGATTTCTGGTGGCCATGTATTTTTGCTAGGTTATCAAGAAAAATAAACAATCTATTTTGTGGAAAAGTCTTACTATAATTTTTTTTTTAACAGTGATGTTTATTTCAATAAGAAACATCATTATTTCCATTGAAATACCTTTTGACTTCACGGGGAGAAGGCTTGGGCACACTGGGCCTGATTCTGAGTCATAACTTGCTGCAGTTCATACATTATGAGTTAGAACTGATGTAACATTCCATAAATATTGGATGATATTGTTCATTCTTTGCAGTCTGTTTTTGAAGATAATTTCTCTTTTCAGACTTAAAAAGCAGCTATTTAATAATAAAAATTAACCTCCTAATACAAAATATTATGTTTGCTTTTAGCTACTGCTGTCTGTCACAAACCTGTAAGTGGATTTTCAGACGAAAGCACGAATTGGAGTGATAGTGTGACATTGGATTTCCAGGATTCTGTCTCATTGAAGGAGAGAATGGCTATGTATCAAGCAGCTGTGTCCAAAGTAGAGCGCAGCAGCTCCTCTGCTAATGTAAGATTTAACATCACAATTGTCTTTATGTTTTGCTATTTCTGTTTATACAGATCCCTATTCTGCTTGTTTATTCACAAAAGCGATCCCACCATTTTTCCCACATTACCTTTATGTAGCACAAAAATTAAAAACCTGAATCACTAAAACCTACACAACAAAATCACCAATTCATTTCAGTCTCTTATTAATGAGAGTTTGCATACCACTGATCTTTTGGAAGACTCATTTTAATTCACTGTCTGTACAGTTTTTTCTTTTTGCTCTTTTATGCACTAAATCTATTAGGAATATTTAAATAAACATAGAAATGAGAGATAAGCAACATTGCCGCTTTGCTAAACCAATTGTGATGATAGAAGAATACAGCTTTCTGTATGATTACCAATTTTTGTAATCAGCAGGTAATAAAATTTTATTCAAAATAATATTTAACTTTTGGCTAGTCAAGCTGAGGAATTTGAAATTACTGCAGTGTAAAACTTGGTAATAGTACAGAATCATTAAAAGTAGGCTTGGGAGGGACCTTGAGACATCATCTAGTCCAGTGCCTTGCAATGAGCAAGATTAAGTAACTAATTGTCCAACCTGTTCTTTAAAACCTTCCATATAATGAAAAATAAAAGAACATTGTTTTGTAATAAGATTATAAAAGCAACTAGTCATCTATTACAGGCAGTCCCCGGGTTACATCAATCCAATTTATGGCGGATCCCTAGTTACAAACGGGGGAAGGGGGTGCAGCTAGTGCGGGGTGCCTCCCCCACTGTCGCCGCCTCCGGCGGTGCTTCCCCCCAGCAGACCAGGGAGACGCTGGGAGTGGCTTTTCTCGCTGCAGAGGACGCGGGTCTGCTGGGGGTACAAGACACCAGCCAAAAGGGGGCACCCCAGAGCAGAAAAAGTAATTTCCTAGGGAACAGCAGGAGCAGCAGGCAGTGAGACCCATTGTGTTACAGTCCCCACCTTGGGAGCAACAGCTCTTTCCCTCTTCAGCACTAGAGCTGCAAGTATCTTGTTAGCGTCACGTGAAATTAACAAGTCCCTTCCAGCCTGGCAGAGGTGAAGCTGAAAAATTACCCAGTGGTGTGGGTGGGCAAGAATGGGGAGGAGCAGGGCAGAAGGGAAGAGGGGATAAGCCCCAACCCCACACCGTGGCTGGAGCGGAGCAGGGTAAGCCCCGAGGGGATGGGTCTGGTTGTAAAGTGGGTGAGTGGACAATGAGGACCCACATGTGGCTAAACTCCTGTTCCCAACACAGAATTTTTCTTTAAAATTAATCCTGTGGATAAATTCACACACACACTTCACAGGAAGGGATTTCCATTTTCTGCTCAGCAGAATACAACAACAGCTTTGATTGTATCAATATTTCACTGTGCTCTCCAATGACTATTGATTACACTTAATACCCATTTCACTGAACCATCTGTAGCAAATTCTATTTGGAACAGTAATATGCATTGAATAAACTTTTTTTAGTTATAAAAAACAAAGATTCTGACTATTAAATGAATAACTGGGATCTTTCATGTACCCCAAAAGGAAGATTTGGATATAGCATGAAACACTGAAACTTATGATCAATTTTTAATTAAAATATCAACCAAAAAAACCTTCATATCAAAACAGTATGTGTTTTTCTTAGAATAAGGAAGTTGTATGAGAATCAGGGTCTTTTCCACCTAACTCCAGCTTCCCCCCCCCAAAAAAAATATGTACCAGTTCCGACTTACATACAAATTCAATTTAAGAACAAACTTACAGTCCCTATCTTGTACATAACCTGGGGACTGCCTGTATGTAAAAAACTCTGACTAATTTTGTTTTACTATTGTGTGCCTCTCTAGTCAATAGGAATTTATTTTACAGAAATACTTAATATTGATGCTGAGAATTATGACTATAGTACCTGTCCAACAATCTAATCTATTTAAAAATTTGACTTATATTTTTAAATATCATTCACATTAGTTGCTAAAAAAGAAACTGTAGTTATGTATACAGCATACCAAAATACTATAGATTATAAGTTATTTCTGAAAAACTTTTGTAAAACTGAAATAACCAAGCAATAAGTGTACCAGCGTCTCCTAAAACCATGAATGAAATGACTGTAGGCTTGAACTTTGTTACCATGTTTGTGAGCACCCCTTATTGCGTGATAGTGAAACAACTTCGGAATTGAAGGAGTGCAGCATCTGGGTCTTATTTGCACATGGAATTAAAGATTTATATTACCTGTGGTACCCAACACACTAGCCACATGTGGCTATTTGGTCGGTTGAGTGTGGCTAGTTGGCTTGAACAATGTGGCTATTTGGCCGGTTGAGGGTGACTAGTTCAGTATAGCAGTAGCCACTGTATGGCTATTGCTTCAGAACTGGTTGGACACCATGGTCTTAAGCACATGCTGACAATAGAAAACATGCTTAGAAACAGTATTTCAATCACGTAGTTTTCTTCTAGATTATGTTAGAAAATGTAAGGGTAGTATATCACAGTGTTCCTTAATGGACCAGAAAATAGGTACTTAGAATTTCTCTTTAAGAAAGACGTGAAATTAGAAATGATGGTAAAAACAGAAACACTGTGAGAGGTGTGTACATAGGAGGAGCATATTAATGAGTCTGGTCTCTTGTTGATTCCAGTGTGTTACTCTTTTTGACATCAGTAGGAGTTTTCTCTAGGTATGAAGGGTAGGATAGACCATAAAAGTTCCTGAAGGCACATTATTTCAATAAAAAAGAGCCACGGCATATTTTTTTATTCAATTAAGTACTGTAGAAAACACCCCAGAATTCTCTTTAGAATGTAAAGTAGGAGAACAAAAAAAAGAATAGTATTAAAAAAACATAGGTCAAAGAACAAGAGAACTGGTGCATACATACACTTTTTCTATATATTTATAAAATGTAGTAAAATGCTGAACAGCAAAATGAAAAACGACAGAGAATTGAAATGTGATACTAGTGTGAACTCAAGTATATGATACTTGGTTTCACTGACTTGTTCCTCTATCATTTGTACCTCAGAAATCTTGCAGAAGGTCACAGAAAGAAAGATGATGAAAGAACCACATAATAGATTTGAATTGTGACACGTTGGGCTTAAGATGCTAAATGTTGCACTCTATTTGCATCATCCTTAAAGTGATATGAAAGGAATTAAGAGCTCCAATTTTTTTCAAGTTTCCTAAATGATTTCCACTTACTAAAAATCAGAGAAAATGGCAAACGACTTTTACCATTTTTATCTTGCCCAGGTTTCCTGAGAATTTCGCTTAAACGCTTTCAGAGGTCTCACTTATACAACAACCAGACCCAGAAAAGTATGCTAACATTAAAATAGCTCATACAACATTGGTATTTGTGGTTTATACAAATCTCATGGAGTCCTAGAATACATGCTTGTAGGGTGTCTGGATGAGCATTGAAAAAGGTGCGAGTTATATCACGTTAATTGGTACTCACGTAACTCAAATTATAGGGGTGCTACAAACTAGTCTAGACATACCCATAAATAGGTTTTTTTGTCCTACACTCGGCTGAGCTGTCATATCACAGCACTGATCTGTATAGTGTCACACAGTATGCCATGAAATTGGCAGAGAACTTTGGATGAGTTAATCTTATTGCTGCAAATTAAGGCACACATTTATAATGGTGAGAAAATTAAGCATTTGAATAATTTATGGTGGGTTCTCCATCACTGAAAATTTTTAAATCAAGATGGGATGCTTTTCTAAAAGATCTGGTCGAGGAATTATTTTGGGAAAGTTCCATGGCCTGTGTTCTACTGTAGGTCAGACTAGAGTATCGCAGTGGTTCCTTCTGACCTTGAATTTTATGGAAAAAATATATTTCCCTAAACTCTAACACACAGTAGAAATGCCTGTAGCTATTATACAGCCTGTCACGATAGCTATTAAAATACCTCTGAGTCTAACATAGGAAAGGGCAAAGCTCAGATAAGATTTAGAGAAAAATAATATGTAGGAGAAAGGTAGCTATTACTTTCTGCACACTTCAGAAGAAACTATTTTAGATCAACATGTAACAAGTGGTGCCTATTTGATTGTAGTAAGAAATGAGAAGCAAAACATACAGCTAACCTAGATTACCCCAACAGGAAAAAAACATAATTTAGCAATTTTTAAGCAATGGTTTCCTTGAATACATCGACTCAAATTTTCATTTGAGATGCTGTTTTACTACTGAATTTGTTTTCTTGATACACGGTTAAGAAGACTCTTGCATGATTTCATAAAACATCATGATACAGGTTGGACCTCCCTTGAGATCTGACCAGTTCCAAACAAGGGATTTTGCTGGACCAGGGAAGGTCGGGCGGGGGAGGGAGGAGGGAGGCAGTTTCCCTGCTGGGCTACTCTCTCCAGCCATCTGGGCTCCTCTTCCTAACATCTTCTCCTTAGTCTCCCTGCTGACCTTGCAGCCCCACCAGCTGCAGGCTCTGCTGCCCCACAAGCTCCATCAGCCCCAGCCTTATTGGCTCTGAGCTCCAGTCCCCCCACACACTAGCCAGCTTCACTGCCCCTGCCAGCTGGCTCTGCTCTCAGCTGTCAGCAACCTTTGCCACTGGGACTCTCTAGTCCAGCAACATCCTGTCACCCACAGATTTTGCTGGACCAGAGAGTCCCAGACCACAGAGATTCAACCTGTACTCTGTTAGTAATACTGCTATAGAGAGAACCTCTATAGATAACAGGCTAGAATTGATGTGATAACCATGCTGAGAAGTGAAAAATGTTGTTAATTAAAAATGAACTGAAGATGTGGTTAGAAATATCTTGTATTGTAGGTATAAATAATATGGTACAAAATGAAACATGGCATGATTTTAAAAATCACAGAATTCACAATATGAAAGAGTTCTAAAAAGCACACAAAGAGCTGAGTGTGTCCAGATCCTAGAGAACACAGAAATAACTTTGCACACTTCTTCCTCAGATACTTATTTAGACACACAGACCCCACCATTGCTACATCTCACACAACCTCTGTGAGATAGGGAAGTATTTTCATTTTACAGATGAGGAACTCAGGTACCAAAAGACAAAACACTGTCTATGCTAGGGAAAAAAAAGATGTATTTTAATAGAAGTTAAAATTCTTGTGTAATAAGCAATTATAGTAGTGGTAACCAGTCAAAAAACCTCATAAACTCCATCTTCTGCCCACATGTGAAAACAACTTCTTTGTTAACACATTAAAATATTTTTTCCTCCCCACTGTAGGCAAGGCCTGAGTAATCTGTTCAAGATCAGAGGATGTATGTGGCAGAGTAAGGAAATGGAACTGGCTCTGCTCAGCCACAGGCTAACATAATCACTGGATTATTACAGCTATTGAAGAACTGATTACTCTTTCATCAGGGAATAGTTCAGTGGCATGGCACTATCATACAGTGTCCAAGTTCACTCTTTTCTTGCATTAATATGAAGTATGGGAAGTGAGGAACTATAGTCTCCAATTTCTAGAATGACTGATTGAGGCATTGACTGGACTGGTGCCTAGAAGACCCCTAGATCGCAGCAGCATAATGGTCTCTTAATGTCATCTTTGCACGCTTTCCTACCAAACCTGTGACAGGGATTCCTCAGCCACAAGCCAGAATCTGCATCCTATGTGCTTAAGCATGCCAAATATTCTCTACTCCTGCCTCTCAGTATGTCATCTACATGTTGATATTGCATATTTGGATTATATGCAGAACAGTTTAAGGATGTTAAGGAACGGGGATTTTGCTAATGGTAAGGGGAGACTTGCTCCATGACCACAGTGACTCTGCATTTTAAACATAGTAAGAACCTGGCGCTATTATAATATTTAAAATGCAGAGGCGCAGTGGTCCTGGACTCATTTGACCCAGGAGTGCTCAGTCCCGACTCATACCGGGTTTAGCAGCCCCTCTTTGCGGCGGTCCAGGCTGGCCGCGGACAGGGATTGCACGGGCAGCAGCCCCTCTTCATGGTGGCCAGGGCTAGCCACAGACAGGGGCTGATGCCAGAGCATCCCCTGCACGTGACCAGGCTGGGGCATTGCAAACAGGAGCCATTTTGCAGCAGCAGTCTCTGTCTGCAGGAGACCCCAGTTCCCTCCTGGGACCCCCCACAGACGGGCTGCTGCCAGAGCAACTGAGGCCCATCATGGGTAGAGGTTGCTTTGCTGCAACCTTCCCTACCCCCCCCACCTCCGCCGCCTCTGACAGAGGTGGTGGCGGGGGAGGGGGAGAGAGTCAGCACTGGGGAAACTGGCTTTTAAGCTGTTTCCCCCCCATCACCATCTCCTGTTCCCCCCACCTTGCTGCCTCTCATACAGAAGCAGCAAGAGGGGTGGGGAAGTGAGTAGTTGATACTCCACTTGACTACTTGCTTACATCCCTAGTACAGTTTGCTGCATAAAGATTTTTTGTTTAGAAATATTGTGCTATCTTTGAAAGAGACTACCTATTTCAAATATATTTCCAATATGAAGAGTAGTGACTCCCTCAAAATAGATGAAATGTATTAAATATAATCCCTGTAACTAATAGGATCTCAGTAAACTTAGCATGTGTGAAGAAAAAAAAAAACTTTGGCCCCAATCCAGAACTCCTTAGTTAAGGTTCTGTTGAAATCAATTATAAGTTTGCCTAAGTAATTCAAGATCCTTCTATAAGAAGGAAATTTAGATATTTGCAGATAGCTTTTGTGTAAAGGACATGACTTAGAGCTGAAGGAATTATGACTCACACTCGTGGGTGGTGGGTGAATCTGCTGCTTGGGGACACAAACTCCCCAGCCTGTTGCCTCACCTATACTCCACCCTTGCTCTGTCCCAGTTCCACCCTCTCCCCACTGTCTCCTTCTTCTCTCTTTATCCCTTTCCAGCCAAATCCCTGCATCCAAATGAAACAAATGACATTTGGAAAAAAACACTCTTCTAAAATTTCTTTCTAAAGGAAAAAATGGAGCATGTTTTCCACTACATGCCAGATTGTGAAGACTGAACATGCACGTGGTACCTAATTAAAAGCACTTAATTTGGAAATAAAAAATTGTCAGTCCTAGGTCAATCATTGTTTCCAGCCAAGGGTAGCCGCAGGAAGTGGTGGCCTGGGCTATGATGCTTCCCATGGCTCCCCTTGGCTGGAAACAGTGAACTGGAGCCAACCGGAGCCCCGAGGTTCTGTGACTATGGATCCTTTAGGAAAACAAAATGGTGCAGGCCCACTAGTGGCTTACGCTGTTTTAAATAAATGAGGTAGGAACCCAGTGAGGTTTTAACATCTAGTCTTAAGTGTTTATATGTTTAGTGTTTTTGACAGCCTTATTAGTGGTTTGTTTTATTACTGTAGCTATGACATACTAATATTCATGAGTTCTGTGTGCTAGCTACTGTTGCATTATGCTTTAACAACAGTGAGAGATCAGACATCAAAATGTATCTGACAAAGAATCAAGAAAACATTTCAAAGTTCTATAATAAACTAGTTAATATAAAATCTAACATACAATGAGGTAGTAGAGCTTGTAGAATATGGTGATGGAAGTTATCACTAAGTGGTTACATATATTTTGGAAATGAGTGGTTACGCAAGTGGTAAATAGACAAATTATTCTTATTGCCTAATGAAAAAGATCATTTCCATGAATATTTGTTCTTACTGTACCAGGTAACACTAATTTTTTCTGTTACACTAGGTTTTGGAGGAATCAGAGACCTGCACAGTGCCTGGTGGCTTAGCAAGTGTGAAGAAACAATTTGAGAAACGGGAAACTGCCTCTTCACAAAAAATAATTGATCAACACCAGTACGAGCACAAATCTGTACAGGTAACAATAGTATAAGAGATACCACTTTCCAGATAACTTTGAAGGGAAATACTGTTAGTTATCATGCTGAATGTGCTGATTAATTTCATTATCAGTGACAATGTTTTTGTAATGTACACACACAGTGTAATTTTCTCTTTGACATTTGCTACTCTTTAGGTAGATAAACTCTCAATATGTAAAAGAGATCTATACTTATTGCTGATCTACAGGCAAATAGATAAGTATTGTAAGAACTTTGCCTTTGGGGTTGTAACTCATTATAAAAGTATCTGCTAGTATTTTGCATATATTTTACTTGAAGCGTTAAGTCATTTTCCTTGAGAAGGAGTTTGCTGTTTAAATTTAATCAGCTTCTCTAACCAGATCAAAGATTGCATGGAAGAACCCAGATGCTACATAAAACCACATTCGAAATGTTTTAGATAAAAGGTTTTTGCATTTTATTTCTTCATTATCATATATCATAAAAAATGGTTGCAGAAGATAATGATTTTGGAATATACAAAGACTTAGTGCAATGAATTTTATTACACATATATACTGTGCACTCTGAAAAGGAGCAATGGCAAAATGAAAAGCAGCATTTGATGAGTTTGTTTGAGAGAGATTAAAATAATAGAAGTGTAAAGCTTTGTATCACAATATAAAATTATACAGATTGAACTTCTCTAGTCCGGCACCCATGGGACTTGATTGATTCCAAACTAGAGAATATGCTGGACCATAGGAGGTCAGTATAATCTAGCAGCATTCCTAGCACTTCCACTGCTTACTGGGATGTTAGAAGACATTTAAGGGTAAATTAGAGATAAATAACAGCACAGACCACTCTGAGAGCCAAGACTGGTGGTCATAAACAAACTTGGTCACATCCATGATAAATTGACATCTGGCTAACTAAAATCATGCTGGACCACTGATGTTGCTGGAACACAGAGTGCCAAATTAGAGAGATGCAGCCTGCACTTTGAAATAATTATACTTTGTGTGTTCAGTTAGAACAACTTTAGACATGGCCACTATTGATCATTTTATTCCTCATGACTATTAGGACCCACAGCATTTACACAAAGTCAGGCAAATTCTACACTGGGGTATGCTTGTGCAGTTCCCAGTAAAGTCAATGGGAAACGTGTATTCAAAGGCAGAATTTGAAGATTACATAAATGAAATCTAGAGTAACAGTAAATGGTGGGTTATGTCTAAAGCTGGAGGTACATTTCAATGGAAATCATGAATTTGCAAATGGGGAGACTGTGGTAAAATAAGGATTTATAGTCTCAAACAGTTTTAAATTTAAATGGTGATTCTTTTTAAAAGATTTAACATCTCAATGGACACTATGATTATGTAGGTGTCTACCGATCCTTTTCTTCTTTTCAGTCTCACTATGTAACCTGTTTAATGCTTTAAAAATTCATTTGACTGCATTTGTATATACAGTTTAGGAAGAACTGTTACTTTGTCTTCTGTGTTTCCATGGTGTCTCAGGGTGGCACATATGAAATTATCTGTTCTGTTGACTGGAAACTACATCAGTTTACACTAACCAAGGAGCTCCCACTTTATGGCAACAAAAGTTAATACAGGGTCTCATTCCTCTCTCTAATACATGAATTGCCAATAGTGTACTTTTGTTGAAGTTAACAGTGTGAAACTAGTGTAACAGAATTTTGTATCAGATTCACACTTCCTACTGCGGATAAAAATGAGTTCCAGTTCCACACCTGGGATTGTTCACATGCAGGAGTGAGTCTTGCTGGTGTGGACAGTCCAAATTCTACATTTCAATATGAAGAAAAGTTGTATTAGGGTACATCTAGATTACAAGCCTCGTTCAAAAGAGCTCTTTCGAAAAAGGCGTTCTTCTCGTAAAATGAGGTTTACCTCTGTTGAAAAAACTGCTGTGTTCTTTTGATTTAATTTCAAAAGAACACAACCAGAGTCTAGACGCAGGTGACGTTTTTTTGAAAAAAAGGCTACTCTTTTCCAAAAAAATCTCTGTAGTCTAGACATAGCCCAAGTGACAGAAGGAACATAAGTCAAAGACTGGATTGTTCCAAGGAGAGGAATGACTTTAAAAGAGTCAGATGTCCAAAGCAATGCAAAGAAATGTTAGAGAGAACATACCCTCTCATCACTCTCAACAGAGAGAGGTCCTTTTCTGGACAGCAGGGAATAAAAAGTAAAAACACATGTAGTAGGGAAGGAGGCTGCCCCCCACTCTTGTCCTCCCATGGTCTTTTCTTAGTCATTGACTTGGGAAAGAGGGATGAAGTCAGCTGATTGGCTACCAAGTGCCCTGCCCCGTTTAAGTGAAACATCTTGTTCTCTGGTTAGCTGCTTCATCCTACCCATAATCTGTTAGTCGACTATTCTATAGTCCCTAGGGGCCGGGCCGGCAGCCAGTGCACTCCAGCCCCACTCCCAAGGAGTTCCCTGCTACTCCACACAGGGTGCCAGGTGGGAGCTGGTCTGGAGGAGAGCCAGTTTAAAAACCAGCTCTCCTTGCAGACTGGCTATCTGTCGCCCTATACTGCTGCCCCTGAAGTTCAAGCACTCAAAAGTTAGGAAAGACTCTACAATTGTCTGTGAGATCGTAATTCAGCCCCTTTGTGTGTAAACATTAAGATACAACATTTATTTACACAATCAGATACTTTTTCCCCCCATGGAGGCCCTGCCTCATTGGAACTGTAGCTGTTCAGCATCTGTAGCAGTGGGAGGAATGGACATAGAGTTGGGAGTCAGGTTTGCCTGAATTCTAATCCCAGCTTTGTCATTTTTTTACTATGTGGCTTCAGGTAAGTCCTTTTGTTTCAGTTTCCCCATCTATAAAATTAGAATAATAAATCTCTCATCTCTCAGTAAAGATAATTTCATTAATTCTGAGGGATGCAGCTATTACAGCAATGATTACCATGGAAAACATCATGAGGAGATGAATAGTTCTGCATTTATTGCACAGTACTCAGTAAATAAGGCAGGAGTTACTAGGGGTACATCTAAATTGAAAATAAGAAATGCAATTTGGGCTGTGCAAATTGCATATGTTGTCTCGAATCTATTTTGATATTTCACGCATCTACACAGTGCCAAATTTCGAAATAACACATTATTTCGAGCCATCCCTTAACCTTCGTGCATGAAGTTTACTGAGATGGCATAATAACGTGCCCCTTATTTCAAAAAATATTTTGAAATAATGGGTGGCTTGTGTAGATGCAGGGTAGCTATTTTGAGATACCTCCAATATCCTGAAATAACCATGCAATGTAGACATACCCTTGCTGAATGAGAAAGATAAAATATTGACCATCACCTTCATTCCCTCAGCATTGGCTATCCTCTGGCCTAAATGAAGCAGAGTCCTAGGGCAAACATAGTAGTTACACTTTGGATAAAATTTCCAAATCACCCAACTTCAGAATCCAAATCCCACTAAATTTCAATAAGATTAAGGTTCTAAATTTATTTATCTAATGCCTATGTATAATGGGACAGAATTAAGTATGTACGGGCAGTCTACATTCTGGTTTTCTAATTTCTGAGTGTTTGGCTTTGTAGCCTAATAACATTCTTGTAACATGGAATTTTAAATATAATTCCTCTTTTATTTAATTTCTTCTGTTGAATATATCACATTCTTTGCCACTTTTACTATTTTTCCTTCTTCTGATATTTTCTGTCAGCTTCAACAGGTTTAGAAGTACAGTTCAGTTCACACATGATCCCAAAAGTCTAGTTAATCTGAACTAGCCAACCTCCTTAGTGAACAAGTCCTTTCTCCAAAAGCATTGGAGTTCCACCTGTGGCCCGCACACTCCCTCTCTGCCCTCTTCTCAAGCACTGATGCAATGAAGCCCCACACTTACCTATTACTACTTCCCTTCCCTCCCAGCACTTTCAGAGCACTGTGAATCAGCTGATTCACGCTCTGTCCCCCTTTCTCCCCTCACTCCCACAGCTTGAATGCTGCAAATCAGCTGATTCATGTGCTCCAAAAGTGCTGGGAGGGAGGGGGTAGGGAGTAGGTAAGTTCAGGGCTCCAGTGCCCCAGTGTGCGAGAGGCATGGAGAAAAGGGCAGAGCGGAAGTGCATGGGCCTAAGGTGGAATCCCAGTGGGCCACAGGCCACAGGTTGCCCACAACTGGATTTCAATCTTGTGGCCCACTGAGATGAATGCAGGACACTTATGCGCCTCATTCACTAGTCTTGGTTGCCCATCACTCTTAGTGAGTCAACAATCATCACTTCCAGTCACTTAGGGCTAGACTGTAACATAAAAACCTGTCTTAAATAAGAGAAGCACATATCTGCACTGACTCAGTTGTCCTCAGGGGAGCTGTATTTTGTACCAGGGGAGTCACACTGAGAATCACAGTTTATTTCATGCTCTCCTTCCCTCCTGCTCCAAAGGGGAATTAATTTGCTCAGCATCCATGCCAGTTGCAGGTTTCTTCCCCATTCAGGGTCATTAAAGCATGTTGCTCAATTCTAGTCATTCCACACCCCAATCTGTCCCACTCCTCCCACAGCTGCACAAAATGGACACTAGTGGCTCAGTGGAGGCTACTCTCCTTCCTGTGCCTTGACCCATGATACAGGCAGCGCACAAAACAGCTCACAGTAAAGAGATCACTGAAATTCCTTTAGTATTCTGTGTGGAAGAGAAATAATCTTGGTTTTAAGATTAAAAGTGGGAAGAGAAAGAGTACAGCTTGGAATCCCTATAGTATTGAGACACGTGAACTTGTCACATTTCTGTGACATTCAGGGGATCAGACTGTTTTTAAAAATAGCTTTCTCCCCGAGAGTTACTTTCCATCCTAACAAGGCCTCCATGTGCTTTCCTAGATTTAGAGCAGAAAACTTTTTTGTTATTTTTAAAGAACAAAATAAAAACTCAGTGGGAAATATATAAAATAGTGGATAGAGCTACGAGAAAGAGAAGTTTAGAAAAGGGGAAAATGTCTGTAGAATTCCCCACTTTTTCAGTCTGTGTCACATGACAAATTGCTTCACTGAATTTTGTGTCAGGAACATTAGTTGTTCCTTTCCTTTGTTAGAATAACTTTTTATAGCCATGTGACGGGCACTGTTGTCCCATACTGACAGCTGCGCGGTGACTCTGTGGGGAACCCGCTGGCCGACATGCTGACTCTACTGCGCATGCTCAGAGGTGGCTAGGGAGAACCGGAGGATAGCTAGGGCATGGGGGGGGAGGGACCAGAGCCAGAGGGTAAGTACATCCAAGGCCCAGAATGGGGGCCAGCCGGGGAGGGGAAGCCCAGTCCTTGAGGGAGGGTGTGTGACAGGGCGCACACCCTACACTGGCCCTTTAAGGGCAAAACCCAGGCCTGGAGCAGGGGCTGAAAGAAAAGACCCAGCTGAGGCCGTTAGGGCTAATGAGGGCCCAGCTGCGAACTATATAAAGAACAGTTTGCTACTGAGGGGGGAGAGCAGTAGAGAGCTGGCAGCTGAGGAAGCAAGAGGCTCCCAGGAGCAAGAGCAGGCCTGGGGCTTGGAGGGTGGCAGCCCTGGTAAGCGGGGTAGCAAATCTACACCCCGTGCCAGTGATGAGCTGCCCGTACAGACTGCAGCTTGCCCCAGAAAATGGGCTAGATGAAGACTGGCAGTGGGTCACCGAAGCATGGTGCGGAGTATGCACCCCTACAAGCCATCTAAGATGTGGAGCCAATAATGAACTCTGGCAGTCCTTGTTTTTATACATATATATGTATCTGCTTCCTTAAAGACCCAAATGCAAATGTTAGCACTCAGGAAAGATTATGTGGATTTGTAACAACAACATTTGATAGCTTCTGACAAATATGTTCTTGCTCCAATGAACTCGTTCTTTTCAAAGATAGAAGAGGAACTAAAATATGTATTTTATGAGCTGAATGCACCAAATAACAAGGATAGGAGGGATAATTAATTATTTTCATTTTAGTCCCTGAAATTGCTGATTGGTGGTTTTGGTCCATTGAGCGACCTCTGCTTGCATTACGCTGTTGACACGAAAGCTACCAACTGTCCCCCATATCCTCCTAGAGCATGGTATTGAATCTTATAATATCAGATCAGTGGAATACTGTACAGGATTTTCATAGATTTTTTAATTTGAAATTTTTTTAATGATAGTAAATGTTAAAATAAATCCAATACTCTAAAATAATGTCTACATATAACTCCGTACAGTCTAGTTTCACTAGGATTCCTTAAAAAATCTCAGAGGGGAAGCCGTGTTAGTCTGTAACTTTAAAAACAAGTATTCCTGTGGCACTTTAGAGACTTACATAAATATATAGTATCATGAGCTTTCATGGTAAAATGCACCTCGTGATCTGAAGTGGGTTTTTCCCATGAAAGCTCATGATACTACAGGGGTGGGCAATAATTTTTAATGGGGGGCCACCCTAAGATTTTGGCAAGTAGTCAAGGGCCGCATTTTTTACCGAGGTAGGTTTGGGGTCTGGGACAGAGGTTGGGTGCAGAAGGGAGCTTGAGGTAGGAGACTGGGATGCAGGAGGGGGTGTGGAGTCTGAGAGGGAATTTGGGTGAAGGAGGGAGTTGTGACCTGGTTGAAGTTGGTGCAGAGGGTTTGGGTGATGACTTGGGGTAGGGAATGAGGTGCATGGTCAGGGAGGGGGTATGGGTACCAGAGAGGATTCTGGTTTGGGGGAATAGTGTAGGAGGGGGTTCAGAGTCTGGGAGGGAGTTGTGACCTAGGGAAAGGGGTACAGAGAGTTGCGTGGTGGCCTCGGGCAGGTAGTTGGGGGGGGGAGCGAGGGAGTGTGCCAGAGGCAGGCTCTGGCTAGGAGACTCTTACCGAGGCATCTCTCAGTCAGCAGCCCTGCAGGAACCTGAAGGCTGCAGTCGCAAGCTACTCCACATGGCTCTGCTCCAGGCAAAATGAAGGAGAGTGCATGGGGGAGGAGGGGGAGGGCAGGAGGCTTCATTGACTACCCCTGCCACCAGGAAAATATCTCAGCTGCTTTTGGTCAGAAACTGGCCAATGGAAGCTGAGAGATTTTGCTGAGGGGCGGGACAGAGCACAAAACCTCCCTCCATGCTCCCAGAATAGACCAGCCACATTTAAAGCGGCTGCCGCTGCACTGTGCTTAAGAGTCCCAGAGAGGCAGCCGTGGGCTGGATGTGGTGGCTTGGTGGGCTGAATCCAGCCCGCTTGCAGCCTCTTGCCCACCCCGTGATACTATATATGTTTCATAGACTCTAAGGTGCCACAGGACTACTTGTTGGATTCCTTAGGATGCATGATGTGCATCCTCGCATGGGGTGACTATAGTGCCAGCTGACAATTTGATAGACGTGAAAGAACCGTTTTCCTCTCATTCTCAACTATCCCTACTCCTTTCCCACTCAAAGAACATTATTATTTCTCATAATATTGTGCATCATATGTAAGGCCAGACTGTGCCTGGCACTTGATATATGATGTGAAATAAGAAATAAGGAGACATTCCCCACACTTTAGCACAGCTTGCGTAAGCCTTCGGGAGGTTTGCAGCTCCTGCTATGTGGAGGATGCAGGGGTTATTTTGGCCCTACTTCCTCAGGTGCACTGTGCCCTGAAAGGAGCAGAGAGGGATGTGTCAACACATAAGCCATCAGAGCTAGCTGACTGCACTGGGACAAAAAGCTGAACTATGACTTCGGCACACACCAGTTGTAGTAGATTATGAATGATCCATCTGTCTTAGATTTTTCCTAGGTATCATTAGAATCTAAGCAGTATTACAAAAAATAAGTAAATTAGATGAATTATCTTCTCACCTTTGTTATTTGGAGCCTTCAGTGCATACAGATCTATGCAAGTAATTTTTAAAGGAAATATTTGTAGAATATCTTTTAAAGAGAAGCTATCTGCATTTTTCTCTGAAAACAGCTCTCTAATATCACCAAAAATCACCACAAATGGCATGATATATTGTGTAGAAAATACAAAATAGTGTTGTACAAAGGATTTTATCAGTATGAATTTAAGATGGCCACATAACTCATGGACTAACAAAACATGTAGATGGTTAGTCTATAAAGTGCTACCAGACCATTTGTTGTTTTTTCCTGAAACTCACATAACTCATGAATGGCAAAGCAGAGTGAACTATGGAAGTAATCTCATCCAATAAAATCTTTATACCACTGTTTTAGGGAATTTAAAACATTTTATTGATACTGGGCTGAGTTGTCAAGTGCACAAAACTGGAAGTTTTGCATCTCTTTTTTGCTTCTCTTTAATTCTGGGTCCAGCTAAGGCCCGTTCAATCCCTAATATAATGTATAAAAACTTGTAGGTCCTTAGAGTTGTGATGATTTATAACAATGCCCTAAGCACTGTTATGCTACATGGTGATAACAATATCTTGGACACATGGATTTACTTAAAAAAAATGGTTGTGAAGCACACCAAATATTAATCAAGTGTAATGTAAACAGTGGTGTCTATTTGAATTTCAGCAACCCTGAAATTGTGAATCTTAAATGTGAACCTCTCTCTTTATTTGGGTGCTAACTCTGTTGTCAAGGTGATACATTAAATATCAACGTCATTAATAGAGCTGGGCAGAAAATGTTTTTTCTTGTTCCATAAAAATTCGATATATAAACAAATATTCCCCATCTTAAATTAAGACAAAAGATCAGAATCTTAATTTTTCAGTAAACAAAAAGTAATAATAAAAAGAAAGAAATTGGTTTTGGTCAATCAAAATATTTTGTTTCAATAAGATCTATATGTTTGTTTTGATTTTCACTTTTTAAAACCTTTGTCTAAAATTTTAAAACAAAGTTATTTTAATTCAAAAAACCAAACTTTTCATTTTGGATTCATGAAAACCAGTCCTATTTTTAAAAAAGAATTTTGGTTCTGATATATGGAAGAGAAAGCAATAAGATAAGCAAAAGGATGAGAGAGACTTGAAGGCTTTGTCTATACTGCAAGTTTTTGCAGCAGAAAATATGCTAATGGGGGATTCATTAGCATGAGTCACAATGTCATTAGCATATTATTTGCAGATGCTTTTTGCGCAAGCTACACTGGTTCTTTTTGCGTAAAAGCTCTCTGCCACAAAAACTTATAGGCTGTGTTTAGACTGCATCCCTTTTCCGTAAAAGGGATGCAAATTAAACACATCGCAATTGCAAATGAAGCGGGGATTTAAATCCTCCCCCCACTTCATTTGCATAAACATGGCTGCCGCTTTTTTCCGACTCGGAGCTTTGCTGGAAAAAAGCGCCAGTCTAGACGGTGATCTTTCGGAAAATAAAGCCTTTTCCGAAAGATCCTTTATTCCTTTTTTCAAAGTTTAGAGAAAGGCTATTAAAAGTTTTAGGTAGGCCATCTGACCACTGTGCCATAAATCCAACACCAAACAGGTACTTTCACCTTCCCCACATAAAAACTGCTTGAATGTCTTCTCTGTTTATCAGTCTGATCTTCAGACATCCTTATTAACAGCAAGGGATCTATTCTTTCTACTGATGTACAGAGGATTTATGACTGTAACTTACATTAGTGTTAATAGGATTTATTGTGTAAGCCTTCCCCCCTTCCAAAGATGAGAGACTAGATGTCTAAAAGTCTTGTTAACTGTCTTTTCAGCTTTTCATAAACCAGTAGAAGGTAAGATGATTTCTGCTTAGTCTCTATTAGAGATATAGAAAATCCAATTAAGAGGTTTAATTTTTAGAATATTACTAATTGGATGAAAGCCACTTTTCAGCCTTTAGATCAAGTTTCTTATTACACTCATGGTTGCATTGCAGGTGATGTGCACTCACGTCAGTATGTCAGAAAAATTCCACGCTTTCACATTAGATTCACCATACAATAAATCCTGCATGGACAAGGTGCATTTGCATCTTTATTTAGAATTAGGGTGGTGTCAGAGTTGTATGTCGACCTTCTTGTCAATATTTTTCCCATAATTCTCATCATATTTTTAATAATATTTTTTTCTGATTCCTGTTTGTGTGGCAAATATGTGCATGCTAAAATATATTTTAAACTATATAACCAGTCAGAGGTGATGAACAGGTGTCTAGCAGACATGGGGAGTTGACAGCCATGCTGGGCTCCTAGGAATGGTGAAGGCTCTATGGTTCTGGAAGGGGCATGGCCTAGGGCAGAAGGGGCGGGGCCAGAGGCAGGCAGCCCTCAGCACTGCATGGTCTGAGGTGCACTCCCTCACTCAGCCCTCAGAACCACCCAGCATGCATGGTGCAGCATTCTGTCAGTGATTCAAAGGCAAGCCCTAGGGCATTTAGCCCGACCTCTCCCCTTGGCAGGCCTGTGTCAGATAAATAATGTCTATGCCAGTCTCTGATGTGACTTAAGTATTGTAAGGCATCACAATAAGAGCTACATTTGCATTCTCAGTCAATGTGAGGATGTGAAGTCAACATGGGAAGACACTGGAAACAGGTGATACCCTACCTTTGGGAGAATGTGTGGAAAGACTTTGAACTTTGGATTGTGAGAGGAAAACAAAAGGATTTCTACTTGATTTTGAACCCAGGGAATAATGGGGCGGTGTGATTACATTAGTTAAAATAGGATCTCAACAAGATTTGGTTGAAAGCAATGTAAAAGACATCTGGGTAAGATAGACTTCTTTAGGCCTTAGCCTAGTACAGGTTAATGTATAAGAAGTGTGTCACACCTTTTGTTTTACTTGTAACCAGTTGTTCTTATATCTGCTCATTATATCTTAAATTGTAACCTTTGTTAATAAACTTATATTTGTTTTCACAGTAAGTAGATTACAGTGATATTAATACGTAAGAAGGCCAAAGTTGGGCAAAGCCAGAGGCTACATGCTCTGCACAGCATTAACAAGGATGAGTCAGTGAACCCAAAAGTCCTTTGCAGAACAATTAGAGCAGGGGTGAGATGAGCCCGAAAACTTAGCATTTCCACAAGACAATGAGCTCTGTGATGAATAGTCAGGAAGTTGGGTACCAGCAGGTCACTGAGACTCAAAGGGCCTAAGGGGAAGTGAGGTAGGGACCCTATGGGACCTGGAAGATCCTCAAGACAATGAAGTTGCCTTTGGGAAAGGGAGAAGCCAGATAATGTATGTCAAATGTTACGGACCGAGTGGAAAAATGATTTAGAGCTAAGACATCAAACTTTAGGGCAGCATTTTCAAACTTCAGTGCTTACCGTTAGGCACATAAATAAAACTAGTATAGGCATTAAAGGTGCTGAGCAGTCGTCACGTGAAAGAGGAAATGTGGATCAATTAGACTGAGCATTGGATTGGGAGTCAGGAAACCTGTGTTTTATTCCCAGATCTACCACTGAGTTGCTGTGTCAACTTTCGTAAATCGTTCAACCTCTTCCTGCCTGTTTCCTCATCTACTATATATTTGAGAGAGTTTGTGGGTCTGCTTGTGTGTCTGTTGTTCAATAACTGCTCCTAAATGGTTAGAGCAAGGACCACCAGATTTAGGACTAACAGCTTCCTCCTGTAATAACTTATAGCAAGGTAAGGGCTCCCCATGCCCAACCCCTGATCCATACAAGGATGCCTAAAACCATACAGAAAAACAGAGAATTACCAGACAAGTGAAAGGGGCTAGTTTGGGGTGTATCCCTCTGATCTAGGACTGCCCCTACCCTGAGCCTCCCACACACAAGGCACCCTTTAGGGAGCAAGGGGAAAGTGCACATTGCTCCATTCCTCAATCTGACTGCAGATTGCAGAGCACAGATGAACGTGGACCACTCCTACCTGGGGGACAAACACCCCTCCCGTGGCTGTGCCTGCTGCAGCTGCAGCAAGCACAGAGAAGCACTTCTAACTTGGCTCCCAGCTGCTGTGTGAGGGCCAGGGTTGTCCTCTCTCTGGGTATGTCTACACTACAGCGTTAATTCGAACTAACGCATCCAGACTAAAAAACTAGTTCGAATTAGCGTTTTGCTAATTCGAACTAGCATGTCCACATTAAGTGGACCCTGAACCGGGATTAAGGATGGCCAGAAGCAGTGCCGGCAGGGCATCAGATGAGGACTTAGAGTGTGGAGCTGATGCCTCAGGCTAGCCGAGGGCTGTGCTTAAAGGGACCCGACCCCCACCCCGGACAGACAGTTCTCAGGGGTGCCCCGCTTGCAAAGCAGTCCTGTCTTGGAGTGCCCTGAGTGCCCACACTGGGCACATCACAGCACTCGGTCATCAGACCGGCTGCACTTGCCGCAGGTGTCCCCAAGAGCAGCTGGGGTGCTGCCGGGTTGATCCCGCAGCCCCGAGGGGCAGCGCTACGAGACCAACCCGGCAGCACCCCAGCTGCTCTGCTCCCGGCTTCCCCGATTCAGCTGCTGGTCAGTTTCAGCAGCAGCTGAATGGGGGAAGCCTGTCCGGCTGCCCCAGCACTTCTGGGTTCCTGATGGTGCTGGACCATCAGGAGTCCCGGAGCATTGGATGCCGGACTAATGGAGTTTTACTGTACCAGGGTTGGTATTAGTGTGGTATGTCCTGTGGTTGTTGGTAAGAGTCATATCTCCTATAGACAACCACCTAACCTCAAGATGATTCTTACCAATAATCACAGGACATACCACACTAATACCAACCCTGGAACTTTCCCTTGCAACAAACCCTGTTGCCAGTTTTGTCCACATATTCACTCTGCTGATACCATTATTGGACCTAACCAATTGAGTTATAAGATCAAGAACACATATTCCTGCTCATCCAGAAATATAATTTATGCTATCATGTGCCGACAGTGTCCGTCTGCTATGTACATTGGACAATCGTCTCAGACACTTCACCAAAAAACCAATGCACACAAAACAGATATTAGACAGGATCACAAAGAAAAAACAGTTTCTTGCCATTTCAACCAGAAAGGGCATTGTCTCGAGGACTCAACTACCTGCATTTTGCTTCAAAGACATTTTAACACTAGACTTGAAAGAGAATCCTCTGAACTGTCATTCATGCTTAAATTTGACACTTTACACCTAGGTCTTAACAAGGACGCTAATTATCTTACCCATTACAAGGATAGCTTCCCCAATTATCACCTCTAATATCATTAGCTCACAGACACTCCCCCCAATCTCCCTTCTGTTCTGAAATTTGATTTGTCCTTTTCATATGTGTTCATTTTTTTGATTGTATCCTTTGGTATATATGGTCATGCCAATTTTCTTCCACTATTTGATCTGAGGAAGTGGGTCTGGCTCACGAAAGCTCATCACCTAATCAACCATCTTGTTAGTCTTTAAAGTGCTACATAGTCCTGTTTTTTGTTTCAGCTAGACCAGACTAACACGGCTACATTTCTATTACTATTCTCAAAGAAATAATGTGATTGGTTTTCTCCCTTGGAGTCAGATAGTGATGTTTCTATGAAAGGTCTAAGATTGAAGCAGTTTTAAATCTAGTTCTCCACCAAGCCACTCAGGTGGCTCCCTTTTATCTTTGATAAAAGTGTCATTGCTTAGCCTCTGCATCTTTACTCTTTATACCCTGTTGAGGATTCACTGTTAAATAATCAACTAAATAGCTAAATTCACAGGGAAATAGAATCACTCAGACTGTGTGGAATAGTCTTTAAATTTAGATTAAATAACTAGTGCAAGACCATAAAATCCTATTTATTCTTAATGGAACTGCACTTTCATGGAAAATGTGATTATATATTTTAGTTGCAGAAAGCTTATTCAAGACCATTCAATCAAACCTGGGGCAAAAGCTTTCAGTTTGGATATATATCTCAAAGTCTGATCAAAGTTTTTAATTCATCCAAAGCTGGAAAACATTTCACTTATTTAAACAGTTGTACAGTAGGTATTATTACATATCCATATGGAAATGTTGTTTATGATAAACTGTGTTGCTTTTTATTCAAAATATGTATGTGAAATATTAAAATAATATTAAACTCTTTTTGTGCCACAAGTATCTTCTTATTTTTCTTTTTTAAAGTGAGTTTAGTGCTTGTGAAAGTTGCCATATTAGTGACAGTAAAAGTTGCCATATTAATGAAAACTAAAACCTATAGTTTGCCTACAAACTGGGGGGCAGCTATGAAAGCTTGCACCCCACTGCGCAATTATCTTCATTCCTGCTCTGGGGAAACCTTCATGGGACAACACTACTGTTCATTCTGAGGCTAGTCATTCTTTCCCTTTTCTGCTGAAATGGCTGAGAAGGTACCAGTTTTGGTGGCAGTCATGTGAAGTAGCTACACATTCTGTTAGTCACATATGGAACCTTATTTTTAGTTTGGGAGTAGACAATGGGAGCATAATAAACACACTTCTTTCCTGCTCTATCCACTACCTAATCCAGCAAGAGAACATATTTCCTCACTACTCTCCCATGTGAGTGGTTGAACCAGCCACAGTGATTTGCTCTAAAGAATCTTGTGCACAGGCTACTCTAAATGAGGGTTTTTCAAACTCTGGGTCACAGCATGTAAGAGCAAGCCACTAGCTAGCCACGAGACCCTTTGATTATCTGCACCTCCAAAGGTATGGGCAATCACAGCTTCTGTTGGCTGCAGAACATTATTCCCAGCCACTGGGAGCTGTGGGAAGTGATGAGCTGGTCTTCACTACTTTCCGTAGCTCCCGTTGACCAAGAATCATGATCCATGGCCAATGGGAGCTATGATTTCCCGTACTGGTGGAGGTGCAGGAAAACAAATCATCTCATGGCCAGCTAGCGACTTGCACTTACAAGCTGCAAACCAGAGTTTGAGAAACCCTGTTCTGGACAAACTCTAGAAGCTCTAGCTGTCCAACTTAATGACCAAAGTGGTAGGGAAAACAATTTAATTGTATTATAGCCGCAACCATTGATGTTTTATTCCCTAAATCCCCTATATAAACTCCATAGATCACTTTCATTCATTAACTAACCACATTATGTGAAGACTGAAAGCAGAATACTAAATCATTGGTGACAAAAAAAAAACCCCAGTCAGAATTTATTCAACAAAGGCACATAGACTTCTTACAGGAAAACACTACTGACATGCTAGAAATGAAGAGAACCTCTTCAATTATATCTCAGAAGCTGCAAAGTCACATCTAACAAAAATATTCAGTAGGTGAACTGTCTAATTAATCAAGACTGCATAGCCTGGATGTGAGACACACTGCAGCAAAGAGTTCTCAGCCTACCTCACAGAAAGGATAGACTGAATATAAGCCAAACTCATTGGGACTGAGGACATCAAACCAGAAGAGGAAGCATGAGCATACTGGGTTAGTCCAATGGTCCATCTAGCCTAGTATCCTGTCTTTTGACAATGGCAAGTGCCAGGTGCCCGAAAAGGGAATGAACAGAATCAAGTGATCCCACCCTGTTGCCCAATCCCAGCCTCTGATAAACAGCCATGCCTAGCCATCCTGGCTAAGAGCCATTAATGGACCTGTCTTCCATTAATTTATTTAGCTCTTTTTTAAACTCTGTTAAAGTCCTGGCCTTCACAACATCCCTTGGCAAGGAATTCCACAAGTTGACTTTCTGTTGTGTGAAGATGTACTTCCTTTTGTTTGTTTTAAACCTGCTACCTATTAATTTCATTTGGTGACCCCTAGTTCTCATGGGAACAAGTAAATAACTTTTCCTTATTTAGTTTTTCCACACCATTCATGTTTTATAAACCTCTATCATATCTCCCCTTAGTCTCCTCTTTTCTAAGATTAAAAGTCCCAGTCTTTAATCTCTCTTCATATGGCAGCCATTCCAAACACCTAATAATTTTTGTTGCCTTTGTCTAAACTTTTTCCCAATGCTAATATATGTTTTTTGAGATGAGGCAACCACATCTATATGCAGTATTGAAAATGTGGGCATAGCATGGATTTATACAGAGGCAATAAGGGTATGTCTACACTACAAAGTTAGTTCGAACTAACAGACGTTAGTTCGAACTAACTTTAATAGGTGCTACACTAGCGCTCCGCTGGTTCGAATTTGAATCGAACTAGCGGAGCGCTTAGTTCGAACTAGGTAAACCTCATTTTACGAGGACTAACGCCTAGTTCGAACTAGCTAGCCAACACCAGGGAAACTCTATGCCCCCCTCCCGGCCCCAGACCCCTTAAAGGGGCACGGGCTGGCTACGGTGCCCGTGCCAGGTGCAAGCCTGCCAGCACCCAGCTAGCAGACCCTGCACCTGGCACGGCTCGAGCCAGCCACCCGATGCCCCCCAGCCCTCTCCCTCTTCCCGGGACCAGGCTGGCGGCTCCCGGGAGCTTGCCCTGGACCGCAAGAGGCGGGCACCTTCCTGGGCTAGTGCGGACATCGTGGACCTCGTCCACGATCTCCGCACTAGGCACAGGAAAGTGGCCGTCTAGGGCAGGAGAGCTGCCAGCCTGGCCACCCAGGAGCAGGTGTGCATGAAAATCAAGGGGGTCCACTGAGACCCCCGACACTGAGCCCTGAGCTTACAATGGCCGTCCTGGGTCAGACCAAAGGTCCATCTAGCCCAGTAGCCTGTCTGCCAACAGCGGCCAACCCTAGGGACCCTGGAGGGGATGGACCGAAGACAATGACCAAGCCATTTGTCTCGTGCCATCCCTCTCCAGCCTTCCACAAACTTTGGGCAGGGACACCACTCCTACCCTCTGGCTAATAGGACTCCATGGACCCAACCTCCATGACTTGATCTCACTTCCCTTTAAACTCTGTTCTAGTTCTAGCCTTCACAGCCTCCTGCAGCAAGGAGTTCCACAGGTTAACTATTTGCTTTGTCAAGAAGAACAACTTTCTCTTACTACTTTCAAGCCTGATACCCATTCCTTTCCTTTGGTGTCCTCTAGTCCTTCTTTATGGGAACTCAGAAAGAACTTTTCTCAATGCACCCTCTCCACCCAACCCCTGCTTTTAGAGACCTCTATCCTGTCCCCCCTCCGTCTCCTCTTTTCTAAGCTGAACAGTCCCAGTCTCTGTAGCCTTTCTTCATATGGGACCTGTTCCCAACCCCTGATCATGTTAGTTGCCCTCCCCTCTCCCAGCCTTTCTCTTCCCCTCTCCCACCTCCTTTTCCCAGTCTCCCCCAGTTTTGTTCAAGAAAGACAGAGTCAATGTTGGAAGAAACGTTATCTTTATTTTGTACATCAATAAGAAGGGGGGCTAGGGAAGGGTAAGTGGAAGGAGGTGAGGGAGGAATGGGGTACGAGCCCCCGATGGGGAGGACTGGGCTGGCTCTGCGGGCTTCTGGGGGTGGAAGCTCACCTGCAGCCCCCCAATTACTCCCTCTCCCCAAATGGCAGCCTGCGGCAAGTGCAGCCGGGCTGATGGCCGAGTGGTGTGATGTGCCCAGTGTGGGCACTCAGGGCACTCCAAGCCAGAACTTCTTTGCAAGCGGGGCACCCCTTAGAACTGTGTGTCCGGTGTGGGGGTCGGGACCCTTTAAGCGCAGCCCTCGGCTAGCCTGAGACAGCATCTCCATGCTCTAAGTCCTCCTTTTATGCCCTGCCGGCACTGCTTCCGGCCATCCTTAAGCCCTGTTCAGAGTCCACTCAATGTGGACTTGCTAGTTCGAACTAGCAAAACGCTAGTTCGAACTAGTTTTTAGTTCTAGATGCGTTAGTTCGAACTAGCTTAGTTCGAATTAACTAATTCGAACTAAGTTAGTTCGAACTAGCGCTGTAGTGTAGACGTACCCTAAGATATTCTCTGTCTTATTTGTCATGCCATTTTAAATTATTCCTAACATTTTGTTGGCTTTTTTGACTGCTGCTGCACATTGTTTGGATGTTTTCAGAGAACTATCCATAATGACTCCAAGATCTCTCTCTTGAGTGGTAATAGCTAATTTAGTCTCCATCATTTTGTACGTATAGTTGGGATTATGTTTTCCAATATGCATTACTTTGCATTTATCAACATTAAAATTCATTTGCCATTTTGTTGCCCAGCCACCTAGCTTTGTCAGATCCTTTTGAAGCTCTTCACAGACTGCTTTGGTTAACTTTCTTGAGCATTTTAGTATTACTGTATCTGCAAATTTTTCCACCTCACTGTTTACCTTTTTTCCAGATCATTTATTAATATGTTGAATGTTGAATAGGCTTGGTCCCCATATGGACCCATTATTGAATTTGGCTCATCATGGAAGCAGAGGGACCTCAGGACATATGTAAAATGGATTGTTGTCCCTCCTGGCTAGTGAAAATCAGTGACAAGCAGCTGGGCTAGTGCTTGTGAGTGTGAGCATTGCCTACTTCAGAGAGAGAAACTATCTAACCACCCTGACTGATCTAATTGTGTGGCTAGCCCTCAACCAGCTCTCTCTCTTGCTAACTCTCCTGCCAAGGTAAGAGACTGAAAAAGTAGTCTTAAGCAAACTCCAGTGTCCAGCATGTCAAGAGACACTGTCCTCTCATGATTGGACTTAAGGGCATTACATGGCAGAGACAGCACTAACAGGAACAACAGATGACTGCCTAATGGCTACCACACAAGTAATCCAAGCCAAATGTCTTGTACTGCTCAACCTCTGCAACTTTCAGCAATCAGTCATGAAGTGCTGCTGACCCAAGGGAAAAAGCATAATCACAGTGGGCTGTGCAGCACCATGTTATGTCTGTACTACATGCTAATCTGACCTCTGCCTTAGGGTTGAACCCAAACCCCTCTTTTGTCCACACACAAATCATTCTTACTCAGCAAGTCAGCAACACTCAGGTCCTAGGATTTTGCCAGCATGTGGGTCAAAAGCCAACTCCTACTGAGATGCTGGGCCGAGCTCTGTCATTTTGCAGTGCGGACCTGTGTCAGAAGATCAGCATAGACACAATAGTATTGATGTGAAACCCGGACCCAGCAATTGTAAACCCAGGTTTACAATGCAGCATGGATGTTCAAGCAGATCTTAGAAACACTAAGTCCACAAAACTGGGTCCACAGACCTGGGCTTAATTGTTACCAACAATATATTGATAATCCCAAGCATTGTCTCTCCTACTCAGTAGACATGAAATGTAGTTGGAAAAATATTCAAATGTATGAATGCGAGCAGACTCAGGACAAGGAGAAGGAGAAACTTGCTCAAATAATGTTAGTGGAAAAAAGAAATCATTTCAAAGAGGTAGACAAAGTATTATCTCATCTTCCACTGATGGCATCTGCAGTCCATTTAGCAAAGTAAAATGGTTTCTCAGAATCTTACAGGATATATCATCAACCTTGAGCAAAGAGGTAGCCACAGAAGCAATAGATGCCCTGATCAAGATAAGATGCTTGGATAATGGACTGCCAATTGAGGAATGGCCTATCAGAGAAGATAAGTGTGAGCCCTAACTTGGCATATTTTGAAGAATGGTGCATTCAATTGTGTAAAAGCCTTCCACACAATGACTGAAGGCAGTGAAAACGCATGTACCCAAGCACATGCACACACAGACAGACAAACAGTATAATCAAAATGACCAAACCTGGGAGAGGCAAGGAGAAGAATATACTGTAGTATCCTCTAGAAAATGTTGGTGCAGGTCTTCAGTGTTTGTCACTTGAGCAAATATTGTGATAGGATGTTGTGTGTTAGGCATGTTATAAAGAAGGAAAAACTGAAAGATCACTACAGATTCAGACCCATTCCAAATAGGCTACTGTTCAGTCATCATATGGTACAAATTTAGGTAATTAAATATTAACTCTCATGAATTTACGTATGGAGCAACAGATTTGTAAAATAGATGTGATTTTTTTATTTTAATAAGAAATGCATAAAATGTTACTTTCAGTACTTGCAAATTTTATTTTCAGTACTCATCAATCCATTTTACATGTGTCCTGAGGTCCCTCTGCTTCCATGATGAGCCAAATTCAATAACGGGTCCATATGGGGACCAAGCCTATTCAACATTCAACATATTCATAAATAATCTGGAAAAAAGGTAAACAGTGAGGTGGAAAAATTTGCACCTATTGAAGTACTTGGTAAAAGGCTAGTGTAGATCATCAAGCAATCCAGTCCTATTTTCTTTTCACTCATTCTCTGTTTCTCCATACAAATAATTTTACTCTATAAAGTGACCTTCTTTCCTTTTCTGCCACAAAACAGAGGCCGTTTAGGGAAAAAATGGCGGCCATGTTTATGCTAATGAAGTGTGAGATATTTAAATCCCCACTTCATTAGCAATTTCGACGTGCCTAATCTACATCTCTCTGTCGACAGAGAGGTGTAATCTAGACGTACCCAGAGATGGGAAGCTTTCCGCTCCCATCCCCCCCCAAAAAAAAGTCAGACAAAAGGAAAAGGCAAAGGTAGGTCTGAAGTATACAGCATAATTACAAAAAACCTTGGAACATTTTATTACAGGATTCAGAGTAAATTATTGCAGCCCAGGTGCCCTAAAATTGATGCATCAGCCATTAACATATAAAACTAGTGTAACAATTACTGTTCTATTCAGTAATAGCATCTAAACGCCTGAATAAAAATGAAGTCCCTTAATGCAAATATATGCAGACTTATGCCCATGTTTGCTTCCTCCTTTATAAAGATTATTTTAATTTTTAAACCATTTGTAATATTTGTATTACAGTAGTCTCTGGAGATCCTGATCTAGGTCACACTGTGGTACATACATTTAAATAACATGGTACCTGCCCCCAACAGCCCACAGTATACGATAATGATAAGAATTAACAGGTGGAAGGAACCAACAAAAGAGAAAGGTGGAGGAGAATGGGAGGTAGAAGTAACAGTGAAGTGAAAATTGTGCATAATGAACAGCTGTCTTAACTTGCCACATGACTAACCATAGCTGGCACTTAAAGGGGGCCCCTGATCACAGGGAAAACCATCATCATAATAGAAAGCGTTTTCACACCTGGCTCTAAAAATACATTTTTTCTCTACCATTTTCTTCTGTGTCTCTGCACAGATGGATACTCGCAATTGTTCTTTTCTGATAGAATTATGCATCCTCTGATTGGCACCTACCATCTTTCAGCATTTTGGCCACAGAATGTTTCTATTGTTGTAGTGCCCCATTTTACAAATTCTTAAAAGTTTCTAATATTCTTGTGGATCTATGTATGAGTGAATCACAAAGTTACTTGTATTATTCCTTTGCCTCAGTATTGAAGGGATTTGATATCATAATGTTATTAACATTCTATGCCTTGCTCTACCAGCTACTTTCAATTCATATTATTGATCTCTAGCAATTTTCAGCTTCTTTAGGTATGCTTAAATGTTATGTACATTATGTATTTTAGATAACATTATCGTACCCTATAAAAAAAAGAAAGAACAATCATTTTCTCAGCTACTCTAATTTTACTCATGCCACAAGTTCTACCGCTGATTATCAGTGCAGGCATTCCCACAACTTGGATTTTGCCTTTTAGAAGTTAGTGCACATGGCACATTCATTCATAAAGAATCACAAAACGAGACCTTTACCATTCATGTGGTTTCAGTTCCCAATGTCATAATCAATTGTGAACATTCCATAGTCATGAATGGTTTACACATAAACTACTGACTCTGTGCAATTAACATGATGGCATCCTTAAAATTAGGAAGTATTTAGCCACTGTGAATAAAATATAGAGTTAATAATATACATTGCAGAAAGACAGACAAAGAATTCATCTTCTCTTGGCAGGCATAACTAATCATTTTAACACTTTCCCATTAGACCTCAGACTAGATTGTGACATTTACCTGTCCTGGTACACTGCCCTTGTACATTGAGGGCAGTGTAAGCACAGAACTCTATGAGGAACTGTCAATGGCCCTAGTGGCCTACTAATGTTTGTGGGGTGGTGAACCCTCCCAGTGGAGGCCGGGGGCACCCCACCCCGGGGTTATTCTAGCCCCGTCTTATTGGCAGCGACGACCTGCCCCTGACAATGAGGCTTTTCACTGGCGTCTGGGGGAGTCACGGCCTACAGGTCACTATAGTCCTTCCGCGGGCCCTTGCCTTTCTGCCTGCGGGCCTCAGTCCGGCCGCTGTCTGATAGGGGGCTGAACCCCGCTCGGTTCCCTAGCCTGTCGCAGCAGTGACACAGAAGGCCGGGCCTTCTTCACTCCCTCTCTCTTTCTTGCTTCGTGCTAGTCTCTGTTGGCAGTAGGGGGATCTGGCCCCACCTGCTCCACTGGGTCCCGGCCCAGGGCCCTCAGGGCAGGGGACTGACACTTCCGTGGGTCTAACAGAGCTAACCCCAGTTCCAGTGCTCTTCCCGGGAAGTGCTTGCTCCCCCTCCCTGGGCCACTTCCTACCCCACTATAGACTCTGCCTTCTCCTCCACCCCGGGCGCTGTTCCACGCCTTACCACCACCTGATATCCGCTTCCTCCGTGTCATGATAGTGTCCCTGTCCTCGAAGCTCCCACATCGTTACCAGTTTCAGGGACATCCGGACCTCTGTCTCTGTCACTCCCGGGCAAGTCTTCTGATTCAAGGGGGGCTGGCCTCCATCCCAAGGCTTGGCTGCCTACCCCCTTCCCGGGTACTCAGTACTCCCTCCGTGCTCTCGCTGACTCTTGGGGGGGGCCTCTCCTCCGCTGTGTTCTCCCCTGCCCTCTCTCTCCTGCCCTGCTGATCACCTGCCGCCTCCAGGCATTCCAGCAGTTCAACCTTTCCCCTGCCTGGCCAGACCCTCGCCTACTCTGGGCTCTCAGGAGGTTCTCCCCTCCTCTTGCCAGGTGGTGCCTCCGCTCCCTCTTGGGCCGCTCCTTCCTCTCTCCACGACTGGCCGCCCGCTGCTTCCAGGTTCCTGCCAGTCTCCGCACTGGCACCTGCCATCCCCCTGCTTGAGCGTGCTGGTGCAGCCTTTGAACGGCCCACCTGGCTGCCCAACCATGCGCTGCAGTATCTTGGTATGCCGCGCCGCTCGCTCCCGAGCACGGCAGCCCGCTTCAAAAGGGGGCGGGGCGAGGTCGCCCTGTCACAGGAACACTAAATGGTCTGTGTAGAACACTTTGTAATGTGTCTGTGTGGGGAGCACAGTCCCTTATGGCATGAATTTTACTTCCCCTGGCAACGTACTGGTGGCCAATACAGAGGGGTTGGAGCAACCATGGGTCTAAATACACCCTGCTCCTTTTGACGGATTGTTTGGAAGAGCAGCATTTCTATAGCAGCCCATGTGCTCTCTCCAGTGCAATTTCAACCAGCTTTTGAACAAGCCATACAAGGGAAGGAGGCCCCTCTTCCACTTCCACTGCCCAGGACATAGCCTTATAACTACAGCGTCAATATGTGGTCTTTAATGTTTAGGCTGCCTAAGATACTTGTTAATTATAGGTTTAGACATCGATGGCTATTATTTTATGCCATTGTGATTTTTAGCAATATAGTAGCTACTTCATAAGCAGATATAAAAGTTGCAGCAATAACGCAGCAGTGATGTTGGCATTTAGACTTGGGTGGGAGAGATCATAACTAACACACCCATGTCTAAGTGCCAACACACACGTAAAATATAACTACAAAGGAAAGAGAGGGGAGCAGTGTACCCTGAAAGTTGTGTGCACATGCAGATGCTCAGTAGAGATTCAAATGCCACCCAGCTGATTAGCAGAGTGCCCACAGCTAAGTTCTATTTTTACTGGTTGTGGCACATTCACAGATGCCTCAGTGCACGTAAAAATGTATTCCGAACATGGATGGAAAAGATTACAGGGAGCATGGGAGGGGAGGATTGATCGCTAAATCTAGGCTGCCCCCTGCCATTAGCTGTGTGGAGAGCTAATTCTGAAGCCTTTTTGATTTTGGGGGGAGCTAACACTCAAAACAGCTGTATGTTTGTAACGTCAATCATGTCCCCATCTTGTCTGTAACAGACTCTATGTGCACTTTTACAGTGCAAACATAACAGTGACTAAGATAAACCTTGAAGTTAGTGACCCACTAGATCATTCAGTGGGTCACTAGTCAGATGATTTATTCTACCTGCAGCAATATTTTTGTTCCTCTTCTAGCCTTATCAGAGAATGTTACTGTACCTATGGTCTAATACACAACACTCCTTCCATTTGTATCCACATGGAGCATTTGTGAGTTTCTTCTGAAGGACTAGAAACCTCCTTTTTGTCATTCCTCCTTTCCCCCCTTTAAACTGGAATCTTAGATTCAGCAGAAACTAATGGGTAGTCCCCTATTAGAAAGGAGTTTTTGATTTGACACAGACAAAAAGGTGAGTTGATTTGTCAAACGTATTTGAAAAAATATTTGAAAAACTTGTACAAATGGATTTAACTGATAATAGTTATCACTTAGAGAATGCTGCTAATCAAGTCTCAGCACTTTATCGAGATTGTAAAATTAAAATAATAGTGTTTACAAGAGAGGTAATTGAGGCATAAAAAAGTTAAATGACTTGTGCTTGGTCAGAAAGCAAGTCAGTGGCAGAATCTAGGATGAAACTGTGTGTAACTGTCACTATGACAGGCATTATAGACATAAAACTAGATTTCACAGATATAAAACTATCTCAAAACTTTCAGTCCTATGCTCAGTCTATATGACAATTGCCTTTTTTCCCCAATTTCACTAGACCCTCTTTAATTCAGCAACCCTGGGAAACAAAGTATTCTGGGTTAAAGATTTTGCTGGGTCTGGGTATGACAGAGAAGGGAGTGGAGCACTTATGTGGTGCCTCAGTCCCTGAGGCACATGGGGCTCTGTATTCCATGCACCACTTCCTGCTGGTATGATAGCAGTGGGAAAAATCTGCAGGGAAGCATCTCGCTATGTTCCCATTCCTGCACTTGAGAGGAGGGGGAGCAGCAGCGCACAGTGTTGCTTCTTCCATACCCAGATTAGGGACACCCAAAGTACCCAGAATTTTATAAACTTTCACGTTTATAAAAGAAGCATAACTATTACATTGGCTCTTTTGTTAAGACTGAAGGGAAGGCAGAATGGGTTTGAAAGTGTCTATACAGCCTCCATTTGTGCATATACAAACATGCAAATGCAATTACATGTGCACACATCCTTGTACTCTCTCGCACGTGCAAAGAAATTGTAGAATTTACTGTAAAGTGTCTTTGGCCTAACTCCTGCTAATAAGGAGTAACTGAGTGGCTGTGCAGTCACCTTCATTAAAGCAGGATCAGCTTCCTGTGCTCTCCTCATCATTTTCTACCTTATGCTTCTATGTGGAACTTCAGTAGCTGTAAATCAACTCTGAGATTGCAGTAATGAAATGACAATGCATGTTCTGTTATATAACAAAGCCTGTCTTAGGTTGTTTATAGTTCTTATCCATACATACTACATTAATAATGGTATCCTGTTGAAGAATGTTTTTTTTTCAAACAGTGCTATTGAAGAGATAACATTAGCGAAAAGCCATTCATAGACAAATATTACATTTTCAATTTAACCTGTTAATGTATAATTACTCTTATTTGTCTTTAGGAGGGGACAAGTAGTCAGCAGCTCACAGTATCGAGCAGCAGCAGAGAAGCTGAACAGAATGAAGTGACCTCCAAAGGAACTCAGTTGGAAGCCTTTCAAGTAGAAGAGGTTAAATGTATTAATTCATAATTATGTCACCAGGCCACTGTTCAGAGATTCTGATATTGAAACTGCATATTTGCTTTGCTTTTTATCTCTGTTACCACTTAGTACAACAAGATCTTGATGTGCTACTGGAATGTTCCCAGATTTTTTGATAGGCAGTAATTTTAAAATAGGTGTTTTGTGAGTGTTGCTTCAATGTGTTAATTAGTTGGGTTTTCATTCAGACTTTGCCTTTATAAAACATTTGTATCAAGTATCTGAATGCAAATAGAAAACTTAACATATTATACTAAATCCTGTGTTAAATGATTTTGTCCACAGGTTTCTCATTTTGAGCAATCTACCCATCAGACAAACAGGGCTTCTAATTTCACTCAACAGATTGGTGAAACAGGTAAGAAAATCAGGACGATTTTAAACAGGAGAATAAAGATTAAGAAATGATGAACAGCAAATAAATGCATTCACACAAAAATTCCATTGTTCAAGGTAAATATGGGCCCTGTAATCCAATTCTGTTCAGCAAAACACATCCATTCATTTCAGTGGGATTTAAAAAACACATGGTAATTTAAATACCCTAAGAAGCACTTTGTTAATGAGGTAGACTTTAAGCACCTGTTCAATGATCTACTGATTTGGGGCCATGAAAAAATGCCATTCTCCTCACATTTGTTCATCAAAACCCATTTATGCAAATGTTTGTCAATAGTGAACAATAAAGGGTAAAATTATTATATGTTAAAGTAACATCTCTGCAGAATATGAAAAATATTCACAAAAGATGATTTTTCAATATTCAGTCAGTTCTAGCCCTAACATTAACACAGTGCACACATTGCAAAACAATATGTGATGTGTTACTCTGTAATTAATCTGTAGTTTTCTGTGTGTTCATCTGAGTGATTCTTTAGTTCTGTTAGGTTGAGTGCAGTTGGTGTAGCTTAATAACGCTTTTAAAAATAACTTGATTAGAAAATTATAATAAAATACTAGGCTCAGAAAAACCCTTTTGTTCTTCTTTTCTTATTGCAGTAGTCGATGCAACTATGAATGAAGAGCTCCCAAAGATTTCAACACAGTTTTTAAAGCAGCGCTTTGAAAAGACAGCCCAGGAAAAGTCTTTTCTCTCAGACAAAGAGACTGCAACACCTGCAAAGCATATTAAGGTCTGTGCTTTCCAGAAGGGGAATTTCTGACTCTAAAAAATAAAAGTGTTAGTTAACCAGATTTTTTAAATGTGCCCTCTTGTGCAATTGCTCAAATCTCAGAATATTCACATTTTGACAATTTAGTTGATTTTGAAATTCAATATTACATTGTGCAAAATGGTGGGAGCATGGGTGGGTTTAGAAACTGTTGACACATTAAGTAAGAAGTAATGAAGATTATATTAAGTAAATCTAACAAATATATTTATATAATATGATAAAAACCTTAAAAGTAAAGGTTTGTAAAAATATTTGTTTTCCATTGTATTCCTCTGCTGCATGCAATCTTCTCTCTCTCCTTTGACTCATGCAAAAAAAATTCTTACTGTTTCTCTTCAAAATTTTTGGTGGACACAATGTTTCATTGGGGTAAATGCAGTGACTATCGGTTTAATCAATGAATGGAATAAATATAAACTGCTGCTAAATGATACAATGTGAATTGGTTGCAGTAGAGAAAGTAAATCTGCAAAATCACTGTGCATCTCTTTGAAAGAAGTACATTACCTTCCAGAGAGAGGCTGCATTAGAATACAGGTTGAACCTCTCTTAACCAGCACTCTCTGGTCCAGCAACATCCCTGGTCCAGCAGGACCACAGATGTCCCAGGACCAAAGAGTCCCGGTGGAGGGCTGGTGGCTGGGAGCCCTGTAGTGGGACTAGAGCCCAGTAGCGGTGCTGCCCTAAGGCAGCAAAATAGGAGCCCAACAGTAGAGCTGCCATCCAGTGGCAACACTACAGAGGTGGTTGGGGGGCAGGAGGCAGCAGGGCTGGAGGCCAGCAGCAAAACTGCCTGGTGAGACCAGGAGGCATGGAGCCGCCCAGCAGCACAACTGGGAGCTTGGCAGATCTTCTGTGATCAAGGTCTAGAATGCAGCCCAGCCAGGATCCTGACCATGGGGCTGTCTGGGGGCGGGACCAGGAATCTGGGAGTGGGGCTGCCCAGTGACACAGCAAAGATCCCTCCCGGCAGCCCCCTGCTGCCTACAGAGCTGGCCTGTGAGACTGGGAGGCAGCGGGGCTACTGACTGAGGTTGAAGCCCAAGCGGGGCTGTCGCCCGGCATCACAGCTGGACCTCCAGCAGGGGGGCCACCCTGTGGGGCCAGGAGCCCTGCAATGAAGTCACTTTGGGGTCAGAAGCCCTGCATTCAGAGGGGCCGGCAGCAGTGGGCAGCCATCTGGGAGGCTGACAACGAGGCCATGGCTGGGGGGCGGGGGGGGAAATGAGGTGATAGGGAGGGCCAGAAATGACCTTCCTTGGTCTGGCAAAATCCCTCATCCAAGACCGGTCAGAGTGCCGGACCAAGGAGATCTAACCAGTAGTATGTTCCCTTTAGGCTCAGTGCTATAATGCTCTGAACAACTCCTGGAGGTGCTGAGCCCCCTGAACTCCCTCTGCAATCCCATTGCTCAGCATCTTACAGGACAGAATGAATAAAAGCTGTGGTCTTAAAAGTGATTTCTTAAACATACTAATTTTGTCCCCTAAAGATTGAAAATGAATTCCAAGAAATTATATTACCTTCTGCAATGAGCTTCTCTTCTGCTGCCTCTGCTTCAGCAAGTAGAACACATGAAACACGAAAAACAGAACATGGAATTGCTGCTGCTGTTACCTCTTATGCCAACTCCCCTAAACATGGAAGCACAAAAGAGTTTTCCCCTCCTCCCCGACCAAACATAATACAGGCGCCATCAGAAATGAAAGAGTTTTCCCAGTCCCCTGAACCATCCTCTTCTCCAGCAAAGCCCACAGTCCCCAAAGATTTATATTCAAAGCAAAGAAATTTATATGAGTTAAAACGTTTATACAGACATATTCACCCAGAATTAAGGAAGAATTTAGAAAAAGAATATTTTAATGAAGTTTCTGATATTGTTTCTAGTAAGGTTGAAATAGGCAGCTCTGTGTCTGGAGATGTACAGCAAACTAGATATGTCTTTGAAAACACTGGTCATAGCCCTCAGAAGTGTATGAGCCCTGAGAGAGAATTCCTAGAATGGGATGAAATCCTAAAAGGAGAGGTTCAGTCTACGAGATGGATTTTTGAGAACCAGCCTTTAGATTCAATCAGAGATGAATCTCCTGAAGCCAGCAGCATTAAAAGCATTGCAGACCAAGAAATCATTGCAGGTGGAGATGTAAAATATACTACCTGGATGTTTGAAACACAACCTATTGATGCACTGGGTACACATTCTTCAATCTCTGCAGAAAATACAGACAAAATTCCAGATTTGGCTAGAGGAGATGTCCGGACAGCAACATGGATGTTTGAAACCCAGCCATTAGACTCAATGAATAAAATTCATCATGACAATGAACAAGATGAAACTTTTATTAAAGAAATTACTGGAGGTGATGTGAAATCTGTACGGTACATGTTTGAAACCCAGCATCTGGATAAACTTGGGCAGCTATACTCAGTGGATGAAGTTAACTTGCTGCAGCTCAAATCTGAGCTTAAAGAGATTAAAGGAGATGTGAAAAGAAGCATAAAGCATTTTGAAACTCAACCAATGTATGTGATTAAAGACAGCTTAGGTCAAATACTGGAGATTAAAACTGTTCACCGAGAAGATATTGAAAAAGGGGATGTTAGAACAGCACGTTGGATGTTTGAAACACAGCCCCTAGATATGATTAACAAAGATTCTGTGGAAATTAAAGTTGTGCGTGGAATCTCTATGGAGGAAAGTATCAAAGGCGGTGTGCATAAGGCAAAGTGGGTATTTGAAACCCAGCCTTTGGATACTATAAAAGAAGACTCAGATGTATCTGTTATTGAAAAGGAAACTATTCTAGGGACTGATGTCTGTAGAAAATGCTGGATTTTTGAGACTCAACCTCTTGACACCCTAAAAGATAATATTGACACAACTCATCTACCACCTGAAGAAATAATAGGGGGTGATGTAAGAACTACCAAACACTTATTTGAAACCTTACCAATGGATGCTTTAAAGGATAGCCCAGATGTTGGGAAGCTTCAAAAAGTGGTTGCCACTGAAGAAGAAAAAGGTGATGTGAGACATCAGAAATGGGTTTTTGAGACTAAACCTCTTGAACAGATTAGAGAAAAAAGAAAGGAATTTGTGACAACAGTGAAACTTGAAGAAGTTGACAGGGGAGATGTGATTAGGTGCAAACATATATTTGAATCAAGCAGTTTAAGTAAATATGATGAATCATGTAAAATCCATGTGGAAGGAATAAGGAGAGGAACTGTAGAGTTGAATAAAGATCTTTTTGAAACAACTCCATTATATGCAATTCAAGATAGTCTTGGGAAATATCATGAAGTTAAAACAATTCGACAAGAAGAAGTTTTAAGAGGTGATGTAAGAAGCTGCAGGTGGCTATTTGAAACAAGGCCTGTTGACCAGTTTGATGAGAGCATTAAAAAAATCCAGATTATCAAAGGAATATCTTCACAAGAAGTAAAATCGGGTGATGTGAAAACAGCTAAATGGTTGTTTGAAACTCAGCCTCTTGATTCTATTAAATATTTTAGCAATGTGGAAAGTGAAGAATGTAAAACAGAACAGACTGCAGACATTATTAAAGGAGATGTAAAAATGCGTAGATGGCTGTTTGAAACTCAGCCTATGGAATTGCTGTATGACAAGGTTGCGATAGTGACTGATGGTGAAGAAGTACATAAAGGAGATGTCAAAACCTGTACTTGGCTTTTTGAAACCCAGCCACTTGATGAAATAAAAGATGAATTGGAAAAAAGAGTAAAAGTACACACTGTGAATCAGGAGGATATCCACGGAAGTGATGTCCGCACAGCATGTTTCCTTTTTGAAACAGAAAATCTAGAAAATATACAAGGAGAAGAAGAAAAGGAATTCAAACGAGTAACAGAAATTGATATCCAGCCTGGGGATGTTTCCACCATGAAATATAAATTTGAAAACCAGTCACTAGATTCCATACATTCCTGTTCAGAGGAAGTATTGAAAAAAATTAAAACGGTACAAAGTGAAGATATACAGAAAGGAAATGTTCTACATTGCCGATGGCTTTTTGAAAACCATTCTATTGATGCAATAAAAGAAAACCAGGAAGATGGTACGTTAGTCAGAACTGTTACAGATATACAGGCTGGGAATGTAAGAAAAGGCTGCTTTATATTTGAGACATTTTCTTTGGACCTGATTAAAGATGGATCTGAAGAAACCACCACCAAGAAAACTATTAGTGAAAAAGAAATAACAAAGGGAGATGTGAAAAACTACAGAATGCTGTTTGAAACACAGCCACTGTATGCAATTCAAGACAAAGAAGGGTATTATCATGAAGTGACAACAGTTAAAAAGGAAGAAGTTATTCATGGAGATGTACGTGGGACTAGGTGGTTGTTTGAAACAAAACCTTTAGGATCTATTAATGAATCAGATAATGTGTATGTTATTAGAGCTGTCACCGAGGAAGATATTCAGAAAGGAGATGTGAGCTCTGTCAGATACAGATTTGAAACACAGCCACTGGACAAAATTTCAGATGATGAAAAATTAATTGGGCTCACTATTAACAGTATCCAGGGTGGTGATGTTAAGGCTAGCAAACAATTATTTGAGTCTGAAGGACTCAATAAAGGCACATATGTAAAAACAGTAAGTGTCAGTGAAATCCAACGGGGCAAT
Source organism: Pelodiscus sinensis (assembly GCF_049634645.1). Classification (NCBI taxonomy): domain Eukaryota; kingdom Metazoa; phylum Chordata; order Testudines; family Trionychidae; genus Pelodiscus; species Pelodiscus sinensis. Next base: position 38,144,451 of record NC_134717.1, read on the forward strand.
GTTAAAACTTCCACTTGGTTATTTGAAACACACTCTCTGGATGAAATTAAAGGAGAGGGGTCAGAGTATAAAGATGTCAAGACAGTCACAAAGGAAGATGTGCAAGAAGGTGATGTTCAGCATGCTGTGTGGCTTTTTGAAAACCAGCCTTTAGATTCCATTAAGGAAAGTGATGAGAGTGAAATAAAAATAACCAGGGAAGAAATTCCCCAATCAGATGTAAAGACAACAACATGGCTTTTTGAAACGACACCTTTCCATGAATTTAATGACAATACAGTTGAAAAGCAAGAAATTATAGGGAAAAGTATCAAAGAAACTCTAAAAGAACTTTACTCTCACAAAGTCATTGAGTATCATGGAATTATTCTTGAGGCAGATGAAATTGGAGATGTCAGAATGGCAAAATATAAATTAATGAATCAAGAGACTCCTGAAATACAAAAGGAGGAGATTATTAGAGGGAATCTAGAAAACATAATGATGAATCTACTGTCCAGAAGCAGCACTACCAAAAGAGAAATTACAGTAAATGAAGATGAAAAGGGCAATGTTGATTTGACCAAAGCTCAGTTATTGAACAGATCAACAGATGTTTGTGTTGAGAAAGAAGAGATTGTGAGAGGTGATGTACAGCAAGCTATAAAAAATCTATTTACTCAGGATAGTTCTGTAAAACGAGGAATTTTAATTCAGGAAAATGAAAAAGGTGATATTAACATGACACTCTATTCTCTCCTTCACAAAAAGGATGACAATAAAATCCAGCGTGATGAAGTGATAGGTGGTGATGTGAAACATACAATTCACAACCTTCTGTCTTCTGCAATGAATAATGAAATAGCCAAAAGAGCTAAAATAGATGATTCAGAAAGGGGCAATGTTCAGTTTTTCACAACCTGCATAGAATCTGGAGCTTTGGATTATCTGAAGCTACTCCAGATGGGGTCAATTGAAACATTTACAGCCCAGAAACAAGAGGAGGAGGAGGAGGAAATAATTGGCGGTGATGTAGAAGGCACAAAGCTCTTATTAAAGAAACAGAAGTTTCAGATTCAACGAACAGTTAATGAAAGTGATATCATTCCTGGAAATGTGACTAATTCTGTTAAAATTTTTATGACAGAGCCACAAAACACATCTTGTTATGTAAATAAACAAGATATTATAAAAGGTGATTTGAAAGCAACTTTAAATTCCCTCAGTCAGGCCATAAATCAGACATCAATTACCAAAAAGGAAGAAACTATAAAAGCTGACATTCTCACAATACTGAAGTCTCTTAAAGAATCAGCCTATCAACTGAAAGAAACAGAAAAGCCTGATGTCATCCCTGGTGATATTAAGCGGGCCATTGAGTCTCTTGAAAATGCAATGACTGCAAAAAATGAAGTTCTAAAAGGAGAGGTTGTTCGAGGTGACCTTGAGTCAACATTAAGATCTTTAAAAGAGGCTCAGCAGTCTCTCAAGAATGTAGACAAAGAAGATGTAATCAGAAGAGATATTCAGCCTGCTTTACAAAACATCTTAAAAGCCTCTGCTGAAAAGAAAATGGCACAGCATCAAGTAAGTGGTCTTAGAGATATAAAAAGCAGCATCCAGACACAGCATATAGCTCAGAACCAAAGTAACAGGTCACATAATCTGCAAGAGAATGTAAAATCTGTCCATGAATGCCTTGAGGAAACACATGCTGAAAATGAGACTTTCCTCAGAAAAAGTGGACAAGATACCAGAAAGATCCATTTAGAACAAGAACAAAGCTCTGAGTCTCTTGTTGTAGATGAAAAACATATAAAGAGTTTATCTAATTCTCAACACATGGTCTTCAAAAAAGTGGATGAATCAATAGATAAAAGAAGAATCCAGAGCAATATAAAAAAAGAAGCAAAGCATGTGACCAGCCAGTCTTCTGTCCATGATAATGTTAAGAGAGATGTAAGAACAGAGAAATCAGAGACACATAGAGCTCTGAAAAATAATAGCACCATCAGTGGTGTGCAGTCCAGAGAAAAAATAGCTGAAAAGAAACAGAATGAGCACAAGCATAAAGACAATGAATATTCCAACCTAAACTGTCAGAAGGGAACAAGACAAAAGCCAAAAATGTCAACTGATGTTGATAGTTTCAAATCCAAAACTGCACGACAACTGATTAAAATGCCAGCTAGTGGGATTGCTAAGCCAACTGTCCATTTTGAAAAGCAAGTGAGAAAGCAAGAAACAAAACAAGCTCTGCATTTTGAGAGAGAGCTTTTTTCGGAGAATGAAATAAATGTTCAGCTGGGGCAAGATGTAGTTTCCATGACAGCAGAACACAATATAAACAACGAAAGAGAAGTAAAAGTTACAAAGGAAGCACACATTAAATTTAAAGAAACTGAAAGGCTGCAAAAGAGAGATGTTCATCAGCAAAATAAGAAATCTGTAGGACAGTTTATAGGAAAGACTGAAATGGAAACTGCTAAGTCAGACTTCCAATTTGCAGTGAAAAATCCTCTAAATACAGCTGTGAGGAAAGATAAGCCAGAAATAGATTCATCATCTATTCCACCGCCATCACCCCCTCCTCCTCCACCTCCACCACCATCAGTAGCATCATCTGAAATTGAATTTCCTCTGCCTCCGCCTCCACCTCCAATGATGATGCCATCTGATAGACAGATGTTCCCTTCACCTCCATCACCTGTGGACAAGCCCAAAGCTGACTTTGATCATTTTCCTCCTCCCCCACCACCGGTAGATGACAAATCTGAAAGTGAGTTTCTGCAGGATCTCCCTTTACCGCCTCCCCCTCCACCCTTGTTGATTCTTCCTATTTCTCAACCAAAGCAAAGGAAAGAACTTTTTTCAAAATGTCCAGAACAGTCACTGCCTGAGCCATTGAAATGTAATGCCAGTGCTAAAACATCTTCAGGTAAACCATCTGGGGTTCCCTCTTCAAATAAATTCCTCAAAATGGAATCTCCTAGGGGGTTAGAAATTAACAAATCTAAAATGCTTCCAAAAATTAAACCAACTGTTCTTCAGACACACAGGGAAATGGATATTACCACAGCAGTGGGAGAAAGCAAAAATTCCACAATTCTAGTGAATGTGGTTAGCCATGAACAGAAACAGGAAACAACTCATACTAAAACAGAAGGGGTAAGAAGGCCATCATCTGTTTCAGAAGTGACTGATCCGCCACATAAAGCTCTGCAAGAGACACCACTGACCAAGAAAAGAGTGGGGTTTTCCCTTAAAAGATCTCCTTCCCTTCCAGCAGAGCCGACACAAATAAAACCTAAACCTTATGTCAGAAAATTTAAAACTCCTTTAATGATTGCTGAAGAAAAATACAGACAGCAAAGGGAGGAGACAGAGAAAGTTCAAGTCAAAAGTCTTTGTCATGAGACTATCAGAACAAATAGTGAGACTCCGGGAAGTCCAGTTCAAACAGAGTCAGTAAATTGTGTACCATTATTAAAATCAAGCAAGCAAGATAAAATTCCTTTACAAGGTTCAGTTCCCTCTGTAACTCCTGAAAAAACAACACCCCCTGGTTCTGACTTTCAAGTCAGTTTACAAGCAACAGAATCTCAAGGTGAAAAACAACTATCTGCATCATTAGTAGTATCATCAGCTGCTGAGCAGCTTCAAAACATTTTAGAAACCTCAGCAGAAGATCAAATTAGAAAAAAAGTACTGCAAGGTTCAAAGGAACTTACAAAACATAATTTATCTTGTCAAATGGAACAAATCCATCAAGAGCATACTTTGCATAAGGCAGAGCAGCTGAAAAATGTGGAGCAGTTGCATATGTCCAAAAATAAAATTATCTCTCCTCATTTCAAAGTTAAGACGATCAAGCTTCCAATTGTAGATCAAAGCTTACATGAAATACACAAAGATTCTGAGACACACAAGAAACAGCAGGAAACTAATGTTCAAAATGTTGTCAAACAACAAAATCAGGAAAAACAGAGAGAAGATATAAGTACTACCATTAGGAAAAAGCAAAGTGTTGCAAAGGAATATCATCAGAAGTATGTTGATGTAAAGGTGCTGAGAGAAAAACCACCTTTACAACATACAGACAAAAAGCAAGAAGTAAGCCAGAAAGATTTCAGTGAAGTGAAACAAAAATTAGTTAATGAGAAAGAAATCGGAAAAGGAGAATTCAGGCCTGAGAAAATCTCGCTGGTTAAAGAAGAAAATCGGGGCCAGATATTAGTTCCTCCAAAAGATGAAAAAGTAACTATTCCAAAAAGCCAAGATCAGTTTAAGAATAAATCAGCAGAGAAAGTAGTCAAGCAAAAGGTAATTGATACACACCATGACTTACAGACTCCAGTAGCTGAGCAAAAGAATGTGTGTGTTTCTGAAAACAATGTTCAAAATAAAAAGTTATCCCAACAATATAAATGTCTACAAGAGATAGCGTGTGTCAAAGACAAGGATATAAAAGTAAAACAAGTCCTTCCAAAGAAGACAGACCCCAAACAAGAGATTGCACAGAACAAGCTTTTATTTTCTCCTCCATCAAAAGGATCACAGCTGAAGGATGAAATACATGCAGTAGATATATTAGAATTCTTAAGGAAACGGGAGGAACTACAGCAAGTTTTATCTAGAGTGAAACAATTTGAAGCAGAGCCAAATAAAAATGGTATGAAAGCATTTCAGACATTTTTAAATAATATCCCAGTATGGCTGGTAAATGAAAAAAGAAAGAAAAATATAGTTCATGTTGCAACAGAAGATAATTTAGAAAAGATGAAAGAAGAGCTATCAGATATTAAAAACCAAGCAGTGAAAATGCTTGCATCATGTGAAGACACAATACAGACAGCTATGATGTCCACAAAAGCAGGGAAATCCAGAAATGACTCAGTTAGTTTTGGAGGCTTGTCACAGAAGATATCAAAAATCAGCATTGACTCCAACAGAAGAGATTCCCATCAAATGAAAGAGGTTATAAATCAAGAAACAGTGCACCATGAAATTATACAGCAGTCCAGTGGAAACAAACAGACAGAATTCAAAACTTCTTCTCCAGCACTGAGAATGCGGTCGCCATCACCTACTTATATAATAATTCAATCTAAACTGACAGAATCTCCCCTCAGGGAAGCACTCTCTTCATCTCCCATCCAAAGAACTAGTACTCCTATTCCTCCGCCAGCACACAGATCAGCAACACCAACATCTAGACTTCAAAGGCCAGCTTCTTCCCTCTCTCCTCCAAGGAGCCATTCTGAACAACTCGCCAAACTAAAAGGCACCACTGCAAAGCTGTCTCAAGGAATGACACAACACCGGTCTGCAACATCAGTTCCAGTTGTAGAAAAAAAGTCAGAAATTGTTAAATCTCCTGCAACTCTTCGTAGACAAATTAAGATTGAAAAACATGCTATGATGGAGCCTTTATCCTCAGCAACTATACAGAGATCTCAAGTTACTGCTGGTACAGTAAAGGGCATAAAAGAAATATGTGAAGAAAATCTAAAAGCAGAGAAAAACACCAACTACATGCACCAATATCCAGTAAACATTCCAGAATGCATAAAGCCACATGTAGTAAGTTTTAAGGTTCCTAAGACTGACAAGTCAGGGCTTACCCTTAGGTTTGAAGCATCTGAGCAAAGACGAGATACAAAAAAGGAACCAGTCACAGTAGTTGAAAGAGCAGACTATGAGAGTGTAGATGAAATAGATATGTTATTAGGGAAATCAGAGGACAATTCAGGATTGGATGTGGAATCGAAGAAAAGAGTTTTTGAAAGGGATGAAATGAATAGCAAAAGAAAGCAAGAAAGACACACATTTAGTAAGGATGAATTCAGAGTGACATCTCTGAAGAATCAAAAGCAAAAAGATAGCGTCCAAAACTCTCCTTGCAAGCAGCCAAGAGACCCAAAGGAAGGTAGATCTTATAAACAAAAGCAATGTGAAGATAAAGAGCGCTCGTTTGAACCTCTGGTATGCTTGGAAGCAAAGTATCATACTGACCACACTTCCGGTCTGGATAGATTTGCCAACATGGTTACTGAATCGAGGACTGCCATAACGACATCACAAAGTGCTGATGGTATGCAGTCAGGATCTGGCTTCAAGCATGCACCTCCAGCATACGAAGATGTAGTCGCAGGACACATTTTGGATATTTCTGCTACTGATTCACCAAAAGAATTGCTAAGGAATTTTCAGAAGACATGGCAGGAGAGTGAGAGAGTGTTTAATAGGCTTGGCTACATGATCTCAGACACTTCTGAAACTGAAGTGAGAAGTAGCTTCCAGGAATCAGCATTTGTCAGTGGTAAATAAGCATGCAAAGTGTGAAGAAACCTTAACGTAAAACAAATGATTAAACCTCAGTATATTGTGCAATTAATGAAAAGTGTGTTTGTAGTCAAAGAACAAAGTAACATAAAACTAACAAACTTTTTCTCACTTTCACTTTCTCTCTCTCTCTTTTCTCTCAGTGATCTTTAATCATTTTCCCTTTCCAAAGGCTTTAAGTGATGTGCTGAGTGTGTGACTAACAAATAAATACTGGCATGTTGAGTTTTGAGGACTTTTTTTGACAAGGTAAATGTTGCATTTGAATTAGCACTGAAACAAAAATATGTATGTTAATGTATCATGAATGTGTATAGAATGAATTTCATATCATACAGCGACAAACAGCTAGCATTGTACTTTTAACTGAGATAAAATAATACATGGTGTGTATTTGTGTTTGCATGCGGTACTATATAACTATAATGGTATAACAATGTGCATGGTTTATATGCCTCTGTTTTATGTTTGCTAAAACCACCAATTTAAATGTGTGAAAAAGTAAAGAAGTTGTTTACAAAATATAATGTGAAAACTTTTGCCAATTCATGTTTGGTGAATTCATACCATGACATTTTATTTTGCGTTGAAATACACAAAAATGCAAAATGTCACTGTCACACTACTATATGATGTTACTATCTATTGTTTTGAGGGAAATATCCCTTCCTCTTTCCTCTCTAATGGTTCTGACACTCTATGAGGTACTTCTTTCTCCCTGATAGAGGCCTAACCTCCCATGGCTTCAGTGCTACATCCAGGCCAGTGAAAATGAATCAGAAATGTCTTTGTTACACATTCACTTTGGGTGTCTTACTTTTATTTTATTTTATTTTATTTTATTTTATTTTATTTTAGCCCAACCTTCCCTACCATACATCCAGAAAAAACGCTGACCTAAGTTTGGAGCTGTTTAAAGTTAATTATATTATTTTGCAGTGTGGTTCCTCACACCAGGCTAAGCTAACCTTAGTGCTCAGATAAGATACCTGCCACCTGGGTTAACTGCGAAGTGAAGACATACCCTTAATATGTGTGTCTCTAGCTTAGGTATTAGTTTCTAAGACATGGGGAGTAGCTATACTTTGTGTGATTTCCAGCTCGAGGAGACATACCTAAGCTAGCTCTGAGGACACATCTAGCATCTTGGACTGGTACATACCACCAGTCATGCCATCATGGCTGCCCTCTTTTTTCAGCCTGCTAACTCAAGCCATGATCGATTTTCTGATGTTCAATTTAGTAGGTCTAGTTAATCGTACACTGAGAGTAGCTCCGGTCAGCACCAAGTTCAGCTTATGGTAAGATGACTCCAGCTACATATTTTACATGGTTGGAGTTGCATACCTTAACCTGACCTTCCAGGTGTAATGTAGACTTGGCCTCAGAGATACCATGGGAATGTTTCCTGACTTGAGAAGTGCAGACATCCCTCAGACAATCAGGGAACCTGTAAAAATACTGAGAGAGTTTAAATACCTGCCTTCCCTCAGGCTATCACCACAGTTTGAAACTAAATCCATGCTGTTATGCAAAAAGTGCCTTGAAATTTTCATGGACATGAGTACAAAGATAACTTGATGACCAACTTTGATTAATCTATTCACTGATGGAGAAAATTTTGTGTTCAGGTAATTTTTAAGCAGATTTTGAAGATTTTTAATTTCTCCTTGGATGTTTTCCACAACTCTCAGTATAGTTAGGAGATATAGGTATAGTTGAATAGTCTATACTGCTATTCTGTCTTGATTTATGAATTGCTATAAAATCAGTACTGGCAGACAAATAAAAATAATGTAACAAGAATGGGACACATTCTCGGCTGATGCAAATGAGTATAAAACTCTGTTGATAGTGGAGCAGCACTCATTTACATTAGCAGAGAATTTAGCCCATTATATTGATGTATTTGCCTGTTAGCAGTGATGTTGTAGCGATTCATAAATCAAGACAGAATAGCAATATAGTTTTCTCAAACCCAGCAGATTGTCTGTCATCTCCCTCTCCTCCTGCCCCTCATCTTCCTGAAATAAACTTATTACTGGTGCTCTGTACTTGGAAGTATAGCTAGTTTCCTTTACAATCACTCATGCTTCATAAAATAAGAGATTTGATATAATTAGCCAATATTGGAATTGTAGCTAATTCTCTCTTGCAAATTAACTGAACAAAATACCAGTCATGAACATGAAAACAATAAAAAGCTTAAATAATTATATCCCTATCATATTTACAACATACGTACATGTAGTTTGCATGTTAACACAGTAATGGAGTTCCTTGATGTGCTTCTGAAATCAGAGTTTCAAACATTCACCCTCTTGGTGTGTGTGTATATATATATATATATATAATCTGAATGACATTGCAAATTCAAAGCAGTGGGTTCTATATAAACACACTTAATCCAATTTAACATTCCTTTTTATGATACCATCTATTCTATTCTTACCTGAATAAATGACTTTTGCTCTCAAAGTATTACAATTAGTGGAAGTATAGTTATCCCTAAAATTTGTGTCTTAGTTATCAATTTAAAAATTGGCTAACAAAAATCAGCATTGCAGCTTTCCATGTGAAAAAAGACATTTTCTTTATGAATTGATCAAGTAACATATTTGAGAAATAAGTTCTAATACCTGGCAAAGGACCTATAAATGACCTTTATACAATTTCGTTTCTAGAAACTGCAACTTCAGGAAAAGGAAACATGCATACTTTGTCAAAAGAAAGTTTATCCAATGGAATGCCTAATTGTCGACAAGCAAATCTTTCATAAATCTTGTTTCCGATGTCATCACTGTGGCAGTAAATTAAGGTAAGGAGGAACTACCAGTTGATTCATAGAAAATCTGCTTTTGAGATGCAAGTAGTCCTGTAACTGGCAAATGTGTTCCTCTTCTTGCTAACTTGGGAGCTGTTCCAACCAAGGATTTTAGAACTGATCCTGCTCTTATAAAGTCAGTCGGAATTTTTGCTTCATTTGAGAGCAGGATCAAGACCTAAGTAAACATGAACATGAATTAATTCTGTCATTTGAAAAAAGGACTGTAGTGTGCTAACAGAGAAGTGTAGAGAAGCTTGGGAAGTAATACAAATTTTCCATCCATTCTATTAGAAAATAGAGAACTTCAATCTCCAAGGTTGTCATAAACTTTAAAAAATCTTAACCCTAAAGTGCTAGGGATTATTCCTCTTGGCAGCCTGTACTTTGATTAGTCAATTTCTTGTAAAGTGTCTCTATACCTCTACAAAATAATCATCCATCTATATTTTTAATTATTATTTTTATTAAAGTAAACTTCTTGGTACCAAAACCACTATTTAAACTTTTAGTTGTTATAGGAATTTACAATTTACATAATATTTCAAAGTTTGGTGAGACCAAAATGAACATTAAAAATAAATCGTATTGTTTCTTTGCTAAAATATTCATGGAGTTATTTATAGTTATTTATAGTTACTCTAATTTCTCAGTGCTTATCAGGTCAGCTAAAATTGAATATTCATTGTATTTATTCTTGATAGAGCTGTAGATGCTAGCAAACAAATTTTATTCCATTTTACAGCTTGGGAAATTATGCATCTCTTCATGGACAAACATACTGTAAACCCCATTTTAAGCAACTTTTCAAGTCTAAAGGAAATTATGATGAAGGTTTTGGACACAAGCAACACAAAGAGTTATGGAGTTCCAAAGATCAAAGAAGCTCAATTGGCAATGTTCATGCTGAAGAGGTAAATCCAAGTCATGAAACAACCATCATATCTAAGCTTAATACAGAAATTGAACCAGACTTGCATTCAGATATTCACTATGTGCATCCTGAAACTTTGGATGACAATTTGAAAAGATCTATAGAAAGAGGCAAATTAAAAATCACTTGGCCTCCTTCTACTGATGATGTCATACCCCAAAAAACATTTTCCATTGAAGAAGAAGTTAAAATGAATAAGCCAAAGTGGCCCCCAGAAGGTTTCACACAAGAAGACTCCAGAACATACACAAATACATCTCTGGGCAATAAAAATGAACCACAGCTAGAAAATACCCAGAGTGATCTCAGAGAGAAAGAGCAAAAGAAAGATGACATAGGTGACTCTCAACAAAATCAAAAGTCATCTCTTAGTTCTGTGTCTGAGAGGGAAGAAGTTGAAAAAAATGAGAATGTGGAAGATAAGGTGAATGAAACAGAAGGATTAGAAACTAGTGAGGATAGTGGAAAGGATGGTAATGAACATAATGTGATTGTACAGAGTGTTGAGAAGGAGCAAGATGACCTGTGTAATGCATCTGACGGTGTAGAAGTTTTACGGATTGCTAACATTGATAAGGAGACAGTACTAGATAATCATAAAGAGTTCAATATGAGTAATAATAATAATAATGATAATACTACATCTGTTTCACACTGGAATATCTGTAGACAGGAAAACTCTCTCTCAGTAATACCAAAACCATTAACAAAATTAAACCATGCAAATTGCACCACGTTTGAATATGCTTTTGAAAAGCTAGAAAATCAACCAGAAATTGCAGAAGTACTTGGTATACCTGAATTTCTAGAGAGCTATTCTAGAGATGTTGTAACCACTGCACTTCAGAAACCAAACTCCAAAGATAAAAATACCATTAGCTCAGATAGTCTTGTTCAAATTAATACAGATGCCACTTGCCAAAAACCTTGTACTAGCACTGTATTAATTTTAAAGGAAACCACTAATACAACATTCCCTATTGATACCAAGTTGATAAGCATCAGGGAAGAACCAAAACAAGACAGTAGCTTAAATAATATTTTACATGAGATTGTGAAAATACCTTCTCCTGAAAAAGATGACATGTTTTCAAACTTTGGTCTGTTAAATTCTGTAAACATAACTAAAAATTCTTCCAGTCCATATTCAAAAGAACATGGGAATTCTGATATGGAACTATCTGCTATCTATCAAGGTGGTGAAATAATGGAAGTGTCAGCAAATGGCACATGCACAAGTTTAGATTTATTGAGCCCAAATTATATAGCTGTTCCATCACCTCAAGGAGATAAAGTCGAGCTTGATCATTTCACTGTAGAAGAGCAAATCAAAAGAAATAGATGCTATGATGAAAACGAATAAAACAATTACATAATCAGCTAAAAATGTCACACACAAAGTATGAGGTAAAATATAATTTATGTCTACAATTAGTAGGTTAGGCATTTCTGTAATCCAGTTTTTCTCCAGCACTTCCTGAAGAACTTAATATACAGAGTTTATATGTGAATGTTTATTTGTATTATGTATAATCAATTATTCATATTTTATTTTTGCTTAAATTATCTTTCAGTCAATGGAGAGTCAAAAATATGATCTTTTTCAGTTTGGACTGCAAATGATTTATATTTCTACAATTCTTTGTGCTGTAGGCAATATTTTACAATACGACTATCATGCTGATACATGCATTAATTCAACATTGTTCTTTATCATTTGTAATGAACTAAGAAGTAATGCACCTGGTGTGCAGAAGAATGAGGAAAAATATTTCTACTTTTTTGTGTATTGTTATTTCTGTACGTAAATAAGACATTTCTCCATGGTAAATTATGTACATTTTTCTTATTAGCTTTTACTAGAAAAATTTTTCTAGCAACATCATGAAAACTACAACCAGTGGGTAAATAATAATAGATATAATTTTGCTGTCTGCCTAAAATTATTATGTCCCTTTGGAATGCTGAAATGTTTACTGTGCATTATGCTGCATGACAGCAAAAAATAAGATGTGTAAAAATGAAGAGCAAATAGCATAAAAAAGATCATCACATACAGAGTTGGGACAGTATTCAAGATGCAGAAGACTGGAATAAAACAGAGTTTATTTTACTAATTTTTTCAAAAATCATTTTAGATAAACTAGCTTCTCAGTTTTAGATTTAAAACTACAATATTCCTCAGATTTAGCACTTTTTATTCTTAACACTTTTATGGCATAGTATGTTTTTGCTATCTTAACATTATCCTGGCTTGCATGAAACAGCAACACATCATTTAACTGTTGACAATGCATAATAAAAAAGCACTTTATAAAATCTATCTTTGGAATATTTTGTCTATATTTCCTCAAACTATTGTGAAATTATTCAGATAGGAATCATTTTACTTCAGGGAGGATATTTGTCATACTGAATTGGAAAAATCTCTGGGTCAGGAAACCAAAATACGGTGTTTGAAACTATCAATTTCTACAAGCACTGGTACCCACATTCTCCTTTGCTATGCAACAATAAATAATTTACAAGTAGAATTGTTTGCCAGTTTCCTGCAGTAATTACAAATACGTAAGCAACATATTCTGACAATGAAACTATCATGCAAGGATAGCAGCACAGGATATCTCAGGGGTCCAGCACTTTGTCCAAACATGGGGCTGTGATTGTGCATAGGCTGGTGGAATCTCCCATCCAAATGTGTACACTATATGGCTGTGTCTAGACTACAAAGAAAAGTCCAAAATGGTACGCTAATTGTGAATCGCTATTTGCGTATCTTTTTCCACTTTTCTTCCAAAAGAGACTTTTCTGACTTTTAGCCTGTCAACACTGGGCCATATGTCAGAAAAAAGCCTTTTTCGGAACATCCCTTCTTCCTCGTCGAACGAGGTTTACAGAGATTGCAAAAAAATCGCGTCTGCTTTTCTGATTTTTTTTTTTTTTTTTGAAAAGCAGACACATTCCTTAGACGCGGAAGAGCTTTTCCAGGATACCTCCAGTTTCCTGGAAAAACTCTGCAGTCTAGACATACCCTAAATGTCTTTTAGTACCCCAAACTTTGCTCATGTAATGTAAGAAATCATTTTCCAATGTAATTAGCTTGTTATGGCAAAAGTACACAGATACTATGGTGATAGGTGGCCTTGTAAAAACTTTGATGGATGCAAGTAACCTGTGAACCATGCTGAAGGGCCAAACCACTGATAGGGAAGTATAGGCAAGCCACTCACTTGTGGTAAAATCCTTTTCTATTCAAGTCAATGGCAAAACATCCATTAACTTCAGAGGATCCTAGATTTCCTTCCAGATACATGAAACCTAGAGATACGCTACCCAGTGATTTAAAAGATGGCTATAGATATTACAGCATCTCAGTCTACAAGGGTTTTAGGTCATATCTACTGTCTCTCCATAAGGCAGCCTGGTGCATAATTGACAGGATAATGTGGTTCTACTGATATATTTTCATGGTTCTTTTCAAGTAAATTTTCACCTTCCAGATGTTTTTCCATGGGATATAAGCCATGTATTTAGTTTACTTCTCCTATTATCAAAATCTTTGTAATGCGCTTTTACTACTTGTGGACCATCCCCTTAGTTTCTAAGGGTACGTCTACACTACAACATTAATTCGAACTAACGTAGTTCCAATTAGTTAATTCGAACTAAGCTAATACGAACTAACGGATCCAGACTAAAACACTAGTTCAAATTAGCGTTTTGCTAATTCAAACTAGCATGTCCACATTAAGTGGACCCTGAACCAGGTTTAAGGATGGCCGGAAGCAGTGCCGGCAGGACATCAGAGGAGGACTTAGAGCATGGAGATGCTATCTCAGGCTAGCCGAGGGCTGCGCTTAAAGGGTCCCGACCCCCACCCCGGACAGACAGTTCTCAGGGGTGTCCCGCTTGCAAAGCAGTCCTGGCTTGGAATGCCCGGAGTACCCACACTGGGCACATCACAGCAATCGGCCATCAGACCGGCTGCACTTGCCGCAGGCTGCCATCTGGGGAGACGAGGCAATTGGGGGGCTGCAGGAGAGCTTCCACCCCCAGAAGCCCGCAGAGCCAGCCCAGTCCTCCTCATCGGGGGCGCGTACCCCATTCCTCCCTCACCTCCTTCCACTTACCCTTCCCTAGCCCCTCTTCTTGATGTACAAAATAAAGATAACGTGTCTTCCAAAATGGAATCTGTCTTTATTGAACAACACTGGGGGAGACTGGGAAAAGGAGGTGGGAGAGGGGAAGAGAGAGGGTGGGAGAGGGGAGGGCAACTAAAATGATCAGAGGTTGGGAACAGGTCCCATATGAAGAGAGGCTAAAGAGACTGGGACTTTTCAGCTTAGAAAAGAGGAGACGGAGGGGGGACAGGATAGAGGTCTCTAAAAGCAGGAGTTGGGTGGAGAGGGTGCATACAGAAAAGTTCTTCCTGAGTTCCCATAAAGAAGGACTAGAGGACACCAAAGGAAAGGAATGGGTAGCAGGCTTCAAAGTAGTAACAGAAAGTTGTTTTTCACAAAGCAAAGAGTCAACCTGTGGAACTCCTTGCTGCAGGAGGCTGTGAAGGCTACAACTAGAACAGAGTTTAAAGGGACGTGAGATCAAGTCATGGAGGTTGGGGCCATGGACTGCTATTAGCCAGGGGGTAGGAGTGGTGTCCCTGCCCAAGGTTTGTGGAAGGCTGGAGAGGGATGGCACGGGACAAATGGCTTGGTCACTGTCTTCGGTCCATCCCCTCCAGGGTCCCTAGGGTTGGCCGCTGTCGGCAGACAGGCTACTGGGCTAGATGGACCTTTGGTCTGTAAGCTCAGGGCTCAGGGTCGGGGGTCTCAGTGGACCACCTTGATTTTCATGCATACCTGCTCCTGGGTGGCCAGGCTGGCAGCTCTTCTGCCCTAGCTGGCCACTTTCCTGTGCCTAGTGCGGAGGTCATGGACGAGGTCCACGATGTCCACACTAGCCCAGGCGGGTGCCCGCCTCTTGCGGTCCCGGGCAAGCTCCCGGGAGCCGCCAGCCTGGTCCCGGGAAGAGGGGGAGGGCTGGGAGGCATCAGGTGGGTGGCTCGATCCGTGCCAGGTGCAGGGTCGGCTTGCTGGGTGCTGGCAGGCTTGCACCTGGCACAGGCACTGTAACCAGCCCGTGCCCCTTTAAGGGGTCCGGGGCCGGGAGGGGGGCAGATGAGTTTCCCTGGTGTTGGCCAGAGTGGCCACCAGGGAAACCTGGGGAGGGCTAGCCTCCCACTAGTTCGAATTAAGGGGCTACACACCCCTTAATTTGAACTACCTAGTTCGAACTAGGCTTAATCCTCGTAAAATGAGGTTTTCCTAGTTCGAACTAAGCGCTCCGCTAGTTCGAATTAAATTCGAACTAGTGGAGCGCTAGTGTAGCGCCTATTAAAGTTAGTTCAAACTAACGTCCGTTAGTTTGAACTAACTTTGTAGTGTAGACATACCCTAACTCAGTTTCTATTCAGGCTAACTCTTATAGAGTCAATTTCATTAAAGTTTGCCTAAGAAAAAATTGAGTAAGTAGCTCAGGGTTTTATCATGTTATTTTCAAATGCTGTAGCAGAATTTTTTTAAGTTCTGTTGTGAATATGGTAAACTATAAAAATAGAATGTTTGTAAATTTATTTTTCCCAAACTAATGATTTTCTACAAACAATTTGAAAACACTTTCCTGAAATGTCCCCTATCTTAGATAGGAAATGTTTGATCAGATCAGCATGGGAAAAACAATCACTGGATTCCTGAGCAGAAGGGAAAATAGAGGGTTAATTTTAGTGGTTTGGGGCACATCAAGAGTGTGCCTAGGTATGAAGTGAAGCAAGGGGAAAGGAAAGAGATTCTGCTTCTCCTTTCTGCTATTGCCCCAATCTCTGGTAGACAAGGGAGAATTTATTCTTTTGTGCTTTTCCCTTTGCATCTTGCAGTATGTGACTCCTTCAAAGTAAGTAGTAGTCCACCTGCTGCAGTTGCTGCTTTGTCCTGCCTGCCCTATAATGGAGGTATAGTTTGGACTAGGTTTCCAAGATGCTGTGGGATCATTAGTTTTTGGGATCAGGAAGAAATCCTCCTCCCCCTCAAGAAGGATTGATGAGATGTTCGTTGAGTTCAAGATGTTGGAGCAAGATGGGGAGATCTTTAGTATTCATAGATTAAGGTTCCTTTCAGTAATACCTTTTGCAGGGAGAAAATAAGATTCAGACGTGAGCTGAATCTTAGTAAGACTGAAGAGGCCAGCCCTGAATATTGCTTATTTGGCATGAGACCATTTAACATTGCACTGGACCCAAATGCGAGTTTTGTTTTGGGGTGGGTTGGGGAGAAATTCTTCCAAAAAAAATGTAATAATGGTTCAGCCTTTTGCTTTAAAACCCATCCTTGTGCCCATGTTTCTTTTTCCTGCATGTCCTCGTCAGTTATTTGGAGAACGCCAGGATACAAGAGTGGGAGATGTGACTTATCTCAGCGTATGCCTGTGCAACGAATCTACTTTCACAAAAAGTTAATATTTCTTATAGAAAATTATCTCATTAAGTAACAACAAAAGCTCAAAAGAAAAATAAGTCTTTCCTCTAACCAGTAAATTAACTTGCAGGAAGAGAAGACTCAATGAAAGAATATAACAGGGTAAGAGAGAAGATATGGACTATGAGGAAATTCCATTCCTGTTTTAAGAGAAATAAGAGCAAGGGCCAAAGCCAGATCACATTTCTACTCCTATCATCCTGGGCTCCTTATGCCTCAATAAATATGCTTTAGAAAGGAAAAAGAAATGTTAGTTGTGGAGTTAGGCAATAATTGCAAAAGAACATAAGTGCTGGGAGAAAATGAAGCCCGGACTAAAAGCTTTACAAGACTTTTTCCAAGAGCTTGAAGCATGAGTAATCACAGACAAATGAGGCAGAAACTCAATGAATACATGTCTGTTTGCTGGGATACATACTGAAATCGTGTGAATGAATTTGCACATGGCAGCTCTCCTAGCCTACATATAGGAGCTACAAAAAATGTGGTCAGACAGAGGAATGTTACGTTGTCAATGGCTGGGAATGTCAAACCATGATCAATGGGAGCCCGCAGGGGACCATGTCTGTGGACACTCAATGTCAGCAAACTGTCTCGCAGCCCACCAGCAACTACCTTGAAGGGCTAAGAGCCAAAGATTGCCAAACCCTGTCAGTAACGTTGTCAATAAATGTGGTGTTTTGCCTGATCCCCTTATAAAGATCCTGTGAGATTCTTTCGGTATAACATGTGTACCATATCCCTAATGTGTGCTGTAGGCACCATGCCATATTGACTATTTTGGAGTGAGTCTCTTTCAATCTCTCCTGTAGGAGCGGTTCCATTTGCATAAATAATTAAACATTCACTGGACAAGAAAGAGTGAGAAACTGACTATCACCAGGTAATTAGGGAACTCATCTGGGATGTGAGAGAGGCAGGGACATTAACTTGGAGAGAGTTTCTCCAATGACGTTGTCATTCCCAGACGCTGCAAGGTCGTGCTGGCTGCTGCTTCCTGCAGCTCCCATGGACTGGGAATGGCAATCTATGGCTGCTGGGGGCTAAGCCTGTAGATGCTCAATGTCAGCAAACCTCTCATGATCCGCCAGCGAATTACCCTGACGGGCCGACAGCCAAAGGTTTCCACCATACTGACTGTAGCAACAGATTCTATAAGAATTTACATTATTCTGAGAGATACCATTGATACTAATCTGAGCAACATTCTAAAGGATTTGCAGGGCCCCACAGTTCTTCTAGGGCCTGATTCAAACCTCATTGAAGTCAATGGAAAGTCTCCCGTTGACTTCAACAGACATTGGATCAGGCCTTTAAAAAGTGGCAAGTGGCTAGAAGGGTCTGAAACTGCTGTAGAAGAGTATTTCATATCTAAGGGTATGTCTACACTACAGTGTTATTTCAAAATATCTTATTTCAAAATAGCTTATTTCAAAATAGTGCGTCTACACACAAAATGCATTTTGAAATAGCATTTTGCTATTTTGAAATAGCGTGTCCACACTGAGTGGACTCTGAATCGCATTTAAGGTTGGCCGAAGCCAGTTCTGGCAGGGCACCAGGTCAGGACTTACTGTGTGGGGCTGCTGCCTGAGGCTATCTGAGGTCTGTGCTTAAAGGGACACTCTCCCCCCCCCCCCCCCCGGTCAGCCAGTTCTCAGGTTTCCCTGCCTACCTCACTGAGGGACAGCAAAGCATTTTGTCTCTGTGTGCTCCGGTTGCCCTCACTCGGGACACCATAGCTCTCTGCAACATGGAGCCAGAGCTGCCCCTGGGCACTCTGGTGTTTCTCGTGGACGCGTTGCTATGAGCCTGGCTGCACTTTCTCTGGGCTGCCATCCAGGAGGTCCATCGGGGGGCTGTCAGTATCCAGGAGGCCCTGCGGGAGAGCTTCCGCCCTGAGGAGCACTAAGAGCCTCCCTGGTGTGTCCCACTGGGGTCTTGTGCCTCATTCCTTCCTCACAACCTTCCACTTACCCCCTCCCCTCATCCCCCCTTCATAATGTAAAATAAAAACCACTTTTTTCATAAATATAAACTCTCTTTATTTAACAAAACTTGGGGGGGGATGAAACTCTGGGGAAACTGGGGAAAGGAGGTGGGAGAGGGGAAGAGAGAGGGGAAGGGGCAACCTGGGAGGAGGGAGCTGGAAGGGGGAAGCCAGGGGAAGAAGGGAGAGGAGAAGCTCAGTGGTGGGGGTCTCGATGGGCCAACTGTCTCCCAGCACAGTGGATGCGGGGGCTTCTGCGTCCCCGGGGGGATGGGAAGGAGGGGTGTGGAGGGAGAAGCGGAAGGGGGAGAAGGAGTGGGAGGAGGAGCAGTAGCTGGGGAGGCAGCAGGCGCTGGAGCGGCAGGAGGCAGCACGCTCTGCACCAGGGCCTGCAGGTGCTGGCAGATGGCACGGCCCTGGGCAAGCTGCTCCCGCCGGAGCTCCAGGTCTTCTTGCACCAAGTTCTGGAGGGTGCGGTGCAGGGCTCGCAGTGCCCCCAGGTGCTGCTGTCGATACCACTGCATTGTTCAGGTGGTCCTGCAGAGCCCTTGAGTGCGGGAGCATGTCCCGGGTGGGGTGATGTGCCCTGCATGCACAGCTGGTGCGGCTGTGAAGAAATAAGAGAAGTGGTCAGTTATCCCTCGGGACACAGTGGGTGAAGCACAGCCCCCATCTGCAAGGGGAGGATGACCGTTCCCTGTACCATCAGAGCCAATGTGCTTGCACAGAGGCCATGATCGGAATGTCCGGCTGTCCCCGGGAATGGGAGCTGCCCCGAGACCACACCCATGCCCCTGTGCTATGTATAGTGCAGCTGAGGTGGGGGGGAGATGTTCCCCTGCCTCTGTGTAGAATGGCCTTGTGGAGGAAGGGCATCCTGCTGTGTCACACCCCAGGGTCAGGAGCATGTCATGTCTCTTCACTCACGCGTGTGGTGTGAAAGTAGAAAGAATTATATTGTAAGAGAAGATTATGTTTGTAGGTATGTAGATCAGAATGAAGCCAGGTGTGCCTGGGATAACAGGAAAATGAACATTAGGTGCTAGGCAGAAAGTAATTGAGGTAACCAGGGAAATATGCTTGCTGTATGCTTGATGTGGAAATGAAGATATTTGAATAGTCTCATACTAATCATGTGAAGTTTTGCCACCTTTTAATCTTGTTAAGTTGGCTTTCTTTTGACTGCATACATCAAAGGGGTTTGAGCCTTGCATTGTACTCACATTTTCTTGGTGTATTAGCAGAGCGGCTTTGCTAATAAACAGAGTGGTCGGACAAATCTGTGAGTCCTGTGTCTGACTTTGACAGTGGCTAACAGGCCAATGCCCCTGTGTGGCAGCCAGCTGGAACCACGTGCCCAGGGGTGGCATGGCACATGCTCGCACGTGCACAGATTGCCGCGAGATCCGTGGTAAGCAAGGCCCACATGCGCAATCCCTGGTCTCCTTCCCCACCCTCCCCCCAGTAAGGGGACAGTGATGGCACTCACATGTTGTTGCCTCCCTGGATGACCCTGGTGACTCAGCTGCTGGGATGGCTCAGGGGTCCTGGCGGCATGGCACACTCCGTCTCAGCTCCTGTAGCTCCTGGTGCTCCTCCTCCATGTCCTGGTCAGGGCCCTCTGCTCCCAGATCGCTGCCCCCTGGGGTGGCACGGACCGTCCCGCCCCCCAGGATGCAGTCCAGGGCATCAAAATAGGGGCAGGTCTCTGCCCCTGTTGGGGAGCTGCCCCGTGTGGCTCTGGCTTATGCCTGCCGTAGTTCGTTTATTTTCATGCACACCTGCTCCTGGGTGCGCATGTGCCCTTTTGTGGCCAAGCTGGCAGTTATCCGGCTGTAGACGGCCGCCTTCCTCTGTCTAGTGTGGAGATCTTGGATGTTGGAGGCCTCCCCCCAAACCTCAATGAGATCCATGATCTCCGCACTAGTCCAGAAAGGCACCCACCTTCTCCAGCCCCTGGCTGGCTCCTGAGAGCTGGGGGACTGGGTGGTGGAGGGCTGGCTGGCACTGGCTGCCCAGCTCATTGTGGGGCCATTGGGTCAGTGGCAGCGACTGCTGGCAGGCCTGGAGCTGGCACATGCACTGTGGCCAGAGTCTACCCCTTTAAGGGCTCCGGGGCTGGGGGAGAGGAGCTGAGTTTTCCTGGTTTGGCCCCAAATGGCCACCAGGGCACAGTGGGAAGGGCTGGAGGCCCCCTATTTCGAAATAAGCATCTACACGGCGCTTATTTCGAATTAGCTATTTCGAATTTGGTGTTATTCCTTATAGAATGAGGTTTACCAAATTTGAAATACCAAATTTGGCTGTGTAGACGATAGGAAAGTTAATTTGAAATAACGGCTATTATTTCGAATTAACTTTGATGTGTAGACATACCCCAAGAGTTGGAGAATGTCTCTAGTCCTGGATGGTTTGAAATCAAACTGTTTTTTCCCCAGATGAAAATGTTTTTCCTATTTCCTACGTTTCTTCACTAAAAAGAAACTTACAAAATGTAAGTATGTTGGGCAACAGAGAGCATGTTTAAAAATGTTTTCTTAAAGATGCACATCACTGTTCAAAATGTACAAAACAAGAATACTGAGTAAGGCTGTAAAAAAATATCTCAGAGCTGATCACAAATCACTTATGTTTTGCTCTCATTCTGAGTCATCCGTACCAATCTGTGCCTGTGCTTACGTAGCCTTACAATAGTAGTTCTGAATGACCTTTGTGGTACACACTCATTTAAATAAAGGGCATGTTATGAACAGTTATCAAAGTGACTGATATTCTGACAACAGAAGTATCTACTCTATTGTATAAACCAGGCCAGTTCTTAAGCATTCACTGGAAATTTCAGAGAGTTTATTAATATTTTTCCATCACAATTCAATATTCTAAATTATTGAAGAATGAGACAATAGGGCAACTTCAATTACACAAGGATCTAGAAACATAGGTCACTTTTCTAAAACCTCAACCATTTAAATGAATAATAGTGAACAATGAAACTTATCCAGAACAAAATGAACTAAGAAGTGAGCAAAAATTCTTAGCATCAAGGAGGAAGTAAGAGGAGCAGAGCATTACCATTCATACAGTACTGTATGGGCTATGAATATTTTGAAGCGTACGCTAACAAGAAAAGACCTTGGAACTTTAACCATT
The DNA here is from genome assembly GCF_049634645.1 of Pelodiscus sinensis. NCBI lineage: Eukaryota > Metazoa > Chordata > Testudines > Trionychidae > Pelodiscus > Pelodiscus sinensis. The sequence goes on from NC_134717.1 coordinate 38,166,203, forward strand.
GATACCTGCTATACCTTTGTGTATAATGTGGCAGAATTTCAAAGGAGAAATATCAGGAACTTGGTATGTTTAGCACTATTATAATAGTTTGATTGAATTGGGTCAAATAGGACAACACCCTTTTAAATACTTTAATTTGTAAACATGCTATGTTTGAACCTAGCTGAATTAATTTGGGAAGCAAATGGATTACATTATATTTTAGGGGTTGTTTCCATTCTCAGGGGATGATAGGCAGAGAGGTAGTTCTTGTAATTGGACCTGGTCTGAGTGCAGCAACAGATGAAAGTTCAGAAAAGATGCAAGAAAAAATGTTTCTCCTCTGCAGCTGGATAGACTGAATTGCTATATAATGAGAGTATTTTTGGTTATGACTGAAGAAAAGGGCAAGAGGTTGGTACAGTCTATTTAGGTGAAAGTTTACTGTATTGTAATTATAGTAATTTTAAAATAATTTGTTTTTTGTGAGTCTCTGCTTTTTATGGTACTCTTGCTAAAAGATGATAGTTAAGATTTCTCTAACCTATTTGGAAGGGTCTATTTTTTTAATGGAACAGTAATAGTTGATGCCTTCATTCAGCAAAGCACTTATGAATGTGTTTAACTTTAAGCATATGTGAAATCCTATCCCTGGTTAGAAAAGTGCATACGCATGTGTAAATTTAACCATGTGAGTCATTCTACAGCAATAAATTGGACCTAAGCAGATGATTAAAATAAAGTGTGTGCTTCTGTTTCGCAAAATCAGAGAACAATAAAGTTCTAATTTTTCAGGGAATTGTTATAACTTAGTAAGAAAAGTACTCAAATAATGAGAGACAGGTTGATAACAAGAGCCTAGTAAACATGGTGAGCTGGACGTGATTCATGTAAGCCTATAAACTTATGAAAGAATCCCTGCCAATTGTAAACCAATATAAACCAATTCAAACCTAATTGCTAAGACTAAAGGAAACAAGAAGCTGGACTCCTATTCTGCAGCAAGAGATTTATGAGAGAGAGGACCAAAGTTTCCCACACAATTTTATTTTTGTCACACCTGCTAATGGGGAGAGGAGCAAAGGGAGCAGTTGCCCTGGGTTCCCAGCTCCACAGCCACTGTAGCCGTCTGAGGACTACCAGGTGGGGAGAGGGCTGCAGCCCCCCCCCCCCCATTACTCTGAGGCCCCACCTGTTGGCAAGTCTGTTGGTGCCCCTAACTTTTCTATATCAAACAAATTCATTAAGCTAGCATTATTCCCAACATCTCAGTATTTCCCTCAAAATCCTTAGAAGAATCCTGGGGGGAAATCTTGGTTACATTAAGAGAGATAAGGGGGAACATATTTAGTAATTTAATTCCCAAATGCTGGGGGTCTCTGCTACTTAATCCACGTGAGTGTTGCAACACTTGTTATGATGACGAGAGCTGTTGCAAGTGACCCACCTGAATGCTCCTTCATCAGCTGCTTAAGATGCTCACAAGATGGAACAAGAAAGAAGATGGAGTCAAGTTATTGCTAGCACAGAGTGGGGATTTGCCACTGAGTACTTTAAGAAATTCTCCTGCCATTGCTCCAGTTCTTCTGATTTTACAGGTGTCATAATAAGTCAAAATTTTACAGGTGTCTGATTTTACAGGTGTCAAATTTATTTTTCTTTAAAGTTCCAGCTCTTGGCATCATATACACACACAAGTCTCTCACCTATGATAGGAAGGGGGAAGGAGTTTCTAGCCCTAATGGTTGCAGAGAAAAACTTGAAAATGTGAGCACAAAAGTATCTAAAGATTCAAAAACAAGAAATTAAATGAAAAAAAAACCCACACTAAAATGTACTGCTTTTGAAAATCTCATTTTAAGCTAACTTCATGATTTTGGGGTGGTCTTGGATTTTTGAATATTTGGGGTTGTCAATGCAGTAACAACAATAATGTAGCAACTGTGTCATGTGTCACACAAGGCAAAAAAAGTCACACATTTGGCATCCCTATGGTGATTTCTTTGTGAACAACTGCACCTGTGTTCACATGCTAAAGACCGTGATAATAGTCTTTATACAAAATATGCCTTGTGAGGTATCAGATGAAAAAATAGTATCTTCCTAGTCAATAATATCTTGAAGAAATGGATGGAGCAATATTATGTGTAAAGTTATGCACATGAGATGAAGTAACAATTGAAATGTGTTTACTAGACAAGGCTAAGAAGGGGATGAACCTGTTCCTTAGAGATGAAGGACATGACAATACTTGAGCCAGGTGTCATCAAAGTTGATTGACTGTCACCTGTCAAGTGGCCATCCTTTGGCAATGAAGAAGGGCAGGAAGAGTTAGATCAGCATTTTAGCAAACATGGGACTTCTTTCACTAGAATACTTCATGCCTCTATCTGCATAAGAGTAACTCTCAGGAGTAATACTCCAGGTATTTCCCCCTTCCCACCTACTCTCTCTTCCATCTAAAAGGGTATGTCTACACTACCCCACTAGTTCGAACTAGCGGGGGTAATGTAGTCATCCGCAATTGCAAATGAAGCCTGGGATTTGAATTTCCCGGGCTTCATTTGCATGAAGCCAGCCGGCGCCATTTTTAAATGCCGGCTAGTTCGAACCCCGTGCCGCGTGGCTACACGCGGCATGGAGTAGCTAGTTTGGATTGGGCTTCTAATCCGAACTAGCTGTACTCCTCGTGGAATGAGGAGTACAGCTAGTTTGGATTAGGAAGCCTAATCCGAACTAGCTATTCCGTGCCACGTGTAGCCGCGCGGCACAGGGTTCGAACTAGCCGGCATTTAAAAATGGCGCCGGCCGGCTTCATGCAAATGAAGCCCGGGAAATTCAAATCCCGGGCTTCATTTGCAATTGCGGATGACTACATTACCCCCGCTAGTTCGAACTAGCGGGGTAGTGTAGACATACCCAAAAAGACAAAGGAACAAGCCTTTGGAGTTCAGGAGGGGTTCTGACCTGAGAATTTGGTCAGCCCCTTACTGGGAGCATGTGGTAAGGATTTTACCATGAACCAAATCTAGTTCAAGTTTGGCTGCTAGAAAGCATTTAATCTTTGTTTGTCCTGTAGCCATTTCTGATTTAATGCCTTAGGGTATGTCTACACTACAGCGCTAATTCGAACTAACGCATCCAGACTAAAAAACTAGTTTGAATTAGTGTTTTGCTAATTCAAACTAGCATGTCCACACACAGTGGACCCTGAACCGAGTTTAAGAATGGCCGGAAACAGTGCCGGCAGGGCATCAGATTAGGACTTAAGAGCGTGGAGCTGCTGTCTCAGGCTAGCCGAGGGCTGTGCTTAAAGGGACCCGACCCCCACCCCAGACAGACAGTTCTCAGGGGTTCCCCGCTTGCAAAGCAGTCCTGGCTTGGAGTGCCCTGAGTGCCCACACTCAGCACATCACAGCACTCAGCCATTAGCCCGGCTGCACTTGCCGCAGGCTGCCATCTGGAGGGGGGGGGGGGGTCAATCAAAGGGCTTCAGGAGAGTTTCCACCCCGAGGAGCCCGCAGAGCCAGCCCAGTCCTCCCCATCGGGGGCTTGTACCCCATTCCTCCCTCACCTCCTTCCACTTATCCCTCCCTAGCCCCCCTTCCTGATGTGCAAAATAAAGGAAACGTGTGTTCAAAAATAGAAACTCTCTTTATTGAACAAAACTCGGGGAGACTGGGAAAAAAAGGTGGGAGAGGGGAAGAGAGAGGGTGGAAGAGGGGAGGGCAACTAAAATAATCAGGGGTTTGGAACAGGTCCCATATGAAGAGAGGCTAAAGAGACTGGGAATTTTCAGCTTAGAAAAGAGGAGGCTGAGGGGGGATATGATAGAGGTCTATAAAAGCATGAGTGGTGTGGGGAGGGTGCATAAAGAAAAGTTCTTCATTAGTTCCCATAATATAAGGACTAGAGGACACCAAATGAAATGAATGGGTAGCAGGATTCAAACTAACAACAGAAAGTTCTTCTTCACAAAGCAAATAGTCAACCTGTGGAACTCCTTGCTGCAGGAGGCTGTGAAGGCTAGAACTAGAACAGAGTTTAAAGAGAAGTGAGATAAAGTTATGGAGGTTGGGACCATGGAGTGCTATTAGCCAGGGGTTAGGAATGGTGTCCTTGGCCTCTGTTTGTGGAAGGCTGGAGATGGATGGCACGAGACAAATGGCTTGGTCATTGTCTTCGGTCCATCTCCTCCAGGTTCCCTAGGGTTGGCCGCTGTCGGCAGACAGGCTACTGGGCTAGATGGACCTTTGGTCTGACAGCCCTTAATTCGAACTAGTTAATTCAAACTAGGCGTTAGTCCTCGTAGAATGAGGTTTACCTAGTTCGAATTAAGCACCCCGCTCGTTAGAATTAACTTCAAACTAGCGGTTTGCATGTGTAGCACCTATCAAAGTTAATTCGAACTAACGGCTGTTAGTTCGAATTAACTTTGTAGTATAGACATACCCTTATACTTGCACTCAATCTCTCTCTCTCTTTGATTTGTGATTAAATGATTAATCTCATTTGTGATGAAATGAACGTGATTTATTTTTTTAATCATAACAAATCTACTCTTGTGTTTAAACTGAGCTGTTTGGTAACTCCATTTAGTGGGCTGTTGGATATCGAGCCCTTACTGGGGTAATAGAGCTATTTCATCTGAGCCTATGGACCTATATCATCAGGGACGGGCTGGATGGTGCAAAACATGTGTATGGGGGGGATCTGGCCTAAGATATTGTTGGGGGTCACACTACAGGTACAACTCCAGGCAGATGGAAGCCCATCTGTGGCTGAAGTGCTACTGACAGGCTGCTGGGGTCAGAGTTACTGGAGCAGGACTACAGCTATTCAGACACTCGGGGTATGAAGTGCATATTATTTGGCCATTTGTGAGTGACCCAGGTTGGGAGCTACAGCAGCACTGTGAGGCAGCCGAGACTGTAGAACAAGGATGACACAGCCACTCACTGATCCCGATTGCCCTGCAGAAGGTGATGCTTGCTCAGCCAGCAAACAGGGACCTTCAGAGATCAACAAGTCCACCCTCCCTGGCCGGAGGCAGGATGAAGCATAGCTAGCTCAGCCACTTGCACTAATTCATGATTAGTTGGTGGTGAAGGGCCTGGGGAGCTGAAGCAGGATTCCAGCGATTCAGGGACTGGATGGAGATGTGGAAGCTGAGGGAAGACAGGCTAGGGATTAGAATGAGAAGGGGAACAGGATGTTCAGAATTTAGGGCCAGCAGGAATGACAGCCTCACCGGGCTCCCGGGCAAGCCAGCTCCTCGCTCCCAGAAGGGGCGGGGTCCTGTGAGCAAGGGGTAGGGCTGGGCACTGCTAAAAACACATTGTGCTGCCTTCAGGAAGATTGACAGCAGCTTGGTGGTGCTCTGATGGTGATGTAATGGACCCAAGGCCCTGGCTGCTGCTGCTGCTGCTGCTGCTGCTACAGTGACAACTGCAGCCAGAACCCCAGGCCCTTTTGAATTGCCAGGCCCTGAGGCAATTGCCCTGTTATTTCTCCTGCCCCGTCAGCAGACCTGATGAGGGCTGATTAATGGAAAGAAGGATAAGGATGGTGAAAGCTGTTTCAGGCTTTGCCCAGTCCCCAGCAAACTACCACAAAGCTCTTTTACCCCACTCCATAAATAAGCTTTCATGTGCCTTCCTCTACCACCTGCTTCTGATTCACTGCTATCTTCTGTTCCCACCTGGTTTCCCCAGGCTCCTGCATGCTGCTCCTGGCTCTATCTGGTTACACCCCAGCTTCTGGGAGACATGGGATCGTCTCTCAGACAGATTGTCTTACTGCTGGGGCCTATTGTGAGGGGGAAATAAGGGTATGTCTACACTAGCCCCCTAGGCTGTGTCCAGACTCAGGGGTTTTTTCGAAAAAAGTAGCCTTTTTTCGAAAAAACCTCACCTGCGTCCAGACTCAAGCCGCGTTCTTTCGAAATTAAATCGAAAGAAGCGGCTTTTCTTTCGATGGCGGTAAACCTCATTTCACAAGGAAGAACACCTTCTTTCGAAAGTTCCTCTTTTGAAAGAAGGCGTTCTTCAATGTAAATAGGGCTTCTTCGAAAGAGAGCATCCAGACTCACTGGATGCTTTCTTTCGAAAAAGCAAGCCGTTTTTTCGAAAGTTCAACGTGCAGTCTAGACGCTCTCTTTCGAAAGAGGCTCTTTCGAAAGTATCTTTCGAAAGAGCCTCTTTCGAAAGAGGCTTGCAGTCTAGACATAGCCTTAGTTCAAACTAGGGTGGCTAATGTAGGCATTCGAAGTTGCAAATGAAGCCCGGGATTTAAATATCCTGGGCTTCATTTGCATCTTGCCGGGCACCACCATTTTTAAATCCCCGCAGCACGGAGTAGGTAGTTCGAATTAGGCTCTCTAATTCAAACTACTGTTACTCCTGGAACGAGGTGTACCGGTAGTTCGAATTAGAGAGCCTAATTCAAACTACCTACTCTGTGCCGCATGTAGCCGCAGGCACGGAGTCCGCACTAACGGGGATTTAAAAATGGCGGCGCCCGGCAAGATGCAAATGAAGCCTGGGATATTTAAATCCCGGGCTTCATTTGCAACTTCGAATGCCTACATTAGCCACCCTAGTTCGAACTAGGGGGCTAGTGTAGACAAACCCTAAGTGACTATTTCTGTCATAGGGGAATGCTCAGTAGGTGCAAGACTGGCAGCCCTACAGCACCCATCCCTTTTCCCTACATGGGTAAGGGGCATTGCAGGATGGGCTGGGCACAAATTTGTCTAGTCTGGAGCTGTGAGGCTGGCCTGATATGCGCTGGGGCTAGTTCTGGGGTTAGAAAAGTGGCTTAAAACTCTGGTACCTCTGGGAATCTAGCCAGAGACTCGCAGACATGAGTGTACTTTTCAAAAACATACTTAGCAAGTCCCTTTTTAGGACTGTAGAGTGTTCTCTTGTGATTGTATTTACAACAACTGCTCATTTGCTACTCAGAGTACTTGCTATGGCCGGAACAAGTTACAAGAGCACTTTCTAATTCTAGAAAGGGCAGGCAGTGTGGTAAAAAACACAGACAACAGAGATGTTCTTTCAGAGTACAATAGAATCCTGGTTTTATGAACACTGATCTTATGATTAACTAGGATGAGCCTACAACCCTTCACACTCAATGCCTACAGAGCACTGGAAATTGCTTTGCAGCTAGTTGACGTACAAGAAGAACATTTGATTTTATGAAGGTTTCAATGTTATGAACTCATGCCCCAAATAGTTCATAAAATAGAGCTTCCACTTTAAATTTATTTTGGGGGCTGAGCAGAATTAATCCCATCCCCCAATTTCAGCTTTAATGGGCTGTCCCACTTACTCTGTCAGTGTGCCTTGCTTTGGCACAGATTCAGCTTCTGTTCTGATTTGCATATGAATTTGTGCCAGATCGCTGCTCGGCTACCACTTTTCTGACTCCTTGATTTTGGGGGTCGCTGGGGACCAAACTGGTTCCTCGTGCAACTTAGAGTCTTAGGGCTATTCTAATTTGTGTTATCTGCCAATGGCTGCTTCGGAGCTTCTCCCCCCCACCTCACAAGCCATGATCTCTGGAGAACAGCTCTCTGGCCATGACCAATGTTCCCTCTAATTTTTTCCATCCTTGTACAGAATAAATTTTGTTACATCCACTGAGGCATATGCAGATGTGCACCACCCGGAGAAATACACGCTCTGGCTTTGCTAATCAATTGGGCAGCATTTGAATCTCTCCTGGGTAGCCGCCCAAGGGCTCGGTTTACAGGGTCATGACCCTTGCACTTGTGATATGTCTGTATGTAGAGCAGCTGGTGTAGAGCTGGCTACACCCTGCACTCCATGCCTGCTGACAATTCCTCAGCTGCTGCCATAAGGCAGCTTTAAGACCCCTTGTGCCACTGTGGCAGTGTAAAGGCAACTTAGGAATGGACAAGGATCTGGCTTCCACTTCCTGCATTACTAAGTAAGTTTTATTGGTCAAAATTAGAGGGCTCTCAAAATGTCAGCTGGTGCATGCTTTGCTGTGATTAGTGGGATTAGTGCTTTAACACTGTGAATAAATAGTTTTCAAAATATTAATATGAACACCTGAAGAAAACATTTACAGACCAGAGCAAGGGAAAAGCTTGCCTCTAGGATGCTGGCTAACCTGTCGATTTCTAACATCCTGGATACTTGCCACTTGTGTAGGATTTTGGGGTGTCCTTGAGTAAGGTGGCACAAAAAGAAGGGAGAATTTCAGGTCACTGCAAGACGGGGCCAGACCAGAACTTGTCTATACTAGTGTCATGACTAGCCTACTGTCTTCATCCATTGTGTTCTGCTACTTCACTGCACATCAGGAACCAAAATGGCAGCATGCATCAGTGAGTCACCAGCCACGGACAGACACAGTTGCACTCATTATATGTTCTTTTTGGCCACCAGGGCTGCTCGCTTTTATCATCCTCAGAAATGAAAACCACACCAAAGGGAGGAGGAAAGGCAAAGAAAAAAATCCATATCCCATCTCATCCACTCCGTCCAGCAGGGCTGACATGACACAGGTAAGAAGGCATGCTGTGACTCCTGAAAGCACAACATCATAACTTACCAGGAGACAATATCTCCGGGAGCTCTGTATGATGCTGCAGATCTGCATGGGTCCTCAGCACAAGACAGTGTCCAAAAAACACAAGAAAGCCCTAATCTTTGGGATGACTCATATGACCACTCTCTTTTAAGATTCAAAGGTCAAGCGAATAGAGAAAAATCTAAACACATTTATAAGAATTCCTTTCTAGAACATTTTCATTAAAGACATTGTCAGATCCATATTTTGTCCAAAACAAGTCTCTGCTATAGCTAAGTGTCCTGCTATTGAAAGAAAAAAACTGTCAAGGAAATAAAATCAGACTTCTTCATTTCTTGTAATGATAACTTCAGAGGTTCAGCAAAATCATACAGGCCCTAGGACTTCCATGGGCCTGATTTGAATATGTTAAGAAGTTAGCAAAGATTTGTTCAATTGCTATCTGCACACCACCAGCTCTAGGTCTGACAGACAGCTACAACTGGGCCACATGTAATAGCAAAGCAGCATTGAAAAGGAAATACTAGTGGACTTTTGGGGTATGTCTACACTACCACCCTAGTTCGAACTAGGGTGGTAATGTAGGCATACGGAGTTGCAATGAAGCCCGGGATTTGAATTTCCCGGGCTTCATTTGCATAAAGCCAGGCGCCGCCATTTTTAAATGTCCGCTAGTGCGGACTCCGTGCCGCGTGTAGCAGCGCAGCATGGAGTCCACACCAGCGGACATTTAAAAATGGCGGCGCCCGGCTTTATGCAAATGAAGCCCGGGAAATTCAAATCCCGGGCTTCATTTGCAACTCCGTATGACTACATTAACCACCCTAGTTCGAACTAAGGTGGTAGTGTAGACATACCCGTGTGTTGTTTAGGCCAGTGGGTTTCAAACTTTTTTTCTCATGACCCAATTGAAGAAAATTGTTGATGCCTGGTGACCCAACATAATTTGACTAGAGTATGGGCTCCGGGGTGGGGCTGAGGATGAGAGCGTTGGGCTGTAGGAGGGGGCTCCAGTCTGGGGAGGAGGGTCAAAGCTGAGGCAGGAGGGCCTTACCTTGAGTGGCTCCCGGTCAGTGGTGGTGCTGAGGCAGGCTTCTTGTCTCTCCTGGCACCAAAGACCATGCTGCACCCCAGAAGGAGCCAGTAGCAATGGGAGTTTGGAGCTAGTGCTCAGGATAGGGGCACTGTGTGGAGCCCTCTCCCCATAGGAGTCGATTCTGTTGCTGGTCACTTCTGTGGCACAGTGCAGTCTGCAGTGCCAGGAATAGCAGGTAGCCTGCCTTCACACTCCCACTGTTACCTGCTCACCTTGCAGCAAGGAGAGACCCAGTGCCTGGCTTTCCATGACCCATAGTTTGAAAACCACTGATTTAGGCTATGTCTTCAGTGCACTTTTATCAGTAAAATTTTTGTCAGTTAAGGATGTGAAAAAACACACCCCAACCAACAAAAGTTTTACCAACAAAAAACACCAGCATGGACCACACTTTGTCAGCAGGAGATGCTCACCCACCAGCAAAGTTCCTGCAGCTCATTGGGTGGGGTTTCATTTTATCAGCAGGAGAGCTGCTACACAAGAGACCTCTACAGCGGCAGAGCTGTGCTGCTGTAAGGTAGGCAGTGTAGAAGTCTGCAATTCTAAAGGGCTATGTCTACACTGGCATGATTTTCCGGAAATGTTTTTAACGGAAAAGTTTTCCATTAAAAGCATTTTCGGAAAAGCGCATCTAGATTGGCAGGATGGTTTTCCGCAAAAGCACATTTTGCGGAAAAGCATCCGTGGCCAATCTAGATGCGCTTTTCCGCAAAAAAGCCCCGATCGCCATTTTTGCGATCAGGGCTTTTTTGCGGAAAACAAATCTCTGCTATCTACACTGGCCCTTTTCACAAAAGTTTTTTGGAAAAAGACTTTTGCCCGAACGGGAGCAGCATAGTATTTCCGCAAAAGCACTGACAATCTTACATGAGATCATCAGTGCTTTTGCAGAAATTCAAGCGGCCAGTGTAGACAGCAGATGATTTTGCAGAAAAACTTGCCAGTCTAGACACAGCCTTCGTGTATCTTTGTTAGCATTACTAGTAGGCCAGATAGTGGAAGGTCTGCGTTGAGCTCCAGTAGTTGATCTGCTGCTTTTGGATTCCAGAGTCCACAGCAGGAGTTAGGTGTCAAGTATCAGAGGGGTAGCCGTGTTAGTCTGGATCTGCTATAGGACTCGCTTCAGCAGGAGTTAGGTTTTCTTCTAAGCAGAAAAGGCACTACTTAGATACACTAAAGAGGCTGATTTAATGTGCTGTTAAGGGATTTCTGCATTACTAAATCAGTGCTGGACTTTATGGGACTTCTAAATGTGCAGTCCCTTTGCAGCTTCATTAACATAATTGACACCAAGACTTATTTGGAGCTTCTTACATAGTTGGCATCTATAAAAACTATCTGCTGTTTCCCTTGGAGTCCAACTTTAGTTAGGGACCGCTTCAAACTGTAAAGGGATCTAAAGAACAATTCTATTATACTGCTGAGATGGACTGTTCATCTTGAGTGAAGGGCCTGATAAAGACAAATGATTGATCACTGCCAAATTATGGGCATGGTGTGTGTTTTCTGTTCAAAATGTATCTTCCTCAGACATATTAACAGGCAAGTCTATGTTAGCATCTTAAAAGACCTAGCACTTAGCATGGACATTAAAATCATATCATGCTGGTGATTTGCGTTATCTAACACCACACAAACACTTTTTTCAGGACGCCTGCTATAAATATTTATAGTGGAGACTTCATTTTCAAAGTGCGGGATAATTATCAGAATTACTTGTATAAGATCTGGGTCACTTGAGTCAAGTACACCTCCAACTGGTGAGTATAATTACAAACACATTAACAACCCTGTGGGCATACACACCAAACAGCAAAGCATCAAGTCAAAAGAGACAGATGAATCTATGCTGCATATTTATGGACAATGCTTTCTTTACTAATGCACTGATCATAGTGCACCTGAAATAAGTAATGTGGGTGAAATTCTTTGACTTCCCTCCCCCCTCACTGAGTTGAATAAAGGTAGGATTTCACCAGTAAGTACTCATAACTCTTGAAGACAAAGAGTCTCGTTTCCTGCTTTTGACTGAGAAAGATGGTAAGTGTATTGTACAGAGCTTTACAAATTTTAAAGGATTTTGGTAAAAAAAAGAAATTAGGAAAACAGCCAAAAGGGCATTGACTTTTGACTTTCCAAAAAATCAAATTAGAAGTGAAAATAGTAAAAGTGAGCGGTTTTTCAGAACATGCCTTACAATATATACAACAAATTACTTAAAGTGAAACAGCAGCCTGGTCCTCATGCATGCATACATTTGTGGAGAAGAAGAAAGGAGACTTCTCCTTCTATTAAGGACCTCTGGTTGACAGAGTCCATGGACAGCTCCCTCTGGAGATACACAGTGCCCCAAGGGGAGTGAGAAAGAAGAGCAAGACACTTACAAGTAGCAGTAGGCATATTCTGTCTGTACATAGGGAGCTTTTCCTCAGATGTAAAAATTTTTCTAGGTTTCCCAAGGAGCAGTGCCAAAGCAACACAACTCAGCCTTAAATTTGCACATTTGAGTATTCAAAATTCAAGAAATGCCAATATTGAAGGTTACATGTACAACCATAGCTCTGCTTCAATTATCTGCATACATTTATGATGATGTCATACAGTTAATGTGCCTTTCTATAGCCATGCACTTTACAAGTTAAATCACAAATACATACACAGAATCTACTCTAAATTTAAAATGTGATTGTCAAGTCAAAGCCAATTTTCTTTGGAACATTCAGAGGCACATTAATTAATTAATTATTATTATTATTATTACAGTAGCACCCAAAAATGAAGTCAGGGAACATGGCTTATTGTGTAGGTGTGATACACACCAATTAATAAGATGATCTCTGCCCCAAGGAATTAATAATCCAACCATCAGGAACATGTAGTTTTTCCAGTCTCCCTTAAACTCAAAAGTGACTGATCTTTTTTCTCAGACTTTCCAAAATCTCTGTGTTTGGGCAGAGACTGAAAGGGAAAATTTCAATCCCAAAGAGGAAATATTTAGAAAGATATGTGTGATTGAAAGAGGAATACAGTGTAAATCCCACAGATGCAATGATGAGAGTGCTATCTGAAAGTTCCTAGATAGAAAGGCAAATTGTATAATCTAACTTAATCTGCTTTAACTATTGTAATCACTGCTGCTCTCACTATAATGAATTAATAGCTAATATATAAATAATGGTTCCTTACATTTAACATTTTAAACACATTTCTCTCTGCTATTAGTTACAGGCTATACATGGCAGGCTATAAATTCAATAAGTGCAGCACACAGTATATATTTGCAGTTTCAATATGATGAGGGGAAATATAATGTATACACACTAATATATTGCAACTTTGGGGTATTTTTTTCCATCAGCTTTCCTCTGTAAACTGCTATTCTCATTTGTTGGAATTGTGCTTTTGTTTTGAAGGAGACAAATTGAGTGTTGGTGACATGGGTTAGGCGAATATGCTGTCCCAGGTAGGTAGTGGCTTTTATGGGCCTGGAGAGGAAATAAAATATTACTTTAAAAGGCTCCTGTTGATTATCTATGCTGTCAGCATGTAAAAAACAGAAGCAGCATGGACCTTGCTTTTTATATGAGAAGTAAAATCAAAAGTTTGTTTCCCAAAAAAGCATGATACACACTGAGGAACCTTCAGGGCTATGTCTGGTGGAATAACTGTACCTAGTCTGATGCCTCATTATGTCTCTTGCTCACACTGTGGCATGTGTCACACTCCAGGAGTTGCAGTGCTGCCTTTTTGCAAGATGGGATGCTGTCTCTTCATGGCTTGGCCCTCAGGCCAACTCACTATACTTTTTCCTTTCAAGGGGTAGCCAAATCTCTCTGGACCAGCTCATGTCTCCAACAATCCTCTATCACTTCCCCTTGGCTAACAGGAGAACCCAGGCCCACCCACTTTTCTTGGTTACAGCCCAGGGACTTTAAAACAAGCAGCCAAAGGTCTACACAGTTCCCATTCTTGTTTCAGTTTCTCTAAGCTACTTGCCCTACCTTCTCAGGCTTTCTTTCCACATAACTCCCCTGGGGTGGCCCTTTCTAGCTGGACTTTTGATTCCAAGAAGGTTTATTCCTAGCCACCTCTCTGTATGCAGAGAGTACCTGCATCTTCCTTCTACCCTCCCTGCTTATCTCTCTCAGGTCTGGCCCGTTAGGTTAATTGGTCTCTGCTGAGCCTCATTAGCCCTTTACAGGTTAGTGTGGGGCTAAACATCCCATCACAGCACGTATTACTACAATCACAGGGATACTTCTGAAGCATTCTTGGAGGCAACATGATACGGACATTTGAAAACTACTTATACAGATATTTATATTGATATGAAGCATAACACATTGGACAGCAAAGTTAGTGACCTTGAGCTCCCTATTCCACATATAATTTGGGAATAACTGTATCACCTCACATATTGTGAAAATAAATTATAACATTTGTCTTTGCCGAAATTAATCATTCTGTCTTCAGAGCAGGGTTTGAATAGTGTGCAAGTATGCAATAAATAAGCAATGGGCCTCACTGAAAGCAAAATATTGATCAGATGCTCATTAAGTTTCTTGTACACTGAATGAGGCAGGGGTCCTGTGGAAGAATGTGTGAGATTCATATAATCCAAGACTCCATCGTCACACATTCACACAGCAAAGATGAGCTAACATTGCACAGACAACTTTAATTTTCATATTTTCTAATTTCAGAGTGTTTAACTTTGCAACCTAACATTCTTTGAATGTATGCAATTTATGTGCAAATAGACAGATGTTCATACAACCACAAGCAGAACCAAGATATGAGCACAGTAATCAACAAATTATTGTAACACAGATGTATATAAAGAGAATTGTCAAGATTAGTTCCGTGCCACTAAATTGCCTGTGTAAACTTTAGTGTTCCTTTTCCCTGTCTTCTCACTCTATAGTCCCTTTTTCCATCTTGTCGTAACTTTCACTGTAAGCTCTTCAGTGCAGGGGCCATGTATATCTTATTCTCTGGATGGGAAGCAGCACCCTGTTGAGTGCTCAGGATCCAAGCCTGCTACCCCTACTTAAATCAATTGAAACCTTAGACCCTGAATTTGCAGTGACCTCCACATGGGTGAACACTTGTGCCCACACGAAAGCCATTGTAGAACTAGAGCCTTATTTGGCAAGTAATCTCACTGATTTTGATTGCAGAGTAAGATCCCATTCAATGTACATAAGTCAGAATGACAGAATCAGGTCCTCCGTACATCAGTAATTCATAACATAGCTCCCAAATTCTTGTGGCACTAGTACCAGGGTACTCAAACCCCTTGACTTTTGGTAGCATTTTCCATCTTCCCAAAGACGGGAAAATACCTCTGAGGGGGAGGGTACGTCAGTTGTTAGGAAGAGTCAGGTGCTAGTGGTGAATGATTCGATAATTAGAAACATAGATTGTTGGGTTTGTGATGACCGGGAGAACCGTATGGTGACTTGCCTGTCTGGTGTGAAGGTTGTGGCTCTATCGAGGCATCTAGCTAGACTTATGTCTAGTGCTGGGGAGGAGCCAGTGGTCGTGGTACATGTAGGTACCAATGACGTAGGGAAGGGTTGGAGAAATGTCTTGGAGGCCAAATTTAGGTGGCTAGGGAAAAGACTGAAATCCAAGACCTCTATGGTAGCATTCTTGGAAATGCTTCCAGTTCCACACGCAGGGCCAGGTAGGCAGGCAGAGCTTCAGAGTCTCAATGCGTGGATGCGACGATGGTGTAGGGAGGAGGGGTTTAGATTTCTTAGGAACTAGGGACACTTTTGGGAGAGGAGGAGCCTATACAGGAAGGATGGGCTCCACCTAAACCAGGATGGAACCACACTGCTGGCACTAAACATTAAAAAGACCACAGAGCAGTTTTTAAACTAAGAGATGGGGGAAAGCTGATTGGTGCTGAGAAGCACATAAATCAGATAGAGACTTCTCTTACAGGAGAATCCATTGATAGAGATTCTCTAGGCTGTAGTCAGAAAGAAAGGAGGGGAGAGGACAAACAATGTGCCAGAGCAGACAAACAACCGCATATAAAGGAATCCAATGCATCAGGGAAGGGCAGACAAATAAACAGTGGCAATTTTTTAAAGTGCTTCTACACAAATGCCAGGAGTCTGACTAATAAGATGGGTGAACTATAATACCACATATTAAAGGAGGAGATTGACATAATAGGCATCACTGAAACCTGGTGGGATGAGGAAAATCTGTGGGACACAATCATACCGGGATATAAAATATATCGGAAGGCTAGAGCAGGCCGGGTGGGTGGCGGAGTGGCTGTGAAAGATAATGTAGAATCAAATGAAATAAAAATATTAAATGAATCAACATGTTTAATAGAATCACTATGGATAGTAATTTCATGCTCCAATAATAAGAATTTAGCAGTAGGGATATATTATCAACCATCTGACCAGGACAGTGATACTGACATTGAAATGCTAAGGAAGATTAGAGAGGCTACCAAAACAAAAAACTCTATAATAACGGGGGATTTTAATTATCCCCATATTGACTGAGTACATGTCACCTCAGGAAGAGAAGCAGAGATAAAATTTCTCAATGGCTTAAAGGACTGCTTCTTGGAGCAGGTGGTACAGAAACCCACAAGGGGAGAGACAATTCTCGATTTAGTCCTGAGTGGAGCGCAGGATCAGGACCAGGAGAAAACCATTACAGGACCGCTTGGGAATAGTGACCATAATATAATAACATTTACCATTCCTGTGGTGGGAAGAACACCTCAGCAGTCCAGCACTCTGGCATTTAATTTAAAAAAGGGGAATTACACAAAAATGAG
The DNA here is from genome assembly GCF_049634645.1 of Pelodiscus sinensis. NCBI lineage: Eukaryota > Metazoa > Chordata > Testudines > Trionychidae > Pelodiscus > Pelodiscus sinensis. Next base: position 38,182,663 of record NC_134717.1, read on the forward strand.
GAGGTTAGTTAAACAGAAATTAAAAGGCACAGTGACTAGAGCCAAATCCCTGCAAGCTGCATGGAAACTTTTTAAAGACACCATAATAGAGGCCCAACTTAAATGTATACCCCAAATTAAAAAACATAGTAAGAGACCTAAAAAAGAGTTATCGTGGCTTAACCACCGTGTAAAAGAAGCAGTGAGGGACAAAAAGGCATCTTTCAAGAAATGGAAGTCCAATCCTAGTGAGATAAATAGAAAGGAACATAAACACTTTCAAATCAAGTGTAAAAATGTAATAAGAAAAGCAAAAAAAGATTTTGAGGAACAGCTAGCCAAAAACTCAAAAGGCAACAGCAAAATGTTTTTTAAATACATTCTAATGTACTTAGCAGGAAGCCTGCTAAAAAACCAGTGGGTCCTCTAGACGATCGAGATACAAAAGGAGCAATCAAGAACAATAAAGCCATTGCGGAGAAACTAAATGATTTCTTTGATTCAGTCTTCACTGCTGAGGATGTTAAGGAGATTCCCAAATCTGCACCGTCCTTTGTAGGTGATGAAGTTGAGGAGCTGTCCTGGATTGAAGTGTCATTAGAAGAGGTTTTGGAACAAACAGAAAAACTTAACGTTAACAAATCACCGGGACCGGATGGCATTCATTCGAGGGTTCTAAAAGAACTCAGATGGGAAATTGCAGAACTATTATCTGTGGTTTGTAACCTATCCTTTAAATCGGTTTCCGTACCTAATGACTGGAAGATAGCTAACGTGACACCAATATTTAAAAAGGGCTTTAGAGGTGATCCTGGCAATTACAGACCGGTAAGTCTAACTTCAGTACCGGGCAAATTAGTCAAAACAATAGTAAAGAATAAAATTGTCAGGCTTGTAGAAGAACATAATTTCTTGGACAAAAGTCAACATGGTTTCTGTAAAGGGAAATCATGTCTTACTAATCTAGTAGAGTTCTTTGAAGGGGAGATTTTCAGAAAGCCTTTGACGAGGTCCCTCACCAAAGACTCTTGTGTAAATTACATTGTCATGGGATAAGAGGGAAGGTCCTTTCATGGATTGAGAACTGGTTAAAAGACAGGAAACAAAGGGTAGGAATAAATGGTAAATTTTCAAAATGGATGGGGTAACCCCCAAGGTGTCCCCCAAGGATCAGTCCTGGGACCAATCCTGTCCAATTTATTCATAAATGATCTGGAGAAAGGGGTAAGCAGTGAAGTGGTAAAGTTTGCGGATGATACCAAACTGTTTAGGATAGTCAAGACAGAAGCAGATTGTGAAGAACTTCAAAAAGATCTCACCAAACTGAGTGATTGGGCAACAAAATGGCAAATTAAATTTAATGTGGATAAGTGTAAAGTAATGCATATTGCAAAAAATAACCCCAACTATACCTACAATATGATGGAGGCTAATTTGGCTACAAAGAATCAGGAAAGGGATCTTAAAGTTATTGTGGATAGTTCTCTGAAAACTTCCACACAGTGTGCAGCAGCGGTCAAAAAGACAAATAGGATGTTAGTAAACTTCCGATAATCCGGCACCTTTAGGACCCAGGGGGTGCCGGATTATCAGATATGCCGGACTATCAGAAGGGGGGGGCCTATGAGGGGTCTGGAGTGGGGTGGAGGGGATGCCACCCCAGATCCCTCATAAACCCCCCTTACAATAGTCCGGCTCTGCCGGTTGCCCTGATTCAGCTGCTGCTGGTCAGTTTCAGCAGCAGCTGAATCCGGGATGCCTGCAATAGAGCAGCTGGGGTCTACCGGGTTGGTCCCGCAGCGCCGAGGGGCAGCACTACGGCACCAACCCAGCAGCAATCCAGCTACTCTTGGGGACACCTTGGGCAGAGCAGCTGGGGTACTGCCCAGTTGGTCCCGTAGCACTGCCCCTCGGGGCTGCAGGACCAACCCGGCAGCACCCCAGCTGCTCTTGGGGACACCTGGGGCAGAGCAGCTGGAGTGCTGCCGGGTTGGTCCCGCAGCACCAAAGGACGGCACTGCAGGACCAACCCGGCAGGACCCCAGCTGCTCTGCCCCAGGGGTCCCCAATTCAGCCGCTGCTGAAACAGCTGATCTGTTTCAGCAGCGGCTGAATCGGGGACCCCTGGGGCAGAGCAGCTGGGGTCCTGCCGGGTTAGTCCCGCAGCCCCGAGGGGCGGCGCTATGAGACCAACCCAGCAGCACCCCAGCTGCTCTGCTCCCGGCTTCCCTGATTCAGCTGCTGGTCAGTTTCAGCAGCAGCTGAATGGGGGGAGCCTGTCTGGCTGCCCCAGCACTTCCGGGTTCCTGATGGTGCCGAACCATCAGGCGTCCCGGAGCATTGGATGCCGGACTAATGGAGTTTTACTCTATTAAGAAGGGATAGAAAATAAGACAGAATATCTTACTGCCTCTGTATAAAGCTATGTACAGATGTGGTCTCCTCACCTCAACAAAGATATTTTGGTCTTGGAAAGACTTCAGAAAAGGGCAACTAAAATGATTAGGGGTTTGGAATGGGTCCCATATGAAGAGAGGCTAAAGCAACTGGGACTTTTCAGTTTAGAAAAGAGGAGACGCAAACTTTACCATCTCAGGGTATGTCTACACTACAAAGTTAGTTCGAACTAACTTTCATAGGCGCTACACTAGCACTCCGTTAGTTCGAATTTAATTCGAACTAACGGAACGCTTAGTTCGAACTACGAAAACCTCATTTTATGAGGATTAAGCCTAGTTCGAACTAGATAGTTCGAATTAAGGGGTGTGTAGCCCCTTAATTCGAACTAGTGGGAGGCTAGTCCTCCCCAGGTTTCCCTGGTGGCCACTCTGGCCAACACCAGGGAAACTCTTCTGCTCCCCTCCCGGCCCCGGACCCCTTAAAGGGGCACGGGCTGGCTACGGTGCCCGTGCCAGGTGCAAGCCTGCCAGCACCCAGCCAGCTGACCCTACACCTGGCATGGATCGAGCCAACCACCCGATGCCCCCCAGCCCTCTCCCTCTTCCCGGGACCAGGCTGGCGGCTCCCGGGAGCTTGCCCGGGACCGCAAGAGGCGGGCACCCGCCTGGGCTAGTGCGGACATCGTGGACCTCGTCCACGATCTCCGCACTAGGCACAAGAAAGTGGCCATCTAGGGCAGGATAGCTGCCAGCCTGGCCACCCAGGAGCAGGTGTGCAAGAGAATCAAGGGGGTCCAGTGAGACCCCCGACCCTGAGCCCTGAGCTTACAATGGCCGTCCTGGGTCAGACCAAAGGTCCATCTAGCCCAGTAGCCTGTCTGCCGACAGCGGCCAACCCGAGGGACCCTGAAGGGGATGGACCAAAGACAGTGACCAAGCCATTTGTCTCGTGCCATCCCTCTCCAGCCTTCCACAAACTTTGGGCAGGGACACCACTCCTACCCCCTGGCTAATACCACTCCATGGACCCAGCCTCCATGACTTGATCTCACTTCCCTTTAAACTCTGTTCTAGTTGTAGCCTTCACAGCCTCCTGCAGCAAGGAGTTCCACAGGTTGACTCTTTGCTTTGTGAAAAACAACTTTCTGTTACTACTTTGAAGCTGCTACCCATTCCTTTCCTTTGGTGTCCTCTAGTCCTTCTTTATGGGAACTAATGAAGAACTTTTCTGTATGCACCCTCTCCACCCAACTCCTGCTTTTAGAGACCTCTATCCTGTCCCCCCTCCGTCTCCTCTTTTCTAAGCTGAAAAGTCCCAGTCTCTTTAGCCTCTCTTCATATGGGACCTGTTCCCAACCCCTGATCATTTTAGTTGCCCTGCCCTCTCCCAGCCTCTCTCTTCCCCTCTCCCACCTCCTTTTCCCAGTCTCCCCCAGTTTTGTTCAATAAAGACAGATTCCATTTTTTAACACAATTGTCCTTTATTTTGTACATCAAGAAGAGGGGCTAGGGAAGGGTAAGTGGAAGGAGGTGAGGGAGGAATGGGGCACGAGCCCCCGATGGGGAGGACTGGGCTGGCTTTGTGGGCTTCTGGGGGTGGAAGATCTCCTGCAGCCCCCCAATTGCCCCCTCTCCCCAGATGGCAGCCTGCGGCAAGTGCAGCCGGGCTGATGGCCGAGTGCTGTGATGTGCCCAGTGTGGGTAGTCCGGGAAATCCAAGCCAGGACTGCTTTGCAAGCGGGACACCCCTGAGAACTGTCTGTCCGGGGTGGGGGTCGGGACCCTTTAAGCACAGCCCTCGGCTAGCCTGAGAAAGCATCTCCACGCTCTAAGTTCTTCTCTGATGCCCTGCCGGCACTGCTTCCGGCCATCCTTAAGCCCGGTTCAGGGTCCACTTAATGTGGACATGCTAGTTCGAATTAGCAAAACGCTAATTCGAACTAGTTTTTTAGTCTGGATGCGTTAGTTCGAATTAGCTTAGTTCGAATTAACTAATTCGAACTAAGTTAGTTCAAATTAACGTTGTAGTGTAGACATACCCTTACTGCTTACTCCTTTCTCCAGATCATTTATGAATAAGTTGAACAGGATTGGTCCCAGGACTGACCCTTGGGGGACACCACTAGTTACCCCTCTCCATTCTGAAAATTTACCATTTATTCCTACCCTTTGTTTTCTGTCTTTTAACTAGGTATATAAAATCATGAGTGGTGTGGAGAGGGTGAATTAAGAAAAGTTATGTATTAATTCCCATAATAGAAGAACTCGAGGACACCAAATGAAATTAATGGGTAGCAGGTTTAAAACTAATAAAAGAAAGTTCTTCAGACAGCACATAGTCAACCTGTGGAACTCCTTGCCAGAGGAGGCTGTGAAGGCTAGGACTATAACAGAGTTTAAAGAGAAGCTAGATAATTTCACGGAGGTTAGGTCCATAAAAGGCTATTAGCCAGGGGATAGAAATGGTGTCTCTGGCCTCTGTTTGTCAGAGGCTGGAGATGGCATGAGATAAAATCGCTTATGTTCTTACGCTGTCTGAGATCGAGCCACAAACTTTCAACAACTGTTGTTCTGTGAGGCAAATGGCAGCTCTACGAGTTGATGGGGAACCAGGCTTTCCCAGGCTTATTCATACCAATTGCCAGATTATTTTGGAAGAGCCTTAAAAAGGAAATTACATGCAAAAGTATAAATAAAATGAAACATTAATCATGATTAAACAGAATCACATTGATTTTTGCCAGCTGGATTCAGCCACCCAACTGCGATCAGAAGAGTTAATCTAGTTCAGAGCTGGATTAATTTTTTTAAATTAATTTATTTTGCAATAGCATTAATGCTTGTTGAAACAGATGGTCTGCCTGAAAATGGAAAGGAGAAGAACTCCGCAGACACTAAGGGTGTGTCTAGCCTACTTAGTTTTGTCGACAAAAGTGGACTTTCGTCGACAAAACAATACCAGCGTCTACACTACCGCGGAGTTCTGTCGACATAACGTCGACAGAACTCCGCGGTTTTGTCGACGCTGGTATACCTCATTTTACGAGGCAAAACACCTTCTGTCGACAGAGTTCTGTCGACAGAAGGTGTTATTGCCTGTAACGTTGCGTCCAGACTACGGAGTTCTGTCGACAAAACTTCCGTCGACAAAACGCGGTAGTCTAGACGTACCCTAACTTATAAAGACTCACTTTGATCCTATGCCTGACTACACCAATGTCATAATTTGGTTTAAGGGTTGCTCTGGGGATGACAGGACTGGCCTTGCAGAAAATGGTATACTGGGCAAACTTGCATTTTTACTTTCCTCTGTCCCTTTCTGCTCTTTCCTCACATTGCCCCAGGTTCTCCTCTGTGTCCCAGGCTCCATTACAGCCTCACACCTGAGGCTTGCCCTACTCCTTTCCTCTTGACCATGACACCCTCTTCACCCCGAGCCATTTGGACTATGTGGTTGTCCACATTGTCCATCTAAGACTGGCCCATGCTGAGTAATGTTGCTTGGATCAGAAATCAGATTCTGCCATCTCTCCCTTTTCCAATCCAAAAGTCGTAGCTTGCCTCATTGTTTAAGGCAATTCAAAATATATATTTACTGGGTCTTTTAGCTGTTCATAAGTACTGCTGTTACCTTCTGTATGCAAGGACCAATGATATTGTTGTGAATGATGCTATATAAATATAAACTATTTTGCAACTTAACATTTCAGATAAACAACTGTCTCATTGGATTGTCTGAGTGAGCATGCTAAAAGATGTTCCTTGCTGTGGTTATATGGAAGTAGTTATTTAGCTGATATAATATATGGTAGATAGATTTTAAAATAATAAAAGAAAACATTTTCTCACACAGCATGAAATCAGCTTGTAGAATTCACTTAGACAAGAGGTAACAGAGTCAAATACTCTGGAGCAACAATCTTGTGTTCTTCTTTGTCTCTATAGTGCCTAGCATGCTGATGATGCTCTATAACTAAATCATATAAAATAGTATGATTATAATAAATAGCCAAAGAAGGATTTCAAAGGATACTGAGTAATCTTATGGCTAATTAAGAATATGTAGCTTTATTTTGTTCAAATATAGTTAATCAAATATTCTTCAATCTCATTGTTACTAGACTGCTCTTTTTATGTAGGGATCAAACATCCAACTATCAGAAATGAGAGAAAATGGATCCATACTGTATAAAGTTATGCGTAAAAATGTACTTATAGTTTGATTGGAGATGGCCACGTGTTTCATTATGCCTGACTTGAAGACTGACCTGTTTGCCACATTTAATGCCAGCATTCAGAGAATTTGGGCATCCCAGAAGGAATAGAAGATACTTTTTTAAATTTTGATTTTTAAGTGCAGGCCAAGGAACAACATTCTTAGTTTCACCCCAGTGGTTTAGAAAGTGTTGATCTGATTACAGAAATAAGAAGGAATTTTCTTCCATACATAATTGGCTGGATGACTTATAAGTGGTGGTGGAGAGCTGCCCATGATAGTTTTATACTTGGCACCCTTGTGTAATCTAATCCAATTGTCTATGCATCTGGAAAAGGGGGTTAATATTTGATTGACTTCTCTCTGATCTTCAAACCAATATGGTAGATATTTCCTTTTGAAACTGAATCTGAGGCAGATTTTCTTATAGACCTAGTAGTCAAAAGGGACCCAGAAACCACAGTGAATCACAGGTGAGCAGCAGGTTACTATGAAGCATGTATATGGCTATCAGTAGGGACCTGCTGAAGTCACTTTGAGTTGACTGAGCTGCATCACCAGTAAGAAAGATCAAGGACTCAAGAGAGGAAGAAAGGCAATGGTCCATCAAGGGACCTGGAGTCAGAGTTTGTCTGTGGAGGAGAGACTAGAAGGGAGTGTATGAGAATAAGATTTGGAGGTTCTAACCCTTGTTTAGTATAATAAGTCCCTGGCTGATTAAGAGGTTAATTTCAGAGAAAACATCTGAGGTTCCAGACACACGAAGCCAGCATTAGCAAATTTTGCCAGTGTTCTACAGTGTATTTATTTATTGGTTGTCCTTAAGATTGTCCTTTAAAACATTCCACCAAAAAAAATTTTGTTACATAAAAAAAAAGATAAAATGAATTGCTGAAAGAATTGAGTGCCTAATGCAACCGTGGCCAATCTGAGGCTCGCGAGCCATTTGCAGCCCTTCCCCTTGGGTGCAGCTCTCTCCTCCGGCTCCCTGTGCTGACCTGGGGAGGGGAGCTGTCCGGTGCGGCCATGAAAGCTGCAGAAATAAAGATGGTGGCATGTGGCAGGAGCTTGCTATGGCTAAAAACCCTCAAAATGCATTTAAATGCAGTTTCTTAAAAGGGGCAGAGCTTTTTTTTTTTTTTTTTTTTTTGCTCAACACCTTTGCCGCCACTGGGAGTCCAGTGGGAAAAATCTTTTTGGCAGGAGACCATTAGTTTACCTTTATTTTTAATTGAGCAACCTTTCTAATTTATCCCCTATTGCCACATAAGAAAATTTCTTGATATTTTGATGAAATAGTTCTTCATACCATGAGAATTAGCAGTGGAATACAGATATGTTCCCCTCTAGGCAACCACTTAGGATCAGGCCAATAGGACATGTGCAGGCTGTTGCTCAGTATAGTTGGTTCTCAGAAAAGTTTGCAGTACAACTGCCCACATCACAAATACCTACACAAATGCTATCTTCACACTTTGTTGGTAGTGTCAACAGTAAAGATGAAGATTTAATGGGCATGATTCTTGAATTATTCTATTACCAATGAAGGTTGTTGATCCAGAACAAAGAAAAAGTTGTACCTACAGAGCTGCACAGGGATGACATTATTTACACTATGAATAAAAAAGAGAAACTTGCCTCCTATGTGTCTCGCTTGCACAATAATCATTTTTAGAAAGAATTGGCAAGCTCTCACCTCTGATGATACCTAAGGATCAGGTCTTAAGAAGGAACTTAGCTTACATATGCAGCATATTGTTGTATTGACCCCATTCAGAAAATGCATTTAAGCATAAACTTTAGGGCTTTGCTGAACAGTAAGGATTTAAGCATGTGCTTATATAACTTGCTGAACAGGGCCCAGATTTTAGGTGCACTATTTTCTCATTTTTACATCTTCAGTGTTTTAAATGGTTTTATATTTCTACACCTTTATCAGCAAATTTTGGACTGGACACATTTGGTCTGATCAACAACATATTTAGCTGTTGTCATGGGATATATTGCTTTTGTATTTGGACCAAGAGTTATTTAGTGATCTTCAAGACTTTTGATAAATTGGGTGACATGTATTACTGATATTTGTAGTTTTAAGTGCAGGCTTTTCCTGACAAGCAATGATTTAGTGCTACCATACACATTGGAGCTGTTTATATGCTCAGGAGGAGGTACTGTGGAATGTTGAAACATGGAGGGTATTTTTATGAGATGAAAATATTGTCCAGACAGAATTGCTGAGAGTTTTTGATTCCATTTTAGGATACGTTTTCATATACAATTAAGCTATTTCGACTTCTGCTATGCAATCGATGTAGCTCAAGTTGCGTTGCTTATTTTGGCTTTATCCCTGCTGTGTAGATGTATCCCAACTGTAAAATGCTTTTATTAGTTCTGCAATATCTGTAAAAATCTGAACATTAAATAAAATATGGTTTTGTAAAAATGTTAAAATCTTCCTCTGATTTAAAAAAAGTTTGCACTATAACTTAGTTTTAAAAATTAAATTTTAAATACACATTTTCTGAACTACTGGATAACCTTCTTGCTGAAAAACTAAGCCACCATTTTTACTTCAGTAAACAGTGTATGTAAAATCTTAAATGCAAGAATAGTTTTGAATAATTCTCCAAAAATGTGAGTATGCGCAGTGTTCAGGATGGCTACAGTTACTTAAGTTGGCTCCACATGCATCATTGTTACCATCTAAAAAAAGTAAAACAGTTTAAGGATGGGAGCAAAATAAAACTAATATCCTAGGGACCAGTCTAACCAGAAGGAAATTTGGATACACTGATGTGGTTTGCAAGTAAAGAAGTAAAATATGTAATGTTTAATCTAAGGGTATGACTACACTGCATGCTTATTTCAAAATAAACTATTCCAGAAGAAATATTCTAAAATAGCTTATTTTGAAATAGCATGTGTACACTACAGAGAAACCCCAAAATTAGTCTGAGGCAGGCTTCCCTAATGTGGATATGCTACCTCGATTTAGAGTCCCAGGAGACACTGTGAGGTAAATACTTTGAATGGCCCTGGGAAGGAGCTACCGTATTTAGAAATAGCAGCAGTGGAGCATCCACACTATTGCTATTCCGAAATAGCTATTTCGGAAGAGGAGTTATTCCTCGTGGAATGAGGTTTAGGGAAGTCAGAATAAGCCGTCCACTATTTCAAATTTATTTCAAAATAACAGAATTGCTGTGTAGATGTGTGCATTGTTATTTTGAAATAACGGCAGTTATTCTGAAATAACGCTGCTGTGTAGCCGTACCCTGTGTAGTATTTAATTCAGAGTAGTATCAGTAAAGTCAATGTAAGGGTATTGGAACCAGGAAATAAATCAGGAAAAGACTGATGTTCAGATTTTCAGTACTCTTGAAAACAGTATGATTTCATTATATCATAAACATTTGTCCATTGACACAATAGCTATTCACACACCATTTTCACCAGCAATATTCATTACTTTGTGATTATTATGCAATTCTACAAGGCGCTGAGCACATTGGGAAGTCAATGAGAGTTGAGGGAAACTGTAACAGCACACCCAGCATACAGAATTAGGGCCTAACGATATGCCACCAAATAAAACACCTTCTATTGTAATAGTGAAACAATCTGAAAAGAGATATATATTCAAGATCTCTCCCGATCATTCCAGATGTTCTCATAGCAGTTTCAACACAGCCCAGTTTTCTATTTGTGGGCTAAGGAAAGAGACTTAAGCAGTAGAGCAAACATTCCTGTAAGCGAACTACTAAAATGAAGTACTTAATTAAAAGGTGAAGGATAATTAAAATAATCCAGGTGTCTATATCAAATGTTTTTAAAACATTATGGTGGAGCATCAATTCAGCAAAAGATTAAGGAAAAGGAAAGACTGCCTGCCCACAAAGGCCAGCAATGTCAAGAATATTAACCAAAGAAGGGGGACAATATCATCCCTTATAACCACACAGTGTGTATATTAAAGAACACTTGCTATCTATTACCTGGCTTTTGACTATTTAATCACTTTATCACAATGAGCCATGTTCTACCCTCATTTATTCCAGATTTACACCAATTGTGTTTTCATCAGTCTCCCTGCCCCAGCTGAGTGGAAAGGATTAAACACTAGAAGTGAGTGGAGGGATCAAGTACAGCCCTAAGATGTTGACACGTGTGCCCTAGTGGCCTGGGAAGGACCATTTCTCCCTTTCCCCAAGGGGGAAGGAATGCATCTTTACCATTAGCGGTATATGTTGTCTGTGGATGAGATTCGCTTGTAAACGCCTCTGCACAGGTGCTGGAACTACCCCCCCCCCCCCCGCTTGAGGTGATTTCCATCATTTCAGGGGGGTTGGGTTCAAAGGCTCCCAGCACTTGCCCTGCACTGTATAAACTGTCCCAGCGCCCTGCTCCCCAGGGCAGGTGCTTTCTCTCGCGAGGAGCCTGTACAACACCTGGCGCGATCGGGCCCACCCAAGCAGAACACAAGTAGGGAGTCGGGCTAACCCAGGGATTTACAGGGAGCGCTCAGAGCATCCGCCGGTGCAGGCAGGGCGAGCGGGGTTTGGCACCGGGCGAGCGGGCAGCTACCCCGCGAGCGGCGGGAGAGGAGCCCAGCCGTGCGGTTGGCTTTGCAGTCCCGGCCCCCGCGCCCTCCGCTCGCCCCGGCCCCGCCGCACGCCCCGGCAGCAGCTCGCAGGGGCTCGCCGCTCTCGCGGAAACCAGCCTGCTGAGGAAGGGAGGCGCCGAACGTCGGGACCTTCCGCTCTGATTGGTCTGCGCCGCGCGCTCTCTCCCCCGGCTCGGATCGGGGGGAGGCGGCGATTGGCTGCCCCGGCCTGTCAGTCGGAAAGGCCAAGTTCCATTGCGGGATCGCCTGGCTGCTGCTGCCGCGGCGGCTGCGGGGAGCTGCCGGCTGCTGATGGAGAAGTGATGCTGGCGACCGGGAGCCGGGCAGCAGCAGCGGCAGGACCGGGACCAGCCGTGGGAGCCCCGCTCAGCCCTCTGTGCTGCGTGCAGGGCGAAGACAGCCAAGGCAGCTGGTAAGGTCTGGCCCCGGGGGAATGGATGGCTCTGGATCCGGGCACGGCTGTGGAGCCACAGCGCCTTTTGTTGGAGGGGCTGGAGGCAATGCAATGCAGGGCAGCCTAGCAGCGCGAGGGGAAGCGCCGTGTGTGGGCAAGATGTCTGGGACCCGGGGAAGCTGCTGGCGGCTGCTGCCGCCTGCAATCGACTTTGACAGGCAGGAGATTGCATGTGAGCGTTAGGCTCCGCACTTTGCAAGCGAGGTACCCTCCTCCCTCGCTAGCCCTGCCCGGATGCCCTTCAGAAAGCATCGGCATTGCTGGAAGCCAGGGAGTCTTGCTGAGAGGCTCGGGCGAGTGCAAAAGTCCGCGGTGTGTCTCGAAATATAAAAGAAAAAAAATCAGAGCGAAGCGAACTTTATTGCCACAATTAAAATGGAAAGTCTTAGCATGGCCCTTGCACGGTAAGGCGAAATCCACAGAGGCACATTCCTATCAGCAGCGCTATTGGAGAAGAGGCAACATTTGCCGTTCGGTGAGAAAACTGGAGGGCTATTAATGAAAAATGGCCGGGGGGGAGCCTATTCATTATATTCTATCTTGCAGACTTACAGCCCTAACTGATGGCCGTGCACGCAAAGCTGTCCCCCCTCTCTACTTTTCTTGCTGCCGCGGAGCTCCACATGGCTTTGGATTTGGAGATGATGAATCGCCAACATCCAAACTCATTCACTTCTCCGGGAGCAGCTCTAGCCACAGTGTCAGTTTCAGGGTTTGGTGTAGTGTACACGTTTCCCAGCTGGGAAAGAAAAAGGGGCTTGGCTTTTGTGTTCGAGGCAAAGAGTTTAGAAGTCCAAAGGGCTTTACAGTGTGAACTGTCAGCTCCTTCAACAGGATGTATAGTCATTTGCCAGCCTCCACTGTTGAATTCCCACATGTTTCTATGGAGAGAACTATCACTGCTTTCAAACAATGATGCAGGGCTACTGCTAGGAAAGCCAGATTGGCAATTAATGGAATAGTTTTAACCTTCTGTTTCTGTCACTAACCCAACAGGGGACTGGATTTTATTTTCTGTAGAAAGATCTTAAATGAGCTTGCTTTTTATTATATACTGCAGATGGCTATTGCTGGTTGGCTGAGTTTGAATCAGTTTCCCTCAGTAAAAATTGACCGGAGAAGACATATATTGAACATTGTTTTTAACTTTTAAAAATTGTTTTATTAATTCAGTTGGTGTTGACTCTTTTTAAGGGCAAATAATATAAGTAATAAAAATGGAAAGTATAAAGCTGCTCCATGTTGTCATATTGTGGATAGAAAAAATAGGTAATGCATGAAAGGTGTGTTTAAGCAAGCATGCACAAAGGAGCTCTTTAGAGAACAGTAAATTGCTAGAGACCTTGGTGGCCTTATTATAAATAACCTGACCTTGGCCTGATGACAGTCATAAAAACACCTTTTAAATTAAAGATGACGTAAACATTAACAGGCCATTTGAATAGAAAATTCACATGAACTGAAAAAATGAGTAGAAAACAAAATTGCTAATTTATGTTTTTGCTAAAGGTAAATTCAAAGAAAAAAAAACTTCTAATATAGCAAACCGAAGGGGAAAAAATAGCTAGTGGCTGTTTCGAAAGACTAACTCCCATTTTAACACATTCTTTTTTCCATTGCTCTTTAACATGAATTATTCTCAGTGACCAAACATTTAAACTCTTTAGTGTTTTAAACCAGCTTTGAATACTCTTAAGTTGTTAAAATATTCTTTAACTTACCTTTAACAGTTCTTTGCTTAGTTTTCTTGTTTTCTTAATTAAATCTTGATTTCATAATATTTTAAATAATTGTTGGTGTACTTTATTTTTTTTTATTATTATGGGCTTGATCCTGCACCCACTGATGTCCATGGAGGCTTATCAAGCAGGATTGGACCCAAATCTAATGTCTGAAATAACTGATATGAAAAGACTAATATACCTGATCATATATTTCATGTCAAAAGGAAATGTAATTTTTTATCTATTATTTTATCTTCAGGTCCCTCAGCCATAATCCTTAATGTTTAAAATGCTGCACAACATGTTAAGAAGCTTTTTTTACATATTAATATATGTGTGACATAGGAAAAGCACTTAATTCCAAGTTTTATATTTACTAGCTTTCAAAAACCCACAATACTATAGCAATATGGTACTCTAAAATTTGCAAAGTAATCTGATAAATTTACTAAATTATTGAAATTTGACACCATGCATGAGTAACATTTTTTAAAAATTACAAAGCCATATGATAACTGGCAGAATAGACAATGGGCGTATACTATATTATCACAAAATATTTATATTTTTGTTCACTATGGAAAGATGAATCCAGTGTTCTGGGTGGACAGTAAATATTAAATGTGCATTCTACACCTCAGACCTTTTATGAAAAATAAAATATTCTTCTTTCACTGTGTATTTAGCAGGTAACTATCTTTATTTAAAGAACATAAAATTCAGAAATTGGTATGAAGAGATGACTCCAAAAATATCAGTTAACTTGTCATAGTCAATTTATTTAAAATATTTGTGGTTAATTTAGGTGTCCAAGAAAGAGAAAATAGTAGTAGTAGCAGCCAGAATCAGGTTTCAGTGCAGATAGTAATAATGCATGTTCTCCTAATTCCACTCAATGATGTCAGTCAGCCTCAGACCTCACCCAAACTACCTGTACATGCCCCCCAATGGTGCCAAAAATTTCTAGTCGTTTTGAGATGTTATTTTTCACAAGGGAGTAAGTAGAAACAGCCAAACTAATGTTTCTTATGACCTAAACTAAATTTTGAAATAGTAGTGTATTAATGAACTGAATCCTGTTTAACAGACACTTAATCATGTAAGGAATCTCATTTACTTCAGTGGAATTATTCACGAAAGTAAATATTTACAGGATCAGGTCCTAATTCACTGCATTACCTAAATTTATTTAACTAGATCATTTTCATTATAGATATTATGAAACAGTTTATAAAAATTGAAATATTTTAACTCAGTTATATTTCTGTGGAAATGAACCAGAGCTAGTGTCAGTAATCTATAAACAAGAAGAACTAGAAAGCGGATTTAGTTTTAATAAAAATCCCAATCAACCACTAGAAATTATGATGATTTTATCAATTATATGCTTTCAACCATGCTTTATTCTTTAATTATGGACTTATTAATTTTCATTTCTTTCTAGAACTATATCAGAATGATAGTGCAGTTTCTTAAATCACATTAGATTTTCTATTTCAGATTTCTTATTTAGAAAATAAGTCCCTCCTGTCCCAATATATCTAGCTTTACCAATAAGAGATTTATCAAAATAATACAAAATCTTAAATTTTCCTTGCCTGTATGTATGTACATTGGTGATTTTTGCAGGGAAATATTAATAAATAAATAATATAAAGAGGAAATATAGAGAGGAAGATTAATCATCCTAGCACGTTGCAAGCTGCTCCCCATTTAATTGCCAAAATAAAGATGAAAAGCAGAGTACTAAAATACTGGTGATGTAATTTGTCAAGTGTGGAAGTAAAATTATTTATTTTGAATTAGGTAGGAAAACCAAATTGCGTTGTTTGGAAATAAGAAATTTAAAAAAAGCTGTGTACGAAAATTATAAAAAGTAATAATTTTGAAATATTTTTATGTAGCTCACTCCTTTCTACCTACCTACTTACCTAATCATACAAATTGTATATTGGTCTTTTGAAAAAGTAAATTCCATTACTGATTTTCAATGGAAACACCAGCTTGTTGCTCTGAGTTGTATCCTCTCCAGCAAATACAGTGTCTGTGACTTCTGGTCCATGGAAGCTCTGCAGACCCCCCTGGATGTACAGACATGTAAAATACACCCCAAAATGACTTTTTATCTTCCCAACTTACTCATGTCAACTTGTTCCAGGGCTACATGTACACTGGCAGCTTCTTGCGCAAGAACTCTTCTATGGAAGAGTTCTTGTGCAAAAACTTCCACAAGAGAGCGTCTACACTGGCATGTGCTTTTGTGCAAGAGCATCCATAGCAGTGTAGATGCTTTCTTGTGCAAGAAAGCTCTGATGGCCATTTTAAAGATAGGGGCTTCTTGTGCAAGAAATTCATGTTGCCTGTCTACACTGGCCTCTTCTTAGAGCTCTTGCGCAAGAGGGCTTCTTCCTGAGAGAAAGCATCAGAGTTCTCGCACAAGAAGCCCTGATTTTCTACAGTACGACTTCAGTTTACTTGCGCAAGAATGCGCAGCTAGTGTAGACAGGCAGCATGTTTTTGTGCGAAAACAGCCGCTCTTGCGCAAGAACGCGCCAGTGTAGACACAGCCCACATGTTTCTAAAGTGTCATAAGATATTGATGGGTTGTCAAGGCTGTTCCCTACTTCAGCACTTTAAGTGCAGAAAGAGGGAGCCCGCAAGAGACCTTAAAAAAACCTTTCCTCTATAGGCTTCTGCTTAAAAACTCCCCAAGGTCACAGATCCCCTGATCTTGGATGGTATGCTGCCACTACCTCAGTGCAAAACCCTTTTCTTTTTGAACCCAAGAAAATTCACTTGGGAATTTCTTCCTGTGGGATACCCCAAACTCTTTTACTACTAGAGAGCTTGAGCAAAACAAACTGTAATCCCTCATAGCTGACCTCTCAGTCTTAGGCATGCAAACACAGGCTTCCTGTTACCTTCCAGGACACAAGAATCAGATCCTAGGTTTTTTTTTTTTTTTTTTTTTTTTTGTAAGTGATTTGATTAACAAAACAAACCCATATACTTGGTAAAGCATACTTGGTTGCTAGGTGTTATAGAGCAACTGAGAAGAAACAGATTAAAGCACAGAGAATTGCTTCCCTGGGATTCAGCTTTAGTTAGAGCGTAAGGGTGTGTGTGGAACATGGACTCAGCACAGAGGAATTTAACCAGACTACAAAACAAAGAGAATAACCTGATGATGTCTAATTGAACATTCCCTATCACTTATGTATCTGTAGCTTCAAGGTCCAGTCCATTTCTAGGCATGGATATTCCTTTTCTAGGCATGAATATTCCTGCTTGGTTCAATTAATCTCCCCCACCCCCAGTCCCGGTTTGAACTCTCACAAAAGAACTGCATCAGGTAGATTCCCTTTTAATTCACACCTCAACACTTTCTTCCTATTGGTTCTCTTGGTTCCCTCCAAAACTTCCTGGATGCCCTGGGTTTAATCCTCTAGTTACTGAATGCTGGGATGTTTAAAAAAGGGCAACACCTCTCCCATCCATCATGGGTGCATAACTCCACTTATGCTTTATGTATGAATGCCTAATACCATTCCTTTCCAAGGTGCAAATGCTGTATGGAAGCTGATCCATCTTTTACTGACTTCAATGGAAGTCAGATCAGGCATCATAAAGCATTTCTCATTAACATCAATGAGCACTGCTTTTAAGGAGAGATTGCAGATTCAGGTCCACAGGCTGAGGATAAACTCATTTTCCAACAGATGAAGAGGGGCAGTGGAAGGTTCTTCTCTGACAGACTGTATGTAGTGTGGGTGGCAAGAAATTAGACAGACAAGGTAGGTGAGGTAATCTCCCTTACTGAAACTACTTAAGATTATGAAAGTAACAAGCTTCTGAGCTTGCACAGAGGCCTTCTTCAGATGTGGGAAACTCACTCTGTGTCATAGCTAAATATAAAGTGGAACATAATTGTTTAGCATAAATATTTAACATATATTTCAAGGAACCATTCAAGGTGAAGTGGCTTCTTAACACCTCTCTAATCATAGTGGGGGTGAGTAAGCAATACATGGGAATGCAGTTTTTGAGATTGTTAATGGGATTATTGAAATAAGCCATAAATGCAGCATGTCTATTCAGTCCATGATTTTTAGTACAGGCAGTTCCCGGGTTACATGGATCCTACTTACATCGGATCCCTACTTACAAACGGAGTGGGGCAACCCCGCACTAGCTGCTTCCCCCCAGCAGACCAGGGAGACGTGAAGCTAGTGCTCCCCCCCCCCCCAGCAGACCAGGGAGACGCGGAGCGGCTTTTCTCAGCAGACTCCTCAGCTTGAGAATAAAGGACTGAGGGAAGTGAGGGGTGGGAGAATAAAACTGAACTCTGGAGAAATGTTTGGCTAGAGTTTCCCCTACAATACAGGCAGTCTGCGGGTTACGTACAAGATAGGTTTGTTCTTAAGTTGAATTTGTATGTAAGTTGTTACTGGTACACCTCGTGGTGTACCAGTAGTTCGGAATAGGAATCCTAGTCCGAACTACCTAGTTCGAGCCCCGTGTAGCCGCGCTGCATGGGGTTCGAACCAGCGGGGTTTTAAAAATGGCGGCTCCCCGCTTATGCAAATGAAGCCCGGGAAATTCAAATCCCGGGCTTCATTTACAAGTGCGGTATGCCTACATTACCCTCCTAGTTCGAACTAGGAGGGTAGTGTAGACATACCCTATGTGCCTGGCTTTAGGTAACAGATTTATTGATCTGTTTGGGGTGGTTACTAGATCAATGAAGGTAGTTGTGGTGATTTGTAGGTTTCTTATATATAGTTATCTGTAGGGTTCCATTGTTGAAGCTAATTGTGGTATCCAGGAAGTTAATGGTAGTATGGAAGTATTCCAGAGAAAATTTAATAGATCAATGGTAGTTGTTAAAGTTATGGTGGCAATCTATGGGGGAATAGAAGTCATCTGTCCAAAGGATGAAAATACCATCAGTCTATTTCAGGTACATCATTGATTTTGTGAAACGTTTGGTCAGAAATTCTTCCAAGTCGTCCATTAAGTAGTTGGGAAGCCATCCTAGTGCCATGACTGTCCTTTTGCTTGGACAAAGAATTTGTAGTTGCCTGTAAAATTGATATGAGGATGAAATGGATGAGTTTAGCAATGTATTTTGGGTGGATTTCTGACAATTGTCCATTGTCTTGTAAATATTCGAGGCAAGCAGCTATGCCATCATTGTGGAGGATATTGGTGGATAAGGAAGTAACATCCATAGGGGCAAGGATGGTGTTCTGAGGGTAGTTGTTAATGTTGTGGAGTTTGTGAAAGAAAACTGTTGTGTCTTGGAGGAAGTAAGCCTTTTGTATGGTGAGGGGTTTTAAGTGCCACTAGATAGTGAGCAAACCAGCAGACAAAAGGGGTACCATTGTAATCTTCAGCCACGACCACAAAGTTAACCTGGCCAACCAAAAGCTCTCTGACACCACCTATTAAAAAGATCTCAAAGAGGACCCACACCATAGTTTACCCTCAAATTCTTCCCCAAACAAATCCAAGAAAAATCTCTACAAAAGCATTCCCAAAGAACCTATTCCAGGGACCTTCTACATGCTTCCAAAGACACACAAACAAGAGGACCTATGCAAACCCTTCATAGCTGGCTCCAGCATTCCTAGTGAAGGAATGTCATAGAAACCATTCTCAAACCACTCACCACACAAAGGGTCAGTTGCCTCCAGGAGGCAACAGGCTTCTTCCATGAATTCCACAACATTAACAACCTCCCCACATTCCTCCACAAATTCTTTTAGCCACTATGACTAGAGGGAATCTTAATAGGCTACTTTGCCTTCAGTGGTCCCTTATACAATCCATCTTGTATTAAGCTGTGTCACCTTGATTATGTGTCCCAGATTTGAAGAGCTCTATGTAAGCTCAAAAGCGTGTCTCTTTCACTAAACAAAGTTGGTCCAATAAAATATATTACCTCACCTACCTTGTCTCTCTAATTGGCATTCTGCCAGCTAGGAAAATATTCCAATGGGCATTGTAGCCTAAAGATGTGTCTTTGACCGGCAGCAATATTCTTCTGTTCAGCCAGATGGAAGCGAAGGACAGAGACAGAAATGCTTGGTCTCTCTGAGACTTGGGACATGTTAATTCAGCCTTAGAGCTTTAGGAGTTGTGATGGACTGAATAGGATAGGCCCAGCTGTGATGATGCATTATGAATCTCATTTACAGTACTTGAACTCTCCTATCAGTCACTGCTAATAACAATTATTACAGATTGAACCTCTCTAGTCCAGCAACATCTGTGGTCCGGCAAGATTTTAGTTAGTTGGTTGTCCGCTTATTGTGGGTGTGTCCAGGTTTCCAGTGGTCCTGTAAAGTTTGTTTACAGCCACCAGTCCAGGCTGTCAGTATGCTGTTATTTAGCTCTAAATTACTCAAAATGTCTTCTAAAGACCAGCAGGCAGTAGAAGTGTGGCAAAGTATGTTTTTTATGCTTATCTACTTATTTCTTTGTGCCAGTTACAGTAAAATTGTGTAACAACACTAATACTTTGTAATGAAGAGAGTTGATAAAACTTGACTAGACTAGGTGTAGGCTTATATAGGGTGTATCGGTACAAGCATACATTATTGAGCAGCATTGCAAGCACTCTTCTATGTATTCGCCTCAGTGAAATAAAAATAAAGAGAGCCACTCAGTACAATATTGACCTGTGGCTCTGCAAATTCTCTGGTTCGGCAACAACCAGGTCCTGAGATTGCTAGACTAGAGGTTCAACCTGTATTATACACAACACTTATTTCAGTTTTCATTCCAAAGCACAATTGGTGTATCCCAAGCATCATTGCATACAACTCTGAAATATAGCCACAGCTATAGCCCCACTACCCAGCAGTTTAGACATTTTCACTTTGGGTTAGACCCCAATTTTTAAAAATCAAATATTCATTTACACATACACCCCCTTTGAAAAGTGCTATATACAATTGAAATAACGAGAGAAATTCAGGTAGCCATAATTTACGTATTCCTTTGGAGCTTTGCCAGGACATGTAGGTTATCACTTTTGTCTTTGCGGAAAATGGCCGGCATTACTAAATAGCCACAAATCTTTCTCCATGTCTCTTATGTACGATGTTTGGGTACTCGCTTACTCGAAAAGAAGAGATAAGAATAGTATCTATCAAATCACCACCACTTCTTCCACACTTAGGTTTTTCTCTTGTGGTCTTCTATCCAAGAATTATATTTAACAATGCTTAGCTTGTGAGATTCAACACAATCAAAGCCTGCAGCGTTCTGAATGCCGATAACATTCAGGAGCTTGCCTCCCTCTGAGCTGTTGTGCAGCTCCTTCATGCAAAGGGGCTGTTGTTTTTGTTTCTTTAGTCCTTCAGCAGGTGGCCACATTTTCATTTGTATAGCTAGCTCTGCTGAGGAGCAACATCTGTGGCTTTGTAGGGGTTATACCAGCCAGAAGGCTGCAAATATTTCCTGCTACATCAGGCCCTGAGTTTGTTAAAAGGATACTCTTACTTATTTGTTACTTAGAGTTGGATCCTTGATACTAGAAGAAAAGTGGAATAAATATTACTTTTTACATTCAGTTTGATATTTACTTTATATAGCAGGAGATTTAAGTAGGGGAGGAAATTTTTGACATTACCTGTAGGAAGATCTTAATGTATTAAGGAAAGTATCTCATTCCAGGGTACAATCTAGGCCTCTAGTGATTATGGCAAGTTCAGGAAAGTGTATGGATGAATAATTTAGAGTTTTCTAGACCCCTCCCATGCTAAAGTCTGTGTTAATCAGTGGAGGAGAAGAAAAACTCTACAAGATGCTTCTTGCAGTGTTTCTCCCAAACCATTGCATTGGGGGAATGGGCCAGTGGAGGTACAGAATTTGCCCTCTTAGTAATTGCAATTAAAGTTACACTTAATCAGATAAAACATTTGTAAGTATGGAAATGTACAATTACGATCACATACCTAATCTTAACTTTGCCCACACTACTCAATAAGCAAACTATCTCTGTCCCAAATACCACCTAATTAATCATTCTCCGTTCATATGTTCCATTTCATACCTGCACCAGAAACATGGACAACAACATCATTCCTCATTTTCAGTAGAGTTCTGTGTATCATAAATAGTCATTCGAGTGTCCACTGCAAACATGTTCATGGAGTCATTGCTCCACAATCTGCACTGGCTTCCCATGGGTTTATGGAAGATATTGGTATTGACCTTTAAAGCCATATATAGCTTTATGTATTATGTAACCTTCCTATCAGAGAGACCGCTAGTTTTCCCATGACATGCCACCAGAGGGGAGATCAGGAGAGATACTCAAATTGGACCCTCCTTATTCTAAAGGAGAAGGGTCCACAGGCAGGGTATTTATCAGATATGTTCAGATGGGTGCTTATTATTATTTTGTTAATCTAAATAAATATTTAGAATAAATATTGTTAAATAAACAAATAAAGAATAAAGCTCTTAATTTCACACAGTGAGTCCTGTGCTTCTGGGTAGCAGTAGGCTGAGTATTCTCTGTTCCTATCTGAGGAAAACAGCAACTCCTAGTCTAATCGCCTCCTTTACTTCAGGGGCAGGTTATGGTCTGACTTAGCCACTTGCATCACTGGCACAGCAGGGGGAAAAGGTAGGGGATGTGGATGCCACAGATTAGCTTTCTTGACTCAGTCTCTCCCTCTCTTGTAGGGTTTACATCTCTTGGATTTCTGGAATCCAAAGGGTCTGTTCCCTGAGCAGGGCTCTTCCTGCCCCGCATCTGTGCACCTGCAGGGGACCATCTGCTGTCTCTACAGTTCCGGTTTCCAGCAGTGCATCCTCCTCCTCCCTCCAGTCCTGGTACACCACTAAATTAACTTAAGGGGAGGCTTTTAACCAGTTCTATCTGGTCCTTGATTAGCTCCCAGTGTCCCAAACAAACCAAACTATTTCAATTAATTAGTGCAGGTTCTTGAATAGTTCCTGGTGTCTTAACTAACCTTGAGTGACCTTGTTTAGTTACCAGGAAAATAGGGACTTGTTTAACCTGCAGCAAATATACCTGCTTTCTGTTACTTTCTTGTAGCCCTCTCGCATGACCTTCTCACAGTACATAGAGAATTTACCTTTTCAATGCTTTAGAGACCTCATTCCTGTAGATGAGGTCATCTGCAGGATCTGCTACACTTCACTATGATTCAGGATTTAAACTGTTGTGCATCTAGCTTTAGATAATTGCAGCCATAGGCTCCAGACTTCAGTGTATTTTCAATCATATCAGAGGGTTGAGTTTGGCTGCTGGTGGGTGCTAAGCACTTATGAATTTTTCCCTGGAGTGCTCCAGTCACGGTGTGCCCATGGAATTGATGCTGATGAACTCAATTTAACAAAGTATTTTGTTTTGGAATTAATATGTTGTCTTTCCTTAGAGCACTTACATGTGTAGTTGGAGACTTGCTTTTTGGCACTGGTGGCCTAAAGTCAGCTTTGCTGATCTTTCCATCCATGTAATAACACGTTGCCAGAAGGCCCATTGGCAGAAATCAATGGACCTCCTGCCCCTTCCCATGGCTGGAGCCACAGCCCCACCCCACCAGAGGAGCCCTGTGCCAGCACAGCCTAGTCCTGTCCTCTTTTCTCTCCTCCCCCTCCCCCTGCCCCATTCTGCCTGCTCTGGAGAAAGCCACAGCAGCATCTCTTGATGAAAGACTATTTTGATATTTTCCATGCAGGTTCCAAGGCCAAGTAACCCTGCCCCAGAACCTCCATGGGGCAAATCAAAAGTGTCTTTCAATCAAGAGATGCTTTTTGGCAGAGGGTCCAGGGGCCCTTTTAAATTGCTGAGCCCAAATTGCTCCCTTTCCCTCGTGTTGTCCAGCCTGATTACCAGAGTCCCTTTATACAAGGACTAAGCCGTAATTGTATCCTACTTGGTTTAGTTCATATTTTATTCCTGACTTACTTGAAGTTAAATGTAGTGTATCTTTGCAAGAAAGTTTAAGAACACCAGCTGACATGATGTTAAACATGAGTTGTCCCTATTAATTAATTCTGCAATTAGTTCAAAATCTTGATCCTGTGCAAATATTCCAGGTTTCATTTTAATGTGGGATAGTGAATACAAGACTAAGGACTATAGCACATGGTAGCATGTGTGGATGTCATGGATGGTATAAATCAGCAGTGCAATGAAACTAGGGTTAGTGCCGGGTGGCTGATGCCACTATATTTACCTTCACCTGTACCTGTGCAGACGCGCTGCTGGCCACAGATCACTGTTCCCAGTCAATAGAAGCTGTAGGAAGTGGTGCAGACTGGGACATTGATTCCTTCAGCTCCCATTGGCCAGGAATGGCAATTCATGGAATGGGAGCTGCAGTTGCCCATACCTGTGGAGGCGCAGGTAAATATAGCGGCGGCCTGCCAAAGGCTAACCCTGGGATAACCGGATCTGGCCTATGGGCCCGTATTTGCCCACCCCTGAAATACATATTTCTCTGTAGAATTTGAGCATTGTACTCTTTAAGATTATGCTACTTGAGTACCAGATGACAGGTAAATCTCATCACGAGAAGGAGTGGACAGTGAAAGAATCCATTCTAAAGGCATACACACTGAACAACATCACTTACGCTGCTTACATAGGCTACCAACATGGAGGTTAGGTCCATCAATGGCTATTAGCCAGGATGGGTAGGAATGGTGTCCCTGGCCTCGGTTTCTCTGGAGGAGGGTGACAGAAGAGGGATCGTGTGATGATTACCTATTGTGATCCCTCCCTCTGGGGCATCTGGTATTGGCCACTGTCAGCAGACAGGATACTGGGCTGGATGGACCATTGGTTTGACACAGTATGGCTGTTCTTATGTTCGTTCTAGGGCATTGCTTGGCCCCTAATGTACATCTCAACAAAAAAAACCTATTATCGGACATAATCATTAACTCACTATTCATAGTCTATGTTTCTGAGACAACAGCAAAGTTTTAGTAGTTCTCCTCCTGGAGAACTATACATATTGGCTGCGTCTAGACTGGCAAGATTTTGCGCAAAAGCAGATGCTTTTGCACAAAATCTTGCCGCCTGTCTACACTGACTGCTAGTATTTGTGCAAGAACACTGACTTTGTACTGTACAAAATCAGTGGTTCTTGTGCAAGTATTTTGATGCTCCCACTCAGGGATAAGCCCTCTTGCACAAGTATTCTTGCGCAAGAGGGCCAGTGTAGACAGCCACCTTAATTTCTTGTGCAAGAAAGCCCGATGGCTAAAATGGAGCATCTATACTGGGCACGGATGCTTTTGTGCAAAAGCATATCTTTTGTGCAAAGGCACATGCCAATATACTTTTCCATTAAAAGTATTTGCGCAAAATCATGCCAGTCTAGACGCAGCCATTGAGTATGAAGGAGAGTATTTTCCTGCAGGTGGTATACAGTGTGCCACATGGATGCAAATCACTTAGAAAATAATCCATATCCATGTACAAAGAATACGAAGCATTTTTACAGAAAATTGTCGTCTTAATGTAATTAGTTTTTTTGGTTATTTGAGCACCTAATACAAGTATAATTAATGGAGCTGCAGATTCATTGTGGAATTTTAAAAATGAAAAATCATTAATTAGTCATGGTAAATTCAGTAAAAGTCACAAGTTAGGGAGAAATGGCATGTAAGGTTACCAGAGAGCCATTTAAAGTGGACAAGCCTCCTCCCACCAAGTGGGGTAGCTTGACCAAAGCTGAGTAGCATTGCAACCTCCGCTATGACAGGTTGCAATGCAGGACTATGGAAAGAAAAATCATAGACAAACAGAGAAATCGTCATACCCATGGCAGTGATTGAACTGCAGCTCTAATAATTAGTATATTTATGTTCTTGTACTATATAAAGTTGTTAGTTTTATTTTATAAACTTTTGGGAAATCATATCAATCTAGAAAAAAGCTAATGAAAGAAAACTTTTCTAATCTCACCGACTTTTTGAAGGTAACACATCAGTTCTACCTGAAAATGTTTGACAGCAATCTTTGAGTACTATTGACATCTGTTATTAACCCCACAGATAGTGCTTTTCATCTAGAATGCATGCTTCAAATGGTTCTAAAGTGCTAGTTATACACTGCCTGGAATTGGTTACTGAACAGACTCAATGATAAGCGAAGAGGTAGAGTGACTCAGGGTTAAAGGTTGGCTGCAAGATTCAAAAGTAAGTACATGGGAAGTGATCCTCTGAAGGAGATGTTGACTTGAATAGAATAGCTAAGGTGCAAATCTACATCAGTCATTAAAGTCACTGGGGGTCTACATACAGAATGCGTGGAGGACTGGGTCCAAAGCTCCAATCCTGCAAACATTAATGCAGGGGTTTAACTTCAACAGTATAATTAATCCCACTGAAGTATATGGGAGTACTCACGTGCTAAAAGTTAAGTGCTTTGCTGAATGAGGGCTAAAGTTCACAAAATATACTGAGTTCTTGGCCCACTTCAGAGCTTTATTTGAAGCCAGGCATTCACCTATAGGAACCAATGAATCTGTGTGTCTGTCTGTTCGAGAACTCCTCCTGAATGATAAGTATTAGGACCACCAAATTTAGTATACAGCTTCCTCTGATCATAACTTAAAGCAAGATAAGAGTTTGTGTCAGGAAAATGGGATGGGCCTGGAATGGGATTGCTTCTCAAAGCCATATAGAAAAAACACTAGGCAGGTGAAAGGAGCTAAATTGTTTCCTCAATTATACTGATATACATTTATAACAACATGACTGAAACCTGGTGTAAATGAGGAAGATAAAGGACCAGTTCATATAGCAAGCTTATTTTGAATAATTCCCTTCCAGATAAAATACAAACTCAGCATTAAGGCTCTGAGTCATAGATTCTGTGATTTTTCTGGGACCTCTGTGACTTTTGCAGCTGGCAGATGTGACTGATCCTGGAGCCACTGAAGTGACTCAGGTGACCATGAGGATAACTGCAGTCCTTTCCCCTCCTGCCACAGCAGCAGTCCTAGGCTGCTCCCACCCCAGCAGCAATGCTAGCAGTCCCAGGCCATTCCCTGCCAGCAGCTGTGCCAACAGTCCTGGGCTTCCCCAAGAAGATGCTCTGGAGTCCTCCCCACCTCAAGCACCAGTGGGTGCATCATACTGCTCCCCCACCTCAAGCAGCAGCTGTGCTCCTGGAGCACTCAGAACACCAAGATTTAGTTGGGGTATATAGTACATGTCATGGAACGGTTACAGGGCCATGAATTTTTGTTTATTGTCCCATCACCTGTCCATAATTTTTACTAAAATTGCTCATGACTAAATCTTAACCTTAATAATGGCATATGTGGGCTAGTAAGAAAAGAATGTAGTGCACGAAAGCAGCCAATA
Organism: Pelodiscus sinensis; assembly: GCF_049634645.1. Taxonomy (NCBI): domain Eukaryota; kingdom Metazoa; phylum Chordata; order Testudines; family Trionychidae; genus Pelodiscus; species Pelodiscus sinensis. The sequence continues at coordinate 38,209,427 of NC_134717.1, forward strand.
ACTAAGAAATAAAATAAATGACGCAACGTTTACAAAATTTTCACTGTTGCATTCATTAATATTTTCACCTGCTAGTAAAGACCAGACTAGTAACTTATTATTTAGTCTAAAAAGACACTTTTCAAGATGATTTCCAAACTCAGACATTAGTGTGATTTTTTTTCCTCCTCATCATACAAGGAGATTGTAAAAAATAAAGTGTGCTTTATGGAAACAGAATTATTATTTTTCCTTTGGGAGTTTGATTTCAATATGACCTGAAATTTTCTATGAAATGAGTTTGGTGACTTTAGCTTTCTAATAGACTGTTCTGCACATCATAAAAATCTGTGCTTATCAACTGAAACAATTAGGAAGCATTATATTCTCAAAATTGTTCAGACCAAAAATAGATGTCGGGAGAATTTGCTAAACGAGAAAAAAAGAGCTACGTTCTGCCATTGCACTTGCTGTCCCCCTCATGCATTCTAGAACTTGAATTTTCTAAAACAATTTTTATTTACAACTTTCAGACAGCAAGACATGATAAAATGACCCATCTCACAAAGCTATTCAGAAACAAAAGCAAAAAAGCCCCCTTTATTATCCCCTGATTTCCCCCTTAAAATACTGTGAGTTCCATATACTATACCATGATACTGGAGGTTGTTAGTGACTGACAGTAAGTTTGTCAGCTGGAACTTATGGACATGCCTGCTAACTACTTTTTATTTGGGAACAGTGAGGGTTCCGTTATATGCCCCTATAGTTAAAGCCTGCTTTTTTTGTGATGGTACGCACAGTTCACCTTTTTTTGGGAGCACTCGCCTCTTTTCTCTGGCACAGCCCCCAGCCGACCCTGGGAGCACTTGCTCTGCGCTGGACAGAAGCCTGCTCAGGACACGTAGCAATTAAAGGGGCTGTGACCGCATTCAGCCTTTTTTTTTTTTTCTTTTTTGCTCGACAAGTTATTCCTTGGCTCTTTTTTTTCTTGGCAACCCTAGTACCAGCATCTTTTCTTTTTTTATAAAAAAACAGGGGTAACAGAAACAATACAAGCCACTATCCAAGGCACAGGACCTCATGGTAAGGACTGAACAAAAACTGATTTAGGGTGAAAAAGAGGAGGTTTCCCAGGACAGATCAGAAACACAGGCTCTGGGATACTAACTGATTCATACACTTTAAGGCCAGAAGGAACTACCACCATCATCTAGTTCAGTGACTCTTCACCTTTCCAACAACCATCTCCCTTTCAGGAGTCTAATTTGTCCTGCATATCCACAACTTTCACCTCACTTAAGAAAGAACTCACTTACAAAATCAGACATGAAAATACAAAGTCTCACAGCACACTTTTGCTACTTTCTCATTCTTACTGTATAATTATAAAAATATATCAACTTGGGATATAAATATGGTTCTGACATTTCAGTGTAGAGTAGTATATAAAGCAGTGTATATGTCATTGTATGCAAGTTTAGTTTGTACTGACTATGCTAGTGCTTTTTGTGTAGCCGGTTGTAAAACTAGGCAAGTCTCTAGATAGGGTTGATGTACTCCCTGGAAGACCTCTGTGTATCCTGTGGTTGAGAACCACCGATCTAGACTGATCTCCTGCATTTTGCTGGCTACAGAACCTCACTCCCCTCCCCCCATTCCTGTGATAGACCTGAATTACCAAAGCTCTCACATCATTATTTAAAGACTTCAAATTACAGAGAATTCACTATTTACACTTGTTTAAATGAGGCTTGCTTGGCATCTAGTTTTCCATCAGAATGCCCGGTTGAAAGGGAACTTGGTGGCTCTGGGCGGCAGTGCAATTGGGGCTCCCTACTTTCTGTGGCTCTGTGTAGATCCAGAAGTGGCCACTAGATCTCTGTGGCCTTTAGGCGCATGGAGGCTCTGCATGCTGGTCCCACTCTGAGTGCTGGCTCTGCAGCTCCCACTGGCCAGGAAGCAAGTGGGCTCAAGGGCAGATCATAGAGCCTCTCTGGCTCCATGCACTTAGTTGCCACAGGGACCTGGCAGTTGCTTCCTTGGAGCCGCATTATGGGCTGCCAGGACCCTACAACCTGAACTCTCTCCAACACCTCAAATCAACTGCCTCAGCCTGTGGCCCCCTCCTGTACCCAAACTCCCTCCCAGAGCCAGCACCTCCCACACCCCAAGCCTCTTCCCCAGCCCAGAGCCCTTTCCCGCCTCCTGAACTTCTCATTTTTGGCCCCACCTCCATGGGAGCCCTCACTCCCCCCGAACCCCAATTCCCAGCCCCAGCCCAGTGCTGCTTCCTGCACCATGAACCCCTCATCTCTAGCCCCACCTCAGAGCCTGCACCCTCATATAGAGCTTACAGAGCTCTCTTGTACACCAACTTTCAGCCCCAGTCGGGTGAAAGTGAGTGAGGATGGGTAAGTGAGCAATGGAGGGAGGAGGAATGGAACATGTGAGGCCTCACAAAAAGAGGCAGGGCTGGGTGTTCAGTTTTGTGTGATTAGAAATTTGGCAACTCTAACCCTGCAAGTGACCCGTTATCCTTGCTGCAGAGAAAGGTGAAAAACTCCAGGGACAACCTGACCCAGGAGAAAATTTCTTCCTGACCTCCACTATGATTCACCAGCCATACATGTGGGAAAGAATGTGCTGTAATAACTTATAGCCTTTCCTCTTTAGTGTCCAGCAAATGGAAATATTTGCTGTGAGCAGTCACATATCAACTACATGCCACTGTAGGGATTCTTGTCATACCAACCCCTCTGTATACTTAACAAGCTCAGTCTTGAAATGAGTTAGAGAGAGAGAGAGAGAGAGAGAGAAAGAGAGAGAGAGAGTATGAGAGAGAGAGTGTGAGAGAGAGAGAGAGAGATCTGGGAAGAAGCTGAGAGAGAAAGAGCTTCTTTCAAGCATGGCACTGCCTAGAAAGCAGGTTTGAAAACTGAGAGCAAGGAAGTTGTTTCCTGTTATTGGTTTCTATTGTGTTCAGTGAAACATTATAAACATGATAGCAGCAAAGAAATAGCTAACTCCATCATCAGTTTCTCCCCCAATGGAAACAAACTGGTTATGCCATGAATATTGGCTAACTGCTCCAGACAAGGAGCAACTATACTATTTGGGTTGTACGTATTTTATAAGAAATGGAGTATATTGTAGTAATAAACTCATGAGCTACGTCTACATTGGCAAGATTTTGCGCAAATACTTTTAACACAAGAGTTTTTGCTGTAAAGTATTTGCTCAAGAGAGCGTCTACACTGGCATGGGCTTTTGCGCAAGAGATGTGCTTTTGCGCAAAAGCATCCGTGCCAGTGTAGATGCTCTCTTGCGCAAGAAAGCTCCGATGGCCATTTTAAACATCGGGCTTTCCTGCTCAAGAAATTGATGTTGCTTGTCTACACTGGCCTCTTGTGAAAGAACAGTTGTGCAAGAGGGCTTATCCCTGAGTGGGAGAATCAGAGTATTTGCGCAAGAAGCCCTGATTTTATACATTAGAATGCCAGTGTTCTTGAACAAGTACTCACGGCCAGTGTAGACAGGTGGCAAGATTTTGCCAATGTAGATGTAGCCATGGTGTCCTAAGACTCAGTGGTTAGTACTGTGTCTCCACTTTAGCTATTTGGAACTTGTACTCAGATACTCATACTCCAAAAGTTTAGGCCCTTTTCACTTGTACTAAAAGCAAATGATTCTTCGTTGTTAGCAGTAGAAGGCCTGTGAAACACTGATGAGCAATTCTGAGTCTATCCATTAGCAGGCAGTGATGTATTTACACACCAGCCAATTAATATAGGTTTATATGTGTTACAGTGGTTACACATTTCATGTTCAAGCAAGTTTTGTTTCTTGTCTGCTCAGTGTTAACTGGGCTAAAATATATTTGTAAAATTCTAGATGACTTACCTGGCATTGCTTTGGTCCTTAACTCAATTTTTGTTTTTCTTCATTAAATCATTGTTCTGGGTAGGACTGGAACTGAGGGGTTCAATACGCAGACTGCCCTGGGAAGAGAGGGCTACCCCAGCCCTGTCTCACTGCAGCAGCTTGGGGCTAGGTGAGAAATGCCTGTCCATGGCCGCAGCCGCTCCAGTGGGCACAGCCCAGAGAGGGGTGCACGTCATCCAATGGGGCAGGTCCAGGTTCATCTGCCCCCTGCACTCAGCTAGAGTGTGGAATGCAGGAAATGGTGCACTTTCCCCTTGCTCCCTAATAAAGGGGAACAGCCAGCAATTTTCCTGTATGAATGGGAGGGGAGATCTGCAGCCCCTTAATCTCCCTAAAAAGTGCCTAGGGGATGGGAGGCTTGGGGCTCGACAGGAGAAGGGGGTGCACACCCACAACCAGCCCCTTTTACCTGCATGGTGATTCTGTTCTGTATGGTTTTAAGCCTTCCTGTATGTGGGGCGGGTGGGAAGGGAACTTCAAATACACATGCGCACAACCAAACCCTTACCTTGCTTTAAGTTGTGATGAGAGGAAGCCGCATACCACATGGTGACCTTAGCTCTTATCATTTAGGAGTTCTTGAACAATCAGACGCATAGACTCGCTTGCTCGCTCACAACAAACAAATTCTTATATATATATATATATATATATATATATATATATATATATATATATATATATATGTTAACTTATTCAAAAGGGATTAAGAATGCTTCAGTTACCACATTCGAGAACATCTGTAGAGCAGACCATAAGCTTCTATTAATCTATAACATGATTCCTTAAGTGCTTACAAAAATTCATGACGCTTAACACCGGTAGTCAATAGTACTACTTCTATACTATGCCCAATAGTAAGTGTTCGAAGGATCAGGACTGTCTTAAACCACTACAGATCTTTGGCCCCTTTCTACATTTGTAATTTCTTTTTGGAAAGAAATGTGTTTACAAATCATTCTGGCTAACCTAGTTTTTATGTATAATCATCTGTGAAACAGTTTCAAGTATCACCCCAGGAAAGACTAATCTACGGACATAATGGCTAAGAATCTTGGTTGCATTCTAGCCCCATTATGCCATCTAACCATTTAAAGGGGTCAGAAAAAGCAGATACATCTAGCTAGCTGAAAATTCACCCAATCTGAGGGGACTGTTAACTGGAAATACATTGGCATAGCTGGCACACAGCAGCCACCAGTTCTTTGGCTTCAATATGGAAGTGGGTCAGAGGACGGGCGTGGCTGAAGTATGTTGAGCCCTCACCTAGTAAATGGTCCCTTGGAGACTGGTGCCAGCTGGCTTGAGTCACATCTGTGCTGATGCTAATGGCAATACAGAGTCAGGGAGCTGTAACTGGCTTTCTAAAAGCTTCCTGCAGCTCCCCTTGGCTGCAAAGGACTAAACAGAGCCAATGGGAGCTGCGAGGCTCTGCGGCGCCAGTAAATAAACAAACCAGGGCGACCAGTTAATGTGTTTCTGAAAGTGATTTCATGGAACACTTTCAGAAACACTTGTCTAGCAGCATTAGTAAAACTTCCACTGTTTGTTGGGCTCTTAGAAGACATTTAGGGGTAAATAAAAGCTAAATAAAGCACAGAACACTGAGAGCTGGGACTAGCGGCTGTAAATAAACTTTATTGGATCATAGGAAACTTAGCCACACATGGGAAACTTAGCCATAAGTGGATATCTGCCTCATTCCACGAGGAGTACCAGTAGTTCGGAATAGGAATCCTAGTCCGAACTACCTAGTTCGAGCCCCGTGAAGCCGCGCTGCACGGGGTTCGAACCAGCGGGGTTTTAAAAATGGCAGCTCCCCGCTTATGCAAATGAAGCTCGGGAAATTCAAATCCCGGGCTTCATTTGCAAGTGCGGTATGCCTACATTACCCTCCTAGTTCGAACTAGCGGGGTAGTGTAGACATACCCGTTGTTAGCCCATGTGAAGTAAGGCTTGCCTTCACAACCATGCTACACTGGCACAGCTGCATAAAATCTTCTGTGCATATGTTGCATGTCTGGGGTACACACACTGTATCATTATTGGAGCACTCTCCGTTTGACATAATTATTCCATTCAACAAGAGGTGGAAGCTGTGTCAGCATCTCCTGTTAACATAGCAGAGTATGGGAGGTGTGTGCTGATTGCATACAACATTGACTCTGAGTAGCACATTCCCTCTGCATCCTATCAGAGTGCTGCTATTGTTCAGTTGGCACCTCCCCTGCTCCCTAATTTTAGGTACGCAAGCGCAGTTAGCAAAACTGACCATAATTAGGAGACTGTCTTGGTTATGACAATCTGGCAGCCCACTGAGATGAAGGCAGACCACTCATGTGGCCCACTCACTAATCTAGATTGCCCATTGCTGATATAAAAGGTACAGGTCCCTTAGAATTTTTTTTAACACCTAATATTGTATTTGGAAGGAAAACAGCTCTCTTTTGCCTCATAATATCTCTTACTTTTGAATATTATAGTATTCAAATAGTGTCTTACTTTAGGTCACCAAAAGCACACAAAATAGTGATACTGGAAACCTTATACACATAAACTTAGAAAGAAGTCAGTAGGAGTTCTGTGTATGAAATGAATGTCTGATCAGGCCAAAGATAATATTAATGATAGACTATAACTCTACAAAAAATGTCTTCTTAATACTGACTCACAATATATAGAACGCTTCTCAAGGAGGTCCATTCTAAACTCTAATTTTTTATTTTCTTTAGAGTTGTGACAAGCTGATGAGTCTAATGAAATGTCATTTTTGTGGCAAATAATTGCTGAGTGACAGTAAGGATAAATATTTTGGCTCTGGGCTTTGTCGTGTCAATCAGCAGAACACTTATGTCATCCAGACCGACAGATAAGTCAGAGCTAGGTATGACATTTTTCATGTTCCTTTTGATTTATTGCAGAAATAACACATATGACCTCTCACTGAGAGTGTGCATGCCTTATAAAATCAGGTAGTCTCCATAAACATCTTCATGTGTCAACTACAAAATTAACTTAATTAGGTGAGTAAACTATCAGCCAGGTGTGTTGGCTTCATTAAAACTGCTTCAAGAAAAGTGTTAAAGTTGCTGCCCTGTTCAGCAAAGACCTTGCCTCCCAGGGAGCTGTCAAACCAAAAAGAGAGGGCAGTGTTACTGCCATTGCCTTTCCAAAACAAGGGCAGATTTACCTCTTTAGTTGCTCTACAGACAGAAGCTGGAGAGAGGAGCTGTTTCCACCAACTGATCCAACTGTCTGGCTCTGAGCTAGTAGAAGCTGATGTAGATCCTGGGATAAATCTAGTCCTAAATATGAGCAAAACACTTTCTCTCAATTGTGGTACTGTATGAACCTTACTTATGTATAGACCTTTAAGAACTAATTATATTTTGTCCACAGGTATGATATAAAGGGAATAAGAGATGTGGTAAAGAAGCATCCATTTTGCAAATAGGAATTTGACACATTACAAATCTTTTAAAATAACTCTGCTTTAGACTGAATGTATTGGAAATAAAATGTGCTTTTGAAGTTTTGAAGAGTTTTGTTTTACTTGAATTTGGTGGCGGTGAAAGTTTTTATCTTTATATCTCTGGAATATAAATGCCTTTCTATCCCTAGAACAGACAGCAAAAGCAGCATCAGTTCAAGCTCCATCTACAAGCCCATTCAGCTTTTGACCTCTTTACTAAGTCCATGATCTGGAAACACTTAGGCATTTGCTTAAGTTTGTGCAGGATTTATCCTATTGCCTTCAATAGAACCAGTCACATAAAAGTATGTACCTAAGGGCATGTCTATACTGCACCCCTTTTTCGATTAAGGGATGTAAATTAGACATATCAAAATTGTAAATGAAACCGGGATTTGAATTTCCTGTGCTTCATTTGCATAATGGCGGCCGTGGCTTTTTTTACGAGCCACGGTCAAGATGAGGATCTTTAGATAGAAATGCCCCATTTCAAAACATCCTGTATACCTCATTTTTTGAGGATTACAGGATCTTTTGAAACGGGGTATTTCTGTCAAAAGATCCCCATCTTGACTGCGTGGGTTTTTTTTTTTTTTTTTTCAAAAAGTGGCTTTTGTAAAAAAAAAAAAAAAAAAGCGCCGCAGCCGCCATTATGCAAGTGAAGTATGGGACATTCAAATCGCAGCTTCATTTACAATTTTGATATGTCTAATTTACAACCCTTCATCAAAAAAGGGATGTAGTTTAGATATACTGTACCCTATGAGTTTGCAGACTCAAAATTAAAATTGCCACAAAGTGTGTCAGTTATGGCTCTTTGCTTTGTGATAGGGAATTAAAACCACTCAACATGTAATGATTTGTCATCCTACTGACCAGAGCTACACTGAAACATTGATGTTTTTGGGTGATACAGTAGTTTTCTCCAATATCTGTTAAATTGTGTAATGTTCCATAGACATTTTAGAAGACTGGGTTGTAATTTCCTAATAAAAGTAGACCAGATTTGATGCAACTTTCCTTTAGAAGATCTCTGCCAATATGAATCCCAGTTAGTTCCTGGAACATTGTCTTTCCACTTTGGATAATACTAAGATATTTGCCATTATATTTAATTACATGTAAATGAGTCTCATTTTAAAGGTTTTGTTCTAGTCTTCAGTAATGTACTTCAAGCCTAAAATTAATCAGTCTTATATTTATTTGTATCTTTAATTTTGCAATCATTGAAGCATAAAAGTAGCATAATGCTTTAATTGTATACAGCACCTTTTATCCAAGGATTTCCAACACTGCCTCAAAACACTTTTGAGAGACAGGCACTCTTATATAAAAATCTTACAGAATAAAGATTAAACCAATATAATATAATTCTGTAGAAATTATTCTGAAATATCTAAGTACTAGACTGTGCATTTCTTGCTATAAGTTTTATTGAACAATCCTATAGTATTCTAGAAAGCACTGATTTCATATCTAAAATCCTATTGACGTCTCTCTGAGTTTATGTGCATTTGGTCTCTGGAGTCACATCTGTATGAAATTCAGCAGTGTAGTCCCCAAAACTTATAGAAACATTATACTTTTTATACATTCAGTAGGACATTATCATAAGTATAGCATAATTATTTTATAGACTCAAAATAGAGAGAGAGCCCATTTCACCATCACAAACCATTGTGGGTCACGAAAGATCATGATACCATCTACATGTTTTGTTAGTCTTTAAAGTGCTACTAAACTATTTTTTGTTTTTTAAGTTTTTCCTGTTACAGACTAACTTGGCTACCCCTCTGAAACATTTCCTTTTGAGCAACTTCACTGAGGTAAAGTAGTCTAATGGTTCCAGCTGCCAGGGAACATTCTTTGCATAAGGTTTTCTATGAGATATTACTGCCCACAGCATAGGGGTTGTGCTTGGGGCCTGGTTGGGAGTGGGAAGAAGAGGAGGCCTAATCAAAACTAGATCTGGGTATCCTTGACTATGGCAGCAACCTTCAGGACCAGAGACAACTGGATGTAATGTACAATGCTCTAATCTAATCATGTACTCTATCATGAAGTGTTCCAACCCTACACTGAGCCAGCAAGGGTTAATGAGCTGTTGTGGACCCACTCAGCCCTATCCTGCTACTCTTGCACTGTCAGGTAATGAAGGGCACTTAAAAAGAAAGAAAGGCAGCTTAGTTGCTGGCTGACCAGGGAGGAGAACAGACAGCCTATCTTTTGGTCCCTGATGGAAAGGATCAGAGAGTGCAGATTTCCAGAGCTCCATCAGAGCAAGGTGGGCAGGCCCAGAGATATGTTTGTTTTGGGACTGCTGTTCTTTCCTTGTTTATAAAAGACTGTGAGCTCAGGCTGGGATGCCTAGGAAAAGCATGAGAGGCCTTGCCAAGGCTGTGTAAGGAAAAACCTGCTCATGGGGGTACAGAGAAACAGCTTCAATAAACTCTGTGGAGTTTTAACCCACCCTTGTACCCTTCCTGGCAGGCCTGGGTACATAATCTCATCTAATTGTATGACAAGAACTGGTCACAAAGTCACAAAGAGGTGTAAAAATAGGGTTGCCAGGTGTCCGGTATTTGTGGCCTCCATCCAGTAAAAATATATAAAATACTGGACATATAAAACGGTATTTTCTGTTTTTCTCTGACGGAAGGCTGGCAGGGCCATTCTTCCCCTGCCTGCTCAACAACTTTGGTCCCCTATTTTGTTTTGTTTTTTGCTCAACCAGTTTTTTTCCCGCCATGTTCGGGATTTTTTGTTAAAGTATCTGGCAACCCTATGTAAAAATGGGATACAATTTTATATTGAGAGACTTAATAAATGAATGGGACAGAATCAACAGAGTTGATACCATGAGGTGTAAAATACATTTTCCCTGCATCAGCCATTCACCCTTGTCATTTTCACTGCAACCCTCACTTAGGTTTCCCACTGAGCAGAAGCAATTTTAGGTTACAGCCAAGATTCTGTGGAAGCTACGACAGCAGAAGCTGCTGAAATGATGAAGTGAATCAGCCATTTCCTGATTGCCCTGGCCTTATCCCTTTCCAGACCTGACTGGCCTTGAATAGCTCCTCCACATTCCCCGTTCACTGGTTCTGAAGTAAATGTTCATATGAATGGTTCATTAAAGCATTTTGAACAAGGAGCAGGAACCACTAATGTAAGGCTTCTCCTATATATTCATCTTAATAGATTTTCGTCCATAACTGAGAGAGAAATTCATATTCCTCTGAAATTGTTTACAATAAGTTAGGGTACATCTACACTAGCCCCCTAGATCTATCTAGGGAGGCTACTGAGGGCGACCTGAATTGTAAATCAAGCCTGGGATTTAAATATCCCGTGCTTGATTTGCATGTTCCCGGCCGTCGCCATTTTAGAAATTGACTAGCCTGAAGTAACTGCCCGCGTCTACACGCAGCAGTGAAACGGGATTCTGGAATAAAGCCCTAAATCGAAATAGGTAGTAAACCTCATTCCATGAGGAATACCACTTAATTCGATTTAAGTCTTTATTCCGGAATCCCGTTTCACTGCCACGTGTAGACGCGGGCAGTTACTTCAGGCTAGTCAATTTCTAAAATGGCAACTGGCCGGGAACATGCAAATCAAGTGCGGGATATTTAAATCCCGGGCTTGATTTGTAATTCCAGTCGCCCTCATTAGCCTCCCTAGATCAATCTAGGGGGCTAGTGTAGACGTTCTCCAAGTGATTGTACCATCATAGGCACCCTGAGAATGGGGACTAGAAAACATCCTTTTCTGATTCTCTGCTGATTAAGTCCAGCACCATCACTCTTTTCAAGATGTTAGGCCATCTCAATTTCCATGCAAAACTGATTTTAGTTCCTGACTTGATTAAAATACCTATATAAATGGTTAGGCTTTTGGGGGCAGATTTTTGTAAGTTTGGGGAAGTAAGTATTCTCCTTGAGAAGGGAAATAACATATACGAAGGGATAATTTTTTGCTACAGTTGCTATGGCACTGCACGCACTAGATCTGTTAATAATGGGAATTGTTTGAAATATACCACACTGATAATTTATCCAAAACTAGGTAGAACTGAATATTGTATTCAAAAGGCACTTTTCATTGTGCAAAATAAGACAATAAGATGGATGATGTTAGTAATGTCAGACCACAGAACCACAGTGGCATGCAAAGCACAGTAGATACATGTCAGCGGGATGACACGATTGTGTCATTCATAAAAGATTCAAGGTAAGGGGTCTGGAAGTGAAGGGAAAAATGGACAAGTTAGATGATAGGAGAGAAATCTTATAGTCAGATATATTAGACATATCCTGAATGCTTTCACTTGCTCCTAGTTCTGAAAATCTCATGGGAAAAAAAGCTGATCGGCTATGAAATTTCAACATTTTAGTAACTTATTAACATTAGAGTAGCACCTACAGGCCATGGCCTCATTGGGGAAGGCACTGTGCAAATGTACCAAGGACAGCCTCCGTCCCAATGCATTTCCAATCTAAGTTGTTATTATTTATGTGTTGCGTTACCATAGCACCTAGGAGCGCCATTTGTGAGTCAAGACCCCATCATACTAGGCCAGCGGTGGGCAATAATTTTTGACTGGCAGGCCACTGCAGAAATTTTTTAAATGGCCTTGGGCTGCCACAGAAGGGGCGGGGCCTCAGGCAGAAGGAGTGAGGCCAGGATACTTCTGTGTTGCCCCACCCACAGGCTCTGATTGATCTGGGGGTGGAGGAACATGCAAAGTCTTTGCCCCCCCCAGAGAGAACAGCCAGTTATTAAGAACAGCTGGTGGTTCCCTCCAGGTACCAGTGCCCCTGGTAGTGGGAGGAGACTTAGCATGCTCCTCCCTGCTGCCTCCAGGTCAATCAGAGCCTGGGGGCACGGGGAATGGCAGGTCCTCTGCAGGTCTGATTGCCCTGGGGCAGGGAGAACACACAAAGTCTTCTCCTGCCCTGCCAGGATTGCACGGTGCTTCTAAGCACCACACACTCCTTCCAGGGTGGGGGCAGAGCAGGAAGAGACATTGCACGCTTCCTCCCTGACCCTGACTGGCCTTGGGGTGGAGAGAGTGGCAGGACTTCCACAGGCTGGATCAACTTGCTTGGTGGGCTGGATACGGCCTGTGGAGGCCGTTTTGCCCATCCCGTACTAGGTGCTGTACAAATAAAGAATAAAAAGATAGCCTCTGCTCCAAGTTAATGAGTTATTTCTAGCCACCCTTCAAATATAGGTTAAATCAGCATGTGAAGCCTTTATTGCCAAGGAAAACCACATTATTGTTTCCTTAGTGAAAGCAAATATTTCCTAGCATCCCATAAAAGCTCAGATATACAGTTTTCATTATTTCTCAGATCCTGGAAGATATTCAGCTTCTTATATGATACAGTTCAGATGGTTACTGTACTTTCACTAGCACTCTAAATCCTTGAAAACACAAGACCGACAATTTGGTATCCTCTGTATAAAGTTGTGTGCAAAACCTCAGCTCTGATTCCATATCTGCATGAGTTTCAACCATTCCCATTGACATAGCATAGTCAGGCATTATTGAATGTTTCCATTTTCAGTTTGTTAGAGATCAAAGAGGTATTTCTCTGACACCTAAAATGTCTTTATATTCTAACTTACTTTTCCCTCAAAGAGGCCCTCTATTTTTAGAGATATCTGATCTGGAAGTCACTCAGCTGGACTTTGTCTGCACTGTTTAAGCCTGATGTGCTTCACGACCCCTTTGGGTCAGAAGTACGGCCCTTGAGTACATTACATCTTGAAACAGCTGCTGCATTTTTCATTTTTAACTGTAAGCCAGAAGCCCTATTTATGATAGTTCTTCTATGGTGCTCCTTTATTTGATTACCTATATGCATCTCATTCATATATAATTTTTTCTTTCCTTCTGAACTGGTCACTACTTACATTAAAGTTTTTTCTAGCTTGTGTTTGCTTTTTCTTGCTTTTTATCATTGTTGGCTTGTTCATATTATTCCTGTTAATTCCTCTTTTTCCCCACATATAGTTTGTTTTACTTCCCTCTAGTCCTTTCTAAATACATGTTATTTGGTGATGTCTCTTTCTTTTTCTTAAACTCATTCTTGCCCCTTGGGCACAGCTAGTTCATCCATTTTTGTTTCCTTGGAAAAACATCTTACCCCCTACATGCTATGCTTATAGCATGGCCTGTTCACGCCAATTATGGGGTGGGACTTCTACTGGAAAAGTCCAAGGAAACTTTTTTTTTACAGGAAGAGATGCCCCCCGCAGTGGTGTCCCTACCAGCAATACCAATTATTTTTAAAAATCCTTGAAAGGTCTGGATGAGATCTAGTTAGGACTGACAGAACTTCTTATTGTATATTCTGTCTGAAGTGGGAAGGCAGCACAGTGTGAGCAGGAAATGTAGAGTCAGGAGCAGTAGGAAAACCTTTTAATTATACTGAATCCTGGTGGGCACTATAATGAACATTTTGCTACCTGTAATATAGTGCTGCCTACAGCAATTGCCTTTTATGTGAATATGGTGGATGGCAGATAAGGAGAAGTAGTTTTTAACTGTCTATTATGTTACTCTCTTTCTGTCCCTGTTTTAAATCCCTAGTGTGCTCCCTTACCTCTTCAGTCCTGCTATAAGAGGTGGAACCACCAGCACAGAACTAGACTTGAATTTCCAATTGATTCCTATATTTCTAATGGGGAAAATCAGCCCTCTTGATCTGAATGAAGCCTTCTGTGATCTGGGATATTTGAAATCCAGATCTATTTTTTTTTCCTGTTCAGGCCCACCTGTAAGATGCAATTTGTCAATAGGAAGTTTACTTGGCAAATCTTGCCACAAAAATAATAATTGTTTTCACATTAATGAATGAATATTGAGGACATTGTCAAATGTTCCCAGAGATAACAAAATTCAACCTTGTGACCATAAAACACAAGTTCTCACACCTGTGACAAAGTACGATTCTTCAGTAAATAATTCGTAATGAGGAATTGTAACAGCAGAGTGCAATCAACTGCTAGACAGAAGATATTACTAACTTTCCACCACTTTTCAAACTTTTATTCAGATCAGTCTATTATAGCAAATCCAGGATAGAACACATCACAACTATGTTGATTATTATGATTAACATCTGATACTGTGGCGATGAGTGCTGCAGAAAAACAATGGAAGACTGATATTTTTATATTTAATTGATTTTTGAACATAATGTCTGTGTTAAGATTTGTACTGAATAAGTGGATTGTTTGCCAAGTACAGCATCTGTCGTAGTGTCATACTTCATTTCAGTGCCATTCCAATATGATGCTGTTACTTATTTGTATTAGGGTGGCACCTAGAGGCCATGGCCGCACTGTGGTAGGCACTGTGCAGGCCCTACCCCAATGTATTTCCAATCTAAGTTATTATTATTTATGATTTGTGTTACCATAGCACTTAGGAACCCCATTCATGAATCAAGACTCCATTGTACTTGGGCGCTGTACAAATATGGAATAAAAAGAGGAATAAGGGATCTTTCGGAAAAAGCTCCGAGCTGGAAAAAAGCGGCAGCCATGTTTATGCAAATGAAGTGGGGGGGATTTAAATCCCCGCTTCATTTGCAATTGCGATGTGTCTAATTTGTATCCCTTTTACGGAAAAGGGATGCAGTCTAGACACAGCCCCCAACCAGATTAACTGCTCCGCATCTTCCAGGTCATCCCTGTGATGGCATTGTTGTTGGACTGGTTGATCCTTATTGTCTTGGTCTTTCCCTTATTAATGCTCAGTCCAATCATTGAGGCAGTTTTGTCTAGTGTTGCAACCTTTTCTTCCATGCTTTCATGTTGGTGTGAGAAGAGGGTGACATCGTCAGCGAAATCAATGTCCTCTAGCTGTTCGAAAAGTGTCCACTGAATGCCCCATTGATGGCCATCTGTTGTCCTGCTAATAATCCAGTCCATTGTGATCAAAAACAGGAAAGGTGACAATAGGCACTCTTGTCGCACTCCTGAGAGTATTCTGAAGGATTCTGTCAAGACACCACTGTGAACAACTTAGCATGTTGAGCGTTCGAACAGTGCACAAATAAGGTTAATCATTTTAGATGGAATGCCATGATGTTGCAGCAGTTTCCACAAGATGTCTCTATCCGTGTTGTTGAAGGCTTTTTCGAAGTCTATGAAGGTTACATATCAAGTTCTAATCAAGTGACTGTTCTATGATCACTCTGAAAGTTGCTATTTAATCAGTACAAGATCTCTTACTTTGGAAGCCGGCCTGTTCTTCCCTGAGCTGTCTATCAATTTCTGTCTTCATTCTCTCCAAGAGAATCCTATTGAACACTTTTCCTGCAATAGACAGGAATGTGATGCCCCTTCAGTTCTTGCATTTCTTCAGGTTGCTTTTCTTTGGAATCTTGATGAGGTAGCCATGTTTCCAGTCTTGTGGGATCTCCTCAGTGTTCCAGATTTTTCCAAATAGATTATACATCATGTTGACTGATGTCTCACTACCTGCCTTGTTTGCTTCTGTAGGGATGTTGTCTGGACCAGGTGCTTTTCTGCTTTTCAGATAGACAATGGCTTTTCTGATTTCTTCTTTTGTAGGTTTGCTGCTGTTAATTTGCAGAGGTATGTATGTTTGCAGGTGGTATCTCCGGAGGTTTCATTTGGGCAGGGCAGTTCAGTAGCTCTTCAAAGTGTTCCTTCCATCTACTGAGTTGCTCACTTGGATTCGTTAGCACACGCCTCTCCTTATCCTGTACTGGCTGATCCACTGTATGCTGTGACCCAGCTAGCTTCCATGTGATGTCATACAGCTCTTTCAAGTTTCTCTGTCCTGCATCTTGTTCCGCTTGTTGTGTAAAGTTGTGCTTGTGGTGGGCAAGCATGTAGCTATCTAATTCCTGGCACATAGTGCACATAGCTTATGCTTAAGTCCCAGCACGATTCACAAAGTAGGTGCTCCCCTGCTTACCTTACCTGTGGGGTCCCAGCTATTAGATGTACTCAGAGCTCACCTCAGAGCATGTCTGTCCAATCAGGCCCTGCATGAAAGTGGTGGTGGTAGTGGTGCGACTGCTGCTGTCGTCGTTTTACCCACAGCCCTGTAGTTGGAGCATTCCTTCAGAATGTTCAAAGTCTTCCTCTGCCTGATATGGCAGTGCCTTGAACCCTGGTCTTTCACTTTCAGATGGGACTACGGGGTACTCTGGAGTGGATTTCTTCCAACTTGTCCTGTTGAAATGGTTTCACTTTGCATAAAATAATGGTACATTCTTTGGGCCAGAGAGTGTGAAAATGACTGCATAGCTTGGTGGGTGGGATATTCCCCTAGGAGTGTTAGGTTCCAGTCCCTGCTTCATTGAATGTGGATATGCATACCTGATGAGCCGCCTCAGATAGCATCTCAGGCAACAAATAAAATCATGTAACTATATTTGTCTTCATATGAGTATTGTAAGATAAGGTTATGTGACTCTTCAGAAGCACACTGGCATTTAGGCTGACAATATCTTTCATCGTTCATGACAGGCATCAAATTGATTAAAATGAAATACATTTTTTAAACAAATGCCCCTGTTTTATTTTGGTAGTGTGATCATCATCAAGTCATCATTCTTATTCCATACTTCTTTTTCACATACAAAACACTCCTATTTTGTTAGTACTCACCTAAGGGTCTCTCTCTCACCTCTATCTGTCCAGAATGCTTCCATGTTACTGTCTTAGGAGAGAGAAAATCCTTACCATTATAAATATGAGCTTCATTGGTTTTTGTTCAGTGTGCAACATAAACTTGCAATAGCAAAACAGACAAAAGGAGAAACAAAAAACAGGCCTATGTAACACTTTAAAGACTAACAAGATGGTTTATTGTTAGTCTTTAACGAGCTACATAGTCCTGTTTTTTGTTTCAGCTAGACAAGACTAACACAGCTACATATCTATTACTAGACAAAAGGAGGAGAACCATAATATTGTGTTTAAAAAAAAAATCTTCAGAGAAAAGTCAACTATTTCCAGAATCCCATGTCAGTAAATTGATTTTTGAAAATAGAAACAGAAGGCTCAAACCCAATGAATATCAATAAAAATGTATCCTTGGTCTCATAAAAATTCAGGTTACGAGACTATTTTTTCTGAAACATAGCCAGGGCACTCAAGGAATTTTATGTCCATTGCATAAGAAAATTACACTTTTCTTGGTTTTATATCTAAGTGCACCAAGAATTCCATTGGTGTAAAATGTGATCTTATATCCACTGCTGTAATTCTCTGGCCCTCAAATGTCAGGAATTTGATGGCCAAGTTGCTGAATCTGGGACACTTCAAGAATTATGTGCAGTGTTCCTGATAATTATTTACAATCTGAAACAACTTACATAATGGTGCAATGATTAATATCTTCTTAAGCAATAGCTCTTCAAAGAGGAAACAAGCAGGCCTGCTCAGCAGTAACAGTACTAGTTACAGTAAAACTCCATTAATCCGGCATCCAATGCTCCGGGACTCCTGATGGTGCCGAACCATCAGGAACCCGGAAGTGCTGGGGCAGCCGGACAGGCTTCCTCCATTCAGCTGCTGCTGAAACTGACTCAGGGACGCCTGGGTCAGGGCCGGACTATTGTAAGGGGGGTTTATGAGGGGTCTGGGGTGGCATCCCCTCCCACCCCACTCCAGACCCCTCATAGCCCCCCCTTCTGATAGTCCGGCATATCTGATAATCTGGCACCCCCTGGGTCCTAAAGGTGCCGGATTATCGGAAGTTTACTGTACTGTTGAACTCAGCCCCACCTTCTCTCCCTGCGCATAGTTGCTGAATGTAACCAGTGAGGTAACAAGCTAATTTTCAGGAAACCTGCTAGCAGTTTTCCCTTAATGGTAATCGATACAATAAACAAGGAGGATGATGTCACTATCTCCTATTCACAGTACATGCGAGTCTGACAGACCTTCAATGGAACCACACAGCCATGTGTGGCTCCTCTTCCTCCTGTTATTAGAATGGCATATATAATGGCCAGGACAGCATACTGAATTAGTTCAAATCATCAGTCGAGCATGATGGCAAGGGAAATCTGAGTGATATTTTCCTGCTGAAAATTCTTTGTAAGTTTCCTTAATAGCATGGGGATCTTTTCAAGGAAATGAGCATATTACAAAAATTTTTAATTCCATGACGTTAGTGGCCTCCTGTTTTGCAGAGACCCACAAAGGAGAAGGAAACTGCACATGGTTCCCCTTTAGCAAGATTTGGGGCATGCTGGTGACCACAGTGAATGAGGCCCCTGAATTCTTCAGGGCAGGGCCTTCTTCTCCCCCTCCAGTTGAGCAGCATGCTATCTGCAGTATCTGCTATTGCCTTGCTTCTCATGCTTCTGTACCAGGTACCCAAGCTTAGCTACAAGTAGTGTCATTAATTCACTACAGCTGTAATGGATGGTCTGACCCAGTATGGCTGTTCTTATGTTCTTATGCTACTAGTGTCAGCAACTGACCCTTGTTATGTGACGACCCTGATCCATATAAACTGCAGGGAGCCAAGAAATAAGGTTCAGCTTCTTACCAGCAAACCTGCGTATCAGGCCCTTATTGCAACAGGCACCAAAGATGGAGTTGAAGTTTTCTGTAAATACAAAAATCTATCTGCAAAAAATGGAGGCAACTGTTGAAAATCTGGGCATCAAATATTAATTACTATTCAGCATAGTCTTTAAAAGATATTCATCTACCTCATCAAGAGGGGCTTTCTAAGGAATAGATTTTTCTCAGCCTGTACAATGTTACTGTTCTGTGACCTATTATGCTATGCTCTAGACATTCTTAGCTTAACAGAAGTACTTCCTCGACATGGAGAGAGGAAATGCCTGAACTGAACACATATTCATAGTTTTCATCTATCTACTTTAATTCTGAGCCCACTTGCATTAAAGTAGTTTATGTATCTAACAAAAATCTCTTTCTCGGGATTTATTCTCATATCATTTCTCTCAAAAATCAGTGGTCTTCCAGTTCTACACGGGTATGTCTATTTTGGGATAATTCCGGTGTCCCAGAATAGAGTTTTCTGTGTCTTGACAGCACGCCTGTTTTTTTGAAATAGCTTTTGAAATAACAGGTACGCTATTCCAACATCCCTGTAAACCTCGTTCCACGAGGATTAAGGGACGTTTTGCAATAGTAGTTTATTTCAAAATTTGGTACTGTGTAGACAGAGCCAAATTACAAAATATGCTATTTCAAAATTAATTCAAAATAAGCTACTCAATTTGCATAGCTCAAATTGAATAGCCTATTTTCAAGCTAAGGGTGCAGTGTTGTAGTAAAAACCCTCAGGGTATGTCTACACTTGCAGCCTATTTCAGAATAGGGCCGCAAATGTAGGCATTCAGAATTGCAAATCAAGCCCGGGATTTAAATATCCCACGCTTAATTTGCATCTTCCCGGACGGGCGCCATTTTTTAAATTTACAAGCCCGGAATAACTGCCCGCATCTACAAGTGGCAGTGAAACGGGCGTTCGAAATAAAGCCCTATTTTGAACTACCTGTTATTCCTCCTGCAATGAGATTTAACAGGTAGTTCAAAGTAGGGCTTTATTTCGAACGCCCGTTTCATTGCCGTGTGTAGACACGGGCATTTATTCCGGGCTTGTAAATTTCAAAAATGGCACCCGGCCGGGAAGATACAAATCAAGCGCGGGATATTTAAATCCCGGGCTTGATTTGCAATTCCGAATGCCTACATTTGCAGCCATATTCCGAAATAGGCTACAGTATAGTTTTATCCCTACAGTATAGACATACCCTCAGTTTTTACTTTAAATTTTGCATCTCTGTCAAAGCTATTTACATTTCACTGCCCTCCCCCACCACTGTTTTATTGTAGATTTGCTGATGGAAGAACAGCATAAAATGTTGGTGACTTAGGCTCAGTTTCTAGCTCCTCAGTAGGGAACATTTCAAATGGAATTGCACTCACCTGTTTGACAGGGAAGTGTTTATAGTCAATCAGAAGCAACTTCACTGGATGAGTTAAGCAGCAGAGTTAATAGTTGTCAAGAGGACCCTTGTACAGACCAGTACCAGAAAAATGAGGCATCAATAATAAGGGTATTAAACCAGAAAGGATTAACACCAAGGGATCTTGGTGGAAAATACTGGCTAGTGATACTTGTTCATTAGTAACCTCACCTTTAACTTATAGTCTTGTAAGAGAAGCTGGAAGCATTTTAAAAAGGTTGGTTATAAGCTATGTATTTGGTAGTTGTGGCAAAATATAGGGAAGATTCCAATTTTTATCCCTACAGTATTTAAAAAACAACAACACTTGATTCATTATTTATGGCTGGAGAATGGGAGAACTGGTTTTTATGCAGATGAGAGAGAAGACAGATTTGTGTGTGTGCGCCGGGGATGGGGGTGGCATTTGTAAATGGAAAGGGCTACATTATAGCTATAAAATCTGAAAATGTATCAACAGTATTTTTCAATGGGTGAAGTTGATTTTTCTAATATAAAATATTGGGAATTAATATTTCGGAATCATCTCTTATTCCATGTTTATATAGTACTTAATAAACTGTGACTGATCATAACTGAGACTGCTAGGTTCCAGAATAATGCAGATAAGTAATAATAATGGTATTTTCAATTGAAAAATCAAGTCTGACTAACTTTAGAAGCAATAATTACCTACCATTTTCATCTCCCCACCCTCACTATAAGTATATCCATATACTTTTACTCAATTCTTTATAATAATGGTCAGCATCAGTAGATAATCTGTCTGCAGATAAAATATCATTCTTGAAAAAGTTTTCTCTCTGCCAAAAACCTCACCCTAAAAATCCATGAGAAATACTTTAACTGGAAAATTTGGTTGTATACTTCAAGTTGTACAAGTTAGCAAACTTCACTTGTTTAATTTTTAATTGTAGTATTTTTCCTCTCATTTGTTGAAAAATGTGAAACAAAAAACCTGCTTCAAAATCTGTTCTCAGCCATTTCAGGACCATCTGACCTGGAACTAACAAGTAAAAATGTGTACAAAGCTGATCACTCAGTATATCATTAATATGTATAACTCTAAAATCAGAACTGCTGAACAGATGCAGGTATAAAGCAGGATTTGGAAGTAAACCTTTTGTTTGGGATGCACTGTTCTAGCTGCATGATGTCTGGACTGTTACTTCTAAATCCTTTTCTGTAGCTCAAATGCCCTGCATATATGTATGCTGAATGGAGGATGTATTGTTACGTTATTTAGTCTAGGTTTTCTCCATCACATAGACGTACATTATGTTTTCCATTTATGCAATTGGTGCATAGCTGCATTTGATTTTTGCTTGTCAGCCCACAAAGGACCTTTGAATCCAAGTCAAGAATTTTATCTACATTATTAACAATTTAAAAGCAACCCTCAAGTTCCCTTTCATATTTTGAAGCCAACTCTGCAGGAAAGCAGATGTTAGGCAACAAATTAATTAAAAACTCGTGGTGGCATGGCCTGCTCTGGAGATAGGGATGACGAATGTAACAGAGGTCAGGAATTCATGTATATTTTGGACCCCAAATGTGTGTATCTTTGCCAGGCAGGGGGCGGTACTCTCCTTTCTCACATCCTTCAGGCTCCCAGTCCTGTGTTTTCTTTCTGAATGGCCCATTCACAGAGCTGATATTTTGGGAGGTGGGGAAATAAGCTACTTTCCTTCTTCCTAGGTTCAACTCCATGGCTATCTGCCTAGTTCTATTCCTTACTTCTCTGCACTGTGGGATGGATGATAGCGCTTATCACTTTAAAGACTGCACACAGTAACTGGAAATATATAACAGATTAATGGCCTGATCCTGCAGATCTTCTGGACACAGAGCTCCCATTGACTCCAGTGGAACTTATGAGGCAGGAATGCAAAACTGGGTCCTTTTTGTGACATGATCTCTACATTATTACATGAATAACTATACATTGTTTTGATATATTTTTTCAATAGCCTGGAAGGGGAATGTCCTGCCCCTTTCCATTGTACTCTGTACCAACACTACAGTATTACACGACAGCAGCACAGTGTAGAAAAGCTTCAACCAAGCAACATGTGAGCTTTAATAACGCAAAACATCAGTGCTGCACTACAATGTAAAATCATGTCTAAGAAGATATCCAGTTTCTTTGGGAAGTGAAAAGTTGGAAGATTAGCCTAAAGAACTACTATGCAGCCTGAGAAATGTAAGAGAATGTGAAAAACCACAAGAAGGAAATCTCTTTTAATGGCATTGCACCACTGATGATCACGTTAAGTATTTTGCCACAAACACACCACTTTCTAAGAGCATACAGAAGGAGGATATCACTCTTGATGGAGCAATGTGGAAAGTATCTTGATGAACCTGGGGGAATTGTGATCATCTGAAGGGGTTTAGTAAAAGTTTGGATTTTACTGACATGGCACAGAAGCTAATGTATGGGTAGAAGTACCAGGACAACCGAGATGGGTATCCCCCATATCAAGCCAGCTAAATCCCAGACATATGGGCTACGTCTAGACTAGCATGATTTTCCGCAAATGCTTTTAATGGAAAAGTTTTTCCGTTAAAAGCATTTGCGGAAAAGAGCATCTAGATTGGCACGGACGCTTTTCCGCAAAAGCACTTTTTGCAGAAAAGTGTCTGTGTCAATCTAGACGCGGTTTTGCGCAATAAAGCCTCGATCGTCATTTTCACAATCAAGGCTTTTTTGCGCAAAACAATACCGCGTTGTCTACACTTGCCCTCTTGCGCAAAAGCATTTGCGCAAGAGGGCTTTTGCCTGAACGGGAGCAGCATAGTATTTCCGCAAGAACACTGACAATCTTACATCAGATCGTCAGTGTTCTTGCGGAAATTCAAGCAGCCAGTGTAGACAGCTGGCAAGTTTTTCCGCAAAAACAGCTGCTTTTGTGGAAAAACTTGCCAGTCTAGACGCAGCCATGTTGTCTGAATCATGAGGAAGATGAAAAAATGTCCATAAAGAGGAGGTACTGTTAAACTATTGTGGAATTATGTTTGAGGTGATTGATAAAGCAATCAGAAAACTCAGCAATAGATTTACAAACTACCATGACATCAACTTGGCTATATCTGCAGAAGGTCCTTGTAGCAAGATGTTCCTCAGCATAGTAAAAATGACTCTCCTAGTTGATGCTACTGGTGTCTGCTGATGCTGATTTCTACTGATTTTTCTACTGCACCGAATTCAAACGCTACATGGTTACTTACAAGACTATCTTTGGTAGTGTCAGAAGTGATCAAAGAACTGAGTGACAGAGGACTCCCAGCCCTGTGAGACTTACTTTAGATGCTCTTGACCTTCCCAATGAACTTGGCTAACACTGAGAGATCATTTTTACACAGTGACCCGAATGAAAAATATCTCTGCTCAGCAATGTCACCGGAAAGGTTGAACCACTTGGCTATGAATTTAGTAGAGTAGCGGGTATCTCACATAATAGGTTGAACAGACTGACAGATCAGTTTGCTTGATATACCCATGATGACTAACCATAGAAACATACGACAGGAAAGGACTTGAAGAGGTCATCAAGTCCAGTCCCCTGCACTAATGGCAGAACCAGGCACAATTTAGATGATTTCTGACAGGTGTTTGTCTTGCTCTGAAAAATCTCCAGTGAAGGAGATTCCACAAACTCCCTAGATAATTAATTTCAGTACTTTACCCTCTTGACATTTAGGATGCTTTTCTAACCTAAATTTTCTTTGCTGCAGTTTAAGCCCATTGTTTCTTGTCTGATCATCAGAGGTTAAAGAGAGTAATTTTTCTCACACCTTCTTGTAACAACTTTTTAATGACTTGAAAACTTATTATGACCCTTTGTCCAGACTAAACAAACCCACTTCTTTCAATCTTCTGTCCTAGGTCATGTTTTCTAGAATTTTTATCATTTCTGTTGCTCTCCTCTGGACTTTTTCCAGTTTCTTCACATCTTTCCTAAAATATGGTACCCAGAACTGAACACAGTACTCTAGCTGAAGCCTAATCAGTGCAGAGTAGATCTGAAGATGTTTTAGATTTGTGTTGCTTTGTGTCCAGCTACTGCCTGTCTTCCTTATCTGCCACCAGAGCCATGTTTAGGCATTTTAGCTCTGGGGGTGAGAAAACATGTGTGAGCCCCTCCCAGAGACAATGTGTATGTGTGGGGAGGGCAGGAGGAGGGGGAAAGCATGCAGGGTCATGTGCTTGTCCAGATTTTTTGGTTGTCCCCAACCCACACAGGCTGAGTAGCCTGCTGAAATGAGTTTGGGTATGAGGTGGTGATGCCTCTACAGCATTTGCTAGCACTACATGGGCAGGGTTGGCCCAAGCCAACTGGCATTGCCAGTCTGAGCTGCCCACTGCTCACCCTCCCTGGTTATGGTCCTCTCCCCAGCTTCTGGATAGTTGCATCCCTACTCTACAGAGTTTAGGTATCCATTTCTGAAGCAGCATGACTGCTTTCTATGATTTTTAAGGGCATTAATCACTTGATGCATTCCTCTTGAATCACATGTTTTCCAATCTAAAATAGACCCTTATGGTTTAGCATTGGTAATGTAAACTGAACTATTCAGCTCCTCACTGGGTCAATAGAGTCTGATAAATTTTATCCCATAAACCGTTTTGTGTTTTTTTTGGTTTTGCTTCTACCAGCATACATCATTGATTGACAGTCGGTCTGATTAATTGTCCATTTACTCAGTGTTCTAGGAAGAGAGAGTGATATTAGTTTTTAATCCCTTCTTCCTCTCCAGGGAAGTCTGTTCCCATCTCTAAGGAAATCTCTATTAAGAATCTTGTGCTTTAAACCCTCCTCTCAGTGCTGATGAGCCTGGCTTTTAAGTTGAATCTTGAATGTAATCAGAGTATTACAAAAATAGACTAATATCCACAAGGAATTCTAACAAATTGATATTGTACAGAAGCCATGTGCACAAACAAATATTTTTATTCGTAACTCATTTATAGCAATGTAGCAAAGAAGCAGTATATGTATTATGTTCCTGATTATGCAGTGAGAAATATCATGTGGGAGTGGTATTTCTACTGTGCTGCTCAAAGGTTCTCCTGTATACATCTCAGGAATATTAAAAGACTATAAAACCATTGTGAATAGTGGTTCTTATGCAGGAAAGACTTGGTGCCTCTATTCTGAGCATTATCCATATGTGTAAAATTACTCAATAAAAAATGAAACATAAAAATGCCTCCAGAAGTTACATGAAATTCAAACAAGCCATCCTCTGATGACCCATAGAATTCAATACAAAACTTCTTGCTGATGAAATGGACTAATTCACTTGCTAATGAATACAAACGTCTGAAACCTGTGTATCCTGACACACTTGCTTGGTTTGCAACTGATGTCAATTGGAATAAAAGAATTTCTGATATCTGGTACATTTTATTTACCAAACATATATTGTACTCTATTTAGTATGTAAAATGTTCTGCTCGTTGTATTTGAAATGGCTCTTACTCTGAGATAATCTCTCAAATATCTGCTAAGTGAATAGAAAATGAATGCCTTCCCCCTTTTTTTTGGCATTGCTTGTGCAGGGTCCCTTGTTTATACTATGAATGAAAAATGTTTTTCACAAATGAGAACTCATCTCCGAACACAAAAGCTTTGTGCAATGCATAAGGAGATGGAGGAGCTTCAGGTCAAGGGATAATTTCTATTTTCATGCTGGATTTTGCCTGTTATTGAAAGCATTTCCACTTGCATACGGAACGAGGCTTTGAGGGTATTATTTGAGTACAACATTAAGGAAAAGATTTTAGGGAGTGGTCTATTCAGAAATCTAGCTCCTCAGTATACTGGAAAATAGGGTCAATAAATCTGAAAGAGAATTAATGACTGAAGCTGTTCTTCACTACAGTGGATTGGCTTACTTACAGGTCCCTCAGGAAGTTAGTTACAAGCAATTCAGTGGGGCCATTCAGTGGCTGACTGCTGCTAATTTGCAGCAGGACAAGAGTTACTCCTGCATCACTTACAACACAACTGAATATGGGTTACCTAATTTAATTACCAGAGTCACTGTTTTCATAATATATATACTTTTATTTAATTTATTATACGTGTATATTTTTCTGTGTATTTTTTATTTCAAACTCATTTTTGGGATTGAGAGTTTTTCCTGGTAATGTTTCAGTGATGGTAGCGAATCATTGTTAGTCATGGAGCAAGAAAAGTTGTCAATGGGATTAGGAGAGCTCTAGTCACTCTTGAAATAAGTTGCCAAACAGAGAAGTACCAGAATATGAATTCAGATACCTAACTTATATTACCCAAGTTTGAAATTTTGGCCTTTTCTTCCCGTAAAAAAGATCAGGTATTCAAGAGAGGAAAACTCTGCATTTGGTTAGCATCTAAACTGTTTACTGATCCCTGAGAAAAATGTTAGGAGTTGGCAGAGTTTGCAATAATAATAAAAAAATGTTAAATTGCGTATTGTTACATGTTGGTATCTGGTTTGCTAAGTGAAGTATTGGAGTAAAATTTTTAAAAAGCCAAACAAGTATTTTATCCCCATTTCCCTTTGCTTTGTTTTGCATATTATATTGCTCCTGATTCTCCTTTGGCATTACAAGATATTTACACCAACAGAACTCCCATCTTTCATGGATTCTGATTTATGCCAATGCTGGTAAACAAAAATTAGACCCATTTAAACATTAAAATAACAAGATTTTTTTTCAGTAAGTGTCATGGAGTGTGCGGGATTCACCAGGCCCTGCACCTCCATCTGCAGCCAGATGTGACTCTCAGCCAGCAAGTAGAACAGAAGATTTATTAGTTGACAGGGACACAGCATGGCACAGATTTCTTATTACAGGAACCAGGAGCATTCAGTACAGTCCATCCTGGGGACAGGGCCCGGCCTCCCAAGCTAGCTAGACTCCCTTCTCCCTAAGCCTGCTGAAAAACTAACTCCCACACCCAGCAACTAGTCCCAACCATCTAGGCAGCCCCACCACCTCCTTTGTCCTGCTTCTCTGGGCCCAGGTGTTAATTGCCTGTCACTGGTTGCATCCTCCTCCTAGGGTGACAGAATGGCCTGGGCCATTCCCTCTGTGCCTGCCCTCAGGAGTTCTCCCCCAAAGATCCCATCCCACACTGGGCATCTCCCCTCCCCCCACACAGTCACTACAAAGCAGCACAGAACTGTAGTAATCACATACAGCATAACAAAGAAAACAGTGAACACAATCCCCACTACGTCACAGTAAGATTGGAGAGTAGAGAAAGCCTGTCATGAAAATCTAATAGCTTGTAAAGGTTTCCCCCATTTTTTGCAAAAAGTGGCATATGGCTAAAGGGCTGCATCTAGTAAACTAAAAGCTACAGTTCAGGGGAAAAAATAGCCACAGCAGCTTTCATGGTGAAAGGCAAAAATACAGGAGGACCGACCGGTAGCCAGTAACACCCAATAAGATGCACTGCCTATCTTCAGGCTCCGGGTGTTTTTGGAATGGAATCGTGGAACCTGATGTCCAGTTATCCTCTAAGTGAGTTTTGAGCATCTTAGCCAAAGTGAACACCGGTAGTACAAAGTGGAAATTTGCAGTAATGACAACACTGATGGTATTGACAGTCTGACATTGCAGAGCATTCTTTGCAGTGAGAATGACTGGCAGTCAGCAGACAGGGTCAGACAGAGGATGATTCTCATCCAAATCATCATCAGCTGTAAACAGTGTTGCTTGCTCCGCTCTAGGCAATGGGCCTTGTTAGTCACACCAGTTCATATTATGCTGTGCTCATACGAGACTGACCTTTTCAATCTTGAAGTTTATAAATTGAACAAAACTCTAGTGTGTCTGAGGACAGTGGAAGTAAAGGCAGCGAGGGTGAACATCCATTACAGCTGAACAAAGCAGACGGCCTCCTGCAATACATTAATCTTCAAAGCCTTAGTTTGCAGCACATCATTTTGGGGAAAAAATTAAATTAAAAATCCAGCTGTTTTTAAACCCGTATATTTATTGTATAGTCTTGGATTTAAAGTGTAGCAATAGTGTTAATAGCCATTTTGCCAGGGAAAGTTATAGACTATTGGAAAATATTTCCTCCAAATATTTAGTTTTGGCTTTGCATTTTTGCCCTTTTTTTGGAACATGTGATTCCTGGTCTTTGTATGGGGGTCTAGCAAGGTAGTGCACATGGGGGCTTTGTGCTGCTCAGGCAAATGCAAGGGTCACTGTTGCAATCTCTATTCTTTGAGAAGGTCAGGGACTCCTTCTTCTGTAGGCTCCCACAGGAACAGCTCGCTTCAATGGGGTCATAGAAGTTAAGAGGGGTTTGGGCAGACCCATGGACTACATAGTCCATATTTAAGACGGGGCATATGCAGCTTTCCCTCTTCTGCCACCCTAACCCTGTATTAGATAGCTAAGGAGGCATGCTTCTACCTGAGCTGCTTTCCCAAAGGCCAACAGGTAGAGCGTCCTCACAGCAGCAGTCAGTATAGGCAAGTAGTTAGATGCCATGCTTAAGTCTGCTGAGTTTAAAGTGTGATTCCACTTTGTAAAGTGATTATGAGAAAATGGCATTTTCTTATGATGAGGTCTCTGTTATCAGTCCTATCTGCTAATTTTAAGGCTTTTTTCTCCTGTTAGCCCAGCAAAACCAGGGCAGGATGAGATGCAGATCAGATGAGGAGCTGGGGGAGGGAACTAAGATTGACTAAGCAAGAAGACTAGGGACAAGGAGTGGAATCTGGGACTAGCTGGGGAAGGAGACTGGTATTAGAACAAGAAAGACTGAAACAGGGAATCCAAAATGATTAGACTAGGACTTGCTTGACAACAAGGCTGTGACTGATATTAGAAACCTGAAAAGTGGAGATTGGTTGAAGAAAATGACAATGGGATAATGAACCAGGGGTAGGGAAGAGAAAAGACTAGAACAGAGACAAGTTGGAGATAGCCTGTGCCCACTATCTGCCACAGCCTGAAATGGAACAAGAGATTCCCGAGTTACACTGTTTCATTACTGTTAGCAAATATCTATGAAATTAATTGGCAAAGATCTTTCACAGGCAAACTTAATTCTGGCATATTCTAACACTACATTCTTCATTTTGCAATCTTATTAATGTTTTTGTAACATAGTTTATCTGTTTGTGTAATATATATATCATGTCATTTACCTAACCAAATGGCAGAGTTTAGGCTCTGGGTTCTTTCTGGAATTTTGGCAGAAAAAGAAGAAATCTATCTTTATAAAATAAAAATATAAGAACAGCCATACTGGGTCATCTAGCCCAGTGTCCTGTGTTCAGACATTGGCCAATGCCATGTGTTCCAGAGGGAATGGACAGAAGAGGTAATCATCAAGTGATCCATCCATTCTCAGCTTCTGACAAACAGAGGCTACGGACCATCCTTGTCCTTCCTAGCTAAATAGTGGACCTAACCTGCATGAACTTATCTAGTTCTTTTTTTGAACCCTGGTATAGTTTTAGCCTTCATAACATCCTCTGACAAAAAGATCCACAGGTTGTGCATTGTGTAAAGAAATACATTCCTTTTATTTGTTTAAAAGTTGCTGCCTATTGATTTAATTTGGTGACTTTTAGTTCTTGTGTTATGAGGAGTAAATAGCACTTCCTTATCTACTTTCTCTATGCTAGTCATGATTTTATAGACCTCAATCATATCCCACCTTATTCATCTTTTCTCCAAGCTGAAAACTCCCAGTTTTATTTATCTCTCCTTATTCAGAAGACCATTCTTCTGCATATCCTTGATCATTTTTGTTGCCTTTTTCTTAACCTTTTCCAATTCAAATGTACCTTTTTTTTAGATGGAGCAACCACGTCTGCATGCAGCATTCAAGACATGTACTTACCATTTACATAGAGGCAATATGATATTTTCTGTCTTATTAGCTTGCCTTTTCTTGGTGGGTCTCAACATTCTGTTGTTGTTGTTTTGGGTTTTTTTGTTTGTTTTTTGTTTTTTTGACTGCTGGTGCATATTGAATGGATGTTTTCAGAGAACTATCCACAATGATTTCAAGGTCTCTTTCTTGAGTGGTATCAGCTAGTTTAGTCCCCATGATTTTAGTTGGGATATTTTCCAATGTGCATTACTTTACATTTATCAGCATTAATGTTATCTCCCATTTTGTTGCCCGCTCATTCAATTTTAAGAGATTCTTTATTAGCTCTTTTCAGTCTTCCTGGTACTTAATTATTTGGAGTAGCTTTGTATCCTCTTAAATTTTGCCACCTCACTGGCTACCCTCTTCTCCAGATTATTTGTGAATAAATTGAATAGCACTGGTCCCAGTACAGACCACTGGGGGACACCATGAAACCACTATTGATATCTCTCCATTCTGAAAACTGATGATTTATACCTACTTTTTATTTCCTATATTTTAACCAGTTACCAATTCATAAGATCACCACTCTTCTTTTGCAATGAGAGCTTACTTTGCTTAAAAGCCTTTGGTGAGGGAACTTGTCATAGGCTTTCTGAAAATCTAAATACACTGTATCCACTTCATACCCCTTGTGCACATACTTGTTGACTACTTCAAAGAATTCTTGTAGATTGGTAAGGCATGATTTCCCTTTACAAAAACCATGTAGACTCCTCTCCAACAAATTATGTTCATCCATATGCCTGACAATTTTGTGAGTCAACTGTATTATTTATATATACACTAACCACACTGTTTTTCGAAGGCTCAGGAGACTCAGCATGAGGTTTTAAATTTCCTATTGTTTCTTGCTCTATCTCTATAAGGCAATAGCTAATATTCAGACATTTACTTTATAATCCAGAATTCTGCTGAAAGCTATCTAGATCTCAGAGACTTGTAGATTTGCAGATAAAGTTTGCACAAGATACGATATATTATTTTAAGATGGCTGTTTTTTACTTTATACTTTCAATATTCAGTCTGCAGATATTCATATTTGCACAATTTTTTTAATTAATGGTTCTATCATCAGGGCTATCAGTGGTGACTGACAACAGATATCCCTGTGTGATTCCTTTATTAGGAGGTATTATTTTAGTTAGGAGGCCATATACCAAATTCCTAGCTCTTAGGGGGTTAAGTGCAAAGCATTTACTTGTTTTCTGTGTTTGAAAACAACAAATCTAAGTTGCTCAAGACACCACTTGATGCAGCCAATTGTGAATCAGTTTGATTGTATCTTACTGCATGATTTTCAAGAGATTATCCCTTTAACTTAATTTTGACTTATGAGAATGCATTTCTTCAAGAAACTTTTTTAAAGAATTTTGCTGTGGGGCCATCTGATCCTGGGTTCCCCCCAACATTAAACTGTTTACAACCCTTTTGATTTCTGCTCCAGATATTGGCTTCTCTAATCTAATAGCGTCGTCTTTTGAAATATCTGGCTATTTTACAGTTTTAAAATACTGTGATAGCTGCTCTGTAGAGTTTGCATATTGAGATTTATAGAAACTATGAAAGACACATTCAATAGCTCTAGGATATCTTATCATGCTAATTTCAGTTTTATTTAACAAATTGCTTTTTTTATTAGCTCTACTCCCAAAGACATGAGCCAACAGTTTATCAGTTTTTGTTTCCTTTAGGTAAAAGTCTGGGTTTTTTCTTTTTATTCCCAAATTTTATTTGCCACTCAGCCTTTTCATTCAATATATATTATGGTTTCCCTTCAAATTATTAGTGCCCTCTGTTGCCTTTGATTTCCTGTATGTTTATGACTTTCCAATCTATGCACTTTTGAAAAGAAAGTAATTCTTTTCATCTTCTTTTTCTTTTAAAAGCTACCGGTCAAAACATGCAATCTCCTCACTGCTTTGAAAGCTTCTTGTAAGTTAGCACCAGTGATATCCTGGATATATAAAATTGAATAATACGGTGTGTATCTGTTTCAGTTTTTAAGCACTAATAGTTTCCATAACATAACAGAATTAGGAAGAGGGCAAGTTAAAACTAAAAAGTTGGTCACATTATTTCCTTTAATTCTCTGATATGATCTCCAATGTCAGAGAGAAAAAGAATCCTTATAAAATCAGCTGTTAGTTAGTGGAGAGCAAAAGAAAGAAGAAAACAAAGATTGACAAGGAAAAAAGATAGGCAGAGGAGATGTAAAAGTAGAGAAGAATATAGAAAGCACCCTTTATATATTTTGTAGACAAACTCAGTCATTAGAGGAACAGCAGCGGATACCTGTCACTTTTACTTTGCGTCCTCCCAATCAGAGATCACTGTGAAGCATGGGTCCCCAGGGGTAAGTTATAGCAGTCTGTGCTAACGTTTTTGACTAATTTACTGAATGCTAATGGTGCAAAGGGGCCAAATACTATAGAGTATATGCATTCCAGCTATGCCATCTTTCCTCTGGCCATATTCTCTCTGCCACTGGAATATGCCCCTTGTATTCTTTAGTCAGATTCTGCCACATCATACTGAAGGATCTGTCTCTTTTCAATCACCTCAGCTGGCGCTCCATCTCCGCAGTTCTCTCTCAGAAGTCTTCCATAGCCCAGTCTTAATAAGGAAACTGAAACTTTTCTATATTTGTTTAAAAAAATGTTATGATATAACTTAGCTACTTTCCTTGCAGACTTCTCTGCTCTTTGTTGGGTCCTGGACAGGTCATGAGAAGGCAATTCTACATCAGATTCGCAGCTTGTGAATGGGTGTAGCTCCAATGACTATTTACACCAGCCGAGGACCTTTCTCAGTAATTGCATCTTTGTTTTTTCCTTTGGACTGCTTCTCTGGTTTCTAAAATGTTATATATTTATTATTTTGGAGGGGAAGGGAGAGAGTAAATTAAACCTGATAGGAAATTTCTGCTCTTAAATATCATCTCTTTGCCATATTAGGTCATGTAACTGCTACAAAAAATACATTTTCAGTTGTATACTGGGCATAGCTTATCTGGAAAGAGACACATTAAATATGCAAAAGCGACGAAGAGTCCTGTGGCACCTTATAGACTAACAGTTAGTCTATAAGGTGCCACAGGACTCTTCGTCGCTTTTGCAGATTCAGACTAACACGGCTACCCCTCTGATACATTAAATATGGAATCTCACAATGGCGCATTAAAATAATTTTTAGTACTGTTCTTTCAAGCATATAAACACAGATAATTTGTGATTGTAAGGACTTGCAAAACTTTACACACTGGTGGCTGTGTCTAGACTGGCAAGTTTTTCCGGAAAAACAGCCACTTTTCCGGAAAAACTTGCCAGTTGTCTACACTGGCCGCTTGAATTTCCGGAAAAGCACTGACGATCTCATGTAAGATCGTCAGTGCTTTTCCGGAAATACTATGCTGCTCCCGTTCAGGCAAAAGTCTTTTTCCGAAAGACTTTTGTGCAAAAGGGCCAGTGTAGACAGCACAGTACTGTTTTCCGCAAAAAAGCCCCGATTGCGAAAATGGTGATCGGGGCTTTTTTGCGGAATAGCGCGTCTAGATTGGCCATGGACGCTTTTCCACAAAAAGTGCTTTTGCGGAAAAGCATTCTGCCAATCTAGATGCGCTTTTCCGAAAATGCTTTTAACGGAAAAGTTTTCCGTTAAAAGCATTTTCGGAAATTCATGCCAGTGTAGACGTAGCCACTGTGTTTGAGACACAAGCATTAATAGGGTTAAGTTTATAATTGCAGTATCTGCAACATTTGCAAAGTTCCAGATGGCTTTTTTCATAGGTATTCTCCAAATATAAACATTGTAATGTGCTGAATAGCTGTGAGATGAAACAGCTGAGAGTAATTTTGGAAATACTGTTTTCCCCAGGAGTAGCATGCTTACTGAATCAGATTTTCAGTCTTTTTTCATATGAAGAAGGGAAAGTACTTTTGAAAAGTGAACTATGCATATGTTCATGTTGGCATAATTATATCTACATTTTTGCCTCTTTACCCTAGGGAGGGCCATAATTGTGGAAGAGAAAATGAGTTATAAAGCAGAGTTTTTGAACACAGAAGAATTTTTACTTGACCCAAATTTAGTGTTAAAAAAAGTTGTAAGTCCCCTGTTATTGTTTAAAAATGTATGTGTCAAGACATTTAGGAAAATATGCCTATAATTTTTCATTATAAATTTATTACATGCAGGCTAACACTTTTGGGATATTAATATTAACACACAATGCTAGTTAAAAAGAACATTAGGGTTGTAAGAAAACCTAGCACAATCAAAATAAACGGGGCCACTCTCATGATAAAGCTTACCACTACAATCCCTGATTTGTGTTTTGGTTCCCAAGACTACCTACTTGCAGAAGAATTTGAAAGTTTGGAAGAATATTGTAAACCTTGCTGGTGATAATTGGTACTGGCTCTCTTACAATGAATGTGCCACAATAATGCAGGGTTACAAGAGGTGGAAAACAATGTCATCTTACCTGAAAAACAACAAATGGTCTTATAGCACTTTATAGACTAACAAAACACGTAGAGGGTATCATGAGCTTTTGTGGGTACAACTCACTTCTTCAGATGAACTCAAAACTCTGGTCATCTGAAGAAGTGGGCTGTGCCCACGAAAGCTCATGATACCCTTTACATGTTTTGTTAGTATGTACAGGATAAACTGAAAAAACAACAAATGGTCTAGCACTTTCTCGACTAACACAGCTACCCCCTGAATCTTATTTGAAATCAGTATAGTGCCTCTCTGTACATAATCATTTTCTTTTGGGATTGAATGATGATAAAAAATGAGAGAAGGGAATTTACAACCTCTCAGTGCCAATAAGTGACAGGCATTACACTTACAGGTCAATCATTTCAAATGTGGGTGGTTACAGTTACGCAAATTCATAATGAGGTACCAGAAAATTTACAGAAAATTGAGCTGCTCCTAATTACTTCAGTAAGATCCCCTCTGAAAATAGGCTGATTCTTGAGGTGATTCAGTAATGGTTAGCAGTCTGATCTAAAGTTCATTGAATCCAAAAAAACCTTTCATTGGCTTTAGGAGGTTATGGATCAAATCCTAAGTGCCTGATGGCAGGCCCTCAAATTTGCAAAAGTTGGGTACATTGTTTAGGCTTTGGATCTGCATGTCAATCTGGCTTGGACAGTAGGCAAGGGCCAAAAGATGGCTGTGTGTGGCTAGGGAGGTTCCACAATGTAAGCTAAGACTATTCTACTCCACAATAGCAAAGTACTTTATCTGATATTAATTACACATCATGTATCATATGTGTAATTGGACAAAGAAGTACCATCTTAATGCAACTCTGTTGGGCTATTTGAGGGGAGTGTCTCACAATTTTATTTTACTTTGGGAGATACTATACCTTGCAGCAGGTCACTAAATTGTAAAACTTAATTACTGCTGTACGTTCTGTTGCATCAGACTTTTGAACTATTACTGTTTATAGACTCCCCCACCACTTCAATACAGGCAGTCCCCGGGTTACGTACAAGATAGGGACTGTAGGTTTGTTCTTAAGTTGAATTTGTATGTAAGTCGGAACTGGTACATATTGTAGGGGAAACTCTAGCCAAACATTTCTCCAGAGCTCAGTTTTATTCTCCCAAACCTCACTTCCCTCAGTCCTTTATTCTCAAGCTGAGGTGTCTGCTGAGAAAAGCTGCTCTGCGTCTCCCTGGTCTGCTGGGGGGAAGGAAGGGGGCCGCTAGCTTCGCGTCTCCCTAGTCTGCTGGGGGGAAGCAGCTAGTGCGGGGTTGCCTTACCCCGTTTGTAAGTAGGGATCCGATGTAAGTCGGATCCATGTAACCCGGGGACTGCCTGTACACACCTCAGCACCAGGGGCGGATATAAGCCAGGGCGAACGGGGCGGCCGCCCCGGGCCCCGCGCTTTAGAAAGCCCCGCGCATGCGCCGTGGCGCCGCTGTGCATGCGCATGGCGTCACTGCACATGCGCCGTGGCAAAGGAGGGGCCCCGCGGAATTATGCTGCCTGGGGCCCCGCAAAACGGTCATCTGCCCCTGCTCAGCACAACACTACTGTGCACTTGACAGAGTGAGAATCCAAATTCCATTGTGTATTAGTGAACCCAGTTTAATAGGAGATAGTGGAAATTTGCTAACTGAGTGGAGGTCTTAATCTGGTAACTGGTTCATTTACACAATAAGGTTGGGTACTACCACTACAGCAGAGGAAATGTGTTTGTGTTATATAGAAAAGATGGCTCTTTTTTATCTGTTCTGTGTAACATTCCCAAAGACAAGTAACTTTACAAAACTGGGTATTTTAATTCATTTATTTTTTAAAATAAAATATTTATGACCGGGAGATTTACCAGATATTGCTCAGATTCTTAACTCAATTAAAGATCTTTCTTAAATAAAAGGAAACTATCCATGTTTTATTTAAATTATTGTATTTTTCAAAAAAATACAATGTTATTTTGATTAAGTTAATTTTTAAAAAGGGATTAACATTTTTCCATTTATATTTTTAGTAATTTTTTTAAAAAATAGGAATTATATCAAGTGTTTTTTTCGTCATCCTTATAAACTCTTATCATTCTCCAGCTTTTACAAAAAAGGGCCATAATCAATTTGTTTTCCAACAACATTATCTTCTAGTTCTGAAACTGTAAGCAATGACTTATTTGTGCCAAAACTGAGCTCTGCTCCAAAATTCTCCATTTTATCTCTTTTCTGTATGGTTTATTGAGAAGCAATCCTATTCCAAGTTCATTCTATTTTTCTGGCTCGTGTTGGTTCATTTTCTTTCAACATTCACTCATGTCAGTTTTGAGGATTGTACTTGATTTGGTGATGCTGTCTGAGAAGCAATTCCATTCCAGGCATATCCCATTTTCCTGGCATAACCTAACCCTTCATTGCTTTAAGTTATGGTAAGAGGCAGCTGCATACCAAATTAGGTTTTCATAGCTCTTCTCTTACTATTTAGGAGTAGTTATTGATCAAATAGATTCTCTAAAATATATAGTAGATATTGGGCTCATTTGAAGTGAACAAATACAGCATGAAGATATTTATTTGGAGAGGGATAATCTTTTTGACATAACTCTGCTGGCGGAGAGAAAAGTCAGTGGTGGTTAAGTAAAGGAAATCTCTGCTGGCAGGTCCACTATTCATTTTTCACACCTGGCAGGTACACTAGTGAGCAGTTAAATTTATTGATGGTAGTTGTCTGAAAATAAAAGCAACTTATTCTCATACATTGAGCCTCCTTCAGCACCTCTTTATAGCTGGCTTAGACAAAGTTTTAATTATTTTTTTTATGAAGTATTCTTTCTTATTGTTTCAGAATATGTATTTTAAATTGCTGGTAATACCAAAAGCTCACACAGAGCCAATATAATTCATTTTGAATGCATGTATGAATGATGTGCAAGGTCTGGCTAGAAGCTTTTTGCATCTTTTATGAGGCTAGTGGCATTTTTTTATTCTATGTTTAATTCAGTCAGACACTATCTAAAATGCAGATAGCTGTATGGATTGCCTGGGTCTCTTTTTGTCTCTTAGCCAAGGAAGAAAGGCTAGTTGAACTCAGGATAGCTCTGTTCTGCTCCATAGATGGCAGTTTCCCTGCTTGCTCACACTCTCTATAGAAGATTTCCAATTTGTTTGCAGCAAAAGCAAACTTTTTGCAAAGCTGTGTGACCATGGGAAATAGCAAGTCTGTCATTGGCAAATTTGTCCTCTTTTCCATGTGACAAATTAATAACAAAGGCCCTCAAAATAACCCTCTGTGAAAGTGACCCCTGCTGTCTCTTTCCACATTCCCACATCTATCACCTTGCATGTGTGAGGAACCTCTTTAGTATATCACGTATAGAACTCCCAAGAGAAGAGTTTTGTTGTTTATTCACATTTTCTAGCATAGCTATTTTATCAACTTCAATTAAAAGAAGACTAAAGGGTTTTCATCTTATAATTTTTTTCTGTTTTGCAGACACAGCAATATTAGACCATTTTTCAAACTTAAGGTACGTCTACACAACAGGGCTAAAGTCAAATTAAGCTACTCAACATCCGATACATCAAATGTGTAGCTGAAGTCGAAATAGCTTAATTCATTCTTTGGTGCTATCTACACAGCAGGAACTCGAAGGAAGAACACTTTTCCTTCAACTTTCCTTACTCATGAAATGAGGGTTATCATGAATCGGAGTAAGAAGTCCTCCAGCTCCATATTCTTTAGAAATAAAGGCTTGTAGTATAGATGCACAATATTATTTTGGTATATCAGTTATTCTGAAATAACACTGCTGTGTAGACATAGCCTTAGTAACCCAAATTAGGCACCTAAATAAAATGGCCCAATATTCAGAAGTGCTGAGATTTGCGCCTCAAAATGATCTCTGTGATTTTGGATAATGCTTTGCACTCTGAAAATCAGGCTACTTAAAACAGTTGAACTGAGTGCCTAATTTTAGGCACTAGAGTGGGATTTTCATAAAGCACTTAAGTAGCTTAGGCACACAAATCCCATTGACCTTAATTATTTTAATCAATGGCTGAGAGTTCCAAAGGGACCTAAAGGAATTTTGTTGTTTCCAGCATGAGCAGTTGACAAGGATAGAGCCAATATTCACCTGGAATATCTTATCAAGTTTAATTGCAATTACGTTTCTCTAACTTTGTGTGAACAAATCACTTGTCTTCATATGTTTATGAAGTACTTCATATATTTAATATTACAGTTTTATCTTAAATTTTGTGGTTGTGATACTCAATTATGTGGGCTGGGAAATACGTTTTAGTGTACCAACATAAGTTCTTTCTACCAAAACAGCATAGTTCAAGCTCTTGGCTTATACTGTTCACACGGAGAAGTAAAATGGTCAGAGCTGCTTCAAATAGAAGAAGGAAAATCTCAGTGGGTTTTTGTTGCTTCATATAATCTCCTCTCTTGTATGGCTGTGACTAGCTTCTCACTTCCAGATGATGTGGTATACACTCTCTCCCACAGAACCCCCTCATGTCAGGGAGCAGCCCTGCAGAGTTTCTTCCTCGATAGCCCTTGTTTCCTAGTTCTCCAGTGGTTTGCAATGTCTATGGCCTAGCCCTCCACACAGGTCAGCTATCAGTATTCTGGGGTTAACAGAAAATTAATTAAATCTGGACTCAACATAGTCATCTTAGTGTTAAAATGCATAATATAAACACTAGTCCTTCACAGAAATTCAATTACAAATATTAATGTAAGACCTCTGACTAGGCAAGAGTAATCGGGCTAGGGCAGAAATCATGAGCATTCACTCAGAACTGTCCTCTCACAGAAGCAGATAAGTCTTTATCTGGTCAGATGTGGCTTATATTGGTCCCCGCCAACGGCCTATCCTCCTGCACTCAGAAAGGATCTCTCTAACTGTTTCTGCCTAGAGCTGATCCTAGGAGACCTAGGCAATCGTAGAAGTGTGAATTCACTGCTTCCATGGGACGCCTTGGGATAGGGTGTATCAGGGCAATGGGGGACTCTGGCTGAGAGCAGCAAATGTTTGGTGGAATCTGTAGGTCTTTTTTTCTGAAAACAATGGATATTTTAATGCACTTTTTACATTCATTTCATGTTCTCACACCTCTTAAAGAGTTATTTTAAGTCACTTTGGGACAATTATAGTGCCATAGAAGCAGGATAGCAGATATATTTTATCTCTCAAATCTTTCACGATAAATAGCTTGGGCAATAAAAAGCTCCCTATAGAGCAGAATAGCCATCTGATTATTACACAGGAGAGAATATGAATATTCTCTGTGTAACCTTGGGCCTTGTGACAGAAAGGTTAGGTTATATTAAGAAGAATACACCTTTTTGTGTATGCACCTTGGCAACAAACATTATATTACTCTATTTGTGATCTTGGAGCCAAGATTGAAGTTGGAGATGTTTCAGTGTGTAAACTACCAATTCTGATGTAACCCTCCAAGAAAACTACTGAACTATGAAATTACTGAATAAAATTATGCATGTTAAAAGGCAAGTAATAGAAGATTTTTTACTACCGAAGCATAAACTGAAATACATTAAATAGAGGAAATGAGATTAAAATTATTGTGTGCATTTGGTACAGAATTGCTTTTTTAGAAAAGAACAAATGCAGCAAACAACAAAAAAGGGATACATGCTTTTATTAAATATGAGAGATGTTATGTTTAAATAAAGATCAAGTTAGGGAATGATTTAGAAAGTTATGACTATAGCTCTGTTCAGGTGAAAATAGAAGTTAAAATGGAAAAATTAAAAACATTAAATTCCAGAGACACATTTTAATATGATCCTATAGAAGTATTCAGTTCTTGGGAGTTTTAAATTAGGAAGAAACTGAGCTTGTCCAGTTCAAATTGCCTATTTGAGTTTTCAGGTGCTTCAAAAAGGAAAATGTGGATTTGTTTTATATGAGAGGACTCTATTCAAATAATTTTGCTCACTTATTTAAAAAAATTAATAGCAAGTAAAAAAGATGGGAAGATGCCTAGATTCAAGATTTTTGAAGATGGTTTCTCTCAAGTGCTGCACAGCATTGTTTTCTTTTGTACAGAGTGAGAGGGACAGGGAAGGGGGGAGATTAAAAGTATGCAAATTAGCTATTATATGAAATACTAAAAAGCTAATAATTGCACACAAGTATATATGGCCAAATAGAAAAATGTCTATTGATGAAACATGATTACTTTAGGTAACTGAACTCTGCTATTTGGGCCTCATTAAATGATATATTCTCCAAATGTTATGCAACTGTAGGTATTATTGATCTTTCTGAGGTTGTTAATTGGAAGTAATCATAAATCAGTAGTAGACCTATTCCATATATACCCATGCTCCACTTTGGCTTAAGTGTCTTGGGAAAATTTAAAACAGCATTCAGATTATTTTAAAGCCAACGTTAATTGGAATTCCTTTTTCTTAGGAATTTGTTTCCCATTCCATTCAGAGTTCATAAGCAGTATTATTCCTTAGAGAAATTCATAGTGACATTAAGTATTGTGTTTTGGTGAGGTCCTGTATATTTGCTCATGGTTGGGCAAAGAGGAAATGGGCAACAGATTTGTGGTCAAAGATGCTTTGCTAGAATGTCTGCTAGATTGCTGTGCACTGTATTAGAAGCCAGTTTCTAATAATAATGATAATTTTGTCTATTTTCTTATCCTCCGCAGCACTATGTGATGTTACTGATGTTAAAGGGCTTAAAACATCTAAAGGATGGGTATTGCATTTCAGAATTTGACATTGCTATATGGGAGATATTGCCAGATATCTCAAGCTGATACAGGTTGAACCTCTCTAGTCCAGAACTCTCTGGTCCAGAAACATCTGTTGTCCAGAATGATTTTAGCTAGTTGGATGTCCACTTCTCATGGGTGTGGCCACGTTTCTCATAGTCCTATAAAGTTTGTTTATAACCACCAGTCCTAACTCTTAGTGTTCTGTGCTGTTATTTAGCTCTAATTTATCCCTAAATGTCCTCTAACAGCCCAATAAGCAGTGGAAGTGTTGGTAATGCTGCTAGACAATACTGACCTATTGTGGTCTGGAAAATTCTCTTGTTCGGAATTGGTAAGGTCCTGAGGATGCTGGACTAGAGAGGTTCAACCTGTACTACTAGTGTTTTACCTTCATGAATATTAAATTCTCTTTCAAATCCTGTATGAGAGAGTGTTAGAGAAATACTGTTTCTCTTGAAAAAATAACTGGCACTTCAATATATTTCATAGATTTATAACGATACTTTCTCTTCCGGTAACTGCATTGTATTGAACTCTGGTCACTTTGTGGAAAGAAGGGCATCAGCACTAAGCTTTTAAGCTAGTGGTACTCTTTATTTTTAAAATAAACCTAGAGTGAAATCCTGACCTCATTGAAATCAATGGGAGTTTTCCATTGACTTTAGCGGGGCCATAACTCTACCAGTGCATATATATTAAAATAGAAACTCTTGTGTTTACACTGCTTTTTAGGATTGATAGCTGGAAGTTATACATGATTATAAGCTACTGTTTAATACAAATATTTTATCTTTCTATAATACAGCTGTGCAATACATGTTAGAATTACTTATTCCATAATATCATTGAGAGTTATGGTGATGGAATTTATTCAGTATTTATCTTATTTATTCAAATTTTGCTCTTTAGGAAATGCCAGCAGTGATGTAACAGGTAAAATTATATTAATTACATACATTCTAATAGATTGAGGCACAAAAGAAAAAAGTATGTGCTTGTTAGCAACACTATATGTGATTGGAATTTTAAAAAATCTAACTTCAGTGGCTATTTAAAATATCAGGAAAGGATGATGCTGATGTAGCAATAAACAGCTAAGATTTGGAAGTATAAAATATGCATAAGCGAACATGGAAGTATAAAAGCCAAAAGCTTCCTTTGGATGCAGACATGCAGCTCACTTTGACTTAAACCGCAAAGTATTTTTTAAAGTTAAACAGTGTCTTCTACTAAAAATAAAGAAGAAAGTGACAGAGTTGGACAGTAGGGCTGATAAAGATGGAAAGTAACTCACACACAAGTATGAGGTTGATTTGCTAATGGCAATTATTTCTTATACGTAAAATAAATTGAAGGATTAACTTGAAGGAACTTGACATTCATTTTCCTGAAATGGGAGAGGGAACATGAAATTTTACAAGCAGGAGTCAGTGTTCTTTGTTGATTTATCAAAACTGATTTACATAATCACTGTGAAGTTACATGCAGAACAAACTAATTAGAAAGAATTTCAAAATGTCACATCTGTGGTTATAAGATACCATTCTTGTCTCTCCTTGTTCACCTGAGAGGAGGAGGGGAACATTTATTTTCATTTCAGTACCCCTCCCTGTCCCATCACACAGAGAGAATGAGAAAAGTAATGTCACTTACAAAGATGCCTAGTCACAAAGCAATTTCGCAGGGGAAGTCATAATTGTCTGAGTTATCATTGTTCTTAATGGATGCCTTTGACAAAGCTCCTTAATTGATTATTGTGACTAATTCTCTATAGTCTGTTCCAGAGCCCTCTCATTTTTGAGCTGACCAAATTGTCACATTAATACTATATGAATCTGATGTTATGTGAAGGCTGTTTGTTCCATTATGTAATAAAATATGCTTCTATCTGGTTAAAATATTGTATTGAAAAAAGAAATCATTCTCCATAGGTAGCAAGGGTTTTGTCTTTCAAGAAAACACTCTATTTCTCTGAAATACTGGAAAAAATAAGTTTAAGTAGTTTCATAAAGACATCAATATTTTGGCCATCAGATCTCAGTCACAGCACAAGACTCCTTTGACAGTCTTCAGGTGCCACATGGAATACCATTTGCAGGGGCTAGGTAGTATTTCTAGGAAATGATTTTTTTGAAGGGCAACTATCTACTGAATAAATGAGAGAGAGCATCATTCTCCTGGAGCAACAGTCAGTGAAGCCAAATCCCTTATGTCTTTGGCATCAATTAAAAACGGACATACTGGGTCAGACCAAAGGTCGATTTAGCCCAGTATCCTGTCCTATGACAGTGATCAATACCAGATGCCCCAGACCGAGAGAACACAACAGGTAATTCTCAAGTGATCCCTCTCCTGTCATCCATTTAAAGACAAACAGAGGCTAGGGACACCACTCCTACACATCCTGGCTTAATAGCCATCGATGGACCTAACCTTCATGAATCTTATCTCTT
The DNA here is from genome assembly GCF_049634645.1 of Pelodiscus sinensis. Lineage (NCBI taxonomy): Eukaryota > Metazoa > Chordata > Testudines > Trionychidae > Pelodiscus > Pelodiscus sinensis. The sequence goes on from NC_134717.1 coordinate 38,253,446, forward strand.
TTCTGAACCCTTTTAAAGTCCTAGTCTTTACCACATCCTCTGGCAAGGAGTTCCACAGTTTGACTGTGCACTGAGTGAAGAAAAACTTCCTTTTGTTTGCTTTGAACCTGCTGCCTATTAATTTCATTTGGTGACCCCTAGTTCTTATATTGTGAGAATAAGTAAATAACTTTTCTAAGCTGAAAAGTTCAAGTCTTTTTAATCTCTCTTCATATGGGACCCGTCCAAACCCTTAAGCATTTTTGTTGCCCTTTTCTGAACCTTTTCCAATGCCAATATATCTTTTTTGAAATGAGCTGACTGCATCTGTACGCAGAATTCAAGATGTGGGCAGACCATGGTTTCATATAGAGGCAATAAAATAGTCACTGTCTTAGTCTCTATCCCTTTTTAAATGATTCCTAACATTCTGTTTGCTTTTTTGACTTCCACTGCACATTGAGTGGATGTTTTCAGAGAACTATCCACAATGACTCCAAGATCTCTCTTTTGAGTAGTTGCAGCTAAATTAGTCCCCATCATATTGTATGTATAGTTGACATTAATCTTTTCCAGTGTACATTACTTTACATTTATCAACATTAAATTTCATTTGCCATTTTTTTGACCAATAACTTAGTTTGGTGAGATCTTTTTGAAGTCTGCTTTGGTCTTAACTATCTTGAGCATTTGGGCATCATCTGCAAATTTTGCCACCTCACTGTTTACCCCTTTTATTAGATCATTTATAAATAAATTGAATAAGATTGGTCCCAGGACGAGCCCTGGGGAACCCCCCTAGTTACCTCTCTCCACTCTGAATACTAATGATTTATTCTAGGGCTGTCGATGAACATGCGATAACGCCTGCGATTAATGCAATCCAGGATTAACGCGTTCAATTTTGAACACATTAATCACAGGCATTAATGCTGTGCTGTCCCTTTGAAATGCCGCTGCAGCACTTCAAAGGAGCAGCACAATGCGGAGCCCAGGATCAGCTGGGGACTCCCCAGCTGACCCTGGGCTCCACTGTCCCTTTGAAATGCACAGAAGTGGCGTTTCAAAGGTACAGCTGAGCTGGGGAGCAGCTGTGTGGCGGCTGCCCCTAAGAAATACTTCCTCCGTGTGCTTAGAATGCTGCCCCTTAGAAACGCTGCCTTGCGGCATTTCCCCAGAACCCGGGGTCAGCTGGGGAGTCCCCAGGTGACCTCGGGTCCCTGAGAGTTGCTATGTGTAACCTCCACACGTGTTTGAAAGGGGCAGCCCTGGAGCGCGGTGTCAGCTGGGGACTCTAGGAGATCCCGGGCTCCATGCAGTGCTGCCCTGTTGAAATGCTGTGGTGGCATTTCAAAGGGGAAGCACACGTGATTCATCACAATTAATTTTTTAATTGCACGATTAATCATGATTAAATTTTTTAATCACTTGACAGCCCTAATTTATTCCTAACCTTTGTTTCCTGTTTTTTTTAACCCAATAGCAATCCATGAAAGGACCTTCCTTCTTATGCCATGACAACTTACTTTACATAAGAGGTTTTGGTGAGGGACCTAGTCAAAGGCTTTCTGGAAATCTAAGTATATTATATCTACTGGATCTTCCTTGTCCAACTGTTTCTTGACCACCTCAAAGAACTCTAGTAGATTAGTAAAGCATGATTTCCTTTTACAGGAACCATGCTGACTTTCCCCCAACAAATTATGTTCATCCATGTGTCTGACAATGTTATTCTTTACTATCATTTCAGCTAATTTGCCCAGTACAGAGTTATCGGTCCGTAATTTCAAGGATCACCTCTAGAGCCCTTTTTAAGTATTGGCATCACATTGGCTATCTTTCAGTCATTAGTTACGGAAGCTGATTTAAAGGATAGGTTACAAACCACGGTTAATAGTTCTGCAATTTCACATTTGAATTCTTTCAGAACTCTTGGGTGAATGCCATCGGATGCTGGTGACTTTGTTAGCATTAAATTTATCAGTATGTTCCAAAACCTCCTTGTGGGGGTGCATACTCACCACCTTGCCTCAGTGACCCACTGCCAGTCTTCATCTAGCCCATCTCAGGGCGAACTGCAGTCTCTACGGGCTGCTCATCACCGGCACAGGGTGTAGATCTGCTACCCCACTTACCAGGGCTGCCTCACTCCTGCCCTCCAAGCCCCGGGCCTTGCCACAGGCCTTACAGCCTGGGAGCAAACTTGGCCAGAGCCCTCCTAGCCCTGCTTTGCTGCCCCAGTACTGCTCTAGCTCCTGGGAGCCTCCTGCTTCATCAGCTGCCAGCTCCTTACTGCTCTCTCCCCCTAGCCACAAACTGTTCTTCTTTATATATCCCCCAGCGGGGCCCTCATTAGCCCTAGCAGTCTCAGCTGAGTCTTTGCTTTCAGCCCCTGCTATGAGCCTGGGTTTTGCCCTTACATGCCCTGCACTGGCCCTTTGCCCTGTCACACACCCTCCCTTTCAGTCCGGGCTTCCCTACCCCGGCCTGGCCCCATTCCGGGCCTCTGGCGTACTTTCCCTCCGAACCCGGCTTCCCCCCAGGGCCCTAACTACTCTCGGGTTCTCTCTAGCCACCTCTGAGCATGTGCAGCAGAGTTGGCATGACGGCCGGCATGCTCTCCAGAGTGTCGCTGCGTAGCTGTTAGTGCGGGGCAATGGTGCCCCGTCACACTCCTCCTCAACAACAACCTGCCTTTGCTAAATAGGCCACAACCATTTGGTACAAAAATAATGGGATACGTCTCCACTAGATTGAGGCAAATTTATTTTAAAATGGTTGTGAATTGTGACTTTCTTGATAGGAAAGGACACAAAGGAAATCTTAAACTCCAATGACAACTTGCTGAGCCTGAAAACAATCCAACCCAGAGAGGGTCCCTCAACCAATATGTAAATACATTAATGGTGTCAAGCATCATGTTACAGAAGGGTCAGTCTGGTTGATGCAGCAGAGAACTTCAAAGAATCATCCTTATAACCCAGGAGAGAGTCAGAAGAGCCCTGGCATTTAGCACAGAAATACTTTCTTCCTAGTGCCATCATCTCAGCCATGAGAAGGAGAAAGCTTGGCACAAACTATATATGTCTGAAGAACCAGCTGCATCTGCAAATGTATTTTTCTGTTTGTTGTCTATTGTCTGACAAGAATACAGAAGACACTAAGCACACAAAGACTCTTTATGGATAAAAATACATGCATATCTTATATATTTTAAAAGTGTGCGTTTGTCTGTCCAGACATCTGCAAGTCCATTTTATCCTTCTTCTAACGGGTAAAAACTAAGACTATCAAATTTGGTATGAATCTTCCTTTTATCATAATGTAAAGCAAGGTCAGAGTTTGGTTGTGCCAGAATAAGGGGATGTGCCTGGAATTCAGTTGTGTCTCATAAAATAGAAAGGGAGGAGTCTGGCAAAAGTGGGTTATACTGCAGAATGACCACATGGGGGCAGCAAGGGGCCAGAGATGGGAACTGAGACAGTTATAACCCCATTGGGCCAACAGGAGGCAGGAGTGGAGAAAGGGACAGCTATCTCTACTGTATATTTCAGAGAGTTTGTCTGTCTGTCTGTCTGTTCCTGAGCCAGGGGACATGCACCTCTCCCCTGGCAGGGGTTGTCCCTGTGGCAGTCTGCATAACAAACTCCTCATCTGCAGCCTCATGCCAGAACAATGATTTAAATGAAGAAAACAAAACTTATTTTAGTTAAGGACCCAAGCAAAAACAGGTAAAATCTGCTAGTATCTTAAAAGTGATAAGATGAAGTTCCTAAAGACGTATTTCATGTCCTCCTTTTTTTCTTCCATTCAGATATAAGTGAGAAGTTTCTTTCTCCTCACTTGTCATTTCATTCTTTTTAATCATAGAGTGTGTTATAAGAGCAGTCAGGGATTTATCATATTTATCACAAAATAGATAAACTTTGCTGTTGGACAATGAACATATTCTACATTTCAGAACAAAAACCAAAGAATTAAATACTACCAGACAGAAAAAACCCCCACTGATTAAGGAATCAGGCAGTAATTTGAGAAGGGGCATAAAATAAAGCTTAGAATATTCATAATGGAGGATTGATGAGACCAATGTTCCCTCTAAGCTGTGCGGCAGCACAACCTTGCAGCTGCTTAATGAACCCTACCCAGAGCCTCAGAGCTGTCATACATGGAGCTACCTGGCTGGGGGAGGGGCACTTCTCCCTCAGCGACAGCAGCAGCTCTCTGCTGAGGACAGAGCAGCGAATCTCTCCCAGCCAGTACTGGGAGCTGCTGCTGTCGCTGAGGGAGAAGCGTCCCTCCCCTAGTCAGGGGGATCCGTGAGTGGCAACCAGGAGACCCTTGGCAGGGCTCTTTAAGCAACTGCGTGGCCGCGCTACTGTGCAGCTTAGAGAGAACCATGAGTGGGACTGGAAGAGTGCAGTGAATGTCAAGAGAACATGCCTGTAGTGTTTCAAACCTTATTAGGCAGTGCTTACTGCTACAAAAGGGCTCCCTGAAGTTAACAGGAATATTTCCCATGTCATGACCATAGGTCTATATCCTCAGCCAGTATAGTTTAGAAAAGCAAATTAAAGAGGATCCCAACAACCTAAAGGAATTAAATGGTTATGTATGGGCTGATGCTAGTAACCGGTGTGAGAATCAGCTCATCCCCCGTAGTGCTTCTGGCACATCACCAAACAGCTGATGGCAGCAGGCAGGAGGCATTGGGGGGAGAAGAGGAGGAGTTAGAGGTGGGGCGGGCCTGGCCAAGGCATGACCTAGATGCTGGGAGTGTAATGGGGGGGGACTATCTCCTTCTAGCTGCTCAAACTCTGCTTGACAGCCCTGTGGAGAGCTTGGCTGCAGAGGTGACTTCCTGTCCATGTTGCCAGGGTCTCTGGCAGCTGAGCCTAGGCAGGGAAAAGCCAGGCTCTCTCAGGCAGCTGAGGCTGCAAAGCACTGACCCAGAGGGGCTGACATTAAAGTGACTCCCTTCTATTCCACACTTGCCTGCCAGGGAGAGCAACAGAATTTGCTGGCGGTGGGAGAGGCAGGTGTGATAGGAGAGCAAAGTCCCCCCTGCCATCCTCATAAGTACTATAGAGCGGGGAAAACCTGGTGGCTCTGAGGTTAGGTGTGATGGGGGCTTGTGACCTGTCCTTTAAATTATGCCTCCTACTACAGGGAGACACCAGTTGAATATGGAGCACCCTTGGAGGAGGTGGAGGAGCAGGGGCAGGCAGAGATGAGATATTGGGGGAAGGGATGAAGTAGGGGCAGACTGAGGAGGTCAGACACCTCCAGGAATCTGGAAGTTGGCGCCTATGGTATGCCAAGGCTTCAGGCATTAGCTGCTGAGCATTACAAAGTCTTAGCTAGAAACCAGATCAGATGAATCTGAATATTGTTCAAGATGAGTTTTGAACTTTTAAGAGTATGTTTAGACTATAAAATGCTTCTAAGTTTCTGCATGAATTAATTGTAGTTGTAATATCTGCATTCCACACTATAATATAATATGTAAGTTTTGCTTTATAATTGTAAAAATGCCAGCTTGTGAACCAAGGCAGGAAAAATGGATATCTGATGACGATTGTTTTTCATTTCTGTTGTTTGTACTCTTACCAGGGCTGGAGCCAAGAAACAGAAGAGCAGAGATCCACATGGTCACCTGGGTTAACTCTAAAAAGTCTGTCAATTCTAACCGATTATTACCCCTCTGTCACCTTCTGGAACCACAGATGTACTCATTTGTGTTTATATATGGATTCTGCTGTAACTTGTAAAAATATTTTCTCAGTTCTTTTTCCTTGTTAATAAATCCTTAGTTAGTTTAATATAGGATTGGCTACCAGTGATGTCTTTTTCCTAGTGAGATCTGAAGTACAAAATTGACTAGGGAAAAATGACCTTTCTTTTGGGACTGGAGCAACCTGAATATTTTGTGATTTTTGGTGTAAATGGCCATTTATCACCAAGTTCGACAGGAGTCTTCAAGGAGACTGCCTGTGACTCCATGGTAAGACTGTTACAGTGATCCAGGAGTCCACATTTGTTACATGCTTTTGACAGTCTGCCCTGAGGTTGACACTTGATTATGAGCCACTCCAGCCAGCAGGACACAGAATATGAGTAAAGCACAAATGCTGAGTAAAGACTATCGTTTGATATATCCTGGTGGAATTTTATTTATGCAAAATCTCCTGGGGAGATGAAACAAAAAGTCAGACTCAGTGATAAAAATAATGCACATCAATTCAGGAGGGAGCTGGATATTTCTCTGCAATAAGCGTAGAGCAGGGTACAGCAACAAACCCAGTCTTTAGGGAGAAGATGGCAGGCTTTATATTGATTCCTTTATTTTTAAAATAAAGAGGAATGTGAGGAAAATACCACGTGTAAGTTTGACATCTTTTGAAGTCAGTTTTTGCTGACAGATAATAGTTCTGTGAAGTAAAGGGAATGTTGCTCAGTGAAAATTGGCTGTAAAAAACAACTCATTTTATTTTTACTTGAACTATAAATGAGGTGTATCACAATGTAGTGTCAGGCCATAGAGCACAAGCCCAGCAATAACGATAGAGCCCGATAACACCCTTCTCAGGGGTCATGCCCAGTGAAAGAATTTAGTCAGACCAGTTTGCCCTTCTTCCTTTCTGGGAACCAAAATCAAGCCCCACCCCTAGTGCAACAGAAGCTGTCTGCTATATTTAGCTCTGCCTGGGCTTCTAGGGCTTGCCAACTGTCTTTAACACAAATCCAAACATGTTGCCCTGGCCCTTCCCCATCGCTTCTCTGATGTTCTGTCCCTGCTCACTCCATCCCCCCTCCCTGCTTCATTCTCTGTCCCCTATCCACACTCACTTTCACTGGATGGGGCTCTGGGCTAAGACTGGGGGAGGACTCAGGGTGCAGGAGGAGCTCATGGCTAGGGCAGAAGGGCTGAGATATGGAAGGGAGTGCAGAGTGCTTTCTCCAGGAGCGGGTTCAGGCCTAGGGTGAGGAGGTAGAGGTGTGGGAGGGCATACTGGCTTCACAAGATGCTCAGGGCTGGGGGCAAGAGGCTGGGGTTCCATATGCAGGCTCCATCTGGGTGTGCTTACCTCAGGTGGCTCCTGGTCAGCAGCACAGCAGGTCTAAGGCAGTCTCCCTACCTGCCCTGGCTCTGTGCAGCTCCCAGAAGCTGCCAGCATGTCCCTGCAGTCTTAGGGCCTGGGGACCAAGTAGCTCCACATGCCCACAGAAGTTGCCCTTGCAGCTCTAAATGGCCATGAGTCGCAGCCAATGAGCAATCGAATCAGAGCTCGAATCAGAGACCCCCAGGCTACCACTCACAACCCCCATTTGAGGGTCACAGGGATGTGCCAGTTTCTTCCAGCAGTGGCACAGGGCCAGATGAAGCCCTGCACATCTGGACTTTTAGCAGTTTAAAATCTCCCAGGTTAGCTTTACTTGACTCTGGGAGATTAAGCCTGATTCTGAAAGACTCCTGGCAAAACCAGAAGGGTGGCAATTTAGTAATGGGGGATCATTTGCCCCTTGTTATAGAAGATGGAGCAAGGTGCTTTGGTTTTGATTCTAAGTTTGTTATTGAGGGGGGTCAGCAATTCAGGAACCATGCCCAATGCTACAAAGCTCAGCATATTCTTGTAAGCTTTTGATCGAAGTACTTGCTAATTGGTGTGTCTCAGTTACTGCTTGGGTGTGCCAATTAGGATTCTGCTGCATCCTCTGTGCACATGCAACTTCTGTTGTCAGGTTTAGATCCAACACTATGAAAAATGGCATGTGTCAATTCTGCCTTATAATATCTATGAACAGCTGTTATTGGAAAGCCATTTGTAGCCCAGTGGAGGCCAACTACTACTACATGAGTAGTCCCAGTTTCTTCAGTGGCACTGCTTGCTTTAATTAGTACTCACCAGTATGAGTGAGTATTTCACAACTGGGCCATTTTTGTTTTAGGCAGAATTACAGAAATGGGTACTTCACAACTTCACACAGACCATACTTCCTCTGTTCATGACTACACTAGTGTAATTTTCAGTTAATGAGAACTCCTGAGATTTCTAATATGAACAGTGAGGTTACAAATATAGTTTCTTTTTCAGGATTCATGCCATGAAATACTACTTAATTAGGTCAGAACTGGAAGTTTTAACTCAGATCTCAGTGAAAGAAAATAATTGTTCTGATTTAATAATATATTTTAACAACATTCAACTTAAATCTCTTAAGTATTCTCTGTTTGCCTCTATTTAAAGGCTACTATATTATAAATGAAACAATTTAAGTTGACCCTTGTGACTGAACCATATCTAATATATTTTATTAAAAGAGTTGCATTGTAGGTTTTCTATAAACTTATTAATTTAAGTAATAGATCACATACAACAGTAAGAGTTCAGATTTTATATTACTATATTAATATCTTTGAGACTTGTTAAAGCAAATTGTAGAATATGTTAAACTACAGTAAATGCTCAGATTTTATTATTGGTAATAGCCTTCTTCCAGCTGATGGTTTAATTAGTTTGTTATCTTCAAAGCATCAGCTAAGAAAGAGGTATTCTCCAGATCCAAAAAGTATTCAAGACAACAAAATTAAAGATTTTAACAAAAAAGGTTGTTGAATAAATGATTCTTCCCTGATGAAGTTCTTATTTACACTCAGAACATTTACTTGTAGTTTTGATATGGTGGGTTTTCTATCAATTATTGCAGTAGCTGCTATGTCACATATCTTGCCAAATTAATAAATTGTTTAGCATAGTATTTTATTTATTTATCCACAGTATAGGGAAATTTTGAGTCCTTATGGGATGCACATGTCAAGTACATAAGCACAGACTCAAGATAGTTAATGAAATTTTTAAAAAGGGAAAATTTAAACATATTGTATATAAATTATGTAGAGTGTCTTACAATTTATGGCCTGGTTTACACCAGGACCTTAATCTGAAATATCTCCCCCAACTTTGAATTTGTTAGTGGTTCATTCACACTATGAAGCCTATTAGTCCGGAATAAGGTGCCTCAGAATTCGAACTCTGTACTCCTGCTTTTCATGAGAAAAATGCTAATTCTGAACTTGCAAGCCTGTAATAAGGTTAGTGTGGTGCTGCTAATTCAAAATAACTGGCCTCCAGGTCATCTTCCGCAGCTCCTCAAAGTGTTTCTTGGGGCTCTGAGTCTGAGGTAGCGCGTCCATATTAACAGAGCTTGCCTCGGACTAATTTTGATGCTTCCCCTTAGTAAGGACGCGGAAATTCAAATTTGTTAAATGGGGACTCCATAAGTTGAATTTAGTAAATTTGAAATAATTTCCTACTGTAGACATGGCCAAAGAGAGTTGCTTGCTGTTAATTTTATAAACAGACTTTTTCAAATTAAAAATTCAACCTCAGATTGACTTTCCCCTAGTGGGCAAATACTTAAAATCTGGCCTACAGGCCTTGTAGTGGCTGGCTGACATTCATCTTGCAGCCTATGTGGATTTTTCTCTGTGTTGTTGCACTGCAGAGGCAATTTTAATTCACATTCCTATGACATAGGTAGTGCATAATGCTTTTTAGGATAATTTGTGAGAAACTCAGGTGGCTCATACTGTAGAGATCACACATCAGCTAGCCTACTAGACTGCCTGAACTAGCAAAGTCCTCCACAGAGGAACAGAGAGCATTAGGAAAATTAAGGATTTTTTTTTTATTATTGCTTGAAAACCATAGCAAAACAAGTGGGGGAGGGAGGAGCAAGGAGAAACCATATCTGTAGAGAATTTTTCTCTTTTCTCTGTACATTAAAGCTGCGCTTTCAGATTTGCACAAGAGAGTATACTTTTTTTAGTCTTTTACAACACTGTTGCAATTGTTCCTTTCAACTGCAGTCTTTGAATTTCATGCTGCCACAGTGTTCCCAGACCCACATGTACCGTCACGAAGTCCTGTCTCCAAATTATCACACAGAAACCAATGACACCAGAGATATTCAGTCCTAAATCTCCAGGGTACTTGAACAGAAATCAGTAATTTATGGGTGTTTTGGGGAGGGATGGGGGGGCTAAAGTATTGCCAATACTATCTTTATTGTCTAACATCCCACACATCATTTATGTTTAAAAGACCCATCTCTAGCAACTCCAGTCTATAGTTCTGGATTTAAAATTGTAAATCAGTTTGTTTGCTGTGAAAGATTCAGGTTGCAGTTTCTCCTTTCCATCATTGTGACCGTTAAGAAAACTGACAGCCTGCAAATATCTATAACTAAAGCCTTCAAATAATTACATATTCTCCAGAGTCCAGATTCACGCTATGTCTCTTCAATTTTTAGTTCAAGACTGCAGCATTTGGACTAGTCACTGCACAGAGGAGTCTCAAAGATGAAAGAGTAATGAACAAATACAGGAGTTGTAGAGGGCTGACATATTACAGAAGTGTCTACTGATCTTATATGTGGATACAGACTTTTACAAATGCAATGGGCTAAAAGAAAATCGTCCCACTGATTAATGAGGATGTTGCCATACTGAATAAACTCACTTTTTAAAAATCTGCCTTTAACAAGAGAAATGAAGATTAGAATGTAATGAAGACATTTAAAAAATAGCTATTGAAAAAAGCAGGTTAGAAAATAGTTGGATAATTTGAAAACCTTGTTTACAAATCAATGGGTCGGTTCAAGGTGTACATAGTAAAGTGATAAGAGAATTTAACTTCCTGAATCACAGAATGTTTTTTTGGAGTCATGAGAACACTGCAAGTCTCCATGGAGTGGAAAATAGTGGAAGAAGAGTGATTCTGGGGCGAGCTTAAGCTCTTTTGCATTATCACGTACAATCCCAGGTCCTTGCTTCAACCTGCAAATGGAACTCCTCAGACTCTTGATGAGTCATGACTGAGACACACTAAAAATTGTGCATGTCAGAGTTCTACTTGTCTAATAAGCTTTTAGGAAAAAATGTAATTTACTGGCAAACTGTTGCTAGTTAGGGCTTTATCATACTAGGGTGGCAGCTAAACAAGTTGATCTCTTCTGCACTGAATTTCTACAGCAAGTTTTTAACAAAGGTCTCTTGCCTGATTCACTGAGGTTCCGTTACAGTAGATAGCATCTGTCAGTCCACTGCCTTCAAGTGCAATGTTCAGGAGGGTTTTGGTGAATAAGGTGTTTGGCTGGTGAGTCTTTCAAGTCATAGTAACCTAATTCTCCTTTGTGCAGTATTCAACTCATCACTCCATATTGTGTTGAGCAGCTGTCATCTACTGATGGTTTGGATCCTAAACTCTAGGACAGTGGATTGGGGAGATTTTTAATCAGGCAAGGTGGTAGACTCACCAGGCTCCTAGCAAGTGAGGTGGGCCTGGGTCCACACTCCCAGAAGGGTCAAAGTCTCATGTGTAAGGGGTGAGGCTTAGCGTACTGTCCCCCTCTCCCTCTAGGAAGTTATTTTGAAATAATTTCCTAGTGTACTGCCCCCCAACAGCCTCCCACATTTGTGAAACACAAAAGTTAAATGATGTTCATTGCACGAGCAGATAGAGAGATATAGAAAAAGATCAGTAGTTTTTCTTGAAATTGCAGTATAATCACTAGAGCTCTGAATAATTCACTTTTCAATGTAGTGGCCAAAAAGAGAGAAAAAAATGTTTTGAGCAGATTTTTAAAAAATTTCTCAAACCAAAAAAGTCAGTTTGTCGAGTCACACAAAACACTTTTCTGGACCAAAAATGAACTATTGAGCCTTTTAAACCTTTTTTAAAAAATAAAATAGAAGTAAAATTCAAAATGAAGTAATTTTGAATTGAAAATTAAAATGTTTTGTTTCAAAATTAGAAAAATAAATAGATTTAGAATTTTTCAATTTTTTCCCAACTAAAACAGTTTGGTAAATTTGACACAAATTCACAACATTATTAGGTCAACCTGAATCTGTTTTTTTTTTTCTTATAAAAGAAATGCTTTTTGCAAAAAAATTTGTTCAGTTCTAGTAAATGACATAACACGAAAAGTTATTTTATGGTTTATATAGTAACAGATAGTTACTAAACACTAAGTTCTATATTTTTCAGTAATAACTCCCCTAAAGAAAACAAACAAAAAAACCTTGTACTTTACAATACTCCTCTTCACTATTACCATACATAGTGCAAAAGCTCTTTAAATAAATAGCAACTGCAATATTCAGCTTGTTGAATGATTTATAAACATTCTTATGTGCTTCGTCCTATGCAAATGGAATAAATCTGAGCTGATCCTTGAGCATCACTTCCAAAATGGTTGTGGTATGATATTATCTACTTGAACAAAATTTCAACAGAAACAGTTAAGTAGGTAGGAAAAAAAGAGCAAGATGAGGGAAAATCGTGGCAAAAAGACTGTCAAACTCTCCCACAAGAGATGAAAATTGGATTTGACCCTTCTTTGATGCTTACAAAAGGAAAAGATTTCTGTTTAAAAAGTTCAATTGCCTAGAGACTTGTTTTTGGCACCTAAAAATGGTGGAGACAGTAATGCAATCCTAGATCAGCACTCAGAGTCTAATGCAGTATATGAGGATGCAGATTGTTGGGAGTTTATTGATCACTGAAACACCACCTGTTAGAATGCCAGAGGGAAGCTACAATAAAATGATGAAATTGGAAGAAATGGCTTACTTCATACTTTAAAGACAGTCTGTACACTGACTGGAGAGAGGGAGTAACAAGGATAAAAGAATTTGTGCTGTATTTTGCTTCCTAGTAGTATATTCATGTACAAATAAGATATTTGTGTATGTTTCTGCTTGGTTTTTGCATTAGAAAATCAGTTCACGTCTGTCTTTTTTCTGGAAGGGTCTGTGTACTACCGGAGAACTAAAAGCATTAGGATATCACAGGTAGAGTACCAAGAAAGCATTGAAAGCAGAAATGGCATTAGACTGTTTACTATTGATGTAATGATAGAAATGTAGCCGTGTTAGTCTGGTGTAGCTGAAACAAAATACAGGACTATGTAGCACTTTAAAGACTAACAAGATTGTTTATTAGATGATGAGCTTTCGTGGGCCAGCCCAGATCTGAGGAAGTGGGTCTGGCCCACGAAAGCTCATTACTATTGATGTAAGTTAACACCAATTTAACTACAGAACCCTGCAAATATGTTAAAGCTTCCACATTTCTGATTCATCAATAAGCAATTGAGAAAGATCACAAAACACTTCTCTGGATTCTCCAAGAAGATTCCAGAATAAGAAGACAAGAATTTATATTTCTGGTATCTGTAAAGTAACACAACAAGCAGAATGTAAAGCAAAACATGATGTACCACATCTTGGTATACTTTATAAAGAATAAGAGGCAAAGCCCAAGTTTTGTAGGTCACATTTGTGATGAAATGCTCTAAATAAGACAATGAAACATTTTTTTTTCTTTTTTGAGAAACAAGAAGAATTTTTTTTCTGAGTATTGCTGAAAAATGGGTGAATCGATTTTAACATTAGTGGTTAAAAGCTCTGCTCTAGTGTTCCTGTTCCTCTAAGGATAAAACAAGACAGGAAATAGAGAAAGGACAGAGAGTAAAGTCCAAATAAAACAAAACTAAAACACAAGTGAGTCTGAGGCACGGAGCACAGATTGGGAAGAATCGAAAACAGAGAATGGAATGGAAAGGATATCTGTCTGTCTTCCACATTTACTTAATGAAAGGTATGATTTAGCTTCATTTAAGTCAATGTCTAAATAACTTGGAAATACACAATTGTTAAGTATTTTAGTACTGTATTTTTAGGGCAGTATAAAAGGTAGAAAAGAGTTCGCATTTTTTTTATTGCTGTGGATTGGATGATGGAAATGTGAGTCCAGATCAGATGGCTGGCACTCACATGCTAACTTCATATTGCTGTTTTTGTCATACTACAATAGCTCTTACAGTGTGAACATTATTTGGATTATTTTTCTTGTGATTCGTGTATTCTTATAGTAATGATACATCATATTGTGCAGAGGCAATATGTTATACAGACTTGAAAACATAACCTGGTGTTCTGCAGAATAACAAGCAAAAAAATAGCTAATCAAAAAGAAACACTTGCTCTCCATTATATCATTTTGAGGCATTACAAACAGTGACTCCTATGTTTGGAAAAATAACTTTTTCACATTATTTCCAGATAAAGTGCAATTTTTTAAGAGCATGCTGGATGGAAAACTGCCAGTTCTTGGTTTTCTAAATACAGTAAAACTCCAATAGTCCGGCACTCCTGATAGTCCGGCATCAAAATGGCAAGAGCCTAGTGAGTGAGCTTCAGCAAAAAATGAGTCACAAGGTAACAGCGGCAGCAGCTGAACTGAGCGAAAAGGGTAAAAAAGGGTTAAAAAACTAAAACATTACAGTATACTGTATACAGTATGTACAATAAAAAGGGTTAAGAACATTTTATATACAGTATATACCGTATACAGTATATACATAACCAGTTTATAGTACCTCCTGATACTCCAGCATATCTGATAATCCGGCACCACCTAGGTCTCATAGGTTCCGGATTACTGGAAGTCTGCTGTAATTTCTTCAGGCCAATTAGCAGGGGAATAAAAGAAGTACTTGTACTTAAGACATTTTGTGGCTGGTTCTAGCTGTTACAGTTTTATTTGCCACGAATTTTATAATTCCACCTTATCAGTAAAACTGAATGGACTTGAAAGTCAAATTGAAAGAAGAGGTATTTCAAATAGTGTAAGCACACTAACTGTGGTAGTCGTCATTACAATCAACTGAGTATGACTTTTAAACTAGACTAGATAGTAACTGGAAAACTAGGAACTAGAAATTACATACTGTATTGTCAATGGTTATCTGAGGTCATAACTGTGACACCATAGACAAGTATCCAGGGATTGCACTTCCCACACTGCTGATGGGGTTCTTGGCTGGACTAGAGGGGCAGGGTTCCTATATGGAAATGGCATAGTAAAAGTTGAGAACAAATGTGGTATACAATTTGAAGTCATGTAGCAACATTCTTATTTTAGCTTTGGAATTATGGATTAAACAGACTCAATATTCACTTACATGTTTCTAAGCTAAGAACACTATTAACAGAAATACAGTCTCTAGTTACCTAAGTTTAGAGCCTGTTGAAATCAGCTGTCTTACTATTTCAGTGGGTGGTGTTAATGTTATTTTTGCAGTACTTCCTGCAGTGTCCATGAACTGATACACTGTTCTTTTAATTTTCAGTAATTCCTGAAGCTGAGAATAGCATTTTAATTGAATTCCTAATTTTCTTAATTTAGTTAATCAAATATTAAATTCTTACCATGGCTGATACTGCAACAATTTGAACGCCTTTAGCATCAACTATCACACCATTAAAATGCAATTTAGTTTTTCAAGTTCCTTCTGAATCTTGCATAGAGACACAAAAATTCTGGAGAGCAAGTGACACATGTAACACTTCCTGAACCAGGTTTGAGACTTTCTTTTGAAATATGGAAAATGCAGCCTCAATATAATGCCAAGAGAATGGAAGGTAGAATAGGCAGTTTCTTTATTCTCAGATTCACCAGCCCAGACTGATGGCCTGCAGCTCTTTTCAGGAAAGAGGCAGGCAAGAACAGTAAGGGTATGTCTACACTACCCCGCTAGTTCGAACTAGTGGGGTAATGTAGACATACTGCACTTGCAAATGAAGCCCGGGATTTGAATTTCCCGGGTTTCATTTGCATAAGCGGGGATCCGCCATTTTTAAAACCCCGCTGGTTCGAACCCCGTGCAGCGTGGCTACACGGGGCACGAACTAGGTAGTTCGAACTAGGCTTCCTAGTTCGAACTACCGTTACTCCTCGTGAAATGAGGAGTAACGGTAGTTCGAACTAGGAAGCCTAGTTCGAACTTCCTAGTTCGTGCCCCGTGTAGCCACGCTGCATGGGGTTCGAACCAGCGGGGTTTTAAAAATGGCGGCTCCCCGCTTATGCAAATGAAGCCCGGGAAATTCAAATCCCGGGCTTCATTTGCAAGTGCAGTATGTCTACATTACCCTCCTAGTTCGAACTAGGAGGGTAGTGTAGACATACCCTAACGGAGTTGGAAAAGAGGTTTGATACTGAAGTTTCAGACTTAAATCTGAAATTTCCAGCCTTAGCTCTGCCTCTGGGATAGGGATAGACACTGCCTGTGCATATTTTTAGAAGTTAAGAAAAATCACTCTGGTGAAAGGGCCAATGCAGGAAAAAAGGATATCAGCAGTGAATTCCCTCAGACACAGTGGGTGAAATCCATGCTTCAATGGCAAACTTCCCATCAACTTCAGAGGGGCCAGGATTTACCACAATAAATTTGCAGCATAGGTTATTAGCGGGGAAGGTCTCTGAAATCTGTTGGGAACTGAAGTCTTTTTCTCAAGTAAAATGACTAGAGTTGACAGCCCCTTCTTTGGAACAGGCCACATAGAAGTCAACAGTGGAAGCAGTTGTTTTACAATCATTTCCCTCTACTGCCAGGCTTCTTCCAAAGTCTATTTTTCCCCTGGAGAGAAAAAAACAACCAACTTCCTTTTGGTAGGCTATTAACACCCAGTTGCTAGACTTTATTCAAAAATATCTGGATAATAGACTCTTAGTTTTGACAATGGAAGAGATGGGTAATTGGCCAAAGGAAAAAAACAACCTAAGTTCTTGTTAACATAAAAAAAACAGATTACTCATTCAAATTAAATTTTTCTAAAAGTAATTCTCTGCAGTAATCTGTGACTCTAAATAGTTACATGGTATCGTGAAATGTGACTGCTTTAGGGTTGCCAGTTCTCTATGGTAGGGATGGGGAACCTAAGGCCTGGGGACCAGATGTGGCCCTCGGCTTGTCTGAATCCTGCCCCTAGGCTCAGGGCACCCCTAGCACTGGGGACTCTGCAGCTTTCCTGCTGCCCTACCATGGGGCTGGAACTCTTCACAAAATCTACTAGGCCCCCTTGAGCTCTGATGTGCAAAGGGAATGTGGGGAGTTTCTTTTCCTCAGTTGGGGGACATGTCAGTGCGGGTTTGTTTTGCTTTTTTGTTTTTCTTCTTTTTTTTTTTTTTTTTGCTATGCAGCTCCCAACCGATTTTTCTGTGGGTCATTGGACTCCAACCCAAAGAAGGTTCCCCACCTCAGCTCTAAGGCATAAAGCTGAATGCCTTTGGCCCATCCCCTTCTTTTGTTCCCCCCCGCCCGGGCTTTGCTACACTCCTTCCCTGAGGTGCCACCCGCTCACTTCATCCCCCCTCTTTTATCTGGCTTGGGGCAGGAGGTTGGGATGCAGGGTGGGTGAAGGCCCCAGATGGGGGTGCAGGCTGTGGGGTGGAGTTCAATTGTGGGAGTGCAGGAGGGGGCTCAGGGCTGGGGCAAGCTTTTGGGGTGCATGAGCGCTCTGGCTAGAATTGAAGGCTCTGGGGTAGGAACAGAGATGAGGGGTTTGGGATGTAGGCTAAGGCTAAGAGGTTTGGGGCGCAGGAAAAGGCTCTGTGCCCCAAATCCTTGTCCAAACCCTGAGGGGTGTCAAGTCCAGGCAGCGCTTACTTAAAGGAGGCTCCCAGAAAAAATGGCTGGCAGGTCCCCGCGGCTCCTAGGCAGGGAGCCAAAGAAGCTTAGTGCATTGCTTGCATGCGCAGGCATCCCCCCACATCTCCCATTCATTGTGATTCCCAGACAATGGGAGCTGTGGAACTGGTGCTTGGGGCATGGATTCTCCCTGGCCACCTGTATGCCTGGGAACAGAAGGAACCTGCTGGCCACTTTCTGGTAGCTGTGCAGAAGCAGGGAAGGTAGAGAGCTTGTCGTAGCCCAGATGCTCTGCCAGCCAGACTTTTAATGGCCTGGTCAGTGATGCTCACCAGAGCTACCAGCATTCCTTTCTGTTCAGTCACCTGACTACACTAGACTAATTAATCTCTTACTTTAACAAACTCGGTGATACAGTAAAATCCAGTTCAGTGTTGCAGATCTGTGCTGATTTAGCAATATCAGTAGGACTGAAAAGTAGTAAAAATGTATTTATGGCACTAAAATAATCAGCTTGAATTCATAATACACTTGCCTTCTGTTGACTAAGAGAGACCATTTTTATATAGCTTCTTTCTGACACTATCCACATTTTAAGGGGTGGGAATTACCAGAGTACCCTATTAAAATGTTTTAATTTTCTTCCTATCTAATTATTCCTTATGTCTCTGAGCAGTATGGAAACTTTCTTGGTGGAATAGAACAATTAAGGTGATATTTCAGCAAAGCTGTAATCTCATAGTACATCTAAAATGCAGAAATAGCATTTACAGACATGAAAGCACTACTGTTTAACATTGTCAAAGAGAAAAAGATTAAGTAATACTGCATGTGGTATTAGGGAAAAATAGGCCTATGTAATGATTCTGTCACAAAAATCAAAATTCAGCTCAGTTATGCGTATACTGGCATTCTGTTGCAGATATCAACAGTGCAGAGTCAGATTATAGTCTCATGTCAAAGTTAGTAGATGTAAATTATGTGCCAGGTTTGATTAAGTACCAAAGTCATTAAAAGTCTAGCCTTAGTTAAATATGCAACCCCAAGGGAGATATTTGATATAAGATTATTTTGTGATGACAGATGAGGTTATTCAAGAGCAGAGGACAGTACTTCATTCAGAGCACCAGACTGTCATGTAGTACAGGTACATACAAGAAAACGAGCCCTTACAATAAGAGTTGAACATATTAGACTATTGTACATTTAATAACTTTTCAAAGGAATTGTGGTATTATAATATTTGTCAAATTTTCTTCTTGCCTGCTTACAACATCCATTTTATGAGACTGCAAAAATTTCTTGGAAACGGGAAAGAGGAAGAAATAATTTGATGACTCATTCATTCAATAATGTTAATTTCTTTTCTGACAAGCTGTGAGCATCTTATTTTCTCAAACGTATTATTTACAGAAATAATTTGGAACTCTATGCAGTGTTGTTATAGCTATGTTGATCCCAGGATATTAGAGAGACAAGACAGGGTATTGAACCAACTTCTGTAGGAGAGAAGTTTTGTTGGGACTAACCATTATTCTATTTGAAGTTCTCTAGGATTTTTTTGGCTATGATATATATCTTAGTTTACCTGCCTGTTACTATTGTGTCTGACTACAGAGTTGAATTATAAGGGCAGTTAGGAAGACTAAGCAGGAAACAAAACAATGGTCAGAGATAAAACCTCTCCGGATAAACAACTTCAAAGGGAGTAGTGACTGGGCCATTAATTGGGAAGATGTTTTTCTAGGTGCCAGCTAAAAGTTACACACAGAGTTTAAGAGATCAAAAAGACCATAAGCATTAAGTACCCCTGAGAATGGAAGTGGAGGAGTTGCCAACAGTTGCTCGAGGTGAAACATGGACAGAAAGGCAGAAATGCAGCCTAGTGTTTGGGACTGAAACACCGGCACTGTGGGATATATCATAGCTAGAGCTCTGTAAATCCATGGATATCCACTTTATTGCCATAGGCGTATGTCTATGGATGTTCAAGGTGTGCGAGGGAGTGCCTTGGGCTGCTCCTGGTCAACAATGCAGCAGGGCTAAAGCAGGATCCCTGCCTACCCTAGCCCGAACCACTCCTGGAAGCAGTCAGCAGCCGCTCCTAGCAGGGGCCAGGTGACTCCATGTGCTACTCCTATCCCCAGACACTGGCCCCATAGCTCCCATTGACTGCAGTTACCAGGAATGGGAGCAGTGGGGATGTCCCTTGAGATGGGGGCAGCACACGCTTAGATCCTTGACCCCTGCCCTCCCATCTGTGGCTTCTTTTAGGAGTTTCACAAACATGGGGTAGTCCGGGATCCTGCTTTAGTCACACTGTGCCTCTTAACTTTTATGGCCAGTCTCCTGATTCGACGTCAGGAGCAGCCAGGAGATTGAGCCCCATTCTGGAGACTCCTGGCAAAACTGGGATGGCCCTATTTAAGCAAGACCCAACTGTCCACACCTTTTGTGTTTTAATCCTTGTCTCTGTTCACAAAACTAGATGATTGGGCAACAAAATGTCAAATGAATGTTAATGTTGATAAAAGAAACAAATGCACATTGAAAAATATATTCCCAACTATCCATACAAAATTATGAGGACTAACTTAGTTATAATCACTCAAGAGAGAGAACTTGGAGTTATTGTGGATAGTTCTCTGAAAATATCTACTTAGTTTGCAGCAGCAGTCAAAAAAGCAAATAGAATGTTGGAAATCATTAAAAAAGTGGTAGAGAATAAGACAGAATATATTATTGCCGCTATATAAATCCCTGATATGCCCATAGATTTTGAATACTGCATATAGATGTGGTCTCCTCATCTCAAAAAAACATATGGCATTGGAAAAAAATCAGGAAAAGGCAGCAAAAATTATCAGGGGTTTGGAATTGGTGCCATATGAAGAGAGATTAAAAAAACCTGGGACTTTTCATCTTACAATATAGGATACTAAGGGGGGGGATATGATAGAGGTCTATAAAATCATGATAGGTATGGAGAAAATGAATAAGGAAAAGCTATTTACTTGTTCCTATAACATATGAATTAGAGGTCACCAAATAAAATTAATAGGTAGCAGGTTTAAAACAAACAAAGGGAGTTTATCTTCACTCAATGCACTGAAAATCTGTGGAATTCCTTGCCAGAGGATGTTGTGAAGACTAGGACTTTAACAGGGTTCTAAAAAGAATTCATGGATTCTAGGTCCATCAATACTTATAGCCAGAAAGGGTAGAAATAGTGTCCCCAGTCTCTGTTTGTCAGAAGCTGGGAATGAGTGACAGGATATGGACCATTTGATGATTACCTCTTCTGTTCACTCTCTGAGGCATCTGACATTGGCCACTGTCAAAAGACAGGATACTTGGCTATGGTCTGACCCTTTATGGCTGTTCTTATCTCTTGGTTGAAGAGTCAAAATGTTTAGAAGGAGCTGTTTGTTTTCAGTTATGTTAATCAGTGGCTGGTCCCAGGCTCCTGGAGGGGAATTTTCGACAGGTGCCAAAAACGATTGGACCTCCCATGTTAACATGGCTGGGACAGGGAGGCTGCTATCCCAGGATTGCTTGTAAGAGGTGTTGAACTGTAGAGTTTCACCAGGTGGAGGTCATGAAACTTATCCCCTGAAGAGTGCACTCATGAGGTGCTGCAAAGGGAACTAAGGCATGCTTCCCTGGCAGGATGTTGGGAAAAGAAGTATTCTAGCCAAGTAATCCAGCATAACATGAGATGAACTCTAGAGTGCCAGTATGGGAGATGTGCAGGAAGTGGCCTGACAGTTGGAAGGAGTGTCCATGGAAAGACTGGAGGTACAATTGGGCTGTGACAAGTTAATTTAGAACCACAAATAAATGTGAATGTGTCTTTGAATATCTCAGAGGGGTATTTTGTGGGACAAATTTAAAGGTGATGCTACTTTGTGGCCATTTTCTCCTCAGCAGTCTTGCTGAGAGAGCCTGCTGAGTAAAGCTGAGAAACTGAAATGAGGAGCTTGCAAGAAGAAAAATGTGAGCAGAGAGAGATTGCTTCACAAATCACTCTGACTTGATACCATTCTCTTTCATATAATGTAATGAAGTGAGGAGTACACCTTTTCGGAAGTGTGGATTGATTGAAAATAGCTGCTCTCTTCCTTTCCTCAGTATTTTTTGTGGGTTGGTCTTAGTGACATTTTCACCTCATTCATGTGTTGTCTGTTTAGTGAATATTCAGTATACCTCGGATTGCCTTTATTCCTTGTGGTGGGAAAATATATTTAGATGTTTAGCTCTCTTTTATGTAATCCCATTTTCTGAGATAATCCTTCAGTTCCGTCAGTGTTTAATATAAATTAAAATTTTGTTTCAAAGAAGTCAAATCTCCTTTATGTCAGGTATGAATGTTTTTTAGTTTTCAGGCTAGTCTTTTTAATTTTAATTAAGTCTTAGAGAGTCATTAAACTTGACTAATCATTAAAGAATTCATTGTCCTTTCTTCTTAACAATTGTTAGAGTAGTGACTTTTTGTCTTTCTGTGTTTGATGAGTTTAAGTACAGGCAGTCCCCGAGTTACGCGGATCCGACTTACGTCAGATCCGCACTTACGAACGGGGCTTTCTTGCCCCGGAGCTCTCAGGCAGCGGGACTGCCCAGAGTGCAGTGGTCCCGCCACCTCGACCTCCGGGGCGAGAAAAGCTGCTCCGGGTGCCCCTGGTCTGCTGGGGACCGTCTCCAGCAGACCAGGGACACCCGGAGCAAAGCCAGGGAGGCGGAGGGGTCCCGCACCTCTGAGGCTTTGCTGTGGCAAAGCCGGGGAGGCGCAGCACCCCGCCGCCGCTGCTGCTTTGCTCCCAGTGCCTCTGGTCTGCTGGGGACCGTCTCCAGCAGACCAGGGACACCTGGAGCAAAGCCGGGGAGGCGGAGGTGTCTCACGCCTCTGAGGCTTTGCTCTGGCAGACCCCTCCACCTCCCCGGCTTTGCTCCAGGTGTCCCTGGTCTGCTGGAGACGGTCCCCAGCAGACCAGAGGCAAGCCTCAGAGGCGCGGCATCCCGCCGCCGCTGCGGCTTTGCTCCCCGTGTCCCTGGTCTGCTGGGGGGGGGGCGCAATTAGTGCGCCCCCCCCCAGCAGACCAGGCTTTTGTTGTGGACCCTGGGGTAGAGCAGCTGGGGTGCTGCCGGGTTGGTCCTGCAGGGACCTACCTGGCAGCCCAGCTGTTCTGTCCCAGGCTCGAGATTCAGCCGCTGTTGAAACTGACCAGGGGCTGACTACAGGAAGCTGGGGGCAGAGCAATTCTGCCTCCAGCTTCCTGTAGTCAGCCCCTGGTCAGTTTCAGCAGCAGCGGCTGAATCTGAGGCAGTTCCGACTTACATCAAATTCAACTTAAGAACAAACCTATAGTCCCTATCTTGTACGTAACCCAGGGACTGCCTGTATTGCCAAATAACAAGTTATAGCAAGGCTACTGGATTTCATAGTGGTGCATTGAACATCTTGTGATTTACATAGCAATGATATTAAGAAGCTATTACAGTAGGTGCCTTGCACTTGGTTGCAAAATGTTTCCAAATGTACATTTCAGAAGATGACATTTTCTAGCATTTCAAGGAATAAACAAAGGTTTGTACTATTGGGATGAAACATGAGGTAGCTAAAAGTAACCAGCGTCTTCAGTAAAGCAGTTCCAACCATTGATTTTTTTCTTAATGTTTGAAGACTTTAGAATGTTTATAGAATTACTTTCAATAAGAACATTCTTCAGTACAGTACTTTTTTAATAGGTTTATATTAGGCCAGGTTACACTGGCAGAGAAAATTGATGCAAGATACACAACTCCAGCTACCTGAATTGCAACGTACCTTGCACCAATTTTCTGGGGCAGCCCCAAAGAGGGAGATCAACAGGAAAAACTATCTATCTCAATGCAGAGGAAAAAGAGGAAGAATAGAAAGTGGACTTTTAATGACCTGAATATAAAAAGGAATCTTATAAAAAGTGGGAACATGGATGAATTGCTAAGGAAAAGTACAAAAGAATAGCACAAAAATGTAGGAACAAAATAAGTTACTTCTGGCAAGGGACATAAATGGAAATAAGAAGAGGTTCTCTAAATAGAGTAGGAGCAAGAAAAAGAGGAAGACCTAGGTCATCCGCATAGCAAAAGAATGATGGCTAATAACTGATGACATCAAGAAGGCTGGGATGTTTAATGCCTATTTTGTAAAGTCTTCATGAGAAAGATTAATAGTGACCAGAGACCAATATAATTAATATTAACAACAACAAAGAAGGAACACGAGCCAAATAAGGGAAAGAACAAATTAAATATTTAGTTAAGTTTAATATACTAAAATTGGACCTAATTAATTTCATCCCAGGGTACTTAGCTGAAGCCACCTGGGAAGTGTTAATAACTATCTCTGAGAACTTGTGGAAGATTGGTGAGGCTCCAATAGACACAGGGCGGGCAAACAAAGAGTTAATAATTTGTCCTTTTCTGTGTGTGGAATATGTTCTCCAGTCTTTGCAGTAAACATACTGCATGAGACCCATGGATGACTGAAGGACCATATTCCTAAATACAATGGGCATACAACAGTCATATAGCCTGGTACTTAAGATTAGATGGCAGTAATTGATAATGGGATCTCATACCTGTAGTCTTAACTACCAGATTGTTGATTATCTACTAGAACAGATAGGCATTATGACCATTTGGCTATTCAGTTAGATGAGTTGGAATAAATTCACTTCCTAGTTGACCAATGTCTACATCACACACAGCAATCATCCCAACTTGTATTGACAGGAACACTTTCAGGGCGCCTCAGCATATACAACAGTGTGAGTGGACATGCAACCCACTAATTAACCCAAGAGGATGGGCAAACTGCTCAAGCAGTCTAAGGAAACCTGCATTGCTACTGTCTATGCTGAACCGGGTTTGTGAATTGAGAAGTTTGTTCTCCAGGAGTATAAATCTGGTATTAGTCACTGTAAAATTAAAATATAAAACAACATGTTATGCTAAGTTATTTTATGAGTACTAAGCTTAAATCTACAAAATGAACAAACCTCCACTGGGAAGAAAGTTAATGATTTTTTCATGTCTAGTTTTACATGCTCTTAAAATTTTTGGTTTAATGAAGAGTTAGACCATTCCTATCCTGACATTCTGTTGTAAATCTCAGAAGATTTGATGTTCATATCTCTTGGACATAATCACCAATATAATTGAACTTGAATAATTTATATGGCCAACAATATAGATAACTAGAGCTTCTTAGTGTTATTACCTTTACTAACTGCTTTTAAGAATGATATTGAAAACCTGCCAGGATAATACATTTGCAAAAGCAAGTCCTCAGAGTGACTTTTACAAAGCAGAAATGCAATAGGCCTTCTGGCAGTTCTACCAGGATGTTGTTAAAATGCTAAATTACCATTTTCTGTATGTTCTATTTCTTTCCATAGGACACAATAATTTGTAATATTTTCAGAAAGTAATAAACATTAATTGTGAGGTGCCATTGCTTTTACTACATGAAGGGGATTTTGAAATAAAAAATCATTTAAACAATGAGTGTTTTGGTATAATATTTAGCTGTTTAGAACAATTGTGGGATTATCACTTTGTTTATTTTACACCTCATGGATCCTCTAACAGCCAACCAGATTTCTAGATTAAATTGTAGGGCAGAACCTCAGATGGCACACATCGTCATAGCTCCATTGACTTAACAAAGCTATGACAATTTATGCCAGTTGAGCATCTGCCCCTCTACTTTTAAGAATTATCACTAGCTGAAGGACAAAATTGGTCGGTTGTAAGCCAGTTACATGCTAAATTTCTAATAATTGTTCATAGAGAATATATCATTCTGCTGCATCAGCATCCAGTATTTAAAGTGATTTCATTTATGTAGCATTTGGTCACTGAAATTTTACTGTTGAACAGTCTGTGAGAAAGAACTGGGTATAAAATTGATGTGTAGCCTGGTTTTTCAGGATGTTTATATGTTTGTGCAGTATTTTTAGTGTTATGATTTCTTATGAATTGCCCATAACAACAGCAACTATAAATCAATAAAAAAAATTGGTTTTAAAAATAATTATAAAGAAATTCAGTTGTCGGATCCTCTGAGTTTCTCCACAGTGAATCCACGTTTCTCAGTGGTGGCATTATAATTTTCTTCATGCTTTCCTTGTTACAGACGTTACCGTTGTGATATATTATACAGCCTATCTAGTTTGCTTATATTGTACTTGTTTGAAAGACTAATTAGCTATTTGGTACTCTCATACTTTAGTGTCAATGATGCTGTGAAGGATATATTGGATTGTAATTTATTATCTCACTCTTCTTCCCCATAAAAAGCAGTTTCTCCCAACTAAAAAGAACATCTTCATATCAATTGAAAAAGTGTAGCGTAGCCTCGAGTGAAATAAATATACTAAACATTCTTAGGATTTAGATCCCAAGAGAAAAAAATAACTTGTTGAATGAGTAGAGAGGTATGAGTCAGTCAAATATGCTTAGTCATTGACTAGCAGAACTCAATCAGAACTACTGATCAGAAATTGGTGTGTCCTTGTTAGAATTAAGTTCACTCTTTCTTAGGGAGCCAGAGTGGAGATTTTACTATACTATAAACTTATCAGGGTTACAAAACAAATCAACCTGGACTAGCTTTATACTAGAGTCAATTTCCCAGGGAACATTTCCAGATATACTTTCATTCTCATGTGGATATTAATGCAGGTGACTGCCCATGCCTTAAGAGAGCAACACTTTTATTATAAAATAAACCTGTCACTCTTGGAGATAAGGCAAGACAGCATTTTAGATTGGCTTTACTTTTAAATTTTATGCTTTGCCCAGTTCTGAATGGACTGAATCATCTAGTCTTTAATCTTTTATCTAATTTCTTGGAAGAGTCACACTGAATAAGACTTTTTAAACAATGGTTAATTTACATGATTTATATGAAGGATCTATTATGGGAAACTAAAGGTCCTATTCAAAGAAAGGGAAAAAGGTAAGGTATCTTTTATCAGACATAACGGTTAAAGAATACAAAAGAAAGTGATCATTCACAATTGTAAAACACTAAGGGCTCGTCTACACTGGCCCCTTTTCCGGAAGGGGCATGTTAATTTCAACTATCGTAGTAGGGAAATCCGCGGGGGATTTAAATATCCCCCACGGCATTTAAATAAAAATGTCCGCCGCTTTTTTCCGGCTTTTAGAAAAGCCGGAAAAGAGCGTCTACACTGGCCCCGATCCTCCGGAAAAGTGCCCTTTTCCGGAGGCTCTTATTCCCACTTTGAAGTAGGAATAAGAGCCTCCGGAAAAGGGCGCTTTTTCCGGAGGATCGGGGCCAGTGTAGACGCTCTTTTCCGGCTTTTCTAAAAGCCGGAAAAAAGCGGCGGACATTTTTATTTAAATGCCGCGGGGGATATTTAAATCCCCCGCGGATTTCCCTACTACAATAGTTGAAATTAACATGCTCCTTCCGGAAAAGGGGCCAGTGTAGACGTAGCCTAACTGAATAATTTCTTGATGATAGATTCAGACGACAGAATAAAAGTTCAGTTCTGTAGTAATGTATCTCTAAAGGCAGGAAGTAGGCGAATCTATATTAGAATTGCTTTACCTTAATATTTTTTAAAAACATGCACAGGAAGCTAAAATTGTAGTTCTTTTGTGTATATTTTATTTTGTGAACAGAGATTCTCAAAAATTTCCACCTAGGAAGTAAATTACAATTCCAGTTTCACACACAAGGAGCATTTGGAGCCCAGACTTCTAGAGTCTCTCCTCATCATCCACTTAGTGGAATTCCAAGATGAAGCACAATACAATAGCTGAAATACTTTCTAAAATATCCCCATGCTTCTTGGACAGAATCAGACTATACTTTGTCCTCAACAGAAATCTTTCCTATCCTCTCCAAGACTCACATCACTATATTTTCACTTGGCCTGAATCTCTTCATGTGGCTCCTGGCTTGGCCTCATGATAGCTTTCAGAGCACAAGACTGTATCAGCCTGCAAGAGGTCAGCATGTTACCTCTGCTAGTCCAAAGACTCTAAGGTCTAGGAACCAAACTTGGTACACCTGTTCTCCCTGCCACTGTTTCCAGTAGTATGTAGCCTTCATGACAGAATGACCACAATATGTCTTTATTAGGTCTTTTGAAAAGTAACTGGACTTTGTGGTGAGGAAACAATGCAGTATAATTTGCTTTCAAAAAATCACATGGGGAGGAGGGGAAAAAAAGGAGGGAGAAGGAGCACATGGAAGATGATGCTGGGTTAGGAAGTTACTATCCAAAGGAAAGTGAGGCAAGGAAAAAATCCTGACAGAGGTGGACAGTGACCCCAGAAAAGCTTGCTTTCTTCTCATTTTTTATTTAGGTTTTTGTATTATGTGTCCACTACTGTTTTACGAATGCTTGGTATAAGAACTACTACTACCTTAATAGTAAGTGTGTGGTAAAGAGAAGGCATGACTTTGAAGTCCCCAGTCTGTTTGTATCCATCCATTGCTTGTCTTATACTTACATTATAATCTCTAAGGGAAGGGGCCATCGTTTAGTTTCGTACAGCACTATGTGCTACACTGGTAATTAATAAAACGAGGAACTCAGTCAGCATTTCTAGTTCTTTCAATGCTCTTGTCACAAAACAATTTTACTTGATGGGCACCAAAGCAGTGTATGCATGGATTAATGATTACTTTTTCTAGTTTCTGGACATTCTAAATACAGCCTTGGGCAGTGACTAGCCGATGGCCAATCAGCATTTCTCCAATCCAAAAAGCTATGGGTAGCTATGAGCTATTAAAGGCACAAATCACAGCTACCCTACAATCATGCAGCAGCAACCAATCCCACGGGTCATTAGTAAAAGCCAGTCAAGCTGAAAGGAAACCTAGGGATCTGGTTACATTACCATTTAAACTGTCTGACATCAGAGTGCCACTTGGCTGACCATGTGGTGTTATGTTAAGATCATAAGATAATATATTAATAATAATGAGCCTGGTATGTGCTATGCAGAAATAGGTGCTTTACAAAAAGGTGTAAAACAGTATTGTGATGTCAATTAGCTAATAATATTCCAATCACTAACATTCTGGATTCCTTACCGGCTGGTAATGTTCTGCTTAATGTGTACCTGCATATTTAGGTGGTGTCACATGAGTGGCAGGGGCATGTTACTTTGTGTGACTGATGACATCAGGCCACTGTAATTAAGAGAATCTAGCATACAGGGTTTAAAACAATTCGCTGCATTTTGTGGCAAAGGTGGAATGTTCTTTTAACAGAGTCCCCGAGCAGAAATACCACAATAATACGAGGATAGATGCATCCTACAGAGTTCTGCACACTTTTTGCTTTTTAAACTTTATCACTGCACTGTCATGACATTCTCAGTATGGTATGCATTCTGACCTGCTAAAAGAGTTAGAGTAATTCCATAGCCAGTGACTGACTTCAAACTTTTGGAGAAATGTCATGACTTTTTAGAATTAGGCTGCAGGTCCAATATAATGATAGCTACAGGTTACCACTGCACATTTTTATACACCAGCACAGTACTTAATATAATAGTCTAATCTGCTAAAATTGATCCTGACATCCTGCAGAATATTAAATAAAAGAGCTAGTGAAAAGGAGCAGAAAACAGGAGTTTTGTGAAGGAGTTCTCCAGGTGAGGTAGATGGTTAGAGATAAAAAGGCACCCTTTTAAAAACTGAAAGTGAAATCTGACTGAAGAAAAGAGATAGGAGCATAAACTCTGACAATTCAAGTGTTAAAGTTCAATTAGACAGGCCAAAAAAAAAAAAAAAAGAATTTGAAGAGCCATTAGCAAAAGACAAAAACTAGAAGCAAAAACTAAGTATATCAGAAGCAGGAAGTGTAGATCAAAGTTAATGAGGCCACTGGATGATCAAGGTGCTAAAGGAGCATTCAAAGAAGACAAGCCCTTGCAAAGCAGCTAAATCAGTTATTTGTATTAGTTTTCACTGCAGAGGATATGAGTGAGATTAACACACCTGAGCCATTCTTTTTAGGCAACAAACTGATCAAATAAACAGTAATAAGTCACCAGAACCAAATGATACGCATCCAATAGATATGAAATTGCAGAACTGCTAATTGTTGGGTAACATATCATGTAAATCATTTCTGTACCAGGTGACTGGTGGATAGCTAATATGACACAGATTTTATTTAAAAAAAAAAGGCAGCTCCAAGGGCATTGCTAGCAAGTACAGTCCAGTAAAACTAAATTCAGCTCCAGGCAAATTAGTTGAAGCTACAGTAAAGATGAGAAATATGAGACATAGAAATGAATATGATAGGTTGGGGATGAGTCAAAATGGCTTTTGCAAAGGGAAATCATGTTTTGCCACTCAATTAGAATTCTTTGAGACGTATAATCAAGCACAGTGAAGAGAGGTAAAAAGCAAAGAATGCCAAAGATTTGTACTGGGACCCACTGTGTTCAACATGATATTCTTAAATGATCTGGAAAAAGAGAGGACCAGTGAGGCAGAAAGTTTGCAGGTAGTACTAAATTACTCAAGATTGTTAAGTTCAAAGCAGACTGTGAAGAGTTACAAAGGGATCTCACAAAATTGGGTGAGTGAGCAAGAAAATTGTAAATGAAATTCAATGCACATAAATGTAAAGTAATGCACATTGAACTACATAATCTCAGCTATATAACAAAAATGGTAGAGTCTAAATTAATTGTTTATCACTCAAGAAAGAGGTCTTGGAATCCTGGTGGATAATTCTCTGAAAACATCTGCTCAATGTGCAGCAGCAGCCAAAATAGCTAGCAATTTTAGGATCCATTAGAAAAAGGGTAGAAAATATCATAAAGGTGACTATATAAATCCATGATATGCCTACACTTCTAATACTGTCTGCAGGTTCCAATTGCCTTATCTCAGAAAAGATATGATAGAATTATAAAAGGTACAAAGAAAGGCAACAACAATCAGGGGCATTGAACAGATTCTGTGCGAGCAAAGATTAAAAAGACTGGGACTGTTCAGCTTGGAAAAGAGATGATTAAAAGAAGATATGATAGAGCCCTATAAAATCATGAATCATGTGGAGAAAGTAAATAAGGAAATGTGATTTACTCCTTCCAACAACACAAGAACCGGGGTCATCCAATTAAATTAACAGGCAACAAATTTAAAACAAATAAAAGGAAGTAGTTCTTCACACAACACACCATCAACCTGTGGCACTCATTGCCAGGGGCCGTTATGCAAGCCAACAGTATAACTGGATTAAAAAAGAATAAGGTAAATTCATTGCTGATAGATCCATCAATGGCTATTCACCTAGATGATCAGGAATGCAACCCCATACTCCAGGTGCCCCTAAGGCTCTGAGTACCAGGTGGTGGGACTAGATGACAGGGGATGGATCACTTGATAACTGCCCCGTTCCTTTCATTCTGTTTGAACCATCTGGCATTGGCCATTGTTGGCAGATAGGATATTAGGCTACATGTGCCATTGTTCCGTCCAATTCTTATATTCTTGAGACTGAGAGCCAGTAATAATGTAGGCTCAAATTTCCCAACCACGCATGATAGGGTGAAGGTTGCTGCCAGGTACTAGGAATAATTTACTTTAGAGAGCTCGCAGTTGGGTGGGGACCGACACATACAAGGCCGTACCAGGACTGATTATTAGATTTGTTTTTCTGCATGCATCCTTACTGTATGAAATACAGATATCTGACCAATGGACTTTTTCAGTTATGAAATCATGCTTTTTGATGTTTACTATTCCAAGTCAATGTTACCTACACTACACACAGCTGCCACTGTATCTTATTCCTTACTTTCTATGCTAGATTTAGGAAAAAATGTTCATTCAAACATTTGCCAGCTGTTGGCAATCACTGATTTTTAAATGGCAACCACTATACTATTCCCTTCCTCTATGTTCTAGGGTAACCATACCAATAAGATTGCTTTAATCTCTGGGCCGCTCATTACCAGAAAAGCAATAAGGGTATGTCTACACTACCCCTCTAGTTCGAACTAGGGGGGGTAATGTAGTCATACGGAGTTGCGAATGAAGCCCGGGATTTGAATTTCCCGGGCTTCATTTGCATAAAGCCAGCCGGCGCCATTTTTAAATGCCGGCTAGGTCGGACCCCGTGCCGCACGGCTACACGCGGCACGGACTAGCTAGTTTGGATTAGGCTTCCTAATCCGAACTAGCTGTTCCATGAGGCATACAGCTAGTTCGGATAGGAAGCCTAATCCGAACTAGCTAGTCCGTGCCGCGTGTAGCCGCGCAGCACGGGGTCTGACCTAGCCGGCATTTAAAAATGGCGCCGGCTGGCTTTATGCAAATGAAGCCCGGGAAATTCAAATCCCGGGCTTCATTTGCAACTCCATATGACTACATTACCCCCTAGTTCGAACTAGGGGGGTAGTGTAGACATACCCTAAGATAGTATGGTGAGGGTATGATATCCATATATATAGACAGTGTAGGGGAGATAAGCTTCTGTTGGTGAAAGAGACGAACTTTTGAGCTCCACAGAGCTATTCTTTGTTCCTCATATCCCAAGTGTAAAGGGTCCAATGTCTGTGGGAGGCCACACTGACTCCCTAGAGTGCTCCACAAGAGAGCAATTGCAGTGCCACAACTGCCAAAAAGTTTGCTCGGCATGCTTTGGCCTAGCCGTAGGCCGAGTGACAGTGTGTAAGGCCCAGCCTGAGGCCCAGCCTGGGCTAACAGCATATAAGGCCCTGCCCTGGGTCAGGGTGGGGCGGACAGACAAATGTCTACCACAAGCAGTTCAACTGGCCCACCGGCTCCACTGTGTCCCAGCCCAGAGCCCTGACAGTGGCAGCGCAGCAGCCACTGGGTCAGTGGGGATCTGGGCCGCAACATGCCAGCTAGGTCTGTTGGTCAGCAGGGATCCAAGCTGCAACGTGCTGCCCACCCAACCTCCATCTCGTCGGCTGTCCCTGGGCTGCTTCCCAGTCCTGCCTGGGTGCCTACCAGGCTCAGGTGCTGCTCCTGGGCATCAGCTGGGGATGGAGGTGCTGGCAAGGTGTCAATGGGTTCTGCCTCAGGCAGGGGCCCAGGTTGACCAGTCCAATCATCGGGTCCTGAAGGGGGTCCCGGAGGTCTCAGCATGTCTACAGGCTGTGGCAGTAGTCTCAGCAGCCCAGGCCAGGTGCCAGGGGCTGATAGGGGTCCTGGTGGCCCAACCCAATCCTCCTGTCAGGTGTGGCACAGCTGAACCCTTCACTGGCCTGTTCGGCTGCTGGGCTCTGACTAGTCTCTCAACTATTATACTGCTAGTCCTGCCTTCCAGCTTCCTGTGGGTGGGGCTAGGTGAGGCTGGATCCACCCACCAAGGGATCTTAGAGGGCCCTTCCTCTTCGAGGTGAGAGGGAGGCCATGTTGCTGTCCCAGACTCATTACACCAGGTCTAACACAGCTACAACACAGATATGAAGACAGACGGAACAAAAAGGAGTAGTCCATAGAAGGACTGGTTTGTAAAGAAAGAAAAGAGAGAGAGAGAGAGAGAGAGAGAGAGAGAGAGTTTAGTTAAATGATGACCCAGGAGTGTATATGTGTAACACAGTACAAATAATCTAAAGAATGTAAAAAGGAACTATTTGCTGTAGTACACGGTGGCGTGGCAAAAGACAATGGCACTAAATTAAGAAAACAAGTGAAAATACATGCTTGCTGAATACCAACATTGATATTTTATGCTGTGGAATAATCTCCTGAGGGAAGTCGCTCTGCACAGACCACTAAACTCTAGATGACATGAAACATTAGTAAATATAAAACACTCTTGTCTATTTTGAAATTCTTTTTCTCCACTTGCCTTTTCACTCCACTATAGAATCCTCTGATGGGACTGTGTTTATTAGAGTGCTAACAGAGCTGGGTGGAGGATGGAAATTCTGTTTTATGCAGGATTTCAAATTCTGGCTTTATTTTCAATTGGAACAAAACGTAATTTTTAACATTCTCTGCAAAGGGAAATTCAAAAATATTTTTGTTTCAAGTCAATTGAAATATTTCATTTTGATGATACTTTGTTTTTTACTTTATTGTATAATACAATCCAAAATTAAAATATTTGATACAAAAATTAGTTTCAAAATGAAAAATTGAAATATTTCCTTCTGAAAATGTTGAAATAACATATTCTGACATTGACAGAACATTCCCTTTTTTTAGTTTTCCTCCATAACAAAATTCTAGCAAAATTAATACACTTCCACAAATTGTTCAGATTTTAATTAAATCTTATTTTCCAATGAGAAATAGTGCCATCAGATTTTTCTGACCAGCTGTGGGCATTATCCTGGAAACCCAGGAGATTTAAGTTCAAGTATCTGCTCTACCAGAGACCTCCTGTGTGATCTTGGACAACTCACTTGCTGCTGTATGCCTCTGTTCCCCATCTGCATGTCCTTAGCTCAGAGAGGTGTTACGAGGAAAAATGCATTAAAGATTGAGAAGAGCTCAGATACTACAGTAATGGGGCCATATAGGCACTTTAGATAAATATATTACATAATTTATTCCATTTATGGTCACACTAGTGGGTGATATGTGGTTCATGTTTTGCTTGATATTGCCAGGTTACTGCTTCTCGGCATTTGGTTGCTCCTCACTCTTTCCTAGAACATAGTTTACACCATCTGGATCAAAATGCTGGTGAATAATCATTTGTGCAAAGATTTGTGATAGTCTCAGTCATAAAGAGATCTAGAAATTACCTGTCACCTATTCAGATAAATAATATGAATTTGCAAATAGTGGCAGAGTAAAATCAGCCTGCTTATTCGTCAATATATCAGCTAATCAGTTTTCTTCTTTATTTTATGAACTCAGATAGCAATGCGAGGTTGCAAAAATTAATATTTAGGGTCAGAATGTGGAGCCTGATGTGTTACTGAGACCATACTCACACAAGCAGTCTCACTGGTTTCAGTGCACACCAGCATTTCCACAATCTGCCTCAATCATTTGTACAAAGCTCTGAGGATGTAACATGTTGCCCAACTGATAAACATCATTGTGTTTATTCCTGCAGATACAGTTTGTGTGGAGAGAGAAAATAAACCTTCACAAGCGAACAGCATGACCTGTTTTTGACTGTAAGCATCTAGTAATCTGACACAACTTTGCAACAGATGAGATTTAAAAATATGCCAGCAAAAACTATGAAAACATGAAATGTGCAAAGCTGCATTACCAGAGCAATTTAGTTCAAAGTTGAATAGCTGAATGTGACAGATCTACTTTTAGAATGGCCAAAAAAGGGTTTGGTGAAAGGATATATGAACAGAGTGTGAATAAGTCACATGACATACAATTTCCAGACAGCATTAAAGGTTATTTTCTTGTGTGTGTCTACTCAGTTGCAATGATGATCTTTAAAATCAGAGATTATTATGGCTGACTGGGTAAAATTGTCCAGGGCTTTTGAAATATTTGAAGAACTTGTGAGAAAGGAGGAAGAAGGAAATTGATGTAAAAAATGCACATGGAAATGTGCAACCAAAGCAAAAGAGAACAGTTCTTTGGCTATGTGCCAGTCTGGACTGGATCCTACTACAGGTACATATGTTCCTCATGCATTAGAAGCTTATGAACAGTGATGTCCATTAGGACCAGGCATATGCCATATTCTGCCCTCTTCATGCTCCCAGATATAGGCGTAAAGGGTGGGGCAGATGTGTCCTTCTGTCAGTTTTCTGACAGAAAACTATGGCAGCGAGAAGGAACCACCTCTGAGCAAAATGAATTTTTTCATGTGCATTTATCTGAAGGTGATGTGTGAAATACCTTTATATTCGTGCACATAAAATTCATGTGGCAGGAGTGGGACCAAAGGGTTCTGAGTGGGGGAGGGACTCAGGTCTGGGGCAGAGGATTGGGGTGCAGAAGCGTAAGGTCTCTGGGGTGAGGCTGGGGTTGAGGTCTTGGACAGAGTTTTCAGGTGCAAGGGCTCTGACTAAGGGTGCAGGCACTATGGTGGGGATGGAGATGAGAGGTTTGGTGTGCAGGAGGGGGCTCCAAGTTAGGGGAAGGCCTCCGGGCTGGGGATTAGGCTACAAGAGGGGATACGGGCTCTGGACTGGGGTCAGGGATGAAGACTTGGAGTGCAGGAGGGTGCTCAGGGCTTGGGGGGGGGGGGCTCAAGGTGAGCCAGGGGCTTGGAGCTCAGGTTACCTGAGCAGCTCTCTGCTGATAACAGCAAGGAGGGGCTCCTTTTCCCCCCCGGCTGCAGCAGCTTGGTGTTGGGGCCGGTCAGGAGGGGCACCCTTGCACGGGTTGCAGCAGTTCCATGCTGGGATCAGCTGGGAGGGACTCCCCTCCACTGGCTATGGCACCCTTAGGGCTTGAGGCAAAACACTCTCCCACTTGTAGCCCTGAGCCTCTGTATGGGGCTTAATGGGAAGCTGTGGCCACACAGCTTGGGAAGAATTTAGGATGCAACTGTGACTGTGTCTGACCTGCTGGACCCTTTCTGCTCTTTTTAAACCTTACACATGAATTTTGTCAAAGGGAGAGCATGACAACCCTGTTGTACAAGCCCCTGTACAGTGGGGTCTGGCACTCATTCCTGGTCGGAGACTCCAAACCATTTAGCGTGAATCCCTGCTCAATTTATTATAGATTAATTCTCCTCACTGATGGCCACAACCACTGCCCTCTTCTACCTGAGCAAAAGATTCTTTCCATACCAATGCTCAGTTTTTCTGCAGAACCTATGAATCCAGGTGTGCTTATCGTAAACTGCTCCTAAAAGAGGATTCTACAAGGAGCACTTCTGTCCCGAAGGACACAACAAAAGCAAGTGGAATTGAAAAAGAGGTGGTTGGCTAGTGCTCCCTTCAGCAAGCATGCTATGTGGGAATCTGAGATCAAATAGAAGCCAAAAAAGGTGCTAAAGATGCCAGCCCTGGCAGATGTGGCACAGGCAGCTCCAGTGCCATCTCCAACGCTGGCAGACCTGATGCCTAAGATAGTTGCTGAAAAACAAGGCTACAGAGAGAGAGAAGCATAGCCCCTGGCACTATTCCAGGTCACCTTGAAAGGAAGGATCTACATATAAAGCTTTCAGAGAAATCCTCTAAAATACTACACTGCTAGAGAAGTGTGTTTCAACAATAATGCACAGAAGAGTCAGGCTGGTGCCAACCTCATTGCCAGCATTACTGTGTAAATACTGAAGATCAGGCTATTCTAGTCCTGAAATACATTCTGTCAGAGGAATCCAGATCTCCATCTGGGACATCCTCAGTATTGAGATCACTGCCAGCACTGGCTCCCTTAGCTCAGAGCCATACTAAACAATTCCACCATTTGGAGAATTGTATTTGTTGTGCCTTTACTAAGCCACTACATGTCCCTTACTGCATCGCTGGCAGGCAGTAGAGTTCACAGAAGCCAGGATTGACTCTAGGACATTTAGATTTTACTTTCCTTAGGACAGATTCCAGCCATGACTAATGAGGATAAAATCAAATTGAATCACAACAGCATAGCCATGCCTCAGACTATTAAGACAACATGTCAGCTTCACCTATGGTCTATATAGTTCTAGCTCAGATTCCCATGAAACACCAGATGAACAAGGTCATATTCCATTTCATGTCTTCTCAGAGTTGAATTGATAGCTGTAGCCCTGTACTGGTTTGCATTTAAGTCTTTCTGATGGGATGGGGGACCCCAGAGAGTGCTCTTAAGTCTGCTTTCAAACTCCAGATTTAAATAAAAAGGCATAAAATTTACAGTAGCCACATTTTCGATGACAAAACCTACCAAGGAAATGTATTAGTGTAAAGTGGCAGTAGCCTGTCTGCTAGGATTGATCAATACTGTGGCCAACACTACTTCAGACATAACCTAAGACGGACAGTCATGAGGCTGTAACAAGACCAACAGATTATGACTGTTTGTTTAAAGTTGCAGGAAAACTTAGAGTTAAGAAGTTATAAAAGACTGCCTTTTTAAATCTCAGTGATGGTTACAGTTTTTCAAGATGATAAATTCAACTAGAAAATAGTGCTTTCAACTTCAATAATGAGATTTTTTTCTAAGGGGGGGGACATAAAGGAGCATGATAAAGTCCGGAGAGAATTTCTGTAAGTGATTGAAAGATCCAATTGAACTTTAAATAAAGAAAGGTGTGAAATTTTTATTTCAATTTTGTGGATACTTTTTCCCCTCAAAGAGTTTGTACTAATCCCACAGAAATATGGTCTGTAAATGTCAGAGGAATTCCTAGAAATGCCTAGAAATTAACGGTTTTCTTGTTTATTTTTAAAGGTACAACAAATTATTGCTCTATATTTCTACTATTTTTTGCCAGTTTTTTAACTCTAAATGACTAAAATAATTAGAATAGTTATAAGCCATGTCAGTCCCAATATATTGGAGAGGCAAGTTGGGTGAGATTCTATCATTTACTGGAATCTGAAGTATTTTTCCAGGCATTTGGTGTACAATGGAGTTTGGATTTTTTAAAAGTAATTTTTGGAGTTTCTTGATGGGGTTGTGTTTTGGTTGTGGGCTTTACTGTGTCTCTTGGAAATTTTATTTTATTTATTGCTATAGAGCCACAAAAATGCTAACATCCCCCAAAGAAAATAGATCAGCTTTCAAGTGAGAGGCTGGCAGTAAAGAGGGAGGTAAACTAGGGGTAATTTCTCCAGTGCTATTCCCCTTTCTCTAAGTATTAAAGGAATGCAAGTTTGGAAAGAGGTCATTTGAAGACAACATAGATCTTTTGCAAGGCTTTGGGAGTGCTTTTAGTGTTTTTCCATTATATAAACGCAGGGAATGTTTGATACCTTGGGGTATGTCTACACTACCACCCTAGTTCGAACTAGGGTGGTAATGTAGGCATACCGCACTTGCAAATGAAGCCCGGGATTTGAATTTCCCGGGCTTCATTTGCATAAGCCGGCCGGCGCCATTTTTAAATGCCAGCTTGTTCGAACCCCTTGCCGCGCGGCTACACGCGGCACGGGCTAGATAGTTCCACGTGGCGTACAGTGCGGAATGGCTTGCTAGTTCGAACTATCTAGCCCGTGCCGCGTGTAGCCGCGCGGCACGGGGTTCGAACAAGCCGGCATTTAAAAATGGCGCCGGCCGGCTTATGCAAATGAAGCCCGGGAAATTCAAATCCCGGGCTTCATTTGCAAGTGCGGTATGCCTACATTACCCCACTAGTTCGAACTAGCGTGGTAGTGTAGACATACCCAGGATGATCAGAAAGCAAATTCCTGTATGGTGGGGGATAGCATTCCAAAGTACACCACGTCTCAGAGGGGTAGTTATGTTAGTCTGTATTTGCAACAACCATGAAGTGTCCTATGCAGTGTTCCTTCTTAGCTACAGTGCAGCACAACTTCACAGGTGATTAATCAGCCTGGCCCAGTCAGTCAACTCCATGCAGGGAGCCATGAGCCTCTGACTGGGTGGGGCTGATTAATCACCTGTGAAGATGTGCTGCTGCACAGCTTAGAGGGAACACTGGTCCTGTGGCACCTTAAAAGATTTATTTGGGCATAAGCTTTCATGGATAAAAAACACTTTGTCAGATGCAAACCAAGACATCCATGTAGGTTCTGCTGAAGCATATTAAAAATTCCCTAGTATGCCAACATAGGGAACTTCTAGTACACGCCTGCAGGGTCTACATGGGATAATTACTTGCTTAACACATCATAAGTTTTAGAAATCACATTCCTATAGTGTGCATCACCCCTCTGTTTAGACAAGCCCTGAGAAGCTAAATAATGTCAGTGAAGTACTACTGACAGAAACTGAAGCAGCAGCAAAAGTAAAATCAGCCATGAACAATAAAATAACATTTGGAAATGGGAATATGAATGGCAAGGCATGATACCTTGGAGCACGTCACATAAGAACAGATATTATTTATCATCAGAATATGTGTGGGGTTTTTTTTGAACTCTTTGTGGTTTGCACAGAAAATTCCTTCTGTGAAAGTCATGATAATGAACTCAAACATAACTCTGAGGAAAATAGTGAGTACAAACCGGACCTGTTACAAAAGAAAGAAAAAAATTAAAAATATTTGACTACTTTGTTTTATCATTTGCCACATGTTGCTAAAAGAATTATTATTTGTTATACTAAAATAAAGATAGCAGAGAGAAACTATTGTTATTTCTACAAACAGGTACATAAATATGTAAGCAAACAAAGGGGTCTTCACAGAAAATCACCCACACTCTTGTAGCCTTCAGTATTTCTGTAATCTTCCATTCAGTCTCTCAAGAAATATACCATACTATAACTTTGTAATTTCACAACATAAGAATATAAAGTTGTTGTAATAATGGAAGTGTTATCAAATCCAAAAGCACTGTAATTAAAGTTGCATAAATGTAGAATAAAAATTTGCATTTTTGGCTAGGATAATCTACGCATATGTATTCAGAGTACAAATTTTAAAACAGTTCTGTAAAAGTAGTAGCAGCTTCAGATAATTTTTCTCTCATTTGTCTTAAAAATTAGTTAGGCTTCAGCAATCAC
This sequence comes from Pelodiscus sinensis, assembly GCF_049634645.1. NCBI lineage: Eukaryota > Metazoa > Chordata > Testudines > Trionychidae > Pelodiscus > Pelodiscus sinensis. The sequence goes on from NC_134717.1 coordinate 38,293,500, forward strand.
TGTTTACATATAGTGAGCAGATCTATATGTCTTCATCTCTGTAAAACATCATACTGACTTTCTTTTTTAAAATATAATATATGTGATGGGTTGAATAACAGAAATCTCTTTGGGGTTATTCCCTGCTATGCTGATCATGCCACTGACACTTTCCTGCTCTCTGGGGCTCCTCATCACCCTGTCCTAGTGGGCCAGATTCTCTCATCTCTCCTAGCCCACGCACAGAGTTGGGGTTACTGTCCCTGCTGCAGAGCAACACAGACACTGAACTAGTTCAGTTCTGGGAGAGCTCAGCTACAAGGTCTCAACAACCAGGAAACCAACCCCAGAAACCAAAACCCCAAACAAATCCATCTTAGTCTGTGTAAAAGTTTTACACATGAAAGCTCATAAGGTCCACTCACTTTATCAGTGAAAGAGAGATATGCACAGTGGTTGCGCCCCCAGGTACCAATTATTTATACTGGGTTTGATAATAAATAAAATTGTTTTATTAAGTATAAAGGTGGGATTTAAATGGTTGCAAGTGAAAACAGTTAGATCAAAGTAAGTTATTGATTAAAATGAACAAAAACGCTTAGTTCTACTCCACTAAGAAACTTGTTACAATACAAGCAAATTCTTACCCTCAACAGCTGCTCTTATCTTAGGTAAAAAGCTCAAATCAGAGTTGATCCTTATATTGGCTTGGGTCTACAGCTTTTTAGGCTATGTCTACACGGCAGGTATTTGTCAGCAGAGGGTATGATAATAAAGTGCTCATTAGCATTTGTTGTGCTGTCATTTGCATATTCTCTGCAGATGCTTTTTGTGCAAGAGGTTTTTGTGCAAAAACAAGCAGTGTAGACGTGACTGTTTTGCGCAAAAAAAAAAACCCTTTTGTGCAAGATCCCTTATGCCTCTATAAAGGAGATATGCAGGAACTTGCGCAAAAGGGTGTAGGGTTTTTTGCGCAAAACGGACTCATTTACACTGCTTGTTTTTGTGCAAAAACCTTGTGTGCAAAAAGCATCGGCAGAGAATATGCAAATGACAGTGCAACAAATGCTAATGAGCACTTCATCATCATACTCTCTGCCGACAAATACCTGCCTTGTAGACCTAGCCTCAGAGTTCTTCAGTTCCAAGTATCCTGTTAGAGTAGGCCAGATGAAGACAAAGGACTGATGGTTTCCCATTGCTTAAATAGACTATTCCCCCAGGGTGGAAACTCTTTGTTCGGCGCCCCGTATTCTTATGGAAAAATACCAGATTCAAGATGGATTCCAGTACCAGGTGGCATGGTCACATGTCTTTCTAGAACCAACCACACTTTGGGCTTATAAAACAAAAGTAACCATTAACATGTCATTGGTTTGAGTACTGAATCATTATGTTTCTGGAGCATAAGTAATAGTTCTCATTAGCACATTTAAAATTATTAAAAAATTCTCATTTTTAACTTTGCATACATAATAATACATGTACAAAATAGGGTATACAGATTCAGCAGACAGTAACTTTAAAATGGATATGTTACATGAGCTATCTATCAGTCTCTTTGGAGTATGTTCACTGAATCCATTGGCATTTTCACCTGTGGTGGGGTCAGAGAACCACTGGGGTAATGGGCTGCGTTGTTTTGCAGACAGGCTGCTACATTCCTAACCAGCTGGAAATATTTCATAATACATGACTTTATTCCTGAAATGAATGGAGGTTACTAGTGTGTGGACGATCCTGGCCAAATCTGACTCTGATACTATGGGGCACAGTCTTCTGGCCAACGGCGGAGGCAAGTGGGCACACGTCACAGCCTTTTTAGCTTTTTTGGGGTGAGGAGTCCAAGACAACCTTATAACTGAAAACTCAAGTCGAGGGATAGATATTGTAATAGATTGCAGTGTTCTGAAGGAGGTGAGTTCTTTTAAATTGTCTCCATCTTACTATCAACATCATCTCCAGCTTGTTCAGGTTCATCTTTAGCTACCTGTTCTTCACCCAGATAAAGAATTAAGCTTCTGGGAGACACTGGGAGAGCAGAGAGATACTGCTGTATATATAAGTAGCAACACCAGCTGGGCACAGACAGTGGGCTATCAATTTTTTGGCTATGGAGAAATCAATCTGGGTTTCTAATAATTTATGATTCTTAGGAATGCTTAATATTCTTCTCATTGCTTTTTCTGGTAATCCTGTTATCAATGTAAAAGAATGTCTAGTTCTTAGAGAATGGCAGTTTCCAACCCACTAATCCTTTGCAAAGTAAAAAAGAGAAATGACACACAAAAGAAAGTTGTGGGCTGTAATTGTGGTCCCATTGAAATCAATGGTACTGCATACTCATGTTGACTCAGTGGGTTCAGGATTCAGCTACAGGATCTGATCCACAACCCATTGAAGTGAATGGAAAGAATCCCATTGGTTTTAGTGGGCTGCGAATCAGATCCAGAATGCCTTACCAATATGGAGAGACTTGCTTGCTGATTCTCCTCACCTTAAAAATGTATAGGTCATGTGCTAAATTCAACCCTCTAATTAGTAAAAATTGTATATGTTGCAGTTTAAAAATGGAAACAATTTAAATGTTGTTTATAAATCATGTACAAATGTCATTTAAGATGTTAGACATAGAGAAATTCTTATGCCACTACTGAGTTTATTTAAAATATAACTCTTATTATTACTTTATTTCTGACTGAAGTTGATAAAAGGAGTGAATTTGCTAATTTCAAAACATGTGTGAGCAAGTCCAGAAATTTCTTTAATTATAAAAGTGCTAGCACTTGAGAGTTTTCGATGCATACTGTAACAATAATTTAGAAAAAGATATACTTGGTAGGGTTTGCTTATTTAGCTTGTCCCTTAATGAAAAATTTATGATTATGGGTTTTTTTCTCTGAACCAAAACCTTAGTATTTGTTATATGGAATATTAATTTTTGTATTAGTGAAAAAGACATACATTACTTTTTCTCTGAACCTGATAAGAATAGCTAGGTATAGATTCTGCTCTGTTACCTAATTCAATTCTGGAGTAACACCATTAAGTCAATAGAGTCATTCTGGCAAGACAGATAGCAGAATCTGTCTCTTCTACTTTTGTTACTGTAATGAAACATTTTAATGAACACATGCTTTTTTGTTATTATCTAGGCTCATTAACATTCATACCATAGGGCTGATTCTCTCTTTTAACTAGAGAAAAAAAGTAATGAATTTCATACTTGGGAACTTTTCACAAAGTTAAAATTTTCAGTCTCATATTCTTTAATCAGATGAATTCTGAAGTTGCAGTATTCTAGGGATAGTCTTTAGGACCCCGATATGCTATCCTTCGTCAAGGAACGATATTTACTCTTCACGCTCTTTCTGTATTCCAAAGCAAATGGTCTCATCCTGTTTCTGTTTCTCATTCACCCCACAAATCATTCCCTTTTTTGCATGTTGCAGCTGTATCCCTTTTGATGTCAGAGAATACGTACTGCTGCTTCTGACACTTGCTGTACCAGCTTTAGCCCTTCCTTTGTTCTTCCTAAAAGAAAGATGTATCCTACTATGCCTGATGCTTTGATAATTCCTAGTGGCACAGATGCATTAACATCCACATTTCAGAAGATCTGGAAAAATCTAATATCCAATGTTCAAAATGCTAATAATGTAATTAGATATTTTATAAGCCGTCAGACACAGAAGGTGCCATATATACTGAATCCTTCAAAATGTTCATTTCCATGGGTAATTTTAAACCAATAACATTCAAGTGGGCTTCTTATTACTTCTGAAAACATGAAGAATTTAAAAAGATGCATTCAGCTTTTTTGAAAGGACATAGCTACAAATCATAAAATATTTTATTTAGCATTACATGATTAAACTAATGCACTGGATATTGTCACTACTTCAATGTGATCTTGAAGATTTGGACTCTAGCAAGGTATTATTACCTTGCTGAAATATGAAATATTACCTTCCTGAAATTTTTTACATAAATATGTACCTTTATACTAGGATATTAAATATCAAAATCAGCACAGTATATATTTCACAGGGCTGCAATGCAATATCAAGAGTTCCAGAAGGTAATTCAATTCAATCTCCAGCTTCTCCTCTCTCCTACAAGTTTTGGGATCATTGTGTCTGTAGCATTTTTAATGCACCAATCACAATAGTATGTTGCCATATGTTCAAGCAGTAGGAATGGGTAACTGGAAAAAAAGCTGTGGACAGATCTTCAGTTGGTATAAATAGGCTTGGAGCTGTAGATCTGGGTTAAGTTTCTACTTGTGTGTGGGCTGTCTGACAGGCAGTATGATGTACTTTTCACCTTACCCTGTGCAAATCCTTATGGGACGAAAAAAGATCAAAATATACAAAAGAAGGTGACATGTTCATATCAGTACTGTCCTCTATTGGTGAAACTGTGACATAAAATGCAACCAACAGATGAATATTCTATTCCTTTATATACATCGCGGTATAACTGTGTAAAGGAATAACAGTATGAAATAGTATTTAGCACTTACATAGCACATTGAAGCCAAAGACTTTAAAAACTTCACAAAAGATGGGAACACATTATTAGTCAGATTTCCCAAAAAAGCTCTCTCAGGCATTGAGTGTCATTAGCTGACTTGCGCAAGAATCCATGGAAAGTCAGTGGCGGAGCCAGGAATGGAAACCAAATCTCCCAATTCCAATTCCAGTGCTCTGTCCACTAGACTACAATCCCTCACACGAAAGACAGCACTTATTCATTTTTAGGGAGGTAAGTTTTGTTACCCCATTCAGCAAGATATTAAGTGTGCTTCTTCTCTGACCAAGTGACCATGAATTCTAATTGCAATCTTCCTCCCATCATACATGTACTGCCTGCAGGGGAGCACAAGTGGAGTTTATTCAGCAGTACATGGGTCAGATTTTTCAGAATTGCCTAAGGGACTTAAGTGTCCACCTTCCATTGGGAATTAATGACAGTTGAGCACCTGCCTCCAATGGTTTTGTTAATCCCCCCCTCTCAGGGCCAACCCACAACATTTTGGCACCTGAGGCGGGGAGCTCAAATGATGCCTCCATGCCATCTTTTCTCCTACCTGCCTGTTATGTCTCTTGTACCCTCCTTCCTCCAGCACAGCACTCCTCTCTGCTGTAGATGCACAGAGTTGTTGAATACATATGCATCAGCAGCAGACACAATTTTCTACACACTGGGTCTTAGTGGTGCCCTCCCCCCCCAGTCTGGCACCTGAGGCAGCCACCTCAGTTCGCCTCATGGTAAGGCCAGCTCTGCCCCCTCTGAGCATATTCTCGTTTGTAATCACCAGCTCTCCTGCTAGAATAGAGTTTACTTGAGACATAAACATAAACATAAAAACAGCCATACTGGGTCAAACCAACAGTCTATCTAGCACAGTATCCTGTCTGCTGACTGTAATCAATACCAGATGCCCTTGTGGGAGGGAACAGCAGGTAATCCTCACATGATCCCTCCCCTATCACCCATTTCTAGACAAACAGAGGCTAGGGATACCATTCCTACACATCCTGGCTAATAGCCATTCATGGACCTAACCTTCATGAATCTTTTTTGAACACTGATAAAGTCCTAGCCTTCGCCACATCCTCTGGCCAGGAGTTCCAAAGGTTGACTGTGAACTGAATGAACAAAATCTTCCTGCTGTCTATTAATTTCACTTGGTGACCCCAAGTTCTTATATTGTGGGAATAAGTAAATAACTTCAGAAGTTAAGTAAAAATGACATTCCTATATCCTGCTTAGCTTTTCAGATATACATTAAAAGTAAACCTATCCCCTAGGCAGGTTATAAACAAATTAATTTAATAGCCCAAGTTACTAAATCTTTATTTTGTCGTCATAGAGGATTTACCAGCTATAAGAAGAAAAAAACAATAGGAAAACAACAAAATAAAATTGTAAATGTTATAAATATCTGCATTTTATTTTAGTTGCTTCCTTTGCTAAGCCTAATTGGTAAAAGAAATAGTAATAGAAATGTAGCCGTGTTAGTCTGGTGTAGCTGAAGCAAAATGCAGGACTATGTAGCACTTTAAAGACTAACAAGATGGTTTATTAGATGATGAGCTTTCGTGGGCCAGACCCACTTCCTCAGATCAAATAGTGGAAGAAAATAGTCACAACCATATATACCAAAGGATACAATTAAAAAAAATGAACACATATGAAAAGGACAAATCACATTTCAGAACAGAAGGAGGATGTGGGGGGGCGAGGGGGGGTAAGGAAGGTAAGTGTCTGTGAATTAATGATATTAGAGGTGGGGAAAGTTAGATGTCTGTGAGCTAATGGTATTAGAGGTGATAATTGGGGAAGCTATCCTGGTAATGGGTAAGATAGTTGGGGTCTTTGTTCAATCCGCCCCCCCGGAGAGTGTCGAATTTTAACATGAATGACAGTTCAGAGGATTCCCTTTCAAGTGCAGATGTAAAAGGTCTTTGTAGAAGAACGCAGGTGGTGAAGTCGTTGAGACAGTGTCCTTTCTGGTTGAAATGGCAAGAAATAGTTTTTTCTTTGTGATCTTGTCTGATATCTGTTTTGTGGGCATTAATCCTTTGGCGAAGTGTCTGAGACGTTTGTCCAATGTACATAGCAGACGGACACTTTCGGCACATGATAGCATAATTATATTTCTGGATGCGCAGGAATATGTGTTTTTGATCTTATAACTCACTTGGTTAGGTCCAATAATGGTATCAGCAGAATGAATATGTGGTAAAAGAAACATATTGCATTAAAAAGGTTTTCACCATGGAGGCTGTCTAGTGTTTCTGCTTCCTTCATTTCCTTGTACACAGTTGGAGATAAACAATTTGACTTCTAACTGCTGATTGACTATCTGCCATCTCTGCCCCCTGGTGATACCAAAAATTCTTTTGGGGGTTTCCTTTTGGTGCAGTTAAGTGTCTCAAATGCTATTCAGGAAAGTAATAAATGCATTCTTCTTACTAAGATCAAGGAGGTTTGTTATCCCCTTGGACACAGAATTTGACTGGCTGTCAGTTGTCCAAGTGACTTGCTCAATTCTGATTGTTTCCTAATATGAGTTTATCATCGTTAACTACTTTCCTAGTTAACCATTTTCCTAGTTCCAGATTAAATTACTTATCAACTAAATATAAAAACTGTATTGATAGTTTATGCATGAAAATATCTGAAAATATATCACACCTCTCGTTTCTCATGTTTTTTGTGATCAGTGGGAGGACTCAGGAGAGTCAGTCTCTGTATGCCAAAACAAATGGAAACTGATATATTTGCCATAATGCTATAAAACAGTCTGAGAATAAAAATCAAAGACCATAAAAGAGACAGGCAGCACACAGAGATACACAGACAACATGAAGAAATAGAAAAGGGAACAGAGAACAAAGCATCACAGTTCCATAATGGGAAAACAAAACCAATTATGCAGATAAGGTATGATAAGAGTCAACTGCCTAAATAGCACTGCATACCAGTTCCTTTGACATTTTCAATATAAAAGCAAAACCTCAGGATGAGAGTGCACTTTATAAGATGGAATTACAAAATCCATAAAATGAATAGTTTCCATATTTACTTTCAGAAAAAAAGGAATCATTTTTTTAAAATCTCAATTTCTAGAAAGTTATTAAAAGTCAAATGTCTGAGTACTCTACAAGCAGTTCAACTTCATCAGCAGCAATGTTTTCAAGCGAGTCTAATATTCCACAAAAGGTGATGAGTGGACAGCCTTATACTGTTTATTCACTGACTCTATGGCTACGTCTAGACTGGCCCCTATTACGAAATAGCCATGCTAATTTCCAACTTTGGAATAGGGAAATCCACGGGGGATTTAAATATCCCCCGTGGGATTTAAATAAACATGTCTGCTGCTTTTATTCCGGCTTGGGGGAAAGCTGGAAAAAAGCGTCTAGACTGGCGCGATCCTCCGGAATAAAGCCCTTTTCCGGAGGATCTCTTATTCCAACTTGAAAGTAGGAATAAGAGATCCTCCGGAAAAGGGCTTTATTCCGGAGGATCGTGCCAGTCTAGACGCTTTTTTCTGGCTTTTCCCCAAGCCGGAAAAAAGCAGCAGACGTGTTTATTTAAATCCCACGGGGGATATTTAAATCCCCCGCGGATTTCCCTATTCCAAAGTTGGAAATTAGCATGGCTATTTCGTAATAGGGGCCAGTCTAGACGTAGCCTATATGTATATATTTCTTTATGACATTGGATCCAGGTTCTGAACTGGTGTCCGGAGGCAGTAATGGTACTGGATGAGGTCAAATAAGCTGATGCGGAATCTAGATAAGGCTGAGGTCCTGTGGATCAGGAAACCATCTGACCAGGAATGCGGTGTGATACCTGTTCTAGATGCGATCACACTGCCCCTGAAGAAACAGATGGGCAATTTGGGAGTCCTCCTGGACCCTTTTCTAGCATTTGAAAACCAGATTTTCTCAGTGGCTAGGAGTACTTTTGGGCAGCTTCAGCTGATCTACCAGTTGCAACTCTTCCTGAGTAAGAATGATCTGGCTATGGTGATTCATGCTCTACGTGGGGCTGCTTTTGAAGAGTCTTTGGAAACTTCAACTGGCCCGGAATGCAGCTGCTCAAGTTTTAACTAACACTCGTTATATAGAGCACATTATGCTGGTGCTCCGGTAGCTGCACTGGCTTTTGGTATGTTTCCAGGCACATATCAAGGTCCTGGTTATGACCTATAAAGCCCTAAATAGTTTGGGACCGAGGTACTTGAAGGACCATCTCCTCCCATATGAACCTTCACAGGGATTAAGATCAGCTGGGAAGGCTCTCCTCTGTGTTCCTCCACCTATGGAGATAAGGCTGACATCTACACAGAGCAGGTCAGTCTCAGCTTTTGCTCCTAGGCTATGGAATTCCCTTCCCTGGGACATTCGCTTGGCACCAGTATTGTTTTGGTGCAAGGCTAAAGCCACCTTTTCTACCCATGCTTTTATTGGTGCTTGAGTCTTTTATTTTATTCTACTTTTTATATATTGTGTTTTAAAATGTTGTAAACTATCTCAAATATTTTAAATAGAGAGGTGGGGTAAAAATATTTAAATATATATATACACATACACATACACACACAGCGAGTATGCTTCAGTGTTGAGCTGGAAAATCCAAATTTAATGGTGAAAAGGTAGTTCAGTATCCTTTGCACTCAGTCATTGATGATTTTACTGAGACTGATGTAAGATTAATGATTGGGAAGGGTAGGAAAATGGGAAATGAGTTAAGATGAGCAACCTAGGCTACCAGAAAGCCATTAGCTGTTAACTATAAGTCAATATTGAAATATGCTCAGAGTAAAAAAGTGATCTGGAGATGAATACGCATTATCTTAGCCAACGCTATTACGTGCTTAAGAGCAGGAGCGGCTCGAGGCCGGCTGCGGCAGCTGGCACCCCAGGCGGAACGCGCGATCAGTGCCCTCTCCTGCAGGGCCGTCAATGGACTGACATCGTCGGCGGGCACCCTGGGTGGCCCTGTGATGTCATCATCGGGCTCCCCGGGAGCGGCGCCCTAGGCAGCGGCCGAGTCTGCCTATAGCCACGGGCCGCCCCTGCCTAAGAGCATGCTACAATGATTTTATTGAGGGCTGGCAACTGAGGGGCTTGGTGGCAGAGCCTAGGGCAGAACAGACATGCTGTGGACTGTGCTTCACAGGGCTCTGGCAGTGATTTAAAGAGCCAGGGTCATAGGTCCTGCTAAGGTGTGCGCCTCCACTGCCATGTACAAAAACTTCTCCGCCCACCCACCTACTTTGCAGAGCTGCGCAGCATGGCAGGTGGCTGCTCCAGGCTGGGGCCAACTGAAGTGGTGATGGGACTCAGGGAAAGCCCAGGGAAAGTGGCTGAGGCAGTGTGGTGGGGATGCCGATCCAGCGGCTGGTTGGAACCCCAGGCAGCTGGGGGTTGCTGTGTGGCTGGGAAGGGGGCCTGCTCCAGTGGCTGGGCCCAGGGCCTACCACGTGGTGGAAGATCAGGGCCTGGTCCAGCGGCCAGGGCCAGATCCTGCTTCACAACAGAGTGTTGGGACCTGCTCAACAGGGGGGAGGGGTGGCTTGGGGGACCAGCTGCATGGTGAATACCCAAAGCTGGAGCTGGGGTATGATGTGGCTGCTCCTGGGGCTGGGGTTCCCTGCATCTTTCTTCCCCCTCCTGCTACTCCCTTTTGCCCCTTAGAGCCCTCTTTCCCCCCAATCCACTGCCCCACGCCCAGCACTTCACTCCCTGCAAACCCAGAGTGCTGGCAGCAGCTTCCCTCTGCCCCAGGTGGGGACTCTCAGCAGCTCCCTGGAGGGAGGGGGGGAGATGTCTCACCTTTCTCCTCAAGAGGTGGGGGGGGGCGCTACGTGGGGGAGTTCCTCGGGGAGCAGCACCACTGATGGATGCCACAGTGGGACACAGCTGAACAAGTACACATGACCTCAGTGTTGGCGCACAAGACAAAACTCACTCTGCTCATGGATGGAAAATCTTAGGGGGAACATTGGCTGGGGGCTCAGCTGCTGCTGCCGCTGCCATGTTAACAAGCCAGAACCCCAAGGGAGATTTTAAATCTCTGGGCCCTGGGGCAACTGCCCCCTTTTCTCCTCCTCCACAGGCATTGGAGGCCTGGAATCAGAAAGATTGGATCTCCCTGGTCGAGCACCCTGAGGAGCAGATGAATTCTGGACAAGGGAGTTTGCCAGACCATGGGAGGACAGGGGTTAGGGAGGTGCCAGTCTCCCCGCTGGGCTCTTCTTCCCAGTCAGCAGGCTCTGCTGCCCCTGGCCCTGCCAACTATATGTCCCCACAGGCTCTGCTGCTCCACCAGCTCTGTGGGTTCTGCTTCCTACTGGCTTCACTGCCCCACTGGCTGCAGACTGTGCAGACCTGTGGGCTCTGCTGCCCAGCTAGCCTGCAAGCTCCATTATCCTACCGGCCCTGCTGGCCGGCTCTGTTCCCAGGTGCTGGCAACCTCTGCCTCTTGGGCTCTCTGGTTCAGCAACATCTGATGTTGGCAGACCAGAGATCCCGGACCAGAGAGGTTCAACCTGTATTTTATTTCCAAAATGAAAAGACTGGATGCCCTCAACCTTGGTCTAGCTCTGCTTCCACAAAAATCAATAAGAGTTTCACCATTTACTTCCCTGGGAGCAGAGTTAGGCCAGAACCAAGTGTTGTTGATTATCCCATTCCAAACATATAACACACAATCAGTGTTAAATCATCTTCATAGAATTGGAAGAGACCTCAGAAGGTCATCAAGTCCAGTCCCCTGCTCTAGGCAGGACCAATTCCAACTAAATCAACCCAGCCAGGGCTTTGTCAAGCTGAGACTTAAACACCTCTAGGGATGGAGACTCCACTACTTCCCTAGGTAACCCATTCCAGTACTTCACCACCCTCCTAGTGAAATAGTTTTTCCTAATATCCAACCTGGACCTCTCCCACCACTACTGGAGACCATTGCTAGAAAGAAGTTGAAAGTGGCTGTTTTCTGACAAGGAATTAATTTTCTTGATTTTCTCTTGATCTCAGTTTCTTAGCGTCTATAGATTTTTTTGGCACACTTTCTGTTTGCACAAGAGTGTTCCAGAGAATGTGTTCACCTCCCTCCCTACTAGTGGACAATTACTCATGGACCTATAAGGTTAAGAAGTCACAGGAGAGGGGTACAATTAACATCTAGCTGTTTTCCCCTCTGTTTCTTTAAAATTAGAACAACACACAGTTGGAATTCAAAAGAATGAAAAAAGCAGTTAGTTGAAATGTTAGCTTTTAGAATCCAGTTGCTTTAGTATTTTTTGCTTAAACAGAGAAACTTGTTGTGATGCAGGAGGTCTTAGAAAAGAAAGTGCTTTGCCAAGACCTGTGACAAATGGATTCATTGCATTGCTGCAATCCATGACCTGCTGCCAAAACTGCTAAGTTTCTTTGCCAGGTCTAAAAAAGAATGCCTGTAACTTGCACTGATGCAAAGACATTTTTAGAGAAGTTCTTGGCAGGGTTCACTTTTGTCCTGGCTCCTGATAATACAAACTCCAGGCACATTAAACAGTAGTGAGCATTTTCAATCAGGAAAAAAAATAGGTACAGGCAAATATGGACCAAAACGTGTTCCACAGTATCTTCTGTTTTTCTATGTCACTACATGGTAATATTGTTTTAACTCAGCAGATACTGTTACTAATGAGATTGAAGTGTAAATTGTGGTCCAGGAAAAGTAAGAAAGCTAATTGTTGATAGATCCAATATCCTCTTGAGAAGTGTTGAATTAATACGAATTCAAATAGGAAAAGTGTTAGCATATCAAGAATGTCAGGGAAGAGAATAATATCTAGGTACATTGAAGAAAATTCCTTAATCAAAAAGAAGTACTGAGCAAAGGACACCAGTTAGTCTGCAGGTTAAGATGGAAAAGATACTGTGGGAAAGCACTTTGAAATGGAATATATGACATAAGGGTCGGACAGACAGCCAGGGAATACTGATTTTTTTTTTCGAGGCTTATTCATAAATAGCAAAAGGATAGGAATTTACTCCATTGAATTATACTGATGATGTGATTCATTAGGTCATTTTCATAGTTTCTTCCCATTTGTTGAGTTGTTAAAACCAGCTTGTTTATCCAGGAATACAACATGAGAAGGAAGAGGATCAAAGATTCCCACTTATTTCAGTGGACTTTGGATCAAGTCCTAAGTTTTTATATCACACTCCTCACCATGGGTTATGGAGAATGGGGGGCTGAGACTCAATGGAATTCAGGCTGCATGCTCTGGGAAGGACTGTGCCCAGGCTATGGACAATTGCTGCTAGTACTTTTGCTGATTCCCTTAATAGCACTCCTTTTAATAACCAACTAACCAACATTCTGCTCTCTGTACTATAGAATGTCCTTGCAGTTGAACATTGGAGGCAGCAGGTTGGGAAAGGCATAAGCCATCTTAGAAGATGTTGGTTCTCAGAGTTCCCTGTCACTTATGAGGTAATAGCCAAGTCTGAAAGGGGTTATTCTCAGGATTGTGAGGTACCTCACCATCATCTGCCTGTAGTGTGAGGAATTCTAGTTGGTACCTGCTGTAGGTCAGTTGCCTAAAACACAATAGTACGTCTAAGGCCTTTGCAGACCTTGCTCTCTCTACACAAATTAGTGGTAGGCAAATTCTTATTCTTCAGAGCATTCTCAATAGCGTCTAGTCTTTTGTCTACTGAACACACAGAATTACAGGCCTGCTAATCCCAAAGAAACATTACATTGCACTTTATTAATTATGGCTCTGCTATACATACAACACTTGTATATAGTGAAAACAAGCATAAGTTTATTATCAAAGAGGAGAGATTCAAGTGATAGTGAGTAAGAATATTGTGGGAGGAGAAACAAAATCATAATGCACCTTCTGGAGCCTCTTGTCTAAAAAAGCTTATCTTACCCAATGTATTCTGCAGCATTTCAGCCACCTCTATCTGAGATTGCTTTTCTATGAAGCAAGCTCATTGTTTACTTCCTAGGTGAAAGAAACCAGGGTGTCCTCTTTGCTCCCTAAATATATCAGCACAAACATTTGATGTGCACCTCACAAAAGATTGCCCTTCCCCTCCCTGCTCTTTGATTCTTTCTGTTAGCTTCCTTCTGAAGTTCCTAGCAGTCCTCTTTAGCATTTGACTTAGAATGCTAATAGTTGCCCATTTTGAACCAGACACTACTTAATTTACATGTAAATGGCAGATAGATGGATAAAAATACCTCTTGCCTGGAGAAAAACATGCTTTTCATGTTTTCTGATGACCAGCACTCCAGTTGCATATATTATATGCATAACTACTTATGTAGCATGACCATATGCATTTCACAATGTTATTAATCACCAGAGTGACTTAGGTTTTTATTGGAGACCTCACATTACTCTCTTTGGTGAATTAGAATGTAAACACCAGAGGCAGAGGATAATTGTAACCGTTTGCATTCCTTATGCCCTCTGCCATTTGGCATCTGGAAGCCCACTACCAAGCCTGTTATTTCAAAATAACTCCTGCTTGCCTTGAGGAGGAATGCTTATTTTGAAATAGTGGTAGTGTAGATATTCCACTGCTGCTATTTTGAAATAACTGCTCCCCAGAGTCATTCAAAGTAATTACTCCCCCATGCTTTCTGGGGTTCTAAGTCAAGATAGCACATCTACATTAAGGGTATGTCTAACACTTGCTCCCTATCTCGAGATAGGAATGCAAATGTAGTGTCCCAAAATTGCTAATGAAGCATGGGATATTTAAATATCCCATGCTTAATTAGCACAATCGCATCTGGCCACCATTTTGAAATTGCATTATTGTGAAATAAAATGCCCCGTGTAGGAGCGTTATTTTGAGAGAAAACCCTTCTCTCGAAATAACTGTTAAACCTCATTGTATGTACACTACATTTGCATCCCTATCTCGAGATAGGGAGCAGGTGTAGATGTACCCTAAGGGAGGCTGCCTTGGGTTAATTTCAAGGCTTCCTTGTAAGGCTTTCCTGTAAGGTGGACATGCTATTTCGAAATAATTTCCTAGTGCACACATACCCTTAAATTGCAGAGCTGTAATGTGTGTGTGAATTGAATATTGCAGGGTTTGTTTACTTGAGTCAGGAACAAGCAAATATGCAAGTTAGGCAGGAATTTGTGCTTACATTGGGCCAAATATTTAGCATATTAGGGTAGCTGGTTAATTAACTCAAACTTAAAAGATAAATATGTAAAAATAACATCAGGTCCATAAATGTATTATATAATATACAGGTAACAGAACACATGAATGTAAAAAGGATTCCCATATTGTAATATATCCCACATGATTATTTCAATGTTTTAATGGTAACAAATCTAGTATCTTAAAAATAGTTTTATGAAAAAAATTAAAAATCTTCTTTAAATGATTTTCCTCTGAATGGGTTACTAGGTATGCATGGCAGGGCTAAAACCCTTCCTTATGGTGGCTTATTGAGCATAAAGCAATCCGTCTTAAATTAGAGTTGAAATTTGTTGCACTAGTTTGAGTATTTTTTTAACCCTTCTTAGGTACCTGCATGATTGTGTTCAAAATGTACTTTCTCCCAAACATTCCCCTATGCCATTTTGCATACTCATGAGATACTTTGGGCTCAGCTAAATGATTCATTTTAGCCAATTTCCCCACATTTATGTGAGTATCAATATTTCATATTCTGTTCAGCAGATTTTTCTGGTGGTAGAATTCACCACTAACTTGATAAAACTGAAAGAGTTCACAAATTAGGGATTTATAATATTTATAAAGCTAGCTTTGGTTTTCAGCTGTATGCTCTGTGGCTTAATACCAGACATATTAAATCTACTTTTATGTATTGTACAAAGAGAGAGAATTTTTAACCAAAGATAAATTTGAGGGAGTGACAAAGGGCAAATAAGGGAAAGAGAATGTCTAACAAAGAACACCACAGAGAAATTTTTTTAAATAATCAAATAAACGTGTGGGGTCTGCTTGAAATATTTCTTTTCAGTGTTTGGTGCTGACACTGCATTTGCATTTTCACATTTGATTTTGATCACTTATTTTACATTAAAGGAAATCTTTTATTCCCATAATTGAATCAAGATGGGATCCTTGCTACTTCTAATTGACCTTTTCTTTCTGCCTCCTTTACTTTAAAATATCATTTTGTTGAGTTTGTTAGCAAATATAAAATCTTAATTCCAACATCATAGTTCTCCTCTTACTAAATAATTGATGGAACTGGAATTATATGCTGCAAAGTACCAGATTCTTAAATCAGGATATATGGGTCTATTATAAATTGTCTGAGATGAAGCAATTCCCTTTCAGAGGAAAAGGTGGAGGCTTGCTAGTGATAAAAAGAAACCCTGTTGGTTTTAATTTAGTGCAAGGCAAAAATTGTTAGATAACCATCCTAATGTGCTGAAAGGTACTTGGTAATAGCCTTCAAAGAAAGGGTAATGCTGTAAAATCTCAACAGTGGTACAATTAGCACATTTGACAAAGCAGGAGAGAGTTTAAATTGATAGGTTTAGGAGTAGTGGTTAGAAATGGATGCTTTTGACACGCTAATTAAAGTAATATGAAAAGATACCAGCCAGAATTCTTTATCTTAAAAAGTGTGTACAAAACATGCTGCTTGATGGTGTGGAAAAAGCCCCCTACTATGAGGTTTCCTTCCCTTAAATGATATAAAATAGAAATGAAATGAGTCACCCTTTCGCTATTCACCTGAAGGTAGATCTCACTTGTAATGAACATTTTCTGAATTGGTACAGATTCCATGTGGACCTTTGTGGTAATTTATGCACAATTTTGTCATAAGTGTTGTGACAGCGTGTTGGGGAGCCCCCCACTCTGCACCCCCATCTGCAGCCAGATGCGACTCCCAGCCAGCCAGTAAAGTTTTTTTGATTCTCAGAGATACAGTGTAGCATAGGAGTGATGTTAACACCCGAGCCTGGGTAGGCAGCCTTATTCTTCTGGGGGTGGGGGGAAAGGAGGAGGGCTCGCGGGCCCTGAACCTCCCCTTCCTTGGCCTAAAACATCATCACGCAACTCATGATACCATCTACATGTTTTATTAGTCTATAAAGTGCTACCAGACCATTTGCTTGCTGTTTTTTTACCCTCCAGCAACTGGTCACTCTGGTCTCAGGCAGCCCCACCTCCTGCATTGTCTTGCTCTCAGACCCAATATCTTTTGTCACCTGGTCTACAAGAGGTGAGACACTGACTACAAGAGGTGAGGTCATACTTCCACAATGAGTCATGCCTGGCCTCTTCTCCCCTCATGCGGGGCTGGAGGGGGGGGGCAGACAACTCACACACACCCAGGATACAGCAGTGAATTTAACAGCACCCCCCACTACATCACAAGTGTATGTAGTGCTGTCAGAAGCCAGAAGCCATATATTTCAATGTATGGGTTTAAGAGACTGAAAACTTGTGTTCTGAAGGGTTATTCTTTATCCAAAACTCCAACTAGGAAAATAAAATTGATTCCACATATTCCTAGTTAAAATCTATATCCTGTTAAATTGCACTTCACAAAATCCTCATGTTACAATATCCCTGACATTTTACTGGATGTACTGAATGATTCTTAAAAGAGACCCATGTCTTCTTTGTAGACCTTTGCAGGAAAGCAAATGATACAGCTTAAAGACTGAATAATCTCAAAGCATGTTGGAACAGCTCTCATTTTGTGAAAATTGCTGCAATACAGCAAAATTTGCTTTTGATTCACGTTAAACTTAACTACTAGTTAATACCAAGATTAAAAAAAGAAAGGGTTTTGTTTTTGGAACAGGAATAGAACAAATGGTTGAGACCAAGGAAAAAAAATTAATGTTAGATGCACAAAATTAAGATAGTAAATCCTATTTGGATGTTGAAATATCATCTGATTTTCAAAGAGTTTTTGGTTCCTAATGACCTCACAGATATCGATATAGAATGGAGTATAGGACCGGGTGTGGAAGACCAGTAAAAGGATAACCAGAAGAGAAAATCCTGGGGATTCCATGCCAGGTTAATGTGAAAGAAGGCAAGTGTTGACCAAGAGGACCTAGAACAGCTGGAGTTTTGGAATCCCTCCCTGGAAATCAACATGCAACATAAAAGAGAAAACACAGTTAGCCTTTTTTGCATGAATGGGGAGGAGTGTGTTTTAGCATTTGTGTAAATCAAAGTATTTAAATAAATAGCTGATGGAACCAGGTTTGAAAAATAGTTCAACAAGTATCTTCTTTTAAGTAATGGGAAGTGCCAGAGGCATCAATTAGAAATGTTCCCTAGAGCAAAGACAATTTTTATAAGGTGACCCATAGACCAAGGGAGGTGTAGTACCCACTCACTACATTATTTTTATTGTCCAGATGTGCATTCAAGTAAAATTCAGCTTGAGAACAGAAAGACACAACAAAAGGAATTCAATTTAAGTTTTAGTTTTAGGTCCTCAATTCTCCTGTTTTGATCAAGAGGTTTCTTGTGGAGAATAGCATCAGGATTATTGATGCAATGGGTACAACAATACCTTAGGAAGCTCTAAGGCATTTCTGTAATATACATATTGCACAATCTTATTTTTTACATTATTTAACCATTATTATTTGACTGTTTAAAAGATGAAAAACAAAATTAAAAATATATGAAGATACACTAAAAGGAAAGCATTCAACTTTTCTACAGCAAAACTGCATTTACAGGCAGCAATTCTGTATGCAAAGATACAGTTATTAGCATAGCTATCAGCAAAAGAGTAGCCAATTCAGGTTATACTCATATTTGAAAATAAAATTGGACTTTGGGAACTGGAGATTAATATATGTGTATAACTCTTCACTGTGAGCCCATCAGGCCTTTGTAGTGCTTTGTCTGATTTATGGTATTTAGATAAACATTATCTTAGCCTAAGAGGTCAATGAAATATTTTTTTAAAAAGTTGTCGTTAACACAGATTATAGATCACAAACATTTTTATATTTCAGTCTTCTTTTGCCTCTGGGTACAAAGGACTAATGAGTCTGAACTATTTTGTTTTGTTTCAAAGAGCAAGGCACAGAATCATAGAACTGGAAAGGACCTCAAAAGGTCATCGTCTCCAGTCCCCTGCACTCACGGCAGGACCAAGCATCGTCTAGAACATCCCTGATGTCTGTCTGTCTAACTTGCTCTTAAATATATCCAGTGATGGAGAGTCCACAACCTACCTAGGCAATTTATTCCAGTGTTTAACCATGCTGACAGTTAGGAAGTGTTTTCTAATATCCAACCTAAACTTCCTTGCTGCAGTTTAAGCCCATTGCTTATTGTCCTATCATCAGAGGCCAAGGAGAACAATTTCCCCCCGTTCTCTTGGTAAAGTATGAATATGTAAATGAAAACTCAAAGAAGTTTCCTGTTCACATCATTATATGCCATGGCCAAATTACTCCTAGTGAGCAGAGTGTAGCAATACTACTCCTGCCTTATAAAAGTGTGGGGACAAAGCAGCCATTTAACAGTATCACTCTACCTTGTTGTTAACCACACAGAGGATGTTGCATGGGCGTGGAGGGTTACATAGGGATGGAGCAAGACTGGGTCAGAATAGGCAGCTGAATTACACATAACATCCTTCCACTAAAATCAAGGATTACTCTGCCTTAAATGTGGCACAACCTAAGGCTGTGTTACTTCAATCTTGCTTCACTATGAACTTCCATTCAAGGTGTCTGGGGCAGTGGTGTAGGAAAGGGGAGGAAATGCTTTAGGCAGCATAGAGTCTCTGCAAGGATAGTCCTGACTTCCACCCAGTTTTCCTAAATCCACAGGCTCCGAGGGCAAACAGGATTTGATTAGTCTGCTCAGTTGAAACTACACAAAAGGAACATTATGGTGTTCTGTCTTTACAAGAACTTTTACTAATGGGGGGAAAGGGCCTCGCTTCAAACTTTGGGCTTACATTAACTCCAAGATCAGTTTACTTATTAGCCTTGGATTCTGAGTGAACAAGAATCACCCCCCCTCCCCCAGTTACTGCTTCCTGTGTTGTTATATTTCTACTTATAGCATATTTTTGAAGAATTATAGAGCCATGGTGGCTTTTAATATTTGAAGAAGCAATGCTGGAAAAAGTCTGGAAGATAATAAACAGGTAGAAAACGTTGCTTAGGCAGAATTTCCAATTAATTCATTAAGTGGGAACTGCAGGATCAGGTCCATAAGCTGAAATTGTCTTATTTGTTGTTGGTCAGTAGATGACTGGTTGTAAAGCCAGTACTATAACGCTGTGAGTCAATAAGGTCAATTTGTTCAGAAGTGGCTACTACTGATTTTGGATGCCTTGTTTTTTTGAAAGGCTAACTTGAAACAGCTTGGAGTGCCGCAGCTCCAATTGAAGTCAATAGAAAATCTGTTTAAAGATACTACCTTGAGGAATTTGATGAGTGATGTAAATAGGGTTGCCAGATGGTTTCAACAAAAATACTGAACAGAGTTGACATTACATTACATCTTATTTAGAAAATACCGGACATTTATATTTTCTCATTTATAATTTCTCAATTTGTTTCCCGAACAGAAAGCTCAAATACTGGACGGTTCAGTTCAAAACCGGACACCTGGCAATCCTAAGTGTAAATATTTATAGCATTTTCTGCATTTGGTTTTATGTTAGGATTTGTCATCTCTAATGTTTTATCATAAATAATCTCAAAAGATTATTTGGTGGTGATAAAATGAAGGTAGATGAGGAATCGCTTTAGAAAGTAGATTCTGGGATGCATGTTAAAAAAAAGCAACAGGGAGCTTCCTGGTTCAGGTAAACTGTGGTCAGCCTCAGACAGGTATAGACTCATAGACATCTATGAGAAGCATAAGAAGACAATTCTTTAGATAAGTTTCTTCTTCATGAAAGAAATACCTTTTTCATTGTTTACTTGTATGTTGACACTGCAGTTAAAATAGTTTTCTTTTAATTATTAATCTGTTTGGGATTGAGGAGCATTTCCTTGCTCTTAGCACTGTGTTTCTCAGATGACACACAGCTGATAGAAGTATAAAGTTATACTGAGGTAAAAAGTCACATTCATGAAAGCTGAGATCTAGAGGATTGAAACGCCAAGGAGTTCCTAAAGAAAATGAATTGTTATTCAAAAACCTGTATTAATACCATGTGTTGTAAGTCAGTTATGCTTTTCCAATTAATGCCTTGACGATTAGACCTTAGATCCTGAGCTGCATTCAAAGCTCAAAAGCCGGGAGGGAAACAAAGGTTGCTTTTACCCATATACTTCTCCTAATTCACTACCCCTTACTCTTAGAATCCCGGGGCTGAAGAGACTTCAGGAGGTCATCGAGTCTAGCCCCCATGACTTCTTATTGACACCTGGGGTGGATTTGGGTGAAAGAAATGAAAAAGAAGATCCATCACTGACTAAAGAGAAAAGAGGTGGTTGCAAAACCTTAATTTGTAAACATAAAACCACAAAGTGACCCTTAATGTGATTGGGGGAGAGGGGGAGGGGAACTGAAATAGCCTAGGGGAAAACTGAAAATTTTCACCAGGATAGACATTTTCCCAACAAAAGAAAAAATGTCTTCATTAAATTGTATTTTTCAGTGCAAAAACTTTCTACACAACATAGTTTGACAAGCTGTAGTACAGAGAAAGCACTTTGGGACAGAATCTGGCAGGAGAGTGTGATGGTTCTTGAAATGCCCTGGACTGTGAGTGAGTCCCCATTCCTGTCTCCATGAGGGGGAGAATTGTTGCTGCTTAACTGGGCCTCAGCTCCTTGACGCCACTATTCTGTTAGCCACTCAGACAATCTCTGGGCTATGCCAGCACTTACTGCTTTGCCTTGCAGGTTAATAATAGGGGCAGTACTTCAATCCTTTTGAAGCATTCCCGTGTAGCATTCAGCCCTTTATCAACTCAGCACTCACAATAGTACCAGGTCAGTTGTACCCAATGGAACTGTATACACACTAGTTAGTAAGATTTAACTTAGATCAACTACTATAAAACGCTGCTGCACTGAGATAGATTTATAGTGAAAATAATCATAAGTGTATGTATTAATCAAAGGTTAAGATGTAAAAGATCACAAATAAGGCCAATGGGAACAGAAAAGTTGCATATAAAACAAAATCATAACATTTTTAGAGAGCCTGTTCCAAATTTTTTTATAGCAATTTCAATCAAACCCATTTTTTTCCCTAGATGCAAGATAAAAGGGTGACATTTTGCCTTTCTTTTATAATCTTCAAAGTCATTGTCTACCCCCAGAAACCCTCTCTATGGTTCATTACCTGATGTGCTCCTTTCCTGTTGATTCAGTATGTAATAGAGCTTTAACTGGACTGTTTTACAATGTGATGTTATTGGATTCTGATGTGAATATGAAAACATGGTGCAAATATGTTACAGTGATTGCAACTAAATCTTGTACAAAGTGAGTCAAGCGAGGTGTCTATGGAAAGCTTTTGCTTTGCTCATTCTGATTATACTGCTCAAAGGCTTTTATCATTTTTGTATGTGAAGTTATGAGTATTCGCTATGTACTTGTATTTCAAATGCTTGCTTCTGGGAAACATCAACAGTCTTAGCCAACCTGCTGTGAAAGGATTGATAGTCAAGTGAACAGCAATACTTAACTGACAACACACTTCAGGTCCACATCTGAGGAACTTTGCTGTGAACATTCAGACCAGTATGTAAGCAATGGCTGCTACCTAAAAAAGGACTGATTCATACGTGGACCAATGACTTGCTCAAGTGCCAAACTTCATCTTGGCCATATTTTCACATAAGGAGAACAATGGAATTCCCTCCATATGGAAAAGAACACTAGATGTTCCTCCATTTGTCTTTCTTTCCAGCTCATCATTTCTGAAGCATCTTTGTTATGAACTGAGCCCAAAGGGACTGATGATCCATCCTAAGGGTATGTCTACACTACAAAGTTAGTTCGAACTAACGGACGTTAGTTCGAACTAACTTTAATAGGCGCTACACTAGCGCTCCGCTAGTTCGAATTTGAATCGAACTAGCAGAGCGCTTAGTTCGAACAAGGTAAACCTCATTTTACGAGGATTAAGCCTAGTTCGAACTAGCTAGTTCGAATTAAGGGGTGTGTAGCCCCTTAATTCGAACTAGTGGGAGGCTAGCCCTCCCCAGGTTTCCCTGGTGGCCACTCTGGCCAACACTAGGGAAACTCTATGCCCCCCTCCCGGCCCCGGACCCCTTAAATGGGCACGGGCTGGCTATGGTGCCCGTGCGAGGTGCAAGCCTGCCAGCACCCAGCCAGCAGACCCTGCACCTGGCACGGCACAGAGCCACCCACCCGATGCCCCGCAGCCCACCCCCTCTTACCGGGACCAGGCTGGCGGCTCCCGGGAGCTTGCCCTGGACCGCAAGAGGCAGGCACCTTCCTGGGCTAGTGCAGACATTGTGGACCTCGTCCACAATCTCCGCACTAGACACAGGAAAGTGGCCGTCTAGGGCAGGAGAGCTGCCAGCCTGGCCACCCAGGAGCAGGTGTGCATGAAAATCAAGGGGGTCCACTGAGATCCCCGACCCTGAGCCCTGAGCTTACAATGGCCGTCCTGGGTCAGACCAAAGGTCCATCTAGCCCAGTAGCCTGTCTGCCGACAGCGGCCAACCCTAGGGACCCTGGAGGGGATGGACCGAAGACAGTGACCAAGCCATTTGTCTCGTGCCATCCCTCTCCAGCCTTCCACAAACTTTGGGCAGGGACACCACTCCTACCCCCTGGCTAAGACTACTCCATGGACCCAACCTCCATGACTTGATCTCACTTCCCTTTAAACTCTGTTCTAGTTCCAGCCTTCACAGCCTCCTGCAGCAAGGAGTTCCGCAGGTTAACTATTTGCTTTGGGAAGAAGAACAACTTTCTCTTACTAGTTTGAAGCCTGCTACCCATTCCTTTCCTTTGGTGTCCTCTAGTCCTTCTTTATGGGAACTCAGGAAGAACTTTTCTGAATGCACCCTCTCCACCCAACCCCTGCTTTTAGAGACCTCTATCCTGTCCCCGCTCCATCTCCTCTTTTCTAAGCTGAACAGTCCCAGTCTCTGTAGCCTCTCTTCATCTGGGACCTGTTCCCAACCCCTGATCATGTTAGTTGCCCTCCCCTCTCCCAGCCTTTCTCTTCCCCTCTCCCACCTCCTTTTCCCAGTCTCCCCCAGTTTTGTTCAAGAAAGACAGAGTCAATGTTGGAAGAAACGTTATCTTTATTTTGTACATCAATAAGAAGGGGGGCTAGGGAAGGGTAAGTGGAAGGAGGTGAGGGAGGAATGGGGTACGAGCCCCCGATGGGGAGGACTGGGCTGGCTCTGCGGGCTTCTGGGGGTGGAAGCTCTCCTGCAGCCCCCCGATTGCCCCCTCTCCCCAGATGGCAGCCTGCGGCAAGTGCAGCCAGGCTGATGGCCGAGTGGTGTGATGTGCCCAGTGTGGGTACTCCGGGCACTCCAAGCCAGAACTTCTTTGCAAGTGGGACACCCCTTAGAACTGTGTGTCCGGGGTGGGGGTCGGGACCCTTTAAGCGCAGCCCTCGGCTAGCCTGAGACAGCATCTCCATGCTCTAAGTCC
The DNA here is from genome assembly GCF_049634645.1 of Pelodiscus sinensis. Taxonomy (NCBI): domain Eukaryota; kingdom Metazoa; phylum Chordata; order Testudines; family Trionychidae; genus Pelodiscus; species Pelodiscus sinensis. The sequence continues at coordinate 38,317,618 of NC_134717.1, forward strand.
TCCTCTTATGCCCTGCCTGCACTGCTTCCGGCCATCCTTAAGCCCTGTTCAGAGTCCACTCAATGTGGACTTGCTAGTTCGAATTAGCAAACGCTAATTCGAACTAGTTTTTAGTTCTAGACGCGTTAGTTCGAATTAGCTTAGTTCGAATTAACTAATTCGAACTAAGTTAGTTCGAACTAGCGCTGTAGTGTAGACGTACCCTAGCACAGGATGTATTCAAGTGACTTGTAGCAGAGATGAAATAATCTGCTTTTTTACAATCCTGCAACAAGACTTTTGCCACTGGTGTGTGTCATTTGATTCCTTTAACAATTTTACTTTCTTTCTTTTTTATTAATTAACCTTTACTTTTTAAATGACTGGCACAGCATGCTATTTTGGGTAAGTAAGATCTGATGTACAAATTGACCTAGTCCTTTGGGATTGGAAGAACCTGTTCAGATTTCGTGAGATTAGGTTTCATAACCTATCACCTGTGTAAGCAGTGGACCCGTAATAGCGCAGAAATCTAGAGTCATCTAATGGATTGCTTGTATGACTTTTTGTTAGGCAGTGTGGTGAACAGAAGTGCTCTTTATGACTGATTTGGTGTGCCTCATAGTGGAGAACCCCCAGTCTTGGGTTGTACATAGCCCTGTCTCTAAGCAATTTCCCCCGATTTAAACCTCTCAGTGGTGCCCCCAGTCACAATTACAATGCTCAGTTTACATTTCTTCAGCAAATCTCACCTCCTTTCTGGAAAAAAACTTGTTTTTAGTTTGGTTGGTGACGCACTTTAAAACATTTTCTGTATCTACCCACATCTTGCAATGATTGTGAAGACTAGAAGGATATAAGGTTTTACTATATCAGGATTATCAGGCATTTTAGGAGCTGCTTTCAAATAACAGTGAACCCTTTGACACTGGACAGTGACAGGTTCTGAGAGTCACAGGACTGGAATGGGAAGACCAAATGGTAAGTGTTGAAAAGGAGTTGAGCTGCTGCAGGCTCTTGGGAGATCACTGGCTGGAGAGAAGATGCAAGCAACAGTGGGTGAGAAGGAAAGATGGAGACAACCCTGAAACAAGCAAGAGAAGGAGACAGCAATTGGCATGAAACAGGCAAGAGGGAAACCAGTGAATAGGGAGAAGAGGAGGAAGAGAGAAACAGCAGAGAAGAATAGGGAAGGGAAGTGGAGGAGTGATGAGAAATGTGGAGGAATGAAAGGGTGCAGTAGCAAGGAGCACCCTGTGAGAAGGGAAGAAACAATTAGATGGAGAGGCTCCAGGGACTCTGCATGGGCTATTGGGCATGAGGAGAGAGCTGCATCTGGAGAATATGGAAGAACAATGAAGGAGGAAGAGGAGAGATGGAATTTGCTAGCTGGAAGAAATGGTGCAAGGGTGGGGTCACTGCTCAACAGGTCATTAGGGAGGCCTGTAACATTTCTTTGTGCATAATGATTTGAGATGGAGAGGCTATGAGCTCAGTTCCAACCAGCTGCCTTGGGTGAAGTGCATGAATATTGTGCAAGTCACACAGTTGGTCTACTCCTCTCCCCTGGTGACCACATAGTGTGAGGAAAGGATTTTGCTACAGAGCTAAAAGCTGTGTTATTTGGCACTCAATTAACCAGGAAGCTTAATTAATTGGCATTTCTGGTAACTCCCAATAAGAATCTTCAATCTAGTAATGGGGAGTAGTATACTGCCCAGCACATTAAGGAATCGCATAGTCTACACAGTGCTTATGCAAAAGTGGCAGAAGACAAGTAAACAAGCTAAAATCAGGAATTTATCCAAATAAAGTAGCTTCCAGGGTGTGTCACAGGGTCATAACAGAGTCAGCTCAGTCTCCTACATCTTCTACATCTACAATGATCCTGAAGTGCTTTCTGAAGCAAAAAAGATTAAATTACGTTCATTATAGTTTTAGTGTTAAGTGTATTTTTAGTGATCTGGGTGTGTGCCATGAACTGCCCATCATGATAAATAAGTAGTGTTAGTAAGATAATCTACTATATAGAAAACTTTACCTGAATATACATACATGCTTCAAGAAACCAACCACTGTGCAGTGCAGCACTACTTCTGGATTGGTGAGCACTTGTATACTGTTTTATACTTTATTCATTGTATTGAATTTTAATTCTTTGAAAAATGGTGTTCTATTAGTAAAGTGTAACTCTCAGTTAACCAGAATATTCTATTAACTGACATCTCTCATTCCCCCTATATGCCAAATAACAGAGCTTTTAATGTTTTATAAAGTGAAAGCAGGCACTATCTGAGCATAAGGTGGCATTAACAACAACATGAGCTGGTTGATCCCTTTTTAAAAACCAACCATAGAAATATAAACATTTCATATTCTGCACTGGAAGGATGTGTTGTCAGGGTCCCTTAGAGCATATAATCTGTCCATGTCTTGTTTGGATGATTTTACAATAGAAAATTACCATTTCTTATTTTCTTCTAGATAACATGAGTACCATACTATAGTTACTGCCAAGACACAGAAATGCTGCATCACAACAGAAACTGTTTGTTTTACTGCTATCTGCATGGTGTGTTGGGAAATGGAAGCAAGCTCTATTCTGTCGCATGACAATGGCAAAGAATGACTAACAGAGCTTGTTTCTTGTAACACCTGATCAAGGAATTATATCAGAACAAGGAAAACAATGTCATTGGTAGAATTACACTCACTCTCTCTTTCTCTCTGTTGCACTTTCCACAGACTTCCGCTGCTCATTTCCTTCTGTGGAGTGAATAGACAGTACACACATCTACACAGCTATGCCTCCACGAGAAGGAGGATTGAGGTGATGACTGGGCTCATAGTATCTTAGGATAGAATGCTTTCTAGAATAAGAGAGCAGGCATTTACAATACATATGGAGATCTTTGTGATTCAGCAGAATCAGAGTAGTCCTTCTGTGCAGACAACCTGTACATGTTGCTGCATCCTGTTTGTTCAGTAGTAATAACTAGGGGGGCTAATTGTCTCAATTTCCAAGAGAGATCTTTAGTCAAGACAGAGTGGGGGAAGGAGCTGGGCTTTCCTCCCTTCTGTGGTGAGGATCACATTGCAGCAATGGCAGATCTCTGGCTTTTATGCTGTAACAGCAGACACCCTGCAGTTCTATTTTCACTTGCCAATCTATAGAGTCCTGCAAATCCATGGATATCCACTTTATACCTGTGAATATGCGTGCAGATGCAGAGATCCACAGCTCATTTTTGCAGTTATGGATACAGATACGCATTTTGTATCTAGAACCCTGTGAATTTGTGGATATCGCCTTTATATCTGTGGGTACCTGTGAATGTCATTGTGGCTATCCACAGCTCATTTTTGTGGATACAGACACGGATATGGATACAAATTTATATCTGCACTGGCCTCTACTGACTTAAGGGGATTTTTTCTCCAATTCCACAGTTTTCCACCATACAAACCCAGTTTTTCTGAGGCTGATATATACTTTTACTTTCTGCTTTAGGAACCTACTTATTTTTCATTGATTTCCATTAAAGAAGAGCAGTGATCCAGAAACAATTCATGAATTTCACTATCCAGTTCGATTAGGATGAACAGAAGTTTCTTCACAGATACATCAGTCGGTATTCAGCCTAAAATGCAACTTTATACTGAGCAGATGTTGGACTTAAGTTACTGCCAGTGCCAATTATTGTAGTTATCAGCTTTCCTTAGACTGTTTTCTCTACTCACTATGTGATGCTTTAAGATTGGGCATTTCCTTTCCTGTCCATTTTTGTTTTTCTTCTACTTCTATTACTTGTTGCTAAGTTGTTGGTTCAGAATTCCAAAACAGAACAATCTATACTGAATGTTACTTTGTCATATAATTTAATGCTAATAAATTTGTGTAGGAAATGTGAGTGGCTGAGTGAGCATTACTGCAAAATAATATTCTAGTCAGATCTAGTTCACTGTATTGTAGTCTTTCATATGTATGCAAATATCAATGGAGGATCATATTTTTTTATCCTGTAATTTCTGTGTGTCATAGTTTCACTGAATATGCCATAAATCTTGCACCTAAAGTCTAGGCTGAGTTTTTGTAGTATTCAGTTCTGTAAATTCATTACTCCCTGAGCAGAAAGTGAGAAACATCAAAACTGTACCTGCTAGGTATTAATGTAGGGTTTTCAAATATTCTGAGCCAACACTGTGTGCAGTTGCAGCTTTTTCTAATGCCTATATAAGGAAGATAACAAGTCTGGCAAAACATAGAGCCTGATTCTCTACCCTCTTGCATGTTGGGTAATCATTTACACCTGAACAAAATACATGTTTTACACACACACAGTGCTTACTTTCCACACCACAAGGTACAATGCAGCAGAGAATCAGGCCAAATTTTTGTTTTAAATATTGTATTATGATTTAAGATATTTTAGACTGCTACTCCCCAAAGATATGCCTCTGTTGCCACAAGGAAGGTGTTTCCCTGCCACGGTAGACATATGCTAGCTCTGCTCGAACTAGTGTACTAAAATAGCAGTGTGGCATGAGCAGCTGGATGGGCTTGCCACATGGGTACAGAATCAAAGGCAAAAAGCAATACAAGAAAAACTATGGAGATGTGTTGAATACCAAGCCACTGAAGCGGTTGCTATGTTAGGAAAGCAGAGGTTTACCAAGCAACTAACACTGTGCATGGATATTTCAAAATATGATCCAAGAGAAAGCAGAGAGGGAAATATACTTACAACCGAGTAGAATGGGGGTAATGGAGCGGTTGACAAAGGCTTTCCTTGTCGACCGCAGTGCGTCCAGACTGCCCCGCTGTGCCGCCAAACAGCTGATCAGCACAGCGCGGCGGCCATTTTTATGTAAATGAAGCAGCGATTATTTAAATCACCGCTTCATTTTCCTATGTCTAGTAAACTCCGTTGACGGAGCCATGTAGTCTAGACATACCCTAAGAGAATATCTTACTGCCTTCTACATAAATCCATGGTACACCCACATCTTGAATACTGTGTGCAGGTGTGGTTGCCTCATCTCAAGAAAGATATCTTGGCATTCAAAAAAGTCCAGAAAAAGACAACAAAAATGATTAGGGATAGGAACAGCTGGCATATGAGGAAAGAATAATACCAGGACTTTGCAGCTTAGAAAAGAGGAGACTAAGGGGTATATGATAGAAGTCTAGAAAATCATGACTGGTGTTGTGAAAGTGAATAAGGAAAAGTTATTTACTTGTTCCCATAACACAAGAACTAGGAGTCACCAGTGAAATCAATAGGTTGCAGGTTTAAAACAAGAAAAAAAGTATTTCTTCACACAGTATACAGTCAACCTATGAAACTCTTTGTCAGAGGATGTTGTGAAGGCCAGGACATGCACAGGGTTCAAAAAAGAGCTAAATAAATTCATGGAGGATGTGTCCATCAATGGCTATTAACCAAGATGGGCAGGGATGGTGTCCCTAGCCTTTGTTTGTCAGAAGCTGGGAATGGGGACAGAGGATGGATCACTTGATGATTACCTGTTCTGTTCATTCCCTTTGGTTCACTTGGCATTGGTCATTGTTGGAAGACAGGATACTGGGTTAAATGGACATTTGGTCTGACCCAGTATGGCTGTTCTTATGTTCTTAACTTCATTTATTTTTAAAGACATTTAAAAGCCTGCACAGGCATACATGATGGAATACTCTTCAATCCTATGGCATCCCAGTTAAAATTGTCACTATCACGAAGTACAAAGATGAAAAGAGCTCTGTAAAATTGAAAAAAAAAAACCCACAAAAAACCCAGAAACAAGAATGGTTCAACATGGACACTGGCATTTGCCTGGGATGTTACATCCTTGCCAGACCTCCACACTATATTGCTGAGAGTTAAATGTTCCAGCACATAGGCATATCTAGTATTCATACTTTTTTATGTTCAGTTTTCAGCAGTGCTCCACAGTAGAGTTAAAAATAAGCAGCACATTTTTGGGAAAACTCATTGTATTTATCATATAATTACTATGCTATAAACACAGAATAGTTGAGAAAAAGACAGACATTGGAATTAAAAAATTATTTAAAATACTTCTAGCAGAGTTTATTGTACTCTATTGAATAGTGCTGACCTGAAATACAGTTTACATACAGAATTGTATTTTTAAACATAGAAGTACATAGTGTTTTATAGCAGGGTTGTTACTTTACTATTGAAAATGGTGTTTTGCCCCAACTCTCCTTGTAAGGCAGCAGCAGAAGGGAACACACACTTAGGGCTTCAAATCCAGTGATATCACCTCCTATTATCTGCAGGGTCTTTGTTTTATGCCTTTTTGAAAAAAAAGGAAGTTGGATTGTCTATGAGGGAAAAGCAGCAACTGGGCTTTGGGAAGGGCATGACAATAAAAATGGGGAATTAGTGAATTGATTCTATTATGAAAGAGATTTAAAGATATATTTTTAAATATTGGAAATTAACAGATAAAAGGACTCATCCCTGATGTAAAGACCATTAATAATCCATGCTGATCATTTTAGGGTCCTGTAAGGGACTATATAGTCAGATGGGATCCTTGAGTGAAGTGTAACTGCCATGCAATCCTCAGGATCTGACAGGACAGGGAGCTACAGCACACTACTTCAGCAATCCATGGGAGGCACGGTTTGTGCCCAGAGGACTGAGCTAATGGAAACTTGCCAGTGAAACAGTATTAAAAGAAAAAGTGGAAATGGGGAAAGGTGGAAGATTACATAACAAACAGGAGTTAAAAAGAGATGGAAATTTAACAAGGAACAGGTAATATAGGGAGGTTAACAAGTGACAATTTTACAAAAGTATTAAAAAAGGAAAAGTGGAAAAAAGCAGAAAGAAAAAAAAACTAAACATGAATCATCAATTTGTACTAGTTAACATGCAGAATTGCAACCTTGTCATTGTATTGTTTGTTTTCTTCTCCTTCCCTCCTTCTTCTTTGTCATTCCTACTTGTGTCTTAATTTAAGTTTTGGTTTAACAGAAAATACTTTTTAAATACATTTTGATGGGCAATATATATGCATATTTTTAATTTTTCTATTTTTATCATTTTAAATTTTCCTAAGTTGTGGGAAATTGCTGACCCTTCCCCTCCGATAGAGCAATGGGACAGTATTTCTTAAATGACAATAGAAGCTGAGATTCAAAAAGTTACAGGTTTATAACTATTAAAATTAAATGATCAAACTGTAATAAGTATATGTAATACATTTTCAAGCAGCATTTTTCTTACTTTGCCTATCTGCACATTTAAATTGTCATTGATTATGTTATGATGAAAAGAATTGCCAGTTTGTGTGTATATAGTGAAATTGATGTTTACTGATAAAAATCCAATCCTTCCAAACCTAATTAATCTACAAGCCGTTTAGATCATGGACAGTATCCTGATATGTGTTTGTACATCATTTAGCACAATAATGACTGTGTCTGAATCCTGATTAGGTTCTTTGGGCATTAGAGTACCTCATGCTAACAATGCCAGGATAAAAAGCTTATCTGATGTTATTTACACTTTCAGACAATCTTGTAAAAATGACAAAAAATACCGTTTCAAATATCCATGGAGAACTTTTTTCTTTCTGGGAGCCTCCCATTTTTAAGTACTAAAAAGATCCTTTTATTTCTGTCATATTTATTCTGAAATAAATTATCTTACTTAGAAGGAGGTTCTTTTTTTCCTCAATACCGTCATTATATAGGTAAAGTAGCAAATTATAGCTGATGGATTTAGAAAGAGGTCATTGAGACAAGAGAAAGATTTTTCTAGATTCTATTTAAACCTGTTACCATGTAAAAATATTTAAGAATATGCATGTGGGCAGACTTATAGAATATTTATTATATCATATAGCTTAGCTCATTTTGATCTATTCTGGAAGATACATGAACACCTCAAAATTCATCTGTAAGAATCTTTTTTCGTACCTTGTATTGTAGTGTTGCTTACATATATTATATGATCTTTATTCATGTAGTTCTTTCTGGTGAGAAATAAAGGGTATTACACTATGGGACTGTTGTTTTGTATTTGGAAATACATGGTGGCTTTAAATCTTCTTAAACTACAATACACAGTTGATTTATGTGCTTGTTTTCCCTATGAATTATATAAAACTGTGAATCTGCTGGGGGAAAGACCATTCTCTAAGTTCCTTTATGCATTGTAAGATACCTGTTTCTGCAGTGATTATGTTAAACCCTCAAAGGTTGCCACTGAAAATTCTCCATTATTAAAGTTCCAGAAAAGGGATATTTTAAAAGAATGACACAGGGTAGAGGTTCTGAAACAGTGCCTCAGGAAGCACTAACAACTCAGAACCAAATGGAAGCACATATTCCTTAGCATTAGATTATTTGAGAAAGGAGGCACCATCTTTAAAAAAGAACCTGACTCATGCACTCCACTTGTGAGGCTATTGTTAGCTCACTTCTCCCTGGAAATTTAACTTAGTCAGATAATGCAGTGAGGCCCTCGAATAGAAGGCACTTAACTCTTGAGCCACTCCCAGCAGCTGAGTGTAGTACTGCCATCTTTTTCACCCCTCTGGTGCCCCTGCAGGTTGATGGCCAACCTTGATTGGTCAAGGGTAGTAGAGAGTCCAATAAATGAACAATCCTGTTGCCCTTGCGAGAGTTGTCCGCTCAAGCCCTGGGGCTTTTAAATTCAGCCCTTTGTTTGGGCTCTGAAATAAATCCTGTCCCCTTCTTGGGGCTTATACTACTGTGGCTGGTAGAGGAACCCAGGCCTGCCAACTACTCATGGTTCCAACCCTGAGACCTTGTGAACATCTTTCGTTGCTGCTGCTTCTCTGGTTTTTTTCCCATCTGGCCCCTTTGCCCTCAGACTTAATGCTCTTAGGTCTTCTGTCCCTCTGCAAACCCAGATTAAGTAAATGCATTCAGGGTTATTCTGCAAGTTGTTTTGGTAAGAGACATCCAGTCTTTCTTGTCCCTCTGATCCCAGCCCTAAGCTGACCTCCTTTTAATGCCTTGCACAAACTTTTCCCTAAATCTTCTGGGCTCTGATTGATTGCTTCTGCAAAGCCTCTATAGCCAGGCTTGAGGACCACCTTCACTGTTCCTTTAATGTCACTTTGCTGCTTCCTGGGATAAGGCGTAACAGAATAGCATGGCCTCCGTACACGCGTCACAAGCCCTCATAAGTAAGGATATGTTCTTGTCATGGGTATGTATAGGAAAAGTAAGGGACAGGTCACAAGCAGTGAACAAAAATTCACGACCATGACCTATCCAGAATCTGTACTATATTGCCCTGACTAAATCGTGGGTGCTCTGAGAGAGGGGGATCTGGGGCTTGGGATGACCCAGTACTATTATGTATGCTCCAGGGCATTGGGTAGCCTGGGACAACTGTTGGTGCTGTGGAAGGGAGGGAGGCAGTGCATGGTCCAGAACTGTTGCTGGTACTCAAGAGGAGGCTTAGAGGCCCAAGACCATACCAGCAGTGGCCACTGAGGCTGGCTCTGTGATCAGTTTTGCCTGGCTGCTCTAGAAGTCCTGGAGGTCCAAAAGAGTCATGGAATCTGTGACCTCCCCATAACAGATTTGCAGCCTTGCTCATAAGAAAGCAGTCATTCTAAAAATCATACACCGGGTATTACTTTATGCTGTTGGTTGTATATGTAAGCGGGGGAATGGTCCCGCTATTGTGGGGAACTTTCCTGGCTTCTATACCACCCCGGTGAAATGGACCAGCGAAAGGATCTGAGTCCCCGCTCCCTCTTCCTTTACCCCACGGCCTCCCTGATCCTGAGGGCTCCCTCTCCACTCTCCTGAGTAGCAGAGTCCTTGAAACCACAACAAGGCTGGGCCCAGGTTTCCTGGGGCTTAATCCCCGACCTTGTAGTCACTAGGGGCAGGAGTTAGGGTGTCCCCACTCCGAGGTGCTCTCTTTATACTGCAGGCCTTCTTGGCCCAGTGATCACTTCATAAGGTTCAAAGCAAATACAATTTATTAAACATCAACTGATTAAAGAGAAAAGAATAAGAAAAAATGAGAATGGTTAAATTAGAACACACAGCCCTGCTCTGTAGCATGGGGATATCAAAACAGCAGCCTGCACAGTGTAAGGACAGTCCACAGTCTCTTCCTTAGAGGCCCCTTAGAGGCCTTGGATGTGCTGCGGGGGGCGGGGGGGGGGGGGGGGCTGCAGGCTGGACACGCTTGCTCTGGCAGTGACCACACAGCCTCAAGCTCTAAGTGGCTAGACCTCTCTCCCAGTCCAGAGCCTCTCCCCACACTTTGCAGTTCCCAGCTGCTCACCACATCCAGCTGCAGGCTGAGCTTCTTGGCCAGTCTCTAGCTTCTTGCGTTGCTTCTCTGTTCCTTTTGGCTCTCTGAGCACTGCCAGTCTGCTGCTCAACACAGGGTCTGCGCTCTTTGAGCTATGTGTGTCAGGCTCAGCTGCTGCAAAAACTGCCCCTCAGCACACAGCTTGCACTCCTTGGGCTGTCTCTCAGCTCTCTGTTCCTTTTGCAGGACTTCTTCTGCACACAGCTTGCACTCATTGGGCTGTGTGTCAGCTCTCTGTTCCTTTTGTATGACTTCTTCTGCACACAGCTTGCACTCCTTGGGCTCAGCTCTCTGTTTGCTCAGAGAGAGCCAGAACAATCCCAGCTCACAGGGAGGACGGGGCCTGGCCTCTCCCCTTCCTCACTGGCCTCTCCAACCTGTCAATCAGGCTGAGCTTTCCGTTGGCTGCTTTCCATTGTCTCTGGGGTCTGTCAGTCTCATGAACCCTTCCCCTTCTGAAACTGGGAGTTGGCAAACCAAAAAACTCCCACAGAGTTTTAGTAAGGGGTAACAGTCCCCTTACATATAGACAATTACAGACCACTCTGTGGTACCACAGGAATATCCTTATCTTGGGCTTAAAATTTAAATTTTCACTTTCTTCTACTATCAAGGTTAATCACAGCAATTTACACCCTGGTATCTAGTGTGATGTAAATGAAGCAGGCTTGTACACAAAATGTGTGCCAGACCTAGAAATCTATATTCTCAAATATATAGTTTATAGGCCTTATTCACCTATCAGTTCTATTGCTTTCTAAAATATTCATTTAAAGTACTGTTGCCCAAATGATAATCTATAACCCATATATGGTCTATTACAGCATTAATAGCAGACCATGAGTTTACTATCTTTCCTTCTTCTGCCCGGAATTTAGTACAGTATTTACAATGGTAAATGCACTCTACAATATTCCAAGATATATTTCTTATTGCCATATTTTATGTTAAATATTAAATGTAAAATCTATAAATGTGCGTGAGCTCATTTACCCAGCCAGTTGATTCTTTCCTTAGCTTCATGTAAGTAAACTTCACAAAACTAGAGCTTCCTTACACTCCTCCTGAACTGAAAATCACCCCACTGATTTTAATAAACATACTCAGGATTGTTGTCTCCAAAAGACATTTCCAAAGGTTCATGAGGAGCCAGGTTACATGAATTACATTGCCACTTCACTTTACCAGAACACAATAAATATGCCTGTATGCACTCTCAAGGTTTATGATCACCTTTCATTTTCAGGTGTGAAGGATTCATAATTCATGTGTGGCAGAATTACACACAAATTATGATCAGATTCCCACAAATCAAAGGTGCATCAAACCCTTCAGTGGTAAGTTATTTTAGCCTTTCTATGAGTTGTCAGATTACCAGAGCTTTAGGAGCCATCTTTTCAGCCAATTTCAATTTACAATTGTGATTAATTGTAAAAATGTCACTACACATGATTTGCATGCGTGCATACCAGGACCAAGACACCCAATGCTCACTGTGTACGTGAAAATGTTTAATAATAATAAAAGTAAAACAAAACACAATAATAAAGTACATTTAAGAGTAGCTTAAGTTCATTGTTCAGAACATTATATTCTAAAACATCAAGAGCCAATATTTGCATTAATCTAAGAGGAATCTCAAAGTCTATTGATCATTAGAAATGATTCACTGGAGATAGCCTTATTATATAATCAAGGTACAGTACATTGTGCTCAGATGACACATGCTATGGTTTGTGTTTCAAATTCAGCTTAGAGTAAGAGTATAGTTTATCTTAAAAATAAACTGTATGTAATCATAAGTTTGCAACTGCAAATGAATGGAGATGTGGTTCAAATCAGTAAGCAGTAGAGCTGGTTGAATTTTTTTGACAAAATATTTTTTTGTTGGAAAATGATAATTTGTTGCAAACAAACTTGGTTTATAGGAAAGTCATAGTTGCAATAAAACTTGTATTGGGAAGAAGTCTCAGGTTTGTAATGGAATTCTGGTCAAAATAAAAGAAGGAGACAAGCTGAGAATAGCCAACACCAATGGTATTCCTGGTATGTGTGACATGCAGGGACATGAACCTCTGTCTCCCATATCCCATCTGAGTAGCCTAACCACCAGGTTATAGACTCAGTCTCTTTTTAATCTGTCCTGTTGGTGCTGTTCCATTTTGTATAAATAATTATGTATATACTGGGCTAGAGAACAAAACAGAGACTGACTGTACAGTCCAGAGGTCAGGGCCATCACTTGACATATGGGAGACCCAAATTAAGGTGGCTGGTCCAAATCATGCAAAAGGTCCCTCTTTTCATACTGATGCATTAACAGAAAACAATATTGAAATCTCACAGTTTCACAAGAAAAAGAAACCATAGTGGGAATAGTTGTATAAAATAAGGTTGTATAAAGAAATTAAAGAGTCTGGGTTGATTGATTTGTCTGTAAAAGTATATACTTATCATTGGTATTTATGTATTTGTGAATCCACAGAGCATCAGTTGTCACCTTACATTCTCACAATGACAAAATAATATAGTACGCAATAGAAAAGACACACCAGACTAATTTCCAATGAGTTTTCCACAAGAGAGGTGACAAATATCTGAACCTGAAAAATCCCATTGCCAAAAGCTAGGATGGATCTCTTGCTTTTTTTAATCTGAGCCACTAGAAGGGACAATGCTATATACCTAGACACTAATTAAATAAAATACTTAAACAAGTTCTGAACTTCAAGCAGGTCTGTATTCGGCAAAACACTTAGGCACGCGTTCATAGTTAAGTCTCATTGACTTAAGAGGATGAGAGGAAAAGCCCAGAATAGGATTCTTTGGAATCTACACTCTGAAAAAGTAGAAATTTACTTTTTAAAACAAAAATGAAAACTGATTCTCCTTGTTAGTTGTTTCAAACGAGGAGAAAGACCATTGCCACATGCATCACAGGGCCCTTAAACTGACAATATCCCTGTGTTCTATATAGATCAGTGTTTCTTAAAATGTGTTCCACAGCACACTGGTGTGCCGCAAAGCAGTTGGAGGAGTGCTTTGGAGACCAACAGAGTTCAAATAGCCACCCTTAAAGGAGCAAGCGACTTTTTTTTTTTTTTTGCTCAATAACATTCCCCCCGATCCTTCCCTCCCCCCAACAAAAAATCCTTGGTGTTACTCATGAAAAAAATATTGTTTGGTGTTCCTTAGTCTTAAAAAGTTTAAGAAACACTGATATAGATGATCATCCCTTTCAGAGAACACATGACATTGTGTTGCTGCCATTCCTTAAAGCACCAACAACTTCCTGGGGAAATGTTGTTTTCAGAATGATAGAAAATGAACACTTCATAAATCTGGACCACTGCAATTGTCAAAAGGATATTTTCTGATAGACGATATATTTCTGCCTAGCTGACAATTATGACCTGTGGGTCATATGAGCTACCTTTAGCTCTTGAAAAAATTCTACATGGGGCACTTACACATTCAGGTGCTCACAGTTCCATGTGGGCAGTTCACAAATGCAAGAGTGTATTCATTTTCTATGAACAATAACATTCAATAATTAATTATTTTGCCACAATTTATAAATGAAAAATAAAATAGAATTCAGGGCTGGCAAGGTTTCACAAGAGCCCTGAATCACACAAGAATATATAGGATCTGCTATATTTCTATGTCTCCCCAAAACTTCAGCTTTTCAGAAGAAAAATCTGAGGAGGTAGAAAGAAAAATAAATCACGCATTAGAATATAAAGCATGCTCCCTTTGTCAGGTTCTGTTCTGAGTTGCAAACCTTAGACATATAATAGTGCTGACATTGCAGACTCCCACACTCTGTAAGAAAGTATATTCTCTGTAAACCGAATTATTAAAAATATGCCTAACATATTACCTGGAATAGCTAAAAAACAAAGTTCATTTGCCTGAAATGTATGAAAGACATAGCTAATAGTTATAGATCTGATTTTGCGGTAACTGGAGAGCCTCATCTTTATAGACAGCACATGGCTATGAACTTGGAAACATAGTTGCTTTTCCCAATACACTGCTCTATTAGAAAGTAATATGGGATGGAATATTATTAATACAGTTATACATCCTATAGTACAATTTTTTATGAAATTACTCTACCACATCTCTAAAAACACAGTCTAAATCCCAAACATGCTCTAGGGTGTTTCATAGAACCAAGGCTGCCATATAAAATTTTATTGTGTATGTAGGTTACACTCAAGATAAGAACACTATCTTGTAGTAGTCTACTATTTTATTGGTCTTGTTTATCAGTAAAATGAAAAAGCCTTAGGAAAACACCAAATGAGAGAACAGAATTTGAATGGGAAAACACCTAACAGTGAAACTTAAAACTGGCTGATGAAAAATCCATACCTGTTCTTTCAGCATTAATGGATGTCAGATATAATGGAAGACTAAAGGTGCAAGAGATGTAATTCATTTGTCTGAGTGTAGTTAAGCATGAAAAAAGATTAAGCATAGTTTATATTAATTATTCTAAATATAGAAAAAAGATAAATACTGTTTTGCTTAATTGTGAGAGACACTGTGGTAAAAATTAATGATTAACTGCATGCAGTGTGGAAAGAATAATATAAAGTAGGTTAATTATCCTAAGCACATGCAAACTATGTTAGCCCATGGTCTTTCCCCTAAGGTACAAATATGATTTTGATTTCAAAGAAGAACCAAACAAACCATACTTCTTCTCTGCCTGTTTAATTAGGATATACGCTATAATAAAGGAGTAAACTTTATGACTTTTTTCTAAATGTCTTTGTAATCCAATAGAAAAGTAAGTGAATCAAATCTCTGCACACAAATATGTAGGATTTGCTCAAGTAACTCAGGTAGGCAATGCAGAGAAAGGTTATATAAATAATGAATATGTGCCTAACATCCTTCAGCTAACTCTAAACCACTACATTATTTTGCAGATGAAGATTACTTGTATGTGCAGTTTTTTTTGTTTTGGCTAGGGAGAGTATGGTGAATTGTTTGAGGCAGGGGATGGAACTGATTATTCATTCCAACAGAATTCATCATCCAAGGCTGGTTGTAGGCCCGGCAAATAAAACAGGGTTATAATTATAGTAAAATTGGTGATACAAATGTTTCAGTGATGTTGTACACAAGATATATATAAATAGATTCTTTCATCAGTCAGAGGAACATGCTTTAGAGACCTGTTAGAGAAAGATATCAAGGGAACAATGCCAGGGTAGGGAGAGGGAATGTCTCAGACCTGAATGAACTAAAGGCGACAATTCAGAATACTCCATAGGGTTCTTTTGCAGCTTTGTGATCTATTTCTCTGTGACCCAAACTTATTTCTTGTCATTGGGAGTTTCTGAAGTAACTATGAAAGCAGCACACTTGAAGACAAATACTGAGTCCATGTCCTTTTAACTAACAATTGTGACTGGAGTTGGTTTCCCAGGCACCCCTAATTCACTACTTTTCCTTCAAGAATAATTCAGTGGGGATGGTGTTTGTGAAATTCACAGATAGCTTAAAACACACGAGTTAAATGAAAACAAGGCATCTTATGAATAGAGAGAAAAAATAAAAAGAAGGTATTAAACACTTTACAAAAACCTATTTAGACAGATATCTTTTAGGTCAGTTACAGGACAGAAAACAACATATTACTATTAGTTGACAAATCTTCATATCTGTTCCATCTTATTTCTTCCTGCCCCATTGTTTTAGATGGCGGTGTAACAGAGACCCAGCCTCCGGCTTGAAGAGTCTTGTATTTTACCTTTTGCCACCATAGCGTTATTTTTGGTTACTTTGCTTTGCCTTCCCATAACCTTCCGTCACAAAGGTGCTCTCCAGGGAGTATAGGGTCATCTCTCATGAAATGCTCATTGAACGTTTCTCACATACATTCCAGGATTATAATTCTTGTTCTGAACAGGTTTGGTTTCTGTTTCACACATACTTCTTTGTTATTTTGAAGACAGAGAGACAGAAATTTTCTCTCATCCCAACTCCTTGCATCTCTAAATAAGCATCCTCACATCTTCCTGTACATGGGCTTGTGTGCTATTTATTCCAATTTAATATGCTGTTTTGAATATTCAGTACCTTGGTCAAAAGTGTTAAGTTGAGTTCAGTGCCCTGCCTTGAATTCTACTGGGCCCAAATGCAGTTAGTTCGTGTGATTCTGTACAGTCCACACAGATTAGAGCAAATTATGGCTAGCATTCTCTCAATTATGATTAAGCCCAGATCCAAATGCACCACCTCTCTCTGTACCTAGTTTTCCCTCACCAGTTAAAATCATCCTTCCTACTGGAGGTGAGAGAGAGCCCCTGCAACAGTGGACTATTCTCTTTGTTTTCTTGTGTACCATTCAGCCGCTACAGTGAAACCCTGGGACCAATGAAGTCAATAGCAAAACAGCCATTGAATTCAGTGGGGCCAGGATTTCACCCCCTAATGATAAGCATTGTGTGAATACTTAGATGGGTGGATGAATAATGTTATTTCCCTGCTTAGTTCCCCCAATAAAACCCATTGATTTGCACTACCCTAAGTGTGTAAATTACACTCACAGGGTCAGATGAGATTGCCAGACAGCATAAATTATTGTGGCATGAATGAAGTCAATGAAGCGATGCTGATTTACACCATCAGAGGATGGTCAAGCACTGTCTAGATAAGCCCTGCTAGAGGACTATCCAACCGGTACTTAAATATCTCCAGTGATAGAGATTCCACAACCTCCCTAGGCAATTTATTCCAGTGTTTAACCACCCTGACCGTTAGGAAATTTTTCCTAATGTCCAACCTAAACCTTCCTTGCTGCAATTTGAGCCCATTGCTTCTTACACTTTTTCTCCCTCCTCCGTGTAATACCCTTTTAGATATTTGAAAATTGCTATCATGTCCCCTCTCAGTCTTCTAATTTCTAAACTAAACATGCCTAGTTCTTTCAGTTTTCCCTCATAGCTCATGTTTTCTTGGCCTTTAATCATTTTTGTTGCTCTTCTCTGGATCTTCTCCAATTTCTCCACATCTTTTTTGAAATGTAGTGCCCAGAACGGGACACAATACTCCAGCTGAGGCCTAATTAGTGCAGAGTAGAGCAGAAGAATGACTTCTCGTGGCTTACTCACAACACTTCTATTAATACATACCAGAATCATGTTTACTTTTTTTGCCACAGTGTCACACTGCTGGCTTATATTTAGCTTGTGATCCGCTATAGCCCCTAGATTTCTTTCTGCAGTACTCCTTCCTAGACAGTCACTTTCCATTCTGTATGTGTGAAACTGATTGTTCCTTCCTAAGTGGAGAACTTTGCATTTGTCCTTATTAAACTTCATCCTATTTACCTCAGACCATTTCTCTAGTTTGTCCAGATAATTTTGAATTTTGACCCTATCCTCCAAAGCACTTGCAACCCCTCCCAGGTGGTATCTGCAAAATTAATAATCATACGCTCTGTGCTATCATCGAAATCGTTGATGAACCTGTCCCAAAACAGATGGCTGCGGAACCTCACTTATGCCCTTCTAGCATGACTGTGAACTGTTAATAACTACTTTCTGGGAATGGTTATCCAGCCAGTTATGTACCCACTTTATAGTAGCTCCATCTAGGTTGTGGTCCCCTAGTTTATTGATAAGAAGGTCATATGAGAGAATATAAAATGCTTTACTAATGTCTAGGTATACCACATCCACCGCTTCTCCCTTATCCACAAGACTGGATATCCTGTCAAAGAAAGCTGTCAGATTGGTTTCACATGATTTGTTCTTTACAAATCCATGTTGGCTGTTCCCTATCACCTTATTATCTTCCAGGTGTTTGCAGATGATTTCCTTAATTACTTGCCCCATTATCTTTCCTGGCACAGAAGTTAAGCTGACTGGTCTGTAGTTTCTTGGGTTGTTCTCATTTCCCTTTTCATAGATGAGCACAATATTTGCCCTTTTCCAACCTTCTGGTATCTTTCCCAACTTCCATGACTTTTCAAAGATGATAGCTAAAGGCTCAGATACCTCCTCTCTCAGCTCCTTGAGATATTCTAGGTTGCATTTCATCAGGCCCTGGTGACTTGCAGACATCTAACTTTTCTAAGTAATTTTAAACTTGTTCTTTTTTTAATTTTAACTTCTAAACCTTCCCCATTTTTACTAGCATTCACTTTGTGAGGCATTCATTCACTATCAATCTTTTTGGTAAAAATCAAAACAAAGAAGTTAAGAACCTCTGCTATTTCCAGGTATTGTTTCTCCCTCTTCACTGAGCAATCCTGTCCTTGGTTTTTTTCTTGCTTCAAATATATTTTTAGAATGTTGTCTTGTTACCGTTTATGTCTCTAGCTAGATTGATCCTGTTTTTTACCTTTGTCTTTCTAATCTTGCCCCTGCATATTTCTGTTGTTTGCTTATATTCATACTTTGTAATTTGACTTAGTTTCCACTTTTTATAGGACCACCTTTTTATTTTTAGATCACATAAGATCTCCCAGCTATGCAAAGGTGGTCTCTTGCTATACTGTCTATCTTTCTTACACGGTGGAATAGTTTGCATTTGGGCCCTTAATAATGTCCCTTTGAAAAACTGCCAACTATCTTCAGTTGTTCTTCCTCTTAGTCTTGGTTCCCATGGGAGCTTACCTACCAGCTCTCTGAGTTTACTAAAATATGCCTTGCTGAAATCCATTGTCTCTATTTTGCTGTTCTCCCTTCTACTATTCCTTAGAATCACAAACTCTATGATTTCATGGTCACTTTCACCCAAGCTGCCTTCCACTTTCAAATTTTCAGCCAGTTCCTCCTTGTTTGTTAAAATCAAATCTAGAACAGCTTCTCCCTTAGTAGCTTTCTCAGTCTTCTGAAATAAAAAATTGTCTCTAATGAAGTTCAAGAACTTACTGGATAATCTATGCCCCGCTGTGTTAGTTTCCCAACATATGTCTGGATAGTTGATGTTCTCCATCACTACCAAATCCCTACTAACACAAATATATAAAGTATCATGAGCTTTTGTGGGCAAACCCCACTTCTTCATATGAGTTGAAAGCTGAATATGGGCGCACCTATACTGCACAGTTATTTCAAGATATCTAGCATTTTTTCGAAATATCAATGCGCATGTCTACACAACCATTTCAAAACAATGGTTGGCTTATTCCAAAATCTGTAAACTTCATTCTACGAAGAATAATGCCTATTCTGAAATAGCTATTTCAAAATAGAATGGTCCTGGTGCGGGGCTCAGTTATTCCTCCCAAGTGCCTCCGGGGGCTCTAAATCAAAATAGCATGTCTACATTAAGGAAGCCTGCCTTGGACTAATTTTGAGGTTTCCCTGAAGTATAGATGTGCTATTTTGAAATAAGCTATTTCGGAATAACTATTTTGGAATATCTTATTTTGAATTAAGCGTGCAGTGTAGACATATCCTATTAGAATATTTATGTAATGGTTCTCAACCTGGAGGTTGTGACCAGGAATCAGAAGCTGCAACCAACCTTCTCTTCCTACATTGCCATCTGAAAGGGCGTCCTGCTTAGCTAGGTCCTGGGGAGAAACTTGAGAATCAATGTTCTAGTACAGTGGTCCCCAACATGGTGCCCACAGGCGCCATGGCGCCCGCGGGGCCATTTGTGTGCGCCCGCCAAGTGCTCGGGGCTGGCCTGGCCCCAGGCACGTGGTGCATGCATGGTGCCGGAGCTGGCCCCGGGAGCGCCGCGAATTAGCCACCCACGCTCTGGACGCGCAGTGCTTGGGGGGCGCTGGCCCCGAGCGTTTGGAGGGGGGCACCAGCCCTGGGCACACGGTGCTTGGAGGGGGGGGGGCTGGCCCCAGGCGCGCGGCGCTTGGGACGGGGGGCACCGGCCCTGGGCATGCGGCTATGGGGGGAGCCCTGCCCCCGGGCACGCAAGTGTCCCCACCCTCTGGCACCCGGCAGGTGAACGGTCACGCCCCCTGGCGCCCGGCAGCCTCAGATGGTTGGGGACCACTGTTCTAGTAAATCCTTCTCTATTGAATTTTAAAATTTTTTGAAGTTGTCTTCAACAGTTTTTTCTGACTTCACATTGTTAAATTCCATTTCAGAAATTCTCTTTTCACTTCTTAGTACTTCCAACAAGCTGAAATCTTTAATGTTTCTTTTCTAGTAAATCCATAGTTTGATCTTATTCAGAATCACCAGTTGATTTTTACCATTGAAAATTTTCATATTTTATTTTATCACTGTGACCTGTTGCCTTTCATGAGTATTTTGGATGGAAAGACTCATCTCTTAATACACGCTGTTAATAGGTATGATAACATTGCTGAAATTCTTCTTTTCCATTCTTAACAACTAAATTGCTTTTAAGATACATTTTGTTAAATTTGTAAGTTTTTTGTACCTGCATCATGTGTTAAAACTCTAACTGGCTGCATAATGGAAAATGTTTTTCCTTGAAGGATTTCTGAAAATACTTAGCTTTCATCAAAAGAAAATTTTGATAAAAAAAATTCTGAGTTGTTCAAACCAAAATGTTCCTTTTACATTTACTTTTTAATGGGCATTTTAATCCTGCCCATTGAACTTTAAAGTCGTATTTTCAAATTACATAGATTTATTTTGCTGGTATGATGTAAAACATTTTCCCATTGTATAATTTATGCTTTTTGTTGTTTGGTTCCCTCATTTGTCTCATGTGGTATATCTACACTGCAGAGTTTTTCTGAGAAAACTTCAGTTATGTCTGCAATGCAATTGCACTCTTTCAAAAAAACTGAAAGAATAGAAGGGGTTTTCTGACAGCGGTAAACCTCTTTCTCTGAGGAAGAACACCTTTTCTGAAAGAGCTCTTTCAGAAAAAAGGCGTGTGTGGACTGGGAAGAGGGTTTTTTTTTTTTGTTTTTTTTTTGAAAGAAGCCTCCAGGAAAAAGCATAGGTGCCCTGGTGGCCACTCCGTCCATAATAATCACAATTTAAATACAATATAGCATCCTATCAGTGTGGACGCTATCTTTTGAAAAAGCAGATCATTTTTTCGATACACTTTGGTAGTGTGGATGCTCCCAGAAGAAGGTTTTCTGGAAGAGATCTTTCAGAAGAAGGTTTTCTGGAAGAAAGATCTCTTCCAGAAAAGCTTCTTACAACGGAAGTCTATGGGTGCGTCTAGACTGGCCGCTTGAATTTGCGCAAGAGCACTGACGTTCTAATGTAAGAATTCAGTGCTTCTTGCGCAAATACTTTGACACTCCAGCTCAGGGACAAGCACTCTTGTGCAAGAATACTTGCTCAAGAGGGCAAGTGTAGACAGGCACCTTAATTTTTTGCGCAAGAAAGCCCGATGGCTAAAATGGCCATCGGAGCTTTCTTGCGCAAAAGCGTGTCTATACTTGGCACAGATGCTTTTGCGCAAAAACACTTTTTGCGCAAAAGCATCCGTGCCAATCTAGACGCTCTTTTGCAGAAATACTTTTAATGGAAAAACTTTTCCATTAAAAGTATTTCCGCAAAATCATGCCAGTCTAGACGCAGCCACTATGTAGTCTTAGAAAAGGCTTTTAGTTATATACTGCATACGTTCAACACATGATTCCAGAAGCTTTAATTTTTACACCTGTAATTTGAAAATTGCTCAAACTTTCTTCTTTGTGAAAGGAAAGATGTTAATATCAAATATTTTCAAGAGTCCAAACTGATGGACTCTTTTTATCTGATGCTGGTCTTTTCTTTTTATCTGATGCTGGTCTTTTCTTCTGTCCTATAAGAAATGCAGTTCAATTCTAGGAAAAGAGTGATAGAGGAAAGAGTGGTTGATGAAAACTTATTAGTTTATTTGCATTTAGGGCTTGTCTCCAGTACACCGGGGATTAATGCTGCAATGATCGATCCACCAGCCACCAATTTATTGCATCTGCTTTGATGCAATAAATCAATCTCTGAGCACTCTCCTGTTGATGCTGGTACTCCACCAGAACAAGATGAGTAACCAGCATCAAGAGGAGAGCAGCCTCCACCAACCTTACCACACAGAAGATGCCACAGGAAGGATGTTGAGTTCAGCTATGCTATTTTCATAGCTGAAGTCATGTAGATTGGATTGACAGCAGGAATTAGTGTAAACTAGGTCTCAGTCAATCAGTGAAGTTTGGGAAATTTACACTGCAAGAAGCAGGGAACTACCATCATCTCAATTTTACAACAGGACAGATAAGAATATACATGCTATACAATATATTGTAATCCAAATTATATGCTGTATGTGTGGCTACAATTTAAACTCGTTTTGAAAATTTAGCTGCGCATTTAATGGTATTCCTTTACAGGAAAAATTTTCATCTGTTTTCCTGTTACTCTCACTGGCTATTGCTTAATTTTCCAGGTCTACTTTAAGTTATTCTATTAAACCTCAAAGCTCAAAATTATCGTGGTGACCTGAGTTTGGAGCTTCTGAAATATTAGTGCTAATAGCCTAGTCCTATGAATGGGAGGGATCTGGCAGCAAGGCATGTCTAGGAAAGAGCCCTAGAACCTTCCAGGTCACATCCACTTCCCATGGCGTGCCAGGTCTCTGATGTGGTAACAGACTCAGCTGTTTTGGGTTTTTTTCCATGACTCCTAAGTCTTCATCCTACAACTTCATTTGCACTTCCTCATCCAGACTGCGGGACAGTTGTGCAGCACTCCAGGTTTACTGATTCTCACTACAAAGTCAGGAAGCATTAATGGAGAATCTTTACAGTGGCTGATAGCTGGAAGGGAAGGCATCATTCGCAGAGTTCGAGACTGAAGAATGGGGGAGAACCACCACGCTAGGTCTATTCGAGGTTTTACAAGATACAAAATCTGTGGGGTTTGTTTTGCAGACTAGACCAGATGGAGGCAGCGTTGGTCATGTAAGCCTGCAAATCTGATAGCAGGCTCATTGAGCACATGTACATATCAGAGACCATCCTCCAAAAGCCACTCGCATCTTGTCATCCTGACCCTTGCAAGATGTAGGTGACCTGATGCCCCAGAAAACTAAGAATCTGTTCATTTTTTGAGAGTCATTCTATCTTACTTACCAGTCTGGTACATACAGTAAACGTCCAATAATCTGGCACCTTTAGGACCCAGGGAGTGCCAGATTATCAGATATGCCGGACTATCGGCAGGGGAGCCAACCTGGCAGCACCCCAGCTGCTCTGTCCCAGGCATCCCCAAGTCAGCCGCTGCTGAAACTGACCAGCGGCTGACTCTGGGAAGTCCAGGGCAGAGCAGCTTCAATTGTCCAGCTGCCTGGAGCACTTCCAGGTAGGTTCCAGACTAGCAAGAGTGCCGGACCACTGGATGCCAGACAACTGGAGTTTTACTGTATATTTGGTTTTAGAAAACTTTCTGCTGAAGTGCTCCCATGTTGATGCTGGTACTTCACCAGAACAAGACAAGTAACCAGCATCAACGGGAGAGCAGCCTCCACCAACCTTACCACACAGAAGATGAGTTCAGCTCCCATGTCCATTGTGCTGTTATCAAGAGGAGTGGAAAGAGGCGTATGACCAGGAATCCTCTTTTCCTTCCTTTCAAGCTACTTCTACCCTTTCCTCAACTGCACTCAGTATTGATTTCAATTATCATGAGCTTGAAACATAGCCCAGAAGAAATATCAAGCAGCACCATGCAGAGAACATCACATTTACCAAAATGAATTGGCAAATGTATCCACAACATTCAGAACCAAACACATTTTGGGCCATTATTCCAGAAAGACTGTGTTAAAAAGGCATCTCACAAAATTTGGCAACAAAATGGAAGATGAAATTCAATGTTGATAAATACAAAGTACATTGGAAACCATCATTCCAGCAATACGTATAAAATGATGGGGTATAAATTAGCTGTTACCACTGAAGAGAGATTTTGGAGTTGCTATGGATAGTTCTCTGAAGACATCTTTCAGTCGGAAAAGCCAACAGAATGTTAGGAACCATTAGCAAAGGGATAGATAAGACAGAAATTATCATAATGACTATATAAATCCATGGTATGCCCACACCTTGAATACTACATGCAGTTATGGGTGCCCCATCTCAAAAAAAGATATTAGAAATGGAAAAGATTCAAAGAAGGGTAACAAAAATGACTAGGGGTCTGGAACAGCTTCCACACAAGGAGAGAGATTAGAAAGTGTTCTCTGACTCTTTCCCTCCCTACTCAGAATGCACAGATTCACAGACTGTATCCTGAGTTTAAGTATGTCATTTATTTGCTGCTTCAGTGTGTGATCAGTCCAAGCACGCGCACACACACACTAAGGTGCTGTCCATAAATATGTGGTTACAAAATTATGTATTATATGTTGTAGAAATATGCCGCTGTTCAACAATCAAATTAGTTTGCTAGTTCAGTGTTTACAGATTGGGCTTCTAAATTGTTTACTTGATCAGGTTTCTGACCAAGATGTTCATCTGATTGAACTGCTGACCCAGTTGCTCACCTGATCAGAGTGCTGGCTCTGCTTTTCACCCAGCTGTTCTTCCTCACTGAAAGGCACCTTTTCACATGCCTCAACACCTAAAATAGGCATTGTGCATATTACATATTTTACAAAAAGACTGGAACTTTTCTTCTTGGAAAATATATGACTAAGGGCAGAGGGATATGATAGAAGTCTGTAAAATCTTGACTGGATGGAGAAAAGTAAATAAGGAAGTGCTGTTTTCTCCTTAATGTAACACAATAGCTAGCGGTCACCCAATGAAATTAATAGGCACTAGGTTTAAAACAAATAAAAAGAATACCACTTCACACAACACATAGTCATCCTGTGGATATTGTCACCAGGGGATGTTGTGAAGAACATAAGATTATGGAGCATAAGTGGCTATTAAGCAGGATGGTCAGGAATGCACCCTCATCCTTTGCAAGTCCCTTGCTTCTGTTTTCCAGAATCTAAAAGTGGAGAAGAGGGAGTGGGCTACTCAATGATTGTCTAGTCTGTTTATTCCTTCTGAACCACCTGAGATTAGCTTCTGTTGAAAGACAGAATGCTGGGTTAGATGGGACATTGGTCTGACCCAGTTTGCCTGTTCTTATGTTCTTAGAGAAACTGCTAAGAGATACATAACTAATAGTTATTAAATACAGTGAAAATACTATGAAAAAAAAGTCAGCCCTATTACACTGGTATAAATCTCTAGCAAGTCAGGCCTGATTTATTCACAAGTTTTAAAGAAAATGAGTAAAGAAACTTAAAACATATTTAACATGCACTAGAGTCAAGAGAAATTAAAAGTGGCAAACATATCTGACATGCAAAAGAAAAACAAACAAAAAAATATTTATGAGCATTAAATCAGGAAATGAGAGTACAAGGAGCGGAGCATCACTTCTGAAGAAAACAGCTATCTTAAGGAATCTGATGGGTGAACATCTGAAAAGGCATTGTCTGATGAAGGATAGCCAGCATGGTTTCTGGCAGAGAAAGTTACGCTTTACTAAACTGTTGGGGTCTTTTGAAGATATTAGTGTCATTCTAGATGAGAGGAATTCAGTGGATTTAATATACCTTTATTTGACAAGGCTATGCCTTCAGAAATTAACATCCAGAGCAAAGAGCTATGGCATAAGGGGTAAATTAGACTAACAGTGAGAATACTTCCTGGACAACTGGAGACAGTTAGCCATAGGTTACATTTTTTTTAGTTAGAAAGCAAGGGGCTTGATTATGGTCAAAGTTCTATTACTATCCTGGATGCAAACAGCTGCACTGAGGATCATGAGAATTTTGTAAACAAATTTCTAATTTGCAAATTAAGTTAAAATCAGAACAATTTGGAGAGGAATATGGAATGATTTTTTTTTATCACAACTGGAGTTCAAGGAATTTGCATTGCTAAGGTGAGTTGAGTCAGTAAATGATAAGCAGAGTTCAATCTATACCAAATGGAAATTTAGTGTGGACACAATGCATCAAGCTAGATAATGTAGTATAGCTATACATTACATGGGGCTGCTATCCACCATGCTAATGAGGGAAAGGAGCTGCATGTTGATTTAGAGTAATCATTGTGATCACTGCCTTATTGTGCATCACAACAGTTTAAAGAAAGGCAAAAGCATATTACTATAATGCTTATCATGGGAAGGATAATATTGTTTTGTTCCTCTGGGGCCAAAACCTGGGGTCTGAACAAAATCATTATTCAGGTAAGTTCCCTTTGAAACCAACGAGTCTATACCTGAGTTCACTGGGATTGGTATTTACAGAAAGTATAATAGAATGCAATAAAGATACAGTCTATTCTATTCCATATTTGTTTTTATAGTGCACTCATCATTGTAGTATCTAAGTACCTTATGGGAAAGTCCTATAGTATTTCATATAAAGGAACAGTTTTCCTAAAGATTTTTTAGGCTATCTTATATAATGTAACAGAATTATACCCCTGCTAGAGGATGTTTTATAATTGTTGTGTGTGAAATTTAGAGCTCCATTCCTTTCATTCTTTTGGTTTTTCTCTTAATTATAGGATAGTATCTTGAGAATCTAACTTATGGTATAATAATATTGACCTTATTCTCACTAGAAAATAAGTTATCGGAATTATGAAAGAGCCAGGCAAAGCTGATATAGCCAAATTGAACATTCTGATGGAAAAATAAAAAATAGGGGGGTGAAGAAAAAAATTAGAACCCAAACTATGAGTATTTAGGAACGGCACTTGGCAGGTAGAAATATCACACGGAGTAATGGCAGGAGAACTTCTAAAGAGGCAAAGGGTTATGTAAAAGTTCATTTGCTTATTTGAATTTTTACCTTCCTTCCTCAACAAGCCTGGATTGTTCCCCACACCTAAAAATTCTTTCCCTTCAGAGGCCCAGTTTTTGTGCTGATGCTGCTTTCTAAGATGAAGATGCCCAGTAATCTGTTACCACTGATGGCTTCACATCTCAATGGGGCATCTCATCTTAATTCCAGGTGCTGGATGAGGAAGGTTTCCCATCAGGGGCCTAATGTCCTTCTTCCCTATTGGGCTTCAGTTGAATGGCAGCCTCTCTGTTGCACACCTCTGACACTTTATTCATGTTTAACATGCTTTATTGTGTGCTCCAGAACACAAAATGATTAATATTAGTACCATGGATCCCACAACAGCTAAGACAGAAAAAAAAGATAACTGGGGTAACGAGGAGGCTGGGGTAAATCAACTAACAGACTGCAGTGACAGGGAAAGACTTGGGGTACTGTATGCAGCAAATGGAGGAGGAAGATCCTTAGCTGATTTTATTCCCTGAATATTAGAAAAGATTTGGTTCATGGGATGGAAAAGTGTTCCAGTTTATTCTTATTTTAACCATACCAACTGAACATAAAATGTTACAGACAGAGCATAAGTTACCATGGAGATTGCTTGAAGCAGAGATAGCTATAGTGAATTTGTTTTTGGACAGGGACAGGATTTAGGAGTGGGCTGAAAAATAGGAAAGTGAGAATCAGATTAGTCCAAAAAAGATTTAGGCACAATGGCCTGGAAAGCTTGTTTTTGTTCTCTTCCTAGAACTGTTTTATGTCCTTTATAGTTCTCCCTTTATCTCTGCCACTTCTGACAGTGATGCATTAGCCACATTTTAACAAGTGGTGCCTACAAAAAATGCCCCCCGCTTTAGTCTATCATAATCTCTGTGTGTTAGGGTTTTATACTTTCTAGAGAGAAAAGTGAGGCTCTAGGGTATTTATTCATTTATGTTCCCAAACAATAATGCTTTTCATTTCAACCAGAAGGGGGGGGGGGGAGGGGGGAAGAAATAACCACTCTTCAAATAAATTTGCAAAAAATGACCTTTGCTGGAAATGTTTATGTCTTGCTTTGGTAATATATAACTGAAGTGTTGATGAAACAACCTGAGAGTTCTCCTTGTGTAGTTAGAATGGGGCAGGACTGAAATAAAGTTGTTTTAGGTGTTTCAATTTTCCCTCTCTAAGCTTTTTTTTTTTTTTTTTTTTTTTTTAATACCAGCCATTTGCTAATCTATCATTCCATCTGATCATCTAATCCATTCAAAAAGCAAAACTGTTTTTTCCAGGAGCAGTTTTGTTAGGCTTAAGCATGAATACACTCTGATTGAGATTATTTAGTTTAGTATTTGGAGATAAGAGGACTCCATGAATGACAGGGAAATGTTCCTAATAATGTGGTGGTGGCATTTTCCCAGTGAACTGATTATCAGCAAAGCACATACCTGTTTCCAACTCTGAATAGTTAGCTTTGTACAGTGCTTAAAAAAAAAATCAAAGCTCATGTAAGTGCATAAATACAAAATATATTTTAAAATCTAGAAATAATCTTTCTACTTGCTATGCTTAATTTCTGTATCCTTGCAATCATTAAAGCAAAATGGTTTGCTCTTTCAGTATGGAATCCTAATTTCCCAACAAAAAGGAGAGGAATTTTCCTCCCTATTGGAATATGCCTTAATACTCTACGTGCCTGAAATTTCTTCTCTCTGGTTCCAGTTCCCAACTGTTAATTGCTTGTGTACACATCTGTCTGACATGAACCCTACATAATCTTCAAGATTTTAAATGCCCTTTAGTCAACTGTACTGATACGTGTTCCCAGTACAACAGGAATTAGCTTTGATAGCTTCCTTTTTTAGTGCATGTCTCTTACAGCTAAATAAAATTAACAGTAACAGGTGGTTGTGTTGTCAAAAATATATATACTTCTCTTCTCTAGTCTCTCTGCTTCTGGGATGCTGTGGGGGTAGCGAAGATGACAGATGGCTTCCACAAACTAATCACAGATAACATGATACTTTGGTGTAATACGTGCATTTTCAGGCAAATAATGAAGTAGTTTCATTTAATATCCTCCCTATGAAAAATTGGACAAATTAATGGAATGTGGCATGCTCTAAAAATGCATATTATGCCCTAAATTATATTAAAATGTGATTAATCATGTCACTATGCAATACACAATGCACAAGTTATTTGTTGGTAGAGATTTTTGATGTCTGTATTTATTTCAACAAAATCTTTTGATAATTTGACAGAGGGTGACAAAAAATGTCAATCCAGGCCAAATTTTGCTCCTTTTTAACCGGAGTTCATTTTAGATTTAAGATATGATTAAAAATAATATTTCTATGTACCTCTGAGCCACACTGACCACGGAAAACCACCAGTGCAAACTTTATGGCATGCCAACCTATACAGGCGTATATTTTTTCCTGCAATGGGACTCTAATTACTGGTCTTAATTTTTACAAGTGGTTTAAATGGAAATATCCATGATAAATTTGATAAATTTAAGTGCTGGTATTGCAGGAAGCATTTAGACCAGTATCAAGGTCCCAGGGAGCCAATAAACTTTATCATGAACCATTGGAACAGGATTTGGCCATTAATGAAGAAATTATTTTTAAAGGTGGAGGCTGTTTTAGGGAAGGTGTCTGCAAATTTGAACTTGTAAATCTTATATAATTTTTTTAGCACCTGTACAAAACTCTCAGTTTTAAATTTTATAAAAGATCTTATGGGAGTTTCTTATTTGTTATTGAATAAATGTTTAGAAACAAAACCCTGATTAAAACCCCCCTGTATAGGTATTTAAAACCTTCTTGGATTTAAAAATGAAATCTGAAGAGGAGGAATGAGATGTTGGGAATAGCTAAAGAGGCAAATTAATAAAGTAAAAAATACCATTTTAATTTGATAACTCATGTTTTTTGATGCATGAGTTTGATGCTGTTTGTATGAAGGGAGAGGTGAAAGCATGAAGAATCCAGGATAGAAGATGGGTAGAAACAAAGAAAGAGGCAGAGGATGAATCGTGAGAGAAAAACAAAAGGAATGAACAGAGCCGGATACAGATCAAAGGCCTGATCCTGCAATTTGCAATTTAATGGGTGGTCCACTGTGCCTGAGGAGCTCCATTAAAATCAATGAAATACATATGGGGGGGACATACATGGATAAACTTAAAAAACCAACAAATAGTCTGGCAGCACTTTAAAGACTAAAAAAACATGTAGATAGTATCATGAGCTTTTGTGGGCACAGCCTATTTCTTCAGATGACCAGAGTATTGGATGACCAGAACCAATAATATTCTTGGTTCTGGACATCCAATACTCTGGTTATCTGAGGAAGTGGGCTGTGCCCACAAAAGCTCATGATACCATCTACATATTTTGTTAGTCTTTAAGGTTTGCCAGACTATTCGTTGTTTTTTAAGTTTTTCTTGTTACAGACTAACTCAGCTACCCCTCTGAAGATTTTATACATGGATAAGGCATTAATTCAATCAGCCTGTGGCTCTATTAAAGCTGACTGGTCATTCTGAAGGTATTGTTTGCATTTCTCTGCAGCAGTCTAAGAGTAACTTGCCTGTAGGCAAGTTGTTCCTTTTTCTATAAATCCCCACAATTTATTTTATGAAACACTTCTATTATTATTCCTGCATATCTCATTTGCTGCATTACCCTACCAAAGGAAACAGTGTGCATTGTATTACTCAAGCGAGTGGGTTTAAGCTGCTTACTCATATAAATTACAATAGTGTTCACATGTGTTCTTGTTTGACATTAGAACATGGGCCTTGGAGCGCTCTTCGCATCCTGCTGCAAATCAGTTTTCATGCAAGATACATGAATAATAATAAATAAAAACTCTGGCTTATCCCTAAATAACTTGTGGCTATTTCTCAACACAGGTTTATCAATATGCAACCAGCAGTCAGATATGAGGTGGAGCAGGCGAGATGAAAAATGGCACAGAATGAAGAAATGTGAAACTATGGGTATGGCACAGCTAAGTAAAGAAGGGCAATTACTGAATAAAGAAAAACAGAACATTTTCTAAGTCAGGTAAGCAATTTAGATCATTATATATTGAAGTGTAGGGCAACTGAAGCTTACTTTGATTTGGCAAGGGTTACAAGGATAACACACACAAGCACAAATAACCCTAACTCCAGCACCTGTGTGCACTGTAGTATCACATATGGAATGGAAATGGAATAGTGCTGAGAAGCATACCAGTTTAAAATGACCATTCAGCCAAGATTCCCAAGTTGTATCTACTATTAGTCACGTAGCATAACAAAATACACAGTAAAATTGAGAAAACAGAACTCATGGTTATGCAACTATTGTATTTATGCAAACATGTAGCACTTCATTAAAATTATCATACACTGAGCCATTTCTGCATCTGCTTTAATATATTCACTTGAAATTTCAGCAAAATACCTATTCCTTATTTAGATACCAGGAAAGATTAATAGCACTACATGAGGAGATATAGTGTTAATCAATTAAAAACTTGAGACTGTCACAGGGTAAAATACCAGGTGGCAGAAGATGCTACATGGAATTGCAGTTGATGGCACATTATTGTTTTGTATTTCTTTGGGGAATTCAATAAGCCCAAAGCAGAACTCAACACTTTCAAGGTGTTAGTAATCAGTAGGCACAGCATTTTTGATTATAGCAATAAGATCTGGGGGCTGACTGCTGGGGGAAATTGAATATTAGAGACTGGGATGCATGCGATAGCATGCTCCAACTACTGAACAGATAAGGTAATGAGAGTTGGGCAATTTTTTTCCAGCAAAAAGTTTATTTAAAAATGTAGTTTTGGACTGAAACTATTTGCAAATTTGGGTGTTTTCAGAGAATGATTTTTGCTCAAAAAATGTGAACATTTTGACATTTTTTAAACGAAACATTGAACATTTTGATTCAAAGCAGCACTTTCTTCAGAAATTTAACTAAAAAACCAAGGAGACAAGCACTCAAATGACATACATTTTTTTTCCAATTTTAAAAATCCAATTTGAGTGAGAAACATGAAGCTTGATACTTTGGGTCAGCCCAACATGAATTTTTGAGGAAGAGTTTTTGGTTCATCCAATGTACTGAACAGTCAATCTGTCAATCTCTAAATATAGTTCTATCGGAGACATTTAAAAAGGAAGACATTAGCAATAATCTAAAAGTCCTATGAACTATCCAAAAGAAATCAGAGCTAGAGAATAGCATACATAATTCTGTGCACAATGTCATAACTCAGTTGTGCATCAGATTTTCTGTGGTCATCTACAGAAAATGTTAATCCTATAATCTCGCTGAAAACTAGACTCCAGATGTAAAGCTGTAACAAAATTGTTTAAAGACTAGCTAGAATAAGAATAGAATAAATTTACTAGAAAATATTACATATTGAGCAAAAGTTCATGAGAGATATAAAAGAAGCAGTTTCAAAATAGAAAAGAGCAACTTTTGTTTGCCTACACGAGTGCACCTTAGATTTAAGATTTAAATAAGCAAAATAGCTCTGTGTCCCTCTAAACCGGCATTCTCAGATCACATAATTCTCTCCTTCCCACTTCCAGGATGAAGCACTGTTAGGCCCATGTGAGCCAATTTGGGAAATCTGTATCTGCAATTCATTAGTTCTATTTACTATTGAGGGCTCTTTATATGACTGTCAGACAGGCCCTTTCAGAGAATGATAGAGGCCCAGATCACTGAGTTTACAGGCCCCAGCCCAGCCCTAGCTTCTGGTCCCTGACATATCTAACTTCTCATCCAGAGGGTCATACTAAAACCAAAAGACTACATGAAAATGAACACTGGAGACATTTATTTATTAACAATTAAGTCAGGATACCAATAGCATGTATATTAAAAATGTAACTTCAATTGTGAGTTTCCACTGCAAGCAAAATTCTTCATTTTATGAATGCTTTTCTGGCTTTGTTGTGTGCAAACTTGTTTATAATTGATGACAAATCTAATTTACGTGCAACATCATTCTTAATGTTAAGCATTGCAAGCCCATTCAAATGTCCTTGTACCATTGTAGAACGATGGTAGTTCTTTACTTGTTTTAACACATTGAAAGTGTATTCACCTGACGCCACTGATATAGGGATATTGACAAAAATATGTAATGCAATTGTGATGATAGGCTGAGGTTGAATATTTCTTTAAGCAGTTCTTTTGGCTTGCAGTCCGATTTAAAGTTGGTGGAATGTATATGTTTCAGGAAGGTGTTCTTGACACAGAGATCTCTTAAAGTTTCATTTGTTGCTAAGAAGCTCAAGTATACTAAGAAAGTTTCCATTTGTAGGGTTACTGATACATTGACTGGAACCAAACAAAGTCAATCCCCATTCAGAAAGAAAAAGAATGACATTCAATATGCGCTCAAGGAGCTTTTTCCATGTATCAGTTTCTGTGTTTTTCACACTCAGGAGTAAGTTTTCAATTGAACTGTCAGCTAGTGCTGTTTTACTAGCTGATTTCCATGTAACACAGTTATCTTGATGCGATACTAAAGTTTCATGTATAGGTATTTGGTCTTTCAAATCCTACTGATACTCCAACAGGATGGATCAGACAGTACTGATTCATTTTTAACAGTAATACTTCAAATGCAACAGGGTACACAGTACAGAGCCTGCTTTTCTATGTTCCAGCAGAGCCAGTCTCTTGTGTAGATCTCTCCATTTAGAAGAGTTTTTGTCAGCAGACAAGTAGGAAAAGCATGATTTTCAGCATTTTTCAGTATATTATATGGAATCTGAAAACAACTAACCTTGGGAAACGACTGCATTCAAGCAACATTGTTCTTATCAAGAAGTCCAATATCAGGTTCTGATGCCACTGTTGTTACATTGCATCCTGTGCTATTCATAATTTCTCGTTCTTGCTGTACAGCATCTCCAAGGTCCTCATTTTCTGCCTTCCTCATTTTCTGCCTCAATTTCTCTAAATTGAGCTTAGACTCTGCATCTATCACTACTGTTGAAATTCCTGTCTCTTGATTAATGACCTCCTCATTTTGAAGCAGTGGCATTAAAATGTCATTTGTGTGTACAAAGTTTTCATCATCTGAACTATCACTATGGTCACCGTCTAATGGCTGAGGCATCTTTTCTACGAGAAATAATGTTATTGGCTTTAAACTCTTAACTGCTGCTTTACTCTGTTGCTTTTGCCATCTCTTACTTGCACCAATTTCACTTCATTTTTATAAAAGGGTTCTTTTAAAACACAGTAAAACATAATAAATTATATAATTATGGTTGGGGGGTGTTAAGGCTATGAGGGCCATCGTAAACATTTCAAATTCTTGAAATTTTGTCTGCTAACATGTTCCCATTATTAAATTCCTCTAATAACAGGTTGTTATTATGAATATGTACATGGTACAATTGTCAGATTAGATATAAAGTTTATGAAACAACTAGAATTAAAAGTTTATCATAAAAAAGCCTTTAAAACTGGATGAAAATTTGAACCGAGCCTGATATGTTTATTGCATATGAAGACACATAAGAAAAAACAGGAATATGAAAATTTCCTATGCAGAGATAAACATCTAATTTAAAGGTTAAGATCATCCTTAGACCAAGGAAAATTGCTTTACATTAACAGAATTAATTATGGCTTTCAAAACCTCTAAACTATGCAAAAACTGTAAACAGTATTTCATAATGTAGAATCAAAATCACAGAAACTACTCCTGTCTCCAGTCATACACAGATGAAAATTTGGATGCAACTGAAAAATTAGTGAAGGCCCAAGGCCCCACAATGATTTAAATCAATTTTTGCTGGTATATAGTGCTTCTTTTGTTATTTCTGTTATAACTGCAAGGTGTATAATAAATTGAAATGAGTTGGTAGAAAAAGGACAGAATTTGAGGCTTCTTTGTCTCCTGAGGTCTGGGGAAAATGGCCCTCCTGCCCCACAACTCAGATAGGACCTGCTGTCAGACAGTGGATTCCATTTTGGTTGTGAGATTTTTTACCTTGTCTGTTGTACAGTTACCTGCCTACTGAACTGAAATCCCAAAATGTAGTTCTATACAGTTGATAATAGAGAGCTGTTAACTCAGAACAAATGTATATTCAAATATAAATGTCCTATCCAACATGCTAACTCCCACCTAGGAAAATTGGTTTGTCAAGTTGTCAGCTCACCTGGCAATAAGATCACCTGGTAAAGTCAGATTGTAGGCAGCTTGGCTTCCCGGAGGGGTTCCTCCTCCTCCGTGTCAGTGGGCGGCCACTCTGCCCCACTGCACTGTTCCTTTAAGCCAAGCCCCAGGTCTGTGTCTGGCCTTCCTTCAGGCGAGTGGCACACCACAGAGTCTGCTTATATATATGTACATAGGCCCGGCCCTGGTGGCAAGTCCACAAAGTCCCAACTGGGGATAGGCCGAGCCCTGGTTCAGGGCATGGCGACAGACAAGCAAAGTCAGTTTATATAGAAAGGCCGGGCCCTGGTTCAGGGTGTGACAATAACAAACACAATTAGTCTTTACAGGATGGCCAGGCCCATGGTTCAGGGCATGTCAGCAACAACCACCGTGAGTTTTGGAGGCCCTGGCCCTCAGTCAGGGTGGGGAAACAAACAAACAGAGTCAGTTTAAAGGGAGGCCAGGCCCTAGGTCAGGGCATGGCAGCAAACACACCAGCACATCTTAAGGATAAGGCCAGGCCATTGGCAAACAAACTCGGAGGCTCCTTGTTCAGGAGGGGTGCTGGCCAATTGCTGGCAGTAGTGGCTAGGAGGGTGAGACTACCACCCGCAGGCCCACCCACTCCACTGTGCCCCAGGCCAAGCCCTAGGAGCAGCAGTGCAGGCTGCTACGGGCTCAGCGGGGGCTCCAGCATGAAACTCGCTGGCCTTGGGGCCTCCCACTCACCCCCGGGCCATTTCCCTTCTCCCTCTCAGCTGGTATCTGGGTTTCTAGTGGCACAGGTAGAAGTCCATGGCAGGTTCGTCCCATTGGGGTCCCGGCGGTCCGGTCCAGTCCTCCACTGCTTTCAGGTCTGCTGTGCTCAGACCGTTTCCTGGGTGCAGGCGGGGTCAGGCATCTCGGCCAGTCCTCAGGGTCAGGCTCTGTCGAGGTCTTGGGCCAAGCCTCTGGTCTCGACAGTGGCCGCAGTTTCTCCCGGTTCCTGGGCAGGGGCTGGGGCACAGAACCAGGCTGGCCCTCTAGGTCCTCTCCGGGGTCTGCTAGGGTAGGCAGGCTGGGCCAGGCCTCAGCCTCCCAGGCAGGTAGCTGGTAGGTGGCCTCTGGCTCCCAGAAGGTTGGAGGACCAGGCCAGGCCTCGGTCACAGCCTCCCAGACCGGGAGCAGGTAGTCAGCCTTGGGCTTCAGGAAGGTTGGAGGCCCAAGCCCAGGCCAGGCCTCAGTCTCAGCCTCCCAGACTGAGTGCCCTGAGTAAGCCTCTGGTCCCTCTGAAGGCTCAGCCCCGACTGAGGCTGCTGGCTGGGCTTTTATAGCTCTGACCCTGCCCCGTGACTTCCAGTCAGGTGGCTGGGCAGGATCAGCCTCAGCTCAACATGGTGGTCGGAGGGGTTCCTCCTCCTCCGTGTCAGTGGGCAGCCAATCCGCCCCACTACACAGATCAATTGGGGAGGTTGATATTATAGAGCAGGGGTGGACAATAACATGGCAGTAGTTTGCCAGGGTTAGCTTCTGGCAGGCTACTACTGTTATATTTACCTTCATGGCTACAGGTACTTGCGATCACAACTCCCATTGGCTGCAGATTGCTATTCCCAAACAATGAGAGTAGCAAGAAGTGGCATGGACTGGGACACCACTTCCCCCCTCTCCAATTGGCTAGGAACAGCAATCCATGGCCAATGGGAACTGTGATTGCTGGTATCCACAGACATGCAGGTAAATATAGAGGAGGAGTGCCTCCAGGAGCTAACACTGGTGCACTGGATCTGACCCATGGGCCGGCATTTCATTTCCGCTATCATATTGGGACTTGAAGGTAGTAAAAGACAAGAGCTGACCTATCTGTATGAAGTATTTCTGTGAATTACATGTTACATAGAACATATGGCTCCTTGAAGAGGTAAACAAGAAGGTTCACCCCTGTGAGTGGAATTTAGGGAAAGGGTGTGTTTAAGCTACCAGGAGAGTCTGAGGAATCTGCACTGATTCTAGGGAATAGGCAGGGGACTGCATGGTGATAGCTCTCAAGATGGGTTGCTAAATAGATGGTCTACACTCCCAGAGTTTGCTGAGAAAAGGAGTGGTGCCTGGTCTCTGTTTTAACTCCAGAGGCTTAAAATATAGACGATCCAGCAGCTGGATCCCCTCACAACAATCTGATAAGTCATCAGTAGGGAGAAACTGACCAGATCTGTGACACTATGTATTACCAGTGTGAAGGCTATCCATCTATAGTGCCCTGTGCAGATAAAAAATTAGCATCTGTATACACAAAAATGAGTTGCTAATTTCTGAATCCACATCTGCGGATACAGACTCCAGTGGATATAAAGTGGATACCTGCAGATTTGCACAGCTCTACACATCTACTACCCAGGTGTAAGCAACCTAATGTCTGTTCTTTTAAAAGAAAATTTCTCCCTTGCTTTCATCTTCATTTTCTCCTCCTCAAGAGTTCATCTGGTCAGAAAACAGTATTTCTGTTTTGTGGGAAGTTCTGACATGTCAAAATATTCTTTCATTCCCAATCAGAAGGTGCCACAGGACTCCTCGTCGCTCAATCAGAATAGAAATTTGAAATTTACTACAAAATAAAAATTCTAAAATATTTTGGTTTGGAAACATTGATGTAATTTTATCCACGTGTTTCAGTCTGATGAGGTATAGAACCATAGAAAATTAGGCTTGGAAGAGACCTCAGAAGGTCATTTAGTCTAATCCCGATCAAAGCAGGATCAACCAAACTAAATCATCCCAGCCAGGGCTTTGTCATACTTAAAAATGTCTAAGGATTGAGACTGCATCACCTTCTTAGGCAACTCATTCCAGGGCTTTACCACCTTCCTAGTGAAATAGATTTGCCTAATATCTCACCTAAACCTCCCTCACTGCAACTGGAGACCATTGCCTCTTGTTCTGTCATCTGTCACCACTGAGAACAGCCTAGCCTAGCTCTTTGGAACCCCCCTTTAGGTAGTTGAAGGCTCTTATCAAATCCCCCCTCACTCTTCTCTTCTGTAAACTAAATAAGCACAGTTCTCTCAGCCTCTCTTCAGATAAGTCCCACTTCAGGCCCCTCATAATTTTCATTGCCCTCCATTGGACTTTCCAGTTTGTTCACATCCTTTCTGTAGTGGAGGGCTCAAAAATGGAGACAATACTCCAGATGATGCCTCACCAGTGTCAAATAAAGGGGAATATCTGCTGGCAACACTCCTACAAATTTAGGCTAATATGTTGTTGGTCTTCTTGGCAACAAGGGCACGCTATTCACTTATATCCAGGTTCTCATCCCCTATGTTCCCTAAAGTGCACTTAGCCAGTTGGTCCCAGCCTGGAGCAGTGCTTGGGATTCTTCCCTTCTAAGTGCAGGACAAGGCACTTATCCTTGTTGAACCTCAACAGATTTCTTTTGGCCCAATCTTTCAACTTGTCTAGGTCACTGTGGACTATATCTCTATTCTCCAGCCGGTCTACCTCTCTCTCCAGTTTAGTGTCATCTACGAACTTGCTGAAGGTGCAATCCCTCCCATCATCCAGATGATTAATCAAGATGTTGAACATAACTGACCCCAGGATGGACATCTGGGGCACTCTACTAGCTACCAGCTGCCAATTTGACATAGAGCCATTGATCACTACTTGTTGAGCCTGATAATCTAGCCAGCTTTCTGTCTATCTTATGGTCCATTCATTCAATCCATACTACTTTAACTTTGCTGTCCAGAATACTGTGGGAGATACCAAATGTCAAGGTATTTCACATCCACCGCTTTTCCCCATATGCACAGAGCCAGTTATCTCATTATAGAGGGCAATTAGTTGGAAGAGAGGAAGATGATCAGGAACAGTCAACATGGCTTTGCCAAGGGTAGTTCATGCCTGATCAACCTGTTTCAAACTAGATTCCTTGAGGACCTGCTCCATGATTTTTCAAGGGCAAAAATGTTTTGTTTCAACTACGTTTTGATCGTAAGTTGCATTATATTTTAAATTACAAGTTTATATGATAAAAGTTTGTTTCAACTTTATTGAAATAAAATATTTTGATCATATTGAAATGAGAATAATTTTGGCATATCCCATCAAAAAATTCAATGAAGTCAATACATTCCCAGAGAACATTTCCAATGGAATCAGAATGTTCCCAACAGGAAGTGTCTCAAACTTTTTTCCCCCTCCACTCAGGGGCAGAGCTGAGTGGATCTTTGCTAGCTTTGCCTTTTCCCACAATACAGCACCTGCACTTTTTTTTGGCATATTGAACACATCTGGGTGACTGCCAGATTCTCACCAATTGCTCCCTTAACTCATACTGCTGAGGATGCCTAACACCCACAGCAGCAAAAACAAACTTCTGCTTCAATTGGCCATATCCACCTCATTCTATCAGACTCAGACCTGACCATGGTAAGCCTCTCATAGATGATCTCCTGTTTTTTTGTTTTTGTTTTTTTTTAGTTTATGATACCTGGGAATGAAGCCCCACATCTTAAATAATTTGGAATCGCCTGAATTCATCTTTGCACTTAGCAAAACTGATTGCTGTGAGCACATTAGCTAATCCCACTGGTCTGGTCCATGCACTGGTTCTCTGTTGAATCAAGCTTTCTGTCCTGATAGTCAAAGGCTCCCATAGGATTGACTCTAGGTACCCACGAGATCCTTTCCCACTGCACGCATGTTCTCTCATGCAACTATGTTCCACTTGAACAACAAAACTGTCAGTCACTGGCTCATGAGATTTTTGGAAGTGCAACTTTCAGAGTCATAAGAAAGAACTATACCCAAAACTAGTTTCTTAAACTTAGCGTTCACTCAACATTTCAGCACATGCACAAACAAAAAGCAAAACCAGAACATACCCGCACACATAAACAAAAAACCTAGAGACTAATCAAGCCACTTTTCCTCCATCCTGAGAAGGAAAAGAAATATTTTATTGTAGTTTCTATGTTTTTCATATATTGAAGAATACTATGGTAATGAAAGTCCCATTGCCTTTAGAAGGAATTTTACCTGAATAAAGACTGCAGGATTTGGCCCTTAGAATTACGGGCTCAGTCCTGCAATACAGATCTATGCTTAAATTTAGGAATGAGTATACCATTAAAATCAATGAAACCATTGTGAAGTTCAGAGTTAAGCATGTGCCTGAATGTTTTTCTGGATCACAACCAAAGTACCCAGTACCATGCAGATCCAAGCCACATATCTGAGTGGTCCTCAGATTTCTGGAGATAAAAATCTGGATTTATTTATAATGTCACATCATAGCCTGAGGTCAAGTTATTCTATCAGACTTTTATATTTTAAAATTAAAATAATCCTTATTCAGTAACTCCAGAAGGAACTGTGTTCATCCAATTGAATTTTTGTGGCTGCAAGTTCACTAGGAGAGAACTGTTCGTAGCTAAATACTATAGTGCCTCATAATAGCATTTTATTATATAAACAATTTAAGTGTTTACTTCTAAAAATGAATGGAGAAGCCAGGCTGCTTTTAAAATACATTGCTAAATATTTTATATATATGAACAGTCTGTTTTGTTTTGAGTCACCAAAGAGTCACTCGTGGCCAACTCCTCAAGTGCTTAAGTGACCAAGGATATGTATACATTGCAATTGAGAATTTGCTTCCCAGCCTCTGTCAGGCCTGCTGATTGGGAGGAAGGGAGGACAAAGAAGGCAACTGCCCCAGGACCCAGCAATTCAAGAGGATCTGGGGCTCTGGGCACTGCTGCCCCTGCTGCAACAGTTGGATCCCTGTGCCTTTTAAATTGCTACTGAACTCCACGCACTCACTCCAAGCAGCATTGAGAGCAGCCTGGGCGAGGCTAGCCCTAACCCCATCCCTTCTACCTGAGGCCCCGCCCTTTTTGGTGCACAGAGCCCCCATCCCCTTGCCTTGCCAAAGGGCCCAGCAAGTCTGGTAATCATGCTGGCCTGGGTAGACAGATTTGAACTAGCTCTGCTTGAGTTAGTGCACTATACTCTGTAGAATGGGCAGAAGCTCAGGCTAGTCAACTGAGCTCAAACTATGGGGATCACTTTGGTTTGGACTCAGGCAATCGTCTGAGCAGCACCTTTGCCACAATGTCCACATTACCATTTTTAGAGCACTAGCTCAAGCAGAGGTAGTGGAAATCTTATTACCCAGCCCGGGAGGCATGCTCCCAGCTGCAGTGTGAATGTACCTAATATAGACATGCTATCTCGATTTAGAGCTCCGGAGGAATAACTTAGAATGTCCCTGGTGAGGGGCTATTTCAAAATAGCAGAAGTGGAGCATCTACACATGCCTTATTTCGAAATAACTATTTCAGAATAGGCGTTATTCTTCATAGAATGAGGTTTACAGAAGTCAGAATAAGCCATCCATTATTTCTAAATTATTTTGAAATAATGGAATTGCTTTGTAGATGCTTGCATAGTTATTTCGGAATAATGGCCATTATTCCGAAATATCTTTGCTGTGTAGACACACCGGCTACATCTACACTGGCATGATTTTCCGAAAATGCTTTTAACGGAAAAGTTTTCCGTTAAAAGCATTTTCGGAAAAGTGCGTCTAGATTGGCAGGATGCTTTTCCGCAAAAGCACGTTTTGCGGAAAAGTGGCCGTGGCCAATCTAGACGCGGTTTTCCGCAAAAAAGCCCTGATCGCCATTTTCACGATCGGGGCTTTTTTGCGGAAAACAGTACTGTGCTGTCTACACTGGCCCTTTTGCGCAAAAGTCTTTCAGAAAAAGACTTTTGCCCGAACGGGAACAGCATAGTATTTCCAGAAAAGCACTGACGAGTTTACATGAGATCGTCAGTTCTTTTCCAGAAATTCAAGCGGCCAGTGTAGACAGCTGGCAAGTTTTTCCGTAAAAGCAGATGATTTTGCGGAAAAATTTGCCAGTCTAGACACAGCCGCCCTGAAGCAGGGAGTAGCTTACAGTTTCATGTCCTTATAGTGCAGGCACTTATCCAGGGGAATATCCAAATGAGTTCATAGCAGGATGGGACACAGACCAAGTATTGAGGCTAATATTTACATGTATAATTTCATGATTTATCTAAGATAAACGAATGGCCATAACATTTTCAGTGTTGTATAAACAACACATCATAATTTCCCACAACTTTTAAGAATCAGTCAGATATATATCCCAATTCAAGTCAAAATCCTCTGCTTATGGACATCAGAACTGGTTGCTATAGAATGCCTGTGATGTCTCTAGCAGAGGGTTATTATTCAACGGGGAATAAGAAGTAGGAATGATTCAATTTTTGTGAAAATGTCTTCAGTAACAGTAAAACCTCCCCAAAGCTATGATAAGGAAAAAACTATAACTAGGGCCAGATTATGCAATTATTCCAAGTATGCCACTCCCATTAAAGCCAGTGGGAGCTTTAAATATGGATTAATTTATGGATCAGGTGCATTTTTGTGGCATATAACCTGCTTTATAACCCATTCATGAAATAGTCCAAAATGTGTCATTTTTTAAATGAACTATTAAAACAGAAAGGCTATGTCTACACTCGCGGCTTCTTGCGCTAGTAATATGCAAATGAGGCTAAGCGTGGAATATCGCTGAGCCTAATTTGCATACCTAATGAGCCACCATTTTTTTTAGAAGAGGCTCTTGCATAAGAAGGAGCGTCTACACTGCCTTCTTGCACAAAAAAAACCCTCTTGCTCAATGCCGTTCTTCCTGAAAAGTAATAGGTATAACGGCATTGCTCAAGAGGGTTTTATGTTTATTTTAAAGATTCTGGATTTACCCCCTTAAAATAGTTATGTTTGACTCCACATCATTTTAACTATTGTTTGATAGAATTAGCATTTGTTTTATCCTTGTAACTTTAGAACTTGCATCCTTTAGTTTTTAATATTTTAAATTTACTGTTACTCCGATAAAGTCAGTTACCTTGGCAACAAAATTTTCTGTGCTAAAACATAAGACGAAAGTGCTGTCAGGAATTTTCAGCGTGGGTGTTCAGAGTTGGTCCTAGAACAATAACTTTTTAGAAGAAGAAATGAATATTAAAAAAACCCCAGACACCTAAAACTTTTTAGTGGTATAAAATGGAATTAAACTCAAATTACAGTTACAAATAATACCAATTGTTGTTTAAATAATGCCCTATGCAAACTTACTGTTTTACCATAACCTGAAGACTCTCTTTTATTACTGTCATAGAGATCTGATGAAGGTTTAACTATTCAGATGTACAACCAAGAAAAATAAACACAAGAGTCTTTGAATATCCAGCAATGGAAAGGACTATCTCAAGAATTTTTCTCTAGACATTTGAGTTACCTTGATGGTGTGATTAATTTGATTTTTAATAAAGCCATTGCCATTATTAATATTATACATTTTTTAGTTTTATTTACTGAAAACAATTAAAAAGTCAGCGTAAAAAATCAAATATATTTTAGTGGAAAAAAGCATTTAAAGGTACTTTTTATTTACTGTTAGTGGCACTAAATAACCTAAAAGGTTAAAAGTGATGGTTTCCTCATAATAGAATTTTAAACCTAATTACATATTGTATGAATGATTATAAACCACAATGGTACATCCCCATGTCTGCTGGGGTTAGATGAAGACACAATATTTAAAACAGAGAAATTATTACACTGCCTATATAAATCAGAATAGGAAATGCTTAGCACATTCGCTTCTTTAGTTTCAACTTTCATTACAAGAGTGCAATTTTTAAAAATATAGCTTCACTGAATGAGAAGAATATGTTTTGGAAGTGCCCAAGACCTAACTAAATACAGTTGTGTCTATTTTAGGGGTTCCTCAGACACGTATTTCTCCTTCACCTTTCAGATCTCATGTACTTCTTATAGAAAGATGCTTCTGTTGGATATTCCACTGTAGGACGAGCACTGATCAGATGTTATTACTGCTTCACTGATTCATTCTAAAGCTTCCTAGCACTGATGGAACTTAAAGAGCAAATAAAGTTACCAATGACCAGCAAAGTACAGTGAAGAAAATATTTAGGATTTCTCTGACTTACTGAACTGGGAC
This sequence comes from Pelodiscus sinensis, assembly GCF_049634645.1. Taxonomy (NCBI): domain Eukaryota; kingdom Metazoa; phylum Chordata; order Testudines; family Trionychidae; genus Pelodiscus; species Pelodiscus sinensis. The sequence continues at coordinate 38,361,938 of NC_134717.1, forward strand.
TATTCTCATCAGAAGTTGATCCAGCTTTTTTTATGTTGCTAAATTTTAGTCAGTGTCACCTATTTATGCAATGAATAATAGATCATGTTCTCATAGAAAATGTTTGACTAAGTTTGTGCTCAGAGCTGCCCACCCAATAGGGATGGAGACTGATACAGATCAGAACATAGCTGACATCACTGCTCTCAAGTGAGTTTTTCTGGCTGCCATGTTGATGGGATCTGATGGAGGTCTATTTAGCTTTCTTGACATAAAAAAGTATCATTTTTTGGAGGAGCATAAATAAAGGACTTCTAGAGAACACTATTAATCAAATGTCATGTCAAATTACACCATGAGCCTGCTTTGCAAACATGGCATCTAAATGTGGTGTCTGAATTTTACATTGCACCAGTCCAATCAATTACTAAGGTACTAAACTGTTTTACATTAATTTTGTATTCATTGGAATGCCAAATTGTGGTGTTTGAAAGGTTCACTGACTGGAAACTGTGAAAAAGGAACAAACATTAAAAAAAAATTACAAGTTCATGCAAACGAAAACATTATACAAATTGGATGGGGAATGAATTCTGATTTAATTTTGCTTTAAATAATTTTGCTGGTATGCAGATACCACAATGTAGCCATATGGCCACAATTCAGGAAAGCATCCCTTTTCAGAAGTGCACATAAGCACATGCTTACACCTCACATGCTAAAAGATGAGTGCATGTGTAAGTGTTATCCTGGATTGTGGCTGAAATTCACAGACAGGAAAGATATTTGCCTACCATAAGTACCAGACTAGCCACCAGTTATGCTACAAACTAGACAGACTACTTTAGAAATATACCTACAATATGGTAAAAGTCTTCATAAAGAAGGAAAAACATTTTTTAAACCAGAGATTATAACAAAATGAAACACTTCATAAATAGTGGAAATAGCACTGGTGTTATTGCTTGGTTACTCCACCAAAGGACAATCTTGTTTCCGTGAAATGAATTAAAATGTAAGAGTTATAAATTCCCCCTTTTATTTTTACTGTTTAGAACTTTATTGAATTTTGTTTGACACCACAGATGACAGTATATGTGATTAATTGCCTCTCATAATTGGAGTTTCATTTCAGTGGTTATTGCTTGTCAGTATCAATTAATAGCTGCACGAAAACCTCATTCATTTCACAATATTAAAGAATGATGACTTGTGGGAATTATGCTAAACTAGCACTTTCAATTAGATTTTGAATTTTATAGGATAATGAATAATAGTTTATGGTTTTATAATAATAAGTGGTGATGGGTTATTGCTGTATTGTAATCACTCTAATTACATATATATGTTTATCTGGAGGATTGTCATTATAGTAGTCATTTTTAAAAATGACAATTGTATGTAATTAATCCTTTAAAACTATAGCTTTTTTTGGTCGATAGCAATAGAAAAGATTGTGATTGTCACAATTATATAGCTTTTGTCTCAACAGTTAGTGGACAATAATGTCAGCACTCTCCTTTAAAAATTAAAATCTAGAATCTTGCATATGCTAATATAATAAGACTAGAATGAGTAAAGTTTGTCCATATCATTTTTGAAAGACTAAAGACTTTAGGAATATGATTTTAAAATTTTATCCCTACTTTTAGGTACCCAGTTCTGAAAATTTTGGCTTGAAATCCATTTTTTATTCTTTATGTGCTGTTAACCAATATACACTGTTGACAATATATTTCATTGTGGCATATTAGCTGTTTACATAACAATATTTAGAAAGTAATATTATTTAGTGGGCAGACCTGATGTGCAACAGTGAACACACACAATTATTGGCCATGCTTGTGAACCCCAAACTCAGCATAATAGCATTTCTGTGTTTAAATGTAACTTAACAACGTTGGAACACAACTGAAAAATATCAAGAATGTTCCAGGCATTAATGAGCAGAACCCTATGGATCTGTTGGGGGTAGGGAGTGGAGGAAATTAGAAGTGAGGATATTGGGGAGCCTCTGGAATCTGTTTAGAAGAGCCATATCTTCAAGCACTTTTGCAACTGTCTATAGATCAAACAACTGGTTGATGACACCCTCCAATGCCTTCCAACATAATAATGTTGGGGAGGGGGGTTGGAAAGGTTCACACAGGAAGCCTATAGGAGACAATGAAATAATGCAAAGATCCCCTGGTATATGCGATGAATTCAATAAATTGTTCTGGCACATCAGACTAAGTAAAAATTTAACAAGATAAGCAATTAGGGAAAATTCTAATGAAATTTTAGGTCAAAACGTCATAGTATATCCTATTAAAATTATTTATTTTTTAACCAATTATGCTCATTTAACTCATTCAGAAGTTTGCGTGCTTGCCAAGAGTTACCTAAGTCTCTGAAAAACTTCTACTCTATAAATCTGATTTATTGGTTCACAAATATGTTCTCTCACTGTATTTTGGTGGTGGTATTATTATTATTATACAGAAGCCTCATGTTAGGATTGGGTTATCATTGTGACAGGTGATACACAAACAGTTTTGGTTCTAGGTGAAGCCAAGAGCAGTATATAATATACATAAGAAAGAAGATTAATTGAAGATTTTCAAGTTTCAAAAAGCATTTCTTTTACTAAAACTGATTTTCCTACAACGTTTTTCATTAAAATTTTTTATTGGAAATAAACACCTCATCAGAGACATCATCAGACACTAATAAATCCAAAATATTTCCAATAGGTAAAGATAAAGTATGCTGTATGCATGCTAATAATTTCACGCAAAAAAGAAAATAAAGAGTTCAAAAATCCAATCCAGTTTTCTTATATTCAGATCTAAGGGTATGTCTACACTACAGAGTTAGTTCGAACTAACGGATGTTAGTTCGAACTAACTTTCACAGGCGCTACACTAGCGCTCCGCTAGTTCGAACTTAATTCGAACTAACGGAGCGCTTAGTTCGAAATAGGTAAACCTCATTTTACGAGGATTAAGCCTAGTTCGAACTAGCTAGTTCGAATTAAGGGGTGTGTAGCCCCTTAATTCGAACTAGTGGGAGGCTAGCCCTCCCCAGCTTTCCCTGGTGGCCACTCTGGCCAACACCAGGGAAACTCTACTGCCTCCCTCCCGGCCCCGGACCCCTTAAAGGGGCACGGGCTGGCTACGGTGCCCGTGCCAGGTGCAAGCCTGCCAGCACCCAGCCAGCAGACCCTGCACCTGGCACGGATCGAGCCAGCCACCCGATGCCCCCCAGCCCTCCCCCTCTTCCTGGGACCAGGCTGGTGGCTCCCGGGAGCTTGCCCGGGACCGCAAGAGGCGGGCACCCGCCTGGGCTAGTGCGGACATCGTGGACCTAGTCCACGATCTCCGCACTAGGCACAGGAAAGTGGCCGGCTAGGGCAGGAGAGCTGCCAGCCTGGCCACCCAGGAGCAGGTGTGCATGAAAATCAAGGGGGTCCACTGAGACCCCCGACCCTGAGCCCTGAGCTTACAATGGCTGTCCTGGGTCAGACCAAAGGTCCATCTAGCCCAGTAGCCTGTCTGCTGACAGCGGCCAACCCTAGGGACCTTGGAGGGGATGGACCAAAGACAGTGACCAAGCCATTTGTCTCATGCCATTCCTCTCCAGCCTTCCACAAACCTTGGGCAGGGACACCACTCCTACCCCCTGGCTAATAGCACTCCATGGACCCAACCGCCATCACTTGATCTCACGTCCCTTTAAACTCTGTTCTAGTTCTAGCCTTCACAGCCTCCTGCAGCAAGGAGTTCCACAGGTTGACTCTTTGCTTTGTCAAGAAGAACTTTCTCTTACTAGTTTGAAGCCTGCTACCCATTCCTTTCCTTTGGTGTCCTCTAGTCCTTCTTTATGGGAACTAACAAAGAACTTTTCTGTATGCACCCTCTCCACCCAACTCCTGCTTTTAGAGACCTCTATCCTGTCCCCCCTCCGTCTCCTCTTTTCCAAGCTGAAAAGTCCCAGTCTCTTTAGCCTCTCTTCATATGGGACCTGTTCCCAACCCCTGATCATTGTAGTTGCCCTCCCCTCTCCCACCCTCTCTCTTCCCCTCTCCCACCTCCCCCTCTCCCACCCTCTCTCTTCCCCTCTCCCACCTCCTTTTCCCAGTCTCCCCCAGTTTTGTTCAATAAAGACAGATTCCATTTTGGAAGACAAGTTATCTTTATTTTGTACATCAAGACGAGGGGCTAGGGAAGGATAAGTGGAAGGAGGTGAGGGAGGAATGGGGCACAAGCCCCCGATGGGGAGGACTGGGCTGGCTCTGCGGGCTTCTGGGGGTGGAAGCTCTCCTGCAGCCCCCCAATTGCTCCCTCTCCCCAGATGGCAGCCTGCGGCAAGTGCAGCCGGTCTGATGGCCGAGTGCTGTGATGTGCCCAGTGTGAGCACTCCGGGCACTCCAAACCAGGACTGGTTTGCAAGCGGGGCACCCTGAGAACTGTCTGTCCAAGGTGGGGGTCGGGTCCCTTTAAGCGCAGCCCTTGGCTAGCCTGAGACAGCATCTCCACGCTCTAAGTCCTCCTCTGATGCCCTGCCGGCACTGCTTCCGGCCATCCTTAAGCCTGGTTCAGGGTCCACTTAATGTGGACATGCTAGTTTGAATTAGAAAAACGCTAATTCGAACTAGTTTTTAGTTCTAGACGCGTTAGTTCGAATTAGCTTAGTTCGAATTAAGTAATTCGAACTAAGTTAGTTCGAATTAATGTTGTAGTGTAGACATACCCTAAATGTATTAAACCTTTAATCTTTATATCCTAGGACACACATTCATGCACCATAGCTGCAGTAGTGCCAATCCTAATTTCCTATTAATACAAATCATTCTTCCCAAAAACTTTGTCTTAGTACACCACCAAAAACAAAAACAAAACAAAAAAAAAACAACTAAAAACCAAGATTTGTTTTCTACCTCCAACAATATATTAAGGATAGGGAACTATCATTTTACTATAGTAAAACTTCTTTTGAATGTTCTTTTGCAACAGTAAAATCCAGTTTTATTTTGGATTCTCTGGATGACTTAAATTTAAACTCTCTTGGCTCATTTCCCCTAAACCATCCACTTAAAAACTGCTACATTATTTTCCCCTGGGGCAGTACAGATCGCCTCTATGTAAAAATCCAACCAACCAAACCAAAAACCCCACATCAACAAAAAACAACCAAAAAAAACTTGTAAGAGTGGATCCTCTTAGGATCCTATTAGGACACACAACTATATTCAGTCACCCCCCCCCCCCCTGTAAAAGGCAGAATCGGTCTTTACACTTGCATAACATGTCTAGTTAAGTTGAACCAGTACAGTGTACGTCTCCTGTGTGTAGAGCCTTGAAAATTGAAGGATATCGGATTTATAGCCACCGTTATACACATCCACAAATAGGAATGAGGATATTGTGACTCATTTTTGCAGCTACAAATTCAGATACAAATTTTGTATCCACGCAGGGCTATACCTATGCTTCGTAATAGAACTTCTTCCTCTCCTCACCGGCTACCTGCACACAGGGAGGACTGCAGTGGCTCTGTAGAGTCTTCTTCCCCATTTGTGCTCTGGATGGTGATACAGGAATCCGGGGAAAGTTCATGAGAGACACCTTTTGTCTTATTACACCTTTGCATGATCGTGCAAACCTGGCAACAGTCTGAACCACAATATCAAAGGCTACGTCTAGACTACATGCCTTTTTTGAAAGAGGCTTTTTTTAAAAAATACTTTTGAAAAAGCCTCTTTCGAAAAAGAGCATCTAGCAATTACAGGATACCCACCTGCACCCCACCATCCCGCTGGAGAAGAGGGTGGCTTTGGAAACTGGCCACCCCCAACAGCTACTGTTCGGTGGGACACCAGTTTGGCGTGGGGAGATCTACTGTTGGCGCCATGTTGATAGAGGTAAGACTCTCTTGGGGGACAGTCCATACGGGGTAGGGGAGCGTAACAGGAAAGGGCAGAGAGAGTGGGGGAGGCAGTAGGGGTGAGGCCAGGAACCCTCCCTGCCCTACTGCTGGGAGGGGTCACCTGGGGGGAGCTCCTGGGGTTTTCAGGGGGGGAAGAGGGTGGGGATCACCTCTCAAGGACTTGGGCACGCCCTCTAACTTCCTATGCTGTGTGTTTGTGTGTGTCCATTTCTGCAGGTGGTGAGAGCCATCAGGTTGGAGCTGCTGAACAGGATTGTCTGCCTTGGAGACCTGGACACCATCATGGCAGGCTTTGTTGGGCTGGGACTCCTGAGCTGTGGAGGAGCGCTTGATGGAACTCACATCCCAATCTGCGCACCACCCCATTGAGCAGCCCAGCGCATCAACAGAAAGGGCTATGTCTCCATGGTGCTACAGGCCCTCGTTGACCACTGTGGACAATTCATTTGTGTGGGGTGGCCGGGCTGGGCACATGATGCCTGAATCTTCAGAAATTCCTACCTGTACCACAGGCTGGAACATTCTTCCTGCAACAAAACTTTGCTGTTGGGGACGTGGAGATGCCAATGTGCATCATGGCCGATGCAGCACATCCCCTTATACCCTGGCTCATGAAGCCCTACACTGGTCATCTGGACGTGAGCAGGGAACAATTTAATGTGCACCTGACCTGGACAGGCTTGCAGGTGGAATGCGCCTTTGGCCAGCTAAAGGGGAGGTTTAGGTGCCTGCTCACTTGCCTCAACATGGGGGAACGCAATATCCCTGAGATGGTAGCTGCATGTTGCGTGCTAGTGGAGAGAAAAGGGGAGGCCTTCCTCCCAGGGTGGGGGACACGGACTGATGTCGAGGGGAGGCAGTTTAAGCAGCCCCAGACAGCTGCCATCTGCCAAGCACATCAGGTGGGGGTCTGCATCCCGAAGGCACTGCATGAGAGATTCTCAACAGGAGCCCAATGACTTTCCCCAGGGTCTCCCTAATGGGGCCTGTGGCCTGGGCCCCCTGCAAGACCTTTCCTCCCACAACCCATCCCAGTGTCAGTCTCTAGACAGTTAACACACACCAGGTTTTCTGTCAAAAACATTAAGTGTATTAAAAAACCATCAAACAGTGTGCAAAAAACATTTCCTAACAATAAAACTGTGTTCAAAATGTTATCAAAAATAAACTTTCCTGTAAATATAACAAAGTCTTTTTAACTGGGGGCAGGGGAGAGGTTTAGGGATGAGGGTATCACCTGGCCTGAAAAAATGCCGTCTAGATGTGTTCGGGGTCGAGTGGGGCCTGGGACAGAAGGGGGCTGCTGAAGAGGGGGGGCTGCAGCTGGGTCTGTGATGGCAGTGGGTGAGGGAGAGCAGGGTGTGAGGGGGAAGAAGAGGGGTGCAGGGGACGCTGGAGCAGGTTGAGCATGAGGACCGGCAACAGGGACAGGACCTGGGACACTCATGGCATCCTGGATAGTGCCACAGATTGCTGTCTGCTTTTGGAGGAGCTCCTCCAGCAAGCAGTCGTGCCACCGAGCCTCTTCCCATGCCCTCTCTGCCATGGTCTCCTCCATCCTTTCCAGGGCCTCAACATGCCTGCACATGAGGTCGTTGTAGATCCACCAGTGCAGTGGTCTCCAACGTGGGGCCCGCGGTCACCATGGCGCCCGCCGGGGCATTCATGTGTGCCCGCCGACAACCTGGACCGGCCCGGCGCACGGGAGGCGCTGGCCCCAGGCGCGCGACATGCACCGGCGCTGGTTGCGTGGCGCTCGGGTGGCCCCAGCCCCGGGGCACATGCGGGCGCTCGGGCGCACGGTGCTCGAGTGGCGCCGGTGCCGGCCCCAGGCACGTGGCTCGGGCGGCAGCGCCGGCCCCAGGCCCACGGCACAAGGCGTTCGGGCGGCCCCAGCCCCGGCCCTAGGGCACACGCCAGCGCCGGGTGCAAGGGCATCCCAGTCCCCTGGCGTGCCCCCAGATGCGCGGCCCCGCCCCTGAGTGCCTGGCGCGTGAGTGGCCCCCACTTCCCAGGTGCCCGGTGCATGAGTGGCCTCACCTCCCAGGAGCCTCTAAAGGTTGGGGACCACTGCTCTAGTGCCTGTGGCTTCTGTGGGCCTGGGTGGGTGATGAGGCATGTGCATACATGGCCGGGTTCTATGTGTGACACTTGCAGTGGACTGTGAGGTGCCGTGCATGAGCCCTTGGGACCAGCCTGCTTCCTGCAGTTCCTGGCAGGGGGAGGACAGCCCTCCCTAGGGTCAGACATGTGTGGGGCCCTCCCTGAGCTGTGAGCAGCTACCCATGTGTGCCCTGAGACTGAACATGCTTGCATATGCACGGAAAGGTGAAAGCTATCCAGGAAGAGCATGGCATGTGAAGATTGGCCTGCATCCCCTGTGCTCCCACCTCCCCTGTTCTGTCTGTGTGAACCTGACCGCACTCACCTGATGTACCCTCACCAGCATCAGAAGATGGCTGCGAGGCCTCCTGGGTCTGGGGGACCGGTTCCAGGGTCAGAGTGACAGACTCCTGTTGGGGTCCTCCTCCTCCTCTTCATCCTGTAGCTGCTGATCTGGGTTGTCCTCAGCCACCTCCTAGCAGTGCTGGACGGGTGTCCGCAACCCGAACTGGACAAGAACTGGTGCAGAGAGGGGTTCCAAACCCCCCAGAATTCTGTCTAGCTCCTGAAAGTAAGTGTAATGGTAAGGCACTCCTCCGGAGGTGTAGCTGCACTCATAGGGCCTGGCATAGCCCTGCCTGAGTTCTTTAACCTTGGCCTGCATTTGGTCCAAGATTCTGGGGTGATGGCCTTTTTTTGCCAGCCCCTTGGCCACGCGGCCATAAATGTCTGCATTCTGGCATCGGGAATGCAAAGCCTTCAGGGATTCTGCATCTCCCCAAAATTCCAATAATGTCAGGACCTCAGGCCTGAAAGCTCGCTTCTTTGTGCCCTTTGATGGGTTGTGGGATGGCTGGAAGGTCCTTGGAGGTCTGAAGGGTCTTGCACTTGTGCCACGCTTCCTTGGCAGAGAGGCAGGGAGAGCTGCGTGGTCAGTGGCTTCCTCTGGCTGCCTTCCTGCCACAATGGCTGCCCAGGGTGCCTGTGCCTTTAAGACATGGCTACAGACAGGACCGACAGAGGTTTTTCCTGCAGATGGAGTGTCCACCAGGGCTTTGCCCTGGAGGTCTGTTTTTTTCAGAAAAAAAAACCCACATCCACCCACGCCTTTTTTTTGACAGATCTGTTGAAAAAAGCATTCTTCCTCATAAAACTAAGTTTACCACTGTTGACAAAGCCGCCGCATTCTTTCGATTTACTTTCAAAAGAACATGGCGGCAGTCTAGATGCAGGTGATTTTTTTTTGAAAAAAGGTAACTTTTTTAGGGTACGTCTAGACTACATGCCTCTGTCGCGTCCTGGGATGAGGTGTACCTGGGTGGTCGACAAATACCTTTGATGTCGCCACCCGCGTGTCCAGACTATTGCGCTGAGCCGACAAACAGCTGATCAGCTGTTTGTCGGCTCAGCGCGGCAGCCATGTAAATTTAAATGAAGCGGCGATTATTTAAATCGCCGCTTCATCTTCCTATGTCTGGTAGCCTAATCTACATGCCTCTGGCGACAGAGGCAGCAGTAGTCTAGACGTACCCTTAGAAAAAACTGTGTTGTCTAGACACACCCAAAGCCAGACATGATATTAACTGATGCTTTGGTAGCAATTAATATTCAAAGAATGCAGTGTGGGCTTTTAAATGGAACCTCTCAGCACAGAGAAACATCATCAATGTACACCGGGTGAAATCCTCCCTCCACAGAAGTCAAATGGAGTTTTTGCCATTAGTGTCAGTGGGGCCGGGATTTCAGTGATGGACTGTCTTCAGCTCCTTTTTCATTTCAATAACTGGACCCAACCCTCCAACTGCAAATGTCATCATCTTCTCTGCTTCTCGATTACCTACCTTTTCAGTTTTTTGATACTTCTATATCCAAATACTGTAATATAAAATCATAGAATACTTGAACTGGTAGCGATCTTAAGATCAAGGACCATCTAAACAATCCCTGATCTTAAATATCTCCCACTAAGAGGAAATTTAAAAGGAAATTTTGCCTCTTGGGTGCTAAAATACAGTAGTTAATAGAGCTGAGGTAAATATCAGAGTTGTGTGTGATTTCATTCTGGCTACACATACTGCAGCATGTTTAATCTGGGGCAAGATATTTGTCCAGGAATAATTAACACATAATATAACTGCAAATATATTTCTCTGAGGGCCCGTCTACACAGCAAGGCAAAAGTTGAATTAAAATACGCAACTTCAGCTATGTCAATTGCATAGCTGAAGTCGAAATAGCTTAATTTGGCTTTTGGCTCTGCCTATACAACAGAAAGTTGAAGGAAGAACATTCTTCCTTCAACTTCCTTTACTCCTTATGAGATGAGGGTTACAGGAATTGAGGGTTCCAGGAAGATGAGGGTTCCAGCTCAACGTTATTTTGAAATAATGACTTGGTGTATGGACTCTCACTTTGTTATTTCAAAATGATGCCAGTTATTCTGAAATAACGCTGCTGTGTAGATGTATCCTGAGATACTTTCAATTGTGGTCTCCATTGAACTAGGCTGGATTCTCAAATGAAAGCCTAGTTTTTATTTTCACAATATATGAGACCGTGAGTTAAAGTGTGTTAAAATTTGTGGAATAATTGCACAGTGGTGTGACTCAAAGGAAGTCTCTCTAAAAGAGAAATTATTCTTACACTTTACCACATAAAGGAGAAAACTAGTTATTACAAGTGAAAACTACATTTTGAGAGTTCACAGCTTTTTGTGCCCATTTAGAATTGGTAGTTATAGACCACATTTCACGCCTGGTATCTCATATGATTGCTGCTTTCAACTGGGTTGCATATGTGTTACTGACAGTAGAATTTGACTCTGTTTTGAGTTTCATGACATTTTTTCTGGGTTATAATTATGACATCTAGAAGGGTTTTTTTTTTAAAAAAAAATATTAGACACACTATCCTCTAGAGAGCCATCAAAGGTGTTAGTTGGTATGAAATTCCCCCAGTGCTAGACAGGAATATTTTTTCAAGTGATTAAGTCATTGTTGAGAGAAATTCTGCCATCACCCACCTACAAATTCTAATAAGCAAAAGTTACTTTTCCTCATTATACAAAAGTGAGCCAAAGAATAAACAGCTTTGAAACAAGTAATATATGTTGACTGGGAGGGTAATTTACATCTGAACAATTTACCAAGGGTCATGTTGGATTTTTCATTAATGACCATTTTAGAAGCAAGACTGGATGTTTTCCTAAAAGATACCCTGTATGATTTATTTTGGGGAATTTTATGTCCTGTGTTATGCAGGCGGTCAGAGTAGATTATCACAATGGCCCTGGAATTATGAAAAAGGCTTATGAAGGCTCAGCATCTTTGGTGCCTTTTCTTCTAATGGTCTGACTGCAAAAAATGCTCCGAAGACTTAACAGCAACCTAAACCTTTCTGTATTACTTTAGCTGTTTTATGTTACTAACAGTAAGATGCTAAACATTAATGGCTGTTATCTTAAAAAAGTATTGTAAATAAAAAATACCAGGGGAAAATAGCTGAAACAAAATACAGGTCTATGTAGCACTTTAAAGACTAACAAGATGGTTTATTAGATGATGAGCTTTCGTGGGCCAGACCCACTTCCTCAGATCAAATAATGGAAGAAAATAGTCACAACCATATATACCAAAGGATACAATTTAAAAAAAAATGAACACACATGAAAAGGACAAATCACATTACAGAACAGAAGGGGGATGTAGGGGTGGGGGGAAAGGAGGTGAATGCAAGTGAGTTAATGATATTAGAGGTGGTTGTGACTATTTTCTTCCATTATTTGATCTGAGGAAGTGGGTCTGGCCCACGAAAGCTCATCATCTAATAAACCATCTTGTTAGTCTTTAAAGTGCCACATAGTCCTGTATTTTGTTTCAGCTACACCAGACTAACACGGCTACATTTCTACCAGGGGAAAATAGGTTTTTCTTCCACGAAAACTGCACGTGAAGGTAGGAATCTGAGGGGAAAGGGTGGAGTGGGAACAGTGACTCTCAGTCTCACAGGCAGCCTGCAAGGACACAGATCAAACTTCTGGATGCTGTTCTTGCTTGCAAATCTTTGGAAGCTTTTCTGTGCCTCAGGCCTTAGATAATCAAGATATTAATACTTGTAATACCTGAAACTCACTAGAATGCATATGTGGCCCTCTGGCAGCTGATGCCTGACCTCTAGCTTCTCTGGAGAGCTGCCCCTGTATTTTGTTATCCATTTCTAGCAACAATACCTGGAGGATAGGAAAACTGAGCAGAAACATTTGCTGGAGGTAAGAAATGTAGGGAAAAACATCTAATACATGAATTATTGATAGATTCCTCTTAGTTACAATGAAAGTGAGATGGTTATAATATCTTTCATAACCTCATCCAGAATTCCTTCAGGGCGCCTTGGCTATCATGCTTGTGAAGTGTGAGGTATTTTTATCTCTTTGTGCCTAGTTGGCTGCACTTGTTATGCTAATATGAAAGGTGGATGAAGCAAAAGCCCTCTCATGTGGCACATAGCATCCACTGGGGCTGTATGGAAAATGGAAAAGACAGCTTCCTATTGTTACAGATGTTGCTGACCAGTTCCCAGTGAGACACTTGGACCGAGGGAATCCAATCCTGTACCCAGGGCAGGATCTCTTTAGTGTAGAACAGGAGTCAGCAATGAGTGGATCACAGGCTGGACACAGTTCATAGTCACTTTATTTACCTGAGTGTGGCTGCTCGCAGCTCCTGTTGGCTGTGGTTCACCATTCCCAGCCAATGGGAGCTGCGGGAAGCTTTTGTGGATTATTGAGGAATCTAAAAAACAGGAAAAAATTAGAAAGGAGGATGCCCTCTGACATAACAGTGGAGAATATAGGCAGGCATTTGGCCCCTGAGAAGAAGAGAACAAGCGCCCAGAATAAGGAAAGAAATGTCATGTGCCTCTTTGTAGGGCTACCGTGAGGCCATGAAGGTGCCTTTAGGAGGCAGTTGCCCTACAACAGTGATCGATATGAAGCCTAAGGCCTTTAAGCTTATTTTACTTTCTTTTGTGACTGATGGTTCTTACCTGGTACATGGAATTCATTCATATGTCATAAGTATGTGACTTTAAGTACACACTGATTATCATACATACAGTTGAGGAGTCTAGAGGTCAAACATGAATGCCTTAACCAGATGTCCATATCCCACATCTGCATTCTGGAACTGGTATTCTGTATGTTTGGATAAACTGGCATTTGAAATAGTCAAAGATAATCTTTGGATGTCCTTGTATGAGGCCAACATTTTAAAATGGAGTCTAAAGTATTAATTCTAATTATGTGTAAAAATTACTTTGAAAGAATTGTTTGGCTGCTATTCTCTTTGCAAGGAGCTAGGAAAGCAGAGAACATAAAATGTTTGCTATGAGACAACCTTTACAGGCACCATGTCATTACATTTAGGTGCTTTTTGTGTCACAAAAAGAGCAATTTTATTGCGTAACATTGCCCAACTCAGAGTCTATATGTACAAGTCACTATAATGTTTATCCAATCCACTGATTTTGAGAATTCCTGTTCTTCCAACTCTTCTTTCTCATCTTTCATGAATTACGTTTAAAAAGCAGGGGAAAGCTCTTAGGAGCTTTACTAGCAGGAGATAATTGTTCTATACTCTCTCTGCAGTATCTTCTTCAGCACTATAGCCTACTTCAGTTGGTAATGGTTAATTACTTGTGCTCTTGCAGGTCAGTCTCCTGAGGAGTGAAATTACATTTTCACTTCTTAGCCTGGGAGAATATAGGCAATTTTTTGAACATTATAAGCTTAATTTGTTCATTGGTAGCAGCAGCTTCATAGAATATGAGACAGGAGTCACAGGCCCTAGGTCTATTCCAAACCCATTCCTCTCAACGGCACTGATTCCTTTACCCCTGCAAGAGGCTCTACAAGCTACTGGGACTAGATGTAACAAACTCAAGGACTGACTCGCCTAAGTCTTTCCTGCATTTGACTTATGCTCATCTCAAATTAATGGTCCTAGAGGCAAAACTTGCTGGAGCTGTAGACAGAATAGTCTCAGTAACAGGAACATAACTCTGAAACTTACACCCTCTGGAAGTAATGTAACTTGGCCAGAGTTAAGAAAGGTTATAAAATACATTCCCCGCCCCCTACTGACTTCTGACAATGTAATTGAAATACCAGGCAGTTAGCTGACTGGCTAAGTTCTTCCTGCTAACCATCCCTAAAAATGTAGGTTTTGTTTTGCTGTTGTAACAGGAAGTGTTGATGGCCCAGTTTAAACTATGTATTTAAACTATGTGCATGGATAATATGGTGATAGGTGCCATGTTCGTGATTTTCCCATATTGAACTCAAAAGCATCTCACCAAGGAGGGTATGCATTAGAAGTCCCATTTTGGAGCTTGGCTAAATAAGGAAAAGAGATGAAGTGATTTAGCACAGAAAGTGAAGCCAGATCTACACTTAAAATAGTCAATAAGATAATGGTAATGTCAATTATCTGTGTGATTTGCTCTCACACACACACACACATCCTTCCACTCCCACATATACACATTTTGGTACCAGCAAATGCTATAGCTGTATCAGAAAAAAATTGCTTTTACCTGTATAATCCATTTCATTAGGAACTGGCATGGCTATGTACTGACAATCCTCCTTGTGTACAAAATTGTACTGGTCAGTTTTTCTTCCTTGGAAAATTTTGACCCAAACACCCGGAAAGCAAAAATATTTTGGTTTTCCAGTGAAAAACTGAGCATTTTTTGAGGAAACCAGACACTTCCTGCTTAAATTTTCACTATTTAAAAAACTAATTTTCTACTGGAAAAAAAGTTTTGACAACAAGTTTTGACAAGCTCTAATAGATAACTTATTTTCAATAGGTTTAGGCTTCTTCTCAAGAGGATTCTCCCTCTTCTCTAAGAGTACCATGGCTACTAGAATCATGCAGCAATACAAGTGAATTTGGAAGAATGCCATCTGTTTCTTCTGTATCAAATACCTTTATCAATCTCTACCATGTAAAACTACAGGTTCATTTACTTCCAATAACAACAGCTGATAGTGTCCAACGTTTTCCCTTACCCAGTGTTACCAGAGTAGGTGTCCTATATAAAGTTTGGGTGAACTTTGGGATGCATTAAAACAAACACTGAGCCCTTTTGAAACACAGAATGTCTGAGCATCACACCTTTTAAATCAGGATTTAAATTTAGGATGCACATTGGCAGTTTTCAGAATTGTCAACCCACAAAGAAGGGAGTTGGTCTTACTTCAGTGACTGATGGGGAGGCTATCCTATCACACAACAAAACCAACAGAACTTTATTTTTGGTAGAATTCAGTTAGCAATCTGTACTGATTCCATTACTATTCCATTTCCTTGTGGATGGAAGGGTTGAGATATCTTTGAAATAATACATATCCCAACATCTTGGAATTATGAGCTGACTAATGGTGGCCCACTGTCCATTATTCCTTCTGGAAAGCAAAAATAAGATGCCATTTAACTTTTTATAAACTCTTGACTTCTGTGCCCACTGAGGAGTAGAATATCTAGAAATCTAAAAACTAATATTAAATGAGTATCTGATAGATATACCCATTTTTTCATGCTGGTCTAACACTACTCATTTCCAAGGACTCTAGGGTAATGCTGTGTGCATGAGAAGTTCTTTCATAGAATCATAGAAGATTAGAGATGGAAGAGACTTCCGGGGATCTTCTAGTCCAGCCCCTTTGAATTGTGTCTTTCTAGTAACTCTGCAAGACTTGCATGATTACAAAATCTAAAACAGAAACAAGATATGAAATAAATAAAAGTACTAAAGTTACATTTTTCTGATATGTCCAAACATATTGGCAAGTGGGTGAAATGACAGGAAAGCACCTTTATAGAGTAAGACAGCAAAATAATTTATGCAGAATTGATCGTTCCTAAATATTTTTTGTTGGTTTTAAACACATTTTTTAAAATGGGCTTTATAAACCCATAGAAGTCTCTCCCACATCGAAGAATTTGAGATCTCTGATTTAGCAGATTTGTGTCAATTAAAGAAATAGAAGAGACATTTCTGATAGGGAAATTGCTGAAGTAGTAGTAATTAAAGCAATTACAACACTAGAGCAAATTATCTTGAAAGGGAAGAATTTTCAACTGCTTATAAAAGAGTAACCTATACTTCCTCTTAATGCGACTCCTATTTTTTTCTGTACAAATGGTCCTTTGTTTATCCTATTTTCTTGGCAGAAGAGGCGCCATGCTGCTCTGTTGACTGTCAGTGCTACAAAGTTATTAGTAAGTGTCACCACTATTAAAGTGTAAATACTCTAGGTTCCTAGAATTTTTCAAAAGGTTCAGCTTTCCAAATATTGTAAGCTACAACTACACAAACCTTCATGGATTCAGCTTTTACGAGAACATCATCCACAGCAACTATGCCATTCACAACATGTCACTTCTTTTTATCTACCTTCCTGCTCCCTCCCAAAGCAAAATCAATTTCAAAACAAAGAGCCCAAACTAATAGAGCTGGTAATGAAATCTGATTAAAAGATTTTTGTGTCTGATTTGTTTTTCAGACAACAGAGTTCAACTGAAAATTAATTTTCAATTACAAAATTTTAACTCTGACGATTTTTTCAATTTTCAGAAATTTTACAACAAAAAACCATTTGGTTAAAAAACAGAATTTTTCATTTCAGAAATTGGCAAATTTGTGTTAAAAAGTTTACCTTCTTTCTGATAGTCACAATTTCTGAAAGGAAGAGCTCCACTTTACAAAAATTTTAACACCCTGTTACTCAACTGAAAAAAGTTGAGAGACAAGCAGAAGGCAAGAGAAAGTGATGAAAAAAATCCCATTCCCTCAGGCTCTTTTACTAATTCCCAACTTTTTCCAAATGGGAAATAATGAAATGTTCAATGGGTTCTCCCCTGCCAATTTCCTCACTTTCTGAATGTCTTCCAACTTTGGCCAGTTGGAAAACAATCAACGCGTTGAAAATGTTGAAAATGCTTGTCTACATTATGGGCTGATGCTCTTTAAAGCTCTAATCCCAGTGAAATAGCATGTTGTGCATTAATTGGTCTATGTAGACCTTATTGGTATACACTAAAAGTTCCCCAGTGCTCTTTAATGTAGTACTGTTTCAAACAGCATCATGCTAAAGCACTCCAGCAGGATCTACAAGGACTAATTAAAGTGAAATAAGTTTGTGCACATTAGAATTCACATTGCTGTAGACCATGTCGCCCCATTGCGTAGGCAAGCACTTTTTTCAGAAAGAAACATTTTCACCATAGAAGTAACACCATCAGTGCTTAACAACTGGATCTTATACTTATTATTTCTAAACTATTTCACATTGGGTGACACTGTAAAATCTAATTAAGATACCTATATGAATTTGCATACAATCTTCTATTTTTGAGGGAGAAAAAACAGACACTGTGCCATTTGATGTTGCAAAATAACATTTTGTTCTCTCACTTTTGCAAATAAGGGGAAGATTCAGAATGGAAGGCTGAAAAACATTAGTTTTCTGCTGAAGCTCTCTCTCAAACTTGAACTACTTTTTTGTGGTGCCAGACTGATGCTATAATATTATGCATCAGGCATTTTATATCCCCCAAGTCCTTTATGAATACATGGCTAATTCCTTAGTATGCCCTCTTTCTGTTTCATCTTCTACTTGCAAATCATTCTCTGTGAACCTAAGCTAACATTTTTCACGTCTGTGCTCTGCAGTGAAAGTATAATTTTTAGTAAGAGCTAGCAATTTCCATGTGAATAGCGCCTTTATAAAACATATTTTAACACTCCTGCAGATTAATAACGTGTTAACAGAAAAAGACATGTTGAGCTTAGCTCAATTATACTTCCTTCCCAATTATACTGTGACATTAAATCTTGTGACATTTAATAAGAAAGGCCATTTCACCCATGGCTACCTGGACTGCTGACAATTTATGCAACAGTGTTCCTTTAGAAGAGATTATTTTGAAAAAGAAGGAATTTTAACAATCTAGGTCCAATATAAATTAAATAAGGCGCAGAGAAATATATAAATTGTTAATATTATAATTGCCTGATACCTTAGACAAAAGAAAAATGAATTAGCTATGGTGATGAAGATTAATATCTAAATTGTACTGAATGCAAATGAAAAAATAAGTAAGAGCTAGTAATGCAGATAGAGGGCCAAATAATGAAGCTGTCAGATAATAAGATCTTTGGGGGCAGGGACAATTTTTTTTTTAAGGTTTTAGCACAATGGGGATCCTATCCTTGTTTAGAGCCAATGTGTGCCACTGCAAAAGAAATAATAATAAAAACCCCTCTTCACTGAACCACTACATTCAGCAAAACTTTCCCTGACATTGCTGAACTTCATTTAAGTAAGCCAGTGGGAGTTTGTCTAAGTAAATACTGTGAAAAATCCTCAGGATCTGGCCCAAGATTTGTAAAATCAGGAGCAGGGCTAAAGTTCACTTCAAATCTGTATTCACACTGCAAGGGAATTCATTTGGATTTCATGTCAATTTCTGAAAGTTACCAGTAAAAATAGATAGTGGGGAGTTAGATGCCTTCCAAAAGTGTGCAGCAGTACAGCTACCAGTTCTTAAAGATCAACACTTTCAACCTTCAAATGTCTAAAACACAGCAGTGAGAGTAAGTGGCCTGGTTTTCAAAAAGATGCAGAGTCTTGTTTAGGTGCCAAACATAGACCAAATATCTAACTCTTACCTCAGCTATAAATCCCTGATGGACTGGATGATTCATGGGGTTGGAATTTTCAAGGGAGCTTCAATCCCATTGGAGTTTGGTTTTTAACTCTCTTTAGCTACTTAGAAAAATCAGACACATATGTAACCAAATTATGGAAACATTTTCTCATAGATAAAATCCCCTCTGCGGATACAGTGGGGCAAAAAGCCATTGCAATTTAATTCCAGGGACTCACTTTTAAAAATTATTTTAGGGGTCAAATACACACCCTATACAACTTATATTTTCCAGGAATTGGTCTAAGTGCTACATTATCACTACTCATCTGAGTGATGAGCTATTTCATCCCTTGCTTATTTCTAGATAAATACCCATATCTTGTTGCCTTCTACATGTATGCAGAAGGCCCCAGATTTTTCCACAATACCAGGGTGTCAAGCATCAGAGAACCTATGCAGAGTAACTAGTCCCCTTGCATGCCAATGAACAGAACTCTTTTGGCCGAATACAGAAGGACAACTAGGGTGTGTTGTTGTATTGGTCCTTCATGATGGTTTTAGTCTTGGGAGTATGGCTATGGCTAAAGAGACTGATGCATGAATGGCAGGCAGACTTTTCTACGTGAAGTGAATAGGTAGCTTGATGCCAAGGGAAAGAATACAAACTGCACTGCTGTTTACAACTCAGGCTCTGTGCCTTGAGATCCATATGGTGGTTAATCTAAAACGGGGTAAACTCATCATTGACTACTGCTTGCCAGCATGATCTGTCTCTGTCTGACAACTCCCAGTGTCAATGTTGCACTGTTTCAAGTTATGCTTCAGTGCATCCTTGAGTAATTTCTTCTGGCTGCCTCATATGCAATTTTCAGCAACTGCTTTGGCATTGTGGTGTCTTCCATCCTCAACATGTGAGCAATCCAGCACAACTGTGATACAGTAAGCAAGGCTCCAATCTCCAAAACCTCATTATGGATAACTGCATCATCATGCCATTTGATGCTAAGTATGGAATGCAGATGCTGTAATTGGAAATTATCTAGAAGCTTAATGCGTTGCCTTTAGCCCGTCCAAATTTCATGCTCAGGCAAGAAGTTGGACAACACAACTGCTTTATAGACTTTTAATTTAGCTTTAAGCTTAATACCATGTTGCTTCCAGACTCTGCTTGATAGTCTGCCAAATGATGAACTTGCTTTGTTGATATGACTTGTGAGTGCCTTGTCTATAGTAATATCATTTGACAACATATAGCATGATAGATGATAGATAGAATACTTATTGAGCTGTGTGTTGCTGATGGTGACTTTTGGATTTCTGGCACAGGTTGACATGACCTCTGTCTTTCAGACTGGTAGTCATCCCGTATCTTCCTGCAGACTCTGCAAATCTCTCTGTAAGCAACTAGATATCTTTTAGAGGATAGCCTCTTGAGCACAGTCATCGGTGTACAGCAGCTCATGAACAATTCTACTGAAGACCTTCATGGAAGATTGCAGCTTGTTCAGATTAAATAATTTTCCAGAGGATCAGAAACATATCCTGATACCAGAATTCAGGTCTCTTTCCGCATCACTGAGTATTGCTGTGTAGAAGAATTTAAATAAGAGTGGACCAATTAAGCTGCACTGTTTAAAACTATTAGTAACAGGAAATGGGTCAACAGAGCACTATATATGCAAGACTTGTCCAAGCATTCCATTATTAAATAGCCTGAGAATGTTGGTGAATTTTCCTGGACAATCAAACTTACATAATAACTGCCAGTTCCAATATCTACTGATGGTGTCACATTTTTTAGCCCTGCAAGGTCCTGGTGCTCTTCTCTACATTCCTTCTGAATCTGACAAGCCACAAATACCACATCTGCCATTCCTCACATTGCCTAAAACTACATTGCAACTGTGGTAGCATGTGATTAATGAAGGTCAATAGCAGAAGATGATCAACGAGTACTCTAGTCAAGGAGTATAACAAGATTCTACGGTCGTTACAACAAACAGACTTTTCACTTTTCCTCTTCAATATGGGCTATGTCTAGACTGCAAGCCTCTTTCGAAAGAGGCTCTTTCGAAAGAGCCTCTTTCGAAAGAGAGCGTCTAGACTGCACGTTGAACTTTCGAAAAAGCGGCTTGCTTTTTCGAAAGAAAGCATCCAGTGAGTCTGGATGCTCTCTTTCGAAGAAGCCCTATTTACATTCAAGAACGCCTTCTTTCGAAAGAGGAACTTTCGAAAGAAGGCGTTCTTCCTCGTAAATTGAGGTTTACTGCCGTCGAAAGAAAAGCCGCGTTCTTTCGATTTAATTTCGAAAGAACGCGGCTTGAGTCTGGACGCAGGTGAAGTTTTTTCGAAAAAAGGCTACTTTTTTTGAAAAAACCCCAGAGTCTGGACACAGCCATGGTGACAGTGGTGTTAGAATCACAGAATAATAGGACTGGAAGGGACCTCAAGAGGTCATCGAGTCCAGCCCCCCGTCCTCAAGGCAGGACCAAGTTCCGTCTACACCATCCCTGACAGATGTCTATCCAACCTGTTCTTAAATATCTCCAGAGAGGGAGATTCCACCACCTCCCTTGGCAATTTATTCCAATATTTGACCACCCTGACAGTTAGGAATTTTTTCCTAATGTCCAATCTAAACCTCCCCTGCTGCACTTTAAGCCCATTACTCCTTGTCCTGTCCTCAGAAACCAAGAGGAACAAATTTTCTCCTTCCTCCTTGTGACACCCTTTTAGATATTTGAAAACAGCTATTATGTCCCCCCTTAATCTTCTTTTTTCCAAACTAAACAAGCCCAGTTCATGAAGCCTGGCTTCATAGGTCATGTTCTCTAAACCTTTAATCATTCTTGTCGCTCTTCTCTGTATCCTTTCCAATTTCTCCACATCTTTCTTGAAATGTAACGCCCAGTCCACACTACTCCATACATATTGAGAAATAGTTCATGTAGTTACATCAGCATGATATCACCTCCATATTTCTTCAGGAATGCCATGAGATCTGGGAGCCCATCAATTCTTCATGGCACTGAGTGCAGAGGTGATTTTGTCAAGAAATGGGGCTGTAGCCATGTTGTTATTACACATTGACTGATCCATTATTTCTGTTAGATATATTCAAAATGTCGCTGAAATGCTGTCACCAACTCTAAAGGATTTCTCCTTTGTCATTGAATAGTATTAGGCTATTTTCATACTTTAAAGGCACTGTAGTGGCATATGTAGTACCATTTGCATCTTTAAAAGTAGCACAGAAGTCTTTGGTCTCAGAACAGATGACAAAGCCAGTGTTTCCTTTAAGCTGGGCACTTGTGTGGTTGCTCAGGAGGAATTCAAATGTCGCTCAGTAAATTTAGCAGAACACCCACAGCCAGGTTTCTATTTCTTCTGGGTTGTACATTCAACGTGCCTTAATACACGTAAAAATATTCTGCACATGAATGGAAAAAATTATGGGGACAATTTGTGATTGTATAACCCTGGATTTCATCTGTGTAAGCTTTCCACCATTGATCCTTTAGGTCTCTTAAAATTGGTTGTCCTGAGATAGATTCCTGTATTTAATAACCCATTTCGAGTTTTCTTATCCCTAGTCATAACTCCTGTCATCTGAAGAAGTGGGCTGTGCCCACAAAAGTTCATACCATCATCTACATGTTTTGTTAGTCTATAAAGTGCTACCAGACCATTTGCTTGCTGTTTTTTTCTGTAACAGACTAACTCGGCTACCCTCTGAAGCTCCTGCCCATAGAGACATGGGATGCAAGGATTATATGATGTGCGTAATATTTTGTCATGAGTAGCTGTTGAATTTTAGATCATCTCATCAAACCAATCTTAATTATGTCATTTTGCTATTCCCCAGGTAGCATGAACAAAATGATATACCAAGTCACGAAAAGTTACCCACTAACTGTTTACATTAGCATGAGTACTTGAGCCAGCAGAGTCAGATGAAGGTCCTATAATGTTATTACAAAGCTGCACTCTAGTCTCTTCACCTATTAATTACTTTAAAATAAGTCAGCTGATTAGATGATGACTTGCAATGCTCTGGTCAAATAACTAACAGTTTGAAGCAGATCATGTGATGGTTTTTTCCAGCAGACCGCCCCATGCATGACTGGAGTGATTTATACATCCTGTACATCTCATTGCCAGATGATGATGTAATTGACAAGATGCTACTGTATGGTGGATATTGGGTGCATCTGTGTCTTCTTTTTGTCTGATATGCAGAGAAAGATATTTGTGATTGCTATTTGATGTGTAATGTGACAATTAGCAGAATTGCATTGCTATTCTCTTTCATCATAACCCTATGTTGCTTAATGTCAGACCAATAGATTCCCATGTACTTCCAACCCTTGCATTAAAGCCCATAATGGAATCAGTTTATCTGATGCTAATGTAGGCACAAAGAGTTTAATTAAGTCGCTGTAGAACTTTTTCTCATTATTGACACTTGTCATGGTAGGAGCAAAAGCACTGATGAATGAACATACTACAGGTTGGACCTCTCTGGTTCGGCACCTGATCAGGATTTTGCTGGACTAGGGGAGGTCATTTCTGGCCCTCCTGACACTAGCCCCTTCTAGCCCTGGCCCGATTGCTAGCCTCCCAACCAGATTCCCCCTCTTTCTGGCTCCCACTACTCTATCAGCCCCTGCTACAGCCCCCAGCAGCCCTGCCTCCTCCCCGCACCGGGTTCTAGCTGCAGCGCCTGACATCTCTGCTGCCTCTACACACCAGTCTCCTGCTCCCCTACTGGGTAGTCCCAGTACCGCACGTAGGGCTCCCATTACACTGCTGGGAAGCCCCACTGCCACATGGCAGTCTCCCACTGCCCTGCCAGCCTGCAGGGTTTTTATGCTCTAGCTCTCCACCAGGACTTTCTGGTCCTGGAACATGCATAGATGTTGCCAGACAAGAGAATCACAGTTAAGCGAGTTTCAACCTGTACTTATTTTTGAATAGCAACTGTAGAACCATGAGACTCGTGTCCTTAGGTAAACTTTTGAGCTTGGAAGCAATGGAATTACTAATAACAAAATCAAACACAGTTGGCATGGCTATGAGGATGGGTAACTTTATCAGAAGCACATGTATTTTACACCTATCTGTGTGAGTTGCCCTTCATCTGTGAGTTTGGTTTCACTGTGTAGAGCAATGTCAACCTGTACCAGCCCAGTTGTCTTGCAACTAATGCTGTTTCTCTTTGAGGTTAGCTTGCGGTAGTATTGTCACAAAGTCCTAATATACCAAAAAGCTATTATGTTTAGTGTCACATGCAGATCTAGAAACACCAGCATCATCACTCGTCCCTCACTGTAAAACTTTCCTCCATCAGCAGAACACATATATAAATTGTTTTCAGTAGCAATAGCTTGCATTGCATCATCCAGATTCTCTGACCCATTTGCCTGTTCTCCAAAATTACTGGCAGGGATTAGGCTGTAGTCTATGGTTGTTGAAGTGGTGTTATGCCACATGCTCTATAGTAGTGGTATGTTAAGGATATGTAGGAACATACCTAACAGGTGTGAATACAACACCAAAGGATTATGCTAAAGCTCCTGGCATAGCATAGTACAGCAGTTTTGTACAAACTTCAGACACACCTGGGCTATGCCCTGCTCCCAGACCTCTGGTCATGCTCAAGGATGCTGGCTACCCAGCCACACGACCAGCTCTGGTCCTGGGCCCCTGGTTGGACTCCAGGCCCCCAGCCACAGGACAGCTCCTTTGCCACCTTTGGCTGGGCTACCTGTCTTCAGCCATGGGACTGACTTTGCTCGCGGCCCCGGGCCAGGCTCTAGGCCACTGCCCTCTCTACTGCCAGACCACAGATGCTGCTGAATCAGAGAGTCCTGGAGCAGAGCAGTTCAACCTGTACTAAATTCTCCCTGCTACTAAGTAGAAAAATGGAACAGCTGCATTATCTTTGTCTTTCCATTTAATATTATGACTAGATATTGCTGTTTCATTTGATTTAACAGGTTTGAGTCTCTGCAGTGATGCCCCCCTCCCCCCCAAAAAAGAAGATGCTTGTAAAGTTTTAATGCACAAAGCAAAATAAGGTGGATTGGGGCCTTGAGGCAATATATCTGAGCCCCTACAAGTTAGAAAAAATTCTTTGTGAAAATGTTAATAGCAGTGTAAGAGGCTTGTAGCTATCAATGCAGATGCCATGGACTTTGAACGAGGGGAGAAAAACATTTTGTTTTTCGAACCTACCATCTCTAAAATGGGCATTTAGGAGGGTTTGATCCCGTCCCTAATTCAAATAACTGGGGACACTCCTATTGACTTTAATGGTATAGGAACAAGGCCCTAATTTTTCTATTTTGGCTTCTAGATGCCTCATATTGATAAACCAACTCATAAGTTCAATATTGTGACAAATCTAGAGGGTTAACATTTTTACATTTTTTATTTCACTTTTTAAAAATTACTGCTTCAAGTGTGATCAAGAATGCTTCAAATACTAGGATTCTGAAATTTATTTCCAAAACTGGGAAATAAAATCAATCATCTTTCC
Organism: Pelodiscus sinensis; assembly: GCF_049634645.1. Lineage (NCBI taxonomy): Eukaryota > Metazoa > Chordata > Testudines > Trionychidae > Pelodiscus > Pelodiscus sinensis. The sequence goes on from NC_134717.1 coordinate 38,387,210, forward strand.
TGTTATACATGGAAATGAATGTCTAACAGATTGTTTAATTTGAATAAAAGCATAACTGTAATACTGATAAATTGCCTTAGCTCACAACATTACTGGGAGATAGCTGATAAAAATGTCTTCATATATAATCATTAACAGTAACTTTTTAAGGAGTGGTGATAGCCTGTGGATATACAAAACATTAATTTTCCTTCATCATAAATCAACATGCTGATGTACCATTGACTGTACTTTATAATGCAATATCACCTAACGGTCCCAATAAGGGAGTGATATCTTTGTGGTAGGTGTTGTAAAAACACAGAGACACAGTCCTTGCCCCAGAGAATTTACAGTTTAATTTAATTGCATGTCCTTGCAGGAAAATGATTTACCCCTTTGAATAAACTGCCATTGCTGTTATCCCTGAGATGTTAATTCACCAATAAAGAACTTAAAATAACTCACTTTTCTGCTTACAATAATATGTTTAAAGTAGCAAAATTACATATCTGATTCTGTTCTCTATGAAGTCAATGAGAGTTTAGACTCAGTCCCTAATCCCTAAATAACTTCTTCCCCAGTATCTAGTTCAACATATTTCAGCAAGACCCATTATTATCTTTCTAATAGGATGACATGCAACACATTCAGAGACTTGTACCAATGCCTTTTATTATAAATTAATTTATGCAGATGGAATTATCTCTTTTCAAGAAGCCTTGAGAAAGGAGTGACATTGTTACAGCCACTTTCAGCTTATGATACACTTCAGCAGTTATGTATAAATATGTATTTATTTAAAAATTGCCTTCTTTCCAGGTACCGATTTAACAATTTTTTTTGCTGAAGGGAGAATATCTGAAATCTAGTGCATTTTAAAATTGAGTTAAAAGTTTCACCTATTACTACAGTTTTATAATGGCAGTTTCCTATTTATACATAAAAAAACCCTCCGCATGAAGAAAGACGCGGAACTGACAGTATGTGGAAAATGAAAGTGATGGTACATGAAGTGATTTCAAATGCACAGAAAACAAAATAAAAAAATTAAGCTGTTGATTGCATCTTTGTCAGTAAAGATGGCTAACCAAATGAGTTATAAAAATACAATGTGCCATTCAGATATCATGGTAATGTGAGGCATGTAAAAAGAAAGCTAAATGGTCGAACAGGCAAGTGCCCTTTGTAACAACATAAAGTGAGATTTTTAATTTGGTGGGGTCCTGTTAAAATGTTTTCTTGTTAAGAGAAAAAAAATACTCGGCTATATTCTATATTGCAGTTGAACACTCCATCATATGTAGGTTCATTATTTCTACAAACATTTTATGACAGCTGTGTATTCAGAGATACAACTGATGCACCTGAGAAAGCCCACACTTGTGCATGCCGACAGCCATTTTCAAATATGTACGGGCTTAAATACATGCCACAAGTGGGCTCCTGATACTTTTGGAGTCACACTTATATTCTCCTTTGAAAATTTGGTCCTTAGATCATGAAGCTATACTACTAATGGCAAATAGACTGCTCCAGAATATTGATAGAGAGCTGAGGCCAAGAGAGAGCAGCAATGATTAAGAGAAAGGCTCTGTGTCCTAAGACACTAAATAGTAAACATTTATGATGGAAATGCATGTAGGGTCTGATCCCTTTGTCACTGAAGTCAATGAGAAATGTTGTTACTAAACCTCAGTAAAAAAAGATCATTATAATATATCTCACACATTGTTTCTATCAATGAATAACAAATCTCAACTAGATCATAAATTGATATGTATGAACAAGTGTTACAGCTCCATATTTCCCCCCCAAATTAAGGAACATTTTTTTAAAAAAGATCTTTCCTGTATCTCAATAATTTTATATATTTTCACTTTTGTAATATATTTTGGAGTAGTTTATTTTGTTCTCAGTACAATAATGTTTCCCATAAAAGTTTCTTTTATGACTAAAAACAGAACACTAATATTCTAGCTCTTCTGTCTCAAGTGTGTATTAATATTTATACCTAAATATATGCATATAATATGGCTGAGCTGTTCGAAAACAAACAAAAAAACCTTTAGAGAAGTGACCCAATATAATTCATTAATGTAAGGAGCCAGCGGTGGCAGACCCAGCCCCAGATCCAGCTCTGGGGATGGGAGCCAGCAGCCAACCCCACACAGGTCTGGGAGCAGGAGCCCCACAGGCTGGGGATTTCTCCAGCCAGGCTGGCGTGTTTCCCTGCCCAGATCCCATTTAGGCGGTTAACAAGTTAACGGGTTAAATGTTAGGTTAACTGTTGAATCGGGATTTTACATCCCTAATAACAAGAGCCCTTCTTTCCCTTTCCAGCCTCTGCACTCCTTTCCCTTAATGAGATAAGCCTTGGTGAAGCGCCCCCTATCTGCCACATCTGGGCGGTCGGACTTACCCTGAATAGAGGTTTTGGCTTGTAGTCTTCCCCTAGGATAGGGAGCCCAGCCTCCCTCCAGAAGCTGCTAACTTCCCTGCTGTCTCTGGCTTAGTATCAGTTTGGGTGTGTGTTTGCCTATCTGCCTTCCTCTCTCCCCCTCTTCCCCTTCTCTCTCTGTCTGCCTGTCTGTCTCTCTCACAGGGGAAGCTTTACAACATTCTCAGGCAGGCTGGAATAGGAATCATTTGATCTTAAGTGGTCCAAGGTATCCCAGTCTCAGCTAATCCTAATCTGCCTGAAATAGCCCCTTGTCATCTGATCCTGATTTGGGAGGACAAGTGAGTGGGGAGGACAATGATTCAAAGGGGCCTAGGCTCCCAGCATCATCTGGCTGACCCCAACCATGCCCTTTTTACCCAAGGCCCTGCCCCTTCCGGGGGGCAGAACAGCCCTCACATACACACCCCGTCTGGGGGCTCACAATAGCTATCGGTCCCGCTGCACCTCAACATTCCCTTAGTCCACTGATTGGGGCACTCTATTCTGAGGCAAGGACCTGGCTTCAAATCACTTCTCTGGAATGAATCTGGGTCTCCCCTTCCCAGGTGGATGCTCTAACCTCTGGGATTAAGAGTTATCAGGCCTCACCACAACCAATTACTTTTGTAGCCACCACCTACATCCCTTGTGAATCTAGCTCCCAAAACAATGTTTGGACGACCTATTTTGTCCACATGTCAACTTGGTGTATAGTTTCAAGTCAGCCAAAAATGCATGTTCTGTTGAATAACCCCCCTCCTCCCCAATTCTAGTAGACAATGAGAGCAGCAATGGAGGGAAACTAAGAGTGGTATGATTATTTAAGCTTTGCTGCTGAATATGTCATGGTAACCAGGGAAGGGATTTGAGAGCGGAACATGACAGGGTTGGAACAATGGGTAAAGCTGACAGCAGCACTGGTGATTTGATTAAACTACAAAAGGCAGGGACGTGCAGACCAAAGAGGTGAATGCTACAGTAATCAGTGAAAAATAAGGAGATTTTAGTGAGGGGGAGGAAGCAGTAACAATTCTTGAGATCAAGTTTGTGGAAAAGAGTCAGGTTGTGGGACTGAAAGCCAGGAAGGAGAGTAGACAAAGAGTAGGATGAACATTTTTTTTAATACACTGAGTTGTTAATGATGGTGGGGCACGTAGAAAAAAATAGCAGAGAGAAGGCTTGAGAGTGAAGTTTGGACAGCAGATAGTTTGGGAATTGAGAGGCATAGTTGGAAGTCATCAAACACAGATTTCATCTAGTTCAGGCTTTTACATAGCCTCTATCATGGTTTATCAAAATGGTGAACTCAGATGAGAAAGGATGAGTTTCCTAAAGAGATCATATGCGATACCCATCCCTCAAGGTTGCGATGGTGGTCCTGGGCTTGCCAGCTTATTTCCTGTGGCCACCTAGAACTTCCCACCAAAGGTGGAGTCTGTCATTTTGCCATGTCAGTTGCTTATATAACCATTTGGCCCAGGGAAATGATGCCAGGGATGAACCGAGATTGGACTGATTCACAGATAAATTAAACAGATTTGCCCTCCCTAGTAGTCTAAGTTCTATAAGAACAGATAGAATGGCAGGGAATACTCGCTCAGCTGGCAGCTTAGAGCCTCTATGTCACCCAAGGACTGAGCAAGCCTAGTGGTCTGATGATCTCTTCCTCCTACTCCTATTTCAGAAGCATCTAAACTCAGAGCATCTTTTGTCTTGTTTAAAAACACTATGGGTATGTCTACACTAGCTCATTAATTTGAGCTAGGTAGGCAAATCAGGGAACCGGGATTGCAAATGAAGCCCGGGATTTAAATATCCCGGGCTTTATTTGCATGTTCCATCCGGCCTCCATTTTTAAATCCCCCTTAGTTAGAACGAACTGCCCGCGGCTACACGCGGCAGTTTAAAGTTAATCCGTACTAAATCCTTAGTTCGGATTAACTGTTACTCCTCATGAGTAGGATTTAGTTCGGATTAACTTTAAACTGCCGTGTGTAGCCACGGGCAGTTCATTTGGACTAAGGGGGATGTAAAAATGGCGGCCGGACAGAAACATGCAAATAAAGCCCGGGATATTTAAATCCCGGGCTTCATTTGCAACCTCGGTTCCCTGATTTGCCTACGTAGCTCGAATGAACGAGCTACTGTAGACATACCCTAAGAACTCTCTCCCCTTTGCTGAAACTGTTTGGAGTTGCTGCATTAATCCTCCCACACAAGCTGGGCAGGAGATAGAGAGCCACTGAAGCCTTTAAAAATAAACACAATAACATCAAAGGAGGTGATTCACTCTTGTGGCACTGGGGACCACCAAGGCATGCTGGAATAATGTAAGATACTGTACATTTCAGTTGTCATTTTGAAACTGTTTAGGATTGCCGGGATGGTTTTTCATACCATGTTATAACATTGTTTCTTGGATGTCTGCAATCTCTCACACCATGCGCTCTTCTATGGAAAACAATTTTAGGCAATTGATATGGGGCCATTCCAGCAACGAAGCCAAACCATCGAAATTGGTGCTTTTTGATGTTTGGAGTCACCCATCGCACCTTCACTTTTCTCTGGATGCCTTTATTTCTTAATCCATCTAGCCTTGTCACACCTAGGTTACAGCACAGGCACCTCATTTCAAATGTCTGAAATTTTTGCTCAAGATAACGTACCAAATGTTAATTTAAAAGGACTTGCTCAGTCAGTGGAACGTATTTGCTATTGATATTATCACCTGTATATTGGGTTAAATGTGCCATCAGTGTTGCTCTATTTCAAAGCTTTGAGATATCAGCAGAACATAAGTCAGATCACAGCTTGAATAGGACAAATAACGAGGAAGACTCAAAAAAGAGGGTTAGGGAATATCCTCAAAGTATCATTTACTTCAACAATGAAATTGAAGAAACGTGTTGACCTCTGAAAGCCATCAATCTCTCCTCATCTTATCCTCCTTCAAGCCTAATTGGCCTTTCTGCAGCTGGGTACAATACCCACTCTCTTTCACAAAACAGCAACATCTCCCATTGGGGAAATATCTGCCAGCATAACTGCAATAATGATTCTTTACTGTTGTGATTTGAAGAATTACTCTTGGCTACAGTCCAAACCATGATTTCTAAGACTGTAAAAATATCTTATTTAACAGGTGACCACGTGCTTTAAAAACCCACCAAAGCCTAAGAGCAATACCTAAGAGAGCTCTCTGGGGTTTTTTTATTTGTTTTCTGTCCACAGTTATAAATGCAGAGTTATGGAAAACTGTTTAAGTCATATTATTTGCTTACAACTTCATTGATGTTTTTCCAGAGTCAAAACACAATTTGTAAGCATCTGTGATTGTTTATAATGATTCTTCTGAAAATGACATTTATTTTTAAAATTAACTCTGTCTGAATAGTTGTCTTTAGGATTAGTTAGTATTAGCTGAGCTACTGATTAAAGATTTCCCATCAGTTTAAAGAATCTAGTGTCCCCTAGGCCAAATCATGTTTCATAAAGAACAGAGGTGTGAACCTAATTGGAGAATACAATTCAAGTGTGAATTATGGGAGTATAGATCCCCCTTCCATTTCTTTTTTCTACAAATAATGTGTCAAGGAAATTTACTTAACTTCAGAAAAATTATTTAGCCTTTAATTTAAGTGAAAACAGGAATATATAAACTACTTCATTTTTTTCCAGACCATTTAAAATGCAAGTCAAGTGTATTTTTCTATTGCAACAGTATAGACCTGCCCGCTTCACCAAAAGGCCACAAAATGCCACTGAAGTAAAAATGGATGCGTTAACCTTTCAAGCAGGACTAACTGCGCCACAATTATTCTGACCTTCTTCTGTATGAAACTTTAACTTTGCCATCTATTTATTTAATGCCTGTTTGTGTTTTTAAAAAATTCTAACATGATCAAAACATTTGTCTGCCAATCCATCAATATGACAAAAAACAGTTTGTCTTGCACAGGCATTTTGTTATTTGAAGAATAAAAGAAAAGAAAGAAAGCAAGAAAGAAAAAGAATAACTCTTCTCCAGCAGCATAAATACATAGAAAACTATCTCTGTTGTAGAGATGTTAAAGCTGTTAGCCAGTTAAATGATAGCGCTTATCTGGTTAATTGTTTTAACTGCCAGCCCCTCTGCAACCATGGCTGCTCTGGCCTGGTGCAGCTAGCTGCCAGAGGTCACCAGCAAGGGCTGGTTAACTGGTAAGCATACTGGTAAGCCTCATGCTTAACAGTTAACCACTTAACATCCCTAATTTATTGTTACATATTTGAGTGCATAAAGAACCATACCCTCATGGTAAATATCCTATTTACTTTACTAAAGAAGAATGCTCAGACTTTACTAGCTCCAAGAAAACGTCCAAAATGAGAGGAACAGCATTTCCTTCCCTCTTATAATGAAACTCACACTTGCTGGAGTATCTCTTCCTTTTCCATTCTTTCTGCAAATGGGCTTGACCAACACCCAAACCGCTTTTTTCTGCAGTAAAAGATTGGGCAAATGGAAATATTTTCCCTTCCATCCATACAGGGATATCACAGCGAGAAACTTACTGCAAGAGCCAAACCCAACTCCCACTGAAGATAATTGACTTTAATAGGAATGAAATTGGACCTGAAGTGCCTAGTGAAGGCTACCACAGAACAGAATACAGTAACAGGTGGCAGCATATTCAGTGCTACAAAGAAGAAGAAAAGGCAATATTTTGCACATCCGTCTTGCTGGAAGAGACTTGGCCAACAGCAAGATTTTAAATATACCCTTCTTCTTTCCTGCTTTAGGGGAAGGGAAGGAGGGGGATCAATGGTAACACTGTATTGATTGGCACAAAAGGAAGCAATGGAATATGTAAATTCCAAGAGTTCTATGGGGAAAAAAACTGACTATACTGCTACATCTCTCCCCTTCCTCAACCCAGACCAGTCTGTAATCTCCACCGCTCCTGTAGGTATTTTGAAGTATGGATCCACTGCAATTCTTTGCCAATAACCAACCACATGCCTTAAGTATGGAGCAAAATACTAGTTCCAAACACTTCCAGCACCTGAGAAGAGCAGTTACCTCACTATAAGAACACACTTGGGATCATGTACGTCCATTACCCAGTGGACACGATCATCATCATCATCATCATCAAATAACATGGTAAGATGCTATTTTGAGAAGATTACAGCCGCTCTGATGCAAGAGCATGAGGAGCCTCTCACTGTACCCAGTGCACCCACACATGAGCCATAACCAGGCTGTTTGGGTTGATTCAAAGACTCCTGAGTTCACTCTAGTCAAGGGATAAATCACACCCTTAAGACTCTTAACTGCTGTTATTTTACTTTCAGATTATTTTTTACTTTAAACCTGGCTATGAGTAGAAAAATATTTTTTAACTGCTAGTTCCTCTGTTGAACTGTGAGCAGCTGCAGTCCAAGGTACAGTCACATCAAAAGCCCCTGTCAGTAGATACCGTGGTTCAGGCAGAATCTGCATCCCCAAGGAAGTGATTTAAGCAGAAATAACAATTTTCAGGATCTTAAGGGTCCTGGGAAGGGTTCTCTGTCTTTATTATATATTAAAAATATCGGGGGGGGGGGGGACACCTTAAAAAAAACTTGTCTGCCCTTTCCTGGGCATGTGGCTCACAGGATACAATGGGGCTCATAAATTCTTTGATTATTATTTCATAATTGCAGGAGCTGAAATTTCGTCAGCCAATCCCTCAGTCCTGCCCATTTTATAATTATTATCAAGCCTAATCCGAACTAGCTAGTCCGTGCCGCATGTAGCCGCGCGGCACGGGGTCCGAACTAGCCGGCATTTAAAAATGGCGCCGGCCGGCCTTATGCAAATGAAGCCCGGGAAATTCAAATCCCGGGCTTCATTTGCAACTCCGTATGACTACATTACCCCCCCTAGTTCGAACGAGGGGGGTAGTGTAGACATACCCTAAAAGACTTCCTTATGCTGCCTATCTTGGCTTTATATCCAATATCCATTGCTGTTGATATGCAAAGTAGCCACACTCCAAGGAAGAATCTCTCCCATTAAGATAGGATCTTGTGCTAAGTCCTAAGGACATGGGGGAAGAGGAGATTGGGAGAAAGATAAAAGGAGAGAGCACAGAGCCCAAATAAGCTCTTCACTATCACCACTGCTTCAGCTGCTCTGGCATCTCCCAGATGTTCCCATTACAATGTGTGTAGTGCATGTATATGGGTTATCGGGATTTGTGTCCATCTACTATTTGTTATTTTGGAAGATTGCCAAAAAAATTATTTTGTGACATAAGAAAAGGGAAATGCAAATTTAACAGTTTAATACTCAGAATTTCATGGGACAAAGAAATGTCTCTTTCCTATCTCATACACTTTCTCTTTGGCGGTTGTAGGGATTCCTACCATCTTCCCCTATAAATATCATATACATGTTTATGAGTATAGAGAAACAAAGATGGTTTTTCATAGCTGTAGCATCTCAGTATAAATTATTTACCATTTAGAAATAAGCAGCAGTGTCATTTTTTCCCTAATATAGCTATTGCATTGTTATTTTGAAGTGTGATGTGACTGTAAATGAGCATACAGTCATCAGTCATCAGCTAGTTTGGTAATCATTCAGTTAGATTGCTCACTTCTAGTTAGGTTACAGATATACCTATCGTAACACGATACTATGTTTTCCAAGAAAACAAAAGCTAAACTCAAGTCTCATTAAAAATAATCTCTTCAGGGCAAAGGCCAAAATCTTCCAGTATATTGTGTCTGCGTTTCTATCTAAGGTCAGGATTTAGCTACTACTGCATGATAAAATGTTTTCCTGCTTTCTCCCTCAAGTACTTTGGGTTATTGTGGACATCTCCATTAACGACTGTACTACTGCAAGTAGAAAGATAAAGCATATAGTCAACTGTAATTGTCTGAGGTGAATTTTGAGACTTAACTAAACTATCACCTCTTGTAGATAACAAAGTATTAAAAATATTCTTCTTTTAAAGTAATCCTAACTTTTTCAAGAGAATTAAAACTTAAAAACATTAGATCTTAACCATGAAATACCACATCCTTTAAGAAACAAAATCAGATGCCTTAAGATTCTTACTGCTTTAGGAGACATTCTCAGAGATGGTGAAATCTAAACCTAAACACTCTGAAATGAACCTTGCTGGAAGCATTCTACACTTGGGGGCCATTCTAGGCAAGAAAAGGATTCATACATGGTATCAACCACCTATTGGCTTAATCCTAGCAATTACAGACAACATACCTCAAAATAAGGTTAGAACAGTGGTGTAATTAACCCCTCCTAAATAGTCAAACCAAAGTCAACTACGAAGACAAAACTTCTTAGTCAAATCTTCGTCAATGCTTTTCACATTCATCTGATATTCTCAAAATACCTAATATGATATTTAGTACCAAGAAAGATTAATACTGTAGTATTGACTGATCTTTTAATACCACACAGAAGCAATTGCAGGTGAATATTGTAGTAAACATCTAGGGGTTGTTTTATTTAATCATAAGAAATTTGTTACATTAATTGAAAGTTTGGAAGATTCCAGAAGTTACACACACACACAAAAATACAGGCACAATAATACAAACTAGAAGAAAAAAAACCCTAGAACACAAATCTTCACTGAAATGTCACTGGAAGTTTCAAAATATGAGGAGAAAGCTACATGCAAACAAATCAAAGTCCCAAAGGAAATAAAGGAAAGTAAATATCAAGAAGAAGAGAGTAGATAGTTTTATTTTCAGCAGAAATACCTTAAATTAAAAGCACCACAGTGAGGTACACCACTATAATCTTTTTTTAAGATCATGTCTGCACCGCTTTTACAAACACAAGATGAAACTCCCCAACTCCTCTCAGACTGGACTGGATTCAGAGTAAAAATAGATGGATTCTTTGAGACAGGCTCTTTGATTATTCCTAAAATTGTGAATAGGAGTGCAGATAGACATGAAGAGTTGGCATCTCCCCAGACGGTGTAGACCGAATGCATCTTTTAAACAGATTACATCCAAAGCAAGCACACACACTGAGATTTCTTATTTAAAATATCTTTTAAAATTGCTGTAGTTGTATTTTTACATGGGCTATATAATCCAGTTTTGTAATGATACCGTCTTTTTTACACGACTTTGAAAAATCTCTCCAACTGGATTCTGTTTCTCACTCACATAGTTATAAAATTTAATAGCTGTCTGATAGAAGCTATACCCTAAAAATACTTAGGCTTATTTCTCAGACATGCTAAAAAAGTTATATGCCTGATAATGAGCTATCCCAAATGTGCAAGGGAGCACCTCAAACCCTTGCACCCATATACCATATCATGAATTCCTATGCACATGAAACCACTACGTTGCCACTGCAACTGGGTAAGAAGGGGCACTTAGTGGATAGAGCCTTGGTTTCCACTAGAGATGGATGGAAAAAACATTATTTTTGCTGAAACTTTCCAATTCATCTAAATCAAAATGTTTCATGGAAGTCGTTTGATTTCAGTGAACTCACAAAAGAACCCCAGCAGGGTTTCCTCCAGAAAAGAAGTACAATTCACAGATACTCCATCCCAATTTTTATTTTGTTGGAAACTTGGCCATTAACTTTGCAGTGTGCTCCAGGATTTATCCCACAGTAAACCAGAACAAAGGTATTTTCTTCCTTATCATTAATTTTAAAAAGTACGATGCTCAGTAAAATGTATAGAACATAAAATCAATGTGCTATAGTTATGGGTAGAAGGTCCTGTAATTCAAAAACTTTATAATCAAAAGCTACATGGCATCATGGCATCATACAACTGCATGTGTGCAGTTCTGGTCTCCCATGTATAAGAAGGATGAATTCAAACTGGAACAGGTACAAAGAAGGGCCACTGGGATGATCCGAGGATGGAAAACCTGTCTTATGAAAGGAGACTAAGGGTATGTCTACACTATAACGTTAATTCGAACTAACTTAGTTCGAATTAGTTAATTCGAACTAACTTAGTTCGAATTAGTTAATTCGAACTAAGCTAATTCGAACTAACGGATCCAGACTAAAAAACTAGTTCGAATTAGCGTTTTGCTAATTCGAACTAGCATGTCCACATTAAGTGGACCCTGAACCGGGGTTAAGGATGGCCGGAAGCAGTGCCGGCAGGGCATCAGAGGAGGACTTAGAGCATGGAGATGCTGTCTCAGGCTAGCCGAGGGCTGTGCTTAAAGGGTCCCGACCCCCACCCCGGACAGACAGTTCTCAGGGGTGTCCCGCTTGCAAAGCAGTCCTGGCTTGGAGTGCCCTGAGTGCCCACACTGGGCACATCACAGCACTCGGCCATCAGACCGGCTGCACTTGCCGCAGGCTGCCATCTGGGGAGAGGGGGCAATTGGGGGCTGCAGGAGAGCTTCCACACCCAGAAGCCCGCAGAGCCAGCCCAGTCCTCCCCATCGGGGGCTCGTGCCCCATTCCTCCCTCACCTCCTTCCACTTACCCTTCCCTAGCCCCTCTTCTTGATGTACAAAATAAAGATAACTTGTCTTCCAAAATGGAATCTGTCTTTATTGAACAAAACTGGGGGAGACTGGGAAAAGGAGGTGGGAGAGGGGAAGAGAGAGGCTGGGAGAGGGGAGGGCAACTAAAATAATCAGGGGTTGGGAACAGGTCCCATATGAAGAGAGGCTAAAGGGACTGGGACTTTTCAGCTTAGAAAAGAGGAGACGGAGGGGGGACAGGATAGAGGTCTCTAAAAGCAGGAGTTGGGTGGAGAGGGTGCATACAGAAAAGTTCTTCATGAGTTCCCATAAAGAAGGACTAGAGGACACCAAAGGAAAGGAATGGGTAGCAGGCTTGAAACTAGTAAGAGAAAGTTGTTCTTGACAAAGCAAAGAGTCAACCTGTGGAACTCCTTGCTGCAGGAGGCTGTGAAGGCTAGAACTGGAATAGAGTTTAAAGGGAAGTGAGATCAAGTCATGGAGGTTGGGTCCATGGAGTGGTATTAGCCAGGGGGTAGGAGTTGTGTCCCTGCCCAAGGTTTGTGGAAGGCTGGAGAGGGATGGCATGAGACAAATGGCTTGGTCACTGTCTTTGGTCCATCCCCTCCAGGGTCCCTCGGGTTGGCCGCTGTCGGCAGACAGGCTACTGGGCTAGATGGACCTTTGGTCTGACCCAGGACGGCCATTGTAAGCTCAGGGCTCAGGGTCGGGGGTCTCAGTGGAGCCCCTTGATTCTCTTGCACACCTGCTCCTGGGTGGCCAGGCTGGCAGCTCTCCTGCCCAAGCCAGCCAGCTAGCCACTTTCCTGTGCCTTGTGCGGAGATCGTGGACAAGGTCCACAATGTCCGCACTAGCCCAGGCGGGTGCCCACCTCTTGCGGTCCCAGGCAAGCTCCCGGGAGCCACCAGCCTGGTCCCGGGAAGAGGGGCAGGGCTGGGGGGCATCGGGTGGGTGGCTGGATCCGTGCCAGGTGCAGGGTCTGCGGGCTTGGTGCTGGCAGGCTTGCACCTGGCACGGGCACCGTAGCCAGCCTGTGACCCTTTAAGGGCTCCGGGGCCGGGAGGGGGGCAGTAGAGTTTCCCTGGTGATGGCCAGAGTGGCCACCAGGAAAACCTGGGGAGGGCTAGCCTCCCACTAGTTCGAATTAAGGGGCTACACACCCCTTAATTCGAACTAGCTAGTTCGAACTCGGCTTAATCCTCGTGGAATGAGGATTACCTAGTTCGAACTAAGCGCTCCGTTAGTTCGAATTAAATTAAATTCGAACTAACGTAGCGCTAACGTAGCGCCTATGAAAGTTAGTTCGAACTAACGTCCATTAGTTCGAACTAACTTTGTAGTGTAGACATACCCTTAAGGAGCTTGGCTTGTTTACCTTAACCAAAAGAAGGCTGAGGGGGGACATGATTGCACTCTTTAAATATATTAGAGGGATAAATAACAGGGAGGGAGAGGAATTATTTAAGCTTAATACCAATGTGGACACAAGAACAAATGGATATAAGCTGGCTAGTAGGAAGTTTAGACTTGAGATTAGACGAAGGTTTCTAACCATTAGAGGAGTGAAGTTCTGGAACAGCCTTCCAAAGGAAGTAGTGGGGGCAAAAGATCTATCTGGTTTCAAGATTAAACTAGATGGGTTTATGAAGGGGATGGTTTGATGAGATAACATGATCTTGGTAACTAATTGACTATTCATTATGAGTGGGAAATAGGTCAATGGAGGGATGATAGGAGTTATTATAAAGAACTTTCTGGGTGTCTGGCTGGTGAGTCTTGCCCACATGCTCAGGGTTTAGCTGATCGCCATATTTGGGGTCGGGAAGGAATTTTCCTCCAGGGTAGATTGGCAGAGACCCTGGAGGTTTTTCGCCTTCCTCTGTAGCATGGGGTACAGATCACAGCTGGAGGATTCTCTGCATCTTGGGATCTTTAAAGTATTTGAAGGCTTCAATATCTGAGATATTGGTGAGAGGATTATTCTAGGAGGGGTGGGTGAGATTCTGTGGCCTGTACTGTGCAGGGGGTCAGACTAGATGATCATAATGGTCCCTTCTGACCTTAAAGTCTATGAGTCTATGAGTAATTCCATTTTAATATATGAGCTTTTCCCCTCAGATCAGTGGGATTTCAATCCTGATTTTTGTCACCAGTAAAAAATAATTTAGTGTGTCATGTTCAATAGCACCACATAACTGGCAGTGACTGATACTGAAGAGAAAGAGATCCTGACCTAAAACAGCAGATTAGAACTAAAAGCGTGTTTGGAAAGATGTATAAAACAATTTGTTCAATCCATGTCCTCTCTATACTGATTTCAAATTATTGCTGTTAGTTGCTCACTTTCCTGAGGACTTCAGATTATATACATACATACAGGCCTAATAACCAAGGCATGGAACAATATACATTCATCTGAAACCTAAAGATATTTATGCATTTAAGTAGAAAGAAACAAAATGAGAATTACAGCCTTAAATACAGAAATGCTGCAAAGGCATTTTGGTGATTGGAATGGAAGAGACACTTTCGGAAATTGAGAATAAAATATTTAATGGACAGTTGGCAAGTCTTCAGTCTTTGCTCCCTAACTACGTGGAAAGCTGAATGACTAATAATTTTCACTTTTAGTTCTCCATAAAGGTACAAACTGGCCTCTGAAAATAATATATTCACTTGAAATGCTGTCTATATTCTTGTGAAGTGTATAAAGGAATCTCTCAAAACCATAATATTCTATTATGTTAAAAAGTGCAACAAATCCCCTAAAATCTGTAAAACTACTAGATGATTATGATAAATTGGTGTACTACTGCACAAAAACTAGATATTCTGCGAGTTACAGAGAGGAGAAGAAAGCATCTGGGTCATATGCAGTGAAATAATTGACAAAGGAAGGCATTGAGTATCTTACAAGTTTACTCAATTATATTCTTGGGAAAAAAAGAAAATGCAGGATGAATGGCATGAAAGTTTTTGTGGTGCCTGTTTTTAACCATAGAGGAGACATTACACTGTGTGCTAAGTGCATTACCAAATTAAGATGGCATCACATGCAGTGAAAGTATGGAAGCTTTTTGGAATGTGTGTAAATAAAATGCTTGAAATTTAGAAAAGTAAATGTAGATTCATGCTGGGATGGAGCACATTGGATACCATATCTGTGCTACAAATCCATATGAGGAAGTTCAGAGAAAAGAGAAAACTGGTGCGGTATGTGTGGATCCAGGAAGAGATACAATCAAGCACGAAGAGAACTAGTTTGGTGGATAAGCGATAGAAAGGTGTGCCAGAAAGATATTATTATCCAGGATATCCATCATGGAGTGACAACCATAATTAAACAGGACTATGGTTACGCCGATCATGAGTCCCAGATTTTCTAGGACTGGCCTGATTCTAAATCTCTTGTCCCTGTGTCCCCATAAAGCAGTGAAATATCCCAGAAATGCCCCGAGGCTCCCTGCTAGATCTGACTTGCAGGGAAGAAGCACCAGAAATTTCTCCATGCACTGCCATTTTCCTTCCTCCAGCTGAGGAACAGCCTTGCAGGGAGGCACTTCCTGGAGGCTTTCCCCTTTGTTCCCAATCTGGCCATGGTATCATGAGCTTTCATGGGCACAACCCACTTCTTCAGATGACAGGAGTATTAGAAGTCCAGATCCAAAAATAATAGTGTGTGGGAGGGTGGGGAGAGAAAAATCTAGGGGGAAAAGAGAAAAAATAAAACAAGACAGAGCGAGTAGACGGTTGAAATACTTACAACAGGCTGATAAGAACAATTAGCACCTCCATTATTTGGTTGGTAGTTTAAGTCATAGGATGTGCAAGGTAGCGTGCAAGCCAGCCAATGTCCTTGTTCATACCATTTGCATAAGAATTAAACTTGTAAATGAAGTTAAGTTCCAATCCTTCTCTGTGTATTTGGGTTGTGGAATTGGCCTGAAGCAAAAAGAGCCTAATGGCAGTGCCTGACTGAAGACAAATTGAGGGGAGGTGAAGCTATATACAGATGGACATATTCAGTGGAAACCGGACAGTTTTATTTCTAAAATGGCTCTTCCAGTGACAGTGGTTGGAAGGCAACCAAGGGGAAAATCAAAGAAGCAGTACATGGAACTGATATCAGAGAGAGAATTCTGCATGACAGCCTAGAGTTTGATTATGGGTTTTAGAAGAAGTCTAAAAAAGAGGCGTTCAGTCAAGTATTTACTCTTATGATGTGAAAATCCAAGTGAATTTCAAATGCAATGGTATAAGGTGGCACTATCTTTGATATCCACACTGAGTCACATCCATTTATTGTTATTAGAAATTAATATCATCATACTGTTGATATGCATGGTTCTTAGGAAGAAAATTATGGAATGCACTCCTCAAAAACCCAGAATGTGAGTACAAAGGTCCCTAAGGCTGTAGCATTCAGAGGGATCATGGTGCAACCCTTGTAGAAATTCTAGCCACTAGCGCTGATGGGAACTGGGAAGCTCTTTGCAACCTCATGGATTGGCTAACCAGACTCGACCCTTGAATAAGATCCTGCAAATAATTATGCATGTGCTTAATTCCAAGCACACAAACAGCCCTACTGAAGTTAATTGAAACTATTCATATGTTGTTGCCAATGCATCATCCAGAGAGCTCCCCTTGAGATATGACCTGTTCTTTCAGGGATTGCTTTACTCTCTTAGGACTTCAGTGGTCTGGTATGGTGGCGACTTGGCTCCAGGCCTGGTGACTGGGGGTGGGAGGGAAAAGGATGGCAAAGGAGTGATTCAAAAGAGCCCAGGCTCTGTCTGCTGCTGCTATCCTTTAAATCACCACCAGAGAACCACATGTTGCATTCTGAACAACTAAGGGCTGGATGGGGTGGAGTGGGGTGTGGTGGAGGCACACGGCCTGATGTGCTCTGGGCAATACTGAGAGAAGGTTGCCTCAGCTCTGCACCTTCTGTGTGTGAGGCCTGCTCCTTCTGGGAGCATGGAGCTGCCCCCCATCTTGCCTGGAGGCCAATAAGTCTGTCTGGGTATGTCTACACTACCCCGCTAGTTCAAACTAGCGGGGTAATGTAGGCATACCGCACTTGCAAATGAAGCCCGGGATTTGAATTTCCCGGGCTTCATTTGCATAAGCGGGGCGCCGCCATTTTTAAATCCCCGCTCGTTCGAACCCCGTGCAGCGCGGCTACACGGGGCACGAACTAGGTAGTTCGAACTAGGCTTCCTAGTTCAAACTACCGTTACTCCAATGAGGAGTAACGGTAGTTTGAACTAGGAAGCCTAGTTCGAACTACCTAGTTCGTGCCCCGTGTAGCCGCGCTGCACGGGGTTCGAACGAGCGGGGATTTAAAAATGGCGGCGCCCCGCTTATGCAAATGAAGCCCGGGAAATTCAAATCCCGGGCTTCATTTTCAAGTGCGGTATGCCTACATTACCTTCCTAGTTCAAACTAGGAGGGTAGTGTAGACATACCCTCAATTCCCCTGCTTGGCCCTTCTGGGGTATGAATATCACAAACAAAAAATATGCAGTAAAATAATGGCAAACAACAACATCTTCCACTCCTCCTGTGTTCCTCTTCAGTCTCAGCACAGGACAGTGGCTCGTGTTTCCCTCTGGAGTTCCCCAACAATGCTCAAAACAAGACTAAAATACAAACTTTCACCCATCCTGTTCATCTGTCTTAGGTTCAGTTCTCTGCTGTTCTACAGAATCCTGACCCACAGGCTCTACCACCCTAGATGCTCATCACAGAAGCTAACTGCTCCTATGAATTTTTCAATGGTTTTCCTTCCACCTGAGTCCTATTAGACCCTTTCCAAAAAGGGGGCTCAAAAGAATATCTCTCCTTTTAATTCCTAACTAAGCCTGATATGTTCTCCAAGTATTATATGATGGAGCAAAAAGATTCATGAGCTCTACTTAACCTCTTTTCTGTTGATAAGTTTATATACCTCATCACACATGCTTGAAAGATAAGCATATGCATCTCTGTTTGCAGGCTCAAATAATTTACATAAGACCTTTTATTTCCAGTTGTATGCAACTGAGCAATTCTGGTTCAAAGCTGCTGAGAAGCATTTTGAGTTTCCACCTCAAAACCTGTTTTGCCCAATTGTGTCTCAAAAATTATGTGCAATCCCTGCATAAGAGAACATATGTGTTAAAAAATCAAAACAACAACAACAACAAAACCCTACATCATACACCTGCTTGGAATAATTTCAAAATTAGCCCACAATCACTCAACAAAACTTTTGAGTGATGACTAATTTACTTCCACAAATAACTGATTTGGCAACTTTTGTCTTTTTTTACACTAGTGAGTTGTCTGAGAGAAGATATTTTTTCATTATTTATTGAAAATAGTGTATTGAATAATTTCAGCAAACAGTTCTTGGTCCATAATTCACTCCAATCTGAGTGTTTCATATTCAAAATTCAATCAGTGCAAGTTGTCATCAATCAGCTTTCTATTCACTGTTTGTCTGAACAGAATTCGTTAAGTGAGTCTTGCTTCACAAATATTCTCCAGAATGATTATAAAATTGACTCCTCTCAGGAACATTCCTCCCAGTAAACTTGCTTGCTGGAATATTCACAAAAAGCAATTGTTCTACCCATAAAACACAGCTCCACAAGAATACTCAATTATTCTATCATTTCAGTCAAGCTAACATCAAGTTACCACTCTTCTCCTAGTAATGAAATCTAACATCATACCAATGCAAAACTGATTTTGTAATAGCAACCTGTCCATCAGTGACTATCAAACTGATTTACACTTCAGCATTAGGGCCTGTCTACTCAGACTAGTGCTGCACACTATGGAGGCGTGATATCCAACGCACACTAATGTGTTGTGCATTAATTTATCCATATGGACTTTGCTGACATGCATTAAGAGTCCCCTAATGTGCTTTAATATAGTGCTATTTGAAACAGAATTACATTAAAGTGCACTAGGGAACTTCTAGTGCACACCAGTAGGGTCTATATAGACCAATTAATATGCAACACATTAGTGTACGTTAGAAATTATACCCCCAGAATGCTCATTGCTCCACCATGTAGAAATAGCCTTCAGGGTTTGTCTACACGGCAATTAAAAAGCCATGGTTGGCCCCTGCTTGATGACTTGGACTCATGGGACTTGGGCTGTCTTGAGTCCAAACATCTACATTGTGGTTAACAGCCTCTTAACCCAACCCCAAAGCCTGAGACAGCTGGCATGGACCAGCTGTAAGTGTCTGTAAATATACCCTAAGATCACCACTTCTTCTCAGAAGTTCTTAAGTCTCAGTGAAATAATTATTTCAACATTTTATTTTCTGTGCTTTATTAGCCTTGTTCCCGCCTTTATTTACTTTCAGATATAATTTGGAAATCGCCAGGATGCTTTAGAATGGAATTGGAGCAGAAAGGTGATTCAGAACAGAGAGGTACAATTGCTAGAACATCTATCTGAAAAGTACTGTGGAGGGTCAGACTGAGGGAGCTGTTCCTTATTTCAGTGTCTATCAAAGCAAGGCTTCTTCTACTACCCATTAATTTTTCCAGGTTTTAATGGAAATATTGAAGGTTTCTCTATAACAAAACTGGTCTTTAGTTTTTTGCCAGACTGAATATTTTAAGTAATTTCATTACAGGAATTATTAACACATAAACCTTAAAAGTCATTTACAAACATACACAGCTTCAGAATTGTTCTTGACTATTTCCTTCCTTTTTCCACCTCTTGCCCCCGAACTTTTTAACATTTATTATGGGATCACAACTCTTCACACAGTTCTCCTGGGCTGTGTCTACTCTGGCACCCTTTTCCGTAAAAGGGATGCTAATGAGACACTTCAGAATTGCTGCCGCTTTTTTCCGGCTCGGGGTTGAAAGTAGGAATAAGGCATCTTCCGGAAAAGGGCTTATTTTCCGCAAGATCCCGTCTAGACTGGCGCTTTTCTCCGGCAAAATCCCAAGCCGGAAAAAAGTGGCAGCCATGTTCATGCAAATGCCGCGGAATATTTAAATCCCCCGCGGAATTTGCAATTCTGAAGTGTCTCATTAGCATCCCTTTTATGGAAAAGGGTGCCAGTGTAGACACAGCCCACGTGTTTACCTATCACTATGATTGGTGGTTTTTTCTTCACAGGAAATTCCCTTAATGTCATCTCATTACTGTAGATTTCCTGTATGTCCAATAAGGGGGCATGGTTAGAAAGGTTGTTTCAGCTTCCAGCTTGAGACTTGAGTTCATCACTTTGGTAAAACTTGGGATGCACAAATCCCAAAGACACATCCAAATACTGAATTCCCACACAGGAGTCTAATGTATTGTGTGTCATAGTGCCAGCCATGTGCTAAGATTAAGAAGTTGTGCATTTCTAGTTGAGCCAAACTATCAAAATATTAATTCTTCTGTGGTCTGAAATTTCCAAATTTCCACAGACACATTCAAGGTAACTAGTTTCTCCCCCTTAGCACTCCAGTAAGTTCCTAGGTAAGGTCAATCACAATTTTGCTGAAGCAGTCAGACTTGTTCCCATTCAGGGAGTAGAAAAAACTACTGTGGAGATCAGACAGCTAAGACCACGGCAATTTTTCAGTTCAGGCATGCCAACCTTGCCATATATTTTTCAAAACAGTCTCACCCATCTTGGATGGTGATGCTGGCCTGCTTGTTCAGCATATTAGTCAGGACTTTGTCCACTTCATATTAACGAGCGGTAGAGATATTTCACATAAATGCACACTCCGGGGTTCTGTTCTCTTTTCAACATTCATCTGCAGTTCTTGTTGATGGTAATTGTGGTTGCCTATAAAAACTGACCTTCGTATCTGTGAAAAGACCCTTAATGTCTGATTAATAGATTCTTCCTTAGATTGCTTCATGTTGTTTCAAGTTAGATCCATAATCTCCTGGAAACAAAGCTCATCTGAGCTAATAAACATGTTTTACTATCCACAGATTTATCCAGACTGGTCTACACAGGTCTTGATTATGCCTTATCAGGCAATATCTCTTAAAAGCCTATTATAATCCTATGTGTTATCAGGAAACTAATATTTTTTAAACAGACATTGCAGTAAGACTACAAAAACAACAAAATACCTAGGCTGAAATCAAGATCCAAATAATTTTAAAAAGTGAGGAAAATTCCCAACTATTTTGCTCAGCCCAAAATTTAAAAAACTTGATAGGTCAATAATACCACAAATTAACTATGAAATAAATTGAAAATGACATTCTATTTGCTTAATGTTTCAGACTCCATTGGCAATAGTGGCTATCTGGCTGAAAATATTAAATACTTCAAGATACTGAAACTACATCGGCATTACTACAGGATTTACAATCTAGAACCTCCACTAAATGTTGAGTGTTTCAGAAATATTTAGCTTTAAGATTTTTTTAAAAAAATTAAGGTTTTGTGAAGATTTTCATACCAATACATACCCAGGAAAAGTATAACCGTAGACAAACTCCATTAAACAAAGGATGTTCATCCAGTGATGAATTTGTCCCATTGATTCACACGAGTAAGCACAGTATGTAAGGGAATTTTTTCTCTCATATCCATGTGTGAATATGATGCCAGTAATAGGCTTCTCAATTTGATATGACCCTATAAAGGGCTTTTTAGAAGCTTTTGTACACTCTGGTAACGCTGCACTAAAGTTGAAAAAATGTCTTTCAGAGGATGCGTCTCTACTGCAATGCAAGACCAGGGTTATTAGTGGAACTCAAATCATCAGGCTCTGGTTCAAAACCCAAAATTGAGCATCTCCACTAACTTCCAACCATGGGTGAACAAATTGTAACTGAATGCAGGGCTCCAGTGTACACACTGCAATATGCAAACCTGATTCCAACCACCTGTATCCCATAGGGCCCTCTCAAAATATGGTTTTTGTTCATGGTGCAGTGTGGGAAAACTTGGCTGTCTACGTTGCACACAGGACATTTGAACGGCCCATCAAATGCATCTTGACAAAACATGATTTTTGTTGGCATGCTCTCAGCAATCAGAGCCAGCGATACAGAGGAGATCATTTCAAGATATCTCTTGCTTGTGTTTTCACTCCTGTTTAGGACATGCATAGAGCTTCTGTGAAAAGCTGATGGGCAGTTTGGCAGTGCCCCTCTCTGCACAGTAGCTCTAGGCGGGACTCATTAAGCAGCTGCATGGCTGCGCTGCTGTGCAGCTTACATAGAACTTTGGGTGTGGTGTACTTCAAGGTTTCATGGCAATGTGTCCCCTCCCAGTCTGTGCTTGTGGCCCTGCTCCAGAAGTCTGTTCTATGTAGCTGCTATCAGCAACTATATCGAACATCATGAGTCGCATTAGCCAGTTCAAGTCTGCCTATCTGAGTCCTCCACTAGCTCCAGCATTAGCTCTGTCAGATGCCTTTGGTGAGTCAGAAAATGCTGCTAAACTGACAGTCAGCTTTTCATGGAAGTTCTATCTATGTCCTAAACAGGAGTGAAAACACAAGCAAGAGAGCTTGAAATGGTATCTCCTCCATATTGCTGGCTCTGAGCTTGATCAGTGTATGGAGGAGATGGTATGATGAGACTGCATACAATGGCATGTGGCTCATCTTTGACTGCTAGTAGCAAAAATCTCCAACAGCTGGACATTGAACAATAGATGAAGAGGGCTCTGAGTTACCCAAGAAAGAATTCTCTGTAGTATGGAGGTGATAGATCTTGCTGACATGCTTGGGGTTCAGCTGATTGCCATGTATGGGTTCATGAAAGGAAATTTCTCCTGAGTTGGGTTCAATGTTCCCTCTAATTTTTTAACTCCATATGTGGATTTTTTCCATCCATGTACAGAATAATTTTTTTATGTGCATTGAGGGATGTGCATCACAAGTAAAAACAAAAACCTAGCTGTGAGCACTCTGCTAATCAGCTGAGAGAAATTTGAATCTCTCCTGAGTGGCTGCACAAGCACCTGGCTTATAGGGAACACTCATCAGGTTGCCAGAGATCTAGGAGGTTTATATACCTTCCTCTGCAGCATAGAGCAGACTAACTTGCAGGTATAAACTAGAGTGAATGGTGGAGTCTCTGTAACTACAGGCAGTCCCCAGGTTACGTACAGGATCGGGACTGTAGGTTTGTTCTTAAGTTGAATTTGTATGTAAGTCGGAACTGGTACATATTGTAGGGGAAACTCTAGCCAAACATTTCTCCAGAGCTCAGTTTTATTCTCCCACACCTCACTTCCCTCAGTCCTTTATTCTCAAGCTGAGGTGTCTGCTGAGAAAAGCCGCTCCGCGTCTTCCTGGTCTGCTGGGGGGGAAGGGCGCTAGCTTTGCGTCTCCCTGGTCTGCTGGGGGGAAGCAGCTAGTGCGGGGTTGCCTCACCCCGTTTGTAAGTAGGGATCCGATGTAAGTCGGATCCATGTAACCCGGGGACTGCCTGTATACGTTTTTAAATCATGATTTGAGGTCTTCAGTAACTCAACCAGAAGTTATAGGTCTATTAGAGGAGTGGGTGAGTGAGGTTTATTGGCCTGTGAAATGCAAGAGGTCAGACTAGATGATCACAACGGTCACTTCTGGTCTTAAAGTCTTTGAGCATGATGTTCTCTAAATGCTAATTTCTTTTTTCCCCCCCAATCTATTAAATAATTCTAAACACTTCTATATATGTGTAAATATTTCTGAATAAAATCTCAAAAAAATATCCTTCACATCTAGAAAACCTCTCTGACAAATCTCTCTCATTAATATAGAACCCCCTTATTGAAAGCTGCACAGCAAGACAAAAACTCTTCATTTGATTAGAATCTCAAATCAGTTGTATGGAAGAAGCTGTTGAGGAAGATAAATTAGGGCTGACTTTCTTACTCAGGTCTAGACATGAAGGCTGTGTCTACACTGGCCCCTTCTTTGGAAGAGGCATGCTAATTTCTAACTTTGGAATAGGGAAATCCGCGGGGGATTTAAATAAACATGGCCACTGCTTTTTTTCTGGCTTGGGGAAAAGCCGGAAAAGAGCGTCCAGACTGGCGCGATCCTCCGGAATAAAGCCCTTTTCCGGAGGATCTCTTATTTCTACCTGAAGTAGGAATAAGTAGGAATTCCTACCTGAAGTAGGAAATTAGCATGCCTCTTCCGAAGAAAGGGCCAGTCTAGACGTAGCCGAACAGACCCAAATGTGGTGGAGGGTGTTTAAAAATAGCTATTCAAATTTAATGGAAGGGTAGATTAATATTTACTTTCACATATATTAATCTTGTATACTTCGATTGGCAATGCAGAATGGCAGCTTTTTCTGCAACTAAGAACTTCATGAAATGCAGGAATTGGGTGATGAACTAGGGACCTCTGAAACTAATAGCTGCTTGAGGGGTGCCATTTCTATCACAATTTTAGTTTTATTTCTATCCTACCATGAACAGAACAAGGGGCAGCAATTCACTCTACCTAATAAATCCTAAATTCTTCCACTCCTTGCCCTCTATTTAAAATGTCAGAACATAGTTGTAAAATGTTAAGGGACACTTTATACTACAGAAGTGTTCCATTTGTTGGATGGACTGGACTTGGATAAGGGCAGTAAGATGGCCAGGGGCAAATAAGCCATTTTAATGGACAAACTGGAATAATACAATGAGTTCTGACAAGCATAAATGAGAAGGTGTAATAAAAAGCTCTCACCCCACCCCCAGCCACCTATCACAAATGAAATATTGTGTCTTAAGAAGACCTTGCTGTGTACAGGAGATTTATCTGCAAGTTACTATGCATTCTAATCATAGATATGGTTTATATCTCCCTATGATATTGTTGTTTATAATCAGTTAACTATATTTTCAATCCCGATTCATGACTCTAGTGTGATTGTTGTGAAGATGAATTATATGTACAGTCTGCAGATTTTTAGAAAAAGAGCTCACTCACATTTTTCAGTCTGGTTGTCTCTTCAGATAATTTACACAAATTCCCCAATTGCTTAAATATTTATAGGAAGAATAAAATTATATTGCCCATCTAATATTACATCACAGTACTTTCCTAAGGACAATTGTCTGATTAGTCTCTCTACTTTAAAATTACATCATAATAATTTTACTCAAAACTGCCATACTGGTTGTTTATTTCCAGATGCCCCAGTCCTGTAATGGGTATAGGGCATCAGTAAGAAGGCATAGTCTGCCAGTGAAGTATTTCAGGGGAATAATTCTAATACAGTCCTTCAGTTTCTTTAATTTTTGTTTCTGAGCTCAATCCACTTTGTTGTCTCTCTAATTTTGGTAAGTCTCTTATTCTACCTGCTTTATATAAATAAAAAGGCTACTTTTAATGTATTTTATTATTGCTTTGCTTTCCTAAAATTAAAAACTAGAACATGAGTCACACAGTATTCTGTGATTAAAAAACAGCAAATAAAATTATTGGGATTATGTGATAGCTGATTATCAGGGTTTCCCCTCTCTCTGCCTTTCATACATTTAGATATTTCCCTATATTCCATTCCCAGGATATCAGACAGTAGGGAGATTAAGTACATTAGGATAAAACAAAAAACATCCAAACATCCAGGTTTTTTTTAAAAAATGTAAATCCCAATTCTAACTCACAATATAAAAGTTTATAAAATGGTGCTTATAGCTGCAGAGTAAGAAAAATCAAAAGGTTTGGATACTTGCTGGACCTGTTTGAACCCATGACACTAGCCATGCCACTTTCCTATTCCAGGCCTTAAAAAAAAATCCCATGTCGTCAGCAGGCTCTGGTGATTTCATAAAGATATCAAGCACCTTGCTCTCCCTTCAGTTCCCTCTTCAGGAAGCAGCTGACTAATACCTTCACCTTTTCTAGATGGGTTGAACTAGCTGGCTAGAAGATTCATTTCCCACTTTAAATTCTGGCTGGTCTGACTGCCTGTTAAGAGACTCTGGCTATTCTTTGTTCCCCTTCTCCTTGATATGTAGGGAGTGGCAAAAAGCCCCCTTCCCATACTTCTATTTCTTTAGCTAACAGCTATTTATTCCTCCCCAAATCCTTGTTGCAGATTTCTTTTGAGATCATTAAGACCATCCTGGCCTTTTACAGCTGTGGACTCCAGCAGCTCTCAGCTCTACTTCTGTCCCTTTAACACCAGAAATACTTTGCACATAGGATGTCCCATGATGCAATGACTTACATGGTAATAAATCTTCCATCTTCAACAATGGGGAAGCATAATACCTAACTGGTAATTTCAGAGACTCTCTCTTTAGGGCAGATCTTCAGATTTCACTACGGTCTTTCATAAGGCATTTATGTGAAACCTGATCTGATCTTTAAGAATTGGGAAAAGTATGTGTGGAGCTTCCTTAATGTTTCAGTAGCTGGCAATTCTGTTTTAACTAACAACACTATTTGTGGTCAGTAATTAATCAGATTTGTATTAGTGCTTCACCCTAATTTAGCCTTTTAATACTATTTGTTAATATAAACACACTACTTATTACCCAAAATATGCTGGATGCTCTACAAATAAGGAGGAAACACGATCCCAAAAGTTTACAATCTAATTTAGAATTGGGCAAGGGAAGTTTACCTATGACATGAACTTAAGCCTTGAAGCAGGAGAGCATTTGGTACTAGTCTCAACCCACTAGCAAACTGGTGGGTGGCTGGAGCAGCGCCTTACCTATCCCAGGCAGGGGCTGCAGGGGGCCCCTGACAGGGGTTGCTCTTGTCTGGTTCAGGGAGCAGCTGGGGCTGGAGCAGACTCTGTCAGTAAGGATTATGTCCCCAGCATAAGTAGTGTTGCCAGGTGTCTAGTTTTGAACCGGACAGTCCAGTATTTGAGCTTTCTGTTTGGGAAACAAATAGAGAAAATATAAATGAGAAAATATAAGTGTCCGGTATCTTCTAAATAAGAGGTAATGTAGATTGTGATGTTATGTCCGATATTTTTGTTGAAACCATCTGGCAACCCTAAGCATAAGATCATCTTTTTGTTATATATTATCAACATTTGCTGAATGGAGACCCTTTAATGAACAGTGAAAAAAAATTGAGAGAGAACATGCAGCAAGCTTGTGATGCTGAGATTGCAATGTATTCTGCAAATCTATTAACATAAATGGTAGATGGGAACCTTGTCTAATGTTGTGGGTTTGTAAGGGAAGGATGGGAAGACATGAATGCAATGGTGGAGATGATAGAAGAAAAACAGGCTTACAGGGTTCAGCTGAAAATTGCAAGTAGACTGATGGGCAGAGATTGGTAAAGTACAATATTAAAATTGTAAGTGCAAAATGGTTGGTGAATAATTAATTCCATAGATTGGAATATTTGTTTCCTATCAGACTTCTGGTATTATCATTTTGATATTGAATACTAATAGTATTATGTGTTTTGAAACATTTCGGCTGAATAAACTTTCATTAATTGTAACTATAGAGTGTTGTCATGGCCATGTCAGTCCCAGTATATTAGCAACACAAGGTGGGTGAGATAATATCTTTTACTGGACAATTTCAGATGCTGAGCAAAGATTTTTAGAGAAACAGAGCACTTTCTCGAGTCTGGAAAAGGAATTAGAGTCACACCTAAATACAAGATTGAACAGATAGTTGACATGAAAGCTTATCTCTTTCCAGAATGGCCCAATAAAAGATATTACCTCACTCACCTTATCTGTAGCTACTTTGTCGTAAAAACAAACTCAATTTATGAAAGGTTTTTTAAATGATTTTGAAGTAAATTAGCATACTTAAGTTTCCTTTTAGGGTTGAGATGGGTAATTAAACAGTAGAAACTAACTGAAAAAAATTAACTATTATGTGTTAAATCTAGTTATCAACTTTCATTACATTGTATAAATTCAGTAACCTAAGTCTTAGCTGCACTGACTGCAATACTCCTGTATCATTAAAATGTCAGAAATTACAGATTAGGTCATGTGTCCATCTTTCTCCTAATTTGTTTCTTTGTTTTTCCTACACGATGGACCAGACTGTCTTCAGGATGAGATTTTCAAAACCCTCTTGCTTCCAGTAAGTTCAATGGGAGCAGTTAGGCTACTGGTGAACACTTTTCAAAACCTCAGTCTTAAGGCACATTGTCATATTGGGAGTGGTGCAAGTTAGGTCTTGGAGAAATTGTTTCCAGAACTGAACGTAGAATTGTACGTACCATATCACTAAAGCCATCTAGAAATGAACTATCACATTTCTTCCCTGTGAGATGATGTCTCTAAAGGTATGTCTACACTACAGCGCTATTTCGAATTAACTTATTTTGAATTAGTTAATTCGAAATAACGCATCTAGACCCAGAAACTAATTCGAAATAGCGTTTTGCTTTTTCGAAATAGCACGTCCACACTGATTGGATGCTGGATCGCATTTAAGGGCAGCTGAAACCGGTTCCAGCAGGGCATCAGGTCAGTAGTTGCTTTGTGTGGCTATTGTCTGAGGCTATCTGAGGCTCATGCTTAAAGGGACCCCCCTGGACAGCCGGCTCTCAGCTTTCCTGCTTGCTTGTCTACCTTGCCAAAGGACAGCAAAGTGTTTTTCTTTCCGCATGCTTCAGTCGCTCTCGTTTGGGACACCATAGCACTCAGCACCATGGAGCCAGAGCCACTCCTGGGCACTCTGGTGCTCATGTTAAACATCTTGCTCGAAGCCTGGCAGCAATTGCTGGAGTCTGCCTGGCACCTTCTGCTGCAGTTCAACCCACTGACCCTCCCTCTGCCCCTGCTGGGGGCCCTGGAGGAGCGGTGCCTGGACACCAGCATGCCCCGCCACATCTGGCGGCTAGACACCAGCAGCAACTGGTAGGAATGCATCGTCCTGGAGCGCTGGGGACCCAGAACTTCATGGTGAAGGAAGACACCTTTCTGGAGCTCTGCGAGTGGCTCGCCCCTGCTCTACAGCAATGGGAGACACGCATGAGACCCACCATTCCCCTCCACAAGGGGGTGGCCATCGCCCTCTGAAAGCTCTCCATGCCGAATAGCTACCGATCCGTTGGGAACCAGTTCGGCATGGGGAGATCCACTGTCAGAGCAGTGCTCATGCAGGTATGGCACTCACCGGCCACTGGGCCAGGAGAGGGGGGTTCAAGGAGGATGTGGGCTGCCCCAGGGAAAATGGGGGGGAAGGTGGTATAAATGCCCACCCAGTGAGGGGTAGGTCCATCCCGGCAGCGCTACAGATTGCCCGCGGTGGCCAGGATTGCAGTGGGGGTTGCTCCTGGGAGTGGGGCATGGGCGGGGGAAGAACACTCCCAGCCACCCAGGCACCCCAGCAACCCTTGGTTTTTTGTCTCTCTCTGCAAGTGGTCAAGGCCATCAACTGGGTGCTGCTCTGCAGTGTCATCTGCCTCACCGACCTGGATGCGGTCATCTAGGGGTTTGGCACCCTCAGCTTCCCCAACTGCGGGGGGGGGAAGGGGAGACAATCAACGGGACGCACATCCCAGACCACCAGGTCTCCCTCTACATTGACTACAGGGACTTTCTTCCCTGACCGCCACATCAGGGTTGGGGACGTGGACATGCCAGCATGCCTGGTGGGGGATGCAGCCTACTCCCTACAGCCCTGGCTCATGAAGCCCTACACGGGACACATCAGCCTCTCCCGGCAGGCCTTAAGTGCCAGGCTCAGCAGGGCCCGCATCGTGGTCGAGGGGGCCTTTGGATGACTGAAAGCATGGTTTAGATGCCTCCTCACCTGCCTCGACCTCTCCCACCACAATATTCTGTATGTGGTGGCTGTGTGCTGTGCGCTCCACAATTTGTGCGAGAGGAAGGGGGAGGCTTTCCTGCCAGCCTGGATGGCAGAGGCTGACCACCTGGCTGGCCGGTACGTACAGCCCTGCATGGCTGCCAGCTGGGAGGCACTTCAGGGGGCTGTCCACAACTGGGAAGCCCTGTGGAAGAGCTTCCAGGCAGACAAGGACCGAAGTCCCCCTGGCATGGCCCACTGGGGCCTGGGGCCTTACATTCCTCCCCCACTTCCTTCCCCTTTCCTCTCCCTGATCTACAATTAAAAATACCCATGTGGCCACAAAAAAGTCTTTATTTCACATAACTGGGGTGGGGGGAAGGGAGGAATGAGGGCGGGAGAGGGAAAGGGGGAAACCTGGGAGGAGGGAGCTGGAAGGGGGAGGCAAGGGGAAGAAGACAGAGGGGAAGCTCAGGGTTGGGGGTCTTGCTGGCTCTCCCGTCTCGCAGCACTGCGGGTGCGAGGGTGTTGGGGGGGAGTGGGTGTGGAGGGTGAGGCAGGAGGGACGGGGAGTGCAGAAGAAGCAAGAGAGGGAGCAGGGGTGGGAGGAGGAGCAATAGGTGGGGTGGCCACAGTGGCTGGAACAGTAAGAGGCAGCAATCGGTCCACCAGGGCCTGCAGGTGCTCGCAGAGGGCACAGCCCTGCTCCCGGAACTCCCTCAAGCTGTCCCGCCACAGCTGAAGGTCCTCTTACACCCACTGCTCCTGGCTGTGGACCTGCTGTCCCTGCAACCACAGCTGCTGCCTCTGGAACTCCTCCGGGTTGTGGGTGCGCCTGCTGGCCCGGGTTCGGGTGGAGGGTGCAGGCGGGGTGGTATGTCCTGCACTTGCAGGTGCTGTGGTGAAACAAGAGAAGTGGTCAATTCTCCTTGGGGACACAGTGGGTGAAATCCAGCCCCCCTCTGCAAAGTGAGGATGGCAGGTGTGTCCACACCATCATGTCCTGCTATCTCTGGGATTGTGAGCTGGCCCAGAACCCAGCCCCTTTTGCTGCCTATAGTGTGGTGGTGGGGGGAGATGTGCCCTGCCTCTATGTAGAGGGGGCATCTGGAGGGAGGGCAGTGTGCAGTGTCTCTCCCCGGGGTAAGGTTCCTGGGCTCCCGCTCCCCCCCCCCGCCCCGCATAAGGGGTCTGTGATGTCACTCACATGTGGAGGCCTCCCCGGCCTCGGATGAGGCTGCTGACGGGCTCTCTGGTTCGGCTCAGGGTTTCTTGGTGCAGGGCAGGCTCCCTGTAGGCTCCTGGCTGCTGTCCTCCTCCTCCTCCTCCTCCTCCTCCTCTTCCCCTGTGTCAGGGGCAGGGCCCTCTGCCCCAGGGTCAATGATGACGGGGGGCACGGACCGTCTGACCTCCCAGGATGCAGTTCAGGGCCTCATAGTAGGGGAAGACCTCTGGGTCAGTCCCTGGTTGGGAGGCTCTGTCATAGGCCTGCCACAGTCCTTTAACTTTTGCCCACACCTGCTCCTGGCTGTGCATGTGGCCTCTGGTGGCCAGGCTGGCAGCCATGTGACTGTAGACGGCCGCATTCCTGAACCTAGTGTGGAGATCGTGGGCATTGGAGGCCTCTCCCCAAATCTCAATGAGGCCTACGATCTCCGCACTTGACCAGGAAGGCGCCCTCCTTTTGCGGCCCCTGGTAGGCTCCTGGGAGCTGCCAGCCTGATCCTGGGGAGCGGTGGAGGGCTGAGTGGCAGCGGGTGGCTGGCTCATGGTGTGCCAGGTGCACGGTCTGCTGGCTCTGGGCTGGCAGGCTGGCAATTGGCACAGGCACTGTGGCCAGAGTCTGCCCCTTTAAGGGCTCTGACGCTGGTGGGGGAGCAGACAAGTTTTCCTGGTTTGGCCCAGAGTGGCCACCAGGGGGAAATGGGAAGGGCTGGAGGCCCCCTAATTCAAAATAAGTGTCTAACCAGCACTTATTTCAAATTAGCTATTTCAAATTAGGTGTTATTCCTCGTAGAATGAGGTTTACCTAATTCGAAATAAGGGCTCCGCTATTTCGAATTTATTTTGAAATAGTGGTTTGTATGTGTAGACAGCTATTAAAGTTAATTCAAAATAATGTCTTATTTTGAATTAACTAACTCTGTAGTGTAGACATACCCTAAAAGCTTACATTCAGATACCAGTTTTGATAGAAGTATAGGAACCTGAATAAAATGTGTATCCAATCTAGAATTCATTGACTTTTTGGTTGGTTCACGACGCAGGGTAATTAAATCTAAGCTTCTCTCCACTATCATTGATAGGCCACATTCAAAATATTTTCCCCAGATGTTTTGCTTTCATTTTCCAGGCTGGCTTATTTTGTGATTTCCTCAGACATTTTTTTCCTCTCTTTTCTTGATGCTTTTGTAGTATTTCTCTTTCCTCAGTGACAGCCACAACCACCTCATTTCACTTCATTCCTGAAATTAATATGATCTTTACTACATCCCAGAATGAGTGGCCCCAGTAAATGAAGATCGAGCACCCTTGTGCCAAGGCAGGTGCTCCCATCTAGCTGATTAGGAGGGTAAAGCAGCACTTGGAAGCTCCGGGAAAGACTTTGTAAGGCAGAGTCCCAGTGAGAATCAGGAGACCCACTGTACCTGTCATACTGTGACTTGCTGCACATAATATGCCTGGCATAGCCACTTGTGACAACCCCCCTTCAAGATCATTATTAAAAGACACTGGGACAAATTCTTGGGTGGCATTAGCTCACAGAATTCAGTGGAACTGTGCTAGAAGAAAACAGGCCATTAAGCAACAGAGCTTGCATTATTTCCTGGACACCTCATTGCTGGTTTCTACTGCTATTTTTGAGACCCATCTTGTAATTCATTGCTCCTAGTTCCTTAGAGTTTTGGGCGGGTTTGTGCAAGTTACACGATAGCAGTCCTTTATCATTACCCTGTGTTGCTTTGCTTAAGGTTTTCTAGTCACTTTTCAATTCCATGTGACAATTCCTCATATCCAAGTCAAACTTGATATTTTTCAAATAAGATCATCAGCTGCTTTGCTAAAGTTTAGATATTGCATTTAGTGCATTGCCTTCCTCCACTAATTGTAATTCAGCATCAAAGAGGGAGATGTTTAATTTCTTGCATGGCTTTTTACAAATTACTACTGTTATTCACAGCTCCATCTAAATATATATTTTTCTTAGTAATATATATTATGAGGAATTGAAGATATAGTCATTAGATTTCCAGGATTCCCCCCCCCCCCCGCCTTTTTAAAATTTGAGCATCATGCTTGTATTTTAAATCCTCGAGTAGCTCTAAAGTTCTAGAAATGCTTTGGGCCTGATTACTGGCCATCTTATAGACCTGTCTGAGCCATTATAGCAGCTCAAAGAGCAAAAGTACTATTAAATCCAAAGAAAGCAGAAGTGGCCAGGTGATGAAGACTCAACATAGGTCATCACAATCCTTTTTCAAACTCCCACACCTCATGCAGCAGAACATATATATTATCTGAGCAGTCCTCTGGTGACCCCATTTCCAGAATGGCCAGGGGCAGCTAACCAATATATATTAGCATAGAAGCTACTCTCAATGGTGTCTGGGACTGAACTTGCTCCTGGGTAGCCTCTGGTCCATGGGAATGCAAAAGCAGCAGAAAGCTTCCTTTTCCCCCATTTTGCTCCAGTGCAGAATAATTTTTTAGGAGGAGGGGGAATCCAAAAGTAAGAGCTGAAAATAAGAATTCTTTCAATTGTTATCCACTCAGTTTCAGTTTTTAATAAATACTGGAGGTAGGTCTTACCAGAAAACCAGACCCAAACAGTCCCTAACTTTGCAGAGACTTGGATTCTAGCTTCTGGTTTGGTTATACCTTCCCCTGGTAGAATGAAGAGCCCATTACTAAATATTTGTTCACATAGGCACTCATAGACAAGTCACCCTTAAACCTTCATTTTCGTTACATTCAATCTAGTTAATTTAAGGAACATTTTCTAATCATTTACCCTAGAAGCAAAGTCTCAGAACTTTTTGTTGTTTTACAGTGATCTGTAAATTCACTAGTGATTATAATAATACTGTACAATACAACAATAATACCCATGGTGAAGAAATGTCTTTAATGAGACTCTGGCTCCTTTTCTTGTTCCTTCATGGGTTAAACTAACCGCAATGTGACCACCTAGGCAGACATCTGAGGGACAGTACCTAAACAAATAGATGGGGTTGATAGGACTGGGGGTAGCAGGTGGACA
The DNA here is from genome assembly GCF_049634645.1 of Pelodiscus sinensis. Taxonomy (NCBI): domain Eukaryota; kingdom Metazoa; phylum Chordata; order Testudines; family Trionychidae; genus Pelodiscus; species Pelodiscus sinensis. The sequence continues at coordinate 38,421,053 of NC_134717.1, forward strand.
CTGTAGTCCAGGGCTACTCAACACTTGGCCTGTTTGAGGCCCATGGTGCAGTTTGGGTTTATGTGGGGCTCAACATGAACTTTTGAACATAGCCTCCACTGGGAACACGCTTCACAATGGTGAGGCATCTCCCAGGCAGGGTGAGCACTGAAAGACGCAAGTGGACGGGCTGGCTAGAACAGAAGGGTACAGGGTGTAGGTGTTTCTAACCCCCAGGGAGGAGGTTCTGAGAGTGCTTAGGCTGTGTGGGAAGTGCTTTGTATGCCTGCTCGTCAGTGTGAAAGAAACTATTTGCATATATTTGTATATATTTGCATCTATATGGAGCCACACTGAAGTTGCAGCCCTCTGCATGTGCTGTGAGTGTCATTGTGGCCCCTTGAGCTTCTAAAGGGGAGTAGCCCTGCTGTAGTCCTAGATCCCAAGCAATTATTCAGACAAGGAGTCTGAGTTTAGGAGTGAGCCGTGTAATAGAGACCAGGTTCCATGAAGAGTCAGGGAGCTTAGAAGCATATATGGGATCTAGTGTTTGGGTTCACTCACAACAGCTTGGTGATCCGGGGGGGGACTGGGACTGTGTTCTGACAGACATGGGTATACACTGTGTAAAATGCTGTACAGTATGCTCTGTGATTGGTGTAAAACACCTGTAACGGAATGCAAGACTTCTGAAAATCAAAAGTTTTTTGGAGTGAAAATTAACCCATTATGGTGAAAAATTGCCTCTTGCTCCTTTGTTGAGGGAAAAATGTTTTTACACTCAGAGCACACCAAAATATACATCATTGATACTGTAACAGAGTGCTGGAGATGCTGCCACACTCCCTGTCATAACAACACACACCAGATACGTGGTTTCTATTGCTTCACTCACCCACTCTCACACTATAAATATTGTTGTAGAACCCCTGTTCTCATTAATTACTTAATTATTAAAATTTTAGGGAAATATACGGATTGCAAAATTACATGAAATGAAACAGAAGATACATATGCAACAAATACTGAAATTCCCACAGCTCCTTTGTCAACCTTTATCTTTAAAAATAAGCTTCAAAAAGTTAGGAGTTGTTGCTGAAATTGAAAGGCAGAACCAAGATAATGGTATCTTTATTTATGGCAGCTGATATCAATGTTCAGAGAGTTAACAATTTACCTCAAAACTCTCAGTTGAGAGATCTGGCTGGAAAATAACTAGAATAACTAATGTGAGCTGAAACTAAAATTCAAGTCAGCCATGAAAACATCTTTATTTTTGTCCAAAACTACACATGACACTTTAAAAGATTGTTCAAAAACAACTTTCCTTAATCTTTCTGAATTTATAATATATCTGATTTATAGTATAGTATTGTGCTGTAAATTTGTTCCATAGCTTTGATAAAATGCTATCAGTTATTTTGATATGGCTAAAGTACAAGGGTCATTTCAAATATACATATGCCTCCTTTTCTTTATTTTGAACATAAGAACAGCCGTACTGGGTCAGACCAAAGGTCCATCTAGCCCAGTAGCCTGTCTGCCAACAGTGGCCAGCACAGGTGCCCCAGAGAGGATGGACCGAAGACGATGATCAAGCGATTTGTCTCCTGCCATCCTTCTCCAGCCTCTGACAAACAGAGGCCAGGGACACCATTTCTGTCCCCTGGCTAATAGCCTTTTATGGACCTAACCTCCATGAAATTATCTAGCTTCTCTTTAAACTCTGTTATAGTCCCAGCCTTCACAATCTCCTCTAGCAAGGAGTTCCACAGGTTGACTACACGCTGTGTGAAGAAGAACTTTCTTTTATTAGTTTTAAACCTGCTACCCATTAATTCATATGGTGTCCTCTAGTTCTTCTATTATGCGAACTAATAAATAACTTTCCTTTATCAGCCCTCTCCACACCATTCATGATTTTATAGACCTCTATCATATCCCCCCTGAGTCTCCTCTTTTCTAAGCTGAAAAGTTCCAGTCATTTTAACCTCTCTTCATATAGGACCCATTCCAAACCCCTAATCATTTTAGTTGCCCTTAAATCAACAAAATTTAAATCAACAAAATAATAAATACAACTTTCTGAAAATGATCTACATTTATTAATTTACTCCTTCAATAGCGTTAAATATGCAAATGCATTGAAACTTCCTCACTTCCTTTATATACAAAATTACTGTAGCTGAATATGCAACTCAGGTGTTTCAACAGACAAAGATCAGCTAAATGCTAAAATAGCCATTTGTATGCACAGTTGTGGCAAATGTTTGCCTAAGGAAGAGAAACAATGCACACCTAAGTTTTTTTAAATTCAAGCCCTTGTTTTGGAATATCTATCCAAAACAAGTGTTTGACTAACTACATTACTTTTCATACACTTTTGCTTTGACAAACTGCTAAAAAAAATCTAATAGATTATCATCATGGTCTGCATAACAGTATCCTAGTCAACAAACTTACAAAAAATACCTTCGCTCTCTCATCCTACATGTACTAGACTATTCAATTATACAGCTTTGGACATAAACCTTATATACGAGGACAGCTCAGACAATAACGTTTCACTCATCTGACATAACAGTGCTTCTCTAACCAATAATCAAGATAGAAACAATTTAAATTATCAACTAGTTTTCGTGCTGTGATACTTAGCATATATATTACCTATATTTAGGTAATGCACACATTGGAGAGTGAGAGTAAAGTAAAGGATCCATTCCCTTCACTCTGCATTTCCATATTCCTCAAATTTTGCTTTTATTTTAAGATGTTTTTAATACAGTATTTATTTTAAATAACATTTTACACACACACACACACACACACACACACACACACACACACACAGATTTTTCTTGTGAGTTCCTTAAATGTTATGCATTATGATAAGATAAAGTTGTCAATGTTCTGGGTTTTTTTAATTTGGCTCTAAGTGACAAGCACAAAGCAGCCCCAGAATGAATCCATCTCACAGGCAAGATTAAAACTCATGCATTTAGCTCCCAGTTCTGTTCCCCAAGCCATTAAACTATATGATTCTCTAGAGGAGTGTTCATGAAACTAAAAGATTAATAGCACTTGATAGAGTTAGTTAGCAATACTGTTGAAGAGGTAATCAGTCAGAATACCTCACGGTGAACTTGCAGTATCAATGCTATTTTCTTGTTCATTTTAAAAATGTATCAGCTATAACTCATTATGTTTGGGATCTGACTGGAAACTGCATGTTTTGAAAGCAAAAAAAAAGTGATCAATTTAATGAACGGTAAACATGATTTTACCAATGTTTAAAATACTTTGTGATGAGCTCCAGACCAAAACTTGTGAGAGCTTTAAATATAAATTAAGTAAAAGCCTTTTCATTTTCAAAGGGGATGATGGAATTGGACTAGCATAACTGAACATATGAAGCTCACTTAACTCCTATTTTTGTGATACTAAGCATCATCATTATACTACATATAAAAATGTATTACAGTAAAACTCCGATGGTCCGGTACTCCTGATGGTCCGGCACCATCAGGAACCCAGAAGTGCTCCGGGCAGCCAGACCATTGGAGCTGCTCTGCCCCCAGCTTCCCAGATTCATCCGCTGCTAAAACTGACCAGCAGCTGAATGGGGAAAGCCAGGGGCAGAGCTGCTCTTCCCCGGCTTCCTAGAATCAGCCGCTGGTCAGTTTCAGCAGCAGCTGACTTGGGTACACCTGGAACAGAGCAGCTGGGGTGCTGCCGGCTTGGTCCCCGCAGCTCCGAGGTACGGCGCTACTGGACCAACCCCGCAGCGCCCCAGCTGCTCTGTCCCAGGCATCCCCAAGAGCAGCTGAGGTGCTGCCGGGTTGGTCTCGCAGCGCCAAGGGTCGACGCTACTGGACCAACCCGGCAGCACTCCAGCTGCTCTGCTGCAGGCGTCCCCGATTCAGCCGCTGCTAAAACTGACCAGCAGCGGCTGAATCAGGGACGCCTGGAGCAGAGCCGGACTATCGGAAGGGGGGGCTATGAGGGGTCTGGGGTGGCATCCCCCCACCCCACCACAGACCCCTCATAGCCCCCCCCTGCTTCCGATAGTCTGGCATATCTGATAATCTGGCACCCCCTGGGTCCTAGAGGGGCTGGATTATCGGAAATTTACTGTACTTCACTGCGATGTATAGGATGCTTTTTACTTTTTAGGAAATAAATCAGGGTCGTATGATACAGAGATAGGACACTCGTTTCATTTGTTGTAGTATTTGAAAGTTGGCAAAGAAAAGAGTGAAATGAATAAGTGACATTTTGGTTTAGTGGTCAAACCAAAAATAAATTTAGCTTCTAACCAAAACTGAATTTTGTTTTTCCTTACTAAAATAAGATAAAATTTAACTGTTGTCAAATGAAACTCTGTTTGACTCCAAACAAAAACTATTGTTTTTCCTTTTGTTTTGGTAAGTTTTAGGTTATTTTCACACTTGTTAGGAATCTCTTAAAATAAAACACACGCTTTGTTTTACAATGTTTCAAAATAAGTAAGTTATTTTAAAGATTCCCTCATGTTGTACTTGTACATTACTATTTGCCAAATATGACCTGAATTTGTGAGTAGTTTTTTGATCTCCCTGAAACTGCATTTTTGGGAAAAAATTAATCAATCAAAAAAGTCACCCAATTGTATTAGTGAATGAGAGAAAGAGAAAGGATAGCCTTATTGTTAACAAAATTAATGCCTCTCTGAAAACCTAGATTCTATTTCTGCCACTATGTGATACTGGGGAAGTCACTTAACCCAGACTTTTGACAAGTTTTGTTTTCCTCATTTTCTGGAGGTCTGGTTTGTGGAAATGCTGAAATCTCACAGCTGTAGTTGAATGTCAATGGGAACTGTTCTCTAAATAAAACTTTTTTTCTCATAGAACTTAATAAGGCCATAGTCATTTCAGATTAGGCAGTACCTTAAGCTCTTTGGCTGTGTCCAGACTCAGGGTTTTTTTCGAAAAAAGTAGCCTTTTTTCGAAAAAACTTCACCTGCGTCTAGACTGCAGAAATTAAATCGAAAGAATGCGGCTTTTCTTTCGACGGTGGTAAACCTAATTCCACGAGGAAGAACGCCTTCTTTCGAAAGTGCTCTTTCGAAAGAAGGCGTTCTTGAAAGCAAACAGGCTTTTTAGAAAGAGAGCATCCAGACTCACTGGGTGCTTTCTTTCGAAAAAGCAGCTTGCTTTTTCGAAATTCCACGTGCAGTCTAGACGCTCTCTTTCGAAAGAGGCTCTTTCGAAAGTATCTTTCGAAAGAGCCTCTTTCGAAAGAGGCTTGCAGTCTAGACATAGCCTCAGTGGCTCAGCTACCCCACTGTAAAATGGGAATAAATTAGAAAATTCTGTGGGAGCTTTTCAACCAATATTATGATTATAATTTGAAAGTGACAATTCCCTCCTCCCATCCTGGGAAATAGGAAATCCAGATTGAATCGCACAGCGTAGGATTTGAAAATGATCTGTTGTAAGATTTTTAAATCTTAAAATGCCATGGTCTTTAATCACATTTTCAGTAGCTGAACTATTTTGCTGATTTTAAAAAAAAATTCATACTGAGGCAGATACTGAGCATGGGAAATTTTAGCCTATCATGTTAAAGTTACAGCAATTAAAATAGGGTCTTACAATAGAAAGCATCAGGCAACCTTAATGATAAACATCACTACCTATATAGCATGTCGTCTTGTTATTTTAAAATTTTCTTATGCGATACCTGATCCAAAGGCAATGACAATATAAAAATGCTCTCTCAGATTATCTACTACTGGAAGGCAAGATCATCTTTAAGAATAAACACTTTTGTTTTATGCTCTATACAGTTCAAGATGAAAAAATTCCTTTGAAAGGAATGAATATCAAAGCATTTGTGACATTCCTATGAAAGATAAAAATTAGAGATGTGACAAAAATCTGATCTAGATAAGCTATGTACGTAAAAACTCCAGCCTCTGTAGAATCACTCAGATTGTGAATCCCAAATCAGTACCATTTAACTAATATCGAAGTACATGTACTGGCAGCCCAACGATTCCAGAAAAGTAGATAGTGACAAACCCAACAAGAACAACATTCTGCAACATGCATTATTGTGCAAAATAAGATGCCCACAGTACTAAGCCACATAAGTGTGTGGGGGGCAGGGAGAGAAGGGAATGTACAGTCATCAAACCATGACCAAAACATTAAAGCTTACAAAAAATGTTTCAAAACAGACTTCCTCTGGATTCTCCTCAGCTACGTCTACACTGGCATGATTTTCCGGAAATGCTTTTAACGGAAAAGTTTTCCGTTAAAAGCATTTTCGGAAAAGCGCATCTGGATTGGCAGGACGCTTTTCCACAAAAGCACTTTTTTCGGAAAAGCGTCCGTGGACAATCTAGACACGCTTTTCCGCAAGAAAGTCCCAATCACCATTTTCGCGATCGGGGCTTTTTTGCGGAAAATAAATCTCTGCTGCCTACACAGGCCCTTTTGCGCAAAAGTTTTTTGGAAAAAGACTTTTGCCCAAACGGGAGCAGCATAGTATTTCCGCAAAAGCGCTGACAATCTGACATGAGATAGTCAGTGATTTTGCGGAAATTCAAGCGGCCAGTGTAGACAGCTGGCAAGTTTTTGCGCAAAAGCAGATGATTTTGCGGAAAAACTTGCCAGTCTCGACACAGCCCTAGAGTATTTTGTGTTTTCTGTCCAATTAGTCCCTGATCTTGCAAGTCTCTCTGCACCAACAGATTTGTAGAGAATCCTATTAACTTTAATATCACAGAACAGCCTGCAGAATCAGGGCCTTAGATTAAATGAGAGCCATTTCTTTCTTGCCCTGCTGCGCTCAGAACTTTACATCAGTGGATATTTAAATATGTACTTCATGACATAATTGCTGATGCTCTTGCAAGACTGAAGCATATCACAGATTCCACTATCAAAACTAGACATAAAATAGAGAAATCATGTGATTTAAATTAAAATAGACAATTGATCTTTGATTTTCAAATGCACAGTTCAAGAATATGGAGATATAGAATTCAGAAAAAATTAATGTAAGTGCCTATTCATTTCCTCATGAACTCAATGAATCTGCTCTTTCAATCATGTACATAACATGGTAGTGGAATTAGTAAAAACGGACAATACTGAGAAATTTAGATCTCTTAAATAAGCCCTAATTTTAAATTTATATTGTGTTGCAAAATCCTTACACACCCACAAAAGAAAGAAAAAATGTTGCTAAGAAATTAAAAGCATTTTATAAGACCTACATAAATAGCAAACGAGCATCTATTGATAGTAATAGTTAACTAAGCAACATTCTCAGAGATGGATTGAGGTAAGCATTGTTGCTCAGTCACCTGTGCAGACAGTTCTGCAGTAACTTCCACATGGGTGGACACTTGCCCTGGTTCAGAGCTCCATGGACCTCACTGCAAAATCAAAAAACAAAGAAAAACAAAACAGGAGGCCCAGTGATGCAGTCCTTTATAAACCAGTGGAAGAATCTGAGTAAAAACTGCTGGATTGGGCCCATAACAAGCCATTACAGTGGCAACTGTAGTTTACCAAAACAGAAAGCAACACATTCGGTACAAAGGATGTTATGTTTTCAAGCTTCATAGACTGTGTTCTAAACAGTCATAATGTAGAGTAATAAAATAATTGGCAATGTCCTTTTAACACACCTGCCAGTTTTAAAATACAAGCTGCTAAATCCAGGGATATTTCAAAAACAAATATAAGCAGGTAAATCTACTAAAAGTGTATTATGCAATATAAGGTAACTCTCCTCACCTCCCCACCCCACATATAGGAAATGTACTTTCTGGCCTGGCTACAACATTTTAATTGGACCAAGGTTACCACTGTTGCTATGAGACTGCATTAAAAACATATTTTTATTAATGTCAGGTTGGAACAGGAGGAGTAGATGAAAAAGCTCATGAGTGAAATTGCAACCAAAGGCTAGCTTCTACACACGCAACATTAGTCTCATGATCTCAGCAAGGAATAACCCATTTCTGAATAATGTAAAAACTGACTTCACTTAGGCACAGCGATATCCTTTAGTTTCACTGCAAATGTATTTCATATTTTCCCATCTAAATTAATCCCATAGCAGATGGAATTTACATTTACATGCATAGAGGATGAATAGAAGATGAGTCTGGGCTACACTTTTACCTACAGTGTTATGCTATTGAGGGCTACTGATCCAAATATTTATCTTTTAACCCTTCACTGACTGTTTTGTTCCTTTACAACCCAAAAGCCAATAACCACAGAACTTCAAAGACACATTTTCCAAATCTTCATGGAATTGCCAATTTGAAGTGATCACAAGAATAGGGTATATCACCAGGAAGAATGCTTTAAGATAAAATTTCTTAGAAGTATTTCAGCTAAAATCTTGTGGTTCAGTTAATAGCTGGAGTCTCAAGGACTATTTTCAGATGAAATATAAACTGTTATCCATCCCCTATGGCTCTCTCTATCTTACCACCTAAGACAACATTGATTTAGTCCATTGTCAGTGTTTTTTCTGCCCCCACTTCCTTTACAACATGTTGATTTTTTTCCTTGGTATTTCGAAGAAGAAGAAAAAAAGAAATAAACCCAACCCAGAAGCTCAGCTGCCTGCTTGCATCTTGATAAAGACTGGATCAGTTCAGAATCAGTCTCACTCTTATTTCTGCTACTCAGAAGTTTGTTTATTGCTCTTTCCTCTCTGTGATCTCTTAATTTGGATGCATGCATCCTGTAGCACCTTATGCAGCGGGGCTACATCTAGACTACATGGCTCCCTCGACAGAGCCATGTAAAATAGTTTATTTTACAACCACTTACACATAGTAATTTAAATAATCCCCGCTTCATTAAAATAAAAATGGCCGCCACACTGTGGCAATGATCATCTAATCCGGCACAACGCGGCAGTCTAGATGCAGTGTGGTCAACAAAGGCTTCCTTTGTCAACTGCTCCGGTATGCCTCATGACTGGCAAAGAACCTGTAGAGTCTCCTGTCCTGTTCAACAGGTGATCAATTTCACCCCCCCCACCTTTATTTTGAAATTCATGAACCTACAAGTAGAAAGTGCATTTAAAACGTAACTCATTCCCAGTACGATGTGTATGCACAGATTTGAGTCTTCCAACAGCCAACAGAGCTGCTAAAATGTTATTGTGCAAATACGAAGATAGAATGTGGTTCTTAGATTGTTTTCCCAATAATGTTACTAGCATTGCTCAGAAATATAGTCCATTATTTAGAAATCCGTACCAAAAGAGGTCTTTCCATATGACATTCTTTATCTTGCCTAGCCACTTGATCTTTGTTCTGCAATGCCAGCTTCAATTTTTTTTTACTTACTTGCTGGCAGCTGCAATTGTTCTATCCCCTTGTGCATAAACACACACACACCCCTCTGCAGCTATTGTATATACCTGTTATATAACATGCACACATGCTCACATTCAAGCCATGCTTTGAATCACTTTAAGCTATATTCCCAATAAGTCAGACACTTAAATGCTTTTCCACCTAGGAAAGGACATTCTTATATGCTTTGCTAATTGAGGCCTAAATGTGTATACACACACACACACACCTCTCTAGTTACAACCACTTACACATAGTAATTTTTTCTTGCAGTGCTGTAGAAGATACTCAATATGCTGACTAGCTATTACATTGAAATCCAAAAGTTGGCCGTGGTCTCATAAGAGGCAGCTCACTGTTTCTGTCCATTTGGCACATCGCTTTTCATTTTAGAGATGGATTCTAATCTCAGATCCACAGTACCATATACCGATGGATGTGCTACTTGAAATATGCTGTGCTGCAGACAATTTATTTTATGTGCCAGAACAAATATACATGGACGGACAATTTATTTTATATACCAGAGCAGCTTGAGTATCTGCCCAATGTCTGAGTTTCCCCAGCAGCAGAGAGGTAGAGATACTTCAAAGTGGCAAGATATTATGCCACAGCAAGCAACTGCAAAGCACAGCCAATTACTAGAGTAGGGAAGTAGGAGTGAAAGACATTGGAGGGAGGGGAGGGGCAGTTAAGTGCATGAGGGCAAAGTACAATTAAATGATGAAAACAAGGAGGAGATGATTTTATGGTAAATATATTTTCAAGTGAACCCCCTCCCATGCTCGCAAACACTGATGAAAGGTACCAGTTTATTAACTTTTATTTATAAAGTGGCACAAGTGTGTTTTACCAATAAAACAATTACACTGATGCAGCTAACAAAATAGGAATATTGTATTAGCTACATAAATACTTACTGCATTGCAACAGGTCATAAACATTTGCAAATGGATCCTGAGACCACGAAGATTGAGAATCCCTGCTCTAACCATTTGCAGAATGATGGTCGAGCTTGGCATGTTATCAGAATGTTTTTATTTACATTCCAGTTTGCATTTTTGGGGATTCTCATTGTGAGGCTCTGTACAGTTGGAGTCAGTGGTAGATGATGGGGGTGAGGTGTTACATCTGGACCAATCCTGTTTAGCTGACAACTGTTTCAGAAAGTCTTACCTCCCACAATATTTTACACTAATTGTGACTGCCTTCTACCAGAAAATGTCACTTTCTATGCCGCTATGTATAAACTTCTTTATAAAAAGGACCTATGTTCAGTGGAGACAGAGTAATGAAATTGACTTACTCTTCTGTAAAGTTAATTGTTAGTACCATTACTTGTTTACTTTGGTTTTCTGTACAATGAGCATATGGTTTAAAACATGGCAAAGGATAAATGTATTGTACTGTAAGTATAAATTCCATTTATAATGCATAACTCACTGTAGCAATATTTTGAGGTTAATGAACCTTCTCAGTTCATTACAGATAAAAATGCTATGCTCCTTCCTCTTAATGTGCTATGAATGGCATACGTGTTATGTAAACAAGTACTGACCTTCATTTCTAATATACAGTAATGGAGAAAAAGCATCAGCAATACTTTTATTTTGTTTGCAGCTGATTGCTTGTTTTTAAATTAAGACGTATGGAATGTCAGTTTCAGGGCATCTACACCAGTATTCCCCTCTATAGTCCATCAATGGTACCGACTTTGGGCTTCTAGTTCCTAAGCCATCCCTGTATCTCACTCACTCCTGACATGGGATTTTTAAGTCTGTGTAAGTATCTCTCTCTTACACTGTGACATCCTAGCAAGCCAGTGCACCTAAAGAGCAGCTTTTGGAAAGAAAAGAAAAGCAATGGCCAGCGCAAGTCATAATTTACCAGTGAAAGCCTGCAAGTATAATTTACCACTCAGTTCTGTTTAAACAGGCACATCTTTTCTTAAGGTAAAAGTTTGACAGAGAAAACATTAAAACAACAGGAGATCCCTAGCATCTTCAACCTATAACACTGGTATGTTTTAGTCCTTAAAAAGCATAGCTGAGTTTTCCCCATCACTACATCTTCATCCATTTTAGGTGTAGACCACAGGTGTGCGTATGGGGTGTGCCGGGTGTGCCCAGGCACACCCTAATGTCTTAGGGTTGCCAGGTGTCTCGTTTTCTACCAGAAAGTCTGTTTCTTTGGGGCTCTGTCCGGTAAAAAAAAAAAAAATCCAGAAAATATGTCTGGTAATTTCTGGTTTTCCAACTGGGCACCCAGAAGCCTAGCTGGGGGAGTGGCTGAGAGGTGGGGCGCAATCAGCGCTGGGAGCCCTGGTTGTGTCTGATGAGGAGGGGCAGCCCGGTCCGTGCTTCTGCGCACTGGGCAAGTGTGTGGTAGAGCCTCAGCCGGACTGACTCACTCTTCTCCTGGACCGTGCAGGGGACGGTAGCGCCCTGGGATCTGCACTGCCTGGGTCAGTCCCGTTCCCCACTAGCTGATACACTCCTTCCCCTCCCCCCCCACTACCTCCTGGATGGCCGGTTGGTTCTCCCCCACTTCTCCTGATCTTACCTGGCCAGCCCCGCCGCATCCCCCGCCAGCACTGCTTCCGGCAGCGAGTTCTCCCCTGCTCCTCCTGAGTTCCCCCACCCAGGCCCACTCCCGCTGGCCGCCCCCCCCCGATCTCCCCTGGCAAGCCCCACCCGACCCCCGACCCCCACCAACCAGCTCTGCTTCCCATCAGCCGCCCCCCCGATCTCCCCAGACCTTCCCCCGACCCTCCCCCCCCCCAGGCCAGCTCTGCTCTCTGCCCCTCCCCCCAGCCAGCTCCGCTCCCTTCCTGTCCGGTCCCCCCCCCCCATGAAGTGTGTCCTGTATTTTTGTTTTTAAAGACTGCCTGGTAACCCTATGATGTCTAAAAAAAAAAAGTGGCTTTGTGTTTTAATTTAATCACATGATACACTCCTTTAGTTTTAAAGTATGGATTGCTGTATTATGTAATAAGTGCCGAATTGCACATGTAAAAAACAAACTAAGAAGTACAATGCCCATACTTAAGTTTGTATTTAAAGTAAAATTTAGTTGTTAATTTAAAAAAAAGGTTTAGTTAAGTTTTAGTTTCTTTAGTTTGTTTGATGAATAAAAATAATGTCCTTTATGATTGAGTGTTCAATAAATGTTTGCCTTTAAAAAAATAAAAAATAAAATTATCTGGGTGCACACTCTAATGAAATATGCTGCACACACCTATGGTCTAGACCACAGCAAAGGACCTCTCTCAGTTCAGGTTGGGTCATTAGCTACAAGTCCTTTCTCCAGTTATTGATCCATGAAGAATACAAGTTGAACCAGAATATGTGTTACCTCTCTGGAGATGATCTAAGCTGAGTGATTTACCTTGACTATCCCTGTGACAATCTGTCCTTGTGGTCACCCATTTTATACGGCTATGACATATCTTGAACTAGGTATGCTTTGTAAGGTATCATTTGGAAACAACTTACTGATAATCTTCCTGTGCCAACATAAGACTTTACTATATGATGTTACCAAATATATATTCCAGATCTGGAGAGCAGTCACAAACCAGCTCTTCAGAAACTAAAGACTAGCTGGTACCCCAGCCAGATGGCAACACAATCAAATGGACCATCACCTGAGTAAGTGACCATTCTTTGGCAGGAAAAAGGATGTTGGTGAAAATCTACATCTTCACAAAAACAGCTAGAGATTCCCATCCACACAGACTTTCTCCTGAACCTCATCTGGAGAGGATTCTCAAAGAGGAGGGGGAAAAAAAAATCACATAAGAAGAAAGCAAACATCCCAAAGCATCTCTCCCTAATCTCTACTCATCACATTGACATCATCTGAATTAAAAGGAAGGATCATTGGAGTGGGCCGGGATCTTGCCTCAGAGGAATTCAGCCAGTAAGACTGCTGGAATATGCAGTGAAAGACTCCTTTGCTTCGCATTCACTTAGCTTAATTTAGGTATTAGTTGGGTTTTACTTTTATTTTCTTGTAACCAATTGTAGCTTATGTCTGATTACTTGTATTAAATTTAAAATCTTTTTGTACTTAATACATTTGTTTGATTGTTTTATGTAAACCAGTGTTGCATGGACTGCAGTGTCCAGGACTATCCCAGGGTTGCTGACAAAGGGGGGCTCCAGCTATCCCAGGGCCTAGTGATTTAAAAGGGCTTGGGGCTTTGGGCCACTACTGCTGCTACTGCAGGAGCAGCAGCTGCCACTGCCACCAGAGCCCCACTCCCTTTAAATTGCTGCCAAAGCCCTGCACAGTGCTGTCCTGGTGGCTGGGTGGAGGAGGTTAGCCCTGTCCCTTTCACTCAAGGCCTTGCCTCTTCTGGGGAGACCTCAAGCCAAGCCTCCTCCACTTAGACTTTGCTGGGCCCTGTGCAGTCGCCATCCCTGGGAAATACATTTTGCACAATAGGATCTGTACATTATCATTTTCGGTTTAATTTAAATGACGGACTTTCTGTGAGTTTGTGTTATTCAGGATAGAGCTGTGCAGTCTAAGAGGCTCATTCCTGGGGAAGACTGGTACTTGGAATTTGCTAATGTGGCTTCTAGAGTGTCTGGCTACAGCACTCACACAGTACAACTGGGAGTAACCAACTTGCCGGATATGCGCAGACCAGGAGTGGTAGTTTGCACAGCAAAGCAATGTAAAATGCACCCTCAGTTGGAGAATTGAGGGATACAGCTGTTCCTCACTCCAGACTGCACCTGGGAAACGTCTTAACCCCCTACTCTTCACTTCCTGAAAGAGCTGTGATACACTTCCTCTGTGAAGTGTGCACAGTCTTTGACCCACGAAGATGCTGAAACTATTCATGTACTTAACACAGTATGGTCTCCCAAACAAGAGCAGTGAAAGCTACCTCAAAGTGCATGGCGACCGTTAGTGTCTGAACCACGGCACTCTCCCACACCCTTCCCCCACAACCCTATCCCCTGCTTGCTCCTCTCCATTCCCCCCATTAACACTTACAGCCAGTAAATTACCCCCTTACAGCCAGTAAAAAGAGTAATTGAGCCCTGGCCTCTGCCGCCACCTCCCTCATTCTAACACCTCTAGCTCCCAAGATATTGTAGGAACCTGCTCGGTCATGTGTCACATTGAGATAAACAATGAACTTTGACTCTTCAAAAGTTCCCCAAACTCTTTTTAATTAGCTCTCTCGATTTTTTTTAAATGGTGATTTCAGCACTCTTTTTTTAAAATCATACACAGTATGGCTTCTTCTCAACACTGAATAGTAATGATTTATTAACTATTCAATAGCACAACAAGCATTGTTGTTTGTATATTTAAATTCATTTTGACTTTCAAAAAGTCTTTGGTGCAGTTTCAAATGGCATCAGAATACTCTTGGACCAGACATGAGTGAAGAAAGAACTGATTTTAAATCATGTCAGGATAACTCCAAATATTTTATGTGAGGGAGATGAACTGAAAGTAGTAACTTAAAGGATTAGTAGCGCTCTACCTGTCTTTTCATTAAAAAAAAGTAAGCTCCAGCAGTGAATTTTTGTTTTGGTTGAGCATCAAATAAGCAGTGAACCTAATTACATACATATTACAAGACTTATGAAATTATAAAACAAATGCAAAACCACTAACTGTAGCAGACACTTTATGAAGTGAACTTGTCTCTAAATTCAGTAAGTGTAGCAAGAGAAAGAAAATAGGTATACATTAAAGAAGAAATTGTAGACTAGACATGCAAAAAAGTTTTAATGAGATTGTAAAATATTATGATAAGCCTTTATTTTAAATATTCTCAGCCATGGTCACTGCAGTATTAAAAAAAGATTACAAAGTTACTGAGAAGTGGAGCAATATAATTAGAATTCAAATAGTGATAAAGCTAGAGCAACGTGCAAAGCTCTCTGAAAATTTCACCATAGTTGACCCAATCCTGAAACTTTTAGTCTGGGCCCGATCTTATAATGCCCATGTAAATAATTCTTAGTCATAAATATTTGAGTGCAATAAGTCCATACATGTGAGAAATGAAGTATAGCCTTCAACCTCAGGCCTTCTCTTCTTATTGGGCCTCGACTTGCACTGAAATCCATGGGTATTTTGTCTGAATATATATAACATGCTTGCCAAATCCTCCATTAATGCCACCTAGTTTACAAGGAGGAGCACAACAGCAGACCGATGTTGCTAGTTAAGGGTATGTCTACACTGCACAACTATTTTAGGATACTGCGTCCAAACAAGCTATCCGTTATTTCAAAATATTTTTCAAAATAACAAGTGTTCTATTTCTCCGTATCAGCAAACCTCATTGCACAAGGGATAATGAATGGTTCAAAATAGCACTATTTCAAAATTTGGCACTGTGCAGAAGTGCCAAATTTCAAAATAAGCTATTTTGAAATAAAATCAAAATAAGATACGCAATTTGCAATATGCAAATTGCACATCCTATTTCAAGTTTAGGGTGCAGTGTAGACGGACCCTAAAAGAGCTCCCTCCAAAGCCATCCTTATCCATACACAGAATATGCAGTGGCATAGGGGAATGTTGGGGCACCACTGGGTCTTAATGTCAACTCACCCATCTCTTCCTCTCCCTGTTCCGTGGTTCTGCTTCCTCTGAGGAGGCTTTAGTTAACTTAAAGTGAAAAGCTTGCCAGGCTAGTGGCAGTACATCAAACCTGTGAAAGAGCCATTCAAGCAGTAATGAAGCCATTTAACAGGCATTTGCCAGCCCCAGATGTATAGTCAGTTTCTGAATTTACTGTGTTAATCTACAGTTCCCTTTAAGCCAAGGGTGGGCAATAATTTTTGCCCAGGAATCACTTCAAAAATTTTTGAAGTAGCCTCGGGCCACCTCAGAAAGGGTGGAGCCTAAACGGAAAGAGGCAGAGCTACCCCACCCTCAGACCATGATTGGTTTGAGGGTAGAAGAGACTCTTTGCCCCCCCTTCCCACTAGGCACCCATGCCCTGGAAGAGGCTTGGCACCCTCTCCCATCCCCAGGCCAATGAGTGCCTACGGAGTGTGGGAAGCCCCCTCCCGCCTTGCGAGGAGCACGTAGCACTTTGAAGTGCCATGGGCTCCTCAGAGGGCCGGGGCAGGGTGAAGAAAACTTCACACAGCTCCCTCACCCCCAGACCCTGATTGGCCTGGAGGAGAGGGAGTGTGTGAAGCTTCCTCCGCTCTCCTCCCCGTCCTGCAAGCAGCGCGCAGTGCTTTAAAGCGCCACGTGCTTCTGGCAGGATGGGAAGAGGCTTTGCATGCTCCCCACCCCCCAGGTCCTAACTGGCTTGGGGGCAGGGGAACAACAGGGTCTCCACAGGCCTGATCCACCTGCTTGGCAGGCTGGATCCAGCCCGTGGAGGCCCTTTTGCCCACCCCTGCTTAAGCTCATCTGAGGAAGTGGGTTTTGCCCACGAAAGCTCATGATACTATATATATATATTGTTATTAGTCTCTAAGTAGTCACAGGACCCTAGTTTAAAATTTGCTTTAAAAACATTTCATTAGTGTGTTGCTTAACATTATAAAGCCACCTCTCTAAAAAATTGTCTCCCCCTCCCAGCTGCCATCAGGCATAGGGGCACCTGTTTATTAGTACTGCATAGGGCCCTATAAAATTCAAGGACAGCCCTGGCTATCCCTTTTTTTTAAGCTCAAGTGGCAGTGGTGTTTTGGCAATCAGGTGCCCTCCTGACAGCAGAGTGGTGCCCTCCTGAATGAGGAGTGTGGATTTGGGAGGAGGTGAGGCAATATTTCATCTCTCAGACTGTTTTAAAAGAATGTCTGATGGTTCTCCCTGGTTTCACATGGTTTGTGATAGTAAGGGCCATTTCTCCCAGGGTTCAGGATATGGAATTTGATCATCTATAAATTCAGGTTCACCTTAAGCTCATCTGAACTATGCAAGCATCTTACAGTTACCAAAGGGGGCTGCAAGTTGAAATTTTCTATGAATAATATTTCTCCTGAGTGACAACTTCTCTGCCACTGCCAGCAGAAAAACCAGAAGAATAAATTGGTATGCAGAAAGCACTCTTGTGAATGTCAGAACTACAAAGCAAGTTTGGTTCTAAAAATGAATGCAAGTTTCAGATAAAGTGCGGTGACTTTTGATTCTTACTCACTCAATTAACCAGTCCCAACCTTTAAATAGCATAAATACAATAGCACTTTCAGTTTCCTTCAGTTTTTCTGGCAATACTTTTTGCATATCCTATTGCATTGTCATGGCTTGATGCAGTATAGCACAACTCAAAAGTTTGGTCTCCTGTTTTCAGCAATCTCCATCTAGCGCTGTACCAGATCTTGTTCTCTGTACAACCAGTGTATAAGGCTCCAACTCAAGGGCATTCTTGTGCAGGATACACAGGATACACCAAAATAAATTAGGTTAGGAATACATCTCTGTAGGTCTAAGTTTTGAGCGGCCTGAATTCCTGGGCCCTTATACAAGCATGTGGGCCTTAAAAAAAGGGGGGGGGGGTTGAGAAGAGCAAAGACAACCCTCCTCCTTTTGATGAGGCACTTAGTTGCACATTCCCCTCTTTGTCTATGCCCTGGTTACTAAGCAAGAGTAGCTTGGCAGTCATTCTGCAGAACACTGAGCAATGCAAGATGGGTTTCCCTTACTCCACTTGTCCTTATCAGCCCTTTTAAAATCTGTGCTCACACGTTCAACACTCTCCGACTTTACAGGGAAAGATTAAGTCTGGTATTTTAAATGTGAGGCTTCAGAATCAGATGCCTAAGAGGACAAACAAGGACACTCATTTTCCCCTTTGGTGTTCAGGATGTCACTGGATAGAAGAAACAAATGTAGAATATAAAATATCCTCTGGAATAGAGAGCTGAATATTTTGTACCTGACTGAATGCATGTTTACAAGATACAGGCTAAATTCTGCCTCCTATTCCTCGTGCTACCTATCATTAGGGAAGTCATATTTATTAATACATAGACCTATTTTTAAAACTTGCACAAAAATCAACTCGAGTATTCAAAATCATTTCCCTAAATGTCACAGCTTTCTCCTTCTGCAATGTTCTGAAGGTCTTATTAGGTGCAGCAGTCTTTTCAAAAAAGGAAGGAATTTAGAGGTACAAGTTCAAGACTTGCTGCTAAAAGATACCTGTACAAATACCTTGTATACACACTTCACACTAAGCATTCCCTGATCATGAGTAGGACCTCATTTTCATGCAATTCCTGTCAGAAAACTACCTGAAGCAAATGGCTTGCTTGATGATTACGAAAGAAAAGTTAAATTATTCTGGGCAAATAATGACTTTTTTCAGTATGATAGTAAAGAAGTCTCACTTTTTTTTATGGCCTTCACAGGCATTCTATGCTCACTATAGGAGAGGAGATTCATGCCTCTCTAAAAGCTTGTCACATTTCTCTGTGAATGATGTATTGTTTTATCACACATGCTGCTCAGGCAGGCTTAAAAGAAAAATGAGACTTAACAAAAAACAGATCTTACTTTCCCTTAAACCACCTTCATCTGACACCTTTTGTCTAATTACCCTCCTAATTTCTCCCCCTTTTTCTTTCCTTTCTTCTCTTTCCTGCTCTACCCCTTCTTCACTTATTTCTGCCTCCCCTCCTTGTGCTTCTTCCTAAATGATGTTGGTCATTGATTCCCTCTCAGCTCTCTCTGCCAGCTCTCAGCATTCTCTCTTTTCAACTACCCTCCTTGCTAATATTTGTCATGCTCTAGTTTGTTCACTCTTCGTCCCAACCCCCACTTCCAGCCTTGCTCCTGCTTTCCTATAGCCTTTGCCAACTGATCTAAACTGCTTTTAGACATAGCTTTAAAATGCTAAATCTTGCCTGGGGCCTATTCACTTCCTTCCTTCCAAGGGAAAAGGGATATAATTTCAATAAGAACAGTCAGTGCCAGCAGGAGGAGCAGCTACCCAGAGCCATTATTTACATTTATTTAAGGTTTTTTAAATAGCATTTAAAAGTAACCTAGAACAGTAGGTGGGCATGTTTCAAGAGACCAGGAACGATGGCATCAAGAGCCCCCAATTAAACAGTGTTCTGCCTTGCATATTATATAGGACTTGCCAATGTATTTTCAAGGCGGCGTCTCAATGTAGCCATTAATGCCAGCTCTGAAGTTAAGCAGAAACAAATTCAGAACAATCTAGTAGAAAACACTTCCACACACAAGAACGTTAATGAAAGGGAAAGTACACATATTACTTAAGGAGCATGAAGTGGCATGGTGATAGAAAGTACAGAAGAGGGAGTATATTCCCTTACCCAAGTACAGTATCTCAAGCCTTATCTACAATACAAGATAAGTTGAATTTATTAAGGTTTTTTCCCAGTGCATGCTGGGAGCAAAAGTGTGCAGTGGCTGGCTCTAGGTACATGTCATCAACAGCCCATACTGCACACATCTTATCCCTCCCCCACTGCTTGAAAGCAGTGTCAAACAGTCTGTTTGAGCCTTTCCCCCCGATTATCCATGCAGATGGCATAGCAGGTGGGCATAGAACCCGTTCAGCAGCAAAGTACTATGATAATCACATTAACCATCATGAGCCTTATGTCGGAGTATATCCAAGAACAATGAAAAATCTTGGGAGGCCATGAACGCACTCATCCTTGAAGCATTTGAGTTGAGTGACTGGGAAATGCCGCCAGCATTGGATCCTCTTGGCACAGTGGAATGCTGGTTCTGGTGTATTAAGATAAGCAGAGACTGTCAGGACTGCATAGTTATGCAGCTATGGGATAATCAGCAGTGGCTTCAAAACTTTTGCATGTATAAGACCATTTCCATGGAATTTTGCAAATTGCTTACCCCTGCCCCAAAGCACAGCAATACCAGAAGGAGACTTGCTCTGACAGTTGAAAAGTGAGTTGCAATAGCCTTGTGGAAGCTTGCAATAGCCAATAGCTACCAGTCAAGTTGGGAATCAATTTGAATGAGGAAATCTGCAGTGGGGCTGTTGTGACCCAAGTAGTATCAATTCCCTTCTGCTACAAGCAGTAATGACTCTAGGAAATGTGGAAGACATAGATGGCATTAGTGTGATGGGGTTCCCTTGCCAAGTTAGTGATGTGTGTTGACCCACCATAGCACCCAACCAGTTTGCCAAAGAGTACATAAATCTCAAGGTGGTACTTCTCAAAGATGCTGTAGTTGCTGGTGGATCACAGGAACTGTTTCACTGACATCAGCGTGGGATAGTCAGAAAGGGCACATCTCTGGGAATTCCTGTCTCTTCAGAAAGTTGCAAGTTGGAACTTCCTTCCGAGACCAGGAAATTTACTTTGGAGACATTGAAATGCCAATAGTGATCCTTGAAAACCTAGATTACCCCTTGCTCCTGTGGCTCATGAAGCCACACACAGGCAGCCTGGACTGCAGTAAGGAGCAGTTCAACTACAGGCTGAACAAGTGCAGCATTGTGGTAGAATATGCTTGTAAAGGGAAGGAAGGTTTTATTGACTAGATTAGATCTCAGTGAAAGCAACATTCCCATTGTTGTGACAGCCTGTTCTGTGCTCTAATATCTGTGAAAGCAAGGGGGAAATTGTATGGCACAGCGCCTAGCCAGTAATTTGGAGCAGCTAGACACCAGGGCAATAAGGAGAGCACAGCGAGGGGCACAGGCAATCAGAGAGGCTTTGAAAAATACCTTGACGAATGGCCATGCAGCGATAGGACAGTCATGCACGTTGCTCATAGCGTAGTGCTCTTTTCATTAAGCATTCTAGCTTGTAAACCCTGTAACTCCCTTTCTCCCCAGCACGAACAATAAAGAGACTGTTGAGAATTCATGAGCTTTAAGAAAACATAGGGAGCCAGAGACATAAAAGGAGTTGCGGGCAGGAGCTCTGGCATGGAGGCCGGGGGGGGGGGGGGGAACAGAAGAGAAGAAGGGAAAGCAGCATATTACAGTCCCCCTGTACAGTAATTCCTGGAGATTGAATCTGAGGCCATCCTTGACTCTCTCCTCATCTCCCTGCATTCTAGGGCACTAGGGAGTGGAAGCTATGGAACTCTATACTGAGGAAACATGGGTCCTCAAGGGCTGTAGGAGGTACCCATGCATGTGGATGTTCTGGAAGTCCACCATGCACGTCATGACCATCAGGACTCTCTCCTGGTTCTTCACATCGAGTTCCCTGCATGTTTTCCTGTCCTCATGCTTTGCTTGCATCTCTTGCTGCAGCATTTTCCTCCTCTCACTTAATTGCTCCCTGTCTAAGAGTGTGAATTGCATTTGCTCCTGAAACATGCCATCCACGGTATATTGTTTTGCCTGCAGATTTGTGCTAGATGGACTGCTGGCAGAGATGGGGAGTGCACCATGCTCGCTGCTGCACTCACTGTAACAAAAAGTGAATAGCAGACTTCACTGGAGATTGTTAAGCATAAAACCTAATCTCTTAGCATAAAGGAAAATCTGTTGAAAGACAATAGGGAGGTGTTATGTACAAGGCGATGGTTATGCTTTTAAGAGCCTGCTGTTGCAGCAGGTACACCACAGATCTTAGGAGAGCAGCTGGATTTGTTTTGCTGGCAAGCATGGTCATGAGCAGGCCAGGACTCAAACCTGGGTGGGAAAGGGGCTGGGGTGGCAGCAAGACAGGAGCTCATGCTGTGACCATGTGTTTGTTTTCTATGACTGCCATTTGCCCTGAGAGTGCCACTTTCCCTTCCTGCAGGAGCATGTGGTTGGGAGGGGGTCTGGGTGTAGCAGAAGGGCAGGGACTTGTGCAGACCCTGAGGAGCTTCCATGTAGGAGGGGGGCCAGGCTTGGCAGGGGCTCAAGCCATGCTTCATTGGGGATAAGCAAATAGAAGTTTACTGCAGGAACATCAGCTAACAGCTTCCCCTGCTTCATTCAGGTTGCCATGCATGATAGTCTTCTCCAAATCAGACAGAGTGATAGGAAGCAGATGCTGACTGAAAGTGGCCAGAAACCTGGACCTTACACTGTAATGCTTTGTGCTGCAGTGATAGCAGACCATTTAATGCTGGACTAGCATGGAAAGGTGTCCTACGATGAAAACCAGAATAAAGCAGGCCTCCTCAGAAAATCTTGCCTCCATCTCCTGGTATGCCTGCTTCAACTCCTTTCCTTCCCTGCTGCCCCCCCTCCCATGCAGCACTGCTGGGTGTCCCTGATGTATCCTCTCTCCTCCATGCCCTTTGCAATCTTGGCATAGATATCAGTGTTTCTTTTACTGCTTCATAGTTGTGTGTGAACAGATTCCTCTCCTCACACAACAATGAAGTCCAGGATCTCTTGCATGCTCCTTGCTGGCTCTCATTTGTGATCCCAGGGCATTCATGGTCAGGTGTCCTGCTGAGGTGTGCTGCCTGCTCTGAGATCTGCTCACCACACTGGCCACACAGAAAATGAAATGTAGATTTTCCTGAGGCTTTTCCTGTGCACCTAGTGAGCAGAAGAGTTGAGAATCCTGGCCAGAGCAGTCACAGCACTGTGGGAGACCTCCTTCAAGCCAAGCATTCATAGTACTGCATCTGCACTGCCCCAAAGTCAGCCATGCAAGGTAAAATTTACTGTTGCACCTCATGAAAAGCTGGAGTGCCAAGATCTATTTAGTGGCCCTTAAAGTCAACAGTACAGGCTTGGTAGTATGAACTCTTTGTTTAGAAAAAAAAATCAATCTAATGTGGCTAAGTTCAACCTAATTTCCCAGTGTAGACCAGACCTCATACTCCAATGTTACTTTTAATGTAAGAACCTTTCAGCCAGTTGCCTCTTTGCCTGCCCACTTGCAAGGTGATTGGTAAGAATGAAACAAACTAATCCCACAACATACCTACTCTGACAGGTTTCTCTTGGCTAATAGCACCACAAATATAGATGTGAAACTGGGTTGGATTTTTCCCCAAACACATATCTAAGTACTGTGTTAAAATTTGCTGGGCATTTAGAATATTATATATCTGTAAGGTGGAAAAGGGTACTGAATTAACCTCTTTAAAAGGGATTATCATAATCCCCCCAAAACAGGGACCTATCTGCATATGCTTAGTATTTCTCATTCATGAACAGAATGAAAGGATGTTTTTGATTTAACATTAAATAAAGGAAAGAAAAATATATATTTCACTTAGAGAACATTTAGGATAACTGACAAAAATATGCTCTATAATCTGCTTTGCTAAAATTCACGACCCATAGCCCAGACCTTTGAGAAATCAATTTGAGATCTTTATGCATCCTGTTCCAGTGCCAAGAAAAACTATGCACTGAGCCAAAATAATCAGTACCTTCTCCCAGGTGTGGCCAAGTGCTCAGATATATGCGTTTCCTGTTTTGCCCTGGTAACCTACACCATCTAACAGAGAGATGGACAAGAAGCTACATGTTTTTTCTGATCACACTCCAATGGCCCAGATGCCCTTGGTTTTTAGGCTTCATAAAGATAACAATGACTGCTCCATGAACATTATGATCTACTACATATCTTCTTTCACAGGGCCATCTGTTCCGTCACTTCCAGTATCTCTGAACCTAGCTGCCTCATTATTCTGTAAGTGTAACATGGCTGAATGACATTTAATAATAATAAAATACAAGTGATATGTTTTGAATGATCCTGAAATCCAGAATATTTCTCACCAATTTTCAGTATTTAAGATGCAGAAAAAATGATTCATGGTGCACATCAAGAGGCTAGAACAAAATCAACATTGTACTGTAGCCACAGAGACAGGCCTGCTTGTAAGAATTCTAGGAGCAATTAAACACACACAGAACTTAAAGCACTGATTACATGCTCTATTTTGGCAGCTCATATGCAAAAAATGTCCTGAAAGCTACACCCTCAGACAACTTCCTATTCACAGGGTAACTCCATGGAATCTTTCCAAATATTAAATGCATTAGTGAATATATTTTTCAATCATCTTTCAGACGTGTGCCCATATGTCCTGATAATTATGTTCATTTTTCTAGTTTTCACACTACCTGTGTCCAGGGTGTTAGAATTGTGAGCCCTCTCTGTCCTCAAATTTGGGCTTCTTTTATAATGAAAGGGTGGCACTATGAATATACTCTTCATTGATCTCTAAAGTATTTCCTTCTTCCACTAATCCCAGGAGATATTTCTCTCCTTCCCCCCCCCCCCCCCCCAATCGATATCAGGCAATATTAACTTCTTGGCTAAAGTAGTTTGTCCATCCATTGCTAATCAAATTTTCAACAACTATTTCTTCTTGTATCCACAACTTCTTGTGGCTACTCAGAGAACAGCAGAATCCAGCTACACTACTTGACTAGGAGATAGTGATTTTTTTGGAGGTTTAGTCTTTTATCCATGCCATTTTCAGATTATCTGAGATTACAGTAATGTACTCCCTGTAGCAACAGATCTGGAGAACTTCATCAAGTGAAAAATATAAGAGCCACATTCTTAGTGATGCTCCTGAGGGAAGCAAGTACAACCTACATTCTCTGATCTGCACTGTTTCCAGTTCCTTACAAAAGCACAGTAAGGCTATGTCTAGACTGCAAGCCTCTTTCGAAAGAGAGCGTCTAGACTGCACGTTGAACTTTCGAAAAAGCGGCTTGCTTTTTCGAAAGAAAGCATCCAGTGAGTCTGGATGCTCTCTTTCGAAGAAGCCCTATTTACATTGAAGAACGCCTTCTTTCGAAAGAGGAACTTTCGAAAGAAGGCGTTCTTCCTCGTGAAATGAGGTTTACCGCCATCGAAAGAAAAGCCGCGTTCTTTCGATTTAATTTCGAAAGAACATGGCTTGAGTCTGGACGCAGGTGAGGTTTTTTCAAAAAAAGGCTACTTTTTTTCGAAAAAACCCCTGAGTCTGGACACAGCCTAAGTGTAACATGGCTGAATGTTGACCACAGTAGATATTTCTCTTTTTCTTGTATGAAGATGCTTCCATCAAGAGTAGGTGCTTGAGCTAACCATTTTCCATTTATAATGGGATGGGGTTGACAATTCGGCTTTTACAGTAAAGAGTTCTCATTTCTACAATATTCTCTATGTACATCAAAGGCCAACTCACTTTAAAAAAAATCCATTTTGCTGAACACTGTCATGGGAGAATAAGAATTAAATTGATTTATTGAGTCTCAGTTGGGATTTGTGGAATTAATTATGGATCTAGGTCAAATATCTAAACAAAGATGTACATCACTTAGAGTTACTATAGATAACCCTATATAAAAGACATCAATCATTCCACGTGTGTGTGTGCGTGCGCGCACACACACACATACACACACGCAATTCTGAAAGAGAGAAGATTTCATAGAATTTTGGTATAATAATGCCAGTATAAAACCAAAATTCTATGAGGCATCTTTAAATATGAAAGTTGCCTATTAAACGTGTCAATTAAAAATATTTTCCTCAAGGTAGTTTTTTGCACAACATGCCACTTTATATTAGCTCCTACTGTGCCTGCTTGTACAGCACATATGAGCCGTTAAGAAAGATGCTCTCCAAACAGTGTACACGAATTACACCATTCGCACAGAAGTGGCCTCTCAATGTAAATATGGTTGATCTAAAGTGTCCTTTGACAGCTTCTTCTTAGATTTCCATGGTTTTGTGAGTGTAGCCAAAATCTTACTAAGTGAGTTGTTAAAAACCTTGCTCGTTATTATTTTGAAAGATTAAGAAAAACAAGCCAAACTGTGTTTCAAAACGCTTATAGGAAAACTATAAAAGGGAAATCATGTAAGGATAAACCCTACATGACATAAAACATCACAGAAGCAGTTCTACAAGTTGCATATCAAACCTTTTTAGATAAACAATTTTTCTCCTATAATGTGTTCAACTTATGATGGCATGAGACATGTAAGCAAATTGATTCTTCTCTTATATATTCTATGCTGAGCTATGTTTTTGCCTCATTGCACAAATGGTTTTAAACATTAGGAATTTTTTTTTTTTTGCTATTTACAATCTGTAATCAGCATCAATTCATGTAATTTTTACATGTACTGAAACCATCTAGCAGTGAAATTGAATTGATACTCCCAGTCCAATTTCTAAGAGACTGTAGTTCAGATAAAAACAATAGGCTAGCAGTTATCAGAGAGGCCAAAGACAGAGAGGCTGGAGTCTGAAATGGCCCTTTGAATCATAGGGATGTATCTGCTTTAAATAATTCAGGCTTAAGCGTGTTGATGGAGTAGCATGGACAATAAACTATTGCTGTTTATGTCATGCAGTGTATGTGGGCTGTAGACATATATGGTGAGATTCTGAACTAAGTCTCAGAGCAATCTTTACATCTTCCTATCCTTGGGCTGCTCCAGGATGCCCCCCACTGTAATTTAGACAGTCCTGTGGACCCTACTAAGAACAGGTCTACATAAACATTTACTGAGCAGCAACCTGACATGTAAATCTACAGTGCACATAATGCTGCATCACTAACTGTCCATGGGGACCCTTCTGCTGAATATTGAAAGTTCTCTGATATACACTAACATACCAAGGTTTCAGATATTTGCCAACATTACTGACATTTTCAATAAACTGAAAGTATATTGGTTTATGCTAGTTAACACACAGGTATTGGAAATGGTTATTGTAGGGTTGGGGGGGAGGGAAGGGTTGTGTGTGTTTTGTTTTGTTTTTAGTTACCCATCTGTCCACTTACTCCCATCTGTTTCTTTCACTCTGTGTGCTGGAATCTGGTTTCATGACATGGCGCCTAAGATCTTAATGTAGCACAGTATAAATTACCCAACTAAAAATACCTCTGAAAAATAAATTATTGTTCTAGCATTCTGTAGGAAGCAACAAACATTGATTTTGTGGTTAATATCTGAGAGAAATCTTTCTTTCAACAGAATGAATTTTGTAACTGTCAATAAATGGCCTTTAATTTCAGATTATGCGCTTCAGAATAATACCATAAAGGATCATCATTTTAATCAGTCATTGACAATAGTTTGGGGACCTAATAGAGATTCCACTCATTGCTGCTTTTTATTTGGTAAGTACCATATAATGCCTTAAACTGTTTTCAAATCTTTAAAGTTTGTACAACAGCATGTCAGATTTGTAACTCTACACTTAATCAATGACAAATCTTTAACTACAAAGACAGGAGAATTGTTTTCATTCTTTGATTTGGTTTAATAGCTTCTCTGCATGACAAATGATTTGTGATCCACCAAGATCAACATAGTGAATTGTAAAAATAGTTCTTTGGGGCAGTTTGCATGGTGTTATAGTTCCCCAATAGGGAACCAGCTCTTTTTTTAAATGAATGACAGGATATTTTACAGTTGCTAGTAACATATTTTTATTAACTCATAGTTTTATGCAATGTGGCAAATAAAATTCACAGGGATATAAAAAATGAACTAGTTTTATTATTTTAAGTGCTTTGAAGTTTTTATTAATTCATTCTAAAAGAGGGAGGAAAAAATACAACAGTCCCCATAATCTGTGTCAGTCTCTTTTCTATTAACGTAACATATAGAATTTATTCAGCCTTGATAATGCTTTGTTTTATATGTTAATGCTTTAGTAATGCTATCAGAGCAACATCTTTAGTTTGTCTGAAGTAGGACTTTTAACTGATATGAAACAGAATCATAACTGAAATTACAAAGTATTTATTTAAAAGCATATATCCTTAAGAGATTTCACTTTGCTGCTAGGGTGATATCACACAGAAGTGAAAAGTTACGTTAGAAATCCTATTTCTTCCGGTACAAGATAGTTTAATACAAATTACTCAGTAATGCAGCCTCCTGTGTGATTCTTGGCAATTAAAAGTTATACGTTGTCTACCCCTTTAACAAATAAAGAAGCTTTTATGTTGTTAAAAGTAAGTGCTAAAGTAGGCACTAAGAATTTAACTGGGAATGTAAAACATTTCCCAAAATGAAATATGGAAAGGAAGACCAGTAACAGAACACAAAGTAGAAGTTTCATGTTAAAAAAAAATAATCAGTAATTGTGAGTAGAGTTCTTTAAAAATTAGTATATGTATAAAGGCTAGAAGAATCACTACACTTAATACACAAGCCATTTCCTCATTTTATGACAAGATTTTAACATACTTAAATGAAAGTGGAAAATGGCTGGTATTAATCATACAGGAGATATTTAAAGCATATCGTTTTTACAGCCATTAAGAGACCAATTCATAAAAGCTTTAAACACCACTTGTGTAACTTTTCCATATAGCATATCATATAGCATTTAGACAGGGAAGCAATTCTGAGTAAAAAGAACATGTTTTGCCATTTTGGTTGTTTTTCCCTGTTCACAATTAATTTCCACTGTAAAGAGAGTTCAAAACCAACAAAAAGGCAGTCTTTGGGGGGGGGGGGGAGATGTTTTAAATAGAGAGGGTTCTCTCTAGTGTGCTGCACTCTGGATAGTCTACTCGGGTGCTAGTGTGGACATCATGGTGTAGTACTGCATCCTGACTGACCTCCAGTACCCTTCCCACAATGCCTGTTCTTGTCTCTCTGGTCATCTATTTCAACTCTGGCTCTCAGGTAACCAACCCTCAGAAGTACTTAGTGTACTTTATGAATTTTTTACAATAAGTGTTGGGAGCTGTTGACGTAACTGTAATCCCAATGTATAATGGAAACCCACCTCAAGCCAGAGGGTGCAGCAGCACCCCTATTTCCACATACCATTCTCCCCAGGTCCCAATCCTCCTCAACTGTCCACTACCAGCTGATCACTTCACAGGTCAGGCTGAGTAAAATCCTGTTTAGGAGGACAAATAGAGTTGCCCTCTGGACAAGTAAGGTATTTAGCTTTCGGGTCCTCTGCACAAGGTAATAAGATAGGCTAGGGTTGGTCTGAGTGATATCTAAACAGGAGCACTGAGCGGCCAGTCACTGAGGGTGGTGGTGGGGGGGGGGTCAAAGACACTGACATGGAGAAAAAGCGACGAGAACTCAACTGGCTCAGGAGAAAGGCAAGGATAAGGGTTTGAACACAGCAACAGAGCTGAGCTGGAACTCTCCACAGTTAAAAACAAACCTGGTCCTTATTTCTGAACACTTATCCCCAGGAATGATTATATGAAAGGTTAAACATTTCTGGGTCTTTGGATTCTTGGGCTCACTTGACCATTTTGGAAGAAAAAATTAGAGGACTGGAGGCCCAAGTATCGACCCTACGTTCTCTCTCACAGAGGATGAAGACTTCCTCGATAGAAGGCAGCATTTAATCCTGCAGCCACAGCAGGCTGAAGAGCCAGTCAGGGCAGCACAGGACAAGGAAGGAAACTGGCAGCATGTAACCTCTAGAAGGAGAAGGCGGCCAACTCAGGTATCCCCCATTCCTGTAGAAGCGCTTTCAGACTCTCTCCACAGGCACTGTGGTGGAGAATGCTTTGACAGAGACCTCTCAGGGAAGAAATCAGAAGGGAACACCATCTACTAGAAAGCATGTGATGTGCAGTCCTAAGGATGGGGGTTCCACAACAACCAACCCCAAAAAAAGATGGGAGGTGGTGGTCGGGGATTACCTCCTAAGAGTCATCCATCTGGCTTTCAGACCTGCAATCTCGAGAAGTGCTGCTTACTGGGAGCTTGCATTCAGGATGTGGCGGAGAGTCTGCCGAAAGTGATTAAACCTTCAGATCTCTACCCCTTCCTGCTTCTCCATGTAGGAACTAACAATATGTCCAAAAATGACCTTGAGCGGGTCACAGCAGATTATGTAGTGCTGGGAAGAAGAATCAAGGAATTTGAAGTGCAAATGGTGTTCTTGTCCATCCTTCCGGTTGAAGGAAAAGGTCTGGGTAGGGATCGCCGAATTGAGGAAGTAAATGCGTGGTTGCGCAGGTGCTGTCAGAGAGAGGGCTTTGGTTTCATCGACTATTGGACTCTCTTCTGGGCACAAGGATTGTTAGGAAGAGATGGGATCTATCTAACCAAAAGAGGAAAGAGCATCTTCACAGGCAGGCTTGCAAACCTAGTGAGGAGGGCTTTAAACTAGGTTTGTTGGGGGACGGTGACCAAAGCCCCGAGGTAAGTGAGGAAGTCGGACACTTGGAAGAATCACAAGGAGGAATGAGCAACAAAGGAGGACCCCTGATTCGAATGGAGAAGGCAGGGCGATGAACTGGTTATCTAAGTTGTTTGTACACCAATACGAGAAGCCTGGGAAACAGACAGGAAGAATTAGAAGCCCTGGCCCAGTTAAAGAACTATGATTTAATTGGAATAATGGAGACTTGGTGGGATGACTCGCATGACTGGAGCACTGACATGGAAGGGTATAAACTGTTCAAGAAGAACAAGCAGGGGAGAAAAGGAAGAGGAGTTGCATTGTATGTAAGGGAGCAGTATGATTGCTTGGAGCTCCAGTACTTAGAGGGAGAAAAGATTGTTGAGAGTCTATGGGTTAAATTTAGAGGTGGAAGCAACAGGGGTGATGTTGTGGTTGGTGTCTGCTATAGACCGCCAGATCAGGTGGATGAGGTAGACGAAGCTTTCTTTGGACAACTGAGAGAAGCTTCCAGATCACTGGCCCTAGTTCTCATGGGTGACTTTAATCACCCTGACATCTGTTGGGAGACCAATACAGCAGTACACAGACAATCCAGGAAGTTTTTGGAGAATGTTGGGGATAACTTCTTGGTACAAGTGTTGAAGGAACCAACCAGGGGCCATGCGCAGTTTGACCTGCTGTTCACAAATAGGGAGGAACTAGTAGGGGAAGTAGAGGTGGGTGACAACCTGGAAAGCAGCGATCATGAGATGGTAGAGTTCAGGATCCTGACCAAAGGGAGAAAGGAGAGTAGCAAACTACACACCCTGGACTTCAGAAGAGCAGACTTTGACTCCCTCAGAGAACTGATGGGCAGGATCCCCTGGGATGCTTACATAAAGGGGAAAGGAGTCCAGGAGAACTGAAAGTAATTTAAAGAAGCCTTATTAAAGGCAAAGGGAGAAACCATCCCGATGTGCAGCAAGGGAAGCAAGGTGACTAGACTGGCTTACTGAGGACATCCATGTTGAGCTTAAACACAAAAAGAAAACTTAAAAGAAGTGGAAACTTGGACTGATGACTATGGAGGAGTATAAATATATTGATTGAGAATGCAGGGGAGTTATCAGGAAGGTGAAAGCGCAATTGGAATTGCAGCTGGTAAGGGATGTGAAGGGTAACAAAGGTTTCTACAGGCATGTTAGCAATAAGAGGGTGATCAGAGAGGATGTGGGGCCCTTACTGGAGGAGGGAGGTAACCTAGTGATTGGATAAATGGACTGTAAAATGGATAGAAAGCTGGCTAGACTGTCGGGCCCAACAGGTAGTGATCAACAGCTCGATGTCAGGTTGACGGTCAATTTCTAGCAGAGTGCCCAAAAGATCAGTTCTTGGTCCAGTTTTGTTCAACATCTTTATTAATGACCTGGATGAGGGGATGGATTGCACCCTCAGCAAGTTTGCAGATGACACTAAGCTTGGGGGAGAGGTAGATACTCTGGACCCTAACCCTGCCCTCCAGTGTGACCTGGACAGATTAGAGGATTGGGCCAAAAGAAATCTGATGAGGTTCAACAAGGACAAGTGCAGAGTCCTCCACTTGGGATGGAAGAATCCCAAGCACTGTTTCAGGCTGGGGACTGAATGGCAAAGTAGCAGTTCAGCAGAAAAGGACCAGGGGATTCCAGTGGATGAGAAACTGGATATGAGTCAACAGTGTGCCCTCGTAGTCAAGATGGCTAAGGGCATATTAGGGTGATTAGGAGGAGCATTGCCAGCAAATCCCGAGAAGTGATTATTCCCCTTTATTCAGCTCTGATGAGGCCACATCTGGAACATTGTGTCCAGTTCTGGGCCCCCCCACTATAGAAAGGATGTGGACACATTGGAGAGGGTCCAGGAGAGGGAGACCAAAATGATTAGGAGGCTGGAGTACGTGACCTATGAGGAGACACGAAGGGATTTGTTTAGTCTGCAGAATCGAAGAGTGAGGGGGGATTTGATAGCAGCCTTCAACTTCTTGAAAGGAGGTTCCAAAGAGGCTGGAGAAAGGCTGTTCAGAGTAGTGACGATGGCAGAACAAGGAGCAATGGTCTCAAGTTACAGTGGGGGAGGTCTAGTTTGGATATTAGAAAAAACTATTTCATTAGGAGGGTGGTGAAGCACTGGAATGGGTTACCTAGGGAGGTGATAGAATCTCTGTCGCTAGAGGTGTTTATGTCTCAGCTTGACAAAGCCCTGTCTGGGTTGATTTAGTTGGGATTGGTCCTGCCTTTGGCAGGGGGCTGGACTTGATGACCTCCTGAGGTCTCTTTCAGATCTATGATTCTACTGCACCTACCTACCATTCATATGGTTTTAATGCTTTGAGTCCACATGGTGGCCTCATGATAGTGGCCAATTATGTCAGTAAAGAAATTGACAATCTGTTAGGTCACTTTGCTCAGGAATTGTATGAGGTGCCTCTCCTTTTTAGTCAGTAGTTGCCTCTAAATACCAGGAAACAGCAAAAAGAAGTGGAAGTGCTTTTAACAAAGCCCTCCTCAGCAGGGGAGCCGACAGACTGGGGAAAGGCGGGGAGCCCTTTGCACTCCTGGAAGGGGCGAGGGCTCAGGTAGAAGCGTTAGGACAGCCAGAGCGTGGCATGTCCCCTTAGCCCCCTCCTCCCCTCTCCAGTCCTCTCAGATTTTTTTATTTGTTTTGTTATGTAGCTATGCAGGGGTAGGAATGGAGCTTTTCCTTTATGAAAACAACTAAAACTAACTGACACACACTTTTAGGCACTCTAGTATAGTCCAGGATCCGATACACAGCCCGGATGAACATGCTTTTTAGCTCTGTTTGGTCAGAACATTTGTGAATGCAGTTATAGTGAGTAGTCAGTAACAGTAGCTGAAATGCAGGACTAGACTAGTGCTATTCAGATCCTTATTTCAAACCAGACATTGCCCATAATATTTAGGAATTCATTTTTTTCTTGAACTAAAAATAAAGAAATTACAGACATTTAGTTTTGACTGAGTCTCAGACTGATAGGGGCAGTGGTGTTTTAATTTACCATAAGGTGAGAACAAAACTAATAACATAAGACTATGTAGGCGAGTCAGACCTTATAAAAAAAGTATTCTGGCACAATAATTGTAAGCAAAACAGAGAAATACCTTTAACAGTTACAACAGAAACTATTTTACTTTCATCTACTTGAAAGAATGAGACTACACACCACCTGAAAATTTGGACAATGATATTTTCTTCATGAACAATCAAACTGGAAGATTTAGCTTCCCAAGACACTTGGTCAGAATATCATTCCTCACCTTCTCTTCTCCTCTCCCCCGCCCCCTCGGTACTCTTTCTATGATTCAGGTACCCATTATTAATGAAAAAATCTGCACCATAATGATAACTTATAATGCGGAGACTGAAAAATAAATGGAATTTAATTTGGAATTTAACATTGCCTATTGCACCGTTTTGTTTTTCATATTTAATTCGGTCAGACCCCAACTTCTTAGTTTAAATGCAAGTTGCTGTAAATTGCCAGTCTGCTACACAGTCAAGGGTCCCTTACTTCAGAATTTAGGTTCAGTTTGCTACAGAGTAACCTAAGCTGGGCAGGGGGGCGAGGGGAGGAAGAGGAAGAAGGAAATAGAACTCTGGTAAAAAGATGAGAACCTACTACTTTAGCATAACAATACAAGGAGGGTGAGGAGGAAATCACACATGGGCGCAATCTTCTTTGGTTTAAATTAGTGTAGTGCCCTGAACTTCAAAGAAGATACCCCGCTTTACACTTCCTTGGGATGTGGCCCATTATTTGCCCTCACTGGATTGCACTGAAGCACCTCCATGTAGATCACACCCTCTGCCTCATATTCACTCTTCCCCCTACTTGGCTCTCTGCATAGATGTTCCGTAAACACGGTGTGCTGACACTAGTGCTTTGGCGCTCTATGCTGCTTTCAGGAACAGAGAACAATCATTGATTGATGATGCACCAGCCAGATTAGAATCCATCTCACTCTCTTATAGCTCTGCAGAGCCATTGCGGCTATACGGAGGGGAAAATAGTTTAAAAAAAAATATTGGTCATTCAGCAGACGTGACTCTGAATGGGCACAGGAAGCAGATTCGTTGAGCAAAGGGTGCCCTATTCAGTCACTTTTCAGAGTAGAACCACAAAGCAGAACAAATGTAATTATAGAAAGTGTGTGGAGGGTGGGCGATATGAGAAAAAGAAATGGGGAAGAAGGGGGGGGGAAAAAAGAGTAATCAGTAAAAATAAGCCCTCAAAACGGTTACAGAAAAATGCTCAGACTACCAAGTAGAGTGGCTGCTGAGGAGTTCACAGCCAACTGCAGATTTTATTCTCTCAGGATGTTGCACTAAAACAGATACCAGTTTTGCATTTCTCTCTCTTTATTCTATACCTGCCCACTTTATCCTTCCTTTGGGTTGCTCACACATTTATTTTGAAGAGAAACTAAAATAGCAGTGTGTCTGCATGTTGTCTCTGT
The DNA here is from genome assembly GCF_049634645.1 of Pelodiscus sinensis. Classification (NCBI taxonomy): domain Eukaryota; kingdom Metazoa; phylum Chordata; order Testudines; family Trionychidae; genus Pelodiscus; species Pelodiscus sinensis. The sequence continues at coordinate 38,455,900 of NC_134717.1, forward strand.
GTATCTATTTGTTTTTCCTTGTGTTATTTACAAGAGGGAAAACCAGATAAGCATCAATTTTTTAAACAATGGTCAAGGATTTCAGAACCATGTAACTAATACAGTGTAATAGGAGAAAAGGTTTACAATGTAAACCTTTTCTAATCACAGTCTTTCTTACTAAATGATCATAATGATCCCTTCAGGCCTTAAAATCTATTAATCTTCCATACTATTTTCAATTTGCCTCTATTTTAAGAGATTTAATAATTCTATAACGCGTATAACTATTGTCGCTCATTTTTGTATTCAGATTGTCAAGATGATGACTGAAGCAGAAGCAGGTCTCTCTCTCTATTTTTGTTTAGCTTGAACTCCTAAAGACACAATTTAAAAAAAAGCCACTCATGCCAGAATTACATAGTGGGTTGTCTTATTATAAGACAGCAAGGTTTTAATTCATATCTGAAGTTGTACCCAAATTCTCCTCCTCACCCACCCATGTGTAACACTAACAGGCGGAACCAAGCCTGAGACCTTTGGAACTTAGTGCATGAGCCTCTACAGTTTGAATAAAAGCCAGCTGGCTCTCAGCTAAGGCCATAGAGCAGACTCAATAGACCACTTACAGAGAGAGAGAGAGAAATAAGTATCACTACATGGGACAGTGAACTACACCCAGCAGGTGTGTGGATTACAATTGTACACAATCTTAAAACCTAATAAAAACCTATTATTCTATATATTTCAATACTGCAAGAGGCCAAGCTCTGTAGTCACTACTCATGCAAAATTCCCGTAGATTTCAAGATGAGACTTGATACGTGCAAAGATTTTAACAGCGTCTAAATCTGTGAAAATCAATAGCATTCATATAGCTCTATTAATTTGCTGTTCAAACTTCTTCACAACATCAAGAGAAATTTATCAAAACTGTTGGGGTAAAAGTGTGCTATAAAAATATATATGAAAATACTAGTTTAGAAATGTCCTAACTGAAATTCAACCTGGATAGCTTGAAAGACTGTGTCATAAGTACACTGGAGATATAAGCAACAGTTTATTTAATGATGCACTTTTTTACATTAAAAATTAAGTACAAAAATATTCAATAATTGTGTGTGATTACTAAATTGGATAAAACTTAGCAGCCGTTTCAATGAATTTTTTTTTCTTAAACCAATATGAATAAGAAATAGATAATACATCAAAGTAATCTGGGTGATATATAGAGATTATGGCCTGTTTTTACAGAGAACTGTTTAATAGAAAAGCAAGGCTGAAAAGAAAAAGTGAGACCATGTGTTAGAAAGAAAGAGAGAGGGCAGTTGCCTTCTCCTGCCATCAATTTATTGTGCCTTTGGGAGAAAAAAAAATGATTCACAAAAGGGAATTCAACCTACTAAATGAAAATATACTTGGGAAAAAAAGAGCTAGGAATGAGAAATGGTTTTACAAAAGACTGCTAAAAACCCCTCAAAACAACCTCAGAGGTATTGCAGCCAAACTGATTGATGACAGATAATACAACTCTGAACTTTATTAGATCATGGAGTCTTGTCACCAACATACCCTACAGAATATGCATCTTAAGAAACAAGTCAAACTGCATTTTGAGCACCAATCCCACAAAACCAAAGGTATCATTGAATCTCATGGATATACACATTTATTCATTAGAAGTGACATTTGTCCCTCACCACAGTTAAGACTAAAGTGAGAAATCTAGCCACAATCTATAGAGAACATGCTTATACAGCAGATCCACAATTCCTTGGTACCTGTTTTCTGCCACCTTGACTGGTATTGGGAGCCCCAGGACTTGCACATCACACATGCAGGGATAAAGATTTACAGCCAGTGAATATATGTAGTCATGCATCAAGTGGCTATCCTTTCAACATGTTCACCCACAGAGCTGTTAGGGCACACCATAGGTTGTCATGGAATGTGGTTGTGGTCTTACCTAACCTTAACTTAGCTTACCAGGGAGTTCCAAATTCCACCTTGTTCATGTGTTTGCAAATCCTTTAAAATATATTCAATAAATCTTTAGTCCACATATCATCTGACTTGTTAACCTCTTACTAAGAAGTGTGTAGCCAAGTTTGGTCTACATTTACACTCACAACATAATATTCAGAACTGAGAAGTGAGTTAAGTCAAACATTTTAGCGAGAAGCCATTTGCAATGGAGACTTTGAAAGGCTACATCTCTTTCACATGTTAGGCCTACTACTGCTCTGAATAGAATCAGAGTTTTGTTCACTGACTTTAATAGGACTAGAATAGAGTCACTTAACTAATACATGTATTCCTGTTTAGAAAGACTGAAAAAAGAGCCTGTTAAATGACCAATCTGTGTTAGAACATTCCAAATGCTTCAGCAGACTTCAGAAATAAGAAAGCTTCAGCTGTGTAACAATACATCATTGACTTTAACCCAAGTAAAAGTGTAGGCTGCAATAGGATCTGGTTCTGAAATTGAATTATTTACTCTTCTCTCTAGAAGACCAAAGAGTAGCTCTTAACCACATTTAAGCATTATCTTCACAAAACAATGACTAGAATGTATCCAATCAAATCCAACATGTATCAAGAGTTACTAGATTCCTACCTTTTCTTGTTAGGACAAGTCTTCCAAAAAACTGTGATTATAAAGGCCAGTCAGATCTGGGAAGTGAGAGATTGCAGCCAAATTTGTCACACCTGAAGAAGAAAGAAGGCTTTTGTTAGATAGCTAATCAAATAAACCAACTAATCCTAATATTATTCTGGGCCTTAGTTGGAGCTAATAATACAAAACTCAGACACTTTTGTTCAGAGCCCCACTAAAGTCAATGGAATTCCAACAAGCCTACATAGACCATCACAGATCAATATATATTTGGAGCAACTCCAGCTCTCACATCATAGAAGCAGCTAGATGTTTATGTCCAATTTTCAGAGCTGGAGGGCAAATAAAAAGTAATCATTGCTGTCAATCAACATAGGAGTTACCTAATAAAAAGATATTATTCCAAACTGTAAAGTCTTCATACTGGTGAATCTTTGCTACCTCTGCTGTGAAAAATTAGGCCGTACAACAACTTTTCTTTCTCTCCCAAGGAAAGCAGCCAAATATTGGAAGCAAAATTACAAAACACTTTCACTCAAAGTAATAAAATAGCAATGACTGACTTTCAGGATTCAAATTCTCTAGCACTATAGATTACCAGAGTCTTGATTCAGCTGACAGGTTTTCACATCAAAAGAGCAGGATTAGGAAAGTTATTTTCTTGAAAAAGGAATAAACTAAAAAGAACATGAGAGATTTGAGCCATGTGTATAGCCTCCATTTTTGAATGAGGGATTTAGAAATAGGTTCCATTTTTCTAAATTAAGAATGAAATAGTGGCTGAACTGATAGGATCCCAAGGCACAATTCTTTTCTTCAGTGGAAACCAATCTTTTTTATTAAAGCTTCCTTTAAGTACAAAACAAAGTAGTCTGTAGTCTTGTTATTTTAAAATAGTTGCTATAAATTTCTCCCCAGATGGTGTATAAGATTAGAAACTTCATTTCCCCTGATTGTTGGTCTTGATATAGTGTCTCTGGATGAGACCCAATATTCATCCCAGAGAAGTCAAGTTTCAACATCAGTTAAAAATAAATAAATAAATAAATCACACCAGAGATTTTAAATTACCTTGTTTGTCATGCTTTGGCTGAAGGCAAAGAGGTCTATAAATATTTAGAAAAAGTACCTCACAACTGCAATTCTGACACACACACACACACCCCGCACAGACCTACTTTTAGCTCTTTAGACTTTCTTCTTAAGGCAGCAAGGCAAATGACTAATGTCTAAACTAACATTTCAAGTACAAAGACAAAACAAATCCCATTGGAGTCAAATTCATCCCTAGCACACAACAATTGACTTTACTGAAATGTATCTGCTTACACCAGTACTTAATTTGGTCCTTATATTTTGGAAAACACCCCACCCATTCCCGGGAACACAGAGCTACCCCTCCCCCTCACCCAAGGGGCTCAGCAATTCTTGTTCATATCTTGCCAAGGGTAGTAATTGTTTCCTTTATATCAGTGGTCACCAACCGGTCCATCGTGATCAACTGGTCTATTACAGTGCCCCTAGGAGTCTCTCGCTGTGGCCAGCTGGCGGGGTGGCTGCCCCTCTTTGACCCAGCCCATCTGGAGCACAGTGCACCCTCAGTGTGCTAAATGCTGCAGCCAGCTGCGCTGCAACAAAGAGAGGCAGCTGCCCCGCAGCATTCAACCCACTGAGACTGCACCGTGCTCTAGCTGGGCTAGGTCAAAGAGGGGCAGCTGTCCCTCTTTATAAGGGGAGGGGGAGAAAGAGGTGCAAGCACACGCACACTTGCATCTCTGGCTCTTGTCTCCTGCTCCAGGAGGGGGCGAGGCTAGGCCTGCTCTGCAGAGCTGGGGCTGGGCAGCCGGCACAGGTGGCATGCCGAGGACTGGGCTATGCTGCACTGTTCCCCACAGGCTGTGTGCAGGGTCAGGGAGTCCCTTCCCCAGTGCCCCACTGCGCCTGGCCAGCGGGAGATAGCCCTGGGCTCTGCCTGCTCCAGCCCCAGAGTCACCACCTGTAGGCAAAGGGCTTGGCCAGGCAGGGAAGAGACTCTGTCCCTGCCACCCACTCTCCTCATCCTAGTGCAAGTCCCAGCATGGCTGCCTTGCCAGCGAGTGCACTGGGGGCACAGGGATGGGGGAGCAATAGAGCGGTGAAGAAGGACGGGAGGGACAGGGGTTGCATTGAGGGGCATGGGGCAATGCAGGGGATCATGGGGCTTAGGGGAGTGAGGCTGGAACAAAGGGAAGTTGTGAGGGGGGAAACAAGTTGCAGAAGCTGCACTTTTCTTGACTCCCCACTTCTTTGCAGCCCAATAGCTAGTGGGGGAGAGGCACTCTCAACCTTTCTGCATTATTCCCCCCAACCTTCTTCTGCTCACAAACTCCCTCTCTTACCCCCACCTCCACCCCTCTCCTGGGCTGTGTCTACATTGGCACCCTTTTCCGGAAAAGGGATGTTCATGAGAAGTCGGAATTGCAAATGCCGCGGGGGATATTTAAATCCCCCGTGGCATTTGCAATTCCGACTTGTCTCATTAACATCCCTTTTCCGGAAAAGGGTGCCAATGTAGACACAGCCCTGCAGCCAAACTCCCTTCCAGACCCTACCTTACTCACCCAATCCTGGACCCCGCCTCCCACCCAGGGCCTGCATCCCTACCCCACTCGATGGCAGTCCTGTTCCGCACACTGAGCCCCTCATTTTCGTTCCTACTCCAGAGCCTAAAGAGGCCACAAAATCCACTAACTCTGGAACCCCAGAAAAGTAAATCTGGCCTAAGAGAAGCTCTGAACCTCAATCGTCCCTGTCCCTTCCCCTCACCCTATGGGGCTGAAGCACCAGAGGAGTGAGGTGTCTCAGTTGCGGGCCACATCAGTGAGGATTGGGGGTTATGGGAGGAGTATTTTTGCTTCTCACTTGTATGGTCCCCAACTCATTTTTCTGTGGGTCAGTGGCCTCCGACCCAAAAAAACGTTCCCCATACCTGCCATAAACCTTTTGTGTTGGACATAATGTCTGTCTTTCTTCGTTAAGTAAATAAAGTGAGGAAGAAGCATCTTGCAAACCCAGTTAGGAGGGCTTTAAACTAGGTTCGTCGGGGGATGGTGACCAAAACCCTGAGGAGAGTGGGAAAGTCAGATACCGGGAAGAAATGCAGAGAGGAACGAGCAACAAAGGAGGACCCCTGATTCGAATGAAGAAGATAGGGCAATCAACTGGTTCCCTGGGATGTTTGTACACTAATGGGAGAAGCCTGGACAACAAACAGGAAGAACTGAAGAACCTGGCCCAGTCCAAGAAATATGATTTAATTGGGATAACAGAGACTTGTTGGGATGACTCTCATGACTGGAGCGCTATCATGGAAGGGTATAGACTGTTCAGGAAGAACAGGAAGGGGAGAAAAGGAGGAGGAGTTGCACTCTATGTAAGCGAGCACTATGATTGCTCTGAACTCCAGTATAAAGAGGGAGAAAAAACCTGTTGAGAGTCTATGGGTTAAATTTAAAGGAGCAAACAACAGCAGTGATGTTGTGGTTTGTGTCTGCTACAAGCTACCGAATCAAGTGGATGAGGTAGATGAGGCTTTCTTCAGACAACTGAGAGAAGCTTCCAGATTGCAGGCCCTGGTTCTTGTGGGGGACTTGAATCACCCTGACATCTGTTGGGAAACCAATACAGCAGTACACAAGCAATCCAGGAAGTTTTTGGAGAATGTTGGGGATAACTTCTTGGCACAAGTGCTGAAGGATCTGACCAGGGGCCGTGCGCAGCTTGACCTTCTGCTCACAAACAGGGAAGAACTAATAGGGGAAGTGGAGGTGGGTGACAATCTGGGAAGCAGTGATCATGAGATGGTAGATTTCAGGATCCTGACCAAAGGAAGAAAGGAAAGTAGTAAAATACACACCTTGGACTTCGAAAAAGCAGATTTTGACTCTCCCAGAGACCTGATGGGCAGAATCCCCTGGGATGCTAACATGAAGGGGAAAGGAGTCCAGGACAGCTGGCAGTATTTTCAAGAAGCCTTATTGAAGGCACAGAAAGAAACCATCCCGACGTGTACCAAGAGAGGCAAACATGGCAGGAGACCAGACTGGCTTACAGGGGAAATCCTTGGTGAACGTAAGCACAAAAAGGAAGCTTACAAAATGTGGAAACTTGGATAAATGACCAGGGAGGGGTTTAAATGTATAGCTCGAGAATGCCGGGGGGTTATCAGGAAGGCAAAAGCGTAAATGGAATCGCGACTGGCTAAGGATGTGAAGGATAACAAGAAAGGTTTCTACGGGCATGTTAACAAGAAAAAGGTGATCAGAGAGGGTGTGCGGCCCCTACTGGATGAAGGAGGTAACCTAGTGACAGATGATGTGGGGAAAGCTGAAGTATTCAATGCTTTCTATGCCTCTGTATTCACGGACAAGGTGGGCTCCCGGACTAATGCGCTAAGTGATGCAAGATGGGATGAAGATGGACAGCACGTGGTGGGTAAAGAACAGGTTAGGAACTATTTAGAAAAGCTAAACGTACACAAATCCATGGGTCCGGACTTAATGCATCCGAGGGTACTGAGGGAGTTGGCAAATGTCATTGAGGAGCCTTTGGCCATTATCTTTGAACAGTCATGGCGATAGGGAGAAATCCTGGATGAATGGAAAAAGGCAAATGTAGTGCCCATCTTCAAAAAAGGGAAGAAGGACGATCCAAGAAATTATAGGCTGGTCAGTCTTATCTCGTTCCTGGACAAATCATGGAAGGGATCCTTAAGGAATCCATTTTGGAGGCACTTGGAAGAGAGGAAAGTGATTAGGAATAGTCAATATGGATTCACAAAGGGCAAGTTGTGCCTGACAAATCTGATTAGCTTCTATGATGAGGTAACAAGCTCTGTGGATGTGGGAAAATTGGTGGACGTAATATACCTTGACTTTAGCAAGGCTTTTGATACGGTCTCCCACAATATTCTTGCCAGCAAGTTAAGGGATTGTGGATTAGATAAATGGATGGTAAGATGGATAGAAAGATGGCTAGAAGGCTGAGCCCAGCGGGTAGTGATCAGCTGCTCAATGTCAGGATGGTGGTCGGTTTCTAGCGGAGTGCCCCGAGATTCAGTTCTAGGACCGGTTTTGTTCAATATCTTTTTTAATAACCTGGATAAGGGGATGGATTGCACCCTCAGCAAGTTTGCAGATGACACTAAGCTAGGGGAAGAGGTAGATACGCTCAAGGGCAGAGATAGGGTCCAGAGTGACTTAGACAAATTGGAGGACTGGGCCACAAGAAATCTGATGAGGTTCAACAAGGACAAGTGCAGAATCCTGCACTTGGGATGGAAGAATCCCAAGCATTGTTACAGGCTGGGGACCAATCAGTTAAGTAGTAGTTCTGCAGAAAAGGACCTGGGGATTACAGTGGATGAGAAGCTGGATATGAGTCAACAGTGTGCCCTTGTAGCCAAGAAGACTAATGGCATATTAGGTTGCATTAAGAGGAGCATTGCCAGTCGATCCAGAGATGTGATTATTTTTCTTTACTTGGCTCTTGGTGAGGCCGCATCTGGAGTATTGTGTCCAATTCCGGGCCCCCAATTACAGGAAGTATGTGGACGCATTGGAGAGGGTCCAGTGGAGGGCAACCAAAATGATTAGGGGGCTGGAGCATATGACCTAGGAGGAGGAGAGGCTGAGGGAGTTGCGTCTGTTTAGTCTGCAGAAGTGAAGAGTGAGGGGGGATTTGATAGCAGCCTTCAACTTCCTGAAGGGAGGTTCCAAAGAGGATGGAGAGAGGCTGTTTTTAGTAGTGACAGATGGCAGAACAAGGAGCAATGGTCTCAAGTTGTGGTGGGAGAGGTCCAGGTTGGATATTAGGAAAAACTATTTCAGTAGGAGGGTAGTAAAGCACTGGAATGGGTTACCTAGGGAAGTAGTGGAGTCTCCATCCCTAGAGGTGTTTAAGTCTTGGCTTGACAAAGCCCTGGCTGGGTTGATTTAGTTGGGATTGGTCCTGCCTAGAGCAGGGGGCTGGACTTTATGACCTTCTGAGGTCTCTTCCAGCTCTATGGTTCTATGATTTAAAATGATGTTTGGTAAGTTAAAACCCTTAATCCTTTTAATAATTTAAATTATACCATTCTCCCCAGCTGCAGCCATAGCAACAGTGGCGGATATAGGGCAGGGTGAGCGGGATGGCCATCCCGGGCCCCGCGCTTCAAGAAGCCCCGCGCATGCGCCATATCAAAGGAGGGGGGGGCCCCCTGAAATTGTGCTGCCGTATGCCCTGCAAAATCCTCATCCGCCCCGAATAGCAAAATGGCTTGGGTGTCATTACGTAATTAACAGTGAGTTTCCATTAGCAACAGATAGTCCATGAAAAGGTTCAGAGAGGGAGGAGTCTCAAGAAAGGGTTGAGGTATCAGAAAAGGGTTGGGGGTAGGCCCTGGCTTGCCATGACATTTAAAATGTGATCTTGGGTAGAAAGAGGTTGGAGAACACTGCTTTATATTGTAAAAATAGGCACATTTATATAGCTAGAAAAGATGTCACACAATACAATTCAATATTCTGCATATTAAAAGAGATGCATGATCAGCACTTCTCTGATAATGCCTGCACAGCTTGTAGTGTGTAGTGGCTCCCCCTTGTTCAGCCCATAGCCTCAACACTGTTTTGCCCTGTTTCTCTTCCTCCATCTCATTAAATCTCTTCTCCCTCCCCTAAGGGCATACCTTCTCCTTCCCTCCCCCTCTGATGCAGCTCTCAGACCAGAGAAGATCCACAGTGGAGAGGGACCCATTGCAGCCATTGCAGGAGGGATTTTTCAGGAGGCCTCAAATTGACTGTGGCCCCTGAGCAAGGGCCATGTGAACCCATGTGGTAATCCACTACTCCCTTCTCCCCAGCAGGGTGAGTCTAGGAAGGGCTTAGCCTCATCATGCACCACCCATGGCAATATACATTCAGGATTTTATCAATCTTTCACTCGTCCTTCCTCCTCCCCCCCTCCCCCCCCCCCCCCCGAAATACCAGTGTGATGGCAGACACTGCCAGATTAATCTGCGGGTGTGTTCTGAGTTCTCCGTTGTCTGAGATTAAAGGGATATGAAAACTGCAACCTTCTCAGTTTCTCTATCACAAAAGCCATGAAAACTGATCTCTCTCAGCTCTGGGCTCCTTTGCAAACAGTCCAGGAGGAATTAAACAAGAGAAAAAACAGCTTGTTTTACACAGGCCACAGAAAAAACATTACATGAAAAATACTTTTGGTTACTTTAATACCAGTTGAAATAACAGAGGTGCAAATCAAGGAATAAAACCAGGTATGCCTCATTTTTGTTAGCCAGATGAAGTCTGTTTTTAAAGGTTTTTTGTTGCAAGATGGCTTTTAAATCTGCTACTGTCTGTCTAGGGAGATTGAAGTGTTCTCCTCCAGGTTTTTGTGTATTGCCATTTCTGATATCTGATTTGTGTCCGTTTATTCTTTTACGTAGGGACTGTCCAGTTTGGCCTATGTATATGGCAGAGGGGCATTGCTGGCACATGATTGCAATGTGTATGAGCCTGTGATAGTGTGGCTGATGGGGTTAGGTCCTGTGATAGTGTCGCTGATGTAAATATGTGGGCAGAGTTGGCACCGAGGTTTATTGCAGGGATTGGTTCCAGAGTTAGAGCTACTGTGGTGTGGTATATAGTTGCTGGTGAGAATTTGCTTCAGGTTGGCGGGTTGTCTGTAGGTAAGGACTGGCCTGCCTTCCAAGGTCTTTGAGAGTGAGGGATCATTGTCCAGGATGGGTTGCAGATCACTGACGATGCATTGGAGAGGTTTTAGCTGAGGACTGTAGGTGATGGCCAGTGGTGTTCTGTTGGTTTCTTTGTTGGGCCTGTCTTGTAGCAGGAGGCTTCTGGGTAAACGTCTGGCTCTGTTGATCCTCACTTCCTCAGGTGGGTATTGTAGTTTCAAGAATGCTTGGTGTAGATCTTGTAGGTGTTAGTCTCTCTGAAGGGTTGGAGCAAATGCATTCCAAGACTTCAAAGAGAAACTGAAGAGCTACAATTCATCTGCAAATTTGACACTATTATTTTAGTATTAAACAGACTGTGAATGGCTAGCCAACTACAAAAGCAGTTTCTCCTCTCTTGATATTCACACCTCCACGTCAGCTGCTAGAAGTTGGCCTCATCCATCCTCGCTGACTGAAGTGACCTCGTTATCGCTAACCTTACTCTCGATTGGAACTCTTTTCTTATGCCTGTATATTTAAACCTGCCTCTGGAATTTCCACTACATGCATCTGACAAAGTGGGTCTTTGCCCACTAAAGTTTATGCTCCAGTAAATCTGTTAGGCTATAAGGTGCCACAGGACTTCTCATTGGACTTGCGGATTCAGATTAACACAGCTACCCCTCTGATAACTGCATGAAAATAAAACAGCTAATATAATCCATATGGACCCCCGAATAATATAGCTGTTTCCAAACATTCCATTACTTGATAATCATTTGACATGTATACTAGTATGTATACTAGTTCATGTTATTTAAACAAATACAGTAATATTGAGAAATAATACAGTGTGTTCACATGGACATAACTTTGAGGTGCCATATTTTTATTGAATAAAATGTTATTGGATCCCCCAAATCATTTTTGCTAGTGGCCCAACTAAACTTTCCCTGCCACTCTAATAGCTTTGGAATGGTTAGAGTGAGGTGATAAACTCAAAAAAGAGAAAAAAAATGGTAAAAAGTGACTGACCCATTTATAAGCCAACTCCAGAGTAGTCGCAGCTTGTCAGCTTCAGCATGGGCTGAGGGATGTGCAGACTGCAGGGCACAGCGCGTCTCATGTCCCATTGGCTGCTGTTTGCCCGTGCAGCTTCCTCAGCTCCTGTCCTCTCCGCCCCCTGCCCATCCATGGAGTGTGGGGGCTCTCATTGACAATGAAGCTCTCAAGCTGCCAGTTCCTCAAAGGTGGAATTTTGGGAGGATTGGGGACAGGGGCAGAACTTCTGGAAGGTAAGGGATGGGAGGGCAGCAGCCATTTGATCCAGGTAGTGGCTTGCTTTTGATCCCATTCCCCGAACGCTAAGCAAGTAAGGGAAAAGGGCTTGCATTCTGTGCATTTCTCTCACACAAGAGCCAGGGGAGAGAGGGGCATGCAAACACTTTCCCCAGGCTCCTTTAGCTTCCTGCAGACAGGACCAAAAGCAAGCTGCATCCCAGTGCACACAGCTGTTGTCTCCCTCTCCCCCATGCTCCAGGAGGGGAGGGGAAGAAGAAAAAAGGAAAAGAAGAGTAACCATCAGGCCTGATCCTTACTTTTAAAAACTTTCCATGGACTTCCTGCAGTGCCTAGGGGTCCGTGGACCACAGGTTGGGAACCACTCTACTCATTATATAAGCAAAAAGTTGTGAAAAGCACCAATTATACATACTCAAAGTCTAAGTTTCAAGTCTAAATGTTTTAATCAATTCAGAAACTGTTCTTTAAACACGAGACATAAGAAACCCACTTTAATATCTAATTGACTTTTTTTAATATTTACCCTTTTGTGGTTTATACATTATTAAAATCGGTCAAACATCCTGAAAACTTAAAAAGTTACTTAATTATTCTGGGCTGCTCACCTCTTTTGTAGGATGTACCTAATTTTTTAGAGGACATGAAAAATAGAAAGGAAGATGACCACTTAGTGCTCATCCAAGATTCTTGAGAGTTTAGAATTACTTAAAAAGTAGGGTGCAAATATGTAATATCCCTATAAAAAACATAGTGATGCATCATCGTTCTTTTATGGTGCAAACAAGTATCAGATCTTTTTAAAACACATTTTTCAGTAGCAAGTTGAAAAAACCTGCTTTATTAAATCAAAGTTTCATTTACTCATAAGTAAGGTGTGCTTTTTCTTATATAATACTCTGTTCTTCACAGCCAACCTTCTATCACTAGAAACAGTTAAAGTATTTGCTATAGTATACTTTTCATTTACAACAGCAGATGAGACTAGACACTTACATTGTTACTGTACATAATTAACAAGAATACATCTGGGAGAATTCTGTGGACAGTACTTTTGAATATATTATTCAACAGTACAACCTCCTTTTAGTTGCTGTTCTTGACCAAGTGGATAAAGTTTTGATCATATAGATGTCAGCAAGGAAGCTTGTACTTGTGCAAATATGCTTGTTCACATGCAAATGCTTTTGTTCTCCAGTGAATATGCATGTTCATGCAAGATATACAGTGTGACAAAGTGACTTTGGCTCCCCATAAAGCAATTTAAGTTGCAAATAGCATATTACAAAGACCCCAGGAAAGACCAAATTAATTATCTTGAAGAAAATAATTGTTTGAAAGGAGTGTATAAATAATTGTCAGTGGCAAATAAAGTATTGAAAATATAGTCCATGTGAACTCAAACTTTAAAGAGAAAAGGGACTTACTTTTATAAATATATTGTTCACTTCAAATACCAGTATTATGACTAGCTGTATAGGGGATCGTTGACTGAATTACAATACCATGAAAAGAAAAGTCAAAACATGATTTAACATGATCAGCTATCATGATTTAACAGAAACATAGGATAAGTTCTATTATTATTGAATTACCTACCAGGTATGATAATTCTACTTCTCAAGTTCTAAGGCTGAATGTATAACAAACGAGTGACATTTCCCCAACACCTACCAGTCCAGAAGCATCCCATTAATCATGGGAGCAACTTTTACATCAGTTCTACCAAACTCTTACTTGCTGAGTAGCACCCAGCTATTGGCTACTGCCAGAAGCAGAATTCAGGATATGATGAACAAAAGGCTTGATTGGTTGTAGCAAATTTTATGCTCTTAGCACTAATGCCAGGACATATCTTGCCTATGTTGAAAGGCTAACTTTAATGTTTAGCATTCATTCTCTGCCTGCCCCTCTGAACTTCTGGGGCCATCCAATCTACTGTGACACTAATAGTTATCCAATGTATATAAACAGCCAGATCTAGGCAAGTGTGAACACAGCAGTCAGACATGATGCTCCCTTGACAAACACCACATGGGGCTGTACGCGGCTGCAATAAAAATAGAGATGGACTTCACCAAAAGTTCTCAGACCCTGAGTACCTCTGAATTTTGGAGAAGCTTGGATTGGATTTACTATCTTATATAATGGACCAAATCACATTTAAGTAGGAACAAACCAAATTTTGTCAACAAGAATGGGCAAGGAAGAGAAGCAGAATACAAGAAGCCTCATCTCTTTTCTGCATAAGCTTCAGTGGCTGATCATGCTGTGCGTGCTCCCTGCTTAGGCCGCTGAGGTGCCCCTATGTTTTTCTCTCTGCACCAGCCCACGGAAATGGGAGCGTCATGTAATGAATCCCAGAGAGTGCTGTAAGAGATGTTGCTGTTCTCTTGTGCACAGATAAAGTTCGTGTGTCACAATTCTGGTTAGTTCCCCCCTTTGGCAATACAGTTCTGCATCTCTCCAGTCTAGGCAAGTGCATAATAATCTGGCCCAATGAGTAGCGAGGCTGAGCATATCCTAGCTTTTCTTCAGCAGATACAAGAGGAAATGGAACTCCTAGGATACAGAAATGTTAATAAATTACATAAATAAAATGTTGGCCAAAGCAGACTTAATTGCCTGCCTGGAAATATTATGCATGCTTACATTTTTTCCTTGTCACTTAAGAGGTAGTTCCATAGTAATGTTGCTATCATCTGCTTGGGTATTGCTCTTTACCACCGAGCTAATAATTATGGAAAGATATCTGAGCCTTTTAGCAGTCACTTGTCCAACCTGGCTCTGGGTAACTAATGTTCTAGCACAGCATGAACAGCTTCTAACTTTGTGCACTTGTAGTGGCTTGGGAAGGGTTATATCCAGAGCGGAGGGAGAATTGTAACTCATAATAAAAAGTTATTGATTCAAAACTACATGACCCCATTGAAGCTAACCCAAATTTATTAGTCTTGCTTCAGAGAGGCAAGTTTCTCTCTGGCATATACTCTTTCAGGGCTGGTTGAAGCAAGGAACATTTTACATTCAGACACGTGATTACAGTATCCTGTACAATAACCACAGGGAAGCAGCAAGGGGCCAGAGATGGGGGCTGGGACAGCTATAACCTCATTGGGACAGCAGGAGGGAGAGGTAGAGAAAGGGACAGCTATCTATATTTTTCATGGACTTTGAGTCTGTTTGTCTGTCCCCCATGCACCCTTCCCCAAGCTGCGCCCACTGCAGCTGCAGTGGCCATGGACAGGCACTTCTCAACTGCCCCAAGCTGCTGTGTGAGAGTCTACTGGAGCTGTCCTCTCTCTCGAGGGCAGGCTGCATACTGAAACCCTCATCTCCAGTCCCACCCTACAGGAATAATTTAAATGAAGAAAAAACAAAACGCATTTGAGTTAGAGACCTGAGCATCCCTGGGCAAATCCTCTAGTACATTTATAGAAGAGAAAAAGCACTATCAATCAGTACACTTTTGTTTTCTAATGATAGGGGGGAAGAAAAAGGACCATTTACAGCATAGGGCTGCAGACATGGGTACTTGAACATCACTGTGGGTGATTTGAGTTTTATCCTACATTATCTTCATTGTCAATTCTGAATTAGTTTTTTTCCTCCAGACCTTTAAGCTCGCTCCCCAGCATTCATCAATCTTTGACTCACACACAATGTTGTCTGGGATTCTCCTCTTCTTTCGCTCTGCTGTTTTCTTTTATCCACCCTGCCTTGGTCTAGCTTTCCTTGCAGAAACCCCCAGCATATAGATAATTTTTTCTGGCATTTTCAGTTCTAATTTGTATTAAAAAAGCATTTCATACTACTGTATATGGCTGCATTTTATGCAGTTTTTGTGAAAGTAGTTTCAATTCACCACTTACTCCTGACATCAGTTATTAATTCATAGTTAAAGGAACAATATTGTATATGGTCCAATTGTAACCCACACACCTAGGCCGTGTCCAGACTCAGGGGTTTTTTCGGGAAAAGTAGCCTTTTCCCGAAAAAACTTCCCCTGCGTCCAGACTCAAGCCGCGTTCTTTCGAAATTATTTCGAAAGAACGTGGCTTTTCTTTCGATGGCGGTAAACCTCGTTTCACGAGGAAGAACGCCTTCTTTCAAAAGTTCCTCTTTCGAAAGAAGGCGTTCTTCAATGTAAAGAGGCCGACTTCGAAAGAGATCATCCAGACTCGCTGGGTGCTCTCTTTCGAAAAAGCGGATTTCCTCTATCGAAAGATCCGCCTGCAGTCTAGACATAGCCCTAGTGTGGTTACTGAGTACTGCAAGTGGCACCTAGACCACTGCAACAGTTAAGACCAAGAGACCTCTACAGCATGGACTGGGAGCCAGCTGGCTTTTCGCTCAGAGGGTAGAGGCTTCTAGACTAAGGTCCCAGGTTCAAATCCGCCTTGGTGGTAGTTACACAATTACTCTGGCAAAAAGAACCACCCCTCCCTGCCCCACACACTGCTCAGAGTTGTACTGCCAACCATGTATAGGTTAATAAATGTTACTGGAAGATGTGTTACTGGAAGGTATAGAGTGTTAAAAAGCTGCAATAGGCTTATATCAACACAAATATTGAAATGCTTGTAACTGTTCACTACTAATGTAACTTTTAACAAAGGGGAGCTGACAGATTTGCTGGGCCTCTGGACAGGAAGAAGGTGGGCCCAGCTCTGAGCTCCCAAAAGGGGTGGGGTTGGGGTTAGCCTCTGCCCTCTCCCTCCCCCCCCCCCCAGCACTGCCCAGAGCTCTAGAGTTGCGGGCCTCAGAGGTGATTTAAAGCACCTGAGGCTCTAGCTGCTGCTGCAGAAGTGGTAGCAGCAGCCAGGAGCCCCAGGCCCTTTGAATTTCCAGGGACAGTTGCTCTCTTTGCCCCCCGTACCTCCACCTCTGTTAGTTGGCATGCCTAAACGGGGCATGTGCAGGGACCAAACCCAGGACTTATGGAGTAGGTTCATTAACTGGGTCACAATAGTGGATTCAAGCCTGTGTGATCCAGCCACTAGAGAGGGACAAATGTATACTTGACCAGTAAGAGTAGTGTTGTGCGTCAGCTTAATGAACTTGGTCATTTGTTTCAAGCAGTAGAGGCCTGTGGCTCAAGTAGTCCCAGTTGCAACTCTAGCAGATTATTTAACCAAGGGTGGAATTACAACTGGTGGCCTATACAAGGATATGCATTGGTGTCAATTGGATTTCAGGACACACACTCCCCTGATTAAAGATTAAGATTAAACACACTAGTGATGACATATCTTTGCTCCCCTCTAGTGCTGGAGGTATGTTTAATCCACAGTAACTCAGTATACGGCGTTGATGCCTGAACATATTAAGAGTTTTATAAAAGTCTCCTTATGGACCTATTCCTTTAGCTCAAGCAGCAGAGGTTCAGGTGTTTAGATTCAGAGTGCCTGTGATTTGGTCCCCACTGACATTACCCACAAGTATGATATATGAAAGTAACATCAGCAAAAAGCCATAAAAAATGATGTCAGGAAAGTTTAATCATAAATGTCTTAGCACACACTCTTGGGAACCAAAAAAATGATTTTGAAATTAAACTGTCAAGTGACATGGAAATGAGAAGAGACTCTGAAATGTGCTAGGTATATGAAGGAGCAAGGGAAGAGGAGAAAGATACCTAAGAGAGCATGAAGGTCAAGAGATTAATATATTTTTAAACTATGTGATATTATACATACCATATAGACATTGTGATGGATAGGAGGAGTGCTGGCCAGCACTCGGTAACTAAAGGCTTAAACGCAGGGGGATGGCAGGGGGCCAGAAGAACCATTGGGATACAGTGCTGAAATTTAAATCTTGCTGCCCTTTTTTCTTTGTGTGAGTTCTAAGTTAGCAGCTGGAGGGACAAGATGAAATAATCAACCAGAATTACAATGCCTACAAGAAATATTGGTATGGGAATGGACTGGGCTTTAAGGTACAGATCAGTATAAATCATGAGTAGAGAGAAAACATATAATTAAAGAAAAATAACCTGATCTTGACTATTTTGCTGTTTGGAAAACTTGTGAGAAATCCATGTGAGAAATCCATGTGTCTCCCTCCCCACATTCACTATACTCTAAGCTGTGCCTAGAGTTATCATTTTTTCCTCTGTTTTAATCTCTTCTTTTCTTAGTTGCTCTGTAACAAAGCTCTTTACCTGAGATAAGAACAATTGTGTAGGGTAAGAATTTACATATACCAAGTTTCTTAGTTGTAGCTTATAGGGCAAACCTGTTTGCTTGTCTGCCTATAAATATATAGGTTTTATTATGGCTTTGATTATGTTTATAAGAAGTTACAGTAGGTTTATATTGGCAGTAATGCATGAGACTTACATGTCGTGCCCTGTATATTGAGTTAAGGCAAAGCTAGCATGCACATGCCTGCGACCTGTCATGCAGACAGCAAAGTATGCATACATTTGGGACCTTTTACCAAGGTAAAGCAACCATCAATGGCATAGGAGCTTCCAAGAATATCTTCAAACTTAGCAGGTACATCTTTCCTTAGAAAAACCTAAAATAACCAATTAAGACCAGACAATAACTGGATAGAACAGAAATAACAAATATGACAGATGACCACAGAAGACCAATGGTAACAAGTTGACATAATAATATAGTTATCTGGGGGAGGGATGATATATTGACCTACAGGAAAAAGTCTCATTAGTAAGGTAAGGAAATACAAATAGGAGAAAAGGAAGCATCCTCTACCTAATATGCATCAAACATAGCAATGCCAGTGTGCCAACATAACTTATAAATGTGGCATGCCAGCCTAGTGGTGATAGGAGATGATTAAGTAGTCCTTGGGAGGTGCCAGAATGATGGCCACTGGTGATGATGGAGATGGCAAAGGTTATGAGGAAGATCATGACTAGCACCTCAAGTTGTCCTAGAAGGAATGGTGCGAGCACATGGTATGGAAATGTAGATGTACATTCCCTATATTATGAAGTTGGGGAGTTTGTGACTGCTAAATGTATTAAACTAAATTTGTAAATATACAAGAGCCCCTATAGTGAGTGTTGCAGCTGTGCACATCAGGGTTCCCAATCATAGAATAATGAAATACTGGGCCTGATCCTGGGACAAAGGACCTGTCAACCCTTAAGGCAGTAACTAGAAATTCATAAACAACTAGAAGTCCTGTGGCACCTTATAGACTAACAGATTTATTGGAGCATAGGCTTTTGTGGGCAAAGACCCACTTCATCAGATGTATCTGATGAAGTGGGCCTTTGCCCACGAAAGCCTATGCTCCAATAAATCTGTTAGTCTATAAGGTGCCACAGGACTTATAGTTGTTCTTGCAGATTCAGACTAACACAGCTACCCCTCTGAGACTAGAAATTCATAAGTAATCTTAGATCAGGTAACAGTGGAACAGAACTAGCTAGTGTATTTTTTTAATCTAGTAACTTACTTTGATCTGCCTGTTTTTACTTGCAACCACTTAAATCCTACATTTTGTACTTAATGAAACACACTGTTTGTTATTATCAAGCCTAGTGTAAATTATTGTTACCTGGCAGAAAAAAGGAAGCAATGACTGCATCTCTCGCTTTCATTGATCAAGTGGACAGTCCTTATGAGCTTTCATGGTATACAACTTTTTACAAAGAGTAAGATGAATTTGTTAGTGGGTTTGGTCCCTCCTTAGGGTTGTTTCCTAGGTGTTTAGCCCTTGTATCTGAGCTCTCCAGGAACTGAACTGATTCAGTCACTGTCTCTGCAGAGGGATGGTATCCCTAACTCTTTGCCTTGCTTGGAGGAGACCAGAGCTTCTGACCTAGCAGAACAGTGTGGTGGGGAGCCCTAGAGTATATGAAGACAGGGTGGAGGGACAGTGGCATGATCAGCATATTAGGGGTCAATCCAAGGGGGGGGGGGATTCTGTTATTCAATCCACCACACATGTCTCCAGTTCAGAATGGATAATAGACACAAACTCTTTTATGACACCATCCTCAAGACCCAAGCTCTCAAGTGATTTAATTGCCTTTATTAGAAACATAATCCTTTATTATGTGGGGCAAAATGTGTGTGTGTGGGAGGATGGGAGAGCAAATATATAGTTCTACATAAAGCCAGAAATTTCCCACACCCTAACACATGGTATATTTTAATTTATTCTTCATAACCAGGAGATAAGTGTTCAGGATGTTTTAAATGACCCTCAGAGCATACAATGTTTTCTTATTTCTTTGGGAGCCTCTGACACCTTATATCAGGAAAAATAGTGTGAGTCAAGGTAAGGTTTTATTATGTTTCGATGTGTATTCTGACATGGATAAATACTAAGCTTTCTGGACATCACTTGTTTAATCGAACTGTCCAATTTTATTGTAGTTTAAAAAGGACTCCAAATTCTTCAGATAAATAGGAAGCTCTGAGAGACTGGATTAGTTCCAGTTTAACA
The DNA here is from genome assembly GCF_049634645.1 of Pelodiscus sinensis. Taxonomy (NCBI): domain Eukaryota; kingdom Metazoa; phylum Chordata; order Testudines; family Trionychidae; genus Pelodiscus; species Pelodiscus sinensis. The sequence goes on from NC_134717.1 coordinate 38,475,930, forward strand.
GTTGCCCAAAGGTTCAAGTAAACATCTAGCTTTTGGTCTGTGACAATTGTAGTCCAAGGCTAATAATTTAGTCTTAAAGATAGGAACCAGACACCAACAGCAGGGTGCACAAATACATCTCCCTTCCCTGTACCAAATACATTTCAGAACACTACAAATCCCACTGGCTACCCATCCTAGCAATGTGAAATCAGTCCTAGGTATTTAAAGAACACTCAAAAATATACCATTGTTTCCTATCACATACTGGCAGCAGCACAGACTAACACAGTAAGCCTTTCTATCTCTGAATTACATGAGCCACGTATAATGCAAATTTTGAAGAGATAGTGCTTATGTAGCCTAAACCTGATTGGAAGTGTCAGTCATGGGCTCACATGTTTAAACAAAAGCAAGCAAATGGTCTGGTAGCACTTTATAGACTAACAAAACATGTAGATGGTATCATGAGCTTTCGTGGGCACAGCCCCCTTCTTCAGATAACCGGAGTTATAACTAGGGGATAAGAAAACTTGAAATAAATAGGAGAAGAGAAGGGGGGGCAAAGAGAAAGATGCTCTGTCGCCCACCCCTCTATACATAAGGTATCAGCAGAAAGGGTGCTAAACCTGAGGAGATAAAGATCACAGTCTGTGGATGGATTGGTAAGGCAGGAAGGATACCATTCAGAAAGCAGTTATCCTTCCTGTCTTACCAATCTATCCACTGACTTTGATCTTTATCTACTTAGGTTTAGCACCCTTTCTGCTGATACCTTATGTATAGAGCAGGGGGGGTGGGCGACAGAGCATCTTTCTCTCTGCCACTCCCCCTTCCTCTATTTATTTTGAGCTCTGTTATCCCCCTAGTCATGACTCCGGTTATCTGAAGAAGGGGGCTGTGCCCATGAAAGCTCATGATACCATCTACATGTTTTGTTAGTCTATGAAGTGCTACCAGACCATTTGTTTGCTGTTTCTTTCTGTAACAGACTAACTTGGCTACCCCCTGAAGCTCATGTTTGAACAAGTGTGTGATATCAGGACCTGACCCAAAGCTCACTGCAACCAAAGTGTCTTCCATTCACTTCAGTGGGCTTTGGATCAGGCCCTCAATCAAATAATATTGACAAACACAAATCAACAGTTTTTAAAAATCATTTTTTTAAAAGAAGTAGAAGCGAGATGATGTGAGTAGGATGCAAGCATTGTCACCATGATTAGTGGCTGATGGATAAGCCTGGTGGCACTTCAAAAGCCAGGTATGTACCTGTGTCTCCGGGTATCTGTGCAGACGCACATAAAACAATAAAAAACTGGTGCAATGCCTGTCCTGGAACAAGCATCCTTTAGTTCTACCAGGGAATCAGAATGGAGATCTAGTCTTAACACATTTTGTATGTTAAACCCCACAACTGACACACAGGACCCAATTTTTACTCTGAACTGTAAAGGCACGTCTAGACTTACTTTTGCTTTTGAAAGATATGCAAATTTGGTGGTAATTTGCATATCTTCTTCTGATCACTTTTTCAAACGTTTCTTTTTTTAAAAGCAAGCAGTTTAGATAGTTCTAAAAAAAAGGATTTTCTGAAAAAGAACCTTCTTCCTCCAAAGTTGAGGTTTACAGATTTTCGAAAAACGGGGTTTTTCCCCCCAAAAGAACTGCAGCTAAATTGCTTGTTTTCAAAAAACTTTCGAAAAAGCAATTGGAAGATATGCAAATTACCAAATTTGCATATCTTCTTTCAAAAGTGAAAGTAAGTCGAGACATATCACAAGTGAAATCAGTAGGAGTTACAGGTGCTTGGCCCTTTTGAAGTATCAGGTCCTCATTAGGGTTGCCAACTTTCTAAGGGCACAAAACCAAACACTTTTGGCCTCCAACAGATCTTTCCCCAAGCCCCACCCCCTCATTACATCCTCCCTTCTCTGACGCTCACCAGGCTATTGCAGAGGGTTGGAGCGTAGGAGGGAGTGAGGCCTCCAGTTAGAGGGGTGGGCTCTGGGGTGAAGAGATGAGGGGTTTGAGTTGCAGGAGGGGGCTGAGGCAGGGTATTGACGTGCAAGGAGTGCACACATGAGGGCTCCACTGTGGGAGGGTGCAGACTAGGGTGAGGTCAGGGATGATGTGTTTGGGGTGCAGGAGAGGGCTCAGAGCAGAGACCTGACAGGTTGGGGGAAGTGCACTCCCTGAGGTGAGGCCAGGGATGAGGAGTCTGGGGTGCAGAAGAATTCCAGGTGGGTTGTGGGAGAGGGCATGGTGTCTCTGCAGTGCTTAACCAAGGTGGCTCCTGGGAAATGGCTGGCAGGTTCCTGTAGGATGAAGACAGAGGGCCAGGGAGGCTATACGTGCTGCCCAAAAGGCATTGCCCATGCAACTTCCATTGATTGCAGTTCCCAGCCAATGGGAGCTACAGCACCCATGCTCGAGGCAGGGGCACATGAGGAGTGTCCCTCACCCCCTGTATGCCTTGGAGCCAGAGATCTACAAACTTTTCCCTAGTAGTCACATGGAGCCAGAACAGGTAGAGAACTTGCCTTAGCTCTGCTGTGCCACTGACTGGCCTTTCAGTGGCCTGGCTGGCAGTGCTGACCACAGCCACCAGTATGCATTTTCAACAGGGAGTTATGGCAAAAAAAAAAAAAAAAACCACCTCCAAAACTAATTGTAGTGGATTGTGGGGCATAGCATAATGTAACAGAGACCCAGAGATTCAACACATACTCAGCACACATTTGAAATAGCATATATGTGTGATGGGCAAATATACCGCAGCGCCCCAAACTCTAGTGCCCATAGTTCTGACTCAGAAGCAAGTGAGCCAGACATGGATTTAGCCATAACATTATCAGCTAGGACCTCACATTTATATGCACATGCAGTTGCCTTTTGTGGCCAGGACAAGTCATGATCAGTAAAGAAGCCAGTAAATCTGAAGCAGCTTTATTCTCTGACACAGGAATCCAGCTGTTTAAGTTTGTGATAGCCAAATATAATGTTCCTCAAACAGCTGACACTGCTTAGCTCCAGAGAGAGGTCATACTGCTGTGTGACTCCAGGCTTTTTACATACTTCATAACTATTTCCCCTTTATGTAAACAAAGTATTTATAAAATTGAACTGGGGAGGAGGGTTGCTTGTGGGAGGATTACAGGATTTGACCTCATGAGCAATTATGTATATGAGCTTTAAAAAAAAATTAACCGATCCGTCCCAAAATTCAGTTGCATTTTCCACAATGCATTTATCATCTTTTAAAGAAGATATCGTTAAAGATCTCAATAAAAATACCAGGAAATCTCACCTCTTAGCAGCCATTTATACACATATACCTCTATTTATATTGTCACTCAGATAACTGGTTATCATCTGAGTATAATCAAATCACTGGAAGATAGATCTCTGTGCCCATCTGTTGAGATAATTATGCATTCCTATTAAAAGATTACCACATATGTAGTCCCACCATTTAATAATGCTTATCCTAAAAATAAACGAAATATTTAATCCATGTCTCAATGTCATTGTGAATGTCCAAAGGTTGCATCTGATGACAAAAGCACAATCCTACTTTAGGTACCTAAAATCTCAGGCATGCCAGCAAAGGTTGAGGAAACATAACATGGGAATCCATTTTTCACATTTCCATATATTCTCCAGCACATTTTATACCATCTCTCAGAATGGTGACATCAAGAGTTTACAGTTAAGCGGATTTGGAATATGGTCTATAGTATATAAAGAGGGAAAGAGACTTTCTAAAGTAAGTTTAGGGGAACAAAAATTGCACAACCACAGCCATGGACAATCCGTTTCAGCTGTATATATCCAGCAGTCTAGCATGAACAATTGCCGTTCTGGGAAGTTGCCAGAATAAGAGACTTATCTCAGGGTACAGGAAACTATTAACAGAGATGACATGCACATTGTGGCAAACATCCACGGACAAAAATAGCGATGTAGTCCTGTAAAGCACATGATTATGTATTATTTACATCTGTTCACACAGGCACTCCTCTCAAACCAGGCCCTTCGCCATGACATCAGAACAATGTGAGTTGATTTTATCAACATACATATATTTGTTGATTTAATGTGGGACGAGATATTTGTTTATCAACTGTTTAAGGGTGAAATTTCATCCCTAACAGGTTGAAAAGCTACTGTCACTAGAATACAGTGTTATCACAGGATAATCATCTCCCACTGTCTATGTAATATTCTATCTGACTTTCAAAGCACTCTGAGAAGCTATCAATGAATTAAGCCTTGCGACTCCTCCTGGGAAAGGTAGAAGTATAGTAATTCCTCATTTAACACTATAGATGCATTTCTGAAAATGTTCATGCTAAGTGAAAATGTGCTATGCGGGGTCAATTTTCCCATTAAAAATAATGGAAAAGATAGGGGTTGTGTTTCAGGTGGTGTTGGTAAAGTCAATTTTTTGTTGGTGCTGGGTCATTAACATCAACATTAGATATCTAGAAACCCAAGTCACCATGGTTTGTTAAAACAAAAATAAACACGAGTGAGGGGAGAAGCGCTGTGACCACATGTATTCATCCACTTATGTGTATTAACACTATTTTCACCAACTTATACTGCCGCACAAAGTAGTCCTCCACTTGATTGTTTTCGTGTTATTTTGGGAATAGTCATGTTATTTGAAAAACGGTCCCTAAAAAAATTGTGCTATTACAAAAACGTGTTAAGCTGGGACATGTTACAGTAATTACTGTATCCACCATTTTGCAGATGGTAAAGGCAGAAGTTAAATTGCTCTGACCAAAGACAAATCAATGAGACCCAAGAGAATTCTGCTCCATTCCTAACACCTACACTCATGTTTTAACCACTAGACAATACTTCACAAGAGACAGTTTATTAGTGAACTGACTTTCTTCTATTCCAAATAATGCACATTAACCTTGCTGCTGAAAGACATTGGTGAGATAAGGGACAGTGGTTCTCATTACTATGATTAAAGGACTGCATTGTAATGGACTTGCAAAATATTCGTCAACATATATAAGTATGCAAGTGTATTCTTTAAAAGCTTACTACATTTATATAAATAGAGAGGTTTCCTGGCTGAAACCTTAAAAAAAAAATCTTATTACAAAATAAGACTTTGTTGTGATAATATCTTCAACATAGTTTAATTGAAGCCAATCAAGCAAATTTGTGGAAGGTTTAAATGAGAACTTATTTGGAGTACAAACTGGAGTGCAAAGCTGAGTAAGGAAGTAGATCCAAACTGCAGAATTAATTTCTCCTCCTCCTCTTCGATGCTAAGGGCAATTAGAAAGAATATATTGAGGTACTTTCACCTTAGTGTAAAGAATTGGAGGTCATCTCACTGGAGCTGGTTTGCTGCTAGCGGTAAAATTACATTTTAGGGCAGGTAAAAGGGGTTGCTTGGTCAGAAAGAACATCTAGTACAGGGGTTTCAACTCCTGGTCCATAGGCCATCCCAGCTGAAGCAACTGCACAAGCCAGCTGGGCACTCCCAGAGGGCGAGAAGGGGAGGGGGTGTATGTTACAGGCCCCCAAGCTCTGGCCCTTTCTGCCACTGTCTGCTCTCTCCCCTCCCCCATGGCACCTCATCTCCGAGGATGCACCCAGTGTACTACACTTCCCTGTGGATCTTGCCACCACGAGGAGCATGGGGGGGGGGGGTGTTTGTGCACGCGCAAGTGTATGACAGAGAGAAACCGCTGTTGCCAAGTGACACCAGGCCCTCTGGTGGTCCCTGAAGCCAAGTCCTCAGGGACAGGATGCCATGGGTAGGGGGAGCGAGAGGGGTGATGGTGTTTTTCATAATAGCGGATTATACTGTGCCCCTCCTCCCCATGCTGAGTTCATATAGACTTCACATTTCCGTCTCTTCTTGTCCCTTAAGAGCCAGCTGAATACTATCACAGATTTTCACCACATTGAAGATATTTATTAGCAACATACCCATAAGGTAGAGAAATACATGAGTCAAAGTCACATGCCATTTTTAAATAATGTTTCTTTGGGGACCAATGTGGAAGAGGCCATTTTCTGCATACAGTCTCATGATAGTCTAGCACAGACTCATTGAGAAGTAGGGCTGAAAAGAGGTCATCTAGTTAATCACCCTGTGCTGAAGTAGGATTGGTTCTTAAATTCCAGTGAGGGGATGTGATCAAGTTAGAACTTTTATAATTCTTTATGAAGCCTAGGTATGCCTCAGTTTCCTTTCCATGTTGAAGTGTTGTTACCTGGGAAGTAGAAAGTATTTGTTCTCTGCAGAGGCCCGGAAACCCAGGTGTGAATCCAGTCTAGCAGTCTATTACTTGGGTCCCAGATCAATGGAACTTTTGAGACGACAATGACAATTCAGTCATCGGGATTCTGGTGCCTACCAGCCAGTGACTATGGATGGCCCACTTCTCTGCAGGAAGCCAAGCAGAATTTACAGAACTAAGCAAGCTTTTACAGTGGCAGTCACTGAAGAATAGAGGTGAGATATCACTATATAGGCAAAGAAATTACTGTGAACTTACAGGGAATAATAGACATTTTCCATTGACTCCAACTATCTGCGCTGCTAATTATAAAAAAACTAAGACACTATTTTGACTTTAAGAACAGTTAACTTTTCTAAGGATTTGTGGAAATGGAAAATTCAATATAAACATTAGATCATCAGTAGGGTCTGATTGTGTGAAAACAATAAAGGGTAATTTTAAACACCTACCCCCAACTTTTCAATATTGATATGGGCTCTCATAGCTTGAAAATCTTTAACATTTGACACCAGCATGGGTGCTGAAGCTATAAAACACAAGGATCCACTCCATTCTCTGCAAGGTCCAGTGCAACCTCGACCTCAGATAAGGCTACTTTGTACCACTCTGGCACCACAAAGCAGCCTTTAAGTTGCCTGGAGGAAAGTTTGTAAGACTCTGGCAAGCAGCCTCTCCAGATTTCTTACAGACAGTATAGCCCACCTCCTCCCACCAAGTACCAGGAACATTGAATACTGAAACCCAATTAAATGCTTCGTTCTGGCCCAGCAGTGAGGAGCAAAGGGGACAACTGCCCCAGGGCTCCGATCTGCCACCCCTGCTATTGTGGCAGTGACTGGACCGTTGGGCCCTGTAAAAATCACTGCTGGAGCCTCAGGTGGTGCACTCCAGGTAGCACCAAGGACTGACTGCAGGCATCATAGCATGATCCGGGCGGCCCTAAGGGCTAGCTTCCTCCATCCCTGCTCCTTTGGCCCAAGGTCCAGCCCTTTCCTGGAATGCGGAGTGGTCCCCAAACACATTGCCCAGGGGCCTGGCAATTCTGTTAGTCTCTGTCCCCCCCCCCCCCCCCCCCGTCCCCCGTCCCCCCCATCCCCCCCAGTTTATTTCTATTTTTATTCATGTTCCAAGTACAAACATTTTACTTTAACACTCCATGCTAATCTGAAGTTTCAATAGTTAGTGTCTTGATTGAACCACAACATGAAAACATTTCTATTAAGACAGTGTGTCGCAAATCTGGAAGACCAGTGTACTGCTTGAGTTGCTAGAAAGAAGATTCCTATTTCTTTGTCTGTCATGGTGACTTATTCAATAAAACCTCAGAATACAGACTTATAAACTCAAAAACTTTCTAGGTGTTTCAAAAGGTAGTGAAAATGTTACAAAGTTAATAACATTGCATCTGACATACATATCACAGTAAACAGGTATTTCAGAATGCCTAACTGAATCTAGAGAGAAAAATATTGGAAAGACTTGTACATTCTTGGTGGTTAAACCAATAAAGTCAGTCAGAGGCTTTTTCTTGTGATTTAAGATTACTTTCCATTTTGGATTTTTTACCTCCTTCTTCCTGTTCCAAGACAGTTTATCCAAGCCCTTGAAAAATTTTAAATAGTCAAACACCTGCCAACAGCTTGTATGTTTAAAATAACCAAATCAACCAACTTATTAGTACTGCTGCAAGGTTACCTACTAATTACTCACAAGTAACTAATTTTCACGGGTTTAAAGATAACTAAATGCCTTGGCAATGAATGACGGGGATTAAACTAAGTGCAGTCTTCTAAGCAGTTAGAGTCAGTGCTAGTGATAGAGAAGGAAGAACAAAAAAATTAGAGCAAAGGAGAAAAGCTGTGCTGTGGCCTCTCCCACAAGAGTTCCAGCTCTTCACAGCCCACTGTAAACCAGTGCTAGCAGAATGTGGTGTGGGCTCCAGCTCATGAAATCTTTTGCCCAAATAAATGTGTTGGTCTTTAAGGTGCTCCAGGACTCCTTGTTTTTGCTGAAACAGACTAGCACAGCTACCTACATTTTTCAGAGTGGTAGTGGCAGCAAATGAGGGATTGAACGTGCTCTGTGGGTTCAGCACTCAAGTTATCACACTGACTTCCCACCCCAAATCATTCTGAGTCACACTCAGTCTCACCCCAGAGTTTATTTTGCTGAAATAGAATAGGAAGAATTAAACCATTTTTCAGTGTGTCTAGGTGTATGATCTATCACTACAGAGAATTTGGTTTTTTAAGTGGGGGACGTGCAGTGACAAGAAAAAAAATAGGAAAGCAAGATATGAGAAAATGAAGGATATAATGAGATCAGCATGGATGCCATGCGATCTTTGGGTGGATGTTTTACTAGTTTTCTGTAATGCTGGAAGCATCAAGTAACAGTGGCAAGAGATCACAGAAACCACATACTTTAACCAACCTTTGAAAGCCAATTGTCTCAGTGGAACTGAGAGCAGAGGCTGTGATTACTAACTGACTTTCCTGACCGCACCATATTCATTAAATGGAAGAGTTTTTTCCTAGTAGACTATTGCAGCAGGCTGAGAAAATGACATTACAGTGGAATCCAGAAGAGTGTAAGATGTTGTCCTAACGTCTTGTGATGAAGGAAAATGACAGTGATGCTCCAAGTGGTATAGGCAGGCAGCATTGTTGAGAGCACAAATTGGGCTATTTCCTCACCCAAAGTCCTCTACAGCTTCATTTTAATCCTGTTTCAAATGCTGGCAGTCATCATGTGGCTGTGAGATAAGAACATCAGTGACAAATGGAATCATTCCGTATCCAGACGATGCATGTTATGTAGAGCTGACCCTCACACACAAAGTGCCAAGAGCTTGTGCTTTCAGACACCCACATACAACTCCCTCCCCCCTGCCCCTCTTCAAGTAGCTATGCATCTACACACATGCACATGAAGATGGATACAGCCCGAATACCTTCACCACAATTAAACAGCCCCCCAGCTATTGGAGCCTTGTGAGTCCAAGTCAGCCTGTACAGGCCAACCATGGGTGTGTAACTGCAATGTGGACACATGCTCTGCTTCGACCCTCTGCCGGCTGCTGAAACTGAACCTGAGAGGGCACTGAGGGGATGGCTACACTATAATTAGCCACATGTAACTGACCTTTGGCAAGTGACTCAGGCTCTAGCTACAGGGACTGCTTAATCACAGTGTGGCCTTCCCACCTCATAGTATCTCAGGGTATGTCTACACTACCCTCCTAGTTCAAACTAGGAGGGTAATGTAGGCATACTGCACTTGCAAATGAAGCCCGGGATTTGAATTTCCCGGGCTTCATTTGCATAAGCAGGGAGCCGCCATTTTTAAAACCCCGCTGGTTCGAACCCTGTGCAGCGCGGCTACACGGGGCTCGAATTAGGTAGTTTGGACTAGGATTCCTATTCCTATTCCTAGGAAGCCTAGTCCAAACTACCTAGTTCGAGCCCCGTGTAGCTGCGCTGCACGGGGTTCGAACCAGCGGGGTTTTAAAAATGGCGGCTCCCCGCTTATGCAAATGAAGCCCGGGAAATTCAAATCCCGGGCTTCATTTGCAAGTGCGGTATGCCTACATTACCCCACTAGTTTGAACTAGCGGGGTAGTGTAGACATACCCTCAGAGCCCAGGTTGAGGGCAATAGATTTTTTTGTAAAAACGGGGAGCACCACAAGTATACCAATCCCTCCATGGACACCCTCTCCTCCCCGGCACCACCTATAACCCAGAGGCCCTGCCAAGCCAGATGCCAGAGCCGGGCTAGGGACCCCAGTTCTTCCACCTACCCAACCACCTTGATCTCCTCCAGCTGCTTGCACAGCTCTTACCCTTGGTGGGGGAGGCAGGGCCTGGCCAAAAATCCTCAGTTGGGCCATGGTAAGAACCATGCAGACAGCTGGGGAGAGCTCCAGACTCTCCATCTACCCTGGCAAGGAGGGTCCTAGGATATGAGGGGGAGGTACAGGCTAGTGACTGCTCTCATTCCCTCCCACCCACAGGCAGATGAGGGGGTCCATGGCTCCCTCACAGCTGTCTAGGCTCCCCTACCCCTTCTCCAGCAGCTGGTTAACCAACGGGCACGGCCCACGGTGAAAAGTGGGAGGGCCATGGCCCCTTGGCCCAAGCCTGAATACCTTTACCACTATTAAACAGCCCCCCCAGCTGGAGCCTTGTGCATCCAAGTCAGTCTGCACAGGCCAGCCATGGGTGTGTAACTGCAGTGTGGACATATATTCAGTGAAAGTGCCCCCCCTCTCATATCTGAGTGTTCAGGCCTCCTCTTCCCTTTCTACCGAATAATATGGTGTATTGAATGCTGACTCTGGACACTCAATTTAAAGCATAGGCTTAGCCAGAAGGAGTTATGAGCACTCTGAAGAGTCAGCAAGAGGGGAACAGGAAGGTGCACTATGCTGAGAAGTGAGGACAACAATGCCACACTCATAATAATGTCCTTTAAACAGACTAACAGCTCTCCTCCCACTCCTTTTTTCAAGTTCCAATCATCCAAGTAAATGAGGCATGAAATAAAGTTCTGCCTAAACCATTACGCAAAGTCCCCCTACTTAAAAAAACAAAAAAAAAAAACAAAAAAAACCACACACCTCTCCCATAGTTTTCAGGTTTGGAGTCAGACCCTAACTCCCAATTCAGTCTGCTTTGCAAATCAACCTTAAAATTAACTAAACCAGCTATAGTACCTGGCAGTTTCCCCAGTACAGTAGAAAGAGCACACTTTGCTTTTTATCTCCCCAGAACCCTGGTCCAGACAAAGGAGATCTGTCAGGGGAACAGCCAGAGCAATGATATGCTGTGGCTAATCTCTTCTTAAACAGTTACACGTGTGCTATTGTAGCCAAATGCAAGACGCAACAGCCCTGAGGTTGCTCTGGATTATACTGAGGATAAAACAGCTCCTGGCTGACCTCAGGATCGTGGAGAGAGAACTAATAAAGGACAAATCCAAAGTACTCCGCTTAGGAAGGAACAACCGACACATACAAAATAGGAAATGATTACCTTGGGAGCAGTACTGCAGAAAGTAATCTGGGAGTCAAAGTGGATCACAAGCTACATATAAATCAATGGTGCGCCCTTGTAGCCAAAAAGGTAAATGGCATATTAAGGTGCCAATAAATCTAGAGAAGTGATTTCCCCTTAACTCCACACTGTTGAGGCTACGTCTGAAGTATTGCATCCACTTATGGGCCTCCCCCGTTACAGAAAAGATGTGGACACATTGGAGAGGGTCCAGCGGAGGGCAACAAAAATGATTAGGGGGCTGGAGCACATGACTTACGAGGAAAGGCTGAGGGATTTGGGCTTTTGTAGTCTACAATTAGAGAAGAGTGGGGAGAGGGGGGATTTGATAGCAGTCTAGCTACCTGACAAGTGTTTCTAAAGAGAATGGAGAGAGACTGTTCTCAGTGACAGATGGCAGAATGAGAAGCAATGGTCTAAAGTTGCAGTGGAAAAAGACTAGACTGGATATTTGGAAAAAACTATTTTACTAGGTGGGGGTGAAGCACTACAATGGGTTACCTAGGGATATGGTGAAATCTCCATCCCTAGAGGTTTTTAAGTCCCAGATTGACAAAGCCCTGGCTGAGATGATTTAGTTGGGATTGATCCTGCTTTAAGCAGGGGATTGGACTCAACTTCCTGAGGTCTCTTCCAAGCCTATGAGTCTAACAATATAATGGGGGGAAGAGGGGAGAAACAACTTATAAATCTGGGATGTATCAAAATGGAATTTAAAACATCATGTGTTAGTCCAGGTCTGAATTTTAATGATCGGTGATAAATTATCCTTTAATTTACAAGAATGAAGACCATGCTGTGCTAGTCTAGATCATGAATAGCAGGATTTATTTTAATACCATCGGCATAAATCAAATTGCTAATTGGATTCTCACATGTGGACAACAGCCTTCAATGTCATGTTTCATTGAGCAAGAAACAGCTGCCTCTGTTTCCAAGTTTAATTGTGTCAAGTCTTTGCATCAATGCATTAGCCAATCAAATTCACTTGAGACAGTGAGGAAGGGTCAGGACTGTCCCAGATAAAGCAGATGAAGTTATTGGCATTCACACTGACCTATCCTCCTCAGTAGGTTTTAGGTAGTCTATGATGTTTAATAGAAAATGTAAAATGTTGCTCAGTCTTGCGCACCCAGTGTTTTGGTTTTATGTTTTTTGGAATAATTATTATAATTATTATAATTTTTAAAACAGTTACTGTACTTTCAGTTCTCTATTTATTGACTTTTTATTAATTTCACAAGAAGTCTCCTATTGTTTGAATTTATAAACCATTTCTTTTGGTCACATCCACAGCTTGTTTGTACTTCCTCCATTGAATAATCAGTGGCACTTTACAGACTGAAATACCACATTGCTTCTGTGACTAGTTTTAACTATGCAAGAGATCATTTTTTAAAATATTCATGTAGTTAAAACTTAAATATTGTCAAATGTAAACAATGTTGCCACATTATGATTTAATTACTGATATTGCATAGGCAGAGAGACTAGGTTTATCAAATTCATTATTAATTATTTCCCAAGCACCTAGCACAATTAGTGTGGTATATGCTAATTTGTCAAAGCTATTCTTCATACCTCCTGAAATATTACAGATACAATTGTCACTTAAGAAGTCAGCCAACAGTTCCAATAGGGGTTTCTAAGAAAACAGAAAACAAAAAACCTCTACTTTAGTAATTGTGTGGACAGGTTGACTTTCAATAACTACTATAATAATCAGGGTGTTTGAGCCTCTGAGTTGGAGACTCTCAAACAGTGAACTGTTTTAGCTGTGAAATCTCTGAATTGAATAAATACAGCAATGGGAATGCATATGAAGCAATTCACTTTTGGATTGGGAATGCTCGTTTAAACTAGCACACACATATTGATCACCGGTAGCATGAAGGCACACCCATAAGAATGGATTTAAAGACTCAGGCCACAACAACTATACTAACTTCTCAATAAACTAATGGGTTAGGGGAAGGGAAGTAGGGCTGTTAAACTATCAAATGGATCCAAAATCTTCCCTCAGATTATATTTTCTAGATGTGTAATTATTTTCTCTGGACTTTCTCCAGTTTAACCATATTTTTTCTAAAAAGCAGTGATCAATGGCTTGATGTCTAGTTGGCAACCACTATCTTACATTTTGTCGGTCCCCTCAACCAGAATATTAGTTTGATAGGCCAATCATTTCTTTGGCTAAAAACATCATTTAAATAGTCGAAAGAACTTCTAACTTTGCATTTTCCTTACTAAACTTGATCCTCCCTCCTGAATGTATTTCCTGAATGCATGTGAATAACTTCATTCATACTTTATCTTATAAAGCAACTAAGGAATTGTGGTCTAGCAATTATCAATGGTTTGCTGTTAAACTGGGAGAACATATCTAGCAGGTTCCAAACAGGATCTGTCCTGTTTAATAGTTTCATTAATGAGAATAACAAGAGGATGACACCAAGTTGACAGGTATTCGTAGCATGTTGGAGAGCAGGATTAGAATTCAAAACACAGATAAATTGTAGAATTGATCTGAAATCAATAAGATGACATTCAAAGATACGTGCAAATACTACACTTAGGATAAAAAAAATCAAATGCACAGCTATAAAATGGGAGGTAATGAGTAGATGGTGATACTGCTGAAAAGGAATGTGGGGTTAGAATGGATTACAATTTGCATTAAAGTCATTGTAATACACTTGCAAAAAAAGGGGGGGGGCTAATATTCTGTGGTGTATTAATACTAGAAGGTTTATCCAGCATTGATCAGGTCCTTAATTCAATTTTTATTTTTTGGAAAATAAAATGGTAATTATGGCTGGGAATGAGGAGCTCAGTCTGCAGGCTGCCCCAAGGAGAGAGGACTACCCCTACCTTCTCAACACAGCAGGTTGGGCCAGGTGAGAAACACCTTTCCCTAGTCACTGAAACTCCAATGGGCATAACTGGGGAAGAGGGTAGGTTCAGGTTAGTCTGCCCCCTACACTCCCCAGCCAGAGTGAGAAACGCAGCAAAAAAAGCAATGCACTTTCTCCTCACTCCACCAAGGGTACCTGGAGGGTTCAGGTGCATAAAGTTAATTGACAGCATACATAAAAGTTTGCCAGGTCAGAGCCCTAGAAAGTCAATTAGTGAGGCCCTTGGTTAATATTGCCACGGCTGAGAGGTTATCTTTAGTGCTATTCCCTATCAGAATGTGGACTGACCGTTGCTGTTTATAAACTAAGCAGTAATTTAATATTCATGCAGAAATTAATTTAATCAGAGTTGCTCATCAATACACTAATTGATTAAAACATTAGCACATACAAAATTAAGGCTTAAAAAGGATTTAAGCATTCTACTAGAATGGTTGTTGCCCATAAAACCTTAATTTGGCACCATTGTGTCTATGCATTAGGATACTCTTTTGTTACAGACAGAACCAACTACCTGTGAAAACTGTGGTACAAGTGTCTTGCCCAGCATCTCGCAAGAAGTTTTTGTGACAGAGGTAGGGGATAGACTCTAAGGTTATGTCTACACTGGCGGCTTCTTGTGTAAGAACAGCTGTTCTTGTGCAAAAACTTGACGGGTGTCTACACTGCACACGCGTTCTTGAGCAAGTAAATTTACAGTCTAGCGTTGGAAAACAGGGCTTCTTTCAGAAGAGTTATTCCTCTCCCCACGAGGAATGAGCCCTCTTGTGCAAGAGGGCAGGGTAGACAGGCAACATAAATTTCTTGCGCAAGAAACCCTTATGGCTAAAATGGCCATCAGAGCTTTCTTGCGCAAGAGAGCGTCCACACTGCCATAGACGCTCTTGCACAAAAGCACATGCCAGTATAGACGCACTCTTGCAGAGGACTTTTTGCGCAAGAACTCTTCCACAAAAAACTTCTTGCGCAAGAAGCTGCCAGTGTAGATGTAGCATGTTTCTAGAATGACATCAAGCTTCATAACCATACGGCCAACCTTCCGCTTCCTACAATTTACCTCACTCTTACAAAACTTCCAGCTTCTGCAACAAGGTAGAGATCCTACTGAGTCCTTCAACACACAGCACCGATTCAGCCCCCAAAGAGATCTCTGTGGGGCACTGAATGAGGCAGGGCTCCTGTTTAAAAACAAACATACTATCATCACACATACTGTCAGGGTACCTCTTCCCCTTTATTGGCCTCTACATCTCTCCCTTGGAAGGGCTGTATGTGGAGTAAGTCATTCCTGCTATCAAGGGGATTTTATTCCTCACTTTGATTTTTTGTGTGTGGATATTTACAAAGTGGACTTCATGACAATCTGGAATTGTGTTCTTTAGGCTACCAAAATAAACTCACAACACTAAAAAAGGCAATTTCTTTCCTGGCCCCCTCTCCAGGATGTCACCTTGAAATGCTGTCTTCCAGAAGCAGCAGTTAGCATCATTTCTTCCCCTACGGAGGAGAGGAGCCTTCCAACCAGGAGAAGCATTTGCTCCTTGCTACACTTGTCTCCCCTCCCTCTCCAGATGGGGGTTAAGGAATCCCTTAACCGAAGGTGGATGAGTAATTATCAGCTTTTCAGCTCAGAAATATGCCTTCACCCTTCTACAGCTGATATGCCCAACTTCTGCCTCTTACAGCTGTCTGGTCTGACAATGGGGCCAAATTGAGGTTGAATAATCAGTGTTCATTCTAGCATTTCTTCACTAGAGTATTTAATACCAAATTAAGGAATTTTTTCATTGCACTATTTTTATGATTTATTTCATTGATGGAATAACTCACATTTTTTGTTTTTGAGTTTCCTTAAACAGAAATAAAAACATATATTGTGCTATTTAAATATCAACTTGTCCTTTTGGGATATGCTCAGACCTGCTTTTCCTCCCCAACTCCAGTATCAAATCACTTTTCTGTTCAACCTAACTCTTCCTGAGGCTTCCAGCAATCTTTAGAGTAGGGGTGGGGAACCTCAGGCCCAGGAGATAAATGCAGCCCCCAGATTGCCTGGATCAGTCCCCCAATGGAGCCTGCACTGGAATTCCAGCCCTCATCACCACCCCACCACAGGGTGCTTTAGTGCTTCTTTCCATGGACACCTGTCTGGCTGTGGTTTCTCTCCTCTGACTGAATGATTTATACAAGTTTAGAGGTCTGTTGTGTTATTCCCTGAACCTTTTAGTCCCATCCTTTCTGGCTGACAAGTAACTACCCAGTTACCAACCTGGTGAAATAAATATAACTAATGAGGACTTGAACTTTACCTCGCTCAACCTATTACACCTCCGTGATGGGATTTCACACAAAAGTTATTTTTATTTACAAAGCTTGAGAGCAAATAAATGCCACCAGCCAGCACTCAGCTCTTCACTTCATACAGACAGATCAAAGGGAAAAGAGTTTTACCCTTGTTTTGAGGGCTTAAAAGGGGCTTAAGGACTCCTGCCTTTGCTGAGACAGGTATTTGTAGTATAAACAAAAAACAAATTCATCTAATGTTAGAAACCCCCACATAAAATGTAAGTGGCCATTAAGGTTACAACATTGTATTGAAACAGAAGGGCACTTTTGGTCATTTTGTTATTCCTGAACAACTAGTGATAGACAGACTACAGCAGAATTTGTGACTGCAAATAAAATATTGTTTGATCCTAGGTTTAGCAGGGCATATTAACCACAAGCAAATGGAGACACTGGATTTACAATCTGACTGAGGACTGTTAATACCAATCTGCACGGAGAAAGATCGACAAGTGCAGCCACTAGGGAAAAAAATTCATTCCTCGAATCATGTATGATCAAAACTGACAGTTATCAAGTTCAGTGCAAATTGCTGACATCTTTCATTTGCTCCCCAGAAAGAGCAAGTGCTACAGATGGCTGATGCAAACAAGACAACGACAGCCCATAGATTTCAATCCAACCAGAAATGGACGTTGCAACTAAGACAGATGACCAAGTTGTTACATGTTTTGATCTCAATTTTTTTTTAAAAGTACAATTCAGAGATTCTTAGACTAGTCTAAAATGTGCTGAACTTAAGACAGCATGATCATGTACAGTTCATAAGAGATAGAAATGTAAAACTTAATACAGTTACAGCCTAAACTGTATTATATCATTCTGCCATTAAGTGGCACCACCTATAAATATCTTACTGACCATACAATAGCTGCATTGGTGCTGGCTTGGGGAGAGTGGGGGATGCTGCTACACCTCTGGTTTGTTGTGGTTTCCATTATACATGGGGTTTACACATTGATTCAGTGTGGTACTGAGATACCACAACTATAAAAACTGCTCCAGCACCCCTTGGACAGTTGCACCTGAGAATGCATTGAAGGATTTAAAGTAAGACACATCTCTTTTTTTTTTCCATAAAGGAAGCACTGTAGCCTTTCCTTATCTTACACAAGAGAGTCTGGGTATGTCTACACTGCATTCCTCTTCCGAGAAAGGAATGCAAATGCAGCTGAGCAAAATTGCAAATGAAGCATGGATTTGAATTTCCTGTGCTTGATTCGCATAATCGCATCCAAGCGCTATTTCAAAATACCCTATTTCAAAAAAAGAAACGCTGTCTAGATAGTTATTTGAAAGAAAAGCCTTCTTTCAAAATTACCCTTAAACCTCATTTTATAAGGCTTCTCTTTCAAAATAACTATCTAGACAGCGTTTCTTTTTTTTAAATCGGGTATTTCAAAATAGCGCTTGGATGCGATTATGCAAATTAAGCACAGTAAATTCAAATCCACGCTTCATTTGCCATTTTGCTCAGCTGCATTTGGATTCCTCTCTCTAAAGAGGAATGCATGTAGACATACTCTCTGATCTGCTAGTGCCAGCTGCAACTCACTTTTTACAGGATGAAATGCACTTATTGCAGCCAGTCTCTAGCTCCATATAAGAACTGAAATTTGCAAGCACAGTAATCACTCTTCCCTCCTATACAAAGGCTCTTGTCTGTAGAAGATAAATGGGCACAGACAAGCCACCCAAACCAATATACACGAAAGATCCCTATTTCACAAAACACAAGCCCGTGCTTAGATATTTTGTTGAATCGGGCACAAATGACATTCACTTTATTTGTAAGTGTGCAGCAATAATGGCATATTAAAACACATCCTTAAGTGCTTACTTCTCCTTCACCCCTCTTTCCTCTTCCCATCAGGTATCAGACAGAATCTACATTCAAACCAGACAGAAGGAACTGAAAGTTCAACGAGGAGCTCATGTCAAAACCCTGCTTCGCTCCGTGAAAAATAAATCGAACCAGGTTAGATTATAGTTTCCTCCTCTTTCCCACCTTCCCCCCCAGAACACCAAAAGTCTTATCAGGATGCATAACCTGTGTGCACAGGGACTATGCACAGCAGTGGCAGAGCCAACATGAGACAAGTGTGTGGGCTCTGACTTCAGCGGGCAGGCAACAATGGGGCCATCTCTCCCCCACGCCATGGACATGGGGGAAGGGAGGGATAGCTACACTGGCCAGAAGCCTTAACCAGCACTCAGGGCTTGCCCACCAGGCACTCCTGCTGGGGAGAGAGAGTGGGGATTTGCCTTGCTCCCCCGCCAGTGCTCTCAGTGGGAAGGAGGATCTGGGTGTGGGGCCTTGCCCTCTCAGTGGGCCCTGAGACTAGCCCTGCTCTGTCTCATGCTCCCAGCAGGTCATGACCACACCCCCTGTTAGGAGCAGGGAGTGTCTGGAACAGGGCCAACTCCCTCCCAAAAGCTGCCCCCCACTGGGAAGAGCAGGCTGGGTGGGCAGAGCAGGGCAACCCAAAGACCTTTTGCTTTATACTGCATTTGTTAAAAAAAGAGTCATGAAGCTAGTTATATTTTGTATACATCTCCCTCTTCCTTCCTACAAAGTCTAAACATGGAGCCTTAACTACTTGAACAAGTCCCTTTAAAATAAGAAATCTATAATTGTTTAGGAACTGGATTAATTAAATGATTCTGAGTTTCTAAGAAACATGTTACTACATAACTCCTCTCTCGCACAAAACTATTGATTTTTGGGACTTGGCATGGACTTTTGCAGTACTTAAGACAAATGGATTGTATTACTGAATCCGGTCCTAAAAAGTCTTATTTCAAAATAAGTCAAAAGGCAGAACCATGTTTTCTGGCAGAACCATTAAAGACCTTAGTACAAAGAATAGTTTCATTAATGAAAAATGAAGTCTCACACTTCCTAGAAATAAAGCAATGTTGGCTGAAAATATTATCTACACATTTATAACAGTTAAAAGGAGAATGCATTTTTAGTAAACAGAAAAAACAGTCTTAGGGTACAAGCAAACTAGTAATTTTTTTACTTAGTTGTGTGTAAGTAATTGTGCAAAGTACCCATTTTAAAGGCAGCTGTCAACAGTTTAAGTTTCATTGTATCCAAGACCTGGAACATGAAGCCAAGACCTGTTTGTCCAAGAACGTTTTCGTCAACACCACAACATACAATGCCCTTTCAATACACCATACTGTCACTGGGTTCTCAGATTCAGTTAATGTCTCAGATTACCATACATCAGTCTGAGTTGCGTTCATTGATCCCAGAGGGCCTTATATTGCAGTTTCTCCTTTGCACTGTGCAATTAGAATCAATTACATTGAAGTCAGCAGAATTGACTCGCCATGCTTTGGATCTTGTTGTACTCATTACACCTGTAGGCTAGGACTGAGCTAGGCTTGGCTTATTAATGCCCTGGGGTTGGAAAGGCAGCCATTTTTTAGGCTCCCTCACCCTGGGACTAGTTCACTGTGGAAGTTAGAGTAAACTCAGCTTTCAGGGGGCTGAAGTTACAGCTGCTGGGTCCTCCACTCTGGCCCTGACCCAGGTTAGATCATCCGACTTTAACATTCAAGTCAGATGGGAATAGCTGCAGCACAATGCTCCAGTGTCACACTCCTTTCTTGGCCAACACCTAATACAACCCTCCAGTAGGGACTGCAAAGAGGCCAGTTCTGGGCCTGCTGAGTAACTGCCCCACCAGACCTAATTAGAGGATTTTTTTGTGGTTTCAATTCCTTCTGCTGTACCTGAACATCAGGGACTGGGAAGAAGGCAGGGGATAATCCTGTATGCCTAGGTCATTTAATATGAGCACTTGCGTGAAAAGAAACAAAAGATTGTGTGATGAAAAAGGGACCACATTTAGTACTGTAGACAGGTCAACATGAAAAATTATAAAACCAGAGAGCTGTGGTGCAGGTTTAGATGCTTAATATACCAAAAGCACTAGTGTAGGCGAGTCCCTCTATGGAGCAGAGTTGAGATAGTATGGTACCGCGTGCAAGAACTGCAACATTAACTCTATTACTTACTGAGAATTAGCTGGTTTTATTGTTGCTGTTTAAATGCTAGCCTACTGGTAAATTAGGGTGTGCCTAGAATACACCTCTCTGTTGACAAAGATGTAGATTAGGCACATTGAAATTGCTAATGAAGCAGGGATTTAAATATCCTGTGCCTCATTAGCATAAACATGGTCGCCGCTTTTTTCCGAAACAGAGCTTTCGAAAAACAGTAGTCTAGATGCGGATTTGTCGAAAATAAACCGTTTTTCGACAGATCCTGTATTCCTTAAAAAAATGGATGGTTTCTTGGAACTATGTCTGTGTCCAAGACTCAGCACACTACAGTCTCTTCTAAGGGCTGCCTGGTAGAGTTGTTAGAGACACAAGTGGGGGAGGTAACAATTTTTAATGGATTAACTTCTATTGAAGCAAGAAATAAGCCATACCGAGCTTTTCAGTCTTGGGGAAATACAGTGAGCTTCACAGCAAAATATAATCTGTTCCACCTTGTATACTAACTATTGATTCCAAATATTGTATGGGACTATTCGAGGCAAAATGGCCCTTTGAGTCATAGGACAAGAAGGGGATTACAGATTGTTTAATAAGCCATAAATCTAGTGCCTGTGTTTAGCCCATGATTGTACTCAGCTAGACACACACAGAACCATCTTGAGTGGTCCCTACTTATGCTAAACAGTCTGTTCCAACTTGCACTTTGCCCAGATGCTCAGTGCAAGAGCTCCATATGGCTTGAAAGCTCCTCTGTCTCCAACAGAAGCTTGTTTAAGATATGACTGTCTCCCATATATCCTGGGATCAACACAGATCCCCCAACACTGCATGCAAAGCTAGAATTACTTTATGTGGGTCAGCATGGTCTCTAAAGGTTATTCATATTATCAAATATTCTGAGTTCATCCACCCCCTCAGTAGGCCCATCATGGCTGCCATGCTGCAAATGAAAAGGTTGTTGGATGTTGGCCACAGGTGAGGTGAATGTAAAGCTTGTGTCTAAGCAGTTTGTGGTGAACTGGCCCACAAAATACAGAATCACTCCAAAACTAAGTCAGGAGTCTGTCAAGTGATTCCAGCTCTGGTCTTTAGTTAGAGCTGTGCATCTAGGGATTCACGTTTGTATCTGTGCAGATATCTGCGGCTATACATCAGTATCTGCAGAACAGCGGGCTCTCCTGGGAGCCACACAGGCAGAAGGAGCAGAAGGTGAAGCCATTCCTCTGGCACAACTGTATAGCCCTCAGCCTTGCCCAATGGGAAGGGCACCAGGCTGACTGGCACATCCTTGGAACAGAAGATGCAGACAGCTGTATGGGGGGGGATGGGAATCGGCCTTTGGGCAGGGCTGGGAACATTACAGCTGCACCAGAGGTGCCACCAGTGTAGGGCGCTAGCTCCTGGGAGCAGTGAGGTCACAGTATTGCCACTTATTTCTGTGCTGCCTTCAGAGCTAGGTGGGCCAGCCACCAGCCGCTACTCTCCAGCCACCCAGCTCAGAGGTAGCACCGCAGAAATAAGGGTGACACTACTAGAATTGCTTTACAATAACCTTGAAACCACCTCTTCACACCCTATTTTGGATCAGGCCCCTTTCACATTTCAATATCAGAAATAATGGAATTTGCAGTTTTTAGAAGACTGTGAATATGAACATGACCAAGATGGACCATGAATTTCTTTGGGTCCCAATGATAAAAGCAATGAGCTGTGGTGCATATTTTGCTCCTGTACATTCAAAGAGGAGACTATTGTAAGGTAGTTGTCTCTATAGGGCAGAGCTGAGATGGTGTGGATGCTTCATGTGAGAAGGGCAACATTAACTCTTATTTTAATGCTTACAGAGAGGTGGCTAGTTTTATTGTTGCCGTTTCAGGCTATTGTTCTTGGAAGTTGATACTCACATTTATGAGTGCCTGCAACCTTGTCTTCAAAATTATTGTTTTTGATGTGTGGGTTTCCAGTAGTGGAGGATCAGATTTTGTATTTATTCACCACAAAACCTCGTGTCTCATAATCCAAGCAGGTATCCATAACTGCCTCTTGACCCCTCAATTACACACTTTTCCTAGGTAAAAGTATTTTTACTTCAAGCTGTTAATGCTCTGTATGAGGTGAAGAGCTGAGGTGCAGCTGCTGCTATTTGTTTGCTCTAGAACTCACTAAAAGAAAATAAGGTATTATAGCTGCATGAGAAGGTGAAACCTCCTATCATTGGTGGGAAAGACTTTAAAGCACTGGCTAGTCACATTTAGTTCACTTGAGTAACTACCCCAATTACTGCCTGACAGGGTGGAACTAAAAGGATCAGGCAATAACAGTCACCTAGGCCTTTATAAATAGTCAGAAGAGGAACCAGACAGCTCCCATGAAGGGCTAAAGCATCAGAGAGTGTGGGAGACATCACAAGGAATTAAGTTGGACAAGACAAAGCTTGGTACTAGGTATGAGGAAAAACAGTGGAATCCCAGATTAGCGTTAAGTAGGGGCCCCAAAGGCTAGATTGACATTTAAATAGCACATCTAAAATTTTCTAAGAAAACTCACACACAAAAAAAACTTGTGGCTGTATTGTGAAGGGCCTATCTATAGGACCTCTACCTTGTTAAAAATCTTCCCTCTTCTGCAATAAAAGTGAAGGCCATGGACTGAGGAAGAGAAAGAATGGTCGTCTGATTAAGGCAGGTGAATGTTGCTCTGGAGATTTGGATTCTATCACAGAAGCTAGCCCAGGGTTCCTGTGTGACGCTTGGCAGGGTACCAATAGCAAAGTTTTCACAAATAGTCAGTTATTCCTATAATTAAAGACTATCATAATGCATAGAAATGGTGTGAATTCAGGTTTCATGGGCAATGCTCATTTTAGTACATCCTAATTTGAAAGTGCACATTTCAATCTTTGATGTAGTATTTTTCTAATTTAACATTTAATTTATTGATGAGAAGACATTCTTCATATTAAATTATTCTTGTTCATGAATATTGAAGGGCAACAGTCAGTATTGTACACACTGCTACATGTGATAAGGAGTAGCATTGAAGATAACCACCAAGGGCCTCTCCAATTCATTTTCCAGCAGTGTGTCTACACTGCAGGGCTTAACTCAAAATAGGCTTAACTCAAAATAAGCTACACAAATTGAGCTACGTCAATTGCGTATCTTATTTTGATATAGGGAGCGTCTACACAGCACTTATTTCTAGGCTTCTTTGCACCTCCCTCCCCTGCAACCCAATTGAGCTGCCCACCCGTGCTGGTTCCCTGCACCTCCCCCAAAACCATCCCCCACAATCCAAGGGAGTGCAGCACCAGTTCCATGCAGCCCCTCACAGCTCAGCTGAGCTGCTGCCCTTCTGTTCCCAGCCCAGCATCCCACACCTCCCCACTCCCACAGCACAGCACCCTACACCTCTTCACTCTTTCAGCCCAGCTGAGTTCCATTTTCCTCCACCTGCTCCAAACTGTGCAGACATGCTGAGCCCAGCACTGATTCCCTGTCCCTCCCTCCCTCCCTCTCCTTGAGGCCAGCATCAGGTTCCCAGCACCTCCCTCCTCCTGCAGCCCAGGTGAGTCCAGCACCCTGAACCTTCCCCCCCAGCCCAGCCTGGCGCCCCCCCTAGCATGGTGCCTCCCTCCCTCGCTATGCCTCTGCTGGGAGCCCGGAACATCCAGCTGCACCCGCAGCCCAGCCTGGCCCAGGGCATGGGGAACACCCCAGCAGCCACGCTGAGGCCCATTATTGCCCCCCCCCCATGGACTGGTACCATAGTTTGAGAAACGCTGATCTAGACCATCCCTGGCAGGCATGTGTCTAACCTTTTCTCAAACCCCTCCAATGAGCCAGATTCCATAGCCTCCCTTGCAAACCAATTCGGGTATGTCTACACTACCCCGCTAGTTCGAACTAGGAGGGTAATGTAGTCATACCGCACTTGCAAATGAAGCCCGGGATTTGAATTTCCCGGGCTTCATTTGCATAAAATGGGCGCCGCCATTTTTAAATCCCGGCTAGTTCGAACCCCGTGCTGCGTATAGCTAGTTCAGATTAGGCTTCCTAATCCGAACTAGCTGTACTCCTCATTCCACGAGGAGTACAGCTAGTTCGGATTAGGAAGCCTAATCCTAACTAGCTACTCCGTGCCACGTGTAGCCGCACGACACGGGGTTCGAACAAGCCGGGATTTAAAAATGGCGGCGCCCAGTTTATGCAAATGAAGCCTGGGAAATTCAAATCCCGGGCTTCATTTGCAAGTGCAGTATGCCTACATTACCCTCCTAGTTCGAATTAGGAGGGTAGTGTAGACATACCCTTCCAGTGCTTAGGTATACGAACAGAAGCAAAGGATTTCTTAATAGTTTTAAGCTTAAGCCCATCATTTTTTTCCTGCTTTCAGTAAAGAGACCTACTCAGGATAGTTCTTCATGATCCCCTTTACCATACCTGATGACACCTTTCTGGAACTGAACACACTGCTCCAGCTGAGGCCTCACTGGTTCCAAGCAGAAGGAACAGTTACCAGTTGTGTCTTACAGAGAGCACTCCTACTGAAACACCCCAAAAATCATACTAGCCTTTTCTGCAAGAATTATCATACTTATGACTCATTCAGTTTGTGTTCCACTATAACCCCCAAATCACTCTCAGCAGTATAGCTACTTAGCCAGCTGTTTCGAACTAACATTGTAGTGTAGACATACCCTGTGATTTCAGACCAATTATTTTGAATTTTAAATCTGTCCTCCAACATACTGCAACCCCTTCCAGCTGTGTGTCATCTGCAAATTTTAGGTTACTTTTCACTCCATTATCCAAGTCATTGATGAAAAAAATCAACTAGTACTGGACCCAGGACAGCAAACTGTTGATAGCTACTCCTTGAGTAGTCTTCCAACCAGTTATGCACTCACCTTATAGTAATTTCATCTAGAGAACATGTCCCTGGTTTGCTTATGTGAGTGTCATGCAGGATTGTCAAGAGCCTTACTAAATTAAGGTACATCAGATCTACTACTTCCTCCCCCCACTCCATCCAGTAGGTCAGTGACCCTGTCAAAGGAGGACAGTAAGTTGGTTTGTCCTTGTTGGATCCATACCGAGTGTTCCTTATAACCCCATTATCTGCCATGTACTTGCAAACCAATTGTTAAATAGCCCCGGTTTGTTAGAGACCACACTGATAATTACTTTGAGTATAGTCTTCCAGTCTGTTTTGCACCCTCTCCTAAAAGGATTTAATATGCTTAGTCCTAGAACAGAACTCCCTGGAAACCCACCCTATACCGTGCCTGCACTACATCGTGAGTAAATGCACAAACACATCACGTGAGGGTTTGGATCACTGTTTCATCCTTACGTATTGTTTATAAATGGCATATGGCTCAAAAATAATGATACTGAATAGATAGTAAGATACAAACGGCAATAGCGTTCTCACCATCTGCAATGCACTTATTCAGCACTCCCCCCTTCCCTCCTCCCTCCACACACCCCCTACCTTTCCCTCCCCCATATCATGGCTAGTTACAGTCCTAGGAATATGGAGATGACTAAGTCTTCCCCACTTGGACGCATTTCGATAGTTATCTCTTTCAGTGTTCCCTCTAATTTTTCCCATCTATGTGTGGAATACTTGGTGCACAGAGGGATGTGCACCACCAGTAAAAACAAAAACCTAGCTGTGGACACCCTGGTAATCAGCTGGGTGACATCTGAATCTCTCCTGAGCAGTTACACAATTGCACAGCCTACTGAGAACATTGGTCTGTTTAATATAGAGACTGCTCCTTGAATCCTAACAACTCCTCTGGAGTTGTTAGCAAGTTGCAACATGGTCCTGCCCCTTCTCCCCAGCTTGGTTAACCACCAAGAGATGAGCAAGCTCTGCCATCCAAAAGAATGATCAGCGATCTACCAGACACAGGGTCATTCTGAGGCACACCACCTTGTGCACAATCCTGTCCAAATCATCATACCACAGTATCACCCTTAAGCAATGAAATTTGTAATATGGCACAATCCTGTTAAAAGAATAGAGGTGGGAAATACCTACTGATCATCCAGGCCAACTGCATGCAAAATGTATTTAGAGATTTTTTTTTAAATAAAATCACGTTTAAAAAGCACTAAAGTACAAACATATTTGGCAGTCTATATGCAGATTTCTCATTTATACAACTGTCCTTAATAGAGTCATTTCTATATCAAGTGTACTGTAGCTTGTACTTCAAGACGGTGTAAAGTTTACAATAGCACTTCATAAAGTTAGAGTGTTCTAAAGACTGATTTGCATGTATGTTGTGTGAATAGATATTCTGCTTTGAGAAGGACAATTTCACTTTTATTACAATGTCCTTCTTTTCAAGGTGCTTGAATTTCAAGTTTCTCTTTGTGGAAAATATACTCTATTATTAATGTTCTGTTCAAGGGTAGTAAATTTTTTAAATGATCTTCATAGCTCTCAAAATAGCTTGTTTCACAACTAACTAAAATTTGCAATAAAAACTTAAACAATGAAGTCTTGCAGTATCTTAAAGACTAATAAAACATGTTGATGGTATCATGAGCATTCGTGGGCACAACCCACTTTTTACTATCTACATGTTTTGTTAGTCTCTAACGTGCTGCAAATCTATTCATTGTTTTTTAAAGTTTTTCTAGTTACAGAGTAACTCAGCCATCCTCTGAAGCTTTAAAATTTGCAATGACATGTTGGCATTCTGTTCAGACATAGTAAGGGCATCTGAGAGTAGGACGTTAGAACAGTTGGGCTCATGTTCTCCATTACTTACCTCATATCCAGGCTCAGATTATTAGCTGGTAGCAACTTTAAATGATCTGCTTGACCTTTAGCTTGTAATGTAGCTCTATTTGATCCTTTGGCAGGAATGTAATGTTAGTTGCTCAACTTCACTGACCCAATGAGCAAGGGCTTAACAAATGAGAAAACAGATCAATTTACCTAGAATTTTTACTCCTGGAAAAAAAAAATTCCCTCTTTAAATAAAGTTTAGGTGACTTATTCACATTCTTCATTAGATATTTACATACTTATTTGCAGAGTCATTCCTGGCCCAATTGTTCTGAAAAACTTATAATCCAGTAAAAGTTAATTTATTCATTTTAGGTACATAGCATTTAGCTAATACACTTGATTCTTTACACCAAGTAAATGAACGTAAATTCATTACATTGCTATGGATAGCATAGATAGATAATAGACTTAGTGCATATTCTTTAATCTGACAATTCAGATATCATGATAACTATATTTCAGGATACTTCTATTTTATTGCAGATTTTTCAGGGAAAAGTGTCTTCTGATACAAACATACATTTCTATTGATTTGTAGCTTCTGTTATTTTTATTCTTTCAGTAGGGATGTATATATTTTTAGAACAAAAGGCAAACTAGGCAATGCCGCTGATGTGAAAAGGGAAATGTTGACTCAGACACATTTACAAGAAGTGCTGCATTTTTATGACAATTCTATCTAGCGGACATCTTGGTGTCTGTCTAATTCAATCTCATATTACCTGCATGTGCAAGATTCCCATTGATGCCAAAGGGAGTTTCGCCTACACAAAGAGTATGAAAGTTGATATTTCTTTGCATAAGAAGCAATACAGTGTCTAGATTATCTTGTCAGAAGTCCTTTCAAGAGCAAAATGGGCTATTGTTTTCCCATCTATATTAGCAAACCAACCCTGAATGTGCATTTGCTAAATTACAAAACATGTGTTCTGCATATTTTATGCAGTGCAGAATAAGACCCTTCCCAAATAAGAACAAAAATTAATGAGTTTATAAATCAGTGTTATGCTAGGGATTAGTCTAGCCTAGCATTTTAAAATCATTTCAGAAAGCTGCATTCACATATCCAAGTTTAATTACTGTCACCTGAAAAAAATAGTGAAGCAAATGGCTCTGTCACTTAACTCCCTTTAAAGACAACAGGCATAGTAACGTGGATATTTTAATTTTCATCTCACTGACCTTGATCTTCATTGCTTGAGAATGCTGCCAGAGTATCAAAGGAACTCTCAAGCAATGAAGAATGGCAAGAAGCCCTGCACTGCACTTAACATCACTGCATCTTAATTATGGTGGAACATAGCAACAGTCACAGAAATTTGTGCTTTCCTGGCTTCATTTTAGGAGAATTATTAGAGTGGACTAAAATAACCTATGCATATAGGCTATAATTAGCAAATATACAGCCCCATATTGTAAAGTCACCCATTAATAACACATTAAACTAGGAAGCCATTGTTTTCAGCTTTAAGAAGGTAATGTTACCCTGCAGGTGGTATACACCCAGAAGTGGAAGGACTGTAGAAGATCCCACAGCAATGGCTGGAAGGGGAAAAAACCCTACAAAACAAGTGTGAGCAAGGTCTGAATCAATGCTTCCATTATAGCCAGCTAGAATGGGAAGAAAATCCTGGGTCTGGTTATGTAAATACAGTTAAACCTGCCAGATATTCAACCGTTAGAAGCTGTTTTGCCCAGGTAACCAATCTGGCTGTTGTGGGGTCGCAAACTGCACTAACACTAAATGCACGAATTGTAAGATATGACCACCAATGCGTGCAGTTATTAGGGGGATGCAGAAAGACTGCATTTAACTCAATTTAAAGGAGAGCTCCTGTCACTATAAATACACTTGGATGGACAGTGGCTCAACTTTCAGAGCCCTGTAGATTAAGCTGGGGAGGGAGGTGAGTCAGCAGGCTGCATGTTCTCCAGATGTGAGCTATAAGACTGGTTCAACCTGTTTCTCCCCGCTGTTTCAATGATAGAATAAAGAAAGGCTCCATAATGAGTCTCTTTTATATGTAAGTTTACTCCAGTGGGTGCTGGAATTTCTTGTGGCTGGACTGTGCTTTGGGCTAGGTCAGGTTCAGAGCCAAATCTGCTACTAATCAGTGGAAAATGCAATGAGCGGCCAGCAGGGTGGCAATAGAGAGGCATGAGAAGGTACCAGTGAGCAGGCGGCTGGCAAGTGACCAGTGGAGTGGGTGAGATGCCTCCTACCCTCCCCTTGCCTGTACTTAGGATTGGAGGTAAACTTTGCAGATCATCTCTGGAATGCCCTAGTGGGATGCAGAGAAGGGTTGGGCATGTGAAGGGGGGCATTTACATTTCTGGACTTAAGTAGGTTGGGCAAGGTCCTTTTCCTCAAGCTCTCAATTTATGATATTCATTTGGCTATGAACTCAGTTTTTGGTGTTTTCCCAAATCAATGCCACTTTGCTTTTCTCTCCCCTTTTAATAAGAGTTTTTTCCACACTCAGACTCTGTGCTTGCGAGTGAGGAAGACTTGCCTCCAAGAGGCACTCAGGGATATGATGTAAATTTTCCAGGTTACTGGATGGGGACTCGAGCCAGTTCTGTGATGGATGGATGGAGAGGAACCCCTAGATATAGAACCCAGCCCTGGCTGCTGCTGCTACATGGCAGAAGGGGGACTTTACATCTCAGGCACACATCAGACTATATTAGCTCCCAATAGACTGGAGTCAGGTGTGGTGGTATGACTACTGGGTCCATAGTTTTACAAGCCTCACAAGCAGAAACCTGCCCATAGGGTGTGTGCAAATACTCAACTAGTATGTGCACTTACACATAAGTGTGTGTGTAGCTGCACATGCCTGTTCTGAGATGTTCTGGCCTGCATGTCCATAACTAAACATTATACACCAAGTTAAAACAAGCAAGCCTAAAAGAACCCCACCAGCACTGGATTATTAACTGCTTTAAGGGCCATATGGTACCACTGTTTAATATACAGAGTTCAAAATTGTGTAATACACGTTGGACCTCCCTGGTCCAGGATGAGGGATTTTTCTGAACCAGGGGAGGTCATTTCAGGCCCCCTGTCCTACACCTGGTTTCCTGGCTCCCCCACAGCCCAGCTGAGCCACATGCTGCTCCTGGTACCCTGCCTATCCACAGCCCAGCTGAGCTACACACTAGCTCCTAGCCCCTCCTCCCACAACCCAACAGCCACGAACTGGCTCCCAGGTACCCACCCTCCTGCAATGCTCCAGGACACACTGATCCTGGAACATCTGTGGTGATACCAGACCACAGACATTGCCAGAGCAGAGAACCCTGAATTTTAGAGCGGCAACCTATAAATGATGGCTGGATTGTTATTTGATAAGTTTCTCTTTCCATGATCTCAAATAATGAAAGTAAAATAGCATAGTGCATTTTTCATGAACCCAAGGGGAAAAAGCAGCTAAGCCAGTGGTCCCCAACCTTTTGGGGCTGTCGGGCGCTCTGGGGCAGGGCCACGACCGCACCAGGCTTCTGTGACAGGGCCACACATGCGCCACGCACCCGGGGGTGGGGCCCCCCACGTGCCACGCGCCCAGGGCCCCCCACGTGCCACGCGCCCAGGGCCGGCACTGCACATGTGCTGCACACCTGAGGTAGGGGCCACCCACGCGCCGGCACCGCATATGTGCCACGCGCCTGAGGTAGGGGCTGCCCACGTGCCCTACGCCCAGGGCAGACACCGCGTATGTGTCATGCGCCTGGGACAGGGACCACCCATGAGCCATGTGAGGGGAGGGTGGAGGGGGGTGCCCAGATGATTTGACTCAGACTCTAAGGTCAGAAGGGACCATTATGATCATCTAGTCTGACCCCCTGCACAGTGCAGGCCACAGAATCTCACCCACCCCTCCTAGAATAATCCTCTCACCTATATCTCAGATATTGAAGCCTTCAAATACTTTGATATCTGAGATATAGGTGAGAGGATTATTCTATTGTATTTGGAGGGCATACAAATGCCCCGGTCAGCGCCATAGCGCCCGTGGGCACCGCGTTGGGGACCACTGATAAGCAATGCACAATGCCATTTTGGATTTGCATTCTCATTAGAGCTGGTCAAATTTTTAATCACAATGATTTTTCCATAGAAAATGCTTTATCACTGGAACATCTGTTAAAATGAAAATGAATTTCTGGTCTAAACCCAAAGAAAGAAACCCCCTCCCCAGAATAGCCACTAGCAAGGGACCTAAGTTAGGCTATGGAAGATGCAATTTAAGTCCCTTATTGGAATTTAGCATTCACTGTTTCATGTTACAACTCTTCTTTTTCAAATACCTAGTGTTTGTTCTCCATTGGAATAAAACCCAAGTGTTGAAACCTTAGTTTTTCAAACTGAATTCTTGGTTTCTAGCCAGCCCCAATAATTGCCTTGCCTCTTATATTAACAACCACTTACTTACATAAAAAAAAAAACCCACCCCCCCCACCACTGGCTATTTAGACTTTAAAAAAAAAAAAAAAAAAAAAAAAAAGCATAAAACTACTTGCATCTCTAGCCGGTCTTCCTTCCAAATGTACAGTATTAAGAGAAGATGGGATTTTACATAAATTGGAATAGACAATACCATGTTCTCCACCCCACAGCCACTGTTAAGTTTATTTTAAACTAAGTACAATACTTGTCTTATTAAAATTTGTGAGTTAATGTAGCATTGATCTGAACATGGGCTCTGAGCAAATATACAAAAACTTTGTAGGAGCAATGACTGTTTAACCTCTATCCTACATTTAAAACCTGGAGCACTCTATTGTTTGCAGAGTATTTATAATTTCTTTAAGTCCAATGCATTTTTCCCTAAAATGAAATTATGAGGCATTTCTATTGTAGTGGGAAGTTTTGTTCAGCCAGACTTAATATACATTTTTAATAATGAAATAAAGGGGGGGAAGTAATTTCAGTTAAGATATTTGAGCAAAAAGGTTAATAAATGTAAATCAGAAAGTAAGTGGGATGAGAATATACCCACATCTCTATTCCCATTTTTGCACTGTCCATTTACATTGATATTTTAGATGACAGGAAACAATTTGATTTTTTATATATTTTAATAGCTTAATATAAAAAAATTAATGACTATGTAAAAAGTTCATCAAGGGCGGAGTGGGGATTAGTGTCCAACAGTTCTCATACATGACTATTCATTACATATGGACTGTAATGCTAACCACATAGTGGGAACTGGCATTTTAAAACCTTGCTTCCTAATATGTAAGGTTCAAAAGTAAATATTTAAAAGATTGGAGCTTAGTAGCTTAATCTCTTACATCTGCAATACTGGGTAGCACATCTCAGGTGAATAGGCTATTTCCAGCACTTACGTTTCTGATTGACTGAAAAGCAGAATTAAATACACATTTATATAAGTATTTGAAAGCCTTAAATAGACGTGTTTTAAAAGGGAGATCAATTCTTAAGGGCAGGCAGGACAACTTGTTTCATTTGAATGGTTATATTTTTCCCTAGAAGAAGGGGGGAGGGCAAAGATTTGGATGAAGTCAAATGCATAGGCACAGTGCGGAGCATAAAGAAAACCTGGATGAACTGTCTTCATCTAGAAAGAATGGTTTCCAAGACTGCATGAGAATGAAAAAGATGAATATGAAGACACTATAAAAAGGGATTTTTTGTACTTTTCCAGAACCTTTTAAATCCCTATACCAGTGTCTTGCATATCTACAATATGGTATTTGTTATTAGCTTTTAGTGGGGATTATTAAATTTACTATCTCTGATTTTCAAGTACATATTTTTCAGCTCTGTTGCTCTCACCCTTCTAAACAAAGTAGGACTGAATATTAAAAGGCTTGTTTCAGATATCCAAAAAAAGGGGGGGGGGCGAGTTCTAGGCAGGAACCCTCTTAAATCAAAGCTTTCTCCAATGCAGAACCTCTCTCATTATACATCTTAAGAAAGTAATAGTATACTCAACGTGCTCATTTATAGAGTTGCAGACATTAAGTTAAACTCAGATAGCAATAAGTGTCTCTAGTCAATGTCATTTTATCATTTACACAATTGCTGTATCAAGTTATAGGGCCCTCAGGATCCCCTTTGTATCTAAGTCCCAGTCAATTTTTCTTCCTCAACCCCTTCTCTCCCCCCTCCATCCCCCCATTAAGAATCATCATCGAAGGACACGCTGCTTTGTGGCTAACAGATGTGAATCTCAGGGTTAAATTTTCTAGAAGCTACCATTCATCTCTTACCAGGTTACAATATAACCCTTGGCTACGTCTACACTGGCCCCTAAAAATGGAAAAGCGATGCAAATCAGGTAAGTCAGCATAGGGAAATCCGCGGGGGATTTAAATTACCCCCCACGGATTTAAATAAACATGTCCGCCGCTTTTTTTCCGGCTTGGGGAAAAGCCGGAAAAAAGCGTCTAGACAGGCCCGATCCTCCGGAATAAAGCCCTTTTCCGGAGGATCTCTTATGCCTACCTTCAGGGCTTTATTCCGGAGGATCGGGCCAGTCTAGACGCTTTTTTCCGGCTTTTCCCCAAGCCGGAAAAAAAGCGGCGGACATGTTTATTTAAATCCGCGGGGGGATATTTAAATCCCCCGCGGATTTCCCTATTCTGACTTACCTGATTTGCATCGCTTTTCCGTTTTTAGGGGCCAGTGTAGACGTAGCCCTTATGTTTATGCCAGAGATAATGTACCAGCTTTTCCCTTGCTACTTTTTTCCATTCCTTTATGAGTCATTTCACCTCAGTATGATTTACGTCTCATCTAAAGTGCTTCTCTGGGATATATTTTAACCTTTGCATTGAGTTAGCACAGTCATCATTGACAGGCTAGCTTTTTGGCAATAAAGCAGGTCAGAAGAAATCTACAATGATTCTGTCTGTTATGCTAGGTTTGATTGTTTTTAGAATGTCTATGTGCTAAGAGACAAAGTGTGACAGACTCCAAAACCAGGGCAGGGTATAGAAAATTTGTACATGGAGGCAGAGGGCTGCAATTATATGCTCTGTTTTGTTTAAAGGAGGAGTAAGACTGTCCAGGTCTTAAGTTTAAAAAAAGAAAATGAAGGAATTTGCATGGGAACACACGTTAATTCAAATACGATAATAGTGGAGTGGACACGGCCCAACCCATCACTTGTTGTGGGATTCAACTCCTACATTTGCCATATACCTTTTTAAACAAAGATGATGGATCTCTTTACTTCAGGGAGTGCCGTGGAGGTCGATAACTAGACCTGTTGGTGTCATGTCTGAGCTCAGGAGTGGTCAGGAGTGATTTTAAAAAAAATCAGTGCAAAAAGCAGCAGTGGAAGAGAATGCATAATCAGTTATAAATTGAAGAATGCAGATCTACTCCAGCGTGGCCACTCCTTCCAATATCCATTGGAAATATTGCACAAATATAGGGGGCATACAATCCCCAACTGTTAATTTAAAATCCCAGAAGCTTAACAGACTATAAAGGAACAATGTTTAAATAGGAAAACCTAGAGGTTAAAGTCAACATGTCCCACCTACTGAAACCTCAGGCGCTGCTGAATCTAATCTATTAGCAGTAAACAATTAATCTATTAAGCAGTGTAACCTTTAGAAAACAGTAAAACATTCTACACTGAGTAATAGAACAGGCATGCACTGCTCCCACCTGTCATAGCCCTCCACGGTGGAACACCATGCATCAGAAGGGTTTTTAAGTGCCTTCATTAAGGTAACATCCATACAGAAGATGCACTAGATTTCCCTAATGTATGGATTCTATAGCTTTTGTAAGTGCTGCAAATCAGAAAACGTTTTCCCTGTCCTACCTCAGATATTCAGCAGTTAGTCAGCCTTCCATGAGGCAACATAATGATGATAGTAAAATTATATATATTTATTTCTTAGTTTAGAAAGTTTGGCAAATCAAACCCTATCAAAAATACATACACATTAAAGTTAAAAACAAAATGGTAAACCACCTTTCGGGAACATCTTACAGGGCCATTTCAAAAGCACCTGGGAGGCCCCTTAGAAAGAGACTGAGAGCCTCTCAGAGTATTCCAGATGCAGTGATGTGAATCATGCAAGCTTTTGAGATCAAAAACCTTATCTTCTGACAGTGGAAGTCTGTGCTGATCCAGAGGCTGCCAGAAACACAGCAAGGTACTTCTGACTCAGCCCATTTACAGATTTAAATGTCAAAGCTGTGACCTGAAACTGTATCCACTTCTCAGAGGAGGGAGGAAAGCAGTGAGTAAGAAAACTCATCTGACAACAGTTGATCTTGTTGCTGCTGCCATCCCTATCAGCAATGGATAGCCCATTATGAAAGCCATTTCAATAATCCAGTACTGCTCTGTAACACAGGCACAAAGCCATTGTTGCCGAGATATGAGAAGGGTTATAGTCTGGCTATATTTTTCAGCTAGGAAAGACAGCTTTGACCTTGGCAGATAGAAGATTCTCATTAGCTACTGACTCAGGCTCATGCGCAGACTGCAGCTGTGAAGCAATTTCAGTCAAGGAGTCAGACACCTAATCTAAAAGCCCTACATATTACACTTCTCCTCTGCACGGGGTCAGGAGGGTCCCCCTCTTCACCAAACTTCCCTTCCCATAGCATCACATTTCCAGTACATAATCTGTAATATATTCTACTGTAAAAATATAAAAATCTTACTCTTTATATTGTTGCACCTTTGCTGAGCATTCTCTTTGCTGTGGGCTTTCTTCCCTCCGTTTTTCCACTGTCATTTCTACCCATTTATTTCCATTATTCCACCTTTAAATACCTTCTTCTCCCCATCCATGTATCTGCTTCCTTTTCTCATCTGATGTGGGGTCTCTTTAGATTTGTGTGGTTGATCTCGTCAGTCACCACTTCACTTTCTCTCCTGCACAGTACCACTTCCCCTCAGATTGCTCCTGGAGACTTCATCTCTGTCCTGCATCCCCTACTCCACTGGTTCCCCATAGTATTGTACACCCCTCTCTTTACCCCCAGTATCCTGTGACAACTCACAGCAGATTCTGCCCCTCCTCCATTGTCATTCCCTTTCACTTTCAGAGTTTCTTATTTTTCTTTCCTTTGTTCTGGTCTCTACTCCATTTAGACATTGTTTTCACTGTAACTTTAACTCTGGCTCAAGTACATTGTGTAAGTATGGAGTGCGGTAAGGAGGACACATCCCTCTATTCATGCCACCAAGAGCG
The DNA here is from genome assembly GCF_049634645.1 of Pelodiscus sinensis. Lineage (NCBI taxonomy): Eukaryota > Metazoa > Chordata > Testudines > Trionychidae > Pelodiscus > Pelodiscus sinensis. The sequence continues at coordinate 38,512,538 of NC_134717.1, forward strand.
GCCCTAGATGAGCTGCCAGCAACTGGCGCCCTAGGCGAAACGCACGATTGGCGCCTCCATCTCCAAAGCCCTCAGCCATTTTCTTGGTGCCCTAGGAAACCGCTTAGATCGCCTGTATTGACTGGCATGCAGTGGTGGCCCCATGCTATAATGCAACTCCAATTAGCTTGTCCTGCATATTGCTAACCCAAGATACCTACAGTGAACTGTGCAGGGATGGCTGTCCATCAGAATGTTGGACCATCATGTCTCTAAGCCCCTTGGGCTCCCATTCCTGCATAGTAGCTTCCCAGACACCTATCCTCAGATCCAGCTACTTCTATATGCTCTGCTCAACAAGCTCAGTTCCACCCTGCTGCAGTATTTCGAGCTTTCCTCATCTCTAGTGCTCCATGCAACAGAACACTGCCCATTAAGCTGCCCATGGATCAGGATGCAGCCACTTGGCTGGAGGATCAGCCCAGAGTTTTGGCACAGCTTTTTGGCGTAGGCACAGACCCAATGACTAACTCCTGTACAGTTGGAGAGTACTCTTTGAAGAGAATCTCAGCAGCTACTGGGATCCAGGGGAATCAAGTAGACCAGAAAGCATTAGAGGATGAAGAGGCTCAAGGTGAGGAACCAGAAGGCCAGCCAGTCTCATGTTCCTCTTCACATTTTACAATGAACTGCCCCATGTTTGAGCAATGCATTCATCACTGAGCTCCGCTACAGCATGAACTCATCTGTAGAGCCAAAAGAGCACATGTTCAGAACTCATGTGTCTGTGACAGGGGGTGGCAGACTTGTTGAGACCCTGGGCAGTTTAGGGAAGCAGGGGGTACTCTGTGCTCCTGGAAGGGATGGAACCTCAGGCAGAGTCTTCACAGCTGCCTGGACCACGTTGTGCCCTCCACAGCCAGCCCTTAGTGCTGCCTGGTGCATACTGCCTGGAGCTCCAGTGGCAATTTAGCTCTAGGGACTTCTGCGGCTGCCACCACTGATATAGCAGCAATGGTAGCAGCTGGGAATCTCAGCCCTTTTGAATCGCCGAGCCACAAGGCAGCTGCCCTCTTCCCTGTTGGCAGGCCTGATCTGTGAAGACATGAGACAGCTGAAGGTGGGGTCAGCACCACTGTGTTTGGATGTCCCACCCCTCCCTTGTTCCCGCACACAGACAGCCATGCTCAGGCCTGCTGGTGGGTGGAGAGAAAGGGGCAAAGGGGGCAATTGCCCAGGGGCCCTGGTGATTTTAAAGGGCCTGGGCTCCCAGTTACCACTGCCACTAAAACTTCCTCAGTAGCAGTGGCAGCCTGGAGCCCCAGGCTCTCTTAAAAAAAAAAAAAGCCACCTGGGCAGGCTGCAGGGTTCCTAGGTACGTGTGTGGTGGTCCCAACAGTGGTGAAGGTAGCTGAACATTTAAATCTCAAATGTCAGGCGGACTGTGTCTGCATCAGCTGAATGCAGTAGCGTTTTTGTAATGGAAAAGCATTAATGAGAAAACACATTTTGGCCACAGTTACCTCAGGCAAAATGTAACAGTACCATCCAAACACACTTGCATGTTAAGTAATTCCTTTTATAGGCACATCTACTCACAAGTGCGGAAGTTGCTTTATTGCTGATCTCAATCTGCTCCATTCCTAGAGAATAACATTTTCACTCAGTAAATGTTCCAGGTGGTCTGTGAGATTCCTTAGCATGGCAAGCCTTCCTCTGTCAGTGCTATAATTTGCAATTCCTGTTCAATCACTTACCAGCTTGTCACGAGGCACAGAAAGTTCTCTTTTCTGTACACGGACTGTCTCCTCCCGAGACCTGAAATAATTGGCCCTTCTTTCATTACAGAATCTTGTAAAGCATGACATCTCGAAAAGTTGCAGCCTCCTAAAAAGGGCTTAATAGAATCACCATTGCTGCTTTGTTTCCCAGGACTTACAGTCCCTTGCCCACTATTATTTACTGAAATTTTTTTGGAAGAGCTAGAACATTAAAAAGAAGACCCCACAACTCACAATTTCTTTATCTGAGAAAAGTCATCTATTCAGCTTGAAAGGGAAGTTTGTGAGGGAAGAGAATTGGCAAAGAAAATGGTACTTGAGATAAAAATTGCTATTTTGTATTTGTGGTTGTGTATGCGGATTCTATAAACAGTGCCATATTACATTCAGGTAGCCAGAGGCACATTACGCCAGCATCTCTCACTTCCTCGGCACATAGTTGAGCTGTCTCTCCATTTCCTCCCACAATCCTTAGAGCAGACAAATTAATTGCCCCATAGCACCCTGTGAACTCCAGGACAGAGTCACAGTGAGTTATGTTGCTGTGACTCTTGGGATCACACTCAGATACAGCATCAGTGTTGACAAGGGGCAGAACATGGTGTTACTTCATCAGTGTGGATACACGATGTGCATTAGTGGCTGATTAACCTACAATTGCTTCATCTGTAATTAGGGGGCAGCGAAGACAGGGCTTCTGAGTCTGTGCATCCACACCACTTCCTAAGAAAGGGGGAAACCCATTTCATATAATCCAGCATTCCTCCCATGGGGATTTGCCTGTGTTTCCTTTGAAAATCTTCTCACTGTCTTAGTTTCTAACCAACCCCAATTACTGAAGGCTTACACCATGTGCACATGCCATCCATCACCACTAGGCAGCAGTGAGACAGCACTAGATGGAGAGAAGCTAGAAGCAGGAGACTGTGTAGAGAGTTACTGCCGTACTGCCATATTACAGGGGATAGAGAAGAGCAGGACTTTCCTTCCTCCCAGTGGCAGATGTCTGACCCTACCATGAAGGGAGGCTCTGAGGAGCATGAGGGAAATGCACTCTTGCCTTTTACTAGAGGTTGGTCGTCCCAAAACTGGGACTCTGGTCCTACAACATCTGTGGTCCTGTCTCAGAGCCCCAGTGGTAAGAAGGCTGGTGGCTGGGAGACTGGTGGAGTTGGGACTGGGGCCAGAGCACCAGTAGTGCAGCCGGGACTTCAGCAGCCCAGCTAGTGGGGCAGGATCTGGGGCCATGGGAGCCCCAATATCAGGACAAAACCTGGCACCAGGGACAAGGCAGCCTGAGCAGCCAGGACTGCAGCAGTAGGATAGCACAACAGGGGGGTGGCTGGGTGCCAGTAGCAGGGGACCTTTCCTGGTCCAGCAAATACCCTGTCAGGACTGGTCAGGTTCCAAGGCTGCCAGACCAGAAGTGTCCAACCTGTAACAACAAATCCTGCTGACGACACATGACAGGGCAGTCATGATGACTGTCCTCCACCTGCTCCCCATGCATACACAGTAACTGCTCCTGACGGTATTCAGTGATTGCATCTAGATGTCCAAATAACTCAGCAAATTTCATGGGCTTCAGTAGAGGTTCTTGATGGATAAGCAGCTGTACATGAGCTCCTTGTGTGATGCTGTGGCCGAAAGGATGACTGTAATCCTTGAGGACATAAATGGGAATCTTCGATAGGAGCAGAAATGTTCTTTTCCCCTACTGCAGGAATAGTGTCCTGTTCTGCTGTTCACAATTCTAGAAGGATGTTGACAAATTGGAGAGGGCTCAGAAAAAGGCCATAAGTGATTAAAAGATTAGAAAACATGCCTAATAGAGGTAAACTAAACAAAGATTAAACAGCTTCAGTGTAACAAAGGAAGTTATGCAGTGACTTGATTACAGCCTGTATGTACCTGCAAGAGGAATATTTTATGAGGGACCCTGCTGTCTAGCAGAGAAAGGAAGAGCATGACCTAGTAAATGGAAGATGAAGCTAGACAAATTCTGACTGGAAAACAGCATAAATTTACAGTGATGATAAATTGCTCCAAAGGTTAATTACCAAGGGCTATGGTAGATTCGCCATCACTAGCAATATTTAAAGATTGGATACGTTTCTAAAATATTAGCTCTAGGAATTATTTAGGGGTTCTATGGTCAGTGTGATACAGAAGGTCAGACTAAGTGACTGTAATGGTCCCATCTGCCCTTGAAGTCTATGAATGTTTTTTCTTAAGAGTGTATGAATAAATGTATCAATAAGTGGTGAAAATGTAGTTACCTATGAAGTGAGCTTCTTACAATTAACCAGTAGGGTATAGATCAAAAGTACAATGGGGACAGCTGTACTAGAGAGAGTTAGACAGGAAGCTTTGAGTTGCCCACAAACTGTTGTGTCACACTTTTCACTGACCAAGGAGTAGTTTGTTTTTTAATGTGCAGCTACAGAAAAAGTAACTGTAGAGAGTGAATGAGAGAATACTGCCTGGCTATATTACAGCTATATTAGTCTGTTTTTTCCATGTAAAGTATTTCTTGTTAATAAGCCTGGATTTTGAGAAGTACTAATGATTTAGGGGGTTTACATTTTTGGAATAGCCAACTGAGCCACCTTAAAACCTCCTCCTAATTTCCAAAGATGCTGAGAACCTTTGAAAAAATCAGGCCATTTCAAGGTGTTTTGAGTGTCCGAGTTGAAACATGCAAAAAGCCATTAGCTACTATGGAAGCATAATTTAAGATAACATTTATGCTAAAATTGCAAGTCTCATTTGAGTATCACACCCAAAGTCTGCTCATCTGAAATGGGCTGTGCCCACAAAAGCTCATGATACCATCTACATGTTTTGTTAATCTTTAAAAGTGTTACCAGACTATTGGTTGTTTAAGGTTTTCCTAATACAGACTAACTCAGCTAATCCTCTGAAACTTTTGAGCACCCAATCAGGGCTGGCTTGAGCCATTCCTGTGCCCCGGGCGCGCGACACACACGTGGCTCTGCCCCCGGGTGCATGGTGCATGCACGGCTCCACCCCCCGGGAGCTCTGCGCACCTTGCAGCTGCTATCGGGCGCGGGGTGCCTGATGGCAGCTCTAAGGGGCACTGCATAGCTAGGCGCGCGGCACACCTTACAGCTGCCATCAGGCACCCCCCCATAGGTTGGCGCCCTGGACAGCTTCCCGGCTAGCACCCCCCTTAAGCTGGCCCTGCACCCAATGAAGTAAGATTCAACCTGCAGCCAGACTTACAGTAGGCAGAGCTGTTAATTCCAAGCCAGGCTGAAGCTTGAAAACATCTGGATTCAAGTCTTGCCCAAGCCACTAAGAATAAATTGACAGTAACTTTAGTGTGTTCAGTGTCATTGGAGCCATGTTGGTCCTAGGAAAGACACAAGTTGGGTGGGGTAACTACTTCAGTTAGAGAGAAACAAGCTTTTGAGCTGACAAAGAGCTCTTAAGAGCTTTTTTCCCTCTCACTAACAAACTGATCTGATAAAATACTGCCTCACTCACCTTGTCTCTAGTAAATTGAATATCAAGGATGAGATGAACCTTGAATTCTCCCTGCAGATTTAATGGTTGATCTACTAGGAGAACCCAACAGTTTGGTTCTGCTTTGGTTTCAGTATCCAATATTCAAGATAACAGATATTACTCTTAGCCAGTGACTGGTGCACAAGACTGGAATATAAAATGGTAAGAATTGCTTCTTGGTTTAGAGCCAGTCTCAGAATATATCACATCTTTGTAATACATGCTGGCTCTGCTTCATGTATACCACACACAAACAATTCATTCATTGCCAATAACCCTTTACTTTGCTCACTCAAATCAATACTGGTTTCACCCTTCTTAGGCAGCCACACCCCACTATACAGTTTTGTGATACCCTCACTATGAGACGACAATGCGGGGGGGGGGAATCTGTGAAGCAAATGCAAGCTTCAGTGGTCAATTACACAGGGGACCAGTAAAAAGCATAGTTTATTATGCAATAAAAAGGCATCCATGTCCAATTAAAGTGATTGTGACCATATAAAGAAATTACTTTGTTTTGTCCAATGAAATTTGCACAAGTGTTTGAATGAACTGCATCAGGTTTAAGAAACTGAATCTGTGAAAGTTTTTGAAAAGTGCTCCATCTCTACAAACTAGCATTGATGTGTTTGAATCCACTGTATTTAAAACAGTTATTCATAACACTTGTGAATGTTTTCAGCTACCTCTGTTCCTATCATCATTTTACATGAAAGCTAGCAGCCTAAAGAGAAATTTTGGATGTACTGAGAGCTTTTACGTTTGCAAAAAGTTACATCAGGGCCATATTTTTAAATGCCAGTATGCCAGTATGCTTTTGATTAAAATAATCTGCTAACCAAAGTTGTTTAATCATTTATTCACCTTAGTGAATTCTCTTAACACATTGAACATCTTTTAATGTAGCGTTAAGAGATATGGTTTAACACTGACAAAATACATTGAAATTATAGGGGAAAAGATCTACTCTATCCATCGGCCAACCATTTTCCTCCTAAGTACTATAAAACAACATCCTGAGCTTATAGCCATGCTTCAAAGGGTGCCTTGGGGAAAATAAAACAAGATTCACTGCCGTCTCCACAAAGCAGTAATCCTGGCATCTGTCTGCCAGTGCCTATAATAGGAGATTTGATAATACTGCAAATAGGACCTGATCCAGAGAGTACAGAGAACCCAACCTCTCCATTAAGTGCAATGGCCTTTGCGCTTAAGTTCACTAGACCCGGCCATTGTACCATGTTCTGGCCACTTTAAGGTTTGGCTCACAAAAGTCTAAGGAAAAACAACAAAAGCAAAGAGGAAACAACTAACTAGAGGCAATAATAGGCAGCTACACTGTTCATAACTTGCAGAGTCAATTACTTGACCACTGGTCCATTATGAAATATGTTCAAGGAACCAAATAATATCAGTCAGGTTTATTGTCAGTAATATGGTACAGTAAAAAGATTCTATATGATGCTAGTCTCCGGGCAGCTGTCTTATGTGGCAATGTAACATTTGACTTGTGCAGGTAGGGTTAAGGCAGAACACCATTTTGTAATACTTTTTATAAGTAAAATGGACTGTGTATGTCATGGATGCTAGATTTAACCAGTCAGCTTTGTACCCTGAGCTCCTCCTTGCCCCCCAAACCAGACTCCTGTACCCCACCCCACACACATAACCCCTTGCTCCAAGCCCCTCCAATCCTCACTCCTGCACGCCCCACAATCTCCCTCAACCCTGAGCCTCCCTCTCTACCCCTCCCTCCACTCCACCCCACATTTCTTATATGTACTGTTTATCACAACACACACACACACACACACACACACACACCCGGGAGGGGGGTGGCAATAAGATAGTATCTGTAAAAAATTTAAGGTACTTTCAGGCCTGTACTGAACTAAGGCGAACCAAAAAAAAAAAAAAAAACTAGGATGAACCTGGAATAGGATTGATTCTCAATAAGCCTTACAGAATCCCTTTTTAAAAGAAATCTGAAATAAAAAAGTTAGCACATTTTTGAAAGATATAATTTTCAATAAAGCATATACATTTAAAAAAAAAAGAAAAAAGAAAACCCATAACTGAGTTAAGGACCTGAGCAATACTGGATCAATCTGCTAGTTTATATACTTATTGTAAAGATAGTGTTATTAATGTGATACGTAGATATGTCAGTCAGCATATACAAATCTCCACCCAATGACATCTTGGTATCAGAAATGAGGTCCCAAGACTCTGTCATGGAGGAAGGATAATGAGACAGAGGTGCACAGATGCCGCCTTTGGCAATGTTTGTTATTCTGCCCCTCCAGCCACCTACCCAAGACAGTTATACACCCCTTAATGTGAGTTATACCAAATGTCTAGTGTGAGTTATCACACACAAGCAACGAAAGACAATATTCTGAACAAAGTTATTCACACAACATTGTAAGGACCACACAATTGATTCTTGATAGAGTTGCTTTTAAATAGAAATGTATAGTACTTTGAAGGTTTGTTTTGTTTAACATTTTATTTCAATTTGTAGTTAGGTATAGCCTTTATTACCAAATATGATGGCATATATCATTCCACAATCAGCCCAATCCAAGGTATGCATGAGTGTGGAGTTTAATAATTCTTACTGCATGCCTGCTATGCATGCAGCAGGTTGTGTTAAGGCTGAACTGCTAGGTGTAGCCCAGATTTTCTAAAATAACTGATGATTTTACTTTTCAGACATACTTTTCAGATGTTTAAAAGACCTTGATTTCAGAAAATTCTGAGCATCTGACCATCCTTGGACTAAATCAAACCCCCTTAAGTTGTCTCAGATAGGGCTTTTAAAAACTGAGGCCCTCAAAAAAAAATCACTAATCCTTTTTGAAAAATGTGTGTTTCCTCTAAATGTTTTCACTTAGGTTGGTAGATAGCCTCAGAAGAGATGCACTGAACACTTCTATTGTTAAAGGCGCAAACAAATTGCTTAAAATAGTTATGCCAACTATTTGACATGATCTATAATAAACACTTGACATAGCCTGATCTGAAGCTGTTTAAGTGGACTATACAATAATTTGTAAAGATTTGTTTGTTTTTATTTAATCTATCCCTTTGTGTTGTGTTGAAAGTATAAGTTTTCATTGAAATGATCTGGACTCCTATATTGCATGTTTTTTCTAACTAGGGAGTGTTTGCTATTTACCGCCCACTATTGAAATAGCTTTTAGGTAAAGCTGGTCAAGAAAGCAGTGACTATTCCATTCCAAGAGCATCAGACACTAAAATCACCCTAAAAAGATCCTATTTGTAAATGAAACCTTTCTTTGGCATAAAGACCATAGTTGTCAGTGTTACTCTGCTTTTAGACCAGGCACAATTTCCCTTTCATTACCTTAAATTTCACCTGAGCCAACCACGGGGTATTGGTGCAACACTCTCCCTAGTAGGGATGCAAGGCTCATTAGTTACACTGCTTCAAATTAGGCCTGTTTGGCAAAAATTGAAGCTATTAAGCAGAGCTCAACTATTTATATGCTGGAATCCAACTTTGCTGCTTAATCATTACTGAGGACAAACCATCTTTAATATAATACATGCTCAAATGTACACTAAAATAGAAACAAAAGGTCAATTAAAATGAAAAATGTATTGCAAGTGAGCTATGGTTATGTTTAGTGTATTCGTAATCCACACCACAGTATAGAGCTTTGTTCCACAAAAGACAACAATAATCTGCCTTGTAATGGATTTAATAATTTAAACTATTTTTAGAGCTGAAGAACCCAGGTTCAACCTGTTCCAATGGTCCAGGTATGGTTCCCATTCCTGACGCCCCCCCACACACAGACATACATACCCCATCTCTCTCACTGTAGTATTTCCTTTCTTTGGTTAAGGTGGATACTGTGTATATCACCTGGAACCAGACTTTTATTCCTCTGGAATGAATGCTTTCCTATGTTTTGATACTGTAAGACATTGACATTTTACTCTTGATCTCATCTGCATTCTTGTAAAGCTGGAGTAAACACTACTAACAGAGGAGTCATGAGTGTGGGGGAGAGGGAGGGAAGAGTCAAACATTGTGGCTACGTCTAGACTGGCCCCAAATTCTGGAAAAGGGATGCAAAGCAGGTAAGTCAGCATAGGGAAATCCGCGGGGGATTTAAATATCCCCCACGGATTTAAATAAACATGTCCGCCGCTTTTTTTCCGGCTTGGGGAAAAGCCAGAAAAAAAGCGTCTAGACTGGCACGATCCTCCGGAATAAAGCCCTTTTCCAGAGGATCTCTTATTCCTTGAAAGTAGGAATAAGAGATCCTCCGGAAAAGGGCTTTATTCCGGAGGATCGCGCCAGTCTAGATGCTTTTTTTCCAGCTTTTCCCCAAGCCGGAAAAAAAGCGGCAGACATGTTTATTTAAGTCCACGGGGGATATTTAAATCCCCCGCGGATTTCCCTATGCTGACTTACCTGCTTTGCATCCCTTTTCCAGAATTTGGGGCCAGTCTAGATGTAGCCTGTGAGAAATAGCAAAAATCAAGCCCATCATCATGAATTACTTAGCCAGCCAAGTTCAGTCTATAAAGAGGAACTGGTCTTCAGCTCTTCTTGAGTCTGGGCCTGGGAAAGTAATTCATTTTGTGTTCTGTACTTTTTGCTAAGGTATCAGATGTGCTCTCTCACACCTCAGCTCACTGAAGGTAGTAGAATTATTCCAGAATTACAATAATGAAACTGAAGGAAATTTAGTCCATAACCTTAGCTTGTCTGCTAAAAGGTGTGTGTTCGTTTCTATAGTTTGTGCTGTCTCCTGGTGTGGCTGATAATTTATCTAGCTTTCAATTCATCTACTTATTAGATGCCTGCAGTTTTGTTGTTGGTTCCCTCTCATTCCAATTTAAGTGATGATACATCTACATTTTCATTTGATCAAGAAGCCATAGAATTAGTTCATATACAATTTCTTTTTGTAAGTTTTTTTTTACCTGCCAGACAGGGCTGTAACTTAAGTTTTCTTCCTGCCAATAATAATTTGGGGTTGTTTGGGGGTACAGAAATCTTTTGTCTGTCATAATAAGCATCATTGAAATGTTTCCTTGCTCAAAGAAAAGTGCTGCTCCTCTGGTACCTAGATGCTGAAAAAGCTCATCCATACTTCTTAAAGCCATGCTGAACTAATAAAATTCTTCTCAAATGACTTTTCAACTCTATTTAAATCAATTCTTTTTTGGAGAATGATTATATGCCTTCATGGTTCATGATAGAGGAAGATTTAGCTTCCACTTTCAGATTGTGGCTTACAGAGATTGGAAAAATCCAGGCTTGCTGTCTCTGCCCTGGGGCACATTGGGACGCCTGAGTGCTGTTATCAGAGTCTATCTCCAGTTACTCACTGAGGGGGTGGGGGGGGGGGGAGAGAAAGGAGGGAAGGGGAAATCTAGATTTTTAAATTGGCCACAGAATGTAGTAATGATCTTAATTTTCCCCAAAGGCCAAATTCTGCTTTTAGTTACTCAGGTGTAAAACTAAGAGTAATTCCATTGAAACCAATGTTATGTCCTGGATTTACACTGATGTAACAAAGCAGAATTTGATCCCTGGTGATAATAATGAGATTGTATATTTCTTTCATGCAATAAATATTTTCCTGAAAACTTGCAGTTTTGGTTGCAGTTGCAATGTGAGCTAGGAGTATTGTGCATTTCAGCCCCGCTCAGCATGCTTCAAGTCCCTCCCTGCTGGGAGAAGTTTAGGAAGGTTGATTTAGAAGGCTCTTTTCTAGGTAATATGGCTCAGACACTCATTATATCCTTTCACCATCATTATTAAATCTAAATGGGCAAAAATAATTAGAAAATAACGTGAAGATTGGAAAGCTGTTTGGGTGAATGTTAATAAGATTTCACTCTTCGTAGTTTTTCAAAAGAAATAGCTCAGCAAGTTTTTCTAAGCCATTGGAGAGAACAAGGGGGACAGGTCTTGCTGAATACAGTGAAGGCAGGCTGTGTCATTAACAATCCTGGCACATGTACTTTTCATAAAAGCTGTCAGTTGGGAATATATAGAAATTGCTATGTGATATTGAATACCCAGCTCTGTCCCTCTCCATGGTTATGCCTTAGGTTAAGATTTTCTCATGGTTATTTTTAATAAAAAAGTCATGGACAGGTCACAGGCAATAAAACAATTTCATGGAAGACCCAGCAGTTCTGTGTGCTGGAGCACCCACGTCCTCCCTCTCCTCCCTCCCCCCCCTCCGCCTCCCAAAAATCAACTGACAGGTCCAGCCTTGCCACCTCGGGGCACAGAACTGAACCAGAAGCAGAAAGTGTCATGGATGTGAGTGGAAGTCACAGAATCCATGACTTCTGTGCTGAAATCTTATTCTCAGTTATGCGTACCTAGTCTTGTAGAAAACAGCCAGTAATAAACTATCTTTTAGCATCACCGGTGGCAGAGAATTGATGATCTGGAGATGACATTTGTCTGGTTCAGAGCGAGTAAGTGTACAGATCCCTGGAACAGAGGTACTGACTTTCGACATGCAAACTGGAAGACACGTCGTCTGAAGGCTGTTGGTCTCCTACCTAACAGGCATGTCCACACTGCAGCTGGGAGAGGGCTTTTCAGTGTTGGGACAGACATGCACTAGCTCTGCTCAGGGAAGTGTGCTAAAAATAGTAGTGCAGCTGCAAGTAACATGGGAGCTACTCAGCCAGTCTGTACAGCCATTTTTAGCGTACTAGGTGGAGCAGAGCTAGTTTATGTCTGGCTACCTGCACTGAGGAAGCACACTTCAAGATGCAGTGTAGACCTATGGTGAGTGTCTGGAGTTCTGTTCTCAGCTCTACCACATGCAACTTCTGGCAAGCTACTAACACAATTCCTAAGTTACTCGATCTGGACAATGAGCACATGCTCATTCTTCCTACACTAGTCTTCCACAGCCGGACGGTGCCTTTCACTTTTGAAGAGTCACCCTCGTAGGTTCAAGGTTGACAAATATGCAGTCCATGACACCATTGCTTTTTACTCCTTAATCAGCTGCTTTAACAGAAAGTCATTCCTAGTTTTCAAATAGGACCAATTTCCTCAAACTTTTCACTATTTATGCCCTTGAAAATTGCTTCTAGCCAGAACTAAATTAATTTGTAAAAACTACCTAAGGGTCAGATTTTAAGTTCCAAAGTGATTTCAGGAGATGTAAGGATGTATTAGGCACACACATATGGAGAACAGAAAACCATTTTTCAGGTGTTTTTAAATCTCCAAGTACTTCAAATCAATTTTCAAAATATCCTGGTAATTACGTAAACTTACCCCTACATTTTTAAAAGCATGAGGGATACATAAGGGAATCAAATCACCTTCAACAGGACCGTGATTGCAACCTCACACACTTACTGAGCTGAGACATTGTTCCTCAAAGCTACACAATCTAGAACTTTCAATGTGATCTAATGGAGTGTTTGTAAATGGTCATCTACAGAAATTCCTTGGGTTCCTTTTAACCTGCATATGTATTAAAATATTCACAAAGATAGTGATTACCCTGCTCTCACTCTCTTTGAGCCCTTTTCCTTGAATGGTAGAAACCCAACTTGCTAGGTGATCTGAAGGCAACTCCACTACACTTGCCTCCCCCTTCCTCCCACACCACCATCACCACATGGTATGATGTTGTTCAGCATTCAAATAGTAAGATATTCAAACTATTAACAGACTCTATGGAATCTGGGAAAGCAAGTGCTGCTACAATCACGTGTGTACAGTTTCCTGAGGATCATAGGAAATTGAAGTTGTGCTTTTCCATTGCCACCTGCTGTTGAAAAGATTGCCACAAAGAGTGTACAGTATGTTATATTAGTAAATGATGGTATTCATGCAATACAAATATACCACCTTCAGTGAACAGCCTGTTGAAGAACACCACAAAGCACTCCTTATGCTCCATATTGAGTAATACCTTACTTGAAATCAATGGGAATTAAGTGAAAATGGGTGATATCAGAATCATGACTTTGTATGTTACTGTGATTGTAGACTAATTAACCAAGTTTAAGATCATAATAATTTACTAAGAAGTTTGTCTTCCAAAGCTGAAAGTGGAGAATTGAGTAAAATAGCAGGTCTTTAAATAGAGGAGAGTAGGCACCACACAGCAACTACAGAGAGAAAAGGCTGGCCTTTAATATACAGCAAAACATGGCCTTCAGAGCCATCGCCATCAGTCACTTCATGAAGCAGAAAGGCGGATGTTCTACACACTTGAAAAATGGGATTCTTTGGAGCGTAGTTGATAGAATACATTGTTTTCCATTTGGGAAGGGGGAAAATGAGGTCTAAGAAATTATATGGAAGTCTTCCAGTGGGATTGTTTTCTGACTGGATTAATTAATTGGGGACGGGGAGAAAATAGGAGGGGATAGGAGTTGGAAGGGTTATGAAATTACTTCCCTCAGCATGTACTTGTTATTACAGGAAGTAAATTCATATCTTATATGTAGCGCCCTACTATATTGATAGCCATGAAAAAAAATCACAGTCCATGAAATCTCATCTTTTGCATACTTCCCCCATCAAATCTGAGTAGTATAAGGTGAGAGCAGCACTGCTGAAACTTGGGATACCAACTCAAAGGGGCTATAAGGAGAGGGGTGTCATAAGGCTGTTATAGTTGGGTCACAGTTTTGCCACCCTTGCTTCTGCACTGCCTTCAGAGCTGGGTGGCTGAAGAGAAGCAGATGCTGGCCAAGGGGACAGCTCTGAAGGCACTATAGAAATAAGGGTGGTAATACTGTGACCCCACTCCCCTTTACAATAACTTTGCAAATCTCCCCTTCAATTTGAATCAGGATCCCTACAGTTTCACCACTATTTAGTTTGAGACAAATATCTTAAATCATGAAACGTACAATTTTTAAAAGTCTATGACTGAAATTTGGTAGGATCCTACTTATATAAAAATGACTTGCAGTTGGCACATTAGCAAGACTGCCAGGCTCTGAAATGGATCCCATCTCTGTTGAAGAAAAGTGAAAATTAACTCAGCCATTTCTCTTCCTGCTTTTTTCCCTGCAAAGTGTTTTTCCAAGATGACAGCTTAGAAGTAAAGCCACTGGAAAAATGCTAAGATCTGCTAAAGTACATGTGCATTGGGGTCATTGAGGACAACATCAGTTTGTTTAAATAGACACACAGATGTGGCTTCTCTTACAGAGAGGGAGTCCAGGTGCTTTTTTTTTTTTTAAAGAGGGAAAAAAAGAGGGGAAAAAAAGGCAACACACACACACACACACACACACACACAGTGGGATGCTTAGAGTAGCTCCCAGAGATGCTGTTACCAGGCAGTCAAGAAAGCCCACCACAATCATCTGCTTTCCTCCATCAAAATATTACATTTTATTCCATGGGTATTGAGACAGGCTTTTAAATAGTAACCTATGATTGGGCACATTGACAGCTGTTCTCCTACCCCCTGCTCCTATTAGACATTCTGGGAGGAATCTGGCTCCACTGAAATAAAAGAGGATATTGCAATTGACTTCACCTGGGCTAGAACTCCATCCTTAACAGGATTCGGTGCCACTCGTCCAACCAGAGCAGTGCAGTTCTTTCTGCTACCCCTCAACCTGCATTCACTGCTTCAGTACCACTCCACCTTGCCATGAGTGAGAGACAGGAATTGAATTCCATTCTCTCAAATAGAACTACCAATATTTGCAACAACCTTCATATTTCCTGATGGTTTTTCATAGGAGGGGAGCAAATTGAAGTACATTCTCCCCAGCGTGTGAGAAGCACTAAGTAGAAAACTGATTGTCAAGTCTTATGGATTCCCCATTGTCAGCCGATGGTCAGGGCAGTGTGTGTGTGTGTGTATGTTTCTGAGAAAAGGTTTAACGTCTGTGTCTTTACTGCCAGGACCAGGGTCCCATCGCAGAGGGTGGCCAGCAGGCCAACAGACGCCCCATTATAATAGGAAGAGCTTATTACACCTTAGATTTTAGTTGCTAGAACACAAAGTTCCTTTGCAGCGGGCAGCCTGGAGAAAGCTGAAAAGTGCCCCAATGGATCTGTCACCTGGGAGTGACACAGACCCAAACGCCCAAGCTCTCCTTATGTCTGTCCCTTTATGACCGGCTGAAGTTCTTTTAAATTGTGCTTGGTTCTATTACAGCAACTGAAGGAGTCAGGTTAAAATTTAAACAGTTACAGGTTTATTAAAAGACTTATAAAAGCATATGGTTACAATGGCTATTGCTCTATTTCTTAACTGTTAACAAATATATATATAGGTCTTAACAATGATTACAGGAAAAAGGTAAAGATAGAAAATAGAAATAATGGTACCAAGTGACAGCTTAAGCTTTAAAGAGCTCTAACACTATGTATATGTGTGGCACTGACCCTAACTCTGAAGTCAGCTTGGGCATTGCACTACCTCAAATATGGGCCTAAATGGTTATTGTGCCTGTAACAGCCCCTTCCAGAGAAAGAGGGTGGAGGACTGAAGGATTTTGTCTACATGACCTACCTTTGAACCAATGCAGGCAGCCATGTTGTATTTCATCTGTGCTAATAGCATGGCTCACCGAAGTAGTATTTTTGGGATTAACAAAAAAGCACAGGACAAGGCAGGGTAGCAGATGGTGCATGTCACTCAATGCAAAGATGTGCCCCAGAAATAGGGTAGAAGTTAAAAGCAAGTCAAATTAGGTTGCTTTATTCTATCCACCTTTATACTGTACTTGTCTGCACCTACTTTAATCTATAGTTAGAGAATACTATTTTGTCCACATTTGACAAATCCTGAAGTAAAGACAGAGTCTACATTTACACCTACATCAGCTCATGAGGGACCATGAGATTGTAGGACTGCTCTACCTGTAATCTCCAGTTATGCCGAGGAGGAACAATTACACTGGTCACGCTTCTGTAGCTACTGTGTAAAAAAAGATTGCAAGTAAAATATGCTAGCAGGCTAATGAGGACACGGAAACAGTTCCATTCTCTACACATTAGGTATAAGGAGAGAGACAAAACCACAAAACAAACCCCCAGGGAAAAGACTTCATTTGGCTATTTTTCTAGTCACCGGCTATAGCAGTGTTCCTAATTGGGCACAATCAAAGAGACCAAGATAAGAAATCTGGACTAGCACTCCTGACCACTTGGATTGTTCTTCAGTATTTTGTACTGATGCTCCCCAGTGAAAAAGTCTATTTTGAGGAGTGCTCTAATGATACAGTGAATAAAAATGAGGGAGAAAGAACTCAGATTTCACTGTTTACCAGAAAACATTTTTGCCAGCAGCTTTATTATATTCTAGAGATTATCAGCTATGCTATTCAGTTTCATTAGTGGGAAAATAGAGAATGTCTGCAAAAATTCAGATGGACCCAGTTAATCCCTGAATTAGCCCTAGAACAATGAATAAAAAAAAAGTAGAAAACTATCCCTATCCTCCCCCCATCCCCAAAGGTTGAGGCAAACTTCCCACTGAGCAGTAGAAAGTCAGTTGTCTTAAATAGAAGACATACAACTTCACAGCCTTGCACCCAGAAAAGCAGAGAGTGAGAAACTGGTGAGAGAAATTAAACAAATCCTAGATTTTGGGGAAGGAGATGGACAGTGTTGCCATGCTGATTCTCTACCATTATTTTTATAATTCAGCTAAGATGCAGGAGTCTATTTTGGTCATGTAAGACTACAAACAGTGATCTTAAACTATTCTCCCTATGGACTGTGCAGCTGGAGCAGTACAGAACATAAGTTGATGAGTATATTGCACTGCTGGACTTACAACAATCACTGTAAGAGAAGCCACTCAGCAGAGGTTTATCCTAGGACATTTGCAGACTTTTTGTTTTTCAATAGACTGTCAGCGGGAGGCCAAAATTATCCATTTGGACTTACAAAGCCATGTATTTGACCATTTATTGGGCATCTGAATCCACAAATGCAAATCAACGTATGTATTCACTTATCTGGATTGTATATCCTGATTTCATGTGCAAGTAGATGTACCCACAGTTACTTTCCATGTATTTGTTAAGCACTGAGAACGTTTGGGCCCTGATATGACTACATGTTATGTGACTATGCTTCTATAATGCATCACATAGGTGCCTTCAATTGCAAATTCTATATAGAACACTGATAATACTGGCAGACTGGCTGGCCAGGAGTCTTTTTGGTGAGATTCTATTATATCCACTGGCTCAGAGGGTCTGGGATTGGCAGGAAACATGAACTTAATTCTTTCAGAATGTTTTAAACAGTCCCATACACATTTTTGGAGTTGCTTTGGTAATAAATTTTACCTTTAAGGTTGCAAAATCAGTTTCCAAAGACACCATTATAAGGCCCAACTTAAATGTATACCCCACTTTAAAAAAACCAAACAAACATAGTATAAGAACTAAATCACAGCTACCGTGGCTTAACCATGTAAAAGAAGCAGTGAGATAAAAAGACATATTTTAAAAAGTGGAAGTCAAATCCCAGTGAGGTAAATAGAAAGGAGCATAAACACTGCCAAATTAAGTGTAAAAATGTAATAAGAAAAGCCAAAAAGGAGTTTGAAGAACAGCTAGCCAAAACTCAAAAAGTAATAAAATGTTTAAGTACATCAGAAGCAGGAAGCCTGCTAAACAATGGGGCCCCGGACGATCAAGATACAAAAGGAGCACTTAAAGACGAAGTCACTGCAGAGCAACTAAATTAATTCTTTGCTTCAGTCTTCACGGCTGAGGATGTTAGGGAGATTCCCAAACCTGACCCATCCTTTGTAGGTGACAAATCTGAGGACTTGTCACAGATTGAAGCGTCATTAGAGGAGATTTTGGAATTAATTGATAAACTAAACAGGAACAAGTCACTGGGACCAGATGGCATTCACCCAAGAGTTCTGAAAGAACTCAAATGTGAAATTGCAGAACTATTGACAATGGTTTGTAACCTATCCTTTAGAGCAGCTTCTGTACCCAACGACTGGAAGATAGCTAATGTAATGCCAATATTTAAAAAGAGCTCTAGAGGCGATCCCAGCAATTACAGACCGGTAAGTCTAACATCAGTACCGGGCAAATTATTTGAAACAATAGTAAAGAATAAAATTGTCAGACACATAGAAGAACATAATTTGTTGGGCAAAAGTCAACATGGTTTCCGTAAAGGGAAATCATGTCTTACTAATCTATTAGAGTTCTTTGAAAGGGTCAACAAACATGTGGACAAGGGGATCCAGTAGATATAGTGTACTTAGATTTCCAGAAAGCCTTTGACAAGGTCCCTCACCAAAGGCTCTTACATAAATTAAGTTGTCATGGGATAAGAGGGAAGATCCTTTCACCAACTGAGAACTGGTAAGAGACAGGAAACAAAGGGTAGGAATAAATGGTAAATTTTCAGAATGGAGTGGGGTAACTAGTGGTGTTCCTCAAGAGTCAGTCCTAGAACCAGTCCTATTCAGCATATTCATAAATGATCTGGAGAAAGGGGTAAACAGTGAGGTGGCAAAGTTTGCAGACGATACTAAACTGCTCAAGGTAGTTAAGACCAAAGCAGACTGTAAAGAGCTTCAAAAAGATCTCACCAAACTAAGTGATTGGGCAACAAAATAGCAAATGAAATTTAATGTTAATAAATGTAAAATAATGCACATTGGAAAAAATAACCTCAATTAAATGTATAATATGATGGGGGCTAAATTTAGCTACAACTAATCAGGAAAGATCTTGGAGTCATCGTGGATAGTTCTTTGACGACGTCCATGCAGTGTGCAGTGGCAGTCAAAAAAGCAAACAAGATGTTAGGAATCATTTAAAAAGGGATAGAGATAACACTGAGAATATCTTATTGCCCTTACATAAATCCACGGTATACCCACATCTTGAATACTGTGTACAGATGTGATCCCCTCATCTAAAAGATATACTGACACTAGAAAAGGTTCAGAGAAGGGCAACTAAATTGATTAGAGGTTCGGAACAGGTCCCATATGAGGGCAGATTAAAGAGACAGGGACTTTTCAGCTTGGAAAAGAGGAGACTAAGCGAGGATACAATAGAGGCATATAAAATCATGAGTGGTGTGGAGAAAATGAATAAGGAAAAGTTATTAACTTGTTCCCATAAGAACTAGGGGCCACCAAATGAAATTAATGGGCAGCAGGTTTAAAACAAATAAAAGGAAGTTCTTCTTCACGCAGTGCATAGTCAATCTGTGGAACTCCTTGCCTGAGGAGGTTGTGAAGGCCAGGACTATAAAAGGGTTTAAAAGAGAACTAGATAAATTCATGGAAGTTAAGTCCATTAATGGTTATTAGCCAGTATGGGTAAGGAATGGTGTCCCCAGCCTCTGTTTGTCAGAGAGAGATCGCTTGATCATTACCTGTTTGGTTCATTCTCTCTGGGGCACCTGGCATTGGCCACTGTCAGCAGACAGGGTACTGAGCTGGATGGACCTTTGGTCTGACCCAGTATGGCCATTATTTTGTTCTTTTACATACTTGTAGCTTTCTGACATGGTCATCAGAAATTTTTTATGCTTGATGTCCAGCAAATGCTTTTTTTTAAGTCCTAGCAAAAGTCTAGCAGCCATTTTTGAGCTATGGTTTACAGTCTTTATCTTAATTATAAAGCTCTTTCAGCTATTGGGGCATGAGGTGGGGAATCCTCAACAGGAGTAAATGGTCACCCCTCCATTTAAGTCAATTGGCAATGGAGCTGCACTGACTTCAAAGGAGCGATAATTATACCAACTGAAGATCTGCTTTTTGGTATTAGAATGCAACTCCTCACCTTGAAGAGGAGCTGGGGAGTGATTCATGCCACCAGGAAGGCCAGCTCCACTCCACAAATGAGAGAATTTCCTCTCTCTACAAGAATTCTGTCCACTTGTTCTTTTGTTAAGGCAAGAGCAGAGCAAACTCTGAATCTCACCTCTGAGAAGTTGCGATGGATGGGAAGCTAGTCCCAGCCTGAGACACCCTGTGACTCTATGCAAGGAGTCACTTTCCAGAGTGGGGAAGGGAGTGAGCCTGCACCATGTTCAGGCAGTGGCTCAGCTCCTATGCTCCTTCAGACTCAAGGCTCTCTCCAGTGGTAATTTTTTTTTTGAAAGAGGGGGACATGAGTTCCAAATTGTTGCAGCACCCCTCCCTCCCCCCAAAAAATCTTTGAGCATCACTAATATTGTGTAAAGGAGAGAGGGAGTGTTTGGTCTGCTGCAATGTTACCAGCTCTAACCCTTCCTCCTCTAGATTCCTGAAATTTAGTGATTTTCTTAGAGCCCCAGCTGGTGGAGCCAAGTAATTTACATGATCATCTCAGCTTTTGTTTGTAAAAGTGTCAAACCCAAAAGCAAATGAAGCCAACATCCAATGTATTTTTCAAGTCTCATGATCTTAACCCACTCATGATTTTTGGACGTCTGATTCATGGTGTCCCCCTTCCCCTCCCAGTGTTTGGGGAGCAGCTGCAACCTTGTGGCAGATACATCATTGGAGGACCTCTGTTGCCAGGCCATAGCCCAAAGGAGAAGAATCTTTCCCCAGCACCCCTGAACGGATCGAGTGCAACTTAGTCACTTGTGCTAGGGGAGAAAGATGTTCATCACCCATATCTCTGAAGGCACAATTCCACCAGCAGTTGTCAGTCTGCAAGTCAAATAGTCAGTAGAAGGCCCTTGTAAACGCCACAGATTGAATACATCTCCCGGCTCTCTAAGTAAACCGCCTCCATGAGGAGAGTTGCTAACCATGCTGTAACATGATTCCCACTGGCACTTTACAGTGCTGCAAAACTTGCTGTGCTGGTGGGAGGGAGGGAGGAGGAAATTAAGTGTTTCCACATTCTGGAGCCCAGAAAGTAGCAGTGGTGTAAAGTGGCACTGTAGACTTAGCCTAAGCAGTTTACCAGCCCGGGATTTCTTCTCTCAAAAGGCAGCGGGGGGGGGGGGGGGGGGGGGCGGGAAGGTGGCAGGGGGGCAAGGAAATTAAATGCAACTTCTGCGTTATTTTAACCTTGCTGGACAGACACTTTCAGATTAAACCTTCAAAAACAGACTGCAAGGGGAAACTGCTGAGCTGGAATTTATATGCATATTCGACACCCCAAAGATTTAAAGACACACATTGAGTGTGTCTCACATTACAATAAATCATTTTCAATTCAGGTAGTCTGACCTCATTGCTACTGGAGATGAGCCCCATCAACTTTGATTTAGTTAGCACTGATATCACACTGCCTTCTCTGGATCCTTTTTTCCCTTCTTCAGCATCCAAGGAAGTGAGTTGTAGCTTACAAAAGCTTACGCCTTGATAAAATTTGTCAGTCTTTTATTTGCTACTGGACTCCTTATTTTTGCTGAAACACTATCACAGCTACCTCCCTGAAACTGTCAGATTATGGTTCTTAACCTGGCCTAAGGTATATTCTTTGCATGTTACAAACTATAAACAGGTGTACAATTATGCATTTTATAACAAAGGAACACAATTGTTTATATAAGAAGAAATAGGCAATTATGGAAATACTGCTTCTCTTATGGGTTGGATCGGTGCTAGGGTCTAATACGTTTATATGCCATACTGAGAATTAAATCTTTCCACAGAGATGATCCCAATTTATGAAAAACTTAAAAACACACCAGTCTGGTAGCACACAGTCTAGTAACAAAACATGTAGCTCTCAGATGAAGAAGTGGGCTGTGCTCCCGAAAGCTCATGATGCCATCTACATGTTGGCTGTGTCTAGACTGGCATGATTTTGTGGAAATACTTTTAACGGAAAAACTTCTCCGTTAAAAAGTATTTCCACAAAAGCGCATCTAGATTGGGGCACGGATGCTTTTGCGCAAAAAGTGCTTTTGCGCAAAAGCATCCGTGGCCAGTCTAGACGCGATTTTGCACAAGAAAGCCCCGATCGCCATTTTAGCCATCAGGGCTTTTTTGCGCAAAACAGTTCTTACCTGTCTGCACTGGCCCTCTTGCGCAAGAGGGCTTTCCCCGGAGCGGGAGCATGAAAGTATTTGCGCAAGCAGCACTGATTTTGTACATTACAAAGTCAGTGCTCCTGTGCAAATTCAAGCGGCCAGTGTAGACAGCTGGCAAGTTTTCGCACAAAAGCGGCCGCTTTTGCGCAAAATCTTGCTAGTCTAGACACACCTGTTATGTTAGTCTTCAAAGTGCTACCAGACTGTGTGTTGTTTTTTAAAGTTTCTCCTGCTACAGACTAACTCGGGTAGCCCTCCAAACCAATTTATGAAGTTAAGCAATAAAACTACCTCAGATATTGTGACAGGTACCACAAAGGGAATTTGAAACTATAAACTTTTCCCAGTAAATCCCAGAGTTTTAATAGGGTGTAGTTTTGCTTCAGTGTGCTCCTGATTGTTTGAGAGTTATACAAAGCAGATTCATGATCCAGTTTGTCCGAAATAATACTTATGTTCATCTTTCTGGTCTTCACATTGTTAGCCCTTTTTCCTGACACAGCTTAAATTGAAAATGGCAGTATTGTCAAGATAAGCCTCTATATTCCAGGCCATAGTCTTTGTTCAGAAAGACCCCAAGATGTGTCAACATGGAATCTCTATAAATCCTAAGGAAATGAAGTGGAGAGGTCTGAGCAAGATTAAGACAAGACTAGTGAATGCTTTGAAATATTGACTATTACTTGAAGTTTATTTACTACTAGAATCAATAAATTAAGTTACGTGGGCAATAAAGATTAAGGAGCCAGTAATGGTTTTTCTCCTGAAAAGCAAAATTTAAGAACTAATTCAGGGTCCTTTTTTGGTCTTAAACTTTTCATTAGACACACACTATTGTAACAATTTGGCAGTGACATGAGATAAGTGCCTTGCTGTGAAATTTCACAGCAGAATACAGTACAATAGCTATAGAAAATAATGGCTGTGGCTATGGTAACCCAAGGTGAACTGTGTTATTTGCATCAGTTTATAACCCCACCAAGATGCAATTTACACATTACTGCTGTAAGAGGACATGATTGATGTAAGTACAAATGACCTATCACAACATGAAGTCAAGAATGTTTTTTAAATTGTGTCTAAAAGGCATTCAAGAAGAAAAAACGCTGCATGGATTTGACACTTGACATCTACTGGAAAACTTTGATAAAGCACTTTGCTAAGAAATTCTTCTGCTCATAGTGTTTATTTTCTTCACTTCACTCCTCTTCTGTTAGTTAGCCCTAAGTATATTTGCATAGAAGATCTGATTCTGCTGCTACAGGTGAAGCCAATGGCAAAACTCCAATTAACTCCAGCAAGACCAGAACTAGGCTCAGAACAAACCACCTTCAAAGAGAAATATTCCAAAACCAATATTACTTATCTGTACTCACCACAGGCCAACATAAAAAAAATGGGTCTGGATGGCAACCATTCCTAGTTGGTGGTAGGCCTTTCAAATTACAAGGCCACTACTTTTATTTTAATTTTATTTTGGCTAAGCTTCAGCAATTGTCAGTCTCTGCTCAAAGATTTGCTTTTTCCTGCTGCTTATTTCCATCCTGAAATTACAGATCTGTGACTGGGACATCAGTGTTAGATGAGTTAGCGATGATCTCATTACAAACATGAGACTACACTCAAGGCACATGTTAAAAATGTCAGCAAAAATGATTCATTGCTATGGCTTCCAAAAACATGACATTTGGAAGTGTTTTGGGATTTACATTAGATTGCAATTATTTACAATATAGCTCCTGTTTTGGTGAAATGAATTTTCTCTGAGCCCATCCTGATCTATTTTTAAAGGTTTCTAGTAAAGTGTCTTTTGTCAACCAAAAATGGACACACATTAAAAAAAACCTGTTTTGAAACTTAGGACCTGTGTACTTGTCCCATCCAGACTTCAGCCTTTAATAATCCAATCCCCAATTCCATATGTAGGTCTATGGAAAGAAAACCTTACGTAGATGTGACTTTTAGCTGTACTCAATCCGTTTCACGCAGGGACTGCAAAATGTTGGGAATGTTTAATAAGCCTTCAAATAAAGCTGCAGGAGAATAGCTTGCAATCTCCTGTTAAAAAAAAACACACACACCCACACCAAACCACACCACCACCACACACCTATACCATCTGTCCAGAATTGTGTCAGGAAATTACTGTTATAGTGCCAGAAAGTTTCCCTGGAATTCTTTGCAGCTGAATAATGATCTCTCAACAAGACAAACTTACTTGAGTAATGTCAGATATTCATAAGTCGTAGAGAATCTTCCATGCCTTGGGCTGTATACAAACGAAAGCCATAATTGGAGAAGACTCTTGCAAAAGCTCCTCTTCCAAGAAAGCAGATTAGAGTCTGTTATACTTATTAAAATTAGCATCATTATCTCCTTTTCCTTCAGGTGTACAGTGTAAGCAGATGTGCAAGGTGCTGCCTTCACTCAGCTAGGCTTGCTGCTCTCTAAGGGTACGGCTACAGTACAGCGCTAATTCGAACTAACTTAGTTCGAATTAGTTAATTCGAACTAGGCTAATTCGAACTAACGCGTCTAAAACTAAAAACTAGTTCGAATTAGCGTTTTGCTAATTCGAACTAGCATGTCCACATTAAGTGGACCCTGAACCAGGCTTAAGGATGGCTGGAAGCAGTGCCGGCAGGGCATCAGAGGAGGACTTAGAGCGTGGAGATGCTGTCTCAGGCTAGCCGAGGGCTGTGCTTAAAGGGTCCTGACCCCCACCCCGGACAGACAGTTCTCAGGGGTGCCCCGCTTGCAAACCAGTCCTGGCTTGGACTGCCCGGAGTACCCACACTGGGCACATCACAGCACTCAGCCATCAGACCGGCTGCACTTGCTGCAGGCTGCCATCTGGGGAGAGGGGGCAATTGGGGGGCTGCAGGAGAGCTTCCACCCCCAGAAGCCCGCGGAGCCAGCCCAGTCCTCCCCATCGGGGGCTCGTACCCCATTCCTCCCTCACCTCCGTCCACTTACCCTTCCCTAGCCCCTTTTCTTGATGTACAAAATAAAGGACAGTTCTGTTCAAAAATGGAATCTGTCTTTATTGAACAAAACTGGGGGAGACTGGGAAAAGGAGGTGGGAGAGGGGAAGAGAGAGGCTGGGAGAGGGGAGGGTAACTACAATGATCAGGGGTTGGGAACAGGTCCCATATGAAGAGAGGCTAAAGAGACTGGGACTTCTCAGCTTAGAAAAGAGCAGATGGAGGGGGGACAGGATAGAGGTCTCTAAAAGCAGGAGCTGGGTGGAGAGGGTGCATACAGAAAAGTTCTTCATTAGTTCCCATAAAGAAGGACTAGAGGACACCAAAGGAAAGGAAAGGGTAGCAGGCTTCAAACTAGTAACAGAAAGTTGTTCTTCACAGAGCAAAGAGTCAACCTGTGGAACTCCTTGCTGCAGGAGGCTGTGAAAGCTAGAACTGGAACAGAGTTTAAAGGGATGTGAGATCAAGTCATGGAGGTTGGGTCCATGGAGTGCTATTAGCCAGGGGGTAGGAGTGGTGTCCCTGCCCAAGGTTTGTGGAAGGCTGGAGAGGGATGGCACGATACAAATGACTTGGTCACTGTCTTCGGTCCATCCCCTCCAAGGGTTGGCCGCTGTTGGCAGACAGGCTACTGGGCTAGATGGACCTTTGGTCTGACCCAGGACGGCCATTGTAAGCTCAGGGCTCAGGGTCGGGGGTCTCAGTGGACCCCCTTGATTTTCATGCACACCTGCTCCTGGGTGGCCAGGCTGGCAGCTCTCCTGCCCTAGATGGCCACTTTCCTGTGCCTAGTGCGGAGATCGTGGACGAAATCCACGATGTCTGCACTAGCCCAGGCGGGTGCCCGCCTCTTGCGGTCCCGGGCAAGCTCCCGGGAGCCGCCAGCCTGGTCCCGGGAAGAGGGGGAGTGCTGGGGGGCATCGGGTGGCTGGCTCGAGCCGTGCCAGGTGCAGGGTCTGCTGGCTGGGTGCTGGCAGGCTTGCACCTGGCATGGGCACCGTAGCCAGCCCGTGCCCCTTTAAGGGGTCCGGGGCCGGGAGGGGGGCAGACGAGTTTCCCTGGTGTTGGCCAGAGTGGCCACCAGGAAAACCTGGGGAGGGCTGGCCTCCCACTAGTTCGAATTAAGGGGCTACACACCCCTTAATTCGAACTAGCTAGTTCGAACTAGGCTTAATCCTCGTAAAATGAGGATTACCTAGTTCGAACTAAGCGCTCCGCTAGTTCGAATTAAGTTCGAACTAGCGGAGCGCTAGTGTAGCGCCTATGAAAGTTAGTTCCAACTAACATCCGTTAGTTCGAACTAACTCTGTAGTGTAGACATACCCTAAGGGACTATGGAGCATCATGATGAGCAGCTGCACCTCCCCAAAGGCTGTCAGCTGGGTTGTTTTACCTGGCTCAGTGTTGTCACCACTCCTATTCAACTTCTGTGTAAAGCCCCGAGGGGAAATAGTGAGATGAGAGGGATTGCAACAGCAGCAATATGCCAGGCTTACAGAGTTGTAGATGTCCATCACACCTTGTGCAAATATTGCTGTTTCCAGTTACTCCATTGAAAGAATGCATTTGGAGTTGAGGGAAATATCTGACAAGCTAATTCAGTAAAGACTAATAGGATCTTGATAAGAAAGAGGGAGCCCTGGAGAACTGGCAGATACTACATTTACTCCATGTCACTTTTCCCACCTCTGCTTTATTATTGTCTAGGAACAGTTGGTAAAATTCTCAAATGTATTAATTATCTAGTAAATGTATTATGGTGTGCAGATAATGCATGAAAATATTCTCAATGAGCCTCAGTTTGTTCTAAGTTGGTTAGTCAAAGAAGCCACATAATATTGTCTCTCCCCACTTGGATGAATTCAGTATTAAACATCCTAGAAAAAGAATACTGTGATTGATTACTAACTCCTTTTGAGCCAAACTAAAAAATATTTTAAAATATACTTGAAGCATCTCAAAAAATGCCAGTGTGCTGGTTGGGTGTGCGTGACATTGCCTCAGATTCCAGTTTACTTATAATCCTGCAAATCAGTTAGTCACATGCCTAATCTTAAGGCACGATTAGACCCATTAATGCCAAACCTAGGTACTTTGCTGAATCAGTATTATGTTTAGCACAAGCACTTGGCAACCTTTAACATTCTCAATTAGTGGTTAACTTCTCAGATATATTGTTCTAGGTTCCTCTGCATAATGTATTCATATATTAGTCTTCAAGGTACCACAGGACTCAACAACAACAAATGTGTTAGGGCATAAGCTTTTATGAGCTGGAGCCCACTTTGTCAGATGCATTATTTCATTAAAGAGCACAAGAAGTTGAATGCACTCCAGTGCTAAATAAAAAAAAACATCCCCACTTCTACCGCGGATGTCCTTAATATAAGCTTTTTTGGCTAATATTGTTGTCTCCAGTGAGGAGAAACATTTAAACTGGAACCCAGGTAAATAGATTTCTCAGTTCTTCACTCCTCTGAGAGCACTGGACAAAGGAAACAGTTTGTATATGTGAGCTCTCTCGTGAAATATTGACAGCAAAATGGAATAGCTTGATACAATTAACTATGTTAGAAATGTTTTAAGAAGGTTTTGTATTGTATTTTTAGGACCACAAAGTCAAGGTACTACTACAAACATCTGAGCAGACAAAGCTATGTGATTAACGGCTTTGTGTGACACTGTGCTACAAAACGTATGTGAGTCTTGTCAAGAGAAAGCACGTGTATTGTTTCTGAAAGGTTTCAGAGAGCTTGAAGTGTTTGTGTGTATTAAGGCACCAGTAGGACTGACTCTGACAGTGCTAAATGGAGCACATTGATCTATTCTGTCAAATGCTTAACACAAAAAAGTTTATGAAAACAGAAAACCTGAAACATTGGTTGTGGCACCATGACCCAAAACACAAAAAGCTTTATTTTTCCCTACTCTACCATATTATGAATATAAATTACCTTAAATCATTTATTTTATCTGCAGGATTCCATGTGTTCCCCCTCCAATCAGAAAGGTCATCAAAACAAAATATTTACTTGCTTGCTCACACAAAATGCCATCAGATCCTGTATGGATAATGGAGATCTTTAATAATGAGATTCTGGTACCTTTAAGCTAATATAGAAAGTTTTAAAAATGCCACTTTACATAAGAAAATCCAAGATCTAATATTCTGAACAAAGCTTTAATATTTGCTGTGCATGCAGTACTAATATTCTTGATATGAAACTTGACCTGACATTCTGGATGCAAGTAATGAAATGGCTATGAAATATTCCATTGCTATATCTGACATTCCCTTTAGATCATGTAGATATTGGCTACCCCGCAGTCTACTAAAAAAGTCCTATTAATACACATTCTTTAAAACAAGGAATTTAAAATCCCTGTTTTTAATCAGCTATTTAATTTGAGTTCTCTTCCATTCCCTGTTGTAATTTGTGAGGTGTCATTTCAATCATTCACTGACAGTTCTCACTAATACTACGCCTATTTTCTAACAGATTAGGAACATCAGAGTGCAATTTCTGGGTGACTAAGAAGGTTATTTCCATATGGTTTTGGGTTGTTGTTTTTTTTATTAAGCACACACTATTGACATCATAAAGCTAAAAATCTGTTTGCAAAGGAAACCAACGAAGCTTTCGAGAGCATGTATTTACATTGTGTGTTACAAACACCCTACATATGGGATGGTGATCTCTGGAATATATTTCTGAAGCAGGTGAACTGCAGAACCATGTGGCACTGTATGAATCACGTATTTATACAACTTTGATCACCTCACCTGCATTCTTCACGTATGTTCTCACTACCAACGCTAAGTTTAATATTCCAACCCTAGCAACAGCCATGGTGACACTCCTTTGGGGTACCCAGGGCTGCTCTTAGAAGTGGAAGCCTTTTCTGAGCCTATTGTGAGTCAGCTGTTCATCTCCACTGGCCATGGTCAACAGAAATCCTCTAGGCTTTGCAGGCCCTGATATTTATTGCCAGGTTAGCAATAGGCCTGCTCCAACCCTTGAGTCCTCTGAGCATTCTCCTGGTGTGTCCAGCTCCTGTTTCACTTGACACTTGTGTTCACAAGTCTGCTACTTCCACAGGAACAGTGCACCTCCAACTTACTGCTTCCACCTCAGTTCATTGCTCTACTCTGCCCACAGTATTTAGATGTTTAAAGGGAAAGCAAGCACAAGTTTAAATTATCCAAAGCACAGAGATTCAAATAGCTGCAAGTAAAAGTATTGAACAAATGGTTTCATATACATAAAAATCATAACACTTTCTAGACCCTAGATTTAATTAACAAGACACTCTTATCTTGTAGAGTATTGATCACCAAAACCCTTGTGCTTTAAGGCCAGACTCTGCACATGGTCAGCTAACCTCGTAGGTGAAGGACACCAGGTGAAGAATACTTGGTCTTTATTCATGAAGAGGATACCTCCCTGCTGTGTGCTTTATCCTGTAAATTTCCTCTTTTGGGCTGTGTCCAGACTCAGGGGTTTTTTCGAAAAAAGTAGCCTTTTTTCGAAAAAACTTCACCTGCGTCTAGACTGCAGCTGCGTTCTTTCGAAATTAAATCGAAAGAATGCGGCTTTTCTTTCGACGGTGGTAAACCTAATTCCACGAGGAAGAACGCCTTCTTTCGAAAGTGCTCTTTCGAAAGAAGGCGTTCTTGAAAGCAAACAGGCTTTTTAGAAAGAGAGCATCCAAATCACTGGGTGCTTTCTTTCGAAAAAGCGGCTTGCTTTTTCGAAATTCCGTGTGCAGTCTAGACGCTCTCTTTCGAAAGAGGCTTACAGTCTAGACATAGCCTTGTAGACTGTAGTCTTTCATTCTACCCTTCACTCATCATGCAAATAGGCACACAGTGTGAGGCATGCACTACCCAAATGACCTGACAGATAATTATTTTACCTCCGACCTAATAGGAACATCTCCAAGTTCCATCACCTCTTGGTATCCTGCCTTTCTCCCAGGCCTTACAAATATAATTTCCAGTGTAGATACATAACTCCTTACATATTATCTGCACATACATTTGGCAATGATGATGGTGACCAGTGGGCTTCTGGTTCTCAGTGGAAATCTCACCTATTGGTGAGCTATTATAGAAATATCTGACCCAGGTGATCCCAATAATACTTTTGTATTCCCTGTGGCCTCTGCCCATTAGCACTAAAAGATCTTTCTGGTACACTATTTTTTTAAAATAAAGTTGTGACCCAAACTCTGGAATTTCATTTTCAGTTACATTAGCCTAAGGGCCAGAATGAGAAAATCATTCTTGGATGAGTGATGGTTCTAAAATCTGATAGGTAATGAAAATTTTACCCCAACTAGAAAGCTAAGAATCTCACTTCCTACTGGTATGAGGTATCTGTTGTTTCCAGCCTTGCCCTGCTAGATAAGCTTAGAATCACAATATAATGTATTGAAAAAAAAACTTTCATGAATTTTTATAGTTTCTAAAGTGTATTAGTTAACATTTTCTTCCCCTGTACAGCCATCTGAGGTAAATAATATGCCTATCTTCTTTAGGGAGAGGATAAGGAAACAGTAAGTCAATCTATTATATGATTTCCTAAACCATTTTCTGTAGCATATGCAGAATATCTGGTAGAATGATGCAATATGGAGATTTTATGCATGATTGCATAACTCGCCTATCCTGAGCAATATAACTCACTCAGGGCATCCAAAAATCATACATCACAACACAGCATCATGGAGCCTAATTGGAATTCTGTGTTGGTATCAGAGTGGCAGTTTATACAAACTTTCTTCCCTTCTTTTTAAAGACATTGTAGTTGCTGCCTATAGATCTTGTGAGAGCTGATTGAATGTTTTGAAAAACCTTGATGGAGTGCAGATATATTTTTTTGTATGGGCTCCCCCAATTCTGCTTAATTTAACAAACTAGTGAGAGTGGAGGGGCTAACCCTCATTGGTGCCACTGTGGGATTCATGGATGTAAACTCTAAACCAGGGGTTCCCAACTTGGGGTACGCGTACCCCCAGGGGTACAGGGAATATTTGGTAAATAACTAGATTATCCTAATTGAAATATTCCAAAAGTAGTAGTGTTAGTGAAAAAAGTTGTGGATTCTAGAATTTATTTCCTTTCATATTGAATAGGGGGTACAGGAAGATTTACTAAAAGCCAAAGGGGTACGGGGACCGAAAAAGGTTGGGAGCCCCTGCTCTAAACTGTGTTCACCAGTAGAGCTGCACAGAAAAGTTGCATGCCCAAGTGATTGTGATATATAGTTTCCTGTGCACAGAGACCAGATTTTAAAAGGCTGCTCCTTTGTATTGATGACTAAGGGAAGGGCCTGAATACATGACAATCTACGGCTAGTTGCGGTATCACAATTTCTAATGTGCTGCACAAATACAACTACTCAGAATATTAGCCCCTGTGCTCCAAAACCCAAAGCCCATTGATTTTAAGGGAACAAGCTTGAAAATGTACGTTGCACCCTCTTAAGAGAGTAGCACTGCCAGGGATCTAGTATGCTCTAGCTAGTACAATAACACTGTTCATGCTTTCATCATGTTACTATTTTTATTTCTCATACACAGTATAAAAGTGGTGTTTTATAATGAAAAGCATCTATCAGTATGGGGAAAGGCAAACCCTAATACTGAAATACTAGGAGTTGGACTTAAGGTAAATTCCAACTTGAGCATGCAGCATCTTCCTTATTTCATAACTTGAGCAAGCAGATAGTCTTGGATTACAAAAGCCACCTTGTAATATGGATGTTCTTGTGTGTTTGTGTAGAAGAGGTACTCACCAGCAAGCAGATCCCTTCATTGTTGGATGCAGCATTACAGGATGTCCCTTCAGTCCCCTCCTTCCAATAACTACCGGGCTCCTGTGGTACTCTGGTTCTCCTAGTGATTCAGCCGTAGGGCTAAGTCACCTACAGTTTCACCTGTTCTGGTGTATCAGTGTCCCAAGTAAACCATGTCCTGCACAGTACTAGCAAGATGGTTTATTAGATGATGAGCTTTCGTCTGGCCCACGAAAGCTCATCATCTAATAAACCATCTTGTTAGTCTTTAAAGTGCTACATTGTCCTGCATTTTGCTTCAGCTACCCCAGACTAGCACGGCTACATTTCTATCACTATTCTGCACAGTACTAGTCACTCATTTAAAATATTTCAGCTCTCTGCAGCTCCTCTCCAATCCCACTCTTCTCAGAGTCAGGGGTTTCTGGGCTTCTGCCCAGCATCTCTCAGCAAAACTCATACCACCCTCCAAATAAAAACACACAACTTAAACTATTGCTTTCCCTACCACTGCCCTTGAGCTTTCTGGTTCTCCCAGCTCCTTGTTCCTCTCCCAGAATACCAATCCAATGGGCTACCCCTTTTTTTCTACGTCCACCTCAGGACTGGCTCCACTACTGCAGCTTGTCCCTGGCTTCTTTTCTTTAGAGAGAAAACTCTAAACCCCTCTTCTGTTGAAGCTCTTCTGCTCTGAGCGCCTTCCTTTACCTTCTCCTCAGCTGCCTTTGATAAGAAATTGATTCGGGCTCACCTTCCAGGTGTAAGCAGGTGGGCTAATTGGTTTCAGCTGCTGTTAACCTTACATTTACCCATGAATATTCTATAGCAATAGTGCTGTAGAATAGATCATGGAAATACATCCTAGCTGTGTCTACACTGGCACCTTTTTCCGGAAATGCTTAAAACGGAATACTATTCCGTTTTCAGTTTTTCCGGAAAAGGAGCGTCTACATTGGCCCCGGAGTTATCATCATAACGATGCGCTTTTCTGGAAAAGCGCGTCTACATTGGCGGCACGCTTTTCTGGAAAAGCAGAAGCCCAGAGCCATTTTGAAGAGGGCAAAGGCCACTAGACCTTTCCGGGGGCGGGACCACAGCGCCATTCAGACACGTGCTTAAAGGGGTCTCGCCGGACAGCCGTTTGTCTCCTGCTCCCGTGCCTTGGGGCCTCTGCCAGGGACTGACACCCTTCGCAGGGTCGGTGGTTGCCCTCTGAGTTTTGGGGACACCACCATTTGGCCCCCAACTGCTTTTCTGTGAGTTTTGTTTTGTCTGCCCTGCTCTGTCTGCTATGGAGCCATGGGTGGCCATGTGCCTGGTCGGGCCCCTGTTGGGGCTGTACAGGTGCCTGCAGCTCGTGCTGCAGGCCGGTGCCCTGCTGTTCATGGACCAGGAGGCAGAGATAGCCTTGGACTCCCTCACCAGGGAGGCCGTGGCAACCGTGTGACATCAGCACCCGACCATAGACAGGCCCGTCTGGAGTTTGGAGAGCAGCACTGACTGGTGGGACTGTGTGGTCCTCGGACTATGGGACGACCACCAGCGCATCCGGAATTTCCGGATGAGAAAGCAGACCTTCCTGCAGCTGTGCACCTGGCTCATCCCCACGCTGCAGAGAGCCGCCACCCGGCTGCGGGCACCCATCCCCGTGAACAAGAAGGTCGCCATCGCGCTCTGGAAGCTGGCCACACTGGACAGCTACCGCTCGGTGGCCCAGCAGTTTGGGGTGGGAAGATCAACCATCGGAGTGATCGTCGTGGAGGTAAGTCCCAGGGGGAGTGGGATGGGAGGAGGGTGCTGCACTCCAGGCCCAGGGACAGCCAAGACTCCCGGCTGGGTCGCCCAGGGGTTTGGGCCGTCCCTCCTTTGCACAGGCCAGGTGGGGGGGGCGTGCGGCGAGGGGGGTCCTGGGTGTGTGTGTGTGTGTGTGTGTGTGTGTGTGTGTGTGTGTGTGTGTGTGGACAGAGGGAATCAAGGAGGGGCCCAAGGGAGCGCACACTCACCCCTGCTGTATGTGATATGTTCCCTTGTGTTTCTCTGCACCCTTCTGCAGGTCATCCACGCCATCAACGACGTCCTGCTCCCGCAAATCATGCGCCTGTGCGACGTGGATGATACCATGGCCGGCTTCGCTGCCCTCGGGTTCCCGAACTATGGGGGAGCCCTGGACGCCACCCACATCCCCATCCGGGCCCCGGAGCATCGAGCGGGCCATTTCATGAACCGCAAGGGGTACTGCTCCATTGTTCTGCAGGCCCTCGTGGACCACCGGGGCCGCTTCGTGGACATTTACGGGGGCTGGTCCGGCCAGGCACACGACGCCCGCATCCTCCGGAACTCTGGACTGTTTCGCAGGTTGGAGGCGGGCACCTACTTCCCCCGGCAGGACTTGACTCTTGGGGATGTGCCTATGCCCATCTGCGTCGTCGGGGACGCGGCCTACCCCGATGCCCTGGCTAATGCAGCCCTACACGGGGCAGCTGGACCAGAACCGGGCCCGGTTCAACGACCGCCTCAACCGGGCCCGAAACCCAGTGGAGCTGGCCTTTGGACGTTTAAAAGCCCGCTTCTGTTGCTTGCTCACCTGTCTCGAGATGGGTGAGCAGAATGCAACGGAGGTACTGGCCGCGTGCTGCGTGCTCCACAACATTGTGGAGCGCAGTGGGGAGGCCTTCCTCCCTGCATGGGTGGCAGCCAAGGCACAGACCTTGGAACAGCCCGACACAGCTGCCATCCGCCAGGCGCGCCAGGATGCGGTGCGCATCAGAGAGGCCCTGGTGGACATGTTTGCCCAAGCCCCGTAGTAGGGTCGCCTGGGTCTCCCCAGACTACTCCCGCCCGTCCCCTACCCTTCCCCACGCCCTCCCTTTATCTCCCCCCCAATTGTAAAGCGTCGGGTTAAAGCACATCGGCTGTCATCGAGACTGTTCGTCGGGTGCGTCGGGCTTAGTTAGGGTTTTTCTTTTTAGCTTAGGCTAGGGTTTAGGCCACCATCGCCTGTCCCGAAGAACAGCCACGAGGATTCGGGGTTCGTGCGGAAGGCTGAAGTCAGCGTACCTGATTCCAGTCGTCTTCCGTCGAGGGCTCTCCTGGCTGTTCCTCTCCTGAGGCCCGGAAGGACCAAAGGATTGAGGTGGCCAGCAACACCACCAATCGTCCTCCCTGTGCCTAGACTATGTTTAATTATCTGTAGTGTGCATCTTGTAACCGTTCTTGCTTGTTAGCTATGTAAATATAGTTTATTAGCTATGTAAATATAGTTTGTGGTTTACATTTTACTGAAAAGTCTCAGTATTTATTTATGCACCACAAACCACTGACCACTTAAGAAGGGCCCCCCCAGTGATAGAGTACAGATTTTGTTGTCCACAGTTTGCATCCATGTTAAAGTTAAGTGGCTACTTGGCATCCCACATCATTTCTTACACTAACTAGAGTTACACAATTACCAACACAGGAATGAACAGCAAAATAGAGAACTGTTTATTTACAAGGGGGGGGGAGACCTTCAACTGGGACAGGGAGGGGGGCAGTTACTAGGACGGGCGGCCCCATCCGGGCCCCGGTCCCACTGAAGGGAAGAGAAGAAAGGATGGGTCAGTCAGGCAGGCTGTCCACTGTCCCCACACCGCATGCCCTCCACCCCTGAGCCCAGGTGACCCCACAGTTGTGTGGCTTGGGCACACTCGGTTCCCCTCCTGCCCCCGTGTTGTATGTTTGCAAGGAGGACCGCCCCTGGAGTAGAGTCCTCCCTCCAGTATTGTAAGCACCGGTCTGTATCCTGGCCCCGTGGAGGGCGGGAGGGTGCTTGTGCTGCGTTCACCTGTGGAACTCCCTGCCGGTGGAGACTGTGAAAAGCTTTGGGCTAATCACTGGTGTTTGACAGGGAGCGAGATGCATCCCCACGCAGTGCCTGGGAGCACATCTGGCAGAGGCGGTCTGGGCTCTCAGATCCCCTCGCGTGGGATATCTCCTGGACAGAACCAGAAGAGTGACTGGGTGGGGGGATGTTCCATCCTTGCAGCAAAACTCAGGGGCCCTTCTCCCTCCCACTATCCCTCCCGCAAGCCCGGTAGCCCAGGGACATGTGTGGCCACAGTGGGGACTTCCCTTGGGGAGGCAGCCAAGGCACTGGGAGCAGGCGAGGGGCTCGGTGGGGGTCCATGGTCACAGGACTGTGACGCTGCGGTGTACCCAATAGCAGCTGGCTGTGCCTCACAGCGAGGCATGGGACAGTGTGCCGTTCTCCGTGCTGCACCCTTGGCGGAGCTGCGGGCTCTGGGCTGAGTCCCTGGGGCCCTGGCCGGTTCCAGCCGGCATCCACCCTTTCCCCTGGTCCCGCCGAATGTGTGTGAGCAGCACGGTCCCAGGCGTGCCCTGCAGCTGCCTGCCACGGCCATGTGCCGCTTGGTCACCAGGCTGCACGTGGTTGCACGTGCTGCTTGCTGCCTCATGCTACGCAGCGTGCAGCTCACGTGGCCTGAGTGACATGCTCTCCTTCTCCT
This sequence comes from Pelodiscus sinensis, assembly GCF_049634645.1. Lineage (NCBI taxonomy): Eukaryota > Metazoa > Chordata > Testudines > Trionychidae > Pelodiscus > Pelodiscus sinensis. Next base: position 38,549,105 of record NC_134717.1, read on the forward strand.
CCCTCTGGGCACCTGGCTCCCCTTCCGCCCTCCCCCCCCCCGCCCTTTGGGAGTGCAAACTGCACAAACTCACCAATGGGTTCCTCCCTGGCCTCAGCCTCGGAGGAGCTGATGGAGGGGGCCTGCTGGGCGGTGGCTATGCTGGCCTCCTCACCGCCGGATGCGCTGGTGCTGTCCTCTCCCTCCCCTGGCTCGGTGGGACGGTTGATGGGGGGGCGCTGGCAGGTGTCCACGGGGACAGCTGGGGCTTGCGGGGCTGGCTGGCCCAGAAAAGAATTCAGCCGGTCATAATAGGGGCAGGCATCGGGTCCTGCCCCCCTACCCTCAGTGGCCCGCACATATCCCAGCCGCAGTTCTTTAACCTTTGAGCGCACCTGCTCGCAGTTGCGGCTGGGGTGTCCCTGCTGCGCCAGGTTCTGTGCCAGCCGCCTGTAAAGGTCCGCATTCCGGCAGCGGGACTGCAGGTCGTGGAGACCCTCCTCCTCCTGCCACAGGTCCAGGAGGGTCTCCAGCTCCCTGGGGGTCCAGGATGGGGCCCGGCATTTACGACCCCTGGGGGCTTCCTCCCCTGCGGGTGCAGGTGGCTCACCACCCGGAGCTGCCATGCTGGGCTGAGAGGTGGCTGTTGGGCAGCACAGCGGCACGTGGCAGAGCTGAAGCAGCAGGGTCTCCGGCAGGCTCCTGCCACGGGCGCCCAGCAGCCTCCGAGCTCTTTAAGAGTTCGGGTTAGCAGGAAGTCCAGGCTCCTACGGGCTCTCGCAGCGTCCAAACCACTTTTTTCCATTTCTTCTGCTTTTCCGGAAAAGCTGTCTACACTGGCCCTTTTCCAGAAAAGCTTTTCCGGAATAAGGACTTATGCCCAAGCGGGAGCAGCATAGTTTTTCCGGAATAGCGGCTGATTTTGTACAGTAGAACGTCGTAGCTTTTCCGGAAATTCAAGCGGCCAGTGTAGACAGCTCACAGCTTATTCCGGAAAAGCGGCTGATTTTCCGGAATAAGTGGCCCAGTGTAAACACAGCCCCTGTGTTTCCACTTCCTAATTAAAGGAAATTTCCTGGGAATGTGTAGATAGGGTTAAAATGACATGTTTCTGCTTTATTTTTGCTATATCAATCTGCCCTAGGGCAGTGGTCCTAATTGGTGGGGTGTCTGTGCTCTCCTAAGGGGGTCCCAAGTCATTTTAGGAATACTCTGGTGTCCCACTGCTGAAACCTGGTGCCATGACTCTGCTGCCCCTCCCTTATGGGGCTGAAGCAGGCAGTGGGGAGGGGCCTCAGTCGCAAGTCCCAGTGCCAGCACAGGGCTGAATCGAGAAGTGGTGTTGGGGTGAATCCTGATGCAGGTAGAAACTATGTGCAGTTGAAAGGACTTAAGGGTGTCCGTCCCCTCCACCCCGCCCCCAGCTGCAATGCCTTATGCGGAGTTGGGCCATTCTGGAGCCAGAGCCCCACACCTCCTCCTCCTCCTAGAATAGCCTATGTTGCAAAAAAAATGCACATGTCTGTTGTGTCAGTAACAGAGTAGCAACACCAACACTGTTTTAAAAAATGTACTCCTGCTTAAGGATTTTGCTACATTCCAAACAGCTTTCTCAGTGTTTCATTTTTTTTTAAATATAGTCACCATTAGCATACAGTGGGGCAATATTTACTGTAGGTGAAACAGTGTTAGCTAGGGTAATGCTGCAGAAATCTACTGCAATGTATGTTTAGAAATAAACTATAATCATAACTTCCTACTACTGTCTCAACTATATTTATATTCAGATCTTTACACGTATAAGACAATGTGTACGTATACATGGGTTGTTTTATGAAGGCCTATTCTCACCTAGAATGGTTATTGTACTTAGGAACAGAAATCTCGGTCCAAACCTGCTTAATTTAATTTTATTATTACCATTACACATATTAGTACAATTTGTATTAAAACTAGGTTTGCAGCTATCCATACACATACTCCACTAATTCTGTCCTACAGACTCATGTATCTATTAAGGAAGGTGTAAGCAAATATTAATTTGGGATTTATATTTAAATATTTCATTTACTTAATTTATATTTTATCTTATATTTTATTGTAAAGCACTGCAGAAGTTATCTTAAAATATGCTAAATTGTGGCAGTCCAAAAGGAGATGAATTCCCAGTTATCTCTTTTAAATGTTATTGTTGAGGCAAAATACAGTAATAGTCTTTTCAATTGGATATAACATGAATTATTAGCCTGTACATATCACAAATATATTCTTCCAGTAGGGGCTTATTCCAGTACAGTTTTTTGTATCAAAGGACTTCATGACATACAATTCAGGAGAATGATAAATCTTATAATAAGTGTCCTCAAGAATATATGATATAGCAATGGAAATCTCTTTCTCATATTTTTCAGAGATAAATGAAAATTTCAAGAAATAGAAGCTGCTACTATACAAAGAAGGAAAAAACAAAGTATCTTCAGGATTAATATCCTCCCTCTGAGATCCATGAACAATTACACAATTATTTTTCTTTATCGAACTTTAAGGTTTGTTAATAATATGCTGCCTTTGTGGAATACAGAGATGCTAATGGTAAGAAGGCTATTTATTCAGTATACTGAATAGAGGAGCTACAGAAACAATGGCTTCAAAGGTCTCGTGTTTATATGTTCTGACAGTAGTTTGTTGGGCAAGTGCTCTTTGGTATTTAAGTATAACCCGTCCTACTTCTTCCTACTCTGGCCACAGACACTTCAATACCATATCGATAGCCAGGAAAAATGTCTCCTTTGGCAATATAAGAACTCGACCTATAAATCCACATTCATTTGATTTTCTTATAAATGAGCCTAATAAGTGTGAGAAGAGCATCCCTTTTCTAGTTATTCTGATCAGCACAACTCACAAAGAATTTGATGCAAGACAAGCAATTCGAGAGACTTGGGGAGATGAAAACAACTTTAAAGGTATTAAAATTGCTACTCTCTTCCTTCTTGGGAAGAATGCAGATCCTGTATTAAATCAGATGGTGGAGCAAGAAAGTCAAATTTTTCATGACATTATTGTGGAGGACTTCATTGATTCTTATCATAACCTTACTCTTAAAACGTTAATGGGTATGAGGTGGGTGGCCACATTTTGTTCAAAAGCAAAGTATGTTATGAAGACAGACAGTGATATTTTCGTTAATATGGATAACCTTATTTATAAACTGCTCAAACCCAACACCAAGCCAAGGAGAAGGTACTTTACTGGTTACGTCATCAATGGAGGACCAATAAGGGATGTCCGGAGCAAATGGTACATGCCCAGAGATTTGTACCCTGATAGCAATTATCCACCATTCTGTTCAGGCACTGGCTACATTTTTTCAGCAGATGTAGCAGAATTGATTTACAAAACCTCCCTCCATACCAGACTTCTTCATCTTGAGGATGTGTATGTGGGACTCTGTCTTCGGAAGCTTGGCATTCACCCTTTCCAAAACAGTGGCTTCAATCACTGGAAGATGGCCTACAGCTTGTGTAGGTATCGCAGAGTGATCACAGTGCATCAGATAACGCCAGAAGAAATGCACAGAATTTGGAATGACATGTCAAGCAAGAAGCATCTCAGATGTTAAGATTTTTACAGATGTAAATACTTTTTTTAATTTGGGCAGAAAGGAATCGGATGATTTATAGGCAAATTAACTTTGAAGAGAGTTTTAGAAACTGATTTTTCATGCTTGTCTTGACTTCTGGTTTGCACACTTCAGATTCTGTTCATAAAGACATTATACAACTTATAGATGCCAGAGTCAAATCTCAGAGACCTTGCTCCCTATCACAACGTTTTAAAAAAATCAATTGTCATGCCTGTGTGTATAAAAACAATAGTAGCTAACCAGAGCATAAAAATTCATGCCCATGGATCTGAGATGAGAGTTCGGCCCCAAGAAATGAAAAATCATTTAAAAACCTTTATTTCATCCTCACAAACTATATGTGTCTTTTTAGAGCTCTATTAATAAATATACACACAAATATAACAAATATACCAAGTGTGTGTATTTACAGCTTGAGTTCTATCTTTGCACTGATTACATATTATATTGGCATGTAAATTTTACTGTACAGTATGTGCAATTAAAAAAAGTTTATTGCTGGCAGACAGGCAGAATTTAAATAAGTGAGAATATAACATTGAAAAGCAAAATACTGAATCAAAATACTGTAGGACTTTGAAACAACAATACCTGCCTACAGATAAAATATGTGCCCCCAAAAGGTGGCATTTATTTAAAACACAAATTACACAGACTAAAAGAGCCATATCTAATGGAGTCTTACCATGAATTATAATTTGTTCATGAAACACAAGACAAAGAAAAATTGTGCAAAAAAATCCTAAAAATCAAATCAAATCTGTATTCACGATAAAGATAATTAAATTCTTTAACATTTTATTTTCTAAAAAAGTGCAGCATATCTCATTAGTACTATTTAGTGTGTACCTCTCTCTACTATTGTACAGTATCAGTGAACTAGATACAGTATTATCCCCAATAAAATTTTGATAAATTATAGTGTCTGCCATAGCAAATAGATAATTTTACAGAATAATGAAAAATATCAATACATTATTCCTTTCCTATTGTGATCCTAACTAGAACCCCGTTTACAGTCTCCACATTACTCAATATATCATTAAAATTAAAAATACAACATATAGTACTTAAAGCATTTTGCTTTCTTCGTGCTAAATTCTCTTTTTTGCTGCAGTGTAATTTTTGTATTGCAAAAAGTGTAATTACTCAAGATTTATGCCAGTGTAGCAGAGGAGAATTTGGACCATACCAAAAAATGCTCAGTCAATTCTTTCTTGGGCAACATAATGAAAGTATAAAATAGCAGCTATGTGGATCTCTCAAGGGGAAAATAGATCCTCACAGCAAATTCAAGTCATTCCACCCCAATTCAGGAAAGCATCTCAGCTCAGGACAGCCCTTAAGCACACACTTAACTTTAAGTATGGGATTGAAGTCAATAGGACTCAAGAACATTCTTAAAAATTAAGAACACTCTTAAGTGTTTTCCTGAATCAGGGCCTGGCAGTTGTGCACACAGATCTCAAGGCAGTATTTGATCTTCAGACTACATAACACGTGACTACTTACATTTTCTCCTTTAGGTGCAAATTCCTTTCCCCAATAGGATTCCCTTTCTTTCCATAGCCTCTTCTAGGCTATGTCTAGACTGCAGGCTTCTTTCGAAAGAGGCTCTTTCGAAAGCATCTTTCGAAAGAGCCTCTTTCGAAAGATCGCGTCTAGACTGCAGGCGGATCTTTTGAAAGAGAAATCCGCTTTTTCGAAAGAGAGCACCCAGCGAGTCTGGATGCTCTCTTTCGAAGATGGCCTCTTTACATTGAAGAACGCCTTCTTTCGAAAGAGGAACTTTCGAAAGAAGGCGTTCTTCCTCATAAATTGAGGTTTACCGCCATCGAAAGAAAAGCTGCGTTCTTTCGAAATAATTTTGAAAGAACGCGGCTTGAGTCTGGACGTAGGGGAAGTTTTTTCGGGAAAAGGCTACTTTTCCCGAAAAAAACCCTGAGTCTGGACACGGCCCTATAGTCCAACCAGCTTCCTCAGGCTGACTCTTCTCTAATCCTCTCTCTCAGATCTGGGGCATGAGAGGACAATACACTCCAGAAGCATATCTCTCCAAACTTTATGTATACTAGTGGAGGGAGATTACTGAAAAATATTTTCTGTTTAAACCATTTTAAAAAAATGAGCTCTCACTGCCTTCACAGAAGAGTGCTTTCTCTTAATGTTCTTGCAGGATATTCATTGGAACAAACAGATTTAAGCAAATATTATGGCATATTCATGTAAATTCACTGTTCACCTTGTAAACATGAATATCTGATATAGGTTGAACCTCTCTAGTCTAGCACCCTCAGGATCTGACCGGTGCCAAACCAAAAAATTTGCTGAACCACAGGAGGTCAATATTTCCTGACAGCATTATCAACACTTCCACTGCTTACTGGGCTTTTAGATGACATTTAGGGGTAAATCAAAGCTAAATAGCAGCACAGAACATTGAGAGTCGGAACTGGTGTCTGTAAACAAACTTTATGGGACCATGAGAAACCTGGTCAAAGCCATGATAAGTGGATATTTGGCTAATTAAAATCATGCCGGACCACAGATGTTGTCAGACCAGAGAGTGCCAGACTAGAGAGGTTCAACCTGTATTAACAGACAATATCCAGGTGACTTGAATGTCCAATAAGAACAACTCAAATTTCAAAAAGTAATATTCACAATTAGAGATGGTTAACAAATATATAATTTCTGCAAAAAAATTCAAAATGTTTTTGGGTTTTTTTGTATGTTCAAAATGAAACTATTACTTATTCTTCGTAAAATATTCTTCATTTTTCAAAATGTTATCTAAAATTTCCATGTTCTGAAAAGCTATTTTAAGAAAATGAACATTTCTATAATCTTAATGACACCACATCTGACAATTTTCTTAAAAAATTAAAGTGGCACAGCAATTTTCATAAAATAAATTAGACAACTCACATTTTTCACAAAAGAAAATCATCTTTTGAAAACAGACCATCTTTATAGGAAGGGTTTCATCTGAAATATTTCAACCAACTGGATTCGCTGTACAATCCAAAAATTATAAAATCAAGAGTATCGCTGCATGTCCACAATTTGCAAGCTGAAAGAGACAAAATTTATCATAAAAGTTATAGCTTTGCATTATTCAGCCAACACTGATATCCAGTGTTGTGGAAGTAGTAAGTCCATGTGTCATTCAGGATGTCCATGGGGAAGCCATATGCAATTATTGATTCATTGTTTAAGTGAAATCTCTGAAGTAATTTTGCCTTGAATATTATCTGTTGTTAATATAATGCTATAAGTGTACATAGCACTTGATAAACAATTAAACCACCAAGGCACTTACATTTTAGTGACAAATACAGCTAACCTTATTCACACGAGTAGTATTACTGATTTCAAAGGAACTACTTGTATAAATGAAGGGAGAAACATTTGATCTTTAAACTACAACACTACATAGCACAGTGAGAAAAACAATAGGTATGGAGCTTTACTTCAGTTAGAGGTAAAGCTATACAATAGTTAGCCCAGTAGTCACTGGTGGCATGCATATTCTTAATGAAAATCCAGAAATGTTGGCAATGAATATTGAAATTCTCTATAATCAAATCAAGATATATTCTTCCCACCAGACCTAGTGCTTGTTAAAAAACCAGCTCAAACTCAGAACTCTAAGAAATACAACACACACACACACACACACACACACACACACACACACACACACACACGCCTAACAATTTACAGGTAACTAAATCACAATTGAGGGATGGAATTCATCCTCAGCTCATGGGTAAACCATAGACTGCAATGCAATCCCTCTATTGACACTTTACTGTAACTGATCCAGTATAACCTAGAATAGCTTCTGCTGTACTTCCGTGCACTGGATCCACAAACTCATGAATCCTGTGGCCCTATCTCCTATTACTTGTACTCTGCTGAGCCTCTTTGGGGGCAACAGAGAATCAACCCCTCTTTAGCCCAAAATGGTCACAGAGTTCCTAGTCCCATCATCACATGGCTTAAGCTTGCAGGGCCTTGAATTCACTCTTTTATGAGCAAACTGCCTACACAGCCTAAAATTTGCATTAAATATTGGCAAATACATCTTGAAAATACTATTTCCTGGTGTTTCTAAATAAATAATCTTATGACAGAAATGTAAATATTAATCATGGAATTGGTACATACATTTTGAAGGCATTTTCTTCTGTATTCAGCTGTATATATGTGTAGAGTCTGCTTGCAACGTAGCATTCTGTTATGCATGGAGCTGAGTTTGGCATTATGTTTGTCCAGTGCTTTAAGAGCCTTAAGCATGTGTGCCCTAATTTTTGAATGTACAAGATTTTTTTATGCAGGTGAAATAAAACAAACTAATTTTCTATCTTTATTAATTTTCTGATACTGGACATCACTAGCTTTTTACAACCATCATATGGATTTAGTATTTTCTCATTGCTCAGAAAACAGAATATGCAAACCACAGGGATATGTGAGGTCAGAAAACCAATATTCTATCCCTCTAACCTAGAAGTATTTGTGTTGGACCGAATAAGGTTAAATAGCAACAAGCAATGTTTGCATTGGGCCTCCTTTAATCAAAACAGATATTTTCAAATTTATCAAAAATTTCAATTTTCAAAAAAGGTCATTTTGTTTCATTAAGAACCGGGCAAACAACAATGTAAGAGTGCTGGATTTTTAAATCACTGTAATCAAAATATGAATGAAGTCATATTTGGTTTTGATTAAATTGTAGATGAACAAAGCACATGGTACCAACTTCAGTGTTCCCTCTAAGCTGCGCTTCAGCTTCACAGAGCTGACTGACTGGACAAGAGATGTTTGATCACCTGTGAAGCTGTGCTATGGGGAAAAAATGTCTCTTTTGGAGGAATTTTTCACTGTAGCTTTTCTTGTCAGATGACAAGGGAATATGCAAGATTCATTTTCCATGTTTCCTAATATTTAGATTCAATGCAGATATTGATTCTTTATGGGGATTTTTTTAAAACACAGTAGGCAAGGGCAATTTATAAATGAAGGAAATAACTAATTAGAAAAGCTTGTTGATAGCAACTGAACTTTAGGTGTATCATTATATATGAATGGCTGTATTTATGTATTTATGTGTCAAAATTGTATATACTGTTTTATCTACCGTAAGTGTCTGTAAAAGTGAATTCTTTCAAAGTATTATTTAGGATTTTGTGGGGTCACCAGTCAAGCTGCTAATTAAGATACTATTTTTTGAATAAATGTCAAATTGGAAAAAAAACCGAACAGAAAACACTGACAGTGTCAATGTACAGTTTGCTTCTTCACCTCTTTCTCAACATGTAAACTATTATCAGGAAGCACGATGCTAATGTAGAGGCACATCTGCCATGAGAAAGAGCACTGTTCTGTAAAAGATGATTTTTTTAAACATTGAGGAAAATAAACAAATGGAGAAATTATTGTATTTGTTCATTTATGTAATGATTTCCTCATGCTAATGTACCTTTGAACAATGTATTATTGATCCTGAAGAGTCAATCTTAAAACAAACCTGATAAGAACTGAATTTTTCCAAAAAGCGCCATTGGGTGACTAGCTCATTTCATCTCCTTTGACAATCCCAACTAATGCTGTTAAGGAGCCAAGCTATGTAGTTCTGAGCTGAAGTTTGGGTGCTGGGTGCAGGGATACTGGCCTAGCTCCTCCAAAAGCTCTGTGGTAAAGTGCCTCTTCTTTTGCACTAGCCAACACTGTTAGCCAGTAGAAGTGAGAGGGCCGTAGCTCCACTGCTTCCCAAATCTTTTGGGCGATTAAACCCTATAGATTCTAGGAAGGACTACAAATGTCATTGGCACCTGAATGGAGTGGGGAGAGTCTCCTGGTGTCATTGTCTCTGTTACACCTATACAGGAGTCAGCTGCAATCTAAGAAATCACAAATTGATCCAATTGAAGAAATGAATCCATATTGGAGTATCTAAGAATTTGTAAAGGAATGTGTTGAAATAGAGGGAAAGAGGATATTCACATGTATCTAAATACTATTTGACTCTCTATGAGTGAAGCATGTCAGACAGTGTCTGCAGTATTTGCAGAGACCCAGATAATCAACAGTCAAAAACATGGACAGGGAAACACAGTCTGAACAGTCCCAGATTGCTGAACTTTGAGTTACTGAAGCCAAAATTTATCCTAGGCCTGAAACCAAAGTTCCTTTTAGCCACGGAAATTAAGAAAGAGGTTCTTTTACCTCCCCTAAGGAGAAACTCTGGCTATCACAAATCACAAATGTATTGCTACTTGTGTCATCAGTTTTAGCATCCGTAGACCTCTTCTCTCTCCCTAGGCACTCTAAAGTTGTCTAGACTGCATTCCTCTCTCAAAAGAGGAATTCAAATGAAGCAGATTGAAAATTCAAATGAAGCATGGATTTACAAACCTCACGCTTCATTTGCAAAATTGTGTCCAAGCACTTTTTCGAAAAAGGCTTTTTCAAAAAAAAACCTGCAGTCTAGACGGGGTGCTTTCGGAAAAAAAACCCTTTTTCAATAGAACCAGTACACCTCATTTTTTCAGGAGTACGGGTTCTTTCAAAAAAGGGTTTTTTTTTCTTAAAGAACCTTGTCTAGACTGCAGGGTGGGAGGGAGGGCGGGTTCAAAAAAACAAGTGATTATGCAAATAAAGCGCGAGATTTGTAAATCCGCTGCATTTGAATTTTCAATCTGCTTCATTTGCATTCCTCTTTTGAGAGAGGAATGCAGTCTAGACAAGCCCTAATTCAGAAACAGCATTGTCAGGAATCCTGGAAATGTCTCTCAGGGTATATCTACACTACAGAGAAGGTCGACACAGCCTTAGTCAATCTTCCAGAGTTCAAATTAGCGGGTCTAGTCAAGGGGCACTCCAATCGATGCTGGTAGTCCCACGAGGAGTAAGGGAAGTCAAAAGGAGAGGGTTCTCCCTTCAACTTCTTGCAGCGTAGACAGCGCCAAAAGTTGAGGTAAGATACTTCGACTTCAGCTATACAATTAATTTAGCTGAAGTTGCATATCTTAATTCAACCTTATCCTGTAGTGTAGACATATCCTAAGAGGCACCATCAACATGTGCACCTTAAAAGGGATAATGACCTGTTTTAAAGCAACTGACAGTTTCATATGGTAGAAATTTCTTATCTTACTGTCACGGAGTTCTCCTATTTTTACAACAGCAGCCTAAATCTAATTGTATCTGTTACACTGCATTTAATTAATGTACATTTTAAAAATGAATGAAAATTATTACTAGTAGGGTGGGTTTTATATAGCTTGATTACCTCAATTACAAGCATTCTCTTTTCTCATTTACTTAATTGATTGTCATAGATTTCCAAATGAATTCACACTACTGTAAGAGAAACCAATATATTAGAAAAGTACCGAATCTGGCCTATTGAAGAGAGCAATGTACCAGAGAAGATCCATATGGCATAAAGCATTGTCCTGAATAATATCTTCTTACCTTTTGCTTATTAAAAATGAATTTATTAAATGGGAAAAGAGGCAAATGGAACAGAATGAATAAGTCTTATTGATTTAACTGCTTCTATAATTAAGTCTTCTCAATGATCTCCTTTGGTGGACAATGTGCCTAGTCCACAAGAAAAAAAAATCCATTTAGTTTTCTTCACAAAATCTGTTAGTTCAGTGCACTATGTTGTCTCTTTGTTGTGCCTTTTGTAATGACCTCAGCCATCTCCCAGAGGAGCCCAAAAATGAGACGCGATTTATTCACCAAGGGAGGTTTGTTCTCATGTGTTATCTCAGCACAACCTGTATTACATGTGTTGTGCAGAATTATGACCAGTGGTTTTGCAAAGGCAACAACTTTTATTAGGGAATAAGCTAATAATCACCAGTTAGAGCTGAACAGGCCTCACCCATAACCTTCACCACAGCGGGCTTCCCTATGTCTCACATTACCAGAAACTACAGTTTTGTTTTCATATATTAAAGCCAAAAGGGACCAACTAGTCTGAGCTAAGTATTGGTTTCATTAACTCATTGGAACCTACAACAGCATTAAGAGCTGTGTTAAACCTTGTTATGGAGTGAGTTCAATTCTCCCTGAAACTGATGGGTGAGCACACTCTTTATTTGAGATATCTGGAGGAGACAGTTAAGGGCAGGGAAGCTACCCCTAAAACAAGGCCCAGCAAAGTCTGCCCAGAAACTAGCACCATGTAGATGGAATGTATTGTTCTGACCAGGTTCGTGTGTGTCTGAGTATGAAAAAAGCTAATGTGGAGTGCAGGAGAAGGAGAGAGACTCAGAGTAGCAACCGATAAGGATATTGTGATTTGAGAAATCTATAGGCAAGAGCTGAATTTGATGCTGACTGAGGAGGTTGGAGGCTGAAAGAAAAGAAACTAAGGCAAAAAATGAGTTACAACTAGTGACATTCAGGGCCAACCTGAGGGGGTGGGGCACACGACCTGGGTCACCCACCCCAGAGTACCAGGCATGGGGCCCATTGTACTAAAATAACCAGAGTCCCCTGTTTATGCATCCCACTATTGCACTGGCACTTTTGGCAAGAACATCAGCTGATTATCCACCATTATCCACCACCCCCACATCTTTTTTTTAGTGTCACTGCTTCCCAAGGTAGAGTCTCCCATTCTGTAGGTATGGCCTTTGTTCCTAAATGTATATATTTACATTTAGCTGTATTAAAATGCATAGTATGTGTTTGAGCTCAATGTATCAAGCAATCCAGATTGCTCTGAATCAAAGACCCATCCTCTTCATTATTTATCACTCCCTCAATTTGTGTTTCAACCGCAAACTTTTCCAGTGATTATTTTTGGTTTCCTTCCAGGTCATTGATAAAAATGTTAAATAGCACAGGGCCAAACCCTGTTGGATGAAAGTGGAAACACACATGCTTGATGGCTATTCCCCATTCACGATCACATATTGAGACCCATCAGTTAGCCAGTTTTAAAATCCGTTTAAGGTGTGCTGTGCTAGTTATACATCTTTTTAGTTTTTTAATCAAAATGTCATGGAGTACAATGCCTTACCAAATTTAGGTGTATTATATCAACTTTATCTACCAAACTTGTAATCTTGTAGTACAAAGACTTCAGATGAGTTTGAGATAAATTATTTCCCATAAACCTCATATTAATTTGCATTAATTAAATTATCCTCCTATAATTTTTTATTAATCAAGTTCTGTATGAACTGTTCTATTATCTTGCCCCAGATCAATATCAGACTGACAGTTTTATAATTATCTGGGTCATTGAGTAAAGTAGAATATGGATATTTATGAGTTCACAATCTGTACTGGGTATTGTGTAGTGAGAAGCATAGTATAATACATTTCCTCTTGACAGGAGGGGTTATATAAAGAGGCATCTCTCCATCACCTCCTGACTCCCTGGGAACTCAGGGACTTGCTGCCTTCTGTTCATTGTAACTCTGTCTGGCAGCAAAACAGACACATGCCTGTCTAATGACAGCAGATGACCCAAATTTCACCTTTTTAGTTTTGCGAACTTCTTTCCAATTTCTCACTCTGCTTTTATTTATGCAGTTCTTGCACTGAAAAAATAAAAGTGATGCCACAAAGATAGTTCTCCACTTCTCCTAAATGTCAGTTATTTGAAAGATTTTTTTTACCCCTATGATCAGAATTTAAAGTAAATTTCCCTTCCTTACTGATCCTTCTATGTGAGGAAAGAATTAAAGTATCCATAGTGTAACAGGGCTTTCCTGTTTAGCTTCAGCCAGTCCACTGCCTCTGTTTACCTTCTGTCATATATCAAAACAACCTACCGCACAACTGCTCCCTTGGTGTGTTTATTCCCATAAAGTAACACTCAAAACCTTCCAGCCCTCTTCTCTAGGCTCAGTTCTACATGTTTAGAAGAGTCTCCAGCACCAATGCCACTTCCATTCAGGCTCGCCTTCCTTTCCAGCCATCATAGCTGGGCTTCTGACCCAGCAGACTCCTGTTCCCCACAAATCCCTCGGTCGAGGCTTATGCCTCAACAATTCCAGCTACTTGCAGGCTTCACACTCCCCCAGATCTTCTGCCTAGGAGTTGCCATCATCCCACTTCCCAGCAGGCCTGTTTGTGTCCCTGAACTATCTATTCTTAAAAGAGGCATGCCTCAGAACAGGATTGGTCTAGTGCCCTACCTCCCCCCCCACACACACACACACTTTAAAAGGGATGGATCACTTTGTTGCACAAAAGTATGAACACAGTGCTACACAGATTAGGGTTGTGGGCCTTCTCTTTTTCTTTATGCCTTCTCTTCTTCTGTTTTCTACTTTCCTTATTCATTATTAACATGCATCCGTCCTGTCTGCTGTGTCATTTTCACTGTTCCAGTGTTCCAGCTCCTGAGACTTTTTTGCACATCAATCAGGTTTGGCTGACATGAGAGATAGTCCCACAATGAAGTCTGAAGCACCATCCCTCTCTCAAACTTCATCCTTCCCTGATAACTGGCTCCCTTCCCCATGTGCCCAGCTCCTGAGGAAGAGAAGTAAAAAGTGGAGGCTGCAGGAATCACGCTGGGTTTATTGCCCAGACAGGCACTGTTCTTGTCTGACAGGAAAGTAGAGCAGTGCTAAACTCCTTCCTCCTACATGAGCCTAAAGAAACTTGCAGAAGGGACACCACCACTCCCTGCACCCAACCTGAGAGCAGCAGGACAGGCCTCTGTTCCTTTCCCTTCCTCCCTGTAGCACCTGGACTGGGAAGCACAGGCCAGAGCTCCTGGAGCTGCCTCTTCAGCCTGGAAGATGGAGAACCTGACCCCACCGTAGGTCCCTCCCCATAACCTGGGCAGGTGGGGAAGAGTCCCAGAAGTTGCAGGACTGGAGGACTGTGTCTAGACTATATGCCTCTGTCGGCAGAGGCATGTAGATTAGACAGATCAGCAAAGGCAAATGAAGCTGCGATTTAAATGATTGCGGCTTCATTTACATTTACATGGCTGCCGCGCTGAGCCGACAAACAGCTGATCAGCTGTTTGTCGGCTCGCGCACTAGTCTGGACGTTCCCCCTGTCGACATCAAAGCCCTTTGTCGGCAGCCCCGTTATTCCTCGTGGAATGAGGTTTACCGGGGCTGCCGACAAAGGGCTTTGATGTCGACAGGGGGAGCGTCCAGACTAGCGCGCGAGCCAACAAACAGCTAATCAGCTGTTTGTCGGCTCAGCGCGGCAGCCATGTAAATGTAAATGAAGCCGCGATCATTTAAATTGCGGCTTCATTTGCCTTTGCTGAACAAACAAATCTACATGCCTCTGCTGACAGAGGCATGTAGTTTAGACGTACCCGAGGTGAGGCTGTGGGGTCAGAACTGCTGGTGGTGCTGGGAAAGGTCAGAATTAAATGGTGGACTGGGGATGGGCAGATGTAGGGTGATAGCTCCTTCAGCAAGGCCAAAATCATTTTAATACATTGGGGAAATTGGCACCACACACACTCAAATGACAGTTAAAATCCTTTTTAAGATTATGTGTTGAGATGAATTTGAGAGTCAGCGAGGAAGAATGCCTGGAGAAGATCTGGAGGGAACTGTGGCAAGAATACGAATTGTATTGAAATCCTGGTGACTCCAGTGGGCCAGGCATGCAATTAATATCAGAAATGTTGCGTAAAAGCCTCCACCTGGGCTATTACCCTGTAAATTGGAGTGACTTGATTTACACATAAATTTTCTGAAAATGTAAGGTCCTGCCAATACATGACTTACAGAATGACAAAACCTGCTGTTGACTGCATTGCTGTGAATACTGTTGGTGAGGGGGGCAGTTGTCTTCTAAGTCACTTTATTACTGATGATTTGTAGATGATTAAGATGGGAATTGTTCTCAATCAGTTGCTGTGTTTTGAAAGGTATCTTTGTACTGAGCTCTGAAGCTTTGTAATGGTTTTTTAGTAACTTTCAGCTACTTTGCTTTTTAAAGTCTGTAACTTACTCTAAGCTGCATTCCACCATCTGAGAAGAATGGGTGGATGAATGGAGACTGGACCTTGTTTGAGGAAATCAGCAAGGCTAAAACAATGTGGAGCCAAGAGCCAGGTGATGACTAATTAAAGCAATCACTAAGACACCGCTGCTTTAAGCAAAAGAGCTGGATGTGGGACGTCTAGGCATGCTTCTCGGTGACGAATGTGGAGGAAGGACCCTGCCTACATGACAAGAACCGCCTAGGTCCATTAAAAGGAGATACCATGTGGCAGAAGCCCTCACTTATGATCAACTCCCGGGCTGGGATCCATGACTGCAGGCGGATGCTCCGGACATACTATGGCTTTCTCTTTGTTTCTCTGAAACCCTTACCTGTGTACATGAATGAGTGAGTGAGAGATAGCTTGTTCCCCTGGGCTATGTCTGTACTGCAGGCTTTTTGTGCAAGAACATTTGTTCTTGCAGAAAAACTTGCAGGGTGTCTACACTGCATGCATGTTCTTGCACAAGTAAATTTACAGCACAGCGTCGGAAAACAGATGGGGATAATATTGAACAAAACCAAAAAACTTTTGATGTAAATTACCATGTGAATGAGAAAATACACCCTGTAGACAGAAAGAGGTAGATGCAAATTTAAGAGTTGCCAATGGACACCTCACCTTCCTTTCTTCCTCCTGGTCTGTACAATTATAGTACATATGGGGGCAGGGAAAATTCAAGAATCAAACAACGGACCAAAACCACAAAATAATTTTTTTACCAAAAAAACCTACACCCTGATTCTTGGGAAAGTCTGACTCATGACTTTCAATCTTTGGGGTGGGCAATACTGTTTACATTTTTCTTTCTTATTGCTTTCCCTCCCCAATCTCTCCCCTTCTTCCTACCCTCATTCCACTCTTCACCTTGATTTGCTTCTCTCTCTTTTTCAGCTTTCCCTTTCATCTTTCCACTTGCCCACTACTGTCACTTCTAACTGGCTAACATTCTTTCTATGGATCTGCGTGATTCCACAGCTCCCCCTCATAGGTGAACCTGAACACCTTACAAATATGATTTTAACGTATTCTCATGCTGTCCCCATTAAGGAAGAAGTGTTATTATCCCTATTTTGGAGATGGAGATGTAACCCATACACCTAGGGTATGTTTAGACTGCATCCCTCTGTTGGCAGAGGGATGCAGATTAGGCAGGTCAACATTGTAAATGAAACGGGGATTTAAATATCCCACGTTTAATTTGCATAAAAATGGCCGGCATTTTTGCAGACTCAGCACTTTGTCGGCAAAAAGCAGCAGTCTAGAGGGGGATCTGTCGAGAAAGAAAGCCTTTTTCAACAGATCCCTTATGCCTCCTGCAAGGAGGTTTAGAGAATCTGTCAAAAAAGACTTTCTTTCTTGACAGATCCCCCTCTAGACTGCTGCTTTTTGCCGACAAAGTGCTGAGTCTGCAAAAATGCCAGCCATTTTTATGCAAATCAGGCATGGGATATTTAAATCCCCGCTTCATTTACAATGTCGACCTGCCTAATCTACATCCCTCTGCCGACAGAGGGATGCAGTCTAGATATACCCCTAGGCTGTGTCTACACTGGGCCACTTATTCCGGAACATCAGCCGCTTTTCCGGAATAAGCTGCGAGCTGTCTACACTGGCCCTTGAATTTCCGGAAAAGCAACGATGCTCTACTGTACAAAATCAGCCACTATTCCAGAAAAACTATTCTGCTCCTGCTCGGGCATAAGTCCTTATTCCAGAACACTGTTCCGGAAAAGGGCCAGTGTAGACAGCCCAGTAGTCTTTTCCGGAAAAGCGTGTCTACATTGGCCACAGACGCTTTTCCGGAAAAAGGGCTTTTCTGGAAAAGCAGCCTGCCAATGTAGACGCTCCTTTTATGGAAAAACTGAAAACGGAATAGTATTCCATTTTAAGCATTTCCGGAAATTCATGCCAGTGTAGACACAGCCCTAGTGTGGTTACTGAGCAATGCAAGTGGTACCTAGCCCACAGCAACAGCTAATATCAAGAGACCTCTACAGCATAGGCTAGGTACCAGCTGGCTTTTAGCTGAGAAGGTAGAGGCTCCTATACTCAGCTCCAGAAGGCTCAGGTTCAAATCTGCCTGGTGGTGGTTATGAGTGGGGGCTTGTCCAGGATCTCAACTGGGTCTCTAGGGGAAGTAACCCACACACCTAGGCTATGACTTCACTTGCGGCTTCTTGAGCGAGTAATATACAAATGAGGCTAAGGGTGGAATATCACCAAGCCTCATTTGCATACCTAATGAGCCACCTTTTTTTTCAGAAGAGGCTCTTGTGCAAGAAGGTGTAACAGCATTGCGCAAGAGGGTTTTTCTTGCGCAAGAAGGGGCAGTGTACACGCTCCTTCTTGCGCAAGAGTCTCTTCTGAAAAAAATGGTGGCTCATTAGGTATACAAATGAGGCTCAGCAA
This sequence comes from Pelodiscus sinensis, assembly GCF_049634645.1. NCBI lineage: Eukaryota > Metazoa > Chordata > Testudines > Trionychidae > Pelodiscus > Pelodiscus sinensis. Next base: position 38,567,146 of record NC_134717.1, read on the forward strand.
TAGTCCACGCTTAGCCTCATTTGCATATTACTCACGCAAGAAGCCGTGAGTGTAGACATAGCCCTAGTGTAGTTACTGAGCAATGCAAGTGGTACCTAGACTACAGCAACACTTAAGATCAAGAGCCCTTTATAGCATAAGCAAGCTGGCTTTTAGCTCAGAGGGTAGAGGTGCCTATACACATCTCCAGAGGTCCCAGGTTCAAATCTGCCTGGTGGTAGTTACAAGGACACAGTTTGTCTCCTGAAAAGTTTATACATTAGGACACTGATCCTGCATGGTGCCTGGGCAGAATAAATTCAAGGAGCCTTAACAGGATTGCAGCTCTCCCTCCACCCCCTACAAGATCAGGGTCCAGAAGTGGTCTATACAGTACATTTTCTTTTGCTTTGTCCAATGCATCCATCACCAGTGTATCCACAATCAATAAGAACTGTATATTTCTTCATTTTCTTCTCATTATTTCTGTTTCACTGCCTTGTCTCTCTGTAAGTGATTACTCACCTTCAATACCATTTCAGACCCTTCACAAGACCCAGCCTGTTATCCTTTTTAGACAGATTAGAAAGATCTTTCTTCATAAATCATTTCAGCCTTTTTAGCCTCTGTTCTCTGAATTGTCTCGGTTTGTCAATATCCGTGAGATAGCAAGGGCCCCAGCACTGAACTAATATTCCAGGCTCAGTTACACCAGGGTTGTGCAGAATACAACTATCATTTCCCTGTTGTGCCTTGATGTATGCAATTCAAAATCCCATTGACATGTTTTGCTGCCATATCAAATTAAAAGCTAATGTTCAATCTTATATCTAGAATCAGTCCTAATACACAGTATTAATATTTCCCAGGTTAATAATTAGTTGGCATTTAGACTATTTGCCACAGCTATAAGGTATTTATTTTAATCAATTACATTTCATCCACAGTGATAATTTGGATAAATTAAATTTTTTAAATCAATGGTTGCCAACCATTGGCACAAATCAAAGTCACACCACCCTCGCTAAGTGTTAGGCAAGTAACTTTCATCCCTCCTCTCGACAGTGGAAAAGCAAAAATGTTATTGAGTCTGCTTTTGCATAGAAGGAAACAAAGCGTGACATCTCAAGCTCTTCCAGTAGACTCTCATAGATGTTGAGCAAGAGAGGAATCTTATAGGAAATCACATGAAGTCTCAAGGGGTACATCTACACTGCAACACTATTTTGAAATAATTAGAACTGTTCCAAAATAACTTAGTTCATGTCTACACAGCAGGCAGTTATTTAGAAATAGCATCAAAATATTGTCGAGCTGGAGGACTATTTACTCAGACTCCTGTAACCCTCATTGTACGAGGAATAAGGGAAGTCAGAGGAAGGGTGCTCTATTTTGAAATAAGTGCTATGTAGATGGCAAAAATAAGCTATTTTGAAAGAAGATATGCAACTGATGTAGCTCAATTTGTGTAGCTTATTTCAAGTTAAGTCCTGTTGTGTAGACACACCCAAGGAGATGAGCATTTGTTCATCTCAACCCTTTGGGTTTCCCCCAAAGAAAAGAGGGGTGGTACTTTAGGGTCAGCCTCATCCTTTGTGCCTGCAAAATGCCACCAGAAAATCTGCAGCACCTTACAAGCCACTGCTCTGTGAAGGAAAAGTGGGAAGTAAGTTAACATGAAAGTGATGGCAAATACGTGTATGTTGGAATTCAATCCCTAGTGACACATGGCTCTACTTACAGCTAAGAGGCTTCTGCAGTCCTAGTAAAAGAAAAAGGACAAATGTACAAAGAACTAAATAGACCTGATTAATACAGAGAACTAGAGTTTTTCTTCAGGAACCAAAGGGGCAGTGTGTGGAGCTATGAAAAGGGGACGGGTGAGAATGCAGGCAGAACAGACCTGCCTCCCTCCAGCCCTCCTCAGCTCCTTGCAAATGTCTAGTTCTGGTAGTAGGACTTGCAGGAAGTGGTACCAGTTCTGCCCAGCAATATTGTGCACGTGTTCTCTGGGAAGAAGTGCAAGATTGAGAAAAGACTGTCAGTGTTTCTCCTCATTATAGAAAAATCACTAACACCACATAATAGAAGGTTACTGCAGAAGGCAACAATGTTGAAGGAGAAAGCTACAGTGTAACTACTGTTTGCATTGTTATAGCTATATTGGTCCCAGAATATTAGTACAACAAGGTGAGCAGGGTGCTATCTTTTATGTATGTGGACTATATTTAATGCACTTCTGACAGCTGCCAATAGTTAAAAGCATTGTTATAGACTTTGATATTTAATTACTAGTTTAATGAAGCCATCTCAAAAGTTTGCTACCTTCATAGATCTTTTGATACACAGTCAAGCCTTGCTTCCAACCACCTAATGGAAATGAAAAAAAGTCTGTTTTGATTTAAAGAGAAATAGAAGTATAAGATTTATTTTAAAGTGTTTTGTTTTTATCCTTTAGCCATATCTTAGTTTAATAGTCTTTTAATATTGTCAGCACTATCAGCTAAATCAAGATTTTAGTGGGAAGTATAAAAAGATATAATTAGCTATCGATCCAGCTGGTTAATATTGATAGACCACATATGACTTGTTCAATGGACATATATATTTCTTGTTAATGCCAACAACTGCTGATTTGTTGTTTGTTTACTCCAATTGAGTCGAGAGCCTTCTGCAACATGTTACACATGGCAAGTATTGGAGAGTGTGTTGTAGATATCAGGATCCATTTGTAGACATACTTTCAAAGCACTATTTTATTCTAACCAGTTACAGCACATCTCACAGTTATAAGTTTAGCTCATGCCAAGGCTGCTGAAATTGGCCATTAAACACCACCATAGTTTACTCCCTTGCTCCTTGGATTCAGCATTTCCACACTTGAGAATGAAACTAATGGATGAGCATAATAATACCTACTGTGTTTAATTTAAATTGTAAGTTTTATATATAAATACACACACCCATAGACACAATGCAAGTTTTGGCATATACAAGAGCAGGATATATGCAGTATATATTTTAATTTGTATAGTACTGCAATTTAGCTGTTGCTTCAAACAGATGGGAGAGTAGTTCAACAGTTTCAATTAATTTAATTACTTTTAAAAAGTATTAGCTTATATAACAAGCTATATAATTTATAATTATATAACTTAATTAACATAACAGTTCACAGAATTTGGTGAGACATTTTATGCATGGTACAAAAAAAGTATTGTATTTTATCTGAAGAAAAACAAATGGAAGAGAATCCAGTATTTGACAAAAATGTAGTTATTGGCAGTTTGTTTTAACATACTATGTGATGGGCTAGGGCTATATATGTGAGGGACATGAGTTAGTATCTGGGGACTGGGAATGCACAAATACAAAGCAGCTGACAGATGCATTTCCAGAATAGTTTATATAAAAAATGATCAGGCCAATTTAGTGCAAAGAAATTAATAAACTAAAATGTTTTAAAATTAGAATATTGAGATTACAAGTACTTACTTCTTATTGCCCTTTCTCTGTACGATGATGGCGACTTTTCATGTGGATGAGGGGCATGAGTTAATCCCTGCATATATCCCTGATGCCTTACAAAATCATCCAGATCAAGGCTCTCCAGGATTATAATTGTGAACTCTGCATCTTACTCAATGTCCTGAATCCCAGAGATATTATGAACAGTGACCAGTCTGAGCAGCACCTACTTTACAAATCAGTAAGTTTAGAGCAACACATGGAAAGGCTGTTGAGGAAAGGATGCCTCTCTTCTGGAAGTACACTTGGAAGCCCCCCAGGCCTAGTCTACATCTAAGCAATGGCCTAGCCTACATCATGTGGGAGCCCACCAATGGGTGACATAGCAGCACTAGTGTATAAGGGATGGGCACTGTATTCACTTGGATGCAATGCCAGGAGAGAGAGAGTCCTATAGAAGATAGCAATGGAGGGCCAACCCTGTGGAAAAAGACAGCCTTAGAAGCATCGAAGCAGTGGAAAACTGGGGTAAAATGGCAATATAGTCATTTTATGAAACTCCAGCAGAAAGTCAGGTTCCATTTTCCTGCGAGACTTAAAAAAAATAAAAATAAAAATCCACCACCACAGTGGGTGATGCCATGGTGGAATCATAAATCCCCACATCATCACAAGCAACAGTAAGATGTGGATTTGACCATTAATTGCCCAATGCAGTATGCATTCAAAACTGCATATTTACTGAATCTGTTCTGTAAGATCTCTCTTCTCCAGTTATAATGAACATGTCAAGATGTCAAATACCCAGTTTATGATCTAAGGGTAATGAATCTCTCCATATGTCCCCAAACTACCATGCATCAAGTCGTCACAATGGCTGTGTCTCGACTGGCAAGTTTTTCCGCAAAATCATCTGCTTTTGCGGAAAAACTTGCCAACTGTCTATACTGGCCGCTTGAATTTCCGGAAAAGTACTGACGATCTCATGTAAGATCGTCAGTGCTTTTCCAGAAATACTATGCTGCTCCAGTTCGGGCAAAAGTCTTTTTCCGAAAGACTTTTGCGCAAAAGGGCCAGTGTAGACAGCACAGTAGTGATTTCCGCAAAAAAGCCCCGATTGCCATTTTCACAATCAGGGCTTTTTTGCGGAAAAGCACGTCTAGATTGGCCACGGACGCTTTTCCGCAAAAAGTGCTTTTGTGGAAAAGCATCCTGCCAATCTAGACGTGCTTTTCTGAAAATGCTTTTAATGGAAAAGTTTTCCGTTAAAAGCATTTTCAGAAAATCATGCCAATGTGTCTAATGTTTACTGCGCTCTCAAAATCTGTCCTCCTGAAGAGCGAGGAAGAGTCAGCAGTTGTGTTAGCCATCGCAGGAACCTAGAGGGCCATTAAAAGCAAGTTTCACCTAAAACACTAAAATACAAAAGACTCAGAATGACTTCTAAGGATTTGGGCATTTGTGGTTTGTCATGAGAACATCCACGTGATAGAGAACACCACTGCCTGATTCACAGTGGTAATGGCTTGTTTTCTTGGCATCTTAGGTGAAGAAACCATTATTTTTCAATTGTGATAATTTGTGGACACACAGGTGGTCAGATGGTGCTGGTTTTTTACTGGTTTCTAACTGTTTGTACCCTACATCTAAAATATTTCTTTCTGGAGGCCTGCAGAGGCAGATGAAATGAGGAGAAAACAGAAGCACTCAAGAACCAGAGCCACCAGTAGAGACTGCGCGTTCCAGCTACTTGCAAGAGAGCACAATGTGCAGGGTTGCAAAATATGAGGCAACAAGGAACGGTGTCCAATGGAGCATGGAAAGAATTGGAGCAGATGACTGAGCAGCATGTCATGAAAAAGAAGAAACCACACCTCAGGAACATGTGAAGGGAGAGAGGTGGTATAGGTAACGGGATCACATGAAGAGGAAACGGAGAAGTGGACTAAGCAGAGGAGCATATGCAGGTGTGGAAGAAAACATTGTCTTCACGCTGCTTGTAAGCAACAAGTAGCCAGAAGCAGTTTTATTACAAGCTGCAGCAAGGGAAAAACTGATTGAGACTGGGGGGGAGGGGAGAGCCCGAGGCAGATCTTCAAATACAAACAATTATGAAGCAGTTTATATACTGTCAGTTACATATAATAACATTAAACAATTAGTCTCCTTCCCATTACAAACACCAATGGCTAACAGTTATTTTAGTTCCACCCAGATGCTCCTTATATCAAGGTCCCTGTCAGTCAGCATTCTATCCTTATCTCCGTATAGAGGAGAGACGCGAAGGCATCTTATTACAGCTCTCGTGTTGTCAGGCTACAAACTTAGCCTGACTCTTGCTCTCTTGCTAACAAGACTAAGATGGCTGCACACAAATTCCCTTATTCCCTTTTTCCTGTCTCCACACAGGGGAGCAGAAAGAAAAGAAAGAGAGAACAAAACAGATGAGAAAAGTGGATGATATAAAACACCACCCTAAGATAGAATTCTTATTGCATTAAAATGCATCTAGAAGAGCTGGCTAAAATATTTTATTCAGTGGGGATGGGGGGGGGGGGAGGGGAGAGGGGGAAAAATGGCTTTTTCCCCCGAATGAACATTTTCCTAGATAATTTTCATTTCTTTTTAAAATTTCCAATGTTTTGATGAAAAATGAAACCCAAACATTTGGGTGAAAATTAAAATGGAAGATTTCCATGAATCCTGGCTTTACAGAACTGACATTGGTTACGAGTTTTTTTCTCAGCAAGTTTGTAGCATTTTCCAGTCAGCTGTAGACACTACTGCTCTAGAGGAACACATTTCCATGCTGTAAACACTATAGCAATGCTGTGTGAGAGAATGCATCCATGGAGTGGTACAGGCTATGAAACGGAAGGCAAGGTGCTCCTTTAGCTCTCAATCTACTAAGATGCTGAACAAATGCAAAAACTCCTGCTTTAAGTAGAATGTGCAAAGGCTACAGGTTGTACCTCCCTCAACCAGGACTCTCTGGTCCGGCAACATCCATGGGCCAGCAGGACCGCAGATGTTCTTTGACCACAGGGTCCAGGTACAGGGAGATCTGGTCATGAGGCAGAAATGCAGCAGGACGGGGAGGGGAGATGGCGACTCAGCTGGGAGCTGTGTGTGTGCGGGGGGAGGGGGTGCAGGCTGCTCAGTAGGGAAATCTGGCCGTGGTGACAGCCGGGCTGTAGCAGAAGGCCAGCAGTGGCTGCACAGCTCCACCCGCTCCCCCCCCCCCCACTGGTAGACAGGGAGCTCCAGCCTGTCAGCCGATGGTCAAGCCAGTGTGTGTGTGTGTGTGTGTGTGTGTGTGTGTGTTACCGAGAAAAGGTTTAACGTCCGTGCCTTTACCGCTAGGACCGGGGTCCCGTCGCGGAGGGCGGCCAACAGGCTGACAGACGCCCCAGAGTTTATAGGGAGAGCTTATTACATCTCAGATTTCAGCTGCTAGGATACAGGATCCCTTCGCAGCAGGCAGTCTAGGGAAGACTGAGAGATGCCCCTACGGATCTGTCACCTGGGAGTGACACGATCCAAAACGCCCAAGCTCTTCCTATACCTGTCCCTTATGACCGGCTGAAGTTCTTTTAAATTGTGCTTGGTTCTGTTACAGCAACTGAAGGAGTCAGGTTAAAACTTAAAGGCTGGGTCTACACTGGGCCACTTATTCCGGAAAATCAACCGCTTTTCCGGAATAAGCTGCGAGCTATCTACACTGGCCCTTGAATTTCCAGAAAAGCAATGATGCTCTACTGTACAAAATCAGCCGCTATTCCGGAAAAACTATTCTGCTCCCGCTTGGGCATAAGTCCTTATTCCGGAACACTGTTCCAGAAAAGGGCCAGTGTAGACAGCCCAGTAGTCTTTTCCGGAAAAGTGCGTCTACATTGGCCACAGACGCTTTTCCGGGAAAAGGGCTTTTCCGGAAAAGCAGCCTGCCAATGTAGATGCTCCTTTTACGGAAAAACTGAAAATGGTATAGTATTCCGTTTTAAGCATTTCCGGAAATTCATGCCAGTGTAGACACAGCCAAACAGTTACAGGTTTATTAAACAAGCTTATAAATCATATGGTTACAATGGCTATTCCTCTATTTCTTAACTGCTAGCAAATAAAGATCTTAAAATGGTTACAAAGAAAATAAAGATAGAAAATAGAAGTAATGGTACCAAGTGACAGTTTAATCTTTAAAGAGCTCTAAGTCTATGTGTACACTTAAGACAAAGGACCACATCCAGGTACAATTTTTATCCTCTTCTGTGCCTCTCAACTCCACAGGGTCAAGCCAGGGCCGGTCCCTCAATTCCTAGGAAGGACGAATACGAGGTGGGCGTCCCCATGGAACCTCGGGAGGTCAAATGCCTAACCCGACCAGCAGATAGATGGTAGATTGACACTCAAAGTAAATGTGCTGCTGGACCCATCTTTATACCCATAGGGGCCCGTATCCTCTTTCTTATCTAAGATGCCAAATTGTACCGGTCCATTTTTGTGGCGCCAGTTCTTACAAGCAAGTTTCAACTTAATTTACACTTGCAAGAGAACTAAATTGTGAGTACTAGACATTTTTTTACTGGGCGAGAGATTCCTCCCCCCGCGGACGGATGTGTGTTCGTATCAATATGGGTTTCAGTCAAGGGCACTCCTTGGCAGCCTCTTGGTCAGCAATTGGCATATCTCTGTTTACAGCCATTCAGGGTCACAGCAGCCTGGACCTTCTGTTCAAGGCTTTTACTGCTCTGTGCGCCCTGCATGCTCCAGGAAAGCAAAAATGGATGTTACGGGTGGGGGTTCCTGTCTGGCTACACAGCCCCAGCTGGAGTCCTAGAGTACTCTGGCCCAGGGAGTGACCAGGAAGCAGCATGGCGGGCTGGATCCCAAGCTTGGGTGGAAAACAGGCAGTGGTTTAGCACAGGAGAAGAGACCTCCCCGGTCCAGCAAATCCTCCCCTTCGGGATCGGTCAGGTCCCCAGGGTTCTGGCTTTGGGTGGTCCAACCTGAGGTAGGAAAACTCAGGGATCAGGATTTTCTGTGTTTTGGAGAAAGGATTAGACTAAAGTAAGGACCAAGACAGGCAGCCAGATTTTGTGTATGGGATACGAAAAGAGCTAAGGAACTTTTGCAGTGCAGACAGGCAGGGAAGGCTATTCCAGGCATGAAGTAGAACCGACAGGGAATGAGAACAGGGGAGCCAGCATAAATGTTTAATATTTAAGGAGCAGGAGCAACATGCTGATTGAAGAATAGGAAGAAATGAGTCTGTGAGATCAGGTTGATATGCATGAAATGGTGTCCTAATGATTGAAAGGGATAAAAAAAAAAACTATGGCTAAGTGATATGATGCTGTTTCTCAGTATGGGTAAAATATCCAAGCTGTGGAAATAAACCTGCTGCTTTGAAGGATATGACACATTCTATACACTTGATGATTCACTGAAATAAAAGCGTCTATAATTCTTGGGACCCCAACAGGGTTTCATAAATATTAGTAGGCATGACTCAGACAAAGAGGAGAAAAAATATGTATGTGTTTAAAAATGGCACAAAATAATCCACAAGGACATTAGGGAAATGTTAGAACATAAAAATCTTTCAGCACCATCACTGAGGGTGGCTTATAAGTTTATTTTTAATTTGATATTATGTTGAGACCTGCAGTGAATGCACCAGAGCAGTAATTCATGATGCATTCAGCATCATCTGTTGTGGGCTGTCTAGCTGTATGGAAAGTAGCATCATAGGCAATCATCTACAGATTTACACAGCAATACTTCTCAAAATGCCCAGCAAACTTATTGCAAAATACTATTTCATAGATACATATTCCACAGGATGATCTTCTTTCCATCTCTTTTCCATAGTTCATTCTTGTAACATACATCCTGATAAAATATTCCAATGTCTCAGGTTTCAGCTATGTTAAAGAACACGAGCACAACAGCATATGTTTATAGAAGTCAAAATATTAAGGGTTCAGAGATTGGTACACAGGAAACTGGGGTGGGGATGATATATTCAGTTCAATCATTCATTTTGTTTCAGAATGCTTAAGGGATAATTTAATAATCAATATAAGTGATTGTCTAATTCCAGAACTGAAAGTTTCTTGACAAAAAATGTTCTGATGCAATTTTTTCCCTGCTCATTCAAAAGTTCCAGACCACAAATTTCAGTGAAATACACTAAAAAGTTTTCAGTGTCCATTTCAAAAAGGTTAAAAATAAATCCATCTAGATACCACTTAGTCTCTTGTAAAGCAGGTAAATAAAGCTAATTTTATATCACTATTCCTAAGTTTCAAGAAAGCTGGAATAAAGCGACAGTGTGGCCCCTATGCACAAATGCATCTTCCCTTATATTTTAGTTACCATCAAAACAGATGTGAAATACCAGAGTTCTGAGATAGTTCATGTAGAAATTGCTACTGAGAGGGCTGACAGAGCTGTGTGTGATGGAGAGAGACAGAAGAGAAAAGAACGTATTGCCCCTTTAAGGGACAGCCTGGGCTGTACTCAAGGGTGAGGTCCTATCCCCTCAAACTAGAATTGGAAGGTGAGCCAGGTAGAGGGAGATAGAAACTAAGCATGTATCAGAGGGGTAGCCGTGTTAGTCTGAACCTGTATAAACAAGAAGTCCTGTGGCACTTCATAGGCTAACAGATGTATTGAAGCATAAGCTTTCGTGGGCAAAGACCCACTTTGTCAGATGCATGTAGTGGAAAGTCCAGAGGCAGGTCTAAATATACATGCACATGAAAAGAAAGGAGTACCAGTCACAGCCACTCAGGGACCTGCAGACCCTGCTGAGAATCCCTAGATTAGATTATGCAGAGATAGGATGGAGTGGGAGAAAAAGGGGACCGAAGACAGAATGCTGAGAAACCCCACAAATAAGTGAAGGTGGGGGAAGAATGAGAAGGATCCTCTGAAGAACACACTGAAGAAGTTATTCAAGAGGTAGGTGGTGAACCAGAAGAGGACAGAGTTATGGAAGGCAAGGGAAGATGAGATGTCGTCAGGAGAAGCACCAGGTTAAATGCTGAAAGTGGCCGACAGCGCAAGGACCCTGATAGTGTACTGGCTTTGATCTTTGGCCAGGAAGAGATCATTAGACAGTTGGGCAAGAGCAGTTTTAGAGGCGTGCTAGCGATACAAGCAGGACTGGAATAGATTTGGGATGAAATTGGAGAACAGGAATTTCAATGAATGATTGCAAACAGCCCAGATCAATGAGCTTAGAGATGGCATAGAATATTGAGGCCAAATGGGACCTAATGAAGGGTTTTAAAACCAGGAAACACTAAAGTATGCTTATACTATGAGGGGGAGAGTAAGAAGTTAAGGAAAGTGTAGGGGAGAGAATAAGAGTAGGTGTGAGGGTGATAAGGAGATTTGATCGGGTCAGTAGAGCAAGTAGAGGGGTTAGAGGAGGAGCAGCTAAGAAACTTTTACATCTGGCAGGGGTAGGAGAGAAAGATAAGCAAGATTTAAGCAGATAAAAGTCTCATGTCAATTTTTTCTTAGAAGAAGTTTGTAAGATCCTGTGTGAAGAAAGAAATAGAGGTGAAGAGGAGAGGTCTGAGGACTGAGTCAAAGGTGGCCAATCACCAGAGGGCATAGGATTCAATTAAGCTGGAGAAGCTAGGAAGATTAGACACTCAAGATAGACAAAGCAGTGTCTTTTACTGGACCAGTTTCTGTTGGTGAAACAGACAAGCTTCGTGTAGCCTGAAAGCTTGTCTCTTTCACCAATAGAAATTGGTCCAGTAAAAGATATTGCCTCACCCACCTTGTGTCTCTAAGCTGCCGGGCCAGCATAGCTACAACAACACTGCAAATAGCTGGCAAGAGGACAGCACTGAGGAAGAACGCCATGAGATTCTCGTGGAGGAATTCAGCCGGGCCTTGAGAGTTCTACCAGCATCACTCCACAGTGTGAAAGCGAGAACAAAAGAAGGGAATGATGGGGGTGAACCAGGGTGGCAGAGAGTGAAGCTAGGAAAGAAACAAGCTTGTCAATAGAAAAAAGGGAAGGGAGAGCAAGGATGACTGGTATTTATTATCTTTCTTCCATGAGGAAGGACAAGAGATTCTTGGGCCCAGATCCTGCACTGTCAAGGAGCACTTAGTGTGAGGTGACATTAGGCTATCATACTTTAAGCTGTGCTGATTTTGCCACAGAGTGGAGAAAGAGGTGCAGAAGCCACTATGGCAGCCCTGTTACCCAAGGATCTAGGACACATGTTGTGGGTGAAGTAAGGCAGCTTTTCACCATCAGGAGAGCAGTGAAGAACAGCTCTAATGCATCTCATGGGCTGGTCATTTGACTGATCCAGTCAGAATACCTTCAGTATTATCTCAGTCATCTTGGATTTTTCAAAATTCTCCAGAGAGTGGTTTGCCAAAACTGCCCTCTTCTGCAATTCTTTAAATTAAGTATCAAGTGCTCTGAAACATAATACTGGCTCATCTAACAGATCTTTGGGTTTATTTTTAAGTAACTTTTTTAAATCTTGTTTGTCCTGCAGAACTAACTCTGATAAGAAGTGAACTTGTTGACATGCACAAATGAACAGAACCAACAAATTAAGAGTTTAACAGAGGGTCCAAAGGATTACATCAGTAGAAGCCCACTGAAGGCAAAAGGCTTGCACAGTGGTATCACTGAGGGCATAACTTGGTTTTTAAAACTTCTATTACTGGTGATGATGTACAAAAAAGGAATTAAGTTTTAGTCACAAGTCGCAGATTGACTTTTCAGGGCTGTACATTAGAAGACAGGAAAAGGCTTCTTACTTGTAGAAGGGTAAGTAAATTTGATACAATTATTGAAGAACAGTAAGTGTTGACCCCTAGTACAGTAAGTAGTTTGCAATCTTTCTTCCTGAGTAGAACTGCACTAAATATTGCTGATTGGTGAGGAAAACATTTTTCTTTCCAGTGAAACAGAATCAGATTATGGGTGTCCTCATTACACGCTAGCATGTAGAAATAAATGCAGAGAGAATAAACCAACAGTCTGGGAGTGGGAATAGTGGGGAAATGGGGTGAAGGAAAGAAACAAGTGATTTATAACTTGATTTATGTAAACACATTGGCAGTACAGTACTAATCCAAAATTTCCCCACTTGGTTTCAAGTTCTCATTAATATTATTCAAGAGATGTCATTTTATGCCACAAGGAATAGCCTCATGACACGTATCAATACATAAATGCAATAAAATGCATATGGCAATTAATAAAAGTAATGTTTTTTTTACCATGGGCTAAATACATCTTACTTCTCACAGCTGAACTCCAGTATATATTTGCTGTTAGCATCAACTTTTACATTGCCTAAATCATATTACAGCCAGAGATGCAAATTTCTCAACCAACTCCAGCAAGACTAGACCAGATATGTTCAGATTGACCAGAAATCATCATCTGAATACAGAGAGATTTTGCAGTGTTAACAAATGTGTGTGGTTGAATATCCTGCAATGATTTTAATGACTCCCTCAGAAGATCAAAACCATGATTATATTGACTACTGAAAATTTTGGGATTAAAGGGGTGAGATGGGGAAAATGAACAAGCTCATTTGTATGAATACAAGCCTATTTGAGATTCTATAGGGTAATCTTCTGAATGATATTAACAAATATAGCAAATCTCAGATTCAGATGCTTATTGGTCTTGTAAATCCAGCAAAAGAACATTTTCAAACATGCTACAAGACTGTCTGAAAAAGTAATTTAGACTAAAGTGTTAAATTGCATTTAAATAGCTTTCATCCACAGATCTGAATATACGTATATATTTTAAGAGCAAGGTAGAAAAAAGAATGTATCCAATATAATGTGGGTACAAACTATTGTCACTTTGGTTCTTTAATACTTTTGAGGGGCTTCATGTTTATGGATAACAAAAGTGTGCTGTGTCTGATGGACAGTCTTACAGCGCTTGCACTAAAATTAACCATAAACAACAGGAGAGCTGTCTCTCAGATATCATTCTCTGCTTGACTAAATATGCTTTGCTATTAAAAAAAGGGAAAGGTTGCTGCACAGAGAGAAGTGGAAGATGTTTGGAATATTTTTTTAACCACTCTTCAGTCAAATCAAAAATAGATTCGAGCAGTAGTGGGGTCATTATTATTCACTTTATAGCATCCAAAAGCATACTAGGGAATTCTTAATAGAGAAACAGAGCGAAAACCTGGTCACACTGAAATCAATAACAAAACACTCACTGACTTCTGTGGGGCCAGGATTTCATCAAAGATTTTACATCAACTATTTTTATGGTTTTTTTTAAATTCTGTTTATGTTGCTACTTAACTCAATGAATATTCTATTGGAACTCAATCATTTGATTTTCACAGTGTCTCTTTACTCAAAACAAAAAATCATGCTGAAGTCTGTGGATTTAAGTCAGGTCCAACACTTCACACTAAACTTTTCCACTTTATGTGGAGTTTGGTTGCTGAAGCTAAGGAGGAATTTTTAAGATGAGTAATTTTTCTAGCTGTAATAACACTAATCGGCTACATCTAGACTGGCATGATTTTCCAAAAATTCTTTTAAAATGAAAAGTTTTCCGTTAAAAGCATTTTCGGAAAAGCACGTCTAGATTGGCAGGACGCTTTTCCACAAAAGCACTTTTTGCGGAAAAGCGTCCGTGGCCAATTTAGACGCGCTTTTCCGCAAAAAAGCCCCGATCGCCATTTTCGCGATCGGGGCTTTTTTGCGGAAAACACTACTGTGCTGTCTACACTGGCCCTTTTGCCCCAACTGGAGCAGCATAGTATTTCCGGAAAAGCACTGACAATCTTACATGAGATCATCAGTGCTTTTCCAGAAATTCAAGTGGCCAGTGTAGACAGCTGGCAAGTTTTTCCAGAAAAGCGGCTGATTTTCTGGAAAAACTTGCCAGTCTAGACACAGCCATCATGTGTCCACAGTTATGCCTTTATTTCAAAATGAACTAAGTACATAAAATCATGTATGACTGAAGTCAGAGATGTAGCCATGTTAGTCTTTAAGGTCCTTTTTTGTTTTAGCAAGCTCAGACTAACAAGATCGTTTATTAGGTGATGAGCTTTCATGGGACAGACCCATCTGAAGAAGTGGGTCTGCCCCACGAAAGTTCATCACCTAATAAACTATTTGGTTAGTCTTTACAGTGCTACATGACTGCTTTTTTGAAGTTAAAAAGTGGTTGTGAATATTTGTTTCACAGATAAAATGCATCTATCGATTATAAACTATTGCAATAGTTGGTAAGATGACAGTTTTCAGTTGACCCAAAAACACGGTAACCCTCATTCAACTTCCTGCTATGTAGACAGCACCAAAAGCCAAATTAAGTCATTTTGACTTAAGCTACGCAATTGACATAGCTGAAGTTGTATTGCTTAATTCGACTTTAGCCCTGCTGTGTAGGTGTTCCCAAATGGACTCAAAATAAGCTCTCTTGAGCTTTTCAGATTCCAAAGAGGCAGACCTCTTGCTTAGAATCATATTCCAGTTCTAGCACTGATATTTTGTGGATGCTAAAAAAAATGTTTTGCAACTGGAATATAAGATCACCGTACCTATTCATTTGAAAGCAGTTTAACAGCTCTTTCCCATCCACATCCACTAAGTCACACATGTACCGATGGCTTTTGTAAACATTTCATTTCAGATGACAAAGTTAGGTGTTTTTCAGAGAGCCAAGACTAGATATAACCTCATGATTACCTTAAATCCCTTTCACTCGAGAGGCCGCATGTCATTCATCCTCCAAAAAATTAGGAAGTAGAGAGAAACTTACATGCTCTAGTAAGTACCTACAGTGTTTTGAGCAGGTGAACTGGGAAGACAGAACAGAACCACTTATCACACAGTAATTTAAACTATTAATTAGACAGGGCCTTTATTTTTAAAGCTTTTCATATTTGAGCAGTGACACTAGTGAATTATGCTTTTCTTTTACAATAGTGGGAAAGAATCAAATAACTCAGTCCTTGAAGCCCTTTCTAGTTACAGGTCTTTGTCAGATGGAAGGGAAGCAGATACCTTTCATTCAGAATATTTGCATTCAGAATATTTGCACTTTAAATATTGTGGGATATAGAGGGATAGAGGAGAAAAATTAATATGTTGAATAAAAAAAACCTTCACTGTTTCCCCACAAACACATCCATCTGCCCTAATGGCTTTCTTCATTCCACTGACACAGCAGATTAACACAGCCTTTCAAATTCATGTTTGTAGATTAGATGGCAAGGTACTACATGGACTTCCTTCCTAAGAAGGACATTATTACCTCTCATTTGGTCCATGCAGTGAAAACTAAATCTTCTTGCTTATGGCCATAACATTTTATGAATAACTTCCTTTAATATCTAATCTACTTCATGCAGCACTGCTTATGAAGATTATGAAATTCTTTACTTCTCAGCTATTGGGTTTGATTCAACACCTCAGATTATTTTCAGTGTGTGCAAACAGTTTGACAAGCAGCCATCTAATAATCATAAAGCAGCCATAAAACCACATTTTTATGTACACTGTAGTGTTGGGTTTATTCACAGTGACAAAATGAATTACTAACATGTCACAATACTCAGCTATTAAGTCTGGATATTTAACCAATTGGACCATCGTGTAATAAAATGCAAGTAAAGAGATTTTCGCTGGTGGGGGTTTTAGCTGGTTTGAGGAACTATAGTTGCTCTGTCAGCTCATTAGCATAGGGAGATCAGAGACATTCATCCCAGAAGTTGTCTGCCAATTTCTCCCTTTAAGACGAGCACTATAGTAGTGTTTACACTTGGGTGTGGAAACACTGCAAGGTACTCTGAACTGGCCACCTGGTGCTGTGAAAAATCTCCACAATCAACCTAACTTGTATTGGAACTGACCTAACCTCTCCTTCTCTCCCCCCGCTCAAAGAATTGCTTACTCTGATGAATATTTTTAATTACCAACAAGGTCTCACATTTTTTGAGCTTTGAAGAACTCTAAAGAAAAAATTCTTCCCTGCTAAACAGAATCTGTATTTTCACCACACTTAATTAGCACATTTTTTTTTGTTTAGGTCTATGTCAGACCAATCATCATTATGACTGATTTCAGGCACAAACTTGTCTCACATCCAACATCAGTATGTGGGACTAGCCAATGGAAAGGAAAACAAGCCTCTGATTAGTAGGGTCAGGGTGAGAGAAATGAGGGAGTCCCATCTACAAGTTACACATACTGATCAATTTCTTAGGAAAATAATGTTGTTTTAGAACATACTGCAGAGGAGCCTCTTCCTTTCCAATCCTAGGGGAATAAAAACAGGATCTGTTCAAGTTATAACCCTTGGGATGCTTGTCCTAGGTTGTCAAATACCATCAAGATTAGCCAGTTACACAAACAGTGGCGGATCCAGTGGATATGGTAGCAGGAGAAAGGGACTATGGCTTTTGGTCAGCACTTGCCTCCCTCTCTTCTACTTTTGTCCTTTTTAGGCCCCTGTTTCTGGATGCCCTTACAGGAAGCAGCTTGAGGCTTCTGGGAAAAGTAGCTACACAGTGCAGGTTTGAAACCCAGAACTATAGTATATATTGGAGTCATATACCAGGAAGTTGTGCAAAACCTCTAATAAAGTTTGGGTAAGTGGTAAGGTCTGTCTCACTCAACATAAAAAAAAAGGAAATAGTAGAAGCAAAGGTTAGTAGCTGCTGGGAAGAGGCACAAAGAAAAGAAGTGGAAGCCTAAGGTTAAATATATTGAATATTTCACATCCTGATTGTTAAGAGAATGAAAATTCCACCCTGACTATTTACCTCACTAGTATATTTTTAGCTGAATATCAGCTAACAACTGCTCACCAGAATTGAGGTCAGTTTAGTGACGAACTGGGTTATATGTTCATCCTTTTACAGCAGTGGGCAGACAATTTGTTTTTCATCTACTGGCTTCAATCCCTGCCCAAAATGAAAGCTGCTTTCAACACTGGAAATAAAAGTGCACTGAAATGGCAAGTTCCACAGACATTTAAATGAACAAATAATTCTTACAAGGGCAAATCTGTAAATGGTGGCATATAATCATCGCTGCCAAAACACTAGTAATCTCTCCAATAAGTCCCATTCCCTGGTTTCACAGATAGCTATACAGTAGCTCACCAGTTCCGAGTTAATCTAATTAACAAGACATTTCTCCTTTTGAATGTAAACAGATTCTCTCCATCCCTTACTAGACATGTAATTACTGTCTGATGAACTCCTGCAAATTGCACTGATGACTACTCTAGGGACATACATCATTGCAGTGTAAAGTTGCATCTATGTCTTGGTCATTTCTCATGGAAAACTGCTCATGTAACAATCACTAGTTTTCTTTTCCTCTCTATATTCATCGGAAGTATCTGAATTCAGTATTTAATGGTCCTTCACTCTGGAATTCCATTGTGGTTTCTGTTTATATTCCTACACAGAAGGTGCACACTGATCTCCACAGTAAGCATTTTTTTTCCTGTTTGCTAACTTGGAGCATCAAGTAACTTACTAATTTTGTTTATATGAATATTGTTAACTGACAGTTTTGGCCCCGTAATCTGCCTCATGAGATTAATATTGACTAGATCAATGTTTCTCAATGTGGGCCACAGACCTGCTTTTGGAAAATTGCTAGTGGGCTCCCATCACCTTATTTACCTAATGGAAGCCATGGAGCCTCACGGCTCCCATTGGCTCAGGTTCACTGATTCCAGTCAAGGGAAGCCACAGGAAGCCACTTCTCCCAGCTCCTCTTGGCTAGAAACAGCAAACCAGAGCCAATGGGAGCCACAAGGCTCAGGGGCTAAGGAGCGATTAGGTAAACAAGGTGGCACGGGCCAGTGGCCCGCAGCCCTCTGAGATACATTGAGCTAGTTGTAAAGCTGTTATTTCCCCCTAGAGTTACTTTTCTTCTACATGCATTTTGTTGTTGTGGGTGCTACTTTACACACAGTACTTTGGTACTTGCAAAAAGCACTTTAATGCAACTGTAATAAAGCAAAGAAGCTATCTTCTGTAGTTAAGACCAGCTTTTTCTTTGTATCCAGGGAAACTTTTAAAGAGTTTTCGTGCTTCTACCACATATCTTTAATAAGCAGCAATACAATAGGTTCCCCCTTCTAGGATACTGTCCTCTACTTCATCATGTATTATATTTTTCCTGTCTAGCCACTTACATACCACAATTATTGTGGTGTCTGAGCTTGCTCCCTGGATTCTTTAGGGCAGCATGGAATTTCTAATTTCTAATCCTGATTTCTGGTGTAGCCTTGGGCAAGCAGCAAGCCTCCCTAAACATAATTTTTATGTAAAGTGAAGGTTACCCATCTATTTTCACAGGAAAAATTAGTTAATAATTATTCAGTACTTTAAAAACCCAAGATGCTGTATGTGCCAAGAATTATTAAGTGCAATCACTGCTCATGTATCTGAAGACTTTTGCTCTTGCTTAGTAACTAATGATCTGTTCACAGCATTACAAGCATGAGAAGTGCTTCATCAGGAGCCAGATGGGTTTATAATTTCCCCTTTTAGTTTACTCCTATTTCAATAGAACCTCCCTTCCTCCATTACTGATACTTCTTAATTACATCTCCTGTCAAACCGTACTCTCTCCCCAAGCACTTTCCTTATTCTGATTCAAAACACCTTGAGAAGGTAGTTCCACAGTTTCAGTTCTGCACTCATTGTTGCCTCCTTCACAAGTACTGCCTCAACACTTGATACTTTCAATACTAGATTAGAGAAAGCACTGAACACCGAGTAGTAGGGAGCAATCCCTCATTGCAGGCAGATGGACAGGAGAAGATAATGACATTTTTTTTCCATTTCTTCTTCTAACCTTTATGGATCTGGTTTCTTTTACAGGTGGCATTTTCTAGAAGCGTACTAAAGAACACAGTTTTTTTTTTTTTTTTAAGAGAGAGCTATTTGCTATATTACAACTGTAAAGTGCACAATACACAGATCAAGGAAACCCATTACGCAATCTATTTGTGCAACACTTTTATTTTCCTTTTACCTTTGCAGTCATCTTTGAATAATTGTGTAAACAATAAAATGGAATGAAATTACACTGAGTTTTATGCAATTGGCTCTAGAACACCCCAACAATTATGACAAGGCATTATAAATAACTTTTTCTTAATAATATATATTTGCCATTTTCAGTACATTAAAGAGCTGCCATTTATCTAGTTTTAGCTAGGAAGTAGTTTAAATGGTAACATCCAAGGAATATACCTCCTTGAACATATGCTCCAAATTTCAGAATCATTCTAACATTTACTAGCTCCATAATAGCTATGTCACAGATTAAGCATAAAGATTACTTGGGTCAGAAGTGTTTCTTTTGTTACAAAATTTTATCTTTTAGTCATTGCACAAACCCCTTTTTCTATTATTTCACTCCACCTTGGTATTTTGCAGAATTTCAAGTAACGCTTGGATTCTGTTCAAGTTTTCTCAACTTTACAAAATAATTTATATCGCTTAAGGATAAACCAAATCAGAGATGGGCACAGTAAGCAGTCTAGCTTAATGGCAATATTTTAATAGCAATTCTTGTTTTAGACTCCCCAACAAAGCTCTGTGTAGGCCAAACTTGTCTAAAGTCTTTGTTACAGTATACCCCATTGTAACTCAGATAAATATATACGGTGCTTCTAGAACTGAGACTATTCTAGATTTAAGCAGCCTCAGGCACATTCTGAAAACATCCATGTCTGCAAGGCACCTCCCACACCCCTGACAATCAGATTGTGGATTGGTTTTTAGACACACAAACCAACAAGCACTTCCTAAACTCATAATTAAATCATTTCAAAAACTAGAAGTTACAAATACTTCCAAGATATACCTGAAACTTATTTTCCCCCAAAAAGAGATTAACTGCAAATAGCACATAATCATATCAGTCATTTTCTTATAGCTAGGTTATGTAATGCATAAATATATGAAAAATAAAATTCACAGTCAGTTTTAAAACTAGAATTCAAGTTTGGCTAATGAATTTTAACTTTAATAATTATGTTCATTTCTAAGTACAACAGAACAGAGATGGTATTGCCAATCAGAAGTAGATAATTAAAACAGTATCACTGAAATTTTATGAAAGCTGAAATAAATTTGATAGAAAATTCCTTTTGTAACCAATAAATACAGCCACCTGAGTGCATTTCCATATGCTTGTCACATAGGGGAAATCCAAATTGATTAGAAACATTTAGTAGCATTTTGAATGTTAGCAGCAGCGGTGTAGCTGAGGGCTTTGCTTCCTCTGACTTAGTGAATTGCTAGAGAACGAAGCAGAATTCAGTGTGGGTGCTTTAATTTTCTTTGCATCTAAGCTGGCCTCCTCACAATCTCACAATTCTGCTGGGGGTGGGGAGGGGTGTCGAGGGACAGGCATCAGCTGACACTTAACTGAGCAAACCCAATCAGTTTCACTTCATCTGGGATCTCAGTACCATCGCAGCCAGAAGCCTGCAAGAAGAAAACAAACATTCATTATAATACGTTGTAAAGGAATATCTGACAATGATGCTATAAATGTTCTCTGTACTGCCACATTAGTAACAAAATGGTTTATTCACCAGACTGCTAGGACTATCCTCTATTACTTACATCAGCATACAAAATGTTTAAATTAATATGGCTAATTAAAAATATTATGAAAAAGCCTACCATTTTGGGCCATGTTTCCACATGATACTCCCCCTCCCCCCACGTAACTCTTCCCTGCACCACCACTAGCCCATGTGAAAGCCGCAACAGCCCCCCTCCGCCCCAGGCCCCAACTCTGCCCATGCCTGCTCTGTCCCTCTCTCTGCCTCTTCATCGCAACTCCTCTGAGTCCAGTGAGAGTGGGGATGGTCCCTCCTGAGTGATGCGCTGAAGAGCACTCACTGGCGGGAAATGGAGCAATGTGATTGGGAGCCAAGCAAGTTGGGGCCATATTGTTCCACTTCTCCTGCTGCTGCCAATGAATGTGTGTGTGTGGGGGGGAGGGGTCGGAGGGAGCAACCCCTGCTACTGGTGACAGACTCCTGCCTGTCCCCAGGCTGCAGCACTGAAGGAGACATGGTTTGGGGGAAGAGGCACAGAGAGGGCAAAGCAAAGATGGAGGGATACAGGGACTGGACCGTGGGGAAATGAAGGGGGTTGTCCCAATCCTCTCATGTGCTGGAGTGGCTCAGGGAGGAGTCTTGTGGGATCGGGGAGGGAGGTTTGTATAATTTTTGGTGGTGCTCCATTAGCCACAACCTCTGACCCCTGTTAACCATGCTCTCTGACCCCCGTTAAACATGCCTCTGGAGGGAAGATGCTCGGGGCAAGATGGACACATGACCAGAAGTAAAAGGTGTCGTCACCCCTCTCAAAGGATTTTTCCCACCATCCAACAAGGATTAGTTTGGCCCCCACCAAACCCCCCTCATGCAACTATCCTGCAATTGCATTAACCCAATGTGTGTGACATTAACTCAGGGGCAGAGAGGCTGGGGGAAGTGTTCCCTCTAACGCTATGTCTACACTCGCGGCTTCTTGCGCAAGAACCCACAGAGCAGCCACACTGTCCGCCTGCTCTTGCGCAAGGAAATTTACAGTATGGCGTGATAAGAGAGAGCATCTTGCACAAGAGCTACGCTCTTTTCTAACAGTTGTAAGCTCTCTTGCACAAGAGGGCAGTGTGGATGCTCGGCAGGGATTTCTTGCGCAAAAAACCCCTATGGCTAAAATGGCCATCGGAGCTTTCTTGCACAAGAAAGCGTCCACACTGCCATGGATGCTCTTGTGCAAAAGCACAGCGTGCACATGGCAATGTGGACGTGTTCTTGCATAAGACTTCTTGCGCAAGAAGCCACCAGTGTAGACATAGCCTAAGAGTTTCTTCCCATTAGCAGAATGAATTTTGTGTTGTGTACCAGTACTGAGTTCATGTGGCTTGTTTGGATGTGGCATCCAAGTTATTAATAAATATTTTATAAACCTTTACCTTTTCTCTCTGCTGCCATGTCTTCTCCCCTTGCTCCATCAGCTCCCCTGGTGCCTGCTGCCCCCCAACCTCTCACCCTCCTCTGCTGTCCTGACTTCTGCCCTTCTAGCTGCCCTCAGCTCTCCTGCGACCTTCCCCCCTTCACCAGCCCTCCTCTGCCCCCTGCCCATTCCTCCAGTAGCCCCACTCTGATCATGTGAGCTACCCCTCCTCATCCTCTCTTCTAACACCTCCCTCTACACACCTGCCCCCTGCCTCTCTCCTCTGGTGCTGGTCCCTCCCATGCAAGTGTCTGCCCTTCTGCTTCACCCCCAGAATCCTTTGGCACCTGCACCTTCCTTTAGCCCTGCACCCTCCTGGTGCCTCCCCCTTCCCTTACTGCCCTCTTTTTCCCACCCCCTCACCACTCTCTGCCCCCATTCCCCTGTGCCCTCACACAAGACTTGCTCCATCCTCACCTTTCTCATGCCCACTCCTTTCAAGCCTTCTCGCACCTCCCCCTTCCTCTTTTAGCCCCCCAATACCCTTACCCTCTCCGCTCCCAGCATAACCCTGTCCCCCCACCCTCCTACTGACACCTCCCCTCCTGCCCTTTTCCTCATTGTCTCTACTTGGCCCCCTGGCATTTGTATCTCCTCCACGCTGTCCCTTGGTGCCTTCCTCTCCCACCCCTTTCCTCTCCCCCTCTGCACAAGCCCCTTCCTCTCCCACCCCTCCCCCTCTGCACAAGCCCTTTCCTCTCTCCCACCCCTTCCCCCACCCTGCCCTACCTTCTGCCTTCCACTTTGCAGGGCCAGAGTCTGCTCTTGGGCCCCAGAAGTCCCTGGACTCTGAACTAGGAGCTAGGCCACGTGGCGCAACACTGCGCCGAGCAGTTTTAAAGTCCTGGGCTGTGACGTCATGTCACGCCCGGGCGTCTCTCCGCTCACCAGTAAACGCTGTGCATGGTGGCAGCAGCAGCCAGCAGTGCGCACTGGAAAGTGGGATCCGACTGAAAGCTGCACATGGCAGGGACGGTTTGGGGTCAGGGAGGACGTGGGGGGGGGAGGGTTGCCAGGGCCCGCTCCAGGCAGGGCCAGGGGAGAGACCCAGCTCCATATATTGCTGGAGCAGGGCCCCAGCTCTGAATATTGCTGGAGCATGGGCACCACGAGCCCATACAACTCGTCGCCCATGTGTGGGATGGCAGTCATATGGCTGGTGGCACCCCTCTCACCAGTTACCCCCTGATGGGAGGGGCCATAGGGCATGCCCTGCAAGGGAATTTAGGTCCATGAGAAAACCTGGGGCAGAGGTTGGGGTGTGGAACATGCTCAGGGTGCCAGATGAGGAGCAGGGGAGGGATGACATTCACCTCCAGGAGCCTCAACATGCTGCCTCCATCCCTCCTTCCCTGAGTGCTATCTCTGTGGCCCCCAAGCTCGTTGGCCAGGAACCACAGCCAATAAGAGCTGTGGGAGGTGGTGCCTGCAGATGGAGACAGCATGCCTGCTTGCAGCAGAGCCACCTGGCCATGCCTCCCAGGAGCAGCAAGGACAGAGTGCTGCTTGCTCAAGCTGCTGGAGGTGAGGACACTCTCCCACTAGAGCATCAGGGGCGCGGGAGGAGTGTGGGGTACTGGTTGGACCCAAAGTCCCTCCCAGAGCCTGTGCTTCACAACTCCTCCCACTCAACTCCCCCACACACTCCAAACCTTTCCTCTTAGTAAACCAGCATTTACTGGCAACCACCCTGCCCTGCCCTCGCCCAGTCCCCTTTTGCCCAGTATTCCAGATAAAAGGGCTTTTACTGTAAATAAATTCATGGAAGACAATGAATGGGCTAAATGGGCCTTTGGTCTGACCCCAGTATATCTGTTCTTATATGGAACTGAAGTAGGCTCAATTTTCAACATGAGGCATGAAAATAGAAATGTGGTAAAGTATAAATACCAATATCTATACTGCAACAGCTAGGAAAAGCTCCAATTAGTTCCAATTTACTGTTCAGGAACCAAACAAGCTCTCATTAAAATATTTTACTCTAAGGAATACTTAAAATACCCTACATAAAATGCAAATCATATTGCACTGAATTACTGTTTCTCTGTTCTTATTCAGATACAATTATTCATGGTAATAGCCAATCTCCTTCCCAGTTCTTGATCCTAAAGTGAAGTCAGAATTATGGAGTTAACTGCAACAACCTATTGCCACTAATTGAATTTCACACCTAGACAACCACATTTCATATCGTTGACCAGCCCCATGCTCACCCTCATGAGTAGGTGCCACAAAAGTCACAAATACTTCATTAAGACATGACAAGAGGGTTAAAAAAGCACAATTAGGATTTCATCCTTTTTTGCTTTCCAAATATAACTTTTTTAAATCATCATCAAATAGGCAAGCAAAGTTTATTATATACGCGGATTCTGTAATTCTTAGATATTATATAGTTAAGATAATACTTGCTGTTTAAATAGACACCCAAACATGAATGCAAACTGAATAGCCAGAAAGTAACAGACATGTGCTAATGAGCAATGATAAATAATGCAAGATTAACTTGCACGCTTTTCAATCACATTTACCAAATCAGTGGACAGCGAATGTCTATTTTTAACAGAGTTCCTCACCTATGCAGTAACAGTTCTTTGAGATGTGTCCTCACGGTTACTCTGCTCTGGATGTTGGTGTGTCCTTGTGTCAGTGACCAGAGATTTTTTTGTAGCAGTGACCTGCCGTGCATGCACCATGGTGCCTCTTCATGCCGTTGATATCAGTTAGGCATGTGCACGGTGCAGCTTCCTACATTTCTTCTCTATCCTGAGTCTAGCCCCAAAAAGGCTCCGAAATAGGCCAAAGAGGGAGGGTCGTGGAGCACCAATGGGGACACACATCAAAGAACTCCCGTTACTGCACAGGTGAAGAACTCTATTTTCTTCAAGTGATGTCCCCGTAAATGCTCCACTCTGGGTGACTACAAAGCAGTAGTCGTGCCATGGAGGCAGGTTTGGAGCCCTGCTAGTGTAACTGAGGATAACACTGCTTGCCCAACTGCTGAGGATTAGGGTATCACAGAGGTGAGAGCACAGTGTAGTGGTTGTCTTGCAAATGTTTTCTAAAGGCACATTTTTGAGGAAGGCTGTTGAATAGGAAACCTCTCTGGTAGAATAAGCAATGATAGTGACTGGTGGCTGTTTGTTACGAATGATGTAGCAAGTGTGCATACAAGATGAGATCCACTTGGATATTCTTTGTGAGGAGATAGCTTGACCTCTGGATTGTTCAGCAAAAGATAGGAAGAGTCTGATTTCCTCCATTGTCTTGTCCAATCCATATAGAAAGAGAGTGCTCTTCAAACATCAGGGTGTATAGTGCCACTTGGGATAGATGAGTGTGCAGTTTAGGAAAGAAAGTAGGTAAGTATATGGGTTCGTTAATGAGGAAAGGAGATGGGACCATCGGAAGGAATTTGGGGTGTGGCTGAAGGATTACCTTGTCCTCGGTAAATATCATGTATGGCAGATCGGCCATCAGTGTTGCTAGCTCCCTGACTCTCCTGCTGGAAATGATGGCTACCAGAAAAGCTACCTTCATGGAGAGGTGTAGCCATGAGCAAGTTGCTAGAGGTTCAAAAGGAGGCTTAGTTAGGCTTTTAAGGATGTGGTTCAGGTCCAATATAGGGACTGGAGGCCATACAGATGGGAGAGTATTTTGGAGACCCACAAGGAAGTATTAAGTAAGAACCACTGAAAAGGAGGAAGTGCCATAGCTGGTTCTATGAAAAGCTGCTATTGCTGTTTCATGGACTTCAATAGGGCTGAAAGTGAGGCCCATTTCTTTTAGTTCCAGTAGGTAGTCTAATATAATGGGGAGAGATATAGTATGGGGTGGTGTGGAATGGTTCTGTCTGATCCACTCAGAGAATCTTTGCCACTTGTACACAGGTAGGTTTTACTCATGGATTCTCTTCTATTATTCATTAGAATTTGTTTTACTCTTTCTGAGCAGGTGTTTTCGGCATTCTAGAACCATGAAGGAGTCATGCCTGGAAGTGGAATCTGTCTGGATCAGGATGGAAAACCCTGCCATGATGTTGGGTCAGAAGATCGCATTGTGGAGGAAAGATGCGAGGATCTGCTAGTCTGTGCAGGTAAGGGAACCAGGTTTGCCTTGAGCATGCTGGTGCAACCAAGATTACATGAGAGCATTTTTGTCTGATTTTCATGATGATTCTGTGTTTTAAAGGGATTGGTGGGAATCTGTATAAGGAGGTTGAGTTCCATTTCAGGAAGAAAGCATCACTTAGAGATCCCTTCCCCAGGGCTGCTTTGGAGCAGAATAGGTGGCATTTTCGGTTTTGAATAAGTCTATGTCCGGCTGCCCCCATTTGATGAATACTATTTTGAGGACTCAAGAGTCAATCTCCATTCATGGTGATTGGGGAAGATGCAGCTGAGGGTGTCTGCTGTGATGCTGAGTACCCCCAGGAGATAGGTAGCTATGGGGGTGATGGTGTGTAATGCATAATTTTCATCGTCTCAGTGCTTCTGTGCACAGGGAAGTAGATTGGGCACCACCTTGCCAGTTGATATAATATAAGCAGGTGGTATTGTCTATCGTGACATTGATTATTTTGTGAACTACATACTGTAGGGACGGGATCGGGGGGCGGGAGGGAACATCAGAAGAGGAAGTAGAGGTGAAGGGAATGGAATAGCCCACTTTTATGAGCTCTAGCATCCATCTGTTATTTGTGCTCATTGGTGTAAAAAGGGCCGTAGGTGGTGATTAAACTCAAGTTCTCCAGTTGGTGATGTAACAGGGATGTGTCTCTGACTCCCAACCAAATCTTCAAACTTCCTGCTTAGATAATGAAGGGTGGGATGTTGTATATTGTTGCTGGTGCTGCGGTCTTCGTTGTTGGAGTCTGTGTTTGTCTAAAATCATATTGAGGTTGCTGTCTATACTGATCTCTAGGTCTTGAATAGGTGTTATATCTGAACCTCTTATTAGGTGGTATGAACAAGCTGAGATTTCCCAATGTTGTTCCAAAGTCCTTCATAGACTATAAGACCTCATCCGTTTTCGTGGTGAAAAGGTTAGCTTTATTGAATGCAAGGTCTTTTGCTGTAGGTCTCTGAATGCCTGGAGCCACGAAGCTCTACGAATTATGGCAGTTGCGGTGGTGCATGCTGTGGTGTTGGCAACATCCATGGAGGACTGTAACACTGTGCATGAGATAGTGTCACCCTCCTGCATAATACTTAGGAGTATTGGTCTTTTGTGCTCCAGTAGGAACTGGAGGAGCTCTTGTGGCTTGGAGTAATTTATATAATCATAATCAGCGAGCATGCCACTATAGTTAATTGCTCTTAATAGTAGGGTTGCAGAGGAGTATACCTTTCTGCCCATGATGTCAAGCATCTTATGTTCTTTGTCTTGGAGAGTAGACCTCAGGTTTGGCTGTTTGCTCTTGTGTCTGGCTAAATCAATGACAAGGGAATTAGGTGGTGGATGTGAGAAAAGAAAGTTAATGCCATTAGGTGTAATAAAGTACTTACAATCAGCCCTCTTGTTGGTGGGTGTAATCAATGCTGGGGTCTGCCAGATACTATCGGCAGGGTCCATGAAGATCTCATTCATTGGTAGAGCAATCCTTGACGATGTCAGAGGTTGCAGTGTATACAGAAGTCTGTACTGTTTTACTTGTACTTCTTGCAGGTCGTGTTCCTGTCACCCTCTTGAAAAGCTTTTGGAATTGTTTTGCGTCATCCAATGGTGGAGGGATGGTAGGGATGATAGCCTCATCGGGTGATGAGCTGTGTATCGGGGATGTATTTCCCTTCTGAGAGGGAGTCTTCCACCTCTGATTGTAAGACTTCTGGGGAGTTCTGTGCTGTGCCCCTGGGTGCAGGCTGAAGGGACTGCGGTGGTCTTTTCACTGGTGTGGAAGGAGCAGTATGATGGTTCCTGCGAGACAACCAGGTATCCCATGGGTGCCACTGTTCGTGATAAGGAGGTAATGGGAAAGGCCAATAGTGTGCATACCAACGAGGTGGTAGAGGTGGATGTGATAGTCTAGAGGATCGAGAGTCCCAAGGAGGGTGTCGCTGAGTAGGGCTGGAGTGCTGAGATGAAAAGTGGCTATACAGGCTGCTGCCAGCCTCTCAGTGAAACAGATTGAACTGGTGACGTTGGTGAATGAGCAGACAGCACTGATGGCGTAGAAGATGGTGCCTTCGGAAGAGGCATGGTGGTGCAGGGTTTCTTGGGCACCGCATGTAGTGCCGTCTCCTTTGTCAATTTTGGCATGGACTTGTGGTGTTGGGCTGGCACCATGGATTCTACCGGTGTGAGTGGTGCTGATGTTTTCTGTCTGGGATCCAAATGAGCTCTCTTCAGAGGCACTGAGTGTTTAGACAGTGCTGTGCCAGAGGTGCCAGGCTTACTGCCAATGTTCACTCTAGCTGAGGTCAGTGCTGGTGGTAGTGATTTTGCCAGGGAAACCCAGGTTTTCACATTTTGTTTGTCAGAGGAGGTAGAGGGACACTCTTTTCCATACCTCTTGATTTGATGTGTTCCTTGCCCCTGGGCAGAAGAGCCGTTACGCTGTGGATGAAGAAACTTTTCATATAGGTATGTCTTCAGCCTGTTGACAGTCACATCGAGCTCTAGCTGTAAGAATGGAGCAGTATGCACACTTTTGAGTCAAAGTGAGCCTCCCCGAGACACCTTATGCAGGAGGCATGAGTGTCTGAGACTGGCATAGCCTCCTGGCAAGAGTCACAATGTTTGAAGCCTGGAGATCCAGGCATGGGGACAAACAGGTGACAAAACACAACGAATGAGTTGTTCTGTTTTTTTTAATAATTTTTTTTTGATGGATAGAGTAGGAGTTTAAACTTGGAATTAAGGATAAAATGGAGGAGAATTAACAAATTTTGGTTTTTTTTTTTTAAGTGAAGAAAGGGTGAGTCAATGGAACTCCGTCTGCTACCGGAGATTTTTGTAGCAGCGATCTGCCACGTGTGTCTAACGGTCACCAACAGCATGAGGAGGTGCCACAATGCATGCGTGGCATGGCAGGTCACTACTACAAAAATCTCCAGTCATTGGCACGAGGATGCACCAGCACCCAGAGTGGAGCACCCATGGGGACATCACTCGAAGAACTTCAGCTTCTCAGGAAATATTTACTAGTGAAAGAGAAGCGTGTGTGCTGGATAAAGTTCAGTGTCAGGCATTATTTTATTAGCATCTAATTCCATGACCTGAGTGAAAGAGAAGTAAGATCGCATATTAAATATGCATTTTAAATATACTGATGGATAATAAGAAATTGGGAGGTATTAAATTTTGGGAGGTTATAAATATTAATAGGAATTAGATTCACTCTTGAAAAATATTTCCTAATGAAGAACATCTGTGGGAGAACTATCTAAATAGAAGAGAGTCCCTCACAAGATAACACACAGGGTCCAACCCAGTAATGTTAACAGGAGATAGAACTGCAATTGAAAACGGGGTAATCCTAAAAAAAGTAGGTTGATTGTCCATAGAAAATTTAAATGACTTATGACCTGGCACCTCCCCAACCCAAAGACGACCAACTTCACTTTGGACCATACATAAGACCTCTCTTCATAGGCCAGGATAGCGATACTTCTTCCCTAGAGGAATCTGGATTATTGTAAGCCACCTTGTGCACCTCAATATCAACAAACAAATACACAAACTGAAGGGATGTCAGAAAAATGGAAGAACACATGTCAGGTGGATTTTTTTGGATCAACTATTAAACCAACTGAATGCTATGTACCTAGCCTGGCTAAATACTAACACAGGGGAAAGACAAAAAATAGAGGTCAAGTGGCACAGAAATAGAGACACTGTTTATGGTATGGGATTAATAGTATGAAATTAAGGAAAGGGAAGTTTTAAACCTATGTTAACACTTTTTCCTGAATGACTGGTTCCATGGAACAATCTCAAAAGGGACTAGGCAGAAGCCCCATTTATTATGTCATTTTAAAATGACAGAGGGAATAATCCTACACCAGCAAGTGGATGGACTAGCTAATCTATACTCACACCACGAAAAATCCAGTCTCTCTAAAAATCCAACTTAGACTATTACCCATCATGAAGTTACGTATTTTACAAAGAAAGCACCTCTCTGCATGGCCTCTTGTCTAGGAGGCATTTATTCTATTCTTTCATAACCAGCAGGCACTCTCAGCAAAGAGTGCTAAAAGCTAGAAAGTTAATTGGTAGCAGTATTATTTACATAAGTAATTAATCAACAGCTTTGGCTGAACACATTTTTACCTTAATTTTGGAAAAATGCAAATATAGCATTTTAGAATTGGCTTCATTGATGTTCGTCTTTGCAATGTAAGATTACATTTTTATTAACACATCTTGCATTGTTTTGACAGGTACATCAGGCAGCAGATCATCAGGCAGATGATCATTTCAGTCAACTTGTATTAACATGTATTAAAAGCAGTAAAATAGTAAGTTAGATCAAACCTGATTATGTGCCATTTCTATGACAACTATTTGGTACATCTTTACTTCATGTTTATTTTGAGTGACCTGAATGCCATTCCCACCTCGCTATTTCACAGGCATTGAGGGACTACAGTCATTACTGACTGGTGTGAGTATGCCATAAAAACAGGCCTGTCCATTAAAGCCCATTATTGTGATTTGATGGTTGGAGTTAGTGTTACTTCTTGTTCATTACGCTTCCACTTGAGTGGCTCTACAATACCTCCCAGGCACATCAGACCTTTAAATATTCACCTTGTACAATGTGCTCTCTTCCCCCCTACAGCTAAGAATACATGGCTCCACAGGAAAGCTTTATTAGGAGAAAGTAGCCTTGAATTCACTTCAATTCATATACAGAGTTCGGATCCATTGCCAGAGAACAGTACAATGATTGTCTGCACCAAAATTCCCAACTTATTTTACTGAAGGAGAGCCTAGAGTGCAATACTGTAGCAGGTTGGCCTTTACTGAGTTCTCCTATACTCAACATGGAAACCATTGCAGGGACAAAGATTGTATAATTGTCTCTATTGTTTTTCCACCCAGAAAGCATGGTCTATTCACACAGCAATTCATTTTTAAGTTATGACCAGGCTGACACATCTACACAAACCATCCCTTAGAGCCACGGTTATAGAAATGCATTCTAGGACCCTTTGCAATGACTTCTGGGTAGCTTCCAAACACACACTTAAATATTGAGGAAAGCATTTAGAAGCCTGAATTTAATGTCTTTCTCTCAGCATAGATCAGAACCCTCATTGGTTCAACTGGACAAAGGTAAAAAACGTGTGCAATTTTTTCCAACAAGCTAGTGCCACCAGCAATTGCAGCATATTCAGAACAGCTGTGTATCACAACAGAATGTACTATCTAGGCATTATCAGATCATAGCAAAGAGTCATTTCTTGCAATGCTGTTTCAACTGTAGAAGAGAGGGCTGATTTTGCTTTTGGTTTGTGGGCTGCTCTAAATGGTTTAAAAATGTTTAATGTTCTGAATAAAAACCCCGCCAATAACAGCTCAGCTGTTAAAAAAGCTGGTTTCAAATCTTAGTAAGAGTTTTCTGTGTATTATTTTGTCACCAAGAAGATTATACTTACCAATTTAAAAGTCAATGTTTTCAAGGCCTTAGGATCATCTACTATCTTCTGTAAATTAGCAGCAACTGTAAAACAAAGTATGAAAAGTGATGTACACAAAAGATAGTATTAAATATGGTTCACCTTTCAAGGCACTAATTCAGACATGAGTGTTAGAGCAATCTCTCTAGCACACACGTCTTTGTAATACATCACTTAGATGGTTACAGTCAGGCTACAAAGAATGATACAGTTAATAACAGGGCAGCACACAAAGGCCTAGGAATACACTATGGTGTACAATCTTTAGTTTCCAGGAAAGTGGAGCAGGGGGAAAAGAAGCATCTTTGTGGGGGCAATGATACATTTTTCCACTCATGTGGCCTTTTGTTAGTTCATGACTAAGATTTTTTTCTCCAGTAACTGTATCTGCAGTGTTAGAGTACTTATTGAGTGCAATGGTGTAGATACCCTGGAAGATTATAGGCACTCAGCAGGAAACTGGCCAACATGGCCAGTTCAAACAAACACTGTGGCAAGTTTGGCTTTCTGAAACAGCAAGAAAAAAGAATAATTTAGAAAGCACATACTGTGTCTGTGTACACCAGGAAAGCTAAATGACTTTGTGACCTAAAAACAGCTAATATAAATAAATCAACACAGAAAAAAAAATACTGTCACCAATATTTTCTGCCTCGTGACAAGGATTAGAAACTCAAAGAATTGATACCCTACCACCAGGAGTGGTATTAGAACTATTTTTGCCTTCTTAAAAATAGAGAGGACCAAAAAAAAAAAAAAAAAAAAACCAGTAAACCCCTCACCAGTGAAAGTACTTGACATGTCTATTAATCAATTTATTTAGATGTTAATCATCTCAGATCCATTTGGCTGGTTTGAAGTTCATTGGTTTGTTAAACCTACTATACTAAACTCTCCACAGTACAGTATTCTGCACTAGCTATTTCAGAATAAATTTCTGTCAGACTCTGTGCAATGAGGTCTTATGAATATGAGCACCACTGCTAGGACACCAGCATGAGAGAAATTTTGCTCTCAGCAGTGCTGTAGAGTTGATATGGATTCTTCAACAGAGCACAAAAAGAGTAAAAGTGGTAGAGATTTCTGAATTCATTGGATAGATTAATTCAGCAAAACGGAGAAGGAAGAAATCGAATATTTTCTTCAATGTTTTTTTTTTCCTGTACACAGTTCCTTTCTGTTGATTGTATAAAAATACAGAAAGCACACATACCATGGTGTATTGGTTTGCATGTTTCCAGTTTTTTAAAGCTCTGGTTTCCTTGCCATTAAGTTATACATTTAAAAATATGATGCATAGAATTGACTGAGGAAAAAAT
The DNA here is from genome assembly GCF_049634645.1 of Pelodiscus sinensis. NCBI lineage: Eukaryota > Metazoa > Chordata > Testudines > Trionychidae > Pelodiscus > Pelodiscus sinensis. The sequence goes on from NC_134717.1 coordinate 38,600,599, forward strand.
TGGTAGCCATCATGGTCTGAATTCAACTCTGGAATAAAACATGCATTGTTCCAGTAGAATGTACTATATATCCCAGAGTGCAATTTTATCCCATATAAAAACTACTTTGTAACTTATTAAAAAGATGTGGACATTTTAGGCAGTTTAGCTTCCATGCAACCATGCCAAACATGAAACATTTTTGGGATTCATTTTTATATTAAAGGTATGTGCTCACCATTACCATGATCTTTGGTAGGGGAGGGATGCAGAAAATTGAGTTTGTACTTGGCTCTCTAGCTAGAGAAGAAATTTAGAAATAGTAGAAAGGATGCTTAAAACTTTAAGCCCAAACACTAAAGAAATCTGTTAGTAAAACTTTTGAGAATGTGACAAGAAGTTTGCTTGGACAGCTGGATTAATCCATTTCAAATTTTAAAAATTTCCTATTTAAAATTTTTATGACTTCTTTTATTCTAGTAATCCACAGTTTGTTTTAATCAGACAACTCACTTCTCTAAACCACAGATCAATCTTATCATAGCTTCTACAGTCCACATTCTACCCAGTCAAAATATAGTGCACATTTAAAACAAGTTGCTAACTAGAATATTTAGATCAAGTAAATATATAAATATGAGACACATTGCCTCCCATCTTCTGAAGCCAGGATAGAGCTGTCTAACACTATTATGACTGAAACTTCATCATGAAACCGTGTATTTCCAGTAGAGTTTGTGACTTAGCTGACCGCCAATAATGTACTCTACTTTGAAAGTAAGGGGTAGATTTTCAACCGGTGTCAATTGGTTTAACTGATTTACATGGATCTCTTGATTTAAACACTCAGTTTTATATTTTTCATTAAGAAGAGTTGACTTGAGTTAACACTGGCTATTTGCTGAATTGCCTTGGATTATTTCTATTCTGCTTTTGCTATTCCAGTGAAATAAAGGGCTCCAATCTGCCCTCTATGACACAGCTACTGCCTTGCACCGATATACACAACAGACTTTTATCAATATAAATTAAATGTCACATAGTAGAAAGTAGCACAGAGCTCTTAGCTTTTTGAATGATAATCTTAAAAATCATGGTCTCCGGTCAATCGTGTAGCTCAAGGACTTTAGAAATACAAATTATTTTAATCAACTCAAAGCAAGATTGAAAAGATGACCAATCAACTGATCACTTATCTTAATGCTATGTTTATATTTTCAAATCACTTTTACTTTCCTATAAAAAAGGTGAAAATGCCTGCATTTAACCAATTTTACATATTATTTCACGTTAGGCTTCAAAGGTATTGCTTACTGAAAGTGGATAGTAAGAAGCACATAAGCAGTTGTATTTGTGCCCCTACATTTTTAAGCACCCCATGTTCATTTTGCCTGGAATTTTACTGCACAAAGCAGATATTTAAGAATATTTGAACTACTGCTTAACAAACGGAAGTTAATCTTTTTTTCCCTGCACTTCCCTGGTGTGTTATGGACTACAATGTGAGACATTTCATCAACAAGAAGATTAGCGGATTTAAAGGGAATCACAACAGATGTTCTTAGGCGCTATCTTCAAGAATAAAAGCAGCAGACCTGTTAGAATTCTGTAACAGAGTTGACGTTTACACAAAGGTTAGTTCACCTGTGAAAGACAGTATTTATGTTTTGCCAGAGGTATTCCTTTTGCATTCCAGATGTGTGTTTTTCGATTACCTGCACTGTGCACTGTTGAATTGGCTGGCTGGGTTTTGTTTAAGAGGTAAAAACTAGTGCTTCTGCAATTACCATTTGTATTCTGTCTTGTTGGCGTTTCTGACTAGAGATACTCCACAGGCCTGATCTGCACTAAAGGGAAAAGTCAACTTAAGATACGCAACACCATCCATGTTAATTATGTAGCTGGAGTTGAAGTATGTTAAACTGTGTTTTGGTGCCGTCCACTCGATGGGAGGAGGAGGACTGCAGGTGCCAATGGATGCACCCTTTCAGTTCAAATTAGCATGTCTTCACAAGACCCACTAATTCAAACCCTGGGAGATTGACTGGCAGCTTCAATTTTCTCTGTAGTGTAGAAAAGCCCACAGAGAATAAAAATGAGTTTTCCTCAATGATGTCATCAATTTGGGTTCACCAAGTCACTGCTCATTCAAGTCCCCCTTGGAGGCTCAGTTCTTCTGCAATGCTTACAAAGAGTGAGCGTGAACTGACGTGAAAGAGGCATGCAGAACTGCCTGAGCAACTGAAGCTTTGCCCTCCTTTCTCCCGCCCAACTTCTTGCCTTTCATTCAGATTTGTTAGGCTTTGTATCTAGACCACAAAGTCAGCTCAGGGATCAGTACCTGAAGTTGACCACCTAAAATCCATATTTAGAAAGCTAAATATCAAGGTATGGCTTGATTTTTGAAGGTCCCGAGCACCCAGGGTCCTACTTATTTTATGAGGAGCAGCAAGTACTCACAGTACCTCTGAGAGTCAGCCAGTTGTTTGGATTCTTAAGATTACACCTATTTACCTAACTAAGAATCCAAATATAAAGATTGTGATTTAATGTGCTGGCATGGTTGGAGTTTTTTGTGGGGGGAGATGTAGTGAGTCAGCATGGCCTCACGCTGAACCAGAGGAAGAAACTCCCCAAAAAACCCTTGATGGGCAGTGCCAGAATCACCCAGCCCTGCCCACAGGAAACAGGAAGTTAAGGCTTGGGGAATAAGAAGAGGGGCTCCAAGATCAGTTAGCACTCAGCTGCTGAGCAGGGCAGAGGCGCTTCCCCAGCCCCAGCAGAGGAAGACCCTGCCACGCTGCCCTCAGAGGGAGAATTGGGTTGTGCCACCTGGGCCATTGCCGGGCCCTGAGCACTGGTCTAGGCCGCCACAGCTGCTGCCGGACCTGGATCATTGGACAAGGCTGCAAAAGCTGCTGCCTGGGCCCATAGATATACCCAGGCCCCCAGGAACAGCCAACCCCTGGGTGGCTGAAGAAATGGTCAGCTAGGCATGGCGTTGCAGCTCAAACTCCCACTGACTCACCGACCCAGACAATGCATTACGGCTTGGAGTCCCGCTGACCCAGTGGCCGTGGCACTGTTAGGGCCCTGGGCGGGGACATAGTGGTGCAGGTCCCCTTGCCTGCATCCCCCCTGCTCTCTTGAGTGGCAAGTTCCCCCTGTGGGGCAAAACCCCTGCGCTTGTCGGCTCTCCACCAGCAAGGAGACCCAAACCTTGGCTCAGCCTGCAGATAGGCCTGCGCCTTGAAACTCTTTGGACTACTTACCCATTTGATTGTTTGGTTCTTGCCCCATTCTGATCAAAGGCCTGGGCTCAAACTGCTGTGCAGCTGACTAGGCTACTGTTTAACTGCTGGTTTATTGCCCCGTCCTGATGCAGGACTGGGGCTCAAACTGCCAATGAGCTGAACCGAAACAGTATAAATGTCATCTGCTGCCTGCGCCGAGCAACAGTGCCACATCCAGACTACCATGTGGTTTACCAGAGACGGCTTAGCTGTTTATGTGCTGTCCCACTCCAAACAATGGTGGGCCACTAGAATGGATATTCGGCCTGTAGTCAGGCCAGAGCCCTGACCTAGGGCTGAAGTATAGTGAGCAGCATGGCCTCCTGCTGACAAGAACTATTACAGGAGGGAGTCTTGAATGTTCCTAGCATCATTTATTTCTTGGCAATATTAAAAATTTCCAGAGGAATAAGTGGTGTTGAGGAGTGACTCAGCTCTGAGTTAACTTTCTCCCCTAGTTAAGCTGGGAGTCTTGAAGTGGGAGCTAAGGAAAACATACATGTGTGTGTGTTTCAGTTGATTTCATCTGTAAGTTCATTATAAGAGTATTTTACTGGAATATTATGAATGGTAAGTGCTTTACAACTTTAACAGAAGCTCTACCTTGCATGTCCATATTATAATAGTTTGCTATTGGGCAGCTGTGACTGCCAATCTGAAATTCCTGATGGATATTCCTAGCTCCCACAGTACCCTACTTTGCTGGAATGTTTCAACTTTATTTTGGTTTGTCATGGTCTTCTGGTGTTAGTGTCATGTTCTCATAAGGTTAGCGAGAGTAAGTGTGACAAAAAAAGAGAGGAGAATATGAATAGTATTAAGGGGAAAAAAAATCTATGCCAGAAATAACCCGGAAAAAAAAGAGAATACCTGACAGCATTTCTCAATCAAAATTGTCTCCAAACGTTACCAACAGTTTTTTAGTACAATAGGCTTTTTGTTGTTTACAACAGTGAATGAAGGCTTTTTTAGGGCCCTTCTGGATTTGAGTGATATATATCTTTGGCTTGTGGACCCTAATTCATCCTCGATACTGTTGTAAGGCTGTGCTTCGTAACAAATGGCTGTGCCACTCTGTCAACCTGATAGTGTTACTGCAATTCCACAACCACTGCAGGATAAAAGGACAAGAACAATATTATACAAACAACATGGACAGCTTTAATGCACAACAGATGTATTATGCAAAATTTAACAAAAACTCTGCACCTCTATGAAAACGTATATATATTTTATGCAACAGATACAAAATTCATGTGGATAAATCAAATCTTAATTGTTAAAAAAATCTGATTCAAATTAGCGACAAAATAATTAGAGGGTAAACTCCAGGATTAAAAAAGTTTGCCTAACTGCTCTTTTACTGGTCTCAAATTGTAGTTTTGTTGGTCTAGAGTAATAGAATATTACAGCTGGTTATTTGAAATTCTCTACACAGCAGGAGTTATAACCCTAATGACTTCTGAATAGGGGAAATCTCTGGAAAAATTAAAATTAATGAGATAGTAAATGCAGTATTAGGATTATGCTTTTCATCTGCAATATCAAGTCAGTCAACAAGAGGCAGAGCTGTCTGGCAGAAGCACAAACCACAAGATGGCTTCCAGGAGTTTGAGATGTTACTTTGAGTGGGCCAAAAAATACTATTTTCATGCACATCTCCATTTTCAGATGGACGGGGAATCTTTGATTAATCATCCTGGCTTCCTACCATCCTTTTGGTAACTCATCTAAACCTCTCTAGGATGCAACTGCTGACCCTTAGACGAGAAATGCTATGCTAGATTCTGAAATAACCTAATTTTAAACAATGCACATAAGAATAGGTATATACAGTGTCATTACATTTTAAACTAAATAGTTTGGTCAGTGATACCTTCAGCAACCAACTGGAAGCAAGTTAATTCTCCCAAGCTTGTATATATTTCTACCACGGAGCCCAAAGAGAAGCAGTAAAGAAAGCTCTTTCTTCGGCTAACTGCTGTGTGGGTAATCCTGTTTGGAAGCAGCAGTACAGAATCTATACAGAGTGGGCCCTGCTCCCTCCAAGTTCCTATAAGCCGTCAGTCTTACCAGATTGGCCTTTTCATTTTTAATCTAATTTCCCTGCATGTAGGCAGTGACTTTGGCTCTTTCATTTGGTAAGCAAATTACTACATGGCACAGCAACTGCCTTAGGGATGCGTGGGCTTCAGAATTGATTCTGTTTTCTCTTTTTATAGGCATTAGAGTTTCCAGAGAGAAATGGAGGTCATTGGATTGATTGGACACTCTTCAATGGAATGAGCTCTTGAAAATGTAACTGCCACAAGAGATGAATTTAATCCATACATTTTTGTGGTGTTGGTTTGCCATAAGTGTCTGATTGGCAGTAAATCCGCCAACGTCTTAGTCTTGCAAATGTGCTGCAGTGCTACCTAGTCTGTGACAAATGCAAAATTCTAAGTTTTACAACATGCTTAGACATTTTTGGTTTATCCAACAACGTAAATGGATTCTTCTCTCTGGGCAAGTGCCTTCATCTGTACACCTGTCCGATCCCAGAACATCAGAGTATGTAATCTTTGGTTACACAAACGTTTCCATGCTTGTAACACTGTACTGAACAGCTAGAATTGTTTGTGCAAGAAAGTAAGGTGCTATTAAAGAAAGTTCAAATTTTCTTCAATGGGGTTTTAAAAAAAGGCTTTTAAATGCACAGAGTTACTCCTTTAGTGCAGACATTCAAGATAATAATCAAAAGTCCCTTTCATCTGAAGCTGCTTAGGAAAAGCAACAAGGGAACTATTACAGCATTTGTAGATGATCTGTGATTGCTCACTAAGAAGTGGGTATTCAGAGGACTGGACGGTAGCTGACATTTCTTATAAGAGAGGAACAAAAGACACAGATCAATAGAGCTGTAAAGTCTGACTTCTATTGTGAGGAAATATTGGACACAGTGATAAGGGAAAACATTTTGAAATGTATTATCTATAAAGGTGCTGTCATCAGGAATTCAAAGAAAGATTAAGCTTCACAAATTTGTTTGAATTCTCCAAGTACATTGCTGAATGGGTAGATAAAGATAAAACAGTGGACGTGATTTATTTGGATTTCAGCATGTGATACTCTCCTGTGCAACAAATTGATTTTGAAACTTCACAATCAGAAAACATGGTTTAAGGATAAACATATTCTCAGTTGGCTAGGAGGACAAGCATTAGAGAACCAAAGCAGTTTGACTGGAGAAGAACAGTGAAGTGATGGAAGAGCCATCTAGAGTTATTGTGGTTTTCCTGTGTATATACATAAGAGACTACAGAAACTAACTGGGAAGAAAATTCCCTAGTGATAACTGTCTCAGACAGCGCAAAAGTTTATTGTAGAATAATCCAGAAATTCAGCCCTGGTACTGGGTGCAGTACAAACATGAACACGATTCCTGTGGTGTATTTTTAAAGGCTAAAGTAATACTACAAATAAAGGTAGTCATCATAAAGAATCAAAGCCTGAAGCCTACAAGGAAGCAGGATAATGAGTACCAATCAGAGTGGGGTAGACTTGGGTGTGATCATCAATACTAAATTGAGAAAAATCTGCATTAATTTTCAATAAACAGAAAAATATAGACCAACAAGGCCCAGAAATAGATACATAAAATTATTGAATATGCATCAATGCAAGCTATTCCAGTACTAGTAAGGACCAGATTCCACCCTGATTTGAATGCTGTACAATTCCATCGACTTCACAAGGTTTTCATGTAATGCAAGGCAGCTTACAATGTGGCCCTATGGCAGTGAGCAGTAAAGCCACATTCACCCTAGTATACATGATATGTTCAAATAAGATATGCAAATTCAGCTATGTTAATTGCATAGCTTAAGTGTAAGTATCTAAACTCGAATTTTGGTGCTGACCACACTGCAAGAAGTTGAAGGGCACACACTCTCCCTTCGACTTCCCTTACTCCTTGCAAAAGCAGGACTACTGGAATCCATGGGAGCACCCTCTCAGTTCAAATTAGTGTATCTTCACTAGACCCGCTAATTTGAAACCTGGAAGATTGACTGTGGCGGATTCGCTCTTATCTGTAGTGTAGACATGGCCTGAGAGAGTGTATTAATGTGTTTCTCAGATAGACTAAAGTCCTGAAAGGGTTTGCTGAAGACAAGAGGACGTCACTCACCTTCAGCAGTAACGGACGTTCTTTGAGCTTAGTGCCCGTGTGGGTGCTCTACAGCAGGTATTAGGGCATCCCAGTGCCGCAGACCAGATTCTTCACAGCAGTGCCCGGGGAGGGGAGTGTGCATGTGTGGCTAGCAGGATGCATGGGTGCCGTGACTGAGCATGCGCAGCCTCCTTGCTCTCAGTTTCTTCTCTACCCAGAAACCCAGACAGATAAAAGGTCTCTGAAGTAACGGGGAGGAAAGGAGGGTAAATGGAGCACCCACAGGGACGTTCATCTCAATGGACATCAGTTACTGCTAAAGGTGAGTAATCTCCTTTTCTTCAAGAGACGTCCCTGTGGGTGCTCCACAGGGGTATGTCCTACCGAGGTAGGGACTTGAATCTGGTGAATATGCTGTAGATAATGCGGCCATGTCAACTGTTTGATGAGAGCGAGGCTCTGATGAGAGCGAGGCTCTGAGAAAGTGCATAGTATTTGGCAAACATTTGGTCAGAAGTCCATGTGGCCACTGCATATATGTCCTCAATGGGAACTTTGCGGAGCTAAGCTATTGATGTGGCTACAGCCCTGGTGGAATGGACACGTATCAAAGTTGGTGACGATAATTGGTTAGGCTGGTAAATTCTGATGCACTTGGAAATCCAGTGGCATCATCTCAGAGATGATATCTGGTGACATTTGTTATGTTCTGCTAGAGAAATAAACAGTCTGGGCAAAGATCTCAAAAGGCCTTGTTCTATGGCTGTAAAAGAAAGGTGTCCTCAGTATGTTGAGGGTATGCATCTTTGCTTAAAAGGTATTGGAATCAGGTTTGAGAAAGAATACAGGTAGGTGAATAGTCTGATTGACATGGAAGGATAAGCATAACTGAGGGAGGAACTTGAGCTGGATTTGTAGATATATTACCTTCTTCAAATATAAAGTATGAGGGAGGTCCAGCCATCTCTCCTACTCGCTAGGCTGATAGCCACTAGGAATGCAGTTTTCATTGATAAACAAAGGAGTGAGGACATTCATTCAGCTGGAGGTTTTGTAAGGGTGTTTAGCACCAAAAATAAGTGTTAAGGCTGGTGCGGAGGGGTTACATCAGGCCTTTCATGAACCATTTCATCATTGAATATGCAACAATTGTAGTATCAATTTGTGTGTGAAAAGTCGTAATAGCTGCCAGGTGTACCTTAATGGAGCCAATAGAAAGATGTGACTGTTTAAAGTCCAATAAGCAGTCCAATATTACAGGTAATGGGGCCGTCTCTGGAGAGATGTTACAGGAAGCAGCCCAATGAACAAGTCATAACCATTTGTCACTATATGTTTTTGAAGTTGAGGGAGCCCTAGTATGTAGGAGAATGTTCTGTACCTGACTTGAGCACTATAGCTCTGTCCCTGAGTAGGTAGCAGGCTTTTAGATGTAGTCTGAGAAATTGTGAATGTGGAGTCTGGAGTCCTGGTTGATACAACTGTTTGGGTTGCATGGAAGTGTAATTGGGAGAAGTAGAGTCATTCTATTCAGGAAAGGGAACCATGGCTGTTAGGGCCAATATAGGGCTACAAGAATTATCCTCGTTTTGTCCCTCCTTATCTTGAGAATTGTCCTGTTAAGAGGAGGAATCCGAGGGAAGGTGTATAGTAGGTGATTATTCCACTCAAGGATGAGGGCATCTCTGAGGGAGTCCTTGCCAATTGCCAATGCCAGTTCTGGAACAATACAGGGGACACTTTTTGTTTCACTTTGTAATGAAAAGGTCTATCAGAAGATATTCTCATTGCTTGAAGATTGTTGCAAGAACTCTGTCATCTATCACCTATTTGTGTTCCTGAGGTGGGATTCTGTTTAGTGCATTGGCAGTGGTATTTAAGGCGACGGGAAGGTGAGATGAGCTTATGGTGATGTCATGTATGAGACACCAGTTCCACAGAGCAATAGCCTATGTACATAAGAATGGTGCCCATTTATATAAAACATGCAGGTGATATTGTCAGTATATATTCTGATGGGTTTGCCGGATATTGCTGGTAAGAAGTGTTGGCAGGCAAGTCGTACAACTCTGAGCTCCAGAAGGTTTATGTGGATGGCCTTCCTATAGGTGTCCTTAGACCCTGAGTTGACTTTTTCGTGTGTGGCCCCCCCCATACCATAAAGGAAGCACCTCTTATAGGTGGGCAGGATAGTGGCAGGAGTCTGATAAAATAGTCTTGGCAGGATCCAAGATGGTGGGATTTATGGGCAGAGCTATCTTTGTCAATGGAGTGGCCTGGAGGATATTGGTAAGCTCATGCTACACCTCCAAGACCTCCTCCATGGTGATGTTGAGGTTGGCTGCCACCCTTTTGAAGAGATTCTGAAAGGATTTGAAGCAGTGGGAGGTGGTGGCATTAGTGCCTTGTTAGGGGAAGATGAGTTTGTGACAGAGGATGTGTCTGGCCCAGATTTGTGTGATTGTGGATCCTCCGTCTCCTGCTGAATCCACTGCACTGATGGTGATTGTGGTGGAGGAGAAGGCAAGGGTTGAGTTTCCCTCTTTTTTGTGTGTTTCTTTCTGTAGTTCCATGAGCTTCAATATTGCAACTAGGAGGCATAAGACATGTGTGGTAGCATCCATGAGTGCAGACCCCAGAGAGGAATGCCAGCGCCAAGTGAGCACCTCAGTGCCAGGAAACAATTGGGCTGAAAATGTTCCTTTCCCATCGTCATCATCACTACATAACACCTTGGGCAAAGAGACATGTTTAAGTGCTGCTGTGACTGGTGATGTGCTGGTGCTGAGGAATGGAGAGTTAAATGCAGAGGAAACCACCCTTCTGTGGAAGTACCTCAGTGCTGGAGTGAAGGGTGTCATCATGGACAGTGCCGTGGTTGGTACCCATGCAGACATGGAGGTAGTTGGTACCCATGCAGACATGGAGGTAGACTTGGAGCACCGATGTGTGTTGCAGTGCCTACGTCGTTGCAGCACTGTTAGACGTTAGATGTTGCAATGGTATGGATTTCCGGGGTGCCTTGTTGTTGTGGTGCCGTATCAGTCAGCCTCAGTACTACCATGTCCACAGTCTGGTTACTCGCTGCTGCAGTAGGCCCCAAGGTACGTGAGGCAGGCACAATCAGGCCTGTTGCCTCCGTGCAGGCTTTATGCATCCCATGCTTGGAAGCAGCAAGACTGGTGCCAGACACACCCGGTATATCATACGTGATGAAGTGTGGTGCTCTTTGAACCCTCAGTGCAGCTCTTTCACTTACACATCCTTTAGGTGACAGCCTTGTGAGGCAGAGATGAGGCATGTTTCTTGGGGGATTTTTCTTCCCTTATTGGATCTCTGTTGATCAGGGTATTCCATGCTGGGTCAGCAGATGAATGTTATGCTTTTTCCATCATAAGCATTTTAAAGTGGGTTCCTGTCTCTGCATTTGCGCCTTAAGCTTGGCGCAGGGTTGGCAGTCCTGCTGGACCTGGGACTCGCTGAGACATCTAACATTCTGAATACCCGTCAGACAGGCTGAGCATTGCAGGCTGAGCAGCGTTTAATGCCTGGTGATCCTGGAATTTTCACAAAGTGAAACTGTAACAACAACAACAACAACAACAACAACAACAACAACGGGGGAAGAACAACTCGGAGGAAAAGAAAACACCCCCCCCTTTTTTTTTTAAAGGAACACGGACTTCGATGAAGCATAGGGTAAACAGAGAAAAAAAACCAAAAAACTTAACTACTTATCTACAAGATATAACAATGACTAAAGAGCACAGATAGGTAAGAAGGAACAGAGGACAAGGGGCCTACAAATGTACTATCGTGCCACATGGTGGCAGTGTACCTTGCTCACTGCGCATGCGAGGCCTCCCAGGCACTGCTGTGAAGAATTCAGTATGCGGTGCTGGGACAGAGCAACACCTGCTGTGGAGCACCTGCAGGGACTTCTCTCTCTCGAAGAACCAAAATCACTAGAGCACTGGGGGCAAGAATTCTTGCTAACTGTCCAATCAAGGGCACACCAATTAAGTGTGGTATCTGATTTCAAAAGAAGCCAAAAGCCTCATACACCTGACTAGCCTGGCAATCTTATACTACAGCAGGGGGAGGAGGGAAGAAGACGGACACAGACATATTCATTCCTGACCTCTTGAAGCAAGCCCAATGAAGCATTTCCTGAGCTGGTAAACAATCTGCTATGCTTTGTTTTGAGAAGACGATCCAAGAAAACTTTTGAATCTGACAAAGAGAGGAGCAATGCAGTTAGAACAGTAGAAAACCAGTGTGCTCTGTGGCAAGGAGCCTATGGACTTTGTGAGAGTGGCTTTTTTACCCAGGGAACTCAAGAGAAGAAAGTAGATGTTGTATTAGCTGAAATCAATGCATGAAGACTGCAGTAATTCCAGCAACTGAAATGGACAACTCCAAGCATTTTTACAATATAGTAAAGTTCAACACATTTATCTCGATATCAAAATGTGTGTTTCTGGAGATATTGTATGGATGAAAAATCTTTGCCCATGTTTAATCCTTAAAATGCTAGCATTTTTAGACACCTAATTTCAATATAATTTTTAGGGGCTATTGAAGAGACAGATATTTCATCTCCAAAAGATTAAACTCTGAAACAATCTATAACCCAAACACACATCCTGGTCATAGACTGTAAAGGGAGGTTTGAATCTGGTCCGGTTTGGAAAGAAATATTGGAAGTAAGTCTTCATGAAAAGGAAATGGTGGGATAAAAATGATGAATTCTTGCCAGCATTATGTAGTCAGAAGGTTTTAAATCCATGTTTGTATAGTTTAAAGACAGTTCTGAAATATTCATCCCTACTTGAGAACAAAATAACTTCTAGAGATTATGTAAAGATGGCAGTCCTCAAATTCCTTAATACCAAGAGGAAGCAAACAGAAAGAAGTGAATTCAAGTCTGAATCAAAGTAGTATGCAAGCAATAGCTGCCAGAAAGTTTTCCATCCACTGAGAAAACAGTATATTCCATTGAATAGGAATATTAATAAAAAATGAAAATGAAATATTTTTTGTGCTAGAACTAATAGCTAGCATTCAGCAATTCCAGCAACATGGTATTAGAGGATCAAAAACAAAAAATCTCCAAGGTTAAAGAAATATCAATGTTAAGCGATTTATAACATAGTCCTCGTATTATAAAGCAAGACAAACAGATGCAAATGGTGACCATTTTTTCCCACTGATTTAAAATTAAGGTATTCACATAACTAGCAATTTACTACTTTTCCAAAAACTTTCGAAAAATAGAAAAATCATATTTAGGCAGATAATTTGAAACACAAAAACCCGGAGCAGCCTGCATACTGAACCCCTACTTCCCACCCCATTCCAGAGCAATGATTTAAATGAAGAAAAACAAAACATATTTGATTTAAGGAACCAAGCAATGCTGGGCAAATCTTCTAGTGTTTATCATAATTTAGTTTAATGACTGTATTTCAAACCCTTATTTTGACATATTAGATATTGGCAGGTAAGTGAATACAGAGATTAAGATAGTATAGAAAAAAAATCTCCACTAGTTTTGCTGCTAACTATTCCTGCAACTAATGCAACAGTCGTCAACTATTTCATTATTATGAGGAAAATGAACCCTTACCTCAGACCTGGAAAAGGATAAAACACTTTTTTTAAATACATTGCCACATTCTAATTTTAGCTACACCAGTTTAATCCAGAGAAACTCCAGCGATGGACTTATTTACACTGAAGGAATTGTAGTCAGAATCTGTTCCACTGTCCCATGAAATAAAGGAACATTTTAAGGCAATCATTTTAATTTTAGAATAGTTTAAAATGTGATTTGTCGGATAGTGGCTGTAAAATATTCACAATGGTTGTGCATAGTGTATGGATTCAGTTTTCCCTTTGATAATTTGTGTTATATATTTAATACAGTAAATCCTCATGTAACACATGCCCGTTTAACACATTTTTGCAATAGCACGATTTTTTGGGGGGGGGGAAAGTTTTTGAATTACATGACTGTCCCCGGAATAACACTATTTCCACAGCCGGCCCATCGCTGGCAGCTGCGCAGGGCTTTCCCCACCTCCCTGAAAAGCGGCAGAGGGTTTTGCTGCTTGCCGTGCCGTTCCCGACTCCCCCCTCACCAGACGCCTAGCCCCCTCTCCTCTGCCCTCGCTTGCAGGCCAGCGGCTGGGTTTCCACAGACAGCCTGTCACCGGCGGCTGTGCGGGGGCTTCTCAAGCTTCCCTGAAAAGCAGCGGAGGGTTCGCTGCTCACCGCACCGTTCCCTGCCGAACCCCCCCCTCGCTGGACACTGTGCGGATCCCGGCAGACCCGTCATACTCCCAACCCAATCCCCCTCCCCCTCTCCTCTGCTTCCCTTCCCCAGAGCCAAACACGTCCCCTCCCAGCTGTAACCCAGACCCCTTTCTCCCCAACCTTGTGTCCCAGTCCCAACAAACACTACTGCTTGAAACGCAATCCCCACCTTTTCCATTATTTTCAATGGGAAAATTGACCCTGCATAACACGTTTTCACTTAACACGATCACTGTCTGAAACATATCTATAGTGTTAAATGAGGAATTACTGTACTTATAATTCTGTCATGACAGCCATTATAGTACAGGCAGTCCCCGGGTTACGTACAAGATAGGGACTGTAGGTTTGTTCTTAAGTTGAATTTGTATGTAAGTCGGAACTGGTACATATTGTAGGGGAAACTCTAGCCAAACATTTCTCCAGAGCTCAGTTTTATTCTCCCACACCTCACTTCCCTCAGTCCTTTATTCTCAAGCTGAGGTGTCTGCTGAGAAAAGCCGCTCCGCGTCTTCCTGGTCTGCTGGGGGGAAGCAGCTAGTGCGGGGTTGCCTCACTCCGTTTGTAAGTAGGGATCCGATGTAAGTCGGATCCATGTAACCCGGGGACTGCCTGTAGTTGTGCTTGCTGCCAGATGTATTATTTTTCTCATTTTGTATCCCAGCTTTAACCACTCAGAAATCAGCAAGGTGGGCACTTAAAATTATTTTTCAGTTGTATTAAAACACACCTGTTTCATGTATTGTAAATACTAGACCTAAAATTTTACCCCAATTGCAAGCTAAAATGCAAGAAGGATTTTTGAGTATATAAAATGTCACAATAACTAATCATTGTTTTCCTGAATCAAAATTAACCATGGGAAACAGACTAAGCTGTTTAATAATTACATGTGCAAGTGCACCAAAACAAATGACCAGAATAATCCCAAGCAGAGAAGTCCCCTTAACAGGATTCAAGAACTGTGTTAGTTGTGAATGTAGGTCTCAAATCTGGGTTCATAGGAGCAGCCATGCTCCTGCTTGTTAACATTTGCATACCTGGGACTGGAAGCCCAACTTCAGTTTGAGGCTGTGCCCCTGCAGTTCTATTGGTGGAATCTCAGAACAACTGATTGGTCTCCTGGCCCTACTTAAGCCAGCAGCAAGCACAAAAAGCTTCCCAGACAACTGTGCTCCACTCTGCTCTGGACTGTGTGCCTTGTGCTTCCTGCTTCTGTGCCCCTGATTACATTGGTTAAAACCCAGGAAGTGTATAGCAGGAAGTTAATGAACCAAAATTAATTTTGTCTGATATTGAGCAAAGCTGTTGGATAGAATAATGAGGATGGTCAGCCTACTTTCCCCACCTTTTCCATTATTTTGGGGTTTCTTACAAAGAGAATTCAAAAGCGGGAGAGGGTGTGTGTGGGGGGGGGGGAGGGGAATGCTTCTTTCTTCCATCCCATCTGACATTGCAACTCACTTCATCTCATCCTGTTTTCCCTGATCCTAAGCCAGAAGGAGCAGACCAGCCTGAAATACTTTCTTCCTGAGAGAAATCTGCTGAACTTTGCTCTTGTTCAAGGAACTTTCTTTTTCACTTGTGAGTTCTGAAAATCCTGTCAGCCTGACATTCAGTCTTCAGCCCATCAGAAGAGATGCCTAATTGCCACTATTGCAAAGGCACATAAGGTCCTTTTCTGTTCCATTCTTGTGTGTTGCTTTCCCTCCTCTTCCCCTTATTTTTTCAACTTTTCATCAAACCCTCAAATGAACTGTATTGTATCAGTTCAGTGAGATGTGTGCCACAATCCTGCTGTGCCTAAGGAGAAAAGGTCAGCTACATGACATCTCTGACCAGCATGTGAACCAGGGCCCACCCAACAGGTGCTGTGGTTGACCTGCCAGGAAAAGTATCCATTTACAACTGGCCAGCCAGCCAATGTTCTAAAGACATCACCAAAAGCTGTATTTTCCCTACCATTCCCATTCTTTCTCCTTCCCCTTGTGTCTATCTGTTAGAAACAGGAGAAGTGAGTATCTTTTACACAACATTGGTGTAAGCAAAATTAGCATTTTTCTTTTCATCAGGACAAATAAGAGCTTAATTTTCATACCTAAAAAAGAGACAGGCTTTACAGCTTTGATTTTGTTTTGAATAATCTTTCAATATAAATGCTTGTTTTAATTTCTTGTTCTTTCTTGTCTTTCAACTTTAGAGAAAATGCTTTTGGGTGTTTGCCAAGAAATTGAGTAAGCCAGGACCTCTAGGAAGACCCTCAACTCCTGAAGAATTCATTGTATTTTTGGTTTTATGTTGGGCAGTGAGTTTAACACCTTGAACTCTTTTGACCTTTGAAATTAATACAGTAGACTATATCACAAAGAATTAAGTGTTTCAGCGACAAGTACATTTTATACATGGTTTACATGACTAAATAGGTTTAATATTCAGATTTTTCTCTTCTTTGAAGGAGCATGCAAAGTTTGATCACCTAAGGGTGTATTTGAATCCTTAAGAGTCTAGTCATTATGAGTCATTGTTCAGTGTTTTAGGATCTAAATGAGTTGCATGTGTTGAAATATTTAAGCACCTAGTTATCTATAAAATCCTTAGGGACTTCTCTATCGATAATGTGTGCACATCACTTATTAAAGCTAATGGGAGTTATGTGACTGTGTTTAGAGGAAAGTAGTTACTATTAAAGTGCCTTAAGTAAAATTAGTTATAGGCCAGAAGAGATAAATAAGACTTCTCTCCAGAATAGTTTGTGCCAACCATAAACAGAGATTAAAACCAAATTTTCTACTGGTTGAGTTTCATTATTAGAGGCTCTCAAAGGGACTCCATTCCTTAGAATCTTGGTCTATTTGACAGTCAAGCACTTTTCTGACTATAGTAAGTTTGGAGATCATTCTAGCCTATGTGAATAAAAACATCACTAAATTCAGCTGACAAGCCGATTTTTAGAAAAAGAAAGTAAGATGAGGGATAAAGAAAGAAAGCAAGGAAGGACAAGCTACTAGGAACTATGTGGCACGTTTCTGTACCTACAACTCCAAATGGAATTATAGGAAGATGTTAAGAAGAGTAAAATTACCACACTGAGCTTTCACTTTTGGATCCTTCGGTTGAAGTACACAAGCCTAATCACAGGATAAGTTAAATGAATCCCTTCAGGATTCTTGAAAGAAGCAGAAACTTTACATTTTGATATTCTTCAATGCAGTATCATTCTAGTGACTGATCAATTTGCCTAAAGTACTGAACCAAGTCTTTATGAATCATATGGTCTATGTTTCTCAGAACTAACAACCTTTCTTTCTTAAAAAAAACTTACATGTAGATTAACATGACAACTTCCAATTTTTCCTCTCTGGGCAAACCAATAAATAGTGCTTTTGTGTAATAAATCTCTATCCATGGAATTGTTCTAAGACAAAAATAGCTTCAGTCTTATGGTAGGTGTAGCACAGAAAGACTCACTTGCAAACAACATGAATGAACAGAACAGTCTCAGTGCAACCAAACAACAAAACTTATTTTGATCAGTCAGCTAGTTAGATAAGGGTTTTCTTGGTCATATTGCAAACTCATATCATATTTTGGTTGCAAACTCAGAAGCATCAAGTCATGGAACAGGAAACAGAACTGTTGGATGAGAGCAGGGAAATGAAAGAGGGGTGTTAACAGAGCTCTGATTTTAGTGCTGGTTCATCAAAAAGATGGAGACAGCTTTTTCTATTTTTATATGGAAGACTGAAGCATATGCATTATCTTCCAATTTACGCTTCGATCAAAGTAAGAAATCATGGCAAGCCACCACCCTGACTTGAATCCCCAGATTTTGTGCTACCTAGCACTGTCTTCTGATACTTGAATGATACAACACACAAAGGAGCGAGAGGAATTATTCACCCTGGCATGAGACCATTAACCAGCAGTAAGTAGGTGGACGAGGGAGGAAATAAAAGAAGGGAGGGGGAAATTCAGATGCTAAAAATGCATAAAATCTGCGAAAAGTCTTCCAAAGGGAGACATTTGAAACTGGACTGGACAAAAAAAAATGTTGCTTGGTTCTGATTATAAATATCTGGAAAATCAGAATCAAACCAGTAGTAGCGAACAAGTGAAATCAAAATATCTGATACATGTCAAACTTTAGCCTATTTTCTATCCTGTTCAACATCCATATGGAAGTCTCTTGGAAATCAATTCTGAACACAGGATTGTGTTAACAACACACAGATATATAACCGTGTACATCTCATCACCAAGACCTATCAGGATGATGTAACTTTGTTTTCTGTGTGATGGAACATATTAATAACTAAGAGTAGCCTGAGTTATCGGCATTTAATCGACTCTAGTCTCTAGCACATGGAATAGCACACACCTTTCAGATGCTGCAGAAATACATCATTCCACTGAATTCATACAAGACAAAACATTCCATGTAAAAAAGGATGAATGTGCATGATAGGCAAAGCTTGCATTTTGCTACCTTTATAACCACAATAATAGATGGAGACTACAGATTTACAAACAATGCCGAACATATTTCTGAATTTGCTTGCTATTTTAAAGTGAGAAATTGCTACAAAGCTTACCCTTTATTTGAGTTGCTTAACCACTGTCAAGCCAATAGCTTAAAAGTTTTTAGTTTGGCTAAATATATCCAAACTGCAAGCTATATAGTCTCCAGCTTGCCTGCTGTCCAAGCTAAATCAGTTCAATGGCACATAGCAGGTTTTAAACATTTAAGGCTCTTCTACACAACCATTTCATTTGTGGCCAGCTGGGGTGTGTGAATCTACTCCACACTGACCTGTCACAGGTTGTCTGGGTGGATCCAGCTCACATGCATTAACAGTTTGTTAGTAAGCTTTGATATAGAAAGCCCTCTTGGCTTTCTAGTTGGGGGTTCCTGCAGTGGCACAGTGGGATAAGATACCAAAGGTTGAGGGTTCAAGTGTCGCCCACCCTTGGGTCAGCCTCCAGACTCTGTAATGCATCACAGTTCTCTACCACAGGCCTTACATCTTTCTCCTCACTTTGGTACATGAGTACCACCAGACTAAAATAGTATGGGAAGTATACAAAATATAATACAGTTTTTTGCACACTTTTAAAATAAATACACATCAACCTTCAGTACTCATGACTGCAAGTCATTAAGTAAAAAAGAGATGATGTAAGCCCATGACAAGATCTTTTCTTTGTATTTAAATTACCAAAACCATTGCATCATTGGGAAAAAAGCCCCTGATAGTCAATATTAATTCACTCCTCTCCAAGACTTCCAATATTCGTGACTGGTCTCCTACTGTTAATGGTAGAATGGATGAGACCACTACCAGTAGCCCCAATTCTTTCACCCTCACATCCTGTAGTCACTACTGATCTGCTCTGGGTCATACCAGGCAGAAACCTTAGGCTACATCTACACTGAAGGCTTCTTTTGCAAG
Organism: Pelodiscus sinensis; assembly: GCF_049634645.1. NCBI lineage: Eukaryota > Metazoa > Chordata > Testudines > Trionychidae > Pelodiscus > Pelodiscus sinensis. The sequence goes on from NC_134717.1 coordinate 38,619,792, forward strand.
AACTGTTTTGCGCAAGAGTTTCTGTACAAAAATTCTTGTGCAAGAGCACATCCACACGGCCATATGCTTTTGCACAAGAGCGTCCATGGCAGTATGGATGCTCTCTCATGCAAGAAAGCTCTGATGGCCATGTTAGCTGTAGGAGTTTCTTGCGCAAGAAACCCATTGCCTATCCACACTGCCTTCTTGTGCAAGAGCTCTTGCGCAAGAGGGCTTATTCCTTGTGGAGAGAGGAATAACACTTGTGCAAGAAGCCCTCTCTTTTGGTGCTTTACTGTAAATTTACTTGCACAAGAACATGTTTGCAGTGTAAACGCTCCACACATTTTTGCACAAGAACGGCCATTCTTGCACAAAATGCTTGCAGTGTAGACGTAGCCTTAGTGTTCACATGGTCGAGCAGCATGGAGATAGTGGTTAGAAAGCGGATGAACCTCAACAATCACTTTGTGATTTTTTGGATGAGGGCTTTAAGCAGGCAGCAGCCACAGCACACTTCCCAGGATGTCAGACCAGTATATGGATACTTCTGTCTTGCTCAATAACACCGTGGTCTCCTCTTAGGCATGTAGAATAAGCATCCAAACCTTGGGGGCAGGTGGCTCCTCTCTCTCAGCTACTACAGCATATCTTATCTTTGATACCCTTATCTCAGTTCAAATCTTCCTCAAACAAATCCAGGAACATTCAGGAAGTGAAACATATTGATAGATAACAGCAAATGCTGTGAAAGGATAGGTGCCAAAAGAACCCATAACAGCCTTTACTCATGTACAGGCAGTCCCCGGGTTACGTACAAGATAGGGACTATAGGTTTGTTCTTAAGTTGAATTTGTATGCAAGTCGGAACTGGTACATATTGTAGGGGAAACTCTAGCCAAACATTTCTCCAGAGCTCAGTTTTATTCTCCCACACCTCACTTCCCTCAGTCCTTTATTCTCAAGCTGAGGTGTCTGCTGAGAAAAGCCGCTCCACGTCTCCCTGGTCTGCTGGGGAGGGGAGGGGGAGATCGCGCTAGCTTCGCGTCTCCCTGGTCTGCTGGGGGGAATCAGCTAGTGCGGGGTTGCCTCACCCCGTTTGTAAGTAGGGATCCGATGTAAGTCGGATCCATGTAACCCGGGGACTGCCTGTACAGTTGCTACGCTTTCTGCAATAGCTTTGATCAGCACAGCTCCCTCCAGCTATCCTTCAGGAATGGGTTATGCCAAGAAAATGTCTATTCTGACACTAATCACAGGTGTCCCTGACTTTCCATTTCTACAGTGTCTCAGATTTATAAAGAGGAGCCATGAAAAGATCAAATTTCACAAGGCTTTCACAGAACTCAGCTTTGTTTTCATGCACATTATTTACAAGCGGAATTTGTGCATGCTTCAGCAAAAAAGTGGAATGTAATTTATCAGCTGCATTCAATCTGGAAGCTAATGGAATCAGTCCCTCTGCTGAAGCAAGGTTAACCGATCTAATATCCCTTCTATAGCCCACCTCCTCCTCACCAGCCAAAGAAAGATTTTATTTGAAGTAAGCAAGGCAATATAAAGACATGCACAACAAATGAGCTGCCTAAGAAGTTTTACACAGTCAGGAATATCTTCCCTTCAGTATTGCGGTTTCAGTTTTTAAAACCCCAAGGGTAACTACATTCAGATCAGTTTTGCTCAATTTCTTTTAACCTACTGTGACGGCGCGTTGGGGGTCCCCCGTCTCCTGCACCCCGAAATGGCACAAACAGACTGCACCAGCCGGAGGAATAGAGGAAGTTTATTGCCTCTCCAGGATACAGCACAGCACAGATGGAATCTGGTCACAGAGCTGGGCTAGGATGCCTCAGGCCCCCTTGAGATGGGGAAGACTGGGCCCCTAAACTCCAGCCCCTTTCCCTAGGCTGTCTCCTCCATGCTCCCAGCCCGCAACTAACTCACACTCTTCCAGCCCTCCCCCCAGCCAGGGCAGCATTCCACCTCCCTTTGTTTCTCCCCATGGGGGGGTAGGCTGGTTCAACCGGTATGGTACCTTTGCATAATAAGGTTTTCCCTGCTGGGTCTTGCTCCAGACAGCAGAGGTCACCACAGCCCAGCAAGTACCCCCACTACGTCACACCTACTCTAGGAAATAAATGTTTCCCTTCCTAGTTACAGATGATTTAATGGTGTTTCTTATTTACTACAGGAGGTATGGCATTTAAAAGATCCATAGTCAATCTATTATTTAGGTGTACAAGCACAACACTCAAATTGTGCTCCTGCCTGTATGTTTTAGACAAGACTGGACAATACCTTCAAAGCATGGTAACCGTATAGAGTGAAGGACTGAGATATAATATATATTTGGGCATGAAGCCAGGGGTCCAATTTTCTCTAGATTCTGTATTATGTTCTCTACCGCTTCTAGTAATGGGCGTAACATCCACTGTTCTTTTCCATTTACAGGGTTTTCCGATCATGCTATATAATCTCAGTGAAATCTGTAGAGCCCTGCAAACCTGTGATATCTGCTTTATATTCATGGATATCCACATCCAGATAGCAGAGGACCATGTATGTAGATACTGAATGGATGTAGATTAAACATTTTTTTATCTAGAGCCCTGCAATTATCTACAGTTATCAGCTTTATATGTGTGGATGCAGATATCCACAGACCATGTTTGCAGATTGGATGTGGATACAAATTTTGTATCTATGCAGGACTCTAGAAAATTGGATTACCTACTGTCCGCTTCACACCTGATAGTGTGTTAAAGTTGTCTTTAGAGAAAAAAGTGTTTGGCTCTTTTTTGGAGATGGTAAAAAGGGCCTTAATCTAACTTTCAGTTATTTTAAAAATTTGTGTGCAGAAGAAAAGGGAAGTTTGCAGGATGTGTGTGTATCAGTGAGATATGAAAAGATTAAGCTACATTAAAAATACTGGTCTAAAAATGTTTGGAACATTAAAATGCTGCATGAATAAGCAGGCATTATGAAATACAACACACAAAATAAAAGGCGTAGTCAATATCTGCAGGATTCAAGGTCAGGGCTTGCACTAGTTTTACCAAACAAAAATACCATTATTTGGAATCATTGGATTTAATGCAATCATACAGAACTTAGTACAGTCATGAAATGTCCAACAGCTACACAAATGGTATTCCCTGCCAATCTGTGACAATTATGGTATATGACGAAACAGGCATATAGATAGGTAGAATGATAAAAATCAAGATCCACCATGCATTAAAAATATCCAGCTCTTTGTTGCAGTCCAAAGTAAAGATTAAAACATGATAATCTGTTTTTAATGCTGACCAGTTGGAAAATCTCTGTTTATCAAAGAGTAACAATTTGGTTGAATAGTTAAAGATTTGAATTTAGTGTTTGTGCAGGGACACGAGACCCATCCCTACAGTCCCTGTGGTAACAGACTTCAATTTTTAGAAACTGGGAGGCCTAAACTTTGTCTGTGTTGCTGAGAGCAAAGAAAAGGTGGACCAAGAAATGTAGCCAGCATACCAGGTAAGAAAAGCCAGCTTCCAGCTTACCCAGGTGCCAGTCTTGACTTACTGATAATTCAAACCTCCAAGGGTCCCTCCTTGGAAGCAAAATGAGCAAGAATGGCTTCCTACACCTGCTTGGTACCTCTATTCTCTCACTAGAACATTTATCAGTCTTGGGCCTTCTGGAATTCTCACTATGACAGAAGTGATCTTCCACACCTACTCCTGAAATTCATGTGTTTAATTTTATTTTAAAATATTTTTACCCTGCTTCTCTATTTAAAATATTGGAGGAGGCTTACAAAATTTTAGAACAGTATATAATGTAAAATACAAGACCCCAAGGGGGGGGGCATTAAACCTACTAGGCCACTTTGAGAGAGACACACACACACTCAAGCACCAATGAAAGCACAGTAAAAAGTGTGGTTTTAGCCTGGTGCCGAAATATTGCCAGCGTTGGCACCAAGCAAATGTTTTGCAGGAGAGAATTCCATAGCCTAGGAGCAAACGCTGAGAAGGCCCTGTTCTGAGTAGATATCAGCCTTATCTCCATAAGTGGAGGAACACAGGGCAGAGCCTCCCCAGTTGATCTCAATCCCCAGGAAGTTTTATAAGGGAGAAGAGGGTCCTTCAAATACCCGGGTCCCAAACCGTTTAGGGCTTTATAGGTCATAACTAGGACCTTGAACTGTGCCTGAAAACATACCAGAAACCAGTGCAGCTGCCAGAGCACCAGCATAAGGTGCACTGTATAATGAGTGTTAGTTAAAACTCAAGCAGCCACATTCTGAACCAGCTGATGTTTCCAAAGACTCTTTGAAGGCAGCCCCACATAGAGCACAATGCCATAATCCAATCAGGATAAGGCAAGAGCATGAATCATTGTAGCAAGGTCATTCTCTCTCAGGAAGAGTTGCAGCTGGCGGATCAGCTGAGCTGCCCAAAAGCACTCCTAGGCACTGAGGAAATCTGGTTCTCATATGTCAGAAAAGGGTCCAGAAGGACTCCCAAGCTGTGCACCTGTTCCTTCAGGGACAGTGTAATACCATCCAGAACAGGTCACACGCCACATTCCTAGACAGATGGCTTCCTGATTCACAGGATTTCGGTCTTATAGGGATTCAGCTTATTCGACCTCATCCAGTCCGTCTCCATCTCCAGACACTGGTTCAGATCAGTCTCCACCACATCCAGATACGATGTCACAGAGAAACAGAGTTGAGTGTCATCTGCATATTGATGGCATCATCCTCCAAGTCTCCTTATGACCTCTCCCAGCAGTTTCATGTAGATGTTAAACACCTTAGGGGACAAGAGGGAACCTTGTGGGACCCCTACTCCCACTTTCTGAAAGCATCCAGACAGGTAAGACTGGAACCACTGCAAAAACAGTGCCTCTGATACCCAACTCCACCAAGCACTCCAGAATGATACCAAGGTTAATGTTATTAAAAGTTGCCAAGAAGTCCAAGAGAATCAACAAGGTTGCACTCCCCCATCTATCTCCTGCGGTAGGTCGTCTACCAGGGTGACCAAAGTGGTTTCTGTTCCAAAACCAGGTCTGAAATGGATCCATATAATCTGTTTCTTCCCATAAAGATTGGAGTTGCAACACCACCGCCTGCTTGAGTACCTTGTCCAGGAAGGGATTATTAGTGACTGGGCAATAGTTATTCAAACTCTGTGGGTCCAGGGAAGGCTTCTTAAGGAATTTTACCACTGCTGCTTTCAAGGCGGTGGGAACCATCCCAGATCTAAAATAAGCATTAATAATCCCCCGGACCAAGTCGTCCCTTCCCGGCTTGATTTAATAAGCCACAAAGGGCAGGAGTCAAGTGAGCATGGGTTGGTTGTACTCCAAGCACCTTGTCCGCATCCTTGGTCTGCAAAAGCTGAAACCGATCCAAAGAAAATGACAAGGCACTACCCTCAACACATTCTGTACCCCTTACATGACATCCAGAGTCAAAATCAGACAAGATGTGAGCAATCTTATCTGCAAAGTGTTTGCAAACAAGTCAGTGAATTTCTGAGGCATCTCATCACAAGGGCCAGATTGTAAGAGGCCCTGCATCACTCAAAACAATTCCATCAGACGGCACTGCTTTCCATCCCCGCCTCACCACATGCTGTGCAATACTCCTCAACTCAAGGCTCTCCTTCTTTGTTACTTCCCTGTTCAGGATTATAGCCTTCTTCTGCAAGTCATGATTGTATGCCAAGCTGTAAGGCAGACTGATAGCTGAGATCTGTTAACTAGCCAGTCCACATACTAAGTCTTTGATCTCCCATTTTGATCACCTGCTGTCTAGCACCATTTCAAGAGTCTACCTATTAATATAGCCCTCTGGTCTGCGCTGTTGTAACTAAGCTTCCCTTAACTTGTCTACAACTGGAGCAACCCACATTAAGCCTCTTACAACCTCACTTTGTTTTCAGTCCCAGACAAAACAACTATCTGACTATCTCAGCATCTTCATTTCTGTGACAGAACACAAATGTAGCTGGCTTTACATTATATGGGTCAAATAGTCGTTTTACAGAGAGTCCACATTTGAACTTTATTGACATCTTGTCAGAGAAGTGGAGTCAGTTCCCATCATTTGCATCATTTGGTACAATGGCAGGCATGATTCATGAGGGAAATACTTAGAATCAGTGGTCACTGACTGTATTTAAATTTTTTCATTCTTCTCAGTTCTCTGCCTGTGATATCCCTTATGGTGAGTCCTCCTCTCTCAGTGACCATAGGTTTGGTGATGTAAGACCATTCTGCTGAAAAATACGTTGCCATTGTTCAAAGTTGGCTTGCAGGATCTCATAATCTTCTGCATATTTCACTGCCATCAGCAAACTGCATGTTCCAGGTCAACTCCCTTCATACATTTTCACTTACTGCTCCATGACAACTGAAAAGAAAAAGCAGCGAGGAGTCCTGTGGCACCTTATAGACTAACCGAAGTGTTGGAGCATAAGCTTTCGTGGGCAAAGACCCACTTCGTGAGATGCATGTAGTGGAAATTTCCAGAGGCTGGTATAAATATGCAGGCCAGAATCAGGCTAGAGATGACGAAGTGGATCCAATCAGGGAGGATGAGTAGCTGGATCAGATCAGCTACTAGAAGTGGGCCTCATCCTCCCTGATTGGATCCACTTCATCATCTCTAGCCTGATTCTGGCCTGCATATTTATTCCTGCCTCTGGAAATTTCCACTACATGCATCTCACGAAGTGGGTCTTTTCCCACGAAAGCTTATGCTCCAACACTTCGGTTAGTCTATAAGGTGCCACAGGACTCCTCGCCACTTTTGCAGATTCAGACTAACACGGCTACCCCTCTGATATTTGAAAAGAAAAAGGAGCTCAAATGCTGCCCTAATTCAGGCCATCATTTACTGGAAATTATCTACTGGAAGTTACTGGACTCTTGAAACCAATTTCTGCAGAGAAAAAAAAGCCTTTTGTAGCCAACCATGTTTTGTTGAGTATAAGATTTTAGAAGCAATCACCAAACAACTCAGGGCAATTAACCACTTTGAGATTCTCCCTTTTCAGTAGAAATTGCTTAAAGATATTGGGTGGGATTTTCAAAAGCTTTCAGTACTGGTCTAATTCCTCTTTTGAAAAATCTCATCCACAAATCGTAAGTAGCTAATTCAAGAAAGTCAATTTTCTGTTGAACAAAAATTGGAATTAGCACAAAAGTTATCATTTACTGTTTGGAAAGTAACAGCAGGAGAGAGCACCTGGTGAAATCAAAGTCTATGTTAAATCAGTGAGTGTTTTGACTTTCAGAGAGAACGGATGGATTTATAACAGTGGATTGCTGGCTCTCTGGTGCACACATGTAAAGGAAAGCAAAGCAGAGAATGTATTTTGTATAAAAAGGCACAGAAGTGCATCCATTTAGCACAACAAGTTGTAGAAAGAGCATAATTGCAAATTAAGTATAATTTACCTATAACTACATCGTGGCCATCAACCAGGCCTGCAGAGAACAGCTCTTGAGAAACGCCATCTGCCGTGTCTATCCAAAAGGTGAAATGAATATGTATTAGTGTCCATAAAATAAAAAAAATCAATAATCCAATGCAAGAAAATATATTTCAGCTTCAAAAACACACAGCTGAGTGTGCTTGAATTCAAAAGTGCCTTCATTAGAAAATGCTTAAGAAGGTACCAAATTTCCCATTGATAATTAACCCATCATATTATGCACATCAAGAAACAAGATAACTTTCTGATTCTTCATGAGTCCCATAAAGATCACTCCCTAGCTTTGCCATTTCTCCTCTATTATTTAACTAGGTATTGTATACTGAACTCAACACTAATATCGGAACCCTGTACAAGAGAAATAGACGGGGTTGTTGTGTTGTGTGATTCTCACTCTCTGGTCCTACCCTCCCTCCCCCCGCGCTTACTCCTTTCATCCCAAGGGAGAAATTGTATTAAGCTCTCTTGTTTAGCTTCATTTATTATTGTTATGAAGGACGAGCAAAATTAAAGAGATGGGCCCTTCCATTTGGATTTTAAAGTTGCAATATTCAAAGTTATTCTGATCTGGGAGTTCCATTGCTGTGGAGCAAACCCCAAGAGCATTGTCTTGAATTCTCTCATCTTACTCTCTGTACTGATCTTTCATTCCTGTAGGATGCAACTATTACAGAAAGTCATGGCTAAGGACAGAAAAAGGCAATGCCTAAAATAACTCAATCCCAACTCCTGGAGACCTCTGAAAATTCAACATACAACCTTGTTCTCAATTTTGTCTGTAAATGGAAGGTCGGGTCACTGACTAGAACACTGGGGTGATGGAATCCTGCCTAATGGTGCTTCTTAGTAAGCAGGGTGCTATATTTTTGACCAGATGGACATTTTTTCAAGGTTTATGTACTCATTCTAAGGTTTAAGGAGAGTTGCATCGAGGTCACAAAAGCATAAATCATGGTGTCTACCTGTCAGACCAGCATGTTGTCTTGTTTAGCCCTAAGTAGATTTTTTTGGTTGCTTTCTCTCTTTTTAGCCTCACAATCAATAAGAAATCCAGGTAGATGAAGCTCTGTTTGGAGGATGATCTGGAGTCTCATCTCCTTAATGATTTCCAATGATAGGAAGTAGGTTTCTAAGGGTATGTCTACACTACAAAGTTAATTTGAACTAACAGATGTTCGTTCGAATTAACTTTAATAGGCGCTACACATACAAACCACTAGTTCGAACTTAATTCGAACTAGCGGAGCGCTTAATTTGAACTAGGTAAACCTCATTCTACGAGGAGTAACGCCTCGTTCAAATTAAGTAGTTTGAATTAAGGGCTGTGTAGCGCTTAATTCGAACTAGTGGGAGGCTAGCCCTTCCCAGCTTGCCCTGATGGCCACTCTGGGCACAACTAGGGAAATTCTTCTGCCATGAGCCAGCCACCCAGCCCTTCGCCTCTTCCTGGGACCAGGCTGGCAGCTCCCAGGAGCCTGCCCGGGGCCGCAAGAGGCGGGCGCCTGCCTGGTCTAGTGCGGAGATCGTGGACCTCATCCAGGTTTGGGGGGAAGCCTCCAAAGTCCACGACCTCCGCACTAGGCACAGGAAAGTGACCGTCTAGGGCAGGATAGCTGCCAGCCTGGCCACCCAGGAGCAGGTTTGCATGAAAATCAAGGTGGTCCAGTGAGACCCCCGACCCTGAGCCATGAGCTTAGAATGGCCGTCCTGGGTCAGACCAAAGGTCCATCTAGCCCAGTAGCCTGTCTGCCGACAGCGGCCCACACTAGGTACCCTGAAGGGGATGGACCAAAGACAATTACCAAGCGATTTGTCTCGTGCCATCCATCTCCAGCCTTCCACAAACAGAGGCCAGGGACACCATTTCTACCCCCTGGCTAATACCACTCCATGGACCCAACCTTCATGAATTTATCTAACTTCTCTTTAAACTCTGTTCTAGTTCTAGCCTTCACAGCCTCCTGCAGCAAGGAGTTCCACAGGTTGACTATTTGCTTTCTGAAGAAGAACTTTATTAGTTTGAAACCTGCTATCCATTTCATTTAGTGTCCTCTAGTCCTTCTATTATGGGAACTAATGAAGAACTTTTCTTTATGCACCCTCCCCTCACCACTCATGCTTTTATAGACCTCTATCATATCCCCCCTCAGTCTCCTCTTTTCTAAACTGAGAAGTCCCAGTCTCTTTAGCCTCTCTTCATATGGGACCTGTTCCAAACCCCTGAACATTTTAGTTGCCCTTTTCTGAACCTTTTCCAAGGCCAAAATATCTTTTCTGGGGTGAGGAGATCACATCTGTACACAGTACTGAAGATATGGCGTACCATAGTTTGATACTTCCCCTCCTCCTCCTTCCCCTGGCTTCCCCCTTCCAGCTCCCTCCTCCCAGGTTTCCTCCTCCCCTCTCCCACCTTCTCTCTTTCCCTCTCCCACCTCTTTTTCCCAGTCTCCCCGAGTTTTGTTCAATAAAGAGAGTTTCTATTTTTGAACACACGTGTCCTTTATTTTGTACATCAGGAAGGGAGGCTAGGGAGGGATAAGTGGAAGGAGGTGAGGGAGGAATGGGATACGAGCCCCCGATGGGGAGGACTGGGGTGGCTCTGCGGGCTCCTCGGGGTGGAAGCTCTCCTGCAGCCCCCCGAATGACCCTTCCCTCCCGTATGGCAGCCTGCGGCAAGTGCAGCCGGGCTGATGGCCAAGTGCTGTGATGTGCCGAGTGTGGGCATTCAGGGCACTCCAAGCCAGGACTGCTTTGCTGTCCCTCATCAAATTAGACAAGCGAGCGGGGAACCCCTGAGAACTGACTGTCCGGGGTGGGGGTCGGGTCCCTTTAAGCACAGCCCTCGGCTAGCCTGAGACAGCAGCTCCACGCTCTAAGTCCTAATCTGATGCACTGCCGGCACTGCTTCCGGCCATCCTTAACCTCGGTTCAGGGTCCACTCAATGTGGACATGCAAGTTCGAATTAGCAAAATGCTAATTCGAACTAGTTTTTAGGTCTAGATGCACTAGTTCCAATTAGCTTAGTTCGAATTAACTAATTCGAATTAAGTTAGTTCGAATTAGGATATGTCTACACTACAGCACTAAGTGACTTTAGTCAACACCTGATCACAAACATCAGAACATATGAATAAATTAAGTTTACAAGAGAGAGCATCCCTCTCTGTGTATCCTATTAACTGCATATATAACCCAAAAGAAACACACCTATCTTTCCATAGCTAAGAAAAATATGTGGTTAAGGAATGATGATTTCTCCCAATATAGATATCTTTTTAGGCTGTAGCACTATTAGTATATGTTCAATTTAGAACATTGCTGCTGTCATACTTAAGTACAACTATAGCCCAAATGTTGGCTAAGTGGACAGAATCTTCTTACTCAATTTATCAGCTCCCTATGTTTTAACCAATAATATTGGCTTTGCTTTTTGAGCCAAAGCACAGGTTCATGGCTTCTTATAGCTATTAGCAAGAGAAAGCCAATACAGATGCAAAAGTGAGAGGGATTCTAAAGTTCCAATTACAATAACTTTATTATTCATGATGATACACAAGCCAGAAATATAATTAAGTTTCAGAAAAAAAAAGTGTCATTTGTAGAAACGGCAAGTACTTCTCACTGGCAAAATGGAGCAAATTTTATATGGAACCCCACAAAGCCATTTTCAGACTACAGTCACATATGCTTTCAGGGATACCTTAACTCTATTTCACATCATTGATACAATGATAGCTATTTTTATATAACTTTTATTTCACCTTGTAAAATGACTTTTCTTATGTACTGCATAATTCACAAGATTAAAAAGTGAAACAAAGATATAACCTTATCGCTAACATTTCCATTTCTGTACTATTTTTGTTTGGTTTAAACAGTGTAATATAAAATCTTGACGAAGTAGGAAACTCTTCAGAGTGATAACTTATATTAACCAGAAACAGTAATCAATTTTGAAATACCAGTTTCAGCACTAAAATAAGTTTAAGAAAGTTTTACCTCTGCCTGGAGTGAACTCAAATCGAATGTCATTAAGTTCCTTTCTGGAGTTCCTGAAAAAAATGTAATTCAGTACAAGCATTAAATATGTGTGAATAAGCTGTGCTTCATTTTAAGTGTATTCCACTTTATAAATAAGTTGCTGGTAATATGTAAGGAACATTTTACAGTTTTATGTTCTACAGTTACCCAGCTGGAGCATAAAATACAGGCAGACAAAGGGTAAATCCCAGGGAAGTTTAACAATACTCGTCTTATAAGAGCAAGCAACAGTTTATTTAGGGAGAATTTTGTATTTTTAAAGTATATTAAAAAAACACATCATCCAATCTAGTAAAACAAAGTTTTATTATTGGGGGAGGGGAGGGCACCTAGCTCCAGTCGTCTAGTACAGGAACATACCATTCTTTAATTAAGTTTCAGAAAAAAAAAATACTGCAGTTAATCATTGCTGCAGTATTTTAATATGCTATTTTAGTTTTTCAGTACTTGCCATGTACAAAATCTTAATAAAAATCTGTACAATGAAACAAGAGTACATTGATGATTATGGTGAGTGATATTTAGATTAAAAAAAAAAAACACACACACACACACAACCTTGACAATCATGTTTTTAAAAAAATATCAGGGACCCAAATACTAGAATAAACCCAGAAAACTAATTCAAAATAAACATCAGACTCTGTATATCACCCCTCTCTGATCCGCCACCCTAGGAAGCTGACCAGTCCGAACAAGGGAGTTTGCTGGACTGGGGAGGTCAATTCCAGCTCCTCTATAGAAGGATTTTAGGCTCACTTGGTGTCTGTCAGCAGACACAGCTGGGCTCCACTCCAGGCTCTGCACTCCTGGCCCAGCCCACCAGTTGAGCTCCCCTGCTTGCTGTGGGTCGGACTCTGCTGCCAACCCTAGCTGCTGGGCTCCCTGTCCCTGGACAACCAACCCCATCTGGGCTTCACTGCTGGTCTGGCTCTGGTGCTGAGCGCCAAGCTCCTGCAAGACTCAGCACCTCTAGCCTGTCTCCACTACTAGAATTGGTGGTGCAGAGCCGGACCGAGGGCAAGGAGTTCCATATCTCTGGCTGGGTTCTGTTGCTGGTCTGGCCCGGTCCCTGACAATGAGCTCCCTTCCCCCAGGCAGGCGGTGCTGCCAGCCCAGGCTGCTGGGCTCACAGCTCCTCTCCCGGATGCCAACTCCCTAGCTCTGCTCCTGGCTGCCCCTTCAGCCACCAAATTCTCAGCCACCGGGGCTGTCTAGTAGAGCAACATCTGTGGTCCAGAATGTCCTGGAGCAGAGAGGTTAAACTTGTACTGCTAGTTTGTAAGTGAAATAAAATACATAAATAGTTACTAGCAATGTTTTGAAAGGCAGAAGTCTCTCAGTACCAAATTGTATTAACATATATGTTCTATACCATTATCAAAGTGAGCCTAAAATCCTCTACCATCCACTCAATCAAGAAAATGGTTTCTTTTGTTTTTCCCCCTTCTTGCGTCGCAAAGGGAAATAATACAAAACATGGAAAACTGGCAATTCAAAACTGTAACCAAGGCAGTGAAGTGCTTCATTTTTCATTTCACAATTTATATAGCAATACTTTTTACAAAAAAAAAAAAAACCCCAAAAAACCACACATCACAGCATAGGAACAGCTAACAATCTGCCTAACAGGAAGGCTAGAGCAGTAACCATTTTTAAAATGCTATTTAAGCCAAAATGGTTTCCTGTGTGTGACTTACGTAATATAGAACTACCTTTATTAATGTTTTAGCTAATGAAAAAGGCCATTAAAACAGTTTAAAAAGTCCTTGTTTCTATTAACTTAAGAAAATGCTACAGTTGTGTGCCAATCGATTAGCTAGACTGCAGTCCCACGTGCAGGGCTGGATTATGAAAGGTGCTTTAAGGGCTTCAGGACAGGGCCCCAGGCTAAGCCCTCCCCCGCCATTGGTTTGGAAACCTAGGATGAGCCACTGAGGCCCAGCGTGCTGCATTCCTTTCTGGCTCTGCCTGGCAGGTAGTGGGAAGGAAATAAGGGGAGGCATCTCCACATGCTGCCATTCTCCCTCATCTCCCATGGTGAAGCTGCATGCATTTCTGATAGCACAAGGAAGTTCAGTCCCTGCACTCACCTGCAGGCATTTCCCCAGCCACTTGCACTGGCTAGGAATCACATCCAGTGGCAGAGGATGGTGCCTGCAAGTGCAGGGTAGTATGGAACCACGTATTTTTCCCCTTGCCAAACGGGAGCTGTACCAGAAAGACACCTTCCATACCCTGCTCTCTTTTGCATCCTCCCTCCCACTCAGATGTCCCCACCTCAGACCCTTCTTGCACCTCACCTCTCCCCCAGGCCCTACACTCTCCCTCCCACCTTGCTCCTGACCCTTACCTGCTTTCCAGACTCCACCCCCTACTCTGCTCCCTAGCATTCCTTTCGTACACACAGAATCCTTCATTTTTGGCCCCACACTAGAGTCTAAGCGAACCCCATAAAACATAATAGCCCTGGGTCTCCAGAAGAGAGGCCCAGATACTACTACCAACACAGCTATCCAGAAGAAGGAAAGGTCATAGAAAAACTGTGTGAACAAGCAGAGTTACTGTAATGTTTAATAAAATTGGTTAGAAAACTAAGATTCCATTTGGTAATATGCATACACTAACACTTTACGTAGTTCAAATAAGCCAAATGATCTATTCATTCTTTAGAAGCCTACATTATATTTTATGGATTAAAAAGATTGATTAATTGTAAGTAGTAGTCTTGTCCTATTGAGGCATTATTTGGGTTTGCAAAATGCCAGACTGGATTTAGCTACTGAAGATCAAGTATTGAAGAAACCATTTCAGACTCATACTTAGCATTTTTAACTGAAAGCACAATGAAGCCTAAGTAGCCTATGAGATATCCAAGATGACAGAAGACATATTTACTTATCATAAAATAAAGTACCTTAGTGTTGTAGCATGTTTTATAAGCACCAAGGACAGGTTTTTATATTGCACAGCAACTCTAACTCTGCACCCAAGCTACAGGCTACATACATTATAGTCTTTAGACTGCACACAATCAGCATGGTGAAATAAAATGTAAGCAGGAATGATCCAACACATATAGATTTCTACCATGTGAGCAAAGAGAGGATTCTTGTCTATTAGCATTTGAGCAGGTCTGGCACAGACGGGCGCACAGTTTCCTAAACACAGCAAGTGGCATACACTTTTGAATGTATTAAAAAAAAAGGGGACTGTCAACTTGAAGTTTAATCAATTTGAAGAAAACAGAGTACAGGCAGTCCCCGGGTTACGTACAAGATAGGGACTGTAGGTTTGTTCTTAAGTTGAATTTGTATGTAAGTCGGAACTGGTACATATTGTAGGGGAAACTCTAGCCAAACATTTTTTTTAGTTTTGGATAGCATAGGGAAAGGTTAACTCCCCTCTAATGTTTGTTTTGCTGTCTGTTCCCCTGTTCAGAAGATTTCACATCTATTTCTGTCCCTGTGACAAACTCAGGACTAAAGGAGTAACTCATCAAATACCAAACAGCTCTGCACCATGCTTTGAGCTAATAGCTTTATTTCCACACACCACCCAGGGTTCTAGGAGGAGGGTCCTTTTTTTGCTAACACAATGAGGCCAGCACTTTGTTTGTTTTGGTGGAGTCTTTGTTTGCCCAGGGAGCCCAGCATGTATGGGGGGAGGAGGGGCGGAGAGGCTGCTTTTGTCTGCTGTTTGGCAGCCTGTTGCTCAGGGGAGGGGGCAGCCTGTTGCTGGCAGGGGGGGAGGGGGGAGGCGTGCAGGATGCAAGGCCGCGGGGGGGGGGGGGGGAGCGGGCGTGGGGAGGCACTTTTCCTCTGCCCGGCAGCTCTGCGGGATCCCTGTCCCTGTGGCCAGCTGCTGCAGGCAGAGGCCAGTTGGAGCCAGCCGAAGAGAAGGAGGAGGTGGATTCTAGGACCCAGGTGAGCGAGCCCTGGGGACGCTGCTGCGCTCTGGGAGCCCGGCATGTATAGAGGGGAAGAGGGGCAGAGAGGCTGCTTTTGTCTGTTCGGCAGCCTGTTGCTCAGGGGAGGGGGCAGCCTGTTGCTGGTAGGGGGGTGGGGGGGGGCAGCGGGCGTGGGGAGGCACTTTTCCTCTGCCCGGCAGCTCTGCGGGACCCCAGTCGGAGCCGGCCCGAGGAGGAGGAGGATCCTAGGACCCAGGTGAGCGAGCCCCGGGAATGCTGCTGCGCATGTGCGGGAGTTGCCTCACCCCGTTCGTATCTAGGGATCCGATGTAAGTCGGATCCACGTAAGTCGGGGACTGCCTGTATACAGTAGTTTCACATACTATACCTGACACTGAATCACTCTGCTAATTTTTACTTTTTAAAAACATGGTTTTGTCATTTAGCTATGAAACAGTCACATAAAATGGAGAAATCAGTAAAATAATAAATGTGAAAAGTGCTGGCATATGTAGGAAGCAAATAAAAGCTTTCTTCACTTGAACACCTTAAAAGTGACATCTAAGATTAATATATAAATAGAAAGCAAAAATATTCAGGAAGGGGTGTTATTTCTAAATTGATAGTGTGCCTTTAATCTATAGTATTTGTGAAATCTGGCTAAGTTATTGCTCCCATGAGAAGTAGAACTAACTTCGACATTTATTTTCTGTGATCACAGCCTCAACTCCTCATAATTTAATGTGATTTGGCATAAGGTGTTAGAGTCAGATGTGTTTTCACTGATGCATGGTATTTAATCAGATATTCAGTTTAACGCACAATACATATTTATTATGTTGTACTCACCCTGCAGTAGCACCAATAGTATGCTAGGCAGTGTCTACTTCTACAAGTCCCTGGCCTCAAGAATGCACAGACAAAATTCCAGGCAACCGTAGGAGTTGATGCTTGGTATAAATCATGGAAACTACTTCAGTCCAGTGTTCACTCTAAGATTTTTCCATTCATGAGCGGAGTGAGTTGTGTCTTGAGCACCAATATTGAGGTTACATGTGCTTGTTTAGATGTGTGCCACCGTGACACCCACCAGTTTCATACCATTTACTTTCACCCAAGCATCCTCATTATTATGGCTGACCCTAAGAGCCAATGTACTGCATCATGCCATCAGTTACAGATAAGGTAAAAAGACAATCTCCCCGCCACACACACACACACAAAACTGCGAAGTTTGAACAATAAGCGGTTTTTCTTAAAGAACTGTGCTGCTACACAACTCTAAGATACTGTTGCTGATTCCTATAAATTCACAAGAAACTTTTATAACCAGTGATCACAAGATTTTGCTGAAATATGCAAGTCACAGGAAGACTGGAGGAGTCACTGGCTTTGCTCCTCTCTCATAGGTCCCACAAAGCAATGTTGGGCAACTTCTCATTTGCTCCAAGAACTCTCAATAAGATTCCCATTAACAGCCTACTTGTTCAACTGAACGGGAAAACTGACAATCAGGTCACTGGAAGGCCAGTGAGAAAACAGGGTTGTGATATATTTAGTGTGACAACAATACGTTGCTCACCATTGCCTTTTCCTCTGTTCAGGCTGGTATAGGGGAATGGATGACCTGATATCTCTGAAACAGGGGCTAGCTGATACACCTACAGCAGACAAGAAACAAGTGATGTTGGTTACCAGGCGAGGTACCAAAATGCAAGAGTGCAAGTTGCACAGGATCCCTCACAGAGGGAACGTGTCCACTATTCACAACACAGTGTGCCTTTTTAGAGCCTTATTAGATCCAAAGTAGCAGTAGTAGTAGTAGTGGCTCAGACAGTAGGTATGACAAGAATAAACAGATGTGTTCAAAGTCAAAGCTTGCTTGATTTAAAACGGAATAGGCTGATCAAGGGATGTTCTCTACAAGGTCACTCTCCAACCTAAGCTTACCAGAGCTAGCAACTGTTACCATCTTAGCATGCCACAAAGCCCTTTTCCCACTGATATTGAGGGAACAGGTCCAAAGGAGAGACCACTTGACGGATATGACACATATAGTGCGACGACTCTGATGGATATTATTGCATGGTCAGATTCAGTTAGCAAGTATTTTTTAGATTTTATAGTGTTACAAAATTGTTTTAAGAAAGTTAAACTGCCTACACTTACGGATAGATGCTGAAAAAAATAAATATCTACAAGTATAACACATTACAATTCCAGCAAGTTGCAGAGGATATAACTGGAACTTGACTTAATTTCTCCAATCACCCTGTGAAAAAATTATATTGGAGCTGGCTCTTCACTCCCTTGCCAAGGGGAAATCATCACCATTACAGTGGGTGGCTCTTCACTTTGGCAAGGAAACCAAGGAAAATCTTTAAATTCTCAGAGCAGCTTACGATTTAAAAGTTTAAAGCATTTTAGGCTTGAACCAGGGGTGCAGAAACTAAGGCTTGCCTGGATCTGGCCCCTGAGGCTCAGGGCTCCCCCTCAGCATTGGGAAACCTGCACTGGTGCTCCAGCACCCCTCCCTGTGTGCTCCAGCCCTATGGCGGGGGGAACAGCAATCTGCTAGCCTGGGCCAACTGATTTTTCTGGGGATCAGCAGCCCCAGAACCTAAAAAAGGTTCCCCACCCTGGCTTAAACACTTACAAGACTTTAAAAGTGGTTTAAAGTACCCAAGGACATGTGTAAACTGGTTAAGATACTTGTGCCACACTAAACTTTCAGCATGTTGGCTGTGGCCTCTACTTAGAATCATAGAATTGTAGGATTGGAAGGGATCTCAAAAGATAATCTGAGTCCATTTCCCTTTATTCATAACTGGGCTACGTATTGTATACTATTCCTGACTTCTAGCGTAGCATCTTGCTTATGTCATGGTCAATCAATTTATTAATAACTTGGTGCTCCGATGTCTCCAAACATTGCAGGGATATTAACATTCATTGATGTCAACTCCAATTGCCAGTGCTGGTGAATAAATATGCCAACCTAGGTCAAAGCATTCTGATGATGTAAGCGACAACTAGAAGAGTGTGAAATTCTCAAATGGAGATTAATTTTGTAACAGCTTTGCACCAAAAAACCTGAAGTAATAACTGCTTTCTGTGAGACAATGATATTAGAAGATGTCAGAGTGGATTCCGAGGGATCAGCAGAGCAAACTAATTGATTTTTAATGCAAACCTAGGCATCAGATGGTCAAAGTTGACTTTTTTTTTTAAATGGCTAAACTGACAGAAGTAACTGATAAGAGCAAAATTAATAGCATATAAAATATGAACAACTCTGGATATCAAAAGGTCTCTCAGATCACCTGAATCTTTTGGAAAAATTAGGAAACTTTACTCAACAGGCTTTTGAAGTCTATATTTAGACTCCCCATCCCTGAAATACAGATTTTGAAGTCTTAATGCTGTCTGGGATTTCCAGAGACCAGCCAGGATTGGCAGTCTAAGTTGGACATTCAGAAAAGACAGCAAGCCACCTTGCCAAATACGAAGTAGCTGCATGGAGAGGCCCAGAAAGCAAAAGTGAGAATTCTGTAAAAGCACTCTAAATCCAATCAAAAAAACAGGAAGATGTGGTGACAGCCACTTTTTGGGTTCATGTTTTTTCCCAGAGGGCAGTTTTGAAGCACAAGTCAGCAAAGCACAATCTTCAGGGAGCATAAATTAACTCTGTTTAGCCACATTTCATTTAACTGCAATTCAACGTATCATGGTCACACTATATACAAATTCACCCAAGTCTTTCTTTTATGCAAGAGAAAGAGGGAATATTTACTAAGGCACAAATTTAAAAAAATGGCTATTTACTATAACTGTGGTTTTTAAAATGCACGTCGGCATCGTGCCTTTTGCCTTGCAGTACTCAGAAGGGTGGTGCTCATGCCTTTGTGGTGCCTCTCCTGGTTATATGAAAGTAATGCCTCTGCATGGCACCAGCCCTAGCAGCTGCCAGCTGCCCATGACGCAGCTCCAGATCTGAGGAAGGATAGAAACTCTGGCTGAGGCCTTGTGGGGCTGCCCAGCTGCTCCTATGGCAGGGCAGCTGCCCACCATGCGGCCCTGCCTGGAACAGCTGAGCAGCCACTATGCGGCTCTGGTGAGGAGGTGGGCAGGTCTCCGATTCTTGTTGTGCACCTGCACAGGCATGTACATAAGAGGGATCACTGCTTCAGTCCTCTTAGTCTCTCCATGCCAACTAACCTGCTCTGCGATTATTTTGCTTGGAAGGAGTGCATATTGTGTTAAAGCACTGCATGGATTCAAATATAGTAGGAGAGTGGACTGTAGCCAGTCACAAGTGTTAATGCAAACAGCTGAAAGGTTAAGAACCTGCATGGTCTCACTGTCCTTCGCAGTCAGTCATCAGATGTTCTTTCACTCTTCCTTCCCAGCTTCTGAGGATTTAGGCATTTGTTGAAAGCTCTTGAGCTCCAAGAGCTTAACCATGTCAAAAATTCACTGCCCATAATTCACTCCAGTGTGGTGGGTATACAATGACCAACATGGCAGTCAAGCTACATGAGAAAGCCAAGTTAGGGCACATGAGTGAACTGCATCGCTATACATTCATCTGCTGTATGTTGTTGAAGGGAACTGCAAGGCACAGAAAACATTGGGGGCAGGAAAGAATGCTGATCGTTGGTGGATGAGGCCGCCAACATAACCCTCAACACAAATTCAAGTGGCTAGAAACCCTGCCAAAAAAGGTATCGTATGACTGTGACTGATGTCAGCTGAGGATGTAAAATCTTGATTAAACAGTTAAATGTTAGGTTAACCTAGTACTTATTGGTGAATAAAACTGGAGGCTAGTTTAGAGTTTTTAAATATGGTTGAGAGGGCCAAGTGTAAAATAAATACTTCTGAATGTTACCTCAAATTTGTAAGACATCATTCACATGCTCCAACAGCTTAGCAATAGTCAATCCAATTTTTAAACACAGCCTTTTTGGAAAAGGAATGAAATGGCAAAAAAAAAAAAAAAAAAAAAATTCCACTTGGATTCAGTGAACTTTTCATCCGAGAGCAATCTATTCAAGAAATGTAAAAATGCTTGGAAACAGGCTTATAATTAAAGTGGTTCATCAACCAGAACTACAGCACTGCTTTAATACAGGAAAATATAGGTGTTTTCTCCCCATTCTCACAGCAGCAGTGTTTATAAAACTGCTTTAATAAAAATAGTTCTTTTCCAGAACTTCGACTCAAAAGGTTCTTACTAACGAACAAGATAAGACTGTAAAAAACTTAAATCAATGGTCCTGCAGCACCTTAGAGACTAATAAAAAATTTTTTAGCCTTTAAGGTGCTATAGGACCAGTTGGTTCTTTAAACATGCCTTCTAAACATGAAGGCAGTGTTTTTTATGCTCTCAGAATCCAAAACAGCCACTGTGGAAGCCACTGAGGGGCTCCCAAACCCTGGCCAGGCCCACTGGTATCAACTGACCAGAGGCAATGGATCCTTCCCTCAAGGGCAACAAGGGAGAGCCCGAACAGGAGAACCACAGTGGGGCCGAACCAGTCTGAACCAAGGGAGCATCTGATGCCAGTTCTCGCCATCTACAGGAAGCCGGGCAATATGACCTGGATTGCCCATGAGACTTAACCCGTGTGGCAACAGTGAATATTATTCAGGAGACCGGTGTAAAAATCGGGTCAGGACCATCATCAGACTGAGGGCCTGTTTTTAAAAGTTTTTTTTCAGTTACCAACTAACATGGCTACCCCTCTAAGAACAGACTGCTTATAGATAGTGCCTTCTTGTTTAGCAGGGAAAAAGTGTTTCAATATATTCACCATACAACAAAACCAGCATAAGTTCCCTATATATAGGGCTCCGAGGTACCCAGTTTTTGACTGAAAAGCTTGACCAAGAAACCCCAGCAGCTCTGACTGGGTCATTAAAAGTCTGGCTGGCGACTGAGTGTGGCTTAGGTATGTTTCCTGCCTGCCCTGGCTCTGCCTGGCTCCTGGAACCACTGGCATGTCCCCCCTCTCTTGCCTAGAAGTTGCAAGGTCGAGGGGGAACAAGGGGCCTCAGTACAATGTACCCGCCTGTAACCGGGCGCACCTCACCAGCATAGGCACCTTTTGCTGGCACACTGGTAATTCAGCTCTGGGGCACCCCCTTTCAACCAGTATCTCGCCCACTGTTATCTAATTTTGTTTCCCCCCCCCCCTCAAAGCGCTAGGGTTGCCAGATGGTTTCAACAAAAATACCGGACACACTTGACATTATATCACAATCTACATTATACATCTTATTTAGAAAATACCAGACATTTATATTTTCTCAATGTGTCTCCCGGAACAGAAAGCTCAAATACTGGACTATCCAGTTCAAAACCAGATACCTGGCAACCCTACAGGGTGCTGCCCTACCATAGGGCCCCCATGCTCTGGCATCCTACTCCTCTAGGAACCCCCAACCCATTATGCTACCTTGCCTCAGTGACCCACTGCCAGTCAGCATCTAGCAGCTTACTTTAGAGGCAAACTGCAGTGTGAAGTTGCCACACATCATTCACAAAGGGGTATGGACCTGCTGCCTTTTCCTATCCTGGCTGTTTCCTCGCAGCCTTAGTACACTCAGGCCTTGCTTCAGGCCCTGCAGCCTGAGAGCTTCCCCAGCCCTGTTCTAAGTCAGGAAGCCTCTAGCTTCCCAGGCACTAGATCCTTCCGGTTCCTCAACTAGAGCAAGAGTGAATCTGTTCATCACTCTTCCCGCCCCGCCCCAGCCTTTGTTTATATTCTCCTCAGCTGGACCCTAATTAGTTAGTACCTTCCTCAGCTGTGCGCTTTGCTCTCAGCCCTCTCCCAGGGCTAGGCTTTACCCTTCGGCTACGTCTACATTGGCATGATTTTGCGCAAGAACTCTTTTGCAGAAGAGTTCTTGTGCAAAAACTCTTCCAGAAGAGAGCATCTACTCTGGCATGTGCTTTTGCACAACAGCATCCATGCCAGTGTAGACGCTCTCTTGCGCAAGAAAGCTCTGATGGCCATTTTAACCATAGGGCTTTCTTGTGCAAGAAATTCATGTTGCCTGTCTACACTGGTCTCTTGCGCAAAAACAGTTGTGCAAGAGGGCTTCTTCCTGAGTGGGAGCATCATAATTCTTGCACAAGAAGCCCTGATTTCATACATTAGAACTTCAGTGTTCTTGCGCAAGAACTCGCGGCCAGTGTAGACAGGCAGCAAGTTCTGGCACAAAAGCGAGTGCTTTTGCACAAGATCGCACCAACAAAGACACAATGTTAAAGAGCCAGTGAGGGACAGATGCCCCATCACCCCACCTCAAGTGTTGGCTCTGTGCCTTGCATTGGCTGGGAATTGTGGCTATGGAAAGTTGCAGAAGTGGTGTCTACAGACAGAGCAACAGCTGTGCCTCTATGTAAGAGCTGGAGGAAGGACATGCTGCCATTTTCAGGAGCAGCCTGAGGTTTTTGCCACCCAGAGTCCATACCTCTTCCTGCACCTGCCCCCCCCCCCCCACCGCCTCAGCTCTAAATCATCTTCCACACTCCAAAACCTTTGGCACCAGCCCAGGCCTCCTCCTGCATCCCCAAACCCTCATTGTCTGATGTGATGAGATTCCTTCCTGCCCACCAAACCCCTTCATTCCCTCCCCATCCCTGGAGCCCACAACCCCAGCCAGATCTCTCACACCCCCACTGAAACGGATTGTTCCAATGAGTGAAAATAAGCACAAGTGAGGGCAGGGGAACAGCAAGCAATGGAAGGAGGCAGAAACAGAGCTAGTGGGGTAGGGTCTCAGAAAAGAGGATCGGGCAGGGACAAGGGTGTTCAGCTGTCTGCAGTCAGAAACCTGGCAATCCTATCTATACATCCTAAGGAATTTTTAAAGATTTGACTGGCATTATGCTACAAAAAAAATTTTTTACTTGAAAGTTTCCAACTGTTGGTATTCATTAATAATTTTCACTAACAATAAAGCATTAGCTTATTTGCAAAATAGAAATCCATCTCATTTTTTGAAACAAGCAAACTAAGCCCAGAGATTAACTTAATTGCTGTAGCACACTCTTGTTTACCTAATGAATAGCTCAACCTATTTGAAAAGCTAATAGAAGTAGAATGAGTTTTGCAGTCCATTATTCTTCTAAGAAGAGTATGAGAGTCAAGTTTCAGTGTAGCAGGCCATAAAGCCTTATTGTGGGAAAACTAAATTTAACAGGCAGAGACATTCAGCCCTGACTCAGATCTATCATCACTTTCTAGACATATATTAAAAAAATTAGAGAGCCAGGAAACAGCAAAAGATAACAAAAACAGGTATTTCACTTTAATAATCTAAGCTAGAAAATATTGAAAAATTACTAAGCCTATTATTTATAGTAGAAAGTATCCACCTACAAACCTATGAAACACTGGAAAATTACTTCAGCTCTGAGGTATCTGGCACTTTATTCTAGCAAAACAGATACTAATAGGTAATTTAGTATCATGCAATAGAAAGATATAGGTAATGCAGTATGGAGGTATCTGATTAGTAACATACTGTACAGCCTTTTATTACACTTATTTGCTTCTGCCATCAAGTCTACATCCATTACATGGAATGATGAATGAGGTACATTTACATTCAGTAGAGAATTAGTAGGAAATGATGTTTATCTCTGGAAAAAACTTGGGAGTCTCTAGCTTTCGAGTAGCCTTACCACAAATAGAAAATGTTCTCTCATACTTTGGGCTCTCTTCCAATATTGGACTCACAGAAATGTGTGAAATAATCCATTCAGCAAAGGGCTAACAGCAAACTTCACATTAAAATCCCATTCTTGAAAACGCAAGTGAGCCAGATATCTAGTATGGCTTTTAAACAGGATATTGTTTCATCAAATGCAGGAGGCATTACCTCCTGGCATTCAGTATTCTACATACTCCCTTTTGAAGCTAGAGCAACTGGAGTAGCAAATCTATGCCTTTATTGGGATGAATAGTAAACACACTCCCTCAGGTTTGTAACCGACACAGAATTGTCCTACCTATGCATCTACTGGCAATGGAGCACTTGTGACCAATATATGAATTTGTGCTATTCTGAGGTCTTTCCGTCTAGAAATCAGTAGATGCACTACAGATCACAGATTAAGTTTCCTAGCTGGAAAAATACAGTATATAACAAGATGTTAATCACATACTATTTGATGCAAGATACTAACCATTTTAAATGCTCCTTCCGATTTTCCGAACAGCATGTATGCAAGACACAGTGTAACATACAGTTATACCAATATATAAAAGGGAACAGCATCATTTTATTGTAGGCAGTCTGCCACCTGGACAAATAAAAGGCTTGCTACAATCTGCAGCTTGTGGTTGTAGCCCTTTTTGGACTGTGGCATTTTACAAACTAAGTTTAAATTATGACCTGACTTGCATTGCACCACAACAGGCCTCAAAATACCACAAAATTAATTGCAATATTTTGTAATGCTTATTGGTCATGCTATATGTAGCCTGTGAGTGCAACTTTCAGAGACAGAACATAACTGTTCCAAGATGCGGACTTCTGCTTAGAAACCACTTCCCCTCCCATTTGCAACCATGTAATATCTCTAACATCCCTGCTTCCAGCATCTATTATACCACTTAATCCCATTTCCAGTATACTGAGCCACGTTATCCCACTGAACACCATCCCCACATGCTATTTACAAGAAATGTCTCAATAATTCTCCAAGTAATGTAGGGTATATGTCTATGGTACAAGTCCTATAGTAGCAGCACAGAAACAATGACACTGCAGTTTAGACATTTACTAGTGACAGACGGGGTTTTTCCTGCTACTGTAGTAAATTCAGCCTCTCAGGACAGGGCATCTGCCATCCTACCACTGACTACATTAGGGCTTAAATAAACTTTTCAGTTATAGGCCAGGCCTTATGTTAATTGAACCTTTTATGTTCAAAATTGTCTGCAAGGCTATAATTTTTTCTAGTATATTTGCTATTTAGAAGTTATTTTCACAGCAATTTCTAGCAACAATTGTTAATATAGAGATTTTTTTTGCAAGTCCCCTTCTAGCAGTTGATATGTGAACTGTACTATCTGTTGGATGTAGAGATCAGGCTGTAATATTTGTTATTTGATTGGAGCTGCCAAATTTTGAGCTTTAGATTATCATCAGGAAAAGTACTGCTATTTGAGGATTCATTGTTTCTTCTAAACATTTTCTTATATACACATAAACTTCAAATTCACTGTTTCTTTGCTGAAAAATGCAATGGAAGTGAGCACACAGGATGCGTGTAGACTACATTCCTTTTTTGAAAGAGGAATGTAAATGAAGGAAATCGAAAATGCAAATCAAGCGCAGATTTACAAATCTCACGCTTCAGTTGCATCATTGCATCCAACCGCTTTTTCGAAAAAGGTTATTTTGAAAAAAAAAGCGCCTAAATCTGGCTCTTTTTTTGGGGGGGGAGGGATCCTTTTTCAAAAGAACCCTGTAAACCTCATTTTTTCAGGAATAAGAACCGCATCTAGACTGCTATTTTAAAAATAACCTCTCTCGAAAAAGTGACCAGATGCAATTATGAAAATGAAGTGTGCAATTTGTAAATCTGCACTTCATTTACATTCCTTAATCTAAAGAGGAATGTACTCTAGACGCACCTAGAGGCATAACTATAGCTGATGCTTCTGCTTATTAATAAATAAATAATAATAATACTTTTTTCTATTTGTATTATTTTTATTATTAAGAGTCCATAGTCAAGGAAAGTTTGGTGGCATTCATTCACTCACCACTATTCTGACGGTCATTACTGGGAACTTGGCCAGTTTTCAGTCTAGGTGACAGTATTAGTGTTTGGGTTAATTAGTTTAAGATGACAGACTTCATGACACTATCAGATGTTTTATTAAACTCAAAATAACTGCCTGCTGCATTACTTTCAACCATTAATTGCACAACAAAGCAAGTCATTTGTTAGGTAAGAGTCTCTCTAGAAACTCTCAATACTTACTGCTTACAGTGCCATTATCCTCGCTAGACATTTAATGATTTTTTAAAAAAATATCTGTTGCATTTAAGGCGGCTAGATAAAAGCTACACTTAGGTTTCGGGAATTCAGAACATCACTTCTTTCATTTGGTGTAAGCTGCCTTTGCTTTTCTCATCTTTAGACATCTCTCCAGGTCCAATTAGTGAAAGTGATGAAGTAAATTAACTTGCTAATTCCCTTGATACAGTTGGATGTGGATCCTGCAGACTAGCTAATGTGCATGTCGATTTCCCAGGTATTTCGTTACAAAATTGGAACAGCTAAAAAAGTAAGTTGTTAGTTGCTCAAACTGATTCCATTTATTTTTATTAGCAATTTAAAAAAAAAATAAAAATAAATTCAGGATCTCAGACGTTCATTTAGCTTCCTCGTTTGTTAATAGTTTCTTCTTTCTTCTAGTACTAATTCTTTTTCTAATATGCCTGTGTAATGCTACTCTTCGTAGAAAGATGCATGACCAACCTGATAAGATTCACAGAGAAGGATGGCCACATGTCTCATGGTAGGCGGAACCAGAAAGGCCATGCTCTCCATGCTAGAAGCAGAGGACCAGGACAGGAAAAGGAAGAATAAAAGATGGGCCCTGAAGCTCATAGCTACCAAAGGAGACGGACACATTCTCCCTACTGCTAATGCAGAAGCCCACAGAAAACTACTGCTGTCCTGAGACGGTCCCCAACCTACCATACGGCCAGACACATTGGATGCTGAGGAGTTTCTGGGATGGGCACTTGCAGTGTACCCAAGGAGATGAAGGATGACCCTTGAATACAGGTACACTTTTTGGGGGGGGGGGGGAGAAGGGGAGTATAGGAAGCAGCCCATGGGGGAAAATGGTTCCTCACCTTTATAAGTATTGCTCATATATATTCTGATTAGAAACATGCACACCACGTGCGTAGCTGTCGGAAAGTTTTTCCTTAACTGCTATTACACAGGTCAATTGTGGAGGCTCTGGAGTATTTTGCAATGGCGTAACTAGACATGAAGGTGTGCACAGAAGATCACATATCAGCTCTACCAATCTCCTGCAGACATACATGAGCCAGGAAAGCAGCTGAGGTGGCCTGCACCTGCATGGAATATGCCATGACAGGCAGCAGAGAAACCTTGGCAAGATCATGGCACATGTGGATACATGCTATAATACAGAAGGAAATGCACTGACATGAGACTGGCAGCTCCTTCGTGTGGTCTGCAATGAACAACAGTGAGGATCTGTTAAAGGGCTTGGTTCAATCGATGCAGAAGGTGAGCTTCTGCCTGACATCAAGGGAGTGCAATCTTTGTTCCCATAAGCTCTGATGGGTAAAACACAGGAAGGAAAATGTCCTGGCCATCATGGAAGCTAGAGACCTCTTTCAGAAGGAAAGCTTCCCTCAGGCACTGATTTGAGGCAGGATCAGCAGGAGGAGTTGAAGCCCTGGAACTTTGGCATTCCCCAAGTACTGAAGGAGACGTTGGTGAAAAGGGGAAAACACCTTCACAACTGCTACACCACTAACTGCTACCTATAACTATAAACACTAGGGATACATGGCACTTGCAATGCAAGAGCGCCATAGTTCTAACAACTGTCACTGGCAGTAAGAAAGAAATGATGGTGTTGGTTGGCAGGGTGATATATGGAGCCGCACCACTCCAGGGGAGCTCCATAGCTGACGTGGTGGGTAGTATCTAGGGAAAAACTTTCCAACCACCACCACCACACCCCTAATCGGAATTTATATGAGTAAGCACTCAAAGATGATCCAGGCTACCATCTAGCTGTGATGCCATCTGTGATGCTATCAGCAATATAGTCAGCATGTTGCGTGTGCAGTCCCCACTGATCCAGTGACAGACGTGAGATAAGATGCAGTGGAGTTGGGTGGACTCGCACCACCTGTCACCCCGTGCCTGGTGTGGATGTACTCCTCCCTCCTTAGGCCAACAGGACTGTGTTCCTTGGGCACCCATTGCCTTAGCCCCATGTATTCTGCTTCGTACTTTTCTAGTCATGTTCACCCTTCCCAAAGGCTGATTAACTAGACTTGCTAAGTGCCCTTCCCTGTCTTGTCTAAGGACCCAGAACAGTTCACTGCTTTCTCCTGCTGGAGGGTTTGAGTCCTAGTGACAGTTAATCTCCTCCTTTGTACTGATTGCCATTCCAGGTGTGAGACAACGAAGAGGAGTAGTCTTCCTTGGAGATTGATTATGAGGGCTGACCACATATGCTTATCGCCCCACAGCTTTTTTCAATCTTTTATGCTTATTGGCACTTCTCTTCCTTGATGCTTTAGAAGCAATGAAGCCTGATGTACCTTAATTATGGTAGTTCGTGGAGATTTCCCAGCTGTTTTTCTGCAGTAGAGCAGTGTACACTAAAGCACAATAACTGGAGTGAACGCCACAAAACTGCTTTCTTGATAGCTAATGGCATATTAGTCACTTCCAAGTGCCAAAGTTCTATGCAACCACTTTAAAATCACACACACCCACAGCCATCCACCCACCCCATTTTGGCAGGCAGGCACCCTTGCAGAGTGAATTTGGTATTTAAACTCTGCACTTTGACAGACATTTTTAAAATTGTCACTGATTTTTTTTGGCTTCAGAGAGGTAGCTAAGTTAGTCTAACAGGAAAAACTTAAAAAACCCAACAACAACAAATAGACTAGTAGCACCTTAATAAAACATGTAGGCTAACAAAACATGTAGATGGTAACATGAGCTTTCGTGGGCACAGCCCACTTCTTCAGATCACAGGAATGTTAAGTCCAGAACCAAGAATAACGGACCTGGACTTCTAAAGCCTATCATCTGAAGAAGTAAGTCCAGATCCATTATTCTTGGTTCTGGACTTAACATTCCTGTGATCTGAAGACGTGGGCTGTGCCCACAAAAGCTCATGTTACCATCTACATTTTTTTCCAGTCTTTAAGGTGCTGCTAGTCTATTTGTTGTTTTTAAAAGTTTTTACTCTTTTTTTGCCTTCATTGTCATATGATGCAGATGTTGAACAGGTATGAAATCCCACTTTCTGGTTTGATAACTATGATGTTTTCATACAGTATCTAAAACAAGGTGGTTGTCCATTCCATCACTTGATTTTTCTGAACCTAGCCTTTCTTCTTTTAGATGACCCAAAGGCCAAAATAAAGGAGAGAGAGAAAGAGAGAAAGAGAAAGTGTGTGAGTGTGTGAGTGTGTGCGCGCGCGATAACTGACTACCACTTATGGTCAAGGACAAGATAGGACACTATGTTTTTGCAATTGTAAGTTGAACGGATTAAAAATAAAAATATATTTCCATTTAATAAGCATCCATCAGATAGGAACCTTAATGCTGTTACAAATGAACACATATATAGCAAATTCAGTTTCTGAAAACTAGAGACTATACTTCAAATCAACTTGAGCTAGCTGGGACAGATGACAAGCAGCAAGTCTCCATGGATTTCTATTTAAAAAAAATAAGCAGTGAAGCTACTGAAAAAAAAAGTTGTTTTACTTTTAGCTCACTTTCTACACTGCTTATTTGTCAATTTCAATTTTGTGATTGCATATATTTGTTTTTCTGCAATACCAAAATCTATGCAAAGTAACATTTATAGATTGAATACGCTTCATAAGGAATATAAGGAACACTATTTTTCCCAACTTGAAACTCTAAAACTTCCCTTCTCTGCCTCCTTTCCAAGAAAGGGCAGATTAACAAAGGAGAAAAAAAAGTCAGCTTGTAGATCTATTTTGATCTAGCACGAATTGGTCCAAAAGATTATTTCATAGCTACTGCCAGTTATATTATAGGAAAATTGGTTAGCAAACATGCATACAAAAACAAACTGAAAAATAGAAACAGTTGAACTTATGTTCATCTCAAGTGCCAGATGAAAATTTGGTTGTTCATTAGGCTGGCTCAACCACCCACATTGCTCATCTGACTTTAAATGATCCAGCTTGTCTAAAAAACATATATATGCATGCTGTAGACCAAAGAAACATTCCAAATGGGAGTATAACAATTTTTTTAGTTTAAGACATAAGAGTTGCTCCTTCTCAGTGGAAGAGGAAAAAGTAGTAACAATTATAAACTTACACTACACTGTAGACTAGTATATTTTGTTATAATGAGAAGAGGATGGAACACTATAGTGGGCTTTTAAGAACTAGACTTGGAACGCTTCTATATGAAAGCAACATAACAGGAACATCTGTGTTCATTATCTGTACATCTGTTTTCTGTACTCAGCCCTATGTCAACTCTCCCGTTACCAGAGGAATATTCTATACCAATTCAGACAATCAGCAACAATAAGAAACTGAGCTGATGCCACAATACTCACACATCTGACTGCAATCTGATTTTACACTTTATACAATATATATATATATATACACACACACACACACACACACACACACCCACCCACCCACCCACCCCGGATTACATGGATCCGACTTACATCGGATCCCTACTTACAAACAGGGTGAGGCAACCCCACACTAGCTGCTTCCCCCCAGCAGACCAGGGAGACGCGAAGCTAGCGCCCCCCTCCCAGCAGACCAGGGAGACGCAAAGCGGCTTTTCTTAGCAGACACCTCAGCTTGAGAATAAAGGACTGAGGGAAGTGAGGTGTGGGAGAATAAAACTGAGCTCTGGAGAAACGTTTGGCTAGAGTTTCCCCTACAATATGTACCAGTTCCGACTTACATACAAATTCAACTTAAGAACAAACCTACAGTCCCTATCTTGTACGTAACCTGGGGACTGCCTCTAATTATATATATATATATATTTTATTTATTTATTTATTTTATTTATTTATTTGTGTAAAGTATCACAGGACTACTCATGTTTAACAAACAAACAACTTATAGACTGACATGACTACCCCTCTTTTGACTTTTGAACTGAGCCCAACACACATAAGTAGCTGCACACCCATCCTTAGATTTATGTTGTGTGGAAGGTATGAAGAAAGAGACCTCTTTTCCACCTTTTTCTTGATCTTCAGTTGAATCCAGAGGACAGCAGAGTCAAGGGAAAGGGACAAATGTTTTTTCAAAAGATGAAAATTAGAAGCTGTTCTCTGTGGTATTGTCATCAGCACGGTGTTCCCCTGGGCAAGAGCCCCAAGCTTGCTCAACTGCAGAGGCAGTTAGGGAGCCAGAACTCTTCACATCTTCTCTTCTTGGGCCATTTGGCATAATAAAAGCTTTTGTGCACTTTCAGGAACTGGGCAGCTATGTAGAGAATCAAGGCCAAACTAAGGGAATCACAATGAAAAGCAAGACGGTATCTCTCAGGAAATAAAAGAAGCATCTCTGTTCTCTCTTGAATGTTTCTTTTCTCCTAATGGAGCAATTTTGAGATCCATCAATATTGGGCACTAAGTATAAAAACTTGGCCCGGGCGCTAGGATGTACTCTATTAAATCTCCACTCTCTAAAATTAAGGAGTTCTAAAGCTCTACAATGTGGTTTACCCAAATGGAGTATGGGCTGAAGACAATATATATTACTCCCTCCCCTCTAATTTAACCCAATCATTTTATGAACTATTCTTTCATCTTTGGAGACCATTAGTAAGATTGCTTGCACCTAAGGATTCTTCTGCAGAGGGACAACCTGAAAAATGAATCCAAATTAATGACAAGCATGAATTTGAAAGAGATTAGTTAAACTGCATTAACAGCATCCTCACAGGGATGTGATCAGAATTAAAGCCACTTTAATTTAGTTAGATTAAATAATTTTCAATGTCCAAATTAAGGACATTTTAAATTCTGAATGATTTTCACACAGGGATTAAAAATAGTTTAAATATTTCATTTCAAATTCTAAGTTTTAGTTGAGTCTTACTAACTTTCCTGGTCGTCCTTGGGCAGTCAAGCCCATAAACCATATATTCCCCAGCAACTGGGGGTCGAGACAGAGCCTGCATAGCATCATTTGGCAACTTAAATCAGCTTTTCACCTTTCCCACATACTATAAACAACTGGAACTTGTCACATACACCTACGAGGTAGAGAGTTTCCACCACAACCAGGGCCTTGTCCAAGGCATTTATCTAGGATTAACATCAGAAACATCTCTCTAAAAGCTCAAATTCATTTACACCATCACTGATGCAGCCAACTCATTTTAAAAAACAAAAACAAACCTCTCAAGGCACAGTAATAATTAAACAGAATTACTGTACAATATTTGTGCAGCCTCACTGCAGTTGCTACTGTAATTAAAAATAGAATAACACATAGAACCTCCTGTGTTTAGATTTCTGAAAAGGTAGAAGTTTAATTTATGAGCATACTGGCTGAATCAGTAATCAGAGCCATAGCTTTATGCTGTATATTCTGAAGCTATATTAATCTTTTCCCATTTCAGATTTTCATTTTAGATCACCAGGTGAGATCTCACTCAGTCTCATAAGTTTTCTTTTTCTGGTTTGCATTTGTATCTGATAGAACTGGATAAATACAATTAAGACAAAAATAAGAACTATTTAGAACCATAGCTCTTTTCAATTCTTCTCTTATATGTAGTGGTGAGTGATCCTGGCCTTTCCTTCAAATAATTAGTTAACTTGGTCTCATTTCTGCACCTTTGGATGCATTTTGTATATTTAATATTAAGAGCTGCAACTCCTCATTAAGCAGTAAGCCCTTTAAATATGGTTATGTCACCTAGCATTTGTTGGGGGCAGCTGTACGTACCTCAGGCAAGCCTTGCATTTCACATTAGTTTCCACAAGGGAGGAGGGAGTTCTTTCATCTATCAGTCATTGTTCTTCCAATGTGCTGTTTCCATTCCAAGGCTACTATAATGAGTTTACTGTCCCTGTGGATGGTGATTTACTGACACAGTGTCACAAAGTCAATTTTAGTATAAGCTATGTTATCATGGTGTGATTTAATTTTGGTGTTAAAGAAAGCCTTGACAAAATGCTATATACCTGAATAAAAATAGTGCTTCAAAAAAATAGCTGAACTGAAAATGGACTGAAAAAATACAAGAAAAAGTATTTAATGATCAAGTCATAATAGGACCCTTTTGTAGTTACTGAAACTTTAGATACAGATGCTATTTATAAATTCCATCAATACACAGGCTGGAATGAATCATTTTAACATCTGTATAGATGTACCTTCACACTTTCAGAGTACTGGGATGATTATTAAAGTAGAAACAGGGTACCCTTTTATCTTAATTCTGTGACCCCATGTCACTCTCCAACTGGTATAGTGGAGTTAGCCCCCTATGTATCCCGCTACAGAAAAGTACTTGAAAGTTACATAAGGTGCTCCATCCTCCCCATTATCAGATATGAATTCGAGAATTCTACATATTGTCCCAGGTGGCAGAAAACTAACCTAGGACCCAATAAAACAAAATATCCTTACTCAGGAAGCAGACTTATGCCCTTGTCTAACTCCACACATGTGGTCCAACGCTTTTGTCAATCAGTGCTCAGTTTTTGTATTAAAAACATGAGATTCCCTAGAAATGAAAACTGTTGGAGAAACAAAATAATTCCTGGAAAGTAGCAGCCTTCTAGGGATTCATCCTGTGTGAATGGGAAAATTTCCCATTCTGCATTGTTATCCTCTGTTATTTCAGTTACTCTTTTCAAGGGGGAAGAAAGGGGGGAGGCTGACTCTCTGTATTAACTATAATTACAGGGCATTGTGAAATCCAGGGTCACTCCTGCTTTTAACACAACAGAATTATTTTGGTATAAACAAATTGTGTGAGTAGGTTTTGAGCCTGCTTCCACTGAAGTCAGTGGCAAGACTTCCATCGGCTCTAATTTGACCAAGACATGGTTCTTTGTACATTAATATGGGCCCAATCCAAAGCCCATTGCAATTAGTGGGAGTTCTCACCTACTTCAATAAGCTTTCGATCTTGGATACTTGTAAGTTCCCCTGCTCTACAAATATTAGGTACCAGCTACTAAGGGAAAAGAAAATTTGTTTTTAGTATGCAGTTGTAGGAATCCTCAGAGTGTGAAGTGTTTTTAAAAAATGAAAATAGAATATTTAGTACTGGTTTCTGGCAGCAGTCCTAGGCCAGTCCTTCCTTTCTTCAATATAGATATTCTACTAAGTTTTCTAAACATATACCATCAAGAGAAAGTGTAGCTAAGCTATGCAATTACAGAACGAGAGAATGGTTTATTAGAAGTGTCCTGGAATACAAGAGCAGGAAAGATTTTTCATTTAAAGAATAGATACCTCAGAAGTGCGTAAGAGCCAACTATGCACCTCTGACATGGATATTTGCCAAATCAGACACTCTTTATGCCAAAGAATAAATGGACATAAGTCAGACATCAGGAAAGGCAACACACAAACCTCTAGGGGAACACTTTTCAAATCTATCACTGAAAGTCCAGGGAATGTAAGCAGCCATCCTTCTACAAAGAATTTCAAAACCTGATTACACAGGGACACAACTGAAATGGAGCTCACTTGCAATTTAATACAATCAATTTAGGATTAAATAAGAATCTTAACTGATTAAATGCACTATAATAGCAATTTCCCCCTTTTTGATGGTCACATCTTCACATAATGAGGCTAATCAAGTTGGCTAACCAAATTCACAGCATTTTAACACAATACAGATTGGACCTCTCATCTGGCACCCTCGGGACCTGACTGGTCCCGGATGAGGGAATTTGCCACACAATAAGAGGTTCCCTAACAAGCCCCTCAGCCCACTGTCCCTCTCCACTCCTGGCTCCTTCAGCCCCACTGGGCTGTCTGCAGGCCAGCCCCAACCCTGGCTCTGCTGCCAGCCAGTGAGGCAGCTCCAGCGCCATAGCCGAAAAGCACATTGCCTGATCGGGCTGTCGGAGCCCTAACACCACTGATGGGCAGCATGTGACCCCATCCACGCTGATTCTGCCAAGCTGCCATGGGCAGCTTCCCCTTCCAGGCTGCTAAGGCCACAGGCCTGGCCCTGCTGCTAAGTGGTAGGCAGTTCCAATCACACTGCCATCACTGCTTCCCCGACGCCTCCCAGGCTAACTTAGTCTGGCCAGACTTCCTCCTTCGCTGCTGTGGTCCAAGCCACGCTGCCGGGTAGCAGACAACCTGGATTACACTGTGCCCAGGCTGCTGAGGCCCTGCTGCTAGAAGACTTGCAGGGCTGCATCAGGCTCCCAGATGCTGGCCCTCTTGTCCTGGAGCTCTCTCGAGGAACATTCATGATCATGCCAGACCTCGGATATTGTTGGAAGAGAAAATTCCCAATTTGGGAGAGGCTACACACCCACTCCCACACACCCCTCCCCCCCTCGCCTCTAACTTCCACTACAGTTCGTCTAATGAAGTGGGTTTTACCCACAAAATCTTATGCCGTAATAAATCTGTTAGTCTCTAAAGTGCCACAGTACTCCTTGTTGTTTTTGCAAATGCAGACTAACATTTTAAACTACACTCCAATTTCAGATCAAAATGTGTGAAGAGTAGCCAAAAGAGTGGGATTAATCCATTACCAAAAAATTGTTTTGGACAGTGATGTAACTTATTCATTCAAAAGTAAAGCCTTGTTGCAAGCTTTAAAGGAACATGCATTTCTTGAGGAAAAGTTTCCTGAGTGTGCAAAAGGGGCTTTTGAAGTTATGTTAGGCTTATGCAGAAGCAAAGCATGATTGTTAAAATTCTAATTAAGTAAAAGTTGCTATGTCAAAGCTGAATGTGTACATACCTTTAAATGGGAGGTTAGTAATTTTTCCTGTCTGATGTTGTATCAACATGCTAAGATGACAACCAAAGAGGACACTCTTAAATGACCTCTGTCAGAAACATGATCCTGTCTGATTAGTGTGCATCTAATATTGATGGGTTTAACTTGATTAGTTGATCAAAGCGAGAAAGTCTGAATTATTCTAGTAGTGAAGGTAAAAAATAATACCAACCAAAACAGCTTAAGATCACTGAGAAAAAATGCATTAACTTTTGGGCTACAGTGGGCTACAATCTTTCAGGGGCAGATCACCCTGACCTATTAGTGAAAGGTAATATGTACACGCAATGACAGAATTTGATTCTGCAGTTGCCAGAATCTGTAGGAGGACAGTACTTACTACAGCACTCACAATTGTATTAATCTTAATAATTGCAGAGAGATATTCCAGTGCTTTAGACCAGTGGTGCCAACCTGCAGCCCACTAGGGTTCCACCTGCGGCCCACACCATGTCTGCCTCCCTCCCCCACATGCCTTTTGCACAGTAGGGCACTAGATCCCCACACTTCTTACTCCTCTCCTTTCCCCCCAGCACTTTCAGAGCACCTGAATCTGCTGATTTGTGCCCCCATTCCTGGTCCCCTCACCCTCTCAGAGCTTGAATACCACAGATGAGCTTTCATAGTTGTTTCAGCTTGAGGAGAGAGTGGGGTAAGAGGGACAGAGCATGAATCAGGGATTTAGGGCACTCCAAAAGTGCTGGGAGAGGGGGAGGAGTAGGAAGTGCAAGGCTCCAGTGCCCCAGTGAGTAAAAGGTGTGTGGGGTAGGGAGGCAGACAGGGTTTGTGGGCCACAGGCAGATCCATAGTGGGCCACAGTTCGCTGCAGCTCACTGAGATGGAGGGTCACTCATGCGGTCCACTCACTATTCATGGTGGCCTCGTGCTGCTTCAGACCATTTGACAAAGACCGTGGAAAATGTGGAGGACTTACTTTCTCTTTCACATTGGAAGACTGACAAAGAAAGCCTATATTACTGTAAAAGCTTTCAAGCATCTCAGGATTTTATACATGATTTTTACCATTCAATGACTCCAGGGCACAGGAAGCCAAAAAACTGAAATCATTCTGAAAAATACATTAACCAGGTATGCCTGCATTTGCTAAAGAGAACAAATCCTCACACTTCTTACACAAAAAGGACTGGAGAGGAGAAATATTTTAATGCTAATGAGAAGCAAACCCCCCCCCCACACACACACACTTTCAAATACTGTACTGCCAAGCAAGGTAGGGAAAGAGTTATGTAGGTACCATTACATCAGTTTCCTCCAATAACTTATGCTATCTAACTGGTGTACTTTAAAATATAGTAGTAACTGGTCTGGTATTATCACTGCTGATAAATGGGTTACATCTCTGAATAAAAAGTTACCACAAAGGTATTATACATTGCTAAGAATCAGGACCTGTTTTTAACTGGAGCACAAAACTTGGTGAGACATCAGTAGCTAAACACCCTGAATTTTAAAGAGAAAGACGTCCTGACTACAGATTCAATAGCTATTAGTCTAAAAGGAACACCTGTGGTCAGGAAAGCTTCAGTGTTCTGAAGGCATCAGGACCTGAAATAAAGCTGGTAGAAGAGCTTGCACTAAAAGCAGGCAGGCCCATTACCTTTAAGTTGGGGATAAATTAGCTGGCTATGAACCATTTATATGACTACTTACATGTTGTACAATCAACATTACTTGTATTCAAAATGCACACTGACAAGTCTTGCTAGCACAAAAGAGTTAGTTCAGATGTGAAAAGTTTGATAGCTTTGTACATAATCTTTCATAGATACGGATGAGGAAAATTTGAATTTTAGCTTTATCTCAAAGGACCACATTTGAGGTGCATATCTGATCATCTACTCTGACTTCACTTATCCTACAACAGGAGGATCATTAAGGCCATCTACTCCATGGACTTTTTTCCATGCTGTAGAAAAGAAAGATTCTTAGTGCGCTAAAATGCAGACACTTCCTTTAGAAAAGATCATATCACATGACTATAAAAGCATTTTAAAACTGTCGCCTTTACTCTAGTAAATGGACTTTTACAAAAAGTGATAGCTCACATGTATGGATAAATAAAGGTGAACAGTTCTTATTTCTGAACATTTATGCATTAATGTTCTAAGTAAAATAAGCAGTTATGCAACATAACTGCCCCATTCGAAACGAAAGAGTAAAGTACTTCCCCTTGTTTTTTCACAGGCTTAATTTATTTGGTACACAAATAAACTGAATGAGTATTAGGGCCTTGTTAATTATTTTTTTATTTCTAATATCATAGACTAAGGTCAGAAGGGACCATTATGATCATCTAGTCGGACCCCCTACACAATGCAGGCCACAGAATCTCACCCACCCTCTCCTAGAATAATCCTCTCACCTGTATCTCAGATATCCAAGTCCTCAAATGGTTTAAGGACCCCAAGGTGCAGAGAATCCTCCAGCAAGTGATCCGTGCCCAATGCTACAGAGGAAGGCGAAAAATCTCCAGGGCCTCTACCAATCTACCCTGGAGGAAAATTCCTTCCCGACCCCAAATATGGCGATCAGCTGAAGCCTGAGCATGTGGGTAAGTCTCCCCAGCCAGATACCCAGGAAAAAGTTCTCTATAGTAACTCCTATTATCCCACCATTGGCCTATTTACCACGGATAGTGAAAGGTTAATTAGTTGCCAAGATCATGTTATCCCATCAAACCATCCCCTTCATAAACCCATCTAGCTTAATCTTGAAGCCAGATAGATCTTTTGCCTCCACTACTTCCTTGGAAGGCTGTTCCAGAACTTCAGTTCTCTAATGGTTAGAAACCTTCATCTAAATTTCAAGTCTAAACTTCCTAATAGCCAGTTTATATCCATTTGTTCTTGTGTCCACATTGGTGTTAAGCTTAAATAATTCCTCTCCCTCCCTGGTATTTATCCCTCTAATATATTTAAAGAAAGCAATCAGGTCTCCCCTCAGCCTTCTTTTGGTTAATGTAAACAAGCCAAGCTCCTCGAGTCTCCTTTCATAAGACAGGTTTTCCATTCCTCGGATCATCCTAGTGGCCCTTTTTTGTACCTGTTCCAGTTTGAATTCATCCTTCTTAAACATGGGAGACCAGAACTGCGCACAGTATTCCAAATGAGGTCTCACTAATGCCTTGTATAATGGCACTAACACCTCCTTATTTCTACTGGAAATACCTCCCCTAATGCATCCCAAGACCATATTAGCCTTTTTCCCAGCCATGTCACAATGGCGGCTCAAAGTCACCCTGTGATCAACCAGGACTCCGACATCCTTCTCTTCTTCCATTACTTCCAACTGATGTGTCCCTAGCTTATAACTAAAATTCTTGTTGTTAATCCCTAAATGCATAACCTTACAGTTCTCAATAAGGTAGCTCTCTTTGCTGGTCCTTCCCATCTTCCATTCCTTATATGCTTTCTACTTTTTCTTAATCACCTCTGTGAGATGCTTGCTCATCCAGCTTGGTCTAAAACACCTGCCTATAAATTTTCCCCCCTTTTTTGGGGATACAATTGCAGAAGCTATCAGAAGCTTGTAACTTAAAATAATCCCAGGCCTCCTCCGCCTTTAGATCCATAAATTCTTTAGTCCAATCCACTTCCCTAACTAATTTCCTTAAGTTATTAAAGTTAGCCCTTTTGAAATAAAAAACCCTAGTCTCAGATTTTTGTTTATCCTTCTAGTTTGAACTGAATTAGCTCATGATCGCTCAAGCCAAGGTTGTCCCCTACAACCATTTCATCTATGAGGTCCTCGCTACTCACCAAAACCAAATCTAAAATGGCATCCCCCCTTGTTGGTTCAGCAATTACTTGATGAAGGAATTCATCAGCTATCGTATCTAAGAAAATCTGATCCCTATTATTATTATTATTACTAGCACTTGTTCTCCAGTCTATATCTGGAAAGTTAAAGCCTCCCATGATTACACAGTTTCCATTAGTATTTATTTCATTAAAAACATTAAAGAGATTTCTATCCATATCCAAATTAGATTCTGGTGGTCTATAGCACTCCCCAAGCACTATCCCTGGGGAGGATCTAATAGTTTTCTTCCCCAATGTTATTTTTGCCCAGACAGACTCTGTCTTCTCCATTCCTTCACTTTTTAATTCTTTACAATCTACCTCATCGTTGATATACAATGCTACTCCACCACCTTTACCTTTATTTCTGTCTTTCCTCAACAGCACATACCCTTCAATACCTATACTCCACTCATACCTAGTACTCCACCATGTTTCTGTTATTCCTATAATATCTGGTTTTACTTCCTGGGCCAATAGCTCAAGTTACTCCATTTTGTTACCTAGGCTCCTCGCATTGGTGTACAAACATCTTAATTTTTGCTGTTTGGCCTCATTCACATTCTTTACACAATTGGGCCTGGACATTGTACCGCCAATATGACCTATTAGATTAGTATCCACTCTACCCTTTCTCCTTATGTCCATTCTCCTACCCACAGCTATATCCTTTTTTACTTTTTTCCTCCATCTCAACGCTAAAATCCAGCATAGAGATTACCTGGACATCTCCCAACCGTCTCCCCCAAATTCCTAGTTTAAAGCTCTCTTAATCAGTTCTGCCAGCCTCCATCCTAGAAGTCTATTTCCCTCTCTACTTAGGTGAAGTCCATCCCGAGAGAACAGTCCTCTGTCTGTGAATGCCTCCCAGTGGCCATACATCCCAAAGCACTCCTTATAGCACCACTGTCTGAGCCACCTATTGAGCATCATAATCCTGTCACACCTTAGTTGCCCTTTTCTAGGAACAGGCAAAATCCCACTAAAGGTCACCTGAGCCTTGATTTCCTTAAGCATCTTCCCCAGCTTGGCATAGTCTCCCTTGATTCATTCCAGTGAGAATCTAGTCGTATCATTTGTTCCTACATGAGGATGACCAATGGATTCTTTCCCACTCCCTTTAGGATCCTCTCCAAACTCATTTCCAGAGCCTGTATCTTAGCACCTGGCCGATAGCACCACCCTTCTATTCTCTGGTTCAGCTCTAGTTACAGGCCTATCTATTCTTCTCAATAAAGAGTCCCCAATCATGTAGACCTGCCTTTTCCTCGTGACAGTCCGATTCTCTGGTCTATCTTTTGTTTCCTCTAGCTGCAAATCCTTTCCATTTCTATTTCCCCTTGTAATCCTCTTCAACCCATCCTGTATCCTCCTGGTGCTCATTATAATGTGTTTTCTCCATTGACTCTTCCCCTTTATCTATGGGACTAACCACTCTTCTCTTCTTCTTTGCCCTTCCATCTTCAGTGGCCACCTGCTGTACCCCTTCTTCATTCTCCAATTCCGCATATCTGTTCTTGAGCTCTATTTCTCCTTCACTGGCCCATCTTTTCCTCTGCCTGGTTCTCTTAGTCACATGCTTCCGCTGTCCATTTTCTTCACCCAGCAGTCCCCCCTGGAAGAGGCCTTTGATCCTGCTTCTATCTGCATGTCTAAGCTTTCCCCTTCAGCCACCTCACGCCTTTGCTCCATCATCTGCTCGAACCCCCTTCTAAACTCAACCAAAATTTCCACCTGCATCTCCAATCCTTAGATCTTTTCTTCCCTCAGCTCTATCA
This sequence comes from Pelodiscus sinensis, assembly GCF_049634645.1. NCBI lineage: Eukaryota > Metazoa > Chordata > Testudines > Trionychidae > Pelodiscus > Pelodiscus sinensis. Next base: position 38,661,609 of record NC_134717.1, read on the forward strand.
GGTGGCACTTCATGCAAACAAAACTCCTTACAGGTACCCCCTCCAGAATCATGTACATACCGCAGCTACCACATCCAATCATCCTCCTTGTGTCCTCTATTACTTGGGCCATGGCCACTGCTGCCTCTGTGTTTATCAGCCTTCTCACCTAAATTCTGTTAGTCCGGCGAACACAAAAACAAACCAAAACACCCCCCACAGCAAAAACAAACCCCAAGTGAGTCCCACAATCCAAACTCCCCCGTTTATAACTCTGTTTGCTGGCTCCTGTGCCGCAGCAGCTGTCTGCTATCCTTCCCTACCCGATAAGCCTTTGCTTCTCAGGTACTCGACTAGTCACTTACCTGCTAGTTTACACACGCAGGGAGGACAGCTCCTTGGGAGCCAGTGCATATGGGGAGCCAGCTTAAAGGTAACTCCCCACACATACCAGTTCTCATGGAGCCACTAGCTCACATCCCCCACACTGCTGCCTCTGATACAGGTCTGAGCACTGGCTCTCGCGTGCTTTGTTGTCTCTGATGAGAGGCAGCAGCATGGGGTGGGAGGGACTGTGTGTAACCATTAAGATTAACAAATGAGTCCGCGCTCAGTTAATTATCTACACTATCACATCCTTAGTTGGAGGTAGGGTAAAATCTTTCTGGAAGCCATGCACGTGGCAGGCACACGCACACACATGCCTCAATTACAATACACATGAGCAAGTGCTCGAAGAATACATTTTTATGCAGTTGCTGCAATGATGGTTTTGATCACATTTCAAGTACAAGTTGTTTTCTCATAACAAAAGGATACTGAAGAGACATTGCTGATGTAAGTAAGGGAGAAACATTAACATGTAGGTACAGACCGGAATTCCCTGCTCCAGAATCCTCGAGACTTGAATGGTCCTGAAGCATGGAGTTTTCCAGACTAGGGGAGGTTAAGGCGTCCCTCCTTACCATCAACCCCAGCCCTGGGCACCAGCCACAGTCTCCAAGTTTTGCTCCCGGCCTTGGCTGGGGCTGCGCGCCCTGCTGCCAGACCCAACCAAGGCTGCATTCCCATCTGTGCCAGCCCCACTGGGGCTGTACATCCAGCCTTTGGCCCCACTGCCATCAGCCATGGCTGTGCTTCTGACCCTGCCCACCCCGACTCTGTACCACGGATATTGCCAAACCAGAGATTACTGGATTTTAGAGTTTCAACCTGTACTTTGACAGCATTAGATCTTCAAATAAGTGTAGCTGTACTGCACACAAAGTTTGGCAACCTTGTGAGGACAGAAATATTTTTCAGATCACTGCATAATGCTAGGAATGTAGTCTCTTAAATGGAATTTGACTTTGGTACACAGTAAATATTGAATAGCAAAGGATTTCAAAGCAATTTGATAAGTTATATACTGGGATTAAATCAACGACTCTGGGACGACATGCACTAGCTGTTTCACAGTGGATAGCAATACAACAATTGTACTAAGGGCATGAAATGAACAGATGGAATCTAAGTAGACAAAGTTATTACTTAAGATTCAATAATGCTAGCTTTGCTCAAACTGAGAAGCATCTTCTCCATGTCCCACTGACAAGACTACTCATTAAAAAAAGGTACTAAATACAAGTTAAGAATGGCAAAAATCATGTGATCAACGGGAAGCTGGCAAGACCAGCAAAGCTAAATACTGTACTCAGATTCTTTTAGCAAGTGCCAAAGGATCTTTAATCACATCTATTTGAAAAATACAGGGTTGTGTAGCTTATCCAAGAAGCAGCATCTCTAGCAACACATACTATGCCCCTGCCTAGAAGGCTGATCAGTCCAGGTCTTGCATGGGATACGTCCAATAAACTATTAACCCAGCTAAACCCATTTCGCTCCTGTGAAACCTAACAGAAGTTTCATAAGGCAGCATGGTCAAGACAATATTATAAAATATTCAACTAAAAAGGAATCAAGATACAGTCCTTCATGATTTTTTTCCGTTCTGGGAGAATCAATTTGGGGTGAAGCTCTGCACTTGTTTTCAGCTGCTGTCAATAACAAGAGAATGCAAGTTATTTGTGTGTGACCCACCACTGCTTATTTCAACATACGTCTTCGGGAACATCTCCAGCAAAGAGAACTGCAGAGGGAGTAAGAGGTGATTGTACAAATGTTTCCATGTAGACACATCTTGTTATCATAAAGTTCAGCTAATTATTTCCTGTATGTATTCTGCTGGTAAATATTTGCATTTTTCCAGCAAGTCCTAAGGATTTTTATTTTTCAAAAGATGCTTGCTGCAAACTACTAACAAAAACACACTGAATCATGTAATGATTGTGTCCTTTAGTGGACTTAAGATGATGAGGACTTGAAGAGTGAACTTTCATTTTAAATAGAGCTTAAACAAGCTTCTTCATCCAAAATATTGAAAAAGTTCCCAGTTCTGCCATTCAATCTCATTTTACAAAGCTTATTTGAATAAGTTTTCTTTCAAAGGTTTAGGACAGTAGCATGTGATGTAGCAGGAAAATGGGTTTCTTTTTAATATAGTGAAGTTGATGGCTACTCCATGCTAATGCTGGATCTCACCTTTATTGATCCTTCTCACAATTCTAACAAAAAATTTTCTGAGGCATTCAAATCTGTATTGACTATAAAACTCAATGAGCATCTCAGCAGGGGTACGTCTAAACAACATTCCTCTTTCAAAAGAGGAATGTAAACGAGGAAAATTTAAAGCGCAAATGAAGCACAGATTTAAATATCCCGCGCTTCATTTACATATTTGCATCTGAACGCTTTTCCGAAAAAGGGTTTTTTGAAAGTGAAAGTGCATTCTAGATGGAGTTCTTTAAAAAAAAAAATTCTCATTTTTTGAAAGAACCTGTACTCCTGAGAAAAGAGGACAGATTCTTTCAAAAAAGGGTGTTTTTCCCCCCCGAAAGAATCCTGTCTAGACTCTGAAAGAAGAATGTCATCTAGACATAGCCCAGGATATAATTATGAGTTTAAAAATCAGCAGAGGAGAGGCAGGCAGAAATCCTAAGGAGCGTTTTCCCAACAAAGTAATGTGTCACAAAGGAAGCTATGGGCCAAAGTCACACTATGTGCAGAACACAAGTACCTTTTTGTTCCACTTTGAATGCAAGTGTGATGGAAGCAAAAGTGATATATATTTAGCATAATAGTAAAGATTTATCTGGCATTGCTCAGATCCTTAATTTTTGTTTTTCTTCATTTAAATCAATGCTCTGGAGTGGGGCTAGGGATGAAGGTTTCAATATGCAAACTGCCCCAGGGAGAGAGGTCTACCCCAGCCCTCTCACAGCAGCAGCTTGGAGCCAGTGAGAAGCGCTTTTCCATGGCTGCTGCAGCTCCACTGGATACATGTCCCCCAAGCTGAGGCACATCCAGGTTCATCTGTCCCCTATATTCCCCAGCCAGCATGAGGAGTGCAGCAAACTGTGTACTTTCCCCTGGCCCTCTCACAAAGAGGAACTGCCAGAAACATTCCTGTATGAATTGGCGAAGAGGAGAGCTTCAGCTCCCCTGCCCTCACTAAAGGGCACCTGGGAAAGGGAGTGAGGGGGCAACCCCAGCTAGCACCTTACACCTGCCTGATAATCATCTCTTTTCTGCATCTTTTATAAAAACTAATCCCATTCCAGGCACATCACATTTTCCTGGCACAACCAATACCTTACCTTGCTTTAAAGTTAGGGTAAGAGGAAACTGCATGCCAAATGGAGTTCTAGAACAAATGGACTCTCTCAATTATATAGCTGATTATACACACTGACTAAATCATGCACAGAGTTTTATTAGCTACAGATGTTTGACTGAAGCATTAGTCTACTTTTCCACAATTAAAACGCTGACCTAAAATATGTCAATTCTAAACAGATACATACAGTTCTGAGCCAGAAACATTTTTTTATTGTACATAGAAATATCATGTGAGGAAGTTATTCACCTTGTGCAGTAATGACAGTTCTTCGAGGTGTCCTCGTGAGTGCTCTGCTGTAGGAGACGGGCTTGTCCCGGTGCTGCATGTCAAATTCTTTAGCTGTGGATTAGCCAGACCATGCATGCGCAGGGCATTGAGTGCCTTTCGGACCACTTCTGAGTGTGCGCGTGCTCCGGCTCCTACCAGTTCCTCCTGATCGGGTCACTTGGAAAGACATAAGACTCCAAGCAGGGAGGAGGGCAGGTCGTGGAGCACCCACAGGGACACCTTGAACCATCATTACTGCACAAGGTGAGTAACTTCCTCTTCGGTAGTGTCCCCGTGGGTGCTCCACTGTAGGTGAGTACTGAGCTGTAGTCTGGCCTTTGGAGGAGGGCCCAGAGTTAGGATGTCTTAAGTGTGGACAGCACCACAGTAGTCAGTGCTGAGTCCTGAACAATTGCATCTATTGCATGATGTTTCGCAAAGGTCAAGTCCCAAGGCTGTAATCGTCATCATCACCCTCGTGGAATGAGCGTGGAGAGAGGTAGGCATTGGTTTGTTGCATAACCAATAACAGTACATGGTGCATTTTACGATTAATTTGGAGATGCATTGCAAAGATAAAGGTTGGCCCTTGCTTCAGTCACTCATGCATAGTAGTAAGTGCTGTGATTGCTGGAAAGGAGAGTCCTCACTAGATAGAAAGCCAGCGCCCTGAGAACATACAAAGTGTGTAATCAGGCCTCATGAGCAGGTTTGGGATAGAAAGCTGAAAGTATTATGGGTTAATTAATGTGGGTCAATTACCAAATTGTCTTTTGATAAGAAGTTAGGGTGGGATCTTAGTACAACTCCATGGCTAGTAAAGACAGTATATGGCGGGGTGGCCGAAAGGGCGGCAAGTTCCCCCACACGTCTTGCTGATGCAATCGCCAGGAGGAAGACGACCTTCATGGTGAGTATGGTGATATCACAGGTGGCTAAAGGCTCATCGAACGGTGGGTGTGTGTGTCCAGAACCAGTTGCAGGTCCCAAGGTTCAGGAGGATTCCTGCATGCAGGGTAAAGGTTCATGAGACCTTTTAAAAATGGTTTGTTTATAGGGTGGGCAAATATTGAGTAGCCCTCGATGGGTTGTCTAAAGGCAGAAATGGCCAAGAGATGGACCCTGACTGATGACACCACCAGTCCGGAGCGCTGGAAGTGTAATACGTAATCTAAAATACGCTGGATAGGGATGGCCAGTGCATCTAGACCATTATCAGTGCACCAGGAATGAAATTGGCGCCATTTGTAGAGATAGGTCCTTCGTGCAGATTCATGTCTGCTATGTATCAATACTTCCTTTACTTCCTGAGAACAGGTCATCTCTGCTTGGTGGAGCCAGCTAGGAGCCAAGCCATGAGATGTAGTCGATCTGGGGGGTGTGCAATGGATCGTCCCCGTTGTATCAGGAGATCTGGGTGTTCTGGTAAGTGATATAGAGGTCATAGAGACATTTGCATCAAAAGAGGGAGCCACGTCTGTCTGGGCCATAACAGGGCTATAAGTATAATTGTGGCCTTGTCCGTGGCTATCTTTTTCCAGTACTCTGGGAAGAAGCAGAATTGGGGGAAGGCGTAGAGCAGCTGTTGGCCCCAGGGTAGTAGGAATGCTTCCCCTAAGGACTTCAGTCTGATTCTTGCCCTGGAGCAGTACTTCAGACATTTTGTATTGAGGTGAGCTGTGAACAAGTCTATGGTGGGGTACCCCCATCGTCAGAAAAGAAAGTATGCCACTCATTGGTCGGAGTTCCCACTCGTGCTGAAGAAAAAAAAAGTCTGCGTAGCGTATCGGCAGTGGTGTTGTCCTTTCCAGGTAGATACATGGCAAGGATGTTGACTAGTTGACGAATGCACCAGTTCAATAGCCTGGTGGCTTCTGCACAGAGGGATTTCGATCTGGCACCGCTCTGTTGATGTAATAGACCATGGTGGTATTGTCTGTAAGAACTTGGACTGTATGGCCTTGGATTTTTTGTGAAAATGCTTTGCACACATTGAATACAGCCCTTAACTCCAATAGGTTGATATGTTGGAGCCCTTCCGCCACTGTCCATTGACTTTGAGCGCACTCTTTCGCACAATGAGCTCCCCATCCTATAAGAGAAGCATCTGCCGTGATTTCTTTGTTGGGTTGCATACTGTGGAAGGGACATCTGATAAGCATGTTGGTGCGGGACATCCACTACGTAAGGGACAGCCGTACCACTGGTGGCACCATTACCATTCTGTGAATGCTTTTGCTGTGCGGGCAGCATATACAGGCTATCCAATGTTGTAAGCATCTGAGATGGAGCCTCGCATGTTGTACCATGTACATGGTTACCGCCCTATGTCCCATGAGTCTTAAATAGGTAAGTATGTCAATTCTGGGACTGGTAGATATTGTGTGGACTAGGTCTCGTATTCTGTTGAATCTGTCTATGGGAAGATACGCCCTGGCTGTTGTAGAATCTAACTGAGCCCCAATGAACTCGATGGACTCCTGGAGTATGGATGACAACTTTTGGATGTTGATTAGAAGCCCCAGAGTAGCAAATAGCTCTCTTGTCATGTGGCCGGCCTGTAGCAACTGCTGGTATGTGGGTGCTTTGATCAGACAATCGTCCAAATATGGGAATATCATAATGCCTTGGCGATGAAGATAGGCTGAGGCCATCACCATTGTCTTGGGGAAGACTCTTGGATCGGACGATGGGCCGAACGGCAGGACTCTATCGAAAATCTTGGTTGCCAATGACGAATCTGAGAAAGGGTCTGTGTGCAGGGAGCATTGTGCTGTGGAAGTACACGTCCTGTAAGTGGAGGGACGTAAACCAATCTCTCACGTTCAGTGCCAGAATGATAGAAGCTAACATCACCATCTTGAATCTGTACCTTCTGAGATGTTGATTGAGCCACCCAAGGTCCAGAATAGGTCTCCATCCACCTCATTTCTTCTCAGTTAGGAAATAGCGGGAATAAAATCCTCTGCCTTGGAATTGTTCTGGTACCCTCTCCACTGCCCCGATGTCGATGAGACATGAAACCTCCTGAATGAGGAGAGCTTCGTGAGATGGGTCCCTGAAGAAGGATAGAGGCAGGGGAGTTGTAGGGGAGAGAGAGAGTAGCCAGATGTTGTCAGTTCCCTAACCCAGAGGTCGGTGGTGGAGAATCACCTACCGTAAACGATGGTGGAATGAGCGTAAACCATGGTGAAAAAGCTTTTCAGTCTCTGTATGAGCTGTTAGGGAGATGGTCTGCAGTCCCTCGACTAGCCATTAAACTGGCTGCTTGTTATTATGTTGAGCCAGTGTTCTGGTAGATAATGGGCAAATCTCTGCTTGGCACTATGGTGGCGTATACATCCTCAGTGTTTTGAGTGTTGTCCTAGAGTCTTTTCCTGAGTGGAGGACTTGATCTGTGTTAGCTGCGAAGAGACTTTGACTTTGCCTATCGAAGGGCAGATCCTCCACTTTAGACTGAAGTTCTTTAGGCACGGCCACCATCTGCAGCCAGGAGGAGCGTTGCATTACCACAGATGTTGCAGAGGGGTGAGCTGCAGTGTCAGTAATGTCTAGGGAAATTTTCAGGGCAGTCCTCAATGCCGTATAGCCCTCCTGCACCACTGATTTTTGTAGGTGACGTTTGTCCTCTGGGAGATGCTCCAGGCGCGTCATTAACTTTGTATAATTGTTAAAAGTTGTGATTGGACAGGAGGGCGGAATAGTTTCCCATTCTGAGTGTTAATGTGGAGTATGAATACACTTTCCTCCTGAAAAGGTCTAAATGCTTGGCCTCTATCACAGGGGGCTTTCCTGTGTTGCGGGTTCTTTGCTGAGTGGCATCGACAACCAAGGAATTTGGCTGCAGGTAGGTGAATAAAAATTCTATCCCTTTAGGAGTTACAAAATATTTCTTGTCGGCCCTCTTGTATGTGGCTTGGGAGGAAGCTGGTGACTGCCATATGTCGTCAGCAATCTCAAGGATTGCTTAGTCCAACAGGAGGGCCGTGTTAGTCTTCTGCGATGGTTACAGATTTTTTAAGTAGACGATATTGCTTTTGTTTAACTTCCCCCAGTTGCACCTCTTGGGACTCTGCCACCCTCCTAAAGAGCTCATGGAATAGTTTAATATTGTCCACAGGAGAAGTATCTCCGGGGAAGACTGCATCGTCTGGGAAAGACGACAACAGATCAGTTGGGGATTCCGGTTGAGGCTACGGTCGTTGAGAGGACTTACTATGCTCATCAGGGTAGTCTGCTGGCACAGGTGCATCCCATGAAGGAGTTGGTGGTCTGGTGGGTGGATGAGGTTGTGGTGGTAGCCTGGCGCTACTATTTGATTGTCTTTCGTGGTAGTGTGGAGAAATCGACCAGGAGTGACTGTATGAGTGGTGGTGTGAATAGTAGCCTTGGTGAGGAGAATACCTGTCAAGGTAATGCCGAGATGAATGGTAATACGGAGAATATCCCGTCAGAGGTGAGGGAAGATCTTGTAGGTGATCTGGGGGAGCAAGACCTCCGAATATGTAGGAGAAAGATGACCTGTGATAGTGCTGATGGGAGGGTGAGTACTGTGGAGACCGTCTATGGTAAGAGGTAGGGGGGAATCCCATGGTGAGAGAGAACTGAGAATACTGAGGCTGGTGATGACAGTTGCGGGGAGAAGGCAGCTGGTTCCGGACTAGGAGGAGGTATAGTTATCCTCCTAGATTTGTGAGTGGCCTTGCATGTCCTGGGAGATGCTCGTGTGTGGGTACAAGGCATTCTTTGTTCGGCTGTGGGAAGTGTATGTGCTGGCAGTGCCATCTGAGTCGGCTCATCGGCAAAGCCTGGTGCCGATTCCATCGGTGCTGATCAGTGTGCCGTCATGATGGTGAGCGGTGTGGAAGATGCCGGTGCCGTGTGCGTCGGTGCTGAAGTGGCCGATACCTGCGGTTTCGGTGATTTTGTCGCCCGTGCCGGGAGGCTTGGTGCCGCTGGTGTTGGTACCATGGGGCTCAGCACCATTGGACTAGATGCCAAGGAAGAGGAGGCCAAGGGACTAAAGGGCGGTGCCCAAGTCAAGAGTCTTGATGCTGAGACTGGTGCCGTTGGGCACTCCTTCAGCGCCGATCTGCTCAATGCCGATGACTTTAGTCAGCCCAGGTGCCGAGTCAGCCCTTGGAGGCATTCCTGATGCCGGTGCCGCTTCTCTTCGTGAAGACGGGCTCGGCTCTGAGACTGTATGACTCGTCTTATGTTTTCAAGACTGGCTGCTGGAAGATGAGCCAGATGTACCTGGCTAGTCGCGTATGCTTATTCTGTTGGTCATTACCGGTTTACTCACGGTCTTAGAGGCTCCCAATGGCTTGACCTCAGGAGGCTGTAGAGCCTTGTTAAACAGCAGCATTTTCAGGTGCATTTCGAGGTCCCGTCTCGTGTGTGCCGTAAGCTTGTGGCACTTCTGAGGCATGTGACCCTCACCCAAGCACCTAATATAGTTGTTGTGGCCGTCCGAAACTGCTTCTAGAAAGGAGAGTCTTATGCCACTGAAGACTAAGGGAAAGTTTCTCCCCTTCCACATGATCCTGAACTCACTTGTAACGTTGCAGGACCCCAGCTAAGGTAGCATCAAAATGTTTTAAAATGACCTCTGAGCTTCAGTTCACTTGGGTTCCAAGTAACAAAGGCACCATATTTCACAGATTGACAAGTAGATCTAAAGGTTAAAACCTCTTCCTCAAAATAGTTTTTCTATAAACATGTGTGATGAAGGAAAACTTCATAGTATGGTGTGATGGTTTTATTAGTACTCATTTGGAATGATCTCCCACCTTCTCTACCCCCAGAATATGCTAACCTAAGGCTAGCTATGAGAATAAAACTGGATACTTAATAATTTCTTATAATAAAATATTAAACTGTAAACTATTTAAAGAGTCCTGTATGTGGAGCAAAGCGCATATAGGTTGAATCTCTAGTCCAGCAATATCCATGGGCTGGCATGATTTCATTTAGCCTGATGTCCACTTTTCATGGGGTAGCCACATCTCCTACGGTCCCATAAAGTTTGCTTATAATCACCAGTCCTGGCTCTCAGTATTCTGTTGGTTGTTTAGCTATAATTCACCCCAAATGCCTTCTAAGAGTCCAGTAAGCAATGGAAGTGTTGGTAATGCCACTAGGCAATACTGACCTCCCATGGTTCAGCAAATTTTCTGGTTCGGCATCGGTCAGTTCTCAAGGGTGACATACTAGAGAGATTCAACCTGTACCTCCGTTTTACATGTAAAGACCTTGCAATTTCTTCAGCACGTGTTCTGCTCAATTGAATGTGCCCACAATCACATTTCAAGTCGACAGAAGAATGGAGAACAGAATCCAAGAAGCTATTTCCCAGTCCTTTTGCCACCAGACCACAACAGCCATCACTACCTCCCTATAAGAAGATTAAAAGCGAAGTACATAATTTAAAACGGGGTAAACTGCAGGAACATTGAGCCTAGACACTGATGTTCTACAATATACTCAAGATAGATTAGACAGGTTTTAGAGTTGGTTGAAAGTCTGACCAACAATTTTGCATTTAAAAGGAAAAAAGAACAGTATTTTTAACCCGTTCCAATATAGTGCTAAGTTATAGTAGAGTTAATTTAATAAATAAGCAATCCAAAAACCAAACCACATTTTAAGTGGTAGCAAAGCCTCACATCCTATAGGTAATTAGCTCTTACCATGTTCATACCGACTTTCCTTTTTGGCCTCATTAGTGAAAAGGAAATGCAGCTCCTTTGCCTTTGATTGACAGCTCAAATAGTTCTCATTCCTGCTGTGCCGGTCCTCCAGTCAAAAATCTGTCTTCACAATGGAAGATTAGCCAGAGGCTGTCCCAATTTAAAGTCTATACAATGAACTGCAGGTGTTTTGATAGAGGCTAAGGTTATTTTGCATAGTCCAGGAAATAAAGACAAAGTCTCTACTTATTATAAGCCTAAATTTAGTTAAGAACATTAACTAAATAAAATGAAAAAGAAGGTTCATTTCAGCCAGCTTTTAATCAGTGCCCTGGAAAAAAGGCTCTGTCAAGACCCCAGTCATCTATTTGCACTGATAGAACTTTTTGCTTTATAAAACACAAGATTCTTTATTCTTCTCCCCTGACAAAATTCTTTATTTCCCTCCCCTGGAATTATTTGAACTCACCACATGCTTATATATACGCCCAAGAGTTCAATTACCCATTATGGACTAGCTTCCAACAAATTTGACTTCTGAATCAGTATTTGCATGAGCAAGAACCAGTTACATAAATAAGGTTTCATAAAGACGAGATCCTATATTATTTTTCAATCCCAGCTTATACATCTGCCTCATCCTTCACCACAATCCCAAGAGATATAGAAAACAAACTAACCTCTTACCTCTCATCATTCAGAAGTGGTTTTATCTGTTGTCAGCCATACTGCTCCCTCACCCTCCTACCCTGCACCAAGTAACTTTTGGCAATACCCACTGTGAACATTTGACAAGATGAACCTTGCAAGTAGCAATCCCAAAATTATTATTACACCTTGCTCATATAGAAATTGCATTAACATTTGGAAATACAGTATATAAATTACAATTGTTATAGCCTAGTTTTGTTTAAAAAAAAATACCTCAACCAAACAGAATACCTCTCTTCTCCAAGTCTGTCCGTTCAACATTAACCTCCCCACACATCCTACCTCACTGCTTCACAAAGCTTGATTTAGAGTGAGTGATTCTGAAAGAAACCTAAGGGCCCATTTTTCATCTATCTACTAAAAAGCAGTCACAATGGTTTCTTGCTTTGAAAACAGAATGAACACACAGAATTCTTCAATTAACTTTTTTTCTAGTTTGCGGATATGAAAGTAATATCAAAGAGTTTCATTGTACATATCCAAACTGATCCTCAGCTAGCTTGTCCAACTACATTTGTTCTAGTGGTTTAACTTTTTTGAATTCTTAGAATATGAGTCACCATCTTCTGTAGGTGTAATATTCAAAGTTTGTTTTTCAAGTAACTACCCCAAATGGTCAATAAATCAGTATGGTAATAGCGCCCAGAGTCCCCAATAAGGATCATGACCACACATTATACAAATTCATAGTAAGATACTTTGAGGCAGTGTCTGTACTTATGCTCTAATTGGAGATAAAATGAAATGAATATGAAATAAGTCAAGGGGCAGATAGGAAGGAAAAGGGTAACAATGTGACTAAACTATTACACATCTTGGCTGCTGCACAACTTGATTATAGAAATCGCTTTAAAAACTTTTAAGTGAAGTAACTTATCTCTGACTCCCACATAACCCAGCCATTGTTGACTGGACAATCTTGCCAATGTCACAAGAGTAGGGGGATGGCTTTCTGTATCTTATGTTTAATTCAGAAAGCTGAATATCTTAATCATGCAGATATTTTAAACTTACTTCTAATAAAGGAATTTTAATTTTTATTGCCTTTAGGAAAATCATGTATGTTGTGCTTTACATATAGCAATTTTGTTTCTGGCGTAGAGTGGACAACGATTAAAAAGCTTCTCTATATTTCCTTCATGTATATTTGTGCTACCCTAACCGATACAGAAAATGCCTGTGTAAGAGATTATCACTATCATCTACATGAGCAGAAAGATGACAAGTTTTGAAGTTGTGTTCCTCGGTAAGTTACTTTAAATAAATTAGCCATTGAGGGAAAAACCTTATTAGAAATGCATAGAAAGCTAGCTTCCTTTTTAACACTCACTCACTCACCTCACTCACTCAATTCTTGGAGAAAATTAGTTGGATACTTAACAAGCAATTATTTTATAATAAGATGTAAACTGATTTTATTAAAATAAACTGACTTTCTTCTATTGAATAAAAGCTAAAGTCAAACATTACATTTGTTTCCATTTCCTAAAAGTCTAAATGCTCTTTCAAAATAGATCTGTCATTTCTCCACAGTGGCTGATCAAACCTGCTAGTGAAAAGTGTTTTGAGCAAGCAACTTGTAATACAGCCATGGTTTATTTCTGTCAGAGGCTGACTGCTGAACTGTGAAAGAAACTCATTAAAAATCACTGACTGTGATCCTGCATTGCAAGGAAAAAAAGAAAATACTTAATGAAGGGTATACGTAGCCTGAAGCCACATTCATAGTCTGCTTCTCATTTTCCTCAATTTTAGTAACCAATTAAAAAAAGAGACACCAATTAGTCATACTGGTCATACTGGGAGATTAAACATTTTAACATTTTTATTTGATGCTAATATTATGGAAGTTTAATGAGAGAGATAAGGAATAAACACAGTCAACAAAAAAAGGAATGCTAAAATAAATAGATAAATCTTTTACCTCAATCTTAGAACAAGATTCACTGCATGTGGAACTTCAGTATATTCATCACTAACAGTAGGCAGCGACTATTAAAGAAAAAAAAAAAGCAGCATGTAGTTACAATGGATGCCAGACTGAAATGTTAAGCAGTTTCCCTGTTACAGGTTTGACACAAGCATAAAATATTTAACATGCACTTGAGAGTCAGAGTACATTTCAGAGGGCTTTATATTAACATACTGGTTCTAAAGTGCTAGTGAAACCTATAGAACAGTCTGTTTATTTAAACAGATTACAGAATCACAAGTCAAGGAGCATAAATTAAGGCAGTAGATGGAAATTTGTACTTCATTCAGCATCAATTCCGATAATCTATTAAACAATAAATATGTATTTAGAATACAGGGCTGTTCTCCAGTTATTTCCACAGAACATTACGTTTCTAGTCATTTCTTCATCTATGACTGGAAATAAGATTTAACTGTCTACCATTATGGACCTCACCAATGTTGCCACTAGCGCTGTAACCTTTTAACCAGTATTACCCTTACTTTTTTAGTGCTTACCAGTTAAACAGTGGCCCTGCAGCTCCGGACAGGCATATTGCAAGCAGGTGCTCCAGCCCGGTCCACCAAGGCTCCCCACTTGCTGGATGCTCGTTAAGCCGTTAACCGGCTACCTGATTGAGCATGATTTTACATCTCTAGTTGCCATGTCTTTATACTGCAATCTACGTTTGTGGTTTCTCAGTCTTCGTGTTTCCCTTCCATCCCCACCACATAAGAATTTGTACTTTCCTGGAATCTCAATCGCACACACGCACACACGAGCCACCAACCACTGTAATTATTGACAGTACCTGAGGATCCTGTATAGATAGATTCTGGATCTGTTCTGGGATATTAGTGGCATTCATGGATATCTGTTAAAAAGATGATTATGAAGCCTTTATGAAAAAAGTGATTTTAAAAAAAATCCACACACCACCAAAAGAGTTTATGAATGCGTGTTTTTGGACATAGCTGCCAGTTAAGACCTTTATTAAAGAAAAAAAACACATTTGAGATTCATAAAAGGAATCATTTTCAACATCAAGGTAAGAATGAGCACAACTTTAGCTACTGAAGTGAAAGAATCCTTGCTCAGCAAAAGTAAAAAAAACCAAATCTTTAGATTAACTAAATTTCCATCTATAGCAAAATTACAGCTTTTACATGTATTTCTATATCTATTATATGGCTTTCTAAGTGATAGTATTGCCCATTTCCGTGAAGACTGACAGGTACACAGCACCAGTGACATTCTCCAAGGATTTTGCTGGTCTTAGTTTGACCACCTCTGTTCCAAGACAATATCCTACCATATTTAGAGATGTACTGAGATTAAGAGAAGATTGAGCAATGTTTCTTCTACATTTCTAAATGGAAAAGTAACCATATTCCCAGCCAGGAAGGAACCCGTATAACATCTCACAACTCTTGTCCTAAACCTGATTACAGATTTAAGAAAGCGGACAATTCTGCATGTCTGATGTACCAGACATATGCATGTATATTTAGAATGATGACTCTGGAATCAGAGGAACAGTCTGGTAATCCCACTTTATAATGGGTTAGAGTGGCCACTCAATAACCCCAAGGGGGACGAGCCCTTCCCTGAGCCTTGGTGGGCAGCACCTGGCCCGAACAACTCACCTGGGCGGAAGCCAGGAGGCAGGGCCAGAGATATAAAAGGCCTGCCAGAAAGGCCAGTCAACTCCCCGACAGCAAGGAAGCCAGAAGCCTCCCCAGTACAACCAAACGAGGAGCTAGATCCTGGGGAAGCTGACAACTGGCCTGGGGCACCAGGCCCACTACTGAAGGACAGCCCAGAGAGTTTGTTTACCTGGAGAGAGGACTCCAACCCACGCTGTCCCGAGGGGGGAAATGGAAGTGGCCCAGGGATAGCCGACCTCGGTCTAGCAGAGGGTCAGCGGGTTGCGGTTCGGACCCCTGCTGGCCCAGCAGCAGAAGGTCAGTGTGTTTCAGCACAGATCCTTGCTGACCCAGCAGCTGTAGGCTTTGCTACTACCAGGGCCTGCGTCCCCCCTGCCACTCCACTCTTGGGTGGCAGTCTCCCACCTTGGTTGTTCCCGTTCAGCCCCCTTAATCTGCCGGACCGCCTCCTGAGCAAGGGGACCCGGCTGGAGCTGTTGCAAATGGGCTTCGAGGTACTGAGAAACTGCTATGCTGCAGCCCCGCCCTGAACCAGTACTCAGACTTATAACTGAGTCCCTGTACTGTCTAGTTGCCTTTACCCCTCCTTGACAGAGCTGGGCCAGAGGATGGTTCTTGGGGATATACTGTCAGCCCTCCTGGAACAAGGGCGGGAGCATAAAGACTCTCTAACTATAGACGGGGTACTGTGTAATGGTTTGGAGTAGCCCACCCACTGACCCCAAGGTGGACAAGCCTCCCCTTTTTTTGTGCCCCACTGGGCTACACACCTCCACTCACCGAAAGGGAGACTTAAATAGCAACTGCTGCTCAGACAATTGATGCCCAAATGATACTTTCAGACACATCAAGACTATGAACAAACTACTGCCTTACTTATAAGGGGGATTTGGTGACATCTGGGGGCAGGAAATAATGGGCTATAGTGTATAAGGCATGACGAAGCTGGAAAACCAGGCTGGTCACTGCTAGACTTTGTGAAACCAAAGGGAAACTACATATCCGTTTTCAGGACATAGGGCACTGGTGGGGGAAGAGTCAGAATCCACTACAGAACCAGAACTCCTCCTAGATGTGAAGAGTTCAGATGGTGAGACCGTTTTTTTTAAATTCGCTAGTATTCTCAGAAATGGGCAAGCCACCCTTGGAATGTGTAAACCAAGGAGGAATGGCAAGCAAGCAGTTGAGTCTACTTATTCAACTTGAGCATGTCAAGTGCTGTTTTCCTCTATTAAATATCAGACAGTCAAAAAGGTATTGCCTAAAAGGACCAGGATGGTGTGAAATATCATAGGCCTTTCCCAATAGTGCTTGGTTAAAGCACTATCAATATTATTTATGGTGAATCTTTCCTGATTCCACCCATCACTCCAGATGTAATCATCCATAAAATTTATTACTTTAATAATCATTGCATATCATTATAGTTCCTGGAAAGGAAAAAGAGTAGAGTAAGGGAAAGAAGTGTTTTACAGGGGCTACATCCAAGACAGCGGCACTATTTCAGGATACCGGAAGTCCACATCTTCAAATGTGCCCGTTATTTCAAAATATATTTCAAAACAACAGGGATACTATTCCGGCATCCTTGTAACCCTCATTCCATAAGCATTAAGGGACTTGTCAGAATAGCACTTGTATTTCGATCTAATTTCAAAATGATACGCAATTTTGACCTATGGGTGCAGTGTAGATGCACCCAGGGAGAGTGCCAACAGTCTGAGAGAAATGGAGCCTGTGCATGTAGAAATGCTAGATGGATACCAGAATTAAGCCGCCTTTGTCTACACAGTTTTGTATTCTACAAACCACAAAGCCAACTACGTAAGCCATAAGAGCACTGATTTCTTCGCTGGATTTGAGATGGGCCTCCAACAGTCAGGTGAATTTCCTGATCGTTTGGTTCTAGCTCCATTAAGCCATAACTTTTCTGAAACACAATCTTGCAAAGGCAGGCAGTCTGGATCCCTCACTGGTTGAGTTTCTCCCTGATCCAGAGGATTTCCACAACCCCCATTCCCCAATAAATGGAAGAAAGCTCTTTCTCTATTCAAGATTTTCATGACAACAGTTCAGGACAAAGCTCCCCTGCCAAAGATGAGTGACCTTAGTGCAAGAGGTAGAAAGGTCAATGAGGAAACAAGGGAAATTAATCAGAGTAGATGTGATGCCGTATGATTTAATGGATAGGGAAGCTGTGGCTCCCTTAGCTACTCCAGGAGACGCCTTACCACACGGAATGAATAAATGGGGACTCTACATGACCGATAACTATAAAGACATCAGGTTTACCATTTCATCCAGGAAATATTAAGGGAGAAATTTCCTCCTGTTACCCTTTGATTACAATTACACTAGTCATGGATGTACCGTCCCAGACACAGAGTAGGCTTTTCCACCAAAAAACTGTACAACTAGTGTAATTCTATTAGATGAAAATTAACCAACTTTTCTTTGCATCACACATGGCTAATAAAAAGCATAGCTGCCAGTCAGAAGACTGCCATCTTATCAGGTTCCCTTCCTCTTTCAATGGCATTATTTTCCTATGGAACAACATGGACTTTGAGAATGGGACAAGAAATTGTCCTTTATAAAGATAGCAAATCATTCAGAAGAAGAATATTGAGGTAGAATCCAATCTGACCCCTTAGAAAGTCAGAAGCTTAACTACAGATCTTCTGCTTTAAAATGATAAAAATCACACATATATTAGTTCAGAAGGGTGGGCTAACCATTTCACTAACAACCCAGATAAAGAAATATCTAAGTAGACTGTTTTCAGAAGTTCCAGGTTCTTGATCTACTAGCCAAGAGTCAGTTTGTCAAATCTATTAACTCAGTATATATTGGGCAGATGATACAACTCTCAAATAGTTTAAAGAAAGAAGAAAAATGTGTCAAATCTCATTTTAAACATATAATTCTATTGTGAAGGTCACTTCCAGCTCTGAAAACTGATCTAGAGAGGCAGCAAGGAGTTCACTGAACAGTACCACAAAGCATCTCAGATCTTATCAGCCGCTTCAAAAGAGTTGGGCACACTACATGTTAACTAGTTCCACATCTGAGAGATTTGGGCAGAAATAATTTGCAAGATTTCTTTTGACTGTCGAAGAAGAGCACGGGGTCAGAAAAAACAGGCACAGAATTCAGAGAATCCTGTGGTACCAAAATCTTCGCAGATTATCAGCCTCTATGTAGAACTCTGCCACGCCTCAGTCAGGACTGGAGGATCCAAAGCTATAGCTGATGTTTGTATCCATTTCATACATCCAATAAATAAGCATCTAAGCTGTACTTTGACTGTAAAACCAGAAATCCCATTAGTCTATTACACATGACAGGAATGCTTCCTAGTCTCAGCATAAGAGGACAGCATTTAATATGGTATTTCTTTTGTGTTCATGGGTGACTGAATCAATCTATTCTATTGTACCACTGTACTGAATCATTATACTGGCTATGGTATGAACCACTCTAATTAGCAGTTACAGAGAGTACTGATATAGATTCTAAAAGGCTGAAAATTCTTTGGAGATGTTTCAGCTACAGAGAAACAGCTATCATTAGTGTGAGGGGAAAGGTAATAATTAGTGTGAACCAGTTTTCAAGATTCATTAAAATAGCCAAATTATTCATTTTAATTAATATTTTTCACTAGACTTCAAAGCTGCAAAGCAGGAGCAGAATCTGCTTTAATTTCATAGCCATTTATTCTGCAAAGGCACGTCTACACAGCAGGGCTAAAGCCAAAATAAGCTACGCAGCTTCAGCTACGTCAATTGTGTAGCTTAAGTCAAAACAGCTTATTTCAGCTTTTGGTGCTGTCTACACAGCATGAAGTCCGAGAAAGAGAACTTTCTTTTGACTTCCCTTACTCCTCGTAAAAGGAGGGTTACAGGAGTGAAAGTAAGAAGTCCTCCAGCTTGACATTATGTCGAAATAACTGCTTGTAGTGTAGATGTAGACTGCATTTTTGTGTAGTTGTACCCCAAATTTTATAAGTTAATCACTCTCTGCCCACCTGCATAACCTTCATGCTCAACCTCTACACAAAATTAGTAAATAACTTTGTGTAAAGGTTGTAAATACTCAGCAGAAAGGTTGAAGAATCAGGCTCCTACAATTTGAACACTAGAAGCTAACATAATATTTCATCCTATCCCAACTATCTGGGAGCAGTTAAGTAACAAAGGACAATTTACCTCTGTATTCTCCTCTTCTTTTACTCTTCTTGACTATAAAAGAAGTAGTAAGACATTAGCTGTGTATTTTAGACGGTAGAAATACTTTTAACTAAAATAAATAAATAAATAAATAAAAATAATGAAAATGCTATAGTCCTTTGCTAGAATGTCCACAAGTAGTAGAAAGCTTACCTTTTCTTGAGAAAAGGCAGCTTTGCCTTCCTCACTCTTTTCATCCATCTCATCATCACTCCACTCCCAGTCCCCATCTTCAGTCTTGTGAAGGTGGCCACTAGAGCCGGGTACTCGTCTAACCTACCAAAAGAGAGACACAATAGAAGTTAATGCATGTAATTCAAAAACCTTGCATGCATTCCAGTAACTAAGTGAACTGTTACTGTATATACCCGCAGGACTTCATTCTGTAGTTTGGTTCAGGAGTGAGGGCTTTCCATATCACCTCTCCTGTTAATACTTGGGCTTTTAAAAAATATTTAATGTTGTATGCTATCAGGAAGGACTGCTTGAACGAATGACAATTTACCAACCTCCTTTGGAAAACCACGACTACCTGGGATCAGAACCTGCAAGCAATTACTGTACATAGTTCTCATTACTGTGAGTAGACTCTCTCTCTTAAATGGGACAGGCCATTCATGGTACTCTTCAAGGTTAAAAAGTTATACATACTACTGCTCACAGGATATGCACATTAAACATTTAGAGTTTTGAAATGTTTATGCAGAAATGTTAGTTGATGTTAAATTGCTGTAGTAAAATAAAGTTCCACCTTTCTGACTCACACAATACGATCCCTAAAAATGTTTGCTGTTGACATGGAACAGATTTAATATGGATGGCAAAAAAGCTCTTAAAGCAAAAAGCCCTGACAAGCACAAAAATGTAGTGAAAACCTATTAAACACTTCTGATCTTTAAGGTAAGTTTGCATCTTTATAAATAAGTAAAATGCATTCAGGCATGACTACAAAAACAGAAGGCATGCATGTAGCACGTTGCAGACTGGGCAAATATATGTATATTAGGCAGCCTAATGAAGCACACACTAGGAGCATCCAGCAGCTAACTCCTAAATCAAAAAAAAATCAAATACCCTTCTGTTGCCATCTTGCTCTTTTTCAGAACCTGACATCATGCCTGTTTTCCCAGGATTCTGCTCAACCTACTTGAGCAAAACAAAACAGAATCAGACTACTCTGAACATACCTTGGAAAGCATTTACGAGACTCATGAGATTGCTACAAGCACAGCATGATAATCAGCAACCACACTGGCGTCTGATTATAATCAGTTTCCTTAATTATGTCAAATGATCAAACCAAAAAAAAAAAAAAAACAAAAAAAAAAAACCAAGAAGTAGTCCACAGTGCAGAACTTTAAATTCCTTTGCAGTTAAAACTCAAGATGTCTTTCTGTTTTTTCTAAATGGTCTATTGTACTCCAAATATAAAATGGAAAAATTCAACTGAAAGAAAGTTATACTGCAACAGGAAAAATGGACTATGAAGAGCTGCATGATACTATCCATTTCTACCCAACAAGGAGAACTTGCCATGACTGGAGTTTTGGGGGCACAGGGGTGTCACAGCCAGAGTTGGAGTCGAGCCAAAGGTCAGAGCGAGAGGGAACAGAATCAGATAAGTAGGAACCAGGAGCAAGGCAGGGAAGCCAGGTGAGAGGACAGAGTCCAATGTAGTTGCCAGACAGGAATTCACCCAGTTATGTGAACATTTTCCTGTCTTGCTCCTTTGGATTTAAATAGATTATAGCTTAAATGGGCCTATTTAAATAAATCCTGGCCCTTCTCCAATCAGGGTCCAAAGGAAGGCTCCTAGATGTAGCTTCATGTTTCATGGTCTCTCTACTTGGTAGCAAGCTACTGAACACTCTAAAAGGATCATCTCCTATTTAGCACACTAGCCCAGGACTGCAGAGATCAATGTTCAATTCCATCCTCTGCCACACACCAGATAAGAGCAGGGTGATGTCAGTCTACTAGGAACCATGTCCCAGGTTTGAGACACATGGATGTGTGAAAGAACGATACATAGAAAGCAGTTTTAGGTGCAGTGAGAAATGCAAGATAAGATATATTTTAAAGCTTTCTTTTAAAATACTAATAATCCTTTGTAGTTATTACTTCCTTACTCAGATGCACATATTTTATCTTGAAGAGCAGAGAAGCTTAGAAGCCTGTACAACATTTTCTAGGATGTTCCAAAAAGACAGAAGTTTGATCCACGTTTGGATTTAGGTAGATTTTTATTTGTACAATTTATCAAAAGAAACCAAAGTCCAAAGCAAGGTGTGCCATTCTCTGAACTGCAATTATGCATTTGTTTATTAATCCCACCATGATGATGTTAGCAACAGTCTATGAAGGGTAACAAAGTAGTCACTACCACGAGAGGTGCTATTCTGCAACACTGAAACAAATAGAGAAAAAAACTCCCATTCAGAAAGAATGGAGGATTTTGGGGGTTGTTCTTAAAAAGAGATTAAGATTTACATGGAGGCTAACCTTACAAATCCATGCAATGGTGTTTGCTCTCCAGTTGCTGCTTACTGATAGCTGGGGAGATACATAGCTAGAAGCAGACTGCAGAGCATTTTAAAAATATTGAAGTGTGACCACTGCACTGTAACACCACACCACACATAGTAGCTATTTAGCTTGATAATGACTAACCAAACAGCTTCCAAATAACCATACAATTCTCATATTGATAGAATGCGAAAAACTGCTCTGCAAAGTATTATAAATATGATTTAGACAAACAAGACTATTATTATTCTTTAACAGCTGCACTGAAAACTCTGAAATTGCCCAAGCCACAAGCTCAATGTACTTTTCAGACATGTTTTGCATTTTCAAAGTCTATAATCCATTTGAATCTCATGAATTTACTCTCTATGGGGGGGGGGGGGGAAGGGGGGAGGAGGAAAGAAGCAGGAGGGCCATTTGGCCCAGGCCTCAGGAGACAGATGGGCCTCAAATTTTGACATTTTTCTACCAAGTCATTGCCACTTTTTACACCTTGCTGTTATAACAGAGACAACAAAAAATGCTAGACACACCACTATACCCACACACCCCACCTGCAAAAATTCATTTAAATCATTATGGGACCTCAGGCCTTAGCCAATTTTTCAGTCACATCTGAGTTTTCATCTGTGTAACTGGAGGATAGAGTAGCTTCTGTGATTAGTGATTCTATGTAATGAAACCTGGTTTACAGTCTTTGCATAGTTTAGAGGTTTTGAAAGTCATAATTAATTCTGTTACTGGAAAGTATTTTGCTTGGTCTGAGGGGGAGTTTAACCTTTAAATTAGATGTTTCTCTGCGCATACGATATTTTTGTATTCCTGTTTTTTCTTATGTGTCTTCATATACAATAGCCATATTAGGCTCAGCTATAAGCTACCTCTTCATCCAGTTTGGTTCACCTTTAAAAGGCCTTTTTTTATAATAAACATTTAATTCTAGTTGTTTAATAAACTATGTTCATATGCATAACATACCAGTTAAGGAAATTTAACAGGAACATGTTAGACGAAATTTCGAGATTTTGAAATAAGGCTATAAGGTCCATAGTAAATAACCATTGGGGGAGGGGGGTTATTACCATAAAAGTCTCAAGTATAATACTCACCTATGTATAATATGCATCTGCCTTTTAAAAGGTAAAAATTCTTGAATAAACTAAACTCTTATCTATAATGTGCCCCCCATTATACTCAAGATTTTAAGGTATGCATAGAAAGGAAGGGGCTCGCGCCTGCCGCCGAACCCTCTGCCCAGCTGAGCTTGCGCCTGCCGGGCGAGGGGGGGGGGGGGGGTCGGGTCTTCCCCCGCCCAGTTGCCAGCACACCGAGCTCATGCCTGCCGGGGGAGCCTCCTCTGCCCAGCTGTCCTCATGCCTGCCAGGGGGAGCCTCCCCCACCCAGCTGCCGGCCGCCCCCAGCCCAGCCCAGCCCATGCCTGGCGCCCCCCTCCCCCTGTCCAGCTCGCGCCTGCCGAGGGTGAGTTTAAAACTTTTTTTAAAAACCTCCTATGGATAATGCGTACCTCAACTTTGACATTAAAAACGGGGGGGAAAAAGCGTGCACTATACTCGCGACTTTATGGTCTATAATATTAATTGCAAAGTACATACAATTACAATTTGTATATAAAATGTGTATAACCAATAGCTGTTAGCAAAATTAATTTATTATGTTACTATGTGTTAAAAGAACCCTTTTATAAAAATGAGGCAAAGATTTGAAAGCGGTGCAAGTAAGAGATGGCAAAAGCAACAGAGTGAAGTAGCCATTAACAGTGAAAAATAACAATTTCTTATAGAAAAGATGCCTCAGCCATTAGATGGTGACCATACTGACACTTTCATGTCTGAAGATGAAAACTTTGTATCCACAAATCACATTTCAACGCCACTGCCTCAAACTGGGGTCATTAATCAAGACACAGAAAAGCCAACAGTAGCGATAGATGAAGAAGAATCTACACTCATTTTAGAGACTGTGCAGGGAGGAAATAAGGACCTCGGAGCAGCAAGAGCAAAAACTTGTGTCCAGTGGTAGTCATAATGTAAAAAAAAGCAGCATGAGAACCGGATATTGAACTTCTTGATAAGGACCATGTGGCTCAAATGCAGGTCATTTCTCAAAGTTAGTTGTTTTCAGATTCCACATAATATACCAAAAGATACTAAAAATCATGCATTTCCCCCGTCGTCTGCTGACAAAAATTTCCAAATGGAGAGATCTACACAAGAGACTGACTCTGCTGGAGCATGGAAAAGCAGGCTCTGTACTGTGTATCCCGCCTCATTTTTAACAGCAATACTTCAAATGCATTAGTACTGTCTAATCCATCCAATTAGAGCATTGGTAGAGGTTGGAGGAAGTTGAAAGACCAAATACCTGCACATGAAACTTCAGTCTTGCATAAAGGTAACATGGAAATCAGCTAGTAAAGCAGCACTAGCTGACAGTTCAATTGAAAGCTTACTCCTGAGTGAAATAAAACACAGAAACTGATAACTGGAAAACCCCCTTGAGCGCATACTGAATGTCTTTTTCTCTGAACAGGGATTGGCTTTTTTGGTTCCAGTCAATGTATCAATTACCCTACAAATGGAAACTTCCTTGGTATACTTGAGCTTCTTAGCAAGCATGACTCACTTTTATCATGTTAAACGTGTTTGTGAATCACAAGAAATTAGAAAATGCATGCATATCCATTATGTGTCTACCAGAATATAATACAAGTTTACTGAGCTGTATGGGATCATTTGTGCAAACAACAATTCTTAAAGAGATACAACATCAAGTAGTTTTCAACTACTATTGATGCAACTCCAGATTGTTCTCAAAGAACAGACAAGCTTGGTTGTTCAATATGTTAAAATTGCAGGAAGTTACAAGTTTCAATTGAAGAACGATTCATTTTGTTTGATAATTTCATGAAAAAAACCTGGAAGAGAAGAGAAAGGTTAGAAGTCTTCAAATTAAATTTTCGAATCTACACTGGCCAAGCCTATGACAACGGAGCCAATATGGTTGGAAAGCACAACAGAGTACAAGCAGTCTTTCTTGAGCAAAATCTGAACTGTATTTTCTCCAGTTGTGGCACTAAATCTTCTCAGCATTGATTGCGCTGAATCATGCAAGGAAGCAATCACATACTATGGAACAATCCAGCAATTGTACAACCGCTTCAGCAGCAGTCCTCGAAAGTGGAAAATTCTGAAGCAGCATCTGCCCATTTCCCTTCATGGCATATCAATAACGAGATGGTCAGCACGAATTGATTGTGGTAAAGCTGTTCTCACAGTCCAGATGCTGTACAACTAGTTTGAATCTCTTACGCTTACAGCACAGGCTCGCACTGAGCTTAAGTCAATTCAGAAGAATACATCAAAATTTGAGTGCATGTTAATGTCATTCATGTAGATGAAGCTGATAAAAATGTCCCATAAAACTTATCTAGTAACTGAAGCATGCAATGCTACATTAGATGTTGAGAGGGATAACACTGAACTTCTTAAAGATATTCAGAAGATTCATAGATCAAAGGGATGCAATCCTTTGAGTCCAAATCAGTAGCACAGGGTATTGACATTTCATCTGAGTTTTCCACCAATTGCAGCCGAACATCTCAATCTAATGCAGAAAGGCACTATCAAGTCAATGTGGATTTTTTTTATTATTGACTCCATCAAATCTGGTCTTACACGTTGATTTGAAGTTCAGAAAACTAAGTGATGAAGATCTATATTCAGCCACTAAACAGTTTCAAAGATACAACAGCAAAATTTCAAGAGATCTCTGATGAGATAGTCTTCCTGAAATGTATACATTCCACCAGCTTTAAAATTGGACTGCAAGCCAAAAGAACTGCGTCAAGAAATATTTCATCTCATCCTGCCAACTATATTTCCTAATATCACAATTGCATTACATATTTGTCAGTTTCCCTGCATCAGTGGATTCAGGTAAATGCATGTTCAACATGTTAAAACAAGTAAAGAACTATCATCATTCTACAATGGGATAAGAGCATTTGAATGGGCTTTCAATCCTTAACATTAAGAGTGATGTTGCACATAAATTAGATTTGTCTTCAATTATAAACAAGCTTGCACACAAAGCCAGTAAAGCATTCCTAAAGTATAGTTTTGCTTGCAGTGAAAACTCACAATTAAAGTTACATTTCATTATACATGCTATTGGTAGAATGACTTAATTGTTAATAAATAAATCTCAAGTGTTAATTTTCATATATTCTTTTGGTTTTAGTATGACCCTGTGAACGAGAAGTTAGATATGTCAGGAGGCTGGGACCGAAGTCTCTAAACTAAAAGTGGCCCAGGCCTCTGTTATTCTCTGAAAGGGCCTGGATACACTCATGCACTAAACCTCCTGCGCTTAGCATGAACACTTACACGTTTTCAGTTGTTCAGAAAACCTTCTATATAGAGTGATTTTAATGGAGTTCAGTCGTGCTGGCAAAGGCTGTAAGCCTTACTGATGAATGAGTGTACTTCAAGTTTTTAAATGATTGATTTTAAGAAGTAAACAAATAAATGCCTCAAGGGAAAAAAGTGTCAATCAAAATATGGTGTTCAACTGAATAATTTTTTTAAAAAAATTGTCTGACAGCAGAAGAGCAAATATAGGCCAAAA
The DNA here is from genome assembly GCF_049634645.1 of Pelodiscus sinensis. Lineage (NCBI taxonomy): Eukaryota > Metazoa > Chordata > Testudines > Trionychidae > Pelodiscus > Pelodiscus sinensis. The sequence continues at coordinate 38,687,999 of NC_134717.1, forward strand.
GGGATCAGCTGTATGTGAAAGACCACAGAACATATTTATGTGAAAGAAAATAGGAACCTCAGCTACACCACAACCCCCAAGCCACTGAACAACAAGTCACCTTCAAGGAGTACAATTGTGCAGAAATTCTGCATAAACCATTTTTATATGACATGAGAGCTTGACGTTTCTGTTCTCAGCAACTGGATTTTGAACAACTTATTTGCCAGGACCAACTGTGGATTGAGGGACACCACACAAGTTCAGTATTAGCTCAAACCACAGTGGTATTAATCTGTCTACTATCAACAGGTACCAATGGGCTTGTTTAAGTAGGCTGGAGTGAGGAGAAGGAGGTTAACGGTAAAGCAACGGAGCGGGGCAAAAAAGTGAGTTGTATGTTTGTTTCTTTCTTTAATATTGCCAGTTGTAACATTTTGTGACTAACAGGTCATTCATTGCAATACGAACTTTATCTATCTTAAGGCAGATAGCCTTAATTTACAGCTCCCACATCTTCAGCCCCTGCACCTTCTTCAGGTTTCTAGCACTTCTGAACTGGCTCATTTCATTTTGTGTATGTGTGTACAGTTGTGTAAAGTATATTGAGGATGACATGAACATTCAAACTAGCATTAACCACTTCTGAATGACGGAAAACACAGGCTATGTCTAGACAAAGCAGAATTTTCAAAAGACGATATGCAAACTCCCATGGGATCTTTCGAAAGAGAAAGTAGTCTGCACACTTTGTCAGGAAAAAACCCTTTTTAAAAAAAATGCTCTTCCTTAAAAAAGGAGGTTTACACGATTTTCAAAAATGGGGTTTTCCGCCCCAAAAAAAAACGCATCCAGACTACTTTCACTTTCAAAAGATCCTCTTTCAAAAGTGAGAGCGGAAGCAGATATGCAAATTCCTGTGGAATTTGAATATCCTCTTTTAAAAAGAAAAACAAAAAACAGTTTAGACCTGCCCTAACATTTACAAGCCAGAATAGCAGAACAGAAGTCAAGTTATACATCAGTCAGAGCTTTATACAGTCTGAAATTGTGGCAGCCAAAAGAACAATTGAGTCATCATACATTTAAGACAGATTCTTTTATTAAAAGATTTGTTCCAGGAATTATGTCTGTGATACAGGAGGTCAGATTAGATGATCAATGGTTCTTTCTGATCTTCGATTCCATGAATCTAACATACCTTTCTGTTCTTGCAAGTGCCATCTACTGGATCAAATGCATACAATGGGGAATTTCCCCCGCCGCAGAAACTTTCAGATCTAGCACACCTCCCCCTGTAGCTTTGCTTGTTAAAATCACTTACTCTACATAATGTTAAATCAATCTCCAGTATTGTGTCTGATTCAGGTGAGGGACCTCCTAGCCTGGGGATGGGTTAGAGCTGGAGTACTGCTATGATCCTGGTCAGAGCTCAGGTATTTTGCAGCATGAGTGCAGCTGAAGTCTTGGTCTCCAGACTCCTGGAGAGTCTGCCAATACTATCCCATAATCCCCTGGGGCTATACTTAGTTATCCCCTTCAATCCCAAAATGTCCCACTACTTTTTCAGGAACCAGAAACAGCCAGCTCAGTATATAAACTTTCATTTCCCACAGAAACAGTCAATACTCACTTGTATTACCATGGCCAGCTCTAGAAGGCCTGCACCCAGCGTGGTGCTATTTGGCCAGAAAAACATCTGGATTCAGGTTAGCCTCTGATGTGAGTTAAGCAAGATGTTCAACTTCACCAAGTGCACAAGAAGTGATCACCTCTGCGAAACTACATCCAAGCAGTGGCGGGTATTGAAGGTCTAGTTGAAATAGTGATCAATTGGCTGAAGATGGTGCAAGAATGTCAACGGTGCTTCTGTGAACTCCTCATTTTCCGGCCTCTTTTACACGGAGCACTGTAGCCAGACACAAACCCCATCTTGTTTCCCCTCCCCCCCCCCCCGAGAGCAAGAGAAAGGCAGTCAGCCTTTGATGCCCTGGGAACGCAGGTGTGGTGCCTGTCCCTGACTCTACCATAAACAGAAACCAGACAGTAAATGGGTTAGCTGACGACTGGAAGGCCTCCCGTCGCCGTGATGGCTAGTATCAGTAATTGACACGCCTGCACTGTCTCAGAAGAGGAATCTTCGTCCATCACATACCAGAGGTGCCCATTGTCTGCATCTTCCCAGGTGTGAATTATGCTTTGTACCCTTCGCATTCAAAGCCATTTTTCCTAATTGGCCACTTGAGACCAGGAAGAAGCCCATGTGACCCAAGGGGTATAAAGAGGGTTTAGTTGCCCACCCCATTTGAGCTCCAATCACCTACACCTGCTGTCAGGTATTGATTATCTCCCGAGGTCCATGGGACGCCCAACCTCGTGCCCTACTTCTTCCCGAGGGATTGAGAGAAAGACGCTGGCCATGCCAAGTCTGGAACGCAGGGGTGAGAATTGTACCTGCAATGTGTTTTCTTTATGTGTACACTTTAATTGTCTCTCTGTTATAAGTTTAGTTACTTTATTATAGTTTAAGGCAAACTGCTTCATTTCTATTGTAAACTGCCTTTGGTAAGGTGATTTAGCTATAAACTTTGGGAATAAGTGGGATGTCCTCATTCACTTATATATAGAACCAAGTTTCTTTTATTTTATTTTCTCTTTCTTTCTCCTATAATAAGCTAGTGGGTGTCAAGCTTCTGACTTGAACCCGTGCTGCTGTACCTGAACCGAACACAAACAAAAGAACTTCAGCCGGTCAAAGGGACAGGTATAGGAAGAGCTTGGGCGTTTTGGATTGTGTCACTCCCCGGTGGCAGATCCATTGGGGCACTTCTCAGTCTTTCCCTAAGGCTGCCCGCTGCGAAGGAATCTTGGATTCTAGCAGCTAAAATCTGCAGGTGTTATAAGCTCTCCATATAAACTTATTGGGGTGCCCGTCAACGTCCTCCAGCTTGCCCACTGCAAGGGACCCGGTCTCAGCAGTTGAAGTCTCGGGTGTATAGCGCGCACACACACACCGGGGCATCTGAGAGCCTGTTGGCTGCCCTCTGCGATGGGACCCCGGTCCTAGCAGTAAAGTCACAGACGTTAAACTATTTTTCGGGGCGCCCTCCAGCCTCCTAGGCTGCCCACTGCAACGAGACTTTGTGTCTCAGCAGTTGAAGACTTGGGTGTAACACACACACACACACACACACACACACACACACTGCCCTGACCATTTCGGCTGACAAGCACAAGTAGCAAGCAAAGCACCCACAGTGAGGCATGCCAACCTGCTGAGCAGAGATGGCACCCACATAACCTCCTCTTGGCTCCAACAGGCAGACAGCCATCCAGAAGATTAAATTCAAAAAGTGACACCATGGTGTTCTCTAGGACAACAGTAGGGACAGTGGCACCCTTTGTAATAGTGTCATAGGATGAAAATAGTGAGCTTTTAAGTTCACAGGCAAGCTATAACAGTCTCTGGAAAATCCAGGCATCGTGCACCCTGCCATTGCATCAGTGTTTTGGAGCCATGGATCTGCCCTTGCAGTAGCATAACGATTTGTGTACTCATATGCTCCTTGTGGAGGGTAAACTATAGGCATGAGTCCCCTCAATAGCCCCAGCACAGTTGGAAAGCCCATTCTCACAGACCCAGCAAATACTTTCAGGAGCATTTGCTATGACCACCCTCTCTGGGTGCATCACAGTCCTGGTCACCTCAAACCTCTTCCACAACCGATCCCATAGTTGACTTGCCAACTCCAAATTGGTTGGCTATGGACTGGTAGTCTGGGGTAACCAGCTTCCAGATGGCCATAGTATCCCTCCTTCTGGACTGTGTGGCAGGGTCAGTCCCACTCCTGGGCCCTGACCCCTGTTTAGCCCACTGCCCTGCAGTCTAGTAATCAAAGTAATATGGCTTACTCTCCTTGGTTTGAGATTTGTTGTCTCCCCATAGTCATTTAACAAGGTTGATGCTGTTCTCTTGGCTCCTCCGGTGTCTCTCTCTCTCTCTCCAAACTCCTCCTCCACTCTCCAAAACTCCTTCACAGCTCTCCAAACTCTCTCAGTTCTTCTCAATTCGCTCCCCACTCTCACAACCCTCTCTCCATGCTCACAGGAAAAGGTCTTAAATAGGCCTCCAGGCAGCCCCAATCGGTTTCACCTGGGCCTTAATTGATTTTGCAGCTGCTCCTAATTAGCCAGGATTGCTGACTCTCTCTGCCTCTTTCCCCTTCCATCAAGCTCTTTAACCTGCTGTATCACCCCCTGCTCTGTCACAACTGGCACAACCATCCTCATGTGCCTTGGTGCTCAGGGGTAGGGCCAAGTGATTACAAAGCCTCCAGAAGCATCTGCTTCTTTGTATAAAAATTCTGGACCTACAGTTGGTCATGCCAGGTCGACATAACGATGCAACCCCACCAGTCTGTACTCTCACCTCCACTTCAAGAATGATGGTAGACACAGGGAGAACATGCAGCAAAGGCAATAGGCATGAGCAGCATCAGCAAGGTCACAGCTGGCATCTCAGCAATCCCTTCCAAGAAGGGTCTTTGGGAGCTCAAAAACTGCCACAACCCCCAATGTCTCACAGATTTCTCAAAACAGAACCGAAGGAAGGCGTAGAAGTTCATCCTTTGGGTTGGAAAACGTGTTGATGGGTCTACTTACTTGGAGCACGTGGACACAAAAAGCACTGGATAGATGTGCAGTCACGTTAAAACCATTCAAATGCTTCTGTTCAATGTCAAATGGATGGACAGATGAGTTCGCCCACAACCCACCATGCAACACACCCTAAAGCAGCTGCTGTTGGTAAAGGTAGAAGGAACTCTAAAATACAATCGTATATGCCCACAGAAGCTATTTTGACTGAGGTCTATATAGAGCAGCCTGGACATGTCAGCATAATTGTGAGGCTTGGGTTTCCAATTCAACGTGGTTGCTCAAGCATGACTTTGGGAACAGTTTGCAGATGCAAAAAACACATATTGGGCTTACTAATAGGGCAGAGAAGCACATGGTTCAGATCACACTACAGAATTGTTAACTTAGAAGTCTACTAACATTCTCTTTTTATAACACATTTTGTTACAATCTTCTATTGGGCACCCATTGTAGCATCTCAGCTGCTCAAGTTCTTAAGTACGAAAGTAAGTATTATTCTCTTCTCTTCATTTTACAGGTAGGGAATGGAGGCACAGACAGAATAAGTGACTTTCTTAAAATCAGATATGAAATCTATGGTGGAGCAGAAAACTGAACCTACGTCTCAAGTCCTCAAAAAAAAAAAAAAACCACCCCACACACCATGGAAAATTCTTTAAATATGTATAATCAACTTAATTTATATTTCTGTATTGGGTTTAATTATAACATGCAGTATTAACAGTGTGCCCTTATACAAGAATGGTATATTTCAGAGTAACATTACTCAGACTGAGGGGGAAAGAGGAAGGAAATATAGAAAAAAAACCCGAGATTCCAATGTGATTTCCATTGTCTTCAAAGAATAAAAGCCATTTGCTGTACAGGAGGCAAACTGATTTGTAACTTCAGCTAATAAAGAAAACAATGAGACCCTTCAGTCTTACAAAGGCAAATTAACATGTATTAGGAAACATGTTTCACATTAATCAGAAGAGTGTGCAGGGAATAAAAAAAAATGAATTTCAATGGCTGGCATTTAAACTGTACCCAGCACAAAAGCAGCTCAGCACATTGTAATCTGCAACCAAAAGCAGTTTGTAGGAAAGGGGGAAAAAAAAAAAAAAAAAAAAAAAAAAAAAAGGACTAACAAGCTGCTGCTAACATCACCACAGCTGTGGAAAGAAGGAAGACAATATGAATGTCAGCTGGTACTGAAAATGCTTGTAAAATTAATGAATAAAAAGAACCCATGACTATGACAAAAAATATTTAAAAAGTCAAATTAACCAAAGGAACAATTACAAAAAGTAATTGCAGGAATTGGCCCTCCTGGTCATGCTTTTCCTAGCCAACAGTAAAGTACTTATTCTAACAATATACACCAGGAATAGAAAATTTAAAAATTCAAACAGTAATAGCAAATAGTGCTTACAAAACAATTCAATGAATTTATAGAGGATTAGTAAGCCCAATATTCAGAGATCCACAGAAAGCATTCAAGCAAATAAGACTGCACAAAGATAAACAAGGATTGCATGCAAAGAGCAACTCTACTATTTCTGGAACTTGTTAGAAGCTAACCCTACCAAACGAAGCTGTAACCCAAAACTCACCTAAATAATGCAGCAAGAATCCCAGTGTCAAAGTGAAAGCTGAACACAAACTATGGAGACTTGGTGAATATTAGCACAAGAGATATTTGCAATATTTAATTTTCACTAAACAGTTTTCGATTACTAACTAGGAATTCATTATGTAGATCTCTATTGACAGGGAGTCTGATTACTGAAAACTTTCTAAAAGAAATTGAGGAGTAGAGCAGATAGCATTTCCTCAGTAAGTTTTTGCACACTTAGTACAAATGGGGATTCAAACCAACCCTCCTCCTACCCTCCAAAAATTAAATTTCTTTCATTTAAATTTCTGTTTATAAGATATATATGAAAATATAGAAAACTAGAGTACATCTGTATTAAGTAAAAATGCATTGCCTTTCATTTTGTGTACTTCAAATGTGATGAGACAGGATCAAGATAACAGTATGGGCAGAAGTCATTCTGAAAAAAAGTGATACTGGAAAAAAAAAAAACCTCTCTCTCTCTATCTACACACACCATGCACCTTATGCTGTCTGCCTATTACAGAAGCTTGGGTTTGGCATATCTCTGTTTTCTTTTAAAGAGGGTTTTAGGTGCCCAGTGAGCAAGTTAAATGAAGAGCTGACACTCGGTAGGATCACCACATGCTACCACATCACATGCTTGTTTTTGCTTCCTCAGGATATATAGAACAATGTAAACTTTTTAAAACTGAGGAACACCATACAATATTTTTTAATGGGGAACAAGCAGCAAAAAACAACAAAAAAAAACCCAAACCCAACCACCAGTCCTGGGAACTGAAATGAGCCACAACTTCCCCCCCCCACACCAAGGAAGACTACCCTAACAACAGTATGGTACATGGGGCTAGAAACGCAGACCACAAAAAAAAGTAAGGATAATAATAAACAAATGCTAAATAAGGTCATGTGTCTGGCCAAGAGGGAGGGTAGAGGGGTGGTCTTGGCGCTGAATGTCTGGCCAGGAGCGGGTGGGTATTGGGCAGGGTGTCCAGCCAGGAGGGAGGGTGCAGGAGGGGATTTGGGGCAGGTTTTCAGAGCAAGCTGGCAGGGGGAGGGAAGCGGAGAGGGGGGCCACGTATCTGGCTTGGCACCCCACTGGCAGGGCGAGGGGGCGGGGAGTAGAAACCCCAACCATCCCCGCCAGATTAAACTCTGCCACTTCGCCAGCAGGCTGGGGAGGGGCGCAAGGGCGAGAGGGCGAGAGAGAGAGAGAGAGAGAGAGAGCGCGCGCAGCAGCACATGGGGGGCAGCAGAGTCTGAGCTGAGGGGAGAGGGGCAGCAGAGCCCGAGCACACCCCAAGGGGAGGAGGGCAGCAGAGCCTGAGCCAGGTTCCCCGCAGGCGGCAGTTTTACAACGCCGAGGTCCAGGAACAGCTCCTCAGCTCTGGTCACCCCTCCCCCTCCAAGCAGCAGCAGCCGCTGTAAAAGCTGCCACCTGCACACGTGGAGGAGGAGGCGGCTGCATAGCACCGGAGGCCCAGTGGGACAGGGGCCATCCTGCGGGCTGGGGAGGAGGCAGATGCAGCAGGCGCTATAAGGGCTCTGCAGGAGACAGGGGAGGCAGAATTTTTCGGGGAACCCTGAGTTCCACTTCACGGAACCCCAGGTTTCTGCAGAGCACTGTTTGGGAAATTCTGCCCCAAGGAAAAGCGGAGCAAAAAAACCCAAACAGAACACAGTTTAAAAAACGCCTATATATAGAGTATGTAAGATTTGTCATACAAGCTAGTCTGTGGTTGGACCTCTGTGTCATATTAGCAGTTCACTACTCTGTGTCTAACTCACCAGGCCTAGCGCACACTACACCTAACACACTGTTTAATCTGTATCGTATACTAACAGCTAACACCCCAAAATTCTTGTGTGATAGATACATGGAGAGTATACATAGAGTAATGGATGTGCTAGAATTATATTCTTAAAATGTTTTTGGCAAGGAATGCATAAGCACTCTGCTTTAGACAAGAGAATGGAACATGTATTTGCCTGACAACCATGCAGGTCAGACAAGCAGACATAATGAGAGAACATTCACATGCGAGGTAAATAAAACCATCCAACTAGCAAATGTGGGAAACTGTAAAGGCATATGATCTGAACATCAAATGATGAGAAGTTGAACCAATTGATTGTGTCCAGTAATACTGTACTACAGGGCTACTCAACTTTGGAAGCTCTGGGGGCCACAATGATACAACACATACCAAGGGCGGCAACTTAAGTATGGTTGCATATAATGCAAATATCTTCTTTCACACTGAGGAGCATGAACACAAAGCATTTCCAACAATAACCCTGCACCTCCTCCCTGGAGGCTAGAAACGCCAACACCCTGTACCCATCTGTTTCAGCCAGCCAAGGAAGGGAGGGGAAGAGCAAGAGCAGATGCTGGGGGGAGCCAACTTAAAAGCCAGTTCACCCCAGCACTGTCTCAGTGGGGGGCAAAGGAGGCAGGGGGGTAGCAGGGACTGGGCATGAGCCGGGAATCAGCTGATTCCCAGCTTGCGCCCAATCCCAGATGCTGCCCCTCTGCTTTTTAAGGCTAGTGCACACCGGTGGGGACCTGGCACAAGCTGGGAATCAGCTGGCCTGGCTCATGCCAGGTTCTCACTGCTGCACTTCAGCCTTTTAAATGTATTAAGAGCATGATGGCTCTTCATACATTTAAAAGGCAGAGCCACAGTGGGGTTAGCTCCTGGGGCCTAGAGCTAACTCTGCTGTGGCTCTCCCGCGTATTGACTAATTAACTAGTTGATGAAAGTCCACCAACTAGTTGATTAAACTAATTTTTACATCTCTAACCACCTTGCATCTGCCCTAGTCCCAGTATAGTTCTGACCCATAGCTATGCTAGCTCCTCTCCACAGTTTTTGGACCACAGCACCTTCTAGCTGTCCCTGTGTTTTCCTACTTTTTTCCTCCCTCTGCTGAGAACAGGGAAGTCTGCTTGTCTAGCTGTTCCAGAGGCTGCCCAGTCTTCCCTGTTCTCAGCAGGGTACTAACCTACAGAAATTTCCTAGCTCTGACTGCCTTTAGCGATCCCTGGCTAAAACCCCACTCGGCACAGTCAGTTTCCCAGTGGCTGAGGATGTATCTTCATTGAATCTGGTTATTGCAAGTGCATACTTGAGCTCCTGGGCTCAACCTTGTTACATTATCACAGAAAACACATCAAGAAAATACAGTTTCCCACATTTCTGCTGTCAGAATCCCAAGATAACCTTTAGTGTCTAGGACTCATGTGACAAGCAGAGCAATAGGGTCTCTCTCACTCACACTGTGATCAGGCGCACCATTATGTCTTTCCTTCTGGCCCTTCAAGTTCGACTTAACCCTCTTCTGTTTGAGCTGGTTGTATGCGCCCTGGTCAACTTGCTCCAGGACTATAACCTCTCAGATACCTGACCTCCAGCTCTATCCATCTGGCCTCCCCTTGCAGCCTTTTCCACTACCACCTGCACAACTCTGGATGTTTCCCCATTGCTGAGGCATCTAGAGAAGCAATCTGCTTGGTCCCCTTGCAGGGAATGCAGGAGAAAGAGGGACTCCTTCTGGGCCCCTATTTGGAGCAAGTGTCCTATGTCAGACAATTGCCATACGACCATTAGGCTCAGATTTCTTCTGAGGGGCTGCTGACAGATTTTCCCCTCCTACACAAATAGCTCTTCTAATTGCTTCTTGGTGAGCTCAGCATAGGTTTCTTTGCTCTTCTTGCCTTTGTTGCTCCTCATTTTTGTACTTTCCTTTGCTCTATTTCCTCATCAAAATAAATGGAAAATAAAATGATAACCTATAACTGTTCCCAGACATCTCACTTGAGAAATCACAAGTTATTTTATCAGTGCTTATGTGTATACCTCGGTTAAAGGGCAACCTGCATGTAAACCTTGTTTGACTCTGCCAGTGTGACACTTTGGGCTTCTACCCAGACCAATAAGGGGTTGTGGCACCACGTGCCCAGCAACTCCAGATCCCCTTTTCAGGGGTGCTAAAACAATGTGTATAGTGCAGGTGTTGAGAGTTGTTTAACCAAATTGTAAAGTGGTTGAAACCACTTCAAACCAGGATGTGCTGCAGCACACGCCACATTTCTAGCTCCAGCACTACACTGTTTCTGCTGGAGTGGGGGCTGCTCGGGTCTAGGCTGGGAACCACAGCAGCATACCATTTAAAGCACCTAGAGTTGCAGGGCAGATGGTGACAAGCTATTATAAGTCAGGGATGAACCCAAATGAGTCACTGTGGTTCAATAGGTCCTGATAGCCCATCAGTGGCTGAGATTCATACCTATAGTTTCAGGGACAGTGGAAGTTCACTGCAGTAGACAAACAATTGTGTAGCCTCTTACAAGGAATGGGGAACACCTTCCTGGTCTCTACAGCAGTATGCTTGTGTGTGAAAGCGAAAAAGAATTGTTGATGTGAAGTGAACGGATAAATACCATTAATCAGAGTTACTCAACCCTTGCTAATATGCAGGTATATTATTTAACCTTGACCTCCAACCACAAACTCTGAGTGCTTCTAGGTTAGCCATGTATCCCAGGTATTTGTACAACTCTTATTGTCACAGTCCCTGGATGCCAAAGGTCTCTTACTTCAAGGGAAGTGAGAGAATCAAGATTACAAATAAGAGTCAAGTCCTGCTGCATCAGGACTTCTGAGATATAAGCCTTTGTTTGTTGAGAATTTCTTCACATGCCCATATGTTCTCATATTATGAGGACAGAATTAGAAAGGAGACACCATTTATTTTTCATGAGAAACAGATGGTGATGTTCATTAAACATTTTAGAGACACCAAGTAGTCTTGTCTTCTCTTGATATATAGGAAATTTATATTTCAGCTACAGCGAATGCCCTTGAATTCATGGGAAGGGGCAGGTATGGAGGAAGACTCAACTAAACTCCTGCCAGATCTGCCTGGAGTATCTAGCATTGTTCCCTCCTCCCTTTTAACTGGAAGACAACCAATATTATTCTGTGACCTGCATCAATCTATAGAAGGGCTCTCTGGTCTTACATTATGGATGCACTACATGCTATTAATCAACTAGCTGTGTTGTTCTTGCACAACAGGAGACAGAAAATGCCTTTCAGTCAAATTCCTATTGATACCCTTCTGCACTTCACCCATTACTAGATTACTCAAAATATCCAGAGAGCAGTGATCACTCACTGGAAAGCAGAGTGTGGAAGGAAATTACCTCACAGTTTCCTCTGAGCAATAAAATGCTCCTATTTCATCCCTTATTGTTCAAAAGTCAATTCAAAACACACCCTTGGTCTATAACTGTATCTTGTCTAGCCTACATCTTGAACACACTCCCAAACATCATGGCTCATGGACAGATTAATACAAAAGAAAGCTTTTGCTGAACATCACAATTCCTGTCACACTTCTTCAGTTGTGGTAAATTTCACTTTCCAGGCTTTCCAGTGAAGCACTTTTCACCATTACTAAATTCATTTTATAAAGAGAAGACTTTCTATAAACATGTCTTTAACCTCTTGATGTTGTATGTATAGAAAGGGTGTTAATATTCTCAATAGGAAAGACCTTATGCATCAATAAACAGTACTGAAAAGAAAGTGTTGCTGCTCAAGACAGACAAAAAAATTAATATTTTTTTAAAAAAAACTACTGATGATTAAGTGCCTGCAGTTTGTGTCTGGGATTAATCTCTGAGAAGCCTTTTGTGCAACAATCATTGGAGAATTTCACAACTCAATTCTTCCATTCATGGCTTTTGCATCAGGGTGTTGTCATAACATTATCATTCCAAATAAGGTTTCCTCTTCCTCTGGGGGGGTATTCACTTTATTATGGAAGTAGTTTTATCTGAACTATTGTGCGCATAATTCTCAGTCTAGAAGGCCCCTTTACACAACTTCAGCAATGTAGCTAATGCCTTAATGTAACTGAGAATAGAATCTTAATCTTTTAATAGACCATTTGGTGTACAGTTCATTGACAGATGCTACAAACACCCTGCCTTATATGTGATCTATTAATGTTGGTAGCTTACTGAAAGTAATTTGCAATTCAGAAAGAGGTGAATGACACTTGACATATATGGCACATTCACAGTCTCCATTTTTGTATGTTCCAACAGATCCCATGATGCAGCAGCATGTAATTGGCATAACAGTGAAGAGCCTTGCCAGAGTGTTTGTGAATGTATGCCAAATTTCAAAGATAAGTCAGGCTCAGAAAGGTACGTACATAAATCCTTGTTTGATTAAAAAAAATGGGAATTCCAAACAAACCAGACACCAGCTCTTTGATGCACTAGTTTAGTCAGGAAGTGGCAAACATCCTAGCTACTCTCAGATTATACAACTATGCAAATTTAATTAGATTTAAAATGCATGCTCTGATAATTGATAGCAAATAGGCCAAACCTTATGTGAGGTGATTTTCTGAAATTAGTTGGGATACCAAAAGGAATTTGAATATTTGAAGTATTTATGACTTTTGAACTTCACAGAATGTCTACCAAGAGACTACTCTGTCAAGGTCATTCCTGCAATAAGGCTCTCCTTTGTTTGTTAATTATGAAAGGGAATAGCTGTTCTCTACATATTTTAGGTGGGAATTTACATAGCTAGTTATATTCAGGACAGCTTGAATATGGGATAAATCTGGCCAAAGAATTGCAGTCTTAGTAGTTTGGAAATTATCAATTCTAGGGATATAAGTTCTCATAGTATCCCTGTCTCAAATTGTCCAAATTAGTATATTTATCTTTGTCCAAAAAGTTGAGTGAGCTCAGCTTTGGAATCTGATGTGATAATATACCCAGTATGTGTTAGGTTAACTATTTTACAGAAAGATTTATGCAAGAATTAGGACATCATAAAAAGCATTTCTGACTTGGGTTCTTACCATTTGTATAGGACATTGCTTCTCAGAGATGGCAGATAGTATAGAAGAGCAACTTCTTCAGATATACATATGCCAGGTTGTTCAGTGACTTGATCCTTGCCATTAATGTAAAGGTTATACAAATGTGAGCATGTTAATAAGATGTTCAGGGAGGATAAAGACATGCAAGTATTTAATATCTGCCAATACAAGTTTATGGTCTTCTCACTGGAATCAAAACACTGTTGTCCAATTCCACTGTAAGTCACCCACTGCTCAGAAATAATTTCCAGGCCAAGACTTGCCCCCACAAAGCATTCTTCAATGTTACTGGGAGACATACTCTGAGGGCAAAGTTTTGTCTTTTAAATTAGTCCATTGTTAATGATCTATTGCAAACACCACATACAAGGTATGAATACATGGACTCTAATCAGCTGGGACACATTTTTCCTTTTGGAGAAACATGCATACCTGACTGAAGTCTAGTGCTAGATTAACAAAGAGGGGAAAAAAAAGAAAAAGAAAGATAATCATAGGTTTCATCTTCCAGGAATTATGCTAGCATATTTACATTATTTGGTATTTTCTCCTCCCTTGGAGTACTAAATTAGTCCCCTCAGCCATAATGGCATAGCTCAGGACAATTAGCTGCAAATCACAAACATGGCCATATGGAAAAACCCCTCTCTCTCCCCCTCTCTCTTTCTTTCCCTTTTAATGCCTCATAGTTCATCTTCCTCCCCTCCCTTCTTTTTTTTTTTTTTTTTTTTTTTAAAAAGCAGAGATCCAGCGAATACGTCCACATTTCTAGAGAAGCGGGGGCAGGGAGCATAGAGGTCCACATACTTTATAAATAAAGTGGAGCAGAGATTGAAAGCAAACAGTACCTGTGGACTTAAATTAAATATACTGCATTAGAACCAAGAACCTCACTGCCCATAGCACTTAGTATGATTTTTATTTTGAGAATGGAGGATCATGGCATACACCAGCATAACCCAGGGCCACATCACATCTCTTCTGTGAGCATGGCATATGTTATTCAATGGAGAGCAGCCTCCACTGCATCACTCTCCTTTCTCTGCCTTTCTGTGGGGGAATCCTGTGCTGAACTAGGCTGGCCACACAAGCGGCATTCTGTCCTCAACACTAAGAAATGTGGGTGAGTTTATGTGAGTTAAACTTATTCATCTTTCAACTCTGTTTCTGGTCCCATGCAATCAGTAATGTAGGGTAAGGAACACGTGTTGGGAATCAATGTATGTTCCTGATTATACAACCTCTCAAATCAATTATTCATTGTTCAGTTTTAATTTATAAAAATGTTTATATAAAATTCTGGATTTAATTAAGGCCATTGGGGAAAGTCTAGAATTTAAAAGGCTAGTAAGGAAGTATACGGGCATGAAAAGCTGTACTTGAGTTCATGCAACGTAAGATGTAGAGCAAATGGATTGTCTGGAACAAGGGAAAACAAAGGCAGGCTAGAACCTGTAGCCAGACAGACCAACCCCCCATATCATCCATCTTATTTGCCTCTCTGAAGCATACAGGGCAGAGAAGGAGCAGTAAAATCAGCATAGTCTATGCTGGTTCATCTGATCCTGAGAAGCTGAAAAAACAGATATGTGGAGAGAGAGCGATTAAGTCAATAAGCTGGCCTCGAGGCTGCGAGAACTGCTCCGGCTGGCCCCCATGTTGATTCGAACACACACACAGTCCCTGGGAGAGGAATTTCCCACTGAGAAAAGAATCCCCAGTAATTCCAATTTAGTTATCTCTCTTACAAGTATAAATTAAGTTCACAACTCCCTTGTAAGAACTGGTCTCACAAAAGACAGACCAGCCCCATTTGGCATGACAGATAAGAAAGAGAAATACGTGACCCAAAATGGGTATAAAAGATGGGTCCAGCACACACTCACTTTGAGTGTCATTCTACCCTCTACCTGCTGGTCGGGTTAGGTGTTTGACCTCCCGAGGTTTTATGGGGACGCCCACCTCGTATTTTCGTCTTTCCTAGGAATTGAGGGACCGGCCCTGGCCTGACATGCTGGAGTCGAGAGGCACAGAAGGGGGTAAAAATTGTACCTGGATGTGGTCCTATGTCTTAAGTGTACACATAGAAAGAGTAAGCTGTTAGTTGGTACCATTATTTCTATTTTTCTATCTTTATCTTCTTTGTAACCATTTTTAAGATCTATATTTTGCTAGCAGTTAATAGAACAATAGCCATTGCAACCATATGATTTATAAGCTTCCTCAATAAACCTGTAACTGTTTAAGTTTTAACCTGACTCCTTCAGTTGCTGTAACAGAACCAAGCACAATTTAGAAGAACTTCAGCTGGTCATTAGGGACAGATATAGGGAGAGCTTGGGCATTTGGATTTGTGTCACACCCAGGTGGCAGAATCCACTGGGGCACCTTTCAGTCTTTCCCCAAGGCTGCCCGCTGCGAAGGAATTACGAATTCTAGCAGCTGAAATCTAAGGTGTAATAAGCTCTTCCTATAAACTCGGGGCGTCTGAGAGCCTGTTGGCTGCCCTCTGCGACGGGACCCCGGTCCTAGCAGTAAAGTCACAGATGTTAAACTATTTTTCGGGGCGCCCTCCAGCCTCCTAGGCTGCCCACTGCAACGAGACTGTGTCTCAGCAGTTGAAGACTTGGGTGTAACACACACACACTGCCCTGACCGTCAGCTGACAGAACCAGGAGAGAAAGGGACCAAAAATAAATAGAAAGAGGGAGTAAAGAGGTAAACTCTAATTGTCCCTACTGACTGAGTCACCATTATAACAATCTACTTGCTCCTCTTTCTGATTGTCCAGAGTGCTCACTTCTCCAGCCTTCTCAGTTCCTTTTTTCCTTAATGGACAATGTATTTTACACTCACCAGCACCTTTTCACCCTGCTCCCAGATTAGTTTTCACAGCACTTGTTTAACATGACAATAGACTGCACTGATAAGCAAAATATTTCACGAGTTCTCCAGGAAACATGGAACACTAGCACCACAGTGAAGGGCTACATCTATGTGAATGTATGGGTATGTCTACACTACCACCCTAGTTCGAACTAGGGTGGTTAATGTAGGCAACCGAAGTTGCAAATGAAGCCCAGGATTTAAATATCCTGGACTTCATTTGCATCTTACCGGGTGCCGCCATTTTTAAAGCCCCGGTAGTTCAGACTCCGTGCCCGCGGCTACACGCGGCACGGAGTAGGTAGTTCGGATTAGACTCTCTCGTGGAACAAGGAGTAACGGTAGTTCGGATTAGAGAGCCTAATCCGAACTACCAACTCCGTGCCGCGTGTAGCCGCGAGCACGGAGTCCGAACTACCGGGGCTTTAAAAATGGTGGCGCCCGGTAAGATGAAAATGAAGCCCGGGATATTTAAATCCCGGGCTTCATTTGCAACTTCGGTTGCCTACATTAACCACCCTAGTTCGAACTAGGGTGGTAGTGTAGACATGCCCTATGAGAACAACAGAGATGCAGGGATCACGACTATTTGCAAGAGTGAGACAAGACAACATTTATGTAAGCCAGGAGACTAAAGGATTGCTTGCAATGCAGCCAGCTAAAGTTGTTTAGCCCTGCAAGATAATTAAGTGTTGATATGCAAATACAGCTCATGCTGGGATGGGAAAGGAAGCTGGGGCTGATGGAGGATCGGTTGTTAGAATGGAAGTGGTGTATTGTAACTTATTTGGGCTGTTGAGGGGGTCACAAACCAGACTGACTGCATATGTGGGAACCGTAGAATACAACACCGATGCTTGCAGGAGAGATACCATCATTGTAAGGGGTCTCAGATAAACAAACCTCCCCCTTCCAGAGTTGAGTGAACTGAGTTGAGGGGAAAGGGCTTGAGCCAGCCTGCTTCATACATGCCAGGTATGAGCTGTAAGAATGGTTCAACCTGTTTCTTCCCCCTCCCTTCCCTTCCCCCCCGTTCCAAGGATAGGCCTAAAGCAGACTCCATCAGGAGTCTTTTTGTTATTCCACTGGAAGATGGAATCTTTTGGCCAGCCTAGGTGGTAGTTAGAGTTGAAACCACTAAGAGCTGAAGTCACTGGTTTGGCCTGGAGCCAGACCCATTGCGAGCGGCAGGCAGGCAGCAGCAAAAGTGGCTGGCAGAGCAAACAGACCACAGGAGCAGCACAAAGGTAGCATGGCCTCAGGCTCAATGAGTAGAGTCATCAGGATGATGTGTCAGGGTCTGCACTGACTGGACAGAGCTGTAAGTGGGGCTTTTGAAGTGGGGTATGGAGAAAGTTTGGGTAAATGAATGGAACCCTTACATGGTTGGACTAGTGAGCCTGAGCAGCAAAGGACATTGCACAAGCCATTTGAGCTGGGATGGTTACTCATGGGGGGTTATGAACTGTTCGTGATATTTTCCCAAGCTAATGCCATGTGACCTCTCTCCCGCTTTCATTAAAAGTTTCTTTTCTACACTCAGACTCTGTACTTGTGAGTGGGGAAGCATTGCCTCTCAGAGGTGCCCAGGGGTGCGTGAATTTCCCAGGCTACTGGGTAGGGAAGTGTGAGATGGTTCTGTGTGAGATGAATGAAAAGGGTCCCCCAGATATTGAACCCGGCCCTGGCTGCTGTAATTAATTAATTAATTTATTTAATTAATATGATTGAAGGTGGAAGAGCTTTAGCAGCCACTCAAATACTGACATTATCATTTTCATACTCCACATGGAGACACTGTGAAGAAGTGTAGCAAGAGAGAAGGCATGGCCTGTGAGGGGATTAAAACACTCAGGAAAACTACAACTAGTCAAAAGAGAATAAACGCAAGTTTGCACTTCAAAAAAAAACCAACACTTATGTGGGTATAACTGTGTTACTGGTGTGTATTTTTCCCACACACGACTGACAGATATACCAAAATCATTTTGTAGCATAGACCTGTCTTAAGAATAAGACATATTGGGGGGGGGGGGGGACCTAGGTTTTTACTCTGAAGACATATAATATCCTCTCTTCCTCCCACAATATGTTCATCTATGCCACTTTCAGAAAATTAATCACTGTTCACCTAGCCCTAGGTTAAAAAAAAAACCCTCCATCTGTAACTGTTTCATAACTTCATGAACTACTTTTGTCAGTCTCCATAAACGATTTGCAAGACTTACGTTTCCAAGACATTCATACATCCTTATGTCTCCTTTTGCAGTAGATGAGACCTTCCAAACAAGGGATCATGGAGACTGCAGTTCTCACGAAACTGAAGTGGCCCAGTGTTTACTGTCCTAAGCCCTATCTTCAAATTTAAAAATTGTAATTATTTGGTGTGATGTGCTACAGGACACTTAGCGTCAATACTGAAACTTCACTAAATATGGAAATCCTGAGAATTCTGAAATGGCATCGAGCAGAGTTAGGTGCAAGAGGAAACAAAGACTAAGTCATAGTCAGTGGTGCTTTCTGCTGACAGCCATTATCCACAGGCAGACATTGCAGTGTGTGTCACTTTGGGGTTATTAGTAATAAAGTTAGGGATGTTAAGAAGCATGTAATTCATTAATTGTATAGTCAACAAAAATGTTGTTGACTACATGATGGATCAATACTGGTTAGCACTGCACCACAGTCCTGGCTTGTGGTCCAGCAACTACCCCCCACTGTGGCTCTGCACCAAGGGCACCATTTTGGGGGGTAGCAGGCAGCAGCCATGTGCTCTGAGATGCGGCTAGTTTTTCATCCCATTTCCTGGACTAATCAGGGAGCCCGGGGACAGTGCATGCATGGAATGCAAGTCTCACACCTGGCTGGTAAACTCCCTTCATTAGCTAGGTGCAAGAGGCATGCATGGAATGCAAAGACTTGCCCCACTCCCTGATAGTCCAGGGAACGGAATGAAAAGCAAGCTGCATCTTGGAGCGCTGCTGCCCCTCCTACCCTCCCAAAATGGCAACTTTGTTCTAAACTAAGTATTTTAGGAGCCAGTGGGCAGGCAGCTTGACTCAGACCTGGCTTGTGCTGGGTCCTGGGAGCTACTCCCGCTGCAGGGCTCTGCAGGAAAAGTATTTTAGGCATTGGACGGGCTGGCAGGCAGGCCTGGCTCCTAAAATACTTTCTCCTGCAGAGCTGCAGCACGGTTAGCTCCCAGACCCAGCGTGAGCCGGGACTGCACCAGACTGCTGGCCAGCCCGCTAAAAAGATTACTAGCAGCAGGGGAGATGCGTGTAGCCGATAGCATTAACCAATAACTATTCACTTATCAGTTGATCCACTACACTATTGCATCCTTAAATAAAGTATTCACTGTGCTGCAAGAACATTTTTAAAAAGTTATCACTGGTTTCACTGCTCACAGAAGCAGTGATTACCATGGCCAGATGACTACTAATAAAGAATTTTCCTGTTGCAACCATGCGCCCTTCTGCTCATCTGCACCACAACAAACCACTTCACAGCCAATAGCTTTACAAATATTGAAGTACTGCAGAAGAGGTTCATGTTTCCCTCTAGCAAACAAGGAAGTGTTGACTCGTGATATTAATGGTAAGGCTAAGTACTAATACTACATACAAAGGTTCTGAACAAGAGATTGCCATTGGTCCTCTTTGTTTTCTCTACAAATGGCTGTCCAGCTTTCCTTTAGATCTTTGCCCAATCAACCTGCTTACTCTGTCCCCAACTCACAAAGCTCAGTCTCAAGGCTCCATGTTGCTCCATATTACATAGCTTGTGTGTAACGAGAGCCGAATGTTTCTCATGGTTTTTAGAATGCATGCTTTGTGTTGGAAAAGCAGAATTAAGCCAGGTGTGTTTATACTCGAACTTAGGTTTCTGTTACTGTCACTTTATCTCAAGTGTTCACTAATAATGTAGTACTGATTTGTCAAGAAATGTTTCTCCATTTGTTAGTTCCACTACTTACAATTCCATTATTGTCATTTTTAAAACCAGAAGGTCTTCCATGTTTCCAATTCATATTCTTTCATTGAAATAGTTCATCTTTTACAGAAGAATTGGCAGTTTAAGTCCTTAGTGTAGTGGAAACTGAATACTTTTCTGGGTGAAAAAAAAACCCACAAAAAACAACCAGCTGGGGTCGGGGCAGCCCGTGCATGCTGACCCAGCAGTGGGGTTGTGCTGCAGCAATCCGACGTGGGGCTATGTGCCTGCCCATCAGTGGGGACAGAGCCATGGCAGTTTGGCTGGCAGTAAGACCAGGCTGTGGCAGCCCTGAGCACAGGAATCCCAAGCTAACTATTCTCATGGCACCCCCTAGTGACTAATTCATACATGTGAACAGAGCTATTCGTTTGTTTTTTCCCCAAGTCCAAGTAAAGTACAGTTGGACCTCCCTGGTCTAGCACTCTCAGGACCTGAGTGGTCCTAGAAGGAATTTGCTGGACCAGGGAAGGTCCCTTGCTACCAGCCCCCTCAGTCTCCCTGCCTCCAGCTCCTTCGGCCCTGCAGCTCGCTGGGCGACACAGCTGCTCCAGCCCTGCTACCATAACTGCTGCTCCTGCTGACAAGGCAGTATGCAGCCCTGGCCCTGCTGCTGGCCAGTACACGGCCCCGATTGGGCTGCTGACCTGCAGCCATGACCCAAGACAGGCTTCCCCTGCAGGGCTGCCACAGCCTGGTCTTATTATCAGCCAGGCTGCCATGGCTCTGTCCCCACTGTGAGCAGGCACACAGCTCCACATCGGGTTGCTGCAGCACAACCCCACTGCTGGGTCAGCATGCACAGGCTGCCTCAACCCCACCTGGGTTGCCGAGCTGCCTCTGCCCCACTACCACAGCCAGGCCACTGATGTCTGACCCTGTTATCACCAGTCTCTCCTTCCTGGGGCTTTCAGCTACTTCCCCACCTGTCGACCCGGAGCTCTCTTGTTCAGCAACATCCATGATCTGATGTTGCCAGTTTAGGGAGGTACAACCTGTACTGCAGCCCAGCAATTAAAGATATGAGTGGAAAGAAGCCAAATTAAAGGAGTAACTAATTGCTCAAACAGGTAGTTCAGTCAGTCAAAAGATGGACAGACAAATATTTGTATTTGATAAGTAACTGGAAGTTTATGTTCAAAATTTTCTGATCCCCTTTCCCATGTTTTACCCTTCAGATGAAGTCACAAACCAACCTACCTTTCTTAGAGAATACACAATGATGGAAGCTGAATGTAGCCTTACTTGTAGCTTTCGCTACTGCACCATCGCTTTTAAGGGCCTGATCCTAGAAGCAATACAAGTATAATCTTGACACCACTTAAGATAAATAATAGAACACCCGTTTGCCCCAATAGGGCCCCCATACAAGATATAATGCTTAGTACAGTAAGTGCAACAACTGACTTCAAGCTCTATGCTCAAGCATGTGTTTTTAAGGCTCAGGTCCTAAAAATAAAGACGAGGTTGACAGCAGAATGCAACCTTAACTATAACTATCACTATCATAAAAGAATTACATTAAAGCACAAAGGTTTGAGAATGCTGTGCTAAGTGTCACACTTGAATTCTTTCCTTTGCTACTGAAATAGCAAGTTAATTCATCTTTATTTTATAAGCCAATTCAAATTAAAGCTCTAGTACAATTTTGGATGCTGAAATCTGAAATGTTCATAGTACCTGAGAACAAACATGGGGACCCAAATAGTTTGTAAAGTCGGCGTGTCTGAATCAACTATCAAAAAGAAGCCTGTATTCTGATGAATGCTATAGTATATAACACCCCAGAACCAAAGCCTTTTATAACAATGCTTTCTAGAGCTTCAGAGGGGTAGCAGAGTTTAAAGTTTTCCTGTTACAGACTAACAGTCTGATAGCACTTTAAAGACTATTTTTGTTGTTGTTGTTTTTAAGTTTTCAATGCTTTCTGTAGCTAATTATTTCCACGTCAATATAGAAGGCAGAACCCACTCCATTTTTAATTTGTAGGTAAACCAATAGAATGTAGAATAGTGATAGAGATGTAGCCGTGTTAGTCTGGTGTAGCTGAAACAAAATACAGGACTATGTAGCACTTTAAAGACTAACAAGATGGTTTATTAGATGATGAGCTTTCGTGGGCCATCATTTTTTTTTTTGATCTGAGGAAGTGGGTCTGGCCCACGAAAGCTCATCATCTAATAAACCATCTTGTTAGTCTTTAAAGTGCTACATAGTCCTGTATTTTGTTTCAATAGAATTGAAATACACTGCTGCCCTCTACTGGGCATATTACTAAACTAGAAGGCTAGAAATCCAAACCTCTTCTGTTTATTTGCTTTTTTGATCGAGCTACACATTCCGTATGTATCTGTGCACAAACACTTCGAATAGCCCTGCTAAGCTGGGTGTGTTTTCTTGGAAAGCCGTAAGCAGAGCTGTCATCAAATATTTGTATACCTACTATTCCAACACATCCCAATTCAAGTTCTGCTCCTCTAGTCACCCCTGTTTTAGGAGTTTGTTCCCATCAACCTCTAAATGTTCATCTCCATATTACATTATTCAGTTCTTGAGCCAGACATATTTATGATAGCATGGATGTAAATGAATAATTGTGCCTCTGGCTATTTTACTCCTATAATGTCCAGTTCTACTTCCCCAGCAGTCCCCCAGTACTTCTACAGCACCTCTAACTACATAACTCAGGTCTCAAGAAGTCAAGTTTTGGATTTTTTTTTAAATAAAAATGAAATATTTTGCCTTCTTTTGGTTTCTGAGCCTTAAAGGTATACTTGGGTTATCTTCCCAAGCCTCTCTACAACACGAGCATTAGAACCTCATTCCATTAGTTTTTATGTAAAAAATCTCTGCTTTCATTATTCCTTCATTCCAGAAGCTGGCGCCTTAAATTGTTATATACATATACTATAAGACTTTCAATAACATAGTGAGAGCAATTAACACTGCTTCTGAGTCATCTGCAATTGCAACCCCTTCTGAAGCTCATCTCCTCTGCCCGAGCCTCTTGCCAGTTTAACAAAAACAGTACAAGCCCTCCGCAGACACACCACTTCCCATGCTTTCCAAACTTTTCTTTGTCACGTGGTCCTAACACCAGATTATTTGTCAGAATGAAAGAGGGTTCTTTGGTGGTCCCCATACCAAGTCTGACAGGAACAGAGACCTAGGCCTCCACCATGTTTCACAGCACATTAGGAAGACAGCAGTTGCTGACAATCTACAAAGTTTGAGATTACCCTCCATGCCAATTGTGTAGGTCAGGGGTGGAGAACCATGGCTTACTAGCCAGACTTGGCTCCAGGCTTCCCTTCATCCAGACTGCAGCGATGCTCAGGGCTTCTGTTCCCTCCCACAGCAGGGAAAGCTGGTGCTAGCACTCCAGCCCCACTGCATGTCTGCCTACCTCAGTGTACGCACGCACACCCCAACCCTGCCACAGGGCTGGAGAGCTAGTGACAGCTCATCCTCTGTGAAGGGGGAGGGGAAGAGGGAAGAAGAGGGAAGCCCAGAGTCTTGTCGTGGGTAAGATCCAGTGCCCTGAATGTGTCTGTGGGTCTTGTTTTGTTTCTCAGGTACCAGGCCAGCAAGGTTCCCCCTCCCCTGCACTCCTAGTGTACTTGCATGCTGGGCAATGTCTGTTCAGTGTGGCCTCTTCTAGATGGAAGGGAGTGAGGTTTGTGTGATTCCAAAAAGAGGAGTAATGAGCTACAGAGCAGTCTACCCTCTAACTCTCTGGCTCAAATCCAAACAGAGTGCAAACAGATGATTTTAGGCTTTTAGAAACTTTGTTTAAAAAAAAACAAAAAAAAAACCAACTTATTTTTCAACCAATTATTTAAATTTCAGGAACTGGGCTTCTAAAAGAAAAGTCTCCAATTGCCATGAGATTCAAGATAAAATTAGGAAAAAATAGCAACAGCTAAGGATTTAAATGTAGGTTTATGCCAGTTTCCACGTCAATCAGTTCTTTGTTTCAATCATACAAAGACACAAACAACCCTGGAGTCCATCACGAGCGCCTCTGCTAGAAACATCTAAACAAACTATCAGGCCAACACTGGCACTCAAGAGACAATCACTGTTTCACTGATGTTAAGTATGAAAACCACCACCTATAAAGTTTGATGAAGATAAACACATAGGTGCTTTTAAATCCTGATAAGACAGTATCCAATGGCTGCCATTTTAATTGTGGTACGATATAAAAATCACTTGAACTTCAAGTTTCAGTGAAACATGAACTATCTCAGGCACCAACACTGATGGTGGAGAGCTTCCAAGTTAGAACATAAGAACGGCCGTACTGGGTCAGACCAAAGGTCCATCTAGCCCAGTATCCTGTCTGCCGACAGTGGCCAGCACCAGGTGCCCCAGAGAGGGTGGACCGAAGACGATGATCAAGAGATTGGTCTCCTGCCATCCCTCTCCTGCCTCTGACAAACAAAAGGCCACGGACACCATTTTATCCCCCGGCTAATAGCCTTTTATGGACCTAACCTCCATGAAATTATCTAGCTTCTCTTTAAACTCTAATATAGTCCCAGCCTCCTCTGGCAAGGAGTTCCACAGGCTGACTACACGCTGTGTGAAGAAGAACTAACTTTTATTAGTTTTAAACCTGCTACCCATTAATTCCATTTGGTGTCCTCTAGTTCTTCTATTTAGGGAACTAATAAATAACTTTTCTTTATCAGCCCTCTCCACACCACTCATGATTTTATATACCTCTATCATATACCCCCTCAGTCTCCTCTTTTCTAAACTGAAAAGTCCCAGTCGCTGCAACCTCTCCTCATATGGGACCCGCTCCAAACCCCTTATCATTTTAGTTGCCCTTTTCTGAACCCTTTCCAAGGCCAAAATATCTGTTTTGAGGTGAGGAGACCACATCTGTACACAGTATTCAAGATGTGGGCGTACCATAGTTTTATACAGGGGCAGTAAGATATTCTGGGTCTTATTTTCTATCCCTTTCTTAATAATTCCTAGCATCCTATTTGCCTTTTTGACCGCCGCTGCACACTGTGTGGAAGTTTTCAGAGAACTGTCCACAATAACGCCAAGATCTCTTTCCTGATTTGTCGTAGCCAAATTAGCCCCCCATCATACTGTATGTATAGTTCGGGTTATTTTTCCCGGTGTGCATTACTTTACACTTATCCACATTAAATTTCATTTGCCATTTTGTTGCCCAATCACTCAGTTTGGTGAGATCTTCTTGGAGTCCCTCACAGTCTGCTTCTGTCTTGACTATCCTAAACAGTTTGGTATCATCTGCAAACTTAACCACCTCACTGCTTACCTCTTTCTCAAGATCATTTATGAAAAAGTTGAACAGGATTGGTCTTAGGACTGACCCTTGGGGACACCACTAGTTACCCCTCTCCATTCTGAAAATTTACCATTTATTCCTACCTTTTGTTTCCTGTCTTTTAACCAGTTCTCAATTCATTAAAGGACCTTCCCTCTTATCCCATGGCCATGTAATTTACACAAGAGCCTTTGGTGAGGGACCTTGTCAAAGGCCTTCTGAAAATCTAAGTATACTATATCTACTGGATCCCCCTGGTCTGCATGTTTGTTAACCCCTTCAAAGAACTCTAATAGATTACTAAGACAGGATTTCCCTTTATAGAAACCATGTTGACTTTTGTTCAACAAATTATGTTCTTCTACATGCCTCACAATTTTATTCTTTATTATTGTTTCAACTAATTTGCCCAGTACTGAAGTTAGACTTACCGGTCTGTAATTGCCCAGATCGCCTCTGGAGCCCTTTTTAAATATTGGTGTCATGTTGGCTACCTTCCAGTCATTAGGTACGGAAGCCGATTTAAAGGATAGGTTACAAACCATAGAGAATAGTTGAGCCATTTCCCATTTGAGTTCTTTTAGAACCCTTGGATGAATGACATCCAGTCTCAGAGATTTGTTAACATTAAGTTTTTCTATTTGTTCCAAAACCTCCTCTAATGACACTTCAATCCGGGACAGTTCCTCAGATTCACCACCACAAAGGACGGTGCAGATTTGGGAATCTCCCCAACATCCTCAGCCGTGAAGACTGAAGCAAAGAAATAATTCAGTTTCTCCGCAATGGCTTTATCGTCCTTGATTGCTCCTTTTATAGCTCCATCAGCTAGGGGACCCACAGGTTTTTTAGCAGGCTTCCTGCTTCCTAATGTACTTAAAAAACATTGTTATTTCTTTTTGAGTTTTTGGCTAGCTGTTCCTCAAAATCTTTTTTTGCTTTTCTTATTACATTTTTACACTTGATTTGAAAGTGTTTATGTTCCTTTCTATTTCTCTCACTAGGATTGGACTTCCACTTCTTAAAAGATACCTTTTTGTCCCTCACTGCTTCTTTTACATGGTGATTAAGCCACGGGTTCTAGGGTTTGTCTACGAGCTTGGTTTGATTCTTTAAGGTCAGGATTGGAGAAGACTCAGATTCAATGCCCACAAGTTTTCCAAGGCTCCACAGACAATGTAAATGTCATATTGGGAAAACTATAAACTCCCTGTTTTGGTTTTCACATATCCTAAAACAGGAGTTTAACTCACACACGTCCCAGGGCTCACTTCAATCCTCCTACTGAAATTGCAGGGTCAGGACAAAGTTTATCAGCTTCAAGCCTGTGCTGCAGTGATCTCATTCAATGACCACCCACTTGATAATTCAGACATGATCAATAGCTAATATTCTGGTTGTATGGATTTTTTCCTTTGAAAATAATTTTAGTAATAATGTTGGTTTTCTGTACTAGTTGATCGCACCTTATAATGTATTTTTTTCCTTTCAGCATAATACAGTCTAGCACAAAGGAATCAATACACTTTTCTTGGAGTTGTATTTTATTTAAACTAGCATTTAAATTACTGATGTTGTGACGGCAGACATATACTCAAGTTGGCCAGTTGTGTTCCTGCCTGTCCCAGGATATAACCTCTTACTGGGTTCTTTGGCCTTGAATTATACGCAGTTCTTATATTCCCCTCTTTCTCCCAGTCTTCAACCCACTCAGCGTTCCCTCTTCCTGTAGTTCTCATCCTAGTCTTCCCTCCCCAGTTTTGCCACCACAAGGCTCATCCACTAACTCACTAGCAAACACTTGCATTTTTCTCCCACAAGCCCCATTGGTGGAGGGGAGGGAGAGGAAGAAGTCTTCCAGTGTATTCACCAGTGTTCTCTGAGACAGACACCTCTCCTTTTATAATTGCCTAGATTGAGGGTAAAACCCTATTCCCACTGAAGAATTGCCTATTAGCTTCACTTCAGTGTGATCAGGATGAGCCCAAGTTCTAAAGGGTATTTCTGCTCAAACTGGTCACACAGTTATGTACATGGAAAATATTTTACAAATAGGATACTAATAAAGCCTGATTAAAATACAGTGTAGCTCAACTTGAAATAACCACCCATGGACACAACTGGCAAAAATAATAGAAGAAATCATCTTTAATTGAGTCATTGTGAAAACCACATTCTCTCTCAAAAGAGGAATTTCCTGATTGTACCTATTTCTCCACTTAAACAGTCTTTCTGAGCCTTCCAATCTCCTAATAAAACCATCCCTATTTTGGAAAAGTTACCTGGTAGCTGTCGCCTCATCCAACTCCCTACTCAGCTCTTATGTCTTTCAGTATGGATGCTTCCATTTTCCATCATGTTCCTCAGAGCACCTGGCAGGCCTGCTTTGAACAGGACAATGCTGACTAACTCCTTATCATACGGATTTCTTCACTGCTGTAAAAATCTCAAAAGAAACTCCTGGGACCTGTGTCACCAGTGAGATGGCTGGGATGGAAACAGATGACCAACCAAATTCTGATCCAAATGATCACCCTTTCTCCAGTTACTATTTGAAAACGTTTCAAGAAGAGGGCTAATGACTAAAGATTCCTTTCTGATCACCAATCCATGGCTCTTAGCGCAATTATACCTGTATGATGTCACTTTATTTTCCAGTGTGATCTTTTACAATACAGTCATGTTCTACAATACAATACAAAATGCAACAGGACTTCAGGATACACAGCATTGTTATAAATTCATTTATATTGAGCTGTAATGCCAATAAGAAGTTTTCCACTAGTATTATGCTAATGCCAGTAAATTCAGCACTTATATATAAACTAGATTTATGGTGGAGGAGTGGGGTTGGCAAGATGGAAGACAAGTCATCCTCCTCTTACATGATCAAATTCAGAACATGTCTGGCTACCATTACTACCTGCTGAAAAATGCCAGAAGGGAGGAGATTATTTCAAAATGTAAAGCTAACTAAGGGAAAAATATGCAATGAAGATCAACAAAAAAGAGAGATGGGGAGGCATGACTAGGGAGTGGATACCTACTGTAAATCCAATTTTATAATGTTACAGCTGTTGCAGCCTCATGAATTTCCTGTTTATTTAAAACTGCTGCTTAAATATGGTATCTTTTGAATTATATCAAGCCGATATGAAACATTTAAAATAAAGGAATAGGCACAAACAGAGATGACAGCACAGCAGCCACAAAATAAGAGAGGACATTAGGTGAAGAGAAAAAACTGAAGTAGAATAAGGCTGGAGTTCTGGGCAGTGAAGCAAATTAATCACAAATATTTTAGATGCAACAGAAATTAAATTACTTCAGGGCAACTCCTATACGTGTACTAGCAGGATTGGCATGGATGTCAAATCAATTACAGGCTTTTCACACCAAAATGCATTTTAAATTACTGAGGACATCAATTGCCTTCCCAGCACACAGGTTCTTCAAAAAGTGATTTCTGACTGCCATTTCACACGTTACATAAGCTTAGATGCTCAAATTCAGTTTAAAATTATTTTATAAGTAATCATTTCAATATTGAAATAAGATGCTATAAAATATAAATCTAAGCAGCCAACTAAAAATCACAAGTGAATTAAAGCTTAAATTGACAATATTAATATTGAGGCTTTCAAAACTTTTAAACAATTTAATATTTTAACTAACTAAAAGCTTAAGATTTTTCATGTTATGCTGCTGTTAGCAGATGTTTAATCTACTGGCATCATGGCATTTACTGCCCCTCTCAGGACTTGTTTTTTTGGGTAATCCTAAGGAAGCCAGGTACAGGGCAGTGCTTTATCCTGAATCTGAGAGCAGAAATTCCCAAATTGTGGTCTTGGGAGTACTTGATGGCATTCCTTGGAGAGCACTGTGCTGACTCCTCATTTCCAGAAGAAAGGTTACTTTATGAGATAAAAGTTATACTAAATACTTTCCTAAGGAAAATATTTTGCAGTTGACTCAGATATTATGGGATTGTGGTTGAGATGGGAGGCTGGCCTGCATGGTCAGGAGACAAACTAGTGAAAGATATGGTCCATGCTATAAAGGTTCTGGTCTGAAAAGACAGAAGATGATACCTAGGTGGAAATCAGCATAAACTGAAAAATTCTTTTTTCCTTTTAATGTCAAATTACACCAACTCCTTCCAACACGTGTTGCTGTTACCACATGCTCACTATGTTCCCTCCAAGTGTTCCATTCCTTCTGCCTACTTCTTCCCAACCACTTCTCTTTCTCCTCTAGAATATTATCACCTCTACAAACCCACCCTGCCACAGATCCCGATTGTCTTTCACCAATTTCCAGTAGAGTCTTGTAACCCAACAGGAGCAGACTATATACATTTTAGAACAGGTATAAAAACCACGTGACACTCTCAGGCATTGGTTGGGTCATGTTTTTTCCCTTTTTGGGTACAGATGGTTCCAACTTCGCTCCCCTGCTCCTCCCTTCACCCTGCCTTCACTTCCCCTCCCCCTCAAGCCCTCGTCCTCTGCAGTTCCCACCGCCTCACAATCCTCTGTTCTCCTCTGCTCATCAACATACTCTCCTTGCTGCCCAGCCCCTGTCTGGCCAGGACGCATTGCCCCACCCCTGGTAACACAGTACCCCGAACAGGAATGACTTTGGTGGAGCCTCAGGATTCGAACTCCTGGAAGCAGGACAAAGACTAATTCTAGGCAGAATGAGGCCTGCTGTTGCCAAGGCGGATGGGAGCATCCCCATACTGCTGGCAAGTGGAGAGTGCTCTGGGGTGGCTGGTGCAGGTGCCCTCAGCTTATAGAAAGAAGCAAAGGAAGAACAGCTCCTGAGCCAGCATACAGCAGTCTGAGTGAGTCCTAGCCCTGAAATGCTAGCTAGACGATACCTACAACTGCTTGGCTTTATCCCAGAGATGGAGTGTCTGAGCAAACCACTGCAGTTCCCTTCAAAAAAGACAGCTTTCCTAGGGAGCAGGGCTGAGCTCATCACTTCCTGCAGGTCCTGAACTTCCAAAGGGATGAAAATCCCACTGATCCTCTGGGCATGGAGCACCACACTTGAGCCTGCAGACAGTAACCCCAGTGCCTCTACCCATAGGTCCATAAGCACAATTAACACAATTACAATTGCCAGAGTTGGGTCAGGTATGGAAATAGTTCTATGAGGCTCTGGAGCGATTGCAGTCTAGTCAGGTTAGGGTTTGACTTTAAAGGCGAGGTCTGAGCAGACCTTTCGATTCCAGCACTGCACTTTGTTAGAAAACAAACCTCCTGAATGAATAGCTTAAAGCAGTGGTCCCCAACCTTTTGAGGTTGCCGGGCGCCAGGGGGGCGGGGCCGTTCGCCCGCCGGGCGCCAGGGGGGCGGGGCCGTTCGCCCGCCGGGCGCCAGGGGGGCGGGACACTTGCGCCCCGGGGGCGGCCCCCCCCCATAGCCGCATGCCCAGGGCCGGCGCTCCCCCCTCCCAGCGCCGCGCGCCCAGGGCCGGCGCTCCCCCCACCATGCGCCCGGTGCCAGGCCAGCCCCGAGCACCTGGCGGGCACCTGGAAATGCCCCCGCGGGCACCATAGCGCCCGCGGGCACCGTGTTGGGGACCACGGGCTTGAAGTATATATTTTTTAAAGCAATGAAAAATGCCTGTGCTAAAGTCTCAGGGGCCTCTAACAGCTGTATGAAAACCTCCTGGTTCTTGCAAGTTATATCAGGCCAACAGCCACAAAACTCCTCAAGAAAGTTCCCACCTTTGCCCTTTGAAACCTCATTCAAGTCAGCTTCTCATTAAGCCCAAGACAAGAGCAAAGCCTTGCAGCATGTGGCTCAACAAGGGCTCAGTCTGTTGGCCCAGGGAAGACAGCAAGAGTCTCTCTCTGGAAGTGCCCTGCTGCCAGCTTCTTCCTAACAGAATGACTTCTACTGGAGCCTGTGAGACTTATGATTACACAGAAATGCACAATAACCAGGTAATCCTTTGTAAATATTGTTTGTTGTACTCAACACTATATCTCCTGAATTCATAACTTCATTTTCCCTGTCTGTGGATCGATATGCTCACCGTGTTCAACTCTCCTAATAATGAAGAAATAGCCTACTCGTATAGCTTTAATAATAAATGTAAAGAAACACATACACACACACACACACACACACACACACTTGACTGTCCCCTTTTCAAGTCACAATAGGCAAAGAAGTAAAAGTTACCTAAAACTTTAAGAAATCTCAGTCCCCAAAAGCCATTCATGTAAAATAGTCACCATCTATGAAGGGATTAGTAAGAGAACTGCTACGTTCTCTGACTGTGTTTAAAAAAAAACCCCAACATAAATACAGTGTTTCCCCACATGCTTATGTTTGTCCCTGGACAATAATTACACTCTATTATCTAGAGAGAAAAAAAAAAAAGGTGTGAAAAATCTTACCTTTTTTGCTCTTTGTGCTATATCAGGTGTTCTAGTAAGAAGCTTTTCTATAAGGTATTCTCTATTCTGAAAAAAACCAACATTTGGACAGTTAAACCCAATACAAGGAAAACAGAAGTTTCACATAGATCGTAAGACAAAGGAGATTTATGTGTAGGGAGTAGTATTTTACCTTGGCTTTCTGGAAGAATTTGCATTTTAAAAGTTCTGCTGCTGTGGGCCTGAAAGATCAATAATAAATTAGAGTAGAAACAGAGATCCCCCTAGTGAATACTGTACAGGACATTTGTGAAGTGACACGTATTTTGTAGTGTTGGTAGCTATAAAATTAATTTTTAAGATCCATAATGGTATACATATTCATTCACCATACATGTTGTAAGGACGTTCCTAGATGGTGAAAGCACTAGATATAATCAATGTCCTGTCTTTGTCCATCTTTTCGTTTAAAAGAAATTTAGTAATTGTGAGAGGTACTGGATTAAGGCGGCAAGATTTACAACCTCTTTTTTTTTCCTTAAGTGGTTAAAAAAAAAAAAAAAAAAAAAAAAAAAAAAAAGAGATATGCTCTCCTAGAGGACTCCAATGTGCCTAACCAATGCTCCAGATGAAGAGGTAGTCTATTTTTTGGTCAAGGTCCAAATTTATCAAATTTGTTGTCCACAGAAAATAATAATAATAATAATGAAATGAAATATTTTGGGAGGCATTCGAAAGCATCTAGAGATCCAGATTTGTGGTCCACCTACTGAGTACCTTTACTCCTATAGTGGGGTGTTAACTGCCATTTATTTCAGTGATATGGACACCTGTATTTAAGAAATTGGACTGAACCAATTAAATTGTTTCATAAGCCAGACAACACTGTCCGAGAGCTTTCAGCCCCTAGAAACACCAGCTGAATATCCTGCAGTAGCTAGAGGCCCAATGCTCCGTATTTAGTCCCGGAGTTCTGTTACCTCCCAGGCCCACTTGACTTTACACTTTTGAAATTTGCAGCTGAAGTCACAACCTGCTAGAGTGTTATACTGTATTTCTGCAGAAGACAGAACAATATTCACCCACTTTTCCCTATAGATAGAAAAATCTCTTCTTAGGTCTTCTGCCCTGACTCAAGCAGAGCTGATCAGAAATGGGTTCCCCCTCCTTCCAACTTCCACATCGTAAATAAAAACAACCCACTTTGATTCAAAAACGCTGCTGTGGTGCCCCAGGCGAGTTGTATTTCAGGTACCTCGTGTTCTTGTTCTTCATTATACCACTAGGCTCTGTCTCCCATGATGCACCACTGCCCCTTCTTGGTGAGGGGAGATGGTACTAGATGGGAGCTCTTGGCCATGGTTCATTGTGGAAGAGGTATAGTCTAGCTGGAAAGTATGGCTTGTAGAAGGAGCTGGGGACATGAAGCAACCAAATGACAAATCCCGTAAGGTAGCATTCTGAATCAGCGTATTTTTGTCTTTGGGCATTCTGGGTTTTTTTCAAATGGACGGAAGGAAGGAAAAATTCAATCTTTGTATAGAAAAAAAAAAGACACCTTTTCACAAATTAAACGTTAATTTTCCACTATTCTATTGATTTGTAAACAGAAAAATAAGTTCTATCATCTTTACTGCAAGGATGAAGAGGACTGAACAGAAACTAAAGCAAAGCCCAATTAATGCCTATTGCATTTGTCTATGAGTGGTTAAAATATATGAAGAGCTTACAGTAATTCAGGAAGAAGTCACAAGGGTGTTTCTATTCACAGGAGTTGCAAAAGTTTAAGCAAAGATGCAATTATAACCAAATTTAGGAGGAGTGTCCACACAGTTGCAAATTCTATATTGGTTAAAAGTTTGCTTGTATCTTAATTTGTTTAACGTTTCAGGGAAAATAGGGAAGAAAAGACCAGAAAAAAAAAGTTTTGGGTATGTCTACACTCGAAAGTTATTTTAAAATAAATACTCCCAAAATAAAAATTCTGGAAGAGAGTGTGACCAGAGAAGCCTTGAAATTAATCTGAGGCAGGGTCTCTTAATGTGGGCACGCTAACTCAACGTAGAGCCCCAGGAAGTACTCTGAATGTCTCTGGGGAATATTATTTTAAAATAGCAGCAGTGGAGCATCCACAAAACCACTATTTTGAAATAACTATTTCAAAATAAGGATTATTTCTCGTGAAAAGCAGGAGTTATTTCAAAATAACCAGTCCCTTATTTTGAAATAATGGGCTTGGTAGTGTGGATTCTCTGCTTGTTATTTTGAAATAAGGGGAGTTATTCCAAAACAGCCTAGTGTAGACCAGAGCTTTCTTATTTGAGTAAGCTCAGTTCACATGCTACACACATTACAGAGCAGAGGGGGGACAAGCTACAACTTGCAGGCCACATGTGGCCTATCAGACCCTTCAGCTGTGACCCCAAGCTCCTGCCAAGGGAGGGGGAGGGTAGGACAGCCAATGTGGCACTCAGGCCAAAAGTTTTGCCCAATTCGGTACAGAATCCCTGCTATCAAGGAGAGTACTATCCAATTTAGAGATATACTGCATGTGAAAAATGGTTTATCCACAATGAATGGGGGACAACTAGAATACTGATTTTTCAAATGAGCAAGCTAATGGAAGTTTAAAAAAAAAAAAAAAACACACACTAAAAGTTCCATTCTAGTCTGCTCGAACCGCAGAAAGTCCAACAGGCACTTGCACTGTCATTTAGTTGTTTGTTTGTTTTTTTAATGTAAAACACAAAGTGACCAGGAATGTTAATACTCTGATGATCACAAACTAGTATGCTTAACGCAGAACAGTTAACCATTGGTAACTGCATTGTAAGGAATCAAGAGTTTGCAGCAGATATTACTACGTGCAGAAGACAGGGAAAATACTGCAACTGCTAGCTTCCTAGGGGATCATCATATTTAAGCATCCATTTTAATCGTGCTTTGAAAACACTGGGCATTTCTACAATAATCTGTAGCCATAATTAAATTGAAGCATGTTCTGGGAAGACAACTTTAAGGAAACAGTAACACATATTTAAGCAGCCTGCAAGTTTCAGGGCTATGCTTAAAGCATAACCAGACTGGAGACTTAATGAGACAGGACTACCAACGTCTGGAGTAACTGCAGATACTACCCTGATCCAAGAGGATGCATTCTGAGAGGTTCTGGGAAATTCCAAGTTTCATTTGCACTTATTGTTTCTTAACTATTCTTCTATCTATGACCTCTGCTCTCAGCTGCTAGGCCTTATTCAGATCATATTTACCCTGATTTACAGCAAGCTCACTAAGTCGGACTCACAATTATGTCTAGTTTTTAACACCACTGGCACATTACTGCACCCAAATTACACCAGGAAAATAAAGTAAGAAAGCAGTAAATCAGGTCACTCAACAGGCAACATGAATAAGTTTGTAACTCTAGCTCCTAAAACAGGTGATTTATTAAATAAAGTATGTACAGGCAGTCCCCGGGTTACATGGATCCGACTTACATCGGATCCCTACTTACAAACGGGGTGAGGCAACCCCGCACTAGCTGTTTCCCCTCAGCAGACCAGGGAGACGCGAAACTAGTGCCCCCCCCCCGCCCGAGCAGACCAGGGAGACGTGGAGCGGCTTCTCTCAGCAGACCCCTCAGCTTGAGAACAAAGGACTGAGGGAAGTGAGGTGTGGGAGAATAAAACTGAGCTCTGGAGAAATGTTTGTCTAGAGTTTCCCCTACAATATGTACCAGTTCCGACTTGCATACAAATTCAACTTAAGAACAAACCTACAGTCCCTATCTTGTACGTAACCCGGGGACTGCCTGTACACATATTAGTGACAGAATGTGCCTTCCACAGAGTCCAAGAAAGTAAAATCTATACAATGGGTTTACACAGAAATAACTATCAACATTATAATGGGGAAACATCATTGTGGGACTTGAACAACAGTTTTGGAACAAAGATTGTGATTATCTGGAGTCACAAATATAGAGCAGGGATGGATGATTCAGAAAGAATTCAGAGTCTACAGAAGAAAGAGAGACTATCGTTTTCAAGTTAGCTTGCTTACAAAAATTAGCCCTCTCTTGAGATAATCTTTTCACATAGCACAAATGACTCAATGTAGAGTTAGAAATAAACTCATCTCACAACAACAACAACAACAAAAAGGAAAGTCAACAGCGTTTCATGGTTTAGGCTGAAACAGTACATTCACACAATAGAAGCTCACCTTGATCAACATGGTCATAATCTTTAACATGGGCTAGCAATAAGTAGCGATGGGTTTTCTGTTCAGGGCAGGGGGCCATGGGTTTTCAAAAGGTTTGAATAATACCTTAATTCTATTGTGCAAAAGCTATACTAGTACACTAAGTTAATCATGCTTGTTGAAGCTTGATAATTAACAGCCAGCTCCTCCCCAAACTGAAGACCTAATATTTTGAAAACAAGGATTTTCCAACTAAATACCCGGGAAAAAATATGTAACAATGATATTTAAAGTATGATGCACTGAAGTCGTAACTGTATTTTGGACTAATTCCATTTTATACAACAAAAAAGCTATACCTTTTGGAAGGGTCTTTTTGAAGACACAGTGAAATTAGTTTTCTAAACGATTTGCCATACTTTTTCATCATTTCTTTGTCTTCAACACCAGTCTCTAAAGTGGGGGGATCATTTTGCAATGTCAGCATTAACACCTATAGTAAAAGCAAAAGGTGACATGGTAAGTGTCACAATGAAATTACAATACAATAATAGCTGAAATAGGATACAAATATTCCACCAAAAAAATACAATGTTCCTGTTTAAAACATACTGAGGATCGCACAACACCAGGGTAATACATTTTTTTTTTATTTTTATTTTTTTTTTAAAAAGAGTACAAAAGAAACAAAGCTGAGTGGTAAATCATGGATGGCGTAGGCTTTTGCCCAGGGATTTGTACAGGCTGACAAACTATGTTCAAATCAGTTCTCCACCTACTGCTAACCAAGCATGTGGCACATCACGCACAAATGCTACATGTCTGACCTTGGTGAACATATTTATGACATATAGCAAAAAGCCACTAATTTTTAAGGCAAACGGTCTGGCCACACAACTTGGATCAGCCTGTTTCAGCTCCAGGGAAAAAATAATGAAGATCTTGATGAAATAGCTAATAAATCATTAAATCAAGAAAGCTATCTGGAAATACCAGAAACTTATGAATAAAAAATTCGTTACCAGAAAGAAGTGCATTGTAAACATCAAAACATGGACTACTTGAAGAGAAATTTAATATAAAAGGAAACTCAAAGGTTAGACTCAGCTCAAGAGTTTTCCATAGACTGCAATGGACTTTCAAGTTGTATCAGCCCTTTAATTACACAGTTACACTAAAAATTAAAGTTTAGTTAAACTCTTAACATAAGCCTCATGATTACATACATTTGTACTATGGTGTGCAGCTCCTGTACACTTAAGTATTCCCACATAGCCCTCTTAGACCAATAACTAATATACTCAACAAGAGAATAAAAGAATTTACTATTCACCAAGGAGACAAGAAAAAAAAAGCAGCAATACTGTAAAATACTGAAAAAGGTTTCTGTCAGGCCTTCAGATCAGGATTAGTCAGTTTAATTCTGGAAAAAGTGAGGAAAGAGTCATAATAGTGAAATTGCTACAAGCAATGAACTAATGTTATACTGAGTTGTTTTTTGTTTTTTTAAACACTTCTTTTGAAAAGTAATAGAAATGTAGCCGTGTGAGTCTGGTGTGGGTCTGGCCCACGAAAGCTCATCATCTAATAAACAATCTTGTTAGTCTTTAAAGTGCTACATAGTCCTGTATTTTGCTTCTTTTGAAATGCATTGGTACTCTAATGTTTCTAACACTCTGGATAGAAATGCATCAGTCTTTATCAAGTACACTATACTAATCAATCTGGGATTCTTGTGTAGGAATATTGCTATGTACAGCAGTTGCTGTAATTTAAGCATATTAAAAATAAATGCAATCAGGGCTTTGGAACAGAGACCGGAGTTGGAGCACGGAGCAGTGGAGCTGCAGGTTTTTGCCCGGAGCTACAGCAGAGCCAGAGCACAGAAAATCTTGACTTCCCTCCCCTCCCCCTCCCTCATTTTCAATCCAAAATGAATGATATTTTAGCAAGAAAGTCCTAACGTGCCAAAAAGTTTCAGATTGTATAACAATTGATATTAACATCTACTTTACCACTTTATGTAATATGTCACAGTTATTCTCATTTCAGCCAAAAATCAAGATTTAATGTAGAGATACAAAATTACAAAGTTTTTTGGAGATCTGTTTTATTGAAGAATCAGATAATTATCAGACATCCAATAACACTGCAGACTGCTCCCAACCTTGTGCCAAGTTTAGGTGAGTACGTACTCGTGTAGATTAGTTAGATAAGTATGGTGTTTATTTTCAACCTTGTAATGTGTAGCCTAGTTACTTCCCAACAATTGAAGTTGTAGAGCAGCAATAGTACGTACTAGTGCTACGGCACATAACAAATTTCACTGATATATCTATATTAAAGCGTTTTTGAGATACTAATTAAAAACTTGGAAAATATTTCAAATATTTTCCCCGCAAAATTTCATAAGAAAAACTAACTAGCAATTTATAAATAAAAATTGATTATGTATATTAAAAATACTTCTTACTTCATTAACACTGCAAGAAACATGTAAAAATATAATATACATTTTAATAATAATTTGGTATAAAAAGAAAATGGGATCATTTGTCCAGAAAATCCAAAATAAATTTGAAGTATCTTAAGTGGCTAAGATATCACAGGCAGGTACATTATAAAAAAAAAAAATGTAATACTTTTGTTCATTGCTTTTCGAAGATCAGAACAAGAAACATTTGGATGCGGTAGCAGCACAAGAAGATTTGGCTATGGCTTCAGCACCAAACAAACCAATCAACCCACCCAACCAACCAACCCATCAAATTTGCCCCCCCATGATTGATAGCCTATTTATGGAAAAGGATCTCAACAACGTCTTTACTTTTGAATTTGAAGAGCCCAAAATTTGGGCTTTTGGGAAAAGCAAACACGAAATCGGCAACATGCAAGGTGGAAAAGGAAGTGAATGGAGAGCTCAAACCATGTAGCTTCAAGACAATTGAAGCAAGTGCCGTGAAAATTTTCAACCTTTGGCGGCACGTAAAATGTAACCATCCTGAAAACTATGCGGCTCTGATTACAAAAAAGGACCAGGAAGATGAGGCAAAACAGAAAGCTGACACAGCTAAACGACGTTTATCTGGCTCTTTGAAAATTCCTGGAGAAAAGATTTTTTGCGGCGTTTCATCTGAAAAGAAACCCAAAATTGAGCAAACAAAACTTGACTCATATTTGAAGTCCTCAAAGGTTACAGTCACCATGGCTACCAATACTTTCTGTGAAAGGCTGATGGAAATAGTTTGCTTGAGTTCAACATGGCTCACTACCTTCAGATTAAAGAACAAAGGATTCCAAAAAATTGCAGGTGAAATGGGTCGGTAGCTTGGCGTTTCAACGAGGCATGATGCGGTTTGTCATTTAGTTGTCAGCACAGCTGAGTTTGGTCACGAAGAGCTCAAGAAAGCTTTGGAGCAAAAATTGTGCTACCTGAAAATGGATGCGGCAACCCGTGGAAACAGAAGTTTCCTTGCAACCAATGCTCAGTACTATGAAGAAGGAAAAGATAAAGCTGTGGTAAAAACCTTGGACATAATCGACACTGAAGGGCATCACAATTCTTCCTACGTGAAAAGTCAAGTAAAAGCTATTTTAGAAAAATTTAGGATCAGTGATATGCAAGTGCTGAACCTCTGCGTTGACAATGCAGCAAACATGACGTGTGCCGTCAAAAATTTCAGCAAGGACAATGAAACCATTTCTACCTCTGAGAACAGGGATGTTGACAGAACTGAAGCTATTTTGCCTGATAAAGGAACTAAAGAAATGGATGCAATCGAACTCAACATGGATGCTGCTGCGCAATGGGTTAATGACCCTAGTCTCATACTTCCAACATGGCTTCATGAGGACGACTCAAAAGTCCAACTGATGAGGTGCGATATTCACACTTTTCAGTTGGCAATCTAGGATGGACTGAACAAAGAACATGCGAAGAAATTACTGGGAAAAATTCAACAAGCCATTGTCAAACTACGCTCCCCAAGTATTCAAAGTGTTCTGCTTTATCTATATATGCGATGATTGATAGGCTTCTCGTTTTTCAATCTTACTGTGAACAAGTGGCTGCTGCTGGAACAAGAGAACTCAAGTTAGCAAAAGTTTAATGGGATGAAGTGAAGAACCTGTAAGACCTCTTGGCAAGGCCAAACCAAACAACAGTGAATCTTCAAGCTGTTGATGTAACCCCAGAAGTTTTAATGAAGGAATAGCAGAAACTGTCAAAATTCTTGCAAGAAAATGGTGGACAAATTGCAGAAGGAATTCTATCCTCCATGAAGAAATGTTAAGACAAGCTTTTTGACAATATTCATTTCCTTGCTGGAGTTTATGTTGACCCAAGGTATCGGATTCTTCTTACCTCAAGGGACATACCAAAGGCAAAGGAAGGGTTCCTTGATATTGCTTAACTCAAAAAACAAAATCTATTGCTACATTTGAACTCTGCAAAAGAGGTTGAAGAAAATGAAACAACAAAAGGAGTCATCAACAATCGAATGTGTGGTTTCGGAAAGTTCACATCCCTCAGAAATAGCAAGCTGTTCTCAAACTTCCATCTCCACTCTGAACTTGTTCGAGCATCTTCAACCATCACAGGGAAATGGAGATAATTCAAGCACCAATTCTTCAGAAGTTGATGACTTCGAAAAGGAATTGGATAAACAAGACAGACGCCGGCGAGTTTCTGCGATTCATAATTGTAATGAAGCATTATTCGAGAGAAACTTTTGGGAAGATTGTGAGGCAATAGAGTCTGTTGGTAGGCTAAAAGTTAAGTCTGTTTGAGGTCATTCACAGCTACCCACACCGCATTCAGGCTGCCAGCAGAATTGCTTCGAGCATGCCAACAACTCAAACTAGCGTAGAGCGACTGTTTTCAGCTTTAAAGTTAATTTTAAATGATCTGCAGCAGGCTATGAAAGATGACTTGATGGCTGCAATAAGTTTTTACAGATTGAATTATGAATGATTCTAGTTTGTATCATTGTTGATGATATTTACATTGTTTTAAAACTGAATAAAAATAACATTTTTTCAAAATTACAGTATGCGTTTTTTTATTTACTTAAAAATTAATATGAGTCGGAGCGCGGAGTGGAGTGGAGTCGGAGCGGAGCTGGAGCAGTCACTATTGGTGCCAGAGCGGAGCTAGAGAGCAGCAATTCAAAAATTTGATTGCTCCAAACCCCTGAATGCAATTATAGGGTTTCTCTAAGTGCATATTAACATGTGACAATTTTAAAAGCAATTTAGCAATTTTAAAACCAACATATGAAAAACAGCAGTAAAACTACCTTTGTTTTCAACTGAGAAACGTTCCTTTTTAAAATATTCCCTACTAAAATTCACCCTAAACTTTTGCTTTTCTGAGGAACAGTTTAAGCTCACTTCAAGACTTCTTAATATTTGAAAGTAAATACAACCATCTGTGAATTTTAATAAAATTTAATGCAAAAGGGGAAGTGCCTAGGAAGGAGTTCTGAAGAAAAGGAGCCAAGGGTCATAATGTATCACAAGCTAAATATGTATGAATGCTGTTGGAAAAATAAGCAGCAAACCAGTGCTTCTACCACTCTACTCCACACTGATTAGGCCTCACTTCCAGTTCTGGGTACCCCATTTCAGGAAAGATATGGACAAACTGGAGAAATTCCAGAGAAGAGCAACAAAAACAATTAATGGTCTAGAAAACATGACCTATGAGGGAATATTGAAAATGGGGGAGAAAGGGGGCGTTTATTCCAGAGAAGAGAACACTGAGGAGGTCTGACAACAGTTGTTCAGTACAGGCAGTCTCCAGGTTACGTACAAGATAGGGACCGTAGGTTTGTTCTTAAGTTGAACTTGTATGTAAGTCGGAACTGGCGTCCAGATTCAGCCGCTGTTGAAACTGACCAGCAGCGGCTGAATCGGACACGCCTAGGGCAGAGCAGCTGGAGTGCTGCTGGGTTGGTCTGGTAGCGCCGACCCTTGGCGCGGCAGGGCCAACCCGGCAGCACCCCAGCTGCTCTTGGGGACACCTGGAGCAGAGCAGCTGGGGTGCTGCTGGGTTGGTCCCGCAGCGCCGCTCCTGGGCGCTACTGGACCAACCTGGCAGCACCCCAGCTGCTCTGTCCCAGGCATCCAGATTCAGCCGCTGTTGAAACTGATCAGTGGCTGATTTCAGGAAGCCCGGGGCATAGCAGCTCTGCCTCGGACTTCCTGTAGTCAGCTGCTGTTCAGTTTCAGCAGCGGCTGACTTGGGGACGCCTGGGGCAAAGCAGCGGGGGTGCTGCTGGGTTGGTCCAGTAGCACCGCACCTCGGCACTGTGGGACCAACCCGGCAGCCCCCCCGCTGCTCTACCCCAGGCATCGGCGAGAAAAGCCTGGTCTGCTGGGGGGAAGCACTCCCCACGCCACCAGAGGCGGCGAGAGTGGGGGAGGCACCCCGCACTAGCTGCGCCGCCCTCCTCCCCACTCCGGTCGTAACTAGGGGTCCGACTTAAGTCGGACTGACATAACCCGGGGACTGCCTGTATATAAGAGACAAGGAAGAGTGAGAACAATTGTTCTCCTTAGCTGCCAAGAAGCAATTGGCTTAAATTGCAGTGTAGGGCGATTTATAGTGGACAATAGGAAAAACTTCCAAACTATCAGGATGGTTCAGCACTGCAATAAATTGTCCAGTGAAGCTGGGCAATTTCCATTATTTGAGGTTTTTTTTTTTTTTTTTTTTTTTAAGGTCAGGTTAAACAGACACCTGTCAGGGATGGTCTATAATACTTAGCCCTTGAGTGCAAGGGGCTTGGATAATTACCTCTCGAGTATTATGATTTTATGAACAAAAAGGCAATGGAAATGTAGTGGTGGTTCACCCCTCTCCCTATGCTTTATGAAATGGGCTTATGGACATAAATGTACATAACTCAAAGGTGCTTTAAGCAAATTTCTCTATGTAACCCATCCATCTTCATGTCTTAATCCACTGGATCAGTTTATCTTATTTTGGTGTATGTATAATTCTTGTGTGTAAAATTAGCATATGGAGTAGGGAAAACTTTATGGGTTTTAAATGTGTGAAAGAAAGTCATCAAAGGAAGCCTCAGTATCTGGGCAATCATATGCAAATAGCCTTTTGCCCTTAAGTCTCACAGAGGTTTGTAGGGACAGGCCAAGTTACTCCTTGTGCAATAAGGGAATCTTTAAAAAACTAATAGGAAAGTAGGAGTCTTTTGTCTTTGTCTGTGAACCTGAGATCCCAGGGGAAGTGGACATTTCCCTGGTTTGAAGGTACAAAACTGGAACAAAGTTTTAGGGTGAGTTTGTACTGAGGATTTAATCTTAGAATTAAGCAAGCCTTTTCTGTTACTTTTAATTTGTAATCTACTTTGCTCTGCCTATTCACTTATAACCAATTGAATCCTACTGCTTGCACTTAATAAAAATCACTTTTACTTACTATCAAGCCTAGTGTAAATAATTATCACCCAGGGAGCAATCAGTGTGCACATTCCCCCTTTCATTGTCAACGGGGGCTTAGCCAAGTAATTCATTGGGGGTTTTGATCCCATTTGGGGAGTGGTATCCCAGGAAGCTGGGCCCAAAACTGCACTCGCCTTGGACCTGAAGAGGTTCATTGTCTGAACTGCTTCTTGGGGTTAGGGGGCAGTGATCTCAGCTTGGTGCCTTGGTTGGGGGAGACTAGTAGAGCTGGCCCAGCAGGACCAAGCAGTGAGAAGCCCCAGAGAGTGGTTAGTTAAGTGGCGGTGGCCGTGTCAGCACTCCGGGAAGCCCCTCCAAGGTGTCTTCTGGACACACATGTGTGTCCAGGTCACACATTATTGTGTGTCAACTATAAAGT
The DNA here is from genome assembly GCF_049634645.1 of Pelodiscus sinensis. NCBI lineage: Eukaryota > Metazoa > Chordata > Testudines > Trionychidae > Pelodiscus > Pelodiscus sinensis. The sequence goes on from NC_134717.1 coordinate 38,731,788, forward strand.
CAGCACATAAATCTTAGTTTTGGAAAAAATGCAACATCGGTTATTGCAGCTTTCTGCCATTTTTAAGTATAGCAAATTTACAATTCCATACCATCACTCATTTGATTACTTCAAACTGTATTACATGCCCTTAACCTTACAAAATTCCCATCACTGCCATTTTTAGTCACTTTTCTGATTATACTTTGTAAAATTAGAAAAGTGACTAAAAACGGCACTCTTCCACTTCCATCAGATCCACATTCTCAGAAGGGACTTCGAACACACCAATTTCTTAATATCGATATGCGTCCAAAATTCAACTTTTTACTATATTAGCACTGAAGACAAACAGAGCAAGGGAAAAAGCAATGTGACTCTTCTTCCAGTCACACCTGACACTTGTTATCTAACTGCTGGTTGAAGAATCTTTCGTACTAGTGATAATTTTTAATCACTGAGCCACTTTCCAGACAACTGCATGCGACACTACTTGCTCATGCAGAAAGCAAGCCAGGAACAATACAGGGATCCCACCATCCAGTCCTATGCTCTGGACAATCTTGCCTTCCTCATATAATCTACACAAGGCTGTTTAATAAATAGGCTAAAATAGAGCCATCCCAGACACTTGAGAGCAATGTTAGAAATTTACACAAGGACCTGAATGTTATTTATGCAACCAAAAAAACTTAAACAATGAATGGTCCTACAGCACCTTACGTAGTAGTAAATTATACATGATTTCCAATGGTACTTACTTTCATAGGAGGATATTTGTGGTAAGGTGCAGCTCCTGTTGCTAATTCAATGGCAGTTATTCCAAAGCTCCATATATCAGCCTTGAAGTCATAACCTCTCACCTATAACAGGGTTTAAAAAAAAAAAGTTTTACTGTGGTTTTTAAAGGTAAAGTCATTATAAGATAGGAGTGAATTTCATTAACCATAAAGATACCTGTTCCATTACTTCAGGTGCCATCCAACATGGGGTGCCTACAAAGGTTTTTCTTACTTTGTTACGGGTAACATCACCTCCTGTTGCTAAAAATGCACTAACACCAAAATCTGGAAAACAAATTTTTTTAAAAAAAGTTACAAGTTCATCATCTTCCCTATACCAAAATGTAACAGAAAAAATATTTAAAAACAGGAGTCCAATTATAAAATCTTGTGTATAGCTAAGTTCAGCTGAAAAATACCGCTCACAGCAGAGAAAATGACAATACGAGACACAGAATAACAGTCCTTATTTTACTTTGTTCACATTATTCTGATATAGCCATCGCAATAGGCACTGGGTTAAAAAGAAACCACACAATCAACATGGGGCACTTGTGGCCATGCTATGTTGTGAAGGCCAGAAATACAACTGAGTTTAAAAAAAAAAAACTGGATAAGTTCATGGAGGAGAGGTCCATCAATAGCTATTTAGCCAAGGTGGTCATGAACACATGCTTCAGGTGCACCAAAACCTCCAACTACCAGTAGACAGGGCTGGACAACATTGTGAGATCTCTCAAAGTTGTCCCATTCTGTTCATTTGCTCTGAATTATCTGGCACTGGCTACTGTCAGAAGACAGGATACGGAGCTAGACAGACTATTGGTCTGACCCAGTGTGGCTATTCTTATCTTAGAAGATTGCAATGTTTTCAAATGGCCCAGTAATTTTTCCTATATGAAGAACATTAAGTTGTATTTTGTTTGCTTTAAAGGGGAATTGAGCCACCAATTTTTCAAATTTGTATTTTTTCTGATCACTGTTCCCTACTTGTTACTTTTTCTGGACTTGTTGTTTCAGGATTTCTTCCTGGTCTTGTTCATTTTTAAAGTAAAAAAAAAAGTAGGGGGACTCATCTGCAAAGACATCAGGAGACCACAGCAAAGAAGGGAATCACAATCATGAATAAAGTCAGGCAGCACGGGAAAGAAAAAGAAAATACACACACACACACACACACACACACACACACAATTCTGGACTGCAGAGTTTTGGATCTGAACACCCCTTGCAATTAGGCACCATTTTTGAATAGAGATTCAAAACATTAGTTGGGATTGATCCGGCTTTGGGCAGGGGGCTGGACTCGATGATTCTATGAAAGGGCTTGTGGCTGGCTAAGAACATTACATCTTATGCAGTCCCCTTTTTTAAATGAGCAGTTCTTAACTAGTCTTGTCAATTACTTTTTAAAAATGTATTCAAGGGACTTGAATGCCCTCCTTAATTCAACGGTTTACTCACACGAACCCAGTTATCAGCATGTGGCTGTCCATTATACATTTATGTTGTTGTGAAAGAACAAAATTAAAGTAGATCTTTGAGAAATCACTGACCCAAATGTGGACCCACTCGCATTTATTTCCTCACTGACCATGATTGGGGTCAGCATTTAGGATTTTGCCTTTGGTTTAAAAACAGACTTAGCGTTTGCTTGTTGATACTTTATCATTACTCGCCGCAAAACCATCATGAAGTGTCCCTCCAGTAATGCATTGCAAGTAGATTATCTTTTTTGGTTCCCTCCTTTATTTTCAAACACAAATACACTTTTTTTCCTAAGTTTTCCATCTAAACACACTTTTAGGGAACTGACCTGCAACTTGCTTGGTAAGGATTAAAGCAAGAACCTTGACTTTGGGCCTGCTGCGTGAAGCACTTTTGTTTTGTTAGGAGTTGCTACTTTGGGATTTGACATTATCCAGTACAGAATATTGACTTCTGAACAGGATTTGTGTGTCTAACTAGACAAGTCTGAACTGAGTTCTGAAGTAAAAAAGCCTTCAGAAGCAGGAGTGTGAAGAATGATGTTATTTTATTAAATAGTTATTTACCTTTCAGTTCTAGTTTATTCATTAGCTTTCCATGAAGTGACTTGTGCAGATGAGAGCTGGCTTTGGTTTTGTTTCAGGCCACATTTGTTTAATCCTCAAGCTTGTACACCACAACTTAAAAGTTTTATTTTATTTATAGGCACCTATTGTTATTAATACATATTTATTATTTTGGAATGTATTACAAAAGGCAAGAGACAAAAGAAATAGAAACATAATCTTCATAAAAGTCACCCCAATACTGTGCAATAGTTAAGTGTCTATTCTGTATATTATGCTTCACAGACATGCAGGACTTTCATATGCTTGTTATGTTAGAAGGAGATTGCAATGTTTGACAAGTCACATGTAGAAGAAGAACAAGAGCAAAAGTCATGACAGCAAAAGTGTTCCTTCACTGAGTGGCTTTGTAACCCATAGGTGTTTTACTTCAAAACATACAGGTTGTTTACTCAAAGGTTCAGAGAGGTTTGACTTCCCCTGTCCTACCCCAATACTGTGCATTTAGTGTTGACATTTTCCTGTATTGTTAGGCCATTTAACCAAATGGGAAAAGGGAAACCGGCAAAGCAGTCTCTTACCATGAATGTGTATAAGCAGCTGCCAAAGAGGAGAGGTTAATTATTGGTGTTTATGAAGCCTCTTAATCTTGCAAGTGGAAGGCATGGTAGGACTAAGACAGCCTCTCACACAGAATAAGTGACAAGATTTTCTAAAGTATTTAAGTGACTTTGGAGGAGCCCACAGACATTAAGCTCACATGCCCAAGTCATTTTAGAGAAACAGATATTTGAAACGTTTATTCTGAAAAGAGACTGATCAGTCACACAGGAAAATAATTCAGCAATCTCAGCCTAACGCTTCACGAACCATTCCCCACATTGCATAATTTGCCAGTCTTAAGTTATGACAGTCTCAGGGACTAGGACAGCAGGAATGACAGTAGTCAGGACTGAGATGTATTGGTAAAAATTTTAGATGTTTTGGTGTATTATGTGCATACATGCCATCCTATGCACTAAACATGCTTTAAATGGAAAGGCCTTTCATCAATTTCACAATTTTCTTTTAGAAGAACATAACCATAACCATCTGATTAAGTCATTCTAGAGGCAAACATACTTTATACTCCTCCTTGCAAACAGTAAAAAAAGAGTTTTTGGGCGTTTGTGTCAAGAGAGTCACCAGTACTAAGTCAGTACTTGCCAACTTGTACTAGGTACACATGATATCCTCTAAACCCAGGGGAGAAAATGGGAAGTTACTCTGGAGTAAAATGGTGATGAATATAGACTTCATGGTGTCTACCATACCCAGAGCACTAAACTAAGTTGTTCTGAATGAAGTCCCCTCAAAACTTAACACCTCATTTTGATTTTAAAACACTTTTCTTTTTAATAAAGATGGAGACCTTCACAATGCTCTGCATGATCCAGGTACTGTACTTTCCCAGGCTTAAAACTCAAACGTATGCTGAGCAGAGCCTAAGTACCATGAGTTTAACACTTTTGAAAAGAGGCAGCCTTAAAAGACTCTCTTTCCATCCTCCAATGCCTCTGATAGAGACAGCAGCAGAGGCAGGAAGGAGAGACAGGCAGCACCACGCAAAGGGTGCTGAGAGGAACCGGCTCTTAAGCTGGCTCCCCCCAGCACCAGATCTTGTTCCTCCCCTTGCTGCATCTCATACAGAAGCAGCAAAGGGGAAGGGGGGGGGAGAACGAGTAGTCGAGTACTCCAATCAAATACCTGATAAGCTCAGGCTTGTTGAGTAGTTACTTACATCCCTACTCTCAACCCCTTGAATAGTTTTCTACATCTCTCTTTCATTTATTGCTGGATTTACAATCACATTATAGGAAACCAGCAAGGACTCACAAAAACAGGTCACATCTAATTATTCTCCCCAGGTGAAGGTGTGGAATAGCCTTCTAGCTAGAAAGTGTGCCATAAAAACCACATTCTACAGCATACATGCCATATGTTAACACAGTCCTGGAGCTTCCTTAATTCTGGATGTACTACCTAGAGAAAGGGCTTACACACTGAGCATAATGCCAAAGACAGGAAGAGGAAGACACACAACTGATCACAGGGATTCGAACCACAGTAAAAAGCAACAGAGTACTGTCCAAGGAGACATATGGTAAATCTTGGCAAAAAAATGCAGTATTAATCATAAGAGGGACTGCATGACCTTCACAGAATCAAATATATAATCAGAGTATCAAGTTAACAGATCAACCATGACTACTTCTTAAAAAAATCTAATGCAATCCTGTGGCTAGAGCCTGGGGCAATTCCTTTAGAAAAAATGAGTATATCTCCAATTCTTGAACTAGTATTTCACCAAGAAGCCATAGTATCTCAGCAATTGCCCAGTATTCCCATACTTGAAGCCACGTGATTTCAGGTAAAGCTATATATATCTCTACCTTATTATTTCCTTTGATTTCCAATTTAACATTATTAGAAAAAGCAACTGAAAATTTAATCTCATTTATTATAAATATTAGATATTTTTGGGAAAAAAAAAGGTCAAACCTCCACATTTAACTTCTATTTAAATCAAAAGATCATTTCTGTGCACAAACTGACGACTAACTTTCTTCTGACTAGTGATTTTTCTTGATAGCTAATCTACTTATAGCTTCTATCACGATTGGTATTATTTCTATGCCCTTGTAGGCTTCTATTTAAAAAAAGAACAAAAACATGAAAAAAGTCACATTGACAACTCATGGTGTGTTCAAAACTTCTTCTACACTTATGCAGCCTACTGGCTAGCAATCATGAAAATTAAGTGATTTATTGGATACAGACAAATCACCAATAAGAAGGAAAGTACATGTTGTGTAACCTGATCTTTAAGTGGCCTTGGACATTGTTGGAGCATCTATCATTAAAACAATGAGCTGCTCAAAGTGGAAAGGGAAGAATTTTGTCCCTCCACTTATTTTCAAGAGCAGCTTTGTGGTCATGATCACTGTAAAAACATCTCCATTGTATTTCAGTATCGATTTTAAAGAACTAGAAATACAATTAAGGACACAATGTGGTGGGCATCTATATGAATTGCTTAGTCTGGGTTACAAATTCTCCCATGTATGGGAGACAGTTACAAGATGTTGGGAATAAAAAGGAAATAAAAACAGGATTTTGGACACTTTGGTATGGCTTTTAAGGCGACTATGATATAAGGTACATAGATGCTTTAGAGATTATGGGTTCCCAAACTGGGCTACTGCATCAAATTTGTTCATCTGACACTCCACCTTATCAGTTGGTAGTCCAAGAAATATCACAGCATTTCCAGTGGGAAAAGCCACAAAAGGTATCAATTAACCCATAAGAATGGCCATACCTAGTCAGACTAAAGGCTAACAGCCATTGATGGACCTATCTTCCATGCATTTATCTAGGCTTTTTTTTTTTTAAACTCCATTATTGTCTTGGTCTTCACAACATCCTCTGGTAAAGAGTGCCACAGGTTGACTGTGCATTATATGAAGAAATAAGTCCTTGCGTTATGGGAACAAGTAAATAACTTTTCCTTATTTACTCTCTACACAGCAGTCACAATTTTATAGATTAACTTTATTTCCACTTTCTCTTAACTATTAGGCCTCAATCACCATCATTACCTGCTATTTGTACGGAACCATCTTCACCCAAAAGGATATTGCCAGCTTTCAAATCCCTGCAATGCACAAATGACAAGAGAGTTAATTTTCTGAATAAAATTTCATAATGTATGATTCTACATATTGTACAGAAAGCTTCATAAGACAACATAAAATTAGCAAAAGGTTCAACCACTCAAAGCATGCTGATTATTGGATCTGCCACTAGCAAGCCAAGGCATTTAAAATAAAGGGAGTGACAGAACCTTGTCTGCTTATATAAAAGCGATTAGATATGCAGAATTTCTTCCACTGAATCCAAGGACAGAAGGAACCATTTAAGTTGATGTCTGGTGCATGAAATACAGCCTCTTCCCGACTTACGAACTGGTTACCGACCAAGCAATTGGTCGTAACTTGGTTTGTTCGTAAGTCGGACCCCATAGAGTTACATGCAACCGTGCTGTTCATAAGCACAGATTGCATTCGTAACTTGGGATCCACCATTTACGACAGCTTTGGTCATAACTGTGAACGGTTGTAAGTTGACCATTTGCAACTCGGGGACCGGCTGTATTAAATTTCACTTAAATACACCTATATTACACCTTTCATTCTTCATGAGACTCAACTAGCATGTCAAAGGCCAAAGGTTTCGCTATGTGGGGGCCCGAGTATGCCAAGGCCCACACACTCAGCATCCAGGCCCACCCAAATGAGGGCAGGACCCCACCCCAAATCCACAGGCTGGGACTCCTGATCTTGGCTGGGTGTCAACCAACTTGTCTGCATATCTCTCCTGCCAGCCCTGTGCACTGCTGCCCCAGTTTCCACCCCCATTCCTCCTACCCCCTTTCCTCAGGGCACCAGATCCCTCCTTCACACACATAATCCTTCTTACCCACTCCATGGTCTCCATCCTCCCTCATTGCCTACCCACCAGAAAGCTGGGCCCTCCTACTTTTCCTGTTCTAGCTATGCCACTGCCACAAGCAGACAACAGGACAGAAGCAGCAGAGAAGTGATTAAGTGTGACAGACCTAGATGATGCTAAGAAACCAGCCCGCACCCTATGCTGTAGCAGAAGGCAAAGAACCTATCTGCTTGAGGGAAAATTCCTCTCCAATCCAACATGTGGATATTCATCTTAGAGAAGCCTGCTCTGTACATCTAGCAAGTTATGCATCAGGAAAAAAAATCCTTCCTGACTCATGCAGGCAACTGGCTGCAGCGCAAATCCTTTTCTTAATTCAGAACTGCAAAGATTATGAGCTTGAAGGCAAGGTAGGCAATCTTATTTTCCCTATAGCCTATGAAGGAAGGGGTTAAGAGAATTCAGAGATTCCAGCACCAGAAGGGACTAAGGAGGCAATCCATCCCAACCCCTCTGCATAGTCTGTAGAGTTTCCCCAGAAACTGGAGATTAAAATCATATTTTTAGAAAGAAATCTAGTCTTAGAGACTTCAAGTTAGAGCAAATCCACCACCTCTCCTATTACCTCACAGCTAGGAAACTGTGTTCCTACTGGTAAGACACAAGCCAAACCAACTCTGAACGCAAACCAAAGATCAAATTCAGCTTAGCGGTAAATGGACAACTCCAGTGACCTCCAGGGAACTGAACCTTAAGACCATTGCAGAGATTGGCCCTAAGTAACTCCATCCTAACAATCAAATTAAACTTTTCAAAGTTCTACAGTGAGGCGCGGTCCTAATTGAGGCAATAATGTAAATAAGATTGCTTTCTTTAATCAGCTTTAAAATGCTTTAACCAAATTATGGAATAAGATTACATCGTTTACTGTCACTTTACACCTGTGCTGCATAGGTGGTTTATAAAGGTACTTATGTGGGCTGTAATATTTTGGTTATTGGAGCTAGCATATCTGGCATTAATGATCTGTGATATACAGGTCAGCCTTCATCAGTCTATAACTCAATATTACAAAGACATTTACTCATGCTTCACTTTGATTTAAGTTAGTTTTTTCAGACATTACTCTTATGTTTACAGCTAATAGAGAAACATGTGCATAAGGCTTCATCGGATTGGGCATTTTAAATGACAGATTTATAACCATTTAGACTGCACAGACTACACATTCCTTTCCATAAAGGCACAGTAAAAAATTAAGAATTGGAGTCATCCATCTGACTACGATCAGCTGAAAAGAATTAGCATTTGCTACCATTGACTAACTTCACTCACTGATATTAGGAAAGCAAGCAGCAGTGAAATGAAAAAACAAAATCACTATAGCCATTTTGGAAGCAACATTTCTAGTTTAATTTAGTGTCTGCTAGGCAAATCAAAGACAATACATTTGGGCAAGAAGTCTGCAAGAGATGCTGCTGTAAATAATGGTTCAATACCGATGCTGTAGAGAATTATTTCTCTATTCAGTCTTGTAATGAGACTCAAATAGCTCTTCTCAAGCTTTTTATATCCGGTTACAAAGAGTTGAGAAAAAGGTCTTCCTATTTCAGAGGACAGGTCAAAATATGACTCTTCCTTAGCTTAGCATGAACAACAAACTAAGGTTTGTAGTACATCCTTTGACGGTCCAGACTGGAATTCAAGAGACCTGGGTTCTAGCAAAGGAAAATGTTTCTTAATTTGACAAAAAAGTCAGCTTATTGGTTTAAAAAAAAAATCTGTTTGTTGTACTTATGTAGCATGTTTCACTTCAAACTATTAAAACAGGTGCATCACTGGCCAAATACAATTAAGACATGTTTACTGTATTAATTTGTCAACTTTTGAAAGCAAACAACTTAGAAAAAGACTACTAGAAGAAGCAAAGAAACTTTAAAGTCAACCTGTTCTCAAGCTGCTCAACATATAGTGCTTCTGATACCAAAATTCCATGTCATGGAAATAAGTGATACATAGCAGTCATAGGGTATGCCTACACTGCACGCTTACTTTGGAATAAGCTATTCCAGAAGAAATACTCTGAAATAGCTTATTTCAAAATAGTGTGTCTACACTACAGGAAAGCCTCAAAATTAGTCTGAGGCAGCATGTCCACATTAGGGGAGCCTATCTCAATTCAGAGCTCCAGGAAGCACTAGGGAGTACAGGCAGTCCCCGAGTTACGGGGATCCGACTTATGTCGGATCCGCAGTTACGAACGGGGCCGTCTCCCTGGTCTCCAGCAGACCAGGGAGAGGAAGCAAAGCGGCGGAGCACATGGGCAGCGGACAGCCCAGACGCGTCCGCTGCCCACGTGTTCCGCCGCTTTGCTCCCAGCCCCCCTGGTCTGCAGACCAGGGAGACAGGGAGCAAAGCAGAGCAAAGCAGCAGAGCACGCGGGCAGCGGAAAGCCCAGATGGAAAGCTGCAGACCAGGGAGACGGGGAGCAAAGCAGAGCAAAGCCGCGTTCCGCCGCTTTGCTCCTAGTCCCCCTGGTCTGCCCGCGTGTTCCGCCGCTTTGCTCCTCGTCCCCCTGGTCTGCAGACCAGGGAGAGGGGGAGCAAAGAAGAGCAAAGCCGCGGAGCCCGAGGGCAGCAGGACAGCCATGGCGCGTCTGGGCTGTCCCGCTGCCCCCGTGCTCCGCGGCTTTGCTCCGGACGCCTGTGGTACAGCAGCTGGGGCGCTGCCGGTTGGTCCCGTAGCGCCGCTCTGGGCGCTACTGGCCCAACCTGGCAGCACCCAGCTGCTCTGCCCCAGGCGTCCCCAAGTCAGCCGCTGCTGAAACTGACCAGTGGCTGACTACAGGAAGCCCCAGCCCCGGACTTCCTGGAATCAGCCGCTGATCAGTTTCAGCAGCAGCTGACTTGGGGATGCCTGGGGTTCTTAAGTTGAACCTGTATGTAAGTCAGAACTGGCGTCCAGATTCAGCCGCTGTTGAAACTGATCAGTTACATACATACTTATATACAGATTCAACTTAAGAACAAACCTACAGTCCCTATCTTGTACGTAACCTGGGGACTGCCTGTAGTTTCAAAATAGTGTGTCTACACTACAGGAAAGCCTCAAAATTAGTCTGAGGCAGCATGTCCACATTAGGGGAGCCTATCTAAATTCAGAACTCCAGGAAGCACTAGGGAGTAGTTACTTTGAACGGCCTTGAGGACGAGCTACTTCGAAATAGCTATTTCAGAATAGGTGTTATTCCTCGCGGAATGAGGTTTATGGAAGTTGGAATAAGCCATCCATTATTTCCAAAGAACCCAATTGCTGTGTAGACACTTGCATTTTTATATCAGAATAACATCCATTTTTCCAAAATAACGCTGTGGTAGACGCATCTATATAGATTAGCCTGAGTGATGGAAGAAATATAGAATTACATATAGTCTATACCTCAGGAATTGGGGGTAGGGGGAGAGAAGAGGTGATGAAAAAAAGTGGGCATTTACTAAGATATGAATTTCTTTTTCAACTCCAAAAGGTGTTCATGGGTCCTTCAAAGGTTTATATTGAGTCAGAGGGAAAAAAAAACAAACACGCCCCAAAAACTGAGATCCGATTCATAGTTATGAATGTATTCACTAGGGGGCGCAAATGAGGCCTGCACTGTGTTATGCACCATGCAAATACAATAAAAAGAGGGTCAAAGCCCCAGAGAGATTGCAATTTAGGTAGAAGTGGAGACAGAACTGTTGGATACAGACACAGTACAAAACAACAGTGATAAGCCAGTCCAACTATATCAGCTGCCTACACAGAGCTATTTGCCACCAAGAATTATTGAACATAGCCTTTAACACGTGGAGAAAAGCATTAATTCATTCAACTCACCAACCTATTAGGATTGATCAGTGTCACAGTGAAGACCACTGATACAATTTAAGACTACAGTTCACTGTATACATCTTCCTACCTGTGAATCTGCCCATTCCTGTGTAGATAATCTAAGCCTTCCAAAACTTCTTTAAGAATTGTTGCTATTATAGATTCTTCAAGGACACCATTCTTGTGTTCCCCTCTGTTGACAATATACTTTATTATATCCAGCATTGAACCTAAATTGAAAAGCCAGATTTCCATGGGGGCAGGGTGGAGGGGAAGGAAAAGAAAGTTATAAACAACCTGCTTGAGCAATCTTACCATAGTGATTCTTGAGAGATCAGACAGACAATCTGGTCTCTATTAATTCCTACATTTTAATCTTTACATTTCTTTACTCTGCTTCAATTTAAACATATTTGTATCCTCGCAAAGAGGCACTCAACTGCCAGATGTCTGAATAAAAAGTGCACAGATTGCTCAAAAAAGAAATCATTCTGTTTAAGAAAAAAAAACCTCAACTTTCAATTAGGCAGTCATGCTTACTTGTTTATCACCCTATTATAGTTGTATATTTCAATATCATTGACATTTTGTAAAAAAGACAGACTAGAACATGTTTCCTTCCTTCAAAAGCTTCACTCAGATCCATGTGGGCTAGATACTATGTCTCCAGTTGCAGGACTAGAGATGAAAATGGTGTACCATAAAGAAAAAGTCTGCACCCCTGGTAACCTGCAGTGTGAAATATCACTTTTAAAAAACAAAGCTTTTGTTTTTAATGTCACAGTTTTCAATGACAACACTGTCTGTTCAGCTTGGCATTTCCTGACAGTAACTTACTAAGCTGTTAATGATCGTTGGACTTCATTTTGTGTCCTCAGCTGTTCTGATTAACTGTTGGACCAAGATATTATGTATTATTTCTTAATATTTTCCAATTGAAGCCCAAGTAACAAACTGTTATTTTAGATTTAATAGATTTGTTTTCTAATCATAGAGGGGCACCAGTTATCTGCTGTCTAGGGATGTTAAATTTAAATTAAATTGGCTAATCAAAAAGTCAATGCAATTTGCATCGACGGTTTGATTAATCAATAAGGGTGCCTCTGTCTTTGAAGTGTAGCAACAGCCCCAGGAGAAAGCACTGTGGGAAGTATGGGGCCAGCAGGAGACTCAAGCAGTCCCCCACAGCGTTTCTTTCTGACAGAGGCAGCCGCGGGAGGGGGCAGGGGGAGGAGGAGGGGGAGAAGAGAGCAACTCGTCAACTATCCAGTAAGCATTTGCACAGTTGACTAGTCATTTAGTCCACATCCCTACTGCTCCAAGATTTGTGACAATGGCAGAACATTTAATAACACGGTATGATACAGTAAGTTATTTGCTAGCAAGGAAAAATTTTGTTTCACAACTGCAAACTGATGGAGTGTTCTGTCTTTTAGCATCCCACTCCCACCCTTCCCAACGAGAGGGCTAGGATTAAGTTTTCATATTGTCCACAATAATCATGCAAGCTGCAGGAATTCTCTCAAACATGCAGTCAAAAAAATAAATAAATAAATAAAAGACGAGGGAGAAAACAACTTTTGCTAGAGGCCTAATATGCATGAAAATATATTAGTCCTTCCCTTGGTAAGAGAAGGGATGAGGAAAGTGTGACCTGCTGGTTTGTTTACATTTATTTTAGATAAGTAAACCAACTTGGTGCTGATAAGAAGTGACAACAGAACTGACTAGATCTGGCAAGAGTGCATGTTTCTTCACACTGCTTGAATAATGTCCATAAAAAACAGCATCCCTGCTACGCAATTCAGGCAATCTATAGGTTTCAAAGTAAGTTCCTCTACTTCTCTCTTCCCCACAGAAACAGGTATTTGTATTGAATGAAGACATTCAAAGGCTGTGCCTATATAAATTATATCATACACCATCTTGAAGTTAAACAAGCTCAAGCAAAACACAAAAAACATACAACCCCCCCCCCAAAAAAAAACAGTAACTTACCTCCACTTAATAACTTCATAACCAGCCAAAGTTCATCCTTAACCACAAATGATGTGTAATAGGTCACTATATTGGGATGATTGCATTGACTCATGGCTTGAATTTCTTTCTATAAGAAAAGCAAACAAAGGCAGTCTGGAATGACACTAGTTCTATTTTGCTATAACCATCATTTTATGTTATTAAAAATTCCTGAGTGAAATACTAGAATTGTTCACACACATATTTATAGTTTCCATACATCTTGGGCAACAGAATCTGTTAAGATGGATAATATTAAGGGGAGGAGCTCAATACCATGACTTCTCATGGGATTGTGACTCCAAGTCCCTTCCTCCAGAAGAAAAGAGAAGTGATGGTGGACAATCTACAAAAGGTAGAAGGCAAAGGGGCAGAGGACTGCAAAGAACAGGTTTGGCATGCAAGTTGGTATTCAAAGGAGAACAAATCCACTGTAATGCATCTGCACCCTCCCAGGCTTATCTTAAAGAGCACTTGGAATCTCAGGAACAGAGAAAATGGACTCAAGGAAACACTTGGGAAAGGCACATAAGAGAAGAAAAGGGGTGAAAGACAAGTGAAGTATGGAGTTCAAGATGGAAACCACATAGCCAAGTGAGTGGAATGTTCTTTAGCTGTGAGCCAAGTCAAAGGAAATTACTTAGTATACCATCAACAATGACTGTACAGATGCTTTCTTGCAGCCTACATTCAAGGAAGTAACTAAAATTTCAAGCTCCAAAAACCCCTCTTCTCAGGTTCTTATTTTAACTGTACACGTTAAGAGAATTTCTTACCATGGTTCTAGACAATGTGGAATAGCTCTGGGGGTCCTGTGCTTCTGGGCAGATAGTTTTTGCCTCAAGCTCGCTGTGACCTTCCACACAGCCTCTTGCCCTTTATTAGAGGCAAGGGTCATAGCCTACTGAGCCAGTCAAACAGTCCCAGTGCCCACCCTTCAGGGGTGATCTCCTTAGTGGTATAGGGAGGGTTGGGGGAATCAAAGACCCCTCTTCCCACCCCACCCCCCCGCTCTGGGTTCCAGCAGCAGTAAATAGTAATTCTTCCAAAGCAGGAGGCAGCTTCCAGGGAATGGGTTAACCATTACCTGGTAAACATCACCCAGTAAGGGTGATCCTTACTGGTTAACTGGTTACACATTCACATCTTTAAGCTGATTAGCCTCTCTTTTTGCTTCAGGCATGCTCCTAATTGGCACTAGGTATCTGAACCAACTGCTCTCCAGAAGACCCCGACTGGTCAATCAGGGAACAGAAAACTATTCATTCAGTTGCCTGTATATTTATCTTATACCAAGCTAATGTGGCCAGCTGGTCTAGGTCTGTCACAACAGTTACACGTTGGAGCTATTTCTGTTCTTTTTTTTTGCGGGAGGGGGGGGAGAAAGCATGAATATGTAGTTTAGCTTATGTTGGTCTCCCTTCCACAATTAATTGCAATTAGCATGAAGGCCTCTAATTGTTAGTCTGCACTGCAACGTCAACTCCTGTTTGAGCTGAGGTGCAAACCTAACCCTCCCCATTTCTGCCCACACTGCAAGTGCACTAACATGGGATCAGACCCAAAGCCCCACAACCCTACCAGCTGAGCTCAAGCCTATTCAGGATCCAGGGTCTGAACCGTATTGCTCTGCAGTATAGACACAGCCCCATCAGTCATCCAGATTTATCCCTCAATTCCATGGAACATCCGTCTTACCCTTCACTATCCCAGCAATCTGCAGTCCACATGTCTGAAAACAGAAACACCACTCTTGCACGGTAGAGTCAATGGGAGCAGCTCAAGTCCGCATTAGCCCATTTTTTTCTGATCATGGATCTGTAAGCACACTATTGGAGCATCTTCTGGGTTTACAATGAGTTTTGCAGACTACTCAAACCAATGTAAAGGGCAAACAGGAAACTTTTCCAACAGCACCATACTTCTAGGGTTAGAATGGCAATATTTAGGGGGCAAGCACTAGGAATGATCATATCTAGAATAAGGTTAGCTCGACTCAAGTCTATACACTATCATGTGCACACCAAAGCTCTAGATTGAAGCACCAGTTAGAGAAGGGGGGCGGGGGGGGAGAAGAGGCTTAACACAGGATTTAAATAGAAGCCCAGGATTCCCTAACGTGGGTCAACAGATTCAAGTCCCACTAGCCCTGGGCCTTTATTGCTGTTTACACATACCTTAAAAAGAAGGAAAAAAATATCCAGATTATTCTCACATTTAGTTACATGTCAGAATAATAAGAATGATTTAAATCACACAGCAGTCTCTCGTATGTTGAGGACTTTGGCTTAACATATCATCTATGATTATTAATAAAAAAAACTCATGCTTTTTTTGTAAAGTTGTGATCTTAACCCAGCTGTCCACATCAAGTTGAAATACCACAAGTCACACTGTGACTCATATTTAACCTCCATTTTCAAATGAACAATATTTTTGTTCATGGTTGCATATTGTTGCTTCATGCTGTGAAACAGCTGCTGGTGTTTCTTCAAGGTACCTGCATGTCACGGTTCGGAAAAATGTACTCCCTATATTCAAGAACATGCATGGCTTAATTGTTTGTAAAGATTAAAATACTTTAAAACATTAAAAAGATTTAAGGCTCAAACATTTTCATTTGTTATGCACAGTTAACTGGAGCAATAACCACCCATGATAGGTTTCAAATGGGTCCCATATGAAGCAAGATTTAAAAAAGTCTTGGATTTGAACTTTTCAGCTTAGAAAAAAAGAGGAGGCGGGGGGGGAGGGAAGGGAAGGGTAGATATGATAGAGGTCTATAAATCATGTCTGATTTCCATGATGTGGAAAAAAGGTGAAGAAGGACAGTTATTTTACTTGTTCCCATAATAGAAGAACTAAGGGTCACCAAATGAAATTAATAAGTTTAAAAACAAAAAAAAAAGTACATTTTTCTTCACACAGTGCAGTCAACCTGTGGAACTCCTTGCCAGAGCATGTTGTGAAGACTAGGACTTTAACAGGGTTCAAAAAAGCTAGAGAAATTCATGGAGGTTAAGTCTATCAATGATCATTAGCCAGGATGAGTAGGAATGGTGCTCTTTGCCTCTGTTTGTCTGGAAATGGATTACAGGAGAAAGATCACATGATATTTATCTGTTCGGTTCACTTCCTTTGGGGCACCTGACATTGGCAACTGTTGGCAGACAGGATACTGGGTTAGATGGACCTTTGGGCTAACCCAGTATGGCTGTTCTTATGACAGCAAGCAGCTCCAATGGTCATTTAGCTTACTATCAGTTAATTGCACTTGTACTGCAGAAGGATGGGAATTTCAAAGAAGAAAGAATTCATATGAAGCCTACAATCAGGTTACACTGCGTAATATTTAAGATCTACAAATAGCAATTTTTTTTCTGAGGCTCAAAGTTCACTTTCAATGGGGAGGTTCACCTAATTGGACAACTATAATTTTGAAAAAAGCGCATAAACCCCCATTTTCAACCACATTTGGTATAACAGTAAGTCATTCTAAGAAGATGAGCAAAAAGGATTTTTAATTTTTTCCACTCTACTTACAAAGAGCATTTTGCAGCATCTAAATGGGGAAATGTTTCTTGTTTCTATAGTTCTACCACACAAACATTTAAAACATTTAATGATATGACTAAAGCTCCAAAACTGGCAGAAAGGACTCAGAGCAGGTATGATGACTGAAGGGAACTTTCAAATTTGTTAAATTCAATTGCAGATCATGGATCTGTAAGCACACTATTGGAGCATCTTCTGGGTTTACAATGAGTTTTGCAGACTACTCAAACCAATGTAAAGGCAAACAGGAAACTTTTTTTTATTAGGGATCATTTATTTGGATCTGTCCTGATGCCACAAAAGTCCATTGGATAATTATATATTTTTCAAATAGACTGGAGTGGCTCTATCAAGCAAATACATCTAAGTTCCAGAATGAATACAAAAGAGTTTCCATTAGTTAGGCTAATGACTCTAACTTTAGATCGGACATCTAATAGTCAGGTAAGAATACAAAAGTACAAAACATACAGGAAGCTGACTTCATGTATTAGAAGTGCTTCAAATCCATGCATATTCAAGAAACTGCAAGAGTTTCGCTTCTTCCTTGCAAGCACAATACGCAGAGATTTTTTTAAAAAGTAACATCTCACTCCCATAAAAATAGGTTAGATCTTCATTTTATCATTAAGTCAGGACGACTAGCTACGGCAGGCATATGTTCCTTGATTTGTGCAGTTAATTTATATTTACGAGAACACAGGACAATAAAAGTAACAATGTCAGGGCTTTTGATAGCTTGCATATCCCTCAACTTATTTAAAATTCCTTTCCAACTCCCTTTCCATTTTAAATATATGTTGCAAAAATCTTGCATCTGCTTACATGGATGTACTGAGACTAAAAAACACCAGACATGGTGCATTTCCACTTGACTGATTGCCAAAGCAGCTGAAAGCTCACATAAGGTGACAATGCACATCACAAATAAGCTCTGTGCAACTGAATTTTGCAAGGCTGTGTGCATGGATTGCTCTGTGTTTGGTTTTCCGCAAGCGAAGGCGAAAAGGAAAGAGGAGAATATTAATGGACAAAGCAACTACCAAAGACATTGGTGAGGAACAAAACCAATGAGCCTTGTTTTTCTTCTATTTGTCTTCCTCACTGAAACACAAAGAAAGCAATAGTCTATATAGGTTCTCCAGTAACGAACGCATATGTTGGGGGGGGGACAGAATTGTTTCCTCCCTTTCTGTGTGTTTGGTCACAATTTCAAGTAAGCAAGCCACAGTTACATCATTATTGGCCTTTGCTCTCAGGGCTGGGAGGTTCTACTGCAAGTCTGATTAATAAGAAGCCTCAGGGATTTTCTTTGCTACCGGGGAAAGTCAACCTAAGTTAGGCTACTCCAGCTATGTGAATACCATAGCTGGAGTCAACATAGTTTAGGTCAACTTGTAGCACAGTGAAGACACCAGAGGATCAATGGTAAATGCTCTCCCATCAGCTTACCTTATGCTTCTCAGGAAGTAGGAGTATTGGGGTCAAAGCTCTTTGCTGTCAATTCAGTGGGTCTTCACTAGACTCACTAAATTGACACTCACTCACTCTATTGATTGCAGCAGCGTCAATCTCCCCAGTAGTTAACACAAGTCTCGAGTCATTATCTTTCCTCTGTGTAAAACAAGTACAATGTTTTGATCCTATTAGCAAGGGGCTCCATAAAACACAATAGAATCTCCCATTTGTTTTGCCCTCATTTGTGCAGTTTACAATGTGTTAAATATGCAAGTTTGAATCATTTTAAGACTAGACCATTGATCAAGTTCCCCATAATGTTATATGTGTGCATTTTAAATGCTCTTTTATGGCAAGAAGCTACAATATACTTTTCAGTAAGAGAAAAGTAGATGGTTGGGTCTGAGTTTAGTGCTTCACAGACTGTTTTTTGTCCACAGACTGCTTTTTGTCCAAGGCTCTCCACGTGCTTCACAATGCTAAGCCTCACTGCACCCCTTAGTTTATTCACGTCAAACAGACAAACCCGGACACACATAAAATACAATTAGAGAGATAATGCAGCAAGATTTCGACATTAGGGAAAGCGAGGACCAGTACTCAGGAAGTGAAAGTCCATTGCTAATTCTGCCACTGATTTCCTGACCTTATGAACACCACCCTCTCAGTTTTCCTGTTTGTAATATAGAGATTAGTAACAGTTATTCACAGGCATGAACTGTTACTTCTTCATTCAAGCAGCTAAAGGAGGAAGAAATTCTGAGCATCAGAATCCATTACACAGAGGTTGATAAGGACATCTGAGAATACACCTCCCAACTACAGTGTAATTCCCAGCTTGTGTAGGTGTACGAGAACTAATATACTAAAATACCAGTGTGGCCATGTTGGAATGGGCTGTGACTCAAGCCAGTTGCCCAAGTACAATCACATCAGCAGTCCTAAATACATATTCTGGCAGTCAGCCTGAGCCTTCAAGGCCACACTGCTATTTTAGCACACGAGCTCATGCGGAGTTTGCACACATACAAGTATCAAGATAGGAACTATATTCCCCCCAAAAAAATGCAGCATTGATACATCTTGAGGCTACCAACAGGATCCAGATATAAGGCTTTCATAGAAATCCAAGCATCCTTCCCCCTTTCCAGCAACTGGGGTGAGGTGGGGGGAGAGGAGTCGAAGCAGTTGCTGATAGCCTAGTTTCATAAATTGTATAATCAAATGTCTCTCATTAAAAGAACTCCTGTTAGCCAGTATAGTAAGAAGTCATGTAACTATGTTAAAAGAAAAAGTGAGCACAGTCAAGTTGTATCTAGCCTTTGCCATAAAAATCTGACCACCTCATTCATTAATCAATTTAATCTCCACAGGTCAACAGGAAATCTGTAGTAGAAAAGGGAAATGTAATAGATTTGAGTCCAGTGACTCCTCCGCTAAGACCGTCCTTCACTTCATTATGAACCAAAATTGAAGCATCCGATGAGAACTTCATTTGGGAGTATTTTTATTATTCAAAGCCGTAATGACAGCTTTCACTATATTTAAAAATCCTGTTGGACAGTGACCAGACTTTCTGAAAGACCTATTCAAAGTAGAAAGCTTTCAAATTATTACTCACAAGTCATTCATTCATGTGACTGTTTCTAGGTCCATTAGCAGGAACTGCTCGCATGCAACAGTTTTAGGGTCAAGCCAATACGTATAACATTTTTTCAGTTATTCTGGACATTTCAACATGCCTATAGATGTTCTGTTTCCCTTGCTGAGAAGAAGGCCTGATCTACACTTAAAAACCGTATGTCACAATAACTACCATTGCTCAGGGAAGAGCACTGTAACTATGCCTACCTAACCCAAAATGCAGGCAGAACTAGGTCAGCTGTTGTCTCACAGGCTACATCCCACAAAAACTCCGCTGCATCCAAGGAACATGTTTGCTCTTCCGCCTTTTTTTTTTTGGGGGGGGGGCGGAAATCAAATGTTTCATGAGGCATAAGGGCTCTGCCAAAAAAGGAGGCTTTTCCACCATTTGGCCCTATCTAGACCGGGAAAAAAAAAAAAAAAAGGCAGAAAAAGCTACGCAAAACGCAGAGCACATTTTGCGTAGCTTTTGCCACAAAAACACCACAGTCTAGACATAGCCTCAGGGAGCTGAAGTTCCTTCAATGATGGAGAAATCATCATGCACTGTAAACAGAAATATTTAGTTCTTAAGCTATCTAATATGTTACCTATTAAATGCAATTCTGTGCTCACCCATTATGAAAGCCACTCTCATCCTATGGAAAGTATTAATCATAGCTGTTGTATGATATTGAGACGGATTGCATTATAGTAAAACTCCATTGGTCTGGCATCCAATGTTCCGGCACTTCTGATGGTCCGGCACCATCAGGAACCCGGAAGTACTCTGGCTGCCGGACAATTGGAGCTGCTCTGCACCCGACTTCTGATTCAGCCGCTGCTGAAACTGACCAGCAGCTGAATCGGGGAAGCCGGGGGCAGAGCAACTGGGGTGCTGCCGGGTTGGTCTGAAACTGACCAGCAGTGGCTGAATCAGGGACGCCTGGGGCAGAGCTGGACTATCAGAAGAGGGGGCTATGAAGGGTCTGGGGTGGCAGCCCCCCTCTTCTGATAGTCTGGCATCTCTGATAATCTGGCACCCCCTGGGTCCTAAAGGTGCCAGATTATCAGAAGTTTACTGTAACAGAAAAGTACAGTGTTCTAAAACAATCAATGTTCTCCCCACAAAAAAATTTCTCATAGAATGATTGGAAAATATACTTCAAGTTCTTTCTATAATTCTAGAGAGAGAGAGAGAGAGAGAAATTAAAGTACTTGCACAGATGCAATCAAATAATTTAGGGATAAATAATATCCATGAGAGAGACACAGATGTGAGGGGTTGGCAGAACACCTGTTTTGAAACAGTGAAGTCAAAATGCTAGTTAATTATCATAGTCCTCCTCCGTTTAATGTATTTGGTTAAAGACTCTCAGATTATAAACATGTGCTTGGAAGAGCCAAGGTGGCTATAAGAACTGTGTGTAGGAGGTTATTTCTGGCTAAGTTAGAACAGTAGCAGAAGGAGAAATAAACTGTTTGTACATAAAGGCAAAATTACCATCATTTTAATACAGTGAAGTGTGGGGAAGGAAAGAGGCAATGTGGCATTCAAAAGGTCCAGACACGCAAAATATCTTAGCAGACAAAGACATATGGACACTGCAAGCTGAAAGAGATTGTTTTACAAGAAGGTAGTCCTTAAAAGGCGGCACTAATCCCTTTTGACAAGGTTTGGATTGTTTAATCCTTTCTCTATAGGTTGCTTCTAGTGCCACATTAAAGTACGATTTTTTCATAGTTTCAAAGTAAGATGGTTTTACTAACGGTGCCTCTGCTTATTTTCTGGCAAGATCCTGTGTGCTACAATCTAGCCCCACAGACTATAATTCCCATGAGCCCTGAAGGAAAACAGGAAGGAAGTGAGTTGTGTTTTGGAGATCCAAGTCTCTCCATGTGTGTGAAGGAAAAGAAGGAAAAAAAAAAAAAAAAAAAAAAAAAAAACACTCAGCAGCCTATGGACTCTTCCCTTTGTTTTTTGGAACAAAAGGGAGCCAAGGCTGCTGTGGAGGAGTTTTTATCCAGTTCAGGAGCAGTTATGTTGCAGTTACAAACTGGAACAGAGACTTTGGAACTGGAATCTGGCACGCTGCTTCTGATAGCCCTAGGGGGAGGCCCTTTGGCTGTACTTGTGGCTAGAAGCTACTCTGCATCCAGCACACAGAAGGAGACTGAGTAACTGGGCATCTTTGGAAAAATGTTGCCTGGGACAGACCTCAGAGATTCAGACTAACTGGGTTCAAAGAGAGGCAGAGGCCAACCCAGTGAACCGGAGCTGCTGCATAGCTGGGACTCACATACACACTACCTACAGAGAATCTTCATTACAGCTGCAGTTCAAGCGCACCCACACAAGCAAGAGTCTGGGACTCTGAGTCCAGGGATGTGCACACTCGGGGGTGGGATAAATATTGGCAGTGCAAATGGCTGCTAAATAAGTTCCTTTTACTTCTGTGCACTTTGTTAATTGATGTTATTCACTGTTAAAGAAACAGGATTTAACAAATTAAGTTAAATAAAGGTTGTTCATTCTAATGCAATCTATTATATGTATATTATTTATGATTTGTAATTGTTGTTCTAGAGTTCGATCCAGTTCATTGCTGGAATAAGTTTATTCCTGGAGGTTCCCAAGGCATCCCAGTAAGTGTGTACAGGGCCAGCCAGGTGGAGGCACCGCCATTGTACATTCTTCATGAGCAAGGGACTGCAGCAAGGGAGTGGATAGGTTTCCCCCCAATCAATCACCACCACCACTGGGGTAGTCAGGATTTCCTTTTATGTAAAGGCCAGCAGGCACCCTGGCACACCTGAGAGTGTGACCTGCTCCGGAGTAACCTGGGGAGGAAAAAGGGGATTACACAAATA
The DNA here is from genome assembly GCF_049634645.1 of Pelodiscus sinensis. NCBI lineage: Eukaryota > Metazoa > Chordata > Testudines > Trionychidae > Pelodiscus > Pelodiscus sinensis. The sequence goes on from NC_134717.1 coordinate 38,754,493, forward strand.
ATGCTAAAAGACTTGTAACAGCAATTGTGGGAGGGACAGGGGAGCGAGTAGCTGACAGGAAGATATCACACCACATTCGTCTCCCAGATCCACTTGAAGACTCTGATTATCTATGGAGCCTAAACAAACTGAAACTAAGCTGTCTTAGAAGATAGCTTCCCTACCATCATCTTCTTGGAAAGATCTACAATAATTCCAAGGGGAAGACTATCAAGAACCAGATGAATATTTGCAGTAGAGAGCTCAAGATGACAGGACATATCTGTGTCAGTGCCTAGGGCAAAATTCAAGACACCTTTTTTCTTGGCACTTGCAAGAGAAATTACGTACCCAGGCTCATGGACTGTAGGAGATGGGGGAAGAAGAGGGAATAGAGAGCAGCTACCCCAGTGATTCAGAAAGGTCTGGTCCTCCTAGCTGCAGCTGCTACTGCAGTGGCAATGGTGACTGGCACTCTGGGCCCTTTAAATTGCTGCTAGAGCACTGCACAGTATGCTCCAGGAGGCTTTGAGGTCACGAGACTCACTGCACTCCAGGTGATGCTGAAGGACTGGCTGCCCCCAACCCTGCCCCTTTTGCCTGAGGCCCCACCTCTTCAAGGAGTGCAGAGCTGGCCCCCTCCATTTTGCCTACAGACTCAGCAGTTCTGTCAGCCTCTGCCCCATACTTACCTTATAGTAACTAGAGGTTCTTCCAGACAGAGACCACCTATCTGCATTCCACTGTGGGTAAACATGCACTCTATGAGCCTGGGCCCATTTTGAAAACAGTATCTGTTGATCACCTTATGACCAAAGGATAATGGACCGGATGGACCAACTCTTTCTCCAGTTCCTTCTCCACTACGAATCAGAGCATAATCCATAGCCGAGGGAAAGGTAGGCATGTAGTGAACCATACAGCTTGAAGAACTGCTAGTCACTATAAAGGTAAGTATGGGGCAAAAAAATACTGGTCCCTGTGTAACTGACTAGTACTCAAGCTGAAGAAGGGTGGGAGGTAAATGAAGGACTGCAGTTCCACAGCTACATCAGCAGAGGACTCCTCTACCAAGACACAGTATCTTGTAAACATGTGGACTGAGCTCCACATAGCTGATTTACAAATACTAAACAGAGGCACTTCTTGAGTAACACCATAGATAGTGCTTGGATAGGGAAGAGCAAGGATTTTTCAGCATTCAAGCTGACCCCCAAAGATCACAGGAGTTGTAGAACTGTCAGAGCTGAGGCCTGAGCTGCATGGTGTGATCTGGCATATTGACTGAAAAGGGTAGCAGGCAGGAAGCTCAAATTTTGAAACATAGTCCAGTATGCAGAGTACTAGGCAGGAAGGTGCACAACCGAGGGATGGGGAGGAGTGCTTCTCAGGGTGGGGAGACAAGCTTCTCTCATGTTTTATAGCTAAAAACCTTCAGAATATAAAGAGCCACTTATCAATTTCTAAATACATTTTCACAAACGAACAAACAAAAAGCCGAAACTTCATACACTGGAGGTTCTGATCCAGACATGCAGAAGCAAGAAGGAACTGGGGAGGCAGTTGGTCTGAACTACACTTTATCTCTGCCGGCAGGGAAATGAGGTGCCTATGTGGACCAATGGGCCATGTGTTCAAATTTCTCTGGCTCCAAGCACCTGCATACCACACAGTAGAACACAGAGTGAGCAGCATTTGAAGAAGAACAAGAAGTTTTTTCAGTAGAAAAAAAACCCCATGCCCTCCAGGCAATAGCAACCTGAGAAGGAGAAAGTAGCACTCTTCCCTTGTGGAGTCACTTCATATTCTTGGATTCTTGTTTTGCTGCCTATACACCATGGTAACTGGTCTTATAAGCACATGAATAAAAGAAGAGTTACGAAAAAAAAGCATCAAAAGTGCTCTTAATTATTCCCTGATTTGACAGGCTGCCATCTCTGGTGCAGTAACCTCATCAATTCCTGCCATGCTAAAAAGGCTATTGTACAAAAACCCATTTAAGAAAAAAAAAAGTTGGTATTCCTTTGATCAGTGACCCAAACAAATGTTTCAAAATCATTTAGTATGATCTATTGGATTAAACCCATATTAGGTTTGTGATATGTGAAAAGATATACTTGGAAGTGTGCTGTCCATACAAGTCCATATACAGACAATATTTTTCCAAAAATCTTGCAACTATCAAGGATTTGATTGTTTAAAAAAGATACCAAATGTTACTATTCTTCATTGGCGTTTTTAACCGAAATAGTACCCCCACCCAAGTAAGTTTTAATTTTTACAGGACTTTTTTTTAAGCAATCTTATCATATTAAGTTCAATCATTTTATGGTCAAATTTCAAACTCCTGAAGAAAGGATCATTTGTAAGAAATGGTTGAGGGTTAGAGTAGCTCTTCCAAAAGCCTCAATACATAGGCTATATCTACACTGCTGAGTTCTTGCACAAGAACATCTTGCGCAAGAAAACGTCCACACTGCCATGTGCAAGCAGTGCTTTTGCACAAGAGTTCCCATGGCAGTGTGGATGCTCTCTTGTGCAAGAAAGCTCTGATGGCCATTTTAGCCATAGGGCTTTCTTGCACAAGAAATCCCTGCCAAGCATCCAGACTGCCCTCTTGCGCAAGATCTCCTGCACAAGAGAGCTTACACCTGATTTTAAAAAAAAAGAAGCATAGCTCTTGCGCAAGAAGCCCTCTTACCACGCCGTACTGTAAATTTCCTTGTGCAAGAGCGGGCGGGCAGTGTGGACGCTCTGCAGATTCTTGCGCAAGAACAGCTGTACTTGCACAAGAAGCCGTGAGCGTAGACATAGCCATACAGTCCTGAAATGGCCAATATTTGCAAGTCTTATTTTGCACATTGGAGATATGTGGTAGGTAGTTACTGGATGACCTTCATACAGTTCATTTATTAGTTCAGTGGCTCATGTTTCATGGGTTCTTTTTAGCCTGTTTCCTACATAAAACAAACTCTCAGATTAGGCAAAAGAAGAGCTGGCCACCAACATTTTTCTCTTTGCATTTACTTACAAGCAATTCATCCATACTGGTCTGGCATTTTTCTAAGTTGATTCGCTTTATTGCTACACGTTCTTGCCTGGGTTTGCATAGTGCTGCCTGGACTACTGCTGTAGCCCCACTGCCTGAAAAAGAACAAAATTGGAATACATGTTTACATATATAACCACCACAAGTTTCCACTTAATTTAGGAGACAGTATCATGCTTAAGAATTGAATGCTTGTAAGTAGTTAAGTTTAAAGAAAATCATTTCTCTTTAAAAATTGAACCATCTATTTGTGGGTTAATGTGGACTTTCCCAAAATGCACAGGCGCTCAGTGAGAAAGGGCTGGAGGGGAGAAAACACACACACACACACACACACACACACACACACACACACACACACACACACACGAACACACTTGCTGAAAGAAAGAAATTAAGACTCAGTATTTTAATATCTTTTCATTTAGAAGTTTATCCTATACTTCTAGTTTCTAGAAATAGCTCTTCCACAAGTTTTATAAAAATGAAACGACTACAATCTAACTGTGGAGTCACCTAAACAACAAATTAAGAAGGTACGAGACCTCATCTGGGAGCATGTCAGTTTCAAAGCAACAGGAATTTAGACCTTCTATTCCACATATTACTGCAAAGGAGAGCACAAATTTTACTTTGTGGAAAAAAAATAAAATAAAAAAAAGTTACTTCTCTCAACTTGCATAATTCAGGACAGTCCAAGTTTCCTGGGATTTTGAATTCTAAAACATCTATAGTTTCATTTATCTTCTTGCTTGTTCACAGTGATGTTAACAAGCATCCGGTAAGTAAGGTCTGATTCTGGGCAGCAACAGACAAAAATAGGATCCTCACATGGAAGCAGTAATTAGGCATTCTGGACTTAAATCTCAACTGAGCTGAGTATAGCTATACCATTTCTAGTTCTCAGATATGGCAATACTGTGAAGTCTGCAATGGCATTTTGTATGGTATTACTTCCTGAAAACAAAACAGTATATTTGTTTTTGTCAGGATTAGACCATACCATTGCTTCCTGTAACAGGAGCTCTTGGGATTGTCTGTCCTAAAGAGGTCACCTCAGTACTGTTGGTTATAAATTAATGCGTACCTTCCAGTTCCCATTTCAGAAGGATAGTGAAATGCTTACACATCTCAACATCCTACAGTGATCAGCAAGTTCTTATACAGAAGAAGCAAGATGTGGTGAGACTATTTTGTACATTCATGTAGCAAACTATAATCCGCTTGAGTAATTACTACCCGTAGTCCCATTTTTAATTTTAATTTAAAATTATCTACCAACTCATTGAACACACCAGCTTGTTCTATTCAAATTGGCCTCCTCATACATTATGTTCTACTTAGGCTTTGAAATTGGTGTGTTCTAGAGGAATACAAATTGTGAACAAAAGCCTTTTGTTACTATGTTCCACAAATGTGGTGTCAGTTACCAGTTGGCTTAAAAACAATAGGGAACTTCCTCCTCCGATCTGAAAACAGAACTGACACAATGCCACATGACCAGAAGTTACTGTGTAGGTTATAATGATGTTTGTTTAGTTATTTAGCTGTATTCTTTATTGGTTTACAGTTTGTTCACAACAGGCTTTAAAACAAATGCTTTTACATTCAGTGCATCTACTTAGTCACAAAATAAAGCTGATTTAAAAAAAACTGCAACAGGACAAGTCAGAAGTGCTTTTTCAGGATGCTTTAACAAAGTACTTTGACAAACGTTGTTGTAATCTATTCCGTCAGTTTTTTAAAACTGTTCTAAAAGGTTTCTGTTAATATTTTTCCAATGAACCTCAGTACACAATGTGTGTCATAATATTTCATCTGTGTACTGGAAAAGTTACAGCACAATGAAACCAGAAGGATACAAGGACTAAAATAAAAGTTTGCCCTTCGTGTATCTTTTCCTTTATCATGAGTCTAGTTAGTCTGTAATGAGGGAAACTCACCCAAATCTGCACTTTTTAAACTATGTGAAGATTGCAAGGGTAAAATCTTGGCCCCGCTAAGGTCAATAGCAGAACTTGCACTATTTACATTGGGACCAGGTTTTGAACTCAACTGTTTTATTGAATGCCAACAACTTCAGAGCCCCTCATCTGTCTGGAACACCTCCAACTACTAGACCTTTTTTCTTGCTACTACTCTCTCTCTCCTCTCTTTTCTCAGGGATTTTAAGGCTTGAAGGGACCACTGGGATCAGCAATTCTGAACTGCTGCTGCACATCAGAAGCCACAAAATTTCACCTACAGGCTCTAGAAATAAGATTCATAACCTTTCACTGAACTACTGAAGAAATCATGATTTGATGACAAGTTGCAAGAGAATCCACCATTTACTGTAGCTGAAACCTGAATTTGATTTTGCGGAGAAAAAAAAATAGGGAGCATGCTATCCAGTTTTTGTACCCAATTATAGATCCTGGTCTTAAACCTGCAAAGATTTATGCATTTCATGCGCTTAGCTATGGGAATTATATCACTGATTTCACTAGAACTTGGCCTGTGTATAAAGCATCTGCAGGATTAGATCTCAAGAGTACATAGTTATTGCTTGCAGGCTCTTCCACCATATTTCTCCAATACAATATAATTTGCTGTATTATGCATGACTAAAAGACTTCTGCTGCTGTGTGTCTACTGAACTAGTTCCTTAAGGAACTTCCTTTAAAGTCCAGTTTAAGAATTTCATGAAACAGGATTATCAGCCACCAAGAACTTGGTCTCCAACAACATGAGACAAAACTCATTCATGGATATGTACTGAATCTCATTTTTTGATGTTTACAGGATCTTTCGAAAAAAGGCTTCTGTTTCCGAAAGAACCATGTCTCGACTGAGGTTTCACTTTCGAAATAATGCTTTTTTCAAAGCGCCATGATGTGAATATGCAAATAAAGCATGGGAAATTCAAATTCCAGCTACATTTGCAATTTCAAAGTGTCTAATTTACATCCCTCAGTCAAAAGAGTGATGTAGTCTAGACATACCCTAGGTCAAGTCTGTACTACAGGCAGCCCCGGGTTACATACAAGATAGGGACTGTAGGTTTGTTCTTAAGTTGAACTTGTATCTAAGTCGGAACTGGCGTCCAGATTCAGCCGCTGCTGAAACTGATCAGCGGCTGATTCCAGGAACCCCGGGGCAGGGACTTCCTATAGTCAGCCACTGGTCAGTTTCAGCAGCGGCTGACTTGGGGACGCCTGGGGCACAGCAGCTGGGGTGCTGCCGGGTTGGTCCAGTAGCTCCCAGAGCAGCGCTATGGGACCAACCGGCAGCGCCCCAGCTGCTGTACCACAGGAGTCCGGAGCACGGAGGCAGAGGGACAGCCCAGACGCGCCGTGGCTGTCCTGCTGCCCTCGGGCTCCGCGGCTTTGCTCTGCTTTGCTCCCCGTCTCCCTGGTCTGCAGACCAGGGGGAACGGGGAGCAAAGCGGCGGAACACGCGGGCAGCGGACAGCCCAGACGCGTCTGGGCTGTCCGCGTGCTCCACCGCTTTGCTTCCTCTCCCTCGTCTGCTGGAGACCAGGGAGAGGGCCCCGTTCATAACTGTGGATCCGACATAAGTCTGATCCGCGTAACTCGGGGACTGCCTGTACAGAATTCGTCAGTATAGCTCTGTTGCTCGGGTGTGTGAAAAATCCACACTCCTGAGTGACAATTATATTGACTTAGACTCATGTATAAAAAGTACTATGTCACAAGGAGGGCTTTTCTGGTCTTTCAAAGGTGGATTAACTACACCAGGACAGAGCAAAATATAGCCCTGGAGCCAGATCCAGCCCACCAAGCCACTGGATCCAGGCCACAGATGCAGACTCCCTGCTCAGAAAAGCAGCTGCCGGCTGCTTGTGTTTCATAGCTGTGAGCTGGTGGGAAAGCTTCCTGTGCTCCCTCCTCCCCAGTACAATCACATTGGCCAGCTTCTAGGTTGAAGAACAGGTAGCATGCAAAGCATCCCTCCCCCACTTCCCTCAGGCTTTTATTCACAGATGCACATGGCCCCTGCAGCCTGTGTGGGGCATGCAGGCAGGTTGCCTGAAAAACATGCTGAGCTGCAGGCTAGGAGTCATCCAAGTCTCTCAGCAATAGCCTGCCTCTGGTACCCCAGCCTTTCCCTCCCACCAACCTTCTGCCCCTCCCCCCCATTCTTATTCCTCTACTCCCATAAGCCAAGCCCTCTGACCCATCCTGAACTTATACCCCTCCCAGACTCTGCACCTCAGTCCCTTGCCCCAGGTCACAACCCAACCCTCAGTACTCCCTTCTTCACTCCAGCCCCATGCCTCAAATCACAATTGCCTCCTTCACCCACCTCCATCCCAGATCCTGCACTTCCTCCATTAATATCATGGAAAGGTGCAGCCATTGACCACTTTCCAAAATCTTGGAGTGCTCCCCTCCCCCCACCAAAAATTATTGCCCACCCCCGAACTACACCAATGAGAGAAGCTCTCCCCTTAGCACAGCAGCATCTTTACTTGAGTGCTGCAATCCAGCTGTGCTGAGGCTGCATTTTAAGTTTACACCTGCTCTACCTCTGAAAAAGTGTCCACACAGGGACTGAATACATTTTAACTAACTACTTTAAATCCCAATTCTACCTGTTAGTTAAACTTATTTTCCTGAATATCCCCATGTAAACAAACCAGAGTGACTTTCCTTTGCTACTGAAAGAGACCAGGAGGAAGGGGATGGGACTGCTATAATAGGAACAAGGACCCACTGAGGTATAGAATGGGAAGTTTTCAAATTGCCAAAGGTCATTTGCAGAATTTACAGTGAAACAAGCCAGTTCTCTGACATGACCCACCCAACCAACCTTTCAACAGCATCTTTGAAAGTTCCAGAGGTCACATCAGCACCTGTTCCCAGAAGGCAGATGCCTCACATCTCTACATCATGTCATGATCATAGAACCATAGAGCTGGAAGAGACCTCAGAAGGTCATCAACTCCAGCCCCCTGCTCTAGGCAGGACCAATCCCAACTAAATCAACCCAGCCAGGGCTTTGTCAAGCCGAGACTTAAAAACCTCTAAGGATGGAGACTACTACTTCCCTAGGTAACCCATTCCAGTGCTTCACTATCCTCCTAGTGAAATAGTTTTCCCTTATAGCCAACCTGGATCTCTCCCGCCACAACTTGAGACCATTGTTCCTTGTTCTGCTATCTGTCACTACTGAGAACAGCCTCTCTCCATCTTCTTTGGAACCTCCCTTCAGGAAGTTGAAGGCTGCTATCAAATCCCCCCTCACTCTCCACTTCTGCAGACTATACAGACCCAACTTCCTCAGCCTCTCCTCATAAGTCATATGCTCCAGCTCCCTAATCATTTTGGTTACCCTCCGCTGGACCCTCTCCAATGCGTCCACATCTTTTTTGTAGTGGGGGGCTTGCAGAGCCTGGGGATATTATCTGCTTGTCCTTGTAGGCACTTGACCATGCACGCAACTTTATGTGAGAGTTACACCCATGGAGTACCGCTGACTGTTCAATGTTGTGCGTGTGCTCTTGTGCTTTACTGGGGTTCCAGAGGGTCAATATTGAATGTCTGGCTACATCTGCTGGTAATGCTGAGTGATCCAGTAGATCTATCTGCAACTAAATACTTATTTCTCTTTTGGGACCTTGTATGTCCCTTTGTGCATCTTGAGTGTGATAACACCACAACAAGGCTCTACTGGGATCCTCAGTCCCTCACTGGAGGTGTAAGAGTAAAGAGCCAGGTATTTCGCTTCTCCTTCCTTAGAAGCAAGCTATGGCCTGATGATGTGGGGACTTGAGAAAAGGAGAGCTCTGTGCCTGGAATCGGCTGGCCATGAGGGAGAATTAGAAACAGGTCTGGCTCTGCAGAGGGAGAACCTAGAGGAGTTGTTAATTGTCACTTCTCCTCTGAGCCACCAAAAGCCCAGAGGATTCAGTGTGCACCACTGCAGCTGCTTCTCTGCTTGCTTAGGAAGGCCTGACCCTATTATAGCAATAGCTGCTACCATGGACCAGACACAAGCATTGACTGCACTCAGTTTGTATTCCAAAGCCTTCCTGGCTAATAAAGACTAAATTAGAATGGAGAAGTTGATGGCTTTGCTGCAGAGAGAAGGGTTCTCATGCAAACAGGAGGTTGAGACTCTGCACGGATGATTGTCATGGAACCCAAATAAGGGTTTAAAAAGCTAGCTATGTTCACATCAGCTTTAGAATAGCTTTAATGCAATTACTGAATTAGGCTCAATAAATACTTGTGTTTACAAGTACTGGCTTTCGTATGAACACACTTACAAAGAAATCACAGAATCTTCACTTCTAATTCCATGAAAAATCCCACCTTAACACTTATTCTTCTTGAGGAAGGTGGGGACTATTGTTACTTCATGATAGATAAAACATGGCATGGTAACCAATAAATGCAACTTTTCACTCCATTTTCTAGGCTTCACAAACTAAACAGAGTACCAGGCAGAACACTTTAAAATGCTGGAGGAGTGTGGAATGCACCGTGTGGAGCTCTAAAGTAACCACCTGGCTGAAGGGATGAATGGGCTGTCATTCTGTTTCAATTCAACTTTATGAGTTGCGTAACAAGCCAAGATACCACTGTGATGGAGGATAGCGCAAGACACAGATTTAACTGTTTAATACTCTTCTAAATGTCTGTTCTAGCATCCTATGGGAATAGAGGGTATATTGACATGGACTAAGACTGATTCATTTTAAAGTCTAAGGGGACAGAAACAGAAGAGAGGGGGGAAATGACAACTTTAGCAGGGGGCATGAAGAATGGTTAAGCCCTTGGTGAATGAATGGAGAAGCGACAGAGCCTTGTGTGTATGCCTGACCTATTGGGAATAAATGAATGACAGGATGGTTCAAGTGTCAGCACATGGAAACAGAAAGAAGAGAGCACATCAAGTGAGACAGGAGAGCACATACAAGTCTGCTGAACGATGTTGCAGTGTACTTTCATAGTATGTGTGCGTCTACCGGCCATTCGGTGGATACTGAGATTATTGCCAAAACTGGCACACTATAGAATCATAAACTTAAAAAAAACAAATGGTCTGGTTGCACTTTATAGACTAACAAAACATGTAGATGGTATCATGAGCTATCGACTAGCGTCTGAAGAAGTGGGCTGTGCCCACGAAAGCTCATGATACCATCTACATGTTTTGTTAATCTATAAAGTGCTACCAGACCATTTGTTGTTTTTCAAATTTATCCTGTACAGACTAACTCAGCCACTCGCTGAAGCTATATAATCACAGAACACTAGAACTGGAAGGGACCTTAAAAGGTCTTTCAGTCCAGTCCCCCTGCCCTCAGGGCAGGAACACACACACACACACACACACACACACACACACACACACACACACACACACACACACACACACACACACACACACACACACACACACACACACACACACACACACACACACACACACACACACACACACACACACACACACACACACACACACACACACACACACACACACACACACACACACACACACTCTTTATTGAGGATGTTTTCAATGTGTACAAATCTTTGCCAAATAAATATCAGACAAAACTAAGGGCGTTAAGGATTAGTCAATTCCCCCCTCCCTTGCTACTGTTTTGAGACACTGTGGCAGTTTCAAAAGGGGGCAGTGCTTCATGGAGCCTGCAATCAGCTTTAGAGTCCCCAGCTGATCCCGGGTTCCACAGAAATGCTGCGCAGAACCCAGGACCAGTCCCCAGCTGACCCTGGGCTCGGCATGGCATCTCCAAATGGCAGCGCAGCATGGACTGAGTCCCCCACTGACTCCAGGCTCCATGAGGGTGCTTCCACTTTGAAATGCACAAGATCCAACTAGGGACTCTTGTACATTTCAAAGCTGGCATGCCGCATGCAGCCCAGGGCCAGCAGGAAGTCCCACTGACTCCAGGCTCCACACAGATGCTTCCGCTTTGAAATAAGAGCCCCTGGGGGCTCTTGTACATTTGAAAGGGTAAGCGTCCTTGTGTCAGCAGGACTTCCCGCTAGCCCCAGGCTACACACGGAGTTCCATATTCCTCCTTTGAAATGTACAATAGCCCCCGCCAGGCTCTTTCAAAGGAGGAATGCGTAAGTGCCTATCAACTAGTCAATGGAAAGTCTATCAACTGCTTGCCTAGTAAATTACTTGTTAGTTAACATCCTTAAAACCAATTACAGCAGGTGAGTTTAAAACAAAACAAAAAAACCCCACAAGAGTCATTATACAGGAATATAGTCTTCAGACCCTTCTGCTTAACAGGTTGCTACCACATTTCAGAGTGATTATAACAACATCCATTTAGTTTACTGATTTTATTAAACTGAGTGACTATTGAAGTCAGGACAAACTTAAAAAAAAAAAAAAAAAAGAGTAGCCTAGTAGCACCTTAAAGAGTAACAAAAAAAACAGGATACCATTTACACATTGTTAGTCTAACAGGACAAACTTAAAAAACAACAAATAGCCTCGTAGCACTTTAAAGACTAACTCGGCTACCCTTCTGAAGCTATTGAAGTCAGGTGATTTTTCCATCATAGAAGGAACCACGTGTTATAATAAGTTATAAAAGGAAGAAGTCCCTCCGGGTATGTCTACACTACAGCACTAATTCGAACTAACTTAATTCAAATTAGTTAATTCGAACTAAGCGAATTCGAATTAGTGCATCTAGACCTAAAAACTAGTTCGAATTAGCATTTTGCTAATTTCAACTAGCATGTCCACATTGAGTGGACCCTGAACCGAGGTTAAGAATGGCCAGAAGCAGTGCCGGCAGGGCATCAGATTAGGACTTAGAGCGTGGAGCTGCTGTCTCAGGCTAGCCGAGGCCTGTGCTGAAAGGGTCCCGACCCCCACCCCGGACAGACAGTTCTCAGGGGTTCCCCGCCTGCAAAGCAGTCCTGGCTTGGAGTGCCCTGAATGCCCACACTCGGCACATCACAGCACTCGGCCATCAGCCCGGCTGCACTTGCCGCAGGCTGCCATCCGGGGAGGGGAGGGGAGGGTCAATCGGGGGGCTGCAGGAAAGCTTCCACCCCGAGGAGCCCGCAGAGCCACCCCAGTCCTCCCCATCGGGGGCTCGTACCCCATTCCTCCCTCACCTCCTTCCACTTACCCCTCCCTAGCCCCCCTTCCTGATGTACAAAATAAAGGACACGTGTGTTCAAAAATAGAAACTCTCTTTATTGAACAAAACTCGGGGAGACTGGGAAAAGAAGGTGGGAGAGGGGGAGAGAGAGGGTGGGAGAGGGGAGGGCAACTAAAATGATCAGGGGTTTGGAACAGGTCCCATATGAAGAGAGGCTAAAGAGACTGGGACTTCTCAGTTTAGAAAAAAGGAGACTGAGGAGGGATATGATAGAGGTCTGTAAAAGCATGAGTGGTGTTGAGAGGGTGCATAAAGAAAAGTTCTTCATTAGTTCCCATAATAGAAGGACTAGAGGACACCAAATGAAATGAATGGGTAGCAGGCTTCAAACTAGTAACAGAAAGTTCTTCTTCACAAAGCAAATAGTCAACCTGTGGAGCTCCTTGCTGCAGGAGGCTGTGAAGGCTAGAACTAGAACAGAGTTTAAAGAGAAGTGACAAAGTCATGGAGGTTGGGTCCATGAAGTGGTATTAGCCAGGGGGTAAGAAATGGTGTTCCTGGCCTCTGTTTGTGGAAGGCTGGAGATGGATGGCACGAGACAAATGGCTTGGTCATTGTTTCGGTCCATCCCCTCCAGGGTCCCTAGTGTTGGCCACTGTCGGCAGACAGGCTACTGGGCTAGATGGACCTTTGGTCTGACCCAGGACGGCCTTTCTAAGCTCATGGCTCAGGGTCGGGGGGTCTCACTGGACCACCCTGATTTTCATGCAAACCTGCTCCTGGGTGGCCAGGCTGGCAGCTCTCCTGCCCTAGACGGCCACTTTCCTGTGCCTAGTGCGGACGTCGTGGATGAGGTCCACGATGTCCGCACTAGACCAGGTGGGCGCCCGCCTCTTGCGGACCCGGGCAGGCTCCCGGGAGCCGCCAGCCTGGTCCCGGGAAGAGGGGGAGGGCTCGGTGGCAGCGGGTGGCTGGTTCGTGCCGTGCCAGGTGCAGGGTCTGCTGGCTGGGTGCTGGCAGACTTGCACCTGGCACGGGGACCATAGCCAGCCCGTGCCCCTTTAAGGGCTCCGGGGCCGGGAGGGGGGCAGACGAGTTTCCCTGGTGGTGCCCAGAGTGGCCACCAGGGAAAGCTGGGGACGGCTAGCCTCCCACTAGTTCAAATTAAGTGGCCACACAGCCCTTAATTCGAACTGCTTAATTCGAACTAGGCGTTAGTCCTCGTAGAATGAGGTTTACCTAGTTTGAATTAAGCGCTCTGCTAGTTCGAATTAAGTTCGAACTAGCGGTTTGTATGTGTAGCACCTATCAAAGTTAATTCGAACTAACATCTGTTAGTGTAGACATACCCTCCTTTATATCTATGTATGCTACATAGTTCCTTCACTATAGCAGTCATTTCCAATTTGTGCTCATCAGAACCCTGGTGATCTGCAGACTACGTCTAAGGTTTCCAATGATGTCCACACCTCCATTCAAAAATTTTAGGGCTCCACAAATGGAGGGAAAAAATGCTTGAAAGCCACTACACAAGAGAATTAATTTCCCCTCGGTATCTGTTTCGGGGGGGGGGGGGGGAGAAGGAAGGAAGGAAGGAAGGAAGAAGTCGGGCAGGGCAGCTAGAATGAGTTTATGCCCACCTAACTCCTGGTTTGGACAATACTACACTGATGGAAGGGCTTATCCCATCATCTTGGCCATGATTTCTCAGGGAAGTGGAGTACCTTCACCAACAGATTAAGAAAAAAAAAAAAAAAAAAAAAGAAAGAAACTTTCCTCATTGGCATGTAGCTTCTTCATTAAGTGTAGGGTGGCCATGTTTCCCTATGCTGAATACAGCACACCAGGTAAAATTATTCTTATTCAAGTAAGTTCAACGGCAATTACGGCTATAAAGTACACATGGTCACATTGAGGGGTTCCAGGCTTAAGCATCCAAGGCAGAACTTTAGTTGCCTTGTGGATTATTTCAATTGACCTTTTCAAAATTATGAGAATGAGCAAAACAGCCCCAGAACATCACACCACAATCTGACTAATAAACACTTGTTTACAGCAAATAATATGGATAAGATTCAAATAATAAATCTGAAATTAAGAAAAAAAACTCTGCAGTCACAAAATAAATATGCAGAATGTTTGGTAAGTCATAATAACAGACTCCTAATTAAAGGAAAAATGCTCCAAAATGTACATGAAAGCTGTCAAATATATACAGGATGTATATGTCAAAATGATATGGCTACTGAATGTGAAAATGCTTTGTTTAAAAATAATCATGCATGTTCAGTCACCGACTAGGGAAGAGCTCTGTAAGGTGAGTCACACAGGTGTATGCCACTAAGAGGCCTAAAATCCAAGACAGGGTCAGGAATACTTGTGCAAAAGGATACACACAACTAGACTAGTGGATGGGGAGGGGAAGAGCAAAAAAAGGACAAAGAAGAGAGCCATCTTAAATCACCAGAAGGAAACAGGAAGAAGAAGAAAAGAAAAAAAAGACACAGGAAATCTGCCAAAACTAAGGGAGTAGAAATCAAAAGAGTTATGATTCTGCAGCCAGGGTGGCTAGAGACAGCCTTTCAAATGTGGACACTAGTGTAAGCTAATACCCTGCTGGTGTCCCCTAGAGTTGGAGACAGACCATTCCAGGTGCATGCGTCTACTGCAGCTCAGTTTTGCCAAACAGCAAAAAATTAACAAGACTCTGATTGGTTTCACTGCTGCTATTCCGAATTAACTGTAAAGTGCTGCTCTTCTTCCTGGGGAAGACTGGACAGAGGCAGGAGAAGCACCCAAAGACCAAAGTAAAATAAGAGAACCACACAGGCTGAAAGGCATAGATTAGCCACCTTTCTAAGGCAGCTGGTTTCAGAGTTGGTCAAACACCTCCTTGTCAGAAATAGATCTGACAAGGCTGGGTGGGAGCCCAACTAAGGAAGTCCAGGGGCAACACTATGCTAAGAAGTGTGGTCATCTTCCCCATAAGTTTCAGCTGTTAAAAAGGCTGACACTATGCAGTTTCCACTAAGGTGCACTAGAAGAGCACTCTAAAGCCAGCTTTCCTTACATTCAATACCCCCTTGGTATCAAAAGCTAAGTATGGAACACTTCCAGCCCACTCAGCCTCATTAACATCAGCACTCCAATTGAAAGGTACTCTCCTCCCCCCCTCCCTTCTTTTTCAGTTATAAGTTTTGAGGGTCCCTCTTTCTCTACTCAAACTCATGTGAAGAAGCAAATTTTGCCCATGAAAGCTCAGAATACTAGATTTTGTATATATAGTTAGTCTCTAAGTTGCCACAGGACTACTCATTTTTTCCCTCCTCAAAATAAAGAGGCTAGAAGTCTCTGCAACACACCTCCATTAGCCAGAGGCTGAAAGTCTGAACCTGAAAGTCTGAACACTTCCATTCCATACTGAGGAAGAGAAACAGCCTTTTGTCTATTCTCTGTGCACAGACTTTTGGATTGTTCCGAGCACTGTTCCATCCTTCACCTTATCTTTGTACAGGCTTCCCTCCTTCCATTGAGGAGGTTCATGTCATTCCAAATGGGTTGCCAAGTGTCCGGTATTCTACCGCGGGGCAGCGCGGAAGTGTGTATTCTACCGGACAGTCTGTTTTTTGGGCCCTCTATCTGGTAAAAAAAAAAAAAAATCCAGAAAATACCGGATGTGTGCAATATCCGGTATTTCCTGGATTTCTAGCTGGGTGCCGGACGGAAGCCTGGCAGGAGCTGAGGGAGTGGCTGGGAGGCAGGCACGATGGGCGCTGGGATCCCTGGCTGCGTCTGATGCCTTGGAGAAGGGGAGAAGCCCTCCTGCTCCTGAGCCCATGGTGGAGCCGCAGCTGGACTCACTCGTGCTTCTCTGGACCGGGCGCAGGACTGACAGCGTCCCGGGATCTGCATGTACCCGGGTCAGTTCCGCCTCCCTACCCCTCGCTTCCCCGACCCTTCCGACCAGCTCCAAAGCCCCTGACCCCCTCCCAGTCACCCCTGCTTCCTGCCACCCGGTTCTTCTCCTGATCTCCCCAGGCCAGCTACACTGTCCCTGCCCCGCCCCCCTTCTCCTCTGGCCAGCCGCACTGTCCCCGGGCCAGCCATACTGCCCCGCCAGCCCCCCCTCCCTCATCTTCCACACCCAGCCGCACTGTCCCCGCCCTCTCCCACACCGGCCAGCCTCGCCCTCCCCCACATCAAGTGTGTCCGGTATTTTTTCTAAACCTACCTGGTAACCCTAATGTATACTGAAACCAGCAGGGATGTTTTGTGCCAAGACCATGTGTAGCTACCATTCTGCTCTACCTTTTAAGAACAAAAATTTCCCAGGCGTTATTGGAAACTTAAGGCAACTTTGTGACCATCCAGCAGCGCAATTAGATTGGTGTTTCTGTGGCTGCAATCAGTAGTCCTTTATCCACGCTCTTCCAAAGTTGAGGACTGTTAAAAAGAACATCTTCCCAGGATGCATGAAAATAGAAGTAATCTTTTGAGACAATTCAGCTAATCAGAACCTGAAACAAATTTGACTTTTCCATCATACCCATTGAAATTGCAGTAGGAGGCATCCCCCGCCCCCACTAAAAACTAGTTATTTCAGAGTAAGGAGAACTAGGCTTGACCACACAAGGCCTTTAATATTGTGCTTATGAATAGGATTTACTCAATCAGTATATTAAAAACCACTTCATTTGCCTCAAATGTGCGCACACAATAGAGAGGAGAAATATCCATCCTGTTTAAATGTTTAATTAAGGTTGATATTTTTTCATTAATAGATTCCTCTTCTTGTAGCACACCACCACACTTCATGTACGCTTACTAAATGCTATTCTTGCATAGTTTTCAGCCCGAGCTGATTTAGGGGTGGAGAGGCTAGCATAACACCTCCAGTTTTCTACAGGGCTACGTTTTCACTGGCCCCTTCTTCGGAATAGCCATGCTAATTTAGAACTTTGGAATAGGGAAATGCGCGGGGGATTTAAATATCCCCCGTGGGATTTAAATAAACATGGCCGCCGCTTTTTTTCTGGCTTGGGGAAAAGCCGGAAAAGAGCGTTCAGACTGGCGCGATCCTCCGGAATAAAGCCCTATTCCGGAGGATCTCTTATTCCTACTTTCAATAGGACTTTATTCCGGAGGATCGCGCCAGTCTGGACGCTCTTTTCCGGCTTTTCCCCAAGCCAGAAAAAAAGCGGCGGCCATGTTTATTTAAATCCCACGGGGGATATTTAAATCCCCCGCGCATTTCCCTATTCCAAAGTTCTAAATTAGCATGGCTATTCCGAAGAAGGGGCCAGTGTAGACACAGCCCAGGAGATTTGCGCTAGAGGCTGATGTTTGAACCATGATTCTGTGCACAAATACTTCCTAATGATCTCAAAATGCTTTACTGAACAGCAATATTCTCAGGAAGGGATCAGTAGAGGCTTTATAAAAACTCTCATTAGCCTTACATACATGGAAAATTGGAATACTCTCTAGCCTAGAGCTCATTGTTCTTGACAGATAAAGCATCTTCACACACGAGAAGGCTCTTGTTCTCCCTCCAAATTGCAACTCTAGCAGCCTTCCTTTCTCCCTCACATCAGTGCCAGTTCTAGGGGCAGGCAAGTGAGAAGCAGGTCTGTTGCTCTGGATGCCAACTTTTACAGGCTGCTAGGTCACTCCCACCTGAATTTTGGAAAGAAAGGAGAAAGAACATCTGCTCTGATTGTCCAGCCACATTTGTTCTGCTATTTGATCAGCTTTTTTTTTGGGGGGGGGGGGGGGGGAGAAATAGGGGCTTATCAGCCAATTGGAAAGAGGCTTAAACAAAATCTTTTCCACTTGGGCCAACAAGATGGCTAAGGCTGCTCCTGCCTCTGCTATCCTCACCTTCCTCAAACTCCATGCCCCTTCCAAATCCTTCATCTTTCTCTAGAAGGAGCAGGATGATTGACAACATTAATCACTCTTCAAGTTTCACTGCTCACCAATAGCCTCATGCAGGTACCGACACCAGTCCAAATCCCTTACCGAGTTGCTACTAAGGATGCCAAGCTTCCAGGAATGGCCTGGAGTCTCCCAGAATTGACAATCTCTTGCTCACTAGTGGAAGGAATCCTAGAGATTTGCACAGGATATTTTAATAAAGTAACATTATATCATGTTGTTTTTTTCGAAAGAAGCCCATCTAGACTGCAGGCAGTTCCTTCCCCCGCCCCCCACACACCCTTTTTCGAAAAAGCACTCATGCAATTATGCAAATGAAGCACAAGATTTGTAAATCTGTGCCTCATTTACACTTTTGATCATGCTCATTTACATTGCTCTTTCAAAAGAGGAATGTATCTTAGGCTATGTCTAAACTAGACACCTTCAGAATTCAGAGATTTAAACCAGTAAGCCAGATGACTATATAAGTAGCTAGTCTATGAAGCTACATGCTTCCGACACTGTTGCACTCGTGGGGGAAACCCAGTAAGTGGGTGCATGCTCTTTGGGCAATTACTAACAATGTCTTTGTACAGTGCCTAGCACATGAGGGCTGTGAGCCTGATTGGGACCTCTGGGTATCCACTGTAACACAAGTTTATCAGGACTCTTTTCTTTGTCTACCCATTTTGCCTTTGACATAGCACTTTGCTTTTCTCTCCCCTTTTGCTCCTTCGTATAACAAACAGCACCTCTGCCTTTATATCTAACCTCCTTTACTTTCCCCTCACAGGAGCTGGCCATCACTCTTACTGTCCCTCCCTCCCCCCCCCCCCCCCCAACCCACCATTTTGATGTTTGCACTTCAGACACTCAACAGTACAGAGCCAGTTGTCGCATGTAGTTAGGCAGCACTCTGTCTCCATAGCTGTACTTCTCCTGCTCACGTGGCCCAGAGCATTAAGAATATGAAGAAATCCCTGGATGACCACCCAATTTAGACTTAATTCACTCAGTTTTCCTAGAACATAATTTATTGCAGAGTTGTGGATCAATAATCAAGAGGTTTTGTTTGTTTTTTTAAGTTGAAGAGTACTGTACGTGAACCTCATTTCTATATCTACCCTTTCACAGGAAGGATAGTGGTACTACAATGACACAACCAGCCACTGTTGACACAAATATTAGTAGATTTGCTCACAGCTTTCAGGATGAGTAACTGTATCATGTCTAACATACAACAGATCAGCAATTGTGTCCCAGATAAGAATCTACTGAAGTGCCATGACTCAATAGGGCCATCATGCTGCCTCTCAGTTACAGAACTGAATTTGGTTTTATATAGCATACATCTAATGCTGTATTACAGAACATACTAAGAAGTGAATTATTCATAAAAAGACAAAGAAGAAAACAGTAACAGTCAAAGAAGCAACAATTATTTTTGAAGGTGGAAGAGAAGAACAAGGAAGAGTCAAGAATTCCAAATGTAGGCAGCTGAGAGTGCAAGGTCAACCCTTACTGAAAAGGGAGAGATGAGACGGGCTAGACAAGAGACAAAGATCAGCAAAGTATGAAGCAGGTGAGTAAGTGGATATAAGGTCAGAGAGGCAGGATTTAGCAAATCCAAAGAGCTGTTAGACTCACTGGAGGAGAGAGCATCAGAGGGGTAGTCGAGTTAGAGAGGTACTTATAGCATTTGTCAGAAGCGGGGGGGGGGGGGGCAGAGGAAGGGAGGGGGCTAGGTTGCCAAAGGGCTGAGAACAATCAGACTGCATGAGGCATAACTAAGGTTACCTAAGGTGAGGGAGAAAGGGGGCATGGCATGGAAGAGAGCTCATAGTAGAAGTATCATTATACAATACTTATGACATACACCCAGTTCTATCAGTCAAGTGATCTCCAATTCACAAGTAAACATTTTAGGGATCATTGTGCCAGCCACATTAAAAAACAATGGAACACTGGCATATTGTAGGCAGTGTTTCACAAAGAGTAAATTGCAGCCATTCTGTCATTTTCCTCATTGCGCTGGAAATTTTGCTTTTCCTTCAAGCATTTTATAAATAAATACAGAAATTTTATTTAAAATTATATTCTTGTTAAAGAGTACAGTAAGAAGCAGAGTTAGAGTTATTTTAATACATCATTAGTCTGGTAGATGTCAATATTTTAAGGGAGGGAAGGGCAGAAGTGGTTGTAGGTCAAAAGTTTTCCTTCTCAGAGTAATTTAAAAGTTCCAAGTACTTTGGAAATTACATATTTCACCACATCTAAAATACAGCCTCCTCTGTGTTAGGTTGCTAATTTCTATGAGGAAGTCAGCATCCTGTACCAATTAATATCGAAGTATAAGATAACTAAAAGGAGAGTTTCAGTATTGCCGACTTGAGACAAAATTGTATATGTACTGTCTTGAGCGTAAAGGAGAGCGATCACCTCTATTCTCCCCACGTGATTGTTTCTTTGCGCTTTCAGTCTGCTAACAGCAATGAGTGATTATGCTGCAGACCTTCCACTATGTTAATCCCAGCATGGATAGAAGTTAATTTAAAAATTGGATTTCTATATTTTAAATGCATTTAAAAGTCAATTTTTACAAAATATGTTAAGGCTTAAATTTACTGTAAATCTATTATTTCAATTAAAAGTACGAGCATTTGAAACATCTACTTTTTAAACTAGTTTTTGACAACTACTGCCTCTTCCCAAGATGTGAAGAGAATATCTTCTTCACTTCAGTTGAGCCACAGAGTTCAGTTCAGTGACAAGTGTCTCTTAACTTTGAGCAAGCCATTAAAACAAAGTTTAATTTAAGTTTCCAATAGGGATGTCATCATTAGACAACTACATGATTAACCAGTAAGACTAGGCTTATCAATTAATCTTGTCAACTACACACATTTTGCCCCCACTTGCTGTGTCTGTATCAGAGGCAGCAAGGAGCTGGGGGGGGAGAGGGAAGTGCCCATAGAAGATGAGTTAAAAGCCAGCTCCCCACAAGCACAGAATCTGCCTGTCACTCTCCCCCCTCCCCCCTGACACTGCTGCCTCTGTATCAGAGGAAGCTGTGCAGAAAGTAAGGGGGTAAGGCTGGAGAAAGATGCCCAAGGTGGCAGCTTTTGAGCCAGCTACCCACACATGGCAGCTCCATGGACCCCCCCCCCCACCTTGCTGCCTCCTACAGAGATGGGGGAGAGGGGGAGACAGGAGACAGTGCTGGGGGGAGTTGGTTTAAAAGCCAGTTCCGCAGTGCTGCCTCCTCTCTCCCCCACCCCCTTGCTGCTGCTGCTTCTATCAGAGGCATCAATGAGGAAAGGGGTAGGGCAGGCTGCCACGAAGCAGCCTCTGTCTGCAGCGGGCCCAAACCTCTCCACAGATACATGTTGCTCCACAGCCCACGGAGCAGCCCGTCTTTGTAGCAGCAGCCCCTGTCCTTAGGGGGTTCAAGCTCTCTGCGGAGCAGCCTCTGTCCACAGGGACCTCAGACCTCTTGTGGACCAGGGCTGCTGTCACCCCACACTGCTGCCTCTGTAGGCAGCATGGGGTGGCAAGTGATTGGTCTGCGCAGGGAGTTGGTTTTTAAATGGACTCCCCTCACAGATCAGCTCTGCCGGCCACCCTGCACTGTTGCCTCTGAAAGAGAGGCAGCAGCATGGGGTAGGAGGGTGTTCCCTGGGAGATCACTGGCCTCCAGCCCCAGAGATTATTGAATAGGCATGTAACTACTACATTTTCATGCAGTAACACGACTTAAATTATGTGATATCCAATATCCCTAATTTCCATGCTAGACTTAAACAAAAAAAATTTAGTTTAAAAAAAAAAATCATTCAAATTGGAGGACTAGTATTGGAGAAAAGTTGTTTTTATTGGAAACTCTGTAAGGCTGAAGACATTCTGGTAAGCAAAAGTCTTCATATCATTATCAACTGTTGTGCGGATACCATTGGTCAAAATGTCAGAGTAGGAGGAAAGCCAAAAACTGAAAGACACTGACACCAGGAATGAACTAGCTGAGATTGAGGGTTTGAAAAGCTTCAGAAAATAAAATCACTGAACTGAATTTAAAAAAAAAAAAAAAAAAAAAAGTATGAGGGAAGAATTAATGCCCTTATAGATGCTTCAAGAACAACTACTGTGATGGTTTGGATGCACATCAAGAATGCACACAATACATAGAGATATATACCATAGTGCAAGAAAAAAAAAACAGAGGAAGATCCAGAACTCACTGGATAGACATGGTGAATAATGGCATAGAACAAAAAGATAAATGAAACTGAATCTGATAAAAGACAAAGTGCTGGTAAGACTTTGTTCAGCCCCTCATTCCCTTCTATCTCTAATATCAAGTGGATTGTGAAGGTGATGACATTTTCTCAGACAAGGAAAAGTTATTTTGTTGAGATCCCAGCTACTAAATTACTATGGTTTTAATAGTTCAGATCAAATACAAAGAAATCTAATTTAGTCATTCCTTAAAACAACTGAATAAGGACAATTTCCATTTGTCTCTTTCAATCAGCTCATATACTGTATATCTGCATCCCATATTTAATAAAATTAGCCTCTCTTTCACTAGAAAGAGCAAAATGGACAAATTCCAAGATGGATAAGCATGAGATTTGCATTCAGTTTTAAACACTCTAGTCTATGTCTACACTGCTGGCTTCTTGCTCAAGAACTGTTTTGAGCAAACGTTTCTGCGCAAAAATTCTTGCAGAAGAGCATGTCCACTCAGCCATGTGCTTTTGTGCAAGAGCGTCTATGGCAGCGTGGATGCGCTCTTGCGCAAGAAAGCTCTGATGGCCATTTTAGCCATAGGGGTTTCTTGTACAAGAAACCCCTGTTGCCCGTCCACCCTGCCTTCTTGTGCAAAGGCTTATTCCTCAAGAGGAAAGGAATAACTCTTGCACAAGAAGCCCTCTCTACTTGCACAAGAACACATGTGCAGTGTAGACGCTCCACAAGTTTTTGCGCAAGAACGGTCGTTCTTGTGCACGAAGCCTACACTGTAGACGTAGCCTAGTTGTACTTTTTAAAAAAATGTAAATCCACATTCTCTGCATGCAACAAGTATATCAAGAAATTACATAAGCAACCCTTCTGAGTTATCCCTATCTGACGTATAGATATACTGCAATTACCCTCAGCATTTGCACTGAATTTGGTGCATTTTTGTAATTTCATCAACTATAGATTTATACACATCATGCAAGTAGATCATGTAGATAACCTTCAGAGCACACTTCTTGTGCAAGCTTTTCCTCAGCAAACAAGCAAAATTCCATTAATTGACTTAGCATCTTAGTAGTAGGAGTGTCAGATGTAAAATGAAAGAACAGATATCCTATTGCTCCCTAATGGAAAGAATGACTAAAATTATATAAAAGAACCAGAGGCTAGTATGGAGGGAATATTTAAATAGACATTTAAAGGAGGGGGCCATGGTTAAAAAGTGTATTCCTTTTGACAAGGAAGAGTCAAGCGGTTAGCTGATACTGTAAGTAATGGCCTCGCAAATCAGGCCTTCCCTGGCGGACCCATGTACCACTGGCTAGTGGATCCCACTTAAATCAGTGGGGCTCTTACAGACACAAAAGTCCACATGTATTGGCCCAAATCCTTAGTTAATTCTACGTCTTAGTATACAGATGAATGTTCTACTGGCAGGATTTGGGGGGCAAGAGATAATGATACAGCCACTTTGGACAGGATTTAACCCCTAGCATAAACACAGCTATGTTGACAAAAGAGGGCTTCCATAGACATAGCTAACTTTGCTTGGCGCAACAGTAGGGTTGCTAGGTGTCCGGTAATTTCGCCTCCTGTCAGGTAAAAAAATTCAGAGAATACCAGACACCTAAAATGGGCAGTATTTTCTGATTTTTTCCCCAGCCAGGAGGCGAAAATGCTGGGCACCTGGCAACCCTACAAATACTCAGCACCCAGTCTCCCCTCTAACCCCCCCCTCTCCCAACACCCCGACCCCAGCCCTCGTGCTTACCTGGTTCCGCAAGGCTGCCAGCACCAAATGGCTGTCGACCAAGGGGAAGCTTCCCCTTGGTCTTAGTGCTCAACTTTTCCCCTCTTCCCATCCCTGCACTCACTCTTAAAGGGGTGTTTTAATTAAAAAAAATTTTGTGGGGGAAGGGGCTCAACAACTTTGGTCTCTCCTTCCCCCTCTCCCCCCAACAGAATTTTTTCCTGGGGGTTTTTTGGGGGGGAGGGAGGAGAGAGGGGGTGTTCAGTTGAAACAAAAATACTATCTGACAACCCTACGCAACAATGTTCTTAGAAAAACTCCCTTCTGTTGGCACAGATTTTGTCTACAATATGGGACCATGATGACTGACTTACATAACTGTAATGAGTTCTCCTCTGTGAGAGGTGGTGAGAGTCTCTTCTGTCCCATCACTGCTCCGCTCTAGTGTTTTAGCACAGACTTAGAATTTTCAGAGTATAGCAAATATATAGGCCTTTTAAAATACATCCAAATCACCTTAACCACTTTGGAGCCACTGCTTCAGTGGCTCCAATCAGCTAGTACACAGTAACACTAGTGTTTCTCTTAAGAGCTGATGTTTTGCTGCTACCTCACTACTCCTGGCCTTTTTTGATAAGTAGATGGAAGATATAAAAATCACTCACTTGAATGAATCTAAAGCACCATGTTCCTATTGATTCCAGAAGTTATACACATTTCCAAAAGTCCTAACCAGAAACACGAAAGACTTGCAACCAAGTGCAGAGCTATTTGAAGATTTCAGTCTGAAATCTTATGTCTCATGGTCCCTTTTCTCCTCCTCACAATGCACATCTATTTTCCAAGAAAGAAGACCCTCAAAATCATTCACATTTTGCCTACTTCTGCCCTCATGATATGTAGTCTAATTTCACAAGAAAATGAAGACACTTATAAGACATCTCACCACATTCACAGTACAAGTCAGAGCCTACATTTATAGGCAACATGATGAGTTACCTATTATTTCTCAGTCTTTTTTGTAATTTGATGTAAGTAATTACAACTTAATTCTTTCTTTGATGGGGTTACTAGCCAAGCAAATGGTGGGAAGCAGCAGGACAGCCTTCATATTAAGGCTTTTGATGCAGTTCCGCCTGACATGGTCATAAACAAAGCAGGGAAACATGGACTTGAATGAAATTGTAAGAAGGGTAAAAAATTGGTAGAAAAATTGTAAACAGTATTATCCGTGGTTTGCTGTCAAACTGAAAGATGTAAAAACCTGAAGTGGCTCAAACGAGGTATTGAGCTCTTATCTGGTAAATTTAATTCTTTCCCAATCCAGCCCATCCTCCAGGGAATTTTTTTTCTCCTTCTATAGTTTTCTACTGAAAAAATCTACACGTTTCTCATCTACTTAACCAGATTTCCAAGAAGCATTCTGTCTTTCCACCATGGACCTAGAGCACAGAAAAATATAAATGCTCCCCACACAGAGCAGAGAAATTGGATATTTTGTCATCAACTCAAATTCAGCTAACTTGGTTCCAAGTCAAAAGAATGGCAGACTGTACATCATCATTAGTTTTAGAGTAACTGAATTCAAGGCAGAAGTTGTAAATTGTGTTCAAGCCTCCCCTTATAAACTCTGGTGCAAAATTCATTGTTTCCAAGGTCTAAAGAGTTACTCCATGTAAAACAACCCACACAATAGTTTTATGGGAAAAATCTTACCATCTGTTACCTTTGAAACACAAAACTGCTAACATAATAAATAATTGAGTGAAAATCCTTATTCATGGGCAAGAGATACGTTTGAAAAGAATAGGCTAAAGACGACACAGAACCAAGGACAAGCAAAGCTGAAAGCACTAAAAGACAAAGCTGACAGGCTGTGTCTACATTGGCATGATTTTGCGCAAAAGCGCAACTATTCTTGCACAAGAGGACCAGTGTAGACAGCAATGTTAATTTCTTGTGCAAGAAAGCCTGATGGCTAAAATGGCCATCGGAGCTTTCTTGTGCAAGAGAGTTTCTTGCGCAAAAGCACATGCCAGTATAGACACTCTTACACAAATACTTTTAACGGAAAAACTTTTCCATTAAAAGTATTTGCGCAAAATCATGCCAGTGTAGACGCAGCCTCAAAGCAAAAAGAAAAGAGCAATTCATTCTAATAGAACCCCATAATCCTGGAAAGAGGAAGATGTTAGCATAAATGTTCACACCCTACAAATCAGTTCCCATTGCCAATAGGGCCAAGTTGCAGAATAAGAAAAGGCTCCAATCAGATCACTGCAGCACTTGTACTTACAGCTAGCCTTGAATTTAAAAGCGTCAGTAAGACTACAAAAAAATATTCTAATCTCTTAAATCTCTGTATGATCAGTGCCTATATACTTAAACAATTGCTTACATTTTGTAGAATCAGGATCTAAAAAGGTACAAAGAGGAGGAAAATGGGTATGGACTAGGGATGTTAAATTTAGTTTAATCAACTAGTCGATGGATTTTCCATCAACTAGTTGATAAGCAAGGGAGTCACAGTGGGGTTAGCACCCAGTCCCATGAGCTAACCTTGCTGCAACTCTGCTTTTTAAATGTATTAAGAGCCAGCAGGCTCTTAATCCATTTAAAAGGCTGAAGGGTAGCAGGGGAGACCTGGCGCAGCCAAGACAGATGATTCCCATCTTGAGCTGGGTCTCCGTGCTGTGCAGTGTCTGGGACTGGAATCAGCAGATTCCCAGCTCAGGACTGATCCCTGTTACCCCCACCCCCGGCCCACCCAGCACCAGCTCCTGCTCCTTCCCCCTTGCTGCCTCTGCTTTTGCTTCAGTCGTTCAAGGATCAGATTTTGCTTATCAGATTGTTGACTAATCACTTACATCCCTAATAGGGAGACAGCAAATTGCTGATTTGAGCTAGGACCATTAGGAAAGATCTCCAGACCATCTTGAATGTGTTTGCTGATGCTTACCCATGTCTTGGTCTCACTCTCAACATCAAGACCAGAGAGCTCCGCCAGCACTCTCCAAATGAGGTTCCATATGCCCCATCTATTGAAGTCAACCGAGAGGCACTGGACAATGTCAATCATTTTCTCTACCTTGAAAGTTATCTTTCATCCAAGGGAGATATTGATATAGAAATCCAACATCTTAGCTATTAAATATTTTTGTTAAGTCAACTACTACTACACAACTCCACAAAAACATATGCTGGTTTCCATTAAGTCCCAGAACTTACAGAAACTTTGATACCTGCTGCTTTCCAGTATTCTATAAGAGGAAAGCCAGTTTTCAGACCCAAATCTGTGCTGGCCAGTATCATTCCAATGGCTTCTTGAGACCCTATATCTGCTTACTAAGGGAGATGATTAAGAGGAATTATATTATTTTCTTACATTTTATGTAAAACTTGACTCAAGCGTTCCTTTAGGAAAAACGATATGCTTATATCTTTAGAAAAAAAGCTGTTGAACTCCAAAATGTTTTATTCTCTCTCCTTTCCCTCCTGGTATTAGCATCAATACGGAAGCCATCCTTCAATACAAGTAACAGATATCTAAGGGTGTGTCTAGACTACAGAGTTTTTTTTTTAAAAAGTGGCCTTTTAAAAAAAAAAATAAAACCTTCACCTGAGTCTAGACTGCTGCTGCATTTTTTCCTAACTTAAATTGAATGAACGCAGCAGTTTTTTCGACCGTGGAAAACCTCACTTTACGAGGAATAAATGTTTTTTTTCAAAGTGCTCTTTCGAAAAAAGGCGTTATTGAATGAAAACAATGCTTTTTCGAAAGCGAGCATCCAGACTGCCTGGGAGCTCTCTTTCGAAAAAGCAACTCTCTTTTGTTGAAAATACTGGTTGCTGTCTAAACACTCTCTTTCAAAAGAGGCTTGTAGTCTAGACATACCCTACAAGTATTATTTTGCCTAGCTAGGAGTCAGCAATGGAGAATAAGTCCACAATAGCAAATTCTTATGCAGGATCAGGACCCAAGTCTTCTTGACATTGTAACCAATACAACTCTACTTCTACCAACCGTTACTTCTCAAGTTATTACAGATTGTACAGAAAGACAGCTTAGAAATAAGCTTGAGAAGAATTACAGCTTACCTTTAAAGCATCATCAGTAACAGAAAAATTGTGATGCTGATTTAATTACTAGGGATGTTAAAAATGGTTATTATAACTCTGCAGTTGCTAAATTTTGCAGTGGTTCATCAGCA
This sequence comes from Pelodiscus sinensis, assembly GCF_049634645.1. Lineage (NCBI taxonomy): Eukaryota > Metazoa > Chordata > Testudines > Trionychidae > Pelodiscus > Pelodiscus sinensis. Next base: position 38,782,752 of record NC_134717.1, read on the forward strand.
CATTTTGCAATATACAAGTCCTATACTTTTCTGACCTATTAAATGACAGAACCATATTTTTATGCCCTGTCATAAAATACATAGACATACTGCTTGCAGCTATACTACAAGTTTATTTGCTCCAACTAAAATGCACCAACTTACAATCAACCATCTGATCTCTAAAGATCAATGAATACTCAACTGAGCATGTGACCAGAGCCATGAGCCACCACCCCTTCCAAAACCCACATACCATACCATCCATAGTAGCCATGATCAGACAAGACTGCCTATACAGTACTACTAATCCTTTTAATTTTCTCTTTCTACACTGTGCTATGTAGAGCCTCACTTGGGGCATGCCTCTGTCTATTACAGGCCAGTTTTTCAGGATATTCCAACTCCCTGCACATTTTCACTTCTGATGAGAAATCCCCCAAGTCAGCCATCCAGAGTTCTGAAAAATAGTTAGTCTAATGAACTAATTCACTCATTTTGTTAATCATAACAGAATCAATGCTAATTTATCACACTAGACTTTCATAAGCCCATTTACTAGTTACGTTAGGTCAGAGAGTAAAGGCCGGAAATATTAATCCCTCTGATTCTATAAGTTTTATTAATTCATTAGTGCTGATGACAATCTTGTTAGCTTTTGAAAACAGCCCTTGAAGGTATGACACTGCCAGAACCTCTTGCTTATTTCTCTAAAGGAAAAAAAGGGGGGGACCCCAAAAATTCTCCAAGCTTTACTGTACTTATCAATATACCAAGAATTGTGTTATGGAGCTATAAGATCCCCAAGGGACTTAGTTTTAGACTACTGTCTTCTTCAGAGGAGAAGGGAGAGCCATGTGCAGAGACCTACCTAAAATTCATCCAGCTCTGCATGAGACTCCAGCAGCTCTCTGCCTTATTTGAGATCAGACCCATGAAAAAGCATCCCTTGTCTATCACCATGACTTTCCCCACTCTCCCCCTCCCCCCGCCCTCAATGGTTCCCCTCCTTCGGTCTCCATGAGTTTGTGTTTGTCTCCACTGCCTTCTCCCCACCATTAACAGCAGCCTTGTAGATGCAGACTTCTCAGCAGGCCCTCCCTACATCTCACTCCTTGATGCACGCTCGCTCTCTCCCTCCCCTGCCCCCCATCCACCGCCACTGCAATTTCCTATAGTGTTTCAGAGAGAGACCGTTGGCAGGGAGTAAGGAGGACAGAACTACCACACAATCACAGATATACTGGAGGAGCAGGGGGGAGGGAGAGAGATTAACCCAAATGTTTGTAATTTCTAGTCTGGTCATACAAAATGCTCATAAGCCATGCTTGACTCACACAGAAACTAAGATGTCTACTTATTTCAACAATGGAACTGTAAACATCAAAGATACACCCTTCTGAACCTGCAGTCATGAAGAACTCAGAAATACAGACTCAGTTACAGTAATGTACTTGCCTAGATCCTCTCAATAAGACTTTCAACTATCCGTTGTTCTATAGCTCTACAAGAGCTTTGATGTGCATTTCCTGGCTGTTGCAAGTCAGAAGCACACTCCAAAAAGAAAGATAGTCTTAAAGCAGCTAATTGCTCTTCTATTTCACATCAACGTTGCCACCTCATCCCAGACACTATACAGAAGTTGAACTTAGAAATCATGACCATGGTAGCTTACTGTTCTAATGCAGGATATAATAATGACAAACTAAGTGATAACAGTTTTCAGAAGATAACCATACACGGCACTCCAATACTAACACACAATCTAAGGGAATTATCAATACTTCAATTTGATGGCCAGGGCTATAAACCAGACTTAAAATTATATATTTATTCATTGCTATGAGTGAATGTCATCAACCTCTACAGGAGGTATTCTTTCAGTTTCCAGCTTTTTCGGATAGTCAAGATTCACTTCCAAAAGTAAAACCAAAAGCGTAAACCAATGCCATGATTATCTTCCTATATTTGCAGCAGACTGCACCCTGGCTCCTTTGTTGCTCAGAGGCTTCCTAATCAAGGAATTGCTAACTTTCCCAACATGATGGACTGAACACCATTTGCAGCAATGACATCCGCTCAGGAAAGTTGGTGACCCTATATGCCTCCAGCAAGCTTTGATGGTCACAAAGAATAATTGCTGTGAAATGGTCAGGCTAAACACACAGAAAGCTTAAGAACTGAGAATGTATTTAAGATGGGACTTGGAAAAAAAATTATGTATTTAGCTACTTTAAGCAACAGCCATTTAGGTCTGAAAGATCTGTAGGCTAAGTCATCAACTCTTTCCAATCCCCAAAGTCACATTGCAGAGGGTCACAGCAATCAGCATATTAAACATGAAGTAGGGTTTCAGAGTGAGTGCCACAAAGAGCTGTTACATAGAAATGCCTGCCCTGGCCTCTGCAATAACCACCTGCTTCTCCTCTTGTGTAATTAGCTTACTTCCACTAAGTTAGTGGGTGACAGTTCTAATTTCAAAGAGTTTCTGGTTCCAGCTGGGAAACAGACTTTACATCAAGGCAATTGGTCTACAGGACTACCGGTTCCTTGGGCAAGTAGCTCTCCAGTAGAAAAAAAAGTGAGAGATTAGTAGAATAATTCAATGGAATTTCTTCTGGATCCTTACAGTATGTCCTCTTCAAACATTGTTCTATGGCATGTTCAGCATATAACTGGATGGCTGTTGTTTGTATTTTATATTTCATCTTTCTAAAAAGTTGTAGTGGATTCCAAGAAACAAATTAGAGATCCACAACACAAGAACCTAAAGAAGAGACACAAGACAGGCTGCTCCTTAAAACAAAGTGCCACAACTCACCACACTTAGTTTGCAGCCAGCCTGTAGTTGACTCCTAGAAGCCCATAGCCTTCAAAGAGGACCAGGTTAAAACTGTTGAAATATAAATTTTACAATTGTAATACAATTTTTCCAAGCAATACAGCTTTTTCTAAGACTCGGAAGAACATCTACACTTTACTCCCAGACCTCTCCTACTCCCAACATAACCCACCCAGCACAACAGTGCCTCCAAAAGTACATCTCTCCCCCTCACCCCCATGCAGAGCTAAGCTTGTTCAGGTCTCTGAGCTGTTTCACCTTGGGTTCCAGAAGTCCTTGGGAATGAGTGATAAGGTAGCATGGGAGCTGGATGAGAGTAAAAAGACACTGCACAGCAGTTTGGAGGGAGGAAAATTTGGACCATTCAATTCTGTCAGTCATCACTACATAGCACCAAGAAAATACATATTACAGACTGAAACTCTATTCCATCACCCTCAGGACCTGACTGGTGCCAAACCAGAGAATTTTCCGGACTGGAGGGGGGGGGTGTCAATATTGTCTAGCAGCATTGACAACACTTCTACTGCTCACAGGCTCTTAGAAGGTATTTTAGGAGTAAATTAGAGCATTGGGAGCCAGGACTGGTAGCTGTAAACAAACTTTATGGGACTGTGGGAAACTTGGCCACACCTAAGTTAAGTATCAGAGGGGTAGCCGTGTTAGTCTGAATCTGCAAAAGCGACGAGGAGTCCTGTGGCACCTTATAGACTAACTGAAGTGTAGGAGCATAAGCTTTCGTGGGCAAAGACCCACTTCGTCAGATGCATGCATCTGACGAAGTGGGTCTTTGCCCACGAAAGCTTATGCTCCTACACTTCAGTTAGTCTATAAGGTGCCACAGGACTCCTCGTCGCTAAGTTAAGTAGACATCCAGCTAACTAAAATCATTCTGAACCACAGAAGTTGCCAGACCTGAGAGTGCCAGATTAGACAGTTTCAATCTGTATATGACTGACTAAAGAGTTAGATTAGTTTGAAATTGACAGGCTTTATTCATCTTATTTTGCTACTAATCAGTATGTAGGAAATCCAAGTTTCTCTTCTCTTCTTCTACACTCATAGCTATTTTCATGCCCCTCAGCTTCCTGGTGTGCAGATGGTCAGGTTTTACAAGTCTGAGTTGGTGGGGAGGAGGGATGTCACCCTATGAACAAAAGCCAGTTACATAAGTTTTCTAAGTAACGCTGAAATTAATAAGCACATCAGTTATAAAATCCAGAACTTAGATGGAAGATGACAACTAAGAGCTAGTTTGCAGTTGATTCCCCACGCCCCCCCCCCCAAAAGTAGTCATACCCCAACCAAAATAGTTATACCAGTGAGACTTTCAATTGCAGATCAGAAACCTAGATGACCATGTAACCATCACCAAATTATAAAGAAATGCAAGTTACATCACAATATAGCTGTTTGACTATGACCCATCATTTTTAGTCTTTTCCCCTTCTTCTGTATTTTCTAGTTTAAGAAATGACAAGTTAACTGTTAACTAGGAAGTTTTATCAATTTTTCCCCCCAATTGAAAAAGTATTTTAAACTTTTGAGAAACCTATAGCTTTAAAATGAAATGTTCGTGACTGGCAATAAGTTATTTATGTGGACTTCAGTGCAAACTGATCAGTCGCATTAGTGTGTGTACACTTATAAATATAGTTTTCCTGTTTATATTGTTTTGCTATTTTAAGTGACAAAACTATACTACTTGATTTGGATCAGAGTTAAATTTGTATTTATTTAAACTTAAAGGTAACATTTCTGGGAACAGAAAAAATTCTAAACACTATAAATACTACTACCACCATCTGATTTTAAGATAATGTTTCCTAAACATTTTACAGTTCATGTACTTGAACAGCCTCTTGCAATAGCTACTATCAAGATCTACCTGGGTTTCAACTCCACAATGTAACATTTTGTTGAGCAGATTAGAAGTGACTAGTGTTTCTTTGTTCCTATTACCAATCCAACAAGAAAACCCCTGAATGCTTGTACAGGTTAACTAAAGTTTTCTATGACATTCTGATAATCAGTGATATTATATCCTCCTGGTTATCAGGACAATGAAAACAAAAAACAAACAAAAAAAAACAAACAAAAAACACAGCACCACAATTACTTCTGCAACTATCAAAAATGTTTCCTCTCTCCATTAGGCTAGGTCTACATTACAGATCTTTTGCACAAAAACAGGCGTTTTTCCACAAAAACTGGCAGAGTGTTCACACCTCAAGCGTGTTTTTGTGCAAGTAAAAGAACAGAGGGGTTTTCCAGTGCAGGTATTCCTCCTTCTATGAGGAATAACTCCTTTTTGCGCAAGAGCTCTTTGAAAAGAGACAATCAAAAAAAGCACAGGTGCCCTGGTGGCCCTTCTGTAAATAGCAATCAAAGTTTCCTTTCGAGAGAGTGTCCATGAAGTCTGGATGCTCTCTTGAGCAAAAGTGCATCGCTTTTTCAATGCGTTTTCACGGTATGGACGTGCTCTTGCACAAGTAGTTTTTGTGGAAGATCACTTCCGCAAGAAGCCTGTAGAGTCGACATAACCATACAAGGCAGCAAGCACCTGCAGAGTCACGAATGAACCTCAGTCCTGCATCTCCACAACCACACATCTCCAATACTGAGCTGAATGTCTCCATTAGCTCAAACCTACGAAAGTACTCATTCTTTCTTAGATAAAACTAGCTACTAGAAAAGGACACTGAGTAAATAGCCCTGCTCTCAGTGAAGTCATTGGCAAAAAAAAAAAGGGGGGGGGGGGAAGCGGAGGGCAGGGCTGGCCTTACCATGAGGCAAACTGAGGCAGGAGCCAGACAGTGGGGGGACACCACTAGGACCCACAGTGTAGAAAATTGTGTCTGCTGCTGGTGCAGCAAGAGGGCATGGGGGGGGGGGGCGTCTTTTGAGTTCCCTGCCTCAGATGCCAAAATGTTGTGGGTCAGCCCTGGCAGAGGGTGATGGAGAGGAAAGCATCAAACAAAAATCCTAATGTCAGTTAGGAGCAGGGTTGTCCCCAAAACCACCACACAATTGATAGTTTTTGGTAAGTTAGAAACAGAAGTTCTTTTATGTAAAAACGTCTTTATGCAGAAGTTTGCCTCCAACTCATGGAATCTATTAGTTACATTAAAAGTCCATATCATAAGTTTTTTGAAGTAGGAAGGATGAGAAGACAAAAATTAGACCCATGTCAAAATTTCAAGTGAGAACTTAAAAATGATCTGTAATAGGTGTCATTTCTCTCCAAACTCTGTAGATACAATCCTTTCCTTCCAAAAGTACTTTAATTTGGCCAGACAATTACAGCAAAGTTATAGGAAGATAAGTGAAAATATGGCTTTATAGTGGACACTGGTAGCAACACTAACGGAGGTCACATTACTGCCTCTAACAGAACCTTCCCCCCAAGGTTCTCAAAATGGCCAGCAAGTTGGAGAGAATTAGCCCTTCACTTACAAATGGGACACAATCTTAAGTAATGTTCTCACAAGCATAGCATTGCTTTGTCTTTGGTGGAATCTCATTCATTTAATAGAAGACTCAATGCAATCTAACCGATACAGAATTACATAAAATGGGATAGAAAGAAAAGAATATTCAGTTAGCAAATCCTAAAGAATGAATTCCCTTATATGTTAGAAGGGAGGACAATGTAGAAGTTTTGTGAAGCAATTGATCAGACATGTCATATTAGTCACCTTTTTCAGAGCCAAATCTACAATGAGAGAGCCTAATTTGACAAGAATATTGACTTTTTTTCCTATTAAAGACAATTTGCTTTGCCTTTTGTAAGTCTCAAAACTATATTGATATTTGAAGATCGTGTTGTTGGCTGTTCTTGAAAGTCTCACCAACCCATTACGCCATTTATTTGAATGCGTTTGTGATGCAGATGAAAGCTATTTTCTTCTGTTCCAACAAACTGCCAATCAGGTTTCAACCCACAGTTATTTTTAATGAGTTATTAAAAATATAAATTTGCAATACAAGTGTCAACACAACTTTAAAAGAAAGGGTATTTGTTCAGCAAAATAAGCAGGGGTTTTTATTTGTTTGTTTGCAAAGCTCCTAGAGGAAACAGAGCTTCTCACATGTTAATTATCAGTTTTTCCCCTAATGGGCCTTTGAGCCACCAGTTTGCCAGGTATGATGGGTTGAGGTGGGTCATCATTTAGGACACCTGCTATAAAAAGCTCAAAGGCAGTATTTACAATTTTCATTAATGTATGAAGGGGTTTAACAGCAAGTAAAGGGTTATTTAAAAACAGTGGCACTATTGCCAGTTGCTCATCCTATAACAGCAGGACAGAAACTGTTTACTCTTGCAAAATATTAAAATCAAACATGACCAGTTCCAAGAGGTAAATTACTTTTCAGAGATATGGCTGTCACTAATAAATACTGATACACCTACAGATAGACAGCGACTTTAGTTACCTTAAGAAATATTCCATACCATGTAAACCTCTGAAAGTCTGTGCTAAAGAAGACTGGTATTTCTTTCTTCTTAAAAATCCCATTCAGATGCCTCAATATATTGTATTTTTTCCTCATTTAACTGGCAAAGCCTATTAGAACAAATCATATCCCTTCAGGTTCCTATCCTGCAAACAGTTGTGTGCACTTAAAATAAAACTATTCACCTATGGAAAGTTTAATAAGTGGCAACATTTGTGTTCATGAAGTGATTAAACACTGCTGACTGAACTGAAGTCACAGGATGGGCAGTCAGACTCAAGAACTGTATTATTTCCCCATGGATAGTGGATACCAAGATGAAGGTATACAAAAGCAACCCTACGTACACAAAGTTCATTTGAAGATATTATGCAATATTAAACTGAGCCTGCAACACTAAAATTATAACCCTATTTACTCATTTGCACTAAACTTGCATGCAAAATGGACTTCCAGTATATCTTATTTTAGTCATTTAAGGAACCATGTCTGACTCAGCAGTCTTTTGCCACTTACAACAAGTTATATCTATACTGCTGTCTTTGAGAGGCTCTAATTAAAAAGCTATGTTACTAATAGGAAATATTGCTTGTGGAATTAGACAAAAACATTGTGCCTAAACTCAATGTAAAGAGGATTTAACAGACATTGAAGATACTCAGCACATCCGAAAAGACACTCCGCATCTTAGTAGGAAGAAGTGATTCTTATGGTATACAAAAACTCCTTGTCACTTTACTGCTGCAATACCATACTAGCAATTAGCATGGTTGTCTATTTGCACAAGAAATGCATTTCCCCACACTGTCCCATCTTTGCAATTATGGGCTCTTTAAATATTTGTATCAATATATAAACTATACCTATTTAAAATTTCTGAATGCTCTATAGACTCTTTATAAAAATTGTTTTTTTGAAAAGTAAATACTGTCCCCTCACCATAATCTTCAGCCATTCTACAACTGAACCCCTGGTGAACAACCAGCACTTAAGAAATATGCTACAGACTTCCATCACAACAGCAGATAAGGGTTAGAGTAACAGTTTCTCAGGCTTTTCTACAGCAGAAATGATTTGAGGCTATAGTTTGCCAGCAAACCCACCTAACTGGAGAGCTGTCCTATACTAGACAAAGAGTTGTTTAGCTGGTCTAGCTTATTCCAGTTCTACACTAGGGCTTTCAGCAGCATAGTTATGTCACAGAAGCAAGAGTCCCCCCACACCGATCACACATTTAAAAGTTTTGCTGTCATAGACCAGGCCTCAGCCTTTCAGTCATTTTAGTGCAATTCAAGTGGAGAAACAGAAAATAAAAGGGAAGAGAATATGTGTAAAACAGAAGCCTGCTAAAACTAGAGAGTGAATGGGTAAATTATTTCTCTTTGCCAACACTTAATTTCAGATTGTGGATATGATATCCTTAGAAATGAAGCTGAATGTATACGATTTACTACAGTACTCTGATTAAATGGTCATCTGCCACAGTCAGCAATTGGTGCTCAATATTAAAATCACCACTAAGTACAGGAGCAACACAAAGCAAATCTACTGGAATTTAAGTAAGTGAATTCTAGCCTAACTCTCAAGGAATTAACTATTGCAATTTTAAACCTGGCCTTTAGTTACTACAAGGTTTTATAAAGTACAATAACATTCTCCAGATCAGTAATGAGTACAGGTTTCATTATACATAGTGTTACCATCAGCTGTCCTTTCACCTTGCAAAATTCATGATTATTTGACCCACATAGATGGAAGGAAAACTAAATCAGGCACAGTTTGATGGCCACTGCTACATGCACAACACACACTGTGTATGGGCTTGGGGGAGGGTGTTAAACCTTAAATTGAAGGGGAAGGTTTGCACCAATGAAGTTAAGCCATAATCACAACAGTGGTTTCACTAAGAGCATAGTGTATAGGAGAGTAGAGTGATGGAGAGGATGAGAAGAGGAGATGGGAAAAATGAAAGCAATACAGGAGAGGGCAAAGGGAAATGAAAGCTTTAGAAAAGGAAATCAGCAAAAGTCACAGATACGGAAATTAACACCCCTCCCCCCACCCAGAAGCACCGGAAAGATGCAGACTAATCTCAACAGCCAGAGCAAGGCGCAGAGTGCACCGGTACAGCAGGCGAGAGCAGAGATGAGGAAAGGCCAGTGGTTAATTACAGCTCTCTGCTCTCCAGTGACAGATAGCGGAGGAGGAAAGATGCTTAGGGGCGGATCCTGCCCCTCCACCCCCCAGCACAGAGGAAGGCTGGGGCAGCTGCCACTGCACTCCCACCAGGCGCCACCGCCCACCCCCCGCGCGTGGGGAGAGCGGGGCAGCCGCGGAGGGACGCGCCAAGCCCTAGTCCCCTCACCCCATTCGCGCGTGGGGATTGCCGGGCAGCCAGCCCCTCGGAAATAAAGTTTGCAGCCGCTACCGAGCCTGGCGCACCCAACGCGGCGAGAGAAGCCTCCAGCCCGCGGAGAGCAAACGCCGGTAGGCCCGGCTGCCAGCGCCCCCCTCGCTCCTGGCCCCCCACCCCGGCCCGGCTGCACCTCCCGGCCCCACTGACCGATAACCTCCTGCAGCTCGTAGGCGTCCCTGCAGATGGGCCAGGCGGCGGGCGCGGCCGGCGGCGGGGGCTGCTGGAGATGGACAGGCGAGTCGCTGGGCTCCGCCATGATGCTGACGGCGCGCCCAGACACCGCACGACCTTCTCCAAACTTCCCTTCCAGCGGCACCTTTAACCCCGCTCGCTCGCTCGCTCGCTCAAGGCTCACGCTGCCTCCCTGCGAGCCGCCAGGCGCACGGCGGGCGGAGGAGGGGGCAGGGCACCGGCGGGGAGGAGGCGGGGCGGGGAGCTGCGGCTGCACCAGACAGCCCCGGGCATGGTCCCTAGCGCCGCGCGCCGCGGTGTCAGGCTGGCAAGAAGCGCGCCGCCGAGCTACGGGAGGGGGGGGGGCTGACGCTGCAGGGGCCCGCTCGCAGCCTGCTGGGCATGCACCTGCCCCGGGAGGGGAGGGGGCGGGCGGAGATGGATCCACCTTCCTGGGTGTGCAACTCTCCAGCGACCAGGCCCCTGCTTCTCTGGCGAGGTCTGGCATCACTTGGCACCTCTTGAGGTTGGGGCTTCAGCCATGGGAGAGACTCCACTAATCTGTCCTGTAGAAAAAAACTGTCTAAGGAGGGGGGGGGGGGGGGGCAGGCTAGGTCTAGACTACAGGCTTCTTTTGGAAGAGCTCTTCTGAAAAAAACTTCTTCCTAAAGAGCACTGCAGAAGTGCATGGAAAAAGCCATCTGCTTTTTTGGAAGAGAGCATCCAGCTTGAATGGGCACGCTCTCACATGTAAGTTATGATTGCCATGGACAGAATGACTACCAGGGCACCTGTGCTCTTTCCTCTTTCCTGTTCTTTTGGAAGAACTCCCTCTTCCCCATCCACAGTGACAAAAAGCATATGTTGCTTTGAAAAAAATATGACTATTGCACAGCTCTAAAGTTTGAAAATAGAGTGAGTGACTGGAGGGGGGGGGGGAGACTAAGGGAGGATCTCTTGTGGTATTCAATAAATAGCAGATGTCTGCAGGCCTTTTTGCGAAACCTTTCTTCCGGAAAAAGGCTTCTTCCTCATAGGTTACCAATGCTGGGAAAAAAAGCCCTCCGTTCTTTCAAGTTTCTTGCTGAAGAATGCAACTGCCTCAAGTTTTGTTGGGGAAAATGGCAATTTTTCCAAAAAAACTATAGTGTAGACATACCCTATAGATAGATAGATATAGATATATAGCTACCTATCTGTTAGTTAAGACTTTTTCTTTAAAAAAGGTAATGCTAACTTTTAGGGGGCATCATGGCTTTCACTTCATTCCTTGCTCTTTTCATGACTTGTTTTGTACAGTCCTTCACTCTGTGGTCATTCCCAGTCTTTGTAATTCTTTTTCTCAGTCCTGTTGATCTGGGTAGTCTCAGTCAATGATGTTATAAAAGATGTGAGATTATTGCAAGGATGTTATGGCTTATTTTCAAGGTAAATAGGCCCAATCCAGGAATTTTCAGCCTATGGTTCTGAGCCCCTTGCGAAGGGTGCAGACCATCTGAAGGGTCTGTGTAAGGCGGCTGGTATCATGGAACAGTGGGTTTCAACCTGTGGTTGATGGACCCTGATCCTGGGGATCCAGAGATTATGTCTAAAATTTCCTAAGTAGTCTGCACATAGGTGCTGGAAGTAGGGTCACAGAGGGAGCTGCAAACCCCCCAGTTTGACATGGTTTTCATTGTATACAGAGTTTACGGTTTGGTTCAATGGCCCTTAACACCCACGCTTTATAAATTTTTCCAGCACCCCTGAGTTTCCACCTCCATTTCAAAATATGCAGGGTCTGCAAATGAAAAAAGGTTGAAACTTCAGTTACAGATTAATCTTGTTTGTGAGGAGTCCAGTTGAAATCTCTGGACTTCACAGGGGTTGCAAGGAGACAAAAAGCATCTGTTAACCCAGAAAACATATACATATGCTTAACATTAAGTATGTAAGTAGTCCTGTTGATTTCAGGTGGATTATTCATGTTCTTAAATTTAAGCACATGCATTTATCTTTGTAGACCTAGAGCTTTTGGACCTTAACTAAGGGCCAAATTACCTGCAGATATAAGTTCCACTGAGGTGCATGGAACTGTGCCAAGTTAAAACCATGTATGAACTCAGTCTGTATTGTCAGTGAACCAGCAGGTTTCTGTGCACTGCAGAGAGATAATTTCTTGGCTGAACAGAATTTAGATTAGTACTGAAGAAATTTTAAATGATGATGTTGCTGTAGAGAAGTTAGTAGTATGAGCCTTTTCCTTTTTGTTTTTTTATTGCACAAAAACAGAGATGACTGCAGAAAAGCAAAGTCACTATGTAAGTTATGAACTCTACTGCTTCTGATGTCAACAACATGGATTTTAACTCTTTTTTTCTCTTTATTGTACATTTCATAGCTCTAGTAGAAATGTTTTCCTATTAAATAATTCCAGAAAATACAGGTCCAGTCCTGTCCTCAGTCCAATTTTTGGCCCTAAATGACTTGTACATATTGCATTGTTTCAGATTAACAGAGCTCTGCTGTAATTAAAAAACAAAATATACTTTATGGGTTTTTTTAATGTAGGTAATTGGAACTATGACTGAAAGATTTTTTTGAAGGTTATCCAAACTAAAATTGGAAAATTTTATCTGAGTGGGGAGTGTTTCAAGATCAATATGTCTACACTGATGAATACTAAAGATAAAAGAATATTTGTTCCTACTAGTTCTATGAAAACTAGAGTAGAAAATGTTAAAGCAATAGTGGGAGAAACAAGAGAAGAGAAAACAAAATTGGACCAAGAAAAAAACCCATGAATATTGCTGTATAGCTTATTTAGGGAAGCTGGTTTGTTAGCAGAGGAAGAACACCTTGGAAAAGAATAGCAATTTGCTTAACTATTAAGTCGTTTTTGTTTTGTTGTCATGAAAGTTCTGTTGGGAAATCTGAATGCTGAATGAAAGAGGGACTCCTGAGTCTGTTATCTGTATTCTAACACTTGGCAAATGTGGAAGTATGTTTGTGCACTGAAGGTTTCTTCTCTCATCCTTATACATGCCAATTAGGCTCAAGATGGATGCCCATTTCTGCAGTACAGAAAGGAAGCACTGAACATTTCTGTATTGCACTGATGCTCAAATTTCTTCTCTTAATTGACTTTTAAAGAAATGTAGTTAAAATATTTTAATATATACACATTAGAAATTGTATGCAACAAAATGAAAGGTTAGCAAAATTTGGAAGATGAAGTATAAAATTGTCATGCTAATACCTCAATTTTTAAGTTAATGCCAACTGCCAAGACTACACAATGTGTTAGTGAAGAAGCTGTTTCTGCCATCAATAGCTAGAAAAAAATAGACTACAATGTTACAGAGCAGTCAATCAGCACAGGAAAAAAATGAGTTCCTTGCCACTCGATGAAAAAAGAGCCAACTCCTCCATCTGTATTCAGATTTTAAATAAACAGAACAAAACATGAATTCTTGTGCTGATACTGATACTATATCACTATTTCTGCTGAAATAATGCACTATTTTACATCTGATGATATGACAGGACTCTTTCTTCCCAAGGTGCATTACCTGCCTCTAGGAACCTGAAGCTCATAAGGTTCCCATCATTTTATGAGATTATCAGCTTTCATGGGGAAAACCTTTCAGATCAAGGCTCTTATACACTATAAAACTTCTCAAAGGTGTTCCATGCATGCTGGCATATTACTCAAGGGGGAGCTCCAAAGTCAGGCCAAACAAGAAGAAGAGCAACAGCAAAGCCGTGGAATGATTGAGCTGTGCCACTTGAGCATCTGCCCTTGTGAAGTAGGTCTCCCCCAAGAATGCATTGGAGAGAGACCATACAGCATTGAAGACCTTCCTAATTCATTAAAGGGTGAAATGAGATACTTCTCCTAGAAAATCTTTCAAACATTTAAAGAGGTAGGGGGCCCGCCAACATAACTGCAAAGATAGGAAATGCCAGGAAGGGATCCAAGTTGCTATTTGGAACTAAAGATTTATTTGAGCTGAAAAAAGGATTAAGTATAAGGTACAAGTCAAAGTTCAGGCTGTTTTTTTAAGATTGATTTTAGCCTTTCCTACTGATTATTACGAGAATACGTCACTACTTGACATGAAGTGGTACAACCCTTACAGATTACAATGGTAAAAGAGGCCAACACTGACCACTTTTGAAAATCCCACTCTTCATGTTCAGTATTTGTTGCCTGTTGATTAATCAACTTTATTCTAAGCATTTTTGTTCTAAGGCCTATTTTACAAGTGACATAGGTAAGTAATATTGGTTCTGATTCCTGTTATTTCTGATCCATTAGTTGTATAAATGGTAGTATAAAATTATTATTACTATTATTTTATTTTATTAATTTATTATTGGAAACCTAAATGAGTTATGTATCAGAGGGGTAGCCATGTTAGTCTGAATCTGCAAAAGCGGCAAGGAGTCCTGTGGCACCTTATAAGTGATGGTCACATCAATACCACCCTATACCGAAAACCTACCGACCGCTACACTTACCTGCATGCCTCCAGCTTCCATCCTGGACGCACCACACGATCCATTGTTTACAGCCAAGCACTGAGGTACAACCGCATATGCTCCAAACCTCAGACAGAGACCTACACCTACAAGATCTTCAAAAAGCATTCTGTAAACTGCGATACCCACACAAGGAAGTGAGGAGACAGATTGACAGAGCCAGACGTGTACCCAGAAGCCTCCTGCTACGGGACAAGCCCAAGAAAGAAACCAACAGAACACCACTGGCCATCACCTACAGTCCCCAGCTAAAACCTCTCCAACGCATCATTAGTGATCTACAACCCATCCTGGACAATGATCCCTCACTTTCAGAGGCCTTGGGAGGTAGGCCGGTCCTTGCCCACAGACAACCCGCCAACCTGAAGCATATTCTCACCAGCAACTACACACCGCACCATAATAACTCGAACTCAGGAACCAATCCTTGCAACAAACCTCGGTGCCAACTCTGCCCACATATATACACCAGCAACACCATCACAGGACCTAACCAGATCAGCCATACTGTCACTGGTACGTTCTCCTGCACATCTACCAACGTAATATATGCCATCATGTGCCAACAATGCCCCACTGCTATATACATCGGCCAAACTGGACAGTCCCTACCTAAAAGAATCAATGGACACAAATCTGATATTAGGAATGGCAACATACAAAAACCTGTAGGGGAACACTTCAATCTTCCTGGACACACAATTGCAGATCTAAAGGTAGCCATCCTGCAGCAAAAAAACTTCAGGACCAGACTTCAAAGAGAAACTGCTGAGCTACAGTTCATCTTCAAGTTTGACACAATCAACTCTGGATTAAACAAAGACTGTGAATGGCTTGCTAACTACAAAAACAGCTTCTGCTCTCTTGGAATTCACACCTCCAGATCAGCTGCTAGAAGTGGGCCTCATCCTCCTTGATTGGATCCACCTCGTCATCTCCAGCCTGATCCTGGCCTGCATATTTATACCTGCCTCTGGAAATTTCCACTACATGCATCTGACGAAGTGGGTCTTTGCCCACGAAAGCTTATGCTCCTACACTTCAGTTAGTCTATAAGGTGCCACAGGACTCCTCGCCACTTAAACGAGTTATGGTAAATCAAACACTTACATAAGAGCTTGTAGAACTGGGGCCATGCATGCTAGGTACAGTTACTAGTACTTACAAGTGTATATGTGTTCACACTTTGCCAAGTTAAAAGATTAAGAACAGAGTCTTCTTGGCACCAACTTTACAGTATAAAAGGAGGCCTCCTAATATAACACACTGACAGAGCCACTGGTTCTGCAAGGAATATTTTTTGAGCAGTCCAGTGAGCCTGTGCAGAGCCTCAGTGAAATCAGTGGGGGATTTCTTGAGCACAGGGGTCTTACTTGTAGGAGAAAGCTCATTGCAGGATTAGGGCTTTAGTGTGTGTGGTTTGCTATATCCAAGTGGGATCCGAAATTTCTTCATTGGCATTTAATGAATATATTTTTTTCATGTATTATTAATTAGTATATTTTATTGTTTGAGACTCATAAGTTGCAGTAATCTAAATTGTTATAATTATGTGCATATGCTTCCTAGATAATTTACGTCTATAGGCCCTGGTCTACGCTAGGAGTTATAAGGAGAGTTATTTTGAAATAACAGTTGGAGCAGCCATACTTTCAAGCCTATTATTTTGAAATAAGGGGCTGGTTATTTCTAAATAATAATTCCTGCTCTCCATGAGAAATAACACTTAGTTTGAAATAGCATTCGTGTGGACACTCCACTGCTGCTATTTCAAAATATCTATTCCCCAGAGTCATTCAAAGTAATTACTCCCCAGTGCTTTGTGGGCCTCTAAGTCGAGGTAGGGTGTTCACATTAAGGGAGCTTGTCTCAGACTAATTTCAAGGTCATTGTAGTGTGGACACACTGTTTTGAAATAGTTATTTCGAGAATTATTATTTCAAAATATGTTATTTTGAAATAATTTTCTAGTGTAGACATGCCCTAGGAAACAACTCCAAAGTAAAGATACAGGTATAAATTCTCCTAATATATATGTAGATCATTATATATCTAAAGATTATTTTGTGATGACTTTTAGCATTACTGAATTACTTAATGGAAGACCAGGGGCTGAGCATACATCCTTCTGGGAGTCCAAATATGGAAATAAAAATTCATTTCCTTTATTTCTGGCTTCCCTTTTAGATTGTGGTAATTCACAAATAAAAAATGTCAAAGTCCAGCAGCACTGGCCAGATTTCCCCGATATAGTTTTACAATATCTTCAATCTAAAGCCAATATTATAAACAACTGAGATTCTCATTTCCCAGGGCTAGCTGTCCTGCCTTCTAGGCAGTAAGAGCTTCTCCACATAGCTCATCTTGTCAGAGGGAAGAGTATTCTTAATTGACTGGTTTAAGGTAAGGACACCACCTGCCTTGACTAGCAGAGGATCTGATGCTGCAAGATGCTGAGCACTACCAATTTCCAGGATCTTCCCTTGGGGAAGGAGCGTAGCTGAGAGTGTTTAATACCATCTAAGATCATATCTGAAGATCTGCCCTGATCTATGAAAGGAATGAGCGCCTACACAACTGCTTTACAGGGTTTCTGGTGTTAGGATCTTATAAGACTTAGGTAGGATTTAAAGCAAAATTAAGGATTTAATATAACCCCCCCAATAGCGGAAGCTGACCACCAGGAAACAATGTACATTTGCCTTGATGTAGAAATCAGGTATGGGGGAATGATGTGCCAGTGATTAGAGTAGTACATAAACTTGAGAGATCTGCATTAAGTCCCCTGCTCTGCCCTAGACTTCCTGTGTAACCTTGGTCAACTCACTAAACTCCACACCTCAAAAGGAAAGAGGGCCTTTTAGCATCTAAAACCACTTGAAAATGTCCTTTTAATGTAAATTTGTGGGAGTTAGGATCCCATAAGATTTAGGTGGAAGTAGGGCACCTAAATACCTTTGAGGATATGGGTCTTGTTCTTAGAGTGGGATTCACAAGGGGGACTTAGGTACCTAACTGCTACGTCCAATATTTACATTCTATTGGCATTTAAAGAAACTCTACTTAGTTGCTGCCTAATTTTGTAGGTAGGTGCCCCGTCCCTAAGCATCTACATTTGCACCCTTAGGCTACGTCTAGACTGCAGCACTTCTCCGGGATACTGGAGGTATCCCAGAAAAGCAGTCCAAGGAATGCATCCGCTTTTCCCCCAAAAAATTCAGAAAAGTGGATGCACTCTTTTGCCATCCCTGTAAATCTCATTCTACAAGGCATAAGGGATGTGTCGAAAGAGCAGGTTTTTCTGAAATTTGGCGCCATATAGACATGCCAAATTTCAGAAAACCCTCTTTTGAAAGAACATCGGAAAAAGATACACAATTTGCATATTGTAAATTACGTATCTTTTTCCAATTTAACTCTGCAGTCTAGACGTAGCTTTAAAGCCCCCAAGATGCCTAAATATCAGTAGCTGAGCATGTATGCAGCTGTCTAAATTTTGACATCACCCAGGAGCTTGGCACTTGACTAAGATCTAGACCCCAGTGGAATTCACAAATTAGAGATTTTCCCCTATTTTGCCTTTGAGGCCTGATGGGGGAAGGCTCTGAGTACATTTAAACCCTCACAAAGGACATTAGTGATGCTGCTCTTATAGGCTTTAGTGATGCGGTTTGTATACTGATGCAGAAAACCCAGATTCAAATCTAGTTTGCCTGATTGGGAGTTGGCACTTGAAGTTAGGTCTATGCTACCTCCTCAGACAGTGCCTAAACCATTGGGCTAAGAGTATTGTGGGGGTAAGGCTCCTCCAAGTTCTCCTGTTGAAGTGGTGCTATTATGTATAAATAATTAAATCTTCTTTGGGCCAAAGAGCACAAGGATGACTCTCCATCCCAAGAGAAGAGCCAAATTCCAGTCCTTGTGCTCTAATGAATAGCTCATTATTTATATACAATGGAACAGTTTCAAGAGGAGATGCTGAGGTAGCTCTGCCTTAGAATATGCCTTAGGCTAGTGGTTGTTGGTTAGAGCACTCTACTGGGAAGTAGAAGATCCAGCTTCAAATCTTTTCTCTGCATCAGGGGATTTGAACACAGATATCCCTCTTTCGAGGTGAGTGCTCCAAGCCTTATGGGTGACCAGGGTATAAGAGATGCTAACTTGGCTTAGTCACCTTTCCTTAGGAGAAGATTCATGACTGTGAATGTCAAGCAGAGATGGGCACTTCCCTTGTGCCCAGAGTTAGGCACCTAAATCCTTTAGAGAAATTTGTTTAAGCCATACTCCTCTCATCAGCATTTCCTATTGGCTAGCTTTGGTGGTTCTCCATTTAGTGTGCTGGCTTTTGTGATTCCATGTTTTTGGTACGTAACTCTCCCTGTACATTGTATAAAACAAAAGGAAAAAATATGTAGCACTTTAAAGACTAACAAGATAGTTTATTAGATGATGAGCATATTCTCTTTCAGAATATGATCTGAAAAAGTAGGTCTGGCCCACGAAAGCTCATCACCTAATAAACTATCTTGTAAGTCTTTAAAGTGCTACATATTTTTTCCTTTTGTTTTACCAAGATCAGACTAACACAGCTACCTCTCTATTACTGTTGTACATTTTATAGGGAGCTTGAGTGCCCAATTCATAGTTGAGAGTTCCACTAGAAAGCAGGACACACAAAGCTAAGCAGTGCAATACCGAGTATTGCTTTGCCCAAAATCCCCTTGTGAATCCTACCCACTGTGTTTCAGTTCTTTAGGAGACCTCCCATGGGTGCTATGAGGATAAATACTTTAATGACTATGAGGTGCTTAAATATTATGGTAATGGGAACCAAATAATATACCTGTGATAGAAAGGCAGGACACTTGTGAGTGGAAATTCCCATTAGGTCCAAGTCATTGCTCTTCAGGCGCTTTCAATAATTAGGACAGTGTTTTCCTTTAAAAATAGTTATTTTTATTATTGAATAAGCATTAATTTACACACACACCCTTACACACAGAAGCAAATGGGAATACAGCAGCAATGGCTGCTACGGATATGTCTACACAGAAAGGCTGTGTCTAGACTGGCAAGGTTTTCCGTAAAATCATCTGCTTTTGCGGAAAAAATTGCCAGCTGTCTACACTGGCTCCTTGAATTTCCGCAAAAGCACTGACGATCTCATGTCAGATTGTCCGTGCTTTTGCGGAAATACTATGCTGCTCCTGTTCGGGCAAAAGTCTTTTTCCGAAAAACTTTTGCACAAAAGGGCCAGTGTAGACAGCAGAGATTTGTTTTCCGCAAAAAAGCCCCGATGGCAAAAATGGCGATCGGGGCTTTTTTTGCGGAAAAGCGCGTCTAGATTGGCCCCAGACACTTTTCCGCAAAAAGTGCTTTTGCAGAAAAGCGTCCTGCCAATCTAGACGCACTTTTCCGAAAATGCTTTTAACGGAAAACTTTTCTCTTAAAAGCATTTCCGGAAAATCATGCCAGTGTAGACATAGCCAAAAGTTATTTCAGAATAATGGCTGTTAATCCAAAATAACAATGCTACACAGCAATTCTGTTATTTCAAAATAATTTCAAAATAACGGACGGCTTATTCCAGCTTCTGTAAACCTCATTCTATGAAGAATAACGCCTATTCCGAAATAGCTATTCTGAAATAAGGCGTGTTTAGACGCTTTATTGCTGCTATTTCGAAATAGCGCCTCACCAGGGCCATTCTAAGTTATTCCTCCTGGGGCTCTAAATTGAGATAGCACGTCTACATTAGGGAAGTTTGCCTTGGACTAATTTTCAGGCTTTCCTACAGTGTAGACATGTTATTTCGGAATAACTAATCCAGAATAACTTATTCCAAAATAATTATGTAATGTAGACATAGCCTAACTAAAGAGCTGTACAGCATTAGAATTGTTCACATTCCTATTTGTGTACTGAGTAGTGGGATGCTTACATGTATGAATATTGTATTAATCATCTGCATGTCATAAATTGGCTCCTTTGCACTTTGTCCAATGGACAATGTATCAAATAGTAAATGAATGGGCAACGCTTATTAGTATTATTTCATTGATGTTATCCTGGGAATGTGGGGATTAAAGAAATAATGGGAAAGAATTTTTTAAGTGTTTAATTCGTGAGCTCTAAGAAATGTGACCATCACTTGTTTCAGCTGTTGCCAATGTTTACAAAACAGTTTCCTAAAATGAAAAATCAACTCTTTCAGTGTGATGAGATTTGTTTTCTGCTTAATCATGAGTTAGAACTGTTATTAAATAGTTTTATTCTAAATGATATTATTTCTGATTTGAATAGTGTTTAATTCCATTAACTATTCCTTTCTCCCCCGTGAGATACTGTAAATAGAGTTTGTGATTCAGGACAGATTTTGTCATTGCTGTCGATATAACAGTTCCCTGTGGCCACGTCTATACTTACCGGAAGATTGATGCTTTGGTCGATCATCTGGCATTTGATTTAGCAGGTCTAATAGAGCAAACAATTAATTTTCAGAAGTGGTTCTTTTGTTTGTTTTTACATTGCAATGATTTTTGTAAAATCAAGTCATCCCCACAGTAATGGAAACCTACACATATCAATTCACACTTTTTAAATTCAGAAAAATGAAGCAAATTAAGTCTTGTTAGCACTTAAAAGTTTTGCTGATAGAGCTATGTTGTTTAAAAGACCACACCTATATCAACATAGCTATGCCAGGTAAAGCCCGGAGGTATCCCAGAAAAACTCTACCGCGTCAAGGGAGCGCATCTGCTCTTCTGACATTTTTTGCAGAAGAGCAGACGTGCTCTTTCGGAAGCCCTTGTTTCATGAGGAAGAAAGGCTCGTCCGAAAAAGGAGGTTTTTCCGAAATTTGGCCTAGTCTAGGTGGGCCAAATTTTGGAAAAGCCTCTTACCAAAAAAAATTGGAAAAAGGTATGCAAATTGCAATCTGCAATTTGCATACCTTTTTCCGGAAAAAAAGCAGCAGTCTAGGCATAGTTGTAGGTACAGTTGTCTGAGTATAGCTTATGACAGTTGGGGGAATCGGCTTATGAGTATGTCTACCCCACAGCAGCAGAGCTATGGCAGTGCAGCTGTGCCACTGTAGTACCATACTGTGGACACTTCATACATCAATGGAAGGAGGTTTTCCTTCAGTGTGATTAGTACATCTCTCTGAGGCAGCCACTAGGTCAACAGAAGAATTCTTCTGGCAAGGTACCTGCATCTATATTAGTGGTTAGGTCTAGATTGCACATGGTTTGATTTTTTTCATAGCCCTGAGCAATGTAGCTAAGTTGGTCTAATTTTTAGGTGTAGATCAGGTCTAAGCTGTATCTGGATAAGAGTTTGTATACTGATATAACTTCATCCACTCTGGAGGTTTTTGCCGGAATAGTTATCTTCTAGCGTGGACACAATCATATCAGTGTAAATGCCCCTTGTCCAGCATGAACTATAGTAATATATCCATTTCTAAAATGGTTTTTTACTGGCATTGTTGTGATTATTTTTTTTAAATCACAACCCTAACTGACATAGCTATGGCAAAAGGTAAAAATCGTAAATGTTCATCAGGCCTAATGCAGTTTAATTATTGAAGATAAATGACACGCATAAAGTTAGCAAGCAGCAAAAGTGATTAAAAGGCTACTAGATATTTGAAGACAGTCTGTGTAAATTTAGGTCATAGTAATAATCTACTACATGTTGAACCTCCCAAATCCAGAACTCTCTGGTCTGCCAACATCCATGGTCTGACAGGGCATTAGCATTCCTCAATGTTAGTGAGGCCACATGGCTGGGGTTCCCCGGCCCCAGCCAGGGAACCCCTGGTGGCAGTAAGCTGTCAGCGGTCAGGCAGCCCTGGCCAGGAATCCCAGCAAACCCCCAATGGCAGCGGGGTCGGGTGACCAGGCAGCCTCCACTGGGGAGCCCCAGCTGAAATGGGACTGGCAGAGGTGGATGGCAGGGCAGCTCCAGTGGTGGAGCGAGATGGCCGTGTGGCTCCAGTTGGGGAACTCCCATCGGTAACAGGGCCGGTAGTGCTGGGTGGCCCCAGCCAAGAACCCTGGGGAACACACTGCAGCAGCGGGACTGGCAGCAGCCAGGCGGTCCTTGAACGTCGGGAGACTCTGGGCCAGCAGGTGGGCGGCAAGGTGGGGAGCCCCTGCTGCGCCAGCTTTAGCGGGGTCAGCAGGGAGCCCCAGGGACAGGAGCCCAGGAGCGGGGCAGCCAGCAGGGAAGCACCAGGAAAATAGGATATGCCTGGAATGGGATTGCTTCTCATAAAACGGAAAGGGAGGACTCTGCTATATAATGACCACATGGGGGCATCAGGGGATAAAGGATGGAAGGCAGGGAGAGTTATACTATATAATAGTGTTTCTGAAAGTGTATCATGGAAACACTTTCAGAAACACTTTAACTGGCCGTCCCAGTTTGTTTATGTACCGGCACTGCAGGCACAGAGCCTCGCGGTTCCCATTGGCTCCGTTTCGTCCTTTTCAACCAAGGGGAGGTGCAGGAAGCGGCGTGGGCCAGGCCACCGCTTCCCACTGCTCCCCTTGGTTGCAAAGGACAAAACGGAGCCAATGGGAGCCGCGAGGCTCCGTGGCCACAGCACCAGTACATAAACAAACCGGGGCGGCCAGTTAAAGTGTTTCTGAAAGTGTTTCCGCGGTACACTGTCAGAAACACGGCTATATAATGTCCACAGGGAGACAGTGAGGGGCCATAGATGGGAATTCAGACAGTAGTTTGCTGCATTCCTCACTCTGGCTGGCAAGTGCAGGGGGCAGATAAACCTGGACCTGCCCCAGTCAGGGGACATGCACCCCTCCCACAGCTGTACCCACTGGAACTGAAGCAGCCTTGGGGAGGTGCTTCTCACCTAGCCCCAAGCAGCTTCAGAGAGAGAGGAGAGGTGTTCTTTCCCCAGGGTACCCTGCATACTGAACCGTTCATCCACAGTCCCACCCCAAAGCAATGACTTACATGAACCATGTAGACTTTCATTTTCGTTTCCAAAAAACAAAAATTAATTGAGTTAAGGATCCAAGCAATGCCAGGTAAATCTAGTAATATACAAGGAAGGCCTGCCATTTTTTTCTTTTTTCTTTTCCCTTGAATAGGCAACAATGGTATTGCTGATAGGCCCTAATACTGGGGGTAGAGGAGAAGGCCAATTTTTTTTCTTTTCTGCGTTTTCAAAGGCAAGGAATGGGTTCCCAGTTCTTTTTTAATGGGGGCAAAAGGCATTTACTTTAACCTTTGTATTCCTAAGACTTTTCCAAACTTCAGTGTGTAAAGTTCTCTTTCTGTCTTTCCCAATAAACATAATTCTGGAATTTATGGATGACAATTTCATTGCTGCTTTGGACATATGAAAATTCATAAGATTTATAATATTTACAAGACATGTCCTCTGCTGTAATAAGGACTACAATTGAAAATAGAACTTAATAGAAAAGGCTTCTGTTCATGCTAAATGTGTTTATATTTATTGATATACAACAGTTCATTATATGAATGATATAAAGTATGAACAATTAAAGTGATTTATGTATAGCAATTAGAAAAAATAAAGACACCTTTTTAGTTAAATGCTGTCCACTAGATGCTATAAATCAAATGACAAACAGACTTTCTGTAGAAAGAACTGAATTATATTTTTAATTAGGGTCTATAAGCCTGAGCTACATACTAAAAACCATAGACTACCCTAGACTGGCAGGAGATCTCTCACTGTTATCAACAGAATTATTAACTTTTAAAATTAGTATTTGCATGCCTATTGTATTAGTCATCTTCAAAGCACTTTAAAAACACTAGCAAATTACTTCTTATGGTACCGCCACTCCTCTCAGGAATTCTGATTAGAGCTGGTCAAAAACAATGGAAAGTGTGGGAGAGAATCTAATCAAATTTTAGGGGAGAGGGTTCCATCAACTGTGACTGGATCTAATTATGATCCCCATTTTACAAAATAGGAAATTGTCTCACAGGGAGGCTAAGAGCCCATTTAAATAGTTCCAAGGTTTATTAATTTGAGTAACTGTGGTTTGAACACATGCAAATGATCAAAGACCTCTCACCTCAAGTAATACAGTGATGTGACTGATACCAGTCTCTGAACAAGAAATAACTATGACCTCAGAGCAATGTTCCTTCCAATTTTTTCCATTCATGTGCAGAATAACTTTTGTTATATACACAGAGGCATGTGTAGATGTGCACTATCAATGGAAACACATGCTGCTGGTCGTGGGTGTTCTGCTAATCATCTGGGTGGCATTTGAATCTTTTTGAGCAGCTGGTCACATGATAGCACTGCACAAAAATAAAGCTTCACAAAACACTTGTGCATATGAGTAGCCCAGTTGCCTTCACTAGAACTATCAATCATGTACAGTTACCCAGGTGCACATGTCTGCAGACTTCAGGCTTGGGAAAACAGATGGAAGAGGGAGTAAGCTACAACCCTAGAAGTGCCCACAATATTGATGATAGGTTCATGACTATTTTATCCCTGTGTTCCAGAACAGGGTACATGGGTAGGGTGGGGTGGGGGAGAAAGAGTCTGAATGTGCAGTAAGTTCTATATTAAATCCTTTCCTATATGTAAAATAAATAATGTCAATAAAATAAACACAGGTTTCCTTCTCAATCCCCAAGGCCAGGTGCTTTTTTTTTATTCTAAACTGAAAGCTCAAATTCTGCACAGTTGGAAACTGACATGTGGGGTCAGACGAATGCATCAAGCAAAGTGCCTTCAGCCCTTGGACCTGCAATCTGACACGCATGCTATAAATCAGGGAAGTAACTCGTATTGATTTGTATTCGCCCTGCTGATATTTCTCTCAGCAAGTTTCAGGTGACATATCCCCTCTCCTGACACATTACAAATCCATGTATTTTGTAAGGACAAACAGAAATACCTTTTACTTTCAAATGAATAATTTCATAATGGAAAAAGATCTGTTTATGCTTACTGAGGCTTTGTAGTATTTCAGTCTCTTATCACAAGAGATACCAGATTGATTGGCCTGAAGCCACTCAGCTAAATGCAGAAAAAGACGACACAGACTTCCTCCCACTGTCCAGTCAAAGCGCCTCAACCCTGACCAGCAGACACAACCTATAAGAGGAGAGGGCACTTTATTCTCTATGCCTTGTTAGTTCTTGGCCTCTGTTGAGACTGCCCAAAAATGTCATTTTATGCCAATTGTGGTAATTTGTGATGTCTGCCAGGTACTGAATCGAGTCAATGCACTTCACAAAGGCTACAAAACATCCATCAAATAGAGAGAACAGTCAATCTGTCAACCAAGCCTGGGTACAGACAGACCTCATAGGACTATGACTTCACATCTCTTACAGTTCCCCAGTATTAGTAAACCCATAGACTTAGGAAGAACTAATTTTTCATTTTGTTTCTATCTCTGCTATGTTGTACTCGTTATTGGGGTATCTAACAAGATGGTTTAATAGGTGATGAGCTTTCGTGGGGCAGACCCACTTCCTCAGTTAACATGAGTAGTGTTTGGCGCAGGGTTTAGGGAAATCAGCAGATAGATGTGTGTATGCCTTAAGAGTTACCATCTTTGAAATGCAAAAAAATAGCACCTCATCCCAAGGCAAGCTCACCTCAATCACAAGGCAACTGTACAACCCACCCCTCCAAAAGTCACATCTAGTATTTAGAGAAATAATACATATAGGTAAGATTGATAACAGTGCATGTCTCTTCATTCTCTCATAACTCAAATCCTCCCTCACATATATAAAGGTTCTCTTGTGTGTTGGTGAGCAGACAGCTGTTGTATTTTCAACAGTTTTGATCAAGTATTGCTTAAACTGAAGAAGTGGAAACACTGCAGCATCTTTGGATGAACACAGAAACTTTAAACATTAGATATCCCAGACTTCTTAGAATCATAGAATCATAAAGCTGGAAGAGATCTTAGCAGGCCATCAAGTCCAACCCCCTGCCCAAGGCAGGACCAATCCCAATTAAATCAACCCAGCCAGGGCTTTGTCAAGCTGAGACTTAAACACCTCTAGGGATGGAGACTCCACTACTTCCCTAGGTAACCCATTCCAGTGCTGCACCACCCTCCTAGTGAAATAGTTTTTCCTAATATCAAACCTGAACCTCTCCCACCGCAACTTGAGACTATTGTTCTTTGTTCTGCCATCCATCACTACTGTGAACAGCCTTTCTCCAGCCTCTGTGGAACCTCCCTTCAGGAAGTTGAAGGCTGCTATCAAATCCCCCCTCACTCTTCTCTTCTGCAGACTAAATAGACCCAACTCCCTCAGCATCTCCTCGTAGGTCATATGCTCCAGCCCTCTAAACATTTTGGTTGCCCTCCGCTGGACCCTCTCCAATGCATCCACATCCTTCCTGTAATTGGGGGCCCGGAATTGGACACAATATTCCAGATGTGGCCTCACCAGAGCCGAGTAAAGAAAAATAATTACATCTCTGGATCGACTGGCAATGAACCTCTTAATGCAACCTAATATGCCATTAGCCTTCTTGGCTACAAGGGCACACTGTTGACTCATGTCGAGCTTCTCATCCACTGTAACTCCCAGGTCCTTTTCTACAGAACTGTTACTTAGCCAGTCGGTCCCCAGCCTGTAACAATGCTTGGGGTTCTTCTATCCCAAGTGCAGGACTCTACACTTGTCTTTGTTGAACCTCATCAGATTTCTTGTGGCCCAATCCTCTAATTTGTCTAAGTCACTCTGGACTCTATCCCTGCCCTCCAGCTTATCTACCTCTCCCCCTAGCTTAATGTCATCCTCAAATTTGCTGAGGGTGCAATCCATCCCCTCATCCAGGTCATTAATAAAGATGTTGAACAAAACCGGTCCCAGGACCAAACCTTGGGGCACTCTGCTAGAAACCGACCACCATCCTGACATTGAGCCGTTGATCACTACCCGCTGGGCCCGGACTTCTAGCCATCTTTTTATCCATCTTACCGTTCATTTATCCAATTCACATTCCCATAACTTGCTGGCAAGAATATTGTGGGAAACCTTAATATCAAAAGCCTTGCTAAAGTCAAGGTATATCACATCCACTGACTTCCCCATATCCTCAGAGCCAGTTACCTCATCATAGAAGCTAATCAGATTGGTCAGGCATGACTTGCCCTTCATGAATCCATGCAGACTATTTCTGATCACCTTCCCCTCTTCCAAGTGCTTCAAAATGGATTCCTTGAGGATCCCCTCCATGATTTTTCCAGGGACTGAGGTAAGACTGACTGGCCTATAGTTCCCTGGATCATCCTTCTTCCCTTTCTTAAAGATGGGCACTACGTTTGCCTTTTTTCAATCATCCAGGATCTCTCCTGATCTCCATGACTTTTCGAAGATAATGGCCAAAGGCTCCTCAATGACATTTGCCAACATCTTCTTCTTCTTGGCAGTCACTCAATAAAGAGTAGGACATCTTCCTGTTACCCTCCTATTTATGGCTCTATTGATGGCTGACCAGCCAGATTCTGGGGGTGCAGGTCTTATTGCAGAAGGGGCAGGTGCTAGTGGCTAGTGGAGGGGTCTGGGGCAGTTTTTGCCACTCTTTTCTCCTTCTCTGCCTCTCCACGTCTGCACTGTAGCGGGACTTCTCAAATTGCGCCACCCCCTCATGGATT
Source organism: Pelodiscus sinensis (assembly GCF_049634645.1). Taxonomy (NCBI): domain Eukaryota; kingdom Metazoa; phylum Chordata; order Testudines; family Trionychidae; genus Pelodiscus; species Pelodiscus sinensis. Next base: position 38,810,803 of record NC_134717.1, read on the forward strand.
ACCGCTCTCTATTGGGGATGGTCCTGGGCAAGGTTCTCCCAAGTGTTGACGCCGATGCCACACTTTTTCATGTTTGCCTTCAATATGTCCTTAAATCAATTCCTCTGCCCCCCAACACCTATCTGTCCTTCCTTCAGCTCAGAAAACAGAATGGCTGCGTCTAGACTGGCAGCGAGTATTTGCGCAAGAACACTGACTTTGTACTGAACAAAATCAGTGGTTCTTGCGCAAATATTCCGACGCTCCCGCTCAGGTATAAGCCCTCTTGCACAAGTATTATAGGGCAAGAGGGCCAGTGCAGACAGACAAATTAATTTCTTGCGCAAGAAAGCCCGATGGCTAAAATGGCCACCGGAGCTTTCTTGCGCAAGAGAGCATCTACACTGGGCACAGATGCTTTTGCATAAAAGCAAATCTTTTGCGCAAAGGCACAAGCCAGTATAGATGCTCTCTTGCGCAAATACTTTTAATAGAAAAACTTTTCCATTAAAAGTATTTGCGCAAAATCATGCCAGTCTAGACTCAGCCAATCTGTTTTGGGAGGTGCTGATCAGGCATCCAGACCATGTGACCAGTCCAGTGAAGTTGTTGATAGATGATGATTGTGGTCATGTTCCACTCTTCCACTCTGTCCTCCCAAGGGATATTTATGATTTTCCTGAGGTAGCATTGATTATATTGTTCTGGTGCCATCAAGTGATGCTTATATGTTGTCCAGGTTTCATTATTTCTCTGGCAACTGGCAAATCCATTTTTAAAATGGCCAGGCCAGTCAAATACCAGACAAGAGGTAATCCTACTGTTTCTGAGCACGTAAGTATGTTATAAGAAGGTTATATCTTGCATTTATCTCAAATGTCAGGTTAATTGTCCTCCCTAGATCTGTCAGAAAGGGATCCCATAGTTGCAACCATCCATTAGAATTTTATCATCCCAGAGGGTAGAGACTGCCTTTGGAGTCCGTAGTCACAGAGGAAGAGTCAGTTTTCAGCTAGCACAGTGTCAGCATATTAAGAGCTTGGAAGGTCTAGTGCAGGTCTTTAAAGATGTTCTAATAGTTAATAGACAGCTGATTTGTTGTATGGTGTAAATAATCTCTATTTTTTTTTCTTGTTAGCTAATGTTTTAGTCCTTTACAGCCATCAAAGAGTCACCAAACCTCATGGTCAGTGGGGAAATTATATTGAAGTATTTAAAAAAAAATCTGAGGTCTTGTCTACTCTACACTACACTGCATAGATTGACCCACCAACTGTCAATTTATTACATCTGCTGTAGACACAATAAATTGATCTCTGGAGGTATGTCTACGCTACCACCCTAGTTCGAACTAGGGTGGTAATATAGGCAACCGGAGTTGCAAATGAAGCCCGGGATTTAAATTTCCCGGGCTTCATTTGCATAAAGCCGGGCGCCGCCATTTTTAAATGTCCGCTAGTGCGGACTCCGTGCCGCGCGGCTACACGCAGCACGGGCTAGGTAGTTCGGACTAGGCTTCCTAGTCCAAACTACCGTTACTCCTCGGAAGCCTAGTCCGAACTACCTAGTCCGTGCCGCATGTAGCCGCGTGGCATGGAGTCCACACTAGCGGACATTTAAAAATGGCGGCGCCCGGCTTTATGCAAATGAAGCCCGGGAAATTCAAATCCCGGGCTTCATTTGCAACTCCGGTTGCCTTCATTACCACCCTAGTTCGAACTAGGGTGGTAGTGTAGACATACCCTGAGTGTATGCTGTCAATGACGGTACTCCACCAAGACAAGAAGAGTAGCTGACATTGACAGGAGAGCAGTCTCTGCCAACCTTACCACATGCAAGAAGCTGTGGTGAGTATATCTTCTTCAGCTACACTACTTGCATAGCTGGAGTAGATCAACAGCCCTGCGTAATGTAGATAGACAAGGCCTCAGATACTAGGATCCAGGTATTTATCAAACCACAGTTGAACCTTGTTTTTCCTGATTCTGAAAGATAATCTGACCAGACAAGATGAGGAAATGGAATCTAACAACAACAGTCCCCATGATTGTGTCTTAACAGGTTAATCTATCTTTTTTTCCCTTTCACCTTTTGTGCATTTGTCACCGGAAAAAACAGAGTTATACAGAGCCTGAGCACTCAGAGCTAACACCTAAAACTTTATCCCACCTCACCTAGTATATTTAATGGCATTTAAAAAAATTTCAAGTAAGTTTTATTTTTAATTGTAACAGTCTCTATTCAAACAAAGATACGGAATAAAGGAATGAAAATTTACTTGATTGTTGGAGATGTAAATCTGTTGACTTTTTCCTTCTTTAATTTGTATGTGCAAGAGAGAAATAAATGCTAAAAATACTTTGTCTGACATACAAGCTAACCAAAGGTTTTTGAATGAGAATTCCAAGTCCAAATTTATTGTCGATACTATGGAAGTCAGAAAATGACAGTACCTGCAATTACAATACTGCATTCTAAAAAAACCTCTGTGATACCATTTGGATGTGTGAGGGTTAATTTGAGGGTTAGTTTGTGTTTCACTTTGAGGATGAAAACTGCTATCCTACTGCCATTGAGGCATAAAGACAGGATTGGCTTCACCACAACTTACTGATCCCTCTTGAAATACGGCTGACAGTGAGAGCACAGCCTTTTGTTTAAAGCGTACCTTAATACATTTCTCCCCTCAGGATAACACTCTCAAATCTAGAATCTGCATTAAGGTCTCAGTTCTGACCAGGCCCACTCAAGCTACATCTAGACTACAGCCTTTTGTCAGCAGAGCGTATGCTAATAAAGTGCTCATTAGCATTTGTCGCGCTGTCATTTGCATATTCTCTGATGATGCTTTTGTGCAAGAGATTTTGCACAAAAACAAGTAGTGCAGTCAGGTCCATTTTATGCAAAAAAAAAACCTTTTTGCGCAAGAACTTGTAAACCTCATTTTTTGAGGAGTAAGGGTTCTTGTGCAAAAGGGTTTTTTGGCACAAAACGGACCCGTCTACACTGCTTGTTTTTGTGCAAAAGCCTCTTGCACAAAAAGCCTTGGCAGAGAATCTGAAAATGACAGCTCAACAAATGCTAATGAGCGCTTCATTAGCATATTCTCTGCCTACAACAGGCTGCAGTTTAGATGTGGCCCCAGAGGTCCAGAGACACCTGGGACACTTCCAGCTTTTGAGCCCCCTATCCATAATAAAAATGTGCTCAGGCCAAATGGCATCCTGTTTCTCCCTCTCATTGGTTCTGACTCAGACTCCACCCCTTGCAAGGCCTGAAAAGCTGTGGAACTGAGGCTGTTCTGTTACACAGTGGTGGAAGTTTTCTCCAGAAGGATCAGTTATTTCTCTCATACTGCAGAGTCTATGTTAGCATGAAGGAAAAGTTTTGGGGAAGGTAGGGTGGGGAAGAGTAAATCTATGACTAAGCAAATTTGTGACTAATCTGCTTTCTTTCTCCTTCCTTCCCTATTTTTTATTTAGTGGTGCTATAGTGGTCATGGAGACTACTGCAGCTGATAGCAGGAGGATAGATTCTGTCCTCTCTCAACTCACATCAGATTCCCTTGCACTAAGCCCTTTTACTCAGCCTGAATGCTGTGGAGAAGATTTGGGTCTAACTGGATTGTGCCAAGCATTCCAAATGGGTAGTGAAAAGTCCTTCTAGTTGCCCATTATTGATCTGAGCATGGCTATGATAAATTTTCACAGATTGTACACAGTATTCCCTTAGCAAAGCAACTGATTTAATTAGGATGATGATACTGAAACTTACATCTGTTTTTATTACTGAGTAACGTAATAAAATCCCCTTTCATAGAGCAGAAATTGCAAACCATATAACATTCCAAGTGATATAAGAGTTTATACCACAGCAACACTTTTTAATGAGACACCAGTTTTGGCAGTCATGTTTCCACATTTCTCATTATGTATGTTTTCACTTTATTTATTGTTTTTAAAATCACTTACAGAGTGGGAATACTTTAATTCCAGGATCTTTAACTGGTGTGCACTGTAGGTCTTATAAATATCCATGCTATCTGCAATCATAATTAAGCAATTTAAATGACTGCTATAAAAGTTCCGAGTTCCTTTTCTGGTTTCCATTCTCAATATAACAGTTGAAGTCTGGTTGATGGGGGAAGGAGGGATGCACATGGTTTCCCCCCCACCCCATTAGCTGTATAGCTGCACACTTATCTTGAATAATATGTATGCAATAATTAGGATGGTCTCAGGATATGATCTTTCCACGCGATTTGCTTTCCTGGGCTTTCCAGGAGAGTGTTGTTGGAATGAGCCCAGCAGTTATATCAGATTAATAGATATTTAATATTTCTGTTTTATTAGAAGAGCACATAGAAAATGTCCAATAAGAGCATTCTATAAAAATGAATGAAAAAGTAAGGATTTGCCTTTTCATACAGTTTTACCTACGAACTTCAGAATTTGATTCTGAAGCTTCAAGAGAGATCTTAGGCAGGCACAATGTCCTATGTACCCACAATCCAATTTGGCCAGGAAGACTGAAGCTACTATTCTTGCCCTGAGATCTCTAATGACGAAAGTATACAGGACTACTCACTCGTACAGCTCATCTGAGAGGCAGTAGTTCTAGTAACCAAATGCCTCTGTAGGTTTGTCTAGTCTACACCTCTCTGTGGACAGAGAGATGTAGATTAAGCACATCGAAATTGCTAATGGAGCAGGGATTTAAATATCCCGTGCTTCATTAGCATAAACATGGCCACCGCTTTTTTTCAAAACTGAGTTTTTTTGAAAAAACGGCAGTCTAGACGCAGATCTGTCAAAAATAAACCCTTTTTCAACCGATCCCGTAAACCTCATTTTTTGAGGAATACGGGATCTGTTGAAAAAGGGTTTATTTTTTACAGATGCGCTGCGCGTCTAGACTGCCGGGTTTTTTCCAAAAAGCTCTGTTTTGAAAAAAAGCGGTGGCCATGTTTATGCTACTGAAGCACGGGATATTTAAATCCCTGCTTCATTAGCAATTTCGATGTGCTTGATTTGTATCCCTCTGTCGACAGAGAGGTGTAGTCTAGACATAGCCTAACACTGCTGTGGTAGAGGGTTGCCTCTTGAATCAGCAGTACTTCTTATAGTACCTTGGTTTTCCTTAGTGGCCTCCAATACAATAATGTGTTATCTACACAGTGCGTCAGGCCCTGCTAGCAGGGATGTCACACCAGCATTATTATGCATTAACTGGCCAGTGTGTACCCTTCTGGTACACATTAAAAGTTTCCTAATATGCATTAATGTAGTACCATTTGAACTAGGAGGACATGAATGCACACTAAGGAACTTCTGCTATGCACCAACAATATACATGTATACCAGTTACCACATGACATACTGGTGTGCATTACAATTTACAATCCCAGCATTGTTTAGAAAGCACTTGCCCAGGTCTGCTTGCATGGTCTTACAAATCTGGGCACAAGATAGGAATGCTGTAAATTGTACCCAGTAACATTTTGCTACATAAATTGATTGAGTCTCCTTTCTATTTAAACAAATCCGCAATAGTGCTTTCAGTAAAATCTGTTACTCTGTTTCACTTTCTTGCTGCCACACAGCTATCTCTAATTTTAGGGTACGACTTCACTGCACGCTTATTTCAAAATAAGCTATTCCAAAATAGCTTATTTCTTAATAAAGTGTCTATGCTGCAGGGAAGCCTCAAAATTAGTCCAAGGCAGGCTTCCCTAATGTAGACATGCTATCTCGATTTAGAGCCCCAGGAGGCATTAGGAAGGAATAACTTAGAATGGCCCTGATGAGGGACTATTTCAAAATAGCAGTTGTGGAGCATCTATACACACCTTATTTCGAAATAGCTATTTTGGAATAGGCATTATTCCTCATAGAATGAGGTTTACAGATTTGGGAATAAGCCATCCGTTATTTCAAAATTATTTTGAAATAATAGAATGGCCATGTAGATGCTCGCATTGTTATTTTGAAATAATGCTAGTTATCTCCAAATAACAGTGCAGTGTAGGTGCACCCTTAAATGCTTAATATGTCACTCCAAAAATGGCAATACATTTTACAAGCACATTAGCAAGGAGAGCCTTCTCAACTTCCTTTAAAAATACCAAATAATTAATTTGTTTTCTACTTGAGGCCATCCAGCCTTTTTTGGAAGCTGTTACTTCTTTATCTAGTGAGCTATGTTTTTGACAGCTGTCATTTCAGATCTCTACCCAAAAAGATGTTATGGAAGTTTGCAGCATGTATCTCTTCAAGCATTGTTTTTCATAGACCACTTTTTTTTTACTGTACCTGTGGGGGCATCTAGTAGGTCTGCTATTCCACAGAGGATAGAGTCATGCCTTTTGGAAAGTCAGTTTTCTTTGCATTTTCCTTTGTCCTAATGAATGTTTAATCCATTGGAATTAACAGAAAAATCCTTTCAGCAGTTAAGAACTTTTCCCCTTGCCAGCAACCATTTGGCAGACTTTGGTGGGATCAGAGCCAATACACAATGTAGTTACTCTGCAGGAAAGTATCATTAATTCTCCCTTACAAATGCTCTCCTTATGTTCTGAGGCCAAAAAAAAAGGAAGGCAATGCTCTTTCCATAATAATATTCTTGGTGTCAAAGGACCAAAAAATTACAGAGAGAGAGAGTGTGTGTGTGTGTGTGTGTGTGTCAAAGGACACTGAAGAGATGGCTATGCTGCAATTGCATGCCCAAAGCTGGCCTGTGCCAGCTGACTCTGTCTCACAAGGGGTTCTGCAACCAGAACTCCGGGATTCTCCCACCTCACAGGATCCTAGTGCCTTGGCTCCCGCCTGAGGGCAGATGTCTACCACACAATTAAATAGCTCCTTGGCCCAAAGCCTACAAACCCAAGTCAGCTGGCACAGGCCAGCTGCAGGTTTTTAATTGATGTATATAGCCTTTGAACATGTAGACCCTTAGGTGCTTCAGGAATTTATGTTTGTGACATAGTGTCATTCTTCCATTCTAGAAGTCAGTAATGAAACAACAGATGCTTCAACAATGTCTTAACATGAGCAACTGTCTTTGTGATGCCATAACTATGAAGAGATGTTAAATGGTTGTCCTAGTCACTGTGTGTAGTATATTGTAGTACTGTCTCTTTAAAATTAGGTGTGATTACCAGAGGGCCTTTCACAGAGAGATCTCTCACATGATGCTGGCACCTCAGGGTCTACATGTTCAGAAGCTGTAGAGACATCTTCTTGTGTATCAAATAAAGAAAGTTGTGGTTTAAACTTTATATCTCTGGTCTCATTATGAATTCCTAACTGCAGAGGCTGCAGCATAACCACAAGGAAAAGGCTTTTGGCTGCCTGATTATATTAGAAAATGCCACACGGTGTCAGAAGTGCCCACATTCTGCATGAAGCAAGAAGTGGCTGTTTTTGTTAGGAGAACAATGGACCAACAAACTGTACACACCAAGAAGAAACTGCAATCAACAGATCATGAGTAAAGCAGTTAAATTAGAAAACAGTATTTTTAAAAATTAACATGGAAGGTTGCAATCCACCCTCACCTTTATCTTAATGCAGCAACCTTACTGAGAATTTGGAGGAGATAGGAACCACACTTGCACATCTATATGAATGCCTTACAAGCAGATTTTAAAAAAAAGAGAACTTAAAAGCAGTCTTTTTCTTAAAACTATACACAGTAGGGAAGAGGCTCTGGAAGTTGATAACACATTTTTATAGCGGACAGCTGAAATCCTGTTTAATCAGTTAAGCAGTTAAACATTATGGTTAACCGCTTAATCGGGATCCCGTGGGCAGGGGTGGCTCCAGTCCAGCCAGGCCGGGCGGGGGGGAAGGGGGCAGGGGAGAGGGGAAGAATGGGGGGGCTGCAGGCTGCTCAGCTGGTCGCAGGTGGGGGCTGCTTAGTCGGGGCCCACTGCACCATGCTGCAGGCAGGGGGCTGCTTGGGATAGCTTAGGGCTCCAGCCTGACTAGGCAGGAGTGCACCTCCACACACACACACACACACATGTGGCAGGGCGAGCCCAGCCAGGCTGGTGTGCTTCCTGCCTGCAGCACGGTGGGCCCAACGGGGCTGGAATGTCCCCCACCCGCAGTGCAGTGGCCCCAGCCAGTCTGGAGCAGTTCCCCTGTCTGCAAGAGGCTGCTTCACACCAGCCTGGCCACGTGTTAACCAGTTAACTGATTACATCCCTATTAAGAAAGGCTGTACTCCTAAGGAAAGTGTTGTGTTTGAACAATACCAGTTCACAGTAAAAAAAGTGAAATACAGGGGACACATTTTCTCATAACAAGGAATCAGGTCAGACACCAGTAAGAATGAAACCATAGCTAATAAGAAGCCTCCACAGGATGAGGCAGCATTACAGAAGATCCTTAGAATGATTAGATTCCTTCACACAGTGTACATCCCTGGTGAAGCATCTTTGAGTGCTCCACAGACACAATTGCTGCAGAAGATCATAACTTAGCAATGGATAAGGGACCATGACAAGGCACTGCAACAACTAGAGACAGCACTCTGTCATGCACTAGCACTCAGCTGCTATGCTCCCTACAAGACAGTCACCATTTGTGCAAATGCATTCCAAGTTATTTTAGGAACTTTTTGACTGCAGGACAGAGGCCCCATTTCACACACATCATGAGTTCTGACAGAAGTAGAACAAAATTATGCCCAAATTGAGAAGGAAATACTGGCTGTTGTGTTAGACACAAAGACATTTCTTTAATACATGTATGGAGGTTAGGATGAGGTACAGTTTGATCATAAACCGCTAACGATAATATTCTACAAACTTCTAGGAAAAGCATCTGCAAGGCTACAACATTTGCTAGTTCAGTTACAGAAATATTATTGTAAAGTTGTGCATATCCCCAGTAAAGAAATGTTAATTGATGCTATGTTAGCCAGAGCTGCAATGGAACATAGTACAGACGCAGCTGATGAAATCACTGATGAAAAGGTTGCCTATACAGTGGAGGCCACCATTGCACTCAGCAACATTGGTTAAGCAAACTGAAGGAGGGCACAGAGAAACATCCGGTCATACAAGCTTCACAAAATATTGTACCTGAGGGAAGTCCAAGTAGAAGAACATGTGAATCCCACATTTCAACCATATTGGACAGTGAAAAATCACTGTGTGAGTCCAACAAGATGAGACAGGGCATTCCACATGCTTTATGAAAATATGTGTACGATAGGAATATCCATACCTAGGCTATGTCTACACTGAAGAGTTTTTGTGCAAAAATGGCTGGTTTTGTGCAAAAACTCATGGAGTGTCTACACATCAAGTGTGTTTTTGCTCAAGAAAATTTACAGTGAATCAACAGAACAGAGAGGTTTTTGCAGTATACATATTCCTTTTTCTATGAGGAATATCTCCTTTTTGCACAAGAGTTCTTGCGCAAAAAGGTGTATGTGGACGGGAAACAGGGTTTTTTTGTGCAAAAACAACCTATCAAAAGAAGCACGGGTGCCCTGGTGGCCAGTCTGTTAATGGCAATCAGAGCTTTCTTGCGAGAGAGCATCCATACAGTCTGGATGCTCTCTTGCGCAAAAGCAGATCACGTTTCTGATGTGCTTTTGCAGTGTGGACACGCTCTTGCACAAGAAGTTTTGCAGAAGATTTCTTCTTGCACAAGAAGCCTGCAGTGTAGATTAGCCTCAGATATGCTTGATGCAAGATGGCTCAGGTAACATAAGTGAAAAGGTTATAATTTACTGAATATGATTATCCCATTTGTATGCACGTATTGTTTTGTAGATTAAATTAGAAATATTGACTGGGTACAATGATAAAAGAAGCCACAGTGATGATGGCCCAAAAGACAATGAACTGTAAAAAAGCTTAACCTCCCTGTGAACATGTAGGTTAGCCCAGAATGGGTACAGAGGCATGTGCCCATGTCACCTGATATTGGAACCCATCCTCATTTCTATAAGGGTATGTCTACACTAGCTCGGTAGTTCGAGCAAATGAGGGCAACCGGAGTTGCAAATGAAGCCCGGGATTTACGTATCCCAGGCTTCATTTGCATCTTCCCGGGCACCGCCATTTTTAAACCCCCCTTAGTCTGAACTCCGTGCCCGCGGCAACACGCGGCACGGAGTAGGTAGTTCAAATTAGGATCCTTGGTATACCGGTAGTTCAAATTAGAGATCCTAATTCGAACTACCTACTCTGTGCCGCGTGTAGCCGCAGGCACGGAGTTCGGACTAAGGGGGATTTTAAAATGGTGGCGCCCAGGAAGATGCAAATGAAGCCCGGGATATTTAAATCCTGGGCTTCATTTGCAACTCCGGTTGCCCACATTTGCCTACCTAGCTCGAACTATCGAACTAATGTAGACATACCCTAATTTTTCATGAGAAGTTGAGAGGGGATCAAACTTGAAACAAAGGACTTCCACCTTATGCAGATCCTATTGAATGGTAGAGAGTGAGGTAATCTTGGTCATCAGTTCTCCCCAGTTATCTCATCCAAGATGACTGCTAGAAACAACTAAGACTGAACTAAGGGAAGGAACTGGGCCCAGGCTGGAAGAAAGTCTGGCTTGTGAAGAAGATCATTAGAACACATTTAGGATGAGATCTTACTTTTTTTTGAGTGTATTAAAATTAGCTTGTGTGTGTGTTTATTTTGCTTACTTACCTACTTTGTTCTGTCTGCTACCTCTTATAACCACTTAATATAAAAGTACATAATATTTATACTTAATAAAATCACTTTTGTTTCGTAATAATTCCAGGGTAAATAAGGGATTGCTCCTGGGGGAGCAAGGAAACTGTGCATCTTTCTCTTTAGATTGAGGAAGAGGGTGAATTTCATGAGCTTACATTGTATAGATCTCTATACCATATAAGACAGATTTTTCTGGGGTTCAGCTCTCAGTACATGTGCTTTCAGTCTGTGTTTGCAGTTTTCGGGGTGTGACCCTGTCCCTATGTCTCAATTGAAGCACGATGGAGAGCTAAGCTCAGCAAGACAGGGTTACAGGTTACCTAGGCTGTCAGAGGAAGCAGGTTTAGGGATATCTCAGCACATCAGGTGACAGTCCCAACAGATCCCAACCCATCACACAAGGTTTGTTAATAATTGATGACAAGCTAATTATTTCCAAAAATACAAGGAAGGAAATGCTTAACCACTTGCATGAGTTAACATGGAATTCAGAGAACAAAAGCTATGAGTTAGGTAGAAAATGAGCTCCTGCCTGCACCCAAACTCTGTCCAAAAGTCCACACCCTAACCCTTTCAGCTCCAGTCCTGATCGCTCTCCCACACTCTGAACCCCTCACCCTCAGCCCAGTCTCAAAACCCACACCCTTCCCCATACCTCAACCCCCACCCCAGCCTGGCGCTCTCTCCTGCACCCTGAACCCCTCATTTCTAGACCCATCCAGAGCCTACAATCTCAACCGGAGCCCTCACCCCCTCCCTAAACCCAACCCCAGTCCCAGCCCAGTGAAAATGAGCAAATGAGTGAGGGTGGGGGAGAGCAAGTGATGGAGGGAGTGAGGATGGAGGGAGCAGAGACAGGGCCTTGGAGAAGGGCAGGGCAGAGGCAGAGCCGCAGGGAAGGGTCAGGGCAGGAAGGGTAGGGCAAAGTTATTCAGTTTGGTGTGATTAGAACATTGGCAACCCCAGTTCTGGTCAAGATCAGGAGTCAGTTAAAAGGTCACATTGGAATCAGAGTTAAAAGCCACACAAAAGATTAAACTGGAGTCAGAGCCAGAAATCACACAGGTAAAAAGTGGAGTCAATAAGTGGGGCCAGGACAAGGGAGCAGGACCTCGGTCTTAGGAGTCTGGTCAGAAGGAACTAGCTGCCCCACAAGAGGTCTGGCAGGAATAGGAAGCTATCAGCTAGAAGATGACCAATCAGCACTTGGCTGCTAATCAGCTGATCCTGCTGAGTCAGCAGGTTTGGTCTTTGTCTGCAGGGTATCAGCCCTGTCTGTCTTTGCAGCATGGCACAAAGAGTAAAACACCTGCTTAGAAACCCCCTGGACTTGTGTCTGAGACTTGTGGTACCTGATGCAGACAGGTGACAATATTGTTGTGTGTCTGATCATTGTGCTCATTCAGCTAACACCAGCATTCTTTTAAGCCAGTCCTTTGTTCATGTTGCTTGTAGCTGAACAGAGTCTGACTGCTACACATGAATCTGCCAAGATGACAGCATGCTGCTGCTGCTCTGCTGTAGCCTAAATCTGTCTCTTGATCAATGTAGATGCTTCCGGCTTGAAACTCTGCTATGACTGTGCTTATTTGCTTTTCATAATAAACTTACTGCAAATGAAGAAGGTAAGAATTTTACTCCTTCCTCATCCCTACCTCTCACAAGAGTGTTGATTCACTCATGTGTGGTGCTGCTGAGTACCTAGTGGTTTGTGGTCCAGTTAGCCTCATGGCCTCTGCCAAATATAGTTCAATTGGACACTATTGGTTAGGTGTACATGAATGCAGAACATCTGTAGCTCCTACTGCAATCAGGCCACTGTGGATTATTCCTTGGGATGAATCAAAATATTCACGACAGAGCAATGCTGAACAAACAAATTTTCTGAGAAGTCTGAACCATACGGACCACAGCTCAGGCACTCTTTTACTTAGAGAAATAATTTTTGCTGATCCCTCATTGTCAAAAACAATTGTACTGACAATTTAATCAAATATATCAACTGTTTGGGGGGTGGGTGGGACTGTGGCCTACCCTTTCAGGGGAATGGACTTGGCCATCAACTATATCTTCTCTGTTTCCCCTTTCAATGATGAGCCACTATATCCACACCACACCTTCAGAAAAGGTCAGCTTAGTTCAAGAGATGTTGGCTAATCTCCATGAAAAGACGGAGAGACTGCAGAAAATGCTGCCCTCCAGACTAGACACAAAATCTGAGTCAGTGAATGCAAACATTAACAATTTGGATGGATGCCTGGTCAGTACACAGGAATGGATTTGCATGACTGACTCCAAAGTAAAAGCATGTAAGAGTTTGAATGCAGATTTGCTGAGGATTCTTAAATTGGTATTAAGATGGAATTAGAGAATCAACCTTATTCCAAAACTATACTTTAGGTAGGTTTCATTAAGAGCAGGATGGTTTACAGTTACTTTGTGCTTTGTTTTTAATATTTCACATGGGACCTAAGAACTTATTTGTCAGGAATCCTTACTGCAGCTGGCCATGTAACATAAATCTCTATCTAAGGCTATAGAGATGAAGTGCTTCTGCTTGATTTTTCAGTATGTGAAATAGAAACTGGAGTTGAATGTGGGGGGCGTTATATTTCCCTCTCTGGAGGTGTTTATTTCTATCTGAGGTTATCTCTGCTCTGTTGGTACTAGGGCTGTGGTTCTCAACTGGTGGTCTATGGTGACTTTTTCGGTGGTCCACAGGAACATTGCGCAAAGTCACACGGTGTGAGCAGGCGCCGTTGTTAGGCTGTTTTATGCCGTGTTCACAAGCACGCGGCATGTCATCCATAGCGTTACCTAGGATGCAACCACGTTGTGTTGCCAGTAACTTCCATCTGAGGCTCTGAGCATCAGTGTAGCTGCCACCGTCGTGCTGAGCAGTTGCTGTGTCATTTGTCCTGTGTTACATGTGCTGTTTTACAGGTGTGCTGTAGTTTGTTTATAACGACAACAACAGGAAGAAATGTCAAGTGCAAGTATTCGGAGGACTACATCAAATTTGGCTTCACTTGTCAAGAAAAAGAAGGCGTGGATTTGCCACAATGTGTTATTTGTTTCAAAGTCTTGGGGAATGACTCAATGAAGTCAGCTAAGCTGAAACTCCATCTTGAAAAGTGTCACGCCCAACTTGTTGCAAAAGGATGATTATTTTGAGTGGCGGTTATCAGGTCTGAAATGGCAGCACCTCGACTCAACAAGTGCATTCTACAATAAGACAAGCAATGCAGTGCGTGCTTCCTACATTGTTGCATACCAAGTTGCACAGGCCAAGAAGCCTCATACCATTGTAGAGCAACTTGTGCTCCCCTGTATATGGTGCGGCTTGTTCTTGGCAAGGAAGCAGCAAGGAAACTGAATGATATATCTGTCTCTAACAACACAGTATCAAGACAGGTAAATGAGATATCACAGAACATCAGTGAACAAGTTGTGGATGAAATAAAGAAGTCTCCATTGTTTGCCATACAATTGAATGAATTGACTGACGTTGCATTGTGCTCTCAGCTATTGGTGTTCGCAGGATACATGGTTGAGGGAGACTTCAAAGACAAGTTTCTTTTTTGTAAGACTCTTGATACCACCACAAAGGCTCAGGGTGTGATGGAAATTGTTAACAATTTCTTTGAAGTACATGGTCTGGATTGGGTAAATCTTGTGGGTGTCACCACTGATGGTGCACCTGCCATGCTGGGCTCAAGATCAGGCTTCCATACGCCGATGAAGCAGCGTGCTCCAGTGGTAACCAGAGTTCATTGCTTCATTCCTAAGGAAGCTTTGGTGTCAAAAACATTGCCTGATCAACTGAATCGCATCAACTCATTGGCTCTGAACATCAGGCTGTTCAAAAGATTTTGCCTGGACATGTGTTCCGACTTTGATGTGTTGCTGTTCTACACTTCTGTACGGTGGTTGTCAGCAGAGAACGTACTCAACAGAGTTTTTCAATTGAGAGAGGAGTTGGATTTATTTCTCCAGGCTCAAAGGAAAGAGGAATTCCAAAATGTGCTGATGCAGTCAAATTTAGAACTTGAGTATCTTGTTGATATTTTTGGAATCTTGAACAAACTGAATCTTCAGCTGCAAGGGAAAGGTGCAAATCTGTTCTTTCACCAAAGCATCATCAAGGCTTTTCTTGACAAATTGGAACTCTGGATTGTAAGAGTCGAAGGCAATAATTTGGTTCAATATCCATATGTGGATGCCATGCTCGGGGAAAAGGAAGCCATTCGGACGCAAATTCCGATCATTTATGGAAGCTACGAGACGAATTCCAACGATACTTTCCGGAGGTAGGCAGGACAAAGGATGGATTATCTTTCATCAGGAATACATTTACAACAGATGTTAATAGTGTTCCAGAGGATCTGCAGGAGGAATTCTTGGATGTGAAAAATGTTTTTGTGGCTCAAGACATGTACCAGCAGTCTACCACAGAGAAATTTTGTGCCAGTGTGACTGAGAGTTATCCAAATCTGTCAGCACCCGCAGTCAGATTTCTTTTGCCATTTGCATCAACTTATATGTGTGAGACTGGATTTTTGTATTTGTTGCACGTTAAGTCCAAACAGAGGAATCGGCTTGCAGTGGAAAGCGATAATCGGTGTGCTTTATCAGGTACCATTCCAAACATTGAAAAGCTTGTCAGTGAGAAGAGAATCCAAAAATCTGTTAGTAAGAAATAAATTTCAAACCAAAATGTTCATTGTGCACTCTTTATTATCATGTCTCAAAAAGGAGGTGGTTCACGAAAATTTTTTGATTGGCCGGGTGGTCCGTGGACTGAAACAAGTTGAGAACCACTGTACTAGGGAAAGAGGGAAGCTCCACTTACCCTACATTTTAGAGTTGCAATCTCAGGCCCTTTTTTAGGGCATCTGCCTACACTGACTTCCCACATTAACCATCCAAGACTACATCCTCTTCCCCAAAGTGTTCTCCCTGTTCCCTATGGGCAACTCCAGAATAAAGAAGAGTGTCCCGCACTTTTAAACCTTTCAGGTAGATTTAACAAGGAGGCAGGGTTGTAACGCTCATTTTTGTTCCAAGAGGAAACAAAATAGAGGCCCAAACTCTCAAAACTGACTAGTTATAGTGCACCTTCACCCTGAAAATCAGGCTCCTTTAAAATGTCTCAAATTGATCATGTAAAAGTTGAGGCATCCACAACCAGTACTCACTTTTAAACATTTAGGGCTTGAAATTTCTTCTTGCTCCAGAGGAGAAACAAAGCAGTCTGCTAAAAAAATCAAACCTAAAACTCACAATGGAATTTCTTCCCCTTTATATGGCAGCTATTATGTTGTGTGGTTGCCAGGGGCCCTTATCAGCTGTTTCTTCCACTCCCTTAGGAATGCTCCAGGCTATATTTCAGGGTGGAAAAGTCATCCCAGCTGCCTCTGAACTCTGTGGTAACTCCAGCCTCCTCAGCCAGGAGTCCTGAGGCTTTCCTGTTTGCCCTTACTTCTGACAATCCTGGTCCTGTGGAAGATAGTAAATCCTGTCAGAATTCCTTGCTCTTCAGCTCAGCAGCAATGTAGAGACAGATCTTATTATCTGTGTGTGTTTGGAGGGAGGGAGGGGATGGGGGAGTAACTGTTTGCTGTGCACTAAGAAAATGTCCACTGAGCTATGAAAATGTGCTCCAATAAAGAGATTTAACTGTTTAGATCCTCTTGTTCTCCTAGTGGCCTAGCAAATGACAAGCTATGTTCCACTTTTCCTTTCTACACTGCAGAAGACCTTTTTTAAACTCCATTCCCAAAGCAAGACTAAGAAAAAGTTGCTGATTTCTTGCCTTAGTGGTTTACTCTTTTGCATTTCTTCTTGGCATGTAAGCACCTTATTCAATAGTGATCTTCCAAACTGTGTTTTCGTACCAGGGATGAAAAGGCAAGTACTGTAGTTCCTTTTGAGAAGCACCACCTGCAGCAGATACAGCAAGATTTTGTCAGTCCCTTTTCAGTTTTTCATAAAGTTATTTAATGAAGTGAGCATATTAGAGATATGTGCCACAGACAGTAAATAAATGCCTAATAGTGTGGTTTGACAGTGGGATATTTATATAGTTAAATTTAGTCCCTGTGCTGCAGAATGCAGGGCAGAATGCAAGATGCCAATCTAGCCCCAAACAAGTGCCTCATCATAAATGTGGTTATAATTAATCACTGTCAAATGAATCAGTAATGTCTGGCCTGTGTTATCTAAATTATAATCATAGCCAGTCAGAAGTTTTTGTACATTCTAGCTGAATCTCTATCTGTGAACAATAAACTATGATTTAAATGCCACTCAAACTTTTCAATTAAAGGGAATCTATAAGCCAATATTTGGGTTTCACACATTATTGTTCTCAAATAGTGTTCCATCCATAAAGTGTCTGAGCATAAGGAGATAGGCAGGAAAGAACTGTGTGGGGAGTGTAATAATGTCATCTCTCACCAGCGCACGCACTTGCAAAATCATTTCTTCAAATAAAATGGATGGCCTCTACATTTAATATTAATGAAAGTTATATCTCCAAATCATATATGTTAATTTTCTTTCTAATTAACTGGTGACCTCGGCATCTGGGGAGAGAACCGAGGTCAGCGTGTCCTCACCAGCTGGCCCACACCCAGAAATACCCTACCCCATGTCCCGTAGACACTGGCCCATCCCAGAGCCCAGCCAGGACACTGGGGAGAGACAGTGCTGGGCACTGTCTGCCTGTGTGAGCCCTATAGTGGGCTGGCTGAGCTGATGATGCCAGGTGCCAGTCAGAACTACTGGTATGACTCCAAGAATTTGTTAGGCCAGCCTCCTTTCTTTCCTTTTGTATTGTTGTTTCATTGCTATCTTTACAGTTCTTGGTATAAGTCTGTAGATGGGTATTGTTTCATTTCTGAGAGAGAAGTAGAATGAGAGTTGATGCCAGATATTATTGCTTTACAAAAAGTTTATATATTAGTTAAAACTGATGAGAGTAAACATGGGTTGCTCTCAAGGACACAGAATACAGGTAATGAAATTGACATCAATTGTATTTCTGAAAGGCAGGAAAGCAGAAATTCAGATTCTTTGACCATGAAAAAAATAAAGACTGTTCCCTCCCCTTAACTTAAAAATGATGGAGCCAATTTCAAACACACCCTGCTGCTGTTGCTGTGATAAACCAACAGTAATAATTAGACTTTGCTCATGTTTAGCAACTTCCCTCCATGACACTCAAAACACCTGACAAACATGAGGGGCTTACTGTAAAGTGCAATGGGCATGGAGATTTGTCAGCATCTTGCTAGAGATGCCCAGCATGAGAGCTCATTAAACAAGTGATGGGTGCAAGGAGAATTCATACCACTCTCCAGAAAATGTTGCTGTTGACATTTCTGATTTTCCATTTGCTTTTCTTGGCAGCACCTCCCATTTCATTATGCTTTATTATGCACTAAATTGGGTCAATATCATCCCTGTTATAGCCAGGGAAACTGAAGTATGTCATGTCTAAATGCCCTACCCATGACCACATAAACAGGAATGATAGCCCTAAACTAGGGTATTAGTCTGAGATTCAGGAGACCTGCATTCAATTTCTTGCTCTACTACAGAGCGCCTATGTTGTCTTAGGGAAATAAGTTATGTCCTTGTTCTTCATCTGTAAAACAGGGATAATAGCACTTCCCACCCCACATGGCTGCTGTGTGGGTAAATGTATTAAAGATTGTGAGATGCTCAAATTCTATGATAATGGGAGCCTTGTATGTGACTTAGAAGTAACATTTAAAAAAAAAATCTCAGAGTGAATTTGTTTCAGCACTGAACCTGGCTTTTGTGAATTCTCACCTTGCACATGAACCTTTCATTAGACCATGCTGCCTGTCTTTGACCCAAAGCAATGCTAACTCTGTGATGGGTTAGTTCTTCATGTGCTTGCTTTAGTCTGTATAGCTTCTGTAAATGGGAGAAAAAGGGTGAGTTCATTCAGGGAAGGTTTGCAGTGTCCTTACAACATCAGACAAGGTGGTGCACATTCAGGCCTGCAGGAGCCATTTCCATCCTTTATGTCATTGGAATTGGAGATAATCTACATAAAGGGACTAGAATATATAACGTGTTTGTCTGACACCTGGTTAGTAAGCTTGTGAGGACTTGGATCTGTATCTTCCATATTGGTTCTGTCCACAAAATGAGATTTTTTTCTGTGAGGAGGTAAGTACTCACCCTCTTCGGTTCATTCTCATTTGCCCTTTGTTTTAGTGCTTTCTGCTGTAAGGCGACCACCTAGGAGAAAGAGGGTCATCCTTTGTTGATGCCATCAGTTCTAACTAAAACTTCTGAATTTGTAGCCAAAACTGACATTGTCTAATAGTTTGAAAGTAGCAACATTACAGCATACAGGAGAGAAAGGATTTTATTTATGAATTTGGTGTATGCCTTTTGTTTATCAAATGACAAATTTTCAGGCCATTTACTGTAATGCAATGAATTGCCTTCTTATAGGTTAGAAAATATGATAGAAAATTATCTGAACGAAATTGTCAGGGTTTTGGTCCTGCACAATTCAAGTCAATGGAAATTTTTCTGTTGACTTGAATGGGAGCAGAACCAAGCCCCAAGTGCACAAATGCATTCAACAAAAATCTTAAGAAGCATCAACAACAAAATATTTGGGACCTATCTTGCTTCCCTTGAAGGAATCAGGACTTTTGTCCTCAGGGCAAGTATGATCAGGCTGCTAGTGCACTTATGGATCTAGTGGATGCGGGTGAATAATATGGTAATACAGCATCGCAAAGAACTCGCAAACGATTGATCACCAGCTCCAAATGAACAATTACACCCTATCAGGTGAGTAATCCATTCTTTCCAAAGATGAGCCATTTTGGTAGATTGTGTTAAGAATATGCTTTGGTAAAAGTCCCTGAACACACAGAGTAATCATTGCAATCCACCCAGCCAATAAGAGGCATTTTTAAACCTCTGCCATTAAAGAAGAAAAATTCACACATTAGAAGAACACTGAAGATTACTTTTCAGTCTTAAAGGTCTTATTTCCCCTTGATAGGTGTATTGATACATAGAATTGCAGCTAAAATGTATCTAAGAGGCAATGTTGTGAGAACCTGAAATGCAGGAACAGCAATGCTGGAGTCTTTTCCTTGCTCTGACATTTACTAAGGGCTTGTCTCTGTGAACACTTAGTTTATGGCTATCTGGGGCATAACTTTAGCCTATCATGCACCCAGTATCCAGGTGGAGCCTGTTTCTGTCTGCTAAAAGTTCCCTAGTGCTCTTTAAGGTACTCAGCTTTGAAATGGGAGTATATTAAAGGGAAAATGTAGGGCATGGCAGCAGGGTCCACATGGGCACTCAGCATGTGACAGGCTAGTTCAAAGCAGACTGACACTCCAGCTTGCTGCATACTGAGTAGGTGTAGAGACAAGCCCTAAGACATCTCTTTTCTACTCAGTGAGTGGAATGAATGTAATTATTATTTAATATTTAATGCTTGTAGCACACTATCTTGGGTGAAAAGCACTGTGGAATTGCGAATTATTGTTGCCCATCTGGTCTCCACACTCTCATTTACAAATGTTCGTCAATATTCTCTGTACAGCAATACCTGGGCAAAACACAGCCAACAGTGGACTGAATTGCAGTTTTAATTATCTGATTCATATCAGTCTGTAAAATCCTTGTTTTTTATAGCAGAGTTTCAAAAGCATAGTTAGTTTTTAAATTATTGAAGATCAGGAAATGCATCTGAGACCAGTATGGTACCTCCTGGAGTGCGTGTCTTTTACTGGTGGTGAGCAAGCCTCAGCCCACTTTGTTGTGCCTCCCTACATGAAAAATCAGGCTGAAAAGTACATCAGAAATCAATTGAAGTATATTTGTCCTGCAACCTATGAAGAAGGAAAATGTTAACTACAATTGATTTTCCATTTTAATGGCCTGTAGTTGGGTCTGGGGCTAGCTTATTGGCAAAATGTTTCTAAAATGAAAAGTATATGCAACTACAATAGACGCACATTGAGATCCCTGTATTGTTGATAAAGAATTGTCATGGCAACTATGACAATGACAGTTTCATCTGTCCTGGTGTAGTGCTGTCAGTAATTGGCAAGAAACTTGAATGTAATGTGGGAGACAGATTTAAAAGTTAATAGTCTCTAAAAGCAGAATTAAAGGGACACAGCTCAATCAGCAAGGAAGCCTACAGTGTTTAAGAAAACAGGCAAGAATTTCATGAGGTTTATATCACAGCTCAACTCTTAAAAGTACATAAACAATATGGGAAATGAAGTAGTATGTACAATGCACACACAGTTTAAGTGCAAAATGGAAATGAAAGCTGGAGTCTCCATGAAAGCTGAATGCTCTAGAACAGTGGTCCCCAACGCAGTGCCCGTGGGCGCCATGGTGCCTGCCGGGGCATTTATGTGTGCCTGCCTAGTGACCAGGGCCGGCCTGAGCCATTCTTACACCCTGGGTGCCTGGCGCATGTGCGGCCCCCACCTTGGGCATGCAGCGCATGCGCAGCTCCCACCCTGGGCACGTGGCCCCTTCCCCGGGCACGCGGCACATGCACGGCCCCTGCCCCCGGGCACCCGGTAGCCCCAAAAGGTTGGGGACCACTGCTCTAGAATGAAGAAAATACCCAGTGAAAGCAGTCTGGCCATTGAATTCAATGGCTGCAGAAATGGCCCCTCTTTTCAGATTGGTTCACACACCACCACTCTGTTCCCTCCTCCCACTACACACATACGTATATGTATATATGCCGATTTCTGCTTGTTTATATGGGGAATAAATATAACCTATGCATTGCAGAAGTTTTGAGGAGAAGACTGTTGCTGACAGATGACATATTTGGGAGGCTTATATGAGATGAAGAGGTAAAAAGGAAGAAAATAAGGATGGATAGGTTCTTTTTAAATTACATTTTTAATAGATAATTTATAATTAATGACTAGATTATGCTTCCTATTCACCTGAAATTCAATATATCCTGGTCTAATAAATTCAGAAATCTGTAACCTAGATCATAGGGTATGTCTACACTACAGCGCTAATTCGAACTAACGTAGTTCGAATTAGTTAATTTGAACTAAGCTAATTCGAACTAGCGCATCTAGACTTAAAAACTAGTTCGAATTAGCATTTTGCTAATTCGAACTAGCGCGTCCATACTGATTGGACGCTGGGGCGCATTTAAGGGCAGCTGAAACCGGTTCTGGCAGGGTATCATGTCAGTAGTTGCTTTGTGTGGCTGCTGTCTGAGGCTTGTGCTTAAAGGGACCCCCCTGGACAGCCAGTTCTCAGCTTTTCCGCTTGATTGCCTTCCTCGTCGAGGGACAGCAAAGCGTTTTTCTCTGCCCCCATCTGTGTCGGTGCTTCCCTTCGGAGATGCCGCCGCAGGTGGCAACATGGAGCCAGACCTCGCCCTGCACTTTCTGGTGCAGTTTATGGACTTGCTGCTGCAAGCCTGCCAGCAATGGCTGGAGGCTGCCTGGTTCCACCTGGTGCACGTCAGCCCCCTGCCTCTCCGCCTGGCCACCCTGGGGGCCATGGCGCAGCTGCAGCTGCAGTGGCGCCCGGGCGCCAGCGTGCCCCGCCACATCTGGCGTCTGGACACCAGCAGCGACTGGTGGGACTGCATTGTCCTGGAGCACTGGGGAGACCAACAGTGGACCCAGAACTTCAGGATGAAGAGGGACACCTTCCTGGAGCTCTGCGAGTGGCTCACCCCTGCTCTGCGCAGAAGGGACACTCGCATGAGGCCTGCCATCCCCCTCCAGAAGCATGTGGCCATCGCCCTCTGGAAGCTCTCCACGCCGGACAGCTACCGATCCATCGGGAACCAGTTCGGCATGGGGAGATCCACCGTCAGAGCAATGCTCATGCAGGTACGGCACTCACCAGCCACTGGGCTGGGGGCGAGGGGTGCTGCAAGGAGGGGATGGGCCGCCCCAGGGAAAATGGGGGGCCGGGGGAGGAAGAGGCAAAAGTGCCCCGCACCGGAGGGGCCGGTCTCTCCCGGCCATACTACACGCTACCCGGGGGGGTTGCTCCCGGGAGTGGGGCACGGGGCACTGCCAGGGCACGAGCACTCCCAGCCACCCGGGCGCCCCACTGATTCACGCTTTGCTGTGTCTCTCCGCAGGTGGTCAAGGCCATCAGCGGGGTGCTGCTCTGCAGGGTGGTCCACCTCGCCGACCCGGATGCTGTCATCTCCGGGTTGGCCCCTGGCAGGCAGACCCAGGAGTAGGACTGCCGCATGTTTTTTATTTTACAGTGGACTTGCTCCCGGGTCCGCTGGTGGCCTCTGGCGGCCAGGCTGTCAGCTATGCGGCCATACACGGCTGTGTTCCTGTGGCTAGTGTGGAGATCATGGACATTGGAGGCTTCCCCCCAAACCTCAATGAGGTCCACGATCTCCGCACTTGACCAAGCGGGCGCCCGCCTCTTGCGGCCCCAGGCAGGCTCATGGGAGCCGCCAGGCTGGTCCCGGGAAGAGGCGGAGGACTGGGTGGCATCGGGTGGCTGGCTCATCTTGTGCCAGGTGCAGGGTCTGCTGGCTGGGAGCTGGCAGGCTTGCAACTGGCACAAACTGTGTAGCCAGCCCGTGGTCCTTTAAGGGCTCCGGGGCCGGGAGGGGGGCAGACAAGTTTCCCTGGTGTTGGCCAGAGTGGCCACCAGGGCAATCTGGGAAGGGTTAGCCTCCCACTAGTTCGAATTAAGTGGCTACACAGCCCTTAATTCAAACTAGCTAATTCGAACTAGGCGTTAGTCCTCGTAGAATGAGGTTTACCTAGTTCGAATTAAGCGCTCCGCTAGTTCAAATTAAGTTCGAACTAGCGGAGCGCTAGTGTAGCACCTATCAAAGTTAATTCGAACTAACGTCTGTTAGTTCGAATTAACTTTGTAGTGTAGACATATCCATAGCTATTAAAAAGGAAAGTACCTTAGGGTATGTCTACACTACCCCGCTAGTTTGAACTAGCGGGGGTAATGTAGTCATCCGCAGTTGCAAATGAAGCCCGGGATTTGAATTTCGCGGGCTTCATTTGCATGAAGCCGGCCGGTGCCATTTTTAAATGCCGGCTAGTTCGGACTCTGTGCCGCATGTAGCCGCGCGGCACGGAGTCCGAACTAGCCAGCATTTAAAAATGGCGCCGGCCGGCTTCATGCAAATGAAGCCCAGGAAATTCAAATCCCAGGCTTCATTTGCAACTGCGGATGACTACATTACCCCCGCTAGTTCGAACTAGTGGGGTAGTGTAGACATACTCTTAGATCCGTTTAGGGTTAGGCGATGGATCCTCAATTTTGTGAAAGGGCACATATTATAAATCTTTAAAAAAAGGTGCTTTTACAAACACGGAAGCAATGTGTTAAGCTCTTTGGAGGAGAAACTATCTTACTATGTTTGAACAGCACCTTGCACAACAGGGTCTTGCTCAGTGAGGGCTCATCTAGACTACAGGGAACATTTGAAAGAAGATATGCAAATTCAGCGGGAATTTGCATATCTTCTTCCAATTGCACTTTCTTCCGATTGCACTTTCGAAAGTGAAAGTAATTAAGATGTGGCTTTTTTGGTGAAAATCGCGTAAACCTCCCTTTTTGAGGAAAAATGGCTTTTCGACAAAGGGGTGGTTTGCTGTAAAAGCCGTGTCTTAATTACTTTCACTTTCGAAAGCTCTGCTTTCAACCGTTCTGCGTAGTCTAGATATGCCCTAACAGGGATTCCTTAGGCACTCTTGACATATTCAAAATAATAATTACTAGTATCATTTTACAGAGGGGAAACGTGTGGCACAGAAAAGTTAGGACCAAGCCTGTCAAAAGAGGTTTCTAATTTTAGGTGACCAGATGGAGATATCCAAGGCTAAATTTAAAAAAGTGGACTCTCATTTTGAGTGCCTTAATAGGTCTTGGGACAGAAGCCTTGTTTAAGGGCAGGATTTGTTCCATGCTTGCTCTCTCTCAACAGCTGCCACTGAACAACTGGTGGCAGAAGGGCCTACCCACTAAATACACTGACGCCTTAGGGTCTGACCAACAAAAGGGTTGTGTATAGATTCAGGGGAGAAAACATATAGCAGGGGCAGGCAAAATATGGCCCAAGGGCCAGATCTGGCCCACCAAGATATTGGATTTGGCCCATGGGAGCCTCCACCAGGCTCCCTGCCTAACCTGCCCTTCTCTGTGCTCAGAGCTCTCTGAATGCTGTGAATCTGGAAGGGTAGGAGGGGAGAGGGAGAAAAGGCCTCGCATGCTGCTCCTGTCCCCAGCAAAGTCTTGCAGTTCCAATTAGCCAGTTTCTCGCCAATGGGAGCTGCCTGATTTCAGGAAAAGCAGTGAACAAAGTACTCCTCCCATCTCTAGCTCACACCATTCAGACTTAGCCACACATGGTACCTGAAGCCAGTGCAGGGACATGGAAGACAAGAACTCTGGCTGTGGGACAAGCTGGGCTGCTGGCCAGGAGCCACCCAGGTAAGTGTCTCCTGGCCAGAGCCTGTCTCTGGCACCTCAGCCCCTCCCTTCCCCCAACCCTCTGCCTCCCTCCATCACATGTAACCCAAACTCTGCACCACCACTCCTGCACCCATACCTTCTCCCTCCTCCTGCACCCCCTCTTCCAGTCCTTGCACCCAAATCCCCAACCACTGGTCACAACCCAAATCCCTGCACCCACTTCTGCACTCCTGGCCCAGGTCACAACCCTCTCCCACACCGTGCACCCCCTCCTACACCACTCTTCCAGGACACAACTCCTTCCCAGATTCCTACACCACTTTTCTAGGTCACTACCCCCTCCCAGATCCTGCATCTCTTCCTACACTCCAGGCCCTTGACCCAGGTCACAATCCCCTCCTTCACCCAAACTCCCTCCCAGATCCCACAACCCCTCTTTATCCCAGCCTCTTACCCCAAGCTCCCATTTGCACCTAACCTCCCTCCCAGATTCCCCACCTCCTCCATTAATATTCTAAAAGAATGTGACCCTTGACCACTTACCAAATTCTTGGAGTAGCCTCCCTATAAAAAATTATTGCCCACTCCTGACATATAGACTCTTGTTGTTTTACTGAAAGGTCTGTAACTCCTGTTTGCTTTACGAGTATGGGTTATTTTGGTTGAGAAACTCCTGTTTATTATCTCTCTTCCTTGCACTACATGCTATATGAGCCTAGAGGGGTTAAAATATCAACCAAGGTAGCCATGGCAAGGTGGAACTCTGAAGGAGCCAACTGGGGAAGCTTGGGAACTCTTAGCTCTGGCTTCAGGGCCCTTGGGAAGTTGAACTGTGGAGTCCCATATCCCCAGCAACAGTGCTAAAGAGGGAGTCAGGACACCAGAGCGTTCTTTAGAGGCCCAGAGCTACAAACAGCCCCTTCCCATCTACCTTGGAAGTGTGTGGGATCAGAAGGTTGGGGCCAATTACAACAGACCACTGATTATCTACTAAGGCAGTGTCCAAAGGGAGCTATGGGAAGCCGTGGCCAGTATGTCCTTGTGTGTGGCCCCTTCACCTGCAAGCATAGTCCCCACAGCTCCCATTGGCTGCAAACACTGGGAGCATCGGGGGGTGGTGCCTGCAGACAGTCAATATTAGCAAAATGTCTCACAGCCTGCAATCAGATTACCCCGGTCAGTCACATGCGGCTTGTGAGTTGCAGGTTTCTCACTGCAGCTCCACCCTCTACTCCTGCCCCACCCTTTTCTGCAAGCCTGCCCTTTCCATGCCCTTCCTGCCCCTGCTCCATCCCTTTCCCTCTCCCCTGAGCCGGGGGACTACCGGAGGCTGTCCCCCTCTGACATTCACCATAGCAGCAGGAGTATAGCGGCCAGGCAGCCTGCGCCATGCCACCCTCCCAGCCCGCTGTGCTCCACTTCCCTGTGGTGGCAGGAAGCAGAGAACCCGGGGCCCAGGGCGCTCTGCTACCCACCATCGCAGAGAAGCAGCATGCAGCAGACTTGGGAAGGCAGCATGACGGGGCAGAGTGGAGCAGGCTTCTACGCCACTCCAGCTCCTGCCACCCTGTGAATGTGGGAGGGGCAGCCCCTGCTGCCACCCTGTGCCCAGTCCATCCATAGGATGTTCAAGGCAGCCACCATGGGGACCCCAAAGCATGAGGCCTTGGGCAGCTGCCCTGAACTGTCCTATGGATGGGATGCCTCTGTTTTTACAACATCCCTGTGCCTTGTCTTCCTCTAGTCTAGGTTTATCCTCTTTTTACAGATAAGCAACTAAGGGGGAGAGAGTAATTTACCCTTAGTAAAGCCTGTAGTAGAATCAAGAGTTTTGAACCCGTATTTCCAGAATTTCAGGCAAGTTTCTTAATCACATGGCCATTCTCTCTCCTGCTCTGGTGTCCCTCTGACCCCCCAAATGCGGATGTGTGGGTGCACAGAGACATGTTTCTCACTGATATTTGGTAACACAACAGTAGGATGCACTCAAATTAAAACAGAAGTCAAAAACGTAAAGAAAATGAACCCGCTCACCAAATGCAAGTATTTTGAATTTTTTTCTTTAAGAAACCTAAATATGAGTCCTTAAATTGGCTGTCAGAGTCCTTATAAAATTGTTTTACAAATAAATTTCACACTCTATTCCTGATGAGAAGTGCTTCTGAATTCTCTGTTGCACACAGCAAAATAGCTAAGTAGTTTTTTAGAAGATATAGTCTAGCACCACAAGCTTATACAGAAATCTGTGTGATTGCTTGCTAGCATGAGCATTAGTAAAGTTCATTTCTCATGATGGACAGTATCTCAGTAGAAAAAAATAGACAAGCAAAGTACGTAAAAGGGTTCTCTAGTAAAACTGAAATCAAGATATTTCTTATCTAAGATGAAATCATGGAGTAATATTAGTATTAATTTTGAAAGCTAATAAAGGATTAGCAACTATACACTATAAAAGTAAAGTTGAAATACCCTAGTTTAAAGGAACTGCATCTGATCAAATTTATTCCAAGATTTGATTTTTATAAAATGTTTTTGAAAACCTAAGGCCAGTAGGAATGATTCTTTCTTTTTAAATTCCATTAGAAACAGGTTTACAAACAAACAAACAAACACCAACCACATGTATTTTTCCAAACCTACAGCTTAAGTGAGGACAAGGGAAATCAGAAGAAACTGATTATGTAGAGGCTGAAGCTGACATGTCCATTTTTCATTGTTCAGATACAATTTTTTACAGTAGAAAGGATGTCCCCATCCACACATGCCTTCTTCCAAAAGAACTCATAGAATGAGGATTACCAGTGTCAGAAAACCCCCTCTGTTCTTTATATTTTCTTTCGAAAGAACGCAATTACAGTGTGGACATAACTCAAGGGTTTTTTTTAAAAAAACAGCTGTTTTTACAAAAAAAAAAAAACCTCTGTAGTGTAGACATACCCTGAGGGACAGCCCCAGGCAGGAGAACTGTAACCCCAGCTCTGCTGTCCTTGGGCTTCAGCTTTGGGTCCAGGAAGTAGACTTCAGCTTTGGCCCTGGGCCCAGCAAGTCTAAGCCAAACCTGGTGACCCCATGAAAACAGGATTGCAACCTACTTTGTAACCATATAGTTTTTCTATAGCCATACTGGAAGGCCTGTACCCATATTGGAAGGCCTAAGGACTTCCTCTACAGCCAAATTGAAGAGCAGCCACTATTAGCTGTAAAGCTTGCAGTTACAAGCTTTACTCACATTCCATCTAAAGTGCATTAAAATAGTTATCACACCAGGCTGTTAAGAAGGAGATTCCATCCTAATGGCACCTGTCACCAAATAAAGAAACAGATCTCAAAATGGGTAAAAAAAACTCTTAGTTGGACAGCATTTTGTTTGGTAAGAAACTGTTTATCAGTAGCTGAGGTTGTGGAATCCTCATTCTATGATTATGGCCCCCACTTTCCTATCATTTGTCTGTATAATCTCTGTCTGGTTTTTAATTGTTTCAGTCTGCTGTATAATTAATTTTGCTCAGTGTAAATTAACTAAGGTGGTGGGGTATGGTTGGTTAGGTAATTCTGGTACAAAATGTTATGATTTGGTTAATAAAATAATTGGTTAAGGCAGAGCTAACCAGGGCTCAGGTTTCACTATATAAACTGGGGCCCAAAAAGAAGTTCTTTGGGAACCAACTCCACGACACAGCTCCAACATCACAGCTGCCAGACCTGAACCCTGTGCCAATGACACCATGCTGAAACTGGAATCCCCAAGATGTACCTGATCCTGACTGGCCATCAAGACAAGTTCATCTGTCTCATTGGGAGTGGTGAACATTGTATGCCTGGTACATGCATTTGGTTTGTAATGATTAACAAATAGTACTGAAGTAGAATATTACTGCGTAAGGCTCTTTCACTGGTCAAAGACCCCGCAAACCCGCAGAGTGTAAGGCTATGTCCACATTGGCGGGTTATTGTGCAAGAACATCTTGCGCGAGGGTTCTTGTGCAAGAACTCTTGTGCAGGAACACATCCACACTGTCATGTGCAAGATGTGCTTTTGCGCAAGAGCATCCATGGCAGTGTGGACGCTCTCTTGTGCAAGAAATCTCTGATGGCCATTTTAGCCATGGGGTTTCTTGCACAAGAAACCCCTGCCACGCATCCATACTGCCCTCTTGCACAAGAGCTCTTGCGCAAGAGAGCTTACACCTGTTAGAAAAGAGCATAGCTCTTGTGCACGAAGCCCTCTCTTACCACGCCGTACTGTAAATCTTCTTGTGCAAGAGTGGGCGGGCAGTGTGGACGCTCTGCAGAAGAACAGCTGTTCTTGCGCAATAACCCGCCAGTGCAGACATAGCCTAAGGTTATGCCTAAGCCTGCAGAAGAGTAAGGGTCGGTGTCTATATTGGAAAGGTTACACCTGAGCCCTAAGAATGGGTGAGGGTGGGTGCCAGTGTTGGAAAGATTATGCCTGAGCCCAAGAAACAGGTAAGGGTGGATGTCTATATGGAAAGGGTTACGCCCGAGGAGGGATGTCAAGTAAATGATTAATCAATAAGTTTGGGCTTATCGGTTAATCCTATTGACTACACCCACCCACCATTGTTGTCTCTGTATCAGAGGCAGCAAGGTGGTCGAGGGGGAGCAGGAGCCAGTGCCAGTGAGTCTTTAAGCAGGCTTCCCACAAGCAATGGATTTGCCTGCCTCCTCCTACCCCCGCGCTGCTGCCTCTGATAGAGGCAGCAGCACGGAGGATGTAGAGCAGGCGGGAGCCAATACATGCAGGGAGCTGGCATTCGAGCCAGCTCCCCACACATACTGACTCCTGCAGACCCGCTTACCCCCGCACTGCTGCCTCCTACACAGCTGGTGCTGGAGGGAGCCAGTTTAAAAGCCTGTTCCCTTCAGCACCAACTCTGCGATGCTGCCTGGCTTCCCACCCCACCCTGCTCTGCTGCCTCTATTAGCAGCGCAGAATGGGGAGAGGCCTGGGAGGCTGTCACGAAGCAGCCTCTGTCTGCAGGGTGGTGGGAGGGTCCAAGCTCCCCATGGACAGAGACTGCTCTGCATCCCATGGAGCATTCTCTGTCTTCAGTGAGCCTGGGCCTGCCACGCAGATGCTGCTTCATGGCAGTAGCCCCTGTCCGTGGTCGTCTGAGCTCCTTGTGGACAAAGGCTGTTCTGCATCCCTCTGGCTCGCCTCATGGACCAGCTCCCGGCTGCCACCCCATGCTGCTGCCTTTGCTAGAGAGGCAGCAGTGCAGGATAGTGGGGGCTTGCCGGGAGTGGGGCCAGAGCACACTGGCTCCCAGCCTCACCCCTGACGACTATCAAATAGTTGCATAACATCATATTTTATGTGGTTACACAACTATTCAATTACACGATATATAACATCCCTAGGCCTGAGCCCCAGGAATGGGTAAGTGTGAGTGTCCCTAGAGCATGTGAGTATTTTGTACAGGTAACGATCTGGGGGTCCCAAACCACAGTTTTAGAACCGCTGTGGAGTCACGTCTAATCCAACTAGATCAGGGATGTGGATGTGGAGGGCACTCCAAGGATTTGGTAAGTGATCAAGAGCCGCACTCTTCCATGATATTAATGGAGGAGGTGCAAGATCTGGGATGGAGGCTGGGTGCAGACAGAAGCTTGGGGTAGGGGATGTGGGGTCTGGGATAAGGATGTGGGGTTTGGGCAAAGGAGGGGGTTGTGACCTGGGACAGAGGATGGGGGTGTAGGAGGGGGTGCAGGGTGTGGGAGGGGATTGTGAACTGGGGCAGGAGTACAGGAGGGAGTATTGAGGATTTGGGATGTGACTGGGGGATAGGGGATTGTCATGCAAGGCCTGGGAGAGATTTGTGACCTGGAGGGAGTGCAGGGTCTGGTAGGGGTTATAAGTCCAGGAGCAGGGGTAAAGAGGGTTTGGGTCACATGGGGCAGAGGTTCAGGAGGAGGGCAAAGGGTTCGGGGGACTGAGGGGCTGGGGTACCAGAGGCAAGGTCTGACTGGGAGACACATGTCTGGGTGGCTCCCAACCAACAGCCCAACTCATTCCTCAGTCAGGGTCTCTGCCTTCCATGTCCCTGTACCAGCTGCAAGGACCATGTGTACCCGAGTCTGAATGCTGCGAGCCCAGAGAGGAGAGGGGTACTTCATACACTGCCTCTCCTGAAACCAAGCAGCTCCCATTGGCTGGAAACTGGCTGGGCTCGCAGCATTTAGAGAACTGCTCTGAGCATAGATCGAGGAGGGGTAGGCAAGGAGCTTAGCAAAGGCTCTCGTTGGCCAGAGCCAGCCCACAAACCATATTTTGCCCACCCCGAGTTAACGTGTCAGTTTATCTACACTAGAATTTTAACATGATAACTAACAACTCATGTTAAAATGCACTTTTTTTCTACTGGTCTAAAAGAATTAAATAGGGCACCAGGGTCTGTGATGTGTAGTAGCTGCAAAGTGCCCTGGAGGAAAATTGTATTTTGCATTGACAATGCACGGTCTGGTTAAGCAGGGTCTGGCCCTCAGATTATTTCATTGCCTGGAATTTTCACATGAATACGTGTCAGACAGCTGAGCGCATCCAGCTCAGGGTTTCAGCACATTGTATGTACAAGGGGCCAGATATTCAAGAGTTTAGCATAACACCTAGGGTCAAGTGACTGGGGGAGAGCTCAGCTCCCATTTAGGCACTTGAAGAAGAGGCCAGCCATGGAGACTTTGCCACCAGACCTGCTCAGTTCTCTTGAAAAAACTGTCCATACCTGTCACTGTGGCAGCTTCTGAGCGCTGAGCACTTTTGAGTCTCTGGCCCCAATTGTGGGTGCAGGCAAAGCACTTGACAATCTGGCCACGAGATCAGCTTTCATGTAGGCTGCTTGGCGCAGATCATTGCGTATCTTGGAACATCACAGAGGGTAGGTCTAGACTGCAGCGTTTTAGTGGAAAAAGCTACACAAAATGCGAAACGCATTTTGCGTTGCTTTTTTCTGCGAAAGGCTTTTCTGCCAATTGGCCCTGTCTAGACAGGGCCAAATGGTGGAAAAGCCTCCTCTTTTGGTGGAACCCTTATGCCTCGTGAAACGAGGTATACAGGGCTCCCCAAAAGAGCGCGTTTGCTCTTCTGCGAAAAAAAGTGGAAGAGCAAACACGTTCCTTGGACATGGCGGAGTTTTTGAGGGAAAACCCCACAGTCTAGACATAGCCTGTGTGACAACAGCAGACCTAGTCTAGACGTAGGCAGAGCTGCAGCATAGGGTGACTGAATGTTGCATGACAGGATCTAGTTTCTAGGGTAGTGAATGCACCACAAGGAGGTGCACTTAAAGGACAGTTCAGACAAAGCAGAGGTACAGTGGGCAGCATGACCCCTCTGAAAGACAACAGAGTCCTCTGAGACCCTGACCTGTTTTCATGGTTGTGTCTTTCAAAAATCTGGAGAGAGGAGGCAGTAGTGGCAATAGCAGGAATTGCAACATTTCACATATGTCATTCACATAGAAGGGTTTAAATTCTTGTGCACAACTGTCTGCTTCCTGGTGGGTGGCTGTCGATTGACTTTTTCCTTTAGCAACACCCTGTGTTGCCTAAGTTGAAGCATTCTGTACATGAGCTCTGTTAACTGAGAAATAATTTGGAATGGCATCATCATCATTCAGCTGCCATAAGGGACTTGCATAACTGGCATGAATCCTGCACTGGGATGAGGAAATCAAAGTGACTGAACTGTATAAAGCCTATTCTGCTCCCGTTGCAATGAATGGCAAACTCCCCATTGACTTCAATGGGGGCATGCAGAATCCAGTGCCCTGAGGCTTTGGCCATGTCTACACTACAGATAAGTTAAAGCAGCCGCATTTGATCTTTTGAGGTTCAAATTAGCAGGTCTAGTGAAGACATGCTAATTCGAACTGAGAGGGTGCTTCCATTGGTGCTGGCAGTCCTGCTTCTATGAGGAGTAAAGGAAGTGGAAGGGAGAATGTGCCCCCTTTGACTTTGGCAGTGTGGACGGTGCCAAAATTTGACTTAAGATACTTTGACTTAAGCTACACAGTTAACATAGCTGAAGTTGAATAGACCAGGGTCTAGTGACCATTTTATTATTAAAACTTATTTTACAATAATGGTCTAAAGCCCAAATCAGGTTTGGGGTTCCATGGAGCTGGGCACTAGAGAAATACAAATAAAATGATAGTCCCACAGTACTTACAATCTAACCATTCAATATAAAGTTGAACATAAACATAATAATAATACTGAGCTCTTACACAGTGTCTCTGATAATAGATGTCAAAGCACTTTACAGAAGAGCTCAGTATGACTATCCCCATTTTGCAGCTAAACAAACTGAGATATAGAGAGTTGAAGCACCTATAGCCACCCAGCAGGTGAGTGGTAGTGTTAAGGAATAGAACTTGGGCCTCTTGTCTCCTAGCCTATTGCTCTATTTATCAGAAAACACTGCCCTGTTCTAGTCTTAGGGTGGGGCAGTGTTCTCTTCTTCTTCCCTTTCTGTAGCACCACTAGGTAGATATTTACCCAAAGCTTGGTGAGCAAAGTACATTGTGAAGACAGTGCAAATTCCCCAAGTTACAGTTTAAGGACCTTTTAAAGATTTGTGTGGAAAGGACAACCAGAGGCTCAGGAGTGCTATTTCCTCCTTCTGTAATCCCATTATCAGGGATTTGCTGGGTTCTCCACGGTTTGAATTTTGATTTGTTCACTACTTTTCAACCCAAACGCCTAAACTAAATTACTAGTGACAGGAACTCTTTGCTTATGTTCGTAATGAAGCAAAAAAAAAAGCAACATTTAGCTGTCTGTAATTATTTCAAATAGCACCTTGAGTGAGAAATGTATCAACAGCTAAACATTAGTTCAGTAGAGGCTTTGGAGAATGTTAATAAACTGATGCAGTTTGGGGGGATTCCAGCAGGGGGCAGACCTTTCCTGCATAAACTTTCCTCTCACTAAGGTCTTGGCCCAAGTTTAATAGGGGGTTAGCTAGACTGGAGCTGGCTGTCCAGTTATATGAGTTGCTGAAAAAAAGGACCGTATTTCATTTTAGAAGAGACAAATATGTATAATGGGCTTATTCTTCCTTCATCCTGGGAGCACTTGCTGGAAGGCAGCTGCTCTCCATCATTCATAATTAGTGTTTCTCTGCAGACATGCAGTAGAAATTTGAAGACAACATCTTGATAGCTATTTTCCAAAGAAATGCCATGACAAATTGGAAACACATTTTAGAGGCCATTGACTCGATAATTTTGATCTTAAATAATTTTTATGCAGAAAAGTATAAAAATAGAATAATAGAAATAAGGAAATAATGAAGAAATCGCCCGACAACTCTCATTTGTCTCTTTAGCTCATCATGCAAGTGACTGCTGAGAAGCAAGTGACTGCTGAGAACATGACCCACAAAAGTCAGTAGGCTAGATAGGAAGTTGCCTAAGCTAGCCAATGGGAAATGTGCCCAGAGGGGTATGTGCTAAGCTCTGCCCCTCTTATGGAGTGAGGCACCGAAGTCTAGGCCTTTTTCTGTTTAGTAATTCATGAATGAGAACTGACTCCCTGGAATCAATGGCTTGGGGTCCTACTAACATTGAATAGGGCACTTACATCACTCCACACAAAATGGAGGAGATGATGCCCTTGGGATACAACATCTGCCTGGGATGTGGTTAACCCAGCTTCAATGTCTCCCTTCTTCCTAAGGGGGAGAAGGGAGATCCTTGTCACATCCTAGGGTACATCTAAACTACACTTTATTTTTGAAAGAGGATCTCACTTTTGAAAGCAGGTCTTTTGAAAGTGAAAGTAGTCTGGACACTTTTTGGGGGGGGGGGGAAACCCCTTTTTTGAAAAACCGCGTAAACCTCATTTTTTAAGAAAGAGCGGTTTTTCGAAAAAGGGTTTTTTTTCTGAAAAACTGCATCCAGACTACTTTCACTTTAGAAAGACCCACTTTTGAAAGTGAGATCAGAAAAAGATATGCAAAAGATATATCTTTCGAAAATAATGCATAGTCTAGACATAGCCCTGGTGTTCAATCTAAGCTATGGGATGTTCTGATGTGGGGGAATGGAAGGGATAATTCTCCAGTCTCTTCTATTGAAGCTGTTCTACAGTGGCTAAATAAGGAAACTCACATGGCCAAAAAAAAGAGAAAATGAATCTGTGTTCAAATGGGTTAGGGCACCCTCCTGAGACATGGGCGACCCCTGTTCAACTCCATTCTCCTGCTCTACTGGAGAGGAGGGAATTGTGCCCAGGTTTCCCACATCCCAGGTGATTGTGTTTAACCCCTAAGATCAAACAACAAAAAGTCTAGCAGCACCTTAAAGACTAACAAAACATGCCGATGGTATCATGAGCTTTTGTGGGCACAACCCACTTCTTCAGATGATTGGAGTATTAGAAGTCCAGATCCAAGAATGGAAGGGGGGGGGGGGAGAGAGAGAGAGCGACAGAGAGTAGATTGTTCAAGTAGTTACAAGAGGCTGATAAGAACAATTAGCACCTTCATTGGTTGGTTAAATCATTAGGATGTGGAAGGTAGTGTGTGAGCCAGCTGATGTCTGTGTTCATTCCATTAGCATAAGAATTAAACTTGTAAATGAAGTTAAGTTCCAACCTTTCCCTGTATATTTGGCTTGTGGAATTGGCCTGAAACAACACAGTGACTTGGAGATCCATTAATGAGTGAGGAGAGGAATAATTCTACTGGAAAAAGCCTTCAGTTCTGTCAATTTTCTTACTCTTGAGGTGTGGACACTCTGCCAGTTTTTGTGCAAAAACCTTGTAGTGTAGACATAGCCTTAGAGTGGCACACACACTACACTGTCTATACAGTAACACTCCATTGATCTAACCGGGTACGTCTAGACTACAGGCTTTTGTTGACAGAAGTTTTGTCGACAGATACTGTCGATAAAGCTTCTGTCGACAAAGAGCGTCTAGACTACATTCAGTTCTGTCGACAAAGCAAGCTGCTTTGTCGAGAAAACCCTTTAGTCTAGACACAACCCTAGATGCAATAACACCTTCTGTCGACAGAACTCTGTCGACAGAAGGCGTTATGCCTCGTAAAATGAGGTTTACCAGCGTCGACAAAACTGCTGAGTTCTGTCGATGTTATGTCGACAGAACTCAGCGGTAGTGTAGACGCAGGTATAGTTTTGTCAACAAAAGTCCACTTTTCCTGATTTTAAGAGGAATAAGGGATCTTTCAGAAAAGGGTTTATTTTCTGAAAGATCCCGTCTAGACTGGCGCTTTTCTCCGGCAAAGCCCCGAGCCGGAAAAAAGCAGCAGCCATGTTTATACAAATGAAGCGGGGGATATTTAAATTCCCCGCTTCATTTGCAATTCCGACTTGTCTCATCTGCATCCCTTTTCAGGAAAAGGGGTGCAGTGTAGACACAGCCTAGGAGCAACAGAAAGACAAAGGAAAGCATAGGACTTTTACTTAATAGGACAGAAGAGCTAATAATAGACAATGTCAAGATGGCGTCATATTTATTTTGTTTCAGTCTTCATTGAATGGTTAATGGTAACTAGACATTCAAACCAATTAATATTGACAAAGGGGAAGGCATGCAAGACAGAATAAGGAAAGACCAGATTAAAGACTATTTAGATTGTATTCAAATTAGCAGGACCTGATGAAATTCACCTTACAGTATTTAAGGAATTAGTTGAAACAACCTTGGATCCATTTGCAATTATCTCTGAGAACTTGTGCAGGATGCAGAAGATCCTAGAGAACTGGAGAAGGGCAAACATAAGTGCTTATCTTTCAAAAGAGGAATAAAGAGGGCCTGAGAGATAGAGACCAGCCATCCTATCTTTGATATCTGGAAAGATACCAGAACAAATCCGTAAACAATCCATTTGTAAGCACACAGAGCAGTGGTTTCCAAACTGTGGGTGCACCCCCATAGGAGAGTAAAGGAACATTCTGGGGGCACCCAGCTGGACCATACCACCTGGGAGGCAGAGAGGGAACACCATGCTTCCAGCCGTCTCTGTCCTCAGAACTGCTCTGCCTCAGCCACTCTCTTCATTCAACCTTGTTTATTCTCCAGTCCTGCTCCACCCTCAGGCCCAGATCTACCTTCACTCCCTCCCCACTCCCAGACACAGTTCCACTGCACCCCCTACTCTGACCTCATTCTCTCTCCACCGCCAGACCAGCTCTGCCTCCAACCTCAGCTTCTCCTCCATTCCCAGGTCCATTTCCAGCTCCATCCTCAGCCAAAGCTTTGACTGTGCAGTAATGGGGGAGAAGGGATGCAGACAGATTCCTTGACTGATGGGGGGCACCATTGAAAAAGTTTGATCACCAGTGACCTAGAAGATAATAGAGTCATAAAGAATAGCCAGCAGTGATATCTCAAGAACAAATCATGCCAAACCAACCTAATTTTCTTCTTTGACACAATTAATTACCTAGCAGATAGGTAAAAGAGTTTACATGATGTATCTTGATTTTACTAAGGCTTTTGACACAGTTCCACATGATATACTGTGACGGGGTATACCACTCCCGCAATGTGAAGGCTGAGTCTAATCAGGCCCACCTCGCTGAAGAAGCCTTGCCCCCACACCACCCTGCTGGGCATGCTCAGACTGCAGCCCAGGTATAAAAGTCTGGAGGGAGGTTCAATCTGGGCTGAGAGCTCCTGACCTGCAACAGCCATCCGCCCAAGGAGAGGACAGCAGAGACTCTAGTGTGATTTGGGGCATCTCCACCACCGATTACAAGGGAGAAGCAGTCCCCAAGGTACTAGAGGACCCTGCAAGCACGTGGAAAGCTATCCCACCAGACCAGGTAGAAAGTGGCCCAGGGAGTGTGTAGGAGCAGCACCTCCCACCCAGAGATCCCCAGCGCATTTTGGACGGATTCCCCACCAAGGGAGTGGTGGGCTGTCCTGCCACTCACAGGGCCCTGGGCCGGGATCTGATGGAGTAGGGTGGGCCTGGTGTGACGGACCGGGCCGTGTCTGGGCACAGCTGAGGGCATCCGCTCAGGGCGAATTGCTCAAATCCGGGGCTCCTTACAGCCCCCCTGACTGGTGACCTCTCCAAATAGGCCACAAACCAGTCCCACAGAGCGCTTCAGCTGCCTGCCTGAAGCCTCACGAGCAAAACCCCTCCGACACCCCAGCAATATCCATGCCCCGGATGGCCCCGGGCCTCATACACAGGTGGGGGGTCCTAGCACCCAATCCCACCTACCCCGAACAAGTTCTGTCCGGTTCCAAGAAACCAGCCACAGATCCCTGGTCAATTTACCCTCTGGATCTTACCCACAAATCGCGCTGGGCCAATCCTTTAGAATCTATATCTAAAGGTTTATTATTACAATAAAGAAAAGCATGAGAGTAAGGTTATTAAAGTACAGTACGTTACATGCACCGAATCTCCCAGTCCTCGATGCAGGCTCTAGCAGAGATGTTACAGCTGCTGGTTTAAAAGTTCTTATTGCACATCCTAGGATCAGGATGGGTTCACAGGTCTTCCGGGCTCTTCGATCCCTGCAATGCTGCCTCTGGGATGAAGTGCTGAGCTGAGAACAAAATGGCATCGACCACATGGCCTCTTTATACCCCCTTCCTGGCCTCTTCTGGTCTCAGCCGGTCACCTGGTCCTCAGCCTCTCTCTGCTGGCAGCTCTTAGGTCTCCGCCCTCATGCTTTAGGTGTGTCCTTGGGCCATCAAGTGCCATTGTTCCACAGGGCTTCGCTACTCAGCCTGTCCATAGCAATGCTTAACCCCATTCCAAGAAATATTCAGCTTCCACACAGATTCCTATCTACACACACAGACATTATATACTCACATAAACAGTGTACACAGGATCAGCAAACAACAAGCTCCCATTCAATACCCCACATGGCCCCCTTCTATATCATTGTTGGGGCCAGCACCCCCACCTATGGGTGCAGCAGCGATCTGGCTGCTTCCCTCCAATTCGGTAATGTGACACCTGGGTCCCCCTATCGGGGTACAGTCCCACCCTGTGACTTGGCTCAGTGGGCCACTCAGCCCAGCCTTAAAGGGCCTGCAATTAATTTTAATAGAGACTCTGTCTGGCGGCCCACCCAGCCCTACCTTAAAGGGCCAGTGAGCAACTTTGGGTTATTGCCTCTGGCCATCCAGCCCCAAGGGTAGGGGCCAATCTACAGATTGTTTATGGAACATGCAGTGCAGGCCGAGGGCCCCAATAGCCCCGCGATATGCACTCATAAACAGCCTAGACAAATATGATCTAATAAAGCTGTTTA
Source organism: Pelodiscus sinensis (assembly GCF_049634645.1). Lineage (NCBI taxonomy): Eukaryota > Metazoa > Chordata > Testudines > Trionychidae > Pelodiscus > Pelodiscus sinensis. Next base: position 38,850,241 of record NC_134717.1, read on the forward strand.
TTCTCCATGCCCACTGATGGAAATTAAGTCCATCACTACTTTTCCTACCAACAGGAGAAATTTAAGTTAGAAATTATGAAAACCGTTCTAATTATAGAGGTAGTTAAGTTCTGAAATAGGCTGGCAAGGGAGATTGTGGAGTCCCTGTCAGTAGAGATTTTAAAGAGCAGGCTAGACATGTGCTTGTCAGAGATAGTCTAGTAATATGTGGTCCTGCCTCAGGGTGTGTCTACACTGCACTGTTATTCTGGAATAATGGCCATTATTCTGGAAAAATAATACTAGGATCCACACAGCAATTGCGTTGTTCCTCATTCTACAAGGAATAACCCTTCTTCCGAGAAAGCTCTTTCAGAAAAGGGGGTGTGTGGACACTCCACTGTTGCTATGTCAAAATAGCTCCTCACCAGGGCCATTCTAAGTTATTCCTCCCCAGTGCCTCCTGGGGCTCTAAATTGAGGTAGCGCGTCCACATTAGGGAGCCTGCTTTGTACTAATTTGGAGTCTTCCCTGTAATGTGGATGCTCTATTTTGAAATAAGCTATTCCTGAAGATATCTTCCGGAATAGTTTTTTCCAAAATAAGCTTGCAGTGTAGACATACCTTCAGTGTAGGAAAATGGAGTAGAACCTCTCAAGGCCACTTCCTGCCCTACATTTCTTTAGTTTTATGGTTTCCTGGTTTAACTGCATTACTTTGGTTTCATATAAATGCAGAAACTCAGTCTTAGTGCTCTGTACTTTATGTTGGTTCATTCTGGTCTGAAGACAGCATTTCCTTAAAAAACATGGAGCTGTTTGCTCCATTTATTGATCCACTGTAGCCCTGACCAAAACAGACAGTTTTTGCTTCATGCAGAATGTGGGCACATCTGACCGTGGCCTTCTTTGTAGCAGAGTTAGGGCATCCTAGAGTGTCTTCCTTGTGAGTATGCTGCAGTCTCTGTACTTCAGGAACCAGAGCAAGACCAAGAATACAGAGTTTAAACCACAACTCTCGTCATTAGATAGAAATCAAGATGACTCCTGCAGACTACTGATGTGTTTTCATCATTTGAAAGCTTCCTTATGCTGGGAGGCTGACCCATGATTACACATGACTAAGTTTAAAGAGATGGTGTAGGTGAAGTAATATCTTTTCTTGGACCAACTTTTGTTGTAGCAAGAGACAATCTTTCCGGCTTACACTGAACTCTTCTTCACATCTCTAATTTAAGGAGACTGCTATTGTTAGCAACATGGATAACCAACTCCCCCACAGCTGCAACTCATCCAGACTGACCTCAAAGGCTGGGGGATCCCATAACTAGTAATAGTGACTTTGGTGAGGACCAGCAAGAACTTAGGGTTTTCAGGGAGATGGATCATTGCAGCATGCTCTCAGATCTTATTTTAAAGACCAGCTTCCCACAGAAAAGGATATAGGAACATAGCTTACATGTGAAACAAAGTGCTATTATTCTTGACATTTAAAGGGTAGCAAAATTGGAGGCTATGGATGACAGGAGGTGGTGATTTGGGCAGGCACCTTGACAAGCAATAACACAAAGCCTGCAGTAGTGTGTGTTGTATAGCAGCGGTTCCCAACTGCCAGGCTGCAGCCTGCAGTCGGGCCACAGATCTCTGGCTACCGGGCCACAGTGGTTCTGGGGGCTGGGGTTGGGGAACACTGTTCTTGCTGTGGCTTTTAGGAGAGGCATGTCCTGTCCTGCCTCTCAGCCAACCAGCACTGGGCAGAGGGTGGGGTCTCCTCCCAGACATGGAAGAGCGCTTTGCTGCGTGGAGGGAAGGCTGTGCAGAGCCTGCCATGGCAGCCTTAGAGCAGTGCTCAGCTGGTGGCTGGGAGACAGCTCAGGGCTAGGTGAAGGAGGGGGGGGGGGTGAGGCAGGCACTGGGGACTCTGGTGGCAGGGCTGGTATTGAGGAGCTGTAAGGGGTGGAGGGCTCTAAGAGGCAGAGGGCTGACACTGGGGCATCTGGGGAGGGAAGCTGGAACTGGAGGGTTCTGAGGGCTGGGCTAATAGTGGGGTGCTATGGGGGTAGGGCTGGCACTGGGGGGGCTCTGGAGATGGGGCTAATATTGAGGGCTGGGCTAATAGTGGGGTGCTATGGGGGTAGGGCTGGCACTGGGGGGGCTCTGGAGATGGGGCTAATATTGGGGGCTGGCACTGGGGAGGGCTCTACAGGGTTGGGTGCAAGTGGGATCTGGAAACAGGAGGCTGGTACTCTGGGGACCTGGTGGGGGGGCTTTAAGGAGCAGGGGGCTGGCACTGAGGCATTTGGGATGGGGGCTGGCACTCGGAGGATTGAGTGCAGAGAACTCTGGGGTCAGTGGCTGGCACTGGGGGAATGGGGCTTTTGGTGGACTGGTAACATTTTACTTGCATAATGAATATGTAAGTATGCAGATAAAATAGTATTGGTCCACCAAAAGTTTGCGACTGGGTTTGCTGGTTCCCCTCATTTAAAAATGGTTGGGATCCACTGTTGTAGTGGAAGCCTAGATTCTGTTTCAAAGTAGAAATCTCAACTCATCCATGGAGAGATTCAGAATTTTATACTCATTCAACTGGCCATTACGGGAATGCATCTGATTTGTTAGTTCAGAGAGCCCTTAAAATATGGAGTATTTGCCATTCTTACTCCAAGACATCTATGCTCGAGAACAATGGGCATCCTGCAGCTCAGTGCAATAAATGAGAAGGCAGAGGCCAGTGTTTTGGTGAGAAGCGGATGAGTCGCAGCAGCGGGGGTCTGTAGGAGTCATCCAGCAAAGAGAACTGTAGTCAATTCACCTAGGGAAATGCATTTAGAGACTTACTGGACAGAACTGCTGGGATGCTGATAAGAAGCTGATTGTAGCCATCTGTTTAAAGACATATGGCATTAAAAGTAGAAGGTCAAGGGATCTAAAGAATAGATTTAATTAAGTTTAAAAAAATAGCAATTATGCTGAAAAGTCAGGGCAGCAATGTGATCCTTGCCAACATATTGTTTATTACTGGAGCAGAGACAGGAATAGTGATGGATAACTGGTATAAAGACTGGGTTGGAGCACTGCAAAGAGATGAACGTTTTTATCTGAGGAACCTTTTGGAGTTAGAAAAATATTGTCATGAAAAGCCATCTGCAACTAACGTGGAAAGCAGGTGCTTGCTAAGCACCTGTCTAAAGAGCTCTGAGTGTTGATTAGAAGGTAACCTATGCAAAGCGATAACAAGCAGGAACCTCTTTAGATTAAACATTAACATAGAAGTAAATGGAGAGAACACTTCTTAGCTCCTGGATCTGGTAGCATGGGCCTTATTGCACCCTACCACTCAGGACTGAATATAAAGCAGACCTTCTTTTTCATGACTATACTGTCTATGAACATAATGGACCTGATATCCATCCTGCAGTCCCTGGATATTCATTTCTAGCACCAGAAAAGTGCTCCAGCTATGACAGTGTTAAATGCTGTGGGCCAGACGCTGATTCCGTTGTTTTCAGGTAGCTCACAAGTGATAGCTAACAGTAACTAGCTCTTGGGAGCCCAGGACCAGGTCCAGCTCCCTCCAGAGCTTACCAGGGCAGGCCCTGAGTCAGTCAAAGAGAATTTAAGTTCACATGAATCACAGAAGTTCCTTGTCCTCCTTGGACACCACTAGGGCAGGGGGTATTAAAAGCTAGGGAAGGCAATGCCTCCCCAAACTGCCAGCCCAGCCCACACTCTGCCCCCAGGCCCTGCCCCCCTGCTGTGTGTCTCCTTCAGGGCTTTCTGGTATTCTGCCCTATCAAGGCTGGGGCCATGCTGCCAATTCTCCAGGACCTGGGGAGATCGGGGCTGGGTACTCCTTTCCCTCCCTCTCCCTAGTGCTCTGGCTGGAGCAGGGGATGGATGGAGCCATGTGATGCCCATTTTCCCCACCCCGTGCTCTGGGGGGAAGACAGGAGTCACATGCTGCCCACTCTACTCTCTGTGCTCTGGCCAGGGAAGGCTAGGGCCATGTGCCACCCACCCTCCTTCTACATGCTCTTGTGCTGGGAGGGAAGGCTGGGGCTATTCACCACCCTCTGGGGAAGGGTGGCCTGCCCTTACAGTGGCGGGGGAGGGGTTCCTTGGCTCCCATGGGGCACTGGGCAACAAGGGTGGGACCATGGGCAGAAGTGGCAGGGCTTGGGCCTTGCCTCCCCCAGGCCCAGGTTCACCTGCCTCCCATTAATAATATTGTTAACTGTACAGTGTCTGAGGACCATTTCTAATTCCCCTTTAAAACCACTTATTTCAGTTTTTTTTCTGTTTGTGACCTTTCCCAAATCTACTCATAGATCAGTCCTCACTGTTTACTATCCCAGCTGGAAAGTCTAGCTCAAGAATGACGACACAAGTTTTATTTAATACATGGACTCACCCCTCTCTCCAATGGGATATGCTATTTATACTTTAAAGTTCTGTTTTCCCCACATGTGAAGCTCTCCAGGGCATTGTGCCAAAACTATACAAACTATCACCAATATTAGGGGAACTTCTGCTCATTTTCATATTCACTTTTCCTTTCAAACTGCTCGTGTTCTGCTAGATAACTAAGTGTTTCAAGTAAGTCTTGATAAGTGTATTGATTATCATCAGGGGCTGTGAGTCATATCCTCTTGTAACATTTTGAGTATCCTTTCTAGTTCCTATTAGCTAGATTCTGCTTATACTTTCTTCACTCTTTTCCTCTCATTTATTTTATAATGTCTTCAGATCAGCACGAAGGCAAAAGAATATATTAATTCTAGGAATATACCAGTAAGTAGGCCCAGACTGTTATCCATCTCAGATATTGTTCATCATAAGAATTTTAAATCAATATTTTATTTTGTGACTGCTGAAACTGGGGATACATCTACACAGCAGTGTTATTTCAGAATAACATAGTCTCCGTCTACACACAAGTAGTTACCTTGACATAATGTCAAAATAATGTCAAGCTGGAGGACTTCTTACTCTGACTCTTGTAACCCTCATTTTATGAGGGAAGAGGAAGAGTGCTCTTTCTGGACTTCCTGCTGTGTAGACAGTGCCAAAAGAATCTATTTCAACTTAAGCTACGCAATTGACATAGTTCAAGTTGCATCGCTTATTTCACCTTTAGCTCTTCTGTGTAGAAGTACCCTGGCTATCAGTTTACTGTAAAAAATCGACCACATATAAAGGAAAGGATAGAAACATGGTCAAACAAAAAAAGAGAAAATATTTACACAGCAGTGAAAAGCCTGGAGAAGAAAATCTTGAAAAAAACCACTGATTCAAAAACTTAAGAACATAAACTGTAATTAGTGATTCAGATCCCTAATTAATATGTTCATCTTACAAAAGTTCACCTGCCAAATGTTGAATGCTGGACTCTTTTATACATATGGATTTCTGATAGAGAAAAGAGAGAATTGTTATTGCCAACTGCATTTAAGAAGTGACAAATTGACATGAAACTGTTTCTTATCGGGATTATCCATACTTCTTGTTAACACCTATCTTTATCACATATAGTTTAATGTAATGACCTGTGTTACTAGCTTTTAATTCATAGGTGTGATCTCAACACAATAGGGAAAGTAGTAAGATAATGTCTTTAACATTAGAAAAGTAACATTCATATGAATATAAATAGTAATTCTAGATATGATGCAATTTTAATATTTCTGAAATGCTTTCTGTTTTTATTCTAATACTACAGGATTTAAGTTTTTTGCGTATGAAGGGTCTCATCCAGCAGTGCTATGGAACACAAACCAAATGGGAATGTGTATGTGAAAGACGAAGAATCTGTCCCAAAATTTGGTAATTATCAGAACACCACTTTTATCAGCTTATTTCTGGCACAAGTTGGAAAACATTTAATTACTGTATCTATTAAATCCAAAGGTTCTTCCTTCTTATATGTTAATGCAACAAAAACAGAATTTTTATAGTTATAGTCTGGGTTTCTGATATATTCACAAACTGACTTCAATTGGAATTCAGAAGACACATTATGTCTAACTTGAAATAAGAATTTTCACCCTCCTGGTGGAAACTACTATAGTATCAAGTATAAAATTACTATTGTGATATGAAAATGGTATAGTACTCCAGGAGGTGAGAAATATTAAACAGGTTATTTAATGTGGCTAAACATTTAGCATTTGTCATCTCAACCTGCCAGCTGTTTTGGATTTTAATTTGGAAATCAGAGGATGAGTATCATTAACTTTTTTTCTTCAGCTTCTGACCAGGACAACTTTTCACTCTCTCTGGGGCTCTATTCCTTGGGTCCATTCCTGATCCATTAGTATAGTGGTTTTCAAACTATGGGTCGTGGTCCAGTACTGGGTCGTGGAATGTCAGGCACTGGGTCTTGATGCTGCAGGGTGATCAGTGTGAGTGCTAAGACAGGCTTCCTGCCCTTCCTGGTCCTGCAGATTGCATTGTGACTCAGAAGCGGCCAGCAACAGGCCCAGCTCCTAGAGGAGGGGAAGAGGGAAGAGCACATAGGGCTCTGCACACTGCCTCTGCCCTGAACACTAGCTCCTCACTCCCATTGGCTGGGAACCTGCTGCTGGCCACTTCTGGGGCGCAGCATGGTCTGTGGTGCCAGGAGAAGCAGGAAGCCTTCCTTAGCACCCCTGCTGCACCACTGACTGGGAGCTGCTCCTGCCCCAGCCCTAACGCCCCCCACCACACACAGCCCGAGTTCCATCCAACAGCCCAAAGCTCTCCTCCTCAGCCGCACCCCAAAGCCCACAATTCAGTCAAATTATGTTGGGTCATGGGCATCAACAATTTTCTTCAAATGGGTTGTGAGTTTGAAAACCACTGCATTAGAAAGTTGCTACAAAACAAGATGCTATCTCTTCCTCTCACGGTCAGGCAAAGTTTTCTTCATCCCTTTTCTGATTAAAAGTTTCTTATGAGTCCCAATAGCATAAGGAAATTTACTTTTCCCTCCCCTTCTGGTGGCAGCGTATGTGATCTATGACACTGGAGAATTGCCAGGAAGATGTCAAGAGCAGCTGCTGTAGAAGAGAAACCCAGAGAAGTCTCAGGCTAGGTCAGGAAGAGGCTTTCCCACCATTTGGCCTAGTCTAGATGGGGCCAAATGGTGGAAAAGCCTCCTCTTTTGGTGGAGCCCTTATCCTTCATAGAAGAGAGATACAGGATTCCCCTAAAGAGTACATTTGCTCTTCCACAAAAAAAGCGGAAGAGCAAACACATTCTTTGGATGTGGCGGAGTTTTTCCTGGATACCTCTGGTATCCTGGAAAACCCCTGGGCTGTGTCTACACTGCACCCCTTTTCCAGAAAAGGGATGCAGATTAGACACTTCAGAATTGCAAATCCGCGGGGGATTTAAATATCCCCCGCAGCATTTGCATTTACATGGCTGCCGCTTTTTTCTGGCTTGGGGATAAGCCGGAGAAAAGAGCCAGTCTAGACGCGATTCTCCGGAAAATAAGCCCTTTTCCGGAGGATTTCTTATTCCCACTTGCAATTCCGAAGTGTCTAATCTGCATCCCTTTTCCGGAAAAGGGGTGCAGTGTAGACACAGCCCTGCAGTATAGACCTACCCTCAGTCTTTTCAGGAAAGGAATGGCCAAAAAAGGGAGATTGAGAAAGATATAACTTTTTTCAGCTGTTCATCAGGTTGAAATATGCAGCTAAAGGCAGCTTAGGACTGAAGTGGAAAAGGACAAGCCTATAGTCTGAGGACCAAAAAAGGAATAATGGTCTAGGATTTCAGCCCAACAGCAGAGTCTGGCAGGTGAGGGAAAAATTACAGCCAGCTCCATGGGGGTAGCAGGGAAGAGGATGACAAGTAGTAATTTGTGATCCACCCATGTAATGGGTTTAGAACAATTCTATAAGCTTTGCCCCCTCCCTCCAAGCTAAAATGCAAGGGAACTTGTACATTGCATGGCTATTTTGGGATACCTATTTTGAATTTTTTTTAAATAATGGGTGTGCTATTTCAGCATCTTGGTGACCCTTGTTCCATGAGGGTTAAGGGATGTCTTGAAATAGCATGTTATTTCAAAATTTGGTGTTGTGTAGACATGCCAAATTTCAAAATAACTATTTTGAAATAGATTTGAAATAAGATTCGCAATTTGCGTAGTGCAAATTGCATATCTTATTTTGAGTGTAGGGTGCTGTGTAGACACATCCCAAGAGTTAACCTTAGCTGGGAAATGTGCTGACCAATATCCAGATAGCTAGAATTCAAGGGAGAGTGGCACAAAGCCAACCCCACCACAGAACCACCCCAGGAAGAAGAATTTGCTAAATCCAGACCTGTGGCAGAAACAAACGCTAGCTGGGGCCCCCCAAAAAGAAATGTTTTTATTGAAACAATGGTTATATCTGGCTGGTGCCCGGGAGATTAGGGCCTACTGGTAACCAGCAGTAGGATGAGGTGGCAGTGACGCCACCAACAACAGGACCAAATGGTCCAATCTATAACCTGACCATTTCACTCCCAAAAGGCGAATCGATGAAACATTCTTTCCTGCTGGAGGTAGACAGGAAAAGGCCCAGGGATGGAGAGACATTAGGGTTTAATTAACTCTGGCTTGTCCATAAATGATGGGTCCCTAAGAATCATCCCTGATAGACTCTTGACTTCTCAGGGAATACTGGGACCCACTTTCCCAAATCACAGTGGCTCAAATCTCTTTGAAATGAGGTGATAATTAGGCTGTGGCACCAGTTCAGATATTCTTGGGGAGGCAAATTCTGGTTTGTGGCCACACCCCAGACAGGGACTCCTTCCTGTCTCCATTTGACCCCCCCAGCCCAAGTCTTCTTCAGCTGGGGAGCCACTAATATTTCTTACCAGCTCAGTGCATGAGCCAAAGCCCCCAGAAATGGAGGTTTGGCAGATTCCTTTCCACTTTGCCATACAGGAACAGACTAGACTCCTCATGTCCCATTTGGCCTGAACCTCTCCATCTTGCTGGAGGGGAGGTCAGCCAATTTGAATTGAGTTGCAAACCCATGCACCTGGTGCCACATCCTGCCATTTGACCCAGCCACTGCTCCATCTTTATGGAGGGGAATTGGTTCACAGCCTCACCAATTGGTGCCACTGCTATCCAGGTCCTAAGGATGTTTGAGTGCACTTCCAATGACTTGTCTGGGGAATTACTTAGAATCGTGGCCCCAGGCCACTTGTGTGATTATTAGAGACAAAAGCAAAAAACAGCAGCCAATGATTCTGATTCTGGGCAGCAAAGCTACTGCTCTGCTGTTAGCTGAGCATGTGTTCTTGGGCCGACTGGAGTCCTGCTGATAATACAAAATGATGAAAAAGGGAGAGACATTCCCCATAGTGTGCCTGAGCTTTCTGGAGAGAAACTATGCTGCCATTGAGACAAAGTTTAGCCATGGCATGGACCCTTTGACATTTAACTGTATATATTGACCATTTACCTGGCTGCATGAATTAAAAGGGACTAATGCCAAGTTTCTGAGATGGAGCCTCATATGCCAAAATTATGGTACAGAAATAATTCATGTCACACTAAATCAAACTTGGTTGCTGATACTCTGTGCAGGAATAAGTCAGTGGTTTCCCGTAGGATGCCAAACAGCCAACATTACTAATATTCGCTTTGTTATGGGCAAGGAAAAGTCCTTCTGTCCAAGGAGTGGGGAGGCCCAGCATTTGCAGAACAGTTGGAAAGACTTGCGTTTTGTGGGACCCTGTGACTGGGCGATCCAACCCCGCACTAACCAAGGGGGGAGCAAACTGGCCTGCTGGGCTGGGAAGGCCCCGCCCCGCAGCAGTGCTGGGCATGCTCCAACTGTGGGCTAGGTATAAAGGCCAGGGAGACAGCTCAGTCGGGGCAGACCTCCAGAGGTGAAGGAGGTCCTGACCAAGCATAGGTGCAGCTGCAACCGCCACCAGAGCCACAGGCCCAGCCAACGCTGCAGCTACAGACACCATACCAGTCGCTGCCACCCCGGCACCCACGGCTTGCAGACACCTTAACTGCTGTCACCGCACCAACTGCCGCCATGCCAACTGCCAACCCCAAACCTGACACCACCGTTGCAGCAAGACGCCGCTGCCACAGCCAGACCTGCATATACAGGTGAAACCTACGCCGGTCAGGGAGATGGGATAGGAAGCAGCCCAGGGCGGGGAGCAGGAACATGCCCGGCAGGCTTGGCACGTTTCAGGGAGAACTCCCCACCGAGCCAGTGGTGGGAACCAACCACCCACCACTGATAGGGCCCTAGGCTGGGGCCCGGCGGAGAGGGAGGGCCCAGGTCCCTCTACCCCCTCTTCCCAGATTCCGGACCAGGAGGAGATCCTGAAAGACTGGGCCTGTGTGCGAGAGACTCGGCCTCTGGGCCTGACTGCGCAGGACTACACACCCCACGACAGGCTCCATAAGGCAGATGTGTGGCCTCTGGCAAGCTTTTACTGTGGGGATAGGAACATTTGCTGTGGGTTTTTTTTTATATATATATTTCTCTGTAATGCTTTTACCCTAAGCAAATTGTATTTGCTTTGTGAAGGCTGGTTGATAACAGCTATATCCTTGGCCCTTGTTCAGACCTGCTGGGGAAATGAAGTGTAGATGCACTGCAACACTTACTGCCTGAGAGAGGTGATGGCTGGAAGTCTAAACTAGTTAAGTGGGTGCCCTTGAGAGAGACCAACAGTGGGAGTCAAAGGCACAGAACTTGGAAACAGTGACATTCTCCTTCTTTATTTCAGACCCTAGACTAGAAAGTGCTTCCCTCTCAATCTTTCTGTCATTTTGATTGCGCAGTTGCTCCTTTATGCTCATTCTGTACTTTGAGCACCTGTCTCTCATGTATACCTGCCATCTCCAACCACTATCTCTGAAGATACACTCACACTACCCCTTGCCTTCCCCACATACACAGTCCTTGTAGATTGCCCCACCATTACCATAACACAATCCCCACAGGCATTCTGCATCCTCTTCATATTCACCCCACACCTCTACCTCTACACACTATCTGTTGCCCTTTCCTATTTGCATCTGTGTTCTTTCCCTCACACCACCAGGTTACAGTTCTTGCCTAGAAGAGGAAACACCTTTGTTCAAAGTTTCACAGTCACACATACATTTCATCATTTTACCACATTGCTGAGCAAGTACTACCAGTCTGCCTCATCTCATAGCATCAACTGACAAGCAGAAAGCCAAATAGTGCAGCTTGTAATTAGTTTGCAATAGTCCCAATTAAGTCCCCATTCTGTCCCTGCTTAAAGCATCACTCCTGTTGGAGGTTTGGGTTACAAAATTTTGCCCATTCTTCCCTTCCTTCTCTGAAGCTAGTGATCAGGAAGCATGAACCTAAATCTTTAAATACTCACTACATTTTGATCTTTCCATTTTTGCATGGCAAACTTGAGCTGATTTTTTCAAGGGTGGCCTATCACTCCCACTGAACCATCACCTCTGATGTCAGGCCTAAGTTATCTGAAGTTAGTCACTCAAGTATTGTTACCAAAGCTGTCACTTTTGGGTTATCTGGACACACTTAAGGAATGGGGAGAGGGGCTTAGAGTCAGCCAACCCTGTTCTATGACATGACTCCTTTAAAGAACAGGTGAACCCAGGCAGACAGACTAGTGCTGGTGGGACACAAGATAGTGCTAGCAGGGCTCAAATTAGAATGCTAACAATAACAGTGTGGATGTTCTAGCCCAGGTTTAGGGAGCTGGGTGGGCTTGAGACCCTGAGCTTCTGTTCCAGTTTGAATGTCTACATTGTTATTTGTGGTACTTTAGCTTGTGTCTCTCTGCCATGAGTCGGTCTATGTAGGCTGGGAAGTCCACATGCCCTGAGTGTCTCTTGCAGATAGCCCCAATGTAGGACAGATGCTGGATTTCTAATCCTGGTGGCAGAACTTTATGAGAGGATTTCATGAGTCACAGCCAAATTACCTTCTGCACACCACTGGTTTAAGAACTCACATTTGTGCTGGAATTGATGGAAGAACGGGGAATTAAATTTGCAAGATGGCCAAGCAGTTTCCATTTTGCATGGTTTCAGATAGTCTCTTTTTTTTTCTGTGAAAGCTGTTTCTGAAGTGTTCAGTCTTCAAAAAATAGCATATTCAGTAAGAAAATGCATCTTATGGGAAATGAGAAATCTTTAATTTTGATAATGTTAGCTATGAAATGGTGGTTAAAACTCACAGCATGCCAACAATCTTTGACAAAAAGCTTTGTTTTCAAGAAGAGGATATTTCTGATGAAGAAAATTCCTTGTGAAATAAAATATCAAGCAGTGCTCATTTGTATTACTCACTTTCTTGGTTTAAAGTTCCTTTCTTATTTATTTGTGCTCTTTAGTCTTATAGTTTACCCACCAGGGAAATTTTCAAGCTCTTGCAGCTGTATTTTATTTTAGCTAGCAAGAAATTGTTTTGGACTTATAATTCATCCTTGCAAAGTTTCCAAATTATAGCTTTGCCTCTTCACTGTGTAAAAATCAAGGTTTTCTCAGAATTACAACAAAAATCAGCACAAAGGAGGTGGTAAAAGCAGTTCCTCAGCAGCTCACACAGAAAGTCCCTTTGTAGCAGCAATTATCAGCATGTAGTTTGATATTTGAATTCAGTAGCTTCAGCAAGCTGGAGACCGCCAACCTCAACAACACTTGTCCTTAGCTCAGAGGCAATTGCAATACCAAATACATTTCCATTTTCTAGAAATAATATTCCTTTAATCCTTTCCAAAGAACTCCAGTAAAGTTGATGCATAGGCACACTTGACATGCTCAGATATGGTGGTCCGGTCAATTTTTCTGACATAGATTGTTTTGAACAATTAGAAATAATAGCCAATAATTATTGCATTTTTTTGTTCAAAAGTATTCTGTTTTAATACAAGATAACATCTAGATGATGGTCAGGCAGAAAATAATGAACTCAACCATTGCCTCTGCTGTCTAAAACAGTGGTTTCCAACCTTTTTTATACTGGGGACGGTAGCAAACCCATTCACAAATTTTTGGTGGACCGGTAACTTCTTATTTGCATATTTACATATTCAAAAGCCTCATCCCTCAGAGCTCCTCGCCCCCCCCCCCCATGCCAGCCGTAGCCCCTAGGACTACCCATCCATCCACTAGCGCTAGCCACTCACCCCAGAATCCCTTGCACTCAACTCGTGCGGTGCCAGCCTCCTGCCCTCCGAGCCCCCCAGTGCAAGCCCCCATCCCAAACACCTCAGTGCTAGCCCTTGTCCCTTAGAGCCCTCCCACCACACCCCTCACTGCCAGCCTCCTGTTTCCAGACCCCCACTGCACCCAATCCTCCCAGAGCCCTCCCCAGGGCCTGCCCCCCGTTCCAAAATATTAGCCCCATACCCAGAGCCCCACAGTGCCAGCCTGTCCCCATTTTCCCCCACCCCCACTACTAGCCCAGCCCCCAAGAGCCAGCTCCCAACCCCAGATTCCCCAGTGCCTCCCCAGTGTCAGCTCCCCGCCTCGTAGAGCCCCCTACCCCTAGCATCCCCCAACACTAGCCCCGCTCCTAGAGCCCCCAGTGCCTGCTATGCCCCCCTCATTTGGCCCTGTGCTGCCTCCCAGCTGCCAGTTGAGCACTGCTGCCCAGGTTGCAGCTGCTCTAAGGCTGCCATGCCGGGCTTCACATGGTCCTCCTGCCACACAGCAAAGTGCTCTTCTGTGTCCAGGAGGAGGCCCCGCCCCTGCCCAGTGCTGGCTGGCTGCGAGGCGGGGCAGGACACACCTTTCCCAGCAGCTGTGGTGGGAGCAGTGTTCCACAGTCCTGGCCCCCAGAGCTTCCGTGGCCTGGTAGTCAGAGGGCTGCGGCCTAGTTGCAGGCCACAGCCTGGCGGTTGCAAACCGCTGCTCTCAGGCAACGTTGCACAAACTATGGCTTTTGAGTCACATGGCCTACCCAGCCATCTCTTGTGGAATTAACAATGCTGATCTATCAGTATTGTATTCTTCACTGTGGTACTTTATGTGATTTGTTACTTTTGCTCTAGACACCTCGCTCTCTGTGTGAAGCAATGCCGAGCACATCTACACTGTGCTGTACCTGAGTCCTGGCTCACAGCCATGTGTAAGTCAAGTCTCTCTTGGAGCATCTCCACCATAGAGCTGGACACAATCATTTATTTATTTGTTTATTTAAAATATTTTTATCTCACCTCTCTATTTAAAATCTTCAAGGCGGATTATAATTTTTTTAAGCACAATACATAAATATATATATATATAAAAGTAAAATGCAGGATCCCAAGGGGGGGGCATAAAACCTGCTAAAACACCTCAAGAGGAGGGACACACACACACCTAAATACCAGTAAAAGCACAGGTAAAAAAAGGTGGCGTTGGCCTAGTGCTGACACTGGCCTAGTGCTGAGGAGTAACGGTAGTTCGGACTAGGAAGCCTAGTCCGAACTATCTAGTCCGTGCCGCGTGTAGCACGGACATTTAAGAATGGCGGCGCCCGGCTTTATGCAAATGAAGCCCGGGAAATTCAAATCCCAGGCTTCATTTGCAACTCCGGTTGCCTACATTACCACCCTAGTTTGAACTAGGGTGGTAGTGTAGACATACCCTGTCTGTTCAGGGGGTGGGGTGAGGGAGAGCAGACTACGGCCGGCCCACCACATTTTGGCACCTGAGGCGGGGAACTCAAATGACGCCCCCATGTCCTCTCGCTGCACTAGCAGCAGACACAATTTTCTACACTCTGGGTCCTAGTGGCACTCCAGCACAGTCTGATACCTGAGGTGGCCACCTCAGTTCGCCTCATGGTAAGGCCAGCCTTGGGGCAGACAAGCCTTATCCAGCACTGTTGGTTGAGCAGTTCCTGCTTGTGCCTGAACCAGTAGCAGGACACAGAAAGGAGTTAAGTCATGGCAGATTGAAAAGCAGGTGTAGAATAGCTGTAGATGGGATTCTCAAGAAACTGTTTTCACTGAAGTTAGTGAGAGCTCTATCCCTTACTTACATGCAATAACATTAGGCCCGTGATGAGCACTATGTTCCCTTAGGATATGTCTACACTGCAACGTTTTTCCAGAATAACGTCCGTTATTCCGGAAAGACAATACTAGTGTCCACACTGCAATTGTGTTATTTTGACAGAAAGTCAAAATAATGGACAGCTTTTTCCGTCAGTGGTAAACTTCATTTTTATGAGGAATAAGCCTTTTTCCAAAAAAGCTTTTTCAGTAAAAGGTATGTATGGACATGGAAGAGGAAGTTATTCTGAGAAAAAGAAAAAAAAAGGCCTCCAAGAAATAAACTAGGTGCCCTACTGGCCACTCTATCCACACTCATCACAATTCTATAGTTCCTGTCTCCTGGCAGCTCTTAATGCTGCAGGACCAGAGACAGGGCTTATGGCAGGAAGCAGGCCCAGAATGCTTCCAAACACCACGCAGCTGCCAGTGCCTGATGTCTGTACACCAATGTCCCAGCCACAAGCCCCGCAAGAGCCCATTGGCCCTTCCAGGGAGCATGCATAGGGCTCCTAGGAGTTTGCCATGGGCCAGAAAAAGTGTGCACTGTCGTAGTCTGAGGAAAAGATCCTGGCCCCCCTGGAAGTATGGGGTGATGAGGAGAATCTTCAGAATCTCCACTCCAGATAGTGCAACACCAATATCTACACCTGGATGGCTGAGACCCTGGCCACAAGGGGCCCTGGCCACAAGGGGCCACTTTGGAGCAGGTCCGGAGCAAGGTCAAAGAGCTCTGGCAGGCCTATGCCAGGGTGAGGGAGTGCAGCTCACTCTCTGAGGCAGGACCCCACTCCTGCACCTATTATAATGATCTGCACCACATCCTGGGGGAATGGTACAGCCCTTTCCCCACCCCTGGTGGTGGACTCGGAAATGCCTGTTGTTGCCTGCCTAGGGGTCCCAGCCCACGAGGAGGAGGAGGAGGAAACGGCAAGCACCATCACCCTGGAGCAGGTACTCCAGGGCCTGGATGTCTCCCAGGCATCCTCTGAGGCCAGCTAGTTTTTCACATACACAGGCTGGAGGTGGCGGGCTCTGAGGGGATGTGGTGCAATCATCACTCAGTCTTTTCGGCCTGGCCATCGGGCTGCAGTCCATGCACTTCTGACCCCTGCAGGGTGGGAGACGGGCGGGACATCCTCCCACCACCAGCCACCGCTGGAAGGAAACTGTGGACAAGGGCATACGCACGCACGCACACAGACTGAGGAGTGCCGCACACATCTAGCCAATTCACCATGCTTGCAACTGAAGTTTTGTTTTGATAATAAATGATTGTTTCCTTTTTTCTAATTAACCGGTATTGGTTATTTTTGTGTCCTGGAGGCTCTGTCTGTGTGTATCTGAATGCCTGACTGAGGGGTCAGCTACCACAGGCTGCAGCTTGTTTTTCTCTTTTTTCAATCTGTTTTGGAAAAAAAGAGCTTGGGGTGTCTCTGAGGTTGATGTCAAATGTCCACCCTGTTTGTGGGTTGAAAAGCACTTGATGGTGGCAGCGGATTCCCTAAGCCTGGGTATTAGGATTTTGGGGGGGAATTTTTGTACCAGAGCCTGTAGAGACAAGGTTTTAAAGTGCTCTTGCAGGCCCCCCACTTCTGCATTTGTCATGCCAGAATGGGGAACAGCCTTGACACTCCAGCTTCTGGTTGAGGCTGGAGTTGTGGAAGAAGTGGGCGTTGTGCACCTTCCCCACCAGCTGACAAAAATATCCGAGAATTGTCCCAGTGGTGGACCAGGGTCTGGAAGACCATCAACAAGTATCTCTTCGATTTACATACTTCACGGCCCTATGGTCGGGGCGTGGATGGGGATGTGGGTTCCATCTATAGCCCCCTTCTCCCCCGCAGTTGGTGAAGCCCAGGGTGGCAAATCCAGCCACAGTGGGGTCCAGGTCTCCCAGGCAGATAACCCTGTGCAGCAGAACGGTGTTTATGGCCTGCACCACCTGCAGAAGGAGACAAGCAAACAAAACAGAATAAAAGGGGGTGCCTGAGCCCTTTGGAGGTCCCCGAGCCCCTCTTTCCTCCCCACCCACAAACACCCCAGCAGCCATCCCACACCCTGCAGGGCTGTGTGAGGGTGGGACTGCAGACCCCCCCCCCCCCATGGACGAGGCTCCCCTCCACCGCCAGGCCACCTCCAAATCCCCCTTTCTCTAGGGTCCCCCTTTCCAGTACACCCCCCTGCTTCCAGGGACTGCAGCCTGAGAGTGCCTTACCTCCATGAGAAGGGCCCCAACGGTGGACTTTCCCATGCTGAACTGGTTGCCCGTGGACTGGTAACTGTCTGGCGTTGCGAGCTTCCAGATGGCAATGGCGACTTGCTTCTTCAGGGAGATGGTGGGTTGCATCTGGGTGTCCCATCATCAGAGGGCAGGGGTGAGCCAGGCACTGTGCTCCATGAATGTCTCCTTCCTCATTCGGAAGTTGTGGAGCCACTGCTGGTCGTCCCACCACTCCATCACCAGCTGGTCCCGCCGGTCAGAACTGGTGTCCAGCCTCCAAAAGCATCTCTCCACCGGGGGGAGAAGTTGCAAGGGCCTTGCTTCCGCACACATGCAGAAGTTCTCATATATGAGCTCAGAGTTGAGCTCAGCAGGATCCTGATGGCAGCTTACAGAAATTGCTGTATGGCAGTGTGGGGCCATCGCATGCCCAGAGGCAGCTCCGACTCCATACCAGCGAGTGCTGTGGTGTTCTGAAGCAGGACAACCAGAGCACACAGAGGAAATGCTGTCCCTTGAAGAGGTAAGCAAGCAAGCAGAAGAACCTGAGAAACAGCTGTCCAGAGAGTCCCTTTAAGCACGTCTCTCAGCCTCAGGCAGCAGCACCCGGAAGTAACTTCTGACCAGAAGCCTTGACTGAACTGGTTCCAGGTGGCCTTAAATGTGAGATAGCATCCAATCAGTGTGGACACCATCTTTCGAAATAGCACATCTCTATTTCATTGCGTTTTTTGTGTGCGGACACTCTGTTTCGAAATAAGCTTTTCTGGAATATCTCTTACAGACAAAAGATGTAGATAGTGTTCAAGATCTGAATAGATGGAGGAGGTGGGGCTTGTAGAATAATCTCCTCCCTTTTATATACCTTTTCTGTGTTTCTCAGTGTGGAGCATGAAGAAGATCCAGTTATTTTCCATCACTTACAGCTCCCTAGTATCTATATGCAGAAATGACTTGAGTTTTCCTGTCACCCTAGGAAGGAAGAATTTGCTTTGTGAAGGCCTGAGAGAAATACAATATTATGGCCCCTGTTCAGAAAATGAACCTAACTTCAGGCAGGCGTTAAAGTAATTGATTAAATAAGGGTCCTTGATATTTGGGCTCCTGTTACAGAGAGGCAGGCTGAGACTACACATCAATTCATTGAGTCCAAGGCCAGAAAGGACTGTTATGATCACCTTGTCTGATTGCCTGTTTGACACGGGTGAGAGAACTTTCCCAAAATAATTCCCACATCTTATCTTTTAGAAAAAAAATCCACTCTTGATTTAAAACATGTTATCTGAATTAGACGAGCTGCAGTTTCCAGCTACTGGATCAGGTTACACCTTTCTCTGTTACATTGAAACACCTATTAAATATTTATTCCCCACATAGGTACTTAGGGACTGTAATCAAGTCACCCCTGAACCTTCTCTTTGTTAAGATGAATAGATAGAATCAAGGAGCTCAATCACTAGAAGGCAGGTTTTTAATCTTTTAATCATTCTTGTGGCTCTTTTTAGAGCCTTTTTCGATTTATCAACATCTTTCTTAAATTGTGGGCACCAGAAGTGGGCACAGCATTACAGCAGTGGTTGCACTAGTGCCAAATACAGAGGTAAAGTACGCTGTCGCTGCTTACTTGAGATTCCCTTGTTTATGAATCCACAGACCACATTAGACCTTTTGACCACAGAATTGTACTGGGAGATTGTGTTTAGCTCATTATCTGATATGACCCCCAAATCTTTTTCAAAATCCTTGCTTTCCAGGATAGTATCTTATCTCATAAGTAAGGCTGCATTCTTTGTTCCTGGATCTATCTATTTACACAGTCATATTAAAATACATATTTTTTGAGAGCACTCAGTTTACCAAATGATCCAAATTGCTCTGTCTTCATTATTTATCCCAATTTTTGTTGTCTGCAGCTATTTAAGAGATTATTTGGTTTTCTTCCAGGTCATTGACAAAAATATTAAATAGCATAAAGCCAAGAGGCCATTTCTGTGGCACCCAAGTAGAGACAAACCCACTCAACAATGCTTCCCTGTTTACAGTTACATTTTGAGACCTGCCCGTTGTCATTTTTAATCAATATAAAGTGTGTTATGTTAACTTTATATTTCAAAGTTTTATGTTTTCAAAGTGATTTCAGATTAGATATTTACACTCTGTCCAACAAGTTGCTACAGTCAGCATAAACACAAACTGTGCTGGAATTATGCCAGAAGAGAACTTGGCTCACTGACTTCACTTCAGCTCCTGGTACCTTTTCACTTGATTTAGAAAAACACAGAAAGAAAGCTTTTAGTAACATGAACTACCTAAGTACTAACCAGTATCTGTATCTTTAAATTATACCGGATTATGCAGTTAAGAATGGACCAATTTTCACCAGCTTTCTTGGTTTACATTCTACTTCCATTAAGATGGTGGAATTGGATTTGTTTTAATATACTACTTTCTCAGTGAAACATGAGATGACAGTGGTTTTATGCTGATATGGATTCAACCTAGTATATAGTGGGCACAGGGTATCAGAAATTAAGTATCTTGTGTGTTAGTGTTCGATGGAAAACAAAGTTGTTTTGACACTTGAGAAATGCAAAGCTCGCAGACATACTCATCCCTTCCTCTCAGCTTCCCTTAGGTGTCAGTGATACTTCTCTTCAAGAAAAAGAAAAGATTAAATTTCTAGTGACCTGTGAAACCAAGGAAGGAAGCAGAATTTCATTTCAGGTAATATTTCACTTAATAGCCTTGTTTCTCCTTTTTCACTGCATTTCATTTGCCTGAATTCCAGAGCTCCAGCCTGTCTTTAATAGACCTGACACATCATAGGTATAAGTTATACATCTAGGAACTCTCACCACCCTGTAATTACAAATACTTACACAAGCCCAAGGTTACCTAAGTTTTTCTTATCCTAAATGCACTGAAATCCAACTCAGCTCTCCCCATCACTAAAAACCACTAGAAGTTTGTCTGATTTTTTTTATTTTATTGTTAGCTACTTCCTTTCTCTGCTACCCTCACTATAGCCACCTTTGTCCAGCAGAGCCTCTGGCTGTAAGCTTCCATTTATTATGGAGGATCCTGACTGATTCATGGCTTTGGAGTTGTTCCCTGGGAATTAATCAGTGATGTATGCCATAAAGCAAGTTTCTTGCCCACAGCTAGCTTCTTCCTGCAGCTCAGGGATACATCTGCTGTTAGTGGCTTATGGAGCAGGGAGTCAGAATAGGAGGGGTCCTGCCTCTCTCTTGATAGCAGCCTTCTTTGGGGTTATCAAGGCTAAATCCCTACTCTGGCACAATGAGTGCAGAAGTGGGGGCCCACAAAAGTACCCCAAAACCTTATATTTCCAGATTTTGATATAAAGCTTCCCCCCAAAATCTTAAAAACCTAGATTTTGGGGATAAAAATCCACTGCCACCACCCTATAATGCAAAGGGAAGAGAAAACCAGGGAAGAGATCACTTGGGAAATCTCAGCCCTAAAGTAAAACCAGGACACAACAAAATTAACCAAAACCAGGTTAATTAAAAAAAAGAGAAAGAAATTTTATCACCACAATACTTCTGTTACAAGCATAATGTCTAGATGGAAAAAGTCACCAATTAATACACTCACGGGGGACCCCTATGGGCCAAAAGCTTAGTTACAAAGGAGAGGAAACCCCATTTTTAAATGCACAGACATCAGATTCCCATTCCCAAACCATAAAACAATAAAAGCTAATGGATTTATCTAAACTTTACCCTACTTACAGATAGTGAAGAGTCTTTTCTTGGAGAGAGACATGATGTCTGTTCCCCTCAGAATCTGAAGAGAAACTGCTCAGGAACAAAGGAGGGAAAACCCCAAAATTCCTTTGTCTCAGTTTGAAATCCCTATCTGCACTTTTATTGGCTAACTGCTACCTGGCTAGGTACTGTCAACATCTTAGTCCCCAGGCTGATGGCTAACCCTCATGGTCATGACAGGGATGAATCTCAGGTGGGGAGAGGGGAATAGAGATGCCCCCCTTAAGAAAAGGGGGAGAGGAAGGGATTAGTGTGATGAGTAGTGGAATACAGGATAGAAGTAAAAAGGGCAAAGAGAAAAGAAGAGGCAGCAAATCCAAAGAGGCAAATGTAGTGTAACATAGGAGATCAAGAGCCTTAAGGGTATGTCTACACTACAAAGTTAGTTCGAACTAACGGACGTTAGTTCGAACTAACTTTCCTATGCGCTACACTAGCGCTCCGCTAGTTCGAATTTGAATCGAACTAGCGGAGCGCTTAGTTCGAACTAGGTAAACCTCATTTTACGAGGACTAACGCCTAGTTCGAACTAGCTAGTTCGAACTAAGGGCTGTGTAGCCCTTTAGTTCGAACTAGTGGGAGGCTAGCCCTCCCCAGGTTTCCCTGGTGGCCACTCTGGCCAACACCAGGGAAACTCTATGCCCCCCTCCCGGCCCCGGACCCCTTAAAGGGGCACGGGCTGGCTACGGTGCCCGTGCCAGGTGCAAGCCTGCCAGCACCCAGCTAGCAGACCCTGCACCTGGCACGGCACAGAGCCACCCACCCGATGCCCCCCAGCCCACCCCCTCTTGCCGGGACCAGGCTGGCGGCTCCCGGGAGCTTGCCCTGGACCGCAAGAGGCGGGCACCTTCCTGGGCTAGTGCGGACATCGTGGACCTCGTCCACGATCTCCGCACTAGGCACAGGAAAGTGGCCGTCTAGGGCAGGAGAGCTGCCAGCCTGGCCACCCAGGACCAGGTGTGCATGAAAATCAAGGGGGTCCACTGAGACCCCCGACACTGAGCCCTGAGCTTACAATGGCCGTACTGGGTCAGACCAAAGGTCCATCTAGCCCAGTAGCCTGTCTGCCAACAGCGGCCAACCCTAGGGACCCTGGAGGGGATGGACCGAAGACAATGACCAAGCCATTTGTCTCGTGCCATCCCTCTCCAGCCTTCCACAAACTTTGGGCAGGGACACCACTCCTACCCTCTGGCTAATAGGACTCCATGGACCCAACCTCCATCACTTTATCTCACTTCTCTTTAAACTCTGTTCTAGTTCTAGCCTTCACAGCCTCCTGCAGCAAGGAGTTCCACAGGTTAACTATTTGCTTTGTCAACAACAACAACTTTCTCTTACTAGTTTGAAGCCTGCTACCCATTCCTTTCCTTTGGTGTCCTCTAGTCCTTCTTTATGGGAACTCAGGAAGAACTTTTCTGAATGCACCCTCTCCACCCAACCCCTGCTTTTAGAGACCTCTATCCTGTCCCCCCTCCGTCTCCTCTTTTCTAAGCTGAACAGTCCCAGTCTCTGTAGCCTCTCTTCATCTGGGACCTGTGCCAAACCCCTGATCATGTTAGTTGCCCTCCCCTCTCCCAGCCTTTCTCTTCCCCTCTCCCACCTCCTTTTCCCAGTCTCCCCCAGTTTTTTTCAATAAAGACAGAGTCAATGTTGGAAGAAACGTTATCTTTATTTTGTACATCAATAAGAAGGGGGGCTAGGGAAGGGCAAGTGGAAGGAGGTGAGGGAGGAATGGGGTACGAGCCCCCGATGGGGAGGACTGGGCTGGCTCTGCGGGCTTCTGGGGGTGGAAGCTCTCCTGCAGCCCCCCAATTACTCCCTCTCCCCAGATGGCAGCCTGCGGCAAGTGCAGCCGGGCTGATGGCCGAGTGGTGTGATGTGCCCAGTGTGGGCACTCAGGGCACTCCAAGCCAGAACTTCTTTGCAAGCGGGGCACCCCTGAGAACTGTCTGTCCGGGGTGGGGGTCGGGACCCTTTAAGCGCAGCCCTCGGCTAGCCTGAGACAGTATCTCCATGCTCTATGTCCTCCTTTTATGCCCTGCCGGCACTGCTTCCGGCCATCATTAAGCCCTGTTCAGAGTCCACTCAATGTGGACTTACTAGTTCGAACTAGCAAAACGCTAGTTCGAACTAGTTTTTAGTTCTAGATGCATTAGTTCGAACTAGCTTAGTTCGAATTAACTAATTCGAACTAAGTTAGTTCGAACTAGCGCTGTAGTGTAGACGTACCCTAACAGTATAGTGGGTGCAAATATAAAAGATAGGAAAGGGGATGAAAAACAAGAGATGAAATTAAACCCACAGATGTTTTATTCTTCAGAATAAGAAAAAATCTCTAGCTTTTATGGTTTTTTGAAGAGAACCTCAAAAATATAAATGAACCAAATGTTAATGATCCAGAAATGAGTCTATGGAGAGCCTGGAAGAACAGCACAGGAATATGTGAACTGCCCTATTCATTTAATTAAGGCTTAGATCAGATGTCCAGTGATAATGGTTTATATGTGAATGTGTGTTTAGCTACATAGTCCAGAAAGGAACAGAAAAGTCACAAACTTGCACAGTTTACGAAGAGTGATTTCTCACTTTGGTGCTGCAAGTAGGTGGGGTGTTTGGGGAATGTCATCACTTATTTCCACCTTACCCATCCTCTATCAAGAAAAAAAACAAGTATTTTGAATTCACACCATGAAAGGAGCCAAGATCAAGGAGCCCACTGGAGCTCTGAGAGGCCATCTGATCACATTTTGAACAGCTGCACAGAAAAGTGAATCATCACATGTTGGGGCCACTGATTGGCAGAGCTAATTTTGGAAGTGGAGTCTGGAGAAGTTATACTACTTGCCCTACAAGTGCCCCAAATGTAACCACAGCAGAAATGAGGGAGGAATAAAACATGTTCCAGGGCGGGACAAAATTACTTAGATGTTAAAAAGGGAAGTAAAGAAACAGAGGGCTAAAAAGCAAATAGAGGCATCTTTTAGGGCTGTCATTGTTTAAAGTGAATGTGTACTCTTTTCTTGTCATTTTGCTGCTGGATGTTTCAGCTTCTGCATTTATATTAATATTGTTGGCAGCCAGTTAAATAACTAGAGGGATGGGGGGAGGGGAGAAAAAACTAAAATTGGCTACACGCAAAGCAACACTCTAGAGGTCTCCAGCTGCTACCTTTTGCAGAATCTCTGTTGACAGCAACATGCAAATGCTGGCAACTATTCATGGACCGCATCACAAACAGCTGGCATTCACTCCTTCTGCAGCAGAGGAGCTGACTGGTGATGGGAGTGAAAGTCTGTCCCTCCTGGGAAGCTTTATTTGTTATCTAAACCAAGTCAGTTATAGCTGGGGTGGAGGGATCCCCTGGAAATAATTTCACTAACTCTCCTAAAAACCTGGTGTGGTTGGGTGCATTTAGAGGCCAGCAACAGAGGAACAGAGATATTGTGGGATAACATAAAAGGAGTTTGAACTGAGTGGGAGATGAAGGCAGAGCAAGTTAGTCATATGATATTTAGAGTTGAACAGTGGCAAGTAATGAATGGAGCATTAAAAACCCAAACAAAATAAAGTTACTTCTGATGAGAATTAAAGGTATGTAAATGCTGAGTTTCACAACAGATGGAGATAGTGGAGAGCAATGTAAGTACAAAGCCAGCTGCAGTTTAGTCAGAGTAAGGAGTATCCATTCTATAGCTAAGAGTGGAGGAAGGAAAGCAGGATGGTGGAAACAATGAGAGGCTCTCAGGACACTAGTACAGGCAACCCTGAACTGGAAAGAGATTTACCGTTAGGTAACGTCCTGTCAATCCTATTAAAACAAAGATGCTCACTATAAGTCCACTATATGTTCCAAAAAATTTGGACTTATAGCAAAACAATTTAAAGTGGGGAATTTTTTTCCCCACGTCTGCCTTCCATTTGTGCAAACTGGGGGTTTTTTTTGGTGCGACTTATGAATGGGGAATGGAAGGTCTTATAACACATCAGTTCCTACAAGTGTCAATGACTTTAGTGTGGAACGGATGTATACCGGGGCAACTTTTAGTTGGGACACCCTGTAATGGTTTATATTTACATAGGGCCTTTAATCCAGAAAGATCCTAAAGCACTTTACAGATTCTTTGTGGAAATTGGTTCATCAACGAATACATGCAAATTGATAGCAGATTAACATTGGAACTGCAGCACTATGAGAGTGTAGAAGAGAAAGTAAAGATGGCTACAATTAAAGGAATTATTTATATGGGAAGAGAAGTTCTATGCCAGTGGTCCCCAACCTTTCGAGGTTGTCGGGCGCCGGGGGTGTGGCCGTTCGCCCACCGGGCACCAGGGGGCGGGGACGTTTGCCCGCCGGGCGCCAGGGGGCGGGGACACTTGCGCCCCGGGGGCGCCCCCCCCATAGCCGCATGCCCGGGGCCGGCGCTCCCCCCGCCCAGCTAATCCGAACTAGCTGTACTCCTCATGCAATGAGGAGTACAGCTAGTTCGGATTAGAAGCCTAATCCGAACTAGCTACTCCGTGCTGCATGTAGCCGCGCGGCACAGGGTTTGAACTAGCCGGGATTTAAAAATGGCGGCGCCCGGCTTATGCAAATGAAGCCCGGGAAATTCAAATCCCGGGCTTCATTTGCAAGTGCGGTATGCCTACATTACCCCACTAGTTCGAACTAGCGGGGTAGTGTAGACATACCCTTACTGCTTATACAGTTGCCTTCAACTATACAGAATCTTGCATAGGCTCAAACTAACAACATAGTGGGTCTTCCAATGAAGCAGAGATCTGTTACTCATTCAGATACAGTACGGAGTTATGGGAAGTGGCCAGTCAGTTCAGATTTGTGATAGCTCTATGGAGTGAAGATTTCAGGACCGCTCTGCTACAGCACCAGGGAAGCCCTCAGTGCTGGAAAGGAGTCTCATTTGTTTATGTAGGAGGATTTTAAGTGAATATGTTTTGTGAAAGTTGCCAAAACTAACATCACCTGAATCTTGCAGCGCTCCTGGTCTCCTGGTACAGTGTAGACAGCAGCAAAGCGAGCTTTCTTACCACACTGCTCTGAAGGTTATTAATTACCATGAGTTGGGATGGTGTTTTGTTAAAATGGACAGCTATCTTCTAGGAACTGGATTGACACCACCAATTAATTTTACATAGGTCACCAATAGACATGAGATAGCATCAACTTTTGGTCACTAGACACCTGCTTCAGATTCAAACAATCAAATAATAGGTTCTTACCTTACCCTATTACCAATTCCCACATTATCCAGACATGTAAGTGGACTCTCACAGGTTTGGATCACTGTTCCCTCTGGGTAAATCTGGAGTAAGTAGTATTAGTCTGGATTTATATCATCAGTGATTTTAGGTTTAGGCCCTTTGTTTACAACTTCTTCAACATTCACTGAAGTTGCTTTTTAAAAAAAGTAATTTACGTAGCAACTGTTTGATCACCTTACAGTGTGTTTCAGATCCTAAAGCACCCTTTTGTTGGCTTGAATTCATGGCCAAATCTTTTCAATTTAAGAAACTTTGTGAGAAAACTCAGAGTATGAACATTTGGGACCTACAGCAACTGGTGTGGCTGGGTGATTCACCCAGAATCTATAGGTATGTGTGCATAACTGCAGAGTTACATACGTTTCTAGCCTGGGTGATGCCCCTCTCCCTCCCCCAACCCTTCCTTGCAGAAAAAAATCTCTAATCCAAGTGGACGGTGCTTTAAACTCTAGCCAGGAGGCACTGCTGAGCTCCAATTCTGCTGCAATCTAGGCTGGAGACCCACCTACTTTAATATATATGAAATATCCTTATTTAATAGAGGGATAAGGGATCTTTCAGACAAGGCTTTATTTTCCGCAAGATCAGCATCTAGACTGGCGCTTCTTTCCGACAAAGCTCCGTGCGGGAAAAAAGCGGCAGCCATTTTTATGCTAATGAAGCGGGGGAGATTTAAATTCCCGCTTCATTAGCAATTGCGATACGTCTAATTTACATCCCTTTTACGAAAAAGGGATGTAGTCTAGACGTAGCCCATGAGTTTTCACAGATAATGGGCAATGACTCTGCAATCACATCAGACAAGTCCCTCGGCACCCTTGGATGCATTAGTTCCAGCCCCATCAATGTGTGTATATCCAGTTTGTGGCCCAATGCAAAGTTTTATTACAAGCCCCACGTAGTGAACTGTGCCTGCTAATGGAGAAATGCATGCTTACAGCTTGGCATTGCCGTGTCTCCCATTCCATGTGGAATTCAAAATGGAAGCCAGGAAGCACAAGCAGTGGTTAAACATTTTAAAATAATTTTTACTTGTGATTTGCACATTCTTTCAAAGATACCCTGAGGTGCTAAAGATAAGAATCCCCCACTGCCTTTCTTTTTAGTACACCACACCATACAAATCAACCCTGCCATAGTGTACCAAGCTGCCTGGGGGCAGCATAATGTCTGAAATACAGCTGGGGGGATGTATGTGGTCCAGAAAGGGCATGAGGAGGACTGGCCATGCAGTTCTTTAAGACTTCATATAATTGTGTGTATTTCCATCTAGTCAGAGCAGGCTGTCTGGTAAGTTGTAGGGAGGCAGTATTCACATAGGGTATGTCTACACTTGCAGCCTAGTTCAAACTAGGGCTGCAAATGTAGGCATTCGGAATTGCAAATCAAGCCTGGGATTTAAATATCCTCTGCTTGATTTGCATGTTCCCAGCCGGGCACCACTTTTTGAAATTTACAAGCCCAGACTAACTGCCTGCGTCTACACGCGTCAGGGAAACAGGCGTTCTAAATAAAGCCCATTTCCCTGCTGCGTGTAGACGTGGGCAGTTAGTATAGACATACCCATAGATTATTAATGTAATATCATTTTGATTCAACCAGGAATTTTAACCCAACGCTAGGTGCTGATAGCTGCATACTCTCCCCCTTCCCTCCCCCCCCCAGGTAGTTACATTTCAGGGCAAGGTGTTTCTTCAGGCCCTACTCTATGCAGCATCTATCCATGGAGTGGGCTGATGCGTTGCTTAGTCACCATGAGCTTTAAATTTTGTGTAGCATGCAGGACTGGCTTGCCACGATAGTTTGTAAAGTAATAATGTTCTTTTGTCATTGAGGAACCTCCAGGGTTCCTATGTCCACTAGAAATCACCCTTCTCTAAAGGACAGAGAAGCCTTAGGCAGTAAGCCATGCCAGCCTCACCACTACCCATTCCCACATGACAGAGGTTTGCAATTTTAATACATTTGGGCTACGTCTACACTGGCATGATTTTCTGAAAATGCTTTTAATGGAAAATTTTTCTGTTAAAAGCATTTTCGGAAAAGCACGTCTAGATTGGCAGGATGCTTTTCCGCAAAAGCACTTTTTATGGAAAAGCGTCAGCGGCCAATCTAGATGGGCTTTTCTGCAAAAAAGCCCTGATCGCCATTTTCGCAATCAGGGCTTTTTGCGGAAAACAGTACTATGCTGTCTACACTGGCCCTTTTGTGCAAAAGTCTTTTGAAAAAAGACTTTTGCCTGAACGGGAGCAGCATAGTATTTCCGGAAAAGCACTGATGATTTTACATGAGATCGTCAGTGCTTTTCCGGAAATTCAAGCAGCCAGTGTAGACAGCTGGCAAGTTTTTCCGGAAAAGCTGCTGATTTTCCAGAAAAACTTGCCAGTCTAGACACAGCCATAGTTTTTGCAAACTTCACCTTAGCTTTGTGCACTCATCATTCTGCTTAACTCCATTGTGGCCCTGGGAACCAAAGCTTTCAATATGTTGATGCAGAGTTTTACAAAGTATCTTTTTTTTTTTTTTTTTTTTAAGCTTTGAGATGCCATAGGTGGATGCAGTTAAAGCTCTGTAGCCTAGACGTACCCGTTCTTGCTCCTGGCTTTTCGATAGTAGCTTCTGAGGTGCTTATTCCAGCTTCCAGCACCAGTTACCAATCTGGTGAATCCCCAATGCCACCAGCTTGTTAACAATTTCCTGTTACATACGGTCAGTTCTGGTCCTCCTACTTAAATCAAACATCTTGCTTGCCTCATAGCATTTACCAAAATCTGACTGTGGTCCTGTGAGCAGCTAGCAGCATGCTTGGCAAATGATTTCTTGTCAGTGACCACCACTTCCTCAAGAGACTTCATTCTGTTTGCAGCTCAGTGGTCAGAATAAAAGACAAGGGTTAAATGTTGAGCAGTTATACTTGAACCAGAGGGAGTTTGCTGACTAGTCTTGGGAGAGAAAGGACAAGGAATGCTGGCCCATCTGAGTGGGGGATCATGTTGGTGGAGACTCAGGACACAGGCAGGTCTGGAGGAGGTGGACTTAAACCCATTCCCCTTATTATGTCCTCCTAGGGCCCTTGCCCAGAGGGCTTGCTGGCCCAAATAGGATAGCTTTGTGTTCAGAGGGAAATTGGAGTTGAGCCTGACTGTGAGTTTGAGGGTTTCTGTCACTTTTGGTCATTGTGATAATGTCTTTTGAAAGGAGACTTTGCAGTGCTCATCCATGCTTTTCAAAGCTGAGGATGGACTGTCTATATTAGGTACTTATATGGTCCCTGATACCAGCACATCTGAAAATCTCTGAATTTTGAATGTATTAATCTGTATACACAATCCTGAGAGGTAGAGAAGTGCTATTGTCTCCATTTTGTAGATGCGGGCACATAGAGACTATGTGACTTGTCAAGGCCTCACAGGATGTCTTCAACAGGGTAGGCGGGTGTCCAGCTAGCACTTCAACCACTGAACCACTCTTCTTCTCTAAGTTGGGACTTACTGCAAAGAGCTCATTTGGTTTCAATGGGCATATCCTCATCTCTAGGAAGCCAGCTTTTTATATTAATTAATGCTCCTTTCCCACAGTGACAAATGTTTACAACACAAATACTCACTATAATATTTCAAAATGGGGTCCGCATGTGATAAGTGAAATTACTACATGCAACATCCTACAAGCATCTCATAAAGTCTAAACCCATTCTTACCATTTTAACGTCTATTTTAACAATGATAATACACAGATGAGCCAGATGGTGTCCAGCTATGTACCTAGGCGCAGGAACTAGAGGTGCGGAAGGTGCTGCAGCACTCCAAGGTTCCCAGCCTAGCATCCAGGGTCTTAACTGCCTCCCCACACTTTGGGGGTTCTGCTGCCAGCTGTCCACTTGGGGTCCCAGCTGCTGCCCCACATGCCCAGGACTCTGCTGCCGGCCCTGTACACTAGAGGCTCTACTGATGGCTCCGATCCTGGGGTCCCTGATGCTAGCTCTGCACACCGGGGGGCTCTGCTTCAGCCCTGCATGTTGGGGACTCTGCTGCCAGCCCCATACCCTGGGTCCTAGCTGCTGGCCCCCATGCCAGGGCTTTGCTACTAGCCTCAGCAGAGGGGTGGGGAAAACAGGGGTGAAAGGAGGAAGTGTCAGCACCCCCATTCTTAAAAACATTCCCATGCCACTGGCTATATTGTCAGTGTTCAGTTGAGGCCTAGGGACCTGGCATGATGTAGCACCTGGTCTGCCAACACCACATAACCATTATAGGGTTATGTGCAGTTGTTATCAATTAAGGAGTCTGAGATAAGGAAAACAGTATTATCCCTAAAGCTATGCTGTCTTTGCCTATTTCACTGTGTAAATTCCCCAGACATCTCCTGCCAGGCTCTTTCCTACTGTTTTAAAGAAACGGTACATACATCCTCATGCTCTCGACTGTGGAACTTATTTCCCCTCACACACACACCCACAAAAGCCCAGAACTGATGACCTTTAAGTCATGCTGTACTGCTCATCTATTTTTCCTGGGTGGGTGGGTGCTGAGTAGGATTTGCAGGTAAAGATCAGCATCTTCCGCTGTCATATGAATGACTCATACTTTTGTTTAATTATTATTTTTAACTTTTGTATCTCCACAGAGGTTTGACACCAGTGTTTTGGGGAAAGAGCACCACTTTCATTACACTAATTGTATGTCATCTGCTGTTGGCCAGTTGCGAGTAATGTCCTGGTGATAAATTCCTTTCAGGCATGAGATTATTACATTAGAAGACTATCTGAAGTGTACTGGACTGCACTTCATGGATACAACTAGTTTGGAGGACAAAGGGATCATGTGTCCTCACGTTTAACTTTCCTGTTGATTTCCTCCTGGAAACTGGACAAGACATATTTCCATTCCTTGTTCTTCCTTCAACTGATTTTTAAATATAGTTGCTCCAATTCAATTAGAAAAATTGAATTTATCTTCCTCTCAAATGTCCTTCCCATCCAAATACACTTATGTGTCTGCTCTCCTAAGAGTAATTGTATTTCGACACAAAAGGAAATTATACTGATGTATAAGAGGAATTAAAAATCATTATTTAATATCATTGTTGTTACCTAAAATTGGAAGGCTCACTTTGCATTTACGTATACCTCCATGACTCCCACTTGGATTTTTCACACCCGTGAGTGATGTAGTTATATGATACAGGTCTGTAGCATAAACCTAGCTTTACATACAAAACAAAATCATAAAATGTGAACTAGGTCCTACATATATTAGTAGCTACCTGAGTCAGTCTTTCATCACTGTTTATAGACAGGGTGATCCCCTCACTGTCATCCCTTTTCACTTCCAAGTAGTTTTGATGTTCACAGTTTATCTTTGATCAGTTTTCATTGACTTTTTTGGGTTGGTACAAAGGTAGACAACTGAGCAATAATCAGCTGGGGGGAGGGGAATTACAAGCTTTCAGTAGAGACCTGACATGCTCCCTTTCTGGATAAGTACCGAGAAAGTGGTGCATCAGGTATAGTGTAGATATCTTTCTGTGTCACAACCATCACCCTCACTGTCCCCTTCATCTTAATCCTGAAAAATGCCCTGACCAGATCAAGCCAAAGAGAGGGAGGCAAATGACATTTTTACCTCCTCTGGCTCCAGCTAGCTCCCAAAGATCAGCTGGAAAAAAGACTGTCACACACCTGTTGTGTGTTCTTTTCCTCCCCCTTCTTATTCCTTCTATTTCCCAGCCCTCGCCTTTTTCTTTCTGACTAATAAAAATCTGGCTTAGCCAGCCACATCTGTATATTTTGCAATATTGCTGTCTGTCACCACATTAGGCAACTAAATGCAATGCCCTAAACAGCCTAAACTTTATACAAGTTTGCCAGGTCATCAAAGTGCAGATTATACCTGTATGCTGTGTTTGTGTTTCTCTAGCAATAGGCTGCAAGTATTGGTATCTCTTTTACCTTCTAGGAAACACAATTGGACTTTAGTAACATCTGCTCCAGCCCATTTCAATTATCTTCCGTCTTTCCCACCAAAAGAACAGCTATCACTGTATAATAACAACATCTGAAAAATTGTCTGATGGGGGGGATTTCTTTCTAAAAACTATACTTAAAGGGAAAGTGAACAAAGGATGTTGTTACAATCAAAGCCTTACTTAATTGTTTACATTTAAAATACTTGAACTTTTTTTTCTCTCTCTTCTGTATCTGTAATATAAGATTTCAATGGTGTTTAATGCTGTGTTTGCCAATATACTAAGCAAGCTAAGGTCTCAGTATACCTTGTTAACACTGATATAAGGTTGAACAGTAACTGGGTCATAGTAACCCCTTTAGCTTATTGGGCCACTTTATTCCATCTAAATTAACACAGTGTGAACTTTCATTGAAGATTGATGTAAGAAATGGCTAAGGGGCCCCACCTATAGCAAGATATAAGGAGTCTGCCCAAAGACCATATAAATGAAGGGTTCCAGTGGGTAAAGTTGTGGGGTGTGTATCTGTATGGGTATGTTTACACAGAAGCAGGGAGGGTCTTGATATTGTGTACTGAAAAACAGGCCCGGGGTTTAAATCCACAAAGTGATTTAGACATTGCAACTTGGAACAATGTGGCACCTAACTTTAGGCACCTGAAAGTCATGGGAACAACACTGCCATCCACAAAGGCCAAGTTAGGTGCCTAGGATTCCTATACAATGAATGGGAAGTGATGGATGCCTTACTCCAAATTACAAAACATAGAGAACCAAAAAAGTGCCACTGTGGTTTAACAACCAAGTAAAAGAAGCAGCGAGAGATAAAAGTATAATTTTCAAAGTACAAATTAAATCCTAGTGAGGAAAACAGAAAAAAGCATAAACTCCTGCAAATGAAGTGTAAAAATATAATTAGGAAGTCCAGAAAAGAATTTGAAGAACTGGTAGCTAAAATCTCAAAAAGTAATAGCAATTTTAAGTACCCCAACTATAACAGTGTTAAACAAAGAACTAGATAAGTCCATGGAGGCTAAGTCCATCAATGGTGTGTCTAACCTGTTCCTGCCAGAAGCTGGGAATGGGTGACAGGAGATAGATAATTATCTGTTTTTTCATGTCCCTGGAACTAATCAGTTGGGTAGCATTTGAGTCTTTCCTGGTTGGCTGCTAAAATCACAACTTACAGGGAACACTGCTCCTGGATGCTTCTTGTGGAAATATTATGCACCTGTGCTGCCACACCCACAATTACTAAAGGAGCTCGTGGTGCTGCTACTATCCACCTTGTAACTTTTAGCTCACTACAGCACTCACCTGGGAGATCCCGGTTCAGATTCTCCATCTGACGGGTAGGTTTCCTGTTGCCGTAATGAGTGCTCAAACCAATGTACTGACTTATTTTTAGATAGGGCTTCTTCAGCCTTCCCTGTTGAAACTGTTCCACTGTGGATAAATAATGAAAGAATTATAGGAACAGGGGAACTGGACCTGTGGCCTCCCATGTCCCAGCTGGGTACCATTTCCACTAGCTCTCTTCTTGACCCGGTGACTACTGAAGTATTTATCCACAGCGTAACAACCATTGGGCCAGAGACAGCACAATTTTGAATGGGACAAATTGTGACTGCAAGTGGGGCACAATCCTGCAGGTAGCCTCTGAGCATGACCCTGGATCAGGTGATGTACCCGAACTCCTTTCTTGTGCCAGTTTGTGAATTGCTCTGTGGCTTCAGCAAGAGATGGCACTTGACCTGTAGAATGAGGCAACTGTATAGGTCCAAGGTTGCAACTTAGTCATGGAGGGAACATTTACCCTGAAAACCTAGTAGGCGCCAAGTGAATTTAGACTATCAAGAGAGATTTGTGAATTTCAATAGAGCCAAAACTGGGACTTAGATGCCTCAGGTGGCCAAGTACCTTCGCACCTTTAGGCCAGCAAGGTGCTCAACCTGGCCCCACAAACCACTGGTGACCCTGCTGGCGGACACCGGGGATCCGGGGCAGGTAGGGAGCCCCCGATGCAAGCCGCTGGGGCAGCACAACGTGGGCTTGGAAGGCAACCGAGGCTCAGTGTCGGGGATGTGCTGAGAGCTTCGCGGCCCTTTCGGGGGATTCAATTTGTGGATCCAGCGTGTGCCCACACCGACCGCCGGGGCGACCCGCTTTGCGGAGGCGCCAGGAAAGTTTCGGCCGGGCCAGCAGCGCCGGCGGAGGAAAGAGCCACGTTGCCACGTTGCCTCTGCAATTTGCAGCGTGGAAACTGGTGAGCGGGAGGCGCAGCTGCAGGGCAGCGGCTGCTGGACACGGGCCAGCCCGTGCGCGCTGGGGCAGAGCGGAGGGAGGCGCTGGGGAGCCCCCGCCACGCAGGAGCCCTGGCCGGGAGGCGCGGAGCAGGGACGCGCTGTGTCTGCCCCCTCCCGAGCAGCCCCCTCAGCTCCTTGCCAGCATCCCGCCGGCTGGCTGACGCGGGCGGGAGCCAATCAGGGCGCGAGGCCTGTGACAGACGCGGCGGCCCTTCCCCAGCGCCGCGCCGCCAGGCTGTGGAGCTGGCAGCCCGGGCGCAGAGCGCAGCGAGGGAGGGCTCACGGCGGCTGCTCGCGAGCGGGACACGCTCACGCGGACGCGCATCCTCTCCCCGGGCAGCGCCCGCCGCCCGCCCCCCGCAGCCCGCGAGCGAGACAAAGCAAAGATGGCAGGGCTGCTCGCCTGGTTCTGGAACGAGCGGTTCTGGCTGCCGCACAATGTCACCTGGGCGGATCTGAAGAACACGGAGGAAGCCACCTTCCCGCAGGCGGAGGACCTGTACCTCGCCTTCCCGCTGGCCTTCTGCATCTTCCTGATCCGCCTGCTCTTCGAGAGGTAACGCGCAGCCCCGCCGGCCCGGCCGGCTCTCGCCCCGCGCGGGGCAGGAGGCGCAGCCCGGCGGGCGTGGGGCGGGCGGGGCGAGGGTCCGGTCCAGCGCGCCTGGACCCCGCTGCGAAGAGCCGCGGGGAGATGCTCGCGCTCCTGCTGCTGCGGCTCTCTCCTGCCTGCGGCCAGCGGGAGACGCTTTGGAGTTGCTTTTCTTTCCCGGCCCTCCAGCCCATGCCATCCGGCCAGAGTGCCTAGCCAGCGGGCAGCCCCGCACCACGCTCCGTGCGGGCACATGTCCCGCAGTCGCTCCGCACTTGGCTGTGCGGGGCGGGGGGTGGCCATCGCTCGAGACGGAAGGGTGTTGAAAATGTAAAGCACCCACCCTCTTCCCCTCCTTTGCTGTCTCCTGGCCGTAACGTGCTTCTCCGCTGTCATGGGAC
This sequence comes from Pelodiscus sinensis, assembly GCF_049634645.1. Classification (NCBI taxonomy): domain Eukaryota; kingdom Metazoa; phylum Chordata; order Testudines; family Trionychidae; genus Pelodiscus; species Pelodiscus sinensis. The sequence goes on from NC_134717.1 coordinate 38,885,792, forward strand.
GCTCGCAAGCCTAATGGGGGGCGTGCTGTGTAAGGACCGTGTGAAGGCCTGGAATTCGCTGATAGGAAAGAATATATTAGGGATTAATGAAATTGAGTATCTGCTAAAGATCTTGTTTTAGTCTTTATGACCCTAAATGGCGCGTGTATATGTGTGTGTGTGTGTGTGTGTGTGTATATATATAATATTTATTTATTTATTTCTCAGTAAGCTATTTGTAATCGTCTGTTATGACATACTCTGAACCTCTCCCATTTGGGCATCTCAAGCCTTTGATAGGAAATCTCTTAAAGTAATTAGTATGAATGGGGAAAAGCTGAGAATACATAGTGTTTTCCCCCACGTGCAAGAAAACACACTACCATAATGAGAAGTTTGTCTATCTTGAACTAAAATGTCTGTATAAAACTCTCAGTAGTTTTTTTTAGAGGAACAATCTGAATTAAAAAAAAAAGTTAGTGTAAACTGCACATTGGGTATCTACGCTAACTATATAATTGTATAGAGATTACACTGGGTGGCAGGAATGGTCCTTGTAATCTGTTGCTGGAGACCTTGATAGTGCTGAAGCTTTGTATTTCATTGAACTATGTACAGCTGTATATTATGGTTTTAAATGTGTATATTAATCAGAACACAAGTCAGTCTTAATAGTACATGTTTATAAAGTGGCTTAAAGTAAGATTCTAGACTTTCCAGGTATCAATATATTTTACTAATTTCTATAGCTCCTATTGATGTAATAGGATATGAAATAAAAAATCTAAGCAATAGTATTCTAAATGTAATCTGAAATTAGGATTCAGCCAAAAAAGTAACACTACAGATAATATTATGAAATTAAATAAAAACTCAGTTTTCATTTTAAATTCTGTCCAGGATTGCATCAATCCAAACAGATTTTAAACAAAATAATATGAACATGTGTATATCAAAGAATCATGTTCCCTTGCAAAGTAAATATTTACTTGCTATGGACATTCAGTTACTTTTGTTTAATGTAGCTGTCCTTGAGTGGATATAGAGATCATTGAGTAAAACAGGTTGCTCATGTATGCTCATTTCTGGGTAGATTAGTATGCCATGTCACTTTATCTGTGAGGAACAAAAGAATGGTTCCATTTGCAAACACCTACATATTCTTGGCTGAATCTTCTTCTGGAATGATTACAAGATGTTAAAAAGGACACCTGAAGAGTAGCAATTATTACATTCCACACACAGGGAATATCCGTATGTCTTAAAGGTTAATAAAACATTTGGCCAGACCTCATCACCATTCACAAGCAGTTCATTTTCCCAGTCTGAGCACAGGTGTTAGAATTTGTTGCCTGCATTTGTGGTTTGTGAAATACTCAGCTGTTTTCATTACCCACCTGGGAAGAAATGTTCATTTTGAAAAATGGCCATGGCCTTTGCTGGTTTGTTGTCTTTAGAATAATTCTTTTGTGCTGCTTTATGGACTTGCATGACAAGTGAAGGTTTATCTGGAAATCAAAGGCTTCCCAGATTTGATTTAGAGGTTGAACAAGAATAGATACGAATACTTGATTTTAGCCTTAAATAGGCTGAGGAAATTAAGTAAAGTATTCTCTCAGGGTATGTCTACACTACAGAGAAGATTAAAATTGCCGCTGTTTATGTTCCAAGGTTTGAATTAGCAGGTCTAGTGAAGACATACTAATTCAAACTGAGAGGGAAAGTAGTTCTGCTTTAAGGAGGAGCAAGGGAAATTGAAAGGAAAATGTTCTCCCTTCAACTTTCTGCTGTGTGGCCAGTGCCAAAAGTCAAGTTAAGGTACTTCAACATCAGCTATGCACTTAAAGTAGCTGAATTTGCATATCTTAATTCAATTTTATCCCGGAGTATAGACATGCCCTCAGTAATGTCCAGGAACTGCCCTCAGTTCTTGCCTCTCCTTCCTTACAATGTGTTAAAATGCTGTATGAGTTGCAATATATAAGCACAGCAGGGCTAGTTCAGGCTGGGAGAAAAGTTAACTAAGCAAAGAATTTAAGTTTGAGCTTTGAATTGCCTTCTGTCACTTATAATACAATGCTTAATTAGCTTTTCATAGTTATTGTCCTTTCTCAAGTAGTTAAAATATTTTCAAAATAATATTTTACCAATACATAGTTACTCAGATCAGAAAACCAACTAATTTTCATAATCCTTCATTATAGGGAGGGCCAATATCCACCTTCCGAAATGTATGCTGTCAGCCAGATAGAATGTAACAGCTTACTGGAGAGCTGTGTGTTAGCTAGCATTGGAAAATATATTTGTGTCTCAGTGCTACTATTTGAAGCCAATTGCAAAGCTCCCAATGATATTCATGAATGTAGATTTAGGCCCTTACATGTTACATTATTCAATGTTGTATGGAGCAATTGTAATATTCAAACGGAGATACTCATTAAAACAGCCAAGACTAGTTTTGGGCCTACTGTCATTGAATTAACTGGGAGGTTTGTCATTGACTTCAACGGGATCAAGATCTGTTGTCATTATTTGTTATTATGCTGTAATTTATCATTTGTGAAAGGTAGTATTTGATAATGGCTGTTTGAAGCATGGCTTCTTTAAGAAACCAGGAAGTGGAAACCAGAGGGTGAAGAAAGGGGTCATGGAGAATCCTAGGGAGGGTGTGCCAATAAGACTCCTAGAATAAAAGTTTGTTCTTGTTTGCCTTTAAACTTGAATGGTCTTCAAGAGTTTGGAATATCATAGTGGTAATGAGGATGTTGAATCCAAGTCTGCTTCCAGCTACCAGTCTGTTTAACTACACCAGCACTGTACCTGATGCTCTTAGGGTATTCACCCGTGCTATGTACCAGATACATTGTAGCATTCAATGTGCGCCTGATGATGGCTGGTCTGGAAATGGCATCTGAAGCTTGCAGTATGCATTCCTACTCTATGTACTAGGTACTGGAAACTTTAAGAATTTTTCCACTCTGGTGACTAGTACATCCTATCAGAAGGCAATAAGGGCACTAGCAGCACATTATAATGCCACACCTAGTAGTATGATCAAATGTATTACATTTCATCAGCAAGTACAGCTCCCTGGGGCATTGATCTGCCAGTTGAAGCCAGTTTTCTGGAATAGGAGTTAAGAATGCAAATTTGCATTCCTAACACTTGAGAAGATTCAGGTTCATTTTAAGGAGTGGATTTTATCCACGTGATTGTGGGAGAGTCTGCTGATGGAACCAGATTTCTTGATGCTCCATAGGGTGGTGGAGCTTGACTGTCAATTTGAACTTGGAATCCCAGAAGTTCAGATCCTTTCCTGCACCTTAATCCCTCCTGGCTCTCCTTCTTCTAGGCAACATTCACTACTTCCACTGCTGCAGTTATCCCAGTACAGTGTATTTGACTGCGGCTCAGGTAACCATGTGGGAGTTGAGGGCAGCACCTGGATCTTTAGTAGACTTGGGAGCAGGGTTCATATTGTAGCAAATCCTGTCACTGTCAGCTCCAGAAGTGTCCAGCCCAGGGATAAATGTGCTGTCCATGTGAAAGAATTAACCATTTTGCCAGAAGGCATTGCTCTTTTTGAGCCATCACCTATATGGGTGACCAGGCAATGGAGGAAGATTCTATGCCTGACGGGATCAACTTGGTGACACAGGACATATTTAAAATACTCCCGTATTTTAAAATCTGCCCCTCCCTGCAGTGGAGATACTGCTGCTGGTGAACACTGGAACATGAGTCTCACGTATAAATGACGCCATGCATCATTGATGTTTTTGCCTATTTTACTTGTGGACAGCATAATCCATGCTATTCAAATATGGCAATGCAAAAATCACTTTGCTTGGAATGCTGAATCTCCCTGTGATGTAATATCACTGAGAAGTGGGAGTGTTCCCATTTTACATGGCTCATGCTAGAGCCAACAATTGCAGGCTGAATTTTTTTCCAGGAACTAGGATTTAGATTCACAGAACACGGAAATTCTTTGGAGTGGGAAGAGAGGGGAAGGAACAGTTGGAGATATGATTGGAGGCCTTGTAGCCTTGGCTGAGAATTGTCTAGGGATGGATCCACTGGCTACCCCAATTACTCAACCATTCCATAGAACTCCCTGTTGTTAAAGGAGGCCCTAGTTACAGGAATTTCTTGTTTGCTTATGGAGGACACTACACAAGTGCTTGACTTTTCTGCATGGGTGTCAGACTTCTTTGTTGTAAATACAAAAAAAAAGAAAAGGAAAGGAAAAAAGAGTGAGGCTATAGCCCCAAGTGAACAAGGCAGTCATACCCGACTGCTATCCTTTGCGGACTATGGAGGAATTGGTAGTTCGATGTCATGATTCATTTATGTCCACTAAGTTGGTGCTATGCCGTGGATATCTCCAGATACCATTTTCTCCTTAGTCATAGCACCTCATGGCTTTTCTCTTATCACATGGCCCTCTTTCAGTTTGAAAAGATGCCTTTTGGTCTATTTTAGAAATAACACCTGCCAAACAGTAGCAGTGGTTTCTGGCCGTAGCCTACAATCTTTTTCCAAATGGCTGGAGGTAGCAGCTAGCAGTAGCAGCTTAAGTTGTCTATGATTGGCTGTAGGAGTGGTCCTGTAGGTGGGATTATTCCCAAACAATAATTACTGATAAAGGACTGACTTTTATTTCTGCTTGATTTGCCCATTTCGGTACTCCCAGATACAACCCTCAAAATAACAAAGGTGTAGAGAGATTATGTCTCACAATGAAGAAGCTTCAGGCTCATCTGTCTCAGTGTGCCCTTTCCACAAGCTTTTGACTCAGGATTACAACATTACCAGGCTGTTTTCTGTGAAGATATCGGTCAGTCCCTGACTTCACTGGTGCTAGGGCGAAAATTATTACACCCCTTTTTTAAGGAGTCCAGGAATATACATGTGAGTGGTTCACAACCACATACAGAAGTATCAGGCATGCTCCAAAGGTTATACCAATGACAAACGGAGGGCTAGGGTGACCTTGCCTTGGTGTGCTGTGTCTGTGGGGGAGGAATCGGTACATAAACATAGAGCATGCAGGGTTAGCTCACAGTTTTCAGTTCCAATACAGGTTTCTCGGCCTCTAGAAGTGGTAACATATGAACTGCATGATAGGGTCCCATAGATGTATTGGTACTTGAGTCCAGGTATGGAAGCTCATCAGAGGTGAAGCAGGTCTGGAAATCTCCACTGAACCATCAGTAGTTGAAGTTGTACTGCAAGGTTTTGCTTGTTCTGGTATAGGCTCCAATTTTGTTTCCAACCACGCGTCTGCTGACTGCTGGTGTCCCATGGTGACAAATAGACCTTTACAGTTGTGTGGGCCCTCACATTGACAGAAGGACTTTGCAGTGTAACATCCCTGGTCCAGCACCCTCAGGACCTGACCAGTCTAGGGATGTTACATTTAGATTAATTGGGTATATCGAATAGTTGATGCATCGACTAATTTGATTGGTCAATAAGGGCGCCTCCGACTTTGAAGTGAAGCCCTGGGGCTGTTGCTATACTTCAAAGGCGAAAGCACTGTGGGGAGCACAGGGCCAGAGGGGGACTCAAGCAGTCCCCTGCTGGCCCTGTGCTCCCCACAGTGTTTCAAAGTGGCATGGTGCTCGGGGTCAACGGGGGAGCCCCAGCTGAGCCTGGGCTCCATGCAGCGCTGCTGCTTTGAAACGTCAAATGCAGCCCCCACATGGCTCCAGGCTGCACGCAGCATTTCAAAGGGGCAGCGCCGTGTGGAGCTTAGGGTCTGGTCCCAGGATCCACATGGCGCTGCTACTCTGAAGCACTCCCTCCACCTTGCCCCCTTGCTGCTGCTTTCTGATAGAGGGGCAGCAAGGCAGGGAAAGTGACTAGTCAACAAGTGTGTTGACTATCCGATAAATATTTGCTTATCGGATAGTCGACTAGTCGTTCACATCCTTAGACTAGTCCCGAATGAGGGATTTTGCTGGATTTGGGGAAGTCATTTCTGGTCCCCCCGTGACAAGTCCTCCAGCCTGGCTCCACTCCTAGCCTGGCCCCCAGCCTCCCAGCCATCTCCCCCCTTACACCAACTCAGCTGGGCTCCTGGCCACAGGAGGACTGCTGGCCCTGCTTCCTTGCCGGCCCCACTGTCCCATCCCTGCTGGCAGCCCACTGCCATGCTAGGCTTCTGGCCCACCAGGTTCCTGGCCCAGCATGCTCGGTTCCTGGCCCCACCGGGCGCCCATTGCTGTGGCAGGCTCCCAGCTCCACCAGGAGCCTGCTGCCCTGCCGAAGCCAGCTGGTGCTCCTGCTACCCTGCCACCGGCCCAACCAGACTGCCACAGCAGGACTCCCAGCCCCTGCAGGGTTCCTGCTGCCAGCCCTCTACCTGCTGGAACATGGATGTTGCTGGACGAGGGAGTCCCAGTTTAGAGAGGTTCAACCTGTATTTGGGAATGGCTCTTATGAGATATGGCTCCTTTAAGAAACCAGAGTGGAACCCAGAAGTAAGAGGAGGAGCTCCACGAGATGATGGCAAAACCTAAATGAGGAGGAAGGTGTAAGACCTCAATATAAAAATTTGTTCTTGTTTGCATTTAAACCTGAGTGGTCTCATGCTTTTTTTTTTTTTTTTTTAAAGCAACAAAACTGCCTAATTCACATTATAGATTAAGGGTTTGCATAATTTAATTTCAGTTAGCAAAGTTATCTGAGAGCTGAAAGGGACAAGGAAAAAAGGCTGTCAAAAAGATTATGATTATCTTCTTTAACTTAAAATGGCTACATCTTCCTCTTACAATGTATTAACATTAGTTTATGGATGCCTGATAGGGTTGCCAGGTGTCCGGTATTCAATCGGACAGTCTGGTTTTTGGGTCTTCTGTCTGGTAAAAAAATTCAGAAATTATTGGACGTGTGTTATGTCCAGTATTTTCTGGTTTTCTGGCTGGGGGCCCGACGGAAGCCTGGTGGGGGCGGGGAGAGTGGCTGGGAGGCAGGGTGTGATCGGCGCTGGGAGCCTCTGGTTGCATCTGATGTAGAAGTAACGCCTTGGGGAGGAGAAGACTCGCTTGTGCTTCACCGGGACCGTGCGTGGGACAGGCAGCACCCTGGGATCTGGATGTGCCCAGGTCAGTCCTGCTCCCTGCCGGCCAATTCTCTCCCCAGCCCTGCTCCCCCCAACGCCCTCCCGGCAAGCCCTGCTTCCTGCCGGCTGGTTCTTCTCCCGAACATCGCTGGCCAGCCCCGCTCCCCTTGAATCCTCCCGCCCCGATCTCCCCGAGCCAGCCCTTCTGACCCCAACCCCCCGTCCATCCAACCCTGCTTCCCACCAGCTGCCCCCCTGCTGTCCCCCAGCCAGCCACGCTGCCCCCCCCCCCGCCAGCCCTGCTTCCTGTTTCTCTCCCTCCTCTCCCCCCCCCCCCCCGCCGCCAGCCCTGTTTCCCTCCCTCCTCCCGCTCCCCTTCCAGCTGGTCGCTCGCCCCCTCCATCAAGTGTGTCCGGTATTTTTTCCTGAAGCTACCTGGTAACCCTAATGTCTGATAATAGCCAAGTAGCATCTCTGGATGAATCTTTATTGATATGTTATAGCCCCATGGAAGGGAGGAGTTTATAATGGGAACACATGAAGGGAAAATATTGCTGCTGTAAATGTAAAATGTTACTGTCTTTTAAATGCATTGCTATACAGGCAGTCCCCAGGTTACGTACAGGATAGGGACTGTAGGTTTGTTCTTAAGTTGAATTTGTATGTAAGTCGGAACTGGTACATATTGTAGGGGAAACTCTAGCCAAACATTTCTCCAGAGCTCAGTTTTATTCTCCCACACCTCACTTCCCTCAGTCCTTTATTCTCAAGCTGAGGTGTCTGCTGAGAAAAGCCGCTCCGCGTCTTCCTGGTCTGCTGGGGGGGAAGGGCGCTAGCTTTGCGTCTCCCTGGTCTGCTGGTGGGAAGCAGCTAGTGCGGGGTTGCCTCACCCCGTTTGTAAGTAGGGATCCGATGTAAGTCGGATCCATGTAACCCGGGGACTGCCTGTACTGTTATCTTGGTGTTATGAACATAACAGTAGTTTTCTTTTTCAAAATATTCATAATTATGCTATTGTACTTCTCAATATTGGTAAATCAGCAAACATGGAGCGCTGAACTTTCAATTAGTTGGCACGAACCATTTAATTAAATTTTCTATTTTAAGGACAATACATGAGATTGATTGCTAAGCTGCTGAAACTGCGTAGTCTTACCTTTAATAGAAACAAACTATGAGCATTCATGGTAGCAAGAAATATAGTTAAGGTTGAGCTGTGAATTGCCTCAAATTTGGATGCTATGGTGTTGGATGGTATAGAAATAGACTTAAATTAGACATAACCATGTGGCGTTTAGGACCCTCTGTTGATGCCATTTTGGTTATGAACGAGATGTGCCAACACCACTTTTTTTTTTCCTCTTTTATCTTTTTCCTCTTTTTATCAAAATAAAAATCCAACTTACCCAAAATCTGTGTACTAAGATCATGATGCTCATCAGTTGGATGATTATTTACATTTAGGGCATGTCTGCATTACGGGTACTATAAATGCTTTCTACAGGAGGGCTTTTTCCTATGATGTAGGTAATCCACCTCTCTGGGCAGGAGTAGGTAGGCTGGTGTAAGAATTATTGCATCATTCTAGCCATGTTTATAACAGTGTGTGGGTCATCTGAACTATGGCATTCAGAGATGTGAATTTTTCTTACCCCTGAGCAATGTAACTATGTCATACTAAGTTTTAACTGTAAACCTTTGTGACACTGTTCCCCTATATTTTTATGGAAATATGTTTTGAGTATGAACATGCATAACTCAAATATGCTTTATGAAAAACAGGGTAAGAAGCCTCTGTCATTCAAGAGCTTGTAATCCCCAGAATGTGTATATTTTATTTGTGTGCATGTATCATTATTTCATTTGAAGTTAGAAATATGAAGTGTAAACCTGTTTATTAATCTAGGTCTTCTAGTGAAAGTCATTAGTGGTACTTAAGGAACATAAGGGCCTGGTGCTCAGGGCAATCATCTGTGGATAGTTTTGTTTTTCGTGTAGGCCTGGATTGCGGTTGGTCCTATAAAGACAAGTAGGAATCCATCTTGTATTTTGTAGTCTTCCACACGGGGTGGGGGGAGGTGGAAAGTAGGTAGGGGAGGAGTGGGAACTGAACCTTCCGCCCTTAGGAAATTCTGTTTAAGGGATGGGAAGCAAACAATGATGTCTTCAGCTCGCTTCAAAACCCCCCCACCCTCCCCCCCATCTCAGGAGGGCACATGAAAAGACCTGGAAAGAAAAGAACTCTAATGAGAAACTGTTAGACCCAGGTCAGAAAAAAAAAATCAGCTCAGGTTTGAAGAACTTTACCTGAAATAAGGTAGGATGAGAAATTATGATTTGTAATGATTTCTCTTAGTGTTTTAGGCTTAACTGGTGTATTTTATTTGTTTTTAGTTCAATATTTTACTTTGATCTGTCTGACATCACTTGCAACAAGTTAAATCCCATTTTTATACTTAATAAAATCACTTTTGTTTATTATCAAACCCACTGTAAATAATTTTACTAGAGGAGGTAGAGTAGACAACAGCTGTGCATCACTCTCTTTCATTGAAAAATGGGGGCAAAATTCATGAGCTTTCGCTGTATAAAATGTAAGGAGAGTAAGACAGATTTATTTGGGGTTTTGATCCCATGGGAGTTGTGTCCCTGCCATCAGATCCCTGTAACTGAGTCCTCCCAGAGCTGAGCTGTTCTGTGTCTGTGTTACTCTGCTGGGGAACTGTCACCTAAACTATGTGCTGTTGCTGGGGGAGAACTCAGTTTCTGACTCATCTTGACAGGGTGTTGTGATGCCCCAGCGGGCAGGCAGGTGATCATACTCCGTGGTATGAGCAGCTGATCATGTGACACTCTCAGAGGGGATCTCTGTGATCCAATCGTGAGGACTAATATTGTAATAGAATTTTGTGCCACATTTTCTGTTGCCATCTAGCTACTTTGTGTGTGACATACAATGGGTGTATCTTTGCATGCTGAGGATATGTCTAGACTGCAAGGCTATTTCAGGATACCAGAGGTATCTCCTGGTATCCTGAAATAGCTACCTCGTGTCCAAGAAACACGTCCATTATTTCGAAATAATTTTCGAAATAACAAATGCGCTATTTCAGCATCCCTGTAAATCTTGTTCCACAAGGAATAAGGGATGTCTCGAAATAGTGCTTTATTTCAAAATTTGGCGCCATGCAGACACGCCAAATTTCAAAATAGTCTATTTCTAAATAATATCAAAATAAGATACACAACTTGCATAGCGCAAATTGCATATCTTATTTCGATTTTTAGAGTGCAGTCTAGACAGTACCTTAGATGCCCATTTTATAAGATAAATCCTTGATTAATTTTGCGTAGACCTAATAGCAGCTTATGATCTTCCCCAGTTTTCTCCCTGACTCTCCTCTGCCCTTGCATCTCTCAGCGAAAATACGACTGGATTAAAGCAATCTAGTGACCTAGCCAACCACCACATGGGGGCCTGGTATGAACCTGCTCCTGCACTGAGACTCTGCACTTGCTTGGAGTAGCAGTGACTGTCTCCTTTTCCTGCCCATGAATGGCAGCAGGGTCCCCCTCTCACAGTGAAGGGACAGGTGAAGCTGCCAGGATGCATATGCTGAGATGGGTATTCTGGGTCTGCTATTTTTTTCTTCTTGTTTTTCCAAGTCCCCTTCTGGGATGCAGTTGATAACCACTGCCAACACCACCTGAAGTAGGTCTCTGTGTAGGCACTTTGTGGCACAGTTTGCATCTGATTGTCTGTAAAAAATGGAAGATATTGTGGTTTTGGTTGCACCTGAGTCACATTTTTAAGCATTTCTTTGCCATGACGAGGGCTAGAGATTTATATTTAAGACAAAACCCAAAGCTTAGAGTCTAATGCAGTGTGATCGCCCAAGGAGTTGTGGTCCTAGGCATAGGCTTGTTGCCCTTATGCCTTCATTTGGCTCTGAGAGGAGTGAGAATTCTCTGAGTGAAAAGGGAATTGAAGGAAAACTTGGGGTAAGGGGATGGTTCTATCAGTGTGGATCCAGCGACCTAACACTTCTGTAGAGGAAGGAGGTAAGGTGAGGCAGCAGCCATTATTCCAGTCCATGGCCAAATAACAACTATTGAGGGGCTTATAGGTTGCAGCGTGTGCAAATTTCATTCCCTCTTCCCTTGCTTAGATCCCTGCAAGAGATGCCTGATCACTTGGTCACCGTGTGCAGATGAATTGCCCCAAAGTAGACATGAATATGGATTTAAACATAACTTGCCGATTGTGAATAACTTTTTTTTTCAGTTGCATGTACCTACGCCTATTGAAATAATCTGACATTTGTTTTCTTTTCTGTAGCCTTCTTTTAATGGTACACTGTCCATGTAAAACCCCTATGTTGAAAGAAACTTGTTTACAATTTTATAGGGTTGACATTGACATCCCTCCAGGATTGTACTAGAGTCTCCAGGAATTAATAGATTAATTTTTAATTAAAGTTTGACATGTGGCAAAACCTCTAGGAATACATCCAACCAAAACTGGCAACTCTTCACAAACCGTACTAACAAGTAAAACAAAAACACATGCTCCCCCCCACAACTAATAAAATCCTGAGGGTATCAACGGGGAATAGATGTAAAGAAAAATCCTGTTCATTTCTCACTTATTATACTGTTTATCTTTTCTATTTCTTTTGGAAAGTGAAATCAAGTAAGACAATTTCCCTTTTGTTTATAACTGGTTTGACTGTTATTGTGCTGCAGTATCTGGTGTTCCACCACTACATAATCACATCTAATTGTTTAAAACAAACCCAATTTTAATAGATAAGATTTGTTTGCGTGCTTTGAAGTATGGAAGCATCTCCACTGCCTTATATTGATGAAATCTTGTTTTTATTTAATGTAAATGTTTAGCTAAATTTAAGCCAACAGTATCCTTTTGTCATGTTCTGAGGTGTACTCGAGCTGGGGGTGGGGCTGTGTCACCACCATCCTTGCAGCTTTTTAGAGGTACCCATTCTTTGTTGCTGCAGAGCCCAACCTGGGCTACTTACAAATGCCATGAAAGTCATACTCCGATTCTCCTGGCCTAGCAGCCTGTCAGCCACACACCAACCATACTTTAGCCTTGGTTATCACTGGGAGGGTGATTCCAACACACTCACCGACTGACATTTTCCCCAGAAAACACATGTTCTGCACTGTGCAGTCCTCTCCTGCACAGTTCAGGTGTTAAAGGTTTGCTGCCCCTGACAAGGTACAACAGTTGCTTTAATCAGCATCATCAAAAACTTCAGTTTAAACACACAAGTTTAAAGTATATATTAAAGTATAAAACAAGCTTAGCAAGGAAGAGAGAGTTTTTGCATGAATACAAGTATAAATCATTAAAGTCAGAAGTGGTTGCAAGAGAAATAAAAATATAATATTTTCTAGTAACTAAATCTAACAAACTGGACTTAGTTCAAGATAAAATTATCATCATATGTTCTTAGTAACAGGGCTAACCAAATTCTCAACTCAAGATCTGCTCTCAAAGTCAAAGAGCTGGTTGCTTTGTCATATTAAGTGAATGGGTGAGATTGAGAGAGAGAGAGAGAGAGTACACAGGGCTCGGTTTTACCCCTTATTTGCATAGTTCAGTCACCCATTAAAATGCATTGTCATGAGAGTTACCAGTAGGCTATGTCTACACTTCAGCCTATGTTGGCAAAACTTCTGTCACTCAGAGTATGGCTAGACTCCACCGCGTCCAGGGATCGCGTTTGCTCTTCCGTTTTTTTTTTTTTTTTTTTTTTTTGAAGAAGAGCGTTTGTGTTCTTTTGAAAGCCCCTGTATTCCTCATTCTATGAGGAAGAAGGGGGCTTCCGAAAGAGAGGGTTTTTCTGACAGTTGTCCTAATCTAGTTGGGCCAAATGTTGGAAAAGCCTCATCCAACAAAAGAATTGGAAAAAGGTATGGAAGATGCATCTGGCATTTTTGTGTACCTTTTTCTGACAAAAACCTGTAGTCTAGCCATACCCTTAGGGGGCTGAATATTCAATAGCCTTCCCCCCCCCCAAGTGACATAAGTTACACAGATATAAGTGCTCATATGCATAGTGCACAGAGCTTCTCCTAACAACATAGCTTACGCTTTTCATGGATTTTTATTTTTGAAGGTTGAACTCTCTCCTATCAGCACAGAGTATCAGGACAGACACTGCAGCGACATAGCTGTATCCATAGAGCTGCACCATGACAGCTCTGTCCATATAAACATACCCCTAGATAAATTTCCTTCCAGCTGTGAGAAGGGAAACATGAATTTTCATAGTGAAAAAGGTTCCATGTTTGTTAAAATGCAAATTGATCTTTGCCTCCCTGCCAAAGAATGGCCACTTGACAGGTGATGACCAAATACCTTTGACACCTGACTAGAGGTGTCAGCTTGTCTTCAAGAAATTGGTTTAATGACTCCTCAAACTTGTCCAAGCACATTTCAGTCACAATTTCAGCTAATGTTCATAACTTTTCATAAAATGTTGCTACATCCTTTTCACCATGATATAATTGACCTGCAAATTAGCAAACCTCACATGAAAAATTTTGTAAAGAGATTATTACAGTGGTGTGAGAGTGTGAATACAATGCATTTGGTCAAACCCTTGTAAATTGGCTGCTTTATTCCATTGGAAAGGTAATTATGATTGTCCCTTCTCGATATTGGCCATTAATTAGGAAATGTTCTCTATAGAAGCATAGTGCGCCACTAGGACTTGCTTTCAGACTCTTAAGGGACTGAAGTATGACTCAGATAAGGGAAAGGATAACTGTGATCAGTTTTTACTATTCACTGGAACCTTTATTCCGGTAGAAGTCCTAATAAGGTAGTTTTGCCTGAAGAAATGCTCCAATTACTGGTAGAACCCTCTAATTCACTTCTTACATTGGTTTCTATAAGCATAGGATTAGCCCCAAATTGCTCATGACTATCAATACTGCTCCTATTTGTGCTGAATCTGTCAGTGATAATAGACACTTGTGAAGGAATACATTGGCTCTCATCCCTTCATTGTCTTGATGAATATTCAATTGGGATTCCGTGTTGAGACATTTTCACATTGTCTTCCTTAAGTATACTGGCCCGCAGTGCGGTTTGGGTTTACGCAGGGCTTGACACGCGGCCCGGGGGTGGGAGCCAAAACAAAAAAGTAGTCATATAATGGTCTTCTGTTGATATGCATTTTTGTAGTTAAATTCCTGGACTGTCATTGCTTATTAAAAGTGCTGTCATATGGGTGGAAATCAGGTAAATATTGCATTTTATTAATATCAGCTGAACTGACTTAAATGTGGCCTGAGTGTTGTGTAATCTTGCCTTAATCTTTGTATTCATGCCCATCAGTGTGAAAGAATCTGTTTGCATATATTTGCATGTATATTCAACCACACTTAAGTTGCGGCCCTCAGTATGTGCTGTGAGTATCATTGTGGCCCCATGAGGCTTCCAAAGTTGAGTAGTCCTGCCAAAGAGGAAGAACTGCCAACTACTAGCTTTGCTCTATGATGGTGCATAAAAGATATGAAGATGTTATAGCTGTTGTGTATCTATGTCCAGCATGTGAGCAAAAGCAGAAACAGGAAAAATAATTTTCTTTTTCATTGGATGTGGTGCTCCTCACCTTATAGTTAAAACTCAGCACAGATACAAAATTTGTATCGGCATACTTATCTGCAAAAATGAGTTGTGGATATCCTTACGGACATCAGTGGATGCCAATAACTGAGAATAAAAAGCAGGTATCTGTAAATTTTCAAGGTTCTAGATACAAACTTTGTATCCACATCTGTAGCCGTAAAAATGATTTGTGGATATCTGCACCCACATAAAAAGCAGATATTTGTGGATTTGCAGAGCTGTACTTATCCGTGGGGTCTCCTCAGCTTTACACACTGGATATCTGACTTCCTTTTGTGCCTTGTCCTCTACTAGTGTCTTTATAGCTGCTCTGAAGTGGATTCTGACTTTCCTTGACTCTGTTTTTTTATCATGAAAAAGCAGTTGTAACACAAAGTTGTGACTTTTTGTGCTTCAAAAAGAAAATCTGTAAATATGACTCATTATAGTTGACAAAATTAGCACATTTCCACACCTAGGAAGTTTGCCCTTTGCATAGCCATAGAAATTTCAATTATGTTACATCATTAAATTATAACTCTTTAGATAATTGCAATCTACACAGCAGCTAATAATGTGGAAGAGGTATGTAGAGGCAGAACATTCTACAAATTTGCTTTCAGATAGGAAGGAACAGAATGTTAAGAGATCCTCCAGAACACGCTAAATTAGTTTAATTTCTTTCAGTTTACTAGTTTAACCTCCATTTTTAATGTGATTAAATCAGGGGTTCCCAAACTTTTTGACATGGGGACCAGTAAATCCATTCACAAGCTTTTGGAGGACTGGTAACATTTATTTGCATATTCATTAAGCAAATGATGAATATTCAAATAACTTGTTTCTGGTCCTCCCAAAGCCCCCAGTGCCAGCTTTAGCAAAGCTTTTGATACTGGCCCTCACAATATTCTTGCCAGCAAGTTAAGGGAAGATGGATTGGATAAATGGACTGTAAGATGGATAGAAAGCTGGTTAGACCAGGGTTTCCCAAACTTTTTACTTTAGTTGGAACACGTTTCTTTTCAGTACTGTTTTTTGCAGCCCAAAAATATAAACACATATAAAAAAAAGAATGAAAAATGAATAAATTTTCAGTTTTTCACCCTGCTGCATCCTCTGCCCAGCCTGGGCCAGGGCTTGGGGGACCCAGCGCTGCACGGGAACTCCAGGAGGTGGGAGCAGGAGCAGATTGGGGGTTGGGTATCTGGCTAGGAGGGAGGGTGCAAGGAGGGGTAGGGTGTCCAGGTGTCCAGTTTTATACCGATCAGTCCAGTATTTGAGGATTCTGTCCAGGAAACAAATTGAGAAGATACTGGGCATAAAATGTCTGGTATTTTCTAATTAGGTAAGTTTTATTATTATTAGGTGTATAAGTCCGTAGCTGCAAATTGCCTGGCTGGTAGATGTGCTCATGCTGCGTGAGTGTCTACCAGCCAGGCAGTTCGCAACTACTCGAGGGAGGGTATCGGGGTGGGGGGCAAAATGGAATCCCCAGGGCCGGACTCACTTGTGTGCCCAGGTCTGCATCTGCCTGGGTCAGTCCTGCTTCCCGCCGGCCAATTTGCTCCCCCTTCCCGCCCCCCTCCCCGCTTCTCCCGCTCTCCCCCGTCCAGACCTGATGCCCCCATCCAGCCCTGCTTCTGGAGGCTGGTTTTCCAGTCCTCCTCATCCTGATCTCCCCCAGCCAGCCCCCTAGCCAGCCCTGCTTCCGGCCAGCCGCCCCTGATCTCTGCCGGACAGCCCCGCTGTCCCCAACCCTGCTTCCTAGCAGCTGGTTTTCCCCCCCACACACACTTCCTCCACATCCCACCCATCCCAGCAGCCATGCAGGGGCCCAGTATTTTTTTCCATACCAGATAATGCTAATGTAACCCATACACCTAGGCTATGTCTACACTGGCGGCTTCTTGCGCAAGAACATAGTTTGGGAAACGCTGTGATAAATGATATCTTTTAATGTTCATGTTTACGTGACTCTGTAGTCTTGTCTAGGCTTAGAAGTTGTAATGTTATTATTACTATTATAGTTAAAACAGTACAACATCTCTTTGTGGGAATGTACCTCTAAATGTGCTTTTTGCTGATGTAGTTTCATTTCCAGGAATGAGAATAACTTCATTTATACCAATAGAAAGCCTCTCTCTATTGGTATAATAGCAACCACACTTGGCATTGGACTGGTATAATTATCTTGGTGAAAAATCATGCTCCTTACTAAAATAGTTACACTATTAGAAAAAATGTCTAAGAAATTGACATGGTACATGGATTTAGTAAGCTACTCGGATCCCTTCCAACAGCAAGCAGGCTGCTAGTGAAAAAGTGACTGCTTCTCATGTTGCATATGGTTTGTTTGCCCCTGTGCAGCTCCAACATATACTGTAGCATCTGTTCTGGGTCCAGAAACAATGGTGGCTTGATTGAAATTGGGGTGAAAATCTCACCCTTGACCCAGAGTTTTTTCAATCCCTCTTTCATTCTATTGATGACTCACTTTAATTTGTAAATAGCTGTGAAACTGTGCACACTTCACCTACAACTGTCACTCCATGTTAAGGATGTTAAATGACAGTTAATTTACTAGTCGAGTAGTTGATGGAATTTCCACCGAGTAGTCGACTAGTCGATAGGCACTTTCGCATTCCTCCTTTGAAATTTACAAGAGCCTCTGGTGGGGCTCTTGTACATTTCAAAGGAGGAATGCGAAACTCTGTGTGCAGCCTGGGGCCAGCGGGAAGTCCTGCTGACTGTGGGCTGCATGCAGCGTGCTAGCTTTGAAACGTACAAGAGTCCCCAACAGGGGCTCTTGTGCATTTCAAAGCGGCAGTGCAGTATGAAGCCCGGGGCCAGTGGGCACAGCATTTCCCCACGATCAGTGGGCACGGCATTTCCCCAGAACCCAGGGTCAGCTGGGGACTCCTCAACTGATCCCTGGTTTCGCGGAAATGCTGTGCTGGAACCTGAGGTAAGCTGGGGAGTCCCCAGCTGACTCTGGGCTTCACATGTGGCAGCACCGTGCAGCTGATCCCAGGTTCAGCAATGTGGTGCTGCCACTTTGAAACACTAAGGTGGCATTTCAAAGAGACAGCACCACACAGCTGAGCCAGGGATCAGCTGTGCGATGCTGCCACTTTGAAGTAGCTCCTCTTCTCCACCCCTTTTGCTGCCTCTATCTGATAGAGGCAGCAAGGGGGGAAAGGAATCGACTAGTCGACTGACTATCCAATAAGCATTTGCTTATCCGATGGTTGACACTAGTCCTTAACATCGTTACTACTTGTATTGAGGAAGGTTGGCCTGTGGCTGTAGTGTAAGAAGACTGTGAAAAGTGATAGCAGAATCAGCTTCTGCCTTGCTGAACTTACAGCAATGTTCTAAACAAACTATGGAAAAACGGCTTTAAATTTGGATGTAGTATGCAAGCTAGATGGGATGCTGTATTCAGGTTGACACCTTCAGTCAGGACAGTTAACATGGCAGAGCCTTGGTTGTAGGATAGGACAAAGAATAGAGAGCATTGGGCTTTGTCTGCATTGTCAGTTGAATAACAAAATGTTGGCGTTCAGAGGTGCTTACCCCTTTCCCCTCTGCTGCCAAAAGACAAAAGTTTTTCCACTGCAAGTGGCAGTGTAAACGGCTTGTTGTCAATAGGCGTGCTCTCCTGAGGACAATGTGTACCCTGGTCATAGAGACTGGAAGTATTATGTTGGCAAAAGTGCTGACAAACATAGTTTACATTGCCCGTGTCACTAAAAGCTGTGTTGTGTAGACCAAGATGTAGTACAGGAACCGGGAGGAGTGAGGACGTAAGAGTGAGAGGGAATGCTTGTTTAGAAATAGCTTTAAAATGCATATAGGAAAATCCCCCACTTACTCAAGGGCAGAGATTGTGGTAGGGAATAATCATGGCATGTGATAAGGTGTAAGTGACAGACTACAATATTCCAAGTGTGTGACACCTGAATACTCACTTTTTCGTGTATCTGGTCTAATAATGTATCATTAAAATGATATGCAGAGTGGTGGGATACTAGGAGGAAGGACACAACCTGGATACAAAAAGTTTTGACATGTCTGCTAGGAAAATGACCTGACTCTGACATGTTACCTAGAAAGGGTCTAGGAGATATGCTCTCAAGAAGTGTAAGATTTTGCCTGTGGCACTGCAGGAGCTCCTCTAGACAGGAGCTGTCAGTGGTGTGTTAGAGTAGATTCATTATTCAGACCACTTTTGGTTTACATAGACTTTTCCCATCTTGATTAACTACAGCCCCTATGGTATCAGTATTAGGGATTAATTGAATAGTCAATTAACCTCATGAATTCTTATGTTACTTGACTATTTTATAGTCTCTGGGGCTGCAGCTGGCAGCTAGTGCACTCTGGACCCACTCGTGAGGAGTCTCCTGCCAGTCTGCGCTGCTGTCTCTGTATCAGACGCAGCAGGGTGGGGTGCTAGGTGGGAGCTGCTCCACAAGGAGAGCCAGTTTAAAAACCAGCTCCCCTCATGGACTGGCTGCCTGTATTGATACAGCGGCAGCAGTGCAGGGTGGCAGCAGCCCCTGTCCAGGGGTGGGATCTAAGCTCCTGGACCCAGAACGAGCTGGTATTGAGCTGGGCTACCTGCCCACCTGGCTCCTAATATACTTTAAAGGCAGCGCCACAGCAGGGGTAAAGCCTGGACCTGTCACAAGCCAGGATTGAGCCAGGCTGCCTGCCAGCCTGCTAAAAACTTTACTGGCCGGGGGAAGGGGAAAGAATGCATGTAGTCTATAGCATTAACCGATAAGCTTTAAGCAAAAGCATTAAGGAGAAGCTTACTGGTTAATCGACTACAGTATTACCTCCCTAATCCCTAATCCCTGATAGACATTTATCTAACCTCCTCTTAAATATCTCCAGAGATGGAGATTCCACAGCCTCCCTGGGCAATTTATTCCAGTGTTTAACCACCCTGACAGTTAGGAACTTTTTCCTAATATCCAACCTAAACCTCCCTTGCTGCAGTTTAAGCCCATTGCTTAAGCCCATTGCTTCTTGTTCTATCCTCAGAGGCCAAGATGAACAAGTTTTCTTCCTGCTCCTTGAGACACCCTTTCAGATACCTGAAAACCGCTACCATGATATCAGGGCCTTAACATGAATAGCCCCCTGACCCTTTAGGCTTCCTTTTAAATGAAGTGAGAGCTGCCTGGCTCTTAATAATTTTAAAAGGCAGACGTGTAGTGGGGGACCTGGCATGAGCTGGGACTCTGCAGTCCCAGCTTGTGCTGGGTTCTGGACTGCTGCACCTATTACATCCCTAATGCAGGGTCTTGGGGCAGTGAATGAATGGGTTTGGGGTGCGGGATCTGGGCATGAGGGGAAAGGGTGCCACTTACTTGCTTTCATGCGACTCCCAACAATGTGTCCCAGGCACTGCCTCCTGCTGCTCCTATTGGCTGGATTCCAGAGCAGCGGGAAGAACCTTCAGGAAGCATCCCTGCGCTCCTGGTCCCCAGACAGGAGAGGGGGAGAGGGAACAGAAGTATGCAGCCCCTTCTAGCTGCATTTCTTCCCTGCAAGCTTGATCCAGGGGAGCTTCCAGGCTTTTTCTTTCCCCAGCCGAAATATTGGAATTTCTGGGACATTTCAGTGCTTTATGGGGACAATGGGACAAAAGATTTAAAAACGAGACTGTCCTGGAAAATCCAGGATGTATGGTTGGCGTACTCATAAGTTCATTCCAGTAGCTGTGGATTGGCAAAGTTCAAGTCCCCTTCCTTTTTTAGCATGTGCTGTCTGTTCAGAGGGCTGGGAGCAGGTAGCATAGAGCTGCCACTAAGCCTACAATATGGTATTCCCCATCTGACTTATTAATGCAGCCTTCATGGCTGTTTTGCGCTCCAAAGGATTCAGCTGCTAATACTGTTACCTCCACATTTTTTGTGTGTAGGCAGCACTGCCAATGATATCAGCATTTGCATTATTAAAAACTTTCAGGTATTTTTGTGATTGAAAAAAATCAATATTCTTGCAATATGAGAAGTCACATGAATTTATCAAATATTAGAAATAGTAATTTTAAAATAATCACTTTTGTACTGTGCAAGTGGTGGAGGTGGTGATGGCAATGATGCTAGTCACCTCCATTTGGACGATAAAACTTACAATCATAGTTTGTAATTATGGGTCCTCTCCTGACTGTAGACCAATTCAGAAAGAACAATGTGCTGGCCACAGAACCATTTGCCTACTTGTGCTGTCTGAGTTGAATTCAGTGTCTGTGCCTGGTGGTATGCCTCCAGTTGTTCAACTTGATTCTTCACAAAGACACAGCTAACTGGCTGCACGCTCCAGTGCAAACTCTGCTAAATGCAAAATAGGTGGTTTGACCGTAAAGCAGAAGAACTACAGGCTATCACTGATCAACATGATTCCAAAAGCTTCTAGGATGCAGTTGAAGCTGTTTGTGGCCCTATTTGATCTGGTTTGATACTGCTAACAAGTGCTGATGGTGATTTTTTCACTGCAGAACATACTATCATCCACTATGGATGGCATGAACATTTTAGTGTACTACTGTTGGAAATAATAATATTTGAAATTATTAACACAGGAAACCACCAAGCACTAATTTAACCATAAATTCCTTTATTACATCCAGAGACCAAATGGTGTTTATATAATTGCTCTAAACATATCTAAAAAGCTTCAATAATTTACAAGACCCAATACCGTAACGAAACATTTATAAGCATTTTAGCAAGATACTTACAAATAGACTATATTGAGGGATGCTTAGACTCATATTGGTTGGCTCAGGCAGGTCTGGGCAATGAACCCTTTAAAAGTTTACTTTTTATATCCTTGAGGGAAAAAGTGATGTCATTGCCAATTACTGACTTCAGCTAAAAACTAATTTCAGACATTTAACCCATATTTTTAGTCTTAATACAGACAAGCATTTATAACTTCCTTTCTTCCCAAGGCTGTTTCTTTCTGTCTCCCCTCCTTCTTTCTAACCTGTAGAAGAGTGGGAAGTTTGGGCTTGTTTCCTTTAAAACATTTTTTGTCTACTTACTGCAACTCTTTATTTCATTAGTTGCTTTTGGAACCATGCATCCTTCTCATACTTCAGGTAACACTATTTGCTATTCTCATGGCTTTCTTGTATTTGGTGATTAGGGCCTTCTCACTACTAGCCACAAATTGTAAAGCACAAATGTTTTCTTAATCAAACTTAAGCCAACTTTAACTCTTTATTTTTTTTTTATCCCACAACTATGTAATCATTTTGACTGTTTCTGATGAGTCTCTGGGTAAAGTCCACAAATTGCCTACATCTAATGTACTTGCCAATACACCTACATGAGCTGAGGTATAGAAGGCTATTCAAGTAATGAAAAATAATAAATCTTCTGGTCTGGATGCCTTTTGTCGTCAGAAGTCACTGATGTGGTGTCCTGACGGGTCTCTTGCTCTGTCCAATAATGATAACCATTTGGCTGCATGTGTGTTCTCCTCCTGTCTATTGTGTTGACTACTTGCACAAAGTCAACACAGCAGATTCCAAGAGAGTCCCCAAAGACAACAAAATCAGATAAGGATTGAAGGCACCAGGCCAGGTTTATTGTCAAACGAAGTACAGTAATAGGAGTCAGCAGATTGTATCAAACCACTATGCATATGTACCCCCTGACCAGTTCAGTTAGTGAGAGGTACCAGTGCCCCACAGGCTGGACAAGGATAGCTCCTTCAAGACACAACTTTATACACATGTACAAACAAGTTACACATCACTCCTGATGTGTCAGGTTGTCACCTTCTGACACTACTTAAATACTACCCATTATCTTGCAACTGGTGGTTCAATCAAAACATCTCTATCCATCATGCTGTCATTTTAGACTCTGTCCTGAACCTGGGTTATGATGTCCCTGTTATCTGTGGGGAATGTGTGGATACCAAGATGCTTCTTAACATCCCTCTGGAATGTGCTTTCAACCTAAATCCAGTACCAATTTGTGTTTTATACTTGTACCTCATACCAATTTGTGTTTTACACTATCCGCCCTGTTCCTGCAAAGTTCTATGAGCAGGGAACTGTCTCTTGCTCACAGCTTAACTTTGCTTTATATTACCTAAGTCTTGACCACTTTTGGTTAAGCTTCAGGCCTCACATCAGGCCTGTGATTCATGGGCTTATGTTTCAGACTCTCCTCTTATTACCATGCCGTTCCAGCTGAAGTTTTCAAACATGGCGGAATCCTCACGTTGACAGGCTTCTTGAAAACAACATCATCAGTATCTATAAGCATAGACCCTCAGGGTATGTCTACACTACAGAGCTAATTCGAACTAACTTAGTTCGAATTAGTTAATTCGAACTAAGCTAATTCGAATTAGCACAGCTAGACCTAAAAACTAGTTCGAATTAGCGTTTTGCTAATTCGAACTAGCATATCCACATTGAGTGGACCCTGAACAGAGATTAAGGATGGCCGGAAGCAGTGCCGGCAGGGCATCAGAGTAGGACTTAGAGCGTGGAGATGCTGTCTCAGGCTAGCCGAGGGCTGTGCTTAAAGGGACCCAACCCCCACCCCGGACAGACAGTTCTCAGGGGTGCCCCAGTGGCAAAGCAGTCCTGGCTTGGAGTGCCCGGAGTACCCACACTGGGCACATCACAGCACTCGGCCATCAGACCGGCTGCACTTGCCGCAGGCTGCCATCTGGGGAGAGGGGGCAACTGGGGGCTGCAGGAGAGCTTCCACCCCCAGAAGGCCGCAGAGCCAGCCTAGTCCTCCCCATCAGAGGCTCGTACCCCATTCCTCCCTCACCTCCTTCCACTTACCCCTCCCTAGCCCCCCTTCCTGACGTACAAAATAAAGGACAATTGTGTTCAAAAATAGAATCTCTCTTTATTGAACAAAACTAGGGGAGACTGGGAAAAGGAGGTGGGAGAGGGGAAGAGAGAGGGTGGGAGAGGGGAGGGCAACTACAATGATGAGGGGTTAGGAACAGGTCCCATATGAAGAGAGGCTAAAGAGACTGGGACTTTTCAGCTTAGAAAAGAGGAGATGGAGGGGGGATATGATAGAGGTCTATAAAATCACAAGTGGGGTGGAGAGGGTGCATACAGAAAAGTTCTTCATTAGTTCCCATAATAGAAGGACTAGAGGACACCAAAGGAAAGTAATGGGTAGCAGGCTTCAAACTAATAACAGAAAGTTCTTCTTCACAAAGCAAATAGTCACAGGAGGCTGTAAAGGCTAGAACTAGAATAGAGTTTAAAGAGAAGTGAGATCATTTCATGGAGGGTGGGTCCATGGAGTGGTATTAGCCAGGGTGTAGGAGTGGTGTCCTTGCCCGAAGTTTGTGGAAGGCTGGAGAGGGATGGCACGAGACAAATGGCTTTGTCACTGTCTTTGGTCCATCCCCTCCAGGTTCCCTAGGGTTGGCTGCTGTTGGCAGACAGGCTACTGGGCTAGATGGACCTTTGGTCTGACCCAGTACGGCTCAGGGCCGTAAGCTCAGGGCTCAGGGTCGGGGGTCTCAGTGGACCACCTTGATTTTCATGCAAACCTGCTCCTGGGTGGCCAGGCTGGCTGCTCTCCTGCCCTAGACGGCCGCTTTCCTGTGCCTAGTGCGGAGGGTCGTGGACGAGGTCCACGATGTCTGCACTGGACCAGGCGGGTGCCCGCCTCTTGTGGTCCTGGGCAAGCTCCCGGGAGCCGTCAGCCTGGTCCCGGGAAGAGGGGGAGGGTTGGGGGGCATCGGGTGGCTGGCTCGAGCCGTGCCAGGTGCAGGGTCTGCATGCTGGGTGCTGGCAGGCTTACACCTGGCACAGGCATCGTAGCCAGCCCGTGCCCCTTTAAGGAGTCTGGGGCCGGGAGGGGAGCAGTAGAGTTTCCCTGGTGTTGGCCAGAGTGGCCACCAGGGAAAGCTGGGGAGGGCTAGCCTCCCACTAGTTCAAATTAAGGGGCTACACACCCCTTAATTGGAACTAGTAAGTTCAAACTAGGCTTAGTCCTCATGGAATGAGGATTACCTAGTTCGAACTAAGCGCTCCGCTAGTTCGAATTAAGTTCGAACTAGCGGAGCGCTAGTGTAGCGCCTATCAAAGTCAATTCGAACTAACGTCCGTTAGTTCGAATTAACTTTGTAGTGTAGACATACGCTCAGAGAGCAACTGTGGTAATTACCTTAGTATCTCTTTGCGCTCTTTGGGTAGAAAGATTCTTGCACAGATCCTGCTGAACCGACTTCTTACCCAAATCATTGACCGGGCTCTATTTGAATCACAGTATGGCTTTTGTGCTGAGAGGGACACTGTTGATATGATTTTCATAATTCAGTAATTCCAGGAAAAATGTGAACATCGTCAACATTTTACATGGGTTTTTTTCTCGATCTAGCCAAGTCATTTGACACAGTCATCTGTAGGGCCCTGTGGAAATCGCATGTGAAATGTGGATGTCTAGACATTTTTTAAATTACAGCAAGTACACAAGGAATGTCTTAGAGATTCTTACGCGATCAAAAGGACTTTTATTTTAAAAACGTCATTAGTCTGAGTCAGTGAACTGTTTGTAAAGGTACTTGATGTGTGCAAGTGTTTTCTGACAGAGTCTTTATTAAAGTCTTCAGAGGTGGGATTTGTGTCTGAATAAAGACAACAAGCGTTTTCTTAACAGAGGAGTTTTGTTTGAACAGGAATTTTAGCCAGCACTACAGAAAATAAGATAAAGCTACCTCTGCAAACGTAGTGGTGTGATGACAGTTGCAGTGAATGGTTTGTCTCAAGTGCAGATATTGAAACATTTCATTTTTATTCTGTTTGCTTTCTCTCATCAGAGTACCACAGTGTCCTTGTGGTTAAAGAGCACTTGTGTCTTCTCATGCTCATTGTATTCTCTTATAATTTTTTTCCAGTTTGTGTAGTTGTCTTTTACCGCCGCACTGTTTGAATAACAAATACACACATTTCCTTTTGAAATGCATTGTTTCAGATATTATTGATGCCCCCTTTCATGGGTCAACAGAGGAGGAACCACAATGGAAGGAAGACGAATAAAGGAAACCTCTTAAGGTTCATCATGAGTTTCTTGTGCTTCCTCCTGTCCAGGGTGGGAGAGGTATCCTGGATTGGACTAGTACTGAAAGAGGATGTATAGCTGGAAAACCCTGGCTTCGTGTGGAAACCAGGCTCTGACTTTATGGATGCTGAGGCAGTAGCACAAAAAGCCTGAGGGTATGTCTACACTACCCCGCTAGTGCGAACTAGCGGGGTAATGTATGCATACCGAACGTGCAAATGAAGCCCGGGATTTGAATTTCCCGGGCTTTATTTGCATAAGCCGGCTGGCGCCATTTTTAAATGCCGGCTTGTTCTAACCCCGTGCCGCGTGTAGCCGCGCGGCACGGAGTTCGAACAAGCCGGCATTTAAAAATGGCGCCGGCCGGCTTATGCAAATAAAGCACGGGAAATTCAAATCCCGGGCTTCATTTGCACGTTCGGTATGCATACATTACCCCGCTAGTTCGCACTAGCGGGGTAGTGTAGACATACCCTGACTCTCCTACCAGGATTTGCAGAACTGTTCCCTTGCAAGCTGTATAGCTGAAAGCTGTAGCTTTCTCCCCACCCTACTTCAAACTAGGGATGTAAGCAAGTAGTCGAGTCAACTACTCGACTACTAGCATTCCTCCCCTCTGCCTCATTGCTGCCTCTGCTACAGAGGCAGCAAGGGGGGATGCAGGAGCCAGTGCTGGGGGGAGCCAACTTAAAAGTCGGTTTCCCCCAGCACTGTCTCCGCAGTGCCAGCTGCTCCCTCTCCTCTGCATTCCTGCCTCTATCCAAGGAAGCAGTGGGGGAAGGCAGAGCAGGGGCTGCTGCCATGAAACAGTCCCTTTCTGTGGCAGCCCCGGTTGGCTACAAATACAGGCTGATCCAGCAGCAGCCTCTGTCCATGGGGTGCTGGACCTGGTGCAATCAAGGACTGAGCTATCCTGGCTCAGTCCTGGCTCACGCTGGGTCTAGGAGATACCCTCGCTGTGGCTCTGCATTTTAAATGTAGTAAGAGGTGGAGTTGACTCTTAGGCTTTCTCAGTCCTGGCTCACACCGGGCTGGGGACCTACCCCCACTGTGGCTCTGCAGCCGCATTGCCTGCATGCCCGGCTCCTACTACATTTAAGCTGCAGAGGGTGTAGCTCCTGGACCCAGCACAAGCCAGGACTGAGTGCCTTCCCTTATTGACTAATCGTGTAGTTGATACAAATCGACTACATGATTAGTCGGTTACCTGCCTCTTAACACCCTTGCTTCAAACCCCACTTTGTCTATACTGCCCCCTCTCCAATGCAGACTGGTGAGAAGGAATGAGCATGTTGATGCAACAGTGTCATAGGATGGCTGGCTCATAGGGAGATGAGTCTCAGCCCTACCTGTGACACAGCCAGCTTTTCCTCTCGGGGTGGGAAAAGTGAAGGTGATAGCACCCTATCAGGCCTCTAGGCTATATAAGGAAGAGGCCTGTCTGGAGACATAAGGCTGGCAGGCTTGTAAGTAGGGGTGAGAGGATTACCAGAAGCAAAAAGGCTCCTTCAGGGGACCCTGAGACGCCAGGACAGAAAAGACTTCAGCTGGGAATGGCCTGCCAAGTGAGGGAAGACTCCAGGACAGAAGGCCTGGAAAGTGGCTTCATTAAAAGAGGGGAAGGGTGAACATAACAGACTATTTATTTAGGAAATAATTTTGGAAGTGTTTACAATAGCGAGCCAGCTCAAGGAAGGAAGTGTTGGCTGTGAGAAAGCCTTTGCAAAATTATTGAGGAACTTTGAAGGGAAAGACTGAGGAAGAGATGCTGTAAGGCTATGCCATATTCAGAGGGATCATTCTGGAGGTGGCTGCCCCATTACATGCAGCACATACTTCTGTGCAGAATTCCTGTAGGACATCTCTGTTTAGAAGGGGACAATGTCACATGAATGTCTCTACTAGTCTCTGAATTCCCTCAGAATATGCAGGTATGCTTATACAGGGCATTTCTAAGGGAGGGTAAAGAGACTTATCCCAGGGAGCTGCTGCTTCTCTTCCAACTGTCCTGATCTGAATATTTGATTTTATAATTGTTACCTCATTCAACTGCCTGCAGGCTTTTTAAGTCTCTTCCTCTTCTTCAGAAAAAGATGGCCTGGGAGCAATATGATAATGAAAGTGATTTTTATTTGTTTAGATCAAATCTGTCAACTCTTACATTTTTCCACAGGAAAAAAACAGCTGGTTTGTTGGTACAATCACAGACTCATAGGAGTCCTGTGTGTGGAACTTCACTGTTTGCAGTATGGAACTCCTCTTTGCTCAGTGACTAGGAACAAAACAGCCTCCACATTCCCCACACAGAAGATGCTCCCAAAGGAGCCCTCTTGGACACCTGAATTGTGTTTATACCCTTGCCATTCATTATTTTTCACAATGAGATGTTAACTGGCAGAAATGAAATCGGTAGAAGTCCGGTATGTTCTCCCATGGCTTGGGGAAGCCTATTGTGGATAGGAAAACATATTTTTACCCACTCAATGTTGTGGGATTTTTTCTGCAGTGCACAGAAATGTGTTCAGTATTTTACATGATGCATAGAAAATTGCCACTCTTGTAAGGATGAGGGTACAGTCCAGCTGATGAGTCAGGGTGAATGTTATAACAAGGAATAGAGAGAAGTTGGGGTGGGAACAGATGGCTGTAGAGTCTGGGCTAATGCATATTTTTACAGAACTGTAAGTGGTTTTTGTTTAAGTTGCTCTTTGTGGACACCACATAGGAATCTTGCTGAGAGTTTTGAATGAGTAGTAGGTTATTGGACCGCTGTTAGGAAGGCACTGTTAGGGAAATATTATGGGAGAAGGCATGGAGTTGGTTGTGGGAGAAGCAGACATGTCAGGCTTCAAAACTGGCATTCCTTGCAGAGGGAGGAGTTGGGGAAATATTGGGATAAAAGAATAGGTTAGAATATTGACAGTCTCTAGCCAAATTCTGCCCTTCATTATCACACTTTTGTCACCCTATTAACTTCACAAGAGGATTCCTGGATGTAACACAGAGAAATTTGATTAGCCTTCCCTAATAAAAAACTGTCTTGCAAATATAGGGAATTTCATACAGTGTGTCTGCATGAGGCAGGGAATACACTCTCACTGGGCATTCTGCACTAATGTGAAGCTGGGAAATTTGGAACACTATATGGCTGAAGTTCACCATGATGCTGAGATTCTGTGCCAGGCTCTCCCTCTATGGAGTTGTGTGGCCTCATAGATTCCCTTTGTGCCACAGACATTTTTTCCTAACTACCCCATTTTTAGTTTGGCATGAGCATAGTATGGATATGAGCTCAAGGACAGATCTTAATAGAAAATCCTCGTCCTCATCCTTTTTCTCCTCTCGAGTAGCTTGTATAACATGATCATTATGACTTCTTGGCCTGCAGAATGCAAGTGGCATATTGTTCTAATATAAATACACTCACTGCTGCATTTTAAGTGAGGTCTCTTGTTTTATGGGTAGTATTTTGATCTGGCTGTCATGTCTACCCGAATACAAGATATAACTGTAACTTGTGATTTCTGGGTAGGTTTTTTTCTTATCTTACAATGCCACCCACTTCCTTAGAAGTGAGTGTGACTCACTGAACACCATCACATGCCTTTCCCCCTCTTTTTTAATGCCTCGTTGATGAACAGTTAAACTATGTGATCCCCTTTATTCTTAAAGATGCTAATGGTTATATAACACGAGATGTATTTACAAATGGTAAGGACAGAAACACTATGTTAGAAGAAATCAAAACCAGTATCAGATACACAGAATATATAAACTTTACCATGACGTTTGCTCATGAAGGTGTGGAGTTTTCTCCAGTATATCAGGTGCCTTTAGATTCTTATTTCCATGTTCTTGCACTTGGTTCTTTCTTCTACTATTCCAATTTTAGCCCCCAAAACTGCAAATTCTGCCTTCTCCCAAACATGTTCACCCTACTGACACTCTAGGGCAGGGGTCTCCAAACTACGGCCCGCGGGCCGGATGCGGCCCGCGAGGCCCTCTCATCCGGCCCGTGGAGACCTTTTTGTCTGGCCCCGCCTTCTTCCGCGTGCCGGCGAGATTATCCCTGAGCTTGAGTCCGAGCATTGGTGTCAGCGGGAGAAACGGATTCGCAGGCGGCTGCGCGAGGCCCCAGCGCGCGCACGGGACAGCAGGTAGCCCAGGTCAGGGACGGCTCCGCGTGCCGCTTGGCCGGGCGGGCGAAAAAGGGGGGTCTCGAAGGCGGGCTCCGGATCAGACCCGGCGGCAGAGGATCGCGGGAGGCTGGACGGAGGGGAGGAAACCCGACGGTGGTTTCTCGGGGGCTACGAGCGAGGGGCTACTTCTCCGGGGGCGGGGCTGAGGAGCTGGTGCCCATTTCAGGAGGCGGTCTGGTTGCTGTGGCACAGCCTCTGGGTGACGCTGTGCCGTGCCTAGCGCGCTGCCCTGGTCCCTGCAGTGCGCCCTGAAGAAACATCCCTCTCCCTTCCACGTCTGGTCTCTCTCATCCACAACCCAGAGCAGCACCGCCCTGCCGGGTATCAGTCTGTGGGAGCGTTGGGCACTGCTTTCCAACTTCCTTTACCAAGTGATAACGTGTCTGCTTTCAAACCAGCTTTTCCCATTAAAATGCATGCCCCTTGTTCCATGGGGCTATGTTACAAATTGTCACCTCATTCCCTGCATGATAGGAGAGCGATCACATCTCTTCAAGTGTGAGTGTCTTAGGCTGAACATATTGCCAGGATTATGTTGCTTACAATTTTCATCACATTGCGCAGGTGGAAATGAGTTCTCAGCAGTTTCCCCGTTCTGGAGCCCCTCCTGCAGGACTAGGACAAGCACCACCCCCAATTTCAAACAGTGATTTCTAAAGCCAGAAATGTCTGCTATTTTGGCATCCAGGAAACAATTTCACCATTCACACTAATACAGGTGTTCATGTGTAGTGTATCAATGTGTTATTAAATAATAACTGAATAAAATAATATTAAATAAATAATTAAAAACAACATCCATGTTTTGATTGTTTTTTATTTGGACTTCAAGTGTGTAGTCGGCCCCGAACTGCTGTTTGATAGTTAATGCGGCCCTCGGGCAGAAAAGTTTGGAGACCCCTGCTCTAGGGCTATTATGGGAAATGCAAATTTCTAGCTTTGTTTTGTTAGAGTTGAAGAGCCAAGTCAGCCTTCAAAGTCCCATTAGTTTTATTCCTTATACACTTGGTAGAAGGATTGTGGAATAGACTAAACGGAAATGTAACCAGTCTTAGAAATCATTATATGGAATCTGCTGTCACCTCTAGAATGTAGCAGGGCAAAAGATATCAGCTCCTAATAGTGATGTTAGCTATTGGGTAATTGAGTAGTCATGTAATCTCATGAAATCTTTGCAGTTTACATGAATATTTGACAGTCCCCAGATGTGGGACTAGCAGCCAGTGTGCTCCTGACCCCACACCTGGGGATCCCCCTGCCACCATGGAATGCTGCCTCTCTATCAGAGGCAGCAGCGTAGGGTGGCAAGAGGAGCCGGTCCATGAGGGGAGCCAGTTTAAAAACCAGCTTCCCTCACGGACTGGCTAACTGCTGCCCTGGACTTCTGCCTCTGATCAGGGCCGGCCCGAGCCATTTTGGCGGCCCGGGCATGCGGTGCCG
The DNA here is from genome assembly GCF_049634645.1 of Pelodiscus sinensis. Taxonomy (NCBI): domain Eukaryota; kingdom Metazoa; phylum Chordata; order Testudines; family Trionychidae; genus Pelodiscus; species Pelodiscus sinensis. Next base: position 38,917,202 of record NC_134717.1, read on the forward strand.
CCCCCGGGCACATGGCGCATGTGTGGGCCCGCCCCCAGTGTGCACGGCGCATGCACTGCCTGGTCCGGCGGCTGGCGCACAGCCCGGGGCCCGCCACCCAGAGCATCTGGCGCATGCGCTGCCCAGCCCAGCCCAGCCCAGCCCGGCCAGTGCTGCCTGGCGCACAGTGCCTGGCCGTGCAGGGCCCCGCAGCTGTGTGGGGAAGAACGCTGCTGGCCGGCACCACGGAGATTGGGGGGGCCAGCGCTGTGGGAGCTGGGTGCGTGGCACCTGATGGCACCTATAAGGGATACCGCGCGTCCCTTACAGCTGCCATCAGGCGCCCCCCATCGGTTGGCGCCTTGGGCAGCTGCCCGGCTCGCCCACCCCTTAGTCTGATCCTGCCTCTGATACAGGGGGATGCAGTACAACCTCTGTCTGTGAGAAGCTTGGACCCCCTGTGGACAGCAACTCTCTGAGGGTATGTCTACACTACAAAGTTAGTTCGAACTAACGGACGTTAGTTCGAACTAACTTTCCTAGGCGCTACACTAGCGCTCCGTTAGTTCGAACTTAATTCGAACTAACGGAGCGCTTAGTTCGAACTAGGTAAACCTCATTTTACGAGGACTAACGCCTAGTTCGAACTAGCTAGTTCGAACTAAGGGCTGTGTAGCCCTTTAGTTCGAACTAGTGGGAGGCTAGCCCTCCCCAGCTTTCCCTGGTGGCCACTCTGGCCAACACCAGGGAAACTCTATGCCCCCCTCCCGGCCCCGGACCCCTTAAAGGGGCACGGGCTGGCTACGGTGCCCGTGCCAGGTGCAAGCCTGCCAGCACCCAGCCAGCAGACCCTGCACCTGGCACGGCACAGAGCCACCCACCCGATGCCCCCCAGCCCACCCCCTCTTGCCGGGACCAGGCTGGCGGCTCCCGGGAGCTTGCCCTGGACCGCAAGAGGTGGGCACCTTCCTGGGCTAGTGCGGACATCGTGGACCTCGTCCATGATCTCCGCACTAGACACAGGAAAGTGGCCGGCTAGGGCAGGAGAGCTGCCAGCCTGGCCACCCAGGAGCGGTGTGCATGAAAATCAAGGGGGTCCACTGAGACCCCCGACCCTGAGCCCTGAGCTTACAATGGCCGTCCTGGGTCAGACCAAAGGTCCATCTAGCCCAGTAGCCTGTCTGCCGACAGCGGCCAACCCTAGGGACCCTGGAGGGGATGGACCGAAGACAATGACCAAGCCATTTGTCTCGTGCCATCCCTCTCCAGCCTTCCACAAACCTTGGGCAGGGACACCACTCCTACCCCCTGGCTAATAGCACTCCATGGACCCAACCTCCATGACTTGATCTCACTTCCCTTTCAACTCTGTTCTAGTTGTAGCCTTCACAGCCTCCTGCAGCAAGGAGTTCCGCAGGTTAACTATTTGCTTTGGGAAGAAGAACAACTTTCTCTTTCTAGTTTCAAGCCTGCTACCCATTCCTTTCCTTTGGTGTCCTCTAGTCCTTCTTTATGGGAACTCAGGAAGAACTTTTCTGAATGCACCCTCTCCACCCAACCCCTGCTTTTAGAGACCTCTATCCTGTCCCCCCTCCGTCTCCTCTTTTCTAAGCTGAACAGTCCCAGTCTCTGTAGCCTTTCTTCATCTGGGACCTGTTCCCAACCCCTGATCATGTTAGTTGCCCTCCCTTCTCCCAGCCTTTCTCTTCCCCTCTCCCACCTCCTTTTCCCAGTCTCCCCCCAGTTTTGTTCAATAAAGACAGAGTCAATGTTGGAAGAAACGTTATCTTTATTTTGTACATCAATAAGAAGAGGGGCTAGGGAAGGGTAAGTGGAAGGAGGTGAGGGAGGAATGGGGTACGAGCCCCCGATGGGGAGTACTGGGCTGGCTCTGCGGGCTTCTGAGGGTGGAAGCTCTCCTGCAGCCCCCCGATTGCCTCCTCTCCCCAGATGGCAGTCTGCGGCAAGTGCAGCTGGGCTGATGTCCGAGTGGTGTGATGTGCCCGGTGTGGGTACTCCGGGCACTCCAAGCCAGAACTTCTTTGCAAGCGGGGCACCCCTGAGAACTGTGTGTCCGGGGTGGGGGTCGGGACCCTTTAAGCGCAGCCCTCGGCTAGCCTGAGACAGCATCTCCACGCTCTCAGTCCTCCTTTTATGCCCTGCCGGCACTGCTTCCGGCCATCCTTAAGCCCTGTTCAGGGTCCACTCAATGTGGACTTGCTAGTTCGAACTAGCAAAACGCTAATTCGAACTAGTTTTTAGTTCTAGACACATTAGTTCGAATTAGCTTAGTTCGAATTAACTAATTCGAACTAAGTTAGTTCGAACTAGCGCTGTAGTGTAGACGTACCCTGATATAGGCAGCAGCACTGGGTGCAAGGCAGACGTGGCACTGCCGAGCCAGTGCTGGGGAGAACTGGCTTTTAAACCAGCTGTCCTGCCCCTAGCACTGACTCCTACTTCTCCATCCTTGCTGCCTCTGATACAGAGGCAACAAGGGGGTGGAATGTGAGTAGTCAACAAGATTAACTGATAAGCCTAGGCTTATTGGTTAGTCATTTAGTTGACTACTCATTTACGTCTCTAGCTCCTATAACACAAATAATAAAGTATATTGAATACATTTGTCTTTAATGGCTATATTGGTGGTACTCTTGCTGTTTGGTAGATGTTCCAATGTCCGTTTTAGTCAGATTGCTTTCTTTTTGTTGCCTATTTAGCACCTTCAAAGAGATGCCTTAGCATTTCTCATAACGGGCTTTGAGACTGAAGTCCACTTTTCAGGAACAAAATATTCTGTCATAAACAGCTTCAAATATGATAATTGGAATGGATTAGTTCTGATTCCATCTCCTTGCCCATTCTCTTTTGTCTCTCTGAGACTTTCAACAAGGATCCCAATTATGTTGACAGTGTATGTTGCTTGGATATATGCTCATGAGGAACCGATCTGAAATCACCAGTTCGTTCTGTTAAGCCATCAAACAGCTTTCATGTGGTAATGACTTCTGCCTCCCCTCTCTTCCCCTTTCCGCCACGAACAGGCCTAGTTACAAGATAATGCTTGAGAGATGGAAAGCTCTGTGTTGCATTACCGAACTCCCGAGACATCTACTTCTGGAACTGGTTTTGCTGTTCTTCTGTGTAGAGTCTTTAGTGCATAGAAAGTATGTTCTTTTAACAGGTCCATTCTTGCAACACCAGCTGATGTGTTTATTGGAATCTGAAGCAGGAGCTCAAGTCTCTAGTCTGGCATTTATGTTCTACTAGTGCTCTTGTCAACTGTGTCAGCAGAAGTGTAACACTAGCTCCCCCTCTTTAGCTTTTCATTTACAGCTAAAAGCCAGTTGATTTAAAGAGAAACTAACATTTCAAATCCACCATTATCAGGCTACTTCATTCTGCTTGGTTTTCTACTTTGGACTGCTCAATTGTAACATCACCTTTTTTTCTCACAACATTTAACAAACAACAAATGGTCTGGTAGCATTTTATAGACTAACAAAACATGCAGACGGTATCATGAGCTTTCATGGGCACAGCCCGCTTCTTCAGATGACAGGACACCATCTGCATGTTTTGTTAGTCTATAAAGTGCTACCAGACCATTTGTTGTTTTTAAGTTTATCCAGCTACCCCCTGAAACATTTAACAAGCAATTCCTCACTTTGATAATGGAAATTAAAAATATGAAAAGATGAGAATAAGCTAGGAGTGATGGCACCTGAACTTGCATTCATCTTTTAAATTCTACTGTTGTCAAATCTTTTGTTTTCTCTTGCTTCTTCTTGTAGGGAAGATTCAATATTCTCATACCTGGCAGTAATGCTATGGAACATGATGTCTAGTAGATTTTAAGATACAATAGGGTTCATTTGATTTTATAAATACACAAATAAAGGGCATTACAAGCCCTAAATAGAACTAGTTGAGAGTTTTTCAACTTTTTTTTTTTAAGTCAGATGTTGATTTATCAAAACTGAAACTTTTCAGGGAATATACAAGATTTTTAGGAAACTTTAATTAGGAGAAGTTTCTAAGTTCCAGAATGAATTTGTGGAAACTGAGCGAGAGACACATGGCACAAAAGCCACCCTATATCCTGGTGGTTAGGACACAAAATCAGGGATGTGAGTCTAGGTCTCCTATAGCCCAGATGAGTGTCCTTACCACCAGATAATAGGCTATTCTCTGCTGGATGTCTCAATATTTTATTATTTTTCTCTAGAAATTCTAAATGTCTCTCTCATCCTGAAGCAGAATGGAAAAAAAAATTATGGAATGGAAAAACCATTTCCTGCTCAGATGTAGTCCACAGACCAAGTCACTTGTTCATGGGAGTCATGTGTTAATGGACATATAAAACATGTAATAGGACGTTTTAATGGTTTTTTTTAATTCTCTTCTCATTTGCTAATCTTTCCATTCACAAGAGCAAGTATGAAAAGTTTATAACTTTGATATTTTAAACTTTGATATTTCAAAATTCTGTTTTTCTCCCATTTTTGTTTTCCAACTGTCTACTCCATTCTTCTTTTTCCCTTCTCCATTTCCCTCTTAGAGCAACAATAGCCAACCATGCATGAAGTGCTGTAAGTTTCCCTCTGAGGTTTGTCCATCACTCTATAAAAGACAAGCACAGGATGCAGCAAATAACTGAACTCCAAGGCAAAAGAGAGGCTACATCCTACCTTGCTTTCTGCCATAGTGGCTAGCAGCCCTTCTTTCTCATCAGGGTTGCCCTCACACTACACTTTTATATAAGAAGCTGTGCTGGGAACCTTACAAACCCAGCTTAGTTTATTAAGTGATATTTAAATGTAAAAGCAGCCATCTGACTTGGCCTGATGAGTGCAGCAGACATGTGGGCAGAGGGATTTAAAGCAGGGGACATAATACTACAGGCTGTGAGACTTACCCTGCTTTTACTAAAATCTTGCTCTGTTCAGTGGAAGCATGGGTGGCCTGTGGAGTTTAGCACCCAGCCTGTCCTGCCCGCTGTCCCCCACTCAGCTGAGTGACCAAGTACCGCAAGCCACAGAGAACCAAGTGGGTGAGCAGGCATCATGGTGCAGCTTCCCCAGAATCAAAGCACCAAGTGGATGACTGGGCAGCACAGCACCCCCACAGAGCCCGGTGCATGGGCGGTGTGCCTTCCCCACCCCTGGGTGGGTGGCATGGTTCTACCCCCAGCCCTGGTCAACCTCCATTAGTCCCAGGTTCAGCACAGTCCCACAGCACAGCCTGGGAAACAGGAAGAGGTCTGTGGGCAGAGCATGGGTGGGCCACACAAGGCTATTTGTGGGGCATTGCCTTCTTGTGCCTTTGATATCCACAGTCCATGAGTGGATGCAAGATCAAGTGCTTTTAGCTAGCTGTGCTGCCGAAGCCCTGAAGTATTGATTTGGAGAGAAAAAAAGCTGGAGGATATTTTCCTGTATATCCTTCTCCCACATTTTCTACCCAGGGTCAATACATTTTCCTTGAAAGAAGACTTCAACAGATACAAGGACATTTCCTAGGAGAGCTGGAAGGGGAAAATGAATTTTAGAGCAGACAGAAGGAAGCTCAGCAACCTGAGGAGAAAGATGTGGCAGTCAAAGCAAAGATGCCCAAGGCTAAATGACCTTGCTGGTGGGTCACACAGTAAGGAAAAACTCATACGAGTTTAATACTTTGTGTAGAACCTCACACGGCAACTTCTTCCCTCAGAGGAATACCAGCTGCTCCTATGGAAATTGTCTAGCTACTGGTGAATTTAGCAGGATATCAAATGCAGTCACATCTTGTGGGACAGCTTGACAGCTCTGCTTCAGAGAGAGATAGTGGGCTCACTGCATCCCCTGTCTCTTCTCTGCCTCAGCACAGCTTTGATGGGAAAGAGAATCAAACCCATAGCTTCCAAGAGCTTCCTCATTCTTTATCCTTCAGCCTGCTTGGGTCACTTCTAAAGATTAGCTCCAACATGGCCTGGAGCTGATCACCCTCACATTAGAAAGGAAAGGTTTTGATTAAAAAGTTGTAGTTTGGGTCTGTCCCCTTCTTTCTGATTCCTAATAACTTCCTCTGAGGTAGCTGATGAGCTTCTTCAGGTCAGATCTCCAATCTCCCTATTCTGGTTCAATGGCCATTCAGTAAGTAGTACCTGACTATGGCAGCAGCCGTGCTGTTCCCTTGGTCCTCACCCAGTGACTTTTTTCATTAAAGCTCTGGAAACATGTGAAACACCCCCAGAGTTCATAAATAAGATTATCTGGTTCCCTTGGTAACTGGCCTACTCATGACTACAGCATTTCTGCATTGCTTTCCCCTTACAGCACATATTACGTCTGAGAAATCATGTACTAAGAGTACTTTATCACATGGTCTTACTTCTCCTACTGGGCCACATGATCCTCAGCTGGCATAAATCACAGCTCTGTTGGAGTTATTGAGAAGCTCTGTTGGAGCTGATTTACAGCAGCTGAGGATCAGCCACACTGGACTTCTTTTGAGCGTGGCTTGGTCACATATGCAGACCTGGATTTGTTTTCACAGGCAGGGCAGCAAAGCCTCCTCCCCAGGAGATGGGTGGGCAAGGGCTGCCTGCTCTGCTCCCAGCAACGATGCCAATTTCCTGGGAGCCCGGCAGGCAAAACCTGCTGGCAGCCCCACTCCCAGGGAAGCTTCGCTACAGGCTCTGCAGTATAAGCTAAGCTAAGCTTTATGCAGCAGAGCCTGCAGGCCATGTAACTGCTAAGGTTTTTAGTGGCTACATGGTTACCGTATTAACACCCCTACAGAGAGGGATCTTTTTAAGAATTATTCTCAGTGGCTTAACAAAAACAAGGGGATTCCTACCCTATGCCTCCCTTAGTCAACCTTTGCCTCCCCTTATTTTTTTAAAAGAATTACTCAATTGTGGCGCCTCACTGTACATACCTACAGAGAAGCACAGCCCTGTCGAGAGATCCCAGAAATATTCCACCTGATGGGGTGGGGATAAATCACTCACCCTTCTAACACCTTTTGAAGCAGTGAGATGTGTTCACACTCCTGCATTGTCATTGGTCATCAAATGGATGTACAGGAGAGAGGATTATGCCTTCACTTTTCCCTCTCCTAGGTTCACTAGTTTCTAGCAGAGAAGAGTCATTAGAATAGAATCATAGAACACTAGAGCCAGAAAGAACCTCAAGAGATCATCGAGTCCAGTCCCCTGCCCTCACAGAGGACCAAGCATCATCTAGATTGTTCTTGACAGATGTCTGTCTAACCTGCTCTTAAATATCTCCAGTGATGGAGAATCCACAGCCTCCGAGGCACCTAATTCCAGTGCTTAACCACCCTGAAAGTTAGGAAGTTTTTCCTAATGTACAACCTAAATCTCCCTTGCTGCAATTTAAACCCATTGCTTCTTGTCCAATCCTCAGAAGTGAAGAAAATTATTTTTTTCTCCCTCCTTCTTGTAACAGCTTTTTAGGTACCTGAGGCTACGTCTAGACTGTACGCCTTTTTCAACAGAAGCTTTTTCGAAAGCCTCTGTCAAAAAAGAGCGTCTAGAGAACAAGGTTTCTTTTTGAAAAAGTGGCTCTCTTTTAAGAAAGAGAGAGAAGACGCTCTCTTTTCAAAAAGCACAGTTTTCATTCAATAGCGCCTTTTTTTGAAAGAGTACTATCGAAAAAAGGCATTATTCCTCATAGAATGAGGTTTACCGCCATTGAAAAAACTGCCACATTTTGTCGACTTACTGTCAACAGAACGCGGCGCTAATCTAGACGCAGGTATAGTTTTTTCGACAAAAGCAAACTTTTTGTCGAAAAAACCTGTAGTCTAGACACACCCAGAGTTACTATTATGTCCCCTCAGTCTTCTTCCCCTTTCCAAACTAACAAACCCAGTTCTTTCAGTCTTCCCTCATAGGTAATGTTTTCTAGACTTTTAATAATTGTATTGCTCTTCTCTGGACCTTGTCCAGTTTCTCCATATCATTTCTAAAATATGGGGTCCAGAATTGAACACAATATTCCAGGCCTAGTCTGTGCAGAGTAGTGGGGAAGAATTACTTATGGTGTTTTGCTCACAAGACTCCTGATAATGCATCACAGTTATGTTTGCTTTTTTTTTCCAGCAGTGTCACACAGTTGACTCATTCTTAGCTTGTGATCCCCTGTGCTCCTACATCCCTTTCTGCAGAACACCACCTTATACAGCCACTTCCCATTCTGTATGTGTGGAACTGATTATTCCTCCCTAAGTGGAGTACTTTGCATTTGTCCTTATTGAACTTCGTCCTATTTACCTCAGACCATTTCTCCGGATTGTCCAGATCATTTTGGATTATGACCCTATCCTCCAAAGCACTTGCAACCCCTCCCAGGTTTGTATCCTCTGCAAACTTTATAAGCATATTTTCTGTGCCATTATTTAAATCATTAATGTAGCTATTGAACAGAACCCATCCCAAAACTGATCCTTATGGAATCCTACTTGTTATACCCATCCAGCATGACTGTGAATCACTGATTACTACTCTCTGAGGCCTAGGTTTTGCTTGTGACTAGACACTGGGCAGGAGTACAAGGGTCTGGTGGAGCGTGTGGGGGGAGAGGGCTAGGGGTGCCAGATGGTTTCAACAAAAATGCCGGACACACTTGACATTACATCACAATCTACATTACATCTTATTTAGAAAATACTGGACACTTATATTTTCTCAATTTGTTTCCCGAATGGAAAGCTGAAATACTGGACTGTCTGGTTCAAAACCGGACACCTGGCAACCCTAGAGAGGGCAGAGGAAACCTCCTGCCCTTTTCAGCACTTCTATGCAGAAGGGAAATATAACTAAAATGCTTTTGCTCCTCTTGCTTATACAAAGAGGGGCATCAAAGTTGCCAGAGACATGCAGCTTACCAAAATGGGTGGGATCAGCTCAATCAACACAAAGCAGTTCAGCAATTTTCATTAGTGCAGTGTGTTAAAAAGTGTTACAAAAATGTTGGCGATTTCAATGCTCAGATGCTCTTGTACAGTCTTTTGCAAATAATTAACCATGGGTTCAGTTATCTTCCTTTATGTTTTATCTGTGGTGTGATCAGGCCCTGTTAAAATGTAACACAACTTGCTGCTCATTCATTGAAATTGAGGCCCTGATTCCACAAACAGATTCACAAGAATGCATTTGAAGATGAGTTACAGTAAACTTTAACTAGTTCCAATCATATCACAGGTCAGGCTGTGTCACGATGGTTAATTAACACCTCTTCAGGCAAATGGAGGAGAGACAAAGAAAACGGAAGGTAAAAACAACTTGTACAAGTTCATACAGACCTGTGGAATGTAGAACACATGAGTGTATAGACTTGTTTGAACCATTTATCTCTAGAACATATTACTAGTTCTCTCTAAATCAGGGGTGTGGAACCTTTTTTGGGTCGGCAGCTACTGACTCACAGAAAAATCTGTTGGGTGGCCACACTTGCTGGTGGCCTTAGACCTGGGGCAGTGTGCTGATGGGGGCGCATATGACTCGTCTCAAATGACTTTACCTGTGACCAGCCAGCTAAGCAGGAGGGGAAACACAGCCTCCAGCTCAGCCAGAGTCAGGGAGGACAAAGGCATTCACTCACTTGTATCAGGTAACTCCTCTGCTCTGGTAGGAGCAGTAGAGTGGGTGCCTGGGGGGCCCTCATTCTTCCTGGGACAGAGGGCCGCTTGTAGAAGCCATGTGGGGAGAGCATGGTGCAGGATGTGCTGGAAGAGGCTTGGGGTGGGTGGCTGAGGTTGGTAGGGGTTGAAAGAGTGGGTGTGAGCTTCTTCTCTCTGGCTACGTCTACACTGGCCCCTTTTCCGGAAGGGGCATGTAAATTTCAGCAGTCGTCGTAGGGAAATCCGCGGGGGATTTAAATATCCCCCGCGGCATTTAAATAAAAATGTCCGCCGCTTTTTTCCGGCTTTTAAAAAGTACTTCGAAGTAGGAATAAGAGCCTCCGGAAAAGGGCACTTTTTCCGGAGGATCGGGGCCAGTCTAGACGCTCTTTTCCGGCTTTTTTAAAAGCCGGAAAAAAGCGGCGGACATTTTTATTTAAATGCCGCAGGGGATATTTAAATCCCCCGCGGATTTCCCTACGACGACTGCTGAAATTTACATGCCCCTTCCGGAAAAGGGGCCAGTGTAGACGTAGCCTCTGTGTTCTGGCTGACTGGGGTTTGGAGCAGCCCTGCTCTCTGGGGGTATGTCTACACTACAATGTTAGTTCGAACTAACATCCGTTAGTTCGAACTAACTTTCATAGGCGCTACACTAGCGCTCCGCTAGTTCGAATTTAATTCGAACTAACGGAGCGCTTAGTTCGAACTAGAAAAACCTCATTTTACGAGGATTAAGCCTAGTTCGAACTAGCTAGTTCGAATTAAGGGGTGTGTAGCCCCTTAATTCGAACTAGTGGGAGGCTAGTCCTCCCCAAGTTTCCCTGGTGGCCACTCTGGCCAACACCAGGGAAACTCGTCTGCCCCCTCCCAGCCCTGGACCCCTTAAAGGGGCACGGGCTGGCTACGGTGCCCGTGCCAGGTGCAAGCCTGCCAGCACCCAGCCAGCAGACCCTGCACCTGGCATGGATCGAGCCACCCACCTGATGCCCCCCAGCCCTCCCCCTCTTCCCGGGACTAGGCTGACGGCTCCCGGGAGCTTGCCCGGGACCGCAAGAGGCGGGCACCCGCCTGGGCTAGTGCGGATATCGTGGACCTCGTCCACGACCTCCGCACTAGGCACAGGAAAGTGGCCGGCTAGGGCAGGAGAGCTGCCAGCCTGGCCACCTAGGAGCAGGTTTGCATGAAAATCAAGGTGGTCCACTGAGACCCCCGACCCTGAGCCCTGAGCTTACAATGGCCGTCCTGGGTCAGACCAAAGGTCCATCTAGCCCAGTAGCCTGTCTGCCGACAGCGGCCAACCCTAGGGACCCTGGAGGGGATGGACTGAAGACAATGACTAAGCCATTTGTCTCATGCCATCCCTCTCCAGCCTTCCACAAACCTTGGGCAGGGACACCACTCTTACCCCATGGCTAATAGCACTCCATGGACCCAACCTCCATGACTTGATCTCACTTCCCTTTCAACTCTGTTCTAGTTGTAGCCTTCACAGCCTCCTGCAGCAAGGAGTTCCAGAGGTTAACTCTTTGCTTTGTGAAGAACAACTTTCTCTTACTAGTTTGAAGCCTGCTACCCATTCCTTTCCTTTGGTGTCCTCTAGTCCTTCTTTATGGGAACTAATGAAGAACTTTTCTGTATGCACCCTCTCCAACCAACTCCTGCTTTTAGAGACCTCTATCCTGTCCCCCCTCTGTTTCCTCTTTTCTAAGCTGAAAAGTCCCAGTCTCTTTAGCCTCTCTTCATATGGGACCTGTTCCCAACTCCTGATCATTTTAGTTGCCCTCCCCTCTCCCACCCTCTCTCTTCCCCTCTCCCACCTCCTTTTCCCAGTCTCCCCCAGTTTTGTTCAATAAAGACAGATTCCATTTTTGAACACAATTGTCCTTTATTTTGTACATCAAGAAGAGGGGCTAGGGAAGGGTAAGTGGAAGGAGGTGAGGGAGGAATGGGGTACAAGCCCCCCATGGGGAGGACTGGGCTGGCTCTGCGGGCTTCTGGGGGTGGATGCTCTCCTGCAGCCCCCCAATTGCCCCCTCTCCCCAGATGGCAGCCTGCGGCAAGTGCAGCCGGGCTGATGGCTGAGTGCTGTGATGTGCCCAGTGTGGGTAGTCCGGGCAATCCAAGCCAGGACTGCTTTGCAAGCGGGGCACCCCTGAGAACTGTCTGTCCGGCGTGGGGGTCGGGACCCTTTAAGCACAGCCCTCGGCTAGCCTGAGACAGCATCTCCACGCTCTAAGTCCTCCTCTGATGCCCTGCCGGCACTGCTTCCGGCCATCCTTAAGCCTGGTTCAGGGTCCACTTAATGTGGACATGCTAGTTCGAATTAGCAGTCGCCTCGGGTGCCGCGTTCAATGGGGCGCCCAATTATGACATCACGCCAGTGAGGGCTATGGAGGCGGAGGCACCGATCGCGCATTCCGCCTAGAGCGCCAGCTGCTGGCAGCTCACCTCGAGCCGCTCCTGCTAACAAGTTCTCAAGCAGCATTTTTCTTGATTTTTCCCCATCTGTAAATATTTTAATTCTTATTATTTCAGGATTTGTGTGTACTGTGAAATCAACAAACAAACAAACAAAAATCATAGAGATTTCAGAAGGAATCACAGTCACAGTTAAAGTTGCCTTCCCCGTTCCCATCATGATCTGAAATGGCACCCTGGTGAGTCAGGAGTGGCCAGAGGGCTGCAGGAGGGCCATGGTCTCAAGCAAGATGCAGGCCTCATCTGACAGCATGGAGCTCACCTTTAGCTGCAGGCCAAGCAGCAGGCAAAAGGGGCAAGTGCAGCTGCAGCAAGGGAGCTGCCAGGGCTTCTGCAAAGCAGCTCAAACTGTGGAGTAAGAACCCCAGAGAAAGGTGAATGACGCACTCAAGTTTTTCAGCCAGTGTTTCATTTCACAATCTGATGCCGTTCAAAAATAGCAGCCTCTTTCTGTGCCTCATCTGTTAGGGTAAATATTTAATCTAAAATAACCCGTTCCCCATGTAGCCCTTAAAGGAAGGGCTTGTCCAAGAAGCACGGATAATGACAATTCCCTTGGCAAAGGGCAGAGAGAATAGCAGGCCCTGCACCCAGGAGAGCAAAGGACTGAGTAGCTTTCTTCATGTGCTCCAAGGACGTGCCTTGTCACTTAAACTGCTGAGACTCCAATTCCACCTCCTGTCTATGGAGAATGTTGTGTCTCATAATCTTGCCTGTCACAAGCAATGTCACAGTTTGCAGCAGCAAAGGCTCCTAGCACTGCCTGCTGAATTTTAGTATTTTGGTGAACAACGTTTTGTATTTGTTCTTCTTCATTAGTTTAGTGTTTAGTTTAATGTTTAGCTTTTGACACTTTATTATATTGATTGGAATCAAGTTTTGTGTCAATTTGAGTAAATTTATGAAAACTTTTGAGATTACCGATGTGTTTCTGAAATGTTCACTAATATTACCTCATACTTAAACTCGGAGGGGGGGGGGGTGCCAAAATACAAGTTTGCCCAGGACACCATTTTCCCCTATGGCTGGCCGCACACAAGTGAGAGGCATACCAGAGTCTGGGAGGGCCCAGGCTAGTAGATTTTTGTGGGTTCTAGCCCCATGGAGAGACAGCAAGGGGATTGGAACCCCGAGCATCAGGGGCCGAATCCAGCCCTGGGCCTTAGGTTCCCCATCCCTGCTCTAAATCTACACCCTAAATTCAAGGGTAAATGATAAAACCCCTTTCCCTCTATGTGAGTTTTTTCAACTAAATGTGTTTTGAGAGATTTCTGTGAGTGCAAGATTTTCTTGTATGTACGATGGCTGTTAGCAAGCTAGCTGGACAGCTGAGGCAGTACATATAAATCAGGCATGAAGGGAGTAAGAACCCATGTGTGTGAGGAGAGGGGGAAGGAGCAAGAGAAAGTATGTTTACACTGCTGAGTCTCACAGCCCAGGTCAGCTGATTTGGGCTCCTGGGAGCTTGGGCTAAAAATGTCAGGGTAGACATACAGGCTTGGGCTGGAGCCCAGGCTCTGAGACCCTAATACTCTGCAGGGTCTTGGAGTCTGGACTCCTGTCTGACCCCAAATGTCTACACTGCTATTTTTAGTCCTGCAGCTTGAGTCAGCTGACCCAGACCAGCTGTGGCAATGCCACAGGTCTTTTGTTGCAGTGTAGACCTACCCAGTGCCTACAGTGAGCAGCCACTTTTTGTGATTGTACTCACCAGAACAGATGACTGGCTGGATTGCATGATACAAGATGGTAGCAAAGTGATATCCATTCACTTATGCTGATCACAGCCAGAAATCTGCCATCAAGCCAGTTTTTTAATTCCCACTACTCCTTCCAAATCAATGTATTGCTGACCTCCAAAGAATTAGGAAGGCAGACTTGGAGGAGAAATTAAGGTAAAATTGCTAATTTTGCAAGCATTCACTATGCTACCTCAATGCAAAATCAGCTTCCTATGCCCACTCATTCTCCGGGCAGAGGGCAAAAAGTAAGCAAATGTTGAGAGGTTTATATATACTGCTTTCAGAGTAGATTATTTCTATGCATAGTGTTAGAAATCATATGAAAACTTGTATGAAGATCTTCCAGGAAGGACTTTCTGAGGCTGATAGCTGAAATGGGGGCACAGATGACAGAGAAATTATAGCCCAGGATCACTTTTGCAGAAATCAGTCTGCCATTGAAAAGAGCCAAGAAAAACAGGGTGACCTGGAAGATGGATTGAGTCGACAAAATTTGTGGCTTTAGGCCTTGCTGAGTGGGAAGGAGGAGGAGATATCTTGTCATTTATAAATAGCTTTCTATAAGAAATCATTGCAACAGAGAATTCTGTGTCTGTGTTTGAACTAAAAAGAGCACATCACAGCCCTTTACCAAAACCCCCTGCTGACAAACCACACTGAGTGGTGATAATAAAATGGTTGAAATTCCAAGATAAGGAGAGTATTTTAAAATTAGCCCTCAAAGTAGACTCTACAGCTGGTAAGGGAAAAGTGGAGACTATTGAGAGGGAAGAAATAATGCACTTCTCTCTCATCTTTGCTGATACCAATGGAAGAAAGAAGTAGTTTATTCCAATAAAATAACAAAGGATTGTTTTTATTTATGCTATCCCCTGCGTGTGCATGTGTAATATACATTTTCCAGCAGCTCCAAGAAACTGTGACATTTCGGATCTTCTGGAAAAGCGTAATGTCTCAGCAATTACTCTATGAGCCTGAGGTAACCAGTGATCACCTATCTCATTTTGGGTGGGACTGTCCTGACATTCAGAATACAAATCCTGGTTCCAGGCTGAAGGCCTCCTGGATAGCATTTGTCCTGGATTCCCTGCTGTATTGCTTTGTATCTACCTGAGACTCCGGGGTGCCAACAGCCTGTTCCTGGGGTAGTGATGGGGGCCGGAGGTGGGCATTCATCCTCCACCTCACCATGAAGTTCTATCCCTTGATCTTTCTCTCCCCCTGAGCCAACTCCCCGGCCAAGCTGAAGGCTAGAGCCAGACAACTGTAAGAGTTGGCCAGGAGCCTGGGTTACTGTGGAGAGTGCTGGTCCTGCCACATGCCCTGGGTAGGGTTGCCAGGTGTCCAGTTTTGAACCGGACAGTCTGGTATTTGAGCTTTCTGTCTGGGAAACAAATTGAGAAAATACTGGACATATAAATGTCCGGTATTTTCTAATTAAGTTTTATTATTATCATGCACCATGCAGGCTGTGAGGGGCTTCATTTCCCCCTACCCCCGCTCTGCCCCTGCCCGATGGTGCCTCCCAGCTGAGGTAGGGCAAATGGGAGCTGCTGGAGGCACGTCCCACTGGAGGTGTGAAGATGACGCTAAGCAGCAGCAGGCAGCTCCCCTACCCCTCTTCCCGCTGGTGCTGAGTCTGTTGCTGGCATCGCCACTAGGCTGGGCAGCGGACACAGCGCTGGCTCCCATCCCCGGCTGCAGGTGAGCAGTGAGGAGAGAAGGGGTGTAAATGTGCTTCCCCAGGGCTCATTCATTCTGGACAGGACCTGCTGGGAGACCTGCCCATCCTGCTGTAGGCTCACCAGGTATCTCCTCTCCCTGCCCCCTCATCGCGTGGGGGAAAGTGCCGTGCTTTGCTTGGAGCTGTTTCATCCAGACGCGGGCTCCCAAGTTTTGAAGGAACCTTGGAAAGTTTAACGGCCCCCTGCCACTGCCCTCTCCTCCCCCTGCTTTCTTAGCAATGGTTGGAGGAGACGTTTGAAACGCTCTGGTGGCTCTCCCAGCCTGGCACTCAGCCCTTGTGTGAGGAGGAGAGTCTCTCCAAGAGCATCACCAGCTCGGACTTGTGAGTTCCAGCGGACTTGGTGCCATGTGTGTTCTGCTTACTCCCCTGTGCAGCATCCCTCTGAAAGATAGTAACACTTACTTCCCCCAAGCTCTGGCGTGACCAGCCCTACGAGACCACTTGATGCTGAAACGGGGCTTTTTTAATAAAAAAATGAAATGCATTTCAACCTTTGATGCAGTTTTGTTGGGAGTGGGTGGGGAGGAGAAGTAACACATTCTTCTACTGATCATGAAATTCCTGGAGGGGAGGAACTATACAAAGATCTTCAGGTTCTTGACTAGGAATCAGGTAAATAATGAGTCATATTGTACTTGGCAAACACACACGTATAGACCTACACTGGCTAGCAAATTCAGTGCCAGGATCTTTCTAACAGGGGGGAAGAGATTTGCCCATGTCTTTCCCCATCCCTGTTAAGTAACCAATCCTCTTTCCTCTCCCTCCTCTCACCAATAGCCTGAGACTCATGACATGGTGTTAATGGGCCACATATTTCCTAGCCTATGACAGAGCTTGTTCATCTTCTGATGCTTGAATTTTGTTAATTTTCCAAGAAGCTAGACGGCAGCCAGAAACTAATTCTTAGTGTGTAACACAATAACAAATGAGCGTATGCCCAAAACCAGTGGAAAGAGAGAGAAGATACTCATTTGTAAAAATACCATCCATGTTTCCTAGGAGCCACATGATTGGTCTGGGGGAGGGGTAGCGACTTTGCCCATCCCCCTTCTCTCTAGGTGCCCATGCCCCTGGCTGTGAGGAGACTTCCATGCTCCCCTGCTTCCAGGCCAATCAGGTAGGGTTGCCAGAGGTCTGGTTTTCACCTGGACCGTCCATTATTTGGGTTTTTTTGGGGGGCGGGGGAACAACAACTTTGGTCTCCCCCTTTTATTTCCTCAACAGAATTTTTTCCCGGTGTGATTTTTTTTTTTTTTTTGTGGGGTGGTGGTCAGTATTTTTTGTTAAACCATCTGGCAACCCTAGCCCTGGCTGTTGCACCCTAGGGGCAGAGACATAGGCCAGAGGCTGCTCTCGGGTACCCCTGTCTCTGGCCAGGGCTGGTGCAGGGTCTCGGGCTGCCCACATTGGACTGGGCTCCCTAGGTGGTGTAACCCGCTTTTTCCTCCCCGAGTTACTGGGGAGCAGGTCACACTCACAGGTGTGCCTGGGCGCCTGGTGTTTTAACCGAAAAGAGATCCTGAGCACCCCAGTGGTGATGGTGTTTAGTTGGGGAAAGCCCTATCCACCCCCTTGCTGCAGTCCCTTGCTGGCAATGAATGTAAAATGGCAATGCCTCCACCTGGCTGTGCCTTGAGAGCCTCCAGGAATATACTCATTCCAACATAAATCTGGATCTAATTCCAGAACAACTACAAATCATATACAGCTAATGGAACACTTTAAAATAAACAATCTCTACTTAACTTAAATAAACAGAGATTAACAGATTAGCAATGAATAGCATTAACAAAACACATAATAATTGAAGCTTATATAGCTAGACAACAGTGACCCCACCCCAGAGTGTGCACACCCCTAGACTCAGACGCTTGCGTTGGCGCGCTGATGTGGCAGCTGAAGTGAGGATTTGGTCCAGGCTAAACAGCAGCTCTGTCCAAGGAAGCACTTTCCCAACAAGGCCCAAAACTTAGTGCCTCGTGTCGGAAGCAGCCTGCTACAACCTAGTTCCAACAGGCATCTAGTCCGGTCTGTAGCTGCATCCAACATCCCCTGGTCTGGATCTATGTCTTTGGCAGCAGCCTGGCTCCCCTTTGGTTCCAAACTCCAAGGCAGAGTCCCAGACTGCTAGGCCTCTTTTCTTCAAGCACATGGAGAGAGCCCTCTCCCCCACCAGAGTCCTTCCTTCCTGTTTTTTCCTCAAGGGCTCATGGGAATTGTAGTCTGGATTGTAGCACACAGGGTCTTTTCAGAATAAAACAGAGACCTCTTTAGTAAGGGGACTATAGTGGCTTTTACCACTGCCTGGTTCTGCCTTTGGACCTGGTCACGGGGGCGGATCATGGGGGAAGAGGAGCAGCAGGGGTGGGGCAAAGAAGGGAGCTGAGCTCCTGCATGTGTCCTGTTTTTGCATTTTGAAAAGGTCATATGTGATTTCTCCAAATGTCCATTACAGGGAGAACCCAAGAAAGAAATAGAGTAGTTCTATAAAATCTGACTGTATATTTTCTGTTTAGCTTAGGTCAAAAAGGAGGTTGCTATGTTTTCTTATCAAACAAATGTCATAGACAAATTCTTATATTTAAAATACTTTGCAAATTTATAGTTGGATTTTTGTTGTTTATTCCTTTCATTATTGCTACAATACTAACTATAATGTTCCAATAGAGGAAGGAAGCTAAAATACCTGAAATATTTCTCTAGTTCCAAAGCTACAGAATATTCCTCTGGGTGAATGCAACATGCTAGCTGGCCACCAATATATAGATCTATGGTGAGTTTTTGTAAGTAAATGAACAAAAACTGAATTTCAAACCATGTACTGAGAGCAATGTAATTGCAGCCAGCATGCACAAAATATTTGTGATCACCCAATTTTAAAATAAAAATAAGCTGCTTTTATATATATGCACAAAACGAGTGAATTTTGCAAAGCTATGCTGCCATTGTGTATATAAGAATACAGGCAGCTCAGTGTTTGAAGCAGCAGAGTAATTCTCTGCAAATGCAGATTATCAAATTGGGTATATAGCCTTATCTACTAAATAGGATGCAGAACAGATTTTGAAATCATTTGATGAAGTGTTTACTGGACTGGGATGCATTAGGAATTTAATATCATATGGGGCTATATCCCTGCTCTCCTGACTTGTCTGAGGTTCCTGCTTTACTGACCTGTTTCGGATATTGGTGTCTGATTACAGGTCTGACCATTGGCTTGACTGCTGACCCTAACTTTGGCTCTGATCGCTAGGGCTGACTGCCCACGCCACAGCCACGACAGTGGCACGTGCTTTGGTAACAAAGTAGTTCAACCAAAGCCAAGAAAGGTGAAGATGCTTCTACAAATGAAATAATTCTTGGGCATGTTAACATTTAACTAAATTCAGCTCTAGGTTGTGCTCAGGGATGTGCCCTGTTCAGATTAGTGCTGGGAGATGGCACAGAATGGCTCAGGGATGAGCTGAAGAAGAAAAGCTTTTGTGGAGCTCACAAATAGTTGTCTCTGAAGCATCTATGCAGAGTGATTTGGAGATTAACGAAGGCCAGGCACTGAGTTAGAGGAAACTTTAACTGCCTTTCTACCCAGTGACCAGAACAATGCTGGGAAATATTTTGTAAGGGCCTAGAAATCTTGTTTCTCTGCCTTCTCGTACTGATGAGTTTATCAGCATCTTGCATGTGCTGGAAATGCAGTGACAGACACATTTTATTTACATACATGAACATGAAGGGCTCTAGAGTCGTGTGCTCCTTTCTTAAGTTATAAAACTGAATATCCTTAAGCAGTTCTGAGCAGGAAATTTGGACTCAGAAATTGGGCTGACTAGAGCCCTGCCTTTGGGAAGGAGCACAGAGGTGTGAGTAAACACCCCCTCAAGCAACATATTACATTGACCTGCATGCCCGTGTGGACAGTGCTGTGTCAGCGAGGGTGGTTTTTTAATGTTAACAGAAGAGCTCTCTCCCAGCCACATAGAATGGCTACATGAGAGATCTTGCAGTGGCACAACTGCATCTATGCATAGCCTGAGTTTTGGGTATGCAAGGCTTCAATAAAAATTATGTTTAAAAACTGATAGCAGATGCTACAAGGTTGTGCCACTGCAAGAACAGCAAAGAAAAGAGCACAGCAATTACTGTGTTTCTGCTCATCTCCTCCTCCCCTCGGTGAATGTTATTGCTTGTCTCTTAATGGAGCATTCTGGCAGTGAGAGTGCATATGCTCTAGGATTACTGAACTGGAAACACCCTATCCATTTAGGTTTTGGCCTTTATTGAGGATGTGCAGGTGGCCTCTCTGATATATACCTGGCATAATTCAAAGTATGACCTGAATGACAACTCTCTTGCACTGCTTTAGAAGATATAAATTAATAATTATTAAAAACTGAGGGCGGAATAAGGAATAGCAGTAAGATTGGCTAACAAGACCTAATTCTGTCAATCTGTGCAGCTTTGCAGATAGATTCAGTTATATATCTGTGCTTTACTGAATATTGTGTTTGTATTTCCTCCATAAGTAGCTGTTTCAGTTCGTGTGTGCATGCTTGGTGGATCAAAATTAAAATTTTTATATTCTGCAATTATATATATAAACTTATGTATTGCAGAAGAAATTACACAATAGCTGCTCATTTCGTCTGTAGACTTGTTCTCCCTTCTCTGTGTGGTAGCAGTGCAAAATGCTTGATACCATGACACATTTGTTTGTTCACCCATTTGTGTAATTGGGAGGTGGCTCTAGCACCAGTTTTCTTTCCCTTGCACAAGAGTCTGAATGATGGCGCTTTGTGCAGAGAGCTAAACAAAGCCGTGGGAGAGGGATATATGTTATGTGCTTTGGTTTTTGTATGCATGTATGTTTGTGAAAAGCTCTCCTGAGCTACCCACAAAAGAGCAATAAGTGAACTATTGGTTATTGTTAGTTAAGGGAGGACTCCTCTATTCATCTCAAGTGGCAGAGGCCTGTGAGGTGTTTGGACAGGCGTTAGGAGAGAGTGAGAGATTTTTTGCTCTAAAGTGCAGGGCTTCTATGCATGTGCAACATATCTAATGACTATCTCTTGTCTTCAGCATATAGATTCCATATAGATTGTGTCCATTTGTGTTGGACTTGACTCCAGGTGCTCTGGATAGATTCTGCATACAACAAGGAAGAGTATCTTGTGTGTACGTGTGCATAATATATTTTTTTTGTGCTTGTTCACAGAGAGGATAAGGGATGTTCTACAACAATTTCCTACTCTTTTCTTTCCACTCTGGTCCCAGCTGTTTAGCAGCTGATGTGTCTAGTAATCGTTTGTTGTTTGCATAACTTGGATTTGCTACAGGGAAATCCATATCCAAAACTAAGTGTTATATGGCTGCTATTTATAGGTTAAGGCCGGAAAGGTTCATTGAGACCATATAATCTGACCTCCTCTATAATACAGCCATACAACTTCCTGGAATATTTCCTGTTTGAACTAAACCAGTGGTTATCAACCAGGAGTATGCATATCCCTGGAGTTACACAGAGGCCTTACAGGCTATGTCTACACTGCAACACTATTCTGCATCTTAACAGCAAGCCCATTATTTTGAAATATAATGGGCTTGCTATTCTGATGTCCCTGTAAACTTCATTCCATGAGGATTAAGGAACGTTTCAGAATAGTGGGTTATTTCGAAAATTGGCACTGTGTAGACAGCGCCAAATTGCGAAATAAGCTATTTAGAAATAAGATCGAAATAAGATACATCAGCTCATCTCAAAGTTCAGTTTTACAACAGGCTACATAAAAAGTTCTAGCAGAGTCAGTACAAACTACAGTTTTACATGACTTGTTTATACTGCTCTGTAAACTATATACTGAAATGTAAGAATGCTATTTATATTGTACTTGATTTAACTTAGAAACTATTTTTTTAAATGCGGCAGTAAGCAATTTTTTAGTAAGAGTGTGCTGTGACACTTCTGTATTTTTATAGCTGACTTTGTTAGCAAGTTGTTTTTAAGTGAGGTAAAACCTGGGAGTATGCAAGACAAATCAGACTCTTGGTATGGATACAGTAATGTGGAAAGTTTGGGGAGCACTGAACTAGAGCTCGTTTTTTAGAAAACCAGCCCATTTTGTTTAAAAAAAAAATGCCATGGATGGAGACTCCATCAGAGCCCTTGATAAGTTGTTCCAATGGTTAATTATCCCTTCTGAGAAATATGTGCACCTTATTTCTAGTCTGAATTTGTCTAGCCCTGGGATGCCAGAGTGGCCGTGGGTTCAATAATCCACATAATTAAATGCTCAGGGAACACAGCTTTGGCTTTCTCCCAGCCTGCCCCCCAGATCCTCTCCACAAGCCATGCACTTTGCTGAACAAGAGCCTAGCACTACACCAAATTTGTGAAGTTTCCCTCTGTTTGCTCCAGGGGAGTGGCCACTGAGCTCTGGCGTGTTACTTGTTCTGCTCTTACTGATGAATTGGTACCAGCAGAGAGCTTATTGCAGTGGATGTCAACTTCGCTCACTCAAAACTTATGGATTTCTGTGTGTTTGTGTTGAGAGAATGGAGAATGGCTGTTCCCTTCGCTAGCCTGAACCAGGTGGAGTTTTAAGGCTTGGGAGAAGCAGATAGTGAAGTCAGCTTCTTAGAATCTGGTCCATCATTTCATCTGTCTATTAGGAATGTGTTGGTCAGCAGTGTGTATTTGTTCTGGTGCTGAATAGAGATGGTTTCCATTTGGCATTCAGTCAGTTCATTGAAGGGTGACAGAAGTGTTTATCTCTCTTCTGCTAACAAAAAAGGCTTGGTTTATGCCTCACTTTTGCTCTTGTTTCTGCACTTGTGTTAGCTGATAGTTCTACTTGTAAGTAGATAGTTCTACTTCCTGTTCCTGGCTCTCTGAGACTATGTTCACACTAAGGATGTTAAGAGAGACAGTGGTCCCGGACCTCATGCAAGCTGGGCTTGAGCAAGTCCAGCAATTCCTGTCCACAAGGGGTCCTAATGGGGTGTTGGGAACCCTGCAGATAAGGGCTGCTGCTGGAGCAGCCTGTGTCTGCAGCCAGCTTGGGGCACCATGGACAGGGGCTGCTTTGCAGCAGCCTCTCCTGCCTCCTCACCCCTGCTGCTGCCTCTGTTTGAGGAAGCACCATGTGGTGGAGGGCAGAAAGCACCAGCTCCTGCTTCCATCCCCTTGCTGCTTCTGTTACAGAGGCAGCAAGGGGGCAGAATGCAAGTAATCGACTTGCCTGCCCGATAAGTCTGGGCTTATCGGATATGGTAAGTCTTACACATATCAGATAGTCAACTACTCGCTTACATCCCTAGTTCACACTTTTCAGAGATCAGGGAGCTTTCAATACCACTATTCTAAAGGATTTTGAGCGAAATGTATGTTAAGTCTATAATTGACATCTGTCATGGAATTTAAAGCAAATAAATGATCATGTGTATTGATTGGACAGTATTAAACATTAGTCCATGTGTGCTTTTGAATAGTCTGTTGATCTGTCACTTCCAAGCTCCATGATATCCTACAAAGCTACAGCCAATTGAGATCAGTCTTGGACTTGCAATGCTATTTTTTAATATTCTGGAAGTAGTTGTTGCTATCTCAGTACAAATGAATAAGGAAGAACACAGTCTTGTGTGTGTGTGTGTGTGTTGACTAATAAATATAGCACCACCACTCACTCCTTACAGAACTTCATTGATCAAAGTGTTATACAATTATTACTTGATGAATACACAGAATTCTTGTGAGGTAGTGTGATTGGAATATTGCAGTCATTTATTCTAGTCTGAATAAGTAGCCTGTATTGGTGTACCTTCACTGCAGAGATAGCCTGGGCTCTTACACAGGTGTTGGCACTAAACCTGCTCTTTCACTTGAGCTCAGTGGTGCTTTCAGCCCAGCTAGTTGACCTGTATGGGGCTTTGAGTCAGAGCCCAGGTGCTATTTTCCTTTGGGATGGGTGATATGCTGGCTTTGCAACGAGGGCAAAAGCTAATAGTCACTTGAGCACTGATAGTGCTTCAATGTCTTCTCCCAATCCCCCTGCATGTCCAGGTGTTTAGTCAAGTTCTCCCACCACTCATTGTTCAGCTCCCTCTTAACAACTCCCATAAGCACTTTATTTTTCATGCAGACCACAGAGCCATTACAGCCAAAATCATAATTCACCAGTTCATACTTAGCTCCAGTTCTTCAACCACATCTACATCTCTTTCTCTGGCAGTCTACACCATGAAAAGCTGCCACTCCCCAGCCCTGTGTGGAGGGAGTTCAGCTGGCTGCCTGGCCTCTCTCAACTGGACACATGCCTGCAGATTCCTGCTATCTCTCTTTTATATTGGATCATTTGACTCCCCTTGGATGAGGCCCACCTCAAAATTTGGACTGATTCCCCCCCCCCCCCCAATCTCTCCAACCCACAGGCAGGCCACCTTGTTCTATGGGCTATCAGACACAGGTGTGGTATTCCTCTCTTTAATTGATGGCATTGCAGTACTGTATTTTTAAATATATAAATGAGTGTTACATAATGACAGTTATTGAAAAAAATATTTCAATTATGTGGGTACCTTGATTCTTGTGGTGTTTTTCATATTTATATTTATATTTATATAGAAAAGGGCCCGTAAACCCCTTTTGGAAAGAGGCTCCATTGCTCTAGGATTCTGAAGTACAGGTGAAAATAGTCCTTATCATAGAAAATGTATAGTACAATAAGATAACTGATGTAGAAAGGGACGAGGGATGCCACCAAACGTATTTACAATTTTTACATACAGTTTCATTTAAAAGACACTTGATATGTGTTTCATGACTTGATCAGGCAATTAAATGCTCTGACTCACTTTCTGAACCAGTTAAATTGTGTGAATTGATCTCCCTGTGCTCAGCTACTCCGGTGCCACACTCTTCATTTCTGAACCGATAAGAAGAGACAAATTGTCAATCCTTGCATTCTGTCACAGCATCACTCATTCACCTGCATCCAGCAATCCCTGGCTGGTACTACTCCCAGCACTTTATATTCAGAAAACCTACTGGCACACTACCACTGCCTCCTCAGTGGTGGAGAACGGTTGTTGTTTGCTTGTGCTATATAGAAGATACACTTTTTTTTGATGCAGCTTTGCTCTTCTTTTGGGGGTAACTTCAAGGGGTAGCTGAGTTAGTCTGTATAGGATTCATTTAAAAAACAACAAATGGTCTGGTAGCACTTTATAGACTAACAAAATGTGGGTGGTATCACGAGCTTTCATGGTCACAGTCCACTTCTTCAGATGACCAGAGTTTTAAATTTAGGATGTCCAGACCCAATATTTATTTTGGGCTGTGCCCACAAAAGCTCATGATACCACCCACATGTTTTGTTAGTCTATAAAGTGCTACCAGACCATTTGTTGTTTTTTAAGTTTAAGCTGGAGAACCTTGTCCATGGCCACAGTGCAAATCTCTGTCTTCTGTCTTCTGTGCTTGGCCTAGGAGGCTGTGTTACCTGTCTGACAGCATTTGAGGCATATCAAGATTTATTCTCTTCCACATACTTAAAGTAACCTCAGGGAGGGGGGGAAAGTGCACTTGCTTGGCAATGAGTAAAAGATGGCTTGATAGCTGTTTCATCCATTTGATGGATGGCTGTGGGAAGTAATGTGTTAACCATGGTATGGTTTGTGCTGTGAATATCCAGAAACCACAACATCCTCTTTTCCACTTTTGGCCAAGTACTACATTCAGGGGCTAGCATTTTCCATCAAAATCAGTGAATTCCCTGATGAATTCTTGGTTTTTTTTTACTGGGAATACCCTGTATTGCCTCATTTTTGTACTGCATTTCACCCTGATCCATGCAGAAGTTAAGAATAATTTCCAAAGTAGTGTTTAGGAAGTCCACACACACATCCTGTTACAGGCAGTCCCCGGGTTACGTACAAGATAGGGACTGTAGGTTTGTTCTTAAGTTGAATTTGTATGTAAGTCGGAACTGGTACATATTGTAGGGGAAACTCTAGCCAAACATTTTTTTTAGTTTTGGATAGCATAGGGAAAGGTTAACTCCCCTCTAATGTTTGTTTTGCTGTCTGTTCCCCTGTTCAGAAGATTTCACATCTATTTCTGTCCCTGTGACAAACTCAGGACTAAAGGAGTAACTCATCAAATACCAAACAGCTCTGCACCATGCTTTGAGCTAATAGCTTTATTTCCACACACCACCCAGGGTTCTAGGAGGAGGGTCCTTTTTTTGCTAACACAATGAGGCCAGCACTTTGTTTGTTTTGGTGGAGTCTTTGTTTGCCCAGGGAGCCCAGCATGTATAGGGGGAGGAGGGGCGGAGAGGCTGCTTTTGTCTGCTGTTTGGCAGCCTGTTGCTCAGGGGAGGGGGCAGCCTGTTGCTGGCAGGGGGGGAGGGGGGAGGCGTGCAGGATGTGAGGCCGCGGGGGGGGGGGCAGCGGGCGTGGGGAGGCACTTTTCCTCTGCCCGGCAGCTCTGCGGGATCCCTGTCCCTGTGGCCAGCTGCTGCAGGCAGAGGCCAGTTGGAGCCGGCCGAAGAGGAGGAGGAGGTGGATTCTAGGACCCAGGTGAGCGAGCCCCGGGGACGCTGCTGCGCTCCGGGAGCCCGGCATGTATAGAGGGGAGGAGGGGCAGAGAGGCTGCTTTTGTCTGTTCGGCAGCCTGTTGCTCAGGGGAAGGGGCAGCCTGTTGCTGGCAGCGGGCGTGGGGAGACACTTTTCCTCTGCCGGGCAGCTCTGCGGGACCCCAGTCGGAGCCGGCCGGAGGAGGAGGAGGATCCTAGGACCCAGGTGAGCGAGCCCCGGGAATGCTGCTGCGCATGTGCGGGAGTTGCCTCACCCCGTTCGTATCTAGGGATCCGACGTAAGTCGGGGACTGCCTGTATTTGCTAATGGCATTAGTTCTTGCATAGTTTTGTTTGTTTATTGTGTATTAGGAGTACAATGCAGGGCCTGACAGCTTGTGTATGTTCATTTTGTGTGGAAGAATTATTGTGTGTCAGTGGTTTGTGCCTCAGGACAGACTCCAAGTAATGGAAGATAGAAAATTAAGGCCAAATCTTCAGAAGTAGTCATAGGTCTTTGAGAAGTCTTATCTGTGGCTGGATTACTCAGCAGTGCTGACCATTTACAACTCCTGTTGTGCGTAGTTGGGAAGTTGGGTTCTCAGCACTAGTGAAAATCAAGTCATAAATGGTTTTCTAATACTTCGTTTTCCTTCTGCTTCAGTCTTTTTCTCATCTGCCCATCCTAATCCCCAGCCTTAGATTAGTTATCGGGCAGGAATGGAATACTTGTTTCTCCTCAGAAAACTAAACAGGAAAGAGAGGTGAAAATGAAGAACTAAAATGACTTTTGGAAACTGATGAAAACTGATTTTATAGAGTATTTTTCTCAGAATGGCTAGCATTTAATAACTAGAAGAGATTCTGTGAGTTTTTTAGGTCTTGTCTATTCCAATGTAACTCTATTTATGGACACTGTTATTCCAAGATAAGAACTTGTCTGCACTTAGAAATATACTGAAATATGAATTCCAGAATATGGTAAAAGTCCCCCTACATTGGTATTTATTATAGAACAGGAGTGCTTCTTTTCAGTTCAGCTTAATTCACTTTGGCAGATATAGCACACAGTGAAATTGAAACAAAATGTTTAGCAACACTTAGACCTCAAACAATTTTTCCCTCGGTATTATTCTTGGAGAGAAATTTTCAGACTTCTGAAATTTGGCTTCATTCTGAATCAGTGAAAATCAAAATCTTGCATCCTTAGAAAAATGGAACTTTGACCCTCTGCACAGCTCTCTTCTGTTGCACCCAATAAACAACATAGGCCCAAGCAGGCCCTATCAGAGGGGGGCCAGGAAGTCCAGTTTAGCCTGGGCCTCAGGAGAAAAGGGGCCTCAAATTTTGACATTTTTCTACCAAGTCATTTCCATTTATTATACACTTTGCAGTTATAATAGAGACAACAAAAGAAACTCTATATACACACACACCTGCAAAAAATTGATTTAAATCATTGTGGATCTTCGGGCTTTGGCAAATTTTTTGATCACATCTGAGTTTTCATCAACGAGAGTGGAGACTGGAGTAGCTTCTGTGATTAATAATTCTACATTATGAAACACTGTTTACAGTCTGTGCACAGTTTAGAGGTTTTGAAAGTCATAATTAATTCTGTTACTGGAAAGTGATTTTGCTTGATCTGAGGGAGAGATTAACCTTTAAATTGGATGTTTATCTCTGCCGAGGAGATTTTCAAATTCCTGTGTTTTCTTAGGTGTTTTCATATACAATAACCATGTTAGGCTCAGCTGTAAGCTACCTCTTCATTCAGTTGTAGATTTGCCTT
The DNA here is from genome assembly GCF_049634645.1 of Pelodiscus sinensis. Lineage (NCBI taxonomy): Eukaryota > Metazoa > Chordata > Testudines > Trionychidae > Pelodiscus > Pelodiscus sinensis. The sequence goes on from NC_134717.1 coordinate 38,945,147, forward strand.
TAAGAGCTTTTTTTGTGATAATAAACTTTTAATTCTAGTTGTTCCATAAATTTTATATCTAATCTGTCAATAGCCCCATCTTCATATTCATGATAATGCACCAGAAGAATTTAATAACAGGAACATGTTAGCAGATGAAATTTAAAGACTTTGAAATAAGGCTATAAGGGCCATAGTAAATAACACCTCCAGATGGTTATTATATAATATTAATTGCAAATATATTCAATTAAAATTTTGTATAACTGATAGCCTTTAGCAAAATTAATTTATTGCGTGTTACTGTGTTTTAAAACAACCCTTTTATAAAAAATGAAGCAAAGGTGGTGCAAGAGATGGCGAAAGCAACAAAGTGAAGCAGCAGTGAAGAGTTTAAAGCCAATAACATAATTTCTAGTAGAAAAGATGCTTCAGCAATTAGACAGTGACCATACTGACCGTGTCACTTCCAGTTCTGATGATGACAACTTTGTACCCACAAATGACATTTCAATGCCACTGCCTCAGAATGAGGAGGTCATTAATCAAGACACAGAAAAGCCAACAGTAGCGATAGATGCAGAATCTACACTCATTTTAGAGACTGTGCAGGCCAAAAATGAGGACCTCGGAAACACTGCACAGCAAGAGCAAGAACTTATGACTAGCACAGGATGCAGTGTAACAACAGTGGCATCAGAACCTGATATTGGACTTCTTGATGAGAACAATGTTGCTCAAATGTAGTCATTTCTCAAAGTTAGTTGTTTTCAAATTCCAAGTAATATATTGAAAGATGCTGAAAATAATGCTTTTCCCACTCATCTGCTGAAAAAAACTCTTTCAGATGGAGAGGATCCACACAAGAGACTGGCTATGCTGGAGTATGGAAAAGCAGGCTCTGTACTCTGTACCCTGTTTCATATTTAACAGTAATACTTCAAATGCATCAGTACTATCTGATCCATCCAGTTGGAGGAAATTGAAAGACCAAATACCTGTATGTGAAACTTCAGTATCAAATAAAGATAATTATGTTACATGGAAATCAGCTAGTAGAGCAGCATTAGCTGACAGTTCAATTGAAAACTTAGTCCTGAGTGAAATAAACACAGAAACTGATTACTGGAAAAAACTCCTTGAGTGCATATTAAATGTCATCCTCTTCTTTTTTTCTGTACAGGGATGGCTTTGTTTGGTTCCAATCAACGTATCAGTGACCCTACAAATGGAAACTTTCTTGGTATACTTGTGTTTCTTGGCAAGCATGACCCACTTTTATCAGGACATATTAAGTGTGTTCGTGAATCTCAAGAGAGCAGAGAATGCATGCAAGTCCATTAACTGTCTATGTCACAGGATGTACAGCCCCGCACTGAATAAGCAGGGTTTAGCCAGTCTGACCTGGCTGGAGGAGCCCTGTCCCTACAACCCTGCCAGGCATGCCCAGACTGTAGCCCTGCTATAAAAACCTGGGGAGAGACTCAGTCTGGGATGGCAGTCAGAGAAGGACCTCTATTTGGAGCTCTTGAGCAGCAGCAGCTGGCCGCCTAAGCGGAGAGCAGCGGCGGCCCCATTGACCGTGGGAATGCAACCCCAGTAGGTTCCCAGGGATATGTAGCCCTTGACGATCCAGAGCTTCTAGTTGCTACATGGGGTGTTGACCTGATGTATCTGGTGCAGTGTGTCCCATGGAGGGTGCAGCAGTGGCCTCTCCTACCCTGAGATCCCTGGTGTGTTTTGGTCAGATTCCCCACCGAGGGAGAGGTGGACCATTCTGCTACTCATAGGGCCCTGGATTGGGACCCAGTGGAGTAGGGTGGGCATAGACACCCTTTCTCCCCTGCCCCCCCCCCACCCCCCCGTAACTCTGGCCATTGGGACATCCAGACCTGCATTAAAGGCCAGCCTTTAATTTTTAGTTCACAGACTCTGACCGCCAGGTTATCCAGCCTCGCAGGGAGCAGTCTAATTACTGGTGTTTGATCAATTGTGTGGGATGAGTTGCAGACTCAGACAGCCCTGGGGACCTGAGATCCTACCCCCTGAAAGAAAGAAGAGAGGACCACCCTGAAACAATCTACAAAAATACAAAACTAGTTTATTGAGCTGTGTGGAACATTTTTGCAAACAACAATTTTTGAAGAGATACAACATGTGAAGTACTTTTCAATTATTATTGACACAACTCCAGACTGTTCTCATAAAGAACAGACAACCTTGGTGGTTCAATATGTTCAAATTTCAGGAAGTTCAAAGGCTTCAATTGAAGAACAATTTATTTTTGTTCGATAATTCCCCCCTCTCCCGCAAAAAAAGAAAAGAAATCGCCAGTTGTGTATTAGAAATTCTGGCAGGCTTCAGATTAAATTTTCAAGTCTGCATTGGCCAAGCCTATGACAATAGGTCCAATATGGCAGGGAAGAACAACAGAGTGTTGGAACAGAATCTGGACACCGTGTATGAAGCAAGCAGAAGGGTTTATTAACACACAGAGCTGGTGGAGTGTCATGTCGCTTGCTAGGCTTGGTGAACACTGCCAGACAATCGGTTAAAATGGATTATTTAAGATGCTGATGAGTGGATGAAGTGATGGGAGGAGAAAGACCCCCTGGATAGGTGCTAAAAATTAAAAGCAGTAATCTAAAGATTACATAGTGTTTTCCACTCAGAGCTTACAGGATACCTTATATCGAGTTAAACAAGTACTTAAACAAAGCAGGCATCAATTATCAGTTGTGTTAAGTGGCAATATGTCTGTTAGCTTCAGGAAGGTATCTTTGCGTGGATGTGATCCATTGGTGTTGCACCTGGAGATTAAAGCAGAGACAGTAAGCATTTGTTCCTAGCACCATTGAATGTGTTATGTCCTATCTCTCACCCGTTGTCTGGATTGTTAGCTCTATGATGACCTTCCTATGATGGTCATGTACTTTGTCTTTTGTCATAGATACAGATGTTTTGTGTGCCTGATCCAGATTTGAAATTTAGAATAGGAGTTAACAGAATATCATAGCCTCTCAGAAATTTTTACTCTACAAAAAGTATAAGAAGTCCTCTTTGAGAAAAATTCAAACTGTATTTTTTTCCATTTGTGACAACCACACACTAAAACTTGTCGGCATTGATTGCACTGAATCATACAAGGCAGCAATCACATACTTTGGAGCAATCCAGCAATTGTACAACCTCTTCAGTAGCAGTCCTTGAAAGTGGGAAATTCTGAAGCGGCTTCTGCCTGTTTCCCTTCACAGCATGTCAATAACAAGATGGTCAGCATGAATTGATGGTGTTAAACCAGTTGCACAGCATTGGGACTCTGTGAGCAAGGCTGTAAGTGAGCTTGAATCTCTTACTCTCACAGCACAGAGCTTAAGGCAATTCAGACGTGTACATCAAAATTTGAATGCATTTTAATGTCATTCATGTGGATAACGCTGCTAAAAATGATCCACGAAACTAATCTTGTAATAGAAGGATACAATGCTACATTAGCTGTTGAGAGAGATAACATAGAACGATTTCTTAAAGATATTCAAAAGATTCATGATCAATGGGACACAATCCTTTCTGAGTCCAAATCAGGAGCACAGGGTATTAGCATTTCTGTTTTACATGTCAATTTGAGTCACTGCGACAAATTTGTACCCTTTTTGGATTCCTTTGGGAGTTCAGAAAACTAAGTGATGAAGATCTCTATTCAGCATGCCAAAAAACCCTGCTCCAAGTAATATTCAATCTCAGCATGTTGACTGTATTTCTTAATATTACATATTTTTGTCAGTCTCCTTGCATCAGTGGCCTCAGGTGAATGCACATTCAACATGTTAAAATAAGTAAAGAGCTATCATAATTCTACAATGGGACAGGAGCATTTGAATGGGCTTTCAATCCTTAACATTAAGAGTGATGTTGCACATAAATTAGATTGTTTTCAATTATAAATGAATTTGAACACAACAAAGCCAGAAAAACATTCCTAAATTGATGAGTTTTGCTTGCAGAGGGAACTCATAATTAAAGTTACATTTTTATTATACATACTATTGGTATCATGTCTTAATTGTTAATAAATAAATGTCTCAAGTGTTCATTTTCATATATTCCTGTGGTTTTAGTATGACCCTATAGATGAGAAGTTAGATACATTGGGGGCCTGGGGCTGAGGCTAGGCTGCAGATTCTAAACTCAAAGTGGCTACACTAAAAAAGTTATCCAGTGCCAAGAATAGGCATTTGGCAATGGGTGCAACTGGACTGGCATTGAACATGGTTTAGCTGAAAACATACACTGTGTGCAGCAGAAACTGGTTTGCAGAAACAAATTTAAAACCTGGTGGGAGTTAAAAACGGGTTTATACGAAGCATTTTACCCAGTTTGACTGACGCTTTCCTCTGACATACACAGAGCACCATCTTTTTCTATGGCTCTACTACTATGATCTTGTGATTTTTATCATGTCAGTAATTCTTCAAGGAGTCTTGCAAAGGAGACCAGTCCTGAATGAAAATGTGGACAAGGGAAAATACCCCAAACCTAAATGCAGGAACATTCTCCTCTTCTGCCCCATTCCCTCCTGAAAAGAAGAGCGTTTCTTGCCAAAAGTGAGAGCCACATTACTTGTTTTGAAACAAGTTGTGTGAGATAGCACTGTGCCTTCATGCAGTCAGTTTTAGAGAAATGATACACTATAGCTCAAATTCTACAAATAATACAGAGACTTCTATTAAAAAAAAACCCTTGAAAATAACAGTCTTGTCATGAGAGCCCCATAAAACATGTATTTCAGCAATATACCCCACGTAAATGGCAGCAATAATCAGTGTTCTTACTAAATTTGTGCAGTGAAAATGGAAATAATCTGTTTTCACAGCCTCCATTTGAAGCAGTAGTTACAGGATCCACTACACGAACACTTGGATAAAATACCAGTATAGACAACTCAGTTCTAGCCAGCAATTTTTGTGATTTATTGAAAGCAACCACTCATGATAATGCTTGACCCAGATAATTGACATTTAAAATAAATGAATAAAGCTGAACAGCAAAGTGCAGTTCATCCTAACCTGTTCTGTCTGCAAAAAAGCCAGCTTAATAAATGTTCAGCTGTTTCAAAGTGTTTTAAAGATTACACAAGTAGAGCTAACTTACAACCTTATGACTCTGCAGTTTTTAAAATTATTCATCAAATGGTAACCCCCATTGTCCCTAAATACAATAGAAATATATCTCCTTTAAAATCAAACATTTAAAGCAATCACTCTTTTTTGTTATAATTAGGAAAAGGAAGATTGAGGGGATTTTACTTAAGTGTTATGCTGTGTTCCTCTTGTCTTATTTAGCCTGTGAGTCATCTGTTGAAAAGATAGCTGTCTTTGTATATGGTCTGTCTATGTAAATAAATGTTTTGTAATAGCAGTGTTGAAAATTACCAGGAAAAAGGGACAGTTACAGAAGCTCAATTTAGATGAAGATGTAGCTGTATGTATATTTCAAACAAAAGATTTGAACTTATTGTGCGTCTTTTCATAGTGGCAGACATTAGAGAAGAGGTTCAGACAACCTTGGATTTTAGAATATCCCACTCTCTTAAACTATGTCCATTTATGAAAACATAAGCAAAAGAGTTTGTTCTATATCTTGACAATATATATTATATGTTTCTTCGGAATGGGCATTTCTTTTGTACCTTGGAGTCTGTCCGACTAGGCCACTGTGCAATGATGTACATGCAGAATATGTAATGTACACGCTAAGGGCCTAGAAGATGGTAAAAACTGGTTACTAACTTTAATGAAAGATAAAAAAACTTTTTGATAGAACAAGTTATTTTCTTATATTTGTATCAAGGGAGTGACAATTGCCAAAGATAAAGGATTTCAGTAGACTTGTGTTGGTACAGATTATGAGTTACAATAGGACAGCCTAGTGGGATAAAGAGTTATGTCAATTACTTTCCCCCCCCATTTCATCCCATGACATCTATCTCAAATAGATTAGTTGGATGGCTGCTTCAGTTATCCATATGTTACATGCCTTCTTACTTTTGGCTCCTTGGCCTATAAATTATTTGTATAGATTTCCTTCAGTTGCCTGAGAGATACCTTCTAATATTGTACATATCAATTCTGCATTTTACTTTAAATCCTTATGTCAGGGCTGTTCCCACTCTGGCACTCTGAGTGCCAAAGGTGGGGGCCCACAAGAGACCTTAAAAATACCTTGCCTCTGTGGACTTCAGATTAAAAGCTCCACAAAGTCACAGATTCCGTGGCCCATGGGAGATAGGCTGCCACCATCAAGTGTAAAAACTCCTTCTGAAACCCAGGAAGAATCACTTGAATGTCTTCCAGAGGAGTACCCCAAACTCTCTTACCACAAGAGAGCTTGAAAAATAAAAAAAAGAAAACAAACTGCAGTCTCTGATAGCTGACCTCTCAGTCTAGATACGCATACACAGACCTCCTGCTACTTTTCAGGACACAAGAATCAAGCCATTGCCTTCAAAAATAGTAATTTTTATTAAAAAAGCAAAAAGATATACTAATAAAGCATATTTGGTTGCTAGGTGTTACAGAGCAACTAAGAAAAACAAATTAAAACTGAGAAACATGGTCTTTCTGGGCTGCAGCTTGGATACAATGAATGGGGATGGGGTGCACATGGATTAGCATAGAGAAGTTAACCAACCATAAAACAAAAACAAACAAAAAAATACTCGATCGCAACTAAATATATACTTTTCCCTGTTACTCATGGTCCAGTCCATTTCTATGTCGAGTATTCCTTGGAGACATGGTAGTCCTGCCTCGATTTAAAACATCACACTTCCCCAGCTGCTGGCTTAAATTTACACAAAACAAAGGAAAAAATGGCAGGCAGGTATATCTTTACAATTCAAATTTCAGCACTGTATTCCATAGGTTTTTCTAGCTCCCTGCCCATACCCCCTAGCTGTTTGAGTTTAACCCTTTAATCACCGATGCTGGCCAGCACTCCTGTCTGTCACACCTTGGAACATCTCCTGATTACTACTCCCTCATTCTGAGAGCCAGTGCCAGTCTTGGCAGCATCTCAAACTTTCAGCACTGATATAGGAAGGACTCTATGTGGAGGACAGTCATAGTAGAGCTCTGCCACACCCTCTCCAATCATTTCCTTCTACATGCTCCAAATTGCCGTGTTACAGCGGGGAGGGAGGGGTGCAGAGCCCAAGTCCAGCATATTTGTGCCAGCAGGGATTTCTCCTCTAACAAGGAAACTTGCTGCAGCCCAGTTTTTGCCAGTTTCCAGTCTCTTTACACCACTAAGATGGCACAAGGGGCTAAATCTCAAAAGAAAATGCAGCCAGTTATCTTGCCATAAGTCCAAAACTATATGAAATGTGATACTCACTGGTACTATTACTGATCATTGGACTGGGACTTGAGAGACCTGAAGTCTATTCTTGTCCCTGCCAGTGACCTTGCCCAAGTTGCTTTGCCTCCCTGTGCCTCAGTTTTCCTATCTTGAAAATGGGGTTACTGATGCTGACTTCTTTGGTAAAATACTTTGAGATCTATTTGACATGAACGCTGCAAAAGAGATAAGTATCATTTTTTATTTTATTTATTATTTGCCTCTTCTTCATTTTCTCTATTCCCTTCCCTTCCTCCTTTCTTCTGTCTCCAGTCTTTATTTGGAAAGTTTACAGAATGAATAAACTATTTATTTTTAGATATTACAAAAGATGCTAGACAGCTGGCTGCAAAAAAATTATTTTTGATCTTTCAGTACATCTGTACAGTTTTTGTTGCTACACTGTAGACAATTCTGTTTTAATTATGGAGTGTGATTCCTTTTCAAAAATGTGTTCTTCAGTTATACAAAGCTACCAAAAAAATAAGTGTTTACAGATCTATTTTTAAAAACTTATACATTTTTGAAAGCATGTAAAATTTGGAGCCCAGGCAATTGTAGTTTATTTTCTATTTAATATTATAGCAAAGGTTTATGTTCCCATTTACTAAGGAAACGCTTTGAATTGAACACAGAGATTCAGTAACAAGGCACACAAACTCTCATCTCCACTGGTAATGTCTACATTTTTTATTTATAAAATAGCTGACCTGCTCTTCTCCCCTCCCCAAATTCCTGTGTTAAGATGAATTAGGCACAGAGATCAAACCTGATAGGGTATGTCTACGCTACAACCCTAGTTCGAACTAGGGTGGTAATGTAGGCAACCGGAGTTGCAAATGAAGCCTGGGATTTGAATTTCCTGGGCTTCATTTGCATATTGCCGGGCGCCGCCATTTTTAAATGGCGCTAGTATAGCCCTGGCCTAGAGAAATATATGATTGTATGTATATTCCAGGCTACTGTGTGGATCTTAATGCCAAGGATAAGTGTCTTTCTCCTTGTCACCTCTATCTTCTTAATACAGAGTACACTTTTCTTACACATTTAATAAAGCAAAAAAACCAAACCAAAACCAAACCACCAGCTGGGACTAGGGTACACCACTCAGAGCCTTCCATCTTGCCGCAGCTGCTCCATCTCTCAGCTAACCAGCGCTGGGCAAGGGTGTGGTCTCTTCCTGGATTCAGAAGAGCAGTTAGATGTGCACCAAGAGGGCTGTATGGATCCCTGCATGGCAGCCTTAGAGTAGCCATGACCCAGGCATCAGGACTCAGCTGGCAGCTGGGAGGCAGTGCAGTGCCAGGGGAGGGCATGTGCTGGGGGCTGCGAGGGTGGGGCTAGTGCTGGGGGCTCCAAGGGGCAGGGAGCTGGCACAAGGGGATGGGGGGAGGGGACTCGGGTCAATGGCTAGTGTGTAGGGGATAGTGAAGGCATGGAGGACTCTAGGGGTCAGGACTGGCTCGGGGGGGGGGCAGGGGTCCGGCGTGTACCCCATTCCTGGCCCCCAGAGCTGCCATGAACAGCTGGCTTCAGTTGTGGCAGCAACCCACAACATGGCGTCTGCCGAAACTGAAGCTGGCTTTTTGCTGTAGCTCTGGGAGCCGGGGCTTATATTGGACTGGTAAACTTTTATTTGCATATTTATTATTTGCATAATGAATGTGCAAATATGCAGATAAAGTAATGAATATGCAAATGCATGATTAAAATTTTATCAGTCTGCCAAACGTTTGTGAATGGGTTTGACAGTCCGCACTATAAAAAAGGTTGGGAACCACTACTCTGTATTACATGCAAAGTTATCTGAGGCAAATCTGCTTTTTTGTGTGTATGCAACTGATTCTTTTCCCAAACAGACTCATTGTCTGAACCACTGTGGGGGAAAGTGAGATGGCTAAACAGAAGAATACCATAGGCTTCCCTGTAGTTGTGCCCCTCATTGCAGTGCTTGGCAGATAGGATGGAGCAAGAGATAGAGGTCTAAAGGTTTTCTGGTTCTGTATCAAATAGTATGAAAAGCTTAGGTAAATTCTCTAGGAGTTTCCATCCAACTTGAACATCACATTATAGTTTTTAGCCTGCTTTGCTAGACTAACCATTAATATTTACCTCCAAATCATATTGATTCCTGCTTTCCCCAGCACCTGCAAATTCTTTCCTCCCTCTGTGCTTTGAAAGAGAAAGTGGATAAAATAACAGCAGAAATTACAAGAAGGTGCAGCATGTAAAATAACCATTGAGGGGCCCTTCTTAAAGTAGATATAGGCCAACACTGCCTACTTTATTTATATATATGTATGTATGTATCTTTGCAGTGTTTCTGTAGTAATTTCTGTTATGTCTTCTGCTTTTTACACAAGAAGCATAATATGAAAGAACTACATGGGCAGAGTTGGGTCCAAATAGTTGTTTGCTAACTATCTATATCTATTTCTATATCTATTTTTATGCCAATATCTATATCTATGACTCTGTTACTAATGGCTTTTGAAACTTAGATTAGGAAGCCCACTAGAGTACATCCAATTTCCTATACACTAACATTGCTCAAAAACTGATGGTGATAGGAATCTGAAATAACCTACCTTGTTAACAAGTGTTTGATTGTGCAGGGAAAAGTTTACGTGACTCCATTGACTCATGGAGGCAGCTGGCTTCTTACCCATACATGGACAGAAGGGAAGTAAAGAGGGTCTTGTTTGGGAGTTGAGAAAAAATCCAAGGAGCAATCCCATTCTGTGAGAGAATGTTGGAACTGAACTTATTACTATTAATATTTTTGCTTACAGAAATAAATCTCAGGAAGGGGGTGAGGTTTTTGATTCTACTCAGTGTGGGCACTTGATTTTTGATACTTGTGAGAGAATTTGATTTTTCTTTATTTTGATGGACAATATTAATGTTTATTTTTTATCAGTTTAAATTTTCCCAATTCAAAATTATGGAGAGGTTGGACAATAGGAGCATTAAGAAAAAATATTTAATTATAGATTTTGAGAGTCAAAGAATTAAAGCTTTATCACCATTAAGACATAAATCGTCAACATAACATCAGATTATGAAAAAATAAATATCCATAAATCAAACTCTTAGATTCTCAAGCACCGTTTTTCTTACTTTACCTATCTGTACATTGCAAATGTTGTCAACTAAGGGATTTTTTCCCATTGGTTTATAACATTTACTGAGAAAAATCTAATCTTTTCAAGCCTACATTTAGAGGAGTACATGAAGGCATCTATTCACACACAATTTAAATTTGCTTTTAAAAAATGCCAGCAGCTTAGTACCAGCAACCAGACCTACAATAGTAAAGCACCATAGGTCAGTCACGTTGTTGTTGTATTAAACTGTTCACTGATCCTGAAAAATCAATGTTTTCCCCAAAGCAAGAGCTCTGCTATATTGAAAGTTTTTCACCACCACTTCTGGGTGAGCAGCTTACAGAAAAGCCTATTGTAGTTGGTTGCCTTAAAATTGCATGCTTGTCTTTGTCACAAACTGGTGAGCCTGCAAATGATGTATCTATTAAATTTCCTCATATTCTTCCTGTCTTTCAGAGACTTTAATAAAGACAGACTTTTTTCTTCTCTGAAAATACTCCTGGACTGAGGATCTTGTGGGGCACATTTTACCCCTAAGCAAATTCCTCTGACCAAACTTGTTGCTGACCAAGTTTCATTACCTAAAAATTGATCTCCAATGAAAATACTCTTCACTTGTTGCAATTAGCACCCAAAGTGTGACAGGCACTAAGTGACACTGTTTTGTCAGGACAAAACACCATATTTATACAGTGCTTTTGATCCTAATAGATCCCAAAGCCCTTTAAAAGAAGAGGCTTAGACTTACAAATGTATAAAGTGAATCTATATAAGTAATTGTATCCATCTTAGTAGTCCCCTTCCATAAAGTTACTTAAAGTGTAAGTGTTTTGTAGAAAAAGATTTTGTGCTGTTCCTCAAGTTGCTCCATGGAATTGTTCATTCTTCTTTGAGATGTGTGTCCCCATGGGTGCTCCACTGTTGGTGTTGGGCTCATCCCGGTGCCATGGATCAGAGACTTTCAAGCAGTGTTGAGGCAGCTGCGCATGCGCGAGCGGTGAACAGCGTTCCCGCCTTTGAAGTTAGAACTTGCAGCCCACTTCCCCTCTGTTCCTTCTTTGCCATCCCCGGCTATGGCCAGAGCTCAAATCCTCTGCTCCTCAGCGCACTTCTGGAAAAGAAAGAAGTAGTTTGGTTAGATAGTCCTGAAGTACCCAAAACTCCTTTCCCTTTTCAAACAGTTTAAGAAAAAAAGCTGCCAGCAGTTTTACCACCATGCAGCAGCAACCTGGGGCAAACTATAAATAAACAAACAAAGGAACTTGTTTGACAGACAGACACCTCTGCTCATACACCCATATGTGGCACAGTCCATCACTGGGGGTATGTCTACACTACCCTCCTAATTCGAACTAGGAGGGTAATGTAGGCATACCGCACTTGCAAATGAAGCCCGGGATTTGAATTTCCCGGGCCTCATTTGCATGAAGCTGGCCGGCGCCATTTTTAAATGCCGGTAGTTCAAACCCCGTGCCGCGCGGCTACACGTGGCACGGAGTAGCTAGTTCGGATTAGGCTTCCTAATCCGAACTAGCTGTACTCCTCATTCCACGAGGAGTACAGCTAGTTCGGATTAGGAAGCCTAATCCGAACTAGCTACTCCGTGCCGCGTGTAGCCGCGCGGCACGGGGTTCGAACTTCCGGCATTTAAAAATGGCGCCGGCCGGCTTCATGCAAGTGAAGCCCGGGAAATTCAAATCCCGGGCTTCATTTGCAAGTGCGGTATCCCTACATTACCCTCCTAGTTCGAATTAGGAGGGTAGTGTAGACATACCCTGGGAGACATGCTCGGCTCTCCTAAAAGACAAATGATAAGACAAATGCTGAGACTCTATGCCAGCCTCTGATGGTCACAGCGAATGCATATGTTGTTTGGGGGACATGCATATATCACCAAAATGTGTCCAATATCACAGCCTGACAGTGAGAGCTTGCAAGGAAAGAGAGTTCACAATATGCACACTGTCCATTGACAAAGCCCTAGACCCCCACAACTATAAAGGGGGCAATAAGGGCTTCGCCGCAACGTCCCCTCAGGGCAATCCCTCTAGCCCTTCACCTCAGAAAGTGTGCTCAAAAACCACCCCTCACCAGTCCATTCCCTCCCATCAAGACTGAGTAAGGGAGATGAACTGGGTACCTCAGGCACGGCAAAAACTCAAGCCTCCTCAACAACAGGCTCAAAAGTGCACTCTAAACAGGCAGTGAAGCCAGCTACCCAGCCATCAGAAAGGGCACGTAGTAAGGGCCCTGATGTAACAGAGGCACCACTGGCATTAATGGCACCTGAGATGCCATGGGCACACTCAGTATCCCCAGTGCAGTGCAAACTCCTAGCACAGCCTTCACCATAGGCACTGAAAAGTGACAGGGTTAGTTCCAGCTGCCCTCCAGTATCTCACACTAATCCCAGATCCCCTGGGGTATCGACTGCACCCCTGCCGTCACCGCAGGTGCCAGCAGACTCATCAATGGGAGATAAATCATCATCCCACCGCCATTCCCTAGGGCGCAAAACACAAGCTCCACCAATACATGACAGGAGGACTAAAACCAGGTCCCCCACTGAGCCTTCGGCATGACACTGCTCACGCTCCCCATTATCGATAAGGGGCTCACCACCCTTGTCATGCTCACCTGCTTTATTACAACTTAGTGCCTGCCATGGAGATACAAGGAGTATTTTCTCCTCACAACACTCCTTCCCAGATAGAGCACACACATCTTACGGGGCATACTGGCCACCACATTATCCTCCATGGCACCCCGGTTGGCAGTACTATGCCAGGCATAACAGTTGATAGTACCCCTATTGCTACTAGGAACCATGACACACCTTCACTGTCCCTCTTGCACCAGCACAGAGGTTACTGCCCTCTATACATTCAGATCCGTCGCATTCCCCATCTGAGGGCATGGATCTGGAGAAAGGGCAGATTGCAGATGATCCAACCATCCAACAATCAGACATGCCACCGAATGATAATTCCTTCTTTGCTGCTGATGAAGCTGTTATCCCAAATGATCCAACACTTAGTGACGACCTCAAACAATTCCAGGACTTATTCAAAAGAGTGGCTATCAGTCAGAAGGTTGTCTTATCATAGGTGCAGGAAAAACACCACAGACTTTTAAAGAACCTGCAGCCCTCTACAAAATCCAAAATTGCCCTGCCTCTAGATGAAGCAATACTTGAAGCAGCCGCTGAAGTATGGCAAACACTAGCTACAAGCTCCCCATAAATCTACTTGAGCTTCAAACAGTTCACAATGCGTGCAAACACTTCCTCCCACATGTCTGAGATTCCTCGGTGAGTATCCTCATCAACAATGTGTCTTATGTTTTACATCAACTGCCAAGGAGGTGCAAAATCCCACTTGCTATGTGCATAGGCGATCAGGCTCTGGAATTGGTGTATCCACCACTACATAACCATTATGGTGGCATGCCTGTCTGGGGATAAGAATATCATGGCCAATACCCTCAGCCACAACTTTCTCACAGAGCATGAGTGGCATCTACACAGATCACACACGAGCTGTTCCAGTTCTGGGGTCTACCACAAATAGATCTCTTCATGACCAGACAGAACTCCAAAGTGATTCTTGCATTTTAACTGAAGTTTTCCTTAGCTTTCTGTGAGACTTTGAGCAGAATTTGTACCATAGTACCAAAATGATATAAAAATCACATAAAGAATTCAACCCACTTTACTGTTGCTTATCCAAAACAAATCTATCTGCTGAAATCCAGCTGACACTTCTGTGGATGACATCTGCATGTGGAATTACTAAAACCACATGAAAACTTTATTGTGAATGCAAAAAAAGTGCATGTGAGAAACCATGGCATCACAGAGGAGAGTGAGACTCTATTATTGCAATTGGCTGCTATTGTGTGTTGGTCCACTGTCCTCTGGAATCTTTTAGAAGGGATTAGCCTTTCTTACTATTTCAGAAAGGAAGTAGAATCAGGCCATTATTTGCTATCAAATATCAGTGGACTTCAGCTTTGCAGTACATTGCTTTGTACTCTGACAAACTTCTGTGGCAATGTGTACAATTATCATTAGTTCCTTGTAAATGTTTGTGTTTAATCAAATTATGCCAGTTTTGCATCATAGGTAAATAGGATGAAGTTTAATAAAGACAAATGCCAAGTGCTCCACTTAAGAAGGAACAATCAGTTTCACACATACGGAATAGGAAGCAACTGTCTAGGAAGGAGTACTGCAGAAAGGGATCTAGGGGTCATAGTGGACCACAAGCTAAATATGAGTCAACAGTGTGTTGCTGTTACAAAAAAGGCAAAAATGATTCAGGGATGCATTAACAGGAGTGTTGTGAACAAGACATGAGAAGTCCTTCTTCTGCTCTACTCTGCGCTGATTAGGCCTCAATTGGAGTATTGTGTCCAGTTCTGGGCATCACATTTCAAGAAAGATGTGGAGAAATTGGAGAAGGTCCGGAGAAGAGCAACAGGAATGATTAAAGGTCTAGAGAACATGACCTATGAAGGAAGACTGAAAACTGGCAGAAGCGGTCCTAGACGCGCTGCTGGCAACTGGCGCCCTAGGCGTGATCGGCGCCCCCGCCTCCAAAGCCCTCAACGGCAGTTTATCTTGGTGCCTTAGGCAACCGCCTAGGTCGCCTGTATTGATGGGCCGCCACTGAGAAGTGGGTTTATTTAGTTTACAAAAGAGAAGACTGAGAGGGGTTTTCAGGTATCTAAAAGGGTTTCCCAAGGAGGAGGGAGAAAAATTGTACTCTTTAGCCTCTGAGGATAGGACAAGAAGCAATGGGCTTAAACTGCAGCTAGGGAGGTTTAGGTTGGACATTAGGGAAAACTTCCTAACTGTCAGGGTTGTTAAACACTGGAATAAGTTGTCTAGGGAGGTTGTGGAATCTATCAGGGATGGTCTAGATGGTACTGAGTCCTGCCATGAGGGTAGGGGACTGGACTCAGTGACCTCTCAAGGTCCCTTCCAGTTCTAGTGTTCTATGATTCTATAACTTTAGAATATTAACATATTTTTCCTTCCATAAAGCATATAAAACTGAGCTTTAAACAGCAACAGAAAAGAAACTAGTGATTGTGCTGCACATGGCCCCAGATCCTCATGATAGTGCAAACCTTCTTGTAGGGAATTAGTCTCTGCAGTTCTAACAATTCAGCTTTTTGGTTGCAGATGATAATTATGGCGCATGTTGCTTATACTGCACGCACTTCTGCATTCCTTCTTTTCATCAGAAACTCCCATTGACTATCAGGTGATTTTGCCACAGAGGGTATTGCCTTTAGTGAAACACTTTTGTGTTTGCTAAATATAAAGTGAAATATCTTTTCAGGAATATGTTGTGCTGTCAATATTTTGAGCAGACTCCTAAAAAATATATTCTCCCCTCACTAGCTTTTATAAGCAGAGGTGTAAATTAGAGCTGGTCAGAAATTTTCAGATGGAACACTTTTCCACTGGAAAACACCATTTAATCAAAATTGAAATGTTCTGTGGAAATGCATCGATTTCAATAAAGTGTTGTTGGAAATGGTTTGCGGCCCAGGATAGCATTTATGGTGAGAACGTGAGAGAGAAACAAGACTTGTTCTCATAGTTCACATTTTGAAAGGCCTCAGTTTTATTCTGTTTAAAATGAAAACACATTTCAAAACCTGCAAATATTTTGTGAAATGAAACTATTGTTTTCCCATCAGCCCTAGGATAAGTGCTCATGGAGAAAGACTCCGCTTTTCCTTAGTTAAGAACACAAAAGCTTTATATAACCTTAACCAAGGAAGGAGGAAACACCATTCATTAAACAATGGTGTTAAGCTGCATTTTGCTTAAGAGGCTTATACTTGTCCCTGTAATTTATTCAGCATATATAGAGTGTTCGGCTTCCATAATTTGAAGTGGGAAGGTGTGCGATAGAGAAGCTGGCTTGGGAAACTTATGTAAGATACCTGATATTTGGTGCAGGTTTGTCGAATCCAAGGTCAAAACAAATTTTGCTCTCCAGAGGTCTCCGTAAGAACCCTGAGGAGAAATGCGTTCTAGTGGGGATGGTTTAGAGACCAGTGAATGGAAAACTCCGTATCTAAGAATCTGCCCAAACTTGCCTTCAGTGTGCTGGTGGACAGTTCTCCCGAGGGGTTTGTGGGTTCCCCTCCAGTGCAGTGCCATGCTCCTCCTCGTTCTGTATGAAAGAGGCAGACTGTAGTCATGTAGCAGTACACCAAGCAGATGATTAATTTCAGAGAAAAGAATGTGCTTTTTCCAAATATTAAAACATATGATATCTACATTATTAAAGCCACAGCCTGCTGCAGAACCTAAATAGCCAGGCTGTGTCCATCTGCCGATGGACAGAGGAATCCTTTCCCCTGGCAGATTGGTGGTTTGCAGTAGCTTTTGGAGCTGTTGATTACCTTCAGTGCCCCAATCTCTAACCACACTGTGAGTCTCTGGATTCTTCCACCTCTGTGCAGTAGGACAACTCTGTTTCTGCTGCAGGTAGGACCCCTGGAATCCATGGAGGTAAGGAAAAGATTAGCTTCTTAATTCTGAAGGATCTCAAACTCTTTCCCAAAATGCCTCACTGAAATAGTGCTTTTCCAAGGGTGGAAAGTCAGCACCAGTCTGGTAATGTTCCACACAAGAATATCAGGAAAGTTTTCTGCTGCTGTGAATTGTGTGCTGGAGTACAGAGTGGTCAGACATACTGTATATGTCTCATGCGAAAGTTGCATCCTGCTCCCCAATATGTGTAGTAATCTGCAAGGAACTCAGGGTATCTCTCTGAGACTAGGGAGTTATTTCACTAGGAAGTTATTGCGAAGTACTCGCCTACCCCCCCTTATTTTGAAATAATAAGTGGTGTGTCCACAGTATCAAGCCCATTATTTTGAAATAACAGGCTGGTTATTTTGAAATCTGTTCTCCTGCTTTCCTTTCAATAAGCCTATTCCCCAAAATAGTTATTTCGGGAGTTATTACAGGCAGTCCCCGGGTTACATGGATCCGACTTACATTGGATCCCTACTTACAAACGGGGTGAGGCAACCCTGCACTAGCTGCTTCCCCCCAGCAGACCAGGGAGACGCAAAGCTAGCGCCCTTCCCCCCCAGCAGACCAGGGAGACGCGGAGCGGCTTTTCTCAGCAGACACCTCAGCTTGAGAATAAAGGACTGAGGGAAGTGAGGTGTGGGAGAATAAAACTGAGCTCTGGAGAAATGTTTGGCTAGAGTTTCCCCTACAATATGTACCAGTTCCGACTAACATACAAATTCAACTTAAGAACAAACCTACAGTCCCTATCTTGTACGTAACCCGGGGACTGTCTGTATTTCGAATTCAGTTACTTTGAAATAATTTCCTAGTGTAGACATGCCCCGAGAGTGGTGAAGGCTGAGTTAACCACCAAGCAGAGGCTCATACCTGAGGTATAGGAGGCATAGGTACTTCCCAGTGTTTATACCAAAGTAGAGAGCATCAAGACAAAGTGCACCAGATTTAACACTGGGTAAGCAGGCACAGCTCTGGTGAAGTCAATGGACTTATACTACTGCTAAGTTTGTCCTGTGACTTGTGCTGGTGAATGGGTTGGTTTTATTGTTCACATAAAAGAAAACCAGCATATTTGAAACATTTTCAGATTTGGGCCTGTTGAATTAAACGTGTCACCTACCCCCAAAATGTAGCTGTGTAGGTTGTAGATACCTTTCAAAGATTCCAAGGGAGAAGGGACCATTGTGATCACGTAGTCTGACCTCCTGTGTAACACAGAGCAAAATAATTTCTAGAGCATATTTTTTAGAAAAATGTTTCTGAACAGATATTCAAGATTGGATAAACCACCTCTGTTCTTGGCTCATCTGGGAAGTTAGAGTAATATAGATAGATGTGCCCTTGTTAGTCGCATACAACAGATTGTTTTATAAAACAAAACATCCTGACAAGTCAGAATATCATTAATTACATATTCCTGAAAGCAATTTGCCCTTTAGAGAGCAGAATGCAAGTGAGGAGAGAAAACCTGCTCTGATCCATCTCTGGAAAGGACAATATGTCTTTTCAAAATAGCAATAGAGGGGGATGTTACTTTCCCATATGTACTTTTTTCTCCATATTCTTCAGGATAACAAATCTGTTATAGGTTTATCAAATGCTCCATTTTGCACAGGGATATTTAGTTGTAATACTCTGTCTTAATGTACCTTATGTCTACCTTTATTAACTGGACTTAGCAACTTTAGCAGCCTATTGATTTGCTAATCACCAGTAGAGTTACTGTTATAGTGCAAATGTTAAGGACTTGTGACTTGGGTGTTTGTTTGGTCCTTGCTAGTCTTTGATTCTTGTATGTAGCCACAACTCACTACACACAGGTGATCGATGTATTTTGGGGAAGACACAAACAAATTCTCCTAATGTATCTGCAGACGGCAAAATCCACTGGCCTTTTCTAAAGGTGTAGAAGGTTCAAACTGCCATGGATATAGAATATTCTCAGTGTGGTTGGGGACTTGATAACAAGTGCATGCTGCAAACCTGGGCAATGTCCCATGTATATATACATAGAATGGATTCACTGGCTTCAAACTCTGCATAGGTGAAGCACTGGGCTATGTCCCTGTCTGCACCTGAAGCCTTGCAGTGAGTCCATGCTAGCTACTTCTTGTTGGGCTTAGGTATTTCCCAGACAGCACAAGCCTGTTTGTCAGGCTGTGGTTTCTGTTGAAGGATTTGGACCATAGTGAGGAGAAGGGAGTCTCTTTTTAGTAAGAGCTAGAGTCACTATGGAGTTGTTCCAACTGTGTTCAACATATGCATTGCATAAAATCATCACAATACCAGTCAGATTCTCCTCTCCTCCATTGCTGATGCTGATGTAACCGATATAAAACTGGAGTAATTGATGGGAGAATCAGGAACTCTGTGTTTGACACACATGAGGTAACAAAGAGTTACCCTGTATTGATATGGCGACTTTGTGTTTATGGTAGGGATGTTAAATTTCGAGTACTTGACTAATTGAATAGTCGATGTAATCTTCATTGACTATTCAATTAGTCAATAGGGCGCCTCCACCTTTGAAGTGTAGCAACAGCCCCAGGGCTGCAGTTCAAAGCAGTAGTGCTGCATGGAGCCCAGGATCATCAGGGGAGTCCCCAGCTGATCCTGGCTCCACGCGGTGCTGCCACTTTGAAACACAGTATGTGACACCTGAGCTGGCCCTGGGCTGCACGCTGTGTTTCAAAGCAGCGGTGCCACATGGTACCTGGGGTCTGTCTCCAGGCTCCACGCAGCACTGACGCTTTGAAGAACCCACTCTACTTTCTCCTCTTGCTGCCTCTTTCTGACAGTCGACAGGCTAGTCGACTAGTCGCTTCCACCCCGCCTTGATGCCTCTATCTGGTAAGCATTTGCTTATCGGATAGTGGACTAGTCGTTCACATCCCTAGTTTATGGAAAATAGGTGGGGCTTTTTAAAAAAGGAATAAAGTGTTCGCTATGCCATGAAAACGGAGTACAGCTAGACTGAGCAAGACAGGAAGGAGAGATGAAAAGAGTTCATGAGACTAAGAATTGATACTACTAGGTCAGAAACTGAAAAGAATTCACATCTCTAAGCTCCTGGGAGATGTCTTAAGGTCACAGAGCAGATAGGTCACTTGTCTCAGTTTAGTTAAATTGAAAGGTTTAAATTAAAAATTGAACAACGTTCAGAAAGCTTCCTAGCATACAGAGCAACCCTCAAAACATACTGTCTGTAAATGGAATTATGCTTGTATCATTTGTTAGGTACAGTCTTTTTTTTTTTTTAATCCCAGTATATTTATTGACGGTTGCTACTGTTTTCTCGGGTCTATTTCTCTCTTTCTATTGAGACTTCTGCATTATGTTTGTGACTCTTATGATAGGTTTACTAATAATAAATGCAAGATTAAAATTTTATATGTTAAGATTTTTTCATATGTTACTTGTCTAATATGAGGTTAGAATGTTTTATACATATAATCAGGTCCCAAAACATTGTAACATTAATTTAACATGATGAATTCAGTGAATGGTTTTTGTTGCATCTTGTGGCAGGAGGCACAGTACAGCTAGACAATAGCTATGGAGTTTTCTTTGGGAACTGAAAAGTAATGTGCCAATTAATTTACTGTAGACTTTCCATCTCGTATCTCAACCTGAAAAAGAAGTTGGTTACTTCTCTATTTTTGGGATTCTTTCTTAATGCCCTGCTTGCCTTTGGTTTACTCCATAGTTAAAATGGAAAAAGGATGGTCACTCATTTCCTATGTATAAATGTTGGGGATGATGTCTTATGTCATAGAATATAAACAGTAGAGTTCTGGTTAAATGGATAAAGTATGAATAGGACAGTTATGGTTAAAAAAGTAGAAACTGAACAAATTAGTACAAGAGTTAGCAATAATTTTTGATTGTTTAAAAAAACCTGACAATGCTAGTTACCAACAGTTTGTTACCCAGTTTATAGCAGTTTAGAATAAAAGTGGCCAATGGTGTGGATATAAAACGGGGAGAAGGAGTCCCTACACAGAAGAAAGATCCGACCTGAGAGCCGTATCTAATCACCGGTGGATCTCTAGCCACAAATCAGGCATACACAATTTAGGGCCAAACCATGTATTTGAGTAGAATAGTGGAACAGATATACAGTTAACAGCAAGTTTCAATAAACCAACCCTCCCTAACCCGAAGAAAGGAGATAGAACAGTTCCCTAGATACATAAGGTATATACAAAGCCTGAGGCGATCGATGCCTGCGACCTTCAACCCTCGGGCTATTTGTAAGCCTCTGGGGAGGACAAGCAGGGAGATCCCACGGTAGTGAGTCCTCTGTGAAGAGACGACCCCAATATGGATCCTCGATCTGGAAAGGGATCCCCTCTGGACACAGTCTGATCCGTCCTTCGACAACACCGTCTGATCCAGTAGGCGGGTAATCCAATGAAGATGATAGGAAAAGAGAGTCCCGGTTCCAGTGACCAATGCAAACAGGAAAACCTTGTGGGTATTTACCACACAAGGGTAGCACAGTTCAAAAGTCTAGGCCTCTGATTACATAGATGGTATCCAAGCTTCAGGCAAACAATACAGAGGAGCAACAAATGAGTAGATCCAAGGCTGGAGAATATCCAAGGACCCGAGCCCTTGATACCTCAGGGCTTTTATTGGCCCAGAGGCGGGAAAAGTATGCTAATGAACCTAGGTGTTGAGTGCAGCTTCCTAGGGGCTGTGTGCAATGGTTTTGGTGCTGAGTGCACCTCTTTTGGTGCTGAGTGCACCAGATAGTAACGGGTGCACAGCCTGTTTGAGAGGGGTGCACAAGGTAGTACCGTGTGCAAATTAACAGTTTGAGCGGGAAAACCTACATCATGTAGAGAAAAGGAACTGTCTCTTTCAAAATGGAACCCACTGAACCAAACTATAATAGGGTAACAGAGTTTTCTAGGGTAACAGAGTTCTCTGAAAACATCCACTCACTGTGCAACGGCAGTCAAAAAAACCAAATAGAATGTTAGGAGTCATTAAAAAAGGGACAGAGAATAAGACCGAAAGTATCTTATTGCAGCTGTATAAAACCATGGTACACCCACATCTTGAATACTGTGTACAGATGTGGTCGCCTCATCTCAAAAAAGATATATTGGCATTGAAAAAGGTTCAGAACAGGGCAACAAAAATGATTAGGGGTTTGGAACGGGTTCTATCTGAAGAGAGATTAAAAAGACTTGGACTTTTCAGCTTAGAAAAGAGGAGACTAAGGGGGGGACATGATAGAGGTCTATAAAATCATGACTGGTATGGAAAAAGTGAATAGAAGAAGTTATTTATTTATTCCCACAATATAAGAACTAGGGGTCACCAAATAAAATTAATAGGCAGCAGGTTTAAAACAAACAAAAGGAAGTTTTTCTTCACTCAGCGTACAGTCATCCTGTGGAACTCCTTGCCAGAGGATGCAGGGAAAGCTAGAACTTTAACAGGGTTCAAAAAATACCTAGATAGATTCATGGCTATTAGCCAGGATGAGTAGGAAAGGTATCCCTAACCTCTGTTTCTCTGGACATGGGTGACAGGGGAGGGATCACGTGAGGATTACCTGTGGTGATCCCTCCCATCTGGTATTGGCCACTGTTGGCAGACAGGATACTGGGCTAGATGGACCATTGATCTGACCCAGTGTGGCCATTCTTATGTACATTTTCTCTAAATGTGGTCTGGGAGAGTTGTACCATGGGTCATCTATGACTCCACTAGTTACAAGTACAGGGAAAAACCACATAGGGAGTCAAATTGAAGATCTGTAGGTGAAAATTGGCCAGTTTTTCATCTACAGAAAGTTAGAGCAACATGTTATCTGAAAATCCCATTCAAATATATCTTTATTGAATGAAATTACTGGCATAATTGGATCTCTCATGGTAGCAGGTGAATTATGTGTACTGCAGAGAAATTAACAATACATAGTATTTTATGCAGGTCTCTTACCTAGATGCATTGTATAAGCAATCTAATCAGTAACCCATATTTTTTAAATTGTTTTAGATGGGTAGATTATCAGGTAGTGAAATCATGTATAGCTCTTGTAAAGTCTGAAATGGAAGGTGTACTGCAAGAAAGGCTCATCATTTTTGTGATCGCACAATAAAACATTCTCTGCCCCAAGTCACATTTTGTAAGTGAAGCTATATGAGTATTCTATATAAACATTGGGTGAACAAGTGCTCCATGAAGTCAGATTCATTTTATTTGACAAACTTTAAGCCCCATCAGCAGATGAATGTATAGTTTAATGTATTACAGAAAACTTTAGGAGAGTCAGGGTATTTCTTCACTAGGCCTTTTCCTCATTTGACGATCTAAAATTATTTGTTAAATACAGATTTTGCTATTGCTAATGAACATTAGTATCAAAGGATTATAAAGGTCAACACAAACAGCATACAAATCCTATAATTTGTGGCTATTAGTGGCAGTAAGATAAGAGTAATTAATAAGTATCACAGTTACCCATGAGAAGAAAATGGGAGAGATTCACATAAACCAACCATATCCATACTGTAAGGCATACCTCTGTTTTTAAAATTACCTCATTCTTTGTGTCATGACACTGGGTGACATTCTCAGTGGAGTAGACAAGTCAGAGCAGTTATACTAATGCACTGAAGCACAGGAACTGATCAGTTCATATTTCTGCAGAATAACTTTTGAGAAATCTCTCTCTAGTGTACCAGGAGGAATGTTTATCATCATGACATGCACTGTGATCATAAGAGTATGGAGAAGCAACTTTCAGAATGTAAAATATGTCTGGCATCTGTTGTTTAAAGGTCCAACTCTCCAATTTTTATTCAGGAAAAGCTTTCAGTGTATTCATGAGGAGCTTTGCTTGAGTACAGACTAGAGAGGGTTGCTGTCTGTTGACAAGGAAGACATTCTTCATTCTTGTCTCCAGTTATTTAAGCATTATGGCTGTTACAGTTTGTGAAGTCAAAATAATATTTAGCTCCTTCCAGAGCAGCAATGAATAAGCACATAGAGGAGAGGAAGCAACCCACTCACCTTCTTCCTTCTACTTATTTTCCCTCTTACAAAACCTAAACTTCATTCTTCTAGCTCAGCATTTTTTAAAGTGCAAGGAGACCAAATATGAGTAAGAATTATTGAAAAGTGAAGTTAATCAAATGTTATTCTGTTTATTTTCTTCTGGGGAAATATTTCCCTTTGTTCATAATCTAGTGAAAAAACTAATTTTGCTGCAAGTATTCCAGCTGAGCATAAGAACAGAACTGGGCTCAACGTGGACAGTAAATATTAAGGATGCTATTTCATATGAGTAGGTGACCTATTCAAAGTCACTTTACGTACCTTGTATTTCCTACATTCTGTAAAGCTTTTTTGATACTGTGGTAAATATCTATGAGATGTTACCTACACAGAAGTCAAAGTGCAAGCTAGGGCTGCCTTCAAGTATTGTATAGGACCTTTAAAATACTTGACGTATTTAAACTGGGTGCAAATTAACTTTGGAATGCAGAGGCGGAATGTGTCCCACTCGGACACTGTACATTGAGCTCAGGTCTGTTAGCTGAATTGGTAGTGAAAACAGTTTGAGTGGTTACTGTGAATGAACCAAAGCGCTTTTAAAATGGTCTGGACTTTCACTTCCATTCTGATTTAAGACTGAATTTGGTACAAAATAGACCAAATTGTCCTCTCATTTATCCTAGTAAGACATTGGCATTTGATTGAGATGAGAATTTGTCTTGCAATCACCTTGGACTCTCAGGGTTAAAAGAAGGGAGTGAGCTGGCTAGCTTCTGATGTTTTATTTACATTGCATTGACCTGACTTTGTGAGTAGTCGCCCTGACTTATTGGAACTACAGTAGAACCTCAGCAATACAGAACTTGTAACTCTGAACAAAACACTATGGTGGTTCTTTCAAAAGTTGACAAGTTAATATTGGCTTAATACAGCTTTGACACTTGACTGTGCAGAAGAGAAATGCTGCATTCAGATATCTTAGTGTAAATGAAACATGCACAGAAACAGTTTCTTTATCTTGTCAAATCTTTTTTTAAACTTTTGCTTTTTTTAGTAGTTCACATTTAACACAATATTGCATTATACAATATTGCTTCTCTCTCTCTCCCTCTTTGGTCTCTTCTGCCTCATTCCATACTTTGGTTCCAAATGGGGTGTATAGATGACCAGTTTGTAAGGCTGGTCTTCCTGACTCTGAGATTCTATAGTACTTATGGAGTAAAGTGCCACACAGCAATTATGAAAGTGGCAGAATCTGACCGTCACTGAATGGTGACATAGCAGAAAACATCCATTTGGGGAAACACTGGCATTTCATACTGGCATTGGAATTTTTAAACTTGAACTCTGTTTGGTTTAGGAATACAGGTTAAAGCTTTATCACAAAGAACATAGAGATGACATACAGATCACAGATAGAGCTTTTTTTTTTTCAAAGGCATCTGACACCACTGATTAAACTTTATGAACATTTTAACCTTGGAAAACAACATGATACCGCAGTGGAGGCAAAGGTGACAGAGGTGTAGCTTGAATTCTTTGACTTTTTTTCTTAGTAAAATACTCAGTAAAATACTTTAGTTCTTAAATTTCTTAAATTTCACTAGATGTTCCAAATGCGCATGAGTAAAGTGCACACAAAGAACTGAATGAAAATTTTTGGATGAATAATATATTTATTGAAAAATACAGTTTTGGTTGATTCAGAACTATTCATGAATTTACCAAATAATTTTCAATCCATTTTTTTATCAGTTAGATTCACAAAATGCTTGGAGAAGGAGAGACAACACAGTCCACTGTCCCCAAGCTGGGAAGGGGTGCATGTCCCAGTCAGACACATGGACAAACAGATAAATTCCCTGAAATATATAGTAGATAGCTGTCCTTTCTCCACCTCTCTCTCCTGCTGGCCCAAGGGGATTATAGCTGTACTCATCCCCATTTCTGTCCCTTTGCTGCCCCCTGTGGTCATTCTATAGTATAACTGTCCCTCCTACCAGACCCTTCCTTTTCCATTTTTGAAAAACATTCTAATTCCAGGCACATCCCATTGTCCTGGCACCTTGCTCTAAGTTATGATAAGAACAAATTGCATACCATATTAATTAGCAAGGCTGTCGTTTTAACATTGTACTTCCAAAGGTCTCACAGAGAGCTCAGTGAAGATCATAGCTCTATGAAACTTGCTGCAGTTGTACCTTGTAAAGATTTACTTCCTCTGGTTATTTTAGCCAGCTTTTGGCTCTTACAAATTGAACAGATTTTTGGTTTATATACTGTATGCAGTGCCATCTGATTGACATTATCTCAGAACAATGTCATTTCTTCGCTCACTTGAGAGGTAAGTGATCAAAAGCCAGCTCTGGCACTTATAATCAACCAAGAGACTTTGCTGAAGGGAAAAAATAAATTAAATGCTGAGAAAATCTCTCTCTGAAATTATCTTATTTTTACTTGAACTTACTTAGTTTCATGTCTTTGGATGCTGCCATCAGCAGTTAAGGGAATTCTGTGTAAAAAAAAATTCTGCATATAATTTTTCAAAATTCTGCAAATTTTGTTGATATATATATGTAAACTCTCTACACTGCCAATGGGAAGCATAGGTCACTGGATGCATGGAAGTGGGGGGTCACCCTGCAGCTTTCTCCTAACTTCACTCCAGGACATAGACTCATCAGTGAGGCTACACCATGACATGGTGCAAGGATCAAGGATCAGGCCTGCCCTATAAACACCTGTAGGCCCTGCGTCTCTGTACCAGGTGCATCCAGATGCAGGCAGGCAGGCTCAGTCTGCAGCAGCAGGATACCAGTGCAGAGGGACTTAGTCAGGGAGGAGGATCCAGGTGTGGGTTCATTGGTTGTGAGTGGCTCAGAGTGGGGTGAGGATGCACAGAGACCTGTTGGGAGGGACAGTGCGGCTGTGTAGGGGGGACCAAGTGAAGGTGGTTCTGACTCAGCAGGTGCTGCCTAGCCCAAAGGGAGGTTTCAGATACAAGGGAGGTGGGATTCATTTGGATGGGAGTCCAGGTACAAGTGGCTGGTGCTCAGTGGGGAGGGTTTCTGGGGGACTTCTTGGTGTGGTATGGGGAGGGGAAGAGAGGCTCATCAGGGTGAGAGTTCAATGGGCCTGCTTAAAAGGTAAGCCCCAGCTGCTGCAGCCAAGGGGATGCCACATGCTGGGCTCCTGCTTCCCCCATCTCTTGCCCCTTCCCTCTGGCTCCAACTTCTCGCCATCCCGCCCCCCTTCATTGGCCACTGCCTCTTTTCCCCAGCTCCAGCCTTTCCCTGCCCTGCCTTACCATGGGTACTCACTGTTGTACAAAACATGGGATGGCTCCTAGCACACGAAAAGGAGCATGACAAACACTAGGAACCAAAGGTGGCAGCCAGCTGTACAGTCCGTGGAGCTCAGCAGCACCCTCTTTTCCCCCTGGGTAGCTCTGGGTTTGCAGAAATGGGAGGAGCAGTGGTATGTGAACTCACAGCTCGTGTGCCCTATAGTACCTATCCCCTTGGCTGTATTTGGGTGGCAGTGCACTCCAAACTAAACCCCTGGACATCTCCAGTTGTTCCTCCCGCCCTCTCCCCGCAGTGCTTCCCTTTGCGTCTCCTTCACTTTCTGCAGGAAGCATCCCCTGGATCCAAGAGTACCTCACACAGACCCCCTGCTGCCCAGCACCTCCCCCAGAGACTCACTTCTCCCCTATCATCCACCCGCCATACTCACTGGTCCACTGGGAGGCGACCATTTTCAGTGCCTGGGCTGAGCTGGCAGCACTGCTGGGGGGCTGGTGAGGGATTGCTCCAGCCCCTTGAGAACAGCACAGGCAGCCAGGACCAGGCCTGCCAATGGGTAGGTGGGGTGGGGGGGGGAGGCAGCAAAGGGTGCGACTGGGGCCTGGTGATACAAAAGGGCCTAGAACTGCTGGCCAGCACCACTGTTACTGTGTCCCTTTAAAGCACCGCTCATGCTCTGTGGAGCACTGAGGGCTGCCTAGCTCCAAACCCACCCCTTCTGCCTGAGGCCTTGCCTCTTCCAGAGTTGTGGAGCAGGGCACCCCGCCTTGC
This sequence comes from Pelodiscus sinensis, assembly GCF_049634645.1. Taxonomy (NCBI): domain Eukaryota; kingdom Metazoa; phylum Chordata; order Testudines; family Trionychidae; genus Pelodiscus; species Pelodiscus sinensis. The sequence continues at coordinate 38,973,289 of NC_134717.1, forward strand.
TCAGGGCCCACTGAGGCTCAGTCCTGCTGGCCAGGCCAGAGTGGGAGGGTGCCTGCCTGGGCCGGGCTCTCTCAGGACTCACTAGCATGGGGCCCAGATGAGTGCCGCATGCCGCCCCCATGCTATCTGAGAATGATGTAGCCACTGAAATGAGAGGAGTGCAGGAGAGGAGCGAGAGAGGAGAGGAGCCAGTATACTGCAGCCCCTTGGTCACAGCACAAGTGGAGTGCTGGACTGGCCAGAGGGGCCCCTCTTGAGTGTGGGCCCAGCATCAGGTGCCTCTGGTGTCATTGTAAATGTGATACTGATTACCTGTCTGATTACCTGTCTGTTGTTACCTATACTGCTCTAAATGACCTGCTATCTATCTTAATATTTGTCTAGATAGATTAGAGGATTTTAGTCTTGTGAGCACCTGAGAAACTTATAAAATGCCTTGCATCCACATACACAGCTTTTGTCCACACTGGGGGTACGTCTACACTGCACACTTATTTTGAAGTAAGCTATTCTGAAAGAAATACTCCAAAATAGCTTATTTCGAAATAACACGTCTACTCTACAGGGAAGCCTCAAAATTAGTCTGAGGCAGGCTCCCCTAATGTGGATACGCTACCTCAGTTTAGAGCTCCAGGAGGCAGTAGGGAGAATTACTGTGAATAGCCCTGGGGAGGAGCTATTTCGAAATAGCAGCAGTGGAGTGTCCCCACTACTGCTATTCCAAAATAGCTATTTCAGAATAGACATTATTGCTCATGGAATGAAGTTTACAGAAGTCAGAATAAGCTGTTGGTTATTTCGAATTTATTTTGAAATAATGGAATTGCCATGTAGATGCTTGCATTGTTATTTTGGAATAATGGCCATTATTCCAAAATAAATAATGGTGCTGTGTAGACACACCTTAGGAAAAAAAATCTGAGCCGCAGTCTACTGTTAGTGCAGCTCCCCTTGTGTTAGCAGTGAAAACTGTAGTACCGATGAGACCCAAGCATTTAAATACTATTTGTCTTTTTCAGAGCAGAGGCCATGTCCATGCCAATCTACCCTTCCATCACTCTTACACTAGGGGTATGTCTAGACTATATGCCTCTGTTGGCAGAGGCATGTAAAATAGGCTACCCAACATAGTCAATGAAGCAGGGATTTAAATATCTCCGGCTTCATTAAAATAAAAATTGCCACCGCGCTGTGTCAGATCAGCTGATTGTCGGCACAGCGCGGCAGTCAAGACACGGATTGGTCGACGGGACGCCTTTGTCGACTGCTCCCTTATGCCTCGTGAAACAAAGTCTTCCCCTGTCGACCGATCCGCATCTCGATTGCCGAACTGTGCCGACAATCAGCTGATCCAGCACAGCAGGGCGGCCATTTTTATTTTAATGAAGCTGGGGATATTTAAATCACCGCTTCATTGACTATGTCGGGTAGCCTATTTTACATGCCTCTGCTGACAGAGGCATGTAGTCTAGACATACCCTAGAAGTGTGTCCACAATTTGCTGGTGAACAGACAATATAAAGTGTTTGTTAATTGTGTACAAGTATTACCAGTATGGCTGCAGATGTATTTATTCCAAGGAGTTTATGCTATCATTGCATTCTACTTAGGAATCTACACTGTGGCTGTGCCTGTACAGACTGAAAGCCTGATGTTTCAATGGCATCAATGCTATTGATCCTCTAAACACAATCCAACAAGTTGATTGTTAATACTTGAATGAGTTCTCTGGCAAAGGCTCTGGAGCAGTTATAATATATCTTTTGTAAATGATAAACACTTGAATGTAGATATACAACTTGTGTATTACAAATAGAAACTGAGGGAGGTCAGAACATCTATTGTTTCTCTTCCATTGAACTCAATGATGAATTTCCCATTTACTTGGCTGTTGAAGGATCTGATCCTCAGGCAATGTATTTAAACTACATGTAGCCTTGTTCTCCTGACTGATGCTACAGCCATTGGCAATACGATTAGAACGTGATTCCTACAACTGATGCAGATTTTATCCAAACTGATACATATAAGAGAAAAGACATGTCAAACTGCAAAATATGGAAAGTAATTGATCACACTGAAGGTTTCTTTGCAGTCCATGAATATCCACCACAATGACTTCGGACTCAAACATTTGCTTTCAGATGCAAATAATTGCAGGCTGAAATATGTATTTTTATGACAGAACTGTTCCTCAAAGCACTGTGCAAGTATAAATGCAAAACAACCTGTTTTGAATGCAAATTTCTGACTCTCTGTCTATTTACTTTAGATTTTTTTAAAGGAGGCACATGCTGTAAACTTGTAAACCTATTAAAGGCTGAACTAGAATCTGAAACCAATCAGTTTTCTTCACTGTGATCAGTGCAATGAGGTTTATTTTGCATCATTCCTGTTATCTTTAGGAAAACACAGTTTTTTTCCAAACAGTCTTAGTGTGGTGTTTAAATATTGATAAGAATTCCAAGAGCTTGCAATCATACTCAGGGTTATGAACACAGAACTATTTCTTATCTACATTGTGAGGTGTCTTTTGTTACTTTATTGAATTTTTAGGATAGTATGAAAAGCCTTTAAAGGGAAACAGAATCATTCAGTATATTCAAACACAAAGCCGCTAGAAGTTTGGGGAACTGGATAGTTTCGGTGAGGAGCAGTGGAATACAGCTCTTGCCTCTATTAATTATTCATTATTGTTTGTATCACTTAACGCATAGGGCTCTGGTACTGCCCAGGGTCCTGGCAGCTCGGTTGCAGGCCCTGGGGTCCCAAACATTGGCCCTGTATGTGGGGCTCTGCATCTGTCCTCAGATGTGGCCCCAGACTGGGGTGGTGAGGGGCGTGGATGGGGTAAGGAAGAGGGGGGCAAAGCTAAGGACCCTAAAAATTGTTCCAGTGCCAGAGCCCAGCTCAAAAGGGTTTATAATTTAAGGGAAAGCTTACAATCTATGGCCTATAATTTACATTTGAATCATTTAAGTAATGTCTTGAAATCCATCCAAGCAGGTTTTTGCATAGGGATCAGTTTGTCTTTGCCTGGATTTTAGTTAGCTGTATGACTTAAAACAGCCTTGTGTGAGCAATGGAATATTTTCCTCTTTACATTCAAGCATGTTCTTGGGCAAAATGCAGAACCCATCATAAAGTATATATAATTGTAGTCTTTCTGAGCATGTTAACAGGTGGAGTTGATCTTGTAGAAAAAGATAAATTTTGAGCCATGTAACATGACAAATTATAGTTGATCTTCTTACAGTTCTTTATGGGCAAACTAAAGATGAACAAAATTGTGTTTACTGTGGAAGAAGAAACCCCGTTAGCAGAACTCATTAATTTGAACAATTTATCTTAAATACATGGGATATTCCAATTCCTTAACTCCATATCTAATCTTTATATATATTATGCAAAATGAGTTTTCTATAAAGGAACTATTTATAAACAAGGCAGAATTATTATTTGATTTTATTGGGCCAGCCTTACTGGTGGGTGACATGGTCAGATGAAAGCTGTCCAACTGGCAGGCCTGGGCTGCCAGAGCAGGGGTGAGTGCAGGAAGCCTGGGACTGGAGTCCCTGGCCAGGCAAGTGGGATGTGTGGAGGGACTAGGGGGCAATATTGTGGGGAAGTGCAGGCAGCAGGGCTCACCCCTGAGCAGACCAGTCCCAGGATACTCCCTTCCATCAGGCCTGGATGTTGACTGCACACCTGATGTCCTCACTGGTAGATGGTCAGGAGGTCTGTGTCAGGAGTGCCTCTGGGCATGCCCTGTGCAGCCCAGCCAGGCTCTGGCTCTGGGGCCAGAGGCTGGTCCTCATGCCCCACGCCACTGTTAAAAACTAAAAGAAGGGGCAGTGGCAGAAGTGTTTCTAGGGTTTAGTTTTGCTGTGGGAAACTGTCAATTAAATAAAAGCGGTGAGGAGTCCTGTGGCACCTTATAGACTAACTGAAGTGTTAGAGCATAAGCTTTCGTGGGCATTTGACGAAGTGGGTCTTTGCCCACGAAAGCTTATGCTCCTACACTTCAGTTAGTCTATAAGGTGCTACAGGACTCCTCACCGCTTTTGCAGATTCAGACTAACACGGCTACCCCTCTGATACTTGTCAATTAAATGTCCTCAAACCATTCTAAGTTAGATGAAGTCTCCTATGTTTGTAGTTTATGTTGCTATTTACTGAGTTGTGTTCATCAAGCAAGGCAGAGGCTGTCAGACATTAAAAGCTGTGACTGACTGTCCAGTGCAGAAAAGTAATTCTGTGTTCATAGCTGATCTGAGGTCTAGTTAATTAAAGAAGCAGTAAGGTGGGAGAGAAATATTATGTTTTGCATGCCTGTTGCACATAGCAGTCTCCTTGTAGTGCTCTGTTCTTTCCATCTGCTCCTCTTTTCTGATCATTCTTCTCCCACTCTTACATCTGGTCATACTTCCCACCAATAGTCTGAAAAATAACTCCCCATTTCACATATTCCATCCCGTTACCCTTCCTCCTTCAAATCTACCCTTAAAGCACTCTTATTCTGTGATGTTTTCTTCCACTGATGCGTACCCCTGTACATACTTGCATTTCAGCTATTAACCTGGGTACTAGGGATGTTAAATTTTGATTAATCTGCTAATTGAATAGTCAATGGAATTTCCATTGACTACTCAATTACTCGATAAGGGGTGGGGCAAGGCACTTGCAATCCTGGCTTCACCTCTGCCTTTGAAATGTGCTAAGAGCCACCCGCAGCTCTTACTGCATTTCAAAGGCAGAGGTGCAGCGAGGAACCCGGGGTGAGTGGGGGTCTGCTTGAGTCCCCACTTGCTCTAGGTTCCCACTGCGCTGCCTCTGCCTTTGAAACATAGCAAGAGCCCTGTGGGGGCAGAGGCGGCGCAACAAGAACATGGGGCAAGCGGGGACTCAAGCAGTCCCCACTCGTCTGGGGTTCCCTGTGCTCCGCCTCTGCCCTCTAGGGCTCTTGCTACATTTCAGAGGCAGAGGCACAGCAGTTGGACCGGCACAAGTAGGGATTGCTTCAGTCCCTGCTTGTGCCATTTCCTGCTGCACCTCTGCTTCCCCTGCTGTCCCCCCTCTTCCCCCGGTGGAGACGGTGCTGGGAGGAACTCGCTTTTAAGCAAGGGGGCAGGGAGCACTGGCTCCTGCTCCCTGCCCCCTTGCTGCCTCTAACATAGAGGCAGCAAGGGGAGGGAAGCAACTATGTTTATTGGGATGTAAGCAATCAATCGACTACCCTACTGTGTACTGTTGTAGTTATCTGACATCATAGAAATTTCAGGACAGGGATCATTCTTTTAATATTTTTACATTTAAAGCATGTCACTGATAACAGATCTTGCAATAAATAATTGAAGAATCACATTTGATTTTCTTTCCTTTTTGTTTTGTTGTAGGTTTATTGCTAAACCCTGTGCCTTAGGTCTTAAAGTCCAGGCCAATGGACCACAGAAAGCCCAACCTAATGCTATTCTGGAAAAAGTTTTCACTGCAATTACAAAGGTACAGTATTTACTGAACATAATCATTTTATAAAACGTGATATGATGCTTTAACATTGATTTATGTAAAGAAAGATAATTTCACGTGAAAGAAAGGAATTGATAATGCAATGTTAATATTTCACAATTAAAAGACATGCTAGCTTTGCACATTGGCCAAGTCTTTTATGTCATACATGTTACAACTCGATAATAATATACCAAATTACACATTTAACCAAGAAAGGTGTAATACAAAATACTTCATAGGTATCATGTGGCTGTTTACATTAACATTCTTTTTTATTTTAATTTTTTTGTGTGGGAAGGGAGAGAAGGTTGGACAAAGGGGGAACATTTTACTCTTTATCAATAATGTTAGTGTGTTTGGATTTGACTTTCACACATCTCAGGGAAATTGTGAAGGATGGATACTATTGGTTGGCTAGTATCAATTTGTATTTTGATGGATGTTCTTTGCATCAGAAATAGAGATGTAAGCAACTAGGCGACTACCCGATAAGCAAACGCTTATTGGGTAGTCGAGTAGTGACTTGACTAGTCACTTCCCCCCACGCCTTAAAAGCCAGTTCCCCCCAGCACCATCTGAGGGGGCAGGAGAGGCAGAGGCATAGCTGGGACCGGGTGTGAGCAGGGAATCAGTTGATTTCCCAGTTTGCATCTGATCCCCGTCACTGCGTCTCTGCTTTTTAAATGTATTAAGGGCCACCAGCTCTTAATACATTTAAAAAGCAGAGATGCAGCATCTGGGGTCAGGTGCGAGATAGGACAGCTGATTCCCGGCTCACTCCCTGTTCCCCCCAGCTGTGCCTCTGCTTTTTAAATGTATTGTCTCTTAATATATTTTAAAAAGCAGAGGCATAGCTGGCGGGGTAGGGGGGAACTAGGAGCGAGCTGGGAATCAGCTCTCCTGGTTCATGCCCAGATCCAGACATTGCTCTTCTGCTTTTTAAATGTATTAAGAGCCTGGCAGCCTTTCATACATTTAAAAGGCAGAGCCATATTGGGGTTTGACTACTTGATTAGCTGATTACACACAATTTAACATCCCTAATCAGAAAAGGCTAGAAATATAATTTTTAACAATGATGTTTGGAACTTATGGAATTCTGTAGCATACAGCAAAACTATAGGGAAGCTTTACACTCATTTTTGCCCCTTTGTGCTGCTATTTTCGCTTGCCCTCTAATAAAGATTGTGGGTTTGTGTTTGTGGATTTTGCTGATGAAATGTTTACAGATTGTCCTAGCAATAGTTCTTGGCACTGTTTGAGCCTCCTGATCTGGCTAGGATGCAAGAATGCAGTGATGGTCAGATGTCGTTATCACTAAAAATCTTGGCAGATGCCCACTTTGTTTAGCGGGATATCAAGAGAGGACGTTTTCCTCTGCTTTTAGTCATTCTCCTCATTTTTCATTAACACCAGTCTACAGCCGAACATAACACTACATATCAACTGGCCTGTGGCTTTGCAAGCATCTGTCACAAAAAACAATATCAGGATTTCATACAAGCTTTTGTCGGGGTTAAAGTTACCAAAGGTGGTAATGAAGAGGATGACATATGCCAGGAGAACTCTAGGTGAAGGCCTCCTGCCTAAATGCTTTGCATCAGCAGAGTTGATCTCTTTACTGGTTTGGTCATCTACTAAGAGGACTTCCCTTGAGTTGCCAATTTAAAAATGGAAGACAGTGTAGTTTTTTTTAATATTAACATACAGGAAATATATTTCTCTGTGTCAGCTGAGCAGTCCCTTTGGCCAGGTCAACAGTTACCTCAGTTACACACAAGAGAGAAGGATGAAAGAGACAAGACTCATGCTGAGGGGTTTTGCAGGCTGGATTGCTCAAGGCATGTATAGCAATGGGCAGGGAGTGCTAGAGATGAGGTCTACTAAAAGGGTTCATTTATAATTAGGCATGGAAAGATTAACCAATAAAAATTTCTAATGTCAGAAAATGTTGATTTCACTAAACACACTGAAGAAATATATTTTCATTGTTCAAATGTAAGAAAAGTGCTGCCTAAGAACCTAATAATTTTGTTTAAGGATATTTATTTTGTATATTCTGATATGGTGTTACCAATTTGTGTTTTTAACAGTTATAAAGCTTTAACTTTTTGAATCTTTACATCTATGATAATTAAATACTTGCCTAATCGCTCTCTTGTCAGACTCACCTTTAATTTTGGACAACTGGAAAATTAAGAGATAAAAATAGATGAAATAAATATTGATATTACACACAGTTCTACCCAGTTGAGTTGTAACCTCCTGTTTTTCCCAGTAACTTTAAATACTTCTCTGTATAGTTGCATTGCCTTTGCCTCTTTTAGTAGAATACTGTATCTGATGTACATCCACAACAGGTGTTTGTATGAAGACACTTTTCCTTACTTCCAGTTGTTCATGAAGCTGACAGAGAGCTAGAGCCTGTCTACGTCCTAGTCATAGAATAGGATTAAGTTCTTTATGATCAGAGGTGGGCGTCTAAATGTAAAACCATATTATGATACCTGTTATGAAGATAAAATGCATCTGCAGTCATTTCATCACTTTGTGTTCTATAGCATCCAGATGAAAAAAGACTGGAAGGCCTCTCCAAGCAGCTGGATTGGGATGTACGCAGTATTCAGCGGTGGTTTCGACAAAGACGTAACCAGGAAAAGCCCAGTACTCTTACAAAGTTCTGTGAGAGCATGTAAGGAGCTGTGTTTTCTTGCATGTTTTTAGCATGTGCTTCCTTTGTTGTTAAGTGCCCCCATGGTAATTTTTCTCCCCAAAATGAAGGAATTTATCCTGTTAACTGAGAGAATCCTTTTTTCTCAAAGGAAATCAGATAGGCACTTGAAGAGCACAGGAGTGAGAATAGGCTGAAAGGATCTTTTAGAAAGTTATTGAAACAGTGCATGTAAATTTAACTGTGGGAAGATTAGAGACATGAGAACACAGAAAGGGAAACAAGGCTGTTGAAGCAAGGTTATGGGCAGGTTGATTCTTTGGAGTGTAATTGCTTGAAAAACTTATTTGTAGCTATGAGATATTCAGTTTATACCACAATTTTGAAGCAATATAATTTGAAAAGCTAGAAATGGGGACATAAAGATAATTTGGGTCATCATTTTTGGTAGCCCATCCCTGTTATCAGTGCAGTATGGTTGTTTCTTCTGTAATTTTCTAGCACTTTTTCTCATCCAGACTGAATAACTCTGGACAATTTAAGCTCCTCCCCTCCCCGCCCAATTCCTTTGGGAGGTTATTCCACAAAGTACTTGAGAGTACTTCTAGGAAATCTTTCAGCCAGCAGCTGAAACAGAGCTACTGCACTTTGAAGATAAAGTAAAAGCATGTTTGTCAAATGGTGCTTGTGGCATTCTCCTGGGCTGTGAGCTACCTAGAGTCAAGTCCTTAGTACAAATCATGCAGAGCAAGATTTCCACCTTGGTTTCCCACATCTCTGTTGTGCACCCCAAGCACTGGACTATTAGCTCTTACAAAGCAATGTTTTTCAAAGTGAGGTCCTCAGACCGAAGAAATTCCAGGGTGTCCAGGGACCCGGGGGCTGTGTCTACACTGGGCCACTTATTCTGGAAAATCAGCCGCTTTTCCGGAATAAGCTGTGAGCTGTCTACACTGGCCCTTGAATTTCCAGAAAAGCAACGATGCTCTACTGTACAAAATCAGCTGCTATTCCGGAAAAACTATTCTGCTCCCGCTCGGGCATAAGTCCTTATTCCGGAACACTGTTCCGGAAAAGGGCCAGTGTAGACAGCCTAGTAGTCTTTTCCGGAAAAAAAGCCCTGATCGCGAAAATGGCGATCGGGGCTCTTTTCAGAAAAGCGCGTCTACATTGGCCACGGACGCTTTTCTGGAAAAAGGGCTTTTCCGGAAAAGCAGCCTGCCAATGTAGATGCTCGTTGGCTGATCAACTCCTGTCCCTCCCCCATGTACCTGCTGTGGCCTGGGACTAAGGCAGACTCCCTACCTGCCCTGGTTCCATGTAGCTCCTGGAAGCAGCCATTTCCTGCGCCCTTAGGTACAGGGGCATCCAGGAAGGATTGGTGCACTGCCCCAGCCTGAGTACGAGTTATACAGTTCCCATGGCTATGAAGCGCAACCAATGAGAGCTGCACAGGCAGCACATGCGGGTGCAAGGGAAGTGCACGGAGCCTCTATGGCCACTTCTGCACCAAGGGGCTGCAGAAACTTGGTTGCTGCTTTCAGGAGCCACAGTAAGTGCCACAGGAACCCCACATGCCAACCCCATGCCTGAGCCCTGGAGTCCTTTCCTTCAACCAAATTCCCTCATGGGGCCCACATCCTCTAATCCTCCCAAACCCTGTCTCAGCCCAGAGCCCCCTCCTGTATCCCAACCCCCTCATGCATAGCACCACCCCAGAGCCAATATCTGCGACTGGAGTCCTCACCCCCCCCTTGCAACCCAATCCTCTGCTCCAGCCCTGTGAAAGTGAGTGAGCAAGCAGGAGGTGGGGGTCTCAGAGAAAGGATTAGGCAGTGACCTCAGAGAAGGTGCAGGGTAGGGGCCTCCAAAAATGTTTAAATCAAAAGGGAGTTCCTTGGGTTGCTAAAGTTTGAGAATTGCTGTTCTAGAGTACGTGGGTGTATGTGTTTGTCTCTCTCCCCACAAGAAAAGTTTAGAATGCTAAGTATATCTGAGAGAGCAGATGTTATGGGAGTGAGTGCCATGGAAATTCCTGTTTCTAAGACCAAATGAATCCTGGCATACCTTCAAATTGTAAGGGGAAAATAGAGGTATGTGGTATCACTTGGTAAGAACTGTTTTGTTTTTGTAAAAAAAAAAAGTGGCCAAATCATGGTTATTTCAGATATTGACAGATCAGTTGTGTCATCAATAATCCAGTAATTTACAATGTGTGTGTGAGAGTTAGCGATGGGCATCCAATAATGATAACCTCAGCTCTTTTGCAAGTGTTTAATAAACTTGACTGCATTAGCAAAAGCAGAGTGAACACAGAAAATTAAAGCTGCCTCTTCTTTTTCTTTTTTGTCGGAATTTGTTTTGGAGTGAAAAGCCACGAACATTGGTCCTTCCCTAACAAATTAGTCCAGTGATTTAAGCATATGATCTTCTTCCATCCTGTATTTCTGGACTGTTGCTGTTTTTTGTTATTCTTTTCCCCGCACATAAAGGTCTGACCTAGCTTCCCCTAAGGGCCTTTCAAATTACTTCAGTTGGATTAGATCCTGTGCTTGTGTTTGTGCATATGACATACAAGGAAATCTTGAAACGACTGTGACAGACTAATAATTTCCTGCTATATCCTGTACGTTGGCCTACTTAAGGCAGCCAAAATAGGTGATTCTGCATCTTGCGGAGGAGGGGGAATGTTGGAGTGTGGTGGAATTTATTCACCTGAAAAGCCAATTTTTCTAAAATAGTCCAATTCTCCATCTATCGTAGTAGCTTCATAGATATCTTCATTAAAAGTGGGTTAAAAGACCCATTTAGCTGCCATTCTTACAGATCCAAGCTTATTTTAGGGCAACACAGGATGAGGGACTAAAAGTACATGACAAGAAATATTCTTGGCATCCCAATGAGTTGGATTTAGGGTACTCTAAACTAATCTTGCAGGGGCGCTTGGAAGTCTACAGGCGCCTAAGCAATGTAACAAGTATAAGAACTTCAAAGTTAAGATGCCTTAACTATACTCCCCAATTATTCTGATGTTGCTGTTTGACGTTATTGTGACTTGGGAAGAATTTGGCCCGTTCAGAAAAGCTGGCTTTTCAGCTGACCAATATGTTCTGTCCAGTCAGAGCAGCTTTAATATTCACATCCCCTGATAATGCCTTGCTACTTAGTCATCAGTGAAGTAATGGGAAAGAACTCCATTACAATTCTGTTTGATTCAATGTGCTTCGATTTGCAAGTAACAGAACATGGCATTATAGGTCTATATAAGTCTCCAGTTCATCAATATAAATTTTGAATCACTTCATCTCACACATGGTGGAAGACTAACCAGTGTTTCATAAGCAGAAAGAACAACAGGAAGTGATTTGTAAAGCAGATGTTGCTAGATGTAGGGCAAGTGGCTGTTGCTTTGCATTCTGAATGCATACATGGAATATGGGGAAAAACTGGGTCATTACTGCAAGTGGCGCAGTTTTGGTTTTAGTTTATTTGTGAGGAACTGTACTTTTAAGAAGCTCTGAAAACCAGTTATAATATACAGCAGGACCTTGTTAAGCTATGCTGAGCAGTTAGAACTAGGACATGAAATGATGCAGACTTCTGTCAGATTTCTTGGCTCTGAGTGATGGGTGACACCACCATAATGACAATAAGCTACAGGTGAGGTGCATATGCATCCAGGATCCCCTGATCCTTCCCTTTCTGAATCCCTATCAGATTCTGTTCCCTTTCCACTTTCCTGATTGGCTTCTGCTCCTATTAAGACATTTCACATCATGACCAGCCTCTCAGTGGACTCTTTCTTCCTCCATCTGCAAGTGACGGGCTGATTTCACCCAATCAGGGCCAAATTCAGACCCAAAAGCAGGTACATCTGTTGATCATCCTAGACTCAGGTGTGGAAATGTTGCACAAAGAGGTAATTGCTGCAAACTCTAGCTGGTAGGTGGGTGCAAGTGTGTGAGAGACCTTAAATGAGGTAGAGGAGGTTCCAGAGAGAAGTGGTATTAGCACCTCTGGCTTTTTACATCTCTCCTCTGGATTTAGCCCTGAGTCTAGATCTGAATGATCTGAAAGTGTACTTTGGAGATGCTAGAGCCCCCAGAAGGGGTTGCAGTACACATTGTCAGGAACGAAGGCCTGCCGCTGAATCTGGGACTAATTAGCTCTGGTTCCAGGCTGGTTAATGAATGCAGATGAGCTACAGCAGAATTGCCTGATTGAAAGGACTTAGCAGGTGTAGGCTGCTATTAGCAGTTAAGTAATAGCCGTTAAGGCCACTCAGTGCCTACAGTTGTGATTGGAGCTAGAACAGGGCATGAATAGAAGCATTGCCTTGACCAGCTTCTGATTCCAACTCTGACCCTTGGTTCTGATTAGTAGAACAAGCAGCCAACATCTCAGTTTCTGACTCAGAGAAACCATCTCTTAAGTAAAATGGGGTATGCATAGCAGCATTTGTTGTTAACGCTGGGCAGACGGTATTCTCTGTGTGTGGTAGCCAGATACTAGGGAGGCAACTCAGAAAGAGTCTCAAGGAATTGCCTCCTTTCCTTCTGGAGAGGAGGAGGAAGGTATTCTCCCTCCCCACCCTTCCCCTGTGGAAGATGAGTTAGGCCCACAAGTTCTGCGGTTGTTGTAAAGCAGAATTCCTCTACAGGTGCTTTGGCCCCACTGCTTGGCAGCATGAGTCCATTGGAGCTGCCTGCCAAGACTCCTGCAGCCATGACTAATCCTGGGGCTTCTGTAAAGGGGAGGGCTGCTTCTGAAAAGAGTGAGTGACAGGACAAACTAAGTGCCTACATAGGAATGTCAGGCTCTTCTGTTGATCATCCTAGGCTCAGGTGTGGAAATGTTGCACAAAGAGGTAATTGCTGCAAACTTTAGCTGGTAGTTGGGTACAAGGGTGTGAGAGACCTTAAATGAGGCAGAGGAGGGTCCAGAGAGAAGTGGTATTAGCAAGTAGCAAACTTGGCTTAATGTTTATGTTGGTGGGTGTTGATAACCAACAACCAAACCCCATGAACTCTGGGAGGGACATTTGTCTGCATTACAGCTTATTTAGACTCACCTCAGGTTCCTTGACCTAAAGTCAGAAAGAGCAGACTGGGTTAAGGGACTTTCTTCCCAAGAGGAAGGCCAGCTGGCTTTGCCACTATATGTTTTCACCTCTGAGTATTGAAAATTGTTACATTATAACATCCAGTTCTCAGTTGGTCAGTAGAGATATTTAATTGCCTGCACAACAAAGACATTTAAAATGCTGTAGTGTTTCCCTTTGCCTTATGTTATTTTCTGTTTCCCCTTCTTTCCTCCTGTCCTAACTTTCATTCTCTCCTCTTTTCATCACACCCTGAAATCAATTATATTACATTTATACAAGCCTGTCTTATCTAAGAAGAAAGGAGAAAACCAGAGGACATAGTGATTTAATGGTTTCTTGTGGCCTTGACCTCTATGAATTGTTGAGGAGATTAGTTGATAAGGACTTAATAACTAATTCCAGTACTGCGGGGGGGGAGGGTAGGAAACAATACAATATAAAGGGCTTGTATTTTCATTCCACAACCGCTGGACATATAATAAACCTGAAAGATAACAAATTAAAAATGGATAAAAAGGAAATGCTTAGTCACATAACGCATAATTAGATGAGGGAAATCATTGGTACTGTCTATTTTTTGGGGCCAGTGATTTAGCAAAATGCAAAGAGGGATTGGCTGTTCATATGGATAACAAGAATATTCAATGTTGGGTGTGTGTGTGAACAGAGTGGGTTTTTTTTTAATCCAGAAATGTCCATGTTATTTTTTAATATTGTATAGAAAGCAAATACTCAACAATTAGCTGATGATAATCATAGAACTGGAAGGAACTTCAAGAGGTCATCAAATTCAGTCCCCTGCACTCATGGCAGGACCAAGTACCATCTAGACCATCCCTGATAGGTATTTATCTAAACTGATCTTAAAAATCTCCAGTGCTTAATCATCCTGACAGTTAGGAAAGTTTTCCCTGATATCCAACCTAAACTTCCCTTGCTGCATTTCTTATCCTATCATCAGAAGTTAAGGAGAGTAATGTTTCTCCCTCTTTCTTGTAACAACTTTTAAGTTCTTGAAAGCTGTTATCATGCTCCCCGCCCCCCTTTCTCTTTTCCAGACTAAACAAACCCAGTTTTTTCCATCTTCCTTTATAGGTAATCCTTTCTAAATCTTTAATTATTTGTTTCTCTTCTCTGGCCTTTTTCCAGTTTGTCCACATCTTTCTTGAAATATGTCACGCAGAACTTGACACAATACTTCAGCTGAAGACTTTAGTGTGGAGTGGGAGAATTACTTCTTGGCTATGTCTACACTGTAAGTTTTTTTTGGCAGAAAATATGCTAATGAGGGACTCATTTCATTAGCATAAGTTGTGATCTCATTAGCATGTTTTCTGCCAGGTTTTTTTCACAAAAAGAAGCAGTGTAGCCCCTTTTGTTTTGCGCAAAAATCCTGGGACAGGCATAAGGATCTTGTGCAAAAACCCTTTTTTGCACAAAACAGAAATGGCTACAATGCTTCTTTCTGTACAAAAACTCCTTGCGGAAAAAGAAACGGCAGAAAGTATGCTAATGAGATCACGACTTATGCTAATGAGTCTTTCATTAGCATATTTTCTGCCAAAAAACCTCGCAGTGTAGACAAAGCCCTTGTGTTTTGCTTACAACACTCCTATTAATTCATCCCAGAATGATGTTTGCTTTTTTTACAACAGTTTGACACTGTTGAGTCATATTTAGCTTGTAGTCCACCATGATCCCAAGATGCCTTTCTGCAGTACTCCTTCCTAAGCAGTCGCTTCCCATTTTGTACATGTGCAACTGATTGTTCCTCCCTAAAAGGAGACCTTTGCATTTGTTCTTATTTAACTTCATCCTATTGATTCATTTCTCCAGTTTATCCAGATCATTTTGAATTGCAATCCTATCCTCCAAAAACCCACTTGCAACCCCTCCAGCTTTGGTATATCTGAAAATTTGTAAGTGAACTCTCTGTTCCATTATCTAAATTATTTATGAAGATATTGAACAGAACCAGTTCTAGAACTGATTCCTGTGGAATCTCACTTGTTATGCCCCTCCAGAAGGACTGTGAACCATTGATAACTACTTCTTGAGATCATAACCAGTTATGAACCCACCTTACAGTAGTTCCATCTAGGTTGTAGCTCCCTAATTTGTTAATGAGACGGTCATGTGAGACAATATCAAATGACTTACTAAAATCTAGATATATCACATCTATTCATTCCCCCTTATCCACAAGGTTTGTTACTCTGTCAAAGAAAGTTATCAAGTTGATTTGATATGCTTTATTCCTGACAAATCCATGCTGGCTGTTGGCTATCACCTTATTATCTTCTAGCTATTTGCAAATTGATTGCTTAATTATTTGCTCCATAACTTCTGTGTCATGGAAGATAAAGCAAACTGATCTGAAATTCTCTGGGGGTATGTCTACACTGCAAAGTTATTTCGAAATAACAGCTCTTATTTCAAAATAACTTTCCTAGCGTCTACACAGCCAAACCGCTATATCAAAATAAATTCGAAATAGCGGAGTGCTTATTGATTTGTTTGGTAAACCTCATTCTGTGAGGAATAATGCCAAATTTGAAATAGCTATTTCAGAATAAGTGATGTGCAGACACATATCAAAATAGGGGGCCTCCAGCCTTCCCAGGGTGCCCTGGTGGCAACTCCAGCCTCAACCAAGAACACTCCTCTCCCTCTCTGGAGCCCTTAAAGGGGTTGACTCTGACCACAGTGCCTGTGCCAGCTCCAAGCCTGCCAGCCCAGAGCCAGCAGTCACTGCCCCTGACCTAGTGGCTCCAAAACATGAGACAGCAAGCCACTGGCAGCCAGCCCTCCACCGCTCCCCAGGAGCAGTCTGCCAGGGCCCAGAGAAGGCAGGTGCTTTCCTGGTCCAGGGCGGAGATCATGGACCTTATTCAGGTTTGGGGGGATGCCTCCAATGTCCACGATCTACGTGCTAGATGGAGGAACGCAGCCGTCTATGGCAGGAAAGCTGCCAGCCTGGCCACCAAAGGCCACATGCGAACCCAGGAACAGGTTTGCATGAAAATCAAGTTGGTCTGGTGAGACCCCTACCCCTGAACTTCCCCTCCCTCTTCTTCCCCTTTCCAGCTCCCTCCTCCCAGGTTTCCCCCTCCCCTCTCTCCTCCCTTCTCCCGCCTCCTTTCCCCATTCTCACCAGAATTTCATCCCCCTCCCCCAGTTTGGTTAAATAAAGAGAGTTTGTGTTCATGAAAATACGTGTATTTTATTTGACATCAGGAAGGGGGTTAGGGAGGGGTAAGTGGAAGGACGTGAGGGAGGAATGAGGCACAAGCCTCCAGTGGGGCAGACCAGGGAGACTTAGTGCTCCTCAGGGTGGAAGCTCTCCCGCAGGGCCTCCTGGATACTGACAGCCCTCCAATGGACCTCCCAAATGGCAGCCTGCAGAAAGTGCAGCCAGGCTCGCAGCAACATGTCCAAGAGAAGCACCAGAGTGCCCAGGGGCAGCTCTGGCTCCATGTTGCAGAGTGCTGTGGTGTCCTGAGTGAGGGCAACCAGAGCACACAGAGACAAAATGCTTTGCTGTCCCTCATCAAGGTAGGCAAGCAAGCAGGGAAACTTCAGAACCGGCTGTCTGGGGGGGTCCCTTTAAACACAGGTCTCAGATAACCTCAGGCAGCAGCCACAGAAAGTAAATCCTGACCTGATGCCCTACCCGACCTGGTTCTGACCGGCTTTAAATAAGATTCAGTGTCTACTCAGTGTGGACATGCCATTTCAAAATAGGGAAAACACTATTTTGAAATGCATTTTGTGTGTAGATGCATTATTTCAAAATAAGCTTTTTCAAATTAACTATTTTGAAATAACACTGTAGTGTAGACATACCCTGGGTTATCCTTATTTCACTTTTTATAGATGGGCATTATATCTGTCCTCTTTCATTCTTCTGGACTCTCTCCCATCTTCCATGACTTTTCAAAGATAAGAGCTAATGGTTCAGATATCTTCTCAGTCAGCTCCTTGAGTATTCTAGAACGCATTTCAAGAAACCCTGGTATTTTGTCTAAATAATTTTTAATGTCTAATTTGTCTAAGTAATTTTTAACTTGTTCTTTCTCTATTTTAGCTGCTCCTATCCCATTTTCACTAATATTTACCATGTTAGGCGTCCAATCACCACCAACCTTTTTGGTAAAAACCAAAACAAAAAAGGCAGTAAGTATCTCTGCCATTTCCACATTTTCTGTTATTGTTTTTACTTCTTCATTAAGTAATGGGCCTACCTCATTCTTGGTTTTCTTCTTGCTTCTAATATATTTGTAGAATATTTTCTTGTTACCCTTTATATCTTTATCCAATTGAGCTCATTTTGTGCCTGGCCCTCTAAGTTTTGCCCCTACATACTTGTGTTATTTGTCTATATTCATCCTTTATAACTTGACCTAGTTTCCATTTTTAGGGCCTTTTTTTGATTTTTAGATTGTTAAAGGTGTCCTGGTTAAGCCAGGATGGTCTCTTGCCATATGTCCTATATTTCCTGTGCTGTGGAATAGTTGGCTCTTGTGCCTTTAATAATGTCTCTTAGAAAAACTGTCAAATGTCTTCAATTATATTTCCTCTTAAACTTGTTTCCAGTGGGATCTTACCCATCAATTCCCTGAGTTTACTAAAGTCTGCCTTCTTGAAATCCATTGTCTTTATTTTGTTGTTCTCCTTCCTACCATTCCCTAGAATCATTAATGCAGTCATTCCATCATCATTTTCACTCAAGTTGCTTTGCACTTTCATATTCTCAACTAATTCCTTTGCTATTTGTCAAAATCAAATCTAGAACAGCCTCCTGCTAATATTTTTCTCCACCTTCTGAAATAAACTTGTTGGATAATCAACCCTGCTGTGTTGTTTTCCCAACAGATGTCTGAATAACATTAAAAGGGAGCTAAAACCTTGGGTTTAATTGCATAAACCAATCTCTAATTTTTAGGGATTAAGATTATGGGACAGATTACTCCACATCTGCCTACCAGAGTTTCTTGCACCTTCTGCTGCTGCATACTGGATACTGCCACAGACATGCTGTTGGACTTAATGGACCTCTGGCTTGATCCAATATGGTAGTTTCTATGTTCATGTGTAAATTTTAAGTCAATATTCTCAGGGCTCAACAATTAGGGCAATCTACTCGCCCATGGCGAGTAGATTTTAAGCTGGCACGGCGCCGCAGCACAGTCTGCGCATGCGCAGTGTGCCAAACTGCGCGGCTGATGCGCGGGACTCGCTGCTGCTTGTCAAGCCCTGAATATTCTGCATGTGGAGCATTTTGGGTTGTGATATTTGAGTTGTCAAGATAGAAATTACACCCTTGGCTCCAGTGTAGACATGCCATTAGTGACAGGTTGTAGTTCAGATATAATCTTGAGGATGATGGGGGGAGGACCTATTCTGTCAATTGTGCAGTCTTGTTATAACTCATACATGAAGTTACATCTGTTCCAAATTACTGCACAATCCTTCGTATGGGATTATACAGATTCCAGAGGGAAATACAGTCACTCTTCCTACCAGGCCTTGTATGTCTGGAACTTGATATAAGCTTTGTCTGCTCTACTGCAAAGCTATTTGTATTTTCACACCATAGTACATGTCATTTTTTTTAATTGTTCCTGTTTTTTTAATCTCCTAAAGGGAAATGATGATGCAGATTCTGTTATGGAACATCACATAAAAACAAAACAGTACAGCATGTAACTGCCTTGCACACATACACCGTCATTGCAAAACCACATTGCCCAATGCTGCATTCCGGAGATACGTAAGCACTGAAGAACTCTGCAGTTTTAGTTAAGTTTCTAAGTTCCCCAATGAATCTTTTAAAATTACTATGCTTATTTCCAAACTCTATTATAAAATCAACCTATTATACATGGGAAAGCAGATGCAGAATTGTTTCTTAATTCTGAGCATTAAAAAAGCAGCAAATTATATCGGAGCACCAGCACAACAAAACAGAAAGAACTAGGTCTTGATGTTGATTTTTTTAAGTTCATGAAAGTTTTGTCAGTGATTTCAACAGAAGCAGCACTGAATACTAACACTATAAATTTCACTCCCTGAGTAAAGCTATGAGAAAACTATTGGATCAAATGAATGTTGTAAGATTTCTTGAATATTTGGCCGTGTAGTTGACTGCAGGTTTCTTATGGGGTGTAGTAAATGATTTGTCATGGGCAAGCTCTATGGGGCAGGAACAGTCTGTGTTTGTACAGTGTCTAGCACTGTTTCATGCCTGAAGCTCCTGTGTATGACTGCAGTACATATGATAATTCATAAAAGTTCAGTCATTGCTCCAGAGTATGTGTGTGCCTCTAATACAGTGGTCAAATGTTATTGTTTCTCTAAGATGGATTTTATATTGATTTTTTTTTAAATGTGGAAGTTTTCATGCCAGATAAAAAGAACAAAACACTGAAACACATAGGACACGTTAAAGAGAAGGGAATGGAGTCTTGTACATTAATTGACAGAAACAAAATGCAAGTATGAAGGAGGTGATTAGCATCCTTTGAAAGGGAGAATTTAGTGTATGAGGCCCTGCATTGAAATAGCACATTTTGTCATATTTTTCACACCAAGTGAGAGAATCTGTGTCAGGGTTGAGTCTTTTCCCCAGAGGCATCAACAAACATAGCTCTGTAAGCATCCATTTATATTGTTTGGTATCAAGGTAGATTGGGTTGGATTTGTTTTATCCTGTCTTCTCTTCAGTTAGTTCATTGCCAGAACAGAAGGGAATTGAGAGTTTTCCCCTCTCCGCCCCCCCATCTAGTGCAAGCAGTTCTCTTAGTGTCATCCTCGTTGCCAAGAGCTAATGTAGCTAATGAAGGCTTTCTGTGCAAAGAGAGATGGATGATGGTGTGAGAGAGGATTTTGCCTTTGTTGCTTTGTTTTGTGATGTGATAGTTTGTAGACTAAGGCTTCCTTGTTGTGAGGCAGTCTGGAGTGGAGGAGAGGATGGCTGGCAGGACAGAATAACTCATAGAAACCTGAACATATTGTATGCTAGGATGCTCCAGTTCCTGCTGTCCAGTCTGAAAAATAGCCTCTGTCAATGGTTGGAAATATTGGCCTTTACAAACATTTCCCCATGAGTAACTGAAGGTATCATCTGTACTACTGGTTTGTGGTTTGAACAATAAGAATATTCTGTTACTTGCTCTGCTCCTTATTGCCTTGCTGTAGCAGAACAAAGGGAGCAGAAAGCCACCGGATCTCTACAGCAGGGGAGACCCTCGTGCACAGAGAGCTAGAAGAGCTGGATCCTTCATTCCATTATTACTCCCTAGCATTATTACTCCCTAGCATTTCAGCAAAGGGGGGAGAGTACAGTGTATAAGGAGCATCTGAATCAATACTTCCATTACAACCAGCTGGAATGAGAGAGAAATCCTGGATGTGGCTATATTCACTCAGTTTGCCTAGACCTGCTAGGTATTCAATAGTTGTTATTTGAACACAGTTCATGCTGGAATGGGAAAGAAATCATAGGTGTGGTTATGTAAATGCATTTCACTCAGGTTGCTTAGGCCTGCTTGATATTCAACTATTAGGAGGTGTTTTACCCATTGTAATCATTTGTCTGTTGTGGGGGGGTCACAAGCTGTTAACACTAAATGCAGAGATATGACCACCAATGCTTGCAGTTATTGTTGGAACACGCAATTCAGAAAGATTGTTTTAAACTCTGTTAAAAGGAGAGACCCTGTCAGTGTAATTACACTTGAATGGACAGAGGCTGCTCTTTCAGGGTATGTCTACACTACAAAGTTAGTTCGAACTAACAGACGTTAGTTCGAACTAACTTTGGGTATGTCTACACTACAATGTTAGTTCGAACTAACGGACGTTAGTTCGAACTAACATTCATAGCCGCTACACTAGCGCTCCGCTAGTTCGAATTTGAATCGAACTAGCGGAGCGCTTAGTTTGAACTAGGAAAACCTCATTTTACGAGGATTAAGCCTAGTTCGAACATACTAGTTCGAATTAAGGGGTGTGTAGCCCCTTAATTCGAACTAGTGGGAGGCTAGCCCTCCCCAGCTTTCCCTGGTGGCCACACTGGTCAACACCAGGGAAACTCTATGCCCCCCTCCCGGCCCCGGACCCCTTAAAGGGTCACGGGCTGGCTACGGTGCCCGTGCCAGGTGCAAGCCTGCCAGCACCCAGCCAGCAGATCCTGCACCTGGCACGGATCGAGTCACCCACCCAATGCCCCCCAGCCCTCCCCTTCTTCCCAGGACCAGGCTGGCGGCTCCCGGGAGCTTGCCCGGGACCGCAAGAGGCGGGCGCCCGGGACCGCAAGAGGCGGGCACCCGCCTGGGCTAGTGCGGACATCGTGGACCTCGTCCACGATCTCCGCACTAGGCACAGGAAAGTGGCCGGCTTGGGCAGGATAGCTGCCAGCCTGGCCACCCAGGAGCAGGTGTGCAAGAGAATCAAGGGGGTCCACTGAGACCCCCGACCCTGAGCTTACAATGGCCGTCCTGGGTCAGACCAAAGGTCCATCTAGCCCAGTAGCCTGTCTGCTGACTGCGGCCAACCCTAGGGACCTTGGAGGGGATGGACCAAAGACAGTGACCAAGCCATTTGTCTCGTGCCATCCCTCTCCAGACTTCCACAAACCTTGGGCAGGGACACCACTCCTACCCCCTGGCTAATACCACTCCATGGACCCAACCTCCATGACTTGATCTCACTTTCCTTTAAACTCTGTTCCAGTTCTAGCCTTCACAGCCTCCTCCAGCAAGGAGTTCCACAGGTTGACTCTTTGCTTTGTGAAGATCTTTCTGTTACCAGTTTGAAGCCTGCTACCCATTCCTTTCCTTTGTTGTCCTCTAGTCCTTCTTTATGGGAACTAATGAAGAACTTTTCTGTATGCACCCTCTCCACCCAACTCCTGCTTTTAGAGACCTCTATCCTGTCCCCCCTCCGTCTCCTCTTTTCTAAGCTGAAAAGTCCCAGTCTCTTTAGCCTCTCTTCATATGGGACCTGTTCCCAACCCCTGATCATTTTAGTTGCCCTCCCCTCTCCCAGCCTCTCTCTTCCCCTCTCCCACCTTCTTTTCCCAGTCTCCCCCAGTTTTGTTCAATAAAGACAGATTCCATTTTGGAAGACACGTTTATTTTGTACATCAAGAAGAGGGGCTAGGGAAGCGTAAGTGGAAGGAGGTGAGGGAGGAATGGGGCACGAACCCCCGATGGGGAGGACTGGGCTGGCTCTGTGGGCTTCTGGGGGTGGAAGCTCTCCTGCAGCCCCCCAATTGTCCCCTCTCCCCAGATGGCAGCCTGCGGCAAGTGCAGCCGGTCTGATGGCCGAATGCTGTGATGTGCCCCGTGTGGGCACTCAGGGCACTCCAAGCCAGGACTGCTTTGCAAGCGGGGCACCCCTGAGAACTGTTTGTCCGGCGTGGGGGTCGGGACCCTTTAAGCACAGCCTCAGCTAGCCTGAGAAAGCATCTCCACACTCTAAGTCCTCCTCTGATGCCCTGCCGGCACTGCTTCCGGCCATCCTTAACCCCGTTTCAGGGTCCACTTAATGTGGACGCACTAGTTCGAATTAGCAAAACGCAATTCGAACTAGTTTTTAGTTCTAGATGCGTTAGTTCGAATTAGCTTAGTTCGAATTAATTAATTCGAACTAAGTTAGTTCGAATTAGCACTATAATGTACACGTACCCTCAGAGACCTATAGATTAAGCTGGGGAGGGAGGAAGTCAGCAGGCTGCATGCTCTCCCGGGGTGACTTGTAAGGCTGGTTCAACCTGTTTCTCCCCACTGTTTCAATTCTAGAGTTAAAGAAAGGCTCCATAAAGAGTCTCTTTTTGTATGTAAATTTACTCCAGCAGGTGCTAGAATTTCTTGTGGCTGGACTGTGCTTTGGGCTAAGAGCTGAAATCACTAGGTTTGGCCAAGAGCCAAATCCACTAGAAGCCAACTGAAGATGTGATGAGCAGTCAGCAGAGTGGCAGCAGCAAGGGCAGACAAATAGCCTGTAGAGCAGCACCAGAGATTAGCGAGTAGGTGGGTGGCGAGTGACCAGTGGTTTGCGCGAGATGCCTCCTACCTCCCTCCTCCCCACTCAGGATGGGAGGTGAACTCTGTAGATCACCTCTGAACTGTAGTCTGGTGGGGTGCAGAGAAGAGCTGGGCATATGAAGGGGACATTTACATTATGGGGCTTGAGATGAAAAGGATGTTGCCCAAACTCCTTGAGCTGGGACATTTATTCGTGGTTTTGGTTATGAACTCTGTTGTGTTTTTCGGTGAACTCTGTGCCTTTTCCCCAAATTGATGCCATGTTACTTCTCTCTCTTTTTATTAAAAGATTCTTTTCCACACTCAGACTCTGCTTGCGAGTGGGGAAGCATTTCCTTCCAGAAGTACTCAGGAGTGTTGTGTGACTTTTCCAGGTTACTGGGTCGGGGCTTGAGCCAGTTCTGTGATGGGTGGATGTAGAGGAGTCCCTAGATATCGAACCTGGCCCTAGCTGCTGCTGGTGCTATCTGGTAAAAGGGTTATAAGCATATGGCCTTTGGCTGCTCTAATTGAAGGGCAGCTAGCATAAAATTGGCCCTGAAATTAGCAAGCCTCACTTGGCTCCCTCACGGTCCCTTCTCAACCCTTTCGGATGTGCACAGCTGAGAATCTGGCCCGCTGTTTTCTTTCATAAAGCTCATACCACAAACAGCCGCCACTGTGGAGCACACTGAACTTTCAAAACTCCAAATGTTTTCCCTACCTGTCAGGGGAGGGGTAGTTAAGATAGTGGAGATAGTTTCTAGCTGTATTAGTGACTTTGTTGTACTATAGCATATTTAATGGGTATTTATTAGAGTGGGATGAGAACTCCATTATTCTGTCCTCAAGTTTGCTATTGTAAAAGTGTGCTTGTGAAATGGCCACCTGGACCACAAGGTGGACAACTTCTGAGTTAGTTCCTCAATTTGAACTAGCTAAATAAAGGCAGGACCGGAACAGGGATTTTCAGGAGGTTGGGTCCAACCCCATCTACATAAATAGGTGATATGAGCCATTTTACTGGAAGCATGGTTTGTTTGGAAGTCATCAGCTCCCTCCCTTACTGTATACTCCATGCCTGGATTTTGAGATATCTGTGTTAATGCCATATATCATAATACACTAGGAAGCACATTCTGCTTTAGTGGAGCTATGGCTACACTGTGGTGCTATTTCAGGATACCGGAAGTATCCCAAATAGTTATTCCACATCTTTTGAGCATGCCCATTATTTCAAAATATAACGGGCTCACTATTCTGACGTTTCTGTAAATCTCGTTCCACAAGGGTTAAGGGACATTTTGGAATAGCATTTTATTTTGAGGTAAGGGTGCAGTGTAGACACACCTTGGGGAGCTAGTGCTGAAGAGAAAAGTACATGAGGTCTGATGTCCAGCAACCACTCTGAAAGAATCAGCTTTGTATACTCTACAGGTATATCCTGATGCTCTCCCGCAATAATGAATGCTACATGTGTTCTGTTAATTAAGGTTTTGCTGGATGTCTTTAGATCATACTAACCTCGTCACACTGTGTTCATGTCATACTGTAATAGTATTCATATTTCTAATGAGTTTCCTCCTTTACTCCCAAATTGATTATTTAGAATTCCTAATTCCCTGAATATTTCTGCTTAGGTGATGCAGTATTAAATACTGTTAACAAATTTAATTAACGCCTATGCAGATCCTGTAAAGATGCCATCACTTAACACTATCACTTCACATTAAGCAATGCTTTATAAATTAACTAGATTGATTTTTCCCTTGTGATTTGTGTGCACGCCTTATTGCTTTATGGTATGGGACTTAAATAATACTTTCTTAAATTCTACTTAATGTGAACACTGGTTTAAAATAAGGTTGAGAAAGTCTGCTTAAACTGAAGTGTAACAGTTTAGCATGCTACAAGAGGAGAGCTGAAGAGAGACACTAACTGTATTTCTCACAATCTGTGTGCCTGTGCATTGGCTTATTATAAATTATGCATGAGGTTGTGCATCATCTGTGGCACATTGTACACAGGTCTTGACTGAAATCACCCACACCCCATAGAACTTGCAAGCATAAAGGCCTATAGCTAGTCATGGAATTATCAACAGCAGCCGTTTGGTTATTCTAGGATGGATCTTGGTCTCTCTTGTTGGCGTTTGCTCCATTTTGCATATGTCCTTAAATATTCATTAGAGCCAGCACTGGAACTTGAGCCTCCAACATCCAGTGTGAGTGGCCTAACCACAGCGCTGTAGAGTCACTAATTTTTCTCTACTAATGGCTCTGTTAAGTACTTTATACAGAGTGGAACAACTTTAATAGGTTGGTGTGTGAGAGAGAGACACACACACATCAGAACAGCCAATAACCCACTGGGAAGGAGGCTACCTGAGATCAAATCCTTACTCCAGTGTCAGGATTTGAACCTGGCTGGGCTCCTGCATTTCCAGGGAATCAGCTCATCACTGAGTTGTTTGGCATAAGAGGGATACTGCCTTTGCCTGTGAATCTAGTCTTTTATTCTCTTTGTTTTTCTTAAAAGTGCCTTAAATTAAAACATTTCCTTGTTTAATTTATCCCAATAACACTTTTTCATCTTTTTTTATTTGCTTAAATCTGCACAAAGATGCAGGGCATAATTCCTGTTGAAGTAAATGAGACTTGTGTATTACACAGCAGAGTAGTTCCCCACAATGTTTAATATTTGTTTCCATCTGAGATTTTGACTACCCCATTTTAATGTCTTACAATAATGTGCTTTCATGCTTGTTAGAGCAAGTGAAAATATGAGTATTTCCTGATGTAACATAAGCTAAATTGGCATTTTACAATAATCTAGATATTTCTGTTTCTCAAATTTAATTTTTTGTTTCATGATTAAGAGCTGAAAGTTGTAAACTAAGCAGAAATAATGCCTGCTGAAAGCTGCATTTGTACAGCTGTCTGTCAAAACACTGTTAGAACATGAGATTCATCCACATATGAAGATGAATCATTCTCTCCCTCACAGAGACTAGATTTCTGACTGACAGAACAGTTTGGGATATACGGAGATAACATTGCCTGTGTATCCAGAATAACAAAGTGACTGACACAGGAAGTTTGTTAGTCTATTGTTTGGCTATTCTAAACTGACAAAGTCACTGAGCTAACAGACTTGAAGACTGTTGATGGATAGCCTTCTAATTTATTATATAAAGCCACTCTCTGGTTTCATTTATACCTCTGTGGCTTCTTTGATTCTACTTCAGTGACAACATTAGAGTTGTGGACTGAAGACAGAATTTGACCAACTGAGCAAGGACCTGAAGAAGAGCTCTCTTTGGCTCAAAGGCTTGTTTTTCTCTGAACAGAAGTCAATAAAAGATATTACCTTACCTGCCTTGTCTGTCCAATATTAGCACATCAGACTTTTTTTTTTTTTTTTTTTTTTTTTTTGCACTTTGACTTCTCTCAACCTTGAGATCAGTGAGTTACTATTAGTAAATTCTGGGGTAAAAGTGAAAATATATACTATTTTGCTAGATTCCAAAATGAATTTGGTGTAGAATCTCTAGGTTTGGGGATTGAAAGTAATGAATCGTCGCATGTAAACAAGTTACTCACGTGGAAGATCTTCTAGAATCAGCCCTGTAAAACATGATGAAAATTTGTAGCTACAGACTATAAAATATGTTCAATATATGTTACTGCAGAAATGATATTTTGAAGTATGTAGTGCCTACTCTTCAAATCAGCTAGTCATGATCCATTACTTAAATACTTTAAAATGAATGTCTGGTGTTTCTTTGTAATTTGCTGGTGATTTGGCCTATTAAGTCTTATTCTCACACTGCCTTCAGAGTACTGCTTTTTCATGAAACATGGTATAGAAATCCCTTTTTACTGTTTCATTTGTAGTTTAAAATCTTGAGGGCTATGCACATACACATTTTCTTAAAATCAGAGGCAGAGTGACAATTATTCATCTTCATCTATTCAAGTGGGTATACATGTGGTTTTCCCTTGGTAAATCAATCCAAAGATAGAACCGATTGTGGGCATAATGTAGGGAAGAAGACAGAGTAAATGTATTCCTCCAGAATAGATAAAAAAAAAAAAAATTGAAAAATTAATACAGACAATGATGTATTAATATTTTAAGGAACAAAAAATATTGTTTTACAGATGAGCATGGAACTGGTTGTGATTGCAACAGGAATGTTATGTAATCATAAATGGGCAAAAAGATGTGCTTGCAGATGAGAGGTGTTGCTTTAATCAGTCTCTCTATAAAGATATATGGTCTACAATACAAGGAAAAGTTAGAGAACTCGTAGTCCAAAGTACTAGAAAAGCTCCTTGCAGTATACATGGAGAACAAGGTCTAGGAAAATTGAAATCTTCATAAGCTTGTGTAATTTAGAGTCATAGATGATTATTGTTGGAAGAGACCTCAGAAGGTCATCTAGCCCAACCTCTTGCTCTAGGCAGGACTACCCCGACTAAATAATTCCAACCAGCGTGCTCTCAAGCTTGGCCGTAAAAACCTCTAAGGATGGAGATTCCACCATCTCCCCAGGCAGCCCATTCCAGTGCTTCACTGTCCTCCTAGTGAAATAATTCTGCCTAAAATCGAACCTAGCGCTCTCCCACTGCAACTTGAGACCATTACTTTTTCTGTCATCTGCCACCGCTGATAGCCTAGATCCATCCCCTTTCAGGTAGTTGAAGGCAGCCATGAAATCTGATCTCATTTTTCTCTTCTGCAGACTAAATAAGTCCAGTTCTCTTAGCCTCTCCTCATAAGTCCTGTGCTCCAACCTCTTAATCATTAACATGCTGGACTCTCTCTTAAATGTGTCCACATACTTTCTGTAGTAAGGGGCTCAAAACTGGACACAATACTCTAGATGTTGCCTCACCAGTGCTGTTATAGAGGGGGATAATCACTTCTCCTCATACAATTTTTGTGCATTGAGCATCACTGAAGATAAAACTAGTACTGTCAATCAGAATAGAAAGATGACTGCATGGCAATTAAGTCTGCATTTTTTTCTAAGTATTCATCCCATGAGATTTCCAGATGCCAATGCATATTTGTATGGTGATATTTGATTAGACTAATGAATCTCTGAGACACTGTCAAAGGTTTACTTCATGTTATGATCTTGAAGTTTACAGCCAGACCAGTTATATAACCATTCAACCACCCTTGGCCATATAACATAGAACTATGAAAACACCTATTAAACTATACATCTTTTCTGGACTAGTTTTACAAACATTCTGTATTATTTATAATACTGCATTAGTTTAGACATTTAGTACTAGGGACTTTTTTCTGCACTACTAAATTTTGCCCTTAATATTTTCAGAGCTGTATGTTGAGAATGCAGATATCAAATGGTACTGGTCCCAAGTGATGCTGTAACATTAAATATTAAATATTTTTTTTAAATGGAAGCCAAGAAGAAAATCAGAAGCCAGCAAAACTTTAAACCATAAAATGTAATAGGAAGGTAATGAAGACTTTTCAATTTATACTGCCTGCTGCTTTGCACACTTTACAAGATGGCAGTCTTTCTGCAATAGGGTGGTTTCTTCAAATCACTTAAGCTGTCTAAGAATCCACCCTAGTGTATGAACCTGTTTATCATTTTCAAGAACATGCCAGTCCAAATCAGCAGAGGTACTATAGCTTTAGTGAGCTAAGAAGTGTGATGTGGAATTTTTATCAACTCTCTGTATATCTGGTAGTAGCTAAACATACTCAATATAATACAGCAAAGTATCCTAAGAGAAGCTTTGGGAATGCAGAAAGAATTGGGTGGATGGAACACTTGGCATCAGTGATGTTGTCACGTGTAATATCATACCAAACACAATCAACTTTGTTAGAAAGAACAGAGAGAGGCAAGATCTTAGGAGATGGCACATGTCCAGAGAGATACTTTCTGGATGGGTTCTGAACCTGTGAAAGAGAAATATTCATTCTCTTCCACAAAATAATTAGGTTTCTAAACACCTGCTTTTAAAGATGTGCTGTGTATAGATGTATATATGCTGTGTTTTGAAGAAGGATGTAGAGATGTTGCATACTGAAGTGTACAGAAGTACACAAATACTTTACTTCTCCAAGTAGCAATTACTGTAATTGGCACAGGGATGTTGTGGGACTGTGATTAGGAGGAGACGTTGCCTATGTGAAAACCTCTGTACTAAAATGTTGTCCATACAATGGAAAAGATTTGAGAACGTCTGCTGCCCTAAATATGCTCCCAGGGTTAATGGCATATCCTTAAACTACTTTGTTATTTTGTTGATATGTTTAGATAGGAGTCTGATTTCTTAATCAAATTGGCCAATTGATGAGAAAACTTCAGTTTGACGAATTAGCTATTTAACTTTGCTAAATAGGCTCTATTGGAACATAAACCCCACCCATATCTGAAGAACTTGTGGAAGAAGCTGCAGGCCTCAGCATGTGTCATTTCCTGTTTTGGGTAAAGAGGCCAACAACATTCCCTTTTCAGAAACCAGCCAATGGAAAGGATTTACTGACAATGGATCTCAGCTTTGATGTTCTGTTCTTTGTACCTGGGCAAATAGTCCATTACGATTAATAGAGGAACTGCTTACGTTCAGCAGGGAGAAAACAGCATGCTAGACGAGTGCTGCTGTGTGGATCGGAAAGTAGAATTGTGTGCAACATTAATTTCTGTAATACCAAACATTCCAAACTAAAAAGGTGCTAATTTTGGATCTGTAACAGCATTAAACTTTGAAAACACTCATAAGCTTATTAATTCTCTTGTTGGTGCATGCTAAAATTAGACAAATTAATGTTGTTACTCCCTAGTGTGGGAGGTGAAATATCTCCTGATTTTATTGATTAGAAAAATAACAGATGGGGTGGAGGGCTGGCCCAGTGATTAGCGATTCTAACAAACTGATCCAAAGCTCATTTAAACCAATGGCAAGATTCAGTAGGTTTTTTATTACATTTCAAGTCTTTTGTCTCCTGATTTGGCAGCAGTTTCTCAGTGCTTAATTGGAGTGAGACCCATTGGCAGTTTAGGAGTGGCAGTCACTCACCCCAGAAAGAGTCGTCATCCACCTTCCTCTTGACCAGAAAGAGGAGGGCTTTGAGGAGCTCAGGATATGGGAGTGGGTAATGTGAGAGATAAAGTGTGGGCAAATGTACAGTTGCAGTATAGGTGTGAAGAATTTATCAACTTTGCTCACTAGAAGACATAGCCTTCCCATAACTGAAATAATCTGTATTACAGTCTGTGTAATATGTATCTGTTTAGCCTCTGAAATATGCCTTTGAGTGCCTCCTGTAGGATTTTAATGAAGAGATACATTTTATAACCTCAGAAAATCGTTACAGTAACAGTCTTTTATGTAAGTCATAACCCTGCACAGTAAACAGTATGGTAATTTAAGTGTCAGAAGAACGATATCTAGGTATAATCACAGCCTAGCCCTTGTGATCTGTTGCCAAAACTTTCACTAGGGCAGAGCTTTAAAAGGCTTTTAGAGTTTCCATTACCGTTACCAAAGCTTCGCCTCTATCTGTTACAGTTTGTTAGTCTGAAACTAACCTAACTTAGCAAAACTTGTCCACACCTTCCTACTAGCTGTGAGTAAAAACTGCTGGGCTTGGAAGTACAATATTATTATTGTAACATTTCCAGTAGTGCTTGTAATGTGCAGTGCACTTTTTCAAACATAACAAGGAAGATGTGGTGAGTGCAAAAGAAGAGACCAGTGGGATTTCTAGATGCATTGTGACATGTTATTTCATGTCAAAACCCAAGATACTTCTCAAGAGCTTGTCTGTTTCACAGCAGTGATGATGTCTGAACTCTGAGAACAAAAGCGCATGTGTGTGAGAATGCAGAGCAACCTCTTTATTTTGGCTTCATGTTTATTCAGATGAAGAAAAGAATACTCAGCAGCTATAGTTATACACATATTAGGGCATTTCTGTTTGTTTTGGCATAAAAACAAGTATGCAAAACATAGGAATAAATTTCCACATATTTTAGTTGTATGATTTTGCACACTTACAATGTTTGTGCAATAATATCTAATTCAAGGTATAAACTGTGATGGGATTGAGTGTAAACAGGAGAGTTACAGCTATTAACCAAAGCTCATTCTGTTTCATAACAACTGATGTTCCATTTTCATGCTAATACAGTAATTGTTGCAGTCAGCCACCATATACTTACAGATATGGTTAGCAGAGGAAACTGAGAATTGCATTTATGGCAATAAAACACATTTCTGACAAGTGCTGTCTCCCTCCTTTGGCTATACATCAGGAGGAGAGGATGGAAGATGATAAAGTATAGGTCAGATCAGATGAGATGCAATCAAACAAAAAAGAGCCTAACCATCAGGAAATGGCAGACAGATAAATAGTGATAAAATTTAAAGTGCTTATACATAAATGCTAGAAGTCTAAATAATAAGATGTGTGAACTAGAGTGCCTTGTATTAAAGGAGAAGATTCATCTAATAGGCATCACAGAAACTTGATGGAATGAGGACAATCAATGGGACATAGTCATACCAGGGTACAAAATAGACAAGAAGGACAAAACAGGTTGTGCTGGTGGGGGAGTGGCACTATATGTAAAAGAAAATGTAGAATTGAATGAAGTAAAAATCTTAAATGAACTAAAATGGTCCATAGAATATGGATAGTAACTCCATGATCTAATAATAAGAATATAGCAGTAGGGATATATTACTGACCAGGATAGTGACAGTGACTATGAAATACTAAGAGAAATCAGAAAGGCTATTAAAATAAAAAATCCAATAATAGTGGGGGATTTCTACTGTCCCCATATTGACTGGGTACACATCACCTTAGGACGGGATGCAGAGATAAAATTTCTTGATACCTTAATTGACTGCTTCTTGGAACAGCTGGTTCTGGAACCCACCAGCGGAGAGGCAATTCTTGATTTATTCCTGAGTGGAGCACAGGATGTGGTCCAAGAGGTAAATATAACTGCACCACTTGAAAATAGTGACCATAATGTAATAAAATGTAACATCCCTGTTCTGGGAAAAACACCTCAGCAGCTCAACACTGTGACATTTAATTTCAGAAAGGGGAACTACACAAAAATGAGGAGGTTATCTAAACAGAAATTAAATGTTACAGTGCCAAAAGTAAAATCCCTGCATGCTGCATGGAAACTTTTCAAGGACACTATAATAGAGGCTCAACTTAAATGTATACTCCAAATTAAAAAACACAGTAAGAGAACCAGAAAAGTGCCACCATGGTTTAACAACCAACAGAAGCAGTGAGCGATGAAAAGTGGAAGTCAAATCCTAGTGAGGAAAATAGAAAAGAACATAAACTCTATCAAATTAAGTGTAAAAATATAATAAGAGAAGCCAAAAAGCAGTTCAAAGAACAGTTAGCCAAAAACTCAAAAAGTAATAGCAAAATGTTTAAGTACATCAGAAGCAAAAAGCCTGCTAAACAGCCAGTGGGGCCCCTAGACAATTGAGACGCTAAAGTAGCACTCAAAGACAATAAAATCATTGCAGAGAAACTAAATTAATTCTTTGCTTCGGTCTTCACAGCTGAGGATATTAAGGAGATTCCCAAACCTGAGCCATTCTTTTTAGGTGACAAATCTGAGGAATTATCCCAGATTGAGGTGTCATTAGAGGAAGTTTTGGAACAAATTGATAAATTAACAGTAACAAGTCACTGGGACCATTCACCCAAGAGTTCTGAAAGAACTGTTGACTGTAGTTTGTAACCTATCCTTTATGTAAGGGGACTGTTAGCCCCTTACTTAAAACTCTGTGGGAGTTTTTGGTTTGCCAGCTCCCAGTATCAAAAGGGGAAGAGTCCATGAGAAATTAGGGCCCTAAGACTGACAGACCCCAGAGACAATGGAAAGCGGCCAGCACTCCAGCTCGGCCTGATTGACAGGTTGGACAGGCTAGTGAGAAAAGTAAGAGGCCAGGCCCCGTCCTCCATGGGAGCTGGGATTTTCTGGGTCTCTCTGAGCAAGGAGAGAGAGCTAAGAAGAGCAAGCTGTGGGGAGAGGCAGTCCTGCAGCAAGAGAGTCAGGCACACACAGCCCAAGGAGCGCAGACCCTGTGTTGAGCTGCAGACTTGCAGTGATCAGAGAGCCAAAGGGGACAGAGAAGCAACACAAGGAGCTGGAGAATGGCAAAGCAGCACAGCCTGCCGCTGGGTGTGGTGAGCAGCTGGGGCCAGCAAAGTGCGTGGAGAAGCTCTGGGCAGGGAGACACTACCAGCCAAGAGGCCCTGCAGACCAGACTGGGAGAGGGGTCCTGCCACCTACAGCCTGAGGATGTGTGGTCACTGCCAGAGCAAGCGTGTCCAGCCTGCAGCCCCCCTGCAGCACAGCCAGGGCCTGAGAGCGAGCCATGGGACCTATAAGGAACAGACTGTGAACTGTCCTTACACTCTGCAGACTGCAGTCTGTTTGTGATGTCTCCGTGCTATAGAGCAGGACTTTCTCATTTTTTCTTATTCTTTTCTCTTTAATCAGTTGATGTTTAATAAATTGTATTTGCTTTGAACTGCATGAAATGATAACTGGGTCAAGAAAGCATGCAGTGTGCAGAGAGCACCCTGGAGTGGGGACACCCTATCCCCTGCCCAAAGTGATTACAAGGTCGGGGATTAAGCTCCAGGAAACCTGGGCCCAGCCTTGTTGGGATTTCGAGGACTCTGCTACTCAGGAGAGTGGAAGGGGAGCCCTCAAGGTCAGGGAGGCTGTTGGATAAAGGAAGTGTAAGCGGGGACTCAGATCCTTTTGTTGGGTCATTAACATAGGAAGAATGGCCCTTCTTATGTTAAGTAACAAGACTGGAGACCGCCACTAAAGGGAAAATGACCATAGGCACTGAAAAATTGCAATATCATAGGGTATGTCTACACTACAGCACTAATTCAAACTATATTAGTTCGAATTAGTTAATTTGAACTAAGCTAATTCGAACTAACGGATCCAGACTAAAAAACTAGTTTGAATTAGCGTTCTGCTAATTCGAACTAGCATGTCCACATTAAGTGGACCCTGAACCGGGGTTAAGGATGGCCGGAAGCAGTGCTGGCAGGGCATCAAATGAGGACTTAGAGCATGGAGCTGCTGCCTCAGGCTAGCCGAGGGCTGTGCTTAAAGGGACCCGACCCCCACCCGGACAGACAGTTCTCAGGGGTGCCCCGCTTGCAAAGCAGTCCTGGCTTGGAGTGCCCTGAGTGCCCACACTGGGCACATCACAGCACTCGGCCATCAGACCGGCTGCACTTGCCGCAGGATGCCATCTGGGGAGAGGGGACAATTGGGGGGCTGCAGGAAAGCTTCTACCCCCAGAAGCCTGCAGAGCCAGCCCAGTCCTCCCCATCAGGGGCTCGTACCCCATTCCTCCCTCACCTCCTTCCACTTACCCTTCCCTAGCCCCCCTTCCTGATGTACAAAATAAAGAAAACGTGTGTTCAAAAACAGAATCTCTCTTTATTGACCAAAACTCGGGGAGACTGGGAAAAGGAGGTGGGAGAGGGGAAGAGAGAGAGTGGGAGAGGGGAGGGCAACTAAAATGATCAGAGGTTTGGAACAGATACCATGTGAAGAGAGGCTAAAGAGACTGGGACTTTTCAGTTTAGAAAAGAGGAGACTGAGGGGGGGATAGGATAGAGGTCTATAAAAGCATGAGTGGGATGGAGAGGGTGCATCAAGAAAAGTTCTTCATTAGTTCCCATAATAGAAGGACTAGGGGACACCAAAGGAAAGGAATGGGTAGCAGGCTTCAAACTAGTAACAGAAAGTTGTTCTTCACAAAGCAAAGAGTCAACCTGTGGAACTCCTTGCTGCAGGAGGCTGTGAAGGCTAGAACTAGAACAGAGTTTAAAGAGAAGTGAGATAAAGTGATGGAGGTTGGGTCCATGGAGTGGTAATAGCCAGGGGGTAGGAGTGGTGTCCCTGCCCAAAGTTTGTGGAAGGCTGGAGAGGGATAGCACAAGACAAATGGCTTGGTCACTGTCTTCGGTCCATCCACCCTAGGGTTGGCCGCTGTCAGCAGACAGACTACTGGGCTAGATGGACCTTTGGTCTGACCCAGTATGGCCATTGTAAGCTCAGGGCTCAGGGTCGGGGGTCTCAGTGGACCACCTTGATTTTCATGCACACCTGCTCCTGGGTGGCCAGGCTGGCAGCTCTCCTGCCCTAGATGGCCACTTTCCTGTGCCTAGTGCGGAGGTCATGGACGAGGTCCACGATGTCCGCACTAGACCAGGCGGGTGCCCGCCTCTTGAGTTCCCGGGCAAGCTCCCAGGAGCCGCCAGCCTGGTCCCGGGAAGAGGGGGAGGGCTGGGGGGCATCGGGTGGCTGGCTCGAGCCGTGCCAGGTGCAGGGTCTGCTAGCTGGGTGCTGGCAGGCTTGCACCTGGCACGGGCATCGTAGCCAGCCCGTGACCCTTTAAGGGGTCCGGGGCCGGGAGGGGGGCAATAGTGTTTCCCTGGTGTTGGCCAGAGTGGCCACCAGGGAAAGCTGGGGAGGGCTAGCCTCCCACTAGTTCGAATTAAGGGGCTACACACCCCTTAATTCGAACTAGTAAGTTCGAACTAGGCTTAGTCCTCGTAGAATGAGGTTTACCTAGTTCGAACTAAGCACTCCGCTAGTTCGAATTAAGTTCGAACTAGCGGAGCGCTAGTGTAGCGCCTATCAAAGTTAATTCGAACTAACGGACGTTAGTTCGAATTAACTTTGTAGTGTAGACGTACCCATAGATAGAAGGAAAAAATAGAACTATGTGTACATAGTGTTAGCACAGTGATACTTAATCAACCGTAAAACCGAATAAGTAACAAAATGTCATATCCATATATTAGGCCAAATTCTGCACTGAGTACACCAAAAGCCATTGGTTTTGCACAGGTCATATCAGGATAGAAACTGGGATACTATGTTTAAAACTGCATTAACATTAAGAGCCTAAATTCAGTACTGATAAAATGTATTTCAATATAAAAAAATAAAATGTAAAGAACAACGGAAACAGAAAGAGCAGATTGCTAATCTCCAGCTCCCAGTATCTGCCAATCACATTAACAAGAATTCTTATGGACTCTGGCACATTTAATACAAAGCTCAGCCACCAGAAGGCTCCTTCTAGAAAGGAGCCCAACACTAAATGAGCTCTGCAAGGCGAGCTAACCTAACATTTGGGAACCAAGGTATTTTTGAAACAATGTAACAGATAAAACCATTGGACTCTGTCACATAATATTCCATATGCTTTATGAAAATGTTTGATATGGATTTGACATGAGAAATGCTTTATGCAAGATAGCTCATGTAAGATATCATTGGAAAAGTTATGATTTATGCAACATGATTATCCCGTTTTGTGCATGTATCATTGTTGTAGATGAATTTAGCAATATTGACCTATGTATCTGTATTTCGTATTTGCTGCTTGGGTCACTCCCACTTCTGACACTTCAGGGATTACAACGGAAAAACCAGACAGGGCCTTACAACTAGTTTGGCCTTCCTGTGGCTGGTCCATAATGCTACTGACTTATGATCACCTGGTACTAACTAATTCTTTGGTCTGATGAATGGAGAGTGGGGGAAATCAAAGGTTTCCCACGTTACGGAAATTCTGTATAAGGCAGAGAAGGGAAACAATGATTGTCTTCAGCT
Organism: Pelodiscus sinensis; assembly: GCF_049634645.1. Taxonomy (NCBI): domain Eukaryota; kingdom Metazoa; phylum Chordata; order Testudines; family Trionychidae; genus Pelodiscus; species Pelodiscus sinensis. The sequence goes on from NC_134717.1 coordinate 39,010,308, forward strand.
GATCTTACCTCTGCCTTCCCCTTTGGCCTGTGAAGAACTATCTGAAATAATGTCTAGGGTGAGAAATTATTAATTGTAATCAGCTTTTTATTTTTAAGTGAAGCTAGCTTAGATTGTATGCTTTGTATTATTTTCTTAGAGATCTGCTTTGTTCTGTTTGCTACTTCTTTAACCATTTTAAATATACCTAATTTCGTCATTTGGAGCTGTCTACACAGCATCAAATTTGGAAATAAAGCACTATTCCAAAACGTCCCTTACTCCTTGTAGAATGAAGTTTACAGGAACATTGGAACAGCGAGCCCGGAATAACAGGCTTGCTGTGAAGATTCAGGATAGCTATTTTGGGATACTCTGGTATTCCAAAATAGCTTTGCAGTATAGATGTACCCTAAGTCTTCCCAGAGCTGGTCTTAGTATCTGTATTTTCTGCAGCTGGGTGCAGCCTTTCCTGTAAGCTTTGCTACAGGAGGCCTTAGTGCTGGCTCAGCAAGAGAGGGCTAAGGGGCCCCAGGCTGGCAGAAGAGGCTCTCTCAGTGGCATCTCTGAGTCTCAGTTGGCATCCCAGAGACACAGTCCATCACAGATGTTGCTGAGTGGCTGAGCAGCTTTGATTGTATTGTTTAAGAAACCAGTTTGTACTAGCTGGTGAAGTAGTGCAGTACTAATGGCCCTGATTCAAAGTGTGTTTCAGGACACGCCTACATTTAAGTATTTTGTTAAACTGGGGAATAAGTAAGTATTACAAGGTGACTTGCAAAGGTGTTTTCTCTTTCTCTCTCTCTCTCTTTCCCTCTATTTTTCTTACTGATTTGTATCTTTCTGGAATATCTTTAAAATATCATTACTAGTATAAAATTAGAAGGTTTGAGAGGTTGGAATATCTATTTTGGCAAATATTTGCTTCTCATAAAAAAATAAATCATGCTGAACAAAAGCAGTCAAGTCTTTCACTGCATTCCTGAGGAGTATTTTGGCAGTATGTTCTTAAAATGAATACTCTAGTGATTACTCAACATGGGCATGCGACCTGCGGCCCATTTGTTTGCAGTTTGGGTTTACACAGGGCTCAACACATAGCCCATGGGTGGGATCCTTTGAACATGTCCTCCACTGGGAACATGCTCCACAATGGCGAGGCATCTCCCAGGCAGGGTGAGCAGTGAAAAATGCAAGCAGACGGGGGCAGGCTGGAACAGACAGGTACAGTGTGTTGGCATTTCTAGCCCCCAGGGAGGAGGTGCCAGTAACGCCGGGGCATAGTGAGAAATGCTTTGTATTCATGCCCATCAGTGTGAAATAAGCTGTTTGCATATATTTGCATATATATTTGCGTGTATATGCTACCACACTTAAGTTGTGGCCCTCGGCATGTGCTGTGAGTATCATTGTGGCCCCCGGGGCTTCCAAAGTTGAGTAGCCCTGCTCTAGTCTCCTAATTTTGAGAAAACATTGGATGATGTAAGTGGATAGACATTCACCTATGTACATCAGTTTCCCATATGAAGTACTGAATTAATCAAGTAAGAGCAGTGATTGTAGTAAGTCAGGTAATAAAGAGGTCTTGTAAAAAGTTATGAATTTATTGAATGCGTTTGGAGTACCAAACTTTGCTCAGCTGAAGACCAAATTGCAAAATATTCCAAGACTGGAGGCTATGCATAATTGACATGAACTGGAGCAGATTGCAGCTGCCCTTCTTTTTTAATTAGTTATTAATGCATAGAAACTACAGTTACCAGAGTTGGGAGTACTCTAGAGTAGCCATCCAGGCATCCACCCTCTTGGAGAAGTTTGTGAGTGACTGTCCTGATTGCTGCCTTAAGAGCTGCTTTCAGGACTGACATCAAGGTAGGTAATACTTTGCTGAAAACAGAAGGTAGGGGCATCGATAAGTAGGGAAACAATAAATAGGTGACATCCTCGTCGCAGGGTCTATCTGAGAGCTCCAGAATTGAGCTAAGCAGCATGGACCCAAGTAGGCTGAAGATTCTCTAGCTCTCTAGGTAACATGAGTGGAGAGGAAAGAAGAGTCTTCTTCCAAATCTTGCTTATCCCAAGAAGGTTTGATCCACATTCACAACCCTCTTGCTGCCTGCCTTATCTCTCACTCACATCTCTTCATCCTAGCGCTGAAGTAATAGCCATGCTTTCCTCATTCCCAGCTGATGGAAAATAGGCATTTAAGAGTATATTTAACAGTAGCTAGACTGGAACAGCATAAGGAGCTCTTTTTTTCACTTTCCATGGATTGGGTTCTCACCTTCTGCTACACCAGCTCTAATCACTTTTTGTCTCTGTACATGATCACATATGGGTCTTACACATCATTTATTGCAGCACTAACTGCAGTCTTGTTTCAGGGTATGTTTGGGAGATGAGTATGTAGGAAGAGACTTCTTGTCCCTGTGGACTATCCCATCCTAATAAATACATATATGTATGTATTTGATACATTTTCTATAATAATTTAACCTAGATACAAACATATTAAGACTGATATTCTTCATTATATCTATTTAAACAGACCCTGCCACAGTTTTGGACATTGCTATGAAATTCTATAAAGATTTTAAGTTGAATTTTTCCACAGCTGTCTAAGTCAATTGGTATTAAAATATATGGGAGTTGGGTATCCAAACCTCTTAGGCAGCTGTGAAAATATTACCCTGTAAAATCTTTTGAATAATCTTGGTACAACATAGCAGATAATTTATTCACATCAGTATTTCTGGAGTGTGAGATAAATGTTTAAGAAAAATAATAACTCTAATGCTATGCTTCCATCATCTGCAGCAGATTGTTGTGTAGGCAAATACCACTACAAGGCAAACATATTAACATACACAGCGATAGAAGCAACACTACAGTAAAATGACAAGCAGTTAGTCCTATTGTTGCCTGCCATGCTGTGCTGAATCTGAAAGATGAAGCAATTACAATTATGTGGTTGAATGGGTTGGGATTTTTTTTTTATTTTATGTTTGCAGATCTTCGTTTGGGAGCCCAAGCTGATGGCCACTAAGTTATATATTTAAAATGCATAACTGCAACTGCATTGTATTTCCTCTGAATCCTTTTCATTTTTCACCTAAAATTAGCAGCAGACAGCTTTTGATGTGAACTGTAAACATCTTAACATAATGCCATTCAGCTGAAGTACAACAGGAAAGACTGTTATATAAGGAAATTAAGGAAAGTGTGTCAGTTATTTTCATGAGGGAGGCCACTGCACTCTATCTGCAGCAATTGCATTTCAAATGCCATTGCAAAATAGAGAACTACCATAGACTGCAGGCTTGAGTTTGACTGTTATTGTAGTTATAACTGTGTAAATGTCAGTGGTGTCTGATAAGCCATAGAATGAGAGATGGCTCCTGCCCTGAAGAGCTTGCATTGTAACACAAGGAAACACCAATGTAAGCCTATGATCTGACTATAAGGCTATGTCTACACTGCGAGTTTTTTCATCAGAAAATATGCTAATGAGGGACTCATTAACACAAGTCGCGATGTCAGCATATTTTCTGCTGTTTCTTGTGCAAAAAGAAACTGCAGAAAATACGCTAACATCACGACTTATGCTAATGAGTCCTTCATTAGCATATTTTCTGCCCAGAAAAAGTCAGTGTAGACAAAGCCTCAGTGTTGTAGCTTTGAGGGTGCCCGGGCTGTTTTACAGACCATTGGATACTGTCTCTATCCTGAGGAACTTGCTATTTAGGCTAAATCAGCAATGATCTGAGATGATGTCTTAGAAAGAGTTGAGGTTGGAGGGAGGCATACATGACATAAGGTTATGTGCTTTTTTGTCTTCACATTGCATCCCACTCTATCATTTTTCGTAGTTATCCATTTGTTCTGAAACTGGTGGAGGGACAGGAGCTATTGTGAGGAGGTAGAAGCAGTCGGTTATAAGGAGGGGTTTGATATTGGAACTTGTTCCGAGCTTTGGGAACAGCATGATAATGTGTGAATGTGGGAGTAAAAGATGGAGGGGAACAATGAGGAGAGAGAAAATTGGGAGGAGGAAGAGAGGAAGTAGAGAAAATGAGAACACAAGTGTAAGGCGCAAATATGTGAAAGCTACTAGTGAATGTGTCAAAATCCAGAGAGGATAAGAGTGTTACAGCCCCAGCTAAAGAGCCTTGGGTCTTTCACACAGCCTGCAGCAGCTAGCTGTGCAGGTCCTTGATCACCCCCAAGTGTGTCAGCTAAGGTGGTAGTCATCACATAAGTGGGGGCTTGTCCAGGATTCAAACAGCTGTGGGCCTCCAAGAATGAGGATCTGCCTCATTTAAGGAGGAGTATGTAAGCCATCAGTGAGTATGTTATAAGCCCCTCTCTGTGCCTAGTACACAAAGAATATGAGTTGTTACAGACCCCAGCTTCAGAGGCATGTGATGGAGAAGGCTACTGAGATTATGTACAGTCTTGAAGGTGAGCTGAGATGTGGCTGATATTAAATCAAGAGGATAAACTCTCAGTAGTCAACATATGTGGTAGCCAGTAAAGTAGACTAATTTCACGTTTTACTCTGGTATAAATCAGGACTGATACCGCCATGAACCCTGTGCCTGGGAGAAGAAAATTAGACTTGGTTGTGAACTCTCGCCCCCACTGAATTCAATGGGAGTTTTACCATTGACTTCAGTGAGGTCAGGATTTAACCCAATATTTACACAAGGCAAAGAGCAAGCCAGATGATAGACTTCCAAATTATTTATAAAGGGTTTATAAACAATCAGGTGTTATAAACATATTACAGACATGAGTAACGTATTTTGGATGGTTATGAGCACGTCAATATAGAGTTTTATGGATGGTTATATGCAGCCTGTTGACCTGCTTGATTCTAAAAGCTAACTATTTATTAAAACACTTAATCATTTAAACCTTTACATGTTCGAGCAAAGCCAGCTTGAGTTCTGATTTACAGAGACACTGACTGCAGGGCTTGGTGCTATCTGTGTATTGTCTATGTTTGACACCACCAAACAGTCAGAAAGGAAGAACTTAAACATGGGGCTTGCTTTTTTACCATATAACAGAACCAAGAAAATTCATTTCTTCTGTATTCAATGTCTTGCCAAGTGGTTTTGATGCATCTGCAGTCTATACAACATGTAACTGAAAAGTGCCTGTGGCAGGCAAAATGTATAATGAATTGCAAACAGAGCTGAGCCAAGTCATTTCCATCTCCAAACATATCTTCCTTGGAGAAATGATTCAGGTTCCCTTGTTCTGCTTGTCACACCCCTGTCTCTTTCTCCTGCACTACAGATCTTTACTGTGTTCCCAGAAATTATTGAATCCATGATGGAATTGGCGACCCATTTAGAGCAAACTAACTTTTTCAAATTAACTACAAGAACATCCATAATCATACTTCAGTCTGGCTTTATTATGGATTGTGACGATGGTAACATGGACTACCATCATTAAGGGTCATAGCACAGTGTGAGAGAATATTTCATGGCCTTGTTACTCTCCTTTCCACATGATAGGATGGCCTGGGGACGGAGGGGGTGGGAAGGAGGGCGTTGTACAGGCTGGCTCACATTACTTTCTCTCTTGAGAAAGTTAAGAAACCAGGCACAGAACTGAATCATAATTCAATCCCAGGTCTGTACTTGTGGCTACACAGTTACATGCAGCTTCATACTAGTTACATACTAGCTCAGGGCTAGTGGTAAATCCACAATTTAGCTGCTGATGGGTCTGTCATCTTACAAACTGATCATGTCTGTTCCAGTTCTCAGATTATTTGTAGGAAAAGTGTTAATATCAGTTTGGTGTCCGTGTATTTCTTCAGGCTGTAATGGTTCATAAATCTCACTTTAAACCATCCCATAAATTAAATTGCATAAATTAAATTGAATGCAGATTTTAGGGAACTTAGTATACATTAATAATACTTAACACACCTCTAATAGTAATTATTAGTCCTATTTAGATTTAATAAGACATATCAATTAAATACCATCTGATTAGTAAGGTCATTGATGTTTGCAGACCGTGTAATAGACCATGTAGCAGTTAAGCTTCATTGAATACTGCATGTTAATTGTTAGTCAATTGATTAAGTAGCTAAACCACTTACATTTTTTCTAGAGCTAAATGGATTCAGGGCTACAGTATTAACATTGCTATTATTAATTATAGAGGTCATATGACTGTGTCTACCCTGACAGTGGTCTCAGGTGTTTCAACTAACAGTAAACAATCAGGTGGTGTGGGAGAATCTATGGACTTTATGTAGGAGACCAGGATTTCATTCTTGGTGTGAAAGCAGGCAAGATTTCATTTGAAGCCATTAGGAAAAGAAGCTGCCTGACATGGAGCATCAGAAAACCTTTTGCGGTGCTATTTCACATGTTCGGAGAGCAAGCTTAAGATGTTCTACTGCTAGAGCTGAGTAATTTATTGCAAAAGTTGATTGATACAGATTCTGTCATTCTTCAACATAATTTTTCTTTATACCAACCTGTCCAACCCTATAGATTGTTGACTAACTCATTGTGGATAGACTTCATCATGAATTCTGGCTCCCAGCTTTGTGTAATAAGAATATAAGAGAGGTCCTAGTGCCACTAAAGTCAGTGGAAGTTTTGTTCTGTCTTCCATTAAAATTCAGGATAATTCAATGTTCTCTCTTCAAAATAATGGTCCCCATGCAAAATGAGGTGCATATTCACAACTGAAAGTCAGTGTTCCTGGATTTCTACATCTCAAGTTGAGAGCTTTCTTTCTCTGCGGTGGGCTTCTTAAAGTGGACAGTTATCACTGAAAGGCAGTTATTGTAACTTCTCATATTTTCTATGAGTGTGACAGAAGGTTGGGCAGGGGAGGAAGGGGAAGAACCTCAGCAGTAATATTTTCCTTAGAGGAAAGCATCATAGTTCTGAATTATTCCCATTGGTTGATTTGCATTGGCACAGTCCTGCAAACTCCTGCACATGAATTGCATGGCTACGTAGTTATGGAAAAGGGCTTGTTATCCTAGGACCTGGCTCATAAGGAAACTCTCTTACATTCCTTCAACTTGCTATTTCCTACCTGCTGCACATAATTAGAAGACTTTCTCATACCAGAGGTAATATTCTTTACTTGAATACTAGGCTTTACAACAGTTCCTGAGTAGCCTGGCAACATGAAAGATACTGGTATGTTGCAGGTACTATGGAGTTCTTGAAAGGACCAATATTTGTGTAATACCAATTAAGCAATTTCATTTTTGTAGCTGCCTGTCTTACAGATGAACAAGAGGCTGCTTCTGTTCACAATTTGAATCTCACTGGCATTTTTACACACACTATCTGCCCAATTTGTCCTTTATGATATTTTTGTGAACAAGATCTGACATTTCCTTTTAGTTGCTTGTATACTGACTGGTAGCCTGACCTCCCCTTATGTGCCTTCCAATCTGCCCCAAAAATCCACAAATATGCTTCAGGGGCAATTAACAGCAATCAAGCAATTTTACTGAGCAAACATTTTACTGGAGCAATAAAACAGCTCTAATATCAACTAGTGAAAGTTAGTATCACTTGTTAATGAAACTCAGGATGTTTTTAATTTAAATTAAAAGACAGGGTTTATTTAAATTCTATTTAATATTAAATTGCCATCCCATATCAAGGCCTAAACTTATTATAAGATATTAATAATTTAAATTACACAAAAATGCTAAATACCACATATTTACTGCCAAGTTTTTAAAAAGTCAAATCTCTGAACAACTGGAAGTCACTGACTAAGCAACCAGAACCTGTTTGCTAAAAATAAAACAAAACATCTTGAGGAAATTAGCTTCTTCTGAAGGTATAGAAAGATTATTAGGTTCATTTCAGCTCTTTCAATTCATTGGCTAGTTCATTCAAAGTTAAGAAATCAATTGGGGCTGACAAAACAGGAAAGCTTGGTTTCCTTTTCTAAACTTGAATAAAAATTGTGACCGGATAAGATCCACTAATTCTAAAATCTTGAAGGACATGCTGACCAGAAATGATCAATTCAGTTCATTATCTACATAAAATGCTTCATTTTAATAAATCAGTTTAAAATTTAAACACAAGTTTTGATAAATTTTTTGTAAAGCTTTTCCCCCCCTTATATATCTGTATCTATTAGGGTAGTTTTATTTAACAAAAATAAATCAATTGTGTTCATTTTTTAATTTAATGTGAATTCCCTTCCAAATAGCGCTTGATATAAAATACAAGTAAAATTTAATCATTTAGTAAATTTGCCATGTGATAAGTTAGTAAAAAATGTAAAATTAATAATCTGAATAAATGTAACTTAAATTAGATAACTTCCCGGTTAGCAAAAAGAAGGACAAACCCCAAATAAATTATCCAAGCCAAGGCTTCAAGCCTCAAATCAAGCCTTAAAAACCTCTAAAGATAGAGATTCCACCACCTCCCTAGATAATGTTCTCACAAAGACAGGAAAATATACATTATACATTATGACTAAAATCCAGTGATTTAAATCACTTGGATTTAAATCCATCCATCTTGAGCCCAAATTATTTGTCACAAGGTGGTCCTGCAGCAAGCTGAGATATGAGTGTACCTATCTCCGTTCTCCTCCTTTAGAGTCCCCAATAACATCACAACAATTCTCCTATCTATCTATACCTATCTATACCTTCCCCGGTGTTTGGTTTCTTATGAAAACATAATTCAAAATACTCTATAACAGAAGCCCCTCCAAAATACTCCATTCTAGTACCCAGTTTATACCGTCCTTAAAATTCCATATCCTGTGTAGTCCATCAAAAGAGCACATACCACAAACTGGGCTCTTCTTTGATCCTCTCTTGTATGTTTACCAGAAAACCCACTCCAGTCCTTTTAGTGAGACTGCAATCCCACACTTCCCCATGGGGCCACCCTGACTCTCAGCCCTTTCCTGCCTACTGTCTCTCTCTCTCTCTCTCTCTCTCCCTCTCTCTGCCTTTCTCTGCCATTTGGCTCTCCTGGTTTTTTAGTTTGCTGCTAAAACTCTTTGCTGCTTTCCTGCATTGAGCCTTCCCCCAGGAACCAGCCACTGCTTCCTTCCAGGACCTCCTGCAGTTTGCTGCCCTTTCTGTGAACCAAGTAGTTCTCCTCTGCCCTTTTCCAGACTGACTCTCTATGTTGTTGGGCTATACCACGTATATGGTCCAGATGCCCTCTCTTAAAACCCAGTTAGAAGTGTGTGGCTTCTTTCCTTATTAATGGCCAATGTCACCTTATGACACTATACCTGCAGTGAGCACCCTAACTGAAAAGCCCCTGGTGTTTACCTCCCCTGTGTGTTGCTACACTGCCTCTTTCAGGGATCCAGGAATTTCCTCCAGAAGATACATTATGTTAGGCCTTGACCAGATCTCCACCCACTTCCCAGTGACTTGTATTTTCTGAATCAGGCCCTGTTTTCAGGCTTGATTTGGCTCCTGTCTTCCTGGCAGATGGTGTCTGATTCAGGCTGATTCACTCTGACTTCTTTGGGTAGTCTGGCACCCAGTGGTGCAGATAGGGTTGCCAGGTGTCCAGTATTCTACTGGACTGTCTGGTTTTTGTGCCTTCTGTCCGGTAAAAATTTCAGAAAATACCGGACATGTGCAATGTCCAGTATTTTTTGTTTTTCTGGCTGGGTGCTGGATGGAAGCCTAGGAGGGGTAGGAAGAGTGGCTGGAAGGCAGGGCTGCGATCGGCGCTGGAGCCTGTGGTAGCATGCAAAAGCCTGGTGAGGGCGTGGGGAGTGGCTGGGAATCCACTCCCCCCACCTGGCTTCTGCATGCAACCCTAAGCTTCCAGCACCGATCGCGGCCCCGTCTCCCAGCTGGGAGCTTGTGATTGTGTGTAGAAGCCGGGCGGGGGGAGTGGCTGGGAGGCGGGGTACAATCGGTGCTGGGAGCCCTCAGCTGATTGTGTCTAAGGAGAAGTCATGCCTTGGGGAGGAGGAGAAGTCTTGTCCCTGCTCCTGAGTGCTGTTCAAGTTTGTTGTGGCACCGTAGTCCAGGAGAGAAGCCCGCAGGTGCTTTGTAGTTGCGTTTAGGCACCTTCCATGGGCTCTCAGCCAAAACTGACTGGGGTGAAATTTCTGCTTCTTCTCACTGGGACACCCAAAGACCTGGCTATGGGGGAGTCACCTTCTTATCCATGGTTGCCCCCCCCCCCAACCCTGCCATTGTGTTGCCCCGGGGTCTGCCTCTCTCTGCTTTAGGTAGCAGGCTCTGCTGCCTCCCCCTCTGTTCCCAGCTTGGTGGCTCTTGGTAGTAGCCACGCAGGATGTGTGGTTTTTTTGTGCGACAAATTTTTAGCCTGTGTGTTCGGTATTTTGGGGGGAGACCATCTGGCAACCCTAGGTGAAGATGGGACTTTGGTTTGCCTTTTTGTTGCATCTTAGACTTGCTCTAAACTACCAGCTTATGTTGGCGTAACTATATTGTTCAGGGGGGTGGAAAATCCACCTGAGCAACACAGTTATTCCATCCTAAAACCCTGAGTAGACTGCACTGTGTTAATGGAAAAACAGTTTCTTGCCATTTTAACCAGAAAGGACACTCTCTCAATGACTTAACCACCTGCATTCTGCTACAAAGACCTTTTACATCTGCACTTGAAAGGGAATCCTCTGAACTGTCATTCATGTTAAAATTCGACACTCTCCAAAGAGGATTGAACAAACACTTGAACTATCTTACACATTATCAAGATAGCTTTCCCAATTATCACCTCTAACACCATTAACTCACAAACATCCCACTCTCCCCACCTCTAATATCGTCAATTCACAGACACTTACCTTCCTTCCTTCCTTCCCCCCCTCCCTGCATCCCCCTCCTGTTCTGAAATGTGATTTGTCCTTTTCATATGTGTTCATTTTTTTAATTGTATCCTTTGGTATATATGGTTGTGACTATTTTCTTCCACTATTTGATCTGAGGAAGTGGGTCTGGCCCACAAAAGCTCATCATCTAATAAACCATCTTGTTAGTCTTTAAAGTGCTACATTGTCCTACATTTTGCTTCAGCTACCCCAGACTAACACGGCTACATTTCTATCACTGTGTTAATGGGTGGGCTTTGCCTGTTGACATAGTTACTTCCTCTTGGGGAGGTGGAGTATGTATGCTGATGGGAGAAGCTCTGCCATTGACATATGTAGCATCTTCACAAAGCACTACACTGCACTGGTGCAGTCCTCAACTCCAGGCTCAATCTGTGCTTTCCCTGTCGTTCCCTAAGGATAGATAGACTTACTGTGTCAAAGGTATTGCAGAGTGAGAAAGTTTGGAACATTTTTCAGTTATAAACTTTTGGGGTGGATTGGCAGGTATGCTTATCGGCTGTTCACCTGAGACCTCTAGGGACAAATCATCGCCCACTCCAAGGACTAGTAGTTAGAGTCCATTACAGAGCTCCCAGCTCACTTGGCTGATGCTCTTCCCTACAGCAGGGAACACTGTAATAATCTAACTTAACAAATGTTTTCATTGCTGAAAGCATAGAACACTCTCTTGTTAGTGCTGAGATATGAGAAGGGCAGGTAGTTGAAAAGCACTGACAACGAGGAGAGTTTTATATTAAGTTTTGTATTAAGTTTAAAAGTAAAGTTCTTTGAACATAAGGAAGACAGTTAGAATTTGGTGCTCTACCAGTTGCTTTGTAGCCAAAGACCCAATCTTGCAATCATCACTCAGGCAAAACTTCCTTCAGCATAGGCCAAAGGAAGCAAATATGTCCTAAAGAACTTAATTGCATAAAAAGAGACAGAATACTAGGGCTCAGATTCAGGAAATCACTTAAACATGTACTTAACTGTGAGCAAGTGCTTGACAGCCATTCATTTCAGCAAGATTTAAGCACATCTCCGCAAGAACTTTGCTTCTAGTCACTAGGGACTTGACAGCAATCTTCTGAATGAAAAGAATGGTTTGATTGGCCAATATACATTAATCTTATGGTGCAATAGGAGATTAGATGTTGTGCTACAAAATATGTAAACTTAGTATCATAGTGTCAATCTGTTTACTTTTTTCAGGTGGAGATTTACATTTTATCTTTATATATTTACCTATGGGGTCCGGTTCCTGAAAAAGGTAGGAACTCTCATTATTGTATTGTGCTTTTATAACTGGCTACAAATCTGTTTAATATTATATCTATGTATATAGCAGTGGTTTAAAAAATCATCAGGCACCACCACTAAAATATGCTTTATGTATGAATTACAAAATAAATTGCAATTGGTACTTTGCAGAGAACCCTTAAGGATTCTATTTTTGAAACCAAAAAGAAAAGAGCTTTTGAAAAAAAAAAATATGCCAAAGAATTTGGAGTAACAACATCCCAAGTTTCCCAATAGGTGTTAGGCTGATCATGGTACTTACTAAGGAATGATTATATTTAGATTGTCCCCGTGCTGGACCCTCATCTGTGGAAATAACCTATATAGGAGAGAGGAATCTCCAGGAAGTTTCATATAGATTCTTTGCTCAGAAAGAAATGGTTGCTCCCAACTCCACTTCACAGGGGAGTCTGCTCTCTTAACTCTGTTTTATTGGAAGTCTTGTGATATTTTGTATGCTTTCTTAAAGTCCCAGATGCTGGAATGGTGAGACTGCATGAAAATCTCAGCTTTCATTTCAAAGTACAGTTCTAATCTTCATGGTTTGGAGAAAAGCTTGTAAACATGATTTAAGTGTGTAGTAAAAGCTTAGAAGCCAAAAGGCAAATGAAAAGATCTTTCTGTCTTTTTTTCCTCTCTGAAGTCATGCTTCTTAAACAAATCTCTATGATTTTTGAGGTCTGCCTCACAAGGTTGGAATGCTTGAGGCTGGCAGCACAGCCAATGTAATGTGCACACCGCAAAAGATGTGTGCCAAGCATGGTGAGAACATGACCGTTTCCTCAGCCATTTGTCCAAAGCCAACATTAATAGGAATATATGCAACATGTCCAACAAGGAGGCACTGTGGAGGCAAAAAGTTTCTGGTTAATGGCCCAACATTTCATTTCCCCATCCTCTTCCATGGCTGTGGCATCAAAAGCCAAAATGGCTGATAATTAATGTTGTCATAATGAATAATTCAAGGGAATGTTCCATAACTGGTTTCTATTGTCTTAGTAGCATATGGTTGATATAGTTCTTCAGAGGGCTGAACTTTGCTGTTTGAGTTGTTCTTTTACTGTAGTAAGAGTGCGATGCTGGGGAATGAGAAGGGAACCCTGTTTCTATCCCTAGCTCTACTACTGGCAAGTTTCTGGAGCTCACAAGATAATTCTCTGCATGGAACATAATAGTAGTATGTGAAGCAACATTTCAGAGCCAATACAATAATATTGTGAAGCAGGGTGGATTGATTTTTAAATCAAATTACTATACAACACTGATTATTTTAAAATCATAATTTAAACCAGCAAGCAGGAAACTTTGATTTAAATAATTGATTTTAATCTTGTTTTGCATTTGTCCTGTTCAGTTATTTGCCTAAAGAAAGGTTTATTCTCATTGGCTGGGAAAATCACAATATGTTGGTTTGCAACTAACTAAAGCCTAAATTTGGTACGTCTTTTTGCTAACCAGGAGGATTCACTCTCTATATATGCACATTTGTTTAAGCAATGATGTATCTCAATATACATTTATTCCTATTGTTTTTAGAAAATGATGGCTGATGCATTTCTTAATTTTTTTATCTGGGGTTTGTGTCAAGTTGCATTTGGGTGGAAATTGGAATTCAATTAAAATGCTCAAAAACAACACCTTAAAATTGTTTTTATTATTTAAACAAAATTACCCTGCATGTACAGGATACATAAGAAGAAACAAGTTCAGAAAGTATATTATTTTCAGTCTTTATCATGGAGAGAATGCTGGTATTTACATTTTCCCTAACATAAGCACATTCATTTTCTGTGGTGCAGAAGATTATTTTCCTTAATTACTTTTGGTTCGGTGTAAACTGGAGGTGAAGAAAGATCATTTGCTTCACTTGGACTAGTTTGCTTAAAGTTGCAAAAATGACTGAGAGCTATAAAAAGCAGGAAAGTTTGTTATTCTCTTGGACTCTCTGAATAATACCCAGGTGTGAGGGGACGTGAGGGGATGAGCTGCAGTTATTCTAAAAAGCTGAGGGAGATAAGGCCAGATTTCCAAAGATATTTAGGCTCCTAAAGATGCGGATAGCTGGCTCATGGGATTTTCACAATTAGGTGAAGTGCCTAACTCCCATTGATTTCAACACATAAGACATAACCTGGTTTGGTGCTTTGAAAATCCCACAAAGCACTATCTATATCTTTAAGTACAGTCCCTCAATACATGTGAACACTTAGCTCATGATAACCAGAAACAATCATGAGCTACTGTTAATCCTTGCTATGTTTAATAAATCTATTAGTTTTAAATGTGAACCATATTTTGATTAATTTATTTTTTTCTTTTTATGTATCCAAGTACATTTAAGATAATTTTGATTAACTAATAAAACAATTTTAAAATGTTGTTTTAGTGCATTGAATTCCAATTGCCCCCCAAATGCAACTTTATACAAATCCTTAACAAACTTACTAAAGTTTGGGGAAGGCTCATTAATACGTCTCATTTTTATTTATTTAGTCAGCTGTTTTTAATAGTTATTATAAGTTTATACCTTAATAGAGGTTACCACAATTTCTGATTTAATTTTAAACAGATTTGTTTTTAGGAGGAAAAGTATATTTAAATTAAAAAATGTTTTAAAGAAAAATAATATATTTTTAATTTTTTATTTTAAATAATCTATAATATTAGCCCTGCTGTGAAGCTAGCTCTGTCAGCTCAGGGTACAGCCACTATATATACTAATGATCTGATTGTAGAACCTGTACTTACAACGGTGAACAGTAACTCATGACAATAGTTTCATTACATAGAGCAATTGAAACTTAAGCAACAAAGGGTTGATGTACATTTACAGAAATCAATAAAGAGTTCCACTGACTTCAGTGAGCTTTTGTGTGGGCCCTAAGTGAACAGAATTATTGTCATTGGATTTGAATAGTGTGACTTGTCAGCCCCCTTAAAGGGATATTGTCAACCCCAGAAACTAAAACAAAATGATGGAATGTATTGATCTTCCATGCTGATCAAAGCTTGTGCTGTCTCTCTGTAGGAGTGTCACTTGGGTTTGGAAAAAATAAAAATCAGAAATTGGAATCCAAAGCCACAATATTGTTTTCATTGAGCTTTACTTTCAGCCTTTTCAGCTTCATGATAATATTGAAGTAGATCATGGACTCCTAGGGCTGGAAGAGACCTTAGGAGGTCATCAAGTCCTGCCCTCTGCCCAAAGCAGGACCAATCCTAATTAAATCATCCCAGACAGGGCTTTGTCAAGCTGGTACTTAAAAACCTCTAGGGATGGAGATTCCACCACCTCCCTAGGTAACCCATTCCAGTGCTTTACCACCCTTTTAGTGAAATAGTTTTTCCTAATATCCAACCTAGACCTCCCCCACTGTAACTTGAGAGCATTGCTGGGTTTTTTTCTGCCATCTGTCACTATTGAGAACAGCAATAGAGATGTAGCCGTGTTAGTCTAGTCTAGCTGAAACAAAAAACAGGACTATGCAGCACTTTAAAGACTAATAAGATGGTTTATTAGGTGATGAGCTTTTGTGGGCCAGACCCACTTCCTCAGATCAAATTGTGGAAGAAAATTGGCATGACCATATATACCAAAGGGATACAATCAAAAAAAGTGAACACACACAAAAAGGACAAATCAAATTTCAGAACAGAGGGGGGATGAGCAGAGGAGGTTAATGTCTGTGAGCTAATGATATTAGAGGTGATAATTGGGGAAGCTATCTTTGTAATGGGTAGGGTAATTAGCATCTTTGTTGAGACCCAGGCATAAAGTGTTTTGTACTGAGAACAGCCTTTCTGTGCTGAAAATTCTCCTCTTAATGCACCCATTTTCCTTCTTTGCTATAAGGTCACATTGTTGACTCATATCCAGCGTCTCATCCTAATATCCTGTAATCCCCAGGTCCTTTTCTGCCAAACTGCTACTTAGCCAGTCGGTCCCCAGCCTGTAGCAGTGTTTGGGATTCTTCTGTCCCAAGTGCAGGACTCTGGCCCTAGAACCTGGCCCTAGAATCAATCCTTGGGACGCTCCACTTGAAACCAACCAGACATTGAGCTGTGGATCACTACCCATTGGGCCTGACAAACTAGCCATCTTTCTTTTCACCTTACAGTCCATTTATTCAATCCATACTTCTTTTACTTGATGGCAAGAATGTTGTGGGAGACGGTATCAAAAACTTTGTTAAAGTCAAAGTATATCACATCCACTGACTTCCCCATGTTCACAGTGCCAGTTACCTCATCGTATAAGCTAATCAAATTGGTCAGGCATGACCAGATAATCTAGTTGGTTTTGGCCTGCATTTTTCATACTTGAAATGCAAGGTTTACTTAATTCTTCATTTATAAAGTTAAAGAACAAGGTTAGGATTAATAAAATCGCTTGTGTGTCCAATAGAGAGCTTTTCCTCTCTGGAAAATCTGTTGCTCCCAGAGAGGGTGTTTTCCTAGTGCATATTCAGCATCAGTTTTCCAATGCCACAGTAGAGATGTGCAGCCTGTTAAGTGATGAAATCTGCTTAAGATAAATCCCCATATATTTGGTCCAGCAGGTTGGAGAAGCCAGGAGTGAATCATTGCCATGCACTTCTGAAGTGGCTCCTGACTCTGAGTGCCATACCTCAGGGCAGATTGTCAGGATGCAGGGCAGAGATCCCAAACTGATCTATAATTAGATTTCCCCTAACCAATAACGCAAGTGAACTCCTAAAGCATTATACAAGTCTTACCATGGAGTCTCAAACAGTCCCCTTGGGCATTCCAGTCTACCTTTCCACCCGGAAAGCTGGACTTAGCGATCAATGGTTGTGATATAAAAAAGATCACAAAATATTCAGGTTGCTTCCAGTCCCAGAAGAGCAATCATTTATCCCATGTCAACTTGTGTCTTTGCTTTCACTCCAAAGACTACACTTGTGACTGCTCTTATTGTAAACTTACCTAAGGATTTATGTACTAAGAAAATAAATGAGCATGATTACGAAGTTAAAGCAGGTACACATGCATAGAGAAATAAGTTGCACTCTCTGGTTTCAAATGGTGACAGAGGTGTTGCATCAGTTCTGAATGTTTTTTAGAGTAATCCAGGCTGACTTTAGAGGTCTTTGCTTCTGTTTCATTGCACTGGCCCTATGAGAGTCCAAACAGCAAAAGATGAAAAATGTCTTTGTCAGCCGTTTTTATTCTCCTCTTCCAGCATCCAAGCTGATGAGACAAGCCCTTTTGCACATTGCTTCTTCACAGGCATGAGAGGACAGTTAACAAAGTCTCTTTTGTGATATCTTCCAATGGCTTCTTTATCTATTTATGGTTTAGTTGATAAACCTTTTGATAGACAGATGGCAAGCACTGCTGAGTGGGTTCATAGTTCCAGAGCAAACGTTTTTACAGTTACAAGCAAAAATTTAAATATTTCCTTATAGCAGTGGTCTCCAAACTATTAGCCACAAGATTGTTTTTTTCAATTTTAGTGCAATGTAAGATCTACCTCAAACCCAAATACCCTTGCCCCACTTCCTTCCCGCCCCTTTTTTGAGGCCCCGTCCCTGCTCTACCCCTTCTCTGAGGCTTCACCCTGCTTACTCCATTCCCCTTCCTCCCCTGTCCTCACTCACTCCCAGGGTAAGAGGTTGGGGTGCAGGCTTTGATCTTGAGGCAAGGGGTTTGGAGTGTGGAAGGGGCTCAGGGCTTAGCCCAGGGTGGAGGATTGGGGTCCAGGCAGGAGGGGTTTCAGAGTGCAAGCTCTGGGAATGAATTTGGCTGCAAGGGGCCTCAGATCTGGGGCAGGAAGTTGGGTGCAGAAGGAGGTTCAGGGCTAGGACAGAGGTTCTGGATGCAGGCTCTGGCTGGGCACCGTTTAACTGAGACGGCTTCCGGGTGATGGAGCAGTGGGGTTAAGGCAGGCTTATCCCTGCCTGGCCCTGCACCACTCCTGAAAGCAGCTGGCATGTACAGCAATGGCTCCGTGGTGCTGCTCCTCATATACAGGCACTGAGCCCACAGCTTCTACTGGCCACGGTTCCCTCCTATTGATCAATGAGTGGTGCAGGAGTGGTGTCTGCAGGCAAGGACATCATGTGGGGACACCCTGCTCTGCCTTTCTCAGGTGCTGCAGGGAGATGCCAGCCACTTCCAGGAGCAGCAATTATCAAAGCGATAATGACTCCAGCCACAACAGGTTTGGCATTTTATAACTCACTACTCAAAGAATTAAATTTACGTGTAGAAGAGAAATGAAAATTATGAAATGCACAGACCAGTCAAAAACCAAAAGTAACACACTTTGCAAGCAGTAAAAGAAGGAACAACATCCCCACCCCCACGTATGTGTTGAGTTGGGAGATGACAGTGAAGGACTGTGTGTGTGAGAATGACAGACACACACACACACACACACACACACACAGGCTACGTCTACACTGCAGAGTTTTTGTGCAAAAACAGTTGGTTTTGCACAAAAACTCACTGAGCGTCCATACTACAAGCACATTTTTGTGAAAGGAAAAAGTACAGTAGATTGTCAGAAGACAGGGCTTTTTGTGCAGGAGTTAGTCCTCTTTCTACGAGGAATAAGCTTTTTGCGCAAGAGCTCTTGCACATAAAGACAGCATGGTTTCTTGGAAAAAGCACAGGTGCTCTGATGGCCATTCTGTGAATGACCATCAGAGCTTTCTTGCGCAAGAGCATCCATGGCAGTGTGGATACTCTGTTGCACAAAAGCACATCTCTTCTGCAAAAGCACATGGCAGGGTGCATGCACTCTTCCGCAGTAACTTTTTGTGGAAGATCTCTTCCACAAAAAGTGCTTGCGCAAGAAGCCTGCAGTGTTGATGTAGCCACAGTGTGTGAGAGTGACAGAGATTTGCATTGCCAAGCTCCCTCCATTCCCTTCTTTCTGTGTGGAGACAGTGTACGGAAGTGCGGGGGGGAAGGGAGAGGGAGGAACACTCTGAAGTCAGCAGTCCCTCTGCTCCCTCCCCAACCCTGCATGCAAACAGGAGGCTCCAAGGCAGAAGGCAGGAGCAGCATGGGTATGTCTACACTACCTCGCTAGTTCGAACTAGCGGGGTAATGTAGGCATACCGCACTTGCAAATGAAGCCTGGGATTTGAATTTCCCGGGCTTCATTTGCATAAGCCGGCCGGTGCCATTTTTAAATGCCGGCTTGTTCGAACCCCGTGCTGCGTGGCTACACGCGGCACAGGCTAGATAGTTCGAACTAGCAAGCCATTCTGAACTATCTGTACACCTCATTCCACGAGGCGTACAGATAGTTCGGAATGGCTTGCTAGTTCGAACTATCTAGCCCGTGCCGCGTGTAGCCGCGCGGCACGGGGTTAGAACAAGCCGGCATTTAAAAATGGCGCCGGCCGGCTTATGCAAATGAAGCCCGGGAAATTCAAATCCTGGGCTTCATTTGCAAGTGCGGTATGCCTACATTACCACCCTAGTTCGAACTAGGGTGGTAGTGTAGACATACCCCATGATAGTGGATGGAAGGGCAAATGAAGTACCAGCACTTGATAACTTCTTAGCTAAACCGATCTATTGGTTGGTGTCCACTGCCTTAGAGCATATGATTATGATATTATAAGTGAGATTAATGCATACAGCAACTTACAGGTATTTCACAAAGTCTAAACACTAAATACATTGTTATAAGTTCAGTATTCATCTTTATCATACTATCACACAGGTGAAACAGAATAGCTCCAAGCAATGAATTGGTCAGTGCATGGCTGATATCAGCTCTTGCCGAGGCTATAGACATCTTGTCTGCTAGCATCACAGACATAATTCCAGCAGAGATCTATACAAGCTCATCAAGTGACAACTACATTTTAGGGGTAGAAAATGCTGCCAGTGCATCACCAAGATTCACATGTTCAATTGACTCTTTAAAATCTAAACAGATGCTTAATTGATAAACCACTTGGGATTCATCAAATCTGACTCTTTGATACATGATGCATTTGTCTTTCAAATATCCACAGTATTATTAAAATAGAGTGTAACCTTTGAAACTATATTCAAGTGATTCTGACTAAACACGCCTGGGTGGTTGGTTGATCATCTTATTAGTGATAATTACTTTGGAACGAGCATTTGTGAACTCCTACACGGTTAAAGGATCCTGTCCATGATGTCACAGGCTTTCCCATAGGTTTGACAGGAAAGAGTAATATTGTTTGCTGATTGTGCTTGTGACTTGTATTCTGCTTGTAAAATACCTTATTTTCTTGTTCCAGTTCTCTTCTAAATTCTGTCATTTGGGTATTACTTTCTCATGGCCACTGTATCTTCCCATATTGTTATTTATGCCAGAAAAGTGAATTTTAATTATTTTATCCACTTATTAGAAGGTCCAGTTGGGACCCCACTAACTTCAGTAGCAGTACAGCCCTGTGGCAAAAATCCAGTGAGGGCCTTCTTACTTCAGCAGTTGTATTTCCCTGTGACAATAGTGTATGCTTCTCTTGGTGGCATCATAACCCAGTAGCTAGACGATTAATGATTTTTTTCTCTGTTGATCTTCTGTGCAGTATTATTCAAAGCCTGAGCATATAGTTTCTCTTGTTGGGGGGCAGAGAGGGGGGAAGCGAGGGGGACAGGTCCTGTACAATAAAGCTGTTAGGCTTACAATAATTCAGTGTTTTCCTGGAAATTGCCTCGATTTTGAGCTTCTATCCTCTGGCTAGACAGATTTTTCAGATAACAGGCAATGCCTGGGGTGGCTTTTTTTTTTTTTTTTAACAGCAGATGATATAGCTCAGAAAGAGCTCCTATTGGTCTGCTTCCCATTTTGGTCCCTCTCCTGCACTGGCAGTTGATTGGTTCATTCCCCTGCAGCCACAGCTGCCAGATCCCACCCACCCAAGCCAAGGTTTCCAGCCCACGGGGAGATACTGACTGATGACTATAATTGGCATCCAGGGTTTGCACCAGCTGCCCTCACACTGTGTCAGGGAACAACACTGCCCCCCACTGCCAGTGAATACCCTTGCTGAAGGCATGCCTGCCAGAACCCCCAGCTGTACCCTCCTGCCAACTCCCCCCCTGCCCCTGAAGTGTCATCTTTTCGAGAACCTAAAATATTCCAGCCCTAAGAGCTGTTTTTGATAAGTGTCTTTTAAGTACATGTTGTACAGCTCTCTTAAACAATCATTATCTTGCCACTTGATTTACATGATATTTTGAAGGTGTTTTGATGAAATTTTTGCTTATCTGCTTGTGCTGGTGATAATTTGCCTGTTTTACAGGTTTGAGATAAGGTGGATAATACACATTGACTTGGGCCTTGTGTAATTGTACCCTTGTTCCAGATATGATGTTGCAAGCTGAACTGTGCAGCACAACTTCCTAATCTGAATAACAACTTCTTATTTAATGAGAACTGCATTAGACACATTTTTCTCAATCGTGTAATCTACTCAGTTTGACAGAATGAATTGTGATGCTAGACTTTCCAAACCTGGGTGCTTTCTCAGCGGCTGTGTTGTATATTATTAGATGTTAAGGATGTTGTTTTCAGTTGGCTCTGCAGCTTGATCCAAACCACTGAATCCTATGGAATAATGGAAGAACTCCTGTTGATATCAGTGGGCACTGGATTGGGTCTTTGGTGAACCAGAGGAGCCTGGCATGCAAAAAGAGTGCAATCCTTTGCAATAATCTCCCTGGAATGTCAGTCCCAAACACTCTTTCTCTGAATCTCTTCACTGGCTCCCCTTCTGCAATCCCCAACATGCACTATACAATACTATTCTTCTCTTCCAAAGCACTTGTGGAGAATGTGGGGAATTTCTGTATTTTTATAGCAATGAAAAGATTATGAGCACGGGCAGAGCCATAGCCTGAGTTAGGGAAGACGTAGCTTCTGGCCTATGGTACCCTCTGCCTGTGAAATTCACCCTTGTGTTCCTCCTGAAACTCTTTTCTCATATACTATCCATAGGAAATGAGTCAGTAATATTCTCTGCTTTAGGTATTTACCTTCTCTTGTTTTCTTATGTGAGAAACAAAATAATTGAATCATTGAAATGCATCACCTCTATGATCAAGGGCAGCAGCAACAGTATATTTTATTCTGTAAAAGCACATGGAGGAAGTTTCTTTCTACATTGTGTTAAACCCCTATTTCCATTACAAATACCCTTGAGTCTTCAGTGTCTTTGCCCAGCTGAGACCACCTTGGTTTATAAGGGCTAATGAAGGGACATGCCTGTGTGTTGACTACAAATCTTATAAGCTTCATAGTCCTTAGTGTTCAATGTATATCTTAAAAAATTTTCAGCTTTGACAGCCTACAGTTGAAACAAGCATGTGTATATTGCAAAACCAAATTGAAGTGACCTATTCAATTAAAACAACAAGTCTGGTAGCACTTTATAGACTAACAAAACATGTAGATGGTATCATGAGCTTTCGTGGGCACAGCCCACTTCTTCAGATGACCGGAGTTTTGAGTTTAAGATGTGCAGACCCAAAATAAATAGGAGAGAAGGGGGAGGGGGAGAGGAGACCGGGAGCAGAGGGTAGAGGGAATCAATAAGTATCTGAAGATTAGGTAGTTAAAACGAAGCAGATAAGAATCAGACACAATTGATAGTATCCTTCCTGACATAGGAATTATACAAAGAGCTGTTTGCGCCTTCATTGACTGTTAGGTAGATAGTATCCCAACCATCCTTCATCACGATTGAGTCCATTAGCATGAGAATTGAATTTGCGGATGAACTTTAATTCTAATGCATTCTAATATCATCTTCATGTTTTGTTAGTCTACAAAGTGCTACCAGACCATTTGTTGTTGTTTTTTTCTGTACAGACTCGGCTACCCCCTGAAGCTTCTACTTGATTTAAGTTTACTTCTGAACACTCCTTTCATAGAAAATTTCATCTGAACCAGAGCTGCAGCTTGTACCATGCTATGTTTCTCATCCTGCCACATAAAATACTAGAAAGTTTAAAAGCCAACAATGCAGTCAGCCACGGCAGTCATATGTTCCTTAATATGCCATGGCGAGCTTGACTATATTACTTTACTATGATTAATGGCTAGTCTAAAAAAAATTTACATTAATGTTAGCCTAATAACACATAGCAAACTGTATCACAGTGAAATAATAATTGTATTTGAGACATAGTATTGAATCAGTTGTCATAATTTTTTTAATATATCACTGAAAATGTAGAGTATTTTCTGAATGAAAGCCTATATCAATCCTTGGAACAGTGTTCCTGGCAGATACCATTTTAAATGAAATATGAGTGTTGATGCTGAATGTTTATGTATATAAACCATGTCTGTTTGAACAATACAAGCAAAAAAACTCACTTCGGTAGAAAACCTGTTATCGGACTCAACAGGAGATGACAATAAACTGTCTTGTCTATGCAGGCCACGTAAAATAAAATAGTGGTTTCATTTGTGCAAGATATCTAGAGTGCCTGGAGGACTTGATTCCGGGAACTCCCAGAGACAAGAGATAGAATCATAGAATCATAGAATAATAGGACTGGAAGGGACCTCGAGAGGTCATCGAGTCCAGCCCCCCGCCCTCAAGGCAGGATCAAGCTCCGTCTACACCATCCCTGACAGATGTCTATCTAACCTGTTCTTAAATATCTCCAGAGAGGGAGATTCCACCACCTCCCTTGGCAATTTATTCCAATATTTGACCACCCTGACAGTTAGGAATTTTTTCCTAATGTCCAATCTAAACCTCCCCTGCTGCACTTTAAGCCCATTACTCCTTGTCCTGTCCTCAGAAACCAAGAGGAACAAATTTTCGCCTTCCTCCTTGTGACACCCTTTTAGATATTTGAAAACCGCTATCATGTCCCCCCTTAATCTTCTTTTTTCCAAACTAAACAAGCCCAGTTCATGAAGCCTGGCTTCATAGGTCATGTTCTCTAGACCTTTAATCATTCTTGTCGCTCTTCTCTGTACCCTTTCCAATTTCTCCACATCTTTCTTGAAATGTGGCGCCCAGAACTGGACACAGTACTCCAGCTGAGGCCTAACTAGTGCAGAATAGAGCGGCAGAATGACTTCACGAGTTTTGCTTACAACACACCTGTTGATACAACCTAGAATCATATTTGCTTTTTTTGCAACAGCATCACACTGTTGACTCATATTCAACTTGTGGTCCACTATGACCCCTAGATCCCTTTCCGCCATGCTCCTTCCTAGACAGTCGCTTCCCATCTTGTATGTATGGAACTGATTGTTCCTTCCTAAGTGGAGCACTTTGCATTTCTCTTTATTAAACCTCATCCTGTTTACCTCTGACCATTTCTCTAACTTGCTAAGGTCATTTTGAATTATGTCCCTATCCTCCAAAGAAGTCGCAACCCCACCCAGTTTGGTATCATCTGCAAACTTAATAAGAGTACTCTCTATCCCAATATCTACATCATTGATGAAGATATTGAACAGTACGGGTCCCAAAACAGACCCTTGAGGAACTCCACTTGTTATCCCTTTCCAGCAGGATTTAGAACCGTTAACAACAACTCTCTGACTACGGTTATCCAGCCAATTATGCACCCACCTTATCGTGGCCCTATCTAAGTTATATTTGCCTAGTTTATCAATAAGAATATCATGCGAGACCGTATCAAATGCCTTACTAAAGTCTAGGTATATGACATCCACCGCTTCTCCCTTATCCACAAGGCTCGTTATCTTATCAAAGAAAGCTATCAGATTAGTTTGGCATGACTTGTTCTTCACAAACCCATGCTGGCTATTCCCTATCACTTTATTACTTTCCAAGTGTTTGCATACGATTTCCTTAATTACCTGCTCCATTATCTTCCCTGGGACAGACGTTAAACTGACCGGTCTATAATTTCCTGGGTTGTTCTTATTCCCCTTTTTATAGATGGGCACAATATTTGCCCTTTTCCAGTCTTCTGGAATCTCCCCTGTCTGCCATGATTTTTCAAAGATCATAGCTAAAGGCTCAGATACCTCCTCTATCAGCTCCCTTGAGTATCCTGGGATGATGAACTATGCCTTTCAATCTTTGAGCAGGCTTCAATGTGGTCCTTCTGCAGCTGTTACTCAAGTTTCCAGGCCACTATAATGGCCACTGTCTTGCCACAAGCCTTAAGCTGGAGTTTCCAAACATTTAATATGCAAAAATATGTCTGGCATTCCTATCCCCACAGACTCCCTCCACAATGCGCTGATGGTATAGTTTCTGCACCCATGCCCCTATTCAGCACTGCTCCATCACAGGGCTTAAAAGGAAGGGAAAGGAAGGCTTTCAAATGACTGAATTAATTTGGGTTTTGAATCGAAACCTCTGGGCCTGCTGTGTAGAGTGAGGATTGATATTTAGAATGCTGTACTTGGTCAAATTTGGTGATGGTGGCTTTTGTGATGCAGGTTTCTGCCAACGAGGAATTGGACTGAGATCTCCATCCTGCAAAGCAGTAGAAAAATGTTGAGTCATTACTATCTGTTCAAGATTTGAAGCAGTATTTGTCATATCAGATTGAATTATCTGGATTGGTGAGAGAGGTGCTTTTATTTGAAGCACCCTTTCCCCACCTCAGGTGACATAACTGATCCTGGATCTGAGTCACCCTAATTTTAATTTTGCATTCCAAATTGCAAACTTGAAACTTAGCTTTGCAAAACAACCTGGGTTTCCCCATAACAAAATGAGCTAAGAACAAATCCTTTTATTTGAAATGTCTGAAACCTGGCGTGGGTAGAACAAATCTATATCAGAACCACTCCTCTTTTGAGAAAACCCATCCCAGCCTTCCATCACATCTCTGTGAGCCTAATGCTGGGCTCTGTTACACTGATATAAATTAGAAGTAAATCCATTGACTTCAACAGACTTTTCAATTAGATACCATATATAAAGTACATTAGTGGTGTTATTTACTAAGAGAAACCTCAGTGAAAGAGCATACAATAAGGGAATTTTTTTGGTTTATTACCTATTCCCCTTAGGGATGTAAGAGTTTAATCAGTTAACTAATAAGATGATTCTTATCAGTTAAATTCTGTATGTCATGGGATCCAGGAGCCAGCAGCCCCATGGTTAACTGTGTAACCTTAAAAATTTTGATCAGTTACATGGTTAATATTTTTATAACTTTTTAACATCCTTTGTTTCCATCTTTTTACTAATTCTTTTTGGTAATGAGGTAATCAGAAAATACCATTTTGGGGATGAAAGGCAAAGTTATCTGCCTGTGTGCAGAAAATAGTTGCTTACAGTATGTATTTTTACTTTTAGCTGGTAAGTGTTCCAAAATTACAACCAAGGAAAATATTTTGTGACTGTTTACTAGGATTATATACTTCTTCCTTGGCTTAGAGTTTTCAACAGCAGACTAGCCTTCCGTCAAATGAGTTCTCATTTTCTTAGATAATCTATCAGGATTTAAAAAACAAAAAACAAAACAAGGGCCAACTTAATCCCAGATGTAATTTCTTTGATTTCTATGCTGTTATGCAGAGATAGATTTGGCTCCAAGTTCCAACAGCAGTGTGAGGAATAATTATGAAATAACATGCCACAGGGTTTTCCTAAGAGATGGCATCATACTCACAGAAAAAAGATGTGTACTTTTGACTCTTCTGTATTAATCGAAGATGATAAATGTGCTGTTATGTTTCTTATGTCTTACAAATCACTGAGATCTGGAGCATAAGCAGAAGATAACTCATTTTATTCCTTTTTGGATCATTGATCATTTTTCCCTTTTGGCTGCAGCTGAGCTTTCAATATAACAAGAGCTCTGATAAAAAGTCATCTTGTTCCATTTACATTAGCTACTGATCATTGACTTATAGCAAACTCCTAAGATTGATTACAATAAAACCTGCAGCTCCAGCAATATTAGAATATTTTATAAATCACTAACTTTTTGGAGTCAAAATTCAAAATCCTTACTATAACAAAATCCACATTGACATTAGTGAAAGTTTGCTTTGTTTAAGGGTGAATGGCCAGCTTCTCCTCCCAATGAAGTCAATAGTTAACTTTCCACTAACTTCAGTAGTGTACTGTCAAGCCCTATGTGAAAACAGAGTGAGGACTTCAGGAGTTGTCCCACAGCATATAGCCTGGCCTTGGAATTATCCTGTATCCATGTAATTCTATAAAGCAGAAGCTTTAAGAGGATGTGGAACTGAAGTGCTTCCCTCTGAGACTTGACATTCAGTAACTACTGCATCCTTTGTCCTTTCCACCTTTGCCCATGAAAAATACAAAGTTGCAGAAGAGTATGGAACAGCTTCAGTGATAATACTTTGATCAGAGCTTAGAAACTTGATGCTGCATCTTGGAAATGTTATTGGGAAAAGGCTGTTTTTTTGTGCTGGTGGTCATTTGCTTTAAAAATATGATCATCAGGTAAACTGGTGGGTGGACAAATGGGTCATATTGACAAATGCTAGTGGCAATTGGGTTTTTGTGGCAAGTGACTAAGGGATCCGTATTCAGTATCTTGGTTCTTTGGGAGCCACGCTGATCCAGCGGAAATATTTGTCTGAATCCATTGATCTGTTCAGGCTTTCGCAGATGATATGAATACACTTGGAAACATTTGGAAAGCAAGGGTATAGTGTAAATGTCACATAAAAGGATATGTTCATGCCGCATGTGCTAACTTAAACCAGGTTGTTGAGATCTTTCTTCCCCACCTTTTCCCATGTGCAGACTGCTAATGGCCACATAGAATCCCAGTCCCTGTGCCTAGGGTAGTCTTATTCCTTGGGTTCAGGGTGTTTTAAAGGAGACAAGGTAATGCTCCCCCTCACCTATGAACTGGTCAGTGGAGCTTGCCAACTTCATGAACACTACGGTGGTCTAAGTTAGGAATATACAGTCCTGTTTAATTGGTTAACCAGTTAAACATAATGTGTAGCTGGTTAACCAATTAAAGACAGAGTAGGTGTGGGAGGGGGTGGAGTGCCCCTGTCCACTCCCACTGGTTAACTGAAACCAGTAAGCATCATTCATTACATTATAATATGAGGTTTGCCACAACTGCCATTTACTTAAGGAAATATATTGGAAGACATATAAATACTTTTTCTACATCATCCATTATAGAGTTTCATCCTGGCCTGGTCTATATTACAGAGTTAGGTGGACCTAAATCAGTTTGTTTTCATTTAGTTTTGCATGTGTCCGCACATAAATCTGGCTCCTGCCAATATAGTGGTGGTATGGTCATCATTTTGAGTCTCAATGCTCAGAGATCACAGGTGCCAGAACTGACTGCCCCGACCTTGAATTTAAAATGGTGAAAAATTGTGGAAAGAGAAACTGCAAAGTTTGTAAAACAGACATCTCTTGACAGGCAAATCACATTTGAACAGTGAGTGTCTCATTTGAAATGAAAAGGGAATCAAGTATAGATAACTCAGGTTTCAATAAAATCCTGTTTGGGAAAAACAAGAAAGAAGAAGCTGTGGAATTTTCATATGATCTGGTGCTCCTGTTATGCTTTCAGGTGATTCCTATTCATGTTATCTGTGGCCTGAGCTTTTTATTAGCTCTGCTTCACAAATATGCTCTTGCCCAGAATGTTGTTGGCTGGAAGAAAAAATATTTGCCTGACATTTTTCACTCACCACCAAGCTGCAATTAAAGATATTTTGAGTGGTGAGAAATTCTCTTTAGTAATAGATGGAAATCCTAAAGCTTGCAAGACAGCCAGCAATTAACATTCTTGCAGGGTTCTGCAGTTACAAAAATCAATAAATACTTTTCTATTAAAATCCTTTTTTCAGTGCAATGCAGATCATTTCAATTTGGATTCAAGCCATGTTGCAAGAGTACAACCATATGTGGGAAAACTTCTATCAGTCAGCAGTAACTGCATGATGTTCATGCAACACCTTGCATAGAACATGAAAGAAATGCATTCCCATCTGCTGGACATTCTATGTATTGCTCCTCTTTTGCATGTCACCATTGATCATGTAGTGAAAACTGAGTTCTACAACATCAATAAATTTGCAGTGCATTCTTCAGTGATTCGTAAACATGCCAACATGGAAAGGTGAGTGTTTGTGTTAAAGTGCAAGAAATATCATCACCCTATCGGTTTTCCTTTTGTCCCCTCATGTTGTGCCATCACGCTTTTCCATGCTTGGGCAGCACAATTCATTCACGCTCATAAAGACAGTCTCATACACTTCCTCACCGAAGAAGAGGATAGAGCCAACATAAAAGTCAATAAAACTATGCTGCATGGTCTAGGATTATGGAAACCAGCAGGAACTATATGATGAGTTTTCTTTGCTTTGTGTGCTTTCAAGAAAAATCAACAAGGTTCATTTTCAAATGGAAAAATAATATATCCCTGATACATCGCATTGATATGCTGCTTAACTGCAATTTACAAGTTGCTGCAGATGTAGATAACGCTTCAAAAGAAGTGGAGCTCTAGTCAGTGGGTTACAAAAGTCAATTTCTTTAATCTGCAATGCTTGATTTCACTTTAGATCTTCAAAGCACACTGAAGGCAACCCCCTATCCTGCAATGTATTCTTTGAGCAGTATATGGCTCAGCAAGTCTTTTTGCCAACTGTAAAGTGTTTGATCCATTTTTCAAGGGTCGGATGTCACATAAGGTTAACATCTATAAAAATATGCTGAATATTTTCACCTGCAAGCCAGAAGAGTTCAAACATAATTTTGACTTGTACATGTTGTGTGAAGTACCCTATAATGATGACAGCATAGCAACACTTGAATACTGGAAAAATGAACCCACAGCCTGCCATGTCGACTGTGGCATTATACACACTCACACTTGTATTAATTTCAATGTGTATGGAAACATCAGTTTGTTCAGAAGTGTTCAAGACAAACCTGGCATGTGCCTCTCTACAAGACTAATATGGCCAGCTCAGTGTTTCGTACTACAGTAATGACACAACTTTTATATTTGGACAACTTTTGAAACCTGGAATTGTCCACTGGCTCTAGCAAATATTTATGCATTCCAGAAATGAAACAGCCTCCTAAGTGTGTGAACTGAAATCTTCATGGGCAAAATCTCTAGAATTAGTCTTCTTACCAATGGACTAGCAAATAGGAAAAAAACAGATAAGATGTGTTGATGTAAGAGTATTTACTCTGTATATTTTGACAGGTGATACTATTTGCATTTTAACAGTTAATAAAACTCTAACTTTTTTAATCTAAATGTCTGCTATCATTAAATAATTTCCAAGGGGCTGTGCCCCCTGCTCGCTACATGCACCAGCCCCCTCCCCCCCAGCTGCTTTTCCTTCACAGAGAGAGCCTACTTATGTCATCATCATCGTGGCTTTGCCTTCCCAAACCACCAGGCATGGCCCCGTCCACACTCTACTCCATTTTATAAAAATGCATCGACTAAGGCCTTTTCTGAAAAGATGATTAATAGCACACTGATGATTAATAGCATTGTAAAATGATACAATGAAACAGGTCTCTGATACAGGAACTTCACAGCTATTTACCTGTCTCCAAAGAAATTAAAGAAGCAGTGACCCATTTGCAAAGAAATCAGTGAAAGGATGGGAACACCACTGGTAGGGGAAAATAGCATGAGCTCATCCTATCTTTTAAAAGAAAGTCATTGACCTGTGGAAGATATAAGCAAAGATGGAAATCATCATTGGCATTCATCAATAGACAGACACAAGGGGTGTGTCTAGACTACATGCCTCCTTCGACGGAGGCATGTAGATTAGCCAGATCGGAAGAGGGAAATGAAGCCGCGATTAAAATAATCGCGGCTTCATTTAAATTTAAATGGCTGCCCCGATCTGCCGATCAGCTGTTTTTCGGCAGATCGGGGCAGTCTGGACGCGATGCCCCGACAAAGAAGCCTTTCTTCATCGACACAGGTAAGCCTCGTGAAACCAGGTTTACCTGTGTCGATGAAGAAAGGCTTCTTTGTCGGGGCATCGCGTCCAGACTGCCCCGATCTGCCGAAAAACAGCTGATCGGCAGATCGGGGCAGCCATTTAAATTTAAATGAAGCCGCGATTATTTTAATCGCGGCTTCATTTCCCTCTTCCGATCTGGCTAATCTACATGCCTCCGTCGAAGGAGGCATGTAGTCTAGACACACCCAAGATGTCAGAGCTCTTGAAAGTTGAAAAAAGATGGATCTTCCTACCAAGGGGGAATTGAAGTCTCTGGAAACGAAATATATGTGATACACCTGCTGAAACAAAGATCTTTCACTTGGAATATCAGGGAAGCCAGCATCTTGTTCTTCTGGAAGGACCTGATGGAGAAACGTCAGCAGTGGTTGGGAATATGGAAGGTGAGGGAAACCATTTGAACAAAGCTGATACTTTGCTAGGATACATTTTAGACTTTAATGTGTTTTTGCACCTTTAACAATCTCTACTTTTATTCCTTTTATTGGTGTCACTTAACCTGTGCCCTATTGTTAATTATTTGTTCTATTTTTACAATGAAGCGACTCATCACTGGTTTTGAAAAGAAGGGTATATTTACCCCACTTAAGTTAATAAGATATGCTGACGTCTCTCTAAAAGGTCAGTGAATTTTATGATTTCTCCAAGTGGTTCAGGCAAGGACTGGACAAATCAAGGCACAAGGTTTGGGGAAAATTTGGGAGTGTGTTGAGGTCCCTTTGCTGACTGTAACCAAGGCTAGTGGGAGGCAGACTGGGCCTTTGGGATGAAGTCAGGTTCCTGGGGACAGAGGTGCTGGGGTCAAAGCTGTCTAGCGCACAGGCATAGGATGTGACCTGCATACTGGTAGTCTTTCTGGGAGCATATGAGGCTGGGAGCCACAGCAGCAAGGCATTACAGCCCCTTCCCTCCCCCCTCCCCCCCCCCCCGCATTGCTCCTCCCAGGCTATAGGGAAGGTAGTGGCACAGTTCATCTGGATTGCATCTTAATGTGTGATAGTATCTGTTTTTATCAGAATGCTGGTCTTGGGAGGTGCCCCTCCATGTCTGCTAACCACCTAACCTAGATCAGACAAAGAAAGAAGCAGACCAGGGAGAATGTGTTCTCCAAGATCTTCCAGTCCTGTGCAGCAGTGGATCAGAACTCTGGAAGTGGTGAAGGACTAGGAATGGAGAGATTGATTGCTGGAGGAAGAGACGAATGGACAGAGAGGTGCTTTGGGAAGCTCTCATCTTTGCTTTTGCAACAAATTCATTATTGAGCCAAATGCCCAAAGACTTTGTACTCAGAAACTTTCCAATTCATGGGAAAATTCCATGTTGCCTGCTCCCAGTACACCCTTGATGCTACTTATGTCAGGGAAAACCAGATGAAACATGACTATCAGCAAACAGAGTGCATAGGGTTGCCAGGTGTCCAGTTTTGAACCACACTGTCTGGAGTCTGAGCTTTCTGTCCGGGAAACAAATTGAGAAAATACAGGACATATAATGTCTAGTATTTTCTAATTAAGTAAGCTTTATTATTATTATTATGAGTATCAGTATGTAGTTGCGTACTGCCTGGCTGGTAGATACGCTCATGCAGTGTGAGTGTGTCTACCAGCCAGTATGCACCTACACAGTAGAGAGGAGGAGGATGGGGACAGGGCCAGAGCGGGATGGAATCCCCAGGGACGGACTCACCCGCGTCCCTACCGGGACCATGCATGGGATGGGCAGCACCACAGGATCTGCGTGCACCTGGGCCAGCCCCACTGGCTAGTTCCTTCCCCCCGATTTCCCACGGCTAGCCCCTGTCCTCCTGACCTCCTCCCAGCCAACCCCGCTGGCTGGTTCCCTCCCAGCCAGTCCCACTCCCCCAGCACCCTCCCGGCCAGCCCTGCTTCCTGCTGGCCAGTTTCCCACCGCCACTCCGCCCCCCCCCCCCCCATCTCCCCCGGCCAGCCCCACTCTTCCCGACCCCCTCCCAGCCAGCCCTGCTTTCTGCTGGCTGGTTCCTTCCCCCGATCTCGCCCAGCCAGCCCCGCTCCTCCCGACTCCCTTCTGGCCAGCCCCGCTCCCCGCCGGCTGGTTCCCCCACAGCCAGCCCCACTCTCCCCAATCCCCTCCCGGCCAGCCCTGCTTCCTGCTGGCCTTTCCGGCCCCCCCATCTCCCCTGGCCAGCCCCGCTCCCCTTAACCTCCTCCCAGCCATGCACGCTCCCCTCCCGGCCAGTTCCCATCCCCATCTGAGATCAAGTGTGACCGGTATTTTTTGGAAATCATTTGGTAATCCTAAGAGTGCACTATTTATTTTTACCAGGAATAAAGTATTATCATATTTTTTATGTGCAGATGTATATGTATTATTTTTCCTGTTTTTATAAGTATGACTCACTCTCTTACAGTGCGGCTAAACTGTTTTCAGCTTGTATATTTTGCACTTAAACTTTGTGTCCTCTTTATTTGCCTACAAAGTTTTATTTTTTGAAACTCAGAGTATATTTCTTAGTTTGCAGTACGCAGACAAGTTGCATTCCCAAGTTCATATTAGGAGTTTATAACCCCATCCATATTTAAGATCTGTAAACATGCATTACCCAAATCATCCCATGACAGTTCTATGGCTGACTGTTAAATGATCTGTTAAGTCATCTCTCAACTGCTTCACAAATATCATGTAACACACATAATACAGCACTAACGACAGTAATCCTTGCTGTGCTTCAATCCAGTCTATTCACTAAACATCACCAGCAAGCAGTGAGTCTGCCAAGCACATATTCAACAGTCATCTTGCACCTGCTCAGTTGGTTGATGAATCTTTCCTTGGTTAGATCAAGCAGCCTAGTGTAGGGTTTCATGATCCAGAGGAACAAAGATCCTTCAAAGTCACAACTGGCATTTCAACTTCATCAGGGTGAACAAGTCAACTGGGGAAGTTTCCCTGCTCGCAGTTATTGGAAAAGTCCTTTCTTCTTAAAGTTGCAAGCCTTGTGCACCTTGCCCGACCAGACCATATTGACGTCACTGAAGCACATCTGGTGATCCACTAGAGCTTGTGTACCAATGGAAAAATACCCATTTCTGTACTTGCTGGCAAGATAGGGTAGCGCCAGGACATGGACATGCATCCTCTCTGT
This sequence comes from Pelodiscus sinensis, assembly GCF_049634645.1. Lineage (NCBI taxonomy): Eukaryota > Metazoa > Chordata > Testudines > Trionychidae > Pelodiscus > Pelodiscus sinensis. The sequence goes on from NC_134717.1 coordinate 39,044,495, forward strand.
CACCTCACCACCATTTGGGAACCTCATTGCTTCAGGTCTGTCAATCTGATATTTCTTGCATGTTGCTGAGGCCTTGCACACATGAATGACAGCAGCCCACACAGCAGGTTTTCCACCTGCAAACTGATTTCCTACTGACTGATAGCAATCTGGCATTGTAAGCTTCCACAGTGTGACTGCCACTTGCTTTTGCTGCTCTCATGCAATCGGTGTTGCCTTCATGCTGGTGCCCCTGCCCTGGAGGGCTGGGGTGAGCTCAGCACAAAGACCTAGGAATTTCACCTTTCACCTCTAAAAGTTCTGCAACCACTTGCTCATTATCCCTCACCTGCACTCTGGTGAGTTCCCTTCTCAGTCTGAGAAGCCCCCTCTACTGTGTGGACATGCTCCGTGACTGCTAGCAACAGCCTGGAACTTCTATTCACTGTTTCCATCATCCATGTATCAGCCTCCAGCATCTCATCACCATTCCACCAGTTGTAATGGCAGTGGCTAAAGTTCTGCAAATTCAGGAGCATCGTGTGTCTGGTATCATATATATAGTAGCCCAATGTCTGAGTGTCTGTAACGCTGAAATGCTGGCTGTTCCCTCTGGGTGGCGCTGTTGCTGAAATGCTGGCTGTTCCCTCTGGGCGGTGCTGTTGCCTGAGTCACGTCCTTCCCATTCCACTGTGGTGCTCGGCTGACTTCTGCACTGCTCAGCCAGGCCACCACGGGGGAGCAAGCAGCGCAAGGGGCCGTTTGAGTCCCGTGCTCCCCATGCAGCACGCTCCCTCGTGGTGGCCCGGCTGAGTGGTGCAGAAGTCAGCCGAGCGCCTCGGCGGGAGGCGAAGGGGGGCGGGGCGGTGATGTGCAGTGTGACAGTGGCTCCAGGCCATTTGGGCTCTGCGGTCCCCCGAGTGAGAGGCAGGAGGGGAGGAGAAGAGAAAGAGAGAGACAGGAGGCGGAGGAGAGCGGGGGGGGGGGGAGGGAGGAGGAGGCAGTAGAAGGAGGAGAGAGAGAGAGAGAGCAGAGGCTCAGGAGAGAAGACTGACATGGAGGAGAGACCTGAAAATCCTGTCTTATGACAGGCTAATTGGCTAGTTATCAATAGTAATGAGAATTATGCTGAGCTGTGCAGGGCCCATGATTCTGCCAGATGGATGATGGGACTGAAAAATAGCACCTAGAATTATGGGAATTTGTCAAATGTAAAAATTAGGAGTGATGCAAGAGGTGATGCAAGAAGCTGAGCCCGCATGCAGCCAAGAGACCCAGATAGTGTGAAAGCCAACATACTTTACCTCAGACCAACTTTGTAATGCTGACACAGCCTATGCTTGAGTTCATTTATAAGGGAATTCAGGAATAATGTGTCCCTGTGAAATCCTGAGTGTTCCCTCTCAGCCTGTATTTATCCCAAGAATTTTTTTCCAGATTCTCCTAGAGAATTAAAATAATTTTTCTTTCACCCCATCTGTAAATCTCAAAACCTCTTTCAATGCCTGCTCAGTTATCCTGGATGCTGTGTGTGAACAAGGCCAGATTTCCAGTTAAGTACAGTAGCACATGCTTAGGGGTGCCTGAACGTTAAAAGTCAACACAGTGGAAGCTCAGAGTTATGGACACCTCAGGAATGGAGTTGTCAGTAGCTCAAAGTTCCATAACTAAAGAAGAGATCTGGACTTAGCCAAGGAGGGAGGGTCAGGACTCCAGGGGGAGCCAGGACTTGTACATCATGGGATCACTGGGGTTTAGCACTTGAGACGTAGGTGGAGTGTTGGGCTCCAGGCTTCAGCCCTGTGGCTCCTCCCCTGCCTCGTGGGGGCTCCCCACAGCTCCAATCCCTGCGTCAGCAGAGTGGGGGAGCACCAGGACTTGAGTCTTTAGCTATGGTGGGAGTGCTGGGGTTGAAGTCAATTCTCTCTTCTTAGTTAAAGCTCCAAGACCTGGCAGTCCCAATGGAGCTGAATTCCTGGGCCCCAGAGCCCCATGAGGCTGAAACCAGTAGTGGAGCCTCAGCACTGAAGCTCTGAGACCCAGTGCTCCCCATCATCTAAAGCCCCGAGGGTTTTCCTAAGGGTCAGAAGCCTAGAACCAAACCCCTCAGCCGCTCTGGTTTTAGCCATCCCCCCCATAGTATAGTATTTGAGTGTGTTCTGTTGGTTTGGTTTGTGTTTGGTTTTTGTTTATTCTTTTGTTTTGGGGGGTTGGGGTTTTTTTGTTTGTGTGTTGGGGGGTGTTGTTCTGCACTGCTGCCTGATTGAGGACTCCTGGTTCCACAGGGTGACTGGTTGATGGATAAGTCCATAACTCTGGTTGAGATTCTACTTAAAAAGAAATGTAAATGATCATTTAAATTGTTTAATTTTCTATAGGAAATATGAAGGTCAGCTGTAGATAGTGGGAACGGGGAGACACATTGAAGACATCTTATCTGGGGGCACATAAAGGACAAATCTGTCTCTGTGTGTGTGGAAATAATGATTATGGCTCTAGCCAAACTTTTTGCTCTTTAGAGTCCAAGGCAGTCCTTGTTGTCTTAAAGCATCAAGCCTGAGGTTGTGGCAAGCTCCCAAACCAAGGGCTTTTGTGAGAGAGTTCAGGAAGTATCTTGCTTGGAGGTGGAGGTTCCACCTTGCATACCCACACAGAACTATTCACGGTCTAATCTAAGATGTATAGATATTAGTACATGATAATCTACTGATTTAGATTGTGTGCAACAGAATGTAGTCTCCTATCCACGCTGCTGTGCAGATTCTGTTTTGGCAGTGAACGGCAGTCATTAAGATGTTAGGCAGTGTAAGCACTTACCTGACTACATAAATATACCCCTAAAAGAAATATACCAAGGAAGCTGAGATACTGGTGGTAACTCATCAATTTAATTGGCTGCAAAGACCAATAAAATACAGCCACTGATTGATTGTTTTATTGAATCTGACTACACCAACAAGACACGCTGTGAAAGACCTCAGGAAAGCAATGTGATCAGCAACACTGCAGAGGCTCACAGATGGCTGATTGCAATTGTTGCACCAAATCCTGGGAAAATTGATCTGTTTTTTACGTGGTGAAGTTAGAGCTTCCTTTTCACATGAAAGTAAAAAACTGATTTGGAGGATTAATAATAAAAATATTTTCATTTGAATAAAATATTGTTTGATATTTTCCTGGTCTCTTCATTTCACTAGTATACAATAAAATCAATACAGCTGCTTAGCTAACTAAAAATGGTCATTCATCTTCAGCTAAAGCTCTGAGATATTTTGGGTTTGTGCAATAGAACTGTATATTTATATAAATGATAATGTACAGTGGTTCCACTTAGAAAGTTATTGAGGACACGCTAGGTATTAGAAGTCATCTTTGCTATCAGGACTTGGAGGCCTGGAACATCTCCTTATATGTCTCTTTGTACATGAAAGCTAGAAACTTATTTTGTAAAAAATATGAGAAGTTGTATTTTGCTTGTTGGGAGAGGATTAATTCTGTTCCACATCACAATTAAAGTCCTGATGGCTGTATTTGAATTGCAAAGAACAGTGGTTTTTTTGTAGTCTAGAGCAGTGTTTCTTAAACTATGTTCTGTGGAACACTGGTGTTCTGCGAACAACTCGCAGGCATGCTACAACCTCTTCTTTGTTTTTGCCTTTTTTTTTTTTTTTTGGACTGACAACAGTTCTTGTTGAAGAAAATTTTCATAGCTGTTCCGCATAAAAGAATATTATTGTTTGGTGTTCTGTGGTCTCCAAAAGTTTAAGAAACACTCGTCTAGAGTATTAAAATGGAAAGATGGTGGTAGTCCGCATGTACAGAGTTCATTGCAGGATTGAGACCTTGTTGTATTTTTCATGTTTGAACAAGTTTTGCAGAAGGTGTGCTAGATGTATGCACAAATATTTGAGGAAGTTTGCAGCATGTAGAGGTGAGGTGGATAGGATGTATGTATAAGCAGCTTGGAAAGTATCATACTGTAACAGAGTTGATTGGAAAAAAACTTGAGGAAATTTTTTTTGGTCAGAATTTGGTGATTCACTGAAATCTAAATATCCTATGGGATCATGCTGACTTGGTGAAGGACAGGTTTTGAGACCTGATTGTTTTTTGCCACCTCGTCCACCCTGGCAGGATGGTGGAATCTCCAGTCTTACAGGTGCTTGGCTCCTTGGCAGCACAATTGCTGGGCAGGCCCAGAGCCTAAAAGGCTGGGAATTCTCAGCTCCTATGCGCCTAGCTTTGCAGCGCCTCAGAAGCCTGAACTCCCAGGGTCGATGGCTCACGGGCAGTCTCTGGGTTGACTATCCTGCAGTCTGGAATCACAGGGCTTCCTGGTGCGCCAAGTTGCCCAGCTTTCTATGTGGTGTGCTGCTAAGGCTCCAGGGAGCTATTGCATTAATAATGTTGAAATTGTTGGTTTTCATTCCAAATCAGAATGAAAATAAATATTGAAATCTCAAATTCTCCTCAGAACGGAACTGACCATTCTCCACCCAGCCCTGGAAACAAATGAAGCTGTATTTACTTCACTGGAGATTGAGGCAGTACTGATATTGGCCTATCTTCTAAATGTATCTTTCTACCTAAATATCTAACACTACTTACAATCAAAGTTTTGGCAACAAATGAAAATATTCATGTACAATGTGGGCAGCATTAGGGATTCTTTAAAGTTGGGTGCCTAAACAAGTGGTAAAGGACATTCGCCAGTCACCTCTTATGCCAGGCCCCTAACCTTGGTAGATCCTTCTGAGGTGCTGATGAAACAGAGATGGGAACTGTTGCACAAAACCAATGATACAGCTGAACAGCCTGATATCCTAACATGCCATCAATGAGGAAGCAGTCCACAGCTTTTATTCACGCACACATTCTATGGACACATCATGTTCACTTCTCAGCCACAGATATTTCTCAATAGCAGTTAAATGAGCCGTTTGTGAAGGGTCTGAAGTGGGGATTTGAGGGCCCTCCCGGTCCCCAGATCTCAATGTCTACTCATGTTTAATAGATAAAATATTGTAAATCTGGAGCAATTTAGTTAAAATCTCCTGAATTTCCAGGATGCTGAGATCCTGCAGAGCTTTCTGAAAAAATTAGGCCATTAATTTCCATCATCAATTATTTTTTGTGGTCTCAGATTTGAAATATTAGCAAAAATTGATTTGACCTGGTAATTTTCTTATATCAGACAAGCAACATTTTTCACCTGCAAAAGTTGGCTAGGAACGAAAAAACAGTATAATTCAAATATGAGAATAGCTCCTCTCATACACTTACAGTAGAGCAGTTTATTTTAGTATGCGTGCTTATGTGTGTGCGTGCACTCATAGCTATATAGTAGATTATAAATTGGGAGTGCATTATGCCTGAATGGAAAGCTGTTGTTATAGGCTTGCAATCCATGATGCATAGGATAACTGATTTATACACCACTCAAAACCTAAAAAAAAGAATCGCAACTGCATAATTATACATGTCTGCATTATTTAATACAATAGTAGGTTTTTTAATGCAAGTTACTTAATACAGATAATTTAAATAGCTAAATAAACACTGGAGACAGTTATTAATTATTTTTATTCAATACAATTTCTATAATAAAATTGAAGTTACTGCTATAAATGTTAATGTTGGTAATAAGGACTTGTGATACAACTGAAACATAGCGATGAGCCAAGCATCACCTGATGATTAGTAATGAAACAAACCACAACCTTGATTTTCTCTCACAGTTGTCTCCCTTTAAATGGCTGAGTGAAAATGAGGTGGTATGAACACTTTATTCTGATTTTGAAGGGGCCTAAGTAATCTCTGAAACAGATGTGGCTCTGCACTGCTCACTTGTTCTCCCTCCTGCCCACAGCCCCAGCTGGCTTGTGGGCTGATGGGTATCAACTGCAACCACTTCCCCAATTCTGACTCATTTGGGAAGAACATGCTCTCTCACAGATCGCTTCCCTAGCTGAATAAGCCCTTGATTTGCTGGGAGCACGAGGCTTTTCTGCTTTTATGGTATTGTGAGGATTTTTTCTCTGCTGTCCTGAGGGCTAAACTGTATCTCCGTGGGATAATACTGAGAATACTATGGACACTCTTAATAGTTCTGTTTGTTTTCTGTCCTACTGCGTTCAGCCTCATGGTGAGTGACTGACCTTGAAAACTACAGCATGAATGGGAAACTTCACTGCACACACTGATGAGAGAAATTAGTGCCCATCATCAGTGGGGCAGTACAAACAATGGGATTGGTGTATTCAGTCAATTGTTGGGTGCAGAAATTACTTGGAATCTTTCAGATTGCAGTTGGAAGCTGAATAGTTAGAAGATTCCTTTTCCTTTCGGCTGTCTTGGCCTTTCTGTCTCCTTCCTTGTGGCCAATTCTTCTGATACTCTGTTCTCTAAAGCACTGAAAGTGTCAGCACTTAGTAATGATTAATAATTAGGACCACACCTATTTCACAGCTCTGAAAAATGTCACAGACTTTGAAATAAGCCCTTCTCCATTAAACTTGATCGCTCCCTTGCTGCTGGGAGCACCTCAGTCAGGGGGATCTCAGCTGCAAGTCCTAGCTGGGCTGGAGAGAGAGGACTTGTCCTTCCCTTGCACAGCTGCTTTCACTCTAAAGGCAGGTCTACACCTCAAGGACGGGTCAGTCTAAGCTGCACAATCAGAGTTGTGTTAGTAGCATAACTCTAATTGATTTAGCTCAGATCCACTTACCATGAGGTCCACACTGCTGGGCAGGGGAGTCAATAGAAAAAACTCCTCTGGCAACTCCCCTTACTCATCTCATTCTGTTGGGGTACTAGAGTTGACAGGAGTGTGATCACCGGTCAATTTAGTGGGTATTTAGTAGACTCACCAAATCGACTGCTGGTGGATCGATCCCTGCAGTGTCAATCCACCCTGTAGTGGAGACAAGCCCCCTGGAAGAGCATATCCACCTTGGAGTGCCTGCCTTCTCCCCACCCTGCTACAGGAAGCTCTAGCCCTGGAGGCTCCTCCTTACCTCGTTCTATGAATTCTATGAAGAAACTCAAATTATTTTTTCCTTGTGGTACAATCTGCTGCTGCTTATGACCACTTCATGTCAGACCAATTCACTGCCATGTGTGTCTAGAAAATTCAAACTCCTGTCAGAGTGGGGAGCCAGTAGAGCTGTCCTTAGGGTAAGAATGCTTTGACTATGAGGTCAGCTTCTCTGGAGTTTGTTGTGTGGGTAATTTTTCTTTTTCTTTTACATGTTTGATGTAAACTCAAGGCTAAACTGATGATAGTGACAAATGCCCAGTTCTTTGATATTCCTGAAAGCCAACAAGGAACAAGTGGGACCTCTGGATTTGGGCTACGTCTAGACTGCAGGCTTCTTTCGGAAGAAGTTTTTCTGAAAGAGAGCATCTACACCGAAAAAGCGCATCAAAAAAGCGATCTGCTTTTTCGAAAGATAACGTCCACATTTATTGGACGCTATCTCGCATTTAAGTTGTGATTACTATTGACAGAGTGGCTACTGGGGCACCTGTGATTTTTCCTGGAAGCCTCTTCTTTTAGGGGGGGAAAAAAAGCCCTCTTCCCCATCCACACACGCGTTTTTCCAAAAGAGCTCTTTCGGAAAAAGACTTCTTCCTTGTAGAAAGAGGTTTACTACTGTCGGAAAAAACCCTCTGTTCTTTTGACTTTCTGTCAAAAGAAAGCAATTGCAGTGTGGAGGTAAATGAATTTTTTCCGGAAAAAAGTGCCATTTTTCTGGAAAAAACTCTGCAGTGTAGAAGAACAAGAATCTTTCTGTGCTCTTAGAGGAAGGGCACATTAAAAGTGTCTGTCATTGAATATTAATGATGCAATCCTGGAGGGAGTAATTTAAACAGAATTTGGAAGCAAGTTCAGTGACACTGTGTACATCTCAGTCAGGCACTGTTCCTGCACCCATGTTTTGTATAGTACACAAAGGTGTACTGATCCTGACTGGGCATTCTGGGCAACTTTCATATATGTATTAAAAATAATATAACCTCATCTGTGTTGAGGAAAGGGGAAAAATCACAAAGAAAACTAGACAATAGTTGATTCCAGCAGTCAGTGTCATTGGGGAGCTATCCAGCAGCAGAACCTCCCAAACGTAATTATATAGCAAAGCTCCCCAAACCAATAATTAGTAAGCTTTTCTAACCTTGATATAGTTGTTAGCAATAAAGATCCTTGGCAAGTTTCCAGATCATTTTGGCAGAAATAGAGGCATTAAAAGGAGGCCTCTGCAAAATGTCCATAGTTGCTAAGCTGCCGAAGCAAGTTTATATTAGTTTTGAACAACAATAATTGTTTCTGCTTTCTCAGCAGAAAATATGCTAAAAGAAAAAATATCAAGAGCTACTCTGGCAGTAATTAAAAAAAAAAAGATGTTGCAATCCAAATATTCTTCCTCTTCAAGATGCTGTTTCTGGAGAATAGTAGAGAGTTTGACTGTGACTAACAGCTGAGAGGGTGGGCAAAGTTTAAAGTGCACTCAATTCAACTCTGGTGCAACTTTATTATCTTCAGTGGAGTTTATACTGAGGCTGAATTTGGGCCAATACTTCAGCTTCAAACGTTGATCCTATTGAGACAGGGGACTTTACTGGAAATATCTAACTCTTTCTGTACAGTTGTTGATCTTTCTAAGTATTCCTGGCTAGGGAATCAACTCAAACACATTGCTATCACAATTGCACAACTATCTGAGCTGCTATTGACTCATGCATAGACTATATCCTATTCTATGATTGATTGTTTTGAAGAACAGCATTATACAGACAGTTGCATCAGAAAGGGACACGACTTCTTTTGCTGCCTTTTATTTACATGCCTACCAAGCCACATTTTTTGCCTCAAACTTTTACTATGATGAAGGCTATGTCTGCACTGCAAGGGAGGGGATCTGATTCCCCTGCACGTACTCAGGGTAGCTCAGTGAGAGCTGGTGAGAATATAAACATCAGTGCAGCCATGGTAGGATCAGCAGTGGCAGCAGAGGGATGCCTGAGCCATGTGAAATTTATACCCTCCTGCAAATGGTGGGTAAACCAGGTCAACACAGTTCAACCGTGGCTCTGTTGCTGCTCCTGCTACTGGGACTACACTATTATTCTTGATACATCCCATCAGATAATCATGAGCACATGTAAATGGGCAGGGGAATCACACCACTAGGTCTTGTAGTGCAGACAAAGCCTAAATTACTTACTAAGAATTCATGAAGACTTTATTCTCTAATGGTTTTTATGGGCATTTTGGATAACTTGGGCAACCAAAGAAGATATACAAGCCTGCTGTTAAGAAATATTCACATTTCTAGGTTTAAGTGGAGATGGGCTGCCGAGCTGATATTCAGTCTCTTTGGGTATCTCTGTATTGCAATAAAAGAAGCCTGCTTTTGTCATATTGAACCTGATGTAAAATTGATAGATTTAGACTCCTGAGTTTTTCTTGCTTTTAGTTGAAAATTGCATTGCTCAATACCTGGGGCAGATGCTGACAATTGTTAAGGTAGAACACGAAGGGTATGTCTAGAAAGCAATTAAAGACCTGTGGCTGGCTCATGGGGCTTAGGTTGAGAGGCTGTGTAAAATCACTGAGTAAACATTGGGGCTTGGTTAGAGCCTGAGCCAGGGTCAAAGAGCCCAGGCTCCAGCCCAAACCCAAACATCTAGGCTACGTCTAGACTACATCCGTTTTTCGTAAAAGGGGTGTAGATTAGACATATCGCAATTGCTAATGAAGCGGGGATTTAAATCTCCCCTGCTTCATTAGCATAAAAATGGCTGCCGCTTTTTTTCCGCACGGAGCTTTGTCGGAAAAAGTGCCAGTCTAGATGCTGATCCTGTGGAAAATAAAGCCTTTTCCGAAATATCCCTTATCCCCCTTGAAATAAGGGATAAGGGATCTTTTGGAAAAGGCTTTATTTTCCGCAAGATCAGCATCTACACTGGGCGCTTTTTCCCGGCAAAGCTCCGTGCGGAAAAAAAGCGGCAGCCATTTTTATGCTAATGAAGCGGGGGAGATTTAAATCCCTGCTTCTTTAGCAATTGCGATATGTCTAATCTACATCCCTTTTACGAAAAAGGGATATAGTCTAGACGTAGCCCTACACTACAGTTTTTTAGCTCTGCAGCCTAGGCTCTGAGTCATCTGACCTGAAAAAGCTGCTTCGGGTCTTTTATTTCAGTGTAGCAGTGTTCCCTCTAAACTGCACAGCAGCACTGCTTCACAGGTGATTCATCAGTCAGAGGCTCAGGGCTCTGTGCACAGACTTGACTGTGCGAGGCTGATTAATCACCTATGAGGTTTAGAAGGAACACTGCCGTGTAGCTGTACCTGAAAGATCCAGTCATGTTCCCATTGAAATCCATGATAAAATTCTCATTGGATCTCCGGGGAGCTCTAAGGCCAGGTCTACTCTGGAGCGGAAGGTCGACATAAAATATGCAATTCCAGCCACCTTAATTGCATAGCTGGAGTTGATGTATCTTAAATTGCCATCCGCACAGTGGGAGGTCGACAGGAGCAAACGCTCCCATCCGCTTCCCTTACACCTCACAAAGAGCAGGGATACCAGCATCTACAGGGGCATCCTCTGAGTTGGATTTAGTGTGTCTTCACTAAACCCACTGAATCGAACCTCGGAAGATAGACTACGGCAGCATTTATCTTCCCCATAGTGTAGGTGTGCCCTAAGTGTGGGACCAAATGAAAGCAAGAAGAAATCACTACATGGAAACATTGTCTAGTTAGTTATGTAGGAGAGAGAGAGAATTAATGTGCCAAGGATCCATATGACATCACTGTCCAAGAATGCAGTTACGGAGAAAGGAAACAGCATATAGCATTGTTAAAGGAGTAGCATATGAATGGAGGCAAATAGATTTCCTGTTACAAGAACCTAATTCGATCTTATCCAACACATGGACTATATCTTTTGAAAGGTATACGAGTTAGTAATATTAAGACTAGCCAGCAATAGGAGTGATGTTATTCTGGACATCTGGGATTGAAATCATGAAAAGTATGCTGTGAGAAAGGAGATCAAAGTCACTGGAGAGATTTAATTTAAAAAAAAAAGGATAGTCCTGAAACATAGCTCAATAAGAAAGAGCCAATACAGTTTGAAACATAAAGGAGTTTTTCCCTGAGACGGTTAATCCTTATGATGAAAAAGCTACTATGTAGGCTGTTTGAAGCTAGGATGATCAATTGAATCAGGCAAATTAGGAGGAGAAAATGGCGAGAGAGAATACTGGATTTATTTATGGACAAAAAGAAAAGAGTAGGATGTGGAGAGAAATAGAAAAATGATGTAATTACTCAACTAACAGAGTGCTTTTGAGACATAATACTTACAAATGCAGAAATGAATAAAATTGGATTGTGTGGGTGAAGAGCAAAACACCCTGAAAAAGAAAATCTGGACTTGAATTTTCTGTTTATCTGCCTGGAATCCAACTGGGATATTTGTCTAATAATCACTGACAGCATAGTAATATTTTCTGATCAATCAGATTTTTGAAGAGCTAGACTTGCATTGAGTTATGCATTGTACTATTGCAATCCAAATAAATTGTGCTCAGATCAATAGAAGAAAGCCATCAGGCCGTATATACTTTTGTTGACCGAATGACCTGATTTTTTATTGCAGTACAAGTAGCTATACTGCTGGCAGCAGAGAATCAACTCTCTGAAAGATATGAATTTTTCAGTGTCCTATATATAAAAATAATTAAACTAAAGAGGGTATTTCCCAGTGTATTTCCCAATGTATTTAATTTGCGCAATGTTATAATAAAGACGTGTAATTAGATGTAACGTAGCTGAAAGCTAAGGAAGCTTCATTCACAAGTGTAACAAACTCAAGAATTCAGAAAAATGCCTCTGTTGTAAAATGTCTCTTTTATAGGAATGCAGGACTGGGAGGGATCGGAAGAAGTCATCAGGTCCAGCTCCCACCATGGAGCTAGGACCAAGTAAACCTAGACTGTCCCTCACAGGTGTCTACAATCTGTTCTTGAAAACCTTCTGTAATGGGGATTGCACAACTTCCCTTGGAAGCCTATTCCGGAGCTTTAACTATCCTTACAGTGGAAAGCTTTTCTGCACATTTAACCTAAATCTCCCTTGCTACAGATTAAACACATTACTTATTGTCCCCCTTCAGTGGACATAGAGAACAGTTGATAACAGTCTTCTTTATAACAGCCCTTAACCAATCTGAACACTTATCAGTTGATCCCTCAGTCTTCTTTTCTCAAGACTAAACATGCCCTATTTTTAAAACATTTTTTTCCTGGGTCAGGTTGTCTAACCCTTTTATCATTTTAGTGGTTCGCCTCTGGACTGGCTCCAGTCTCTCCACTTGTTTCTTGAAACATGGTACCCAGAACTCCTGCTGTACTCAACACTGATGAGGCCTCAGCTAGACAGTTACCGTACTTCTCATGTTTTACATACAACACTCCCATTGATACAATCCAGAATGATCTTAGTCTTAGGTCTAATTTTTTTTTCAATTGCATCACATTGTTAACATTAGGGATGTGAAAGTGTAACTGGGCACACAGTTAACTGATTATGCAGGCTCCCAGTATGTGCAGGCAGCCAGCTTAAAAGCCACATGTAACTACTGAATTTTTTCAGCAGTTACATGGTTTCTTAATTAAACACATTTTAACATCCCTAGTTGACCTCTTCAATTTGGGACTCACTAATACAACCTAGAGGTCCTTTTCAGGGCTACTATGACTTTTATTCCCCATTTTGTAGTTGTTCATTTCATTTTTCTTTCCTAAGTGAAATACTTTGCACTTCTATTTCATTTCATCTTGTTGAATTCAGATCTGTTCTACACTTTGTCAACATTGTTTTGAATTCTAACTCTTTCTTCCAAAGTACAGTACTTTACAATCATGCTCAGCTTGGTGTCAAGTACAAATATTATAAGCACTCTTAACTCCAATATCCAAATCATTAATGAAAATATTGAAGAGTATTCAGAAGTGACCCATGTCGGACCTCATCCATGTATTTATCAGTGAAACACTGCTAACTACTCTCTGAGTGCAATCTTTCAACTAGTTTTGCACCTACCTCAGAGTAACTTCATCTAAGGCCACATTTTCCTCATTTGATTATGAGAATGTCAGCTGTGATAGAGACACAGGTTGGGTGAGGTAATACCTTTCATTGAACCAGCTAACTTTGTTGAGAGAGACAAGCTTTTGATCTTACACAGAGCTCTTCTTCAGATAAGCTTGAAAGCTTGTCTCTTTCACCAATAGAAGTTGATCTAAAAAAGATACTAACTCACTCACCTTGTCTCTCTAATATCTGGGGACTAACATGGCTACAACAACACTGCATGCAACAGTGTGTAACAGTGTCAAAAGACTTACTAAAATCATGTCTAAACTTTCCCCAATTCACAGTAATCCTGTCAAATAAGGAAATTATGTTGATTTGAATGATTTGTTCTTTATAAATTGAAGCTGGCTGTTCTTTGCAACTCTGTTAACCTCTTGGTGCTTAAAATTGATTCTTTAATAATAAGTTCCAGTATCTTTCATAGCATCAAACTTATTGCTAATTAGTCTGTAATTCCCCAAGTCCTCTTTATTCCTCTTTTGAAAGATGGGTACTATGGTTGCTCTTTTCCAGTTCTCTGGAATGTCACCTATCCTCCATAAGTTCTCAAAAATGATTCCTTCCACTAGTTCCTTACATATCCTCAGATTAATTCCATCAGACACTGCCTAATAAATACTATAGTGCTCTCTAACTTATCTAAATATTGCTTAACCTATTTCTTCACTTTGTTGACTTGCAAGGCTTCCCACTTGTTGTTCATGTTAATTGTGTTGACTTTCTTGTCACTGTTAACTTTTTTTGTTGAGACTGAAGCAGAAGAGGCATGAAACATTTCAATCATCAGTTATCATCTCTGCATTGTGAAGTAGAGAATCTACACATCCCTTTGTCTTTCTCTTGCTTCTAATATATGTAATGAACCTCTTCATTAAGGGCTTTTATGTCCCCTGCTATGCATAACTCATTTTGTGCCTTAGCCTTTTTTATATTGTCCTTACATGCTTGTGCTGTTCTTTTGTAATCCTCCTTAGCAATTCATCCAAGTTTCCACTTTCTGCGGGGGTTTTTTTTAAATGTTCAGGTCATTAAGGAGTTCCTGATTAAACATATTGGCCTCTTACTAGGGATGTCAATGAGTAGTCTACTAGACAATTAACTGATAAGCCTGTGGGGAGGAAGCAGGGGCTGGCTTAAAAGCCGGTTCCCCCAGCACTGTCTCTGCGGTGCCACCTGCCCTCACCTGCACTGCTGCCTTGATAAGAGGCAGCAGCAGAGTGGGGGGAGGATACAGCGAAGCAGCCCCTGTCTGGGGGGTCCAGGCTCCCCATGGACAGTTCAGACCCCTGCAGACAGGGGCTTCTGCTGGAGCAACCTCTATCCACGGTAGGCCCAGACTCACTGCAAACAGAGGCTGCTCTGTGGAAGGCAGAGCAGCCTCTGTCCAAGGGAAGCTCAGACCTCCTGCCAACAAGAGCTGCTGCCACCCCGCGCTGTTGCCTCTGTATCAGAGCAGCAGCACAGGGTGGTAGGTAGCTGGTTTTTAAAACTGGCTCCTATCACAGACCAGCTTCTGTCTGGTACCCCATGCCAGGGGTGCAAGGGAGGTCCCCAGGAGTGGGGCTGGATTTCACTGGCTGCCAACCCTGCCCCTGGGACTATAGATTAGTTGAGTAAACTAATAAGAATTCATGTGGTTATTTGACTATTCTATTATTCAATATCTAATATCCCTACCTCTTACCATTCTTCCAGTCTTTCCTTTGTATCAGTATAGTTTGCAGTTTTTCATATAGTACAGTCGTCTTGAGAAACAGCCAGTTCTCCTGAACTCCTTTTTCTAACCTTTTCCAGATTTCCCTCTTGTTGCTTCTGTGACCCTATTGTAATTTTTCCCCACGCCATCCCCCATTCTTCCCTGTGCCATCTTGCCTTCTGTTAAGTTTGCATTTTTTATTTTTACTGGTTGGTGTTTGTTACGTCTCCCTTTAAACCTAATTGAAAATCCTCCTTTCTAGGTTGTCTAGTTGGTACGCAAAGATGCTCCTCTGTGTCTTGGTCGGGTGAGTCTCATCTCTTCCCAACAGGCTTTCTTCCTGGATTAGTTTCCCATGGTTGAGGAAATTGAATGCCTGCCATCAACACTGTTTGCACAGTCACATATTCATCTCTGGGATATGAAAGTCACTGTCTGAGCCCTTTTCCTCTGGCTGAGTGTGAACAAGAAACCACCTGCATCCCCAATCCCAGAGCTCTGTAGTCACTGCTAATCTACCCAGTCTCATACCTGGCAGTATCAGGATTGTCCACAGGGATGAGCAACATGGCATAGTGGTTGGAGAAATAGATAAATGCCTCCATCTCCTGCAGAAGAGGGTCCCTGACCACCAGTGCCTATGTCTTCTCTTGGGTTCAGTGGTGAGCCTTACAGCTTTGGGGGCAGGTGCTCCCCACTCTTTAGCCATTGAGGTCTTCTTCTCGCCTCCTGTAGCTGGTATAGCATTACATTTAGTGTATGGTGGTAGTTTAATAATGGACAGGCTAGATCTACTGATTGTCATGAGGGATTGGAAATTGCCATTCTGTTGAAGCACTTGTGGGTATAAAGTGGTTGCCATCCTCATTTTAAATGAAAACATCCTGTAAGCCAGGTTCTCGCTCTATTACACAACAGCAAAAGTCACAATTAGTAAATATGGGTGTTTGGATTCATGAGAAGTGAAGAAGAATAAGTGAAGAAGCATTCTTTTCAATGCCATATGAAATGGGCATCTTTTCTATAGATTTGTGCCTTCTTTTTATGTTCAAGATATAATCCTTATTTATTAGCATATTTTTTTTCTGTTGCTTTCACATTCTCCCAGACTGCTGCTGGTTGGGTTATAGAATGTTAATAATATCCTGAAGTATTACTCCCTCAGTAAAACACGGGCCTTGAACAGAATTCTATATTATTATTTTTTAAATCAGCCCTTATTTCATATATATCTTCAGTGAGGAGCTTTGGACTTTATGTTGCCCCCAAGATTTCTAGGTCTGTGGAAATCTGATTGTGACCCAGTTGGTGCTTTACTGTACTCTAATCGTACTGAATCTCTTTTAAACCTGGTTTACACTAATATAACTCTGTACACTTCAGTCATATTGCTCTCAGCTTATGCTGGAGTTAGTGAGATTTTACTCATTACCAATCTTTTAAAAGAAGTAAAAAATATGAGATTATGTCCATGAAAGAAACAATGCGGAGGAGGCTGAATGGAAACGTCATTAACATATTAAGCATTTCATCGTGTTAATGGAAAATGAAATACAAAAATATCCTGCATGTTATTTGGATTAAACTCCCCTTGAAACAGCCATGTATATTGTTTTGTAAGTGCGCATTTTCCTGTAAGGTCTAGGTTTAACAAGGGAGAGATTTTAGTGGCCATTTAATCAGAGCTAAGCACTAAGCCATCCCTTATTAAATGTATTATTGTCAAATTAAAATTAATTAAAAAGGAATATGTCACAGGGTGGCTGGACCCTGTGAGTGACACAGGTCATGCTTTCCTGTGCCAGAACAGGTCCTCCCATCTGGCTAATTAAGAAAATAGAACAAGCTATCACCTGAGCTATAAAGGACTAAGGGAAATCTGAGAGGAGGGAGACTCAGGCTTTGTCTACACTGGCAATTGAATAACAAAACTTGTCATTCACTGGTGCTTGAAAAAGGTCATGCTCTCTCCCTCCCCCCCAAAAAAACCCCAAACATTTTGCTATAGCAAGTTTCAGTGTGAATAACTTGCTATCAGCAGGAACGTTCTCCTGTTGACAATGTGAACCCCACACGTGGGGGTGGAAGTATTTATAGCACTTATAAACAGCGTCCACACTGCCAGACTTTTAGTGACATGGCCATGTCACTAAAAGCTCTGTAGAGTAAACAAGGCCCCAGTGCATCAGTCAGGCAAGAGGCAGGTGAGAGTGGCCTGCATTAGTCCAGAGGCAGATGTTAGCTGCCAGAGACCAGTTGTCTGTAGAAGGTTCAGGCTGGAAGCTGGGGAATCTTCCTGTAGAGGGTTGCTGGGGAAAGGCTGTAGGTCAGAGTGCAGCAGAAGGAGTTGCCTGAGGACTGAAGGCTTATGGAGCAGTGGAGGTGCTTGCCTGCTATCTCCAGGGCTAGATATCTGAACTTAAGGGAAGAGTGAGAGCACCAGGAGGAGAGAAGAGGCTGTGTGGATTCCTGATGGGAAGAGCAAGATTGTATTCCAACTGCAAGGAATGGTGTGGCTGTCCAGGCAGAGGTACAGATGAGGACTGATAATAGCCTAGGTGTGGTAGAAGATGTGGGCATGTGGCGTATGGGATATCATGTCACAGGATTTTACGGATTGTATACACTAGCATGATGCATGGACTGTGTTGGGGACTTTTGTGGTGGACTGACTTGAAGTATGGTTTTGGTAATAAGCCGGCCCCGTGGAAAGAAGGAACAAATAGAACCTAAAGTGGAATGCTTGGATTGCTTGAGAGGGGAAACTGTGGCAGTCATACTTGTCATGCTGTAGCTTGTACCAAGAAGCACTCCTTATGTGGCCACCCTATCACTCAGGATATCAACTCCCCACAGAGGGGAAAGAATACACGATAGAACTTTTAGAATTTGCAACAATGTTGTTTGAGACAGAAGCCAAATCATAGCTAGACAACATGACCCACTTTCTTCCAGGGATGATTTTTGATGCCTTGATGCAGCATCCAAAAATAAAACTAAGCTCCAGTTTTCAGATGAGAAAAGTGCAGCTGCCGCAGGGATGGGAGAGAAAGGAGAAAAGGGGCTGTTTTAGCATATCCTTTTTTATCTGTAATCTCATGTGTGGCAGGGTCAGGCCAGGGAGCTGCTGCAGAGAGGAAAAAGGCAGCCCAAAAAGGGTAAAAAATCTTAAATTAGAAGCAGAGGGCTGCAGGGTGATTAGATGCAGATGAAGGGGAGCTGGCTCAAGCAGATTGGAGCCAGCTGATTCCTCTGCTGGCTAACTGAGGGCCTTTAAAAGCCTCAGCAGTTGGAAGCTGGGGAGAATGAGAGGACGGAAGGGAGGTGGTGGAGAGATAGGGAGCAGAAAATTAGCAAGAACATTCCATAACTGCATTAGGCAGAAGTAGCTAGGGAGGGAGTCTGAGGAGGCGTGGCCAGGCTCCCTACCACAGAGATGTGCTGCAAACCCCAAACTCTGGGGTTAGGAGCAAGAGGCCTGCCCAGTGGTGGCTTGGGTAAGAGGGCCTTTGCCACACATGCTTTATTCCAGCTAGTCCCAACATTAGGTACTGTGTTTAACCTTGATACTAAAATTGACTATTGACCAATGAGCATCACATTGCCACTGGAGGTACTTTTCAGTTACCTGCAGCAATAATTTGGCTGTAATAGCAAATGGCTCTGTGGTGAGTATTCCTTCAGTCTTCTTTGGGGGCGGGGGAAATATTGTATCTGTTCACTTCCTGTATTTTCTAAGTGCTCTCATAATTCTCAATGGATTTTCCAGTCATTACAGTACTGGGCAAAATTCACCAGAAGAAAGCTCGTTCACCACTCCAGGTTTACTTACTTGTTTTCCCAAGATGGTCACGTGGCTACCCTATCTACCAAGATGAATTAGGAAAGTCCTGCTCTGCTTGATATTAAGCATTTTGACACTATTCATTTTTGCATAAACTTTTTCAGTTCCCCTCACAAAATAATGTTTTACCTAAACTTACTTTTAAATATAATACAGTAAGGCAATATGACTTCACATTTTTATTTATCTTAAATATCTTGAATAATATTCATATGTTAAAAATGGAGTACAGGTTGGACCTCACTGTTCTAGCACCCTCAGGACCCGTTAGGTCCCAGGCAAGAGTTTTTTCCAGACCAGAGGAGGTCATTTCAGGGCCCCCTGACACCCCTCTCCCCGCTTCCTGGCTTCCCCCCAGCCCAGCT
Organism: Pelodiscus sinensis; assembly: GCF_049634645.1. Lineage (NCBI taxonomy): Eukaryota > Metazoa > Chordata > Testudines > Trionychidae > Pelodiscus > Pelodiscus sinensis. Next base: position 39,063,553 of record NC_134717.1, read on the forward strand.
GAGGTGTGTGCTGGTTCATGGCATTTACCCGCAGCCTAACTGAGCCATACAATGGCTCCCTGCCCCCCCCCCCCCACCCCAGCAGCCCAGCTGAGCCGTGCACTGGCTCCCTGCCCCCCTCTTTGCAGCCCAACTGAGCTGTGCACCTGCTCTTAGCCCCTGTGCAGCATGCCAGGACTCTCTGGTCCTGGAACATCCATGGTCATGCCGGGCCACGGATGTTGCCAGACCAGAGAATCCCGGATTTTAGAGATGCAACCTGAACAAAGCCAGGCACTATAGCTCTCCTTCTGGACAACATGGGGAAGTGGAGTGGAACTGGATTCCAATAAAGGAAAGAAAGTCAGCAGGAATTTCCAAAAGCCTGCTTCAATAGTATGCCCTAAGATGCAAGAACAATTTCCCTTTAACAAATTGGATGGAAATTATCTGCTTGTCAGAATCAGTCAGATGTACCCCTCTAGCAAGGCAGCAAAATATTCTTGTGAGAGAGAAAATACATAAAGATGTGCTTATTTAATTATTAACTACTTCCATATATGTTTTTTTTTTTGGGGGGGGGGGGACCTAGAATTTCAAACCTCTTAAAAAAACATAGTAACCCCCCTCTAGCTTTTGTTAAAATACTTTTTAAAAATTGAGTTCTTTAAATTGTTCAAGATTACAGTAACATCAAATCCCAGCATTTTCTCTGTAGTTGTGGAATTGATATGTTTTGGGGTATTTTATTTAGCTCATAAGTGCACAGTGACTTTAAACAAATCAAAATCATGCTCAAGTATGGTTTTTGGAATACAAATATGAAATCTTGGACACTTGATCCATTCCTTAGAGAAGTAATTCCAAAGCTCTGGTTTATACAATGACATCTGGTTTTTCTTTCCAAAAAAAATTCACAAATGTAAATTTAAGGTCCTAATTCATTTGTGTTCTTTGGCTGTTTATACTTCTCTAAAGATACAAGGCAGCAATACACTGCTTAAATGATGAGTTTGACTGCTTTGCTTCAAAAGTGTTGCCAAGCATTGTATATGCATTTGTATTTATGTGTTTGTTTAAATAAAGAGATTCTGAAATATGTTGAACAATGTATGAACAGGAAACCCACTATTCAACAGTAGCTGTCCCAAATTCCTCCATGTGTAAAGATTTGGGAACTTTGCACTCACTACTTTATATATATATAAAGTACTAGATTTATTTATGGAAAAATATTACTGATAGTTAGTATGAAGGGCACTTACCTTTTTATTAAACAAAATATTGTTAATTGAAATCAAATAGGTAAAGCTACTGAGCAAGATGGTGCTTGGATGCAAGCAAGCTGACAAAGTCAGACTAGGTAAGACACAGGTGATACTAGTTGAATGGGAAAAGTATCGGGAGGAGATGAATATCGCTTCTTTGGAGAGATTCTGTTGTCTGTTACAATTCACGTAGGTAGTTCTGGTATCCAGCTAGCAGCAGTTGTCTAAAGTCTCTTTGCTGTTTGTGATTGGTGGCAGACTGAACTCTTTCCTTCCAGATGTGGATGAACATCACTACAGTTGTCCATACCTTTGTCACTGCCAGGTTAGGTTTGTGCAATGTATCCAACGTGGACCTACATTTGCAGTTTCCATGGGAAGTTCAGCTAGGGTGAAATCAACTCACGTAGGCTAAGTCTACACAACAACATTATTTTGAAATAACTAGCATTATTCTGAAATAACAAATAATGGTGAGCTGGAAAACTTCTTACTCCAACCCCTGTAACATACATTTTACGAGGAAAGTCAAAAGAAGAGTGTTCTTCCTTCCAGTTCCTGTTGTGTAGACAGAACCAAAAGCCAAATTAAGCTATTTCGACTTCAGCTTCACAATTGACGCAGCTCAAGTTGCATAGCTTAATTTGACTTTTGCCCTGCTGTGTAGATGTGCCTGTAGAGACCAGCACAAGACCTCTGTACCACTGTAACTCTATTTATGCCATATTTGCAGGGCTTCTAAGAACATAAGAATGGCCGTACTGGGTCAGACCAAAGGTCCATCTAGCCTAGTAGCCTGTCTGCCGACGGTGGCCAGCACCAGGTGCCCCAGAGGGGGTGGACCGAAGACCGTGATCAAGCAATTTGTCTCCTGCCATCCTTCTCCAGCCTCTGACGAACAGAGGCCAGGGACACCATTTCTATCCCCTGGCTAATAGCCTTTTATGGACCTAACCTCCATGAAATTATCTAGCTTCTCTTTAAACTCTATTATAGTCCTAGTCTTCACAGCCTCCTCTGGCAGGGAGTTCCACAGGTTGACTACATGCTGTGTGAAGAAGAATTTTCTTTTATTAGTTTTAAACCTGCTACCCATTCATTTCATTTGGTGTCCTCTAGTTCTTCTATTATGGTAACTAATAAATAACTGTTCTTTATCCGCTCTTTATCCGCTCTTTTATATACCTCTATCATGTCCCCCCTCAGTCAGGCCTCTAAACTGAAAAGTCCCAGTTACTTTAACCTCTCTTCATATGGGACCTGTTCCAAACCCCTAATCATTTTAGTTGCCCTTTTCTGAACCCTTTCCAAGGCCAAAATATCTTTTTTGAGGTGAGGAGACCACATCTGTACACAGTATTCAAGATGTGGGCGTACCATAGTTTTATACAGGGTCAGTAAGATATTCTGTGTCTTATTTTCTATCCCTTTCTTAATAATTCCTAGCATCCTATTTGCCTTTTTGACCATACTGTACATATAGTTGGGGTTATTTTTCCCAATGTGCATTACTTTACACTTATCCACATTAAATTTCATTTGCCATTTTGTTGCCCAGTCACTCAGTTTGGTGGGATCTTTTTGGAGTCCCTCACAGTCTGCTTCTGTCTTGACTATCCTAAACAGTTTGGTATCATCCGCAAACTTTACCACCTCACTGCTTACCCCTTTCTCCAGATCATTTATGAATAAGTTCTCTTGAATGACCATGGTTTGCATATCTAATTGAGTCCTTCTGCAGAGAACTGAATTTCACTTTGAATAATTCCAGTGCCAATTGACATTTTTTCTTTGCAACAAATGATTATTTTTCAGTATAAGGACATACATTTACATTTGAAATGTCAAGAGCTGCTTTAAGTGATTGTAATTAATTTTGGCCTCTAAAGTTTCCTTCTGTATGTGGTCCCCCTTCTCATTAGCACAAGTATTCTGCTAGTTTTGCTTAGGAATTGGGAAAGAAGAGAGAACTAAGAGGATAAGCACTCTGCATTGCAGTAGTTACTGTACCACAGTATTGCTGCAGACTTCTTGTGAGCCACTAATGTAAGTGCTAACCTCCAGAGAAATAGCCATCCTATAGAATTTTCTGATGGCTTGCTTAGTCACTGTGTAAGATCTAAAAAAGAAGACTGCAAGAGACTCATAAACAATGTGTCTTGTCTTCACTTACTTCTTGGCATGGTTCATAATGTATGAAAGACTAGGTGGGTTTGTGATGAATGTATGGTAATGCTATTCTTGGTGAAACAGACTCATAAACAATGTGTCTTGTCTTCACTTACTTCTTGGCATAGTTCATAATGTATGAAAGACTAGGTGGGTCTGTGATGAATGTATGGTAATGCTATTCTTGGTGAAACAATCACATCCTCTTTCAAATAAACCACTAGAAGGAGGAATGAACAGCAGTTGGCACACAGTGTAAGCTATGAGTTTCTTGAGATCCCTAGATTGTCTTTGGTTTCAACACAGCGTTTGTCACTAGTCAGTGATTTTGTGGGTAGTGGGAGCTCTGAGACGTCTGCATGGTCAAATGTTGATATTTGTGGAAACATTTATTCCTGCAATGTTTTCTGAGGGCTCCATGAAGCACAATTCATCCTTACGTAAATAATAACCATGCAGTGCTATTTGTAGGCTCATTTTCTGTAGAACATATTGTTACATAAATGCCTAGGATGCAAGCTGTTTTGGAGGCTGGAAGCTGTTAGTCCTAACTATAGAGTGGTGCTTCTGCTATTTCAAAAATATTTGACAGAAATATTTAACAGGTGAGGAGCTCCTGTTTGAGAAATAGCTAACAAGTAATACCAGTTACATCTGAGGATTTTAACATGTTCAGACTCCCAAATAAACCAGGACCATTACTAGATGAGATGATGAAAGGGAAACATTTCATGATGATTACCCCATTGCTTACCCTAGAACAACAGCCCTCAACCTTTTTAGACTACTGTACCCCTTTCTGGAGTCTGATTTGTTTTGTGGACCACCAACTTTAATCTGATTTTAAAACTATTTGCTTACAAAATCAGACATAAAATTACAAAAGTGTCCGAGCACACTATTTCTGAATAATTGTTTTTTTTCTCATTTTACCATGTAATTATAAAATAAATCAATTGAAATATAAATATTCCACTTAAATTCAGGGTATTGTATATAGAGCAGTATAAACAAGTCATTCTATGATATTTTAAGCACATAAAAAATAGTCTAGCAGCACCTTAAAGACTAACAAAACATGTAGATGGTATCATGAGCTCTCGTGGGCACAACCGGGTTGTGCCCACGAAAGCTCATGATTCCATCTACATGTTTTATTAGTCTTTAAGGTGCTACTAGACTGTTTTGTTTTTTTAATTTTTCCTGTTACAGACTAATGTGGCTACCCCTCTGAAGCTTATGATATTTTAATTTGTAATGACTTTGCTAGTACTTTTTATGTAGCTTGTTGTAAAACTAGGCAACTATCTAAGGGTACAGCTAGACTACACTGGTTTTTCAGAAAAAGCTATGCAAAATGTGGTCCGCATTTTGTAAAGCTTTTTCCAATTCTTTTGTCGGAAGAAGCTTTTCCAACATTTGGCTTATCTAGACTGGGCCAAATGTCGGGAAAAAACCCTCTTCCTGAAGCCCCCTTATTCCTCGTGGAATGAGGAATACAGGGGCTTCTGAAAGACCACATTTGCTCTTCTGCAAAAAAAGGGGAAGAGCAAATATGTTCCCTGGACACAGAACAGTTATTCCAATATACCTCCAATATCCCAGAAAAACTGTGTAGTCTGGCTGTAACCTAAATGAGCTCATGCGCACGCTCCCTCCCCCCCCCCCCCCACCTCCCCCACGCTGAGAACCATGGCCTTAGAACATGATGATACAGTGAGTGTTTACTGGGTCCCCAGGCACGCTCAGTGCATGTCTGTGGAAATAGTATTGTGATGCCAAAACAAAAAACCATCTGGTTGTTCAAGACAAAATGCATTCCAGTTGTATATTTGTTATTCTTCTTTTCATGCTACATGGATTACAGTGGAAACATTTTAACTCTTTTCAGCAAAAAATGAACAAGAAATATTGATATTTACTAATGGACTAAAAGGAAGAGCAAGGTGACTGCATTTGTTTTCGGTTTTAACTTAATGTCACCAAGTGTTCCCAAGTCTCGGGAGGTCACCCCAAGTTCGGGCGCCCTCTGTTTTGTGTTTGACCGCCTGCCTGCGGTCCCAACTGTAGGCGCTGTCGGCCCGCGCTCCGATGGGCCTGAGGGGGCCGGGAAGGGGGCTCGGGCCCTCCCACACTCCGAGCCCCGACCCAGGGCCCTAAGACAGGGACGGTAGTCCCTGGATAGTGGAGGGGGACAAGTTCCCCCAAACCCTCCACTCGCGGGGACCACGGCCCCGCCCTGGGCCTCTTCTTCCCGGCTCAGTCCCGGGGAATTCCCCAGCTGGGGAATAGGCTTACCCCCGGTCTCTGCCTCCGCCGAGGGTCCGTGCCTCTGGGTTCCCCTGTGTTCTTCTGCCCTTGTGGGGGACTGTCCGTCTCCCCGCCCCTCGTGTCCTCCGGGCTGGGGCTCTTGCCTTTTTGAACTCTCCGCCCGAGCCGTAAGGCGGGTCCGCCCCCGACGCCTGCGATCCCGCCCTCCTGTGCGTCCTCCACGCCGCTCCCCCTGATGTCATCCAGCCGCGCTGGAGCGTCCTCGCGGCCGCTTGTCCTTTCCCTCTCTGCTCGGCCTCCCGGGTCCCTCACAGCCCGACCTCCCCCGATTGCCCGCTTCCCCGGCAGACCAGTCTCTGTCCCGGACCCTGGCTCCGTGAGGGGGGTTGCGGGAACGGCGTCTGCCTCCCCCCCCCGGTTCCCGACCCCTGGACCCCGACTCAATGCGGGGGAGCGCGGATGCGGCGCCTGCCCCGTCATACTTAAATAGTGAAATAACTGTGCTGTGAGAGAACACACGTGTACTTACTATGGCCCTCATGACCAAGAAATAAACAATAACATTTAAAGACAATAGACTGGAACAACTGAAACTACAAAGACAATAATAGCACTGTTGCTTTGTCTTACAGAAATAAGCTGTTGCAATGGAAGCTATCTAAGTTATTATATTCAAGAAAGTTTAAAGAAATGCCTTTAAAATAACATGTGTTATCAGAAATCTGTAAACACTTAGGCTATATAACTCCCCTTTTAGCCCTGGGTTTATGTGTCTGGTACAGCACATGTGGTGTGTACGTCTTACAGCATGATCTAACCATGGATATTAGTTTCTTGCCCTACTGTGCTGTAATGCCAAAGCTTGATGAGACTATAGTAACAATGCAATCTTAAGTCAGAATGTCTTGCTTCCGTTCTTAACTCACAAAACCAAAGTCCATACCATGAGCTAATAATGCTTAAGCATAATGATGCTTTCGCTAAACAATATGGATCACAACCCAGGAGTCTGTTTTGTTTTTTGTTTTTTAAAGGAAGGAAAGCAGCAATCCACATGAAAATTCCATATAAGATTTTAATGGGGAAAAAAGTAAGTTCTCTTAGGGCATCCGTTATCATTTTTAGGGTTTTCTTTCTGAATAATTCATGGTTGCTTAGCTTTGATTTATTTTCCAAGAAATTAAAATCTATACTTTTTTCTGTACCCAGGAGACAAGATAACCTTGGTTTCACAATGTATAATAAAGGAAATATCTTCCTGATTTGCTTAAAATAAAGGAAGCTTACAAGTTACCATTAACTTAAACATCCATTAAGCCACAAAAGAAAGAGAATCTGAGGTTACTGTGGAATCTGGAAAATCTCTTGGGTTCACTGTGAAAGGGCAGAATAATTTTTACATCTGAATGTAGAATTGCAGGGGCTCAGAACTATAGAAAGATGTTTTGTGTGCTGCCATGGTAATCTGACTTTTTTCTAATGTCAGCAGCAATTCAGCATTACCATGGTAAGAGGATGCAGGTGCTGCACAAGAAAAAGACAGCAATTCAAGTAATTCTAATCAGAGTACTGAATACTTATTAAAACAACCGACATGCAGGAGGAATGCTTATAAACTTGTTGAATAAAAAGAATTGCCAGCATTCATGGTCTTAATTACATTTTTTTGTATGAAGACTGAGAGCCCATTTAAATTAAGCATGTAAGATTGCATGCTGGAAGACTGTAATATCTGTTAATTATAAATAATTGTCCTTCTACTGCAAATATGAAATGCCCTGTTCACTAAAAGTCTGTAATTTTCAATTCATGTAGAATATATAGAAGGTGGAAATAGTTACACATTTTGTATTTTTAAGTCAACAACGACACTAGTTTTTTTCTCAATTCCACTTTATGAAAACAAAACATAATTTTATGATAATAAAGACCATATTCTGAGCTAGGGTGCAGCTGAAATTATGAACTGCACTTATCTGAGAGCAAGCTTTGGCCTCCAGAGAGTAGGCAGAGACAACGGATGACACTTTCAGTGTCGGATATGCCCTAAACCAGTCATTCCCACGGCTGCATTTTTTGTGGCCCGCTACTACAGCTTTATAAATGATCTAAGTGCGGCCTGCCCGGTTACATTGTTTATAACTGGGGTGGCCAATACTCGGCTCTTTGATTAAAGAAATGCAGCTCCTGCTGGTTCTGAGCCGTGCACCCAGACTGCTCGTGGCCAGCCACTCTGTAAACACGCCCCAGAGCCTGGAGGGAGAAGTGCATGGCGGCGGTGACAACTCCGGGACCCAGGCATTAGGTTAGAGCTGGGGGGTGCCTGGCTCTGGGGGAGGGGAGGAGGACTGGGTTACAGTGGGGGTAGGAGGGTGCCTGGCTCTTCAGGAGGGGAAGGACATTGGGTTAGAGCGGGGTGGGGCTGAAGCACCTTAAACTCAGTCTTTGTGGATGCAAATAACAACAATTGTATGTATCAAATTATTGTGTTATATTCAAACAAGACTTGAAAAAATATTATAAAATATACCTAAAACATAATCTATAATAAATAATTATGACTTTCCGATAGAAGCATCTTTTCTTTGGTGGCCCTGAATGCTCTGTTTTCATTTGTGCAGCCCTCAATAGGCTTTGAGTTTGACATGCCTCCCTAAACTGTAAAATATCTTCTGACCTCAGGACTCATATTAGGGCAATGAGGATAAAACTGTGCCCAAAATTTTTATGTTGACTTTAATGAAAATGTACTGAATATTTCTGTGGCACTTAGCCAAAGAGTTTTGGCAGTTTTTAGTCTATGTCTACACTAGCGTGATCTTCACCAGAGCTATGCAAATGAGGCTAAGCGTGGAATATGGCTGAGCCTCATTTGCATATCTAATGAGCTGCCATTTTTGCGGAAGAGGCTCTTGCACAAGAAGGAGCTGTCTACACTGCCCTCTTGCACAATGCTGTTACGCTGATTATTTTCAGGAATAATCATTAGATATGCAAATGAGGCTCGGCCATATTCCACACTTAGCCTCATTTGCATAGCTCTGGCACAAGATTGTGCTAGTGTAGACATAGCCTTTGAGAGAGAGGTCAATGCAATGAACTCCACCCAAATTCTGGTAGTAAAGCCAGATAGCAGAATCTTTGTTAGACTCCAGACATGTGTGTTGTGTCTCTCTAAATGCTACGTATAATTCTTTTTATTATTATTGGTCAGTCTTTTTATTAAGCAGTCACCATTCTTGTCTGTCTGTCATGGGATTTTCAACTTGCTGCTCCTATGCATGTGCCAATGAGACCGCCCCTGCCAGCACCTGCAGGCGTGCTCTGCCGCCTGGCTCCTTGCCACGCGACTCCCAGTTCTCCCCCACCAGCATTTGCAGGCGTGCTGTGCCGCCTGGCTCTGTGCCATGCCTCATGGCTTCTGCTCACTCCCTCTTCCCTGCCAGCTCCGCACCGTGTGGCTCCAGTCCTGGGGAGGTGCTGATGCAGCAGGCTGACTCCCCCAGCTCCTGCAGGCGTGCTCTGCCACCTAGCTTGGTGCCATGGCTCCTGGCCACCCCATCAGGTCTGCACCACATGGCTCCGCTCTAGGGTCGCCAGGTGTGTATTGACCTGGACAGTCTGATATTTTCACCTCCTGTCCAGTAAAAAAAATTCAGAAAATACCAGTGCTTACCTGGTTCTGCAGGGGAACTGTATGGCCCGGAGCAGGAAGACAAGATGTCGGACAGCCGCTGGCAGCCTGTTAGGGCCAATAAGCCTCAAAGGCATTTCTTAAAGAGGCCATGCTTTTTTATGATGATGATGATTGATTATTATTTGCTCAACAACTTTAGTCTCCCCCCTTTGTTTTTTCTCAACAGATTTTTTTTTCCCTGGTGGGGGTTTTTTTTTTTGGGGGGGGGGGTGTTCGGTATTTTTGGTTAAACCATTTGGCAACCCTACTGCACTCCCTACCGTGCTGCTACTGTGGCTGATGTCTTTACAAAATTTTTTTTTTGCAAGACAGTCTTTCTAAAAGTGCACCAAAAGACTGAAAATTTTAAAAATATGTGTGTTTAAAAAAAATGTCCAACATAAACTTTTTGTAACGGTGCAAAATAATCTCACGGTCCAAATTACAATTTTAAGTTAGCCATTTAGGAGAAAGATTGGATGGCTAACATTTAGCAACTAACTTGAATCATACTGAGCAATCCAATCTTTCTCCTAAATGGGTAGCTTAAAACTGTAATTTGGACTCTTTGATGAACTTTGTGATTACTTTGAGTCTTTTGGTGCACTCTTAGAGTGTCTGTTGAATTTTTTTTTCTTGTTTATAACACTGGTTCTTAAAAATGACCCCTGGATTCTGCTGTCACACTCAGGCCACCCAGATCTGTGTGCCACCTGAGTTATCCTGCTGTCTTCTCAAGAGAGTTTGGCTGCTACTACCTATATGTCTTGCTTAGCTCCTTAATGCACCAGCTGATTGACTTTCCCACCAAACTCTTCAAGACTGAATCTAAACCTTACAGAGACCTCCCCTCCCTCTAGGGGCTCTACCAGAATGTGGGGGTATCCACTGGCCCACTAGGAGGATTTGAGGACTGGTACTGACCCCGAGGTAAATTGAGTTTGAGCCCCCGGTCTAGGGTAGCTTGGATTTATGCTCTGCTTCTCATTTTAAGAACATATTTCTAACTCACAAACATAGGTGTACGCATATTGAACAGACATCATGCAGTGATTTTGGGGACCAGCATATTACCAGTTTACATATATCTTATAATTTAGGTGCATATTACGACAACAGTGTGGTGGGGGTAATGAGCATGTCAGGCCTATGACCTTCATTACGATGGGGCCTCTGCCAATTGGCACTGAGGGGCTCCTCAGGTCACAATGATTAATATGTTTCCTGATTTCAGAAGGTAATTTTAACTTTCCTCGGTACTGGGGTTTGCATGAGGCTTTTGAAAAGAACACTGTCATTTTGTTTTGAAAATGTATTTGGGGGAATACATAGGTTTAAAATCGAATTAGCTTTCAAGAGATGTGATTTTTCTTATCAATAAGCTATTGTGTTGTTGAAAACATGCTGTACTCTGATCAAGCATCTGGCCAAGCCTGAGGATTGCAGTTATCTAACTGAATGTCTAGCAAAGATTTCTTTCAATTCAGAGTTTTTAGAGATTCTTTGTGTGTGTAGGTGTGTGGCTCAGCCATTCAGTAGTGATCTGTTTTCACACACTGACAGGGCACGACTGTCTTTGATGACTTAAAACGTAAATCTGTCTTTGAAATGCTGTTTGTTTCACATCTGTGGAGCACACAGGGTCAAACTTCAGCCAGTCTTGGATATGCATTAATGTTTGCACGTCCACTTTGATGTAGATATCTGTGCTTACAGAAGAGGGCATGACCCTGTTTGTGCTTACAAGATCAATATTTGTATGTCCTGGTTATGTATTTGGTTTCCATGCTGTGCCAGGATGGTGCACTTACATACGTAAAGGTAGAGCCCTACCAAATTCATAGTCCTGGACTGTGAAATCTGGTTTCCCCTGCATGAAATATAGTCATTTGTGTCCTTTTACCCTACATTACACAAATTATATCGGGGAGACCAGCATTTCTCAAACTAGGGGTACCGTAGGGTGGGTCACAAGATTATTCTAGGGATGTTACAGTATTACCACCCTTACTTCTGTGCTGCCTGCAGTGCTAGGAAGCTGGGGAGCCGTGTCTGTTGGCTGGAGGCCCAGCTCTGAAGGCAGCATCCCACCCCGTAGCAGCAAACAAGGAAGTGTGGCAATACCATACCATGCCATCTTACTTCTGTGCTGCTGCCTTCAGAGCTGGGCGGCTGGAGAACACTGGCCACTGCCTGAGAGCTGAGCTCTGCAGGTGGCAGAACACACGTCAGAGTGGCAACACCATACCATACCATACTATACTTCTATGCTACTGGTGGTCCAGCACAGTTTTCAGAGATGGGCTCTTAGCCAGCAGCTGTCGCTTTCCAGCTACCAAGCTCTGAAGGAAGCACTGCAGAAGTAAAGGTAGCAGCACCACAACCTCCCCTACAATAATCTTGCAACTCCTCCCTTTTTGGGTTGGAACCCTACAGTTACAAGAGCATGAAATTTCAAATTTAAATAGCTGAAATTTGTGATTTTTAAAATCCTATGATTGAAATTGACCAAAATAGATTGTGAATTTGATAGGGCCCAGCTATGTGAATGAGGTTTTAGGAGAGGAAACAAGAAAACAGTTGTCCAAGCAAAAGCGGGTACACAAAAATGAAAGCTGAAGCACATAATTTGGTCCATACCGTAAATAACTGAGGGATGGATTTTCAAAGTTATACACCCAAACTTGTTTGCATAAATTTGCATGGGACCAGTTTATATACTCAAAAGATCTGATGTACATGTGCATGGCTAGTTAGTTGCTTAAGTCACAGTGTGGATGTGTGAAAGCATATAGCTGCATGCGCACATCAAACATTTGTACGAAAATGTACGGGCCCGAGTAAATATGCATGTCTAGCTTTGAGAATATGTTTGTTAATATATTCTGGATTTTGTGGGTACAGAAAGACAGAAGAATACTTCTCTGTTGTACTTGGTTCACTGTATGATTAACTGCAACATAACTCTGTCTTTATTTTTTTTAAAAAAACCTCCAAAAGTGGTGTTCATCTGCAAGACAATCAGTCAGCCCTACCTCTTTTAAGACTTAAACCACTTAGTGCTTAAGGAATAAAGCACAAATGTGAGGTGAAATAAATTTTGTACTGTACTACAATTTTTCCTCTACTATCAAAATTGACCTTTCTTTTACATACTATGTGTTAGCAATACTTTGAGTGATGTGTACAGATTTTATTGCTTTGGAGCTTTTGGAAACCAGGGCACAATTAGTCTCTTTCTGAAGATAAATATATCGAACAATGCATGCAAAACAGCCGAGGCTTCTAGCTAATGTGCAGACTTCTTATACCGTATTTTCCAGCATATAAGGCGACTGGGCGTATAAGACAACCCCCTAATTTTTTAGTTAAAAGATAGGGTTTCGTCTTATACCCCAGCGCCCCTCCGCCTCCTTTGCTCCCGGTGTCCCTGGTCTGCTGGAGACAGTCCCCAGCAGACCAGAGGCACCGGGAGCAAAGCCGCAGCAGCGGCAGGGTCCCGCACCTCTCAGGCTTTGCCAGAGCAAAGCCTCAGAAGCGCGGCACCCCACTGCCGCTTCGGCTTTGCTCCCGGTGCCTCTGGTCTGCTGGGGACCATCTCCAGCAGACCAGGGACACTGGGAGCAAAGCCTCTGAGGACGCCCCGGCTCAGGCGCGCCTGGGATGCCCCTCCGCCGGCTTCCCCCAAGGCTTTGCAAAGCCGCATACCGGCGTATAAGACGACCCCCCAATCTTGGGGGGATGTTTTTTAACATCAAAAGTCGTCTTATACGCCGGAAAATACGGGTATTATTTCTCCTGCAGAGTTTTAAAATTCTCCATCAGTGCCCGGTCTCAGAAGTTTTCAGGAGTTCTTTAAAATAAAATTCCTTTAACTAATGGATTTAGAGAGAGAAAGAGATTTAAGCTTTAGTCAGATTTTTATGTAAGCAGAGAAAAAGAGAGAGATTGTTCCTTTAATAAATGAAACAGCTGTTTATCATCCTTCATTGTCATTCATGCATAACACACTGACTAGGCACTATGCTAAAGGTGGGGTAAAGCTTAAGTTTCATTTGTGCTGTTATGCCATTTAAGGCAAAAATCCCCCCAAACAGCTAGCAGAACTTACACTTTAAGTCCAGCAAAAATTGATTCCAAACATTGAGTGTTACACTTAAAGCTTTAAAGCTGTTTTTGTCTCAGCTTTGCCATTCCCTGCCTTCCAGTTTTTGTTATGCTCTTGGTCTGTTTTCAGTTAGATAACTTAGGGCCAGATTCTGCCAACACTATTATTAGTGAGTCAGGCCTTACTCCACAACTAGTCCCACTGAAGTCAGTAGCACTATTCAGGGAGGGATGTATTATTCAGTATGTGTATGGATATCGGAAGCTGGTGCTCCCTCTTGGACCTTGTCTCTGGGTGACAGAGATGGCAATTCCTTGTAATATCTTTGGGAGCTGTTACTATGTTAAGTTTGTGGGCCAGGAATTATATGTACTTCCCTAAAGAAAGGTGATCACAACCCTCCAGGAACTAAGAAGTTTGGGAGGCAATTAAATTCACTCAGAGGTACCAACCTCTGGGGATGTTCAGACTAGCTCAGTGTTTCTTAAACTTTTTAAGACAGAGGAACACCAAACAATATTTTTTTATGAGGAACACCAAAGATTTTTGTTGAGCAAAAAAAAAGTCACCTACCCCTTTAAGGGTGGCCATTTTGAATTCTGTTCTCCGCAGCACACCTCCAGCTGCCTCGCGGCACACTCGTGTGCCACGGAACACAGTTTAAGAAACACTGGACTAGCTCCTCCACAAACTGACCAACAAAGAAAAAACTGACTCAGTGTCTGTTTTCTGATACAACAAACATACAGGGTATTCTGTCCTAGGCAGTCCCCAAGCCTTCCTGGGAAGTTTTGGACGGACTTGACCTATTGAGACTAGGGTTGATAGATGGTTGAAACAAAAATACCAAAGACTCCCCCCACCCCCCCAAAAAAAAAACACTGGGAAAAAATTCTGTTGATGGGGGGGGGGGGGGGGGGGAAGGGAGGGAGACCAAAGTTGTTGAGGGAAAAAAAAGGATTCCAAGGACTTAAAACAGCATGTCCCCTTTAAGAGTGAGTGCAGGGATGGGATATGGGGAGCAGTTGAGCACTAAGACCCAGGGGAAGCACTGGGCACTGAGTGTTTGTAGGGTTGCCAGGTGCCCAGCATTTTCGCCTCCTGGCCAGGGGAAAGTTCAGAAAATACCAGACATCTCAGGTGTCCTGTATTCTCTGAATTTTTTTTCCTGGACAGGAGGAGAAAATACCAGACTATCCAGGTGAATACTGGACACCTAGCAACCCAAATTGAGACTCTATAAGAATGATGAGTGACTACAGATGAGCAATAAGCATGCATACAGGCCCTTTTATTGTTTCTGAATGTTTTCTCAGTAATGGTTTCACCTTAAGAATAAATGTGTTTGTTTATAAAGAGATGTGTGGTAATTGGGAACTGTTGGCAACTATGTTTTTGTACCTTTCAAAAAGAAATCAAAACAAAAATATTGGCCAGCTCAGGCAGTCAGACTTGTTAGGGACAAGTAGTCAGGGATCTGCATAGCCTAGAAGTTCAGTCAGGAGGGGGAGAGATGCTAGTCTCTGCTGCAGAGAGGTGATGACTAAAGAGCTAGAAGCCTATAGTGGGTGCCCACAAAGAGGGACTCAATGGGAAACTGCACCTGTAAATCAGTGGGAGTCTGAACGAGGCCTCTACTGCTAGCACTAGAGTATGGAGGGAAAACAGGTGAGAGATCTTTAAAAGGAGAGAAGATAAAAGAAGGGTGACCATAGTAAAATGTCTGATTTTTTTTTCTCACTTTCTTATATCCTTCTCATCCCATTCCAAACCCACCCAGTTAGAGTTGACTGGAGGATAACAAATCTGTTTTTATTGGGTATCAGACTCACTCAATAACTTGGTGGTTATGGCATAGGCCTGGAATGTGGGAGACCAAGGTTGAAGTTCCTGCTTTGCTTGCTTCAAAGCAGAGTTTTTCATCCCAAATCATTTCCAGCCAAAGACTTGAACCTGGGCCACCCACATCATGTCTTAACCATGCCGTACCGAGAGTCTTGCTTTGTCCCTGATCCAAAATTTCCTCCAGGAATGCTTAGTGGAAACTGATAGATTATTAGACATATTTTACCAAATCAGCAG
This sequence comes from Pelodiscus sinensis, assembly GCF_049634645.1. Taxonomy (NCBI): domain Eukaryota; kingdom Metazoa; phylum Chordata; order Testudines; family Trionychidae; genus Pelodiscus; species Pelodiscus sinensis. The sequence goes on from NC_134717.1 coordinate 39,079,106, forward strand.
AAATGTTACAACCAGCCTTGTACACATTTTATAGATGTTCTGTGGCAGGGCAGCTGATCATATGTGGCACGCAAGAAGTTGGTTTTCTATTTGTATAGCGCAGTGTGTATTTTGCTGCACTATGTTGGCTTTTGCATTACATGGCAAAAGAGGATTAAAGGAGGAAGGGAAACTGTGGAATGCCAAAGCAGGAATTCCACAGCCACTGGACAGAGGAGATTTGCCACTCGTTGATCATCCTTCTTGCCCACTTAGTTGTTGAAGCTGCTGGGTTTTCTACGGGTTACCCAGAGATGAAATTCAGCTGAAATGAGCAATCCTCTTTTGCCATGAATTTTGCCAAAATTGCCTCTTTTGTAATGAAACTCAGCATAGTGCAGCAAAATACACACTGTGCTGAACAGCACCACTTAGTGGATTCCTCTTTGGCACTGTGCTGTGTGATTCAGTGAGGGTAATTATTCTGCCATCTAGATGTTTTTTACCTCTTCTTAATGGGGTGGCTGACATAATAGCTCTCCAAGTTTCAAAGGCCTGAGCTTCTAAAGCAAGGAAAACAAAAGACCTCTTGATCCAGCCACTTTCTTAGCAATGAATTGAGGAACAGATATTTTCCAAGTCAGTCCACAGAGCTGGAGAGCAAAGGCTGCTTGAGGGCATTTGTTTCTATTTAGGACTGGCTGCCTGTAACCATGGCCTTTTGAAGGTTGTGTGGCTCAGAAGGGTGCAAATGTTCTGTTCTGGGTCATTTCCTGTGGTGCAGAAACTATTCATATTTTACGTTATCAACTTGTGATGAGTTTTGAGGCTTTGTGATCTGGCCTTGTATGTTCTCTAATGTAACTTGTTTTATTTAGTACTCAAAGTTTAATCAAATCCAAACCTCTGCTTTGGCAAATACTGTAACAAGGTTTCTTTAAATAAATGCTATTAATGTGTCATAATATTTGGGGGGAAAATTTGACTATGTTCTCTGTACCTATAATTTAAATAGTGGGGGAAAAAAGGGGGGGAAGTATCTCTTACATCTAGTTGAGTTTGATGTGAAAGGAGTCATTGCTTTTCAGAGTTGGCTAAAAGTAGGAATTATCCTAAATGAATGGGTTGCTGATATTTGAATAGCTTTAATTTAGACAACTATAAGACAGGCAGCCTTTAATTCTATGTATCAATAATAAATGTTCTTCATTGCCAAATAACTTCTCTCATTGAACTATATTCTACACATTTGCCCACCCCAGTAGACAATTTAGTTTATTAATTACTTCATTGTGGTTGCATCTAACATGGCTGAACAAGAATGCCCTCTGGGCAGCCTCATCAGATCTTGGATTGTGACTGTAGGCATGTTAGGGAGAGCAGGGATTATGTGCCTGATGCTTCCACTCCCTCTTGAGGGGCAGGTAGGTAACGCCCTGGCTGCTACCTCATGTCAGACCCTCATGTCAGGCCAATGTGTTTCGTTGATTGGCGAGGAGGACAAGTGAAAAGGGCAAGAAGTAAAGGCTTCAAAAACACTGAGGATTAAAACTCTTGTATGTCCACAAGAGCTCAGACTCCCATCTGAACATCATATACTGGGGGAAAAAACCCTCTGGGTTCCATTTCAATAGGCTGGCAAATTGGACATGCATTAGTTCCTCACCATTAAATATGTATGTCAGCTGGAAGAGACAGAGGTTCAGTAAGATTGAGACATTTGAACCTTGTAAGCTGGTTGCATTAAATGATTTTTGTTGACAGAGAGAAGAGGAAGTTTGAACTTTACCTGTTACTCTTAAAACCTCAAGATGTACATCAGAAACTTTCAGAGGGGTAGCCGAGTTAGTCTGTAACAAGAAAAACTTTAAGCTGCTACTAGACTATTCTTTGGTTTTAAAGACTAACAAAACATGTAGATGGTATCATGAGCTTTCGTGTGCACAACCCACTTCACTTAGGGTATGTCTAGACAGCAGAACTATTTCAGGATACCAGAGGTATCCCAAAATAGCTATTCCACATCTTTTACACGTGACTGTTATTTCAAAATAGATTTCAAAATTACGAGCATGCTATTCCGGCATTCCTGTAATCCTCGTTCCATGAAAGTTAAGGGATGTCTTGAAATAGCACATTACTTCAAACTTTAATTTTGAAATAAGCTCTTTTGAAATATATAGCACAAAATGCATAGCTTATTCCAAGATCAGGGTGCTGCCTAGATGCACTCTTACAGACCAACGTGTATCTCTGTATTTGGGCTAAGCATTTCACATATTAACTTTTGGAATCTTTGTTCCTTCTGCATATAGTTGCTATTTTTATTTTAATTTCAACATAAACATTTTTTAAACTTAGTCTTCAATAGCGAATCAACATACATTTATTGCAGGTAAACTCTCCTATATGATGAATTGGAGTTAGAAGCTAATTAGAATTCTTCATGTAAGTTGGAAATGGGAATGTAATATTAATAACATTTATAGTGTCCATCTATGTATGCAAATCCTTTCTGTGATGAAGATCATCAAAGATAATAGGAGGCTAGTTGTCAACTTCTTTAAGCCCCAGAATAACGTTCTAGTTAATGTCCACTTTATTTGGCTTGAGGCCTACTCATTGCCTTGTGCATGGATTTTGGCTCATCTTTTGCCAAAGCTGGAGTGAAATTAAGAGAATGTGTGCTATGACTCGGTGTTGCCGATAGCCAGGGGCAGATGACCGTTTTGCGGGGCTCCGGGCAGCATAATTTCGTGGGGCCCCCCTTTGCCATGGCGCATGTGTAGTGACGCCATGCGCATGTGCGGTGGTGCCACGGCGCATGCGCGGGGCTTTTTGAAGCGCGGGGCCCGGGGCGGCTGCCCCGTTCGCCCTGCCCTATATTCGCCCCTGCCAATAGCAACCTTTTTGATACCAGAGACCTGAAAACCAATTCACAAATTTTGAGCTGAATGTTAACATTCCATTTGCATATATGCATATTCCTTATACAAATAATGAGTATGCAAATAAAATTGTATCAGTCTGCCAAAAGCCCCAATCCCTCCACTACCCCCCAGCACCAGCCATTGATTCCCAGTTCTCTTCACCCAACCCCCCTCCAGTGCCAGCCTCCTGCCCTCAGAGCCCCTCACCCCTGAGAGACCCCTACCAGTACCAGACCCCCAGTGCCAGCCTCCTGTTTCCCGAGCCCCACTGCACCCAGAGCCTCCCCTATCTCAGCCCCAGTCTCCAATATTAGCCCTGTCCTCAGAGCCCCCAGTGCCAACCCTGCCCCCATACCCTTCTACCAGCCCGACCCCTATAGCCCCCCAGCACTAGCCCTGCCCCCCAACCTAGCCCTGCTCTGCATCCCAGCCGCCAGTTGAGCACTGCTGCCCGGGTCACAATTGCTCTAAGGCTACCGTGTTGGGCTCTGCATGGCCCTCCCACCACTCAGCAAAACGTTCTTCCGTGGCCAGAATGGCAGGGACTGGCAACACCCCGACACATGCATGAGATCAGCGGTGTCTGCAGCATAAGCAACGGGGCGGGCACATGTTTCTGGTGGCTCAGGAGTTCCTTCTCAGGCCGTTAACAGTTGGGGCCTAGAGGTGCAGGGTCACTCAGCTCGTGCGTATCTCAGGCTCATGGCACCCACCCAACAGCCGGGTGGTACTAGTCTCCCTGACACCCGCTGGTTTCAGTCAGGGAGTAAAGCTCCCCCTGCACAACTCTGACCGGGACATTGACAAAGTGGTGCAGGCTAAAGCAGGCAGAGGAGACCCCCCCAGGGGAAGCCAGGCCTTGCCAGAGAAGGGGCAGAAATCACAGACACCCAACACAGCTCCCCGGGGCCTTTAGTCTGATCTTCTTCGGTATCGATAAAGGCAAGGATGCTCATTGCCATAAAGGCTCCAATCCTGGTCCCGAACTCCACCAGCCAGGCTGCGTGGTTGCGGCCAGAGCTGGAACCAGGGCCATGGTGAGGCTGCCCCAATAGGGACAGCCTAACCACAGGCCAGCTCCAGCCATGGCACACGGCGCAGCCTGCAGCACCACTCACCATGGGAGGAGAATTTTTAGTGCATGTGTAGGGTCGCACCTTATAGGGAACAGAGTTTCCCAGTGGGTAGGGCTTATTAGCAGCTAGGGTGTGGCCTGGCAAAATGCAGCAGCCCAGCAAGCAGGGGCTTGCGGTCCACCACTGGTCCACGGACTTGTGGCTGGGAACCGCTGGCCTAAAGAATTCATCTGAACAAATCTAATTTTAGTGGATACTCCTATTGCTCGAAGGATGCATGTGTCCTAATCCAAAAGGCCCATTCACTAAAATGTTTGTGCCCTCATTACACTTGGGTATGAAGTAGTTCAGCATCTGTAAAGGAATTGCAGCCTATTGACACCAGGGTTACCAGGTGTCTGGTATTCATCCGGACAGTCCGGTATTTGCAGGCTACATCCGGTTAAAAAAAACAGGAAATTCCAGACATGTGAAATGTCCAGTATTTCCTGTTTCCATCGAACGGAAACCCGGTGGGGACAATTTTCCCCTGCTGCATCTGGTGGGGGCGGAGGAGCGAGGTGCACGGCAGAGTCATAGCAAAGGGGGGCAGAAGGGCGCACTTGCCAGGTGCCACACTAGGGGAGTGCTGGGCTGAGGTGGGAGCGGAGCTCACGCTACTCTGGCCCACGTGACCAGCAGAGATCTGGGAGTTGGCTACATGATGCCTCCCTCAACACCAGCTGTGGCCAACCTGTGGCTCTTCTCCCTCCCCCCAAAAGTGCGACTTCTGAAGCCACTCCTGCATGCCCCCCCTCCCCCCAAAAAATAGCTCCCACCCCCGGCTTCCCTGTGCTTACCGGGTGGAGCTGCAGGGTTTTAAAAATGGCACCCAAAATGGCGGCCGTCTTAAAGGGACAGCCTCCTTTTAAAACAAAATAATTTTTTTTGCTTCACAATTCTGTTCTGTGGGGCTTTTTTTTTTTTTTTTTGGTTTTTGCTTAACAACTTTGATCTCTCCCTTTTTTTTTCCACAACAGAATTTTATCCTGGTGTGGTTTTTTTGGGGAGTGGGAGGTGGGGAGGGTGTTTGGTATGTTTTATTAAACCATCTGGCAACCGTAATTGACACAGAGCTCTTCCACTTTTTTGTGTAAAGCTCTGTGGATAGCTATTTCAGATTTAAAAATGTGCTTCACACGGGACAAGAGCTACAAAAACCCAAAGTGAAGTTGTGCTTCATGAAGTACAAGTACCTCCAGAAAGCCTTTCCTGTTTATGCACAAAGGAAATCTTGTCAAGTCTATTTAGATTGGCAACTCAGTCAAGTTACTGTTTTCTAGATCATGTCTTAAACCTTTATTGTATAAATACTGAGTGTTCAATGGGAGAGGATGTGTGATGGATTGAATGGGATGTGTGCTTGCCCTTTGTGGCATTTTTTTATTACAATAAAATTCCATTTAGTAACAAATGGAAGGAAGGGAAAGATTTTGTGTTTATTTGTTTTGGGGTTTTTTAAAACAATTCTTTCTGAATAGCTGACTCTATAGATAAATACAAAACAATACAACTAGCTGGATCAGTTTTGCAACTTTTGTGTTGAAAAAAACCATCGTAAATTGATATCACAGCCTAATGTGTGTGGGTTTATGCAGAAGGCCTGAATTCTGTTTCCTTTCCTGAGGTGAAATCTTGAACCATTGAAGTCAATGGCAAGACTCTGCTTCAGTGGGACTAGCCAGGATTTCACCCATAATCTCTTGTCCCTGCTGTCCAGTGAAATACAATTCATTCAGCTATCTGAGAGAAAATGAAAACTTCATTTTACTCAACATAAACCCCTGTGTTCACTAAGAAGTTGTGCTGATTCAAGGCCTTCAATGTGAGAAGAGTAGAAAAATGGAGAGCTCTCTGAGGGTGGAGAGAACACATGAGGGGCTGAAAATGTTGGTGGATTTGGAGAGAAATGCATATTGACTCTATATTAGAAGAGATTATTTCCCAGATGAAACCATTGTGAAAACCCAACAGTGGAATCTTTTCACTGACAATAATGTTTTATTAACCTTGACAAATTATTTCCTTACAAGTAGGTTGTGGGGAGTAGATTTTTATAGGCTAATAAAGTAGTAATTGTTTTTTTCAGTTATTATCAATCAGCATTACTGTTTGTTACTATAGTGCCTCAGGTGCTAATTGAGATCAGGACCCCATTGTGCTAGGCACTTTTGAACACACTGAGGGTATGTCTACACTGCTAAGTTATTTTGGTATAGTGGAAGTATCCCAAAATAGCTATTCCACGTCTTTTGAAGCAACCCGTTATTTCAAAATAGATTTTGAAATAACAGGTAGCTCATTCCGATATCCTGGTAACCCTTGTTCCTTGAGGGTTAAGGGGCATTTCAAAATAGCAAGTTTTTTCAAAATTTGGTGCTGTCGACAGCGCCAAATTACTAAATAAGCGAGTTCAAAATACACTCAAAATAAGCTATGCAAGTTGCGTAGCTTATTTCAAGCAAAGGGTGCTGTGTAGATGCACCCTTTGACATTGCTCGCCCTAAAGAGTTCATGGACTAAAGACAGTAGAACAAAAGGCAGGAGTGGAAAGAGGTGGAGTAACTTGCCCAAAATCACACAACAAGTCAGCGTGACAGTAGGCAGAGCCAGAAATAGAATCTAGGTAGGTCTCCCTACTCCTGCAGCAGTGTCCTATCTACTATAGCATGCTGCCTTTAATGGTAAAAGCAGTGTTTTGCTTTTACTTAAAGGCTAGGTTTTGTATATCAGTTTTAAAAATTGCAGCTGTTACCAGTTGGTTGAAATGTCCATACAATAAACTAGCATGAAAAAAGAAATCCCCAGAGACTAAGGGATTAAAAGGGAGCTCTTTATTTTAAAGGTGCCTAACACATTGTATATTGCTCACTTGGTGAGATTAGGATAGTTGAAACAAATACAGTGTCTGGTAAATAAACTCATTTCTTCATCAGGAGATTCTGTAGTAACAAGTGACTTAGCTTTAAACTCCTGCTCAGCTTCAAATTCTCACTCCCCTCTGTGTCTCAGAGTAAAAAATGACATTGTTCTACTAACTAAACCGACAGTTTTGCATTTCTAGCTCAGATGTAATTAGTATTGATTCCAGACTCTTTCTGGTCCTATGACCCTTGTTAGTGTACTTTTCCTCTGACAAAAGCAAGTCAATACCTTCAGCCCATGTTTTAAAATGTATTTTAATATACCTTTATTGGAGTTTGGAAGATTTTTAATCTGAGTGAGTCTAAGATTGCAGTTTCAGGCTCCTGAGTTAGGCCCACAATACTTGGGAAGACTCTGTGTGAAGTCAGCATCAATGTTCAAATAGGAATTTTTAAAAGAAATACTTGTTCCTAGACATAGCAGATCCCTTGTCCCTAGCAAACGATAAGTCACCGGCAACTTGTACTTATAGGTGCTCTATTTAGGGCTCAAAGAAGCAGCTATTCCAGAAAGGGAGTGACCACAAAAGAGAGATCTGGTCTATGATCTTGAGGTTGTATAAGTGGGTAAGAAATCTAGAGCTGAGTATTTGGTGCTGATCAGGTTTTCTGCAACCAAGAGAAAGTTGTTCCTGGAGAAGGAACTCTGACTGACTTACCTGCCATTTTTGTTGTATTGAATCGCTCTACCAATTTAGTTCCTTTACAGGAGCTCTTGGTTGCCATCTTGAAATTTCTCCTTTGAGTTTTTGAGTTAGGCTGTTCTTTACAAGAAGATCAATGCTCTGGCAATCAATTTTCTGGCATTTGATTTAGCAGCTCTAGTTAAGACCCGCTAAATCGAATGCTTAGGATGCCCCCATCCACACCGATATTCCTATTCCTCACAAGGAGTAAGGGAAGTTATGGGAGCATTTCTCCCATTAACCTCCTTTTCTGAGGATGATGCCAAAGCTCGGTTTAAGGTACGTTGACTCCAGATACAATTTTTTGCATACCGTAAGTTGACCATCTCCTGTAGTGTGGACCTGGCTTTATGCTAAACATTATTGTGCCCACAATATCTGTAAATATGCTCTAGTTCCCCAAGTTGCTGTTCTGGGAGGGCACTGGTTCTAGTATAACTGATAGCACATTTTTCTTTCTGATATGTGAAGTGAAAAAATTTAAAGTTAATTGTTTTTTGCCCCATATTTTGCTACATAGGCATACCATAATCAGTATTAATGAAGCAGAAAGGCAGGGTGAAATTCTTTGGGACACCAGTTTAAACAACCCTTTTAAGTGAGGATAGGGTTGCTAGGTGTCCGGTATTCACCCCAACAGTCCGGTATTTTCACTCCTGCCCAATAAAAAAAATTCAGAGAATACTGGACACCTGAGATGTCCTATTCCTATTCTCTGAATTTTTCCCCGGCCAGGAGGCGAAAATGTTGGGCACCTGGCAACCCTACAAACACTCAGCGCCTGGCCTCCCTCTTCCCCCCCCCCTCCCCCCGGACCCTCAACACCCAGCCCTCCACCTCCCGCCCCCATGCTTACCTGGTTCCCCAAGGCTGCCGGCACAAAATGGCTGCTGGCCAAAAGACCTAGGGGAAGAACTTTTTTTTTTTCCCCTTCTCAACAGCTTTGGTCTTCCCCCCCGCTTTTTGGGCCTTGGCTGCTATTTTTGTCAGTGCTGCAACACATTGAAATACCATCAGAACTGAACAAAGGAATAAATTTGCTGAAAAAAATTGCTGACATTTAAGGAGACTTCCCTGTTCTTCTCTCTCATGAAAAATTGAGGGGTAAATAGTCAAATAAATCTTTGTACAAATAGCCGGAAATCAAATGAAGAACAGCAGTGATGCATCTCCACAAAAATCTTCCTGTGACTTCTTTCTGATTTCCTGGATTGGCCTTTTTGAATGGAAAATTCAGTTGGTATTTTGAACACTACAGTGAGTTTCTCTCCCTCTGCATTTATTTTACCTTAGAAGATCACCACAAGCAGGATATGTGGTATGATGGCAAGCTCTATCCTTTAGGACAAGGATAACCAAAACTAGCCATTTAGGGACTTGATTTGATCTCTGTGGGGGAGGCAGGATAATTGGGTTGGAAATGGAGGGAATACTCCCCTTTCCTGCGATTTTCTGGGTTTGGACTGAACAACAACCTGTGCTGAAGTAGTTCTGGTTACACATTTTGACAGTCTGAGGCCAATAGGGCCATCAGACAGTGTGTCCTAGTGGATAGAGTACTGGAGTGAGAGTCAGGAGGTCTGGTTTCTATTCCTAGTTCTGCCACTGATCTGTTGTATAACTGGGTAAGTCAGTGCTTCTCCCTGTACCTCAGTTTTTCCATCTGTAAAATGAGAATAATGATATTGATTGTGTATGTAAAGCACTTTGGGAGCTACTCCTGAAAAATGCTGCATAAAAGCTTGGTATTATTTATTGTCTGTGATGCTGAGAATGTGATATGAGATTTTACCACTATGCACAAGCAGTAAGAATGACTGAAGTACAATGGGATGTTTGCTAGAACATGGTGCTCACACATCCTACATGAACAACTCAAACTCATTTATAAAAAGGTGGGTTGTTCTAATATGGAGCACACAACTTCGAGGTTTCTAGCACTCTCTCTCAATGCATGTCGACTCTCTGGAGAGGACATACAAATGTGCAGCAGCTCTCAAGATATATTACCTGAACAATGTTAACCATTTACATCTTGGACTGCATTGTTTTTTTTCACAGCTACTAACATGCCCCTTTATTTTGTTTTTTAAGACACCCTGGCTCTGGAACACAAGACAGTGCTGGAATGGATACCCGTATCAGGTAAGCCATCCTGTTATAGAAAGAGAAATACACAACCTCAGTGAGACGTTGTTTTTACTATGCAAACCCTAGATGTTTTATGCAAATATTGATTAGCTTTATAAGCCTACCAAACAAACACTATTTTGGTCCCCCTATTAGCTTAGTCATGGAGGAGCAACATGCACAGAAAGAAATATCCATCCCACCTAGTGAGATCAGAGCATCAGTAGAAACTGAGAGAATGACAGCATGTCTCTGAGTCAGAAATCTCCCCTGACCCTGCATGAAATGTATGCATAGCCATAGGAGATACCTCCTTGTGTCCATAGTGTAGGAAACCCACCCTTGAAAACACTCTATGCTCGTGAGTCCAGAGCTCACATTCCAGCCTAAGTTGAACACAGCAGTTTTACAGCCCCGCAGCCCAAGCCCCATGACCTCTAGTCAGCTGACCAGGACCAGCGATTGGTGTTGAATTGTTATGTAGGTGTTCTCTGAGAACTAATAATACTTACCTACTATGCAGAGGTGTGGCAAGCATCAGTTAATCAATAGCTATTACATTTTCAATAATATTGTTTATTAGAGAGTTCATTAGAGAAAATGGTTGTCATGCATATGTGATTAGGAATTGGCATTGGCTTGGCAGCCATTTGGGAAAGTTCAACTTCATGGATATGTATTTTTATACAATACCAGTTTGCATTTATGTCATCACTAAAGTATCACACTTACAAGATTGGAGAAGAATGTAAATAAGCATCAAGCCGCAATTTGAGAACCCTGGGTATTTAACAGCTGGTTTTGAGTGAGAGCAAAATTATGTTTGGAGCTAACTGCCAATTTCAGAGCACCCCTTTTTCCTATGCCTCATCTGTATTCTTTTAAATATAAACCCATTGCCATGGTGTATTAAACATCACAGATATCACCTAACAATGTGGCTTTGAAGAGTCACAGTAACTTGTGGTTGTGACTTTGTTTTTCAGCATTTCTATCCATGGAAATTCCAAATTGTCAGAGAGCCTCTGAAATGTTCACCTCTTTAGCCCCAAATGTTTTTCATTTTCACGTGTATAATAGCAGTACTCAATCTCCAGCAAGGATCCAGGGCCCATTGTTCTAGACATTATGCAAACCCATATGTAAGTTTGGTAACGTATTTAAAAAATAAGTATTCCCATCCCACTCCCATCCTCAATATTTTATTTGTTTGTTTGTTATTCTCTTAAGCAGTATATGCATACTTTGCTGGGGTATTTGTTGCTCCTCTTTACAGCTCTCAGCAACTCCAAATCTTGTTGCACAGGGATGAAAATATTAAGCATGTCCCTTGTAACAAGAGATCCTACCCATAAGTAGCAATGACTAAGAGAAACAAAATTTTAAAAAGAGTTTACAATCTGAGAAGTCTAAAATGTGTAGACGTATATGTAAACAGTATATTGTATACCGAAGAAAATCTGCTTCTGAAGAAAGAAATCAGTGTGATTGGTTAATGAAAATAAATATTTGCTAAGCTTATGATCAGGACAAAGAGGTCACACTTTGTTAATGAGAATATATGTTGCACCTTTTCAATACTAGCAACTAAATATGAGATCTATATAGACAAGCTGCAGACAAAGAGAAGGCTCAGTGCCAGAGAATGAGTTTTGATAGCAAATCACAAATAAAAACAGTCATTGTGGCAGAGAAAAAAGACTGTTGGGCTCAAATCAAGGCTAAGTGTTTGGGGAGGAGGAAGGGCTTTGTTTATTTGTTTTTTAAAAGGATAAAAGTTCTAATCATGATGCCGACTTACATGAATTATTCAACATGGCATTCCAGAAATCCAACACAACTTTATATAGACAGAGAGAAGTGGGTGATTCTGCATTCACTTGATGGGCTAAAACCCAAATCCTTACTTTACGCACTGTAAGTCCTATTGAAGTTAAGGATTGGGAACTAACAATGCAATGATCAAGTTCTCTGGTTTTGTTGTGCATTTGTTACAAGATGAAAATTGGTACATCCTTATAGTGTGGGGCTTGATTTATTTTGATTCATGGATTTAGAAACTCTAATCAAGAGAACAAACAACAATCCTAAAAATTCTTCTAATACATATTTTTCTTGTGAATTCTTTGGGGTTTTAAAATTTAATTTCAGATTCCTTTTTAGTTCATATAGTCGTACAAAGTTGAAAAAACTGAGGCTAATCCATACCCTTACTGGCAATGTCTACAGAGCAGATAAGGACTAAATGGGACAGAGAGATGAACTACATGGTTCCACTTATGGGGTGCTCCTTCATTGGTGGGCAAAGTGAGGAGAGCTTACAATCCAGTTCTCTATGCCTTTGGATTCTAGGGTTATCAACCAGATGACTTTTACAAGCCTTACATTAAAAACTACGCAATTTTTAAAAAAAGTTTGAAAAGAGTCTAAAAATGGTAAGCAGACTTGGTGATGGCAATAATTAAGTTTTTGCATTATCTACATGACTGACACAGTTGTTTTTTTAAATGACAGAAAATCAGCAAATTTAAGCACTTTTTAACAAGTGTATTGTATTTTACAATCAGAAAAGCAGGACATTGGGGCTACGTCTACATTACGCATTCTTGCACAAGAAGATATGGAAATGAGGCATGGCGATGAATATTGCTGCACCTCATTAGCATACCTAATGAGCTGCCATTTTGCGCAAGGGTCTTTTGCACAAGAAGGAGCAGTTGACGGCTCCTTCCTGCGCAAAACCCCCCTCTTGTGCAAGAGCCATTCTGCCTGAAAATAAGCGGCAGAACGCTCTTGCGCAAGAGGGGAGTTTTGCACAAGAAGGAGCAGTGTAGACTGCTCCTTCTTGCGCAAAAGCCCCTTGTGCAAAAATGGCGGCTCATTAGATATGAGACTTGCATATCTTCTTGCGCAAGAATGCGCAATGTAGACGTAGCCCAACAGGGCACCTAACAAGGGTTTTCTAAATACAAAGAAATAAATGAAAATTAAGATTTTTTTAAAAAAAGAAATCCATTTGCATTATAGAATGGAAATGATGATCAATGCTACACGTGTTGGGCAGATTTTTCCCTGCGGTGCAGTAACTATAGCTGGTCTAAACTTGGTGGCGCCACTGAACAGAGGGTGAGGTGTACGGGATGGGGAGGAATCTTTGGGGAGCCACCAAGTTTAAAGCAGCCATAGTTACTGTAGTGCAGGGCAAAATCTGCCCTATGTGTGTTGTGTTGATTATCATTTCCATTCTATAATGCAATGGATTTCTCCTTTTAAAATATTTGTTTTCATTTATTTCTTTGTATTTAGAAAACCCTGCCAGAATCCTACCTGTTATTGATATAAGTGATGTGATGAGGAGGAAATGGGCCTGTCTGAGTGTAAATTAAGATAGCTCCCAAGCTGCTCTAATTTATGTCTGCGACCAGACTTTAAAATATCTTTCACCTCTTCACTTTTGCCCTTCTCATCTGTGTCAAACACTACTTGGCTGCAGGTACAGGCAGATTACAGGCCCTTCATTTTTCTGAGTTGTAGACCAAAGGATTCTGAATATATTTAATCTCTGCAAATTGTTTCCTCTTCTCCAAATGAATGATTCATTTTAGACACCTCAAAATAGATTATATTAAAAAGATTGATATACCTTTCATCATGGTGATAACTTTCATTAAAGCATTATTTTAATGTCCTCCTGGATGCCAACACACAGAGGTAAGTCTGTTTACTAGAGCCATTTTGTCCCAATTCACTGTGCCTCTGCACCTTTTAGTGTGCTCTAACTTGGATGCAGCTGATTCGAAAACCATCAGGAGACAATTGTGTAATCAAACTTTCCTTTGATGCATATAAGAGAAGTGCAGGAGTTCAAAACTGACCAGAAATTTTTCTGCCCTAGGCATCTAAAGAATTAGGGCCTGGTTTGTTGGCACGGAAGGAAAAGAGTATAACTCGGTTGTCAGGTTATCTAAACATAAAAAAGGAGAAGTGTAAGTAAGAGATCGGAAGGGACTTCATCTCACAGAGCTGTCAGTACTTGAAACATGCACCTGTCAGAACTGTCCCACGTACGAAGGTTACCTGCAATTTTCCCTCTTTTTGTGCAGTTTACATGATTATAAAGTGACTTACTTTCTCACTCTTTTTAAATCTTCTTCTTTCAGTCACTGATACCTGAGCTTCATTACTACTACATAGTCGAGCTATCATTCTACTGGTCTTTAATGTTTTCTCAGTTCACTGACATCAAAAGAAAGGTAAGAACAATCAGTGTAAAAACTTCTCAGAGGCTGTAAACATCCCTGTGCGTGCATGCGCGCGCGCACACACACACACTTTCATTGACTTTTGGGTAGCATACAACCCTGTCACTATGCACTGTACTATATACCATGTTATTTCCGCTTGTAAGCTATTGTAGATGTTCACTGTTGTGATCCTGATGTTAAAATGGGCACATCATTCTGTTCTTGGGCAGTGGGATGTACCATTTTCTGTCCCTTGTTGAAGCAGCCCACAGTAATTTAATATTCAGTAACAAATAGCCACAATGTCAGTTGGTAGTCTGCTATTCTCACATCAGGGATCATGATATCTCTTGATGAACAACAAACTGAGCTGTACTCACTAGATATGACATGCTAAGAGCATCACTGTCAGAGCTAGATGCTCTATGCATTTACTAGACCATCTGGGGTAAGATTAATGAGAATTTTGAGTCCATTTCCCAGTAAAGATATGTTGGATGCATATAAGTAAATTATACTAAATTAATGTTACTGGATCAATCTTTCCTTTACACATTAAAAACCTCAAAAAGCTACTTATCTTTTGTATATAGCTATAACTAAATATACCTTTTATTTTGGAAACAAAACCCACTATCTTTTTGTGTGTGTAATTGAGGAAAAATGAATTTTTTAAGTTAGAAAACTGCATAGACTGTAAAAACAATGAGCAGTCCTGTGGCACCTTAAAGACTAGCAAATGTATTTGGGCATAAGCTCTCATGAGCTGGAACCCACTTTGTTGGATGCATGTAATTTTCATGCATTTGACCAAGTGTTTTCCAGCCCATGAAAGCTTATGCCCAAATAAATTTGTTAGATTTTAAGCTGTCACAGGACTCCTCATTGTTTTGCAGAAACACACTAACATGGCTACCCTTCTGATACCTGTATAGGCTATGAAATAAATCCATTCCCAAAGTGTCCATCTTTAAGTCATCATCTGGGAGCTTGCCTGTTATATAAAACAAATGGTCTTTAACTAGAAAACAGTAACCTTGCACAACCACACTGTCTGTGCTGGCAGTTCATATGTGAATGTTATTGAACAGTGCCAGTAGCAGCCTGCTCTATTTTCCCTTCTTCCTCCTTCAATACTTGCTGCCTGTTGCACAATAATCATCCATAACAAAACCAAAAAGAACAACAGCAATAAAAACCCTGTACTGTATTACTGTAATGGTCTAAAACCCTAGGTTAATGCTGTGATTTGGATATTTGTAATGTGTTAAAATTGTATACGGTAGAATGTATTTTTGTTTCTTTAAAAAGTAAGGAAATTACATTTTAAAAAACTGTTAAAAGAACTTCATTGAGGTTGCAAAGTCAGTCACTGAAAAGCAAGGAAATGTCCATATTAAGGTTGCCCATTCCTCCTTTCAAAAGAAAAATCCTTGCTTAACTGTAAAGTTAATACTAACAAGACCATATATCTTGGAAAAGAAGTGTAGAATTAAGAATATCCTCAAGAAAATGAATCCTCTCTCTGGACCCATAGTGTATTGCTGGGAATCCTGGTTTGTGTTTGTTTCAGCAAGGATACTACTCTAATTCCAGCATCTGCAAATTCTTTATCCAGAAGCAAAAGGCCCAAGAAAATGTCCAAGAATCTCAAATCTTTATTAGGTGATACAATGTAAATGGAGCAGCTGACACAGACATACAAGTCTGTTTGCACCAGGTGCCCAATCTACTGACAATTGCTACATACGTAGACATTTACTGGCTTGAAATCAATACAACTTTACTCTTCCCCAAAGCAGAGATGCAGAATAATGTGACTCAGCAGAGGGGCCAAATAACAGAGAATTCAATTGAAAACCTGTGCATTGCAAATTTTGCATTGCATTTTCTAAAGCTTTGTTCTGAGATGCTGTTCATAGTGTTACTTTTTGTGACTGCTGTTTTTATAAGCAGTAGCTAATGAATATTTGAAAATACAATCCACAAACCCATCATCTGGGTCTCAACCTCGTACACATTTAATGTTTGACTAGAAGGTACAGGAAGTTTGCCAAGAGTAAGGAACAGGAGCCAGCAGAATATGAACTATTCTTCAAATATGAAAACCAGTACCAAATCTCTGCTGCTAAGTTATACTATCATTCAGGTTACCTGCAGAAATGTGTCATTCTATCGAAGCAGTCTCACTGCATAAATTTAGCCTTATGTGATGCTTGTTCTATCTTTATTCTGCTTTCTCTGTGCACCTCTATGAAAGACGTGTCATAATTACAAAACAGTGGAATGCTGATATGGTTGCATTTTAAAATAGCTGCTGGCATCTTTGAGTGTAAATTAAGTGGGCTACACATGAGCCAGCTCCTGCTTACCCCTCCTCCTGCCTCTGTACTGCTGCCTCTGATACAGCAGAGCCACCTCTCCCCTTCCCGCTCCCCTGTGTGTAAACATGTACCCACTGAAAATGTCTGTGCATACTCATTTACAAAAATAAATGCATTTTAACATCTGTAGTAGCAATTTTACAAAATCTCTTGAATATATTTTGAGATAGGTTAACCTATCTCAAGATATACTTCTGTCACACTAGCAACACGCACATACGTAAACTTCACTCATTCAAAACTAATGAATGTCCATTGACAGCCATAGGCTTCTTAACAGATCTGTTTTTCCTATTTGTACCCTTTAGAAGTGGAGGCTGGGAAGCAGTACGGATGTGTAAAAATCATAGTTCTACTGCAGTCTTGGTAAACTGAAATCCCCTTCAGGTTAGAAAATCATAGTAATACAGCAGAAGTTTATGGAGCAAGCATGCCATTGTGAAATTATAAAACTTAATCAACCTTGTTCATTGCCTTAACAGAATGCTGATGCTATGTAGTGAACAAAATAGTTAGATTTTTGTCCATCTCTTTTTGGTCAGGCAAAGATAATCTGATGCAGTGGTGGGAAATTTATGCTAGTGAGTGGGCTGCATGAGTAGCCCTCCATCTCTGTGGTCTGAAAGACTGCTGTAACCACAATGGTCTCCCAGCATAGGCTAGTTTTGCTCACTGAGCTTGCATATCTAGAATTCACAAAGCATACCAATTTAACCATAGCAGTGCTTTGATTGGATGAAGAGTGCTCTTCATGTCACCTTGCCTTACATGTGTGTTACTTTAGTGATACCAGTAGGAAGAAAAACAAGACGGACAGAAACCAGCAGAATCTGTCAAATCTGCACATGGGCAACGATAAACAAAATGTCTCGTGGGCCACACCTAGAACCCCGGTGGGCTGCATGTTGCCCACCACTGATCTGATAGAATTTGTAATTTGCAAATAAAGACAAAGCAGGTATTTAAAAATTAGCACTCCCACAGAAAGTCATTTTCAAGTCATGGATTTGATATAGGAGAAGAAAAAAATAGAGATAGAAATAGTGAGCACACTGAAAGACCCGTGGTGGAGTGATGCCAGTGTAGAGCACCAACAGCAGTCATTGCAAGATGACAGACAAAATGAAAGTGGGCAGCTGAATTCCAGCAGGTAGTCAAAATGACAGAAATACTGCCAAAGCATTTTTAATCATAATGGCTGTGGTATTCAAAATTTCTTAGAGATCCAAACTTACATAAGGAATTAATTTTCTCACTGTTAAAAAAAAT
This sequence comes from Pelodiscus sinensis, assembly GCF_049634645.1. NCBI lineage: Eukaryota > Metazoa > Chordata > Testudines > Trionychidae > Pelodiscus > Pelodiscus sinensis. The sequence continues at coordinate 39,096,767 of NC_134717.1, forward strand.
AGCAACAGATTTCTCAGGCTGAGAACTGGAAATCTGCCATCTATAAGTTTCCATTTGTATTCCAATAATGTCCTGTATTGGGTGGCAAACTTCCCATTCCTTTTAGCCAAACAGCAGCTTAATTAAATGTGTACTAGGTTGAGACACGGATGAGCTATTTCCTGTCTCCAGAAGAAGGCTTTAGAAAATGGCATTCAAAATTTGCAATGCACAGAATGTTTCCTACTGGCTTGTTTCTTAGTGACACTTTTTGATTCAGAGGTCAAACTGTTTCAGAAGATTTTACACATTGTAATATTTGATGATGGAATATTCAAACTGGTGAATTCATAACTAACCAATACTCAGATGGGCCATGTTTACACTAGGAGATCAGTGTGAATTTACTCAGTTTGACTTCTGGGCACCTGATTTTACAAATTCAAAGTTGCGTGTCCTCACTAAGGGGAAGTATCGAATGAGGTCTGAGGCAGGCTCCATTAACGTGGACATAGTACCTCAGACTCAGAGCCCCATGAAACACTCTGGGGAGCTGCAAGAGACCTTTTGGAAGCCAATAAGTTCAAATTAGTGGCACTGTAGCAGCCACTCGAACATTATTTCTGACTTACAAGTTTTGGAATAGCGTTATTCCTCATGTAAAGCAGGACTACGGAGTTTGAGTTCTGTGTCCCCTTATCCTGGAATAACTGGCTTGGTAGTGTGGATGCTTCGCTTACAAATTTGACCTTGGAAGGGCTAATTTCAGACTAAGATCCTAGTATAGACCTGGCCTTGATGATATTTCTTCCATATATGTGGATCAGCAGTGTATACATCACAACTCACACTACTGGTATGACCCCTCCCTGACCACTTCTATACCAATGTGACTCTATTAATTTCAGCAGATTAATATCAGGTTTACACCAGGGCATCCACATCTGTTTTGAGTTGCCATAGGAGTCTTTCGGGGGTTTGTCTGAGGGGTTGTCCCCGGATGTCCAGGCCTTTATGGCATGCACTCTTCCATAGAGAAGAATTTTAGGCAATTTGTATGGAGTCATTCTACCTACCTTGCCAAACCATTGTAGTTGGTGCCACTTAATGTTCGTAGTCATACATGGCACTTTCAGGAGGTCATCATGTCATAGTCTGTGTACCATTGTCTCGCTCAGGGTACAGCACCTAATTTCAAATGTGGCAGATTTTGCTCTTGATGTTTTGTCTATACATGTCTTTTGCAACCATAAAGTAATGTGGTACAATAAGTATTATATATAATGTGGTACTGGCTGTTATGGACACTGATTAAAGGTACCGCTGATGTAAGGTGTTTTTATTCGGACATATATCCATTCCACTGTCTTTCTGCTCATCAATGTCACCCTCCTAGGAGGAGTTGTGTGCTATGATGAACCCCAAGGAGCAGAAGCTGTCAGCTTGCTTAGTGTTCACACCAGTTTGCTCACTCATTTTGAAACCCCATTCACTGGCTCTCATGTACATGTTAATTTGCTGCTTCTTGGTTGTGTTCCTCCATAGGCACTATCATGACAATATGGTCTGCAAAGTCAAAGCAATTAATAATGTTCTCTGATGTCATACAGCCTCCAGCAATGTTACTAAGGGGTTGATCGAGAGGTTTCTAGGTATAAACAAAATAACACTGGATTAAGTATGGATCCCAGTCTGATCCAGTTTTCACTTCAAACTACTCTGTCAGTTCACCATTCATTCTTACTGTATAACAAGTTGTGCTATAAAGACTCCACAGTATTTGAATCAGCTTGCTGCTAAAACTGGACCTCTTCAGAACCTTCTATAGAACCTCTCTGTTAACAAAGTTGAATGCTTTCTTAAAGTCAACAAATGAGCATAAAAGGAATTTGTTGAACATTAAGCAGCCTTAATGTCAAGGTCCATAATTTGTTTGAAAAAAAAATCCATAGTTGAAACTTGTATCTCTTCTTTCCAAAATAATTATCAAATTACAATACACGTCTGCTTTTTAGCATTATTTTTCAGCTTCATGGAGGACTTACTAGTGATTTCCAGTTCTAGATAGTGTGACACCCAGAGCACTTGTGAATGTTTTCCAGTAGTGGGGAGTAATATCCTTAGTCTTGCATGGATGTATATCCACGTCCAAGCCACCATCCACAAAAATTATCTGTGGATACCCATAGATTTGCAGGGCTCTGCTGAGCAGTCCCCTGTCCTTGCCCCTCCTGGCCGCACCACGCCACAGTTCGTCACAACTGCACACCTGCTCTCATCAGAGTCTTGCGCGGATACAGAATTTGATTCTGTATCTGTGCTACTATCTGCGAATTTGCAGGGCTCTAGGTATCCTATCACTGTTAATGCTAGAGAGACTTCTCAAGCAATAATGTGCTGCAGATTTTTTAGATCATTTTGCATGTGCTATATGTGTTGTAAGGTTCAAACAAAATGCAAAGGGAAAATGTTTTGTCATATTTAAGGATGTTAGTGAATAGTCATTTAAATGATGAACCAATAAACCTGGGCTTATCAGTTAATCCAAACGACTACATGCACTCCCCCCCCCCACCGCCACCTTGTGGAGTGGAGGCTTTCACGCTTCTCCCCATAAGCATCAGATCCCGAGGGGCTGTCTCCCCTACTCCCTGCTTTACTGCCTCTGTAAAGGTAGCAGCACGGGGTGGAGAGAGGGAAACAGCAGCTGATACACACAGGGAGCCAACTTTTATGGTGGCTTTCTATGCATACTGGCTCCACACAGCCAATTGCCCTCCCTCTTGCTGCCTCCCACAGAGGCAGCAGGGAAGGGGCAGGCAGGAGCTGGTGCTCGGAGAGAGATGGTTTAAAAGCCAGCTCCCCAGGAGCATCAGTTTTGTGGAGATGCCTCTCTCCTCCCCTATGCTACTGCCTCAGCAGCTCAGGCCCCTCACAGACAGGGGCTGCTGCCACCTCTGCACAAAGGCAGCAGCACTGGACAGCAGACAGGAGCCAGTCTGCATGGGGAGATGTTTTTAAACCAGTTCCCCTCACAGACCTGCTCCCACCTGTCATCCCATGCTGCTACCTCTGATACAGAAGCTGCAGTGTGGAGTCAAAAGGGCTCCCCAGGAGTGGGACTGGGAGTGCACTGGCTGCTGGCCTCACCCCCGGGGACCATTTAATAATCGTGTAACTGCTAAAATATGGTGTGGTTACATGATTATTAAATTAAACAATATCAAACATCCCTAGTTGTATTTTACTGTTAACTTTCCTTGCTTTTGACAGTTAACTGAGGTCATAGTAATGCCTGGAATCTACATAAGGTAAATGCTAACACTGATGTCAATGATTCCATAGGAACCAACATTATGATTTTTTTTTTTTAGAGCAGGTGACAGGAATCGGTCTCCTTGGATTCTGTTTTTTTTTTTTTTTTTTATGCTATGGGCCAGATACTCCCTTCTACTTCTTCTCTGTTGATTTATACCTGTGCTACGTGTGGGTGTAAGATCAATTTGTGCACCTAGAAATGATGGCACAAGATGCAAGGCTGTGAAAAAACATGACTTGTTGTTTGGAAAAATAAATAATTTTTGTATAATCAAAAGGGGAGAATCTTCCAAGCATGTGTTAAGCAGGCTGTCTCACCAGCCCATGCATCTCTCTCCCATCACACAATTTCAGTCCTTATCTTCAGGATCTTGCATTTATTTCCTCAAAATAAAACTTATTTAACACAAGTTCATAATTTTGGTCAGGTTCTTTTTCTCCATGATCTGGGATTGCCAGGTGTCCGGTTTTGAACCGGATAGTCCAGTATTTGAGCTTTCTGTCCAGAAAACAAATTGAGAAAATACCAGACATATAAATGTCCGGTATTTTCTAATTAAGTAAGTTTTATTGTTATCATGAGTATCAGTATGTAGTTGCGTGCTGTCTGGCTAGTAGACACACTCATGCTGCATGAGCATATCTACCAGCCAGGCAGTATGCAACTACACGGGGGAGAGGGGCGGGCCGGGCTGGGGAAGGATGGAATCCCTGGGGCTGCAGTCACCCATGAGCCCCATCAGGACTGTGTGCAGGACGTGCAGCACCCCAGGATCTGCGTATGCCTGGGCCAGCCCCACTTCCTGTCAGCCAGTTCCTTCCCCCTGCCAGCTCCGCCCCCATCTAGGCCAGCCTCACTCCCCACCAGCCAGTTCCCACCCGGCCAACCCCGCTTCCCCCAATCCTCTCTCGGCCAACCCTGCTTCCTGCTTACCAGTTCCTTCCCCTGATCTCCCCCGGCCAGCCCCGCTCCTCCCAACCCCCTCCCGGCCAGCTCCACGCCCCCCAACTCTCTCCCAGCCAGCTCTGCTTCCAGCCAGCTGTTTCCTTCCCCCAGTCTCCCCCAGCCAGCCCCACTCTCCTCCCAGCCAGTCCCCACCCCCTTCTGAGATCAAGTGTGTCCAGTATTTTTTTGAAAATCATCTGGTAACCCTACCAGGGGTCTTTTGAATGGGCTTATCTACTCCCCACAGCTTTTGCACTTCATAAGCCTTCAGCCTAGGAGTCAAAGTAAACCTTCCTTTTCTCCAATCTTCCCCTAGCATTCCCCTTGCTGGATTATCGTCCACGAACCACCTAACCGAGTTCTGTCCCCTTATCCCAGTAGAAGCCTCCCTGCATCTTACAGTTCTCATCAGCAGCTGAAATACTTGCTGGCTCTTAACAGGACTAGGTGATGTTCAAGCTATCACCTGATCTTTAGCGTCAGAGCATCAGCTGGTTCCTTTAAATGGCCACCTCATCCTGTGGTAGCATGTGAGATGAGGAAAAAAAAAAAGTAGTTTAGAAACAGGATCCTTTATGTTAGACCTGAAGACCTGTATCAGGGAACTGTCTATTAGAAGCCTTTAATACCACATAAATATGTATTTGTATTTCTGTATACCCTGAAGGTGTACTCAAAAGCTTGTAACAGTGTCTGAGCTGTTGCTCATAAGTGATTTGGGGCTGCATTGTTTTGCATGTTGTAAGCTGGCTAGGGCATAAGAAAAATGGTATAAAATTGACTTGTATGTACATATGCCTTTTATAAATAATTTTGACTAATAAAAGCTTTTACTTCCTTACATTTATTTATTATGAACTGTGAAAAGAAAGTGCTGCATAACTCTTACTAATCTATTTATATTTACCCTACATACAGTAACTTTTGTTTAATTTAAAGTAAATGAATAATTATGTGTATTGAATGTGCACCCAGTTAAAAGAATTATGCGGGAGTTTTGAGTATTGTAACCTCTAACCCTGAGTTTAAACTTTAAAAGTCACCCATCCATTTTTGTAAAGATGCTGAATCTGCTGCACAATATCTCACTGTGTTGTTTTTCTCCTCTTCTTGCCACTGTAGGATTTCAGCATCATGTTTACGCATCACATTGTAACCGTCATTTTGATATCCTTTTCATATGTAACCAATTTGACACGAATAGGAGCCATGACCTTATGTCTTCATGATGCAGCTGACATTTTGCTAGAGGTGAGATTGTTCATGTGTCATCAGGACCTATCTTGTACAAACAGTAAATTAGCCTTACTAAAAGAGTAATGATGCTTTTTGAAAAATCACACACTGTATGTTGGCACAGCCTTGTTCCTTAAAGGTGGCTTATTTATCTACTAGAGAAAAGCTCAAGTGTAGATGAATTCTGAGGTGGTGTAGAGCAATTGTAGCAGATCCCATGTCTCTCCTTCCATGCAGCCATCAGCATCAAGGGCGCCGTCAGGGGAAACAATGCACGGTGAGAGTTCCCTCAGGCCCAGCTAATCTCCAGCTGCTGTAATGGCCCCTGATGCAATGTCTACACAGCAATGTAAGCTTAGGGTTAGTGGGATTCAAGTCAGGTGACTTGTGTCAGGAAACCCTGGGCTTGAGCAAGTGTAACTGCCACCTGGCAGATTTGAACCTGCGACCTCTGGACCTTTATAAGAGCTTCTACTCTTTGAGTTAAAAGCCAACTGGCTCTCAGCCCATGCTAGGGAAGTGTCTTTTTCTTATCTGTTGCTGTGGTCTAGGTGCCACTGCATGGGATGGTGAACCATACTATTATGTGTGGGTTACACATGCACAGTGCATTTTAACTCTAGGTTAAGGATTTTCTGATCTGGGCTTTGAACCTAGGTCTCTGAGGTCCGTGCTGCAGTGCACGAATCAGAGTCAATCTGTCAGTGTCTAGTGCCTCTCACTCCCTCTGGTGTTGACACTCAGGGTGTGTCTATAACTTCCAAAATAACTATTTTGAAATAAACTTATTCCCCAAGGAAAACAGGTGGAATTCTTTTGAAATAACCAACTCCTTATTTTGAAATAACGGGCTCAGTAGTGTGGACACTCTGCTTGTTATTTCAAAATAAAGGGGAGTTATTTCAAAATAACTCCCTAGTGTAGACCAGGGCTTGGACTAGGAATGTGATACGCTGTGTGGAAATTCTACTGCCCGCCCCATTTCCTAGCCGACGGGACACATGAGCACAGACGCTGCATAATTAGCTGCCTTAGTGGCTAGCTCAGAAGAATGATTACATTTTGAGAAAGCTTTGTACTGAATTACCATCTAATCTGAGAATTGTGCTCTCCAGCTCTAGCCTGAGTCACAGTGGCAGGAAATGTCCCTGTTCTGAGGATAATGGGCATCGGTCTCCAGAGCTGTCAGATTATTAAAATGAAACTTTGCAATTCTTATTTTTTAGACTGGGATGTGCAGTGCAGGTATTTGGCTAGTTGGCTTTTTATTTATTTTTGTCTGTTGGTTTTGAAGCTTGACGTAAAATGTAGGTTTCAAAGGGAAAACACCCCAACCAGGCTGCTGCCTGCTGCGGAACGGAGAACTGCATTGCCAGGGTTTGGAGTGCCATGTGCTCCAGCACCCCTGGGGATCCCTTATCCCTGCCCTCACTGCACTCTGCAGCGGTGTCTACACAGCAAAATTATTTCGGAATAATAGCCATTATTCTGAAATAACTATGCGAGTGTCTACACAGGAATTCCATTATTTCTAAATAATTTTGAAATAGATTATTCCAACTTCCATAAACCTCATTCTGCGAAGAATAACGCCTGTTCCAAAATAGCTATTTCAAAATAAGGCATGTATAGATGCTCCACTTCTGCTATTTCGAAATAGCCGCTCACCTGGGCCATTCTAAGTTATTTCTCCTGAGGCTGTAAATCAAGGTAGCATGTCTACATTAGGGAAGTCTGCCTCGGACTAATTTTGAGGCTCCCCTGCAATGTAGGCATTTTATTTCAAATTAAGGTATTTCAGAATAACTATTCCGGAATAGCTTATTCTGAAATAACTGTGCAGTGTAGACTTACTCTGGGAGGCAGAGAGAAGGGATATCTAGGAGGCTGTGAGGAAGTTTTCAGGCTGGCTTCCACTCACCACCCTCATGTGTATGCTACCTAGGAACCCCTGGGAGGGCAGGGGGTCCAGAACAAGCACCACCCTGTGCGGTGGGGCAGTGGAGGAGCTCCAGGCTTAGCATGGCTGGGGGAAGGATGACTCCCAACATCATGGGAGCCACCTGCCAGCTTTGACTGCAGCTTGCGGGGGGGGCCGAGAGGCTGGGAAGGAGGTTGGGGCCGGGAGATGAGGGAGGCAGAGGGGCCAGGGCTGTGGCCAAGGCTGCGGTTGGGGTTCCCAGGGTTGGGTCTGGAACTCCCCTCCCTAGAGGTCAGGGTGGGGCAAGAGGCCAGGGCTGGTGCGGCCACTGGGAGGAGAGCCAGGCTTGCTTACCCCCAAAGATAGGGGTTTGACGAGCATAGCAAGCAGTGGGCATCTCCCCCCTCCCCCAATATTTTAAATCCAGCCTTGTGAGTTAGAAATATTTTGGATCTACATCCATGTAGCCATGAATTCACCAGTACTGTCCTCACTTCCCTTACCTGTACTACAAAAAGCCACATTTTAAAGGGTTTGTTTCAGAACCACCAAGGCCCTGGGCACCATAAAATCTGTTCATCACCCAAATACTTGAAAGATAGATTTTTAAAAAATGCTGGTCAGCTGGTGAAAACCATAACTTAAAGGCAGATTATTTTTGCTTGACTGTACAGTCCAGTCAGTACTAATTTTTCTAAGAAAATTAAATAGAAATTACTGGAATGCTGGAATGACAGACATTAAAGGTTCAGCAAACTGTTGAGGTTGATATGCTTTTTATTTTATTTTATTTTATTTTATTTTATTTTATTTTATTTTATTTTATTTTATTTTAAGCATTGGCATTTTATTTTAAGCATAAGAGCCCAACCTAAAATATGAGGGAAGAGAGCCATGCTTAACAACAGAAAAGCATTTGTTTGAAGTGTATAACTGAATTGGTAGCATTCTTGTTTCTGGGCTTGCAGGTCATATTCCAGTTCTTTTCCAGTGACCTTAAACTGATAATCATTGCTGACTACAAAGCAGTACTAAGGGAATGGCTGTTCAGGGGAAAACAGATCTACCACAGGAAAAGCTAGTCTTGCCTTGCTGGTCAGCAAAGCATTTGCTATTTTCAACTCTGGTATTCTGTAGAGAAGAAAAGCAGTTTCCACAGACTATTTTGCTTAGGGATATGAAAGTGTGTGTATATATATACACAGTTAACTGATGAGCCCGAGCTCATCAGTTAACCTTCACTGTTAACACAGCCCTTCCCTCGACTTCCGCCCACGCTGCTGCCTCTGATACAACTCCATGGGAGTTGCCTCCCCCACCACACACACGTATAAATGTGTAACTGCTGAATTTTTCAGTGATTACATGTTTATCTAAATAAACACATTTTAACATCTCTAGTTTTGACACAACATTCTGTTTTGACTGCAAAAAAAAAAAAATCCTGGCTTTCTGTTAGGGTTCAGGCCAGATTTTCAAAGGTATGTAGGCATCTTGTGTGATTTTGCCTGAACATCTTAAGTGCCTAGTTTGATTTCATTGGGAGTTAAGTATCGAATTTGCCAATGGGAGCTAAGTTGCCTAACTTGCTTAAGTGCTTTTGAAAATCCCACTAAATATCTGTCTGAATTTTAAGTGTCTAAATACCTTTGAAAATATGGTCATTTATTGCTTAGTTCATGAATATTGTGAAACTTTCAGTTCTAGTACACATTTGTGAAAGCACGTTTGTTAATTATTGCTCTAGCATAGATGTTGACTTTTAAGTGCATATTAAACTGTGCCCTTTTCTGTCAAATTCTGGTTGCACTGTGCATACAATGATACCTTTCAAAAAGAAAAGGAGATGCACTGTGTGTCCAAGTCAAACAATTCCTTCTGTCATTTTCATGTCCAAAGGCTGGGTAAGAATTACTGCTAAGTGAAGTGTCTAATGTGTCTCAGACCTATATAACTACAACACTAATGGCATGTGAAAAGCTCTGTGATAACTCAATAATATTTTGAACATCTAAAACAAAGGCCCAATGAATGATTTCCTCTCAGAGAGACCACAGAACTGATTTGTAGAATTGTCACCCTTGAATTGTGTTGCAGAACTAAAGTCTAAAACAATACTTCTAAGAGGTGTGAACTGGCCCATTCATCTCAGTGAACTGTTATGTCTGAAGTCTAAAAATGACAGTTTAAATGTCAAAATATTAACTGCCAGTCATTTAGCAGAGACATCTCACAAATGTCTATCTCATGATCCCAAATTATCTGTCACCTCACCACAGAGCCAAAATCCCCAGCTAACATGTACTCAGCTACCAGAAGCTCTGACACCTCAACACAGTGAAATGTCTGTGCAAATTCTTTGGCATATGAAAGCCCAGAAAGGTTGGATAATATGAAATACATTTAATTAAATATCACAGTAAATCAGGAAAGGCTCACTGCACCGATTCTATTGTTTATTTTCAGACTATTAATTTTAAAACTGTTTTGTTTTGTTTTTTAATTGAAATGAAGCTTCCATCGCATCTCTGTGCTACTGCATTAGCATGAGCAGAAAACAGAACTGTTTCCCATATAAAACATGAGGCTCTATCTGTAGAAACTTATTAATAACAACCCTTTACACTTCTTTCATCTGAGAATCAGTAAAATGCTTTATAACCATGAAAGACAAATTTTTAAAATCTGGCCCCCTAAGGCATGCTCACTGGTAGAGTTGAAGGTTGGTGGACAGCTTGCTACCTGATTGATAGGAACTTGATACATTACATAGATGTCTGTAACCTCTTATTTATACTCACAAAATTGAACCTCCAAAAAAAACCAGCCACCCCTAGGGATTTTTTAAATCACACAGCAGAGGGGCTATATATGAAATTCAGTCAAAACTAGGGTAAAAAACAGCAGCTGTTTTACAAATTTTAGGACAGCAAGTGAAGGAGAATATTTATACACTATATTGAAGCTGCAGGGGGAATTCAGGAGAGTATAATTACCTGAATAGTACCAACTCTTACAGAAAGTGTCATGGGATTGTTAATGACCACAAGTGCCCAGGGCCTTAGTTTTACGTGACTGACTTCCAAAAGCAAGTGCCTGGAGCAGCGTACGTGTTTTCCACACTTTGTGTTGCTCATTACTAACTCAAATGGACAAATTCCATCAAACAAATCACCCTCACCACTTTCTACAGCTATTTCATCCAAGTACTGAGTCAGCTCGCCCCTGCTTAATTTGAAATCTGGCATGATCTCAGCAAAAGGCTGTACAGCAATATAAACACAAAAGGACACAACCAATTCTGCTCTAGATGGTTTTGGAAATTTGGCCCTTTTTCTAGTTGGATTTTTAGTCTAAAAATCACTGAATTGTAACTATAACTCTGCTTTATAGACTGATATCTGAAGTGGTAACATTCTATTTATCTGAATCTCAGCTGTGAAATATCAGTTTGAATAGCAGATGTGAATGATTTTATAGATCTCTTTAGGTAGCATTGAAGTCTTATTTTAGTCTATTTGAGTAGAGCTGGGGGCTTTTTCAGTATTCCTTCAGCTTCCTAGTTTTCAAGCTAGCAAATCACCTTTAAATTCTATATACAATGGAAAAAACACTGAAATTATGCAAACACCAGACTATTCAGGTGTCAGTCACCTCAGAATTTGAACTCCAGTGTTAAATGTGATCATTCCATACTTTTTCAGTTCAGTGTCAGAATGCTAACATGATCACATATATTGCAGCAGTGCTGTATTTCTCACCCTTTCAAGAAGTTATCTGAGTGTATTCCTGCATTCTGTGCAGAATTTTAAGTCCATACATGTGGGAGTTTTTCTCATTGTTATTGCTATGTTAATGAGCCTGGGCCTTCTGCATATTTAGAAGTGTAGGAATCTGATGCAGTGCCATAGAAGCCAATGAAGAGTCTCCTGCTGATTACAGTGGGCACTGATTCAGGCTTTTATACTTTGAGAGGGCATCAATATGTGCAGTGCGAAGTGTAGAGGAAGAGACTGTCTCATCTTCCAGAAGCATGAGCTCTAAAATAGACAGCTTTGTTCAGCTACATCAACAATCTCAAAACAATGTGGAAATCTTTGCTAAACTATCAAGCGATTTAAAAAAATGTGATTAATCATTTAATGTTTTAAAAATTCAGTTTTTTGCACTGTTAAATAATAATTGAATGACATTTATTTAAATATTTAAATTTAAATGCAATTTTATTTAAATATTTTTGCATGTTTTCTATATTTTCAAATATATTAATTTCAATTACAACACAGAATACAAAGTATACAGTGTTCACTTTGTATTTATTTTTGGTTATAAATACTTGCACTGTAAAAAAAAAAAAAAAAAAAAAAATTGTATTTTTCAGTTCACCTAACACAATTACTGTAACATGAATTACTTTAACATGAAAGTTAAACTTACAAATGTAGATATGTCAAAGAACTTTAAGACAATGTGAAACTTTAGGCTAACATTCAGTCCTACTTTTTGTTCAGCCAGTCACTCAAACAAGTTTTATTACAAATTGTAGGAGATAATGCCTTCTGTTTCTTCTTTACAATGTTGCCTGAAAGTGAAAATCAGCATTAGCATGGCACTGTTGTAGCCAGAGTCATGAGATAATTTATGTGCCAGATGCACTAAAGATTTGTGTGTCCCTTCAACTGTCATTCTAGAGGACATGCATCCATATTAATGATTGGTTCTGCTAAATAACGATCCATAGCAGAATGGACTAATATATGTTCATTTTCATCATCTGAGACAGATTCCACCAGCAGAAGGTTGATTTTCTTTTTTTTGGTGGTTCAAGTTTTTGCATCAGAGTGCTTACTCTCAAGACTTCTGAAAGAATGCTCCACACCTTGCCCCTTTCAGATTTTGGAAGGCACTTCAGATTCTTATACCTTGGATTGAGCGCTGCAGCTATTTATAGAAATCTTACATTGGTACCTTCTTTGTATTTTCTCAAACTTGCTGTGAAAGTGATCTTAAAATGAACATGTGCTGGGTTATCATCTGAGACTACTATAATATTAAATATATGTCAGAGTAGGGGTAAAACAGAGCAAGAGATGTACCATTCTCCCCCAAGGAGTTGTCACAAATTTAATTAACACATTTCTTTTTTAATTAGCATCATCATGGTCATGGAAGCATGTCCTCTGGAATGGTGACGAAAGCATGTAGAGGCATATAAATGTCGAGTACATCCAGCACATAAATACTTTTCAATGCTGGCTACGAAAGTGCCATGTGAACACCTGTTCTCACTGTCAAATGACATTGTAAATAAGCAGTCTGCATTATTCCCATAAATATAAACAAACTTATTTGTCTTAGCAATTAGCTGAACAAGAGGTAGGAATTGTAGGATCTAAAGTTTTACATTGTCTTGTAACTGCACTCAAAAACAAAACAAACAGAATCTACATTTATAAGTTATACTTTCACTGTAAAGAGATTCCACCACAGGACTTGTATGAGGTGAACTGAAAAACACTACTTTCTTTATCATTTGTACAGTGCAAATATTATAATAAATAATAAAAATTAATCACTGTGCATTTTGTAGTCTATATTGTAATTGAACTTCAGGGAAGAAAAGTATTTTAAAGAGGATTGTGGATCGAGAAGTGGTTGCTTGGTACAAGGAGGGATTCCAGGAGAGCCAGCATGAAAGAATGCCCAGAAATAAGTGGGAGATGCAGGCAAAAGGTGTGGATGGGGCAGCAAGCAGCAGGAGAGACGTATGAATGCTCAGGTTAAAGCAGAGGTGGAGAACTACAGGGCTTTGATAGGGAAAACAAAAAGCTGAACTCTGATGTAGAGGGCAAAAGGAAGCCAATGGGGGATATTTGAAGGGATGCGCTCTGAGTATTGGATGATTACTTTTAGCAGCAGTGCTTTCTGTGGATAGGAGGAGAGCACTGATTGATGCAGAAGATGGAAGGAAGTGCAGCAATCAAGTTTTGGTGCAGGAGCTATCTGAAGTACAAATATATCAAAGGATACGTCAACACTGCAGGACTTAACTCAAAATAAGCTACGCAAAATTGAGCTACATCAATTGCATAGCTTATTTCAAAATAGTTTATTTCAAAATTGAGAGCATTTACACAGCACTTACTTCAAAATAGAGCACTCTTCCTCCAACTTCCCTTACTCCTCATACAATGAGGGTTACAGGAGTTGAAGTAAGAAGTCCTCCAGCTTGACAGTATTTTGAAATAACTACCTGCTGTGGAGACGCGGACTAAGTTATTTTGAAATAACGCCAGTTATTCCAAAATAATGTTGCGGTGTAGATGTACCCTAAGAGAATACAGTCATGAACGCGGAGAATGAGGAACAGAAGGAACAGGAAGGAGTGCTAGCTTAGTCAAAAGTCGCAAAGAGTTCCAGGTGGAGGAGTACAAAGAACAGGTCCTCATGTGTGGCCAGGAGAAGGTTATGAGTACCTTCAAAGTAGTCTCTGGGTAATGGAGGGGGCAAAAGCCAGAAGACTGAGGATTCAAGAGAGAGCTAGAAATGAAGAAATGGAGGCTGTGTTTATGGACAGTAGGCCCCAGGAGGTTGGAAACCACAGGAGAAGGAAGGAGATGGGCAGTAGCTAAAGAAGAACGTGCAGTCATGGGCAGTGGGGAGAGGGAAAACAGTAGTGTATTTGAAAACTAAGAGAAAGGAGAAGAGGGAGATGCTAGAGGATGTTTCTAATGCCATGTTTAGAAATGATCTCCAAGAGTTTGAAACTGGAGTGATCGGGAGAAACAATTGGTTGGAATAGGGTAGAGGTAACAGGTAACTCTTGATGGATTTTTGTTTTGAAAATCTAACAATTCAGTGGTAGAGAGGAAGTGAGGTCACTCATTAGCAAAACAATGTGAATCTTGTTGTATTTGATCAAAATGTGGCTTATGTACATTTTAATTGCTCATCACAGCTCAGGCAGAGCGTAAGACTTTTGCAGTTGTCAACATAACTGGAGTAAACTCTCTCCATCCCTCTCTTTTGCAGGCTGCCAAAATGGCAAACTATTGCAAGTGTCAAAAACTGAGTGACCTCCTGTTCCTTATGTTTGCCATTGTCTTCATCGTCACTAGGCTTGGCATATATCCTTTGTGGTGAGTACACCTGCCCCCTTCCTCAGGTACTTAGCTCTCGACTAGTTTGAAATAAATGCATTACAGTAGAGTGCCAGCTGTATGCACTGGCCTGTGTCTGACAAGCATTAAAGAAAGGTTGCAGAGGTAACTAGATGACCTTACTAGGGTATGTCTACACTACCCCGCCAGTTCGAACTAGGAGGGTAATGTAGGCATACCGCACTTGCAAATGAAGCCCGGGATTTGAATTTCCCGGGCTTCATTTGCATAAACTGGGCGCCGCCATTTTTAAATCCCTGCTCGTTCGAACCCCGTGCCACACGGCTACACGCGGCACGAACTAGGTAGTTCAGACTAGGCTTCCTAGTCCGAACTACCATTACTCCTTGTGGAATGAGGAGTAACGGTAGTTCGGACTAGGAAGCCTAGTCCGAACTACCTAGTTCGTGCCGCGTGTAGCCGCGCTGCATGGGGTTCGAACGAGCAGGGATTTAAAAATGGCGGCACCCAGTTTATGCAAATGAAGCCCGGGAAATTCAAATCCCGGGCTTCATTTGCAAGTGCGGTATGCCTACATTACCCCGCTAGTTCGAACTAGTGGGGTAGTGTAGACATACCCCTAGAGAAGATCCTAGTAGGTTACTGCTATAGAGTGTCAGGGCAGTCCACACAGGCTAGATAGTAAAAGTTAGGGAGCAGGGCCTGAACTGGTTTTAAAGCAGAAGTGGGCTGGAGACAGCCAGCTACAGGTAAGTGTGTGGAGACCAACAGGTGACTTGGGAGCTAGTTAATTTTCAGCACATGCTTTACCACTTTCTTTGTCTGAAGGAAAACACAGAAAACCAATGGCATAGGAGTCTGCCTGATAACAGAGCGGCTGCCATCCAGGATTGTAAAGCTTCATGCCTTTTTCTCCTAAAGCAACTGGGAATGAGTGTGCTGTGGAAGCAGCATATGTGCTCTTTGGGGAAGGAATCCTTTCACTTCTGAAAACACTGTGTCTAATTTGGAAGTAGCACAGCTGTTTCCCAAGGGAGAGTCCTTTCCAGTGTGCTTTAAAGCTGCAGTATGAAATGCTATCTCAGTCGTGCACATGAAAGGAGCAGTCCCATTATAAAGTGAGCATCTTGCCCAGGGGAGGAGTTGGTGAGAGAGTTCCCACACCACGTCAGTTCATTCATGACCCCAAACTCTTGATTAGTGATCAAAAGACCAGAACTAACCCTGTCAGGCAGCACACTTTAGGGATGCAGTGAAATAACACTTCTGTCCATTGTGTTTGGAGAGCACAGTTAATACCAGGATGCAACGGTAAGCAGAATTCTTAGTAACCCTGCAGAGAACAACCAACACAAATGTCATTACTAGTTGACATACACAAATACCAATCCTGCTGTCACCCCAGATCCTTTTCCAGTCCAGTAAAATGAGATCTTTGGGGGCTTGTTAATATGAAGGCAGGATAAAGGCAAGTTACCTTTTGTGAGTCATCTCAGCAGCTGTGAAATGCAGAAGACTCCATTAGTACTCAGAGAGTCCAGAGGTGCTATGCTGATCTCTGTGCTTTGAGCCAGAGACTCCCCATGAATTCAGTAACCTCAGAGATTTTAAAAAACAAACTCAACAGAAACCCAAATCCTGGGTTGAAGCTTTCAGTGTTTTTTGAGGATGGGATTGGTCTGTTTTTTTAAGATGATCTTTTTCCCCCTTTCCCATCAAGGTTTCTTAGTCACACGTTACATTTTACTAGGATGGAGCACACAGATTCCTCCCACCTGCATGCTACCAAGTATACAGCAGAGCCAGCATTTTCCATATGGTTTCATCCTCCCATGTATTTGTTTAAATGGGAGAAACGGTGAAGACCAAATTTGGCCAAAAGAGATACACCAGATGACTGACTAAATAGTCATGATATGGTTTGTCCATGATATGGTTCAGTTTGAACACAGAATAGGTCTCTGCAGACAAATTCAAGAAGAACTGGTCCATCAATGGCCCTTAGCCAGGTTGGGCAGGAATGGTGTCCTTAGCCTCTGTTTGCCAGAAATTGGGAATGGGCAACAAGAGGGATCACTTGATGATTTCCTGTTTTGTTCATTCCCTGTGGGGCACCTGGCATTGGCCAATGTCAAAAGAGAGGATATGAGGCTAGATGGACCTTTGTTCTGATCCAGTATGGCCTTTCTTATGTTCTTATTATCTGTACTGCTCCAAATGGAAATTGAATGCATTTTCCTCTGTGTGATTTGCCTATAATGCTATTAAAAGAATAACATGTTTACACTCCTTGAGTAGATAGCTGCCTAATTTGTTTAGCCCTCACCTTAAGTCTTTAATAATATTTTAAACCTTGCTCTGAGATATTTGAAAAGCCAAGAGGAGAATGCCAGCTTGAGATGTAGGTCTGCCATGTTTTTCAAGGACAAAGGGAAAACACAAGCCACAGATGACTATCTGTAATGCTTTTTAAATCCAAACATTTACCAAGCCCTGCTTGTGCTTGCTTTGGGTGAGATGAAGACTGATTTCACCCAAAACTCTTTTCCAAATATTCACCAAATTCACTGGAGTTAATTAGTTTTT
Organism: Pelodiscus sinensis; assembly: GCF_049634645.1. Classification (NCBI taxonomy): domain Eukaryota; kingdom Metazoa; phylum Chordata; order Testudines; family Trionychidae; genus Pelodiscus; species Pelodiscus sinensis. Next base: position 39,113,874 of record NC_134717.1, read on the forward strand.
TCTCAAGGGAAAGTGGCTATTCAGAAAATGTCTTTCTCAAGGCATGTGAAAATAAGAAGGGTCCAGTTCTGCCTGTCCTTTACCCCCATGCTATGTCACTTGTAACCGGGTCCATTGCTCAGGGATCCTGGGGCGCCCCCAGTTCACAAGCCCGAGCCGCGCTGGGTCCTGGGCTGCCCCTGCTCCCGGCCTCTATCTCACCGCTCCCACGGTCCTCTCCTCTTGGTCGGCTGACGCCGAGCTCGCGGCTCCTGCCGTCCCTGGGATCGCCGGCCTCCCGGCCTCCGCCTGTCTGTCCGGCGCCTGCTGCCGGCCCGGGCCCGCGCCGGCCCGTCCCGCTGCTCCCTGGTCCGGCCGCCCGCCTTGGTTGTTAGGATCTGGGCTCCGTGCCGCCTCCTGCCGAGTCTCCCACAGGCCCTGCGGAGGAGGCTGAGAGCGGGACCTCTCCTGCTCTCTCCAGTCCTCCGCCCCCCCCGCTCCTCCTGGCCCCCTTTTGAATCCCCCGCTCGGTGTCCGGCCGCCCTGCCGCCTCGGGGTCCTAGCGCCGGCTGGCTATCGCCCCAGCCGCCCTGTGCATGCGCGTCGGGCGCGCCGGTTTCCCCCAGCCCCTCTGCTGCCGCGCCGCGCTGGACTCCCGGTGCCAGCTGCTCATCCGCGCGGGGTGCGGGGCCTCGGCTCCGGGGGCCGAGAGTGTGGGGGTGAGTCCTCCCGTCACATCACTCAAGTCAGGTGTTTGGGAGTGTGGGAGTTGGCCTGAAGTGTTTATAATCTGGGTTGAGGATCAAGAAATGAAGCCTCACACCATTTTGTCAAATTTCTCTGAAACACTCCAGCCAAATGTCATACTACACAGCAAACTCTGAGACACCTGAAATTATTGACGGGCTTCTCACATTAATCATGAGGCAACTTTTTATAGGTCACGTCTTAAATTAAAGCCATGGCATAACTGGCCAGAGCCAGGCATAATACACAAAACTTTAGTTTGTATGTTTCCCTGCCCATCTCCCTCTGTCTGACCACATCCCCTCTGCTATTCCACACCAAATTCTAGAATCAGATTACCAATATAGAGCTGTATTATCTAGCAAATGTCAAAAACAATCGAAACACAGTTACAATATTACCATTTTGTGTAGTGGTTTTGCAGTGCGTATCAACATCCTTTTATGTCTAAAATGAGAACAACGTCATCTCACTTTTGATCAGAGCCTTATTTGAATCCTTCCCTATAGAAACAAAGGGCCAAAGCATGAAAATCAGAGGCAAATAGAATCAGGAAGAAAGGTGACTAGATAGTATCATCTTCCTTCACTACAAAGCTAAACACAACTCCTGTGTGCTATTTAACAGTAGATTATAGTAGAGAACATGGCCAGATGCAAAGAGGGAAGATCCAGCAGAAAATGCTGCTTTAACAGTAACCGTAACACTTTAATACAGCTTTAACACTAACAGTTTACCGCCTGTGACGTGATCCTAGTGTGAAGCCCATGGCAGAAATAGATGCTACCACAATATTAATACTGTTTTAGAACTCATATTAGGCTTTATGTTCTAAAATCAGTTAAGAGCAGTGACATTTTAACTTTGAGAACAATCATTATTGTGACTTTATTTAAAAGCTTTTTTAAAAATATACTGGAGTAGTCTAGTCTGAGAAGGCACAGTATCATTATTGGTGGGGAGAAATGGAACTATTTTCATTCGTATTCTCTCTGCTGACTAGCTAGTGGGGTAGAAGGAGATGACAAAATAATATATGATTTAATCATTATTGTTTGGGTTTATTCTAATTTAACAATGTCTGAGAAGTAGCATTAATAAATATGTTAAACATCTGAAAATTATTTCCGTGCCAACCACACCTAGTGTATGATAGACCCCAGTTTAGTTACCAGTTGTGATTCATTACAGTCTTTACATGCCCATGGAAAGTGATTCAGCATTTGGTGCAAAACATAGGTTTTAGCAGTTATATAAAATATTGCTTAAAGAGTAGAAAAAGTTCAGATCTCCTTTGCATCCAGATAGGTGAAGTCAAATGTAAACATTTTCAGTTTCCTGACCATAATGGTACCTATTTAATTTCTAGATAATTGCATAATGCGCTCAGCCTATTATATTGCTCAGTTGCACCGAAGCCTTGTTGTATTCATTTAACAAACAGGGGCTATCACTGTTAACCTGGTAGTAATTGAAAATGCTCTTTTCTTTCTATTCCAGTGACACTGTACAAAATTTTCTCAAAATATAAAATTTAACCAGTAAAGGGTATTGTGAATGTTTTTAAATTAGATTAAGTAGGTGGAAGCACTTTTGTTTTTTCTGCTCTCAAATTATATTGCAGTGTTAGCTTTCCCAGGAGAAATATAGCCCACCAAGGTTAAATGATTCAAATAAAGTTTGGCATATCTTCTTAATCTGAAATCAACTAACTGATGCCAAAGCTAATCACTGCATGAGCAAAATGGACTCATTCTGGTGAAAATTAATTTTTCTGTGGTATGAGTTTCCCTTTCAGTGAAATGAGATATTTGCAGAGCTTCTAGGAGTGTTCTGTGAATTAATTAATCTGACAAGAATGTATGCTGTCGAAAGCCTTTTACCGTTAGGCCAATGATACCCAAACTTTTTCACAGCATGGATAGCGTTTTAATAGAGAGAGTGTCTCAAGGATCCACTTGTAATCAAATAGCATCTTAGATGTAACTAGCAATTGTTTACATGACAAGATGATATTACCAAACTGAATTATGTATTAATGTGATAAGTGTTTGTCTCGTTTGAAGGAGTTAATCCCCATGTCAAATTTTACTCTTAATTTCATCTTCCCTTCCCATCTCTTCTGTTTTCCCTGTCCTTCTTTAAGCATGCGTCCCTTTGCTGTCTTCCTTTGTCTCGTTCCCTTCTCCCCTGCACATGCTGCCCAGGCATCAATCTCTTGTCCTCCTCCCCACCTGGATATACTGCATGGCCCATGTCCTCAAGCATTCTACTCCTGCAGGTATCTTTAGTTGCACTGGTCCCTGTGGACAGCTTCGGTTTCCTCTCATGTAGAGTAGTTACTACTAGTGCATCAAAGGTGCCTCCTTCTTCTTAATTACAGCTACTTCTACAGGCCTCCTGATAGGAGGAGAGCCAGCACCATGTGCCCAGCCACTTCTCTGCAGACCACCAGTGGTCCAGGGGCCACAGGCTGAAAACAGCTGAACTAGGTGACTGAAAATCTTTACTTTTTTATCCTTCCCTCTCCCTCACCACCACGAAAAAATGCCAAACCAAATCGATGCAAATGTTGTGTAACCACCAAGATTTGTCTGATTTCCCCACTCAGCTGCACTGTTTTCCTAGCTTTTCGATGTTCCCATCCCTCGTGTTTCTACCTTCTCATTCTACCTCCTAATCTGCATTGCCAATCTACATTGCAAGCTTCTCGGGCAGTGATCTTCCTATATGACTGTAAATCTCCTAGCTTGCTGGTGGCAAGCTAAAACTAATTAAGACTAGTACAGCACTTTGGAAATGCTACATAGTGTGTAACATGGATTTGTTGAGAAGAAATCATATCAGACCAACCTAATAGCTTTCTTTGACAGAGTAACAAGTCTTGTGACTGGGAGAGAAGAGGTAGATGTGATATAAATCAACTGTAATAAGGCTTTTGATATTGTCTTGCATGACCTTCTCATATTTCTCTAGTTTGCTTGTAACCTATTATAAGGTGAGTGCATAACTAGTTACAAAACCATTCAAAGAGAGTAATTATGAGTGGTTCATAGTCAAACTGGAAAGGCATTTCCAGTGGGATCATGCAGGGATCAGTTCTGGGTCTGGTTGTGTTCTATGTCTTCACCAATTATTTAAATAATGCCATAGAGAGTACACTTATAAAGTTTGGACAGTACCAAGCCAGGAGAGGGTTGCAAGTGCTTTAGAGATCAGGATTAAACTTTAAAATGATCTAGACAAACTGGAGAAATAGTGTGAACTAATTAGGATGAAATTACGGTAAGGAGCAATGCAAAATACTCTGCTTAGGAAGGAACAATCAGTTGCACATGTACAAAATGGGAAATGACTGCCTAGGATCAAGTATTGTAGAAAACGAATCTTGGGGATTTATAGTGGATCACAAGGTAAATATGAGTCAACAGTAGAACATTGTTGCAAAAAAATAGAAAACTGGGATGCATTAGGAGGAATGTACTAAGACTGGAGTATTGTGTCCATTTCTAGGTGCCACATTGCAGGAAAGATGTAGACAAATTGGAAAAAGCCTTAAGAAGAGCAACAACACTGATTAAAGGTTGAGAAAACATAACTTATGAGTGAAGATTGAAAAAATTGGGTTTGTTTAGTCTGGCAAAGAGAAGAATGAGGGGAGGTCATGATACAGCTTTCAAGTATTTAAAATGCTGTTAAAAAAATTGTTTTTCTCACCCTCTGAGGACAGGACAAGAAACAATAGGCTTAAATTGCAGCGAGGGCAGTTTAGATTGAATATTAGGAAAAACTTCCTAACTGTCAAGGTAGCTAAGTGATGGAATAAATTGCCTAGGAAGGTTGTGGATTCTTTGTCACTGGAGATTAAGAACAGGTTAAACAAACACCTGGCAGGGATAATCTAGATAATACATAATCCTGCCTTCAGTGCAGGGGACTGGACTAGAAGACTTCTCCTGTCCTTTGTATGCACTAAGTGCAACTAATGGTGGTAATATTCTGATTATCACATTGAGGTGTTAATAAAGGAGTACTTATATTGCTAAATCACTTACTGTTTTGTGACTTAAAAGTTGACCCGTATCGATTGCTACATTAAGGATTCCAGGGAGATGTGTGTACTTGTCATTTCAAATACAAAACAGTAGTCCTTACAAATTTGGCACCCAGATAAAGTTGCTCCCATTTTTACAGCATTCTCTATAGATAGTATAGTAAATATGAACAAAATACTATAAATACTGTACAAAAATTGTTACAAAGGTAACTGTTGTTTTACTGCTATTTATTATGTTATGCATAGATAATACTCTTAACAATACCTTAAGTGTAGTAATCAGAATAGTACTGCTATACAGTAAAGGCAAACGATTGCACAAAACTTCCACCCATAGTATATTAGGGGATTATATTTAGCCATCTTTCCATGTGCATCAAGAGATCCTCCATTGAGGGGTGAGTCTGAGTCTAGGCTCCAGCCAGAGATCACAAGCCTGAGCTAGCGGTCCTGGGACAGTCTTTTATTGCCGTGTAGATATACCATTAGTTCCTAAGCCTCCCTCATGGTGAAAAGGAAGTCCTGGGCTTCACTTACAAAGTATTTTTCATCTTCAATGCATTGTACAAACACTAGCTAATTAAAAAAGAAACCAAGTCACCTGAGGTAATTACAACCTAGGAATTATTTTGGGGAAGTTCTATGGTCTGTGTTCTATAAGAGGTCAGATTGAATGCTCACAATGATCCTTTCTGGCCGTGGAATTTATGAAACTATGAACCTGTCTAGAAAGCCAATCAAAAGTAACTATCCTGGCTAACCAAACCTGATCTGGTCTCTGAATTAATTAGTTCACTGTATGGGCCTTAATCTCTTCTCTCATAAGGTCCAATCCAAGATCACTGAAGTCAACTGAAGTATTTCCACTGACTTCATTGAGACCTGGCTCAGGTCCATATCATGAGCCAGTTATCACAAACAGACCTGTACAAACATCTATTCAGAAAGATTTACCAAAAGTTTATTTCAAATCATTCTTGTTCAATAGCTGGGTCATGAGCTGTTTGTTGTGGCTACGAAGTATCTGAATTTCAAGCAGTATTAGTAGCCATGTTGGTCCCAGGATATTAGGGTATGTCTACATTGCATTCCTCCTTCGAGAGAGGAATGCAAATGCAGACAAATGAAGTGCGGATTTAAATTTCCTGTGTTTCATTTGCATAATGGCGTCCAGCCACTTTTCCGAAATACTGTATTTCAAGAAAAAAAAAGATTATTTCGAAAAGAAACTCTTCCTTCGAAATAACCCTTACTACTTAAAAAATGATGTTTAAGGGTTATTTCGAAGGAAGGATTTCTTTTTTCGAAATAACCCTGTGTGGACCGCATTTTTTTTCTCAAAATATGTTGTTTTGGAAAAGCGGCCGGACGCCATTATGCAAATGAAGCACGGAAAATTCAAATCTGCGCTTCATTTGTAATTTCATTTGTCTGCATTTGCATTCTTCTCTCAAAGGAGGAATGCAATGTAGATATATCTCAGAGACAGATGGGTGAGATAGTATCTTTTGTTGGACCAACTTCCGTTGGTGAGAGAGACGAGCTTTCAAGCTTGTGCCAGTACCTCACCCACTTTGTCTAATATCCTGAGTCCAACATGACTGCAACAACTCTACAAATTATTCTGTATTTTTAGATAATAGATTTTGAATGACTAAATAACAATTTTCTCACCAGGGATTTGATTTACGGAGTTATTCATTCTTTCAAAGAACAGAAACTGTAGCACTAGACCTTGGACTTATGACTAATAATTAAAACTAAACAACGAGGAGTCCTGTGGTACCTTAGGGTATGTCTACACAGTAAAGTTATTTTGAAATAACAGCAGTTATTTCAAAATAACTTTACTAGCGTCTACAAAGCCAAACCGCTATTTTGAAATTAATTCGAAATAGCGGAGCGCTTATTTCAAATTTGGTAAACCTCATTCCATGAGGAATAAAGCCAAATTCGAAATAGCTATTTCAAAATAAGTGCTGTGTAGACACTTATATTGAAATAGGGGACCTCCAGCCTTCCCAGGGTGCCCTGGTAGCCACTCCTGCCTCAACCAAGAACACTCCTCTCCCTCCCCAGAGCCATTAAAAGGGTTGACTCCGGCCACGGTGCCTGTGCTAGCTCCAAGCCTGCCAGCCCAGAGCCAGCAGACACTGCCCCTGACCCAGTGACCCCAAAACATGAGCCAGCAAGTTACTGGCAGCCAGCCCTCCACCGCTCCCCAGAAGCAGTCTGCCAGCTCCCAGGAGCCTGCCAGGGCCCGGAAAAGGCGGGCGCCTTCCTGGTCCAGGGTGGAGATCATAGACCTTATTCAGGTTTGGGGGGGATGCCCCCAAAGTCCATGATTTCCGTACTAGACAGAGGAACGCGGCCGTCTATGGCAGGATAGCTGCCAGTCTGGTCACCAAAGGCCACATGAGAACCCAGGAGCAGGTTTACATGAAAATCAAGTTGGTCCCGAGAGATCCCCAACCAAGAACCCTGAGCTTCCCCTCCCCCTTCTTCCCCTTGCTTTCCCCCTTCCAGCTCCCTCCTCCCAGGTTTCCCCCTCCCCTCATCCACCCTCTCCTTTCCCGAGTCTCACCAGAGTTTCATCCTCCCCCTCCAGTTTTGTTAAATAAAGAGAGTTTGTGTTCATGAAAATACGTGTATTTTATTTGACATCAGGAAAGGGGGTTAGGAGGAGTAAGTGGAAGGACGTAAGGGAGGAATGAGGTACAAGCCCCCAGTGGGGCAGACCAGGGAGACTCTTAGTGCTCCTCAGGGTAGAAGCTCTCCCGCAGGGCCTCCTGGATATTGACAGCTCCCCCCTCCCCCTCCATGGACCTCCCAGATGGCAGCCTGCAGAAAGTGCAGCCAGGCTCGCAGCAACGCATCCACGAGAAGCACCAGAGTGCCCAGGAGCAGCTCTGGCTCCATGTTGCAGACTGTTATGGTGTTCCGAGTGAGGGCAACCAGAGCACGCAGAGACAAAATGCTTTGCTGTCCCTCATCGAGGTAGGCAAACAAGCAGGGAAACCTGAGAACTGGCTGTCCGGGGTAGTTCCTTTAAGCACAGGCCTCAGATAGCCTCAGGCAGCAGCCACACTAACTCCTGACCTGATGCCCTGCTGGACCTGGTTCTGGCTGGCCTTAAATGCAATTCAGCATTCAGTCAATGTGGATGCGCTATTTTGAAATTAGCAAAACGCTGTTTCGAAATGCATTTTGTGTGTAGATGCGTTATTTCAAAATAAGCTATTTGAAAATAACTATTTCGAAATAAGATATTTCAAAATAACGCTGTAGTGTAGACATACCCTTCGAGACTAACAGATTTATTAGAGCATAAGCTTTCATGGATAATACGGCCACCCCTCAGAGAATCAAAACTAAGGAATGCTGCTTGAATTTCAGATATTTTGCAGTCACAATATCTGAAATGTATTCACAAATAGTCAATGAACCAGCAGTTGGTCAAGAATTATTTGAAGGAAATTTGGCAAATAATGAATACATTTGAGGAAATAGTAAACTGTTCATGGATAAACAAAGATAAAAAGAAGCTCTGTTAATTAAATAAATAACTTGCCTTGATTTTTTTCTCAACTCTTGTTTCTATTAGCAGAAGAGACGTAATGCTGTTGTCCCATTGCCTTCTCCTGAAGTATTCACCGATGCTGTCCTTAACAGAGGCTAGCTATTTTATCCCTTTTTATTTGTTTACAGCTCTTGAGAGCTCAAACCTTCAAATACAGTCTGAGGCAGAACTTGAGCTCTGCTATTTTAGGTTAAAACTGAGCCAGCTTTTCCTTAAGGAAACTAACTAATGCACATTTTAAAATATCATTCACTAGTGAAAGGTTGTAATGTAAATAACAACCAATGGCATTTGCTCAGTGTTTCTGGGTTTGGATTTTCATATTATCATTAAAAGCAATTTTAAAAAAAAAGAGTATCATCAAATTTATCAAAGTCAATCCTCATTCTCCTCAATTTTGATTTGTACATATTGTTCCCTGTGACTCCAAAAACACATTCTGTTGGCAAGGACAGATTGTTCAATCGGTGTTCTTAGGACTTTGGGTTTGTTGTTATTTTGAATAGTGTCTTTTCTAAAATGAAGACAGGTCAGAAAGAATTACTGCAACAGCCTGGGCTGAGAATTATTGTGATGGGTGTAAATATCTCAAGAGAAAGTAAAGGGCATTCACCTTCTTGCTGCTGCCAGACATATTTGTGGTGCTGTTTTTAAATCACTGTGATCAGTGAGGCATGAGAGTTAAAGAATAAACAGAATACTAAGGAACAAAGTCTATCAGGGTTGCTCCCAGATCCACTGCAATGGATTCCACGATAAACTCCTACTTTCGAGTTGAGGAAGCTCTGTGAAAGACAACTTTGCCACTAAGAAACCATGACCAAAGAAATTCACATGTTTTTTGATTGCCGACTGCATCTAGAATGGAGGTTCTCAAATTTTTGGCCCTTGTCCTACCCAATTCAGTGCCAACCTTTCCGCAGACAACCAGCTGCCAATGGAAACTCGCCATTAATTATATAATTATGCCTGAGGAATTTTGCTAATGCTGCAGCTAGGGAGAATGTTTAATTTAACCAATACAAAAGGAAATACTAGTCAAAATTATTTAACAGGTTAAGTGCTTTACCTTTCTCATGTTAGTTTACCAAACTTCATTTTAAATAAAGAAAAATACTAATTTATGTCCAACACAAAAGGTTTCAACATTGTCTTTATTTATGGTAGGGTATAGAACCTTTTTTAGTCCAGGGCAATTGACCCACAGAAAAATCAATTGGGGACCACAACTCAAGTAAGAATAAAAAAGAAAAAAACCTCCAAAAACCCCCAACCCTCACTATATGGCCGCCAACTGAGACACCTTACTGCCCTGGTGCTCCGGCCCCATGGAGGGGGAAAGAGACCGGGAAGACTGAGGTTCAGGGCTTTCTATAGGCCAGATTAACTCTTCTGGTGTTCCCAAGTTAGTGGATTTTGTGGACCCCCCCCCATAGACTCTGGGTGGGACCAAAATGAGGGGTTCAGTGTGCAGGACAGAGCTGCCAATTAGTGGGGTAGGGATGGGGGTGCTGGATTTGGGCAGGAGATGAGGTGCAGGAGGGGATGAGGGTGCAAGGTGTAGGTGGGAGGTAGGGTGCAGGAGAAGGCTGTGAGTAGGGTTTCTGTCTGTGGAGAGAGGGCAGGAGCAAGGGAAGGTTGCAGTGTGTGGCCAGAAGGGAGGATGCAAGAACAGGCTGGGGATAGGGTGCCTGGCCAGCAGGAAGGGTGCAGGAGCAGGGTGGGAGTAGGTGTCTGGCCAGAGTGAGGATGCAGGAGCAGATTGGAAGTGTGGGGTCTCGGCAGGCAGAGGTATGCGTGAAGGGACTGTGGGGTCTGGGCATGAAGGGAAGGGGGTCACTTACCTGCCTTCGCACTGTGTGCTGCTCCCAGCACCACGTACCAGGTATGGCCTTCCACTGCTCCCATTGGTCAGAATCCAGCTAATGGGAGCAGCTGGGAAAGCCTCCGAGCAGTGCGTTAGTGTGCTGCTGTTCCACCAGCCTGAGAAGGGGGAGTGGCAGTGCACGGAGCGGCTTCTGGCTCTGCTTCTTCCCCACGAGCTGGATCTGGAGGGGAAGCTTGGGGCTTTCTTCTGCCCCCGCTCCCAGCAGGAAGCCAGCACTGGTGCTCTAACCTCACTGGGGTGAGCACGAGGCTGGAGCGCAAGTGCATGCTCCCTGTTGCAGGGGTGAAGGAGGGCAGAGCTCGAGCCACTGCCCACTTGCAAGGTGTCGGTCTGCAGACCGCAGTTTGAGAACCACTGATCTAGAAGATAGCTTTTTTTATTACACCTTTCGGAGTAGCACCTTAGACTTGCATTAGAGTGTCAGTGCTGCGAATTCCAAAGCTAACATGTATTCAGTTAAGTTTTCTATATTCTCTGGCCATGTGCTGAATTCTGTGTGGTATTCTGTCCTCTCCTTTCCTATCCCCATGCCTTTACATTATATATCTTCAGAACTCATGTTACTTGCTCAGTACAGTATATCATGATGCATTCACAGTACTGTAGAAGCAATATAAAAGGTGAACAGTAATGTTATTTGCCTGAGAGCAGCCTTAGGGTGCATCTACACAACAGGGCTTAACTCGAAATAAACTACGCAAATTGAGTTATGGGAATTGTGTAGCTTATTTCAAAATAGTTTATTTTGAGATTTAGTGCTGTCTACACAGCACTTATTTCGAAATAGAACACTCTTCCTCCAGCTTCCCTTATAAAATGAAGGTTACACATGTTGGAATAAGAAATCCTCCAGCTTGACAGTATTTCGACATTACTATATGTTAAAATAACTGCCAACTGTGTAGACGCAGACTGTTATTTTGAAATATTGTTGCTGTGTAGACATAGCCTTAGAGTTCACTTGGGGCCTAAGTAGATCCTTGCAGGGAACAGCATTGGCAAGACTCTGGCCATGTGTGCACATTTTACAAGAGTCTGGTTACCCAAGCAGGTCTTGAAATGTATATCACTGTAATCTAAGTGGTAGCAAATCCCAAATATTAATTCTCAAGAATATCTGAAATATGTTACAACATTTATGTGGAAGCATGTCAATTGCAAGAAACAAAACCCCTAACCCAGAGTAACAGAAAAATGTCCATGTGGGGTTATAAAAGTCATAGTTCTAGAGTATTAGAAATGTCACCAAATGATATTTAACTTATCACGAACTGATACATTTTTTCAAATTGTACCTTTTAGCCACAGTTGTTCTACTTTTCTGGCTGAGACTAGGTCTATAGAGTCAAAACACTTAACACCAAATTCAGGAATATTGCACCAGATCAGAATTTGACCCATGCTATCTGTAAAGCTGGAGATAATCTTTTGAATGGTCAAGTTAAGCAAGACTCTATTAGGACTAATTTGTCTACTTTGATTTGGAGGCAAAACTTGTGGCCAGCTCGTGGGACGGTGAGGACAAAGGTTGTGGCAGAGACCAGACCTTTAGCAAGTAGATAAAGTTACTCTCCAACCAGAATGTAATTTTTAGATCATATATTTGATAGTTTTTCTTTTAGGGTGCATCTACACAGCAGGGCTTACCTTGAAATAAGCTACACAAATTGAGTTATGTCAATTGCGTATCTTATTTTGAAATAGTTTATTTCGAAATAGGGAGCGTCTACACAGCACTTATTTCATATCTCATTTTTTGAGGTAGAGCAGCTTTTTGAAAAAGGGGTGAGTTGCCGAAAAAACCGTGTCCTGTGGAAGTTGCATATCTTCTTTCGAAACTTCAGCATAGTCTAGACAAAGCCCAAGTCTTCTTGCACACTCGGGAACTGCAGTTGTCCTTAGTGCCAAGATAAGTCATGGAAGAGGAAATGGGCATGACAAATACTTTTTTTTTTTTTTTTTTTGGTAACTCTCTCCCCGCACATCCTTTCAAAGGCTAGGGACAATCTGGCCCCATATGTCATGTGCCAAATCTTTCATTTATGCAGGGAACAATATGAACCCTGAGACAGATGCCTTTTGACATGAATTCAGTGCTGTCTGTGCAAGCTTTTAATATGTTCTTAAAGATTTTCAGATTTGGAAATATAAATAACAGTTATTTCCTCTATCTGTATGCTCTGATCCCAGACACATACACATGCATTTGGCAGAACACATTCCTGATAAAATATTTTGCTGAGCATAAATGCGTTATGCCAGAGAATCTGAAATCCTCATTTATTCAAATATTTATTGAGATATGCACTTTGATTGTGAAGAGGCATATGACCTTGTGTTTTCAATTTTTCTGTCAACGAGAGAGGAGATATTAATGTTCATGCCAGAGACTGCAAAATCTGTTAATGGGCAGGAACCATTGATGAGAAGAAATTGGGTGAACAGATAAGCACAGCTAAACTCAGCACAATAGACAGCTTGGTCAGAATAGTGCCTTTTACACTACATCAAACATGAATAATTTCCTGTCTGTTGCATTATATTAGTTAAGTAACTGAAAGCCTTACTGCTCTGTACAGGGCTTAAAATAACATGGACTCAGTGGTGGTTCTGTGATTTCTGAAAACATGTGTTGTTGCTGATTAGTATTAAAACAGGAGTGCCCAAGTCTGACAATCAGACTATATTGGCATCTTGCCAGGACACTGAGGGTTGCAGTTAATTTGTGGCTAATTTATCAAAAATAAATATGCAGCTTATTTATTTGTACTTTTAACTTCCTCAATAAGATAACAAACAAAACATTTAGCTTTTGATTATCTTTGTTCTCATCCTGCACTCACATGTAATTCCCCTGGCATGGCAAGACTTCATGGGTCACACTTTGGCTCTCAGAGGCACTCCAGTTGGGGCCAGTGCAACTTCCTTAATCTGTCTGGTTTGTTCTTGCACAACACAGTAATCTACTTTAGAGTCAAAACCCCCTGTTTGTTATGTGACCACACTGAAGCACGTTCAGTGGGGTTCTGTTGGATTTACACCTTTGGAAATGAGAGCAGAATTTGGTTGTTTTTGTTTTTAGAGCTATTGGTAAAGCAGCAACATCTTCACTTCATACTTCCCTGTCTGCTCTAAGGAGGCTGAACAGATCACAGCACTCTGGGCAGTATCCAGTCTCTGGGCATTATAACTGATGTAGTGCCCCAGACCTTTATGACTATGGTTCATTCACAGAGTTGGCTTTATCTTCACTTTTGTGGGAGCTCTTTGTCTAATACTTTGTTACTTAGAGAATTCTATACAAACACAAGGGAGGGCTGAAAAGGGGCAGCAGTGATAAAGAGAAAGGAAACATGGAACCATTAAATGGCTGATAATGCATCTCAGCTACCGATATACACATAGCGCAAACTGGGAGGAGCCTGTCAGAGTGTGGATTGAACTGGGAAGGGTTCTGAATAATTGTAAAGCAGGTTTTTAATGTATAATGTATTCAGCTCTCTCTCAGGTAGGCAGATTAAATGATTTTTTTGCTGGCAACGACATTTGGGAAGGTGAAAGTTTAGGTTTGCCAACCCTCTAGGATTGTCCTGGATTCCCAGGATTTAAAAGTTAGGATGATTCAGTGGTAGGTAACCTATGGCCAAGGGCTGCATGCAGCCCACTGGGGTTCTATGTTTGTACTACGAGACATTTTGTTACCATTGATCATGCACAGGGTTGACAGATTCTGCTGGTTTTTGTCCACTTAGTTTTTGCCTACCGGTGTTACAAAAGTGACACGCACTTAAAGCAAGGGCACGTGAAGTGAGGAGCATGCTGATTGCACACAACATTGTGACAGCCATGCACTCTCTCTGCACCGCAAGTGCTGCTACGTTTCAGTTGGCACACCTTGCAAATTCTAGGTACACAAGTGTGGTTTGTAACACTAACCTATCTTGGGAGACCATCTTGGTTACAACAGTCTTGCAGCCCACTAAGATGGAGGGCCACTCACTAGCCTAGGCTGCTCCTCACTTGGATAATATCATGATCATGAAGATAATGTCAGGTGATGAAACCTCCGAGCATTCAGCCAACCAGAGTTGGCAACCCTTTCCACATTGCAGACATCAATGGAGGTACGTAGTGAGTGGCAGCTGCTCTTGCTGGTAGAACAGGCAGTGTGTCTGCTCTGTGTTCAGGGATCTGTGCAAACCTCAGAGTCAGATGAAAAAGAAAAGGAAGGGCAGACACCAGATCAGAGAACACTGTTTTGTGCCAAAGTGCCCTCTGCAGATGTCACCCCTGGAGTTAGCACACAAATAGCTATCCAGCAGGCAGAATGTGTCAAACCTACTCCAGCATTACGTGCCTTGTATTGATCCACTCTATGGAGCTCACTGACCAGAAGAGTTGAGACTATGAACAGGTGACAAGCAAACTCAGGTCCCGTAGCAATGCCACTGGGTACTCCATCTCCCTCTTCCTCAGGCCTTCCCTGTTTCAGTGATGCTGTGAGAGTGACTGGCCTATCCAACTATCCCTGTCAGCGAATGCTAGATCTTTGCTGCTCTGTTTTTATTTCTCATGCTCTATTGGCATGAGATCCACTTCCATGCACAGAAAAGGAGTAGAAAATCTGGGAGACGGCAAGGGAAAGGGAAACCAGCTGGCCCTTCCACTCAGCAAGAACCAAAGAGTAGTCCCTCTAGTGCAGTGATGTGAAAGGAGCAGCAGCTGGCTGAGCAGGCAGCCAGAAGAGAGAAGAATTGGCAAGACAGGAAGTACAGGTTCTATTATGCTGCAATACTTTGCAGAGCTGAAATATTTAGCAGAGTTTGAGGCTCCTTGGTAGGTCAGTGCTGTAGTCCCAGGCTTTTTGGGTGTAGTGGTTAGTCTTGTCCTGGAAAGGAGCCCTTCACTTCATCCCTCTTTCAGGACAAGTTTGGTAACTAATCTCAACTAAGGAGTTCTGTTCTCCCCACGTGTAAAGTATCTTATAACCGAAGTCAGGATCATTACGTATAGGTAGAGAGCCTGGTTGAAATGTGAGAGCTGTTACTTAGGTTCCATTCATTTCTAATCATGGTTAAAAGACAGGGGGATCCCCCACCAATTGTCTCTTAACTGGAAGATAGGTCATACATAAATCCTTGTTAGCTGAAGGGCATTTACCATCTCTTGCCCCCTCTTGCCCATACACATCCCATTCTCTCCTCAATTCCTCTGAATCTTCTCATACCTGCTTGTGGCGGTTCCAGGGAGACTGATCCAGTTGAAAATTTCACACCCCTTCACGCTTCTGACTCAGGAGGTAATTTCAGGCTCAGATCACAGCTGGGTAATCAAGTTCAACAGATTTAATAATTTTTTTGAAAGAGTAAAACAGAATCTGCTGGCCAAGAGAAGGGGGTTTAATAGCAGTAATTCTGTCTGGTGTACAGTGCGTTCCAGTGTGCACGACACAGAATAGAGGGAGAAATAATGCTGTGCCCAGTGTTCTAATTGGAGTTAAGCAGATAATTCTCTGGCACAAATAACTAATGCAAACATGCTGTTCTGGAGAACCATGAATTGCATATATTGTGCATGTGTTGGGAGCAGGGGATTGTTGTCAGTAATACTAAAGTGTGTTGGCCATGGATGACATAAATCATTGCACTATTGATTCTCTTCATCTGAATGCTCCATGGAAGCTATAGAGATTAGAAAAGATTCTGAATCTCTCTCTCCACATCCTTCCAAGCGGTAAAGTGAGAAACTGCTGCTTAATAGTCAGTCTAGATTGGACGGGGCTAAGGCATATTTTTCTCTTCTATAACATTATTTTCTCCCATATAGTTCCTCCTTTTTTCCAAGTGTTTTACCAATGAGTGAAGTCTCACAACAACAGTGTGAGGCAGGTAAAAGTCACATTAAACCCATTTTCATGAACAAACTGAGGCAAAGGACTACTGAGTGCCCTAAGATCACATAGCAAGTGGAATGAATAACCAAACACAATCCAGGAGTCCCGACTTCCAGTTGCCTTCTCAAATTCAGTAGCCTTAGACACAGGAGCAAGGAAACTTGTCAGTTCTCTTTATCTGGAGGTAGAGGGGTAAATAGAAATGTTTTCAAGGAGGAAAATACAGGAAAGGACCAAAAAAAACTGAAAAATAATTTACATAATCATGTAATAAAGTGTGTTAATATTACATTTGCATTTCTGCAGTACATGGCTATCCATATGCTATGAGGTGGGCATGGTATTATAGGATGTCTCACTCCTGTATTAAAGAAAGCAAAAGCAGGACAACTATGTAGTGCATAGTGGCAGAAGGAACACATATAGGGGTGTGCTGGCTCGATGTTTTGCTCTCCCCTGTCTTGCTGGCTGCCCATTATGACATGTGCCTTTCTTTAACTACGTGAATTTGGGGAGAAGTGACTGGCCGGGAGGAGAGTAGACATGGAGAGTAGCCCCTCAGCGCAATGGTCTCCCCTAGAAACACAATATGGTATATTCTGGGAAACACCTTAGAAACTAGTGCTACTCACAGTAGTGTTCATTCCAGGTCTGCCTCCTTTGGCTGAGGAGCAGGAGCTAGGGATAGCTTCACCTGTGAGCAATATACATTTCCCACATTAGGCACAGACCTGGAAGGGTGGCACATCAGTCACTCTGTTACGTTGTTTTGCTGCAGGACTTACCTGTGTCTGGCTGGCCATGCCAGTACTCTTTGTACATGGTGTCTAGTCTCTCTTCCTCCCAGCCTGGAGCAAATGTGGCAATTTTTTTTTCAGATTCCAATATGCAGATTAGCCTGAGTAAATTTTTCTATTCTAGAGATTATAGTATGGACAGGGGTTAATTAGAGCTTTAAAGTCCAGAGCCACATGCCCCACATGGCTGCATCTGTCCATACGAACCATACATTAATAGCATTTACATTAAACCCTAAGAACAGAGAGTTCTGTAGCACACTGGGGCTCTGTCTACACTACACTTCTTTTTTGGAAAAACTTCCGCAAATAGTGGTCTGCAATTTGCATACCTTTTTGTGATTCTTTTTTTGGAAAAGGCTTTTTTGAAATTTGGCCCATCTATATTGGGCCAAATTTCAGAAAATCCTCCTCTTTTGGAAGAGCCCTTCTTCCTCATGAAACGAGGTTTACAGGACTTCCAAAAGAGTGCATCTGCTTTTCCAAAAAAAAATTGGAAGAGCAGACACATTACCTGGACATGGCTGAGTTTGTCCTGGATACCACCAGTATCCTGAAAAAACTCCGTAGCATAGATGTAGCCGCACTGGAACAGTGGAAGCCCACATTTCTAACTCTTCTTTGCAGAGAGCTGAGTGAGGCTAGGCTGTTCATAATTTTGCAGCAATCCACTTACTTCAAATGTTCAGTTACGATAGATGTATATATCTCACATCAGTAGACCTCCCACCACCTTCTGCCCATTCTCTATCTTGACAAGTGCCAGTCTGTTATCTCTCTTAAAGCTTAGAATTGTGGCCATTAAAGTCAATGGGAGCATAGTAGCTGAGTCAATAGATGGCCCTGGTGTAGATTGTCTTAAAAGCAGTGTTCCCTGTAAGCTGTACACTTGGGTGGCTGCCCAGTAGAGATTTAGGTTCCATTCAACTAATTGGCAGAACACGCATATCTGCCTACAGCCAGCAGCATATGTTTCTATTGGTGGTGCACATCTGCACATGCCTCGGTGCACATGACAATATTTAGTCTGCACATGGATGGACAAAATTAGAGGTATTGCTTAGTTGACCAAATTACAAGTATTGCTTAGTTGACCAAAGAGTTAGATGTTTGGAAAACCTTGTATTGCTGTTGTGATGCAGTTGTTAGTTTAATCGTGTGTGTGTGTGTGCCAGTAAATTCTGTTCTTTGTCTGAATCTCTGACTACAGTAATTTATTAGGAATAGATCTGTTTATACAAACACTAGAAGATTTACTTGGTGTTGCTTGGGTGCTTAACTCAATTTTTGTTTTTCCTCATTTCAATCATTGCCACAGGCTGGGGCTGGGGATGAGGGGTTCAATATGCAGGCTGCCCCAGGGGGAGAGGACAACCCTAGGCCCCACTCAACACTACATTTGACTGCCAGGTGAGAAGTGCCTGTCCATGACCACTGCAGCTCCAGCGTGCACAGCTGGGGGAGTGGTGCATATTCCCCTGGCTGGCATGTCCAGGTTCATCTGCCTCTTGTACTCCTCAGCCAGATAGAGGAAAGGAGGAAACTGCATTTTCTCCTCCCTTCCCGGTGAAGTGAAACAACCAGCAATCTTTCTGTCCGAATGTCAGGGAAGCTGCAGCTTCCTGCCCTCCCTAAAGGATACCAGGGCGTTGGAAGGCTTGAGACTGAGGCAGTCCTTGGACTAAGGATGAGAAGAGGTAAATAATTGGCAGGTAATAATTGCAGTTTAAATGTAGTAGGAGCCAGGTACAGGCTTGTGCTACATCCAATAGCCCCTGAAGCTGCTTCTCAGCAGCCTCACATGAACCTCTCCCGGTGCTACTACCTGGGGGGAGGAGGGGATACGCAGCACCATGGAGACCATATTGGGGGGAAATCAGCTTTTAAGCCAGCGCCTCCCAGCACCAGCTCCTGCTTCTCCTCCCCCTCCCCCAACACACACACACTGCCCCTGATACAGAGGCAGTGGTGAGGGGGAATTCAAGTAGTCGACTCTACTAGTCACTTACATCCCTATCTTGGACAGGGTGGGGGTTCACCCCCATGCTAGTCCTTTTACCTGGTGCCTGGTGATTTTGTCTCTTTTCTGTATGGTTTTCAGGCCACACACACACAAAACCAAATCCTTATCTAGCTTTAAGGTAAGATAAGAGCATACTAAATTTGGTGTCTTAGCTCTTACCCTTTAGGAGGAGTTCTTGAGTAAATAGACAGACAAACTCAAATATATAGTAGATTATACTGAAAGTTTAGCCATTGACTTCTGTGGAAGCTGGATCACTCTCTGATGGCTTATATCTGTTCCCATCAGTCCCATTGCAATAAAACTAATCAATTTCAGTTTGATCCAAAACCACATTACTTAATTCAGGACACTAAAAGGAGTGTTCATTTAATTGCTGCCACTTGCACATGGCATTCTTAGCAATGCATTTAGCAAGAGAAGAGGAAATATTTGATATAGGACTGACACAAAGAGAATTGGGTTCTGTTCCTTGTTCAATTGCAAACTTGGACAAGTTGCCTAGGGCTAAATTTTCAGAAGTAGTGTGTGTGTGTGTGTGTCTGTGTGTGACACTAAGTTTTTATGTGACTAGCTTAGGCATCTTGGGCCTGATTTTTCACAAGTACAGAGCACAAACCGCTCTAACCAAGTCATCTCTGAAAATCAAGTCTATTGTCTTAGATCAGTCAGACCAGAAATAGAAACATCCACAATCAATAGATACTTGTGAAAATGTGAGAGTTAAACACCTAGACGCATTTAAAAATCATACTGGGTGCCTTGCTGCAGTTTTAGGCACCCAAATAGGTAAAAAATCTGGTCCTTAGGCCTCTTTGAAAATTTTACCTGGAACCCACTTAGTTGTGTGATTGCCACTGTGGGCTCTCTCTTTAGTCTAGCCACATGTTTATTTTGTATATATAATTTAATAGAGTTCAAATGAGTCTTTAGAGGAATGGAAGTTGGAATGGAGGTTTGGGGAGTTTAGTGGCCTGGCCTGTATAAATGTAGTACCAGCTGTCATCATATTTGCTCCTACCTAACCAGCTGATCCCTACACAACCTTTCCAAAATTGGATAGTCTTTTTTTGGGCATTAACCAATTCTTTACCTGTGTGATATTTCTGTAGTCTTCTGTGTTCATATTCTACTTCTGTTTCTCATTATGTGCTTGAGAATTGTGTAAAATTTATCTTTAAAGGCCCAGTTGTCCCTCCCATGCCTACCACATAGTACTATGTCACTGTCCCTAAATTTCATTTTGAGTAGTCAGTACAATCATCTTTGTGCAAAATATCAGACACTTAATGGAAAGTTCTGTTTTATTGCTCAATGTGTCAGACATCAGCAGATCTGAGAGGGTTCTGATAGTTCTTATTTCTCATCTCTGATATCCAGCAGGTAACTCATTTGTGCAGCAAAATTGCTTTAGGACTCAGATATGCTCTCCATGACCTGCCTAGCCAAAGATTTCAGACTTTGTTAGAATGGGCCATATTCATCCCTGGTTCAACTTCACTGAATTGTCTTCAGTGGAATTATTCTAGGGATGAATTTGGTCCAGGGAATCTAAATGTAAGTAGAAGCATAACTACTCTTACAGTTCTGGAATATGTAAGATTTTAGATTTCAAAAAGGAGAGTCAATGTAGTGAGAGTAACTTTATATGAAAGAACTGCTTATTTTAAAAAGAGTTTGATATTGCAATTATATCTGAAATAACTACCATGAAATGAAATGAAATGAAATGAAATGAAATAAGCAAAGCTGACTAAAACTATGTTTTGATATGCATGGTAAGTGTCACCTTAGATTAAGAAGCAGGACATTACTTTGCCAGTTAGTGCTATTGTTGACAGAACAAATTGCACAAAGTGAAGACTATAAATCTTAGCTAGTAATGATATACCAAATGTCTAGCCATAACTGCAAACTCTTTCATTGTCTAATGTTTATTCCATAAACAGAAAGCATTGTAAAAGTAAAACGGTATAATGAGGCAATGAAACTTCCATCTCTCACAAAAAGCATTGTAAGATTTATGGAGCAAACACAATTCAGCATCAGGGACCGGGGATTAAAAAAAAAAAGGAGCAATGTTAAATAGAATCAAACAAGCAATTTGATGTGCTACAGCTTTAAAACTAATCTTCTTAAGATTGCTTATTAGAAATCTGCTAATTATAACTGAAACAGTTTTATACTAATTAAATCATAAATATTAGAGGGTGTAGTTTGTTGCATTTGGATATTTTCCATTGATAGTAACAGTTGTTGTGCACACATGTTTTTAGTAAAAAGAATTCTTGAAGTGCACAAGATATGTCAGAATTCAAACACAGGCTGGTGGTTCAGTCTAAGAATGAGATTTGAACTATTCTAAAGCCCTATATGACATTACAATATGGAAAACTAGCAAAACACGATATAACAAGAGCGGATTGAAGTGTGCTTTTGTTAGCTTGAGTAAATGTGCCATCTACTGGTTATGTAGTGATAGTTAATTTTTAAAATATTAATGCAGTTCACTTTCCAATACTATATATATCAGCAGAGGTATGGTGTAGAAGGGATGTTAGAAAACCGCATGATCTTCTCCATTTTTAAATTGACTCCTGAACATATCGAACATTCCTAGACAGCCATGTTGCCATAAGTACTGCTATTTCTTCTACCTGCCTCCTATTATTGCTCAATCTCTTGTTTTGGTTACTGCCTCACCCTTCGTTAGGACCCACTTTGTATCCTGCTCTATATTAGTTTTCAAGTGATGAATGAATCAGTTCCTATTGTACTCTGAGAACTATCATAGGCAGGTTATTGCTTGAAGTCTCGTGTTACTTGAATAATCTCTTAGAATAGGCTAAGATCAACAAACCTCACTGAAGATTTTGCTCATGTTATGAATGGGAATTTATAGTAAAAACTTAATAGGATTGTAAATAGTATTGACAAATGCTCTAATAATGAATTTACTGTCCTATCATTTAATACTGATAGGCAGTTTGATTGCAACTTGCCAGTATCGGTTATGATTTATTATATACATTTTTGCTCTAAATTAGACAAATCCCTTTCAGAGAAGGGGAAAACTATCATTTCATTACACCAGTACAATGGGTGAGTATTGGTGACTGTATGTTGTATCAAGTATAATCTCAGTTTAAGGTCCCTCCTCCTCAGAGGAATTAGGTTACCTGGAAATTACAGGTTAAGTGTTTCTTTGTTAACCTGTGATGGGCCTGATGGAAAGTGCATACTCTGCATGAAAAGGAGAATAATCTGAAGAATGGGAAGCTGGTATATCTCTAGGATTGTCCAGGAAAAAGAGGTATTAGAGAAAACCCCTGTCTTTGAACTCACCAGCTCTGAAAAGAAAAGGATAAGGGTAGAACATTTGCTTTCTCCATGTGATGTTGGCTGGTTGAAATTAAATAGGGAAGGTGATGTATTCAGTCATTTACCTCAGGAGACACAAGAGGCACAGATGATTCTCACTCCTCTTCCAGTGCTATTCAGTCTTACACATTATAAAGCTGAGGGTTGAATATATGTATGTATACTGCCTAATCAAATATTTGTCATCTTAAGAAGAAAAAGGCTGCTTTTTAGATCACTGTTGATTCAAACAAAATGTAAGTACTTTTTTCTCCCTCTCTCTTTTAGGATATTAAACTCAATGCTGTTTGAATTGTATGAAGCTTTGGGCAATTTTCCTGCCCTGTGGTTCTTTAACCTATTGCTCATGGTACTTCAAGTCCTGCACTGTTTCTGGTCTTATCTAATCATAAAAGCAGCTTATAAAGCTATCTCCAGAGGCAAGGTAAGGTGACACAAACACTGTCTGATGTTTCACAGTAAACATTTTTGTTTGTAATGTTTTTAAAATTAGTAAATAGCACTTAGTAATTGTCCAGCAATTTGTTCTTTTTTTGACCTGTAACACAGACTTGAGGACAAATGCTGTATTGTGATATACTTTTCCTTCCTTTAATGGAAAGCTAACTAGCTTTGTATTCTTGATAACAAATGTATTAGATCTGCAAACTCCAAATACATGCATTTTTTAAGACTAGGATTATGTTGTGATTAAAGCTTCCTTTTAAAAAAATAGGTGTTAAATCCCTCTATACATTTAGCAGCTGTGTTAATAGCACTTGTCTTCATTCTGCCAATTCTGCTTTAGTTCCTTCCTTAGAATATTTGGTGAAAAAAACCCTGCCTCCCAACAGAAAAGAATAATCAACTGAAACCTGTCATAGCACTTTGGTAAATGGCAGAGCTATGTGTCTCAACTCCTTAGAGTCTTACCCATCAAGAGCCTTTTGAGTAACAGAGTCATGCTGGCACTTTCTAGGAGCCGAAGGGCCATGCTTCTTTGTACAAAATTAACTCATTGTTGCCACCCTTGTATTTAAAAGCAGGGGTGTAGTTCACAGTGACCACAAATCCAAGTATACAGTATGTCTAGATTAAACAAATCTGAACATAAGAACAGCCGTACTGGGTCAGACCAAAGGTCCATCTAGCCCAGTAGCCTGTCTGCTGACAGTGGCCAGCACCAGGTGCCCCAGAGAGGGTGGACCGAAGACAATGATCAAGCGATTTGTCTCCTGCCATCCCTCTCCAGCCTCTGACAAACAGAGGCCAAGGACACCATTTTATCCCCTTGCTAATAGCCTAAATCTGGATGCTGAGTCATCCAGTCTGAGGGCCCAAACTAACAAGGTACAAAGCATTTGAGCATGTGCTTAACTTTAAGCATGTGAGTGATCCCACTGAAATGAATGGGACTGTTCCTGTGCTTAACTGCTTTACAAGAATGCAGGCAAAGTGCTCACCTCCTTTTTGGATTGAGTCCCCTTATATCATCTGTGCTCTCTGTATTAAAGATATGTACTGCCATTGTCTGTATTTAGTTTGAGGGTCACAGCTGGGACACCTCTGCTTTCGCAATTCTAACCCTCAGTGATCCTGTTTCACTTAAGCCAGTGATGTCACACCAACATCCCTGTGACTTTCTTATTCTACTTGTTTATCCTTTTCCTTGTGCTGTCCGGGAAGGCTGGGAAGTGGAACCTTTTGCATGTAAGTTTCTCTGATTCTGCTGTGTGAAAGACAGATGCTATTCAAATCTATGTTTTGTTTTTCCCTATGTTCCATCCTACCTCTTCTCGTTGTTACACCTGCTTCTCGCATAGGCTGTGTTTAGCGGCAGGGTCTCTTTCTAACTTTGTGTCTGCGCAATGTCCAGTGCTTAATTTGTGCCATTGCTTACCTGTAGGGTTGCCAGGCCTCTGGTTTCAACCAGAATGCCCAGTCAAAAAGGCTCTGGGTGCACTGCTGGCTGGGGCACAGCAGGGCTGAGGCAGGCTCTGCCTCCCTGGGCTCTGCACAGCTTCCAGAAGTGGCCAGCATTTCTATCTGGCTCCTAGGTGGAGCGGCGACCACAGCACACTGGCCCCATCCCAGAACCACCTCTGCAGCTTCCACGTAGCCCTTCTGCAAAGGGTCTGGACATGCTGGCTGCATCCATGAGCAGTATGGAATTAAATCAGTCAGGGAGCCTGCCTGAGGCTCGCTATGACACCAATTGAGATCCCACTCCCACACGCCAAATCCCTCATCCCAGTCCTATCCCAGAGTCCACACCCCGTCCTGCGTCCCAACCCCTGTTCCTACTCAGTGAAAGTGAGAGAGGGTGGAGGAGAGCAAGCGATGGAGGGAGGGGAAATGGAGTGAGTGGGGGCAGGGCCTCAAAGAAGGGGCAGGGCCTCAAAGAAGGGGGAAGGGACAGAGGGACCTCTTTGAAGTAGTGGGTTGGGGTGAGGCAATGGTGTTTCATTTTTGTGCTATTAGAAAGTTGGCAACCCTAGTTGCCAAGGCTGAGCCCCACCCAGGAGAGCTGACAGATTCGCCAGGTCCCGGGGCAAGGTGGGGAGTGGCTCTATGCTCTGGGAATGGGTGGGCCAGGAATAGACAGCCCTTAGCGCTGCCCAGATCATGCCCTGCCCCTGCCCCTGCCCCAGTCCTCTAGAGCTCCAGGGCTCTAGAGCAGGGAACGGAACTCCAGCAGCCATTTTAAAGTCCCACGACTCCAGCTGCCACCTGGTGGTGGTAACCTTTGGCCCCTTTGAATCGCTGGGCCCCAGGGAAGTTGTTCTCTTTGTCTCCTCCCCCATTTGTGTGCCTGGCCCCAGCACACCTAGGCTTGTCATGAAAGTAAAAATTGTGTGAGCCCCAGCAATTCTTTCATTACAAATTAAGCACTGGCAGTGCCTAACCTCCAAAGGACTCCAGTCCTGGTGGGGGTGGTCTAGCTACTTTAATACCAATAAACATAATAAACTATAGAGTAGCCTAACCCTCTGCTCTGGCACCATTCTGGTTGTGTATTTCCGTGCATGTCAGTTAACTAAAGAATTGAATTTAAAATAATTCCCTCAAAGAAAACTGTTAAGTTATTGTTACTGCTACAGAGTTAAACGAACTGCTAGTTTTGAAATCATCCACTCATTTTACCCACTAACCTCGGTATTGAGCACATAACTTGTGTTTGGCTAAAGTGCAATTCAAAGTGTATCATTTTATTTCAAGAGCTTTAACATATTAGTTCCCCATATTATGTGAAAGAGTCCATAATAATATTTCATTGGGGAGCATAAAATCAAAATTCTGACTTGAGCAGAAGTCTGATTTTTAAAGGTCCATCATTGCAGCACTGTTGGATGTTGGCATTAGGGAGTGTACTTATTAGCAGATACTTTGAACTCCCAAGTGTTCCTAGCGCTGTTAGTCTCTGTTGGCCAATTAACAAACATGGTCTGAAGGGAGTCATGTCAGTCATTCTTAATTGCAAAGATGATGGTTGCTCTCTGAGCCTTCAAAGCAGTTGGGCTATTAAGAGGGGACAGATGGGGAGATAATCAGTACTTCTCCAAGAACGCGGAAGGAACCCTGTAAAAACTGAAACAAGTAGAGGTAAGTTTCTTACCCAAGAGCACTGTAAACATTTCAGATAAATAATTTCTTCAGCTGTTATTTTCCCCCAACCAATTCATACGAATTTATCACACTGAAGAAAGCTAGTATCCATGTTTCTAAGCATAGGTGGTTGCTTAATACATGTCCATATATTAATAGAACCAAACATGGAAGGAAAACTTGAAAGTTGCACACCACTGTTGGCTGGCAGACTTCTTCTCATTAGTGCCTGATGGCTGGACCTTATACACCTTCCCTGATTTGCCCTCTCATGGCTTGCTGTCCATGCTGGCACTGCATTCCTCTCTACCAGAGAAAACACACATGCCCTGAAACAGGGCAGTGACGGCAATTTTTTCTTTCATGTTGCCTAGCTGTAATATTATTTACTCTCTACCTTGTTGGCTGAGCCACATTATATCATATGCTCTCTGGCTGAAGTCATACATTTGAGGAGTACAACTGAGGAGAAGAGGAATTTCTCAAGGAACTGCCAGGGACAAAACTAGAATTAATAATAATAATGCCCAGCTCTTTCCTGTAATGATTCTCAATCATCACCTTCAAAGAACTTTGCCAAGGAGGGTAAGTATCTGATGGAGATGGAGGTGAAGTGACTTGCTGCTGGTCAGTGGCAGAGCAAGGAAAAGAATCCTGGCTTCCTGATGCTCAATCCAGTCCTTAAGCCCAAATGGCCTCTGATGAATTGGTGTGAGGAAATGTAAGAAAGTGATAACTCATTTTTGATTCTTTGATCCATTAGGCTGTGGAATTGTCTGCCAAGGGAAGTAGTAGAAACTTTATCATTTGAGACATTTTACACTGGATCAAGTAACAGAAGAAGCACTGTAAAGCATAATCTTGCATCAGCAAGGAGATGGACTGGATGGTGTAAAGAGCCAGAATTCCAAATGGCCTACATGCAAACATTTTTGTGCACACTTCTGAACACTAACACGTGTGTGTCCTGGTGATAGGTGTGAACCAGTAGCTTTTGTGCTGTGCCCTTCAGTGCTTAAGAGTGCCTAGGAAGGCACAAAAGCATGTCAGGGCTAAGCCCTCTTTTAAAGTTTAGATTGAAGAGACTTTCAGGCTCTAATTTTTCTAATTCTGGTGTAAAGTAATGGGTGCTTCATCATGTTGTCATGCAGTAGCCTATAACATGCTCCTTCTCTCACATTTTTCAGGTAGCAAAGGATGACCGAAGTGATGTTGAGTCCAGTTCAGATGAGGAAGATTCAGTACCTCGTCCAAAGAATCCACACAACGCTACCGCCACGAATGGGACCAGTGGTGCCAATGGAACAAATGGATATCTTACTGGTAGCACTTGTTCAGAGGACCATTAATCCTTGAGCTAACACATGAAATATGAACAAAGTGAACTGTTTACTACTAGAAGTAAATAATAAATTGTGAATGCGGTTTCTTCATATATCTCAGAATCAGAAAAAAAAATTAGGAGTATCAAAGCATACTGATAGTGCACTGCCATATTTCCTGTTTGTGAATGAAGAGACACACCATTCTGTATATGTAGGCATGCTGTATGTGTATGTAATTGACACTATGGGAGCAGTATTTTTATTTGTACTGTCTTAGAATATTATTTATTTTGAATATATTTTGGGGCTTAGGGACAAAAGGACATGTCCTTACTCTTCGGCTCTTTAGATTCTCAGCGGTGGAGACTGACACTCTAAGATCTCTTCCGTCCATTCCTATTGCTGTTGCCCAGTCTTCTATAAGTAGTAGTCTGCTTGATTTTTATCACTTGCAGTAAGCTATAACATGGCTTTTACAGATTCTAGCTCAGCTCCAGATAGTTTTGCTATCTATGTGTTTTAAAGTGCTAGTTTTGATATCACCTCTGAAATCACAGTGGCCATTTCCCCAATGTAAAGTTTTAAAATTATGGATTAATATTTTAAATTGTGTCTAATGTGGTCAATTAGCAATTCAGACAAATCTGTGGTTACCGTAGGGTATTAATTTAGCATTGTTTTAAACTCAATTGGTGGTTAATTGCATTAGGATAGACTTGATTACTTGTGCAAATACCCAAGATACCTTATATCAATAGCTATGATAAACTCAAATTTGCAGGTTAGTTCTGCTTTGCAAATTTTAACTCTACAGACTTTAGTTTCTTGCGTAGATTTCATGCTGAGAGATGATCTAGTGTCAGAAAAGTGGTGTTTGAATTTGATGAGTGCATTGTTGTGAATCCAGAATTCATTCCTGAACTTGACGATTTGCTCCTCTGAGCAGGGAAGGATGAGAGCAGCAGCCCAATGACAAAACAGCAGCTTCAACAGACAGTGGAGGTCTTGTGCTTATCACTCTTGTCAAATAGAAAGAGGGAGACCGCAGAATGTTCTGCACTAGCAGGAGAAGTTTATTCATAGCCAACTTTTTTTTGGGTGCTTCAGGATTTTTTATTGAATTGAGAAATAAAGCATAGAATGGCTGTATAATAATTTTGCTCTTCTATTCAATCTGAGATTTATGTGTAGCAGCAAACTGTGCCTGGAAAGGAGTCGGTGAGAGTAGGAATAGACTTTCCCTTTTTTCATATGAT
Source organism: Pelodiscus sinensis (assembly GCF_049634645.1). Classification (NCBI taxonomy): domain Eukaryota; kingdom Metazoa; phylum Chordata; order Testudines; family Trionychidae; genus Pelodiscus; species Pelodiscus sinensis. Next base: position 39,142,385 of record NC_134717.1, read on the forward strand.
CTTCGATTTCTAGAAAATCCATGGGTGAAGTATTGCAAGAATCTCTTTTATGTTCTGTGCTTATTAATGGCAGCACCAGCAGGAGGAGTATTTCTGGAGAACAATCTCTATGCATCCTGCTCTTCAACAGTGTTGAATATGTGTGCACAGAAGCAATGTGCATATAGACCAAAGAAATTTAGGAGGCAGTCAGGAGTAAAGCAGAAACAAAAATCATCTGTGGTGTTACCAGGAGTGAGAGTGCCATCCTCATCAGGAGCACTGTGAGGCAGAAAGTACTTTTGTTTCCTCACACCTATGCAAGTATCAAAACACAGATGATTTCTCAGGCTATAGAATATTATTAGTGGCTTTATTCCATATGAATGGTCCTGAAAAAGGTGGCAAGACCATTTATTTCTTTTGAAAGACTGATATTTATCCCATCCCTTTACCCATTTAGTGTTTTGTGATGGTGCTTGAAAGTCTCTGGAACCATCATTATGTGCAAAGGCCCTTTGTACTAGCCAAAAATGTGAGATAGAAAAGGCAAAACATCAAGAGTAAAAATGGCCCTTTTGCTGCAGGGAGGATAAATGCAAGAATAATTGCAGAGCAGAAAAGATGGAAGGAAAGGTAGATGTAATAGTCTGTACAGAAAATACTCTCCATATAAAATCTGAAATGATACACTGATGTTGGGATTATTAGAGAGAGCTTTTATAGTGAAACTGTATTTGAAGTATGTAGTGAATTAAAAATATAATCTCTGAAAGACCAGCTGCCAAGATTACCATTCAGAATAAAGGTTTAGACATTGATGTTATGTTCCTTATGCAAAGACGAGTGTAGGAAGTAGGATGTCTCAGAAAGGGTGTGTCTAGACTAAAGGGTTTTGTCGACAAAAGTGGACTTTTGTCGACAAAACTATACCTGCGTCTATACTGCTGCTGAGTTCTGTCGACATAACGTCGACAGAACTCAGTAGTTTTGTCGGTGGCTGTAAACCTCATTCTACAAGGAAATAACGCCTTTTGTCGACAGAGTTCTGTCGTGTCGACAAAGCGGCTTGCTTTGTCGACAGAACTGGATGTAGTCTAGACGCTTTTTGTCGACAAAACTTCTGTCGACAAAAGCCTGTAGTCTAGACGTACACAAAGTTTGGGAATTCTTGAAACCCCAAAGTTCTAGAATGCTGGTAAATTTTTCATTTTTTCCCCTAAGGTTGCAATCTTTTTTATAAAATAGCAATGTACATATGACATCAACACCACATCAGTATCTTGCACAGACATTACTTACCTTCAGAAATCCCATCTCCCCTCCTGTACAGTCATGCAAGTGTCATTGCAATTTGGCCTTTACATCAAGTGTATCCCACTCATTTCATTATCAATCCACTCCAGCTGTCCTGAACGTTCTGAGTCCTATTAGTAGCATGAAATGGGACTTTAGTGAAGATTTATCTGTATGAGGAAGATGTGATATTAAAAGTGGGTAGCTGGAAAAATAGGGATGGGGATCGGATGCATCAAGAGCTTTACTAGCAATCACTAATCAATCCACAGTAATTGAGAGTCTTGGGAAAATCAGCACATTTCTCCTATCCGTATTGGACAGGTTCAAAAGATTTTGTTGAACATGCTTTATAGTATTGTTCTCAGTCCTTTCATCAATTAACAGGAGTCAAAGCAGTTCTGACTCCGCCTTTGCAGGGGAGCAGTGTTTCACTCCAAAAAGAGAGCGGCAAACATTCAAAATATTTTGTATTTGAACCCGTGCTTATGTTTTTTCATCGAGAGAGGTTGTAATGTGGATGGAACACTTTTGATGGATGGTTTGGAGTTTTTTTGGATAATCATATAGTTCACAAAACTTGTAAAGAGATTTGAACTGAAAATGGTTCACACAGCTCTGTATAATTGCGAAGGATTGGAAGGCTGTATACATCAATACTTGTCTCAGCACCATTATCCAGTTCCTATAGAAACAAGAATTTGTATTCCAACTATATATTAGTATTTTCAAGCTCTTTGCCTTCTGATGAGCTCTTTATCATTTTTGCCTCACTTCAAAGCCTATGCTTCCTTTTTTGTAGTACATTTTGAGACACTGTTGTCAGAATAGGTAAGTAGAAAAATGAAAAAAGCACCATATAGGCTTTATTAGCAAATAGTAAGAATTTGTTTTCTGTTTCTAATTATCCTTGACACACAGTAATCTAAAATTCAGTTCTTGTTGCACTTACTATTTTTTTAGCATTGCCATGCAATATACAAAAAAGGAAAGCACACAGTTTTACTCAAATGCAGAGTGTCCTTCAATATGCTGAAGATTCAGCCTATCAAACAAATGGGTGTGGAATTTAGATTCATCTGTGTCTCGATCAAGGTTATGTAGTGTCAGCTCTTAAAATACCAAAAAGTGACTCATGCTGCTTCCTTGTTGCCATTTTGTAGATCTTTCTATGGATTATTCCACTTAATGTTTCCAACAGAGATATAGTAGGCCACAGCTTCCCTCTATATGCATCCAAATAGGAGTACTTCAGCCTGGCATTAAATCTTTGTGAACATTGAGCATAGTCACTAATGCCAAACCCCCTTTTTAGATAACCAACCATGTGCACAAAAAGCTTCGCATAGTTTCAGGTGGCTCTTATGTTAAATCTGAGTCTATCAGGAGTCACTATGTGGGTATGAACATGATACTATTGCAAAAAAAATTTGCTCTGCAACCAAATGACATTGATAATCAAGATGAGTGTCTGGCTAGATACTTCACAGAATTTTCTAGTTAGAAATCCAATGCTTGTATTATTCATTTCACAAAACTTCACACCATTATTCCAACCTCCTGTAATTCTCAATGAAAGAGAGGATGCCATTGATTTTCTACTATTGATACTTTGATATTTTTAAAAAAATCGTATTTGCTAAAGTTCATTCTTTGTATATTTCCAGTTAGCTACTACTTGCGAGATTTGTGTGAGAGTATCTGTTGAAAACTTTCTACGCTTCATTGTAACATAGATCAGAATGGGCCCAACTTTACAGTGTACTGTAAATTACAGTTGCCTTGAAACCACAAAGCAAAATCAATTTGTATTATTTATATGCTTTGAGTGTTTTTGATTTAGAAATAGGACCTAATGGGAATTTTACAAAGACAACTTTTTCTTTTTTTTGAACAATGATGGAAGTTTCAAAAAGTTGACATACATACACAGCTTTTACATTGTGGAGGCTTCTGACTGTAGTTGCAATGAAAACACAGTTTTTGAGTGTGTCTGTACTGAATTCTACATTTTTGAAATAGCTTCCAGTTCTAATAATGGAGGAAACTACAGTGTGACATTTTGGAACCCTATCAAGCATAAAGCTTTACTGATCAGACATGTCAAACTGTAAACCAAAGTGATCCATAATGTTCTATGGATCTTTACTGGTCTACAGTGAACTATGGAAAAACACATAAATTCTAGGTCCCATAGACCTTTGAGTCCCTTTAGCTCAGACTGCGAATGCTAAGGCTTTATTTTCATACACATTATATGTTATGTTATACATATAACATATACATTCTCTTTTATCTGCAGTGAGTCAGGGTGGGATGGACGACACAATTTCATCTGTGTTTTCATGACTGCTCTGTGCTTGAGCAACTCTCTCAGAAATACAATGTTAGAATTCCACTGTCTGAAATACAGTGATATATTAAGTAGTTAGAATTCCTTTATGCATAGATATTGTGTAAAACTTTAGAAGTTACTTTGTGTTTTGTTTTTGGGTTTTATTTTTCATATGGAACGATATTGTGAACGATTTTAATTTGGAGACACTTTCATAATAAACATAAGCATTAGGAATGTGATGGCAATTTCCTTCTCTGTTCTTTAAAAAGAAAACAGTGTCCAGTTTCTGTGAGAGCATTTCCTAGCTCATGTGCTGTTACCATAGTACACACTCCGACACTTTTTTCCAGCAGTCCCATGTATACTTTTAGTTCTGTATGTCTGTGGGAAGTTATTTATGTTACTTTAAGGAATTCAGTAGGTTAGGAGGAAAGTATTTGTGAAATGGCATCCACCTTGAGGTGCTTTGAAGGGGTCTGCTTGTTGCAGAGAGTGGGTGATCAGCACCCAGAAGGTGAGCCACCAAAAATCATAGTCTCTTTGGGAAATCTTGACCCTTGTTTTAAAAGCATACAAAAGAAAAAGGGACTATTCATCAGTGCCTCACTTATCTCATCAACCAAATTTGGGCCAATAACTATTCTAGATTTAAATAGCTTGAAATCATGAAAATTACAATTTTTAAATCATATGACCATGAAATTGACTCACAGGGCCTATGAATTTGGTAGGGCCCTGTATATAATATGTATGTCTGTCAGTTATCACTGTCTATGGCCTATATGACCCCCCCACTTACACAGCATGATGGGAAGCCAGTGATGTGCATGGAAAATGGCTACAGATAACCTGAAGCTCCCCAGCATACTGCCCCTGAACCTCCAGAATTCCCTTTGCACACAGAATGCAATGTTTGCTCTCAGCTGGGTCTTGCTGCAGCTTCTGAAAGATGAATAGACAATTCATGCTTCTCAAGGTAAAGGATTAAAATTCCTTGGTAAACAACCATAGACATTAACAAATAGTCTCGCAGTGCCTTAGAAACTAATAAAATGTCTAGATGGTATTTTGTTACTTATTGGACCACTGGTAGTGCATGGCCTTATGGCTTGACTTCATTTGGGGTATGTCTAGACTACATGCCTTTGCTGACAGAGGCATGTAAACTAGGCTACCCGACATAGTCAAAGAAGCCGGGATTTAAATATCCCCGGCTTCATTAAAATAAGCATGGCTGCCACGCTATGCCAGCTCAGCTGATCGTCGGCACAGTGTGCGAGTCAAGACACGGATTGGTCGACAAGGGAAGCCTTTGTCGACCACTCCTGTAAACCTTGTTTCACGAGACATAACGGAGCGGTCGACAAAGGCTTCCCTTGTTGAGCGATCCACATCTTCACTCATGCGCTGTGACAACGATCAGCTGAGCCGGCACAGCGCGGCGGCCATGTTTATTTTAATGAAGCCAGAGATATTTAAATCCCGGCTTCTTTGACTATGTCGGGTAGCCTAGTTTACATACCCTTGGAGGGAATCAAAATGTACAATCATGCTGGGGAAACCAAATGCTACCATTACAGAAGTTAGCCATGCCGCTATTGGTAGATGCCCTGGAATCTGCATGTAGGGATTTCTGCTCTGATGAGGTATCCATCATGATAGGGACAAGGGTTGCCCATAAAGCCTTTACCCATACTGAGTGGTCTGGCTTGCTCCCTGCCCCTTCTGGACAGCAGCCATTCCTGGCCCATTGACAGGGTTAGGCAATGTATTTATACACCAAAACCTAGAAGTTTTTTCAGGAAGAGCAAGTTGTCATCGCCAGCGGTTTCTGAGAGGAAGGATATCTGTTGGTACAGGAGGTCCAGAATGGGTTTTGATACTAAAGCCATTGCTTTTATTCTCTCTCTATTTTTATTAAACTTTTCCAGAATGTTTATCATCTTACATGAATTGCTGTAATTAGTGACAAGACAAGAAACGTAGAGAGGATTGCACTTCCATGCGCACATTCTTAGATCTGAAAACTGATCATCTCACCCTAGCCTTTCACAAAATGTTTATTGTCCATTTCTGTTTTTTCATTTTAACAAGGAGCCTCAAAAATAAGCAAAGTAACCCTTGAACGGTATACAGGGGAGAGCATGAATATTTCTGAAAGTGACACACATGAATCTAGAATGCAATTTGGGCAAATGTAGTTATCCAAAATCTCACCAATTATTATGCTTCCCTCTGGAACTTAAAATTTTTAGATCACAGCTGTGTGAAAAATGCATTGTTAATTAGTTGTCCTTTAGTTTTCATATTCTATGGCTTATTTGTGTAAGTCAAATTTAGGTTAATTTGCTCTATGCAAATTAAATTATTTCACTTCCATTTATATTCTCCATTAACACATGGGCTATGTCTACATTGGCATGATTTTGCGCAAAAGTTCACGCTTTTCCGCAAAAACATGCTGCCTGTCTACACTAGTTGGGGAGTTCTTGCACAAGAACACTGACCTTCTAATGTATGAAATCAGTGCTTCTTGCGCAAGAACTATGATGCTCCCACTCAGGAATAAGCCCTCTTGCACAACTGTTCTTGTGCAAGAGGCCAGTGTAGACGCTCTCTTGCGCAAATACTTTAACACAAAAATTCTTGTGTTAAAAGTATTTGCACAAGACCATGCCAATGTAGATGTAGCCATGGAGCCTTAAGAGTGATCCCTATGAAACTTGGCTATGAGCACATCATTTATTAAGGCCTAGAATTTGTCTGGCAGTTGCACAAATGAGCTGGCTGCTTCCCACTGCATGCCTGAGGCTCAGGACCAAGCAGAGTTCCTGCTTTGAGAGCACCAGGATTGGTTCCGAAGGCAAAGCCACTGCAATGAGGCAGGGCCATGGTTCCCAAAGCATGGGACAGCATGTTTCATCTCTGCATCTCCTAGAGCTGTTGGCAGATTGTCTCCCACACAGCCTCCCTTGAAGACTTAATCACAGACTAGCCCTAAAAGAAGAGCATATTGCCACTGAGGCTAGTTTGAAGAGAGAGGTAACATGAATGTCTAGAGTCAGCCCAGAAAGAGAATCGGAAGATTGTCTGAGACAGGCAACAACTAACATTTGTGAAATTCACAGGTGATGCTAAAGTAGAAAAGGTTGCAAATCATGGGTGAAAACAAGCAAATAATATTTAAGAGACCGAGAGAGACCAGGAAGGTGGGCAAAACAACAAACTGTGATTCAACTTTGAGAAAGTCACACCCCACAGAGATTCAGTGGGAGAGAGAAATTGAAAAACAGGAATGATGAAAGAGTCTTAAGAATAACAAGAAAAACAAATTGGGTTGGAGTTTGCAGTGCAGAATGGTGGCAAATGCAATTTTGAGCAGCTGTGAAGAAGCATGTCATGAAGCAGGGAGTTAATAGCTCTGTATGCACAGGTGTGAAGGTTCCTGTGGTGCTACACTCACTTCTGAGTATCTCCTTAACAGAAGGACACGGACAAACCAAAAGGAATTCCAAAAAGAGAGACTAAAATGGTAAGTGGGGCTGACTAATGAAGTAATATTAACAAACTAAGGCTCCAAAATTGCAACTTCTTGTGCACAAATGGCCTGCCTGCCTGGAGCCCCAGTGCTGTGTTATGTGAGAACAGCGGTCTGCACATACAAAGTCAGAGGATCAGGGGGTTAATATATTCCTTGGCGTCTCAGCTGCAACTAAGGAACACCTGTGAGTTTGAATTAGTACATGAACACTAGCAGCCAGGATGGAACAGAATTATTTAAAGTGGTCCAAGGAGGCATAGCTGGAAGTAATGGGAATTACATGAGGGAAAACTTAAGCTGAATAGCCAAAAAAAAATCTTGACAGTGAGCTATATTAGACTCTGAAATACTCCACCACATGAAGAGGTGGAAGGAAAATGTGCTAGAAGGAAAAATCCTGCCCTGACAGAGTCTCAGTGACTCAGGTGTGTTTTCCTGCTCTTTCTGTAATTCTGTGATACAAAGAAATTCTCTAATGAATAACCGGATGGGAAGAACATTGCTAAATTCATTATTGGAATGTATAAGCCTGATAGAATAGTTACAATTATTGCTTCTTATCCTCCGAGCATTTGAGAAAAATGTTCCTTAATCCTCTCAGTAAGAGCTACATTCTCCTGTGAGAGGGCTTTACACTGATTGTGCCCAGGTGTATGTGAATATGTATGGGGCCAGGCAATGGAGAGCAGGATGGTAACGCACTACCGCAGACTAATACAATCAATGGGCCATAAAACTTCAAACAAAGATGGAATAAACCTCACAGGCCATGATTCACTTGAAAGATCTGGCTGTTTTGTGTCGCTCTGCTCAGGCAATGCAGCCATAAACCAAGCTTAACTGGCTAGTGAAGATGAGTTTACAGCTGCTTTTGCAGTTGTTTGCATAGTACAAAACAGGCAGAGGTTGTCAGTGAAAGTGGACCTCACTCTGAGAAGAGAGCAAGGGAAGGCTTTGCAGAAGAAAAGGTAGAGTTGGGAATTGGAGCAATAGACTGCATTACTGAGGGGAAGTAACTAACAGTGGAAAAGCAAAGCACACAGTGTCTAATTTACCAACCGGCTACTTCACTTTTACGCCTGTGTAACACCATTAGAGTCATCACCATGAAACTGAAATAGTGCCTTGGTGAATGAGACCCATTCTGTAGTCTAGTTAGAAAAGCAAGTGGACTACAGTTCAGCTTAGATTTTTCTTCATAAATGCTGTAAAAATGATCAGCTCAATTCTCCATAGATAATTTTCACCACTGGCCTCCCTTTCTGCTTTGGACCTTGTTACATGACCAGGAAATACTTGGAATATTTTCCCAAGTTATCTTTCATGTCTTTTTTTTTTTTGTCAATATGTAATCTATTAGTATTTTTTATTCACCTTTTGAAACCCAGGAAACACCCAGTTTTTATAGCAGTTTCTGCAGAGCTGGACTCTAAAGTGAAAAATCCATTCTAATATGGTGACCCCACTGAGAGGCTGTACAGTGAGTAATCTTTTGTTGGATATTGCATATGTCAGGGAAGTCTTGCTTCCTAATGTTTGTATGTGGGCCATGAGGAACTCACTCTCATTAAGTGTTTCTGTTACGTGGGAGGTTGGTTTAATTGGAAAGTAAAGGGCATATGCCGAGTCATTAATTCCAACATGTATTTGCAGCCTTTTAATTTCATTGACAGTGTTTTCTTTGAGCAATATTGAAGTATCTTTGGGGAGGGGGTAAGGTCTTTCGAGAATCAAATCACATTGTAAAGTACAGGCAGTCCCCGGGTTACGTACAAGATAGGGACTGTAGATTTGTTCTTAAGTTGAATCTGTATGTAAGTCGGAACTGGCGTCCAGATTCAGCCGCTGCTGAAACTGACCGCCAGTTCCAACTTACATACAGAATCAACTTAAGAACCCCAAGCGTCCCCAAGTCAGCTGCTGCTGAAACTGATCAGCAGCTGATTCCAGGAAGCCCAGGGCAGAGCAACTCTGCCTCGGGCTTCCTGTAGTCAGCGCTGGTCAGTTTCAGCAGCAGCTGACTTGGGGATGCCTGGGGCAGAGCAGCTGGGGTGCTGCTGGGTTGCTCAAGTAGCGCCGCTCCTCGGCACTACTGGACCAACCCAGCAGCACCCCATCTGCTCTGCCCCAGGCGTCCTGATTCAGCCACTGCTGAAACTGACCAGCAGCGGCTGAATCAGGACGCCTGGGGCAGAGCAGCTGGGGTGCTGCCGGGTTGGTCCAGTAGAGCCCTGAGCGGCGCTGCGGGACCAACCGGCAGCACCCCAGCTTCTCTGCCACAGGCGTCCGGAGAAACTGTGGGGGGGGGGGCGTACTAGCTGCGCCCCCATCCCCACCCCAGCAGACCAGGAAGACGCGGGCGGCGGACCGAGACGCACCATGGTCCCGCCGCCTGGGTCCTCCGCAGCTTTGCTCCCCGTCAGACCAGCAGACCAGGGAGACGGGGAGCAAAGCCTCGGAGGACGCCAGCAGCGGGACAGCTGCGGGGTGTCTGGGCTGTCCCGCTGCCGGCTTCCCCCAAGGCTTTGCAAAGCCGCGGAGGGGCTCGGGCAGCAGGGCAGCCAAGGCGCGCCTGGGCTGTCCCACTGCCGGCTTCCCCGAGGCTTTGCAAAGCTGCGGAGGGGCTCGGGCAGCGGGGCAGCCCAGGCGCTGGGCTGCCCTGCTGCCCGAGCCCCTCCGCAGCTTTGCTCCGCGTTTTCCTGGTCTGCAGACCAGGGAGACGCGGAGAAAGCCCGGAGTACACGGGCGGCAGGACCGCGAGGTCCCGCAGTTCATGTCCTCCGGGGCGAGCCCCGTTCGTAACTGCGGATCCAACATAAGTCGGATCCGCGTAAGTCGGGGACTGCCTGTATGTTATCTGCTGGAAATTAGAGTTTTACATACAGTAGACACAAAAAAGGAGATGTGAGAAATGAACATTTTCTATTGCATGTTAATATAATTATTTTTTCCTAGAGTTGTATTATGTTTCTAGAAATAGAAAACTTAACATTTTATATCAAATATGTACAAATGAAATGCAAGGAAGTTTTCTCATAAAGAGGATTTCGTTCACCAGAGCTTCATGTTGGTCTCCCTTACGGAAAGTCTAACCAGGAGGTGGTGAGCGGGGAAATGACATAAACAGCAAAACCATCCCTGGTTTGTAAGGAATGCCTCTATAATACACACATGTATATAGATGGTCTAGGCTGTGTGCAGCTCTCCACTGAAATATATATTAAATGTTTGTTGTAAGACAGATTTTGTCTGTATAAAGTCCCACAATGAGGAGGATTAGGAATAAGATAATTATTACCTATTTATATGAAAATATTTGGAACCAGGACTTTATAGCAGATACAACTTCATAAAGACTGAACTGGAAGATAAAAGCTGGTCACTGTGTCTCCTTGCCTGCACCAGATCTCTTAAGCCAGGCAGGATCTGTACTTGGAGGGATGTTACAGGAAGTGAGATTAATGATTCGGTAAATGATATGATTCCTTCTGAGTCAATATTGGATCCCTGCCTAAGCTCAAGACACTGCTGTGCTGAGGTGCCATCTTTCAGGTGCTGAGCTGTTTAAATTTCCTAAGTCAAATTTCATTAGCCCCAGTACCCTGGTTTCAATGAGTAATTATATTCTGTCTAACATTCCCCCGGCAGTTTTAGCTGAATAAGACACTTCGGCTTTGTCTACATTGGCCCCTATTCCGTAATAGGGATGCAAATGTAGCACTTTGGAATAGGCAAATCCGCGGGGGATATTTAAATATCCCCCGCGGCATTTGCATTAACATGGCTGCCACTTTTTTCCGGTTTGTAGATAAGTAGGAATAAGAGATTCTCCGGAAAAGAGCTTATTTTCCGGAGGATCGCGTCCAGACTGGTGCTTTTCTCCGGCTTATCTACAAGCCGGAAAAAAGCGGCAGCCATGTTAATGCAAATGCCGCGGGGGATATTTAAATCCCCCACGGATTTGCCTATTCCAAAGTGCTACATTTGCATCCCTATTACAGAATAGGGGCCAATGTAGACACAGCCTTCCTGTCTTAACTGTAATGCAGTGTGGCTACTTGCTGTTAAATAACTATAGTATTTCAACAAATGGTCTGGTAGCACTTTATAGAATAACAAAACATATAGATGGTATCGTGAGCTTTCGTGGGCACAGCCCACTTCTTCAGATGACCAGAGTTTTGAGTTTAGGATGTGCAGACCCAAAATAAATAGGGAAGAAGGGAGAGGGGGAAGGAAAAAAAGGAGGAGGGCGGGAAACAAGGAGCAGAGGGCATGGAAATATCAAAGGGAAAAACAGAAAGCAGAACTGGCTTACCAGCTTCATTTTAACTATCATTTAACTTCATTTTAACTATTTGTTTTAACTATTTAACAGCAGAGCTGAGCCCATTATCACCTTTCTGCCTGTACAATCAGTGTTGCTCAGGACTCCCATTATTATTATTACACACTCTGTTCACTATGTCACATTGACTAGCCTCTATCAGTGTGTAGGGCACAGGGACACTGCTGCTTCGAAGCAGGTAAGATCTTTGTCTTGATGGATTCCATATTCAAAATCAGACAAAACGTGCATGGTGTTTGCTTTTGTCATGAACACAAGTGCAGTCCAGACTCACTCAGAGTTAATGCATTTTCAATGCGTGGGAAAACATCACAGCTGCTTGTCTGCAAGATACATCTGGGGAGAGCCCATTGGGCCAAATTCTGCCTTCACACAGTGTATTTCCAAGTAAAGCATGTTCACTCTCCAAGCTTGGTTCTGATCTCGCTTCCACCAGTGTAAATCATAAGTGTGTCCATGGAAGTCAAAGGAGCTGTACTAGTGTAAAACCAGTGCAGGGACCAGATCCAGCTCCCAGTGTTTACAAGGATGGACTCCCACGGCAGCAGGAGCAAGCCGTATGGGAGACGAGAATCACGCCCTACACTGGAGTTTGAATTGTCTGGTGTCCCTTTTACTTTATTTCAAGGGATACAGGTTTATCCTCTGGAAGAACCCCACTTTCATAGAGCACCATAATAATATTTCACTTGCAAGTCCTCACTAGCAAAGACATACTTGCCTGTCGTTGCAGAAGAACAACAGAGAAATTGAACAAGACCATTTTTGTCCTTTTGAAAATATTACCCTGGTAATGCTGCCAGCATCAGTGTCATCTTGGTTTATCTACTGTGTAAATTCTGACTGCCTCATTCTGACCTTCAGTATGTAGGACCAGGAGTTTTGGTATATTTCAGTAGTGGACAGAGAGGACTGCTCATAAATTTGGGGGGGGGGTTCCTAATTTTTGCCAGGCTCTTTAGCTTTCAGTCTCAATTTGTTCTGCTTCCTCCCGTCATATTCTGAGTGTCCTGTTCTGCACCAAGAACCCATGTTGATAAATTACATTTGGTGAAAGCTGGCAGTCCTGGCTGAGGGATGTAAACCAATTTTCTCGAGTAACTTACATGGACATTGAATGCAAACTGTGCATAACTGATTCATGGTGGTGCATTAGCAGAATACTTAGGCTGATGTCTGTTTCAGTGCCATCCTGTACAGCCTGGATTACAAGAATCATAGACCAATGTGGGTGAGGACTGGAGCCTGAAATGACAGGTAATTGATGCAATACTGCAGAGGACTGTTCTTAGGGTTGCATATCAGATTTTGAAGAACTATTCTTTGGAAATTTAATTTTACCAGCTTGCTTCCTTGATTCATAAACTATGTAACAAAACAGTTAGAAGGAAACAGTGAAGTTTGCAACAGAATACCAAAAATTTAAAAAATACAGTCGACCAAATTCCTTGCTGATATACTCCTTTAATGGGAGCATGGATGTAGACTATCAGGTTTGTCTTCTGTTTGGCTCTTGTTATTAGCTTGATTAAGTACAAGCTTCTTAATTATCTCACTTTTTTTACACAAACTAAATATTTAAATTAAATGTAACCCAAGTTAATTCACACAGCTAATAAACCACCTGCATGGGCAACAAAGTCAGACCGCTCCTTTTCCATTATTTTTGCTTCTCCCTCACCTGCCTTTCCATCATCTTAAATATGAATAAGCTGCTTTCTAGACGTCTTAGCCAAAAGTTCACATTTGGGGCCTGATTCTCAGCTTCCCTGTGCATTTTACGGTCATTTCCAACTGTGTGAGGTAGATTCAGACACTACTAAATCAGAATGGTGACAATTTTTACCTACTCTACATTCAATGAACCAGAGTCTCAACTGATATGAATCAGCATAGCACCACTAAAGTCAATGCAGCAGTTCTGGTGCACAGGTGTAAATCACTACATCCAGTGTAAGACCATAATGAACTGAGCCCCTGATCTGTTGTCCCCAGTCCAAAAAAATTCACACAGGCAAGACAGGAAATGAAATGGTCTGTTGAATGAAAAATAGCCATGGTGAAAATGAGAGCCAATAAAGATTACCTTAACCCTTGTTCAGTTCAGTTCAGATCTCCCAATTGTAGATATATTAATTTTTAGGAGAGAAAAAATCCACTTAACACTATTAGTATCTTTAACTTTATCATCTAAATATTTTGCCATGTTATGTGTCTAGGCCTTGTCCTGAATCATAGGTGCCAACTTCATGCTCCACCTGGAGCATCCATGGAAAAATTAACGGTTGCTTAGCACCCCCAGGAGCCAGCTCCCACCTTATCCCCAGTGCCTTCTGCCTACTGCAACAAGCAGTTCTGTGGTGTGCAGGAGGCACTGGGAGGGAGGAGGAGAAGCAGGGACAGGGTGTGCTCGGAGGAGGAAGTAGAACTGGGTGAAAAGAGAGAGAGCAGGAGGTCTAGGGAAAAGGATGGAGTGAGGGTGGGGCCTGGGGCTGAACAGGGAGTGACACCCCCAGGCAAAGGGAAAAGCCAGTGCATGTGTAATGCCAACAGGCAGAATCGAACCTGGAAACTCTGGAGCTTAGAACATGAGCCTCTACATCTTGAGCTAAAAGTCAGGTGGTTCTTAGATAGAGCTATAGAGAAGATTCATTATTCTCTCTGTAAGTGGTCTCGGTGCTACTAGGTAGCACAGTGAACCACACCCAGTAGGTGTGTGGATTATGCATGTGTTCTAGATCCTGTTCTGGTTGTTGATTTGACTGACTGAACAAGGAGCTCAGGACAAAAGCCTAATTAACAATTCAAACCTGATTCATTCCCAGAGCACCATCCATCCTGAGTGAGGCAGGGGTCCTGTGGAAAAAGCATTTGATCATATAATTAAAGACTATATAATAATGCAAATCCACAAGGGGACCAAATAAAAGCTTCACAAACAACCTCAATACTGGCATTTCCTAACTTTCAAATGTGTGGCATGTCAGCCTTAATGTTCTTTTGCTGTAGTTTTCTGTATGGAATTTATAGAGAATGTTCAAAACCACAAGCACTGGCCCCTAGTGGGTGGAATCAGGAATCATTCAGCAAAAGCTAATGAAGATAATTCATTGAACAGTGTCCCTTACACCCTTGATTGGAGATTTCTAGCTTAGAGTGCCCGTTTGGTCCATGTAGGCCTCCTCATGGCAGATACTGAGCCTTCAGGGGTGTGTAGGCGAACTGGCCTGACGTCCTTCTCTACCATCTTGGCCTGAGATGAAATACTAGCATGTCCACCTAGACCACATGTGGCCTTCCTTTTTATGTTCTTCTTTTAAAGTTAGTTTAGTGTGGTTGTTAGCATTAATATAGTTAGTGTAGATGAGAGGACAATTTTCCTGCTCACCTTTCTCCTGGTAGACTTGTCCAGCATAGGCAGCTCCAGCATAGGTAGAGTATGTCTGGTGCATCCCCACTACCAAGCCCGTTATTTCAAAATAAGAGGCCACTTATTTCAAAATCTGTACTCCTGCTTTTCTCAGGGAATAATGCTAATTTTGAAATAGCATTAGTGTCGACACTGGTGCCACTATTTCAAAATAACTACTCCCCAGAGTAATTTGAACTAATTACTCCCCAGTGCTTCCTGGGGCTTTAAGTTGAGGTAGCACATCCACATTAAGGAAGCCTGCCTCAGACTACTTTCAAGGTTTCCCCATAGTGGGGACATGCTATTTTGAATTTGTTAAATCGGGAGTTAAGTTGAATTTAGTTATTTCAAAATAGTTTTCTAATGTAGATGTGGCCCAAGTGTATACATTTCCAGGAGGAGTCTCATGTTTCCCAGAAGAGCTCCTTTCATTTAGCTCTTATGTCTAGCATTAGAAAGAACAGAAAGATAATGTTCAGACTGTTGAGGATGGAACATTCCCTGCCACCACCTTCTAAGACCATGAGACCTGATCATGTACATCTGTCTGTGGACGGACTCAGAACCCCATCCACCTTAGGGCTTGCTTCTGCAAAGTGCCTTTGGGGCACTCTGGGAAGACTCTGGAATAAAGGGGAAGCATGGACACTGTATATAAGGAGCCAGATCCAAAAAAGCTAGAAGTGAGAGTCTAAGAGCAATAAAGAGCCCCTTCCTTTCACAGAATCTACTCAAAAAACTTCTTAGCGCCAAAGAAGGATGGAAGTTAGAGGCTACTATTAGATCTAAGACAACTGCTTAAGTTCATAAAGCCTCAAAAGGAAACTATAATTCTTAGTTTAGTGGGAGGAGATTTGCTTTTGCCCCTCAACCCGCAAGACACCTACTTCCATATAGACATACACCTCTAAGATTTATCAAAGGCCAAGATCATTCCAGTGCTATGTCCTTCCCTTTAGTCCAGGGTTTCCCAACCTATGGGTCACAATATGGGTCACCATTACATTTCAAAATGGTCACCAAGTGTCTTCCCAGGTGTCTCTACCCCCTTTCGTTCCCCCGTTTTTTAATTGCCTTGGGTCACCAAGTCTTCCTCAATTGTCAAAATGGGTCCCCATTTGGAAAAGGTTGGGAACCGCTGCTTTAGTCTATCTTGAGTTGAGTGTATTTGCTATGAGTTTGCAGATGTTCAACCCTCCACCAGGGCATGAGAACATCTTCAGCCAAATTACAAGTGACATCTACTACATTTTTTAAGAATATCCCAGTTTTTGAGACATGTCTTGATCTTCAGCACGTATATTTTCAAATCATTATGCCCTGCAACATGTAGTCAGATCTGGCGTGGCACTTGGCTCTGAAATACCGTCTACAGTTTTAGATCCTGTTCTGAAGTCCCTCTCCTTCTCTGGGGATAGTGCTTAGAAGCCACCGGAAGAGGAGCATCCACAGGAATGCTACTAGAAGAAGTAGGAAATGTCACTTACCCTTTGCAGTAACTGTAGTTCTTCAAGATATGTGTCCCTGTGGGTGCTCCACTGCCTGAGCTCCTTCTCTTCGCTTTGGTTGTTCCTTAGAGGATGACTGAGTAGAAAAAGAACACAGGTGGTTTGTCCACTCTTCCCTATATAGCCTCGGTGTCTGCCTGCCACAAGGAGGCATGCACAGGCCGGACAAGCACAGCTAACTAGAAATCTCCCATCAAGGGTTCAAGAGGCACTTGTGCACTTGAAGTGGAGCGCTCATAGGGAAACATATGGAAGCCCTACAATTACAGCACAAGGTGAGTAACATTTTCTTCTCCTTTAACTCAAGTACTGCGGGAATGTGCTTGAGGAGTGGGAGAACCAGAGTTGTTCCTGCTCTCACTATGTAGTTCCAAGTGGCCACTGCGTGCAGCATAATACCAACCAGAAAGGTCTTCGTTAGCGAAGAGCACAGTATTGTTCCACTGTACGTGCTTAAAGTTCTGTTGGAGATTAGTGCAAATGTACATGGTGAATAAAGATAGATAAGGGATTGGTGATTTGTGTTGAGCTTTGGTGCCAGACCCTGAGGTGGCATAAGTCAGTGTCATTCCAGGGAAGTCGTCAACTGAGGATCTCACCCTTGATTTTTATTTTTAATTTTACTAGGGGCTTCAGCCCACTGCTCACTATGCTCACCAACCCCCCTCTCTCTGGCCACTTTCGAGAGAGCATGATGATATGATTCTGTTGCCTCTCAGGAAAATCTTTTTTATATAAATAGAGAGAGACAATACCCATTGAAACAAAATGATTGTGTGCATTTTACTGTCTTTAGCTACATTTGCAATGCATGGCTCGGTGCTTCTGAGGGGATGAAATCTGCATCTGATTTGCACCAGTAAGAGAAAGCAGACACATTTTACAAATATCAAAGCAAATCTGTAAACTCTTAATATAATGCACTATAAACACTGCTTTATTGCTTGTTTTGGGGGTGTGCCCAGAGTATTTACTACTTAGACACTCCATTTTTTCTGACAAATAATTTCCGATAATGTAAAAACTAACACGGTGATTGTATGCGTGTGTGATGTTCTGTGCCCAGCAAACTTGGCAAAGCAATTCAGTTAGAAGCAATAAACTCAACTAATCATGATAAATACAGGGGTGGGGAGAGAGAAAAGCAGTAAGTGGGAGCCTTTGTCTTTCTGTTATTCAGTGCAGTGAAACATTATGTTGTGCATTCTGAGGGCCACGTTCTGTAGCCCAGCTAAGCTGGTTTCTTGGCACCAGTCTTGGGTGAGAGAGCAAAGGTGGATTTTAGGCCACAGAGGATGCCTCGTCGTGCTAACTGGGCCTGACCACCAAGAGCTTCGTTAATCACTGAGGGTATGTCTACACTACCCTCGTAGTTCGAACTAGCGGGGTAATGTAGGCATACCGCACTTGCAAATGAAGCCCAGGATTTGAATTTCCCGGGCTTCATTTGCATAAGCGGGGAGCCGCCATTTTTAAAACCCCGCTGGTTCGAACCCCGTGCAGCGCGGCTACACGGGGCACGAACTAGGTAGTTCGAACTAGGCTTCCTAGTTCGAACTACCGTTACTCCTCGTGGAATGAGGAGTAACGGTAGTTCGAACTAGGAAGCCTAGTTCGAACTACCTAGTTCGTGCCCCGTGTAGCCGCGCTGCACAGGGTTCGAACCAGCGGGGTTTTAAAAATGGCGGCTCCCCGCTTATGCAAATGAAGCCCGGGAAATTCAAATCCCGGGCTTCATTTGCAAGTGCGGTATGCCTACATTACCCTCCTAGTTCGAACTAGGAGGGTAGTGTAGACATACCCTGAGGGCACATCTAGACTTGCTTTCTCTTTTGAAAGAAGGTATGCAAATTCGGTGTGAATTTGCATATCTTCTTCCGATCGCTTTTTTGAAAGAGGTTCTTTTGAAAAAGAAAGTATTCTAGATGCGGTTCTTTTGAGGAAAAAAACCCTTTTTCGAAAGAACTGTGTAAACCTCATTTTTTAAGGAAGAATGGTTCAGATGTGGCGAATAAAGAGGGAGAGGGGGTCAGTCATCCATGCAGACAATGTCCATGAGGCCTTGCCCTCCTCTGTGAGCAGCGAGCAACAGTCCTCGGGCCAGAGGATGGGGATGTCTGGGGATCAAGGCCATCTGTGGCCTACAAAGTGGGCACTGCCTCACAGGGGCCCCAAAGTGCCCAGGGGACCATGCTTCTGGCTCCTTTCTCCCCCCCCCCCCCCCCCCCCCCGCCACACTGTTTAGCAGGCAAGGGAAATGTCTGTCCACACAGGGATCCCATGTACAGGCGAGGGGGACTGGAGTAGCCTGGCCCTCCATGGGGCCCGCACACATACCTGCACCTGGCAGTGCTGTCTGCGGGAGCAGGTGGGGCCTCGCGCATGCAGGCATGCCCGTGTGCCATGTGTAGCACTCCTTGATCTGTGTGGGGTCGCGTAAGCACCCTTCTGCCCAGCCTGCTTCCAGCGGTGGCTAGTGGTGGGAGGGCGCTTCCACCCCCAAGGTCAGATGTGTGCGGTCTCCCCAAAGTCTGTGAGCAGGAGCCTGGAGGTGCTCCAGGGCTCTCCCCTGAGGCCACATGGTGCAGACTGGCACAGCATGTGCTTCCACATGCATGGACTGCAGCATGACGTCCAGGCCGAGCAACGATCGCACCCCATCCCCACTGTGCCCGCCTCCCCCACCCTGTCTGTGTCACAAACTGAGACCACTCACCTCACCTGATGATCCCTCTCCACCCCCAGAGGATGCCTGGGAAACATCCAGGGCCTGGGGTACCAGCTCCCAGGTGAGGGTAACAGTGCTGGCCATCTCCTCCTTTTGCAGATCGTTGTCCTCCCCCTCCTTCTCCTCACTAGGGAGCCCTGGCTGGGCAACAATGGACATCTCCAACCCCAAGTCCACCACCACGGGTGGAAAAGTGGTAGCACCACCCCTCAGCTTTTGGTGGAACTCCTGGTAGTAGGGACAGGAGTGGGCTCCTGCCCCAGAGTGAGAGCTACACTCCCTGGCCTTGGCGTAGCTCTTTGACTTTGCTCCTCACTTGCTCCAGAGTCCTGGTATATGGCCCCTCACACCCAGAGTCTCATCCATCCAGCCATAGATATCAGCATTCTGCCTCTGAATAGGGATCCTGCAGGATCTCCTCCTCACCCCACAGCTCCAGGAGGGACAGGATCTCCGCCCCAGACCATGACATATGCCTTTTTGTGCCCATGGTTGGGTTCTAGGAGCCCTGGTGGTGCTCCCTGTGAGGACCAGGAGTATCTTGGGGGGCTTGTGGCTGGGCCATGGATCCAAATGTGGGTGGCAGGGAGAGCTGTGTGGTCAGGTGCAGCTCCCAGGACTGGCTTCCTGCCACAAGGCTTGTTCACAGTGCCTGCAGCTTTAAGAGCTGGCAGGAGACAGGAACTGTAGAGTTCTGATTAGTTTGGATGGAGTGGCCACCAGGGCACCTGTGTTATTTCCTGGAGGCCTCTTTTTTCGACAGAACTCCCTCTTCCACATCCACACGCACCTTTTTTCTGAAAAAGCTTTTTTGGAAAAAGGCTTTTTCCTCGTAGAAAGAGATTTACCGCCATCGGAAAACCCTCTCTGTTCTTTTGACCTTTTATCGAAAGAATGCAATAGCAGTGGGGACACAAGTATTTTTGGAGGGGAAATGGCCGTTTCCCCAGGAAAATGCTGCAGTGTAGACATACTCTCGTTCTTTAACTGTTGTACTTCATTTCTCACCCGCTAGCTAGATAATGCAATTGGTAGTTAACAGCTGGAGCCAACAATGAAGGCAAGTTCCCAAACTCTGTTTTCACATAAAGGCCTGTGTTCAAATGAAAGCATTTGCTGTGCTACTCTGGAGGTACAGGAAAATGCTTTCTTAACATGAAATTTGATATTTATCACCACAGCTCTTGTGGGAATGAATGGACCTCAGGCATGTGTCATGGCAGAGTGACGGCTCCACTATAATTGAGATGACCTTTCTGTTTAAAGCTAGACAGGTCTAAGTGCTCTAAAATCCACACAGTTACTCAGATTGCCTTGTAAGGTCTGAGGGATTCATCTCCATAGGTTATTCTCTTTTTGCTGAGAGCATCTTATTGAGATGAATGGGAAACTTAACACCTTTCTGAGCATTCATTATTCTCTCTAAGTTCATGCAATTTTATAAGGGTACATCTACACTATACACTTCTTTTGAAATAAGCTATTCCGGAATAGTTATTCTGAAATAACTTATTTTGAAATAGAATGTCTACGCTGTAGGGAAGCCTCTAAATTAATCCGAGGCAGGCTTCCCTACCGTAGAGGTGCTATCTTGATATAGAGCCTCAGGAGGCACTGGGAAGGAATAACTTAGAATGGCCCTGGTCAGGCGCTATTTCAAAATAGCAGCTGTGGAGCGTCTACACACACCTTATTTCGAAATAGCTATTTCAGAATAGGCATTATTCCTCGCAGAATGAGGTTTACAGATTTCGGAATAATTTCAATATTATTTCAAAAGAATGGAATGGCTATGTAGACACTCACATTGTTATTTTGAAATAACACTAGTTATCTTGAAATAACATTGCAGTGTAGATGCACCCTCAGGGTATGTCTACACTACCCTCCTAGTTCGAACTAGCGGGGTAATGTAGGCATACCGCACTTGCAAATGAAGCCCGGGATTTGAATTTCCCGGGCTTCATTTGCATAAGCGGGGAGCCGCCATTTTTAAAACCCCGCTGGTTCGAACCCCGTGCAGCGCGGCTACACGGGGCTCGAACTAGGTAGTTCGAACTAGGCTTCCTATTCCGAACTACCGGTAGGAATAGGAAGCCTAGTCCGAACTACCTAGTTCAAGCCCCGTGTAGTCGCGCTGCACGGGGTTCGAACCAGCGGGGTTTTAAAAATGGCGGCTCCCCGCTTATGCAAATGAAGCCCGGGAAATTCAAATCCCGGGCTTCATTTGCAAGTGCGGTATGCCTACATTACCCCGCTAGTTCGAACTAGGAGGGTAGTGTAGACATACCCTCAGGGAGCACCAGCTTTGCCCTAGCTAAAATTGGGAAGCCTGTCCTGTTTCAAAGATGGGTGCTAAGAAAACCCCTTTGTCAATCTTACACAGAGTCTCTTGAAATGTGTTATGCCTCATGGAGTGTAGGCTAGGGATGGTGATCCAAATGGAGAGTCATTTGAGCAAGAGGTTCTCAAAAGATAGTTCTTGGTGGGGGGAAACCCAGTACCTTTGAAGTTTCTAACAAGTTGGAAGCCCACATGGGGCAGAAATCTGAGAATGAAATGCAAAGATATGGGGAAAATCTACCTCTGCCAATAGGTTTTATTCTAGAGACATGTAAACTGAGTGTAGTAGAATATTCAGAAGGACTAAAACTATTTTTGAAAAGAAAATACATGATTGGTGTGAATGCTTACTAGGAGAAGAGGGACTATGGGAGTAGAGTAGATGGTAATAGCAGAAGAGGAGTTTGCATCTGCAATGAGGCTTGGGGGTATTACGGGAAGGAAGATAAATGGGAATGGGTCCTGGAGAGGAAAAAGGGGCTGGTGGGCTCTGGAAAGGAAGAGGGGTAGATATTAGGGAACTGGCAGGTGAGAAGACAAGAGGGGTTGGAGAATGAGAAGTAACCGAGGACATTGTGGGAACTTAGGGGCCAGGGAAGGCGGTCAGTCCTAAATTCTACCCTTTCCACATATGTGCTGGTATTGGAAAGAGCCCTACCCCTCTGCAGAGGTTTGAACCCTTTTCTTTGCCCCCAGTGTGTGCTGAGATCTAGGGAATCTCTGTCCTTGCTTCTCTATGGGAGCTGGGACTCAGAGTGGCGGGAAATGAAGGTAACTCAAATTTAAACATCTGAAATCTGGAAAATGAATATTTAAGAGATACATTTCCCTTGGGTGGAGTGGGCATCCCAGTTTGGAGGCAGGGCAGACTCAGTGGGCTTGGAGCTGGGGAAGTCTGTCTGAAGCAAGGACAAGAGTCCCCACTGGAGATGGGTAGTAGGAGTGAGGGGCCCAGCTCAGCATGCAGCTCAAGTGACATAATTAAGGTGAACGTGGCTTTCCAGTAAGCTGTGTATGCAACAGCAGAGGTCAGAAGACATAAAGGAGCAACTTCTTCTATGTTAAAGACTTCTGACAACAGTCTACACTGGCATGATTTTCCGGAAATGCTTTAAACGGAAAAGTTTCCCGTTAAAAGCATTTTCGGAACAGAGCATCTAGATTGGCACGGACGCTTTTCCGCAAAAGCACTTTTTGCGGAAAAGTGTCCGTGCCAATCTAGACGCGCTTTTGCGCAAAAAAGCCCCGATCGCCATTTTCGCGATCAGGGCTTTTTTGCGGAAAACAAATCTGTGCTGTCTACACTGGCCCTTTTACGCAAAAGTTTTGCGCAATAGGACTTTTGCCCGAACGGGAGCAGCATAGTATTTCCACAAGAACACTGACAATCTTATATGAGATCATCAGTGCTTTTGCGGAAATTCAAGCGGCCAGTGTAGACAGCTGGCAGGTTTTTCTGGAAAAGTGGCTGATTTTCTGGAAAAACTGGCCAGTCTAGACACAGCCGAGGTGAACAAAATCACAGTCCTCTTGATATAGCTGTGCTGACTTAGCCCCAGTGCAGATGCAGCTATGCTGTCAGAAGAATGCTTCCCTAAGTGTAGCTTACTGTATTCAAAGAGGTGGTGTTTCTACACTGATAGAAAAACTCCTTCTAGAGGTGTAGTGCATCTGCACTACAGAGTTATGTGGGATAGCTATGTTGACACCGCTATGCCAGTATAGTCTCTGTTCTGTAGACATAACCTAAGTCTCTTGTAATATTAGTAGCCTATCATCTTTAAATCTAGGGAAGAACAACTGACTAACTACCAACAAGTATTTATCCATTTCTTATAAAAAAAAAAACCCTAGGAAATTAAATGGAAAAAAAAATTCATTAACACAAGTTAAAGATGCTTGGTGATAGCTCGTATCCTTCCAGAATGCTAAGTTCAGCAAAACTCAAACTTCTGAAAACCAGGGAATGCAGAGTTAAGGTAAATGCCCACTCAGCTTTAACTCTGCCTTCTTTGAATGGTACCCCGTGTGGCAAGGTCCGTTCTGCCCATCTTTCTGGCACCCCACCTATCAGTCTCCTTCCCCGAGCTTCTGTCCCTCTCCCACCATCCTAGGCATCGGTTGCACTGGCGCTCCCCTCCTTGCCGCTCGGGCCGCTACGGCTCGGCCCCTGGCTCGGCCGGGTTGGTCGCCTGCCGTCGGGCTGCTCCACCCGCCTCTCGGGGAGATGCCGTCGCCGTCGGTGTGGACGTCCTGGGCGTCCGTCGTCCCTAGCATTCTCGGTCCTCCGAGCTCCTCTCCTCCACCTGTGAGGGATGAGAGCACTGCCAGTCCCTGCTCTCCCTCCCTCGTTTGCTCCCAACTGTGCCTCTCTTGAACGTCCTGGCTGGCGTCCCGCCCCCGTACGCTCAGTGCACCGGCGGCGTCCTCCGGGGTCCTAGCGCCCTCCCGCTGGACTCCCAGCTCGCCCGCGCCTGTGCTGTCAGCCAGCTGTTCCCTGCTGGCGGCCAGTGCTGCCGCATCCCTGCAGCTGCCGGCGTCTGCCGGACAGCTGAGAGGAGTGCGGGGAGCGGTTTCCCTGTCACACCCCACAACAGCCATTTACACACATACTCTCATTCTGCCTTTTCTCTGTCATAGACAGGGCCTACCCGCACTTGCTCTATGCTCAGTCACTGAGCCTATCAAGAGAATCCCTCACTTGTAAAATTTACCAAACACTTCATATCCTTTTACAACCCCTTCACACTTGCAGACAAGATACCACCTAAACCTGTACTTTCCCCTACCCAACATTACATCCAAAGACTGCTCTCACATCCTACCTCACTAGTGGCATATCAGGAAGATCCCACAGACACTACCTACTCAATGCTGTATTGAAATGATGTAGACTGTAACCACAAGATATACTTCGCTTCCCTTTGCTAACACATATGGGGGAGAGTTGCTTCAGATCTCCTCACATCCCAATCAAAGTTCTATGATGCTCCTCAGACTAATCCGCAGTTCTCCTGATATGACGATCACCATCCCAAACTGCTCCAGCTTATTCCACCACCAGAGGGGGTATGTCTGCACTACAGCACTAATTAGTTAATTCGAACTAAGCTAATTCGAATTAGCGCATCTAGACTTAAAAAGTAGTTCGAATTAGCGTTTTGCTAATTCGAACTAGCATGTCCACACTGAGTGGACCCTGAACCGAGGTTAAGGATGGCCAGAAGCAGTGCCGGCAGGGTATCAGATTAGGACTTAGAGCGTGGAGCTGCTGTCTCAGGCTAGCCGAGGGCTGTGCTTAAAGGGACCCCACGCCACCCCGGACAAACAGTTCTCAGGGGTTCCCCACTTGCAAAGCAGTCCTGGCTTGGAGCCCTGAGTGCCCACACTCGGCACATCACAGCACTCGGCCATCAGCCCGGCTGCACTTGCTGCAGGCTGCCATCCGGAGGGGGGGGGGGTCAATCAAGGGGCTTCAGGTGAGCTTCCACCCTGAGGAGCCCTCAGAGCCAGCCCAGTCCTCCCCATCGGGGGCTCGTACCCCATTCCTCCCTCACCTCCTTCCACTTACCCCTCCCTAGCCCCCCTTCCTGATGTACAAAATAAAGGACACGTGTGTTCAAAAATAGAAACTCTCTTTATTTAACAAAACTCAAGGAGACTGGGAAAGGAGGTGGGAGAGGGGAAGAGAGGAGGTGGGAGAGGGGAGGGCAACTAAAATGATCAGGGGTTTGGAACAGGTCCCATATGAAGAGAGGCTAAAGAGACTGGGACTTTTCAGCTTAAAAAAGAGGAGATGGAGGGGGGATATGATAGAGGTCTATAAAAGCATGAGTGGTGTGGAGAGGGTGCATAAAGAAAAGTTCTTCATTAGTTCCCATAATATAAGGACTAAAGGACACCAAATTAAATGAATGGGTAGCAGGCTTCAAACTAACAACAGAAAGTTCTTCTTCACAAAACAAATAGTCAACCTGTGGAACTCCTTGCTGCAGGAGGCTGTGAAGGCTAGAACTAGAACAGAGTTTAAAGAGAAGTGAGATCAAGTCATGGAGGTTGGGTCCATGGAGTGCTATTAGCCAGGGGGTAGAAATGGTGTCCCTGGCCTCTGTTTGTGGAAGGCTGGAGATGGATGGCACAAGACAAATAGCTTGGTCATTGTCTTCGGTCCATCCCCTCCAGGGTACCTAGTGTTGGCCGCTGTTGACAGACAGGCTACTGGGCTAGATGGACCTTTGGTCTGACACAGTACAGCCATTCTAAGCTCAGGGTTGGGGGTCTCAGTGGACCACCTTGATTTTCATGCAAACCTGCTCCTGGGTGACCAGGTTGGCAGCTATCCTGCCCTAGACGGCCACTTTCCTGTGCCTAGTGCAGAGGTCGTGGATGAGGTCCACGATGTCTGCACTAGACCAGGCAGGCGCTCGCCTCTTGCAGACCTGGGCAGGCTCCCGGGAGCCGCCAGCCTGGTCCCGGGAAGAGGCGGAGGGCTGGGTGGCAGCGGGTGGCTGACTCATCCCGTGCCAGGTGCAGGGTCTGCTGGCTGGGTGCTGGCAGGCTTGCACCTGGCACGGGCACCATAGCCAGCCCGTGCCACTTTAAGGGCACCGGGGCCGGGAGGGGGGCAGATGAGTTTCCCTGGTGGTGCCCAGAGTGGCCACCAGGGAAAGCTGGGGAGGGCTAGCCTCCCACTAGTTCGAATTAAGTGGCTACACAGCCCTTAATTCGAACTAATTAATTCGAACTAGGCGTTAGTCCTCGTAGAATGAGGTTTACCTAGTTCGAATTAAGCGCTCCGCTAGTTCGAACTAGCGGTTTGCATGTGTAGCGCCTATCAAAGTTAATTCGAACTAATGTCTGTTAGTTCGAATTAACTTTGTAGTGTAGACATACCCTTACTGTGGTTGCACCTGACACAGGGACACAGCTGCAGTACCTATAGATTATTACCAAGGGCCAGCTCCATGGAGGCAGAGTTAAGGCTGGATAGACATTTACTGTAACTCTGCATTTCCTGGTTTTCAGAGGTTTGAGTTTTGCTGAACTCAGTGTTCTGGAAGGACAACCTTAAATCTGTGTTACCTTCTGTTTTAAATGGCAAAAAACTTTAAGAGGCAAGAGGGTTTTTAGTAAGTTCATAGAGAAGGGTGAATTGAAGGTCTGTGGCTGGATCGGTGGATGATGTAGAGGGTTAGCAAAGTAGAGGTTATGTAGTTTAGGCCTAGGTCTACACCTATAATTTAGGTCAATTTAGCTACTTAGCTGAGGTCTGTGAAAAGTTTTGCACACTGTGTGATGTAGTTAGGTTGACCTGACCCCCACTATAAGTACAGTAAGAGTTGACAGAAGAATTCTTCTGATGACTTAGTTACCACATTTCTGAGAAGTAAATTAACTACATTGACTGTTAATGTAGGTGGTGTCTATATTACAGTGCTACAGTGGTACAGCTGGATCACCATAGCTGTGCAATTGTAGTGTAGCCATACACTTATAATGGAACCTTAGCAAAAAGTACAATGTTTAATCTGCAGGACATAGCTGTAGGATGTCTGGCTAAAATGGAAGTAGCCAGCATCAAGTTCTTTCTCAACATTCAAATATTACACTCTATAAGCTCAAGAGGTTCTTAGACCCAGTGTCTTTTTCTGCAGAGTTTATAAATGCCACAAGAATGTCAACCACGGTGGCTGTCTCTGATCCTGTGACGTTTATATTCTCTTCAGAAGTCCCAGCCCTGGAGCATTACATGGGTCTTTTCCCCCAACAGAACAAGCTACAGAGTGCAGGCTAGTGCAAGTCTGAGGCTACAGACATGGTGGATGTGTCATGTTCTCATTCTTCAGCCTACAAATTGCTCTCCCACCACTCTCGTTCGCCAGTGCAGTTCCAAGCCCTGTATTGGCGTTAGACTCTGGTGATGTGATTTTCACTTTGTGCATTTCCAAAAGTGGCTAGTAAGCAAACACAAACAGGGTTCAAATAAGCACTGTGTGGATTTCTCCCCAAGGGAACCTGTATTTGTTGTTTGCATTGCTTTTTAGTTTTTTGTAAAGTTTGCTACCTTCTCCAAAATACTAAATATATAAGAGTATTTCTGATCACAACAGACAATACAGAAGTGTCAGTTACAACTTATTAGTCAGTGCAAGAGAATTTGTGGAGAGGGAAAGAATTGAAAGCATAATTCATGTGAGATGATATTATAGAAATGTCTGGCAAGCTCTGCAGCCAGTCAGCTTGGAATTTTAGTACTGTCTGTTGCCACTCTACACCTGACTTATTTTTGTATTGGTTGTGTTTGGCTGCAGGCCAAGAAGAAATTAATGCAATTTACCAAGAAACATGAAGCACTCTTCTGTTACATAGAAAATACCAAGCAATTTGCTGCAGAGAAAAAGAAGCAGAAGGTAACTCCTCCATTGAGCCAACAGTGTACATGAATCTGGAATGGATGTACTTTTTGACCAGGGGTAACTTCAGAAATTTTTGAACTGGCCCCAGGCTACTCCAGAAGGGGCAGGGCCACGACCCTGATTGGTCTGGGGTTGGGGAAGCAAGTGAAATCTTTGCCTGCACTCCCCCAGAGAGAACCACCAGCTGTTCTGAACAACTGGCAGTTCCCTCTAGGTACCCACACCCCTGGAGGTGGGAGGAGACTTTGTGCACTCCCCCTCTGCCCCCAGGTCAATCAGGGCCTGGGGGCAAGGAGAGCACATGAAGTCTGCCCCCGGCCTGCAAGGGAGCACCGTGCTTAGTCACCCGACAGCTGGCGGTTGACTCTTAAGTGCCAAGCCCCTTGCGGGGCAGGAGGAGACTTTGTGCCCTACCTTCCCTTCCCCCCTCCCTAGGTGAATCAGGGCTTGTGGACAAAGGGAGGGCACAAAATCTCCTCCCACTCTGCCACTTAGCTATGCCACTCAAATGAATAAAACATGCACCTGACAAAAGACTCAAGTCCATGCCCTCAACTAGGATGAAGATAATTTGCTTTAAACTAGGTCTAGTGACGAGCTTTGACAAACTGTCAGATTATTAGAACTTCCAATGGGAACAAAGATTATAGCTTTGTGCTGGTGGTGCATGGCAGCAACAAAGTGTAACTGGCTAGAAACAGAAATTAAACTGACTGGTCTGTTTCTGTTGTCCAAAGAGACAGTGTGATCTAGTGGATAGGTACTAGACTACTGGGTTCTGTTGTCAGCTCTGATGCTGATCTGTTGTTTGACCTTAGTCACATCAGTTTATTTCTCCGGGATTGTGTTTCCTCTCCAAGCTTTTATCTATTTTTAAGCAAAGCCCAATCCCCTACCGCAACTAGAGAGTTTGGGCCCTAAAACAAGAGACATGCCAGAGACTCTCTGAAGGACACTAGGGCTTTCACTATAACTATTGATTTGAAGTGAAAGGCTCTGAGATACCACTGCAGTGGGTGAGAGTCGAAAACCCTTTGACAGATGTTTGTGAAGTGCCTGGTACAATGGGGCCTCAGTCTTGGTTGGTCCCTCTAAGTTTTTCTATAATACAATGATCACTGCAAGAAACTAATAAAGAGTAAAGAATAACAAAGGTGAAAAGAGCTAGGTTTTAAAAATTCTTTCAGTTGTAGGATTGAAAGGTATTATTTGTCACATAGGTATTCTTCTTTAATCATGTGACTTTTAACTAGAGCTAACTTTTACATAGTACTAGACCTCAATGAGAACAGATGCCTAATGCAAGACCTGTACCAAGAAATGAACAAAAGGTTAAAGCCAATCAAATGCAATCAGAACAGCTGCATCTGAGAGCCTTTTAGGCTAATAATG
The DNA here is from genome assembly GCF_049634645.1 of Pelodiscus sinensis. Lineage (NCBI taxonomy): Eukaryota > Metazoa > Chordata > Testudines > Trionychidae > Pelodiscus > Pelodiscus sinensis. Next base: position 39,171,686 of record NC_134717.1, read on the forward strand.
GACTCCCCCTCTGAGAAGACCCCTTTCCAGGAAACAGTAGCTTGAGCTATTCAAGGCCCCCTCATATCCCATCAGATTCTTTTCTTTAGCCATGGAAATGGGCAGATAAAGAGATTCATTTAGGGATCATACCAAAAAAATAAGTTCAACCACCTAACTAAAGATTTCCCTAGAATTTATATTTGCAATTAAAGATAAAATTGCATTTCAGGTCCAGGTAAAACTAAAATGTGCCTTCCACTGGCTATCAGACTCTTGACTGCCAGCATATAAAATGTTAACAAACTGATCAGAGCAATAAAATCACTAAGGATACAAATAAGTTGTTCAAGCACCATTAGGAAATGTCAGAAAAGAGAGAAAAGCAGATAGAATATAGACCAAGATGATTTAAGTAATATGTAAGCGGGGGAATGGTCCCGCTATTGTGGGGAACTTTCCTGGCTTCTATACACCCCGGTGAAATGAACCAGCGAAAGGATCTGAGTCCCGGCTCCCACTTCCTTTACCCCACGGCTCCCTGATCCTGAGGGCTCCCCCTCCACTCTCCTGAGTAGCAGAGCCCTTGAAACCCCAACAAGGCTGGGCCCAGGTTTCCTGGGGCTTAATCCCTGACCTTGTAGTCACTAGGGGCAGGAGTTAGGGTGTCCCCACTCCGAGGTGCTCTCTTTACACTGCAGGCCTTCTTGGCCCAGTGATCACTTCATAAGGTTCAAAGCAAATACAATTTATTAAACATCAACTGATTAAAGAGAATAGAATAAGAAACAATGAGAATGGTTAAATGAGAACACACAGCCCTGCTCTGTAGCACAGGGACATCAACACAGCAGTCTGCAGAGTGTAAGGACAGTTCACAGTCTCTTCCTTAGAAGCCCTGGATGTGCTGCAAGGGGCTGCAGGCTGGACACGCTTGCACTGGCAGTGACCACACAGCCTCAGTCTCTAAGTGGCCAGACCCCTCTCCCAGTCCAGAGCCTTTCCCCACACTTTGCAGGTCCCAGTAGCTCACCACATCCAGCTGCAGGCTGTGCTGCTTGGCCAGTTCCAGCTCCTTGTGTTGCTTCTCTGTTCCTTTTGGCTTTCTGAGCACTGCCAGTCTGCTGCTCAACACAGGGTCTGCACTGCTTGGCCTGTCTGTGTCTGGTTCTGTCGCTGCAGGACTTCTTCTTGTACTCCTCTTTCAGCTCTCTGTCTTTGCAGGACCTCTTCTGCACACAGCTGGCTCTGCTCTTTCAGCTCCCTGTTTGCTCAGAGAGAGCCCTTCCCCTTCTGAAGCTGGTAAACCAAAAACTCCCACAGAGTTTTAGTAAGGGGTAACAGTCCCCTTACAAATAGGCAATATATATCTTCAACCTGCTATCCAAATGTTAATTAGCCCCTACATATAGTAGGAAAAAAGGTAGGTAAACATGACTTTTATTGTAACTTTGTTTACAGCTTAACCAAAAAGGTAATCAAAAGTTAAGTGTTCATGAACTCTACTATGGATTTCCCTTCTATATAAATGAATTAGCCATAAACTTATTCCAACCTCTTTCCAGAAGCAGACATAGATTATTTTAATGATTACTCTCAAATGGAATTAAAGCCTGTTAAACATTACCCTCTCCACTGAGAGATGTAGTATTTATTACATACGTGGAATTGTTCCAAATCATTCAGCATTTTTCATAAGAACAACCATCGAGGGTCAGCCAAATGGCCTCTGTAGGCCAGTATTCTGTTTTCTGGCCAATGCTAGTTGCTTTGGAGTGAATGAACAAAACAGAACAATTATCAAATGATCTATCCACTGTGATCCAGGCACAGCATTTGATTGTCAGAGATTTAGGGATTCCTTCTTCCCCCCTCACAGAGCATAGGGCTGCAATCCTGATCTCCCTGGTAAATAGCCATTGATGTACCTGTCCTCCATGAACTTATTTAATTATTTATTGAACCTGTCAGGGCTGTTCCCCACTCTGGCACTCCGAGTGCAGAAGCGGGGGGTGGAGTGCAAGAGACCTTAAAAATACCCTGTCTCCATAGGCTTTGCTTAGAAAAACTCCCCAGAGTTACAGATTCACAGGCCCTGGGAGATGGACACTTGATGGTGGCAGCCTAACTCCTTCTTTTAAAACCCAGGAAGAATCACTTAAGCTTCTTCCAGAGGAGTACCCCACACTTTTGCCACCGGAGAGCTTGGAAAAAAAAAGCCAAAAAAACCCTACAGAAAACAAACTCTCTGATAGCTGCCCTCTTAGGCTAGGCAGGCACATGCACAGATGTTACCTTCCAAGACACAAGAACCAAATCATCACCTTAAAAAAGATGATAATAACAAAGACAAAAAGATATTCTTAATAAAGCATACTTGGTTGCGAGGTGTTACAGAGCAACTGAGGAAAAACAAATTAAAGCACAGAGAATATAATATCTCTGGGTACAGCTTAGATATAGTGAATGGGGGAAGGAGAACACATGGGCTGTGTCTAGACTGGCAAGTTTTTCTGAAAAATCATCTGCTTTTGCGGAAAAACTTGCCAGTTGTCTACACTGGTCGCTTGAATTTCCGCAAGAACACTGACGATCTCATGTAAGATCGTCAGTGTTCTTGTGGAAATACTGTGCTGCTCCCGTTCGGGCAAAAGCCCTCTTGCGAAAATCATTTGCGCAAGAGGGCCAGTGTAGACAGCACAGTACTGTTTTGCGCAAAAAAGCCCCGATGGCGAAAATGGCGATTGAGGCTTTTTTGCGCAAAAGCGCGTCTAGATTGACATGGACGCTTTTCCGCAAAAAGTGCTTTTGCGGAAAAGCGTCTGTGCTAATCTAGATGCTCTTTTCCAAAAATGCTTTTAACGGAAAACTTTTCCATTAAAAGCATTTCTGGAAAATCATGCCAGTGTAGACAGAGCCATGTATTTTACACAGAGAAGCGTAATGAAACAACAAAACAAAGACAATAATCTCATTGCGATTAAATATACCTTTCCCCCCTATTTACTCATGATCCACGTCAAGGTCTGGTCCATTTCCATGCCCAGTATTCCTTGTAGGCATGGTAGTCCTGCCTGGATTAATTCATTTGTTTCCCTCACCTCCTGGCTTAAATTCACACAAAGAGAGCAGGCAGGCATATCACCTCAATTCAATTTTCAGCACTGTATCCCATTGGTTCTCCTGGCACCCGCCAACCCCCTCAGCTAGCTGCGTTTAACCCTTTAGTCAAGGACCAGCACTCCTATCCATCACAGAACCCAATACCACTTTTGGTCTTCACGGCCCAAGTAAGCTTGAAATTCTAGATCACAAATATGTCTACCCATTTGGCAAGCTGTGCATGCATCCTCTTCAGATGTGGCTGCACTCTGAATCAGCATTCCACTGACAGTCTGGTTCTACTTCCCCTGTTTCTCCTGGACTTTTTATGACAGTGGACAGTTCAGGTCAATGTGCTGAAAATTCAAGGCTTCTGGTTGGAACAGGAAATATTTCCACATATCAGTGTTGTGGAGCTTCATGCCACCTCCAATGCCTGCCTGACCTTCTTAGTTCACAATGGGAACTCAACAGTTTTTATACTCTCTGACAATACCATTGAGTTGTATTATGTGAACAGAAGGAAGGAGCACCCTTCAAAATGCTGGCAGTTTTCTATCAAGGAAAACATTACTCCAGGACTGATCACTTACCTGGGATTTAGGCTCACCTGGTGGGTCACCTCAGCAGAGAGTTGTCCCTGAATCATGAGTGGTCTCTGATGTCCAAGGAATCCAACAGTCCATTTTTTAACTTTTGGGCATCCCAACATTTCACATATTTGCCACCAGAGACAACATGAAATGCTGGCTGTTTGGCTCCCATGGGAGACTTCAGTCCAGGGCTCCATGAATGATACTTTTCACTTTAGCTGGGAATTGGCACTTCTTTTATATTTCCTCCTATTCCAATCATCCCGCAGGTTATTCTCAAGGTGAAATTGGACAAGGCCAAGCTCATTCTCGTTACACCAGCATGGCCAAGAGAATGCTGGTTCTCTGACCTCTTTGATCTGACCTCCCACATCCCTGCTTCTTCCTCTTGATCTCCTGCCTAACCATTATGGTAAATCTTTCCATCCAATACTCAGCTCCCTGCATCTTAGGGTGTATCTACACAGCCGGGCTTAACTCTAAATAAGCTACACAAATTGAACTACATCAATTGCGTAGCTTATTTCAAAATTGGGAGCATCTACACAGCACTTATTTCGAAATAGAGCACTCTTCCTCTGACTTCCCTTACTCCTCGTACAATGAGGGTCACAGGAGTTGGAGTAAGAAATCCTCCAGCTTGACAGTATTTATACATTATTTCGAAATAACTTCCTGCTGTGTAGACATGGACTAAGTTATTTCAAAATAATGTTGCTGTGTAGACGTACCCTCAGTGTGCAGACTGTGGGGTTAAGTGAAGAGGAACAATGTTTGGAGGCAGTTTAACAAGTGATAGGAAACTCTTCCACTACAGTGACCATTGGCCAAGTGGAAGTGGTTCTCAATATGGTCACTGCCCTACCAAGTTCAACCTAAGCCTGCTTTTTTCCAAGACACCTTGGAAAATGTTACACATTCAGTCTTCTGGTCTCACACTTTGAAAGTGCATCTGGTAGCAATTTTGACAGTTCATCCATTCAACCAGGGGAAGAACTAATAAAACTAAACCCTTTTATTCCTCTTCTTTCATGTCTTATACAGATTGAATGAAGGGTCCAGTGTTTTTTTACCAGATGATCTCCAGATGAATAATTTTATTTTATCGTGACGGCATATGAAGTCTACCAGAGCCCAAGTGACAATAATTGCATTTCTAAGTGACATTGCCACTTGTACCTCTGTACAGAATTTACAAACCACTATGCCATTACTACTGTAATCTGCTCAGGTGCACACTTTGGAGAAAGTAGCCCTGTAGTCCTTGTTTAAACATACTTCTCTTGAGGGAAATAACAGCAAGCCATTATTTAAAAATAATGTTGAGATTGAGAACATCCTACTCCAACTCCTGTAACCCTCATTTCACGAGGAGTAAGAGGAGTCAAAGGAAGAGTGTTCTTCCTCAACTTCCTGCTGTGCAGATAGCTTAATTTGGCTTTTAGTGCTATTTTGACTTCAGCTGCACAGTTGACATAGCTGAAGTTGCATATCTTAATTCGACTTTTGCTCTGCAGTGTAGACATGCCCTTTGATACTTGCATTTCCACAGCAAATGCTCTGCATGGGATACATCCAGCATGACTTAATTACATTAATTAATACTGGTCCTATAATTGACAGATGGCTGCTTTTGCTATTATATATACTCTGGATTCTGTAATTTTCACTCTAATTTATCTGCTGAAATGGGTTTTACCCACAAAAGCTCATGATCAAATATATATATTAGTCTCTAAATGTATGTCTACATTGCACGCTTATTTTGAAATAAGCTATTTTGGAAGAAATACTCCAAAATAGCTTATTTCAAAATAACACGTCTACACTACAAGGAAGCCTCAAAATTAGTCCAAGGAAGGCTTCCCTAATGTAGATGAACTATCTCAATTTAGAGCACCAGGAGCAAGATGAAAAGTTTCAATCACAACAAAAGTGCTGCAACTAAAGAAGGCAGCACAGGAAAAAAATGGTCTGTTGCTATTACACTGAATGTCTTAATTGACTGTATTAAATTATGTGGCCCATTATAGTGTCTCATATAAGGGAAATTGCAGGTGGTAAATGAGAATCCTCTATGAATACTTTGGGTACAACATTGAGAGCTTGTCATTTTTTATTCCAAAATATAGAATTGTAAACCAATAAAAAACACAGGACAATAAGAGATTGTCACTGCAATCGTAAATTTGGAGCCTCTATTTCATTTTTATAGTAGGTGCCAAAAAAAACTTTTTAAAAGTTCATGCCACTATAGCATAGTCCCCATCCACCCAATCTTGGGGTGGTCTGGGGATTAATGTGGTTACAACACAAAATTAACTACAGGACTGCTCTAAATTGCAGCCAGCTACCATGGCCCCTTCTGGGAAGCCAAGGATCACTTGAGCACACCAATATTCCAGCCATGCCCCCATTCCCTTGGGAGCATTCTACACACTGAGACTATGTCTACATTACGAGTTTTCTTGGGGAAAATATGCTAATGAGGAAACCATTTGCATGAGTTGCAATCTCATTTGCATATTTTCTGCTGATCCATTTTTGCGCTAGGGGTTTTTGCTCAAAAACAAACAGTGTGGACATTTTCTTTTTGTGCAAAAAACCTCTTTTTTCCCCAAGATTGATATACCTCCTTTTTTGGGGCATAAGGATCCTGCGGAAAAAGGGATTTTTGCGCAAAAAGAAAATGTCCACACTGCTTGTTTTGGCATAAAAACCCCTAGTGCAAAAATGGATTGGCAGAAAATATGCAAATGAGTCCTTCGTTGTTATATTTTTTGCTGAGAAAACTTGTAGCGTAGACTTAGCCTAAATACTGTGTAGACTTCCTGACCAAGCTTACCAAGCTGAGCTCAGGCTAATCCTACCAACAGTCCCAGTTCCAGGAACAACACATAGCTACATCTCAGACAATTTAGAGAAGGGCAACAAAAACAAATGACTAGACAGACTTAAAAGATCAAAAGTTAAAGCTTGGCTATGGGATTATTGAGATTGCCAGAGAAGTATCAGAAAAGTTTACATAAGGAGGAAGAAAATATTGAGTGGAGCGCAATGGCATATAAATGGTAGTAATAGGATGCAATTAAGGAATTGGGGAAATTTTAGGGTGAATATGATGGTCACCAGTGTGGACTAGATGACCCAAGAAGTGCCTCACAACTGTTTGTTACTTTTCAGGTCTGGAGTGGATCCATACACAGACACTCCCTCTACCCGATTTTCAGATGTAAGGAACCAGAAAGACACTGCTGTGCTCCTGGAGCAGGTACCTTCTTATTATAAATGTAGCATTTTAATGAGTGCAGCATTTCATTTTTAAAACCTAGCTATGTCTAAGTTTGACTCTGACACTCCTTAGGAGCCAAAATTAGTTAGCACTGAGTCCAAGATTTAGAGATTTGAATGAGTATCCAGAATTACGGCCAGTATTTTACAGATGAATGAAATAGAGCAGAAGAGGAGAGGAAAGACCCTTTTTAATGTCTGAGTGACTACAAATATAAAGCCAATTGAGAGTGTGATTTTGACTGAGAAAAAGTTATCTTGATATTTTCATTGATACCTCATGTCACTTCATTAATATTTACTGTATTCACATGCCTGCAGACAAGCCTGAAAACAAGCTTTTTGCAAGCAAAATTCTGCAAACTTACTATAGTACTAACAGAACTAGAGAAGCCTAAGCCCACACATCCTGGCATTACTGTATCTGCAACTGGAAAGAGATGGTAAAGCAGTTAATGGAATCCATGCCATGACCACTTTTCTGCTGCTTTGCACAGGCTGTATTTTAACCCTTTTACAGGGAATTACCTCTTCTCTGCTTGGTGTTGCAGCAGTAGAGATGTACTATCTGTTCCCATTGTCTATAAGACTATACCATGTTCCATTCTATACAATGCTCTGGGCTTTCCCTGGCCAATAGAGCAAGCAACAATGTTCTGATTTTATTTCAGCCAGCTAAAGTGTTTTATTAGTAATACTCAGGGATCGCCGAACCTTGGCAAACCCCGCTCGCCAGCCGCGCTGTCCAGCGATCTGCGCATGCGCAGATCACCCAAACCCGGCTCTTCCGGGTTGCAATCTACTCACCTGTGGCAAGTAGATTGTATTATTTGTCGAGCCCTGGATACTGAAGCACTAAGGCTTCAATGCCTCAATCTGATCGATGCATTGCATACAGACCCCCATATCTGGGGTGAACTCACTGAAGTCAAAGGGATTCTGTACAAACATAGACATCTACCACCACAGATAAGGAAAGCCAAATGTGGGGAGGAGGAGGAAGTCTCTTCCTTGGGCCTTCTCTATTAAAAACATTAGAAGCTTTTAGCTAAATGTTAGAACTCAGACTGTAGTACAGTGGCACAAGCCATAGAACACTATGGGGTTGCAAATAACTAAATCTATCCCTAAAAAGTTTCTTGTGCTTTATGAAAATCTCTTAAAAAAAACAAAACTAAAAAACTTGTGCTCAAAATGGGCAGAAAAGGCTATAGATAAGCCAGTACTCCCATTATTTCCTTAATTATTTTTTAAATATCACCAACGGGACTGTGCACATAGTTCTGTCTTCATTTCTCATAGCATTAAAAACAAAACAATTTGAGTGCATTGCAGAGGGGGAGGAGTGCCAGTGGGCCGGTGAATAAGTCAAGCTTTCTACCACGTAACTCCATATTTGAATCTTCGGTTAGCAGAAAGGCTCCTAGTACTCACTGCCAAAAACTATTCTGATTTGATAGCAGTTTACATTCATCTTGCACTGGTTTAAGTGACTAGAAAAGTGTAAGACAGTTACAGGTATTCTAAAATCTTGGGTGCAATGATGCACCAGCTACGCGTTCAGAACTGGTATTTCAGCTGAAGCACTGTGATAGATGGCATATTACAAATCTCATAATCAGAGGGGTTCCTTGCAGGGGCCACATTTCCATTAGGGCTGTGCCATTTGTAGGAGTTTGGGTGGTAGAAAGAGGGGACAAGAATGGGGCTGTGGAAGTCATTAGGGTCACCTTCTGTAGTAAACACAGATATGAATGTCAGAACATGATCTTGTTTCCCCATGTGCAGGATGCAGCCCTTAGCTTGCTTTGGCCTTATTTCCTTGAAGATGATGTGCTGGCTTTCTTTTGAGTTACAAGTTTTTTATTACAGTTGCACTTATAGCCAGTCCACAGTTGTGGAAAACACTGGACCAACAAAATATTTGCTTCAATTGTATTGTTAAATGAGTTACCAAAATTACATCTGGCTGATAAAAACGGACTAAAACATTTGACCATTTTTCTTTATTTAGAAAATAGAATATTAAAACATACATCAATATTTATTTCATTCCAATATTATGCTAGTACAAACAGGAAGGGCAGGGAATGTAAATTGGGACAAGACAGTCTTACATATAATTGCAGGTTACTTATAGGACAAAGCTGTAAAAGCTTTTCTGATGTTGGCAACAAATGCAGCAAAGTTGTTGGTTTCTCTCACTTTTACCTGGAGTTCTGTTATACAATCCAGATGAGGAGAGCTGCTTGTCACTAAGGAAACAATTAAAAATTATTTTGTATTTCCAAGACAAGTGATACTTCCTAGTCTCAAGTATTCCCCCAAAACAAGACAGTCAATTATTACATGGTGTGTGACTTGAATTTTTTCATTTAATGAGTTGGGTAACAGCTATATGCTGGCTGGGATATGCATTTTAGTTTGTTATATTAAGAGTCTCTTAGGGTACATCTAGACTTACATTCACTTTCGAAAGATATGCAGATTTGGTGGTAATTTGCATATCTTCCAATCACTTCTTCGAAAGAGTTTTTTTCAAAAAAGCAAGCAGTTTAGATGCAGTTCTCTTGGAAAAACCTCCTTTCTTCGAAAGAACCCTTTTCCTCAAAAATTGAGGCTTACAGGTTCTTTTAAAAAAACTGTGTCTAAACTGCTTGCTTTTTCTGAGGGGGGGGGACAAAAAAAAAAAAAAACCCCTTTCGAAAAAGCAATGGGAAGATGATATGCAAATTGCTTCCAAATTTGCATATCTTCTTTTGAAAGTGAAAGTAAGTCTAGAGGTACCCTTACCTGTTTCACTGCTTGCAGTGTTTTAGTAATGTAACCGTTTACTGTAGATTTGCATGTGCTCCAATTGTCTATTTTACGCCTAAAAATTCATGGGATGAATTTCAGCAAAGGAGAAAACACGGCTTTGTCTGAGGGCACAACAATTTGTCATGCACAGACCTTCCCCTTGTGTCACTGCAGTTGCAACTACTCAAGTTATTGCCACAACAGTGCCCACCCTGACTCAAAAGCTGCAGCACATTCTGACCACTGGTCACTACTGAGCAACATCAATTTTCAGGTAAGTTGCGTGGAGGAAAAGTGAACGATTAAGTGGACTTTAAAATAGAGCATAGTATTAATTTCAGAGGAATAATTCAGGAATAATAGTGTATATATTATGAAAATTAAGTTCAAGAAAATCTTGCAGTATAAGAGCAGTAAGTTGAAAAACAGCTCTTAAAAAGCTGCATTTCCAGCCTGCATTTGGGTTATAATGGAAGGAAATCATCATTAGCGCTGTCTGAATTTGAGTGGCACATGGAAACATTTGAAGGGGCACGAGTGAGTACCCTGTTGTTAATACATGTCTCCCATTTGATGCACAAATTTTGATTTGTTAGCACAAGGAAATAAAAGTTTTGTTGGTTAATGGACCCCTAAAGTACACACTGGGAGCTGCCTCTGAGTGGCATCCCACAAAAAACTGAAGTGGAAAAACTGATACCATCAGTCACACTCCTTTCTTATCTTTTGCCTCTCCTTGCTTTATATTTAACTCACTGCTCTTCTCAGCTTCCCACTCCCCTTCCCCCTTGCCATTTCTTTGCTTAATATCTCAAGAGTCAGTACTTTATTCATGTAAAGGTGGGAGAGGAAAACAGTTGTGTATTTATCTTATTAAAAGTATGTTAAAGTTAAAAAGTCAAGACTTCAAGAGAGTTAAGAAATGCCAGAATTAAGGTTGCTTGTGCTACCTTTGAGCTCTCCTGAGCACTTGCATGGCAATGTAGCCTATAATTATGTGAACACATCCTACTTTTTCTTCTGAAATCTTTGATGTTCAAAGTGATATTTTGCCAATGGGTAACCAAGGACAAATTCATTGATGCCAGTGGGCTTGTATAGAAGTTAAAAAGCCAAGTTCTGGTCTCTATTTTCTTATAAAACAATTTTAACTCTTGGGCCACGTCTACACTGCAGGCTTTTTGTGCAAGAACTGTTTTGCGCAAGAGTTCTTGTTCAAAAGGTCTTGCACAAGAGTGTGTCCACACAGCCATGTGCTTTTGCGCAAGAGCGTCTATGGCAGTGTGGATGCTCTCTTACGCTAGAAAGCTCTGATGGCCATTTTAGCAAAAGAGGTTTCTTCCACAAAAAAAACCCTGTTTCCCATCCACATTGCACCAGGAGGGGGGCTAAGGGTGGGGAGACGCCAGTGACATGACAACATCACTCCGTAGTCCCACAGGGAAAAAAAAAATATAGATACACACACTCATTTAATGTCTATACATACCTTCATAGTCTCCCTGTTCATTTATACAGAGAGTAAACATGTATGGCTTGTCAGGATCTTGGTGGTCAATACATCGAAATATAAACTGTAACTGTTCATCTAAAGCAAAAGTAGAAAGAGAATTCAATAAAACCACTAACTTGCACGCTCAGTAGCAGCCACATAATTAAGCTGAAGTTAAATTTCAGCTAGTAAAAATATTTTACAGCTGATGATAATAAAACCAAACATCTCTTTTCGTAAGAAGGCAAACCCAAATTTTGGGCTTCAACTACTTAAGTATTCTTTTAAAACTACTTGACAGTAGAGTGTAGGTACAATGAGTGTCCAAAATGAAATTAATGTTGGCTATTTTTTATTACATTGCTACATGTATTACAGACCAAAATCTTTGTGCCAAACTTTAATCTGTTTATAATGACTAAAATCTTTCAGTTTAACTGCAACTTTTATAGCTATACTTGTCTTATTTCACCCCTATCCAGTCAGAAGCATTTCTAAAGGTACAAGCTATTTCAGAATACCAGAAGTATCCCAAAATAGCTATTCTGCATCTATTGAAGCAACCAGTTATTTTAAAATAGATTCAAAATAGATTTTGAAATAACCAGCGGCTTCTTCTGATGTCCCAGTAACACTCGTTCCACGAGGAATAGCATGCTATTTCAAAATTTGGCACTATGTAGACAGCGCCAAATTACAAAATAAGCTATTTCAAAATGCACTCAAAATAAGGTACACGGTTTGCGTAGCACAAATCGCGTAGCTTATTTTGAGCTAAGGGAGCTGTGTAGACGCACCCTAAGGCGGTAACAGATGTTTTCATTGCTTTGTAGCAATACAGACCAGCCCAAAGAGAGGCTCTGCAAAAAAATCAATCTGTACCACATTGTTCAGATTAAACTAATGCTCAAAGTCACACTCATAACCATGTATTTTTAAATTGTGTTTAAACATACTAACAAAATCTACTCTATTTGTCTAGTCTGTGAGGTTGATGGTGATTTTGCCAACTTATGAACAGAATGATTAAGGTAAAGAGCTGAACACATTGGTACTTAGAAACCTACCATGAATTCTGCGTATTTCTAGCCCAAGTCGCTCTTCAAACAGTTCTTTAGACTTACTCAATCTTTCCAGCTTCTCTTTGGTGGCCTTGTTTTTAGCAGACATAACTAAAGTGTCAAAGCAAGAATAAACCATTTTAAAACAAATTTTAGATCATTCGAAAATCCTGCAGAGTAAGCCTTTTAAAAGCAAGTGCCTTTCCTTTGTTAAAGTTCCCAGATCATGACAACTACTCCATTTCTGGTCATTTAAATCTTTGTAGCATTAATTATTAACACTGTAGCATGGTATTACTTGGTTAGTACTATGAATGCTATTTTAAGAATCAAAATAACTGCTTTAAATTATAATTACCACTCAAATCATTGCTCAGCTAGTTGCCAATTATTCCTCATTCTAATGAGATTTTCATAAGTGTTGCAATTTGTTGTATATAAATTATTGCTGATCAAACACCATATTAAACCAGTACTGTCTATAGTATACAAGCACGAATCAACACGCTAACTCCAAAATTTGCACAGTTACAGTGCTGAAGAGACCTACTGCAAAACCACCAATATACCCTTTAGAAAACTTTGTGTAAAAAAACTGGAGTGTTTTCATGTTCGCTCAATTTTACAACTTACTTTCCCTTTTTTTGGTCAACTCTTCCTTGAGCTCTCGGATGCTATCAATTAAGGCTCTTTTTTGTTCTTCTTCATCCTTTATTTTAGAATTCATTTCAGTTAAGCAATCTTGCTTTTCTTCAGTGAGTTGGTTCTGTCGGATGATCTCTGTGAAGTAGAGAAATAACTTGAATATCTACAGTTAGCTTTAGTTAATTAAGTCCCAGATTCTACAACCACACACTTTTGGAGATGCACCTAGCTTTATGTATAAATGCTTCCCCCTAAATCTAAGATTAGTCAAGTGAGTAAAGTCAGGCAAAGAACTACCCCCCCCCCCAAAAAAAAACCAAACCTCTGCATAAGCTATTTCACCCAAACAGAGAAGTCTATATTCTTGTGTATGAGGTAGCTCTTCCACTGCAAACATCAAGTACAAACAAAAATGATTCTGAAAGGTTTGAGTGAAAAAACAGTCAGAAGAATTTCTAAATGAAGGCCATCTACTGCCTATCAGTGCAACTTGGCTTGTTTGCAGTAACAGAACTGCACAGCTTTTGAGTTTGTCACTTTAGGAGCATGCAGTTACCCTATCATTCATTCTGGGTCAAAAGAACACTAACTCTGCTAGTTACATTAAGATTTTTTTATCCCCAACTTTGAACAGCAACTTGCAAAGTTGAAATGAGTGAGTTAATCCTAGTTTTACAAGATAACTTTGCCCATAATCAGGATGTAGGAGGAAGTTAGCCCAGAAAACAAAAAAGCTATTAGCCTTGTAAAATGTACTCTACTGCATGAAGTAAGCTTTGACATAAGTAATATTTTGGTTTTTTTTTTAATTATAGTAAACTGATTTTGTACCACGACTGCTGTTTTCTTGAAATTGGCAAAGCTCTCCTTTATTTAGTAACAGCTTACTCTATATACTATTCAAAAAACCTTTTCATTAGACATTAATAGGTCTACATTTTGAGACAACTTATTCTGTTAATGAAGGCATTTTGACCAGAAATTCTGGTGTAACACTAACTGCATTTAGGCTTTGCAGTTCACTTTTAACTGAACTAATTTAAGCTGAAGTGTTTTGTTCTGACAAAACACCCATTAGTTCATTTTAGAAGTTATAAATACAAGCCGATAACATACCATTTCTGTACTCCTGAATTTTGTCAACCATTAGATCCCCTTCTTTTAACTTCTTGGACCACTTCTCTGTAATAGAGATTTATTTTAGTCAACCGATGATAGGGAGTTAAAATTAAATTAGCAATGTAAACTCATGAATGTTGTACCTGAAAGTGCTTTTATGGACTCCTTGCAGGATTCTCTTAGTCCCAAAACCTGGTTGATTTGTTCACTACCACAAATGCTTTTGAATTTTGTCCAAAATTCCTTGATCTCTTTTTCAAAAAGAATCAGTTCATCTTCTGTTTTCATCTGGGACATAGTGCTGTAGGAAACATAAAAGCACAACACAATTTCCAGTTACATAAAACAGTCTAAGCTGTTATGGATTAGTAAAGAAATTTATTCTCCCTAACACTGATTGCTGTTGAAATTTTAAGCGCAGTTCCTCTTGTATGTTTTTGAAAACAATATCAAGTACTTTTAGACAATAGGTATGTTACAGCATTCAACAGAACTTACCACTGCTTGTATTTGCCATATTACAAGTGATGTGTTATCTAGATCAGTTTACTTTACTGAGCACATAATTATGAATATAAATAGCTCTAAAAGTAAACCAAGGATGCAACATCATGTTTACTCCTTGCTTGATGCTTTATCATACACCTAAGGCTACGTCTACACTGGCCCCTTTTCCGGAAGGGGCATGTAAATTTCACTAGTCGTCGTAGGGAAATCCGCGGGGGATTTAAATATCCCCCGCGGCATTTAAATAAAAATGTCCGCCGCTTTTTTCCGGCTTTTAAAAAAGCCGGAAAAGAGCGTCTAGACTGGCCCCGATCCTCCGGAAAAAGTGCCCTTTTCCGGAGGCTCTTATTCCTACTTCAAAGTAGGAATAAGAGCCTCCGGAAAAGGGCGCTTTTTCCGGAGGATCGGGGCCAGTCTAGACGCTCTTTTCCGGCTTTTTTAAAAGCCGGAAAAAAGCGGCGGACATTTTTATTTAAATGCCGCGGGGGATATTTAAATCCCCCGCGGATTTCCCTACGACGACTAGTGAAATTTACATGCCCCTTCCGGAAAAGGGGCCAGTGTAGACGTAGCCCTATAGAACAGAAGGTACACTGGGGTGTGACATATTACTGTGAAGTAAAGTAGGCTTTTTTCTAACCAAAACTCCAAATACTGTATTTCACTCAAGTGAATCGGGGAAACTTTATGTGCAGGCTCATTTTGAACTGAAGTAAATGTATTTTATACCAGGAAAAGGGAGATGTATGTGGAAAAAAGCAAATGATTTTCCCTTTCAAGAACAAGAACCAGATTATTAAATACTATCTGGAAAGAAAACTTAACTATGGTCTAAAAGTAGAGATTGTTTTGAAAAGGTTGATACATACTGAACTGGTAAAGTCATGAGAGCAGGGAGAATTCCTACAAGACTTTATCAGGCTAGCATACTGTAATGCTAAAAATCAATATTTGAGACTATTTTTCACATAGATTCAAGTTGATGTTACCTTATAGCCACCTTCTCTCCCAGCCCCATCAAGGAGGAAGTACTTATTTTGAACAGAGTAATTTTCCCTTAAAGTGATAGCTGTTACAAATGTAAATAAAACACAGTAGTGTATCAAAAATTACAATATTATGCATTATTGTAAATATTAATGCATTCATTATACTAACGATCTTGAACATATAGCAAAACAGATTTTGTTTAGCCTGAAATAACAATGAGCAATATAAATAATAAATAAAAAAGCAAGTATATTCAGATAGATTAGTTCTAGTCTGACAATTACCACAGAGCAATGTTTCTCAAAGAGGCCCGCAGACCCACTCTGAGACAGCTGCTGAGTGGCCACTCCAGTTTGTCTATTTACTGGTGTGCAAATGGCACACCAGAGCCAATGGGAGCTGTGAGGCTCTGTAGCTGCAGAGCCAGTAAATAGACAAACTGGAGTGGCCACTCAGCAGCTTTCTTAGAGTGGGCCTGCAGAATGTTAAAGAGGATTGATGGCTGCTGCTTCAGCAGGCATTTCTTGCATGTACTTTTTCCACTTCTGCTTACTTTCCTAATAGATACCTGAAAAGTTAATGCAGGCCTGGGAAAATATGGCCTATGGACCGGATCCTGCCCACGGAAACTGCAGGGAGCCCCAGGCCGGCTCCCCACTTGCCTCGCCCCACCCTCACACCGCTCAAACGGGAATGACCAGTCAGCAGCTCTCTGAGTGGGTCCATGGGCATCTTTGAGAAACACTGTTCTGTAGTAATTGTTAAATAATAATTGCTCTGACAATGTACTTGCTTTTTTATTTCTTATTTATTTTGCTCATTGTTATTTCAGGCTAAACACTGCAGGGAGCCCCAAGCAGGCTCCCCGCTTGCCTTGCCCCACACTCACACTGCTCAGAAATGTGGCTGCAGGGCAGTTTTTCATTAAAAATTGTGAGTCTGGAGGAGAAGGAGAAAGGTTTAGGAGCTGTGCCCATCCCCAGCACAATCAGAGCGGGGATCTGATCCAAAGTCACTGCTCGCTGCGCAGCATTTCTCATCTGCTGCGTGTTGAATCGGGCAGCGTTAGGCCTGTGCGAACTGACCGTTCATTGTCCAAAGCTACGCAGAGAGCCCCGCTAAAGGATGCGTAGCAGAGCACCTTGCCAGGCTTCCAAGTGTCAGCCACGACCTGCTTTTAGGCTGAAAAAGTAAAGGGAGCATGATGGGGTTTCGCATTAGCCTGCAAAGTCAGCATCCAGCAGGACTGGCTCTGGCTTGTGCATTGCCAACGATACAGATTCTGCAATCTATTTAGGTCACTCTCTGTATCCTTTGGTATATATGGTTGTGACTATTTTCTTCCACTATTTGATCTGAGGAAGTGGGTCTGGCCCACGAAAGCTCATCATCTAATAAACCATCTTGTTAGTCTTTAAAGTGCTACATAGTCCTGTATTTTGTTTCTGATACAACCCTAGGCCAGCTTGTTGTGTTGTCTTTTCAGTGCAATACAGGCAGGAATAAGATGTTAATTCAACAAAGACTTCTGCACTAGGACAACACACAGTGCACAGCATTAAGTATGTAACTCTACAGGATCGAGGCCTTAGGAGATAGCGATGTAAAATGGTGTTTGATCAGTTAAACGTTGCATTTAACTGGTTAACCAATTCAAGTGAGGCGGGGGGGGATCCAGCTCAACGAGGCTGAAGTGGCCCTGCTGCCACAGACGGGGGCTGCTTCAGTTGGGCTGCAGCAGTCCTGCCTGCAACATGGGCCAGGCCCACAACTACCAGGGACTGGGCACTTCGGATCAGATCCCCGAAAGCGCTGAATCCGTCTGGGCCTTCGAGGCCGGTTGTAGCCGGGCACCAGCCACAGAGCCCGGGGGCGGGGGGGTTCTAGCCGATTTTGCTTTCCCTGCCGCTGAGTTGGGCGATGCTGCGGAGCGCCGAAGGCCCCTACCCGCGATCCCGCACCCCGTCGAGGGGGGGGGGAGGTCCACCAACACTCACTCAGCAAAAGCGGCGCCTTCTCCTCCGCGCACCAGCTGCCCCGCGAAACCTCCAACCCTTCGTTTGAACGGTAACCGTCCTCCCGCCACCCCCCCCCCCGGCCGCTCTCTGATTGGCTGGGGCAACATCGCGCGCCACGATTGGTCCGTTGCTGTCGCAGCCGGCCCAGAAGCTCCGTCGCTATTGGCGGAGCGGAATGGTGCATGATGGGAGTTGTGGTCCGTTGTTAAACGGCGATCGGGGTGGGGTTGTGGACTCACCTCCTCGCGCCTCTGCCCTTCACGACGTCCTGCTCGCGCAGCTCTCTGGGGCTTGCTCCTCTTCACCCAGCCCCGCCCCCTTGCTCGGGGGGCGAGGGCTTGTCAGACGTTGGTTTGGGGGCGATGCTGGCTGGGTCGGGCCGCCCGAGGGAGGGTGCATGGCCAGCCCGTGCCGCTAGCAGCGCTGTGTGGGACCCAGCAGCGCCCCGGGCAAGTGGGGCTGGTTGCCTGCGGCGGGCTGGGCGCTACACAGCGCTTGGTGCCTTGCTCAGGCTGCGGGAGGCCAGCGCCTGTGACCTGCTCGTGGCGCGCCGGCGGCGCCTGCAAAGCAACAGCTAGCGCCGGGCGAGGCTTCCCAGCCCCTGCTCTGCGCACACGCAGGGCGGGAGGACGCAGCCTCGGGGCTCACTGGTACCTGAACAGCAGCAAACCTCTCGCAGCCGGGTGATCACGGGTCGCTTGAGTGACGTGGCCATCCCAAAAGAACAGATAAAGCCAAAGCTGTTTACTAGTCTCCGCAGCTGACTCATGCAGTTATGCACCGCCCCCACTTTCTGCTCTAGGTAGCCTTTTAATCCTAGATGGGGCACTCTGTAATTGGTTCTCCTTCAGTGCCTTTGAATGAAGATTGTTCTTTTCATGTGACTGCCGCTGAGTTTAGGAGAAAAATGCATTTTCTCCATGTT
Organism: Pelodiscus sinensis; assembly: GCF_049634645.1. Lineage (NCBI taxonomy): Eukaryota > Metazoa > Chordata > Testudines > Trionychidae > Pelodiscus > Pelodiscus sinensis. Next base: position 39,190,207 of record NC_134717.1, read on the forward strand.
GTCTGCCACAGACTAAGCAGAGACAAAACATTAATTGCAATACTAGTTCTCTGCCATAGCATTGTTCTTTGGTGGGTTGCTTAGTCACTAGTTCAAAAATTTGGTAATTGCAGCAGGTTATACTGTTCATTTTCTTTCTCCAGCATTGTCCAGCAAGTTGACAACATAATGCCTCCAGTTTTTCAGGAGCTGCCTTCAGCGAATAGACTACTTGGGGAGAGGGGGAGTGTATGGGTGGGGGCAGGGACTTTTTGACATACCAGTTCTAAATTATTTTTGTAAACATATAATGGCTGATATTTTCAGCAGTTACAAATCCATACTTGTCCCAGAGGAGGAGCTGGATCTACATGCAAAACTTGGAAAAGGAAAAAAAAAAAGCCACCTCCTTTAAAACAGGGTTTAGAACAAGCTGCTTACTCAGGTTAATCTTTCAGCCATTAATTAAACAGTCTGTCTGAACTACACAATAATAGCAAATGGTTATGTATTTATTTCAACACAGCAGCTAATATGGAATGAATCCTATTGTCCTGTAACAGATATGAAGAAGGTTCTCTTTCTAACCACTGTGCTTCGTGTTCTACATCTATATGCTGTACTTTGGTCAGGAGATTAACACATTTTATTCTTATCTTAGTCTTATTTGTATTGTCACAGCCTCTGGGAGCCCACAACATGGCCAAGACTCCATTATACCCAGAACAAGAGACAATACCTGCCCTAAAGGGTGTGCACTCCAAAGGCTTGCCTCCTCTTCTGTGTGCATCAATGCTGTAGTGATTGATCCACCGGTGGTCCAGTTTAGCAAGTCTTTCCTATATTGAACACTGAAGGTGCTCCCATTGACTCCAGTACTCTATTGGAATGAGAAGAGTTAGTTAAATCGGCAGGAGAGTTTCTCCTGTCAAAGTAGCACAGTGTAGACACCACTGGTAGTAAACCTATGGTACATTTAATATTCACATAGATGGAGTCATGTAACATAGGTTGATGTTAGTCCATACTGTAGACTTGTAACACGAGAGACAATAGATACAGACTAGGGAAGTTAACGTATACCCATGTTCATGGTTAACTGATAAGCCTGGATTCATCAGTTAACCCTCATGGTTACATCCCCACTCTTCCCTGCTGCCTCTGTAGATAGAGGGACAGCAGCACAAGCCAGGAGCCAGTACAAGCAGGAAGCTGGCTTAAAAGACAACTCTCTGTACTCACTGGCTCCTGCCTTCCTTTCTCCCCCTCCCCTTGTAAACATGTAACTGCTGAAAATATCAGCCATTATATGTTTACAAAAATAAACATGTTTTAACATCCCAAATACATCATGAGAAGGCATGGTTTGAACATGCCAGCAACCTGTTGTCATGTTTTGTTTTTTTCCCCTAGGCATCATGGCACAGAGGAGTTGTAAGGAGGAATTTGAAGGATAATGCCCATGTGCATAGGTAGCTTCTCACAAGCATGAGTGGCAGGAAAGCAACAAAGTTGTCAAGAAGTGTAACTGTGCAATGGAGACTACTTTGTGGGCCAAGAAGAGGTCAAAGCTGCCCTCCCTCAGGTTCATGAGCCCTTCTGTTTTTTCTTGGTAATATTGTTATAATATCTATTTAAGTAAACTATTCAATGTTATTTTTAGGGCTAGCTTCTCCTAAGAAGCTAATGAATACTGTAATAATATTATTCATTCAGAAGGATGCCAAAGTGCTTACTCTGTAGATTGTTTCTATGGTTCATAAAATAAGTTGAACATATATTTAATAGCTATATGCGTGTGTGTGTGTGTGTGTGTGTGAACCAGATTTTTTTACACAGTTCATATTGCTCTTGCTCAACCTTTTCTGGCCAATCCAAGAGCTGTACTAATATATACCAGAGGAAACTTTAGCTAGAAGGATGGGTGGATCCAATATGGCATGTTTGGGAGAGTAAAGAAAGGAAAATAGGGAGGGCTTCTTGGAGGAAGGGATGAGGATGAGACTTAGGGTTTCTCCAAGCCCTAGAACTCCCCTGTGTGAGTGAAGTGTTAGCACCGGCTCCCCACAGTGGGGGGAAGAAATAGGAAGCTAGCTTAAAGATCCTGTGTGGCTGGCTTTTTCGGGGGGGGAGGGATAGAAAATGGCTCTGCACAGTGCTGTTCTCCCTCCTTCCGGATGAGGGAATGGCAGTGGAGGGAAGCTAGTGCAGAGAAGCTCTGTCCCTGTGCTCACCTGCAGTCTCCACCCCTGTTGCTCTCATTGTCTGGCCAATGGGAGCAGCAGGGGACAGTGCCTGCAAGAACAGGGGGCACACCTGTCCCCCTAGCTTGCCAAATGGGAGTTGTACCAGGTAAGCACCCCAATCACCAGCCCACTCCTGCATTCCCTCTCCCTCCCAGACCCTGCATGCCTGCTCCTGCACCCGAGTTTCTGCACAGAACCCGCACCCCCACACCCAGCCTGCTCCCTGGTAGACTCCTTCTGCACACTGAACCCCTCACTTTTGTTCCCAGCCTGGGGGCAACCCACACAATTTGCTAGCCCCAGTCCCCATGAAGAGTTAATCCTGTTTGGGGGGGAGCCTCGGTGCCCCTGCAGCACGAGGGGAACCCTAGCATCCTGAGTTATGTGACTGTCTTTTTTTTTTCTCTTTTTTTTTCTGTTTCTCAGTTGGTGACCACATCATTAAAGAATGTTTTTTTAAATATTTTTTCTTCCTTACTTGTCTCCCGCGCAACAGATTTTTCTGTGGGTCCCCATCCCAATTTACAATCTAAGAAGACAGCTGTCAGCTCTACTCATATATATATACATTTACATTTAGTAAATTACTAGTGTGGCAAGGCACCTGTTTCCCCTCAGTGGGTCATTGTTTCCTCTTCTGGCAGTCAGTGAGTGGGGGGAAAAGGGGCTGGGATAAATCAGTTTTACACAAGAGAGTTTCTATTCCTTACTTGGGTTTTATTTTTCACTATTTTACATGGTGGGCCTTAGTGTTGGCTGAAGGAGCATTTTTCAGCCAAAGCAAACAAATGAATTCATAGAACAAAAAGGAGACGCTCTCTGGGTGCTCTTATGATTGCCTCGGGGTGCCAGTCCTTCCCCAATAGACAGTTAGCTCCATTGCTTCTCTTATTCTATAGGGAGGCAAGCAGCTTTCTGCCCATAAGACTTATCTCTTTGTTGCCACTTGCCTTGTTGCAGTTTGTCTCTCTTGCCTCTCTCCAACTAAAAGAGGGATTTTAGAGATCACAACAAGCATCTCTTAATTGGATTCCGTATCCTTGGTTGACCTAAGGTAACCACTAGCTCATAGGGAAAAGTACTTTTACCATTCTATGCTGACATACCTGCCTTCCAGCACTCTTGCAGCTCGCCAATCTGACTTTGTCACACTAACTAATCTTTGTAGCTGGACTAATGCCAGTGACAATTATGACATGTAAAATTAATGTTAGGGCTGCATTAAAACAATATGTACCAGAAAGTCAGTATGTAACATTCTCTAATAAACGTCAATCTGTTAATAGTGTTACAGAAATCATTGCTTTGATGGGTGCTCTTTTTCTTTGCAAACATCTGCTTAGCAACACCAAGCTCAGTTATTACATAATGTTTACTTTGGTAGGTAGGTGTAAAAAAATCATGAACACTATATTTTCTCTGCTACCCTTCAGCTTTGATTGTATTTTTATGTTATTTTGAAGGGTGCATAGAATTTAGGTAGGCTCCATTTTTGTTTGTCTTTATATATAAAAAGTTAATGAAATAACATTAAACAAAAAAACATTTTTTGAAATTGATTTACTTTCTGCTGAGTATGAAAACATTTGATTATGTTCAAAACAAAAACAAATCTGTTTCCAAAATATTAACCTAACAAACCCCCAACATACTGTTCTCACAAGCGTATTTTTTACTCTTTTAAACTCTCACTGCTAGTCACAATTCAGGGCCCAAGGGTTGTTCCAGCTGGAAATAGTAATTGATGGAGTCTGGTATTTTCTTTGCAGCTTTGTTTGTTTACAATAAACATACAAAGTCCTTTGTCTCTGTACTTAGAAGAACCCAAGAACAAAAGGAACACTTTCTTAACTTACAGCCTGCAAGTCTCTTTAGCCAACACAGATCCTTCTGTAACCTTTTCCAGGATCATACTACACTTACAGGCTCCAACTTCCTTTCTTGCCTCTCCCTTTCTCTCTCTGTTCTTGTCTGTTTCAGTTTCTGTGTGTTCCTTTTAGTCCTCCCCCTCCCTCCATGCACACACAAAAAAGTACTCACCTAAATGTTTGTTGTCAGATTTGCACACACCTTTTGTCTTAGCTAGGGGCTTATGTTTACAATTATGTTATTTAATGGGTGAGTTCACACCTGTCCATTTCAGTAGGGTTTCACTCAACCCATAACAATATTTAACCCAATTTAGGGTGGTAAATTAAGACACAATTCAAACATTTTCAAATATAGTCTTGATTGTTTTTCCCCCTGGTAATTGCATTTACTGAAAAGATTATACTGTATGTTGTACTTTATATGCATATTATTAAATGATTTCAAAGACTAGATGTATCTCAGATTAGAAAACTGAAAATGTTCCCAAAAAAAGCAGAAAGAAAAGGAGAGTCTTTGACCAAATGAGGATACTTTCCCTAAAAAGTGACAGTGAGTGTTTCAAAGCATATTATTAAGGAATCCTAACTTCTCTAATATTCTCCTCAGATGGTCACTAGAGTTAAAATGGCTTCTGTAGCTTAACTTCTTATTGTGAAACCCTTTTGTTATAGACTGTTTAAATTAACTAACATTATTTCCTAACTAGAATGAAACTCTTCCTTGGGGTGTTTATCCTGAGCAACTGGAGAAAGCCTACATTCCACAAAGTCATCAAGATATTCCAACAGCCCTGGAATACCATCCCAAATGGAGAGATTTTTTTTTTTAATGAAACAACAGGAGATGAATTTGGTTTAAGCAAAAGTAGTTCATATGTGCAAGAATCATGACTAGCATAGGGGGAAAGATATGGAAAGCGGTTTGTCTCTTCTGGTACAAAAGTGTATCATCCTTTAAACCAATACAGCCTGTGGGCCAGATCCGGCCTGCTATCATCACACAGCCCAGCAGGGTGCCTACGCATATCTCTCAAAGTGGCTGGCTGACCGGTTTTTGTCTCAGCCGGCTTCTCTGAATGCCTGAAGCCCCTGGAGAAAATGGCTAATGGGGCTGCATATGAGGTCCTCCCTACTGGCATGCACAGAGAGCACATGGCCCCTGCAGCCAGCTGCTTTGAGAGATGGGTGGGCGTGCGGAAGACAGGGAAGTCTGACTGTGGCTCCCGCTGGGCTACTGGCTGGGAGCCACCTAGGTAAGTGCCTCCCAGCCAGAGCCTGCACCTGGCACCCCAACTTCTCCCTCCCCTCAATTCTCTGCTCCCCTTCTTGCACCCCTGCCCCAGGTCACAAACCCTGTGCACTCCAACTCCTGCATCCATACTACCTCCCAGACTCTGCACTTGAATCCCCCCCCCCCAATCACATCCCAAACCCCTGCACCCTTTCCTGCATTCCTGCCAAAGGTCACAATCCTCTTCCAGACCCGGCATCTCGTCCTCCAGGTCAGAATTCTCTCCTGCAGCCCAATCAACTGCCCAGTTCACAACACCATCCTGCCCTAGGTCACAACCCAAACTCTTGCACTCTTGCTCCAGGTCACAATCCCCTCCCAGACTCTGCACCTCCTTCTACACTCCTCCAGTTCAGAATCCTATTCTGCACACATATCCCCTCCCAGACCCTGTACTCCAATCCCCTCCCCAGGTCACAAGCGCCTCCACCCAAACTCCCTCCCAGATTCCACACTCCCTCTTTCACCCCAATCACCTCCCCTGACCTCTCTCTGCACATAACCTCCATCCCAGACCCCACACCTCCTCCATTAAAATGGAAGAGTACAGCCCTTCTTCACTTACCACATTTTTGGAGTGGCCCCCCCATCAAAAATTATTGCCCACCCATTTTAAGCCTTTGTGAACCTCCTATGGAAGGGGAGAGGACTTCACATGGATGTTGCTGAGAATAGATTTCACCTTTGTACGTTATCACTCTTGTAACTACTAGAGAGCTTTGAAGAGTTACTTAAACCTGTGAATCGAGTTTAGCCTAGGCAAATGGAGTTGCATTGTTCCAAGGCAGGAGAAAAGAATGGTCTGGTATGACCCATTCTTTACCATATGAATGTTACAAGCGTATAGAGGGTTAATACAATGATTCCACCATGCTCTATGTGGCAAGGTCATTCTAATAGTTTCAAGAATGGCAAATGTGAGGAGAGAGGACAAATTGTGGTATGACTGGAATACGATGGGCTTTATTGCTTGTTTGTCACTGCAGGAAAGTGTCTCCTGAGATCATCTTGTATTTTGACAGGCACCAGGGTGCTGCAAACCTGCTTGCTGTAAAATCATTTTCTTATGGGGCAACAGCTACTGAGTAATAACTTATTAGAGCTCTTTTAACTAAGTACTAGAACAATCAAAAGCACCACCTATTGTCATGGGGCAAGATTTACCACTAACCAGTATTTCTAAGCCATGAGTACATATAAGAGAAGGAGAATGGGTTGTTGTTATATTTTTTTCTTCATGCCAAATGCAAATATATTTTAGAGAATTGGAGTTTTCTGTTGGCAACTCTCTACCTTATGAGGGAGAGTTACTCTAGACTTTGGAGAAAATAATGATTAGTCTAATTATGCTACATAAATACGTGGGAGAGAGACGTTTTCAGTCAACATGGGAGACGTGAATTAGGATTAATATCTCATTTGACCGGTTCACCTCTCAGCCTGCTTCAGAGCTACAAGCTCTTGGGCTTGGCATTGTGGAGGCAGGACCCACAACAGCATGAAACAAACAAAAACTACCAAAGGCTACTTGGGGACAACACTGACACTGCAATTTCCATGTCATCTGCATCCAAGAAGCTGGTACATATTTATTGCTAAATTATCCTAAAGTTTTATTTTTAAGAGGATTTTGTTAGAGAAAGTGTATTTGACATCATGTGATACAAATTGAAATGAACCATTCAGCAATACTAATATAGGCGGAGAAATTGCAGGAGCAAATGGGCATTGTAAATCATGTAACACTAATTCTACTCAGAAACAAAGCACAGAGAAGTCAGAATCATGGTTCGATACTTTATTGCTTTCTACATGGCTCAGTGAAGCTAGAAGCAATAAACAAGCTCAGATATGAATCTGCTAAAAAGCATCTAAAAATAATTCTTAATAGCTAAAGTAAACGTGAGATGGCAGTTGGTAAAAGAGATCCTTTATGCTCATTTAAATCAGACCTTCTTATTTGTTAGATCTACTTATTTTCTCCATGATTTTGTTGAATGAATATCATAAGAATATGTTTGGCTATTAAAGCTCTTCCGCAAAAGCTTGAGGCTAACTAGTTTTGACCAAAATTTTCACTGCTTTTTTTTTTCAGTTTGTCTTGAAAAAGTCCCGTGTGGTAGAACAGCATTAGGAAAGGGAAGAGTTCCCTGAATGCAGCTGCTTTTGTTTCCAGGGTTTATATATATTTCTGTAACATTGATCATATGATTAACATGGGAAGACACTGAATATAGGTGGGTAACAGGGATTTCAAACAATTTAGGGATTTTTCAGTGCAATTCATAGAAGTCAGGGAGTATATCCCTGTTTTAGATGAAAGGGTGATTCTAATAATTATCATCTGTTGACTTAATCAGGTTTTAATTTACAAGTATAAAGTGTCGTTGTCTCTATTGACAGCGTAGGAAAGAATATTGGTTCTGAATACAAAGTCTCAGCACAAGTTGGTATAATAGGTTTTTCCTAGAGGAAATGTCACTGCAGCTGTAATGCCAGTACGAGATGAATTGGCAGAGCTTTGTGGAGAAAGCATTCTAAGTCCTAGGCTATGTCTAGACCTGCATTGCTTTTCCAGGATACCAGAGGTCTTCCAGCAAAGCAATGCCGCATCCAAGGAATGTGTCCACTTTTTCGGAAAAAAATTCAAAAAAGTGGACCTGCTCTTTCACCATCCCTGTAAACCTTGTTCTACAAGGAATAAGGGATGTGTTGAAAGAGCACTTTTTTAAAAAAAATTGGCACTGGAAAACCTCTTTCGAAAGTAAATCGGAAAAAGATATGCAATTGTGTACTGTAAATTGCGTTTCTTTTTCTGATTTAACATTACAGTGTAGATCTAACCGTAGTTGTGCCAATCTCCCATTTTCATAGTCACTAAAATATATTAAGGTCACGTATCATTTTTGCTCCATAAATACATGTAGATATTACACACACACAAACTTTGTTAAAAGAACATTATAAAAATCACACGGTCAAGTACCGAAAAGTTAGCACATGCCAGAATTAAGGTTGCTTGTGCAACCTTAATTCAGCTCCTTTGTGCTTACTCATTATGATGCAGGCGTTAGTTACATGATCACATACTATTGTTTCTAAAGGGTGCCTGACTCATGCAGTACATGGGATGGACAGTGCTTGCTTAATGAGCATCTATTAAGTATGTTGTTTTCTCCTCAGTGTGTGGCCCCAGGCCTTTTTATTGCAGTCTTCTAACAAGCTCTGAACGTAGAATTACTGATTAACTAGAGGATTTCTGGTCCTTGTGGAGGCTCAGGGTAGGGGGTGAAGGTGCAAGAATCAGGGCAGAGAGCTGGGCAATGTGGGGGAGCAGAGGGCAAGGGATTGGAAGGTGGGGGGTGGGAGCTCAGGACAATGCTGGCATTGGCCGGCTGCTCCTGGGATGGGTCATGGCAACGGGGGCTACACTGCCTTGACCTGGCCAATAGCTGCCAGCCTGTGGAGCTCCCCTGGTCCATCCGGTGTTGGGGCTGAGTGTGGGCTGCATCTGTGGGTCAGGGGAGTGGTGAGTGGTGTCCTGGCCCAGTCCTAGCTTTCCATTCTATTAGTTGTGCGACCACCCCCCCCATGGTCACTCTGCAGTAGAACTGTCTCCCACTCTTGCTGCTCTTCTGTAGTCATTAGAGCATAACTGTCCCTTCTATCAGACCCCTCCCTTTCCGTTTAATGAAAAATAATCAAATTCTAGGCACACCCCATTGTCTTGGCACAACCCAACCTTTACCTTACTTTAAGTTATGATAAGAGGAAGCTGCACACCAAATTTGGTAGTCCTAGCTCTTATCGGTTAGGAAGAGTTCTTGAACAGATTCACTTGCAGACAGACACTCCTTTCTAAAATACATATACAGTAGTATGAATATGAATTTCATCTCCCTCTATGGAATTCATCACTGTAGTAGCTGAGTACTTCACAAACAATTTCTCTTCACAACATTCCTCTGAGCTCAAGGGGTTAGTATTATCCCCATTTTACAAATGAGGAACTGGGGCATAGCCAGACTAAGGTCAAAAGCATCCAGAGTCCTTAGCACTGTACTTTGTATGTTCAAAGCCCACCCAGCTCGTCCTGATTTCAGTTTACAGCTGTGTGTGCTCAGTACTACTGCAAATCAGTCCAAGCATTTGAAGTCAAATACCCATAAAACAGAGAACACAGATTAGTGACCTCTCCTGAAAAGTTTCTTTTAAGTGATTTGTCTAGCTGCACATAGGAATTCTGTGGCAGAGATAGAATCATAGTATCCAGGCTGGATTCTACTATCTTAATCATCAGACTGTCCTTTCTCTTCATGTAATACCCTGCTTCATTCCCTATAAAACTTCCAACTTCTGCAAAAAATGAAGTAAGGAACAACAACCATCACTATATAACTATGATCATTTTAAATAAATCATTCCAAAACAAAACAATCAAAATATTTTGTTCATTAAGGTCAATTTGGTATTTTTCAGTTTTTTTCAATTTTATTTTTAAAAAGTCAAAATCAGCATGTTCCCGTGGAAAGTTTTGATTTTGATGAAATGACATTTTCCATGGTCTCGCATGATATTCTTATCAATAAACTAGGTAAATACAACTTAGATAGGACTACTATAAGGTGGGTGCATAACTGGCTGGATAACCGTACTCAGAGAGTAGTTATTAATGGTTCACAATCCTGCTGGAAAGGCATAACAAGTGGAGTTCTGCAGATGTATGTTTTAGGACCGGCTCTGTTCAATATCTTCATCAACGATTTAGATATTGGTATAGAAAGTACGCTTATTAAGTTTGCAGATGATACCAAGCTTGGAGGGGTTGCAACGAATCTGGAGGATAGGGTCATAGTTCAAAATGACCTGGACAAATTGGAGAAATAGTCTGAGGCAGGGGTTCCCAAACTTTTTGACACGAGGACCAGTAAATCCATTCACGAGCTTTTGGAGGACTGGTAACATTCATTTGCATATTTGCATATTCAATAAGCAAATGATGAATATTCAAATACATTGTTTCTGGTCCTCCCAAAGGCCCCAGTGCCAGCATTAGCAAAGCTTTTGCCACAGTCACCCACGATATTCTTGCCAGCAAGTTAATATGGATTGGATACATGGACTGTAAGTTGGATAGAAAACTGGCTAGATCAGGGTTTTCCAAACTTTTTACTTTAGTTGGAACCCATTTTTTTTTTCAGTACTGTCTTTTGCAGCTCAAAAATATAAAAAAAGAATGAAAAATGAATAAATTTTCAGTGTTTTACCCGGCTGCATCCTCCACCCAGCCTGGCCCAGGGCTTGGGGGACCTGGCGCCATATAAGCACTTCAGGAGGTGGGAGCAGGAGCAGACTGGGGGTAGGGTATTTGGCTAAGAAGGAGGGTGCAAGGAAGGGTAGGTTGCCAGGTGTCTGGTTTTGAACTGGATGGTCCGGTATTTTAAGGTTTTGTCTGGGAAAGAAATTGAGAAATTACCAGACATATAAAATGCCTGATATTTTCGAATTAGATACGTTTTATTATAATTAAGTGTATTAGTCCTTAGCTGCCTGGCTGGTAGATGTGCTCACATTGTCTGAGTGTGTCTGCCTGCCAGGCAGTTCGCAACTACTCCAGGGAGGGTATGTGGGGGGGGCGGAAGGGGGCAAAATGGAAACCCCGGCCAGACTTACTCATCTGCCAGGGTCTGCAGGGTTTGCATGTGCCCAGGTCAGTCCCGCTCCCCCCCCCCTTTCTCTTCCCGATCTCCCCAGTCCAGCCCTGCTGCCCCTGTCCAGCCCTGCTTCCAGCAGCCGGTTCCCCCACCACCCACCAATCTCTCCCATCAGCCCTGCTCCACCGACAACCCCCCCCCCACCATCCCTGCTGCCCCTGTCCAGCCCTGCTTCCAGCAGCTGGTTCCCTCCGCTCCCACCAATCTCCCCCGGTCAGCCCCGCTCCACTGATGACCCCCTCCCCTCACAAGCCCCACTGCCCCTGTCCAGCCCTGCTTCCAGCAGCTGATTCTCCCGTCCTCCTCCTCCTGATCTCCCCCAGCCAGTCCCCCTCCCGCCATGCAGCCCTGGTTCCGCCGCCTGCCCTCTCACATCTCCGCCGAACAGCCCCATTACCCCCAACCCTGCTTTCGCCGCCCACCCTCCCGGATCTCTGCGGAACAGACCCACCGCTCCCAGCCCTGCTGTGGCCACCTGCCCGCATGCCCGGATCTCCACAGGGACATCACCGTTGCCTCCAGCACTGCTTCACGGCGGCTGGTTCCTCCCCCACTCCTCCCAGCCCGCCCTGCTCTGCTCCCCTCCCGGCAGCCATGCTGAGGCCCGGTATTTTTTTCCCACGGCCAGGTACCGGCCCACGGCCCATAGTTTGGGAAATGCTGGTCTGAGGTAAACAGGGTGAAGTTTAATAAAGACAAATGCAAAGTGCTCCACTTAGGAAGGAACAATCAGTTTCACACATACAGAATGGGAAGCGACTGTCTAGGAAGGAGTACGGCAGAAAGGGATCTAGGGGTTATAGTGGACCACAAGTTGAACATGAGTCAGCAGTGTGATGCTGTTGCAAAGAAAGCAAACATGATTCAGGGATGCATTAACAGGTGTATTGTGAGCAAGACACGAGAAATCATTCTTCCGCTCTACTCTGCGCTGGTTAGGCCTCAGTTGGAGTATTGTGTTCAGTTCTGGGCACCACATTTCAAGAAAGATGTGGAGAAATTGGAGAGGGTCCAGAGAAGAGCAACGAGAATGATTAAAGGTCTAGAGAACATGACCTATGAGGGAAGGCTGAAGGAATTGGGTTTGTTTAGTTTAGAAAAGAGATGATTGAGGGGGGACATGATAGCAGTTTTCAGATATCTAAAAGGGTGTCATAAGGAGGAGGGAGAAAAATTGTTCATCTTGGCCTCTGAGGATAGAACAAGAAGCAATGGGCTTAAACTGCAGCAAGGGAGGTTTAGGTTGGACATTAGGAAAAAGTTCCTAACTGTCAGGGTAGTCAAACACTGAAATAAATTGCCCAGGGAGGTTGTGGAATCTCCATCTGTGGAGATATTTCAGAGTAGGTTAGATAAATGTCTATCAGGGATGGTTTAGATAGTATTTGGTCCTGCCATGAGGGCAGGGGACTGGACTCGATGACCTCTCGAGGTCCCTTCCAGTCCTAATATTCTATGATTCTATGATTTTGAACCAGCTCTAATTATCTTCTATATATTTGGGAGAGTTTGTGCATCTGTCTTTGTGTGTGTTCATCCATCTATGAGTCCATTTGTTCAAGAAGTCTTCCTAACTGGTAAGATCTAGGACCACCAAATTTGCAGGACTCCTTTTGCCCCATTCCATCTAACTTGTCCCTGACCCAGTCTTTTCTCTTATCCCTCCATTGGCTCTTTGCCTACTCACATTCTCACCTAGCCAAGGCCACTCTGTACTCATCAGGGTTTGCAGCCTGGTCATAGTCTCCTTGCCCATCAAGTTCTAGTTTCACCCCTCCAAACTCCCCCTCATGCCTTCTCCTCTATGTTCTCTCCCACATCATTTCTTGGGTCTTGCCTTGTAATGTCTCTGTAGTATCCCAGTCTCAGTCTCCCTTATTGGGCTCATCCTCCAATCTGTGCCCCCTCTAAGTCTCCCAGTCTCCTTGGCCAACCAGTTCCAATCCCCCCACTATTTAAATTCCTACTACCAGTTTTCCTCATCAAAAAGTCAGTCTCCAGCCCTCTCCCTAACCCCAGGCTCCTTATCTCAATTTATTTTCCCCACCTCTTCTGTAGGTCTGCTTCATTTTCCTCCTGCATTCAAGTGCAGTAGCTTTCTCCTCTGTTGTTCCCTGAACCAAAATAGGGGAAGATCATTGAGAATACAGTTTGGTGCCCAGACCTGGCATGGCTTGCAGCAGCTCAGAGTTGCAATTGCAGGGAAAGTCCAACTCCTTGTCCACTGTGAACTGTAACATGCTCCGTGCACACAGAATTGAAGAAATCTTTTCTGAGCATGCGTGAAGAACAGTTTTTCAAAAGCCTTATAACTTGGCCAGATTTAGTTGGATTTTCACAGAGATGGCAAAAGGAATATCCCTGACCCTAAGGCCATCCTTTGTTGAATTTCAAGTTGCTGCTTCAAAACAACACTTTTCAAACAGAGTCAGCAACATTTTTTAACACGGGCAAAATAATATATTTTCCCATAACCTTGTTCTCAGAAATGGTAGAATTATTTTAGCTGAAATTTTCCAAAAAGAAATTCAGCCTGAGCTAGACACCCAGTAGGGAAATTTTCAGGTTTGACAAAATCATAAGCAGTTGAAAACCTGGTCTTATAATGGGAAGTGCTGTCTGGCATTTATTAGCTAGGAGACCAGATCACAAAAAGCCCTCCTTTAGTCACCTCGGTTGGTATTAATTGGCACCTCTGAACAGTCTACACAGAAAAGATCAAGAACTCAGTGCCATGAAATGTGATGTGCCTCCTTATGTCCCTCAGATCATGGCTGAGGCACAGTAGCAGGGCAAAATGGTAAAGGCTGATCTACTGTGCCCATCTGGATATTTTATTACTTCTTCAGGATTGTCTATTTCAACAACACTAATTCAATTGAATAATAATCCAACCCCCCTGCCCCCCCCCAAAAAAACCTAGTAATCAGTTTACAATTATTTTAAAAAAAAAAGCCTACTATGCTATAAGTGTGATGAAGAAAGATGGTGAAGAAAGTTATTAAATTCATTTTTTTAAAATTAGAGATTGGACTGGACCAACGTTCTATATCCAAACCATAGACTTGGATTTGAATTCACAGCTTGAATTTCTTTCTAGAAAGAACTGAATCCAAGAACTGATGGATCTTTGATTTAGACTCAGATTTCAGTTGCATCCTATTCCCCAGGTTTGGGACCTGCAGTTTGAGGATGTGTCTACACTGCATTAAAAACAAACCCTGGCTCTGAATCTCTGAGCCTGGATTCTAGCCTGAGCCCAAATGTCTGAACTGCAATTGAATAGCCAGCCCCATTTGCCTGGGTGAGTTATTCCAAACCACTTGCAGCTGTGATGTGAATCATTTATTGCAATGTAGACATAGCCTTAGGGTCCAAACCAATGTTCATTGAAGTTAATGAGAGTCTTCCTATATTGATTTCAATGGCTATTAGACTGGGCCTTTAGTTTTACTTATTCAGAGGGTACATAGGCCTGATCTAGAGTTTTGGTCCAGGTCCACTTTTTGTTTCCTGAGAGAAAGTATATATTACTTAAACATTAAAATCCAGCCTCTGCCAATTATTACTTAAGATCACTTATTCCTTTATTACATTCATGTTAGACTGTGCAAAAGAATTCAAGGATGCAGAAGGTCATGCTTGAGATGCTTTGGCAGAAGAGACTACAGATTCCCAGCTTTGCCTCTGAGTCATTCCAGTCAATACCATCATTATTCTGTGTTAATTTATACCAAAAATTCCATCCTCAGTGTGTCCTCAGTTAACATGGTATCTCGTGTAAAGGAAATAAATGATTATTTTTTCAATGCTTTGGGAAAACTATCACTTTAGAAAACCTATCATTTACATTTTTAAAATTTATGTCTACTGTTTGGCTTTAATCACAATTTAAAATATATGCTGTGCTAAGTAATAAATACAGCACTATAGTCACATTCTATTTCAAATTAAAATGCACAAATTTAATGACTCTTCTGCTTAGACCAATTAGTCATGTATTCTTTCTAGTCTTTATAAGGGCAAGACTTAATCAAGCATATAAATTACTAGTGTCCATCCTTCAGAGAAATGAACTGTGTTAAAATTCAAGCAAACATTTTCCAACTGTTCATACAAAGGGTTGCATAAGACAGTCATTGTGTTGCTACAAAACTTTCCCCATGATTTGCTGCTGATCAGCATATAGTTCACTTCTTTTCCTCCAATTAAAAATTGCAAACAGAAAAGCTTTCCAGCACTAACAGATCCACATGTCCCCCATAGATGTGGAGCGTCACATGTTTCAGGAATGGCTAGACCCACCACTCCGCTACCATATAAAAGCAATGTCAATCATTGTGTCTCATGTTTAATAGATCTCCTTCATGGTTCTAATTTTGCCATTAGGAACTTAGATTTCAGGAACTTTCCTTTTAGTATAGTGTAACCAATAAAGATGGATCTCCTTCATAGTAATGGTGTGCTTATAATTCAGCATTTACAGAAGGATTACAGGTCTTACCAGGACTTTCTAAATTTCATGTCACATGTAGGAGATCCCCGGAATATATTTTTAATTTATTTTCCTCTTTGGTTCCAGCTTAACCAAATGGTTGGTACTAAAATGATATGGGTGGCAGTCATTGGAGATTGGTTCAACCTCATATTTAAATGGTAAGAAGTTTTGTTTCTTTAAATAACTTCTATTTTTTTGTGATACAGATTCTTAGCTACTTCAAAAGTAGAATACTTCTTGTAACCTATAGATTTACCTATGTAGTTTTACCTATTAAATATAAAATACAAAATGTTTCAACATTCATTGTTTACTAAATGAGGATGTATTTGAGACATTTTACTAAGTGAAGAAAAAGAGCATTTATATGACTATTCTAACAATATCATATAGCATAAAGTGAATTATGCTTTGTTTGGACTTTTCTACTCAGGGATCTGTTTATTGTATGTGTACAGTATGTGCTTTTTTCCTTTTTTTGTTAGGATTTTATTTGGCCATCGCCCATATTGGTGGGTCCAAGAAACCATGATCTATCCCAATCAATCGAGCCCATGTCTTGAACAATTTCCTATAACATGTGAAACGGGGCCAGGTAAGAAATGTTCGTGGCTTCAATGTTACGCAGTTATAAGTATTACTTCAATAAGTAGCAGTGAGTGATAGTAATTATACCGCAAATTAATGCACCCACTTAATGAAAAATACAGCATGAGGGCACTTGAGCTCAGTTTTGAAAGAGCATCAAGATATGTAAGTAGAAAAGTAAGAGAGAACCTAAATGTTAGTTGTGTGATAGGTACTTCCATGAAGAGCCGAAACTAGCTTGTCTGAATATTGGCAAGAACTTTTGTTTTAATGCCGTTAACCTTTGAAGGACATCAATTTTAAAATTATAGTTATGACAGGTAGCAATGCTGGAAGACTGTTCTTCCAACAATTACGCCCCAGAAATGTGGAATCACCTTTGTGTGAAGTCATTCTTGGACGTAGTTCTGTGACACTCCCCAGAAGTTTGTTGAAGGTAAGTAGATGCCATAGATTTGTTTTCCTAGGTATATCAAGTGAGCAGGAGAAATATTTTTATATCCAAACATATACATAAGTCAGTGCTGTCCAAGAGAATTCCAAATTAGAACAAGTGACTCTTAGGAGTTTGGGGATTTCTGAGCTACTATAGCAATTTTAGAGCCACAAAAGTAATACAAATTTGTGATCCCTTCCCTGATATTTAAACATCTAATTCCACTATTCTTCTCTACCCTGAAGTTTGTTTTTTATTTAAACTAAATAGCAACATCCATCTATGTTATTACTAAAGGGAAGCCTGAGTTATCTATTCAGGCTAGAACAACCCACTCATCTCAAAGCTGTAGACTGACACAAGGGAATACACCATATATGTGATGTCGTGTATGTTATATAAATGTGTTTTCACTGGATTGTTTCACTCAGCACCCTTCCGCTTCTGTTTTTATATTCTTTCCTGAGTGGAATGTAAATCAAATATTGCTCAAGTCTCAAATGAACTTTTAAATCCATGAAGTCTGAAATTAAGCAAATTAAGCCCAGACATTCTTAATCTACACTGGATTTTACATGTTTACACAGCTTTAATTAAGGTGCCCACAAAATGCATTTTTTCCAATATATGAGAAATGTGCAGTAATTTTTATTAATGTGTTTTGCGATTCTACAGGCTTTCCTATGGATTGAAGTGTTGCACATTTTCCCTTTCTGTAAGAAAGATGCTGCATTATAATTTACTCTAACTTTGATGAAGTGGTTTGAGCCCTTTTGTCTGACAGCTTGTTTACTACTTTATGTGAGGACCTGTTATTAACTGTTAAGATTGTTCACTTGATCATGAAATCATTTGGGGTCCAACCCAAGCTACAGATAGCTTCAGCTCCTTTCAAATGATTTCAGACCTGAGGGCACTCAGCCCATTGCAATATTGAGTCCTTGGTTAGGTACAATTAGTGTGTTTCCACATGATTAATTGGAATAGAATGCCTGTTTCTTCTTGTTTAAAAATAAACCATTTTATTTATTCAGCCTTTTCCAAATTTGTTATGTAGAATGTTTAAAAATGTAGTTTAAATGAGAAGACTAGAGTGGAAGACTTTATACATTAACATGAATATTTAAATGAGCAAAGTAGAGAAAATAGTAAACAAGATAAGGACTGCAGATAGCTTGAACTAAAAACCTGTATCTGCACAATCTCAAATTTTGGGGAAGAGATTCTGGAATTTGAACTTGGATTTGGATCTGAATTTTGCAGTGAGATGAACCAAAACTGAGACTCCAGTGAGATGAAACAAACACTCTAAAAATATTGGAAGAATTTCAAAATGTGGATCTAAATTTTAGGCTTCAGACCAACCTCTAATACACACAGTACATATGGGATATGATAAACACTTTTAGATTAAAAGACTGATAATAGCAAATAAAAAGTGTTTTCAAACACTGAAGTATGAGACCATAAGTCGGTTTAACCAATAAAATGAATTATAACATGTAGAAGGTCCATACAAGTTCCTTTTGAAAGAAAGAAGGAATGATGGAAACATGATCAAGAATCTCTTAGCCAAGTCCAGAAAAAGAGGCATAGAAATCAACACCTTTGTGAACTACTTCTGTAGAGATTGGTCAAAACATTTTCTTAAGTGAAGAAATGATTTTCACTGCCTCAAAAATGATAGTCATTGCAGAGAAGCTAAATGAATTATTTGCTTCAGTCTTCATGGCTGAGGATATTGGTTGATTCCCAAACCTGAGCCATTTATTTTAGGTGACAAATCTGAGGCATTGTCCCAGATTGAGGTGTCATTAAAGGAGGTTTTGGAATAAATTGATAAATTTAAGAATAACAAGTCACTGGGACCAGATGGCATTTACCCAAGAGTTCTGAAAGAATTAAAATGGGAAATTGCGGAACTATTAACTGTGATTTGTAACCTATCCTTTAAATCAGCTTCTGTATCTAATGACTGGAAGATAGCTAATGTGATGCCAATATTTAAAAAGGGCTCTTGAAGTGATCCTTACAGACTGGTAAGTCTAACGTCAGTACTGGGCAAATTAGATGAAAGTATAGTAAAGAATAAAATTGTCAGACACATAGATTAACATAATTTGTTGGGGGAATGTCAATATGGTTTCTGTAAGGGAAATCATGCCTTACAAATCTACTAGAGTTCTTTGAGGGTGTCAACAAATGTGTGGACAAGAGAGATCCAGTGGATATAATATACTTAGAGTTTCAGACAGCCTTTGACAAGGTCCCTCACCAAAAGCTCTTAAGTAAGTTACGTAGTCATGGGATAAGAGGGAATGTCCTCTCATGGATTGATAATTGTAGAAAAGACAGGAAACAAAGGGTAGGAATAAATGGTAAGTTTTAAGAGTGGAGAAAGGTAACTAGTGAGGTTCCCAAGGGTCTGTCCTGGGACTAATGCTATTCAACTTACTTATAAATTATCTAGAGAAAGGAGTAGACAGTGAGGTGGCAAAATTTGCAGATGATACCAAACTGCTCAAGATGGTTAAGACCAAAGCAGACACCGAAGAACTTCAAAAAGATCTCACCAAACTAAGTCATTGGACAACAAAATGGCACTTTACATTTACCAACATTAAATTTCAATTAATATACATATAAGAACTAGGGGTCACAAATGAAATTAATAGGCAGCAGGTTTAAAACAAACAAAAGTCACTCAGCACATAGTCAAACTGTGGAACTCCTTGCCAGAGGATTTTGTAAAGACTAGGATTTTAACAGGGTTCAAAAAAGAGCTAGATAGATTCATGGAGGTTAAGTCCATCAATGGCTATTAGCTAGGATGGGTAGGAATGGTGTCCCTAGCCTCTCTTTGTCTGGAAATGGATGACAGGAGAGGGATCACATGATGGTTACCTGTTGTGTTCCCTCCCTCTGGTGCATCTGGTATTGGCCACAGTCAGCAGACAGTATATTGGGCTAGATGGACCTTTGGTCTGACCCAGTATGGCCATTTTTATTATGCCTACAAAATAAATCCTAAAAAATTTTCTACCCTTTCGATGTCACAAGAAGTCATGATACACCAGTCTAACATACACAGTCAAATCCTCCCTCTGTCTGCTTTCCCCCTGTCTGGGTTTTCCTGTGGTATGATGGAGTCCCCAGAGGAGTTAGAGCCTGCATAGTCAATTCTAAACCATTTTTCTGCAGCCCTTCGCCCAGAGGGCATGTTGGAACTGGCGATGGGTGTGTCAGAATCAGTGATATAAGGAGTAGGAGTGGCTGTACCATATTGCAGTCTAGCTATATTCAACTGCTGGATGATTTTTGAAGACTATTCTGAGAGACACCTTTAGGCACAAGCCTCTAGCCTCTGCATTACTCATGCCTGTACAAGGCTGAGGACCAGTGAGAACTAGGAAACCATAACCTCCTTCCACCAAATGTAATGAATGTAATTCTGATGAAGCAGAGAATCCAAACTCTGGTTATGTAGAGAGATTTACCATAGTAATTTTATGAATGATTTCACCAGCAGTATTCCACTGGGGTTAGATTT
The DNA here is from genome assembly GCF_049634645.1 of Pelodiscus sinensis. Lineage (NCBI taxonomy): Eukaryota > Metazoa > Chordata > Testudines > Trionychidae > Pelodiscus > Pelodiscus sinensis. The sequence goes on from NC_134717.1 coordinate 39,210,380, forward strand.
GTGATCAGTTCTGAATCTCCACATTGTCTTCAGTATGCTTGAGAACAGCTTCTGTTAAATTTGAGTAAATCACATGGCACGCAATAAAGCATTCGATATTCATAAATTTGTTTTTATTGAGTCCACCATTTCTTGCACTACTATAGAGCAATGTTAGTTAATTTCAAAATATGTTAACATTGTTTCTTGGTAAGGGATCTATGAAAATCTTTTCAACACTTTTGGTACTGTGTCAAACTGTACATAAATAAGCCCTTTCCTTCCAGCATCATTGAAAAGACTCTCCCACCCCCTTCTTTGGAGGATCTACAGAAAATATAGCTTCCTAAATGAAAAACCAGATAAAAATAACTGAGAAGGGCTATCTGATGTTTGAAATTGCTCTAGTGTTTTTTAAATTGTATTGATACAAGGAGATCATTCCCTGCTTTCCTCATGTATCAATATATACCTATCTTCCATTTTTGCTGTATTCTGTATACATTGTGCTGTGTCTAGACTGGCAAGTTTTTCCGCGAAAGCAGCTGCTTTTGCAGAAAAACTTGCCAGCAATCTACACTGGCCTCTTGAATTTCCACAAGAACACTGACGATCTCATGTAAGATTGTCAGTGTTCTTGCGGAAATGCTATGCTGCTCCCGTTCAGGCAAAAGCCCTTTTCCAGAAATGCTTTTGCGCAAAAGGGCCAGTGTATACAGCTGAAAACTGTTTTGTGCAAAAAAGTCCCGATGGTGAAAATGGTGATTGGGGCTTTCTTGCGCAAAACTGCATCTAGATTGGCACAGACGCTTTTCCGCAAAAAGTGTTTTTGCGGAAAAGCGTCCGTGCCAATCTAGACGCTCTTTTCCACAAATGCTTTTAAAGGAAAAACTTTTCCGTTAAAAGCATTTGTGGAAAATCATGCCAGTCTAGATGTAGCCTGTGGCTCTGTTCATAACAGCAATATAATCCGAAGTTCTTTTTCTTTCTATCCTGAAGAAGCTATCAGACTTACATAAAATTACTTCCCTTAGGTTAGTATAAGGATAGGCTGCCTTCCTAATATCCATGTAATTTTTGGTTATGAATTATGCCTGACATGCCAAAAGCCACCATAACTGGGGGTCTAATATTCATAAATCAGTATCAAGTTCAAGAAATGTTAGCCTGTTCTTTGCTGACAACGTTAGTCTCGTTGCTCAAGATGTATTTGTAGCTATGTGTGTGGAGGACACTTCATTAGGCACCATCATCTTTGTGGCACCTTTATTTTCAGCAAAAATCAGTTTTGTTAACCTATTTAACATATTTTCCTCTCAGCATTGCAGCACATGCCAATTTAAAATCTGTATGTCATCTATTGCTGCACTTCTAATAAAGTTTCTGGAGAGACTGTGAATAATTTCTCTTCATGTAGACAAGACAACTTGATCCAGCTTTTGAAAATCATTAGGGTTTCTATAGGCGTTTTTTACTGCTTTAGGTTCATTGAGTGTTTGAATAATAATTCTTTTTTATATTCCAAACTTGTATTAATTATTTTTAAGTTAACATATTACTTTTTTTCTTTTATCAGGAAGCCCATCTGGCCATGCCATGGGATCTTCTTGTGTCTGGTATGTAATGGTAACAGCAGCACTTAGCTACACAGTAAAATGGAAAGATGAATCTTCAGTTACTCTGCACAGGTCAGTCTGTTGCTGATATTCTGAGACTTTTATTTTGATGGATTTATATAATTTGTTGTGTTGAACATTATTATAGCATATATTTTTAAATCGTTCTGATACACTTGCCTTTTAAATTGTTAACATGTCTTCATTCTTACTGGTTTGGACAAGGATTTTGAATATAAAAGGAGTTTTATATTTTTCTTTAGGGTGACATGTAATTAACTCATTGCCATTGGATTAATGTATGAGCCCAGCCTCCCACTGTGGGAGTGGGACAGGACAATAATGTTTGTAATCCTGATTTATATTCAGTGCCTTTCTTTCAATGTACTGGTTAGTACATTAAATTTACCACTTTGGGAATAGTCATTCATATTTTATTATAAAGAAAATGCACATAGTATTGGCACAGGCAGCATGATGCTTAACTCCGTATAAGACATTATGCTTAGTTGGACTTTTAACCAAGGTTAAAAGGATTGTTATTTGACTGCATGAATCATGAGTTTAATTATGCCTTAATGATGGAAAACATGAAAAAATACATCTGCCACTTTAGCTTTCCATTAATATCTTACAACAAAAATAAGCATCTGATTTTATGTCCTAAGTATTAGTGTCTTATCCTGCAGTCTGGGTTGCAAGATCATACCATTATTCTTCCAGTTTTATTCAGTATCTAGCTCCAGGTTTTGATCATCTGACTTTAGATTGTTGAATTGTACCCCTGACAGCTAAAAATATGGGACCCAGATGAATGACACACAATGAAATATAATATTTGGAATTTTAAAAATTTAATGTATACTGTTTCTTTTTTCTTTCATAGACTTACCTGGTCATTCCTCTGGAGTGTGTTTTGGATTATTCAAATCAGTGTGTGTGTGTCTAGAGTATTCATAGCAACACATTTCCCACATCAAGTTATTCTTGGAGTAATTGGTGGTAATATTGCTTATTCTTTGCAATATAAATACATAATCTGAACATTTGTTTAAGTTTAAAAACAAGTCATAGGTATTTAAAGGGCTTTTTATCCTGTGTCTCTAGAGCTGCATGTGATTTCTGGGGAGATAAGGGTTTAAATATAATAAATAATAATAATAATAATTAATATGTATTGTATATTACTGGGGCATATAGAAGTCCTAATCAAGGACCAGGAGCCCATTGAGCTAGATGCTGTACAAACATAGAACAAAAAGATGGTTCCAGCCCCCAAAAACCTACAGTCTTAATATAATACTAGCCTTTAGGCCAGCAGAGATGACAGCCTTTGTGGGCCCCTGAGGAAGGTGTGGGGGGCTAGCTTCATGCTCCCAGAATAGGTGGGGATGAGGGTGGAAGAGGTGGGCATGAGGGCAGCCATCTGTCAGCATTGCCCAGAGTGTGGCATGGCATGCGTCTTCCCTCCCCTCCAGCCCTTAGTGCTGTCTAGAGCACACAGCCTGGCACTTCAGTGCAGTGCTCCAGAGGCGGTGCAAGTGCAGCAGTAGTTGCCGGAACTCTGGGCCCCTTTGAATTGCCAGACCCCCAGGGCAGTTGTCCCCTTTACTCTCTCCTCACCCCTCAGTTAAGCAGGCCTGCTTTAGGGTAACAGTTTCAAAAGTGCAAAAGTGTTTTAGGAACTTAGTCCCATTTTTTTTAAAGGAATATAGGCATTTGAAAGCCTAAGTCTCACTGATTTCCTGTGAGACCTAGGCTCTTAAGCCTCGAGTCAGTTTTAAAAATGGGATTTAGGCACTTTTGAAAATGCTTCTCTTAGTCACTCTCTGATCTTAGAGCAGGGGTGGGCAAAAGGGCCTCCACAGACCAGATCTGGCCCACCAAGTGAATTGATCCAGCCCGTGAAGGCCCTGCCACTCCCCTCATCCCCAGGCCAATCAGGGCCTGGGGGCGGGGAGAAGCATGTGAAGTCTCCTCCCACTCTGCCCCTGCCTTGCAAGGAGTGTGTGACTTCCTCTGATTGGCCTAGGGGCAGAAGGGGAGCATGCGAAGTTTCTTCCTGCCTTGCGCAGGGTGCAGCGCTTCTAAGCACCGCACGCTCCTTCCAGGATGGGGGAGGGTGGGAAGAGACTTCATGTGCTTCCCGCTGACCCCAGGCCAATCAGGGCTTGGGGTCAGGGAGAGTGCATGAAGTCTCCCATCCTGCAAAGACTGCTCAGCTGGTAGTTGATGGGGGTAGGGAGCAAGAGACTTCACGTGCTCCCCCTCCCCAGTTCCTAATTGACCTGAGGGCAGTAGGAAGGAGCATGCAAAGTCTCCTCCCACCACCAGGGGCACAGGTACCTAGAAGGAACTGCCAGCTGTTCAGAATAGATGGCAGTACTTTCGGGAGGGGGTGGGGAACGGCAAAGACTTTGCGCACTCTCCCATCCCCAAACCAGTCACGATCTGTGGGTGAGGAAGCATGGAAGTGTCTTGGCCCCACCCCTTCTGGGGTCACCCAGAGCCCTTGGTCAAAAATTATTGCCCACCCCTGTCTTAGATGGGAGCATTGGTTCCAGGAACTCCCTATGCTACTTTCCATATGCAAATTAGCATGTTTAGTGCTGAGATGATGGTTTAAAGCTCCTGAGATCCATCTTTTTTTCTATTCATGGTCAGGAAGGGGGATAGTGAGGGAGAGGGGAAAAAAATCTCCTCCTCCAGCACCCAGAAATGGGGAATGACCAAGAACATAGGTAGGCTTGATTCACCCCTGTGAGAGGAGGGGGTTGCAATTTGCATCTCCCTCTACTCAAGATGTGGCATCTGGAGGGTATGAAAAAGGAGACACAGACTGGTCCATTTGGGTATGTTCATGCAAGGTTTATTAGTGAAAAACTACATGTCTCTTTTGAAACTATGACTCTTGGCATTTAAAGTGCCGAAGGAGATTCATTATTTTGACTTGGCAGTTTTGAAGAAGAATGAGGTTTTTGAGGGTACTATAAAGTGGAAAAACCAAACATACTCTTTTTCTTTAAGAGGTCTAATTCTGCTTTTAATGGTAGGCCCTACAAAACAATTTTTTTTTGCAATGTCCAAGAGCACAATGAATGCATCGTCTAATATTGCATTTCTAATTCACAGGAATGCTTGTTGCTGAAGCATTTGAACATACTCCTGCAATCCATACAGCGAGTTTGAGAACATACATCAAGACAAATGCGTTTCTCTTTATCTTTGCTCTTGGCTTTTACCTGCTTCTCAAACTTATTGATGTTGATCTTCTGTGGTCTGTTCCCAAGGCAAAGAAATGGTGTGCCAACCCAGATTGGATAAATATTGACACAACTCCATTTGCTGGACTGGTGAGAAATTTAGGTGCACTCTTTGGTTTAGGTCTTGGGATTAATTCGGAAATGTTCATCATGAGCTGTAAAGGTATAAATGGATATAAAATGAGTTTCAGGCTACTGTGCATAGCTGCTTCTTTAGCAGCCTTGCAGCTGTTCGATTTTATCAAGTTACCTACACATACTGAGTATTTGTTTTATGTTCTTTCTTTTTGTAAAAGTGCAGCCATACCTCTTACTGTAGTTGCTTTGATTCCATACTGCATACACCTGTTAATGAGGCCAACTGAAAAGAAGTTAAATTAGGTGAACTTTCAGAATAGTCTGAAAGAATGTGGGCACATCTAGATATAAGTAGTGGTCTGTGACCCACTGCAAAGATCATTATTTTTGTACTCCATTCTAAACAGAGGTGGATGTCACTATGTGTGTGTTTTTGCTTTTGGTAAATACCATGTCAAAAGACAGTACATCCTGAAATGACACTGTCATGTCAGAATCACTGATTGACTTGCACTTTGACTTCATTCCCAGAAGTATTGCAAAGATTGACAATACAGTATGACTGTCTAACACCCCTCAGAGTATGTACATGTTTTGACGCTTGTTGGGATTAGTCCCAGCTTGTAGTTTTTTTTAGTTTTTGTACACTTTCACTTAGATGGTGCTTTATCTCCCATATCATTCCACTTTCAATTTTATATCTACATATAAATGCTGCCTATTAGTATGCTGGAAAATTAGGTGTGATAAAAATCACACTAACTCAACTGCATGAATGTAGTGTGATGAAGCTCTCTCCATAGTTCGCAAAACTTTAGATTTAATTTAGTGTTTTCTAAATGATGCATCTTCTGACTGAGTCAGGAAAAAAGAATAAATTATTTTTTAAAAGATTAGTGTTAAACAATGTAATTTCAGGCCACTAGATTCTATTTCTAGGGCTATCGACAGAGCAGATAACTTTGTATTGATATGTTGCTTTTTGTATTTTTCTTTTAAAATTAGCTAAATGCAAAATATTGACATGAAGAGGCAATAAATTCTATTTACTAAAACTACTACACATTTAACTTTATGGAAACTCTTGAACATAGCACATTAAATCAGTGTTATTTGGGTATGCATCTACACAGAGTAACTGCGGTAGAAACTCATTTAGTGTGAATTCATGTCATCTCAACACACCTCCTAGTGTGTTATGCTTGTTCCTGACTTTCAAATGTAAACCAGTCTAATAATCTCAATTTAAAGAGTACCCAACCACAATCATGATTTAGTGGTGGAATTGGTCAAGATAACTCTTTGTTGCCATAAATGAAAAAGCAATTCAAGAGTAAAACATGCCATGCTTATGTTTAGCCAACTTTGTTTGGACAACCACAAAGATAGCTGTTATAATATAGTATACGTTTACTATAATACTCATTTGTGAACTGACGGGGCTGATTAATCTGGCACTATAATTACGTAAAACCAATTATATCCCTTTGTATATATTTTAATGCATTTCTGTCATTGCACATTGACTTTCTAAAATTCATATCCCATATAATTTCTGGGTGAGGTACCTTTTTAGAGTACAGCTAAGATATAGTATATTGGTGCCTCTCGTAGGGTTTTCAGACTCCATACTAAGACCGAGATGGGGCAAAGGCTGAAGGAGCACTGGGACTGTAAGGCCCAATCCCTCAAGTACTTTGCCTAGGGCTTAGGCTAGTTTACCCTTATGGTCCCTTCTAACCCGATGGTTCTATGATTCTACTTACAAGCATGCTCTTGGGGAAAGGACTAGGCAGGAGAGAGAAAAGAGGGAAACCATTTCCTGGAGAAGCACTTCTTTGCAGTGGCAGAAGAAACCTCTACTGAGGGATTCTGGCTGCGAGTCCTCCCATCCTGATGCTACCCAAGGGGAAGGTAGAACCAGTGACAATGGTACCATAGAGTCACAAGCATTGGAACAATGACAATGATGAGAGTTCAACTACTTATCCTCCTTTCCCCACTTCCTGTGATCATGAAGGGTTGTGGGGGGTGGAGTTGTGGGGGGTGGAGTGGCAGCGCAGTGCATTTTGTGTCACTCATTCCACCTGATGCCCCATAACTTCCTGGAAAATGGAGCCCCTCCCACCTTGCCCAGGGGCCTGGCAAGTTTGTCAGACCCCTTGTTACTAGCTAATTCAGACACTGTATCTACTGCTTTTCAGAGACGTGAACAAATATCAAGTTCCTACTTGAACTGCTTTATATTCTGTCCACAAGTATATGAAAACATCCTAAAGAGGAGAAGGATGTACAATTTTGACAGATATGCACGAGAGCTTATTATGTCTGAACTAAGTGCTTTACTTGGCTATTTACAAAGCATTTTCCTCTGCCTTGATGCAATGTCAGTAATTTAGTAATCATCTGTGACATTTCAGTGCAAAGTGAATGAATACTAACAAAATCTAGGCAAAACTTCATGGACATCCGTCAATAGTCAGAAATAAAAGAAAAGTGCTGGGCACTCAAATTGCAGTGCCTGAAAGGCTTTACTTTATAGCCCCAAATCCTTGAAATACTGTTTATATCACAATAGGAGACCTTTTGGTTTCATATTTCAATATTCCACCCATATTAACTGTGCTTTCTGTACAATTAGAACAATGAGATAAGGGAATTCTCATTTTATTTTTAGCAATGTATAAGTAATAAATTAACCTATTGGGCAGAAAGAGGTTATTTCGTGAACCTTATAGTTTTTTTGCATTAGGAATTTGATAAATATGGAAATCATTTTAATTATCCTAGGAGCACTTAATATTTGGGTCTTTCATGAAAAGAGTATCTGTGACACTGAACAGCAACTTGTCTTGGTACTAGAAATGGCAATTTTTACCAGTGAATGCACATCTAGTATTGAGAACAGGCCTCAATGCATAGAAAGTCAGGAATGAAGTACAACATACAGGAATAATCCACAACATTACTGTCTTCCAAGTACTGATACATGTACTCAGGTACTCTAATTAGCAAACATAGCAGGTTCCAAATACTTACTTGCCTATTTATTGGATTTGTGTTCAGCTTAGGAGAGTACAAGACGGGTTTTATGCATGTCCCTACCACCAGTGTCAATGTGGTAACTACACTGTAGTTACAATGTGAATGAAAAATAACTTTGGTTATACTTGTTCTGAATAACAAGGTCTAATATGCTTACTTTGGTTTGTAACAGTGCACATAGTAATATAACAAGAATGGAAATTTTCTTACCCAATCATTTTCATTCTTCTAGCAGCATCTTCCACAACCGTCAGACATATATATGGGTTATTTTCCTCCTGTCTACAGTTTCTGGAGGCAATTTAAAGCTATAGAACAGGGGTTCCCAACCTTTTTCAGTCCCCATGCCCCCTTGGCTTTTAGTAAACCTTCCCGTACCCCTTATTCAATATGAAAGGAAATAAATTCTAGACTCTAGAATCCACAACTTTTTTCACTAACACTACTACTTTTGGAATATTTCAATAAGGATAATCTAGTTATTTACCAAATATTCCCCATGCCCCCTTGACAAACTTCTCGTACGCCCTGGGGGGGTACGCGTACCCCAGGTTGGGTACCCCTGCTATAGAATCACTTGCTCTAGGCATGCTTCCTTTCCAACCTACTGCCAGTAGATTCATTCCAGAGTGGTGTAAAACAGATTCATGTCAAGATTATTGGTAATAGCTAGGGGTACGTCTACACTACAGCGCTAGTTCGAACTAACTTAGTTCGAATTAGTTAATTCGAACTAAGCTAGTTCGAACTAACGCATCTAGAACTAAAAACTAGTTCGAACTAGCGTTTTGCTAGTTCGAACTAGTAAGTCCACATTGAGTGGACTCTGAACAGGGCTTAATGATGGCCGGAAGCAGTGCCGGCAGGGCATAAAAGGAGGACTTAGAGCATGGAGATGCTGTCTCAGGCTAGCCGAGGGCTGCGCTTAAAGGGTCCCGACCCCCACCCCGGACACACAGTTCTAAGGGGTGCCCCGCTTGCAAAGAAGTTCTGGCTTGGAGTGCCCTGAGTGCCCACACTGGGCACATCACACCACTCGGCCATCAGCCCGGCTGCACTTGCCGCAGGCTGCCATCTGGGGAGAGGGAGTAATTGGGGGGCTGCAGGAGAGCTTCCACCCCCAGAAGCCCGCAGAGCCAGCCCAGTCCTCCCCATCGGGGGCTCGTACCCCATTCCTCCCTCACCTCCTTCCACTTGCCCTTCCCTAGCCCCCCTTCTTATTGATGTACAAAATAAAGATAACGTTTCTTCCAACATTGACTCTGTCTTTATTGAACAAAACTGGGGGAGACTGGGAAAAGGAGGTGGGAGAGGGGAAGAGAAAGGCTGGGAGAGGGGAGGGCAACTAACATGATCAGGGGTTGGGAACAGGTCCCAGATGAAGAGAGGCTACAGAGACTGGGACTGTTCAGCTTAGAAAAGAGGAGACGGAGGGGGGACAGGATAGAGGTCTCTAAAAGCAGGGGTTGGGTGGAGAGGGTGCATTCAGAAAAGTTCTTCCTGAGTTCCCATCAAGAAGGACTAGAGGACACCAAAGGAAAGGAATGGGTAGCAGGCTTGAAACTAGTAAGAGAAAGTTGTTGTTGTTGTTGACAAAGCAAATAGTTAACCTGTGGAACTCCTTGCTGCAGGAGGCTGTGAAGGCTAGAACTAGAACAGAGTTGAAAGGGAAGTGAGATAAAGTGATGGAGGTTGGGTCCATGGAGTCCTATTAGCCAGAGGGTAGGAGTGGTATCCCTGCCCAAAGTTTGTGGAAGGCTGGAGAGGGATGGCACGAGACAAATGGCTTGGTCATTGTCTTCGGTCCATCCCCTCCAGGGTCCCTAGGGTTGGCCGCTGTTGGCAGACAGGCTACTGGGCTAGATGGACCTTTGGTCTGACCCAGTACGGCCATTGTAAGCTCAGGGCTCAGTGTCGGGGGTCTCAGTGGACCCCCTTGATTTTCATGCACACCTGGTCCTGGGTGGCCAGGCTGGCAGCTCTCCTGCCCTAGACGGCCACTTTCCTGTGCCTAGTGCGGAGATCGTGGACGAGGTCCACGATGTCCGCACTAGCCCAGGAAGGTGCCCGCCTCTTGCGGTCCAGGGCAAGCTCCTGGGAGCCGCCAGCCTGGTCCCGGCAAGAGGGGGTGGGCTGGGGGGCATCGGGTGGGTGGCTCTGTGCCGTGCCAGGTGCAGGGTCTGCTAGCTGGGTGCTGGCAGGCTTGCACCTGGCACGGGCACCGTAGCCAGCCCGTGCCCCTTTAAGGGGTCCGGGGCCGGGAGGGGGGCATAGAGTTTCCCTGGTGTTGGCCAGAGTGGCCACCAGGGAAACCTGGGGAGGGCTAGCCTCCCACTAGTTCGAACTAAAGGGCTACACAGCCCTTAGTTCGAACTAGCTAGTTCGAACTAGGCGTTAGTCCTCGTAAAATGAGGTTTACCTAGTTCGAACTAAGCGCTCCGCTAGTTCGATTCAAATTCGAACTAGCGGAGCGCTAGTGTAGCGCATAGGAAAGTTAGTTCGAACTAACGTCCGTTAGTTCGAACTAACTTTCTAGTGTAGACATACCCTAGATTATTAATGAACCACCCCAGACACCATTTTCTTGCTGAAGGAGTCCTCTGTGGAAGACAGAACATAGTGTCTAATAAAGGTTTTATCCGATATCCCTGTTTCTGCTCTGCAGATTTCAGCAGTGAAACAACATGCTCTTTCAGTCCCAAATCATAAATGCACCTTGATTCCTTCTGGCTGTTTTGTATGCCTCAGTAATACATAGTCTGATCCATTTGGCCAGGGACAGCTAACATATTCTAATGCCCTGGCATCTTGGGTGAAAGGAAAAGAACTGAAAGCCTAATCTTTTTGTGGATTCTGTACACCTGATATCATCTTTGGTACTTACTTGACATCTAATGTGTGACATATCTTCCCAGTGAGTCGCTCTGATTTTGGACAGAATGAAGGAAGGACAATCTGTTGAGAGGCGTGAAAAGAAGAATTTAGTTTAGGCAGGAACATTTCTGGAGTTCTTAGCATCACTTTGACATCATGGAATATACAGTAAGGTTTCTGCATGGTTAAAACTGTGGACATGATGATGACCAGAAAACAGGTTTGGATGGAGAGGTAAAATGGTAATACAAATGTCAGTGATTCAAAAGGATGGAGGCTTAGGGCTTTCAACACCAGTGGTAGATCCCATTTAGGGAAAATTGGTCTGACTTTTCTGTGGGACCTGGAGTTCTCACTCAGGTAACTAGAGGATCCTGCAAATAGTACACTAATGAGGACTGACACCTTGAGTGCTTAAAAAACAATGAATAGTTTTGAAGCACCTTAGAGACTAACAAAAAATGTGGATGGTATCATGATCTTGAGTCCTGTGCTGCTTGGCTCTGAATTTGCTGCAAATGCACAGGTTCATGACAAACACCAAAGTCAACTGAATGATTCTATCAATTATTCATTTGGGTTCAGAAATAGATGCGGTGCAGTTATTCATCATTTGACAGATGCCACATGATTTAGAATTTGATATTCATGCTAGTCAAGAGCAGGAACCCAACAATGGTTCAATGCCTTCTGTTCTTGTGCAGAGGGATCCCTCCATGAATAAGATCACAGATCAGATGCCTTCAGGTCTTTCTGCTGAAAGTATGGAGCCATTCTCCGGCATTTATGCGAGATCAGTTTCTGGTCCCAGATCAGATGATCAACTTCCTAAGATAGTGAACAGTCCCACACAATGTCCATACTTGTTTGTCATTGTTCTGTGCACTTGCAGGAGATTCGGCGCCATGTCTTGTTAGAGGTCTGATTTAGGTGCCTTCCAGAGGTATAAGAGAATTCCTTGGGATCTGAGTAATGAATTCCACAGCATCTTTGTTTATGACCTGGGACTGATGATAGGCAAAATGGCAATGTTCGGTACTGGTAGCAATCCATGCCATAAGCAAATCTCAGTAGCTTGTCTTAGCAAGGCACAGTGGAATGTGGAGCTATGAGTGCCCCCAGGTGATGTGTGTGTTGGTGCCAACTGGCAGGGGACGCAGGACTGCTTGAGGGTTACTGGAATTCCCTGGGTGTGATAGCTTCATAGTTCACCAAAAGGTATCATGTAAGGACTCTACTGAAAGCCTGTACTATCCATGTCATCATAAACATTGTACAAAGTATGTATAGGTAATAATTAAGAAATAATGTATCTATACTGGAAATGTATGTTCTTAACCCTTGATGTTTAAAGCAGGTCACCATAAGGTGACCAACTTTGACTGATACTGGCCAGGCAGGATGGAAATGGTTCTTGCTCTTTGTCTGGTCAAGTGTGTCTCAATGTAAGTCTATGTGGTTCAGAGCCAGATACTAATTAAAAGGTTGGAAGGTTAACAAGCAAGGGAGACTAGAGGGAAGAAGTCAACTGGGGGCATGCTGATTATGAAAAAAGATCAAAAGAAGCTCTTTCCACTTAGGAGTCAAGAGGATAGTGTAACTTATCTGAAAAGTAGAAGATCACAGCCATACCTGACACTAAGACACTGGAAGACTTTTTGGATGAGCTTTTGCTCTATATGCCATATCCACGTGTTGTTTAGGCTAAAGAGAGCATGTTATTTTAATTTATATGTAACCATTTGTTTCCTCTGTTTCTAGTTGCTACTTCTTAAATAAACTTCTGTTCATATTCTAAAGATATCTAAGTGTCATATGTTGAGTGGTGAGATAATCCCGAGGCCCCTCTGGTAAACTGGTGTGAACTATTCCTTTGGGAGTAGTGGATCTGTGAATTCTGTTAGTGCCAGTGAATCAGGCTGGATGTTCCAAAAGAAACATCCAGTGGGCTCTGGGGTTGGAGTGTGCCTGTAAAGAGTGAGGCCTTTGAGACCTCACCTTCTGGATGAGTTTGCCCTAGTATGGTTGCTGGAGATGGGAGAGTGGATGAAGAAGGGGTGAAGTGGAGACCTTAGCTTGAGGGAGTATCCCTGATGCACTCATTTGTCTTTGGTGGATGCAAACTGTTCATTTGGAAAGTGAGAAAACTCAGATCTGGGTGGAGTACATTCATTCATTGTCATAAGGACTCCATGGATGTTGTGGAAGCACCTCTAGGTTATTCACTTGTTCCTTGATTCCAGCGTTTTCCTTTTCCTTATCTGTTATCTCACCTCTGAAAGCTCTGAGAAGAAGGAGGATGAAAAGCATGGGTATCTGATAGTCAATTTGTAATCCCTTATTCGAGAACTAAATGAAGAGCATAAGGACAGTTTAAGTTTGGCAGTTTTCAGCCACTATCCTATCCAGTTTTTCTTTAAAAAAGGAGAGACCCTATGAATTAAGAGGTGCCCAGAACTCATCTGTAATAAGTATGTTTCCTCCATGGATGAAGTCCTGTATGCCTCCTGACATGAATGCCTTGGTCTTAACAGAAAACCTCACCGCATCTGTTGAAGCATCTGCCACAAATGCTGTTATTGGGGAGCTTTCTTGTATACAGCCCTAAAGATGAATTGCCCTCCTCATTTTTTGAGGAAGAACGGCTCTTGTGCAAAAGGGGGTATTTGCGCAAAAAGGTGCCGTCTACACAGCACTTTTTTGCTCAAAAACGTCTTGCGGAAAAGGAAGAGGAAATGCAAATGAGAGCATTGCATATGCAAATGAGCGCTCCATTTGCATTTGCTTTTCTGCATGAGGCTTGTAGGATAGCTGTAGCCTTCGATAGTGAATGGGGGAGGGAAAGCATTGATTCACACAGAGAAGTTTAAACTAAACAACCAAAATAAAGAAAAATACCCTGATCATAACTAGATACACTTTTCCCTCTACTCATGATACATGCTGATCTGTACTTCACTCCCATGTCCAATATTTTTTATAGGTATGGTAATTCTGATCCCTGCATCTGTTCTCTCCAGCCCTTTTCTTAGAAATCCCCTCAAAGGAAGAGCAGACCAGGTATCCATATCCAATTCAAATTTCAGCACTGTATCCCCATTGGTTCTTCTGGCCCCCTGCCAACACCCTTGTCAGCTACCTGAGTTTAACCCCCTAGTCACTGGGTGATGGGTACACTCTTCCCAGCATTCCTCCTATACATCACATATGGTTTCACACTTCTCTGAGAGATTAAAATCTTTGTTACATTTTGTCTGTGTCTTGCTCAAAACCAGTGTTTGATTGCTCCTCTGCTACAAAAGAGGCGGGGCAAGAGGAGGTCTGAGTCAAAGAACAAATACCTTTCAGAGGTTTTTTTTTCTTTGCTTGCTTGGTTTTATTTTCTACTTTTTTTGACCCTTTCGTTCTTTAGTTTTTGTTTTGCACAATTCACAGCTATACCCTCCATGCACGTGCTTATGGTTAGCTTTACACAGGCCTTGAGTAGGGTTGCCAACCCTCCTGGTTTCACTAGGAGTCTCCCACAATCAGACTCAGTCTCCCAGGGTATGTAAAGTGAGGTAAACAGGATCTATCGGAAAAGGCTTTCTTTAGTGAAAGATCAGCCTCTAGACTGCTGCTTTTCTCTGACAAAGCTCCCTGCCAAAAAAAAGCAGCGGCCATTTTTATGCTAATGAAGCGCGGGATATTTAAATCTCTGCTTCATTAGCAATTTCGACCTGCCTAATCTGCATCCTTCCGCCGGCAGATGGGTGTAGTCTAGATGTACCCCCAGAGGCTCCTAAAGCCAAACTGAGAGATCAGCCACTAAGGGTACATCTACACTACATGCCTCTGTCGGCAGAGGCATGTAGATTTGTTTATTCAGCAAAGGTAAATGAAGCCGCGATTTAAATGATCGCGGCTTCATTTACATTTACATGGCTGCCGCGCTGAGCCGACAAACAGCTGATCAGCTGTTTGTCGGCTCGCCGCTAGTCTGGACGTTCCCTCTGTCGATATCAAAGCCCTTTGTCGGCAGCCCCGGTAAACCTCATTCCACGAGGAATAACGGGGCTGCCAACAAAGGGCTTTGATGTCGACAGGGGGAACATCCAGACTAGCGGCGAGCTGACAAACAGCTGATCAGCTGTTTGTCAGCTCAGCGTGGCAGCCATGTAAATGTAAATGAAGCCGCGATCATTTAAATCGCGGCTTCATTTACCTTTGCCTACAACCCTAATCTACATGCCTCTGCCGACAGAGGCATGTAGTCTAGACACAGCCTAAAAGTCCAGTGGCGTAGCAGGGCTTAGGCAGGCTCCCTACACGTCCTGGCCAGGAACCACAACTCCTAGGAGTTGCAGAGGCAGTGCCTGCAGGCAGGGGCAGCGTGCAGAGCTACCTGCTCTTCTCAGGGATATACTGGCCAATTCCAGGAGTGGCACAAGCCTGCCTTAGCCCTACTATGCCACCAACTGGAACTTGGAGCCACACCATAACCTCTCCTGCACCCCAAATCCCTTCCCCCAGTCAACAGCCTGACCTACTCCCACACTCAGCTCTGAGCTCCCTCACAGCTCCTTCTGCACACCAGCCTTCTGTCCCCTCCTGCACCCAGAATTTGCGCTCTCATCCCCCTGTCCCACCTTCCAGAGCCCACATCTCTCCTGCACCATAACCCCCTACCCAAGGCTCAGCCCAGGGCCCTCTCCCACACTTCAAACTCCTTCGCCCCAGCCCAGAACCTGCAACCCCTACACCGACTCCCTGCCTCATCTTGGTGAAAGTGGGAGACTGAGTGACAGAGGGAGGGGGGATGGAATGAGTAGAGACAGGGCCTCAAAGAAGGGGCACAGGCTGGGTCCTCATGGAAGGTGTAGGGGAGTGGGTAGGGTGAGGGTGTTGGATTAGTGTGATTAGACAGTTAGCAAACCTAGCCTTGAGCTCACTAGAAATTACTCCCTGGGGCTATGTCTACACTGGCGGCTTCTTGCGCAAGAAAATCTTGTGCAGGGGTTCTTGTGCAAGAACTCTTGTGCAAGAAAACATCCACACTGCCATGTGGGAGTTGTGCTTTTGTGCAAGAGCATCCATGGCAGTGTGGACTCTCTCTTGCACAAGAAAGCTCGGACGGCCATGTTAGCCATAGGGCTTCCTTGCGCAAGAAATCCCTGCTGAGTGTCCATACTGCCCTCTTGCGCAAGAGGGATTACACCTGTTAAGAAAGAGCGTAGCTCTTGCACAAGGAGCCCTCTCTTACCACGCCGTACTGTAAATTTCCTTGCACAAGAGCAGGCAGGCAGTGTGGACGCTCTGCAGATTCTTGTGCAAGAATGGCTGTACTTGCACAAGAAGCCACAAGTGTAAACAGCCTTGGAGTCCTCCTTATAGGCTCCCACTCCCCAAGCTTGGGATGGGGACTAACAGCCAGCGTTTCCTGATTCAAGCTGGGAGAAGGGATGGTGCTCACTGTGAGCACAGTTTCTCTCTCCAGCAAATTTAGGACCTTTTTTAGGATGTGGGGTGGGACCAGGAATCTTGTTAAGTTCTTATCCTAGTGGTGCTCAATGCCCCTGTCATGGCTCCTTCCCCACTCTGGCATGATAAATGCAGAAGTGGGGGCCAGCAAGTGTACCCCAAAGCCTTATCTACCAGGCTTTGGTATAAAACTTCCCCCCAAGATCTTAAAAACCTAGATCTTGGGAATAAAACTTCCGCTGCCACCACCCAAATGTTGCTAAAGAAACCAGGGGAAAGATCATTTGGGAAATCTTCCCCCTAAAACAAAAATCAGGGCACACCATTAACCACTGCCAGGTTAATAAAAGAAAAGAAAGAACTTTTATTATTACAACAATATTCTGGTTGCAAGTATAATGACTAGAGAGGAAGGTAACAAAATATACTCATGGAGAAACTCCATGGGCCTAGAACTTAGTTACAAAGAAAAGCCAAAACATCTTTTAAGCAGTGCCAGATCTCAGATCCCATACCCAATCCATAACACAATAAAACCTAACGAAACTACCTAAACTTTACCCTACTTACAGAAAATGAAGAATGATGTCTTGGAGAGAAAAAGAGACATGCTTGTCCCTCTCTGTAGCTGCAGAGAGCCCTCCGAGAGACAAAAGGGAGAAAAGAAAAAAAAACCCAAATTCCTTTGTCCCAGTTTGAAAAGTCCCACCTACATTCCTATTGGTCACTCCACCTGGCTAGGTGTAGTTAACCCCTTAATCCCCAGGCTGCTGGCTAACCCTCATAATCATGACAGCCCCTCGCCCCCATGTGCAGCTGAATGAAGCCATTCTTAGAATCTCTCTTGGTTCTGCACTATGCCTCGTGATTGGGTTTTTCTGCGGTAGAGTTAGAGCTTTGCAGAGGATCCAGCATGCCTGTCTACTCCATGCCCTAGTAATGTGAGGCTGGACAGGTTAATTGGAAGAGCCTAATTTTCCCTCTCTTGAGCCTATTAAAGCTACTGCATGGATGGAGCACCTTTTAGAGTTAATCTGGTTGTTGCATGGCTGCTCTGCCATCCCTGAAAGGGGGCAGAGGAGCTTGTCAGGGAGTTACTGTATCAGGATTTCCAGGTGGCTTCAGCCACGTGAAGCTAAATCCCTGGTCTAGGAAGAGGCAAAAACAAAGATGGGGGGCAAATGTTTAGGGCCTTGAAAATCTGCAGCTATCTGCTTTATATTTGTGGGTATCCGCATCTGTGAACATGCACGTGGTTATCCGCAGCTCATTTTTGAAGATATGGATGCGGATGAGAATACAAATTTTGTATCTAAAACCCTGCACATTTGTGGATACTTGCTTTATATCTGCAGATATCCACATCCAGGATGTTAATGCAGATATATGCAGCTCATATTTGCAGATACAGATGCGGATGTGGATACAAATGTTATATCTGTGCAAAGCTCTACAAATGATAGGACAGGAGCAAGGAGAACCACCTCTGACTGCTGCCATGGAAGCAGAAGATCTGGAAGCAGGTTGTGCTATATCACAGTCAAGTGCTGTTGGAAATTGTGGACACGAGGGATTAGCTCCTATCTAGCATTGGCCACAGTTCTGGTGGGATGCAGAAGATGTAGATGCTAAAAAGGATTTGTTCATAGTAGCTTTCACTGCCTAAATTAAGGTTTAAGGCTTTAAGAGTTACAGAAGATTCCTGGCTTACCAACCCCAATTATTTAAGTAGCCACCGGACTACCTGAATGTTATCAGAAGAACAGGAGGTTGTAGATTTTATTTAGTGAAGATTCTAACCTCTGCAGATCTAAAGCTAAGCTTCTGCAGAGTTCAGGAGCTTCAGCATCCAAAGGCTCCTAACAGATGAAGACAGTTGATCTCCAGAATTTCCCTCTGTGCTAAATGAACTGAGGTTTTCCAAGCAGTTGGGAAAATTAAGCTTCAGCTGTGATTTCATAGCATGATCATTTTAAACCAAAGACCAGAACTTCAGTTACCATAACTAGATGTATCTTCATTACTTCAGAGCATTGCATGCCCACGCTTTTAACTTTGGCAGTTTTTGCAGACTAATTTGTGCAACTAGCCTACATCAACCCACTTTGGGCCACAGGGAATGAATTTCCTGTAGTGTTTACATTAGGACATAATTCCCTCACATCTGTTAGTGAAAACTAAACAGGATGTCTCTCCCCTCCCCCATATCTGTGGTGTTGAGATGCTGATAAGAAGCCAGAGCAATTGAGAAAGTAGGTTAGCTAGCCAGGAGCTCCCTACCTGCAGTGAGATGAACTGTAGCTACAACTTAAAAGAACAACACATGGTTTAGCAGCACCTTAAAGACTAACAAAATCTGTAGATGGTATCATGAGCTTTCATGAGCATAGCCCACTTCTTCAGATGAATGGCCTATTGAAGGTCCAGTTCCAAAATCAATAGTAGGGAGGAGGGAAAGTCAATTAGAGTGTTCATGCTACCCTGAAGCTGATAGAGAAGGTACAAATTGTTCTTAAGTATCCATTGTTTGTTTGTTTAAATCATTAGGATGTGGTCCCTAGTGTTCTAGTCAGGTAATATCTTTATTCATACCTTTGTGATGGGTTCCACACCTATAAAGGAAGTTAAGTTCCAAGGCTTTCCTGTGTATTTGGCTTGTGGGACCCACAACTGCTAGGGTTATACGGAACCCTGGCTGTAAATTAATGGAGCTCACCTTGGCATAATCCCTAGAGAGAGGAGAGTAATTCTGTGGTCAAATCAGCCCCAGGAGTGAGTCCTCTTGCACATAATTTAAACTGTTCTTAAAATCAATAGAAGCTTATGAATAGAGGACCTGTCATACCACTTCACGTGAGTGGTCCAGCTAGTCTAGTGTTTTGGCATTGATGCCCACTGAATCAGAGGTATAGAAAAACTATCTTGAGAGGTGACTCGGTGCTTGGCATTGTTTAGCTTAACAAAATGAAGGCTGAATATAGCTGAACTGCTTGGTAATAGTGACCACAATGTAATTATGTAAGGGGGGAAAGAACACAGGCGCAGCTTCAAACAGGTGTACTATACAAGGAGAGAGCTATTGAAATAGAAATTAAAAGAAACAGTCACAAGCGTGAAATAAGGACCATCCTTAGTCATATGCAACATACATGGCTGTATAGGGCATCTGAAAGTTTGGGGCACCAAATTTTTGGGTGCCCTTATGAAGCTGCATGTGCTGAGTATGTTTAAGGGGCTGCAGCTGTGTCAGGAGGCCATACACACAAGGTGGCATCATGGTATGCAACTTAGAAACACTTCAGCTCAAGCCATAAAAACTTGATCCAGTCAGGGATGCTCTGGGATCGGCCCTCCCATCTGCCAGCATAGCCTCATGCAGAGAAGAATAGGGAGCACCACAGCTGGGCTCCCTTCCACCCCACTTCTCTTGCTCCTCCTTCTGTTGTGGGCTTGTGCCAGGTTCTCCTTTCCTGCCCTCTCTTCTGCAATGGGGTATGACTCTGCTGTGCTCCCTGGCCACCTCTCCTGTGCGAGTGGAGAGAAGGGGAGCTTAGCTGGCTCCTTTGCTGCTCTGTGTGTGCAGCACCCTTGTTAATCCTTTTGCCTCACTCTCTGTCTCCGAGCCAGCAGCTGGGCCCCCATCCCTAGGCTCCCCCTTTCCTTACTGCGGTCTCTTCTCTCCTAGTTCCAGGCCCCCAGTCGTGCATGTGTCTTGGAGACAGGAGCCTTTTCTCCCTCCTACCATCCCCCATTCCAGCCCTGCACCAATCTCACAGGTCCTTTAATCTGGTTTGGGAGACAAGCATGTGTATTGTCTAGGGGCTTGCATGGGGCTCCTTTGGCGGCTGGACAGAGAGGGGAGAGGTAATTACTCAGCGTTGTATCTCATTTTCTTGCCTGCTTTGCTTGGGATCTACAGAAGGAGCTTCAGTGTTGGGGGCAGCGGGGGAGGACAATATGTTAGTTCTCTGTCATATTTGGACAGCGGGAAGATCTCAAAGCAGTTTCTGCAGCAGGGTGCAGTGGACATCCAGCCTGGTACTGTGATTCAGGGATCTCTTTAAAGCAGTGGCTCCCAAACTGTGGTCCATGGACCCTAGGGGCCCACGGAAAGTTTAGGAAAGGAAAAGAGAAGTAAGGCTTGGCCCGGGGCTCACCATTTGCAACAGGCTGCACGCACGCTGCCGCCTGCCCTCAGGATGAGATCTTGATACCCCAAGAGGCACCATCTGTCCTCCCGCCACCACCTGCTCCGCTATTTATGCTCCAGCCCTCTCCCCTCCCAGTCCTGCAGTGGGTCTGTTCCTTACTTTTCTTTCCCTTTTCTTTTTTTCCCCTCCCTCAGGACTGTGTGCCCAGCCTAGACAGAGTGCCAGGGCAGGAGTTGCCTTTGGCCATGAGAGCCCCCTTGCCGTATCCTCCATGGATGGGCAGGGGATGGAGGGGCAGGGAGATGAGGGAGGTGGATGCAGACCAAGGGATGTGCTGCCAGCGCTTCCTGCTGCTCCCCTGGAGCGGAGGTCTGTAAAATATTAACAGATTGAAAAGGGGTCCGTATGCTTGAAAAGGTTGGGAACCACTGTCTGAAAGGAAAGAAGCCTGGACAAAATTCACAGCAAGAAATGATCAGACTTTGCACTGGAAAAAGGAAACAATTGAGAAAGTGAGGGCAGTGAGTGTAAGAGGCAGGAAGAGGGCTGGGAAAGTTGCTGAGGTAGTTCAGTAGATTGTTCCTTTCAGGCATTGCCTCCTTCCCTACCCCAGTCACATGCCTGATATCCACAACACAAAACCTGTAGAGACATTCAAGTGGTAATGGTGCCATTTAACAGGCATGTGCCAACCCGCAGGTATATGCGGTCCCTTTCTGGATTTACTGACAGTTACGCATTTCTGTAATATTTCCTCAAACATGTTAGTCTCCAGGATGTTAGTCTAAATTTGAAGATCGTTCATTAGTGTGTTGCTGAAGATTATAAAATCACATCTCGAAAAATTGCCCCCTCCTGCTGCTGTCAGGCATAAGGGCACCCGTTTAATAGCACTGCGTGGGACCCCATATATCCTAAGGATAGCCTGAGTGAAATGCCTGGAAGCTGCATAGAAACTATTTAAAAACATTATAGTAGAGGTGCAAAGTAAATGTATAACCCCAACTAAAATACAGAGCAGAAAGAGGCCCAAAATAATGCCACCGTAGCTAAACAGCAGAGTAAATCAGTCAGTTAAAGGCAAAAAGGCATCATTTAAAAAACTGGGTCAAATTCTGCTAAGAAAAATAGAAAGGGGCATAAATCCTGTAAGTCAGGTGTAAAAGTATAATTAGGCAGGTCAAAAAAGAGACTTTGGAGAAAGGTGCAATAAATCTCAAATTGGAGAATTATGGAATAATCTAAAACTGCAGAGGAAAATTGTTCCTAACCTTCACTTCGTATTTAGCTTATGCCTTGATGCATGATAATTTATATGTAAAAAGGTCAACCCAATCTAATACAACTGTGAATATTTTTCTTGATCTATAGAAATGGAGCCCTTTTTTATTCTATAAACTTTACAGAATATTTAAATTCTCCTTAAAAAGAAATTACATTATATGGTCCCCAGTGATGAAAATTTGACATTTTCTATTTAGGTAGCGTAGTTTCAAGGTAAGAAAGAAATAACAGTGAAAAATAATTATTGTGTTACTTGATTTAACTGAGTATTTATTCATATTCAAATCATTTAGTTGAGGCCATTTAATAATGTGGCTAACTTAGAAGAAATACTCTTTACCAGGATCTGTTTCTCTTCTCAATCTTTTTCTTTATCATAGTGACATTAAGCTAACTTTTTTATTATTATTTTTAATTTGTTTCACAATTAGCATTAGATCCACCAATGTAGGTCAGGGCTCAGTGGTCCTGAACACTATACAGACACACAGGATGCATCTAGACTGGCAAGATTTTGCGCAAAAGCGGTCACTTTTGTGCAAAATCTTGCCGCCTGTCTACACTGGCCGCGAGTGTTTGCGCAAGAACACTGACTTTGTACTGTACAAAATCAGTGGTTCTTGCGCAAATACTCTGATGCTCCTGCTCAGAGATAAGCCCTCTTGTGCAAGTATTCATGCGCAAGAGGGCCAGTGTAGACAGCCAAGTTGATTTCTTGCGCAAGAAAGCCCGATGGCTAAAATGGCCATCGGAGTTTTCTTGCTCAAGAGAGCATCTATACTGGCATGGATGCTTTTTCGCAAAAGGAAATCTTTTGCGCAAAGGCACATGCCAGTATAGATGCTCTCTTGCGCAAATACTGTTAATGGAAAAACTTTTCCGTTGAAAGTATTTGCGCAAAATCATGCCAGTCTAGACACAGCCAACAGTATATAAGACAGTCCTTACCCAAAATGTTCCACAATCTAAACAGACAAAAGAGACAAACGGTGGGACAAAAAAAAGATTTGTGTAACCCCACTGACAATATCTATTTTAATTCTGTCTGTAAAACGTTCAAGTTAGGAAATATGTGATCTCATCACAAAAATAAAATATATCATCATACACTTGGTGTTTTGTTTTAGCCATATAACTTGCCAAAAGAAGCAATCCCTGCTGTGACGTGGTAATATGTAGGGTAGATTCTGTCTTGATTGTCACATAGTCAAGCAAGTAAGGCACTGTGCAGCTGAACTACAAAGCCATTTTTTTTACGTGCGTTCCTCACACTTGAGTAGCTCCAAGCAACTCCTGGTAAGTAGCTTTCTTATCAGGAGATTTCCTTCTCTTCCCTTGTGCAATGGGTGAGGCTATCTCCTGACTGAAATCAGCCTATTCTATAGTCACCTTATATGATCCTACAGGGCTTGCTTACTCCAGAAAGCCAGATACTGTATATATTAGGCTCAGTAGTTTCTCATGTAACTTGTCATATGACAGAGTATTTTGTACCATATAATAACTCAAAGGGATACCAGCATTGCCCTACCAACTGTAGAGTTCTCATTTACTAGAAAAGTATCATCTTTCAAGTTGACCCACAGCCTGTGGCAAATCAGCTAATTGGTGCTCCAGTAGTGACAAGTTTGTAATAAGCTCCTTCCATGGCCATCAGTTCATCATGAGTGCCCTTTTCAACAATAATGCCTTGAGACATGACAGCTATGATATCAGAATGTTGAACTGTAGACAACCGATGTGCTATGACAATGCAGGTCCGTCCCTCTCTGGCTTTATCCAATGCGGCTTGCACAGTCTGCAGACAGTAGACAAAGTATTAGAATGAAAATATGCCAGCTGAAATGGAGGTCAAAATCTGGCAAATTTATTTTTATTCTGTACCAGCCATTTTCAAACTGTGAGTCAGCCATATCAGGTTACAGCCTTCCTAACTTCAATCCAGAGCCAAAGCCCTTTGGCTTTGGCCTCCAGCTCAAGATTTGGGCAGCATGAAGCTTTGATTCCCGTTTCCAGGGTTGTATTGTAATTTTTGTTTTCAGAAGGGGGTTGTGGTGCAATGAAGTTTGAGAACCACTGTTCTATACCACTAATTAGATGGTTCAGCATTTCTAAAATTTACTGTTGCACATATGAACTAAAGCTGAATCAAAGGTGAAGTTACTGATGTGTTAGGCTGGCCCATGAACTAAACTGCTGATATACAGGAGGAATTAGCAAATATGCATAACTCTCAACATTATACATGAGTTTTTCAGTTCTCCTGAATTTCATTTTAAAGCTGAAGTTGTTTAAAATTCCCAGTGTCACTTTCATCTCGAGGTGCAAGAAAGCCATGCAAATTCTTGACTGCATTCTGTGTCTGAATGCTGCAGTTTTTAATTGAAGTTAACGATATTTTTGCATGCTCAGGCTTTTAGTCACATATTTATTTTAATGTTATTTTTTAATGTACAATGACTGAGCATGTGAAACTTTGCAAAGCTTTGAAAATGGAACTAGTATAAACAACACCAAGAAAGGTGACCTCGGTAACCTCTAAGTCTAAAAGCAGTTATGCTGATTGGTTTTGTATATTTATATATTAGAATGTAATAAATAGGGTTTGATGGCTGAATTTACTCAAAGAGCAAATACTGACTCTTATACTAGGGTCTCTCTTTATCTAGTACTTTTCAAAGTTTCTGTACCAGACAGAAAAATTAAAATTGAATTCTTAGTATGGACATCTCTTTTATGAGAACACATCTAGATAATTATACTGGATCTCCCTAGTTCTCTTTTATTGCACATTTACCTTTTCACTTTCTGTGTCTAAAGCAGATGTCGCTTCATCCAGTAATAAAATTTTAGGATCTCGTATGATAGCCCGAGCTATAGCGATGCGTTGCTTTTGCCCACGAGAAAGCTGGGATCCCTGAGCCCCTACATTAGTTTCATATTTCTGAAAAATATACAATAAGGGAAATTTTATTCCTAAGTGAGCATGTCCACAATTACAATAGTGCCTAAATTGGGATAATATTGCAGGGAGTGGGTCCTGAGTCCATGAAACTATGCCTCCTCTCCTTTCTGTTTGGTTACACTCCTTGGTATCTCCTATTGGAGTTTAAACATTAAATAACCAACAGAAAATAGTATTTTCAAAATTTCAAAGTATTTGTCCAACACTTAAAAAAAATCAAATCCCAAATCCCCATAGAATAAATCACACACACAAACAAATGTCATTCTCCATCCACTCTACCACCCTGACATCTGGGAAAATAAAGTACAGGGTTGTCACGTGGAAAGATTTAGTTTACTTTGGTGAGAAATCTCATTACAACAAATATCTTGCCTTTCTGAACTTTTGTAGTTCCACTGTTTATACACCGTCATGGCATCTGTTTGATTTTGGTTTTTTACTGTCCTTACAAATAGTGTATACTTACATCTGGAAGGGACACGACAAAGTCATGCAGCTGGGCCTTCTTTGCTGCTTGTATAACCTCTTCCATAGTGATCTCTTTGGAATTATTGCCATATTTAATATTATCAGCAATACTACAGTCAAACAGTACAGGCTCCTGAGACACTATTCCGATTTTAGATCTAAGAAACTGTATATTTACTTTCTGGGTATCATGGCCATCTATTAACTACCAGTAAAAAAAGACAAAATATGATACGTCATTTCATAACTGGAACATACAAAGAATGAAACAAAACAGTCCCGACAACAAGGCTTTAAATATATACAGTTTCGTAAAATAAAGTCTGCAAGACATCACACTATTTTAAGTAACTCGAATAAGAATACTGTTTAGATTTAGCGTCTTTGTTCTTAGTAAATAAATATATATTGGGTGTGTCTCTGAACCACCAAAGTACTTAAAGCCACACTTAACATTATGCATGTGAATAAACCTACTGAAGTTCCCTGGAATAGTTACTTACTGAAAATTAAGCATGTGTTTGACTATTTTGCTTGCCTATGGATTCCTTGAAAAACAAGCTAAATTTTTCAGTACCTACATGAGGAGATTTCTGATAGCAGTCTGCTCTTTACTCTAGCATGCAAAGACCTCAAAAGCCCCAATGGCTAGAAGCTAAACCTAGAAATATTCAGACGAGACATAATGTGCATTTTTTGTAGCAGTGAGGGGATTTAATTACAGGTACAATTTATTGAGTGATGTAGTGGATTCTTAGGCACTGAAAATTTTTACATCAAAATTATCTAATGAACTCAGAAGTAATGGGCATGACACAGGAATTACAAGGAGAAATTCTATGACTTGTGTTACACAGGTGGTCAGGCTAAATGATCAAAAGGACCCCTTTAGGTCTTGAAATCCATGAAATTACACAGATCTAAGAAGGTAACTGTACAGGTCACATTTTCTAAGTGGCAAACAATAGAGGAAAAATGTGTGTACTCACATTGTGACCAAAGAACCCTTCTGGGCCAAATGGCTTTACTCAAAGCCATATTCATTGGCTTTTAGATAGATTTTATCACTGATATCTTGATATATGGACTTTAACTGCTCGGTTCTAATTCAGGCAAAGCTCCCACTGATTTCAATGAGACTTTTGCCTACAAGAAGACTGAGAAAAAAGCAAGGTCTGGCTCATTCCACTCAGGTTTTCTTGAAGAGGTAAGTCTCATGAGTGTAACTCTCCCAATTCTTATTGGAACGTGGGGAATTTTCCTTCCCTATCCTTCTTAGATCTCTCTGCACTTGGGCTATGTGGATTCTGCAGGGCAGGATTGGGGCAGCAGGGTGTTGGTGAAGGTGATGCTCTCCCTGATGCTAGCATCATCTATGTGCTTGGATTTCTGTAGAGATGTGTGTTACCTCTCTCTAGGGCCCCTTAGTGACTGTTACTTAGCATCAGCAGAGAGACCCAGCCAAGGTTCACCAATTTATTGGAGAACTTTAGACTGTGCATTTGAGGAAAGATTGAGAGCACTACTACCTATTATGAACAGTGTGAAAATCCACTCAGGTGACCTCAGCTGTGTAAATGTTAGTTAGTGACTCTTTGGTGAAATCTCTTATGTAACTCTGGAATAACTTTTGAGCCTGAAGATTTCTGCAGCTGACAAGCACTAAAACTATCTTAGTAGTGAAAGCTGCTTACCACACGTCCTTTCTCAGGGTCATAAAAGCGCTCCAGAAGCTGGACACTTGTACTTTTCCCACATCCACTACTTCCAACAAATGCAAGTGTTTGGGAAGGTTTAACAGACACTGAGAGGCCATTCAAAACTTGAATGTCAGGCCGAGAAGGATATGTGAACTTGCAGTTGATAAATTCAATGCTTCCTTTGAAATTGTCCTGGTGAAAATGTGAGAAAGAAAGTGCTGAGAACTGAATTCTAAAAAAAAGACAAAACTCCTTAAATGAAATATGATTTTTGTTTCCAATATCAGTTTTTGTGAGTGACTGAAGTACTTGTGAAATAACTCTGGGGACTAAGGAACTTGAAGACAGTCAAGCTTGACTCTCCTGGTATGGGAGTTTTCTATTTAGCCATAGCTATGCTGCTGTACTTCTATCAATGGAAGCTTCCCCACATGCACTACCCAACTGCCTACACAGAGAAGGGATCTTCATCTTAAGCAGAGAAGATACTTCATTCTCCAGCTCCATTCAGAGGTTTTCATTGGCAAAAGTAGTGCCAGTTAATGCCAAATTTGATGGGTATCTGCGATGTGCTCATACAATAAGCAGCAGATGATAACCATGATTAGCTACTTGAACTCATCTGCATTTAAAGCACTGCTGTGGAGGTGAAAGAAAATCTCATTATCCACTGAATCCATACAGCTCTCAACTCTCAGATCAGTTATTAAAATGTATTCATCCTTTATTTATATATATTATCAGAGTGAAATTTCTGGTAGACAGGGAATAATTGAACTGCATATCGCTTGGTTACATTTTAGCTCACTACTGCCCAAAAGGCGAGGATATGTAGCAAGTATACTGATGTCATCTTGCCTTGCCCAGCAAGAGTGCATCTATACTGCACCCAGAGCTCGAAATAAGCTATGCGATTTGAGCTACACTCAAATTGCGTAGCTTATTTCTAGTGTATTTTGAAATAAACCAATATTCCAAAAGATCCCTTAATCCTCATGGAAAAAGGATTACAGGGGCATCAGAACAGTGAGTCCGTTATTTCAAAAGCTATTTCAAAAGCTATTTTGAAATAACGGACTTTTTTAAAATATGCAGAATAGCTTTTTGAGGATATTTCCAGTATCCTGAAATAATGCCGCTTTCTAGACATACTCCAATAGAGATATGTATGGAATAGTCCATTATTACTGGGTTTTCAAGACCAATACCATTTCCTACATTATTCATCTCTACTCTTACCCATTTTTCCCCTCCATCACTATAAACTCTGATTTGGGGAGCCCGATCCACTAGTTGAAAAAAACGTGCAGCAGAGATTTTTGCTTTAGCATAGTTTGGAGTATAGGAAGACGCTTTTCCCAAAGCAGTTCCACTGGTCACAACGGCTGAGATCACCCTGTAATCAAAGAGGAAAGCTTTTATATTGGGAGTTATGTACATTTGTGAATTTTATTGTAAACAACATACTTCTGCATCAGAGTATGCTGTTTGCAAGTCTTGTCTTACCTAAACACATAGCTGTAATGAAGTCCTTCATTCTCCACTAAAAAACCCCCATATCGATAAGAGACTGAATTGGCTATGAACACTATACATTGGGCAAAGCCAAAACAGAGTCCATAAATATTTGCTTTGCGAATTGCAGCTCTGTATGGGATTTCCAGCTGATCTTCATAGGCTTCAGTAAACTTTCTCTCCATCCCTATTCCAGCTACAGTCCTAATGTTAGAGAGGGCTTCACTGGAAATCTGAAGAAGAAAAAAAGAGGTCACAGGTAAAAACTCTTATGAATCACTCTGAAAAGTGGGACGACCTCTTCACCCCAATTTTCAGTAGGAGGGCACCATGACTGCTTGGTATTTTATAGAAACTAATGATGTACAAATAGGTTCACATACAATAACAACTGATCCAAGCTTCACACAAGACCTTTTCTGAAGTTCATTCTCCTCAGCTCAGGCTACCGCAAAACATTCATACTGAGGTTGGCCTTGGTTTGGCTCTCCCACTTGGGTGAATTTCACTTTGCATATATAACTGGCACTGCTATTCCTTAATAATATTATGTGTCCCATTCCAAACAAATCAGTAAAAGCGGCGAGGCGTCCTGTGGCACCTTATAGACTAACTGAAGTGTTGGAGCATAAGCTTTCGTGGGCAAAGACCCACTTCGTCAGATGCAAATCAGTGTGGTTGTTGTGGCAGCCCTCCTCATCAGCTGAAACATGGCCTTCCTCAACTTCCCTTGCTGATCTGTGTTGTACTGGGAGATCTGTGTCCATTTGAGTGTAGGACTAGAGATTTGTAATATATATATCAGTATAACCACAGGCTTGTCAATGGCATTCTAGGCAGCAATCAGAATTTGCCATAATGCTAAACATTTTAAATGTTGGTATTAATGACAGATGAAGAGTGGTTATTTTCTTGTTTGCAAGAAATTTTATTTCAACTATTGGGGAGGAGGGAGAGTTGTACACCAATAGGTCTTGGGAAAGGGGTTGGTAGTCACCACTTCTCTTTCTTCAGAGTCCATACCTTTTATAAATTAAAGACAACTGAATTTACTACTTAATTTCTTCAGCTAATATCTTGCTGATTCATGTTCAGAAAAGGTGTCTAGATGAAATATACAGATGGGGAGAAAATTGTGGTCCCACTGAAGTTAATGGCAGATTGCCCGCAACTTTGATGGGACCTGGATTTCAATCACAGGGTAGATAAAGAGTAATACCATGCCTGACTACATGCATAATCTACAGAATAATAGTATAATGCACAATAGGAAGTGGTTATCAATTCTCCATTTTCTTTTTATCTGCTTTGGAAACTTTTTTGAGACTCCTGTTAATTGTAAGGATTAGAATCTGGATTCGTTGCTTGTAAAGTTCAAGTCTCAAGCCACAGTAAAGCTATATTTTCATCACTGGGTGGCATACCGAGTTTATTCCAGTTTATTGCTTCATCCTATTTGTCCTGTGTATTTTAATTTATGAGTTTGTCATGTTTGCTCTTTTCCTTGCCAACTGTAATGTCTCTGTCTGTTTTGTTTTCTCTTATCTACAGATATTCTGACTAAATTGCCTATGGAAGCTTTCTGCATTGCAGCATAGAGCAGGCAAGCTGGATATGAATATTTACAAATTCTTTAGGACCATTAAGTTTTTTCTAGGCCAGTGTGAAGAATTAGTCCTGGTGCATTAGCATGTACCTTGAAGGAGAAAATAAATAGGCACTGTGACCATGAACATTCAGCCTATATTTGAAAATGGCAAATAAGCAATCATTTGTAGAAAAGAAACAACCCCTTTTATTTTGGATGCTATGTTGTTGAATAAATTAGAAAAATATCACCAGACATAATCAGTCATTGCCAGTGCTATTGAAGCATTGAATGCTCTTTTCTTTTTAGCCTCTGGGTCATTCCATTGAATAATGGCTGATATCCTGCTCATTTGTCAAGTTTCTATCTCTACATCAATTTCAGGAAGGCCTTTTGATTGATCATTTGCAGTAAATAATTTAGCCATTGTGAATGAGTCAATAGTCAGAATTAACTCTTGATAAACTTGGGTGTCTATGTTTGAACTAGTGTTATCAGTGTTATGAAGTGTTAATTATTTTAATTCATGATGTATTTAAACTTGTGTTTAAAAAAAAAAGATTTCCTAGAATTCTGTTAACGTACAAGGATAAGCTACATTTGTAGAACTCATAAATTTCTACAGTTGAATTTATTTAGACTGCATATTCCTATTTATCTGGTGGTGTCTTTGTTAGTATTTCACTTCACATCCAAGATTTTCTATGGCATAGCCCTTTTCCTCCATGCCATTGTTTTTAGTGGTTAGTATTTATGCAAATAGTTCCAAAATGGGTGTCCAAGACTATCTTGGTATTTCTGGTTGCAGGACCACTATGTTTCTTCTGTGGCTGACTCACTGAAGAAGCTCTGTTTTGCAATGGGATGGAGTTCATAGCATGCTGGAACTTTAACTTCATCTCTTTCCTTCTAGAAGTGTTAGGGGGCTCTCTCGGGCTCTTCACCCAATGCCTGACGGTATTGTTGTAAGTAGATGGGCACTGTTAGATATCAGGTAGCAAACCCAAATAACAAAGCATGACATACTCTATTATATCCATTTGTTCACCATGAGAAAGCAGTTCCTAGTAGTATTGCTTTGGGGACCAGACGCTGCAGGGTTGCTGATATGTCAGCTTCCTCCTGTCCACCACAGGTTTGGGCATCACAGTCAATGTCTAAATATGGCTATTATATTATTTGTCTGGTTCTTCTTTTGCCTGTGTTACGTTTCATCACCTTCGGTGTTCAAATGAATTCACTTCTGACATTGTTTGGCCTCAGTCCCAGACAATGAGGAACTGTGCTATATATCTCGGCCAGCACAGCCTACATCTATCACAGATATGAAAAAGATCATTTCATAATCTCTTTTCCCCTCTGCATAAGAGGAAAAGAAGGAAGAGGAAGCCTCATATCTGTGTAGTTACTAAATGGGGAGTGTTTCTAATGCCATGTGCTCCGACTATGCCCATTTTCTTGGCACAGATCAATACTGGCACTGTTGTACCAAATACATTTTAAAATTGACCCTGTTCTGACTCTTGGCCCCATGTGGCCTTCAGCATCAGTAACAGCTTTTAAGAGAAGGAAGTCTAGGAGTGCTGTAAGGACAGCTGTAATGTTCATCTCCATTTCAGACTAGGGATGGGGAGAAAGAACAGCTGCCATTCCCTGTCTCTTCCCCTACCTCAACTGCTGCTTCATGAACTAGAAGTTTTCTGGCAAATGCAGCTAATGGTTTTGGCTAAAGCAATATTTAAGTAACTCTGATCTGATTGGCTTCCTAGAACCAATAGGGTTGGGCAATAATTTTTGCAGGGGGGGTACTTCATGAATATTGATGCATGGTCATGGGCTAGATCTGGGCCCACAAGAAGGGGCAGGGCCTTGGGCATAAAGGGTGGGACTGTGGACTACAGAGAGCGAGAGAGACTCTACTCTGTGTGTGAGACAGGCTTTGCGACACAGATTGAGTGTTTGTGGCACAGAGATGGGAAAGTGTGTGTGGCACAGACTGGGTGTGTGTGACAGTGACACAGAGTGTGTGTGCTGGCTGCTGCTGGCTAATTTCTGAGAGAAGCCACACTCTGTCTCTTTAAGACAGGGAAAGCTGTCCTGCTCTATGTGTGTGTGTGAGAGAGAGCACAATAGCACAGAAATATTATAAACAGTGCACTGCCTCTTAAGACAGGCACTCCTCTAAGTCACTTACCATCCAGGCTTCAGATTGGAGAAGCTCCACTGTGTGTGTCTCTCTCTGGGACCCTTGGTCTGCAGAGATGGGATATAGGGGCAGGGAGACACCCTGACTTCAGCACTCCCCTCTCCTTTCCACCTTCCCCCTGCTCTGCATAGCTAGCAGGAGAATCCTGGGAGCAGCTTGGCTGCAGGATACAGCCAGTGGGAGAAGGGCAGCTGAACACATGCTGTAGGCTGTGAGTATGTGTAACTGCCACCAGGTGGATTTGAACCTGGAACCTCTGGAGCTTAGTATTAGGAGCCTCTACCATCTGAGCTAAAAGACAGCTGGTTCCCAGCCCATACTGTAGAGGACTCTTGTTCTTAGCTGTTGCTGTGGTCTAAGTGCCACTGCATGGGACAGTGAACTACACTAGGTGTGTGGGCTACATATGCACCTCTGCTAATCAGCTGGACAGGCTGGAAACAAATGCTTGGCTGGATAGATCCACCCCAAGAGCCAGATTTTGCCACCCCTGCTATATCTTCTCTACAGAGACCCAAACTAAGATCCACATGCCCAGATGCTCATTCCCAAAAGGAGATGAACCTTTGTGAACCAGGAAATAGAAAATGAGAGTAGGAGCAACAAAGGGAAGACATATAGTCAGGGGAGCACTGCACACACAACTTATTCCTCCCAGTATAAGCTATCACCTGCTGTGATGACTTGCTTAAGACATTTGACATGTATCTATTATCCTCATGCTTCTTAGAGAACACATAACAGCTGCACTGTACACTTTGGTAATGAAATTAAACAGCAAAGGAAGATGTGCTACATGGTACAAAAAAGTCAGACAGTTTACATTACTCCTATAAAGCAAAGATGTTACTACACCATGTTCTAACTAAGAAAATGTAACTACAGGCAGTCCCCGACTTACGCAGATCCGACCTATGTCGGATCCGCAGTTACGAACGGGGCTGCCCCGGAGTACACGGACTGCGGGACCTCGCGGTCCCGCCGCCCGTGTACTCCGGGCGAGAAAAGCTGGTCCGCATCTCCCTGGTCTGCAGACCAGGAAGACGCGGAGCAAAGCCGCTGCCCGAGCTCTCCCCCCCCCCCCGTGGCTTTGCAAAGCCTCGGGAAAGCTGGCAGTGAGGCAGCCCAGGCATGCCTGGGCTGCTCTGCTGCCGGCTTCCCCGAGGCTTTGCAAAGCTGCGGGGGGGCTTGGGCAGCGGGGCAACCCAGGCGTGCCTGGGCTGCTCCGCTGCTGGCTTCCCTGAGGCTTTGCAAAGCCGCGGGGAAAGCCGGCAGCAGGACAGCCCAGACGCCCCGCGGCTGTCCCGCTGCCGGCGTCCTCAGAGGCTTTGCTCCCCATCTCCCTGGTCTGCTGGTCTCCAGCAGACCAGGGAGACTGGGAGTAAAGCCGCGGAGGACCCAGGCGGCGGGACCGCGGTGCGTCTTGGTCCGCCGCCCGCGTCTTCCTGGTCTGCTGGGGTGTGGGGGGGTGCAACCAATTCCCCCCCCCCCCCCCCAGCAGACTAGGCTTTTCTCTGGACGCCTGTGGCAGAGCAACTGGGGCGCTGCTGGTTGGTCCTGCAGCGCCGCTCTGGGCGCTACTGGACCAACCCAGCAGCACCCCATCTGCTCTGGTCCTGATTCAGCCGCTGCTGGTCAGTTTCAGCAGCGGCTGAATCAGGACGCCTGGGGCAGAGCAGATGGGGTGCTGCTGGGTTGGTCCAGTAGCGCCGAGGAGCTGCGCTACTGGAGCAACCCAGCAGCACCCCAGCTGCTCTGCCACAGGCGTCCTGATTTAGCCGCTGCTGAAACTGACCAGCACTGACTACAGGAAGCCCGAGGCAGAGTTGCTCTGCCTCGGGCTTCCTGGAATCAGCTGCTGATCAGTTTCAGCAGCAGCTGACTTGGGGACGCTTGGGTTTCTTAAGTTGATTCTGTATGTAAGTCAGAACTGGCGGTCAGTTTCAGCAGCGGCTGAATCTGGATGCCAGTTCCGACTTACATACAGATTCAACTTAAGAACAAACCTACAGTCCCTATCTTGTACGTAACCCGGGGACTGCCTGTAATATGGAAACAGTGGGCTCCTAAAATCTAGCCTATCCAGTCACAGAACGCTACTCACTGAAAAAACAGCCCAGGTCTCTTTAAAACAGCTGATATTGTTTTCTAAGTTAGTGCTGAATTCTAGAACGCAAAAAGTGTTTCTGCTGGTAGGATACTAAGACCACCAGAGAATACCTTCAGATATGCACTTTAAAACTAAGCAATAAAAGGGACTGGGATTAGAGACTCACATCTTACTGTTTAAGGCAGAGGTGAGCAATAAAAAAATGGCAGCCTACCGGGGTTAGTCCCTGGCAGGTCGCCGCTATGTTTATCTGTGCCTCTGCAGATATCAGATAATTGCAGATTTCATTGGGAGCGGATCATCGTTTGTGGCCAATGTGAGTGGTGGGAAGCAGCGTGAACTGGACACCATTTCTTCTCACTCAGATTGGCCATGAACAGCAATTCATGGTCAACAAGGGTATGTCTAGACTACATGGCTCTGTTGATGGAGCCATGTAAACTAGTTTACCCGGCATAGGCAAAGAAACGGAGATTTAAATAATCCCCGCTTCATTAAAATAAACATGGCCGCCGCGCTGTGCCGACGATCAGCTGATCCGGCACGGCACAGCACAGCAGTCTAGACGCAGATCTGTCATCTGGGAAGCCTTTGACGACCAATCCTGTAAACCTCGTTTCACGAGGCATAAGGGATCGGTCGGCAAAGGCTTTCCCAGCTGACAGATCTATGTCTAGACTGCCGCGCTGTGTCTGATCAGCTGATTGTCGGTACAGCGCGGCGGCCATGTTTATTTTGATGAAGCGGAGATTATTTAAATCCCCGCTTCTTTGCTTATGCCGGGTAAACTAGTTTACATGGCTCCGTCGACGGAGCCATGTAGTCTAGACATACCCCAAGAACTGTGCTTGTCTGATACCTGCTGGGGCACAGGTAAACATAGCAGTGAGGGCCCGCCAGGGCTTAACCCTGTAGTCCAGATCCAGCCATGGTCCAGAATTTGCCTACTTCTGGTTTAAGGTTATAACCCTTTTGAGGAGGAAGTCACATTCCAAGTATACTTTTAAAGCTGGAAAAGTTGTCATGAAATTTCAGTGGCACTACAAGAAGAAATACTGCAGCTTGTATACCTCCGTCACTTAAATAGTATCTTAAGTATTGATAATTCCACTGCCTGAGCTATGACTGGCATACACCCTCTTCCCCAAATGCCTGTAAACATAAAATTAGTTTTCAAAAAACATTACCTGCCCAGTAATTTCCATAGCTTGCTTGTCCTGTGAGGCAAGTCCTGTCAACATTTTAGCCTGAATAGCTCCAGATAAGGCTAAAAAGGGCAGGAAGCACATTATGACTAGACTTAGTTTCCAGCTGAAGATGAAAGCAATGATTATGGCCACTCCAATGTTCGTTAAGGAATTAACAATCATTCCTATCTGAGCTCCAGTAGCCTTAAAATAAAACAAAAAGTAGATTACTGAGTAGTATTTGCACAGTAATATCAGTTATCATATTTGCTTTGGAAGACAATCAGATACCGTCTCATCAAACTTAGAGCATTCTAGATATTAAAACAACATGGCATGGACTAATATATTTAAATTGACTGCATAGGCATTCACCCAATTTACCTGACTTGTTTCCCATTGAAGTCAAATGAGAATTTTTGTCAAAACAAAGACTGCAAGATTAAAACCTAAATGTTCTCCTGACCTACAGACCTTCCCAAGGACTGGTAAAGAAGAACAGTCCCCAAGAACATTAATAAATGTAAATATCATGTAATTATGAATAACTTTGTTGTAATTTAGATGACTCCCTTTGACTTCCATGAAAACTGCTTGTGTGCATCAATACACTGAATTTGACCCAAATATTTATGTATGTATTTATTTCTCTTTGACTAACAAAGAGGTGACCATACGAGACTCTATGAACCCATAGCTAGTAATACTGCAAAATTCCAGCAATGCTAAAATAATCAGACAGGATCCCATTGAGGAAGTACTTGGTAAAGAGTCAAAAAGAGATAACTTATAGTTGCTGCTTATCTCTGTTTTCCTATTTGGACTAAAGTTTAAAAATGCCTTTATTATAATCATTGTTGGTAACTTTATCTTTGCTTCACACAATTAAACTCTTGGCCTTTTATCTATGTATCAGGACTCAAAGTAAGAGTAATGCAAATTGTTTTAAGCCGATTAAATCAATACAGTCAAATAGACAAATAAATTAATAAACATTTCAATTAACTTTACTGAATGTCTTTAAATATAAAAATAAACTGCCTAATCAATTGTTTAATTCTTTGTTTTCTAGCATACGTTGTCTTAATAAATCTGAGTTTCAATATTGTATCTTCTATGTCCAAGTATAAAAATCGTGACACCACATTTGTCTTACCCAATATGGGGTATGTGTGTATATGAGATAATTATTTTCTTTTATTTTGGTTGGCTTTGTTGCAACAACAAAATTAGTCTTGCATGTATAACCATAAAAGAAAAAGAGAACAATTTTTCACTTGTGGTACCATTTTAGGAGTAAGATTTTTATATTTGTATTTTAGGTTTAATAATGTAGTAATGTAGGATTTATGTTAAGGTAGGAATAGACCTTTAGGCCCTTTAGTTAAATATACGTTTATTTGCTTTTAGGTTTAGTAAGTAAGAAATAGAATCTTGTATTGTGTCTAGAGGAATGTTGAAGACTCAAGCCTCAATGTGAACTGTTTTAATTACAAAATTTGAGTAAGTTTTTACAATGCCTTTTGCTTTTGCTCAATATAAAATACTGTTGTTTGTATTCTCCTTTAAAGGTCTCTGTAAAAGGCTGTTTGTGTAGATGTGGTGCGTATACCTCAGGAAGAGATAAGGTGTGAAGGCCATTGTTAAAGCCAGATGGTCAAGAGAGGAGGGGAGAATGAGAGGCAGAGATGAGACTTACAGACACCAAAAGAAAATCATCAGCGCACATCCAGCATCAAGGAAGGGGGGGTATGTCTACACTACCCTCCTAATTCGAACTAGGAGGGTAATGTAGGCATACCGCACTTGCAAATGAAGCCCGGGATTTGAATTTCCCGGGCTTCATTTGCATGAAGCTGGCCGGCGCCATTTTTAAATGCCGGCAGTTCGAACCTCGTGCCGCGTGGCTACACGCAGCGCGGAGTAGCTAGTTTGGATTAGGCTCATTCCATGAGGAGTACATGGAAGCCTAATCCGAACTAGCTACTCCGTGCCGCGTGTAGCCGCGCGGCACGGGGTTCGAACTGCCAGCATTTAAAAATGGCGCCGGCGGGCTAAAGGTGAAGGCTGGCACCAGTAAAGACAATTGATTAAAATCCAGGACAGGATGACTCTTTTGGAGATGTTTTGAAATGGTAACCAAAAAATAACAAAATGGTCATAGATTGACACAGCAAAATCCATAGACTTCAACAGAGAAAAGGATTATAAAAGCAGGGTGTTTTGCCATGGAACTTTGGGTTCGTCTTGCCACCAACTCCAGGAGCATCAGATCGCACCTGACAGAGCCCAGCTCCTCCTCTGTGATCAATCTGGCTTGTCACTAGATTGATCCAGACTCTGGAGTTTGGTAACTATGACATCGACTGGCAGGACTGTGTGTGTGTGTGTGAGTGAGTGACTGAAAAGCATATGCTAACTGTTGTATTCTCAATAAATGCGGCGTACTGCCTTTTCCCCTATAAAAGATCTTGTGTGCTTTCTTTAAGCATAACACCATATTATTATTTGGTATTATAGTTGAGTTATGATCAATATTAATTCAATTATTAATTAAAATGAAATAAAAAAACAGAAAAAGAGAAAGAACATGTGGCCATCACATAATGAAGGTGTTTTCAAAATTGGGTTCAGGACCACACAGGTCAGCTGCTGGTGGGTGGTAAGACATTTGTTTAATCTAAGTATCCATAGCCACAGAGACCTGCAGCTCCCAATGGCTGCGGTTCACTATTTCCAGCCACGGGAGGCTGTAGGAAATGGAGTGGTGTTTTCTATAATCAGGACAGATACCATAAAAGAACAGATATGTTACAGGTATCTTTAGCTAGTTGATTAGGTATGCTGAGATCCCATAAGTGGATTTCAATAGATCAGAAAAAAGAAAGATTTTTTCCTTATCTTGAACAAGTATATAAAGAGCAGAGTTTCCAAGGATTAGATAGGAGTGAATTGAGTTCCAGTAATTAGGGTTGCCAAGTCTAGCTGAAGCTATTCCAGGAGATTATTTTTTACAACATGAAGTAGTGTCATTTTCTTAAAATATCCTATTGAAAATCTCCTGGGTTGCTTTCACTAGTCACTGTGAGATGGACACCAATTCTGGGAAATTCCAGACCCATCATAGTAACTTGTCCACTTTCCAGACTGGTTTGGTAACCCTAGCCATCCTTTCTATGTTTTGAATTGTGTTGTGTTAATCATTGACTAATTATCATTGATTAATAAATTCCAATTGAGCCTCTTTACTTGAGCTCTTATTAATTACAGAGCTGAAAGAGTTGGGGAACGTTTTTGGCTTTGTTCATTTCATAGCTCTGTTTTGTGTGTGTGTGTGTGTGTGTGTGTGTGTGTGTGTGTGTGTGTGTGTGTAATGTAATAACTAGAATTGTCATTCAGCAAAGGCAAGAGAATTCTATCAAGCACACACAGAACCCAGCAGCACACACCTTTGGCCAGCAGGGGGTGCTAGAATATGGTGCTAATGAGCTGTGTTTCCCAAACAGTAGGAGCATTACTTTTGCAACATTAGTTGCAAATGTGCCAGCCTGAGACTGGTCCTGAAATGGCATGTTATGTAGTAGTAAAGTGTTTTTCTTAAATAGATTATTAACCTGAGTCACAACAGTAATAAACTCCACACCATGCTGAAAATTCTGTTTACTTGTTGATATTATTATTGATGGAAGTGGTTAAAAATGACTGAGATATGTTTCAGTAACATGCATTTAGTGATTAGAGCAAAATTCCACCTTTAGCAATGAAAAATTAAGGATTAAACACTGAATTTGTCTTTCAGTTATTATTGGTGACTTAAAACATTGACCTGGTTACACTAGTACAATGGATAGCAGAATCTAACTCTAGTTCTGCATTTAACACAGAATAACTGATCACTGTGCCAGTCCTATTGAAGATACTACACACATTGGAAATAGCTTAACTAGCTAGAGTGAGATTAGAGACCTTGAGGTTAAATATATATTTATATTAGTATGTACGTACAATATACTAGAAATGATACATCAAATACCATAATAATGCAATAATTGGCATGGAGCAAAATAATTCCTAATATTGTATATGGTTTCTTACCCCTTGAACTTGTGATGCATCTGTTGCAAGTCTTGTAGTCAAGGCACCAGGGCTGTTTCTGTGATCATCAAACCAACCAATCTCTTGCCCTAGCATAGCCTGAAAACCAATTTTCCTTAATCGTCTTGTAAGCAGCTCACCAGATTTTGCAAATGTGTATCCCTGGTATGCATAAGAACAAATACTCTTACTATAAAGACCCACGTAAATGCGTACATAGATAGACATGAACAGAAAAAGAAACTAGCAAAGCAGAAGTTTAATGAATCGCCATTACCTGCAGGAACTGTGTGAAAAATGATACAACTCCAACAAGGACAAAAAGCAGGCAGATGCCATTGATCTGTGATCTTTGTTCTTCTTCATCAGGCATGGAAAAGGTCTTTTGAAATAAAATGAACGTCATAACATCAGAGTGACAATGGTAGTATTAGTATGATCAAGGTGAGCAGAATTTGTTTGTCAGTGAAAATTTTCACTTCAGCCCTAAAGATGAGGGTCAGATGAAAACATGACGAGACAGATTATCAGTTGGTAAAAAACAGTGTGAATTCATTGATTTCAGTGGAACTTTGCCTTTTTACATCAGCTGACTTCATAAGTGAAGTTACAAGACTGTGGCAAAGATTAGATTAGTGGACTCTATTACTCTTTTCTTTTGCTAAAGCAAAAATAGAACAACTCCCTTAACCCCTATAAAATCCATGAATCTGGTGGCTCATTGGAAAGTGCAAAATTAAATACAACTTGCAAAACAGGACAATTTGCCCTTTGGTACACATGAACAGTTCTCATTGAAGCATGTCTATATCTTCCTTTAGCAGCATCGAAGGGAAAACATAGATCCCACATGTTGAACCAATGTGAAAGTAAGCCACTCTCCTGCCAGTGTACGTAGGGAAGAGAATTCATTGGAAAAAATGTCCAGAGCTCAACTTAGAATTGGTTTTCCTCCTAGATGCTGTTTTTTATCTCCTCTTTGTGTCTGATCTTTTTAACTGCTGCTATTAAACTGATTGCCAATGAAGTAACGGTCCAAATCTCACTTGTCATCTTTTAGCAGTTCCTATTCATAGCAGTTACTGTCATTTGGAATACCTACCAGTTAATTTTTTTACTGCAGCAGCTTGTGTTTGGACTTCTCTGATAAAATGACAATAGTTCTAATTTTTAACTGGATTTAATAAGTAAAATCTCTATACATCTGCAAATCCTACAAGAGAACAACATGTTTAACTCGTGGGAGTAGTTGAAAATAGGTTGCAGATTTGACCTTTAAGACTTACTTCTAAACTATCTTAAATTTTTGCAACTAAATGTAATAGAAAGGGATGTGGGAATTTTTTTCTTAGTTATACATGCAACAAATAAAATACCACAAACTATGTTTTGGTCTTAAAAGGTCACCCCCAATGTATTTATGATTCAGGAGTGATCTATAAAAACTATGGTTTGGAAGAACTTGAAATAGAGCTGGTTATTCTCCACTGGCAAAGCCCCTTCAAAGTAATTTTTAACTTTCAGTATCAACTCCCTGGCAACAAACTAAAGCCTGCAAAATCCAAAATACTAGTGCGAGTGGAAAAGAGATTAACGTGTGCTCCAAATGTCTCTGGTCTGCCTTGACCTTTCAACAGCAGAGCATATTATTTGGCCAGACTTAATTTCATTTATTTTTAAAAAATAACACCACATTTTTATATCATCTCTTCTTATTAATCTATCATAATAAAAGTATCATATACAAGGGTGCTGGTGTTCTTGTCCAATGCAACAAACAATACTCTCCATAGCTTATTTTATCTGAAATTTCTTAGGCTGTCAGCAATTTTGGGAAATATTTGTAATTTATGTAGCTGGGAAGATAAAACTTTGGATTTAGCACCTGTTTCTCAATAGGAGTTAGCCTGGTTTTATGCTTGAGCTGTGAGTTGAATGAGACACAAGAAGCTGATGGCAGCTACTTGATAAAGTAGGTCCTATGCTGAATCTAGATTAGAATACAGATCTAATTATTCCTGGTCCTCGGCTGTCTCTGTACCCTTGCACTACATGGATATATATCTAAACTTTATATAAATGTGCTGAAAAATGTTTTGTGAAAATGGGCATTTTGTACATAACCAGCACAAAGTGCAGCAAGTGTGAAGAATCATAGGAGTCATAGAATACTAGGACTGGAAGGGACCTTGAGAAGTCATCAAATTCAGTCCCCTGCCCGCATGGCAGGACCAGGCACCATCTAGATCAATGGCTTCCTGGCCTGCTGCCAGGCCGCGGTGGCTCTGGGGGGCCGGAGCTGGGGTACGCTGCTCCCACTGCGGCTGTTTGGAGAAGTGCGTCCTGTCCCACCACTCAGCCAGCCAGCATCAGGCAGGGGCAGGAGCAGGGTCTCTTCCCAGATGTGGAAGAGCACGTTGCTGCCCAGTGGGAGGGCTGCGCAGTTTGGCACGGCAGCCTTAGAGCAGCCATAACCCGGGCAGCAGCGCTTAGCTGGTGGCTGGGAAGCAGCGCAGAGCTAGGTGAGGGGAGTGGGGCAGTCCAGGGGAGTCTGAAGTTGGGGCTAGTGCTTTGCGGGTCAGGGGGTTTAAGAGGCAGGGGCTGGCACTGGGGGACTCTGGGGGTGAAGCTAATATTGAGGAGCTCAGGGGTAGGGAGCTGTATGGGGGGTGGGAGACTCTAAGAGGCAGGGGGCTGACACTGGGGAGTACTGGGGTGTCCAGAGTAGGGAGCTGGCACTGGGAGACTCTGGAGATGGGGCTAGTAGTGGGGGATTATGTGGTCAGTGCTGGCACCAGGAGCTCTGGGGATGGGGCTGATATTGGGGATTGGGGGCTGGCACTGTGGAGGGCTCGGGGGGGTTGGTGCAGTGGGGCTAAGGAAACAGGAGGCTGGCACTGGGGGGGTCTGGTGGTGGGGGCTCTAACGGGTAGGGAGCTGGCACTGAGGCATTTGGAATGGGGGGCTGCCACGGGGGGCTCTGAAAGTAGGGGGCTGGCACTGAGGGGGTTGGGTGCAGGGGACTCTGGGGTCAGTGGCTGGTGCTGGAAGGTAGTGGAGGGGTAAGGGGCACTGTGGGGTGGGGCTTTTGGTGGACCAATAACATTTTATTTGCATATTCATTATTTGTATGTTGAATATGCAAATATAATTTAACTGGTCCTCCAAAAGTTTGTGAATGGGTTTGCCAGTTCCTGGTATAAAAAATGTTGGGAACCACTGATCTAGATCCTCCCTGATAAATGTTTATTTTACCTGCTCTTTAATATCTCCAGTGATGGAGATTCCACAACCTCCCTAGATCATTCTCATATGCCATATGTTAATTATTAGATTTGCTCTTGCAATTACTTTCTTCATCTGAAATGGTAGAAGCAAAAATCCTATTGATGGAACAGAAATATTAATTTATAAATAGGACCCTACCAAATTCACAGCCTTGAAGAATGTGTCACGGAATATGAAATCTGGTTTCCCACTGTGAAATTAGGTTTTTGGTGTGTCTTTACCCTAACACTATACAGATTCCATAGGGGAAACCAGTGTTTCTCAAATTGGGGGTCCTGACGCAGAAGGAAGTTGCGGAGAGGTTGAAAGGTTCTTTTGGGGGAATTTAGGTGCTACCACCCTTATTCAGGGTTGCCTTCAAAGCTGGGCAGTCGAAGAGTGGTGGCTGTTGGCTGGGTGCCCACTTCTGAAGACCGTGGCAGTAGCATAGAAGTAAGGATGGCAATACCATACCGTACCATCTTTATTTCTCTGATGCTGCTGTGCAATACTGCCGTCAGACCTGGGTCACAGCCAATAGTCATTGCTCTCCAGCTGCCCAGTGTTGAAGAAAGTGCTGCCACTAGCAGCAGTACAGAAGTAATTTTAGCAATATAACAATTTTCCTTTCCCCTCTCTCCCCCCCGCAACACACACACAATAACCCTGAGATCTACCCAAAACTCCTTTTTTTTGTCATTTGCATGGCTCTACAATTACAATACCATGACATTTCAGGATTAAATAGCTGAATTCATAACATTTAGGATTTTTAAAACTTAAACCTTGAAATTGATGAAAATGGACCATGAATTTGCTGAAGACCTATTTATAAAACTAAAAATGTGTGTACATGGCTGTGAAACAGGCTAATGTAGCCTTTGCTCTCCAGAATTCATGAGAGTTCTAAATGAGGGGAGAGAGTCTAGTATTTTCCCAGCTACCCAAGAGTTCATCCCTGTAACTGTTGATACTGAAACACTCCATAAATACATTTGTGTTGATTACTGTATTAGGCCTAGACAATAGG
Organism: Pelodiscus sinensis; assembly: GCF_049634645.1. Classification (NCBI taxonomy): domain Eukaryota; kingdom Metazoa; phylum Chordata; order Testudines; family Trionychidae; genus Pelodiscus; species Pelodiscus sinensis. The sequence continues at coordinate 39,254,264 of NC_134717.1, forward strand.
TGACCATGACCAAAAAAGTCTGACCCTACTCTGATTGCAATCAACATGATAAAAATTTCAGTGAGTGCAAAGTACCTTCTTTTCCTTAATCCCCCACTGCAATATTCCCCAGCCACGTTGTGGCTGCTGAAGGAGTGCCTCTGCTTCCCATTAGTGCAGGTGCAAGCTTCTCCAAAGTCTGCAAGGAAGATGTTCTGAGGGTAAGGTCATGGCCAGGCCTCCTTTCCTGAATGGCTTGCAAAGGAGAGCAGCACAGTCTGCTCCCAGCTAAAGGGTCACAGAACTCTTACTGCAGCATACCCCCTGTAGGAGCCCTAGTAATTCTGGCAGCCACTCACAATTCATTCTGAGGCTCCTGCTACAGACCCTGACTCAGGAGCAAGCAGTGGGGCATAAGTACATGAATAAGTGACGTACTCAACTGAGACTTAAGCCTGTTCAGAAGGTCTCCCCAGTAATGGGGCCAATAGTGCAGACTTTCTGTGCCCCTCCTCACAAATGGCATTATGTGGATGCAAATGCAGCTGACATTAGATGAGAACATCTGAGAACTCTGCAAATAATATTTCTCTCTTTCTACTAGATCTGGCTTCCTCTATTCGTAAATGTGCTTCTTCCCTTTCACCGAGTTTATTTTTGCTCCAACACATGCCAACATGTCCATCACCATCATCAATGATGAGGCTATTCATACTACATGTGGAGCAGGGTGTGTGCTGCATCTGTTAACCAGCTGTCTGGCAGGCCCTGCACTAGCACAACTAAAACATTCCAAGGCTATGCTTGGCTATTGGTTCGTAAAGTATCTCAGTTAGGCCCAATTCTTCTAGCATGCACAGAGCCGTCTGCAACATGCTCAGCTCCCACTGGACCCAATCCTTATTGATTAGGAATCAGCCAGAGATCTCACAGTGCTCACTATCTTGCAGGAAGAGCTCTGGCCCAGGCCCATAAAATATGTTCCTATTCTGAAGTGTTTTCAGAATTTTCCTCTATATACCATTACATTTTGACACTTGTCAAAGTCTAGGTCTGATCCTGTAAACCATTGATTTTTCATGGGAGGACAGTGGAATTATCCAGACAGGTAAGTTTTAGCAGGGATGGGCCCTATTTTCCCAGTAATTTTTTTTTTTTTGAGACTCGTATTTACATTAGCTCTGATCTTTCCCTGAGTGGATGTGAAGTAAGCCAAGCCCCTTAGTACATTCATGTAACAGGCAATGTCCTCTTGACGGTGAGGGACAGATAAGAAATAATTAAAAAGGGAAATAATGTTTTTGTAGATACTTTTCTTACATTATTTTCCTTTTACCTGGAAAAGGGGTATTTGAAACAATTCAATTAACACTAATAGTTTCTACATGCAGAGCACTTTACATACATTAATTAATTAACTAGAACCTAAATCATTGTCTTATTAAAGTCAATAGCAGGATTTTCATCAACTTCAGAAAGAGCACAGCTCATGCCCTGATTCATTAAGTAAAACTCATGTATGCAGAAGATAGAGCTTTCTTGGGGATCGGTCCAAGATGGTGGAATAAACTCCTGCAGGAATCATAACAAACCGCACCATCTCCAGTTACAAGTGGATAGCACACTTCTTTGATTACGCCACCTCTAATGGGAACACAGAACAGCACAGACACACACAAAACACCCCAGGCTACCGACACATTACATTGCACAGCACACACGTTTCTCCCCTTAGGGAGAGGATGGCAGAAAGAAGGAACTATACTTGCCAGATGTTAGTCACAGGGCTTACTGTGCTTCTGCAAGGTGCTTAGAAACTATGGTGATGGGAGTCTTACTCATCAGATCACCCTGCTCAGCTAGGTCAGAGGATTATCCCCACTTGCCAAACTGGGAAGATGAGGCAGAGAGGGGAGAAGATTTGTCAAAGATGACAAAGTCAGTGCTGAGACTAGCATGTCGTAGTTCCTGCTTTAGTTTGTTCATCACTCTTGCCTGCCAAGCTCTAAAGGCATAAGGGTAATAACCAACACTACTGCATGAATTTTAAAATATTAGCATGACTTACCCCCAGAATCTGACTGAATAACAGAGCGTAGAGTGGATTTACTGCCCCATTCACAGCTGCACCAACAGATCCAAACAACATATATGGCCACTCTGGAGCATTATATTTCAAAATCCTGGTGACTGGTGCAGGCTCCACGTCCTCTTCTTCCTTCTCAAACATCTTCTAACAAAATAGATTTGATTTATGAAGTATAAACATTCCCGCAAAGCCACCCACAAGAGATTCATCTCCCCACATCACTGTAGCTTTAGTGAGTTCCTCTTCACAGCCCATGTTATCCTGTTCAGACTGGTGCATCACACATCTGTAGAAAATTTCTGGCACTATAACTTCGGCATGTTACTTCACCGTGATCCGATTTTTTTAATGGCATTTTTATTAGCATGGCATCATGGTCATGTTGTTCTGAGCAGGCTGACAATCAACTTTACCCCACCATATGCAGAGTGTATGTCCTGGGCAATCTTTGAGTGCCTGGTGTTGGAATGAAGAGTAGTCCCTGCACCAACCTATCATGCAGCTGCCACTCCCAGCATCAGCCTGTGGAAACTCTGATCCTATGGATAGCCTTCTGTTAAGGGATGGAAGGGGGTAGGGACAGTGCCACAAGAGGCAGCTCATGCCCTGTTACTATGTGGAAGTTAGTAAGTACCACATAGAGGAGCTTCCATGGCTCTTGAAAGCATAATTTTACTCTCTGTGTTCAGATCACCAGACAACTGTGTCTCTCTCAGCTACAACTTATAAGCAAATGTGACCAAGCCAAGACCACCACTGTCTGGGCCTTCCTAGGTTCTCTTAGTTCTGAAAACAGTGCCAGGAGGGAGGAAAACCCCTTTGCTTGCAGATGAGCCATCCATTCATAGAGCTGACTTGAAACTTCCACGGAGTTTCACAGGATTCAGGGCTCAAGAGAGGCTTAGACTCCGAAGAGAAATGTCATGGTGTAAGGGTTGAAAAGCAAGCTGCATTCTTTTGAGAACTATTAAAATGTACACAGGCACCTCATTTCTATATTTTACCTTTTCTTTCAAACTGGTATTTCAAAGGGCTTATAGGAATTGCTCTCTGTCACTCATTGGGAGTAAAATGTTAGCACGTCTCTTAATACATGGGGTACTTAGAGGCCATAAGAAAAAGGGCAGGGAGGGACACCCTTTCTTTCCATTGTCCTTGCACAAGGAAGACTCATAAGAGTGTCTTGCACTCCTGAGCTCCCAGCCGGGGCCTGCTGCCACAAGGGTACCTCCGAGCACTTTTCCTCCAACACCTCAGGAGACAATGGAACATGGATCCATCCTCAGGATAACTTCCCTGATTGCAGTGGAATTATACCCAGGTCAGGAGTATCTTTATGCTTGCTGCTTCCCTACGCTGGCATTATTCCAGCCACTGCAATGCAGACAGGTCACCTTCTCCTCCCTCCAAAACTCTAGGGCCGCAAGAGCCATTACTGAGCCCTCAAATTATTTCCTCACAAGGTGACGTGTTGAATTGTTCATGGTAAATTCTTAAGTAATATTTCAAAACACTGTGGTTGAAGGCACTGAGTAGATGCTGTGTGGGCGATGAACAGGCATCCATTACAAGGAGAACAAACGGAGGCCTCAGAGTTATACACTAATTACACCTCATGTTAGGTGAATTGACCTCATGTCAGATGCAAGAATGCTCATAATTACTCCTGGCTAGTGCAGAGACCCCATGCTTTGATTGAGGAGACAATGACTGTGCTGAGCCCTGCTCATTTATTTAAGTGCTCATTGCCGGAACTTTTTGTACATCATTTTACCAGGAATATGTGGGAGGAGAGGAAGAAGAATGTTCTGCTCTTTCCTTTTGTGTTGGTGAAAGCCAAAGGTGCCAGAGTCACAGCCTTGCAGGCTGGAATCCTATGTTTATCCTTGCACGGTGCTGGCAGCAATAGTGCCACTTTCTACATTGCCCTGTGCAGAGCTGATTAAGTGCTAGGAATTGAGGCTGACAGCATTGCCCGGGGGAGAGGGGGCGGGAAGGGGGCGGGTGGTGTGGAGAGAGGTGGAGGAGAGGGTATGGGGGTTTTAAATAGCCACTGTGCATATTCCTGCACAGATAGTTCTGAAAGGCCATTTAAAGGCATCCTGCCCCTTTCCTCCATGTAGCTGAACCACACCAAGAAACTGATTCAAACCCCAAGGATGTCATCAAAACTCTCCCATTTATGTCAGTGGCCTGAGGAAGCCCCAGTTACACTCTCAGGACTCCCACATGTCCATAGAGCACATGAGAGCCTAGCTCCACAAACAGTGCAACAAACAGTGCAATTTCTACTTCTGAGCAACTGTTATACTCCACAAAATGAGCATTTCCCCTCACGTGGCCTGAACATGTTTTGGAATGTTCACTTCAACCACACTTACACCCAGATCTCTAGTCGTACTCTGTGCTTGGCTTTGTGTGTGGGTATGTACGTATCAGGTGCCACCCAATTGCAGCACTTAGCTCATAAACAGCAGAGGCCAAGAGTCATATCTTTGTTTAAATACCAAAAGGACACATGCAAGATGATGTGTCTCCTCCACAACCACCTATTAGAAAAATACTTATCTGTATATAATTATCAGGGCCAAAAGATATTAAAACATGTTTTATCTATTGGCATTATAATGTCTGACCGTTTGCGTGGATGTGCCTTCTTCATAATGATGCATTCGATACACAGCATCTGACTGGTCTCCTGCAATTGATAACGGATGGCTGGGTACTACATTAGAGAGCTGAGACTGGGAACGCTGCCGAAGGGAAGCTCTGTGAAACAGAAGGGTGAGAAGGTCTGTTCCTCATGCTCTGATACAATATGTGCTTTGAAGATTGGGTCAGGTTTTTTTTAGACTAATATGAGAACCTGGAATCAGAGATTGTTGAAGCAAACTCTGTAACTGCAAAGGCCCAGCATTGCCTTTCATACTGCTTCTTCTTCAGTCTTCTAACTGTGGGAAGGAGGAATTCCACCACAGGAATGGATACTTCTGTTTAGGTTTATATACCATACCTTGTTCTCTTATATCTGAAAACACAGCTTGTAGGGAAATAGCGGGTGTGCATTTCCTGTTAAACTTGCAATATGTTCACCAAAGCCACAGAAAAGTGGGGTTTCCTGCTCCCTCAGAGTACTCAAGTCAGTTTCACCACAGGGTCCACAGTCATGACACAGCAGCTGTATTACACAGTGCTGCAGCATGAGCACTCAGTCCACCTATCCATGATGGGATGGCACCCCAGTCTACAACTGCTGGGTTAGAAGTGTCATCTGATTCAACACGGCCTTAAATTAACAAAATCTCTTGCATGGAAAGAGGATTTCACGGGGACAGAAGTGAGTTGTGAAATCCAAGCAGACTCTGCTTTCATTTTCATAAATGTTTTGATAGCAATGCAGAAGAGAGAAGTATCAAGACCAGCTAGAGCCTGGGGACCCTTTAAATTACTGCCAGAGCACCATGCAGCATGCTGGGGGTGCCCAATATGGTGCGCTCTAGGTGGCACTGAGGGTTAGCTGCCCCCAACCCTGCTCCTTCTGCCCAGGGCCTCGCCCCTCCCTACTTTGCTCAGGGATTCAGCAAGTCTGTCAGCCCCCCTGAATATGAATTGCTTATGGACATGTACATATGAAAACATTATGCCAGAATCCTGATTGCAGGGTGAAAAGGTATCAGACACCATTTTCCACTACCTGTGCAGCTCAAGACAGGATTTGGTCCTATATCTGCCACACAGGGACCATCCTCATCAGTCATTATAGTGTGTGAGATGGATGAGAAGGTTTGTATAGTCAATAAAAAAGGCTACACAAATCAAAGTCCCTGCACTTGCATGAAGCAAGGTCTGTTCTGTCAGTGCAAGAGAATAAGCTAGTCACGTGAATAAGTGCCAGTGCTACTCCCCAGCCTTGTGTGCTGTTGTAAAGCAGGAGTAATACTTGTCTTGTCTGATGTTCAGTATGTTCATTAGTAGGGAGCCCAGAGCAATAAAAGACAACCCACCAATGGCCACCCCTACTTTTCTCCCAAATCTTATGCCCTTTGAACAGGAGGACATAAGATTAGGATGCACATAGGGTGGAGAGAAACTAAATGTAGGAGTCTTTTCTTTAACTTCATGGGCTTGAATGTATCAGTGCACTCTCTACATTTCCACACTTGTGATGCTTCTCTATGCTTTAGCAAAGGTGTTTGCAGCATTCTCTCACTTTGTTCTGCACCATCCAAGGCAGTACAGTCTCCACCCCATGTCATTTAGAAAGTCACCGAAGAATACAAATATCTAGAAATGTATCAAGAGGTGTCAGTATTTTAAAAGCTTACCGCAAACTGCTTCGATAGCTCCCACGGCTAAAAGACTGGACTTTCATAAGGTCTGGCTTAGCAAGCAAGTTATTTTCTGCAATTGTAAAATATGTTAGAAGCTCCTTTGTTTGCAGTAAAATTTAGTTAAACCAATTATTTATTTGCAAAACATTAAAATATTCCCAATTCATAGCTGAGATATTTTGTACATTACCAAAGGAATGTCATCAATTTTTGTTACTATGCCTTAGAATATATGTTTTTGTATTAATTTATATTTGACATATTAAAGTTAGGTACATTTAATATGAACTCAATGAATATAGTATTTTGAAACTGTGGATGTGGCTAGTAAGGGTGTTTCAAAAATTTGTATTACAATTTAAGTGGCAGAAAATGCTTTCATCCTCAAAGATAATCAGTCTATGTTTTTACAGCATTACACAAGTCATTATATTAGCTTTTAACTTCTGCCTCAGATCACCAGTAAAACAAATAGGGTGACCTTGGCATACTCCATAATTTATCTCTTTTTTCAACTCAACATTGCCAAACTGTCAATAGCAAAGGAGATATAAAATGCCAGGGAAATGCAGATGAAAAATTGCTGACAAATCTATGTGAGGGAGGTTGATCAGCATGCATGTGCAAAAGCACATTTTGGATAGCGCTACTGATATATCACTTCTATGAGTACTAAAACTCACCCTTCAGGAAAACCAAAGGAGAACAAACAACTAATATTAACAAGGAATCTATTGATGTTCTGTGTTCTGTGGGATATAACATAATTTCTTAAAAATAGCATAAAACACTTACTTTCCACTGCTGTTTCAGTAAGTGCCTTGTCTCCTTGGCTTTGCAAGGTCACCAGTGTGAAGTAAACCCCTTTCCTTTCCAGTAGCTCCTCATGTGTTCCTCTCTCAACAGCCCTTCCATGCTCAAACCCAATGATGACATCAGCGGCTTTGACTGTGGACAGACGATGGGCTATTGAGACGGCAGTGCGCCCCAGGCGAGCCTGAGAGAGAAAAGATCAACAATATTGTTAGGACAGCAACCTGCTATTCTGAGAGATGCTGAGCTGAATACATACATGCTGGAGCATGATCTGAAGTTCAGTGAAGTAAAAAACTGTCTTAAATTGGCTTTGGATCAAGCCCCTACTCACCTCAGCACCTCTCAGGACCTAGCCCTTGGACTGCAGATTCTTCTGCAGGTATTAGCAGTGCTATATAAATCATTACCAAAGATGCTACATCTCAGGGCAAAGAATGGTCATTTGACTGGTAATTAAAAGGTTCAAGGCTATAAAATTAAACAAGAGTTGTAGTACATATGGAAATTGATGAGAACTCTCCGGTGTCAAGAATGATCGTGCAAGGAGTGAAAAGGGATCACTTACCAAGATAACTCATGCTCTCTGAATTTCTTGCCTTCTCGGAACCATTCTGTAGGAAACATGTGCCTAGCATATAGCCCATCAATTTGGATGTGTAAAAGACCCACATCACTACCGTATCTGTGAACCACAGAACTTTAAAAAACAGCAGTTAACATTCAGAGGTCACACACAGCTCCCTAGACTCTTATATTCCACTGATCAGAGGTGTAAATAACATGCCTCTTCAAACTGTCCCTCAGTTCCTCTCTGCCTCCAGAAACTTGAGAACTTGAGCACTGGAGTAGAGAAGAGAAAGGAGGATCCGTGCTGCTCTGGAGAACCAGTGTAATCAGAAAACAAGAGTTACCTTGATGAGCAACCCCTTTGTCATAGACACCAGAGATTAAAGGAAGACAAAACTGGACAAGACAATGGATCAAAATATTTGTTCTAGAATGAGTTAAACAGAGTCTTCTTAAAAACATAATTATTTTCCCTGTGCAGACTTTCTGGACTCAAGCTGCATTGTATTTGCTCTCCGAGAGAAGTTTCATCCTAAATTAGGTGGGGGTGCACTGTCCAATCTCCCTAATGTGGCAAAAGATCTTGGCTCAGAGGAAGAATGCAAGGTTGTTCCCTGTAAAGAGTCAGCACAGCTGAAAAGCAAGTTTGCCAAGCTCTTGTCAGAGCAACAGAGTTGACCCTGACCAGGCAAGCTTTTCTTAATTCCCAGGGAAGGAAAAGAAACTAAGAAAAAGTCACAGAGGTGGTCTTCCTTCTAGTGTGAAAGAAGCCTCTGACAGCATCATGGGTTCTTGCCTGCCATGGACCAAAATCTCACACAATTGTTTGCTACAAGGCAAAACAAGAGTGTGTCCAGGTAATCTGACTTGGCAGCAATCAGATATGCAGTGAAGGCCTGAGTGATGGATCAAAGGGATCCAGCCATTTCTGACTCTGATGATTGCAGTAGAATGGTTTGACACTTGAGTGATGCTCTGCAAACATGGTTACCTTGCTCTGAATACACCATTCCCACAGATACATTGGGAAGAGAGATAATTCACGTGTTCAGATAATCCATTGGAACCATGTTGTTTGTGAGAAGAAATGCCGTCGGGTCTGTGGAAGAAATCCCTAAATGTATGTGAAGTTTCCTCAGATTTCTATGGGCCATTAACCATCGAGGATATTTAATGAACTCAGCACAGCAGACCTTGGACTTGAAGCAACCAAGTTTAAACATTTTGGCCTCTGTTTTCAAAATGAGATCACAGTTTATTCATGGCAAAAGTGGTGTTAATATTCATAATGAAAAGCAAAACTATTTAAAATTTGATTTATTTCACTTTGCTCTAAAGGTTAAGTCAGACCCATTTTGCCAAAAATGTAACCACACTGCACATTTTTCACGCATAAATGGACCCGAGAAGATCAAGCAGATTTCTGAGGGAAAAATAGGAACATTTCTGAGTAACAGGTGCTTTTGAAATGTATGCTCAAAATATGAATGTTCACATTCTGATCTCAGAATAGTCATTAATTCATTTGAAACCTGTGGATTTTCATATTGATAGACTGTGAACAACAACTAACATCTCTTATTTATATAAAATCATTCTTATTTTGTACAGTTTCAAATGTCCATTTTGGAATGTTAATGTATATAACTAATAGAACTTTTATCGACAGTTCAGCAGATTAATTTTAATGTTTCAGCTTGACAGAAAACATTAACAGCAATTCTGTTATGCTAAGATTATTTAAAAAGGATCAAACAATGGTGTTTAACAGTACAAAAATATCTGCCACATTATGCTTTGAAAATGTATTTCTGGCCCATTAATACTTACTACTAATACAACATAACAAACCTTGTGAAGTGCTTTTTGCACAATAGATTCACTTTCATTGTCCAGTGCTGACGTGGCCATATCGAGTAGCAGGATTTTAGGGTTTCGGACAAGGGCTCGAGCAATAGCTATCCTTTGTTTTTGACCCCCACTCATCTGGCCTCCACCCTCTCCAACAAGAGTGTCAAATTGCTGTATAGAAGAGAAAAATTAAATAAACAACAAAGGATTCTATTCTATTCTCATTGACATCAATAGTAGAAATCTCATGGATTTCTATAGGAGTAGGCCCAAAATTAATAACAACCTTTAGAAGATAAGTACAGTATGTGACAGTGCTAGATCTTTCATAGAGCTGTAGAGCAGATTCCTGCATATTTAACAAACGTTTTCTTCCCAAACTGGGTTTCCCATGTGTGCCAGCCCCAAACCAAATATATATACCAAACAAAATGTAAAGTTATTTTTTACATTGTATAATTCAGCCATAAGAACTGCAACATGGACAAAAATCCCCTATCTCTCCCTCACTATGGGGCAGCCGATCAGCTAACATTCCAGGGACCCAAGTGGCCTTACATGACTCATGGTGATCACTGTAGTGTAGCAATGTCAGGCACATGGACACTGCTTAGTCCAGGCCAGGATTTAGGTGACTGAAAAATTTGTGTGGAGTTAGTGAGGAAGCTGAAGAGCCAGACAGAGCTGCGTGGCCCCGTCTATATCCTATAGGCTAGTGCAGGAGGAGGCTCCAAGATAAGACCAAGGGATTTTGAGTGCAGGAGGGAGCTCAAGGCAGGATGCTAGTGCACAGATTCTATGAGGGATTTAGAGTGTGGAAGGTGGCGCATGGCTAGGCGAGGGGGACAGTTCCCTTTTGGTAGTGCAAGCCCCAGAGAGGTAAGGGAAAGAAAGGGACAGGTGGCCCAATACCCTGCCCTGCACTTGCCTGCAGGCATTGCACCCTACACCTCCCATTGGTCGAGATTCCTGTCCAGTGGGAGTTGTAGGTGGTGGAGCCTGCAGCAAGAGATGCACACAGACAACACTTTTGGCACTTGCAATTCCAGACCAGAGGGGGCAAAGGGAGGAACAGCAGCAGATGGATCCACGTCCCTCTCCAATCCCTCCCTCTCTCCAGGCCAGGCTGAAACACAGGGGCTTTAGTGGCTGCAGCCCAAGGCCTTAACTTAAGGAGTCCCACCAAATGATCTTCACTTTTGGTGACCCAGAGATCTTTTTGTAAGGCACCACTTAGCCCTAGACTGCAACCTCTAAAGCCCTTTTCTTAATCTATCCCTCTTGGGGGGCACAGAAGTCTGAACAACCAATACCTACTGGTGACTGGAATTTGGGGGGTGGAGAACCTCCATATGCCAGATAGTATTAAGATAAGGGGTGGAAGCTGGAAAGGTTTTCCTGGACTATTTAAAAACACATTGAGGTGAGTGGTAGGACTGGATCATAAGTAGGTTTTTGCCTGGGCAGAAATAGACATTGGGGAATATATCAACTGAGTGTTTTCAGTTCTCTGAAGTATTAATTAGAACTGTGAAGCGATTAAAAAAATGAATCACAATTAATCGTGCAATTAAAAAATTTAATCGCGATTAATCACATGCACTGACCCTTTGAAATACTGCTGAGGTGTTTCAAAGGGACAGCACTGCGGGAACCCGGGATCAGCTGGCGTCCTCAGCTGACCCCAGGCTCAATGCAGCTGCCCCTTTGAAACACTGCCCCAGGAGCAGCACCACAGGAGCCCGGGATCAGCTGGAGTCCCCAGCTGACCCTGGACTCTGCTCACGCTGCACCTTTGAAACACAATGGCAGCATTTCTGAGTATGACCTTTCAACCAGTTTTGCACCCACCTTTTAGTAATTGTATACAGACCACATTTCCCTAATGTACTCATGAGAATGTCATATGAGACTGTGTCAAAAGCCTTACTAGCTATCAAAATAAATCATGTGCACAACTTACTTCCCCATCCACGTGCCAATAACCCTGTCAAAGAAAGAAATTAGGTTGGTTTGGCATGATTTGTTCTTGACAAATCCATTGTTCACTATTCCTGATAACCTTATTATCTTCTAGGTGGTTAGAATTGATACCAGTATCTACAGGTATGAAAGCTAGGCTGACAGGTCTATAATACTGTGGGTCCTCTTCTTTCCCTTTTTGAAAGATAGGGAGTATGTTTGCCATTCTCCAATCCTGGTCATGGTTACAGACGGAAAGGAAGAGGAATTTTCCCATTGTTCATCAAGTTCTGATGCAAAACTTTACAACAGGCGCAATTTACCATTGGCAGATCCATGATAAAGTTGTAGGCATTGGCTTCCTTGGCTGCTTTGATTATGTCTTCCATACTAGCATTTTCCCGGCCATAGCGAATGTTCTCTGCAATTGTGGTAGCAAACAGGACTGGTTCTTGCTCAACAATGCCAATCAGTGAGCGCAACCACTGAATGTTCAGGGAGCGAATATCATGGCCATCGAGGGTAACCTACAGAAGAACACCAGTTAAAAGTGAAAAGGCAGCTGCTCTCACACTGCTGTAACAATACGCATCAAATGGAGTTACTTCAGAATCATTATGTTATAAGAGAGATGAAAATCAGCCTAATTTGGACTTCAGACAATATATTCAACAATAAAACTGTAGAAAAAAATAATGAGAACAATGAGCTAGTCCTGCAAGAATATGAATGCTTCTGACACTCTGCTTCCCATGAAGTAAACTGTAGTATTTGCTATACTATATCATATAAATCTTTACACAAGATTAGCTGTTTTGCTCAAAGAGGAATACATTCAGCGAAATCTTATGACAAGACTTTATCATCACAGCATTCCCCTGTGGTTTTCAAATCTATGTATCTATGAAAATCCTAAAATAAATCTCTTCACATGAAAAAATTCACATTTGACTTTTTGTCCTAATTCAGAATGAATTTTTTTTCCAGAAAATGACATTTTATTTAATTAGCCTCAATTTCTAATAACTACACTGCAGGCATTGGTTAAGAGAACTAATTGATGTTTGTAATAAAACTGAAAGAAATATTTCAACTGATTTAGTTTTGGGAGTAGAGGTGGTGCTCTAGAAAATGGAATTTTGCAAAAAAGGATTTTTTTGAAAAAGTTGAGGGAGATTTTTTTTACACAAAACTGTAAAATGAAAATGTATAGGTGTATTGTTTGTTTTTCAGTTGTACATTTTCCTCTCTCTCCTCTGTTCCTTTTTCTCCTTTTTTTTCTTCTCTCCCTCCTTTTTTCACAGACAAAATGGAATGACGAAAAAAAGAGGAAAAGGGAAAGAAAGGAAGGGGGAAGAAACAATGAAAATCACAACATTTTGAAAAGGCAAATGGTCAAAATCTGACAATTTAATACAAAATTTCATAAAAATAACTGAACAAGCAAAAATTCACTCTTCAAACCAGGAAAATCGAAATTACTTTGAAATTTTCCGGGTGTTTTCCCTGTAATTTTCATTCTACTCCAGTTTATAAAATATTTTAGATCCTCAGATGGGAGATGTGATATGCGTATAGAGATTTCTGATTGTTAACATGACTAGGACATGAGGAAATCATGGAACGATTACCATAATATAACTCATTTGTACATGAATAGGTTCAAGCAAGGCTTTCTTTATATTTCATTCACCCTTTGACTCTTAAGTTCAGTTGCTCTCTATTGATCTGTATGTAATTTATTCCTTGAAGCCAAATGTAAATGAAATAAGAATGTTTATACATTAAACTTTTCTGCGGTTGGTAATAAGGCATAGCCAATCCATTCAGCACATAGTGCAGCAGTATCATAGGATAATGGTTACGCATTCTATGCAACATTTCCCAGGCTTTAAAACAGTTTGCCACTTCTGGATTCTCTAGCCTCAATATTATCATTATAGGAATGAGTGCAATTCCTGCTGAACTTTCATATTTAAGTCTTATTTGTAGGGAAACAATTTTTATCCTCACTAAAATCTTTTCTTTCCCATAAATGTTGCTGATTGTATTATTCAGGAGACTCCATAACAGAACTAAACAAGACATCCTGCTCATTTGCTCAGTCACAGAATCCTGCTTACCAACTTTGAGTAAAAACAATGCTACCTTTTAAAGTGACTATGATGAGAAAAACCCTGCTATAGTGAGATACTCACCATGCCCTCTGTAGGGTCATAGAACCGCTGGATGAGCTGTACTGTGGTGCTTTTCCCAGCTCCGCTGGGTCCAACAAAGGCCGTTGTTTCCCCTGATTTAATAACCATGCTGAGATTATCCAAAATCTGAAAGCACAAGAAAGTCCATTCAGGGTAACTAACATTCCTTAAGCCAAACAGATGGAAATCATTGCGTTTTGCTCTCATCTTAAATGAAAAGGTGAAATGAAAACCAAAGGGTTTTTAAGCAAACTGGAGAACTTCCATGTACAGATAATTAACTGCATTATCCTCCATGAAAGATATGCAAGCAGATTCTGCTCTTTGTTTCTTATGCCAGACTCTCACAGAAATCAAAAGGAGTTAGATATATACATCCTAGAGGAGAATTTGGCCTGTATATTTTTTGATGACTCCTGCATATATGTTATGAGTACCTGCTGAACTCTACATAGTATGTTTGCATCAAAGATGTTGTCTGCTGGGTCTAGAAGTGGCTGCTGTAGGAGAAAGAAAGAGCCTGAAGCATGGGCCTGGTGCTTAAACCAAAGTAAGCAAGAGTTATGCTATAGGTAATAGACAGGCTGTGTTAGAAGCAAATGTTTGCCTGCAAGTCAGTGTCTCTCAACACTAGAACTGCTATCACAGATAAATGCACATGAAGTATGTAAATACCTTCCATCAGGACAGTACGAGGACACCCAGGCTGAGGACATGATAAAATAGTTGGAAACAACAGGAGTATAACAATGGGAAGTGAATGCTTTGGAGAAAAGTACAGGGAGAGGTACCAAATGTGTCATTAGTGCGTAAGCGGATACGTACAATGTGTATCATAGATTATTCATTTCTGTCTATAAATATTGGGGTACCTTGACTTAATTCTTTGTCCAGACTAGGGGGCATTAGTAAAATACATACTATCAATTGAGCCAAGTCCATTGTCCCGGGTACAAATACATAGGAACTTGGAGGCCACCTGGCTACCGACACCTATTAATGGATTTCGTTCGACAATAAAACCTGACTGGGGAGGGTTAGCCTCCCACTAGTTCGAATTAAGGGGCTACACAGCCCTTAATTCGAACTAGCTAGTTCGAACTAGGCTTAATCCTCGAACTAGTGGGAGGCTAACCCTCCCCAGCTTTCCCTGGTGGCCACTGTGGGCACCACCAGGGAAACTCGTACGCCCCCCTCCCAGCCCCATAGCCCTTAAAGGGGCACGGGCTGGCTACGGTGCCCGTGCCAGGTGCAAGCCTGCCAGCACCCAGCCAGCAGACCCTGCACCTGGCATGGCTCGAGCCAGCCACCTGATGCCCCCCAGCCCTCCGCCTCTTCCCGGGGACCAGGCTGGCAGCTCTCGGGAGCCTGCCCAGGACTGCAAGAGGCAGGCACCCGCCTGGTCTAGTGCAGACATCGTGGACCTCGTCCACGACCTCCGCACTAGGCACAGGAAAGTGGCCGTCTAGGCCAGGAGAGCTGCCAGCCTGGCCACCCAGGAGCAGGTTTGCATGAAAATCAAGGTGGTCCACTGAGACCCCTGACCCTGAGCCCTGAGCTTAGAATGGCCGTACTGGGTCAGACCAAAGGTCCATCTAGCCCAGTAGCCTGTCTGCTGACAGCGGCCAACCCTAGGGACCCTGGAGGGGATGGACCAAAGACAGTGACCAAGCCATTTGTCTCATGCCATCCCTCTCCAGCCTTCCACAAACTTCGGGCAGGGACACCACTCCTACCCCCTGGCTAATACCACTCCATGGACCCAACCTCCATGAATTGATCTCACTTCTCTTTCAACTCTGTTCTAGTTCTAGCCTTCACCGCCTCCTGCAGCAAGGAGTTCCACAGGTTGACTATTTGCTTTGTGAAGAAGAACTTTCTGTTATTAGTTTGAAGCCTGCTACCCATTCCTTTCCTTTGGTGTCCTCTAGTCCTTTTATTATGGGAACTAATGAAAAAAGTTAGTTCTCCACCCCACTCATGCTTTTATAGACCTCTATCATATCCCCCCTCCATCTCCTCTTTTCTAAGCTGAAAAGTCCCAGTCTCTTTAGCCTCTCTTCATATAGGACCTGTTCCAAACCCCTCATCATTGTAGTTGCCCTCTCCTCTCCCATCCTCTCTCTTCCCCTCTCCCACCTGCTTTTCCCAGTCTCCCCCAGTTTTGTTTAATAAAGAGAGATTCTATTTTTGAACACAATTGTCCTTTATTTTGTACATCAGGAAGGGGGGTTAGGGAGGGGTAAGTGGAAGGAGGTGAGGGAGGTTATGGGGTACGAGCCCCCAATGGGGAGGACTGGGCTGGCTCTGCGGGCTTCTGGGGGTGGAACCTCTCCTGCAGCCCCCCGATTGCCCCTTCTCCCTAGATGGCAGCCTGCGGCAAGTGCAGCCGGGCTGATGGCCGAGTGGTGTGATGTGCCCAGTGTGGGTACTCCGGGCAATCCAAGCCAGGACTGTTTTGCAAGCAGGGCACCCCTGAGAACTGTCTGTCCGGGGTGGGGGTCGGGTCCCTTGAAGCACAGCCCTCGGCTAGCCTGAGACAGCAGCTCCACGCTCTAAGTCCTCATCTGATGCGCTGCCGGCACTGCTTCCAGCCATCCTTAACCCCGGTTCAGGGTCCACTCTGTGTGGACATGCTAGTTCGAATTAGCAAAATGCTAATTCGAACTAGTTTTTTAGTCTGGATGCGTTAGTTCGAATTAGCTTAGTTCGAATTGACTAATTCAAACTAACTTAGTTCGAATTAGTGCTGTAGTGTAGACATACCCTTACTTCCCATGCTATTCTTGTATACATTTATAGAACCATGTAATTGATTAAGGAGATCTTTAACAATCTGAAAACTAAAAGGAATCCCATAAAAAGTGGAAATATAGATGAATTGCTAAGGGGACATACAAAAGAACAGAGACAAATTCAGAAAGACTAAAGCACAACATGAATACACATAGCAGGGGACATAAAAGGGAATATGAACAGATTCTTTAAATACATTAAGAGCAAGAAAGTGATGAAGCAAAATGTATGTCTTCTACTTAGCAAAGAAGGAGACCTAATTGCTATCATCAAGAAGACTTCTTCAGACTTCACTAAACAGATTAATGGTGACCAGATATTAAGCTCAATTAATAATTAACTTTTAAAATATTAACAAAAAGAGTGAAGGACGCAAGACAGAACAGGGAAAGAACAGGTTAAAGACTCTTTAGATAAGTGAGAGATAGGACAAGATGAAATTCAACTTTTATAGCTCAAGGAGTTACTGAAGAAATCCCAGAACTGTTAATAATTGCTTTCGAGAACTCATGGAGGATGAGTGAGGTCCCAGAGGTTGGAAAAGGGCAAACATAGTACAGGTTGAATCGCTGTGGTCTGGGACTCTCTAGTCTAGCAATATCCATGATCCAGCAGGACCATGGATGTTGTTGGACTAGAGAGCCCCTGTACAGAGGTTTCTGGCAGCTGGGAGCAGAGCCAGCCAGTGGTGTTAGTGGAGCCCCAGAACACATGGGGCACTAGAACCCACAGTAGGCAGAGCCAGGAAGCCAATGGGGCTGCCAACGTCTGCATGGTGAGGTAGGCCACAGAGCCAGAAAGCCGGCACTGACGACACCAAAATAATGAAATGCCTACTTTTAAAGAAAGAACTTGTGCTTTTAGAAAATAACCTCTAATGTAGGAGTTTATAGACTAGTGGCATAAAAGCACATTCTATTTAGTTACAGTAAATTATTCAAAAGAGAAATTATGAATAATCACCTTTACTTCTGGCCTGGATGGGTAATGGAATGTTACATTATGGAATTCAATTTCACCTCTTACTTTTTCCAGCTTGTAGCCCTCTTCGGACATGCAGTCAATGACAGGCTTCTAAAGTAGAATTTGTCATGTTATTTACTTGTTAAACAACTGCGACTTTGCTGCAGTAGATACAGTATTCCCTCCAACATACAGAACAATGACATTTCATTTTGAACTGCTCTGGGCTATACTCCAAAGCGGTACAGAATCTGCTACAGGAGCATAAGACTTTAAACTAAATTGATAATGTGGTTGTCACTGGTGAGGAAAGTTGGGAAGAGAAATGACTTCTGTGTTAGGCACACTGCCATCTATGTCACTTGGGAAAAGCCATTAGAAAGTCTGGGGAGTTGTCATGGCAAAGCATAAAGAGATTGTGGTTTTGTTATAGTAATACATTCAAGGAAAAGTCACAGCACATAATGGTTTAAATTAAAGAGTGAGTTCACTGTCTATTAGAATCATGTTAAATAATACATAAAGATGGCATAACAACAACTAAAACCGCAAAGAATCACAGCTCTAAAAACACAGCCAATTTTTGCCTTGGCAGCAAGCACTTCAAGTAACAAGTACCATTTCACACGTGTACATGGGCATAAATCAGGAGTAACTTCATTACAGGCAATGGAACTGCATCAGTCTGAGACTGGTACAAAGGGTTTGAGATCCCATGACTTTATGAAATCACTATTTAGTGATAAAAAATCATGGTTATAACAAATTATACAGCTATATTCATCTTATTTCACCTGTAATTGTCACAAGTATAGTAAGATCAACAGTGTAATCTAACAACATGCTCTGTGGCTAAATGATATTTTTTGTTCTCATCTAACCATATAGACAGGCTTAGGGAGACAGAGCCTCAGCTGGTGCACATCTGTATAGCCTAATAACATCAATGGTGCTATATCAGTTGGAGATCTGTTAGGTGTTTCCTGGAGTGTGGCTAACGTATTAATATGAAGACCTTCTGTGCATTTAGCCTTAATTCATAGCTAGGGCCCTACCAAATTACTGGCCCAATTTGGTCAATAGGACTTTAAAATTGGTAAATTTCAGGATTTCAGACACTGAAATCTGAAATTTCACAGTGTTATAATTGTAGGGGTCCTGATCCTAAAAGGAGTTATATGGAGTTCACAAGGTTATTGCATGGGGGTGGTTGTATTGCTATCTTACTTCTGAGCAGCTACAAACAGCAGCATTGCCATTAGTGCTGGACAACTGGAGAGCGGTGGCTGCTGACCAGGAATCCAGCTCTGAAGGCAGAGCTACCTCAGCAGCTGCTCAGAAGCAAGGATATCATGGTATAGTATTGCCACCCTTACTTCTGTACTGCCGGCTGCAGAGCTGGATCCTTAGGTAGCAGCTGCCACTCTTTGACCACCCAGCTCTGACAAGAGCAGTACAGAACTAAGGGTGATGTGGGTATGGGATTGCCACCTTTACTTCTGCACTGCTGTTGGTGGAGTGCTGCCTTCAGACCTGGACCCCCAGCCTATATTACATCACTCCTAAGTTGCCCAGCTCTGAAGACAGTGTAGAAGTAAGAGTGACAATATTGTGACCCTCCTAAAATAACCCTGTGAGCACCCGTGAAACTCCCTTTTGAGTAAACACCTCCCATCTAAGAAATGCTGGTCTCCCCTGTGAAATCTATATGGTAACAGGTAAAAACACTCATAAGGCACCAGATTTCATGTGACACATTTTGCATGACTGTGACTTTGGTAGGACCCTATTCGTAGCAGATCATTAGGGGCACTTATGAGACCTGAACATTAAATATCAGTATTTGGTAAAAACTTGAATATTCATAAACAAAACCTTTAAAGATATTGATTCAATGGTCTCTTTGAATTGCAGGTAGGTCTTTCTCTTGTGCAGTCAGTGTTCCCTTAATTACCCTCATGTTTCTCAGTTACATTGTTAATAAGGGTTTATGAGGCTTGGAGCTTATTTAACTAATTTTTCACAGCAGACTGATAGAGCTGAGGAATTCTGTACTTACTCTATCTATTGTCTCAAAGATGGTTGTTGCAGCCCCGCGGCCGGTGGCAAACGCCTCCAAAGAAGGAGAAGCCTGACCAAGACTTAAAGCACCTATTAAGACTCCAAAGAAAACCTGAAAAAGTAGAGGAGGACATTGAATGTTTTGATTAGTTTTTACTTTAAAGCTTAGAAAACAATCTGGTACAGAACGTGGGTGGTAACTAAGGATGTTAAGGACTAGTCGACTATCCGATAAGCAAATGCTTATCAGATAGTTGAGTCGACTAGCTGATTCCCCCCCCCCCCCCCCCCCCCCCCCCGCTGCCTCTATCAGATAGAGGCAACAAAGAGAGGGAAAAGGGTACTTCAAAGCGGCAGCACCACACAAGCTGATCCCTGACTCAGCTGTGTGGCACTGCCCCTTTCAAACTCCACCTCGGCATTTCAAAGCAGTGCCACACAGAGCTGACCCTGAGCTCCATGCGGCGCTGCCCCTTTGAAACATCGCCACAGTGTTTGCGTGGAGCCCAGGGTCAGCAGTGGAGTCCCCAGCTGAACAGGCTCCACGTGGCATTTCAAAGTGCCAGCACAGTATGGAGTCCTGGTTCAGCAGAGGACTCAGAGTCCCCCACTGATCCCAGGCTCCATGAGAGCACTTCCATTTTGAAATGCACAAGAGCCTCAGCTAGGGACTCTTGTACATTTCAAAGCTGGCACCTGCGTGCAGCCTGAAGTCAGTGGGACTTCCCGCTGGCCCCGGGCTGTAGGCAGAGTTCTGCATTCCTCCTTTGAAATGTACAAGAGCCCCTACTGGGGCTCTTGTACATTTCAAAGGAGGAATGCAGAAGTGCCTATCAACTGGTTGAGTAGTCGATGGAAATTCCATTGACTACTCGACTAGTAAATTACTCAATATTTAACATCCTTAGTGGTAGGTCAATAAGGGCTGAGACTTCTGGACATGTTTGGGACCAGCAAGCAGGAGAGATGCTTCAATACTTGAAAACATATTGGAAGATATAATAATGTGCCCTTGTATTTGGAGTTTTAAACACATTGCACTACTTGGCATTACTCTTGATCAGCAGCTTTTAAATACTCTGGTTGAATTACATTCTCTGTTAGTGTGGGACCTATGGCTGGACATATATCATACCTGCAAACCTTATTACAAAGGCAGGTTCCTGTCTCTGAGAGATTTCCCCTCTTCCCACTATGTACAAGTGAACCATAGCAGTCATGCCTATGCCATCAGAACCCATACTCCACTTGCTAGTACTTGAACTGAGCAACTGTGGGATGGGACAGTGTACAGGCTCCTTTGGCAGAATTTGTACCACTTCATAGTTGCTGTATTCACAGGAATATAGTAAGATCAACTCCACTCCTGCAGTATACACACATTCCTGCTCCAGTTTTACAAATTAATGCACTTGCAGCCGTTCACCCCAACCCTGCCCAAGGAGACCGTTCTTCCCCAGTCCGAGCCAGGAACCCATGGAAGGAATCACTTGCTGATCACCCATTTCTTAAAATCATAGGCTCTTCTCCCTTTGTGCTAAGTCAGGGTAGCGCGAGAGGAGATCTGACATGGGATCTGAAGAAAGGCCACGTTCATCACTAGAGAGCTCTGCCAGCAGGGGCCAACTCCAGTGGGCTGAGGATGCTGCACTCCATGAGCCCAACAGGGGGAGGTAGGGAAGCTGGGGATGAGGCCACAATGGTGAAAGCATTTGCCAGAACTTGACGTCACTGGAACCTGAGACTGTTCAGCCCCAAACCACTTTTATGAAGGTGCATAAATCTGGTGCCTGACTGTAGGCTCCCAAGTCTGAAAGTGTTGGTCATTCTAATCAGGGACAAGGAACTCATAGAACAGGGCACTGGGGCCAGAGATCAAGGAAGAGGAAAGCCTTCGTCAATTTATATTATACTCCTACACCCCACTCACAGCTGTGGAATTCTGCTAAGCAGTCAAGGACTCAACTAGCCTTCTGAGAACAACATCCATTTGTAAAGGAGAAGCTGGCAGGGTGTGGCAGGTAAGCTTTCCCGCCTGTGGAGAAGGAAAAATGCACAGGAGCAGATTTGTCCTCTCATTAAATTATTATAACTGACTCCCCTGAACTCATGCAAGTTACATTGCCGTAAAATGAGAGAAAGCAAGAGGAAACAGGCCCAATGGTTTTGGTTATAACAAGGAAAAGTGTTGTTTGAGCAACCCTTGTAGAATTAATGGATGTGCACTCCAGAACCTCTCAGACACCCAGGAAGATATATTTGGAGACCACATGTAGCTGTTTAAAGTGCTAAGTGAGAAATCTGATGCAAAAGAGAGATGATTGGCAACTCAGAAAGGAATTGGAGGAAAGAAGGGCAGCATTTGAGACAGTCCTTTCCAGCAATGGCTACAGTTTGTCAGCTAGAAGATAGTTCTCCGCTGGCTACCATTTACCCCTTGGGAGTGCAGAACTACAGTTATTGGACACAAGTCAAGGGCATCTCTGGCCTGCTTTGTCACTGAATTGGCCTGTTAGTGCCAAGTGTAATTTCAGGTTATTCCATCTGAGGGCCATCTGACAGCGGTGGAGAATAATTAAAACTTCTAAGGATTCAGGTTCCCTAACCTTTAAACCACTGTTATCTAGAACAGCCATTCTACTTCACCTAACAGCTTCCTGAGTTGCATAGAAGTTGGCATAACATGCTTCCAGATCTCTACTGCAGGAACCAGAGTTTGAAGTTTGTAGACAGAAATAACAGCCATGTTCTGGAGTAGAGGGGACAAAGTTTCCCCCCAAAATAGGATATTTTGCCATTTTATATTTGGCAATTAAATGTGAGAGCAAAGAGCAGAAAAGAAAAGCATGGCCAGACAATATTCACCACTCTGAAAGCTAGGTAATAATTCATGTACATTTCAGGAACAGATATGCAAGGGGCAAGTATAATATTGAGTACCTGTAAGAGAGTCCCAGGTGAGTACTCGTCTTCTTCAAGGACAAGTTTTGAGCCATACCAAAAAGCTAGTGCATAACATAGGAAGATTATGAACCAGATGTACCCAGTGAAGAATCCCATTATCATCCCTTTTCTGATTCCCCAACGCTGAGCAAATACCAGGTTTTTATCATATCTGAAGACAGAATAAAAAATGGAAGTTGATGAAATGCATTTAATAGAAAACTAGGATGAGCAAAGAGCAAAACAATGAGGCTGTTTCATGGAGGGATGATCCTTCTGTAATACAGTGGATAGATATCATCAAAAATTTAGCATTTACTACTCTGCAATAAGATCCCAGTGCTGCTTTCACTGAAATTAACTACAAAACTGCTTATGTTTCCGTTTGGTACAGTAGCAGCCTCAGACAATAAAATTGTAGAATATTCTATTATCAGTATTTGAAAATATCAGCGTTACTATAACTACCTGCAGTAACTGAATTTTCACTGTTCAAATGTAGAAATTTTGGATAATTTGTGACAAACGTGCAACCATGTTGTATTTTAAATTAATTTAAAAGAGAATTGCAGTATAATGCATCAATTCACTATAACTAATTACAAAGTGTAACTCACTGCAAAAAATATAAATGAAAACAAGCTGCTGCTTGTAATCAATTTCACTTTCACTTTTCAGGCTCCATAATACAATATTTAGGTTGCAAGCAATGTGAGAAACATATGTATGTATTTCCAGATACAGTCCTTACATCATTTGCAACTCACACCAAATTTAAAAAAAATCATAGAATCATTTCTGTTGGGTTTTCAGCATCCATAATTTTTTTTAAAGATCTGCTCTGGATCACTGCAATAATTAAAACTTGTTATTTTCTAAATAATAATATAATGTACCTTACAGCAGCTCAGTTAATCTGCTGCCTTTTTCGCATACAGTATTCAGATACTGAGTTTCCGGACTTCCAAACAGGTTGCATTTCCATCAATTAATTTCTCATTGAATGACACCCATACTTAGGGTATGTCTACACCTGTAGCCTAATTCGAAATAGGGCTGCAAATGTAGGCATTCAAAATTGCAAATCAAGCCTGGGATTTAAATATCCCGCGCTTGATTTGCATCTTCCTGGACGGGCGCCATTTTTGGAATTGACAAGCCCGGAATAACTGCCCGCGTCTACACACGGCAGTGAAACGGGCATTCAAAATAAAGCCCTATTTTGAAATACCTGTTATTCCTCCTGCAATGAGGTTTAACAGGTATTTTGAAATAGGGCTTTATTTCGAACGCCCGTTTCTCTGTCGCATGTAGTGGAAGGGGCAGTTATTCTGGGCTTGTCAATTTCAAAAAATGGCGCCCGGCCGGGAAGATGCAAATCAAGTGCAGGATATTTAAATCTCGGGCTTGATTTGCAATTTCAAATGCCTACATTTGCAGTCCTATTTCGAATTAGGCTGCAGGTATAGACATAAGCTATAGTAACAGTATTTCTAAAATCCGTTTTGAAAGGTTCATTTTAGAGACATTATTAAATATGGATACATAGATGTATTCCTATTTAATAAGCAGCTGTATGTAAGTGGGAATGTCAACAGTGAAAATGGGAATTTTATTGGCAAAGTAGCTCTTGCTATTGAGAGGAATGTGGAGGGAACAGTTCAATACGGTGTGCATCAGTTTGCAGCCATTTAGAGCCCTGTGGCTGAAATTTGTGCCTCTGCTTGGCTTGAAATAGCTTGCCCATGATGACTTTCTAAGAACACTGAAAAAGCTACATGTTTGCCAGGGTTTTAGGAAAGGATGAGAGCACACTCCTGGAGGAAGTGGGCAGGTGGAAAGGTGTTATTCTGGGGCTGTACTTCACTGGCTGGTTGAGTTATAAGGAGTTAAAGTTTATGGATGCATGATGCTGCTGGCTGGCTGAGTTGATGAGTTACCTTTGAGTATGGTTTTTGCATGGTCATTATTTTCTAGTTTTCAGACTAACTCCCACAGCCCAGGACTTTATGATAACCTTGAAAAAAGAACTATTGTTTCAAATAAGGAACCTCATAGAAATGTGACTGAACAAACCTCTGCACTTCTTTCCTCTCCCCACCAAAAGCAGCCACTGTTCTGATTGATGACAGCACTTCATCAGCCACAGCACCAGCTTTTGCATATGCCTTTAGCTCGAGGCCAGTCATTTTTGCCACAGTCTAAAAAGCCATAAGAAGTATTAGTGGCAAAAGATTATCCTGCTCCAGTTTTAGCGCTTACTGTACAGTGTTTAATCAACTGAACATTGTCAGCTAACTCCTCATTGTCTACAATAATAGCCATTCCTTGTGTCTCACCAATGTACTGTAAGCACAATTTATAGAGCACAGATTTTTATTATACACTTTGTCTCCTCCAGCTCGTCTGTGATGTTGTGTTAGTGCATAAACCTACACTAGCAAGCAGCACAAAGCACACCTGCCTTCTGGGCAGCTCGGCCATGCCCCATTGCCAACTACTCTGCTGAATGTGAGAGTCACTGGGGAAAGCAACTGACAATGAGGGTTTCACATTCTCCTCCTTCATTGCTCCTGCATGTGTATAAGCAACTCGGGGAAGGGGAAGGCAGAGTTAAGCAGCAAAGGAAGGAGTCATAGAGAATGCCAGCGGGAAAAAGAGGGGAGCAGTGGCTATAAAGTCCAGGTGCTGCCCAGTTTCCAGTGCTCAGTGGGGCCCACAGACTTGTCAGCCCCTGGGGCAAGGTGTGGAGGGATGGGCTCTACAATCCCAGAAGGGGCGGGGTCTTGGGTGGAAGGGGCAGAGCTAGTAGCAGCCAGCCCTCAGTGCCATCCAGAGCATACTGCATTGGGCCCCACAGACCCACTTGGAGCAGGATGTACAGCACTCTAGTGGCAATTTAAAGGGCCCAGGGCTCCAGTCATCACTGCCCCTGTGGAAGCGGTGGTTGCAGTCTG
Source organism: Pelodiscus sinensis (assembly GCF_049634645.1). Classification (NCBI taxonomy): domain Eukaryota; kingdom Metazoa; phylum Chordata; order Testudines; family Trionychidae; genus Pelodiscus; species Pelodiscus sinensis. The sequence goes on from NC_134717.1 coordinate 39,279,777, forward strand.
GACCCCTGGACCCTTTTGAATTGCCGGACCCCAAGAGAGCTGCCACCTTTCCCCTCTCTCTAGCATTCGTGGGTCTGCCAGTGCTGAATCACTCTTCAGTTGACAATAAGGAGAAAGGAAAAGCAGGAAGCACCAGTTTCCCAATTTCCCACTTGTCTGTGTATCTGCTCCTTGTCAATAGGCTAGTTTCAGGAATAGAATGAGTGACACTTGAGCATTCCCTCTTTGTTCTCTGTGGCAGTCCCTAGCAAAGCCACTGGGAACCAGATGCATGAGCAGTGGTAGGAACTCATTCAAGTCTATCCCTTCCACATCTTTTTTGATTCCAAGACAGTAATCCACTGTAAAGCGGCCACCCAGCCTTAAAAGCAGATTAGGCTTTTCCACCCACACACCTTGGTACACCGGAAAACTAGGAGTACAGTGAACTGTCAGAGACGGAAAGAATATCCTTCAGATAGCAGAGAGGTGGAAACGCCATAGGACAAGATAGGAGAGGGTGACCCAGATATCAGGTACATTGGGTTTGTGGAGGAGAAAAAAAGAGAAACTGGGGCCACAAAGAGGAGGAGTCGTGGATGTAGACCAGAGGGAGAGAGAGTTATTATATGGAGAGATAGGGGGAGGCAGAGGCAGATTAAGGAGTGGAAACATTCAATGGATGGAAGAGCAAAATGACAAAGGGATAGATGGGAAATAGAGCAGCCCCTGCAGAGAAAATGCAGAGCAAGAATAGCCACACAGAACTTTAGTTTACTTTTGATTTTATGTTTAGACACTTCGCTGCATTTCCAGAGGCAGGAACCCATTTCAGAAAAGGAAAAGCTTTGGTTCAAGTGCAGTTGGGATAGTGAAAAGGGAGGAGCAGGGAAAGAAGCAAAAAAGACAGGATGTTAGACCAGCACATCCCTTTCACACATACATGCCCAGTCCAAACCCCTAGTTGGCCCCATATACTACTATCTCACTTGTCTAAATTATCTTCCCATTAAGACATGAACTGCCTTGAAAGCTCTTACCAAGCCCAGAGTAGCTGCCCCAAGCCCAAGTAGTGGGCTGACAGCAATAATAACCATGGTCAGTTTCCAGCCACTCACAAATCCTAACAGGAATCCAGAAATAAAGGTGGTGAAGCGCTGGATGAAGAGAGCTGCTTGGTCAGCAATAGCATCATTGATTTTGTTGACATCACTGTAGAGAACAGGAACAACAGCAAAGACAGATTAATCTCATTTGCTCTGTATCATAATAGAGCTAAACTGGGGCCCTGTAATTTTCTTTGTCCCTATTCTACCCCCATATCACCACTTTCAGAAAGTCTGGGCCGTAGTGAGGAGGAGTTGGTACAATTCCCCGCCTCCCCCACGCCATCCAGCGGCAAGAGGGGTATTTGTGCATTCAATCTAAAGGACTTCCCCCAGGAGCCGAGTGTCCTTGCCTTAGTCCCTTAAATTAGACAGCATTGCCTCCGTGGGTGCACCTGCCCTGCTCTTTGGGATGATTTGGAGGGAGGATGAGGCTTCCTGTTCCCTTGGATGGGGGACAGAATGGAGCAGGTAGGAGAGGGCTCCTGCTAGTGAAGGAGGCCCTTGGAAGGCTTCCTGTGCAGTCCCATTACCCTTCCTGTGTGACAGGGCAATGACTATCTATTATGATCTAGCCTTAGAGCAACTGCACAATTTTCAGTACCAATAATCACTCAGCTGCATTTCCCCTGTGTAGGTTACTTTCTCAGGGCAGAAGACATTTCTGCAAGTCATAATCTGACTCAGGGGTCTCATGCTTCTGCAGCTCTTGGCTATCACCTCATGCATGAGGACTGTAAAACTGCCTACTCACGTCATCCTTAGGAGCACAGGCCATGGAGGTTTGGAATAGCCATCTGAAGCAGAACTACTAGCACTTTGGTACAGTCAGTAAGATGTTAAGTTCTCTATGGCATGTTTATGAAACATGTTTACATGTCTGGAAGATTTCTGGGATGTTTTGATGCTGAGTATTCTCTGGGTGTGTGACACAAAGCAGTGCCAAAGATGAGAACTGGCTTACACGAGTGTAGTTGGAAATGCAAAATTACTCATATAATCCTTTTTCCCCAGAATTCTTCTCACCCACACACAACTGATTTTGGTCCAGAACTGTATTGGAAGTGACAGGCATCACTATGTAGTGGCAAGAAGCAGAAGGGGAAAAAGCTTTGCCAGTCGTAGGAAAGAGACTATGGCAATAGTTGGAACACAACGTCTTTGCTCTCACCGTATGCTGTATATATTTTTATTAATGTGATCCTTGAAGTATTGTTTTAGCTATTTATAAGATTCAATTTTCCTCTTCTCAAAATACAGACTGTGGAACTTACAGTGGAATTAGGTGGATAACCTCTCTGACAGCCTATGTATTTATATGGACCCCAGCATGAGATTAGCTCTGTTTTACTCAAATTAGACTCCATAACTGGGGTTTTAAGGTCAATGGGCATCTTTTCAAAGACTTGAAGGGGTTAGGATTGGGTCTTTAGAGGCTGATGCAACTTCCAGTGAAGGTGACAGGAGGTAGAGTACGCCCTTAGTGGAATGAGTCTTTTAAAGTCTTTTATATACTGCTTATTGATCACAGCACAACAATACTGCTTATTGTTTAGAAACTGGCAAGACAGGCACTGTGGCATAGGGCTCTTCTAGATAACTTACTCAGAGATTCGTGTATTCAGTTCTCCTACTGATGTACAGTCAAACCAGCCTATTTCCATTCTCATTATTTTTCTGAAATACAATTTTCTGATTTTCTGAATCTGACGAGCTGCAGACAGTACCCACAAGCAGATCTGGGAAGACAATAATATGGGCATTGATTTACTGTTAAAAAAAATTCTACTCCCACAATTGCAAAAAAGCCAAGGTTAATGATGGCTCAGCCTCCATTACCCTGAAATACAGTCTAACTATATACATGTGACAGCTAACTGGTGTACAGCTGCTTGGGAATTTTCATCAGAACCTGGAATTTGAGAGATGCTGCTTCCAGATTCCGAGCAAAGGCTTGAACATAGGTCTCCCAAATCTGAGGTGAGTGCCCTAATCACTGGGATATTGGATATTTCTCTCTCTCTTAATTTTAATGCAAGACACCTGACTTCAATGAATCATTGTTCTGGAGTGGGGCTGGACTGAAGGGTTCAGTATGTAGGCTGCCTCAGAGAGAGGGGACAGCCCAAGCCCTCTCTTACCACAGCAGCTTGGGGCCAGGTGAGAAGTGCCTGTCCATGGCTACTGCAGTTGCAGTGGGCACAACTGTGGGAGGGTGCATGCCCCCCAGCTGGCAGAGAGACAGGCACGCAGACAAACAGACACACGAACAGACAAACTCTGAAATATATAGTAGATAGCTGTCCCTTTTTCCCACTCCTGACCCAATGGGGTTATAGCTGTCCCAGTCCCCCTTTCTGGCCCCTTGCTGCTTCCCTGTGGTCATTCCACAGTATACCTGTCCCTCCTGCCAGACCCCCTGTGCCATTATCCTGGCACCACCAAACCCTGACCTTGCTTTAGGTTATGATAAGAGGAAGCTGCATACCAAATTTGGTGATCTTAGTTCTTACCGTTTAGCAGTTCTTGTTCAAACGGACTCACAGACAGACAGATACATGCATATTTCTAAAACATATAGTTAGAAGAAGATAATAACATGGGGAAACAAACACTGACTTGGAGATATCCTAACACAAGCACTGCACACCCGATTCCTGCATAGTAACTTGCAAATCTGATCATTTCATTTTCGATGTCTAGGAACCTATAAAATACAATTAGAAAATTTAAACAATATTATTACAAATTTCTTACTGAACAGTCCACTTATCTGCATTGTCCAAAAGCATTCACTGCATTTATTATTCAGGACAATTTATAATAAGGGCACTTTGTTAACTGATTGCTCAAGCTGGTGTAAGAAATGGCAGACCTGCTTCTTCTGATATCAGAAGGAAAAGGATGTCCCCTAAATAGCTCTTCATTAATACTCATCCTGATCTTCTCAAGGGCCAGATTATTTCTGAGCCTAATGCAGGTGTGCGAGGGTCTGGCAAGCATAAGGCACACCGTGAAATAGTTTGCAGTGGATAGTTATGAAACACCACCGGGATTCGTCCAATGAACAGGTGGAGGAAAGGATTGTTTTGGGGACGAGGTGCCTATATATTTTCAATAGATACTGAATTTATATAGGACTAGGCTACACAGATGATGAGTGCATGGCAGGCTAGTGTGGCATAGTGTCATTCCCCAGCTTGCTGTGAACAAAATTAACTAAAGGCAGGACTATATGACCATTTCATTCACCACAACCGCACACTAGTCTGCTGTGAAATAACTGTCCACATGGGCCCTGCTGGCATGCACTAAAAGTTCCATAGCATATCTGATGGATCTCACTTTGAAACAGAACTAGATCAAAGCACACTAAGGAGCTGTAAGTGCACATCAGCAGGGTCAACACGGAAAGTTAGATAGCAGGCTACTCTAGGGAAGATTCACATCCCAGCTTTCAGTAAGCTAAATGTTCATCCACACTAGCCCTTGGTTACTTTTTATGAATATGGAAGCTATCGTGGTAGCAAAAATCAAACAATGTTCTGCAGACAAGTGTAAGGGGCTGTTGTTTTACATTTAAGTAGCATGTTACATTATGAGAAAGGTACCCAATCTAAAGTGATCATTTCCTTTAGTTCATGTGGAAATATTAAATTATTCCTAATCTCCATGAGGAACACTAATTTGCTGCTATTAGTTATACATTATTGCAAAATACTTTAGTGGCACTTCCTGGCTATTTCTCTAGATTTGTATATTTAGGGATGGGAGTAGGTGCCAGTTTATTTTCTTAAAAGCTCATCAAATTCAGAATTCGTAGAGCCAAAGGTTTTTAAGGCCAGAATGGACCATTATGATCATGTAACCTGACATCCTGGAGAATGAGCATTGAAAATCTAAAACATCAGAGGTAATCGGATGAGTCATTTTCAATTCAACAAAAGTTGCTGGGAACCTAGATGGTTCAGGGAATTGAAACCTGGCTAAGAGCCTTTTCAGGTGAAGTGACTAGTTCAAATTTGGTTCAGATAGATGAAAAATTACCAAAAGTCTTTCCCTTCTAATGGAAGTTTAGTTATCTGGATTAAATGCATTAGGGATCTCAATTTTTTCCTGGATCTAGGAATCCTTGCTGACAATTCTAATTGAGAGGGCTGAATAGGCATCAGATACCCTCCCATCCCAAAATCTGGTCCCTCTAGGGGAGACTTGAGACACAGTAGTAGAACAGGGAGAACAAGAGCAACTTTCCTATAGAATGGTTAATCTCTTAGAATGAACTGAGCCCTTTTCCCTAGCAAGAAATGTACTTACAGTATTTAACAAAAAATAAAAAGAACACATTCTATGGACCACTTACCCACAGCCTATTGATGAATTTGTTTCATTTTGTTGAAGGGAATTGTTGATCCACACTATAGTGTTATTCACACATGCCTTGCCTGGGTTGCTAAGTTCTTGCTTCTCAATGTCATATTGAATAAATGTGTCTATCATCAGACCAAAGACAAGCAACATGCATGGCTGTGCTGCTCCATGAAGAATGGCACAGAAACTACCAAAAGCCATCATTAAAATCTCAGATGACGAAGAGAAACGAAACTAAGAGAAAAAAAATACTGCCAGAGTGATTTTGGTGTTAGATATGCATTAATTCCTCATTAATCTCATGTCCCTGGCTGACATTTCAGAATAGTAATTTCAACAATATATACTAGTGAATACTTGATTCAGAATTGTTTTACTACAGATTTTGAAACAAACCTACTCTTTATTGCATGTATGTAATGCCCCTTGGTTACAATGGGACTTATCCATGAATATGGGAGCAGAGTTTGACCCATTGATTATATGTATACTCAGACTTGCAGAGAGTAAAAAAGTTAAGCACAAATATTAGAGCATCACCAAATGGTATCAGTATTGTACACATCAGCTTTGGCTACACTGCAGGGTTTTTGCACAAGCTTTTTGCGGAAGAGATCTTCCGCAAAAACTTGTTGTGCAGAAGTGTGTCCACACTTCAAAAGCGCAATGTGCTTTTGCACAAGAGAGCATCCACATTGCAAGAAAGCTCTGATGGCCATTCACAGAATGGACACTGGAGCACCTGTGCTTCTGATAGGCTCTTTTTGTGCAAGAAACCCCCACAGAGCATCCACACATGCCTTTTTGCGCAAGAGCTGTAGCGCAAAGAAGAGTTATTCCTCATAGTGATAGGAATAACTGTACTGGCCAAAGCCCATTGTCCTGTCGATTTACTGTATATGCAAGACGCACTTGAGGTGTGGATGCACCACCAGGTTTTGTGCAAAAACCTTGTAGTGTAGACATAGCCATTGATACAAAGGTTTACTGTGAATATGTTCTTGAATTTCACATATTCAAATGGATAGTCCACCTTATATGTTTTTCAAAAAAATTAGGACATTCATATGAATGAGGTAAATTATTGTGACCTTCTCCTGATGGCTCTATGATTATGTGGTAGAAATCTGATTAAATACTCTCAGTTAAGGACGTTGGGATATTGCACGGACACATTCTACTACTTTATGTATGTAGAGTGTTATGGGCCAGGAGTGTGTAGTTAGAAATGTGAGCTCTCTTTGCTGAAAGGGCAACTGATATATTTATAACTATGCAGTTAAAACATGAGGTTTACATATTAGAGAGAGATGGAGTATAGATATAAGTAGTACACAGATGCTGTAATGTATCAAAGGACAAAAAAGGGGGGGTAGAGAAATAGAGTGAATGTGGAAGAGAGAGACATTATCATAATGAAAGTCAGAGCAATAAGCCAGATTGAGGCCTGGTCTACACAAGAAAATCAAAGCAGCTTAATTCTGTTGCTCTGAATAGCATAGTTAACCACGAAAGCTCTGGATTCTATCCGTATTTTTGTTAGTCTCTAAGGTTTTGTGTACACCAGTGGTCTCCCATCTTTTTACACCCAAGATCACTTTTTAAATATCAGTGCAAGCCAGGATCGACCCCATCCCTTCCCTGAGACCCCATCCCTTTCTTGAGGCCTCGCCCTCTCCAAACCTTTCCACGGACAACCTGCTGCTAATGGAAACCCACTGTTAATTACATAATTACACCCAAGTCATTTTGCTAGTGCTGCAGCTAGGGAGAATGGTTTAATTTAAATTATTAAACAGATTAAACATTTTAACATTCTCATGCTAATTGATCAAGCTTTGTTTTAAATAAAGTAAACATTATGTCCAACACAAAAGGTTTCAATGTTTTCTTTTTGGGTCAGTGGCCTCTGACCCACACAAAAATCAGTTGGGGATCATACAAGTGAGAAGCAAAAAACATCCTCCCAAGACCCCCAACCCTCACTGATGTGGCCCCCAGCTGAGACACCTCACTCTTCTGACACTCCAGCCCCACGGGGTGAGGGGAAGGGACAGAGATGACTGAGGTTCAGGGCTTCCCATAGGCCAGATTTACTTTTCTGGGGTTCCAGAGTTATTGGATTTTGTGGACCCCCTTAGGCTCTGAGCTGGGAACAAAAATGAGGGGCTCAATGCAGGACAGGGCTGCCAGCGAGAGGGACAAGGATGCAGGATCTAGGTGGGAGGTGGGGTGCATGGTCTGGAAGGGAGTTTAGCAGCAGGAGACAGTGTGGGGTGGGGGAATGAGAGGGAGTTTGAGGGCAGGAGGGGTTTGGGGCAGTAATGCAGAAAAGATGAAAGAGTGAGAATGCAGCCAAATATCTAGTTGGGGAAGGAGGCAAAGAAGTGGGGAGTAAAGGAAAATGCAGCTTCTGCAAAGTAAAATAGTATCCCCCCTCACATCTTCCCTCTGCTCCAGCCTTGCTCCCCTAACTCCCATGATCCCCCCCAACCTGATCCCCTGCATTGCCCCATGCCTCTCAGTGCAACCCCTGCCCCCTCACATCATGCCCCCACATCCTCCTTCATCCCCCTTCCAGCCCCCACATCCCTGTGCCCCCAGTGCACTCACTGTCAGGACAGCAGCACTGGGACTCACAGGCTATGTCTACACTGCAGGAATTTGTCAGCAGAGGCAATGCAGATGAAACGCTCATTAGTATTTCTCATGCTCTCATTTGCATAGTCTCTTCTGATCCGTTTTGTGGAAGAGGATTTTGCGGAAAAAACCCCACTGTGTACACAGGGCAAAAACCCCTTTTGCACAAGATCCTGTATACCTGCTTTTTTGAGGAATAAGGGTTCTTGTACAAAAGGGTTTTTTTGTGCAAAATGACCCCGTCTACACTGCGGTTTTTTGTACAAAAACCTCTTCCGCAGAATGGATCAGAAGAGACTATGCAAATGAGAGTGTGAAGAGTGCTAATGAGCACTTCATTTGCATTGCCTCTGCAGACAAATTCCTGCAGTGTAGACAGGGGAGCAGTGCTGGGTGACGAGTGGGAGAGGGCAGAGTCTCTTTCTTGCCCGGCCCAGCCCTTTGCCGGTAGGCAGCAGCTTCGGGGCTGGGCCTGGGGCAGGCAGAGCCTGGGGCCGCCCAGGACTGGCTTCAGCTGGGCCAGGTGCAACGGGACACAAGGGAAGGGGCTCCCCGAACCTGCACACAGCCCGGCCGGGTGCAGTGGAGCACTGGGGAAGGTGACTCTCCAACCCTCATACAGCCTGCGGGGAACAGCACGGCATAGCCCTGTCCCCAGTGCGCCACATGTGCCAGCCTCCCAGTCCCCTCCCGGAGCAGGAGGCAAGAGTGAGGACCTGCGCATGCAAAAGCACACGCACCTCTTCCCCCATCTCAGCTGGCAAGTTAACAAAAAGGGGCAGCTACCCAGGTGGCTGCCCACCTTTGATTCAGCCTAGCTGGAGTGAGGCAATGGGCTGAACACCAATCTGGGCTGGAGTAAACAAGAGCAGCCACCCAGGCTGAAATACACCGAGGCTGCACCGTGCTCCAGCTGGGATGGATCAAAGAGGGGCAGCCACCCAGCCAGCTGGCCCTGCGATTGACCCCTAGGGGCGCCATGATCAACCGGTCAATCGTGATCGTCCAGTTGGTGACCAATGGTCTACACAGCAATGTTATTTCAGAATAACTGATGTTATTCTGAAACAACATAGTGCACGTCTACACTACCAGCCTTTATTTTGAAATAATGTTAAGCTGAAGGATTTCTTATGCAAATTCCTGTAACCCTCATTTCATGAGGAGGAAGGTAAGTCGAAGAAAGAGTGCTCTTCCTTACGATTTCCTGCTGCATAGACAGCTCCAAAAGCCGAATTAAGCTATTTCTACTTCAGCTACGCAATTGATGTAGCTGAAGTTGTGCACTTTAATTCAACTTAACCCTGCTGTGTAGACGTACCCCCAATAAGACATATAACAGCACTTTGTACTTCTATGCCATTTGCCATTTTCCAGCTGAAGGTCTCAAAGCACTTCATGAACACTAAGTCTTATAATACCCAGGATATAGACAAAGATTTAACAGAGTTACAGAGTAGGTAAGTGATTTGCCAAAGGTCACACAGTGAGTTAGTAGCAGAAATGAGAGGTGAATCCAGATCTCCCAGTCCTTAGCTGTGTGCTTAAACTAATGAACTAGCTTTCCTCTACATACACCACATGAGTACATTACACCTAGAGCTGATTGTCATTTCAAATTTTTGTTTCAAGGAAAATTTAGGCATTTCAAATGTTTTTCCATTATGAATCAGAACAGAAACAAATATTTTCAAAATTTTCTGGAAAATGTTCCTGTTGGAATTTAAACATTTCATTTTGACCTGGTTTTAATTATTTTTATATTATTTTATATTATTTCATGACATGTCAGTATTTAATTTCAATTGTTAGTAATTATTATTATTATTTTATTTTTAAATGTTTCAGTTAGTTCTAAAGGGTAATAGAGAGACATTCCATATTCATTCTCAGGGTCAAATCCTGAGCACGAAATGGTTGGACTTTGTCATACTCTTGCAAAGGTTTGGCTTTCCTTCAGTCACTCATTCTACTCAAAAGCAGTGCTGAATGTGCTTCCGCCATGGCACCAGGATGAAGAAAAATACCCCAGCACGTTGCGCTTTCAAACTGTCCATCAATGCACCTAGGAGTGCATGCCCTGACTCCGCTTAATCAAACTGCAGGGCTACTCCAGAGACTCATGGATTCACAGGCCTGAGTCAGATCTGGGCACTTCTCTACATGATGACTGGTACAATGCCAGCAACTGTGATCAACCTGGCTGGACCAACAGTCTTTATTAGACTGCATGTGTTTGATAAGTGGCAGGGTTTTTAAAAAATATAAAAATAGTGGCATATTTCAATTTGTAAGTTATATCATATTGCACACTACTACTGGCATGTCATGAAATAATAAAAACAGCATAAAATACACAAAACATAAAACAAAATAAAATTCAAAATGTAATGTAGGAATCCTGAATTTCAATTTTTTTTGCCATGGAAATTTTCATTCTAATTATATTTCCCAAAAAGTTTGATTTGACAAAAAAAGCAATTTTTGTAAAAAAAATATTTTTAGAAAAATATGTATGACCTGCTCTAATGACAATGAGCCTAGCAGAGAATATTGACCCATGAGCAACCTACATGTGGCTTAATGACAAAGGATGAAATTCTTACTTTACAGAAGCCCTTGACAAAACTCCCATCAATTTTAGTAGGGTCAAAATTTCACTCTAAATGTTTAAATTAAAGGTTTGACTGAGTCACAACTACATACTGTAACTAAAGATACATTTCAGAGACCCCACAGTATAAAATGTGTACAATATTTCAATGCAACATGTTCCTTACCAGTTGAAAGAAGCTAACCCGAATGTCATTTTTTTTCTTGGTTGATGATCTGCAAGAAAACAAAATGTAGACTTATAACATTGCACTTTCCAGATATATCATATATTTTCTCTTAACTGATGGTTACATATATAGCTGAATTTAACTCATTTGTCCCCTTTTTCCTGTTCTCTGGAGAAGGTTCCTCATTTGAATAGAAATATCTGTAAGTACTTTTAACATGAGACGTTTCTTTCTCTTGATTCTATCTATGGCTTCACTTTTTTTGGTAGGACACTTTACTCACACAACTTTTCTTCTAAAGTCCTATATCATTTGGTTCTCTCTCAGACTTGTTCTAGGGCAGTGATTTGCTGGAGGTTTTTCTGTAAATTATAAACATTTTGCACCATTGTAGAACCACTCCAATTTGAAACAGCTCCTTCAGCATGGCTAAGTCTACACTACAGAGTTTTTTTGGAAAAATGGCAGGTTTTTTTTTTTCAAAAAATCTTCAATTACATTCACACTTCAATCACATTCTTTCTGAAAAAAAAATCGAAAGAACAGAGGGGTTTTTCCGACAGCGGTAATCCTCTTTCTACGAGGAAGAATGCCCTTTTCAAAAGAGTTCTTTCAGAAAAAGGCGTGTGTGGACGGGGAAAAGGGTTTTCTTTCAAAAGAAGAGCCCTCTGGGAAAAAGCACAGGTGCCCTGGTGGCCACTCCATCCATAGTAATCACAACTTAAATGCGAGATGGTGTCCAATCAATGTGGACGCTATCTTTTGAAAAAGCAGATTGCTTTTTTGATGTGCTTTGTCAGTGCAGATGCTCTCTTTCAGAATTAGCTTTTTCAGAAGATCTCTTCCGGAAAAACTTATTCCGAAAGAAGCCTGCAGTCTAGATGTAGCCCCTGAGTGCTGCTCTCTTCTAGCTTTGCTGGTGCAGAGGAATGTTGGCCTGGGGCTGATGATATGCAAAAAGGGAAGCAGTGAGTCCATCAGAAACTCCCTCATGTCTCTGATTCTGCGGAATCCCCTCCACCCAGGAGTAGCAGGAGGACAGAGCATTGTGCAGGAGAGGGGATGGACCAAAGAAGCAGATGACAATGTGCAGGACTAAGATTAGGAACAAAATTCTGTGGCATGATGTCTTATGCTGTTAGAGTCACCATTAATCCCACTTACAGCATATTACATGGATTGGGAGTTGCTCGAGAACACAGGGAGGAACAACTGATTTTCAAGGAGGTCAAAGATACACAAGATATAGGCCTGTATTTTTTTGTGAATTTCCAATTTAAGTGTGCTCTCCTACTCCCACATCCACCAGGCTGCTAGCACCGCTGGCTGGAAAGGACCACACTATGCCTGCATGCCTGGAGTGGGTTTGAGTCTCTTTCCCTCTTCCAGCTCACAGGCTTTCTGCTGAAGAATATTATTTGACCCCTCCAGCAATTCTCACAATAGCTTATGACACACAGCAATTATTTATGGAACATACAGGTCCAATCAAGTCACCAGGAAAGGGATGTACATTATACCAAACATAAAATTATGTATTTATGTGTTGAGAGGTATATGAGTGTTGAGTTTACATGACATTTACAACTTTTAAAATATGTAACAGATTTGTGCTGCACACTCTTCAGAGGCCTGAGCCAGAAAATTTCATGTTTGCTAAATAAGTTACATATGTGACATGGATGTGCCATATAGGACCCTTGTTGGTTTCACGAAACCTCTAGTTCTTAGAGCTGGGGCAGCTTGACTTTGGGTCTAGTGTCCTGTGAGATGTTCTGTTAACATGAAAACTAAGTCAAATCATAAAACAAAGTGAGTGATTTCCTGCTCCTTCACTAGCCCTTAGTGGCCATGGGTGCAAATAACAGAAATTCTCAGGATATCTAATCTGGTGTACAGCAAATCCAGAATCAAAGAAAGCAGAGGCATTATGTTCCCCACAAGCACTTGTTAGTCACAGCAGAGGATTGGAGTCTATGACATTTCAGCTTGTGACTACCTGAGCATTAACATTTCAATCTCAGTTCCTTTCCTGACAAATGATTTGGACTGTTTTTTTTTCACTCCTGGTCTCATGTTTCTAAAAGTTATGAAGTTAATATTGAAATTTCCCTTACAAAATTATTCTCCAAATCACACTCTTTCATACTCTCTTTCAGTGTGTGTGTGTGTGTGTGTGTGTTACATGAACTGACAAAAAAATGAATATTGAAGAGGTTTGTTGAAGGACATCCTGATTTTTTGCAGCCATTATTCTACATCTTCAACACTTCTCTTCACTTCTTCTGTAAAGATTGTGTTAGCCTACCTCAGCTGAATATTGCAGCTTCAGGAAGCACAGTGCGTGTCTGTATCTCAAATACCATAAATACCATACATAAATTAATGTCGTGTGTTAATAGCATTTAATTCACTTGGTCAATCCAGAAACAAATACTGATTGTCAATCAATGAGTAATTACAAGACTTACTCTGGGTTCTTATGGTTGTTATCTGTTAGGGGAAATAAATACAAACTATCATTAATAATTTTTGATAAAGTGCATCATCTCTGACAGACACATTCTGAAAATAAACCTTATGGCTCAAGATACGCAATCTTTCCCAGATGCAAAGAAACTCCTCCTCACTCACATACCAGATCAAAAACTAATCATTAATGTTGTTGAATTAATCCATTGTGCATAAAGAAATTATCCCTAATGTTATCAATCTCCCCTTGAATAATTAACCACAAATACATGACTGAATATTATTCACTGAATACATTATATGGGACATATATGGGAATAATGTTTTCTATTATCCAGCTGATTCTGTCAAACAAAGCCCTGATGAGCAGGGCTGGATTGAGGCAAAAGCAAACTAAGCTTCATCTTGAGGCTTCACAATATGAGGGGCCTTTAAAGAAGAAAATAAAACCCTAACTCCCTTTCAGATTTTATCAACATTGGTTGGTAAATAAAAGACATATGGGAAAAGAAAAGTCTTTCTAAATATAGCCAGTTTTGTTCAAATACAACAAAAAATACACACCTCTGGCTACACAAATACCTTTATCTATTTACCCTTCACTAATTGCTCATCATTGACAGGTGGGAGGTCAGTGCTGAGGAAAAAAATGGGAATTGAACTTGTACAATTATTTTTTCTACAAGTAGATCAGCTATCAGTTTCCTAAGGCAACACTTTGTTACTACTGGTAAAATTCTTACTGTGACTTCCTAACTTATTTAAATCAATCAATTAATAAATAATCTCACTGCTGATAAAATTGGAAAAAAAGTCAGGCTGGGTGAGGCAATGTCAAGAAGCAATCCTGCCAAGCTCATATTGGTATGGGACTTATCCTAGCAGTGACATATGTACAGCAGAAAGCCACAATCTTTTGTTTACAGTCCAGTACATTCAGCAGTATAGTGCTTTGTCTTCATTTTCTTATGTGTTAGTGTGGTCTTTCTTCTTTTGATCTGTACATAGGTACAATTGTGTAATTTAAGTGTGCAAGTCACTATCTGCTTTATGCGCTATCCATTCTTCACAAGATGAGTTTGCAGGTGATCGTCTTATGGACTTGGGTAAAGTGGATCCGGAGGGGGAGAAATCTGTGTTGGCTTCCCTCCATCAGTTTTGGTAACTGTTATTTTTATAGTATGGCAAAAGAAAAATCTTAACCATTCATTGTTTCATAGCAAAAATTAAATCAGAATAAACATTTGTAAATATATGTTTATATATAGTTTAATTAAACTTTGCGTTTAATGACAAAATTAATATTTTTTTCATTTATTCATATGAAAAGAAGGATAATTGTCCTTACTTCTGATGTAAAAAAATTATATAGCCTCTCTCATTTTCCTGTGAGAACATAAAGTTTTTGTGTTTTTATATATTTAGGGTGTGTCTACACTGCACCGTAGATTGAAATAAAATACACAATTTGAGCACGCAAATCACATATCTTATTTCAATGTTATTTCAAATTAGCTTATTTTGAAATTTGGCACGGTCTACATAGCACTTATTTTAAAATAAATTGGTATTCTGAAATGTCCCTTACCCCTTGTGGAATGAGGTTTACAGGGATGTCGGAATAGCAAGCCCGTTATATTTTAAAATAACAGGTATATTCAAAAGATGTGGAATAGCTATTTCAAGATACCTCCAGTATCTCGAAATAGTGATGCAGTGTAGACATAGCCTCTGTGTCCTTTCTGTGAAAATAATTAATTTTTTTTTATAGCATAGGGCCTCTTACATAGCGTAGCACCTCAGAATGTCATAAACCAGCCCTGATGAGTGGTGGCACAATCACATACAGCGTGTTAGTAACCTGAAAGGGGATGCTGGGGGGGGAGGGGCTGTAGCTGTGCCATCCACCAGCATTGTCGGGACATAGAGAGGGGTAGCTGCTCCATTCCTTGAGAAAAAGGCTGAGCTGTCACACAGGTATCCACTCCTGGGAAGCTCCTGTAGGAACTGTGAGAGTATCAGAATTCCACCTAGGGACTCTGGCTGCAGTACAGCACCTCAGTCTCCACAGCAATTAAAAAGCCACGATCTGATCCTCCATGTCAAGAGCCGCCTTCAAGGATGACGGCTCTAAAATGTTACCTTTCTCATCGGCGCTCCCTCTGGCATGCCTTCCCACAAGGATCGGTGCTTAAAATATTTATCACAAGTCACTGTGTGTGACAGCATGAATAGCAAGATCTAGGCAACAACACCACTGGGAGCACAGAGTTGTCTTGAATAGTCATTGTGCATGTTCCTGAAGAGTCAGTGCATTATCGCTAGAGTTCTCCAGTGCACTGGCAACCCACTGCCCACTTTGAGGTCCTAACATGGGCAGGAATCTTGTTTTGCTTTTCAACCTATTCTTGATTCAGCTTCAATAGAAAATTTCCATCCTCTTACTTTCTCTGCAATTCTGCACGTAGGATATACACTTCCATACCCTTTGCTCTGAGTGGCCACAGTAGAGCTGTGTACCCCTGTGCACAGGGCACATAGAACTCCCTGCACCCAGGAACTTTGTGGCCTGTGCACCTCATACCTCCTCATGTAATGGAAGTACAGTATTTCCACTGCATCTTGGGCCTTGCAGGTGGGAGTGTGGACTTTGTGCTTAAACCCAGAAAGAATGTAGGGACATACATTTCCTTATGATGTGCTCTCACTTTTGCCAGTTGCATATATAGATCCTATTTTACAGTGTTAATTTGCTTCCACATACAATTTCCATGAAATATAAATAACTATTGTCCCTTTAGTGTTCAACCTGCCAACACCTAAAAATATAAGATAAATCAAGACATTTGGCAGCTTCTCTTCATTTTTTTCCTCATTTTCACCAAAAGCCCCAACCCTCCTGCCACGAGCTCCTGTTTAATTTGAACTGAGATGCTTTGTGTTTTACAAACATCTTCAAAAACAGAAGCACAAAGAGTAGAAATGAAGCAAGAATGGAAGGAAGAGAAAAAAAGAGGCTTTGGAGTGGGGTGGGGAAAGCAAGTGCAGTTCACACATTTAAAAGAAATTCTAAATATAATAAATCAGTGCTAGAAACCTGTAGGACACAGATGTTTTCTGCTTTTATTGTGAGTTCTAAAATTTAAAGAGCAATGAGCGTTTCATCCATGCTGAAAGGGTATTAAAGTTAATGGAGTTATTCAGATACCAGGATTATGAGCATGGTTTAAAAATCCAGATAATTTTGTTCCATTTGGCAGACAGACAGAGAATGTGACTATCTAGACTATATACTGTGGATAGCTAGTCTGATAACAAGAGACCATCCACTTACATGGATTGTTGCTTTTGGCTTGTAAATAAGAGTTGTTCTGAAGTATGTCCATAATTATGTGAACTGCCATATCTAGTATGATATGTGTTTTCAGCAGGCTATGTGCTATGTGACAGCAGTATTAAAAATATACAGCACGCACCTTTTTAAGTGCTATTTAAATGTAGAAGCTCATTAAAGAATAAAGATCTTACATGATCCATCTGACTCATAAAGGTGGTTATCCTCTTCAAATCTCCTAATACTGCGCAGAACAACAGGATTGGACATGATGATTTGCTCCTTTAATCAAAGACCCTGAAAAGGCAAAAAGTCTTTTAAATTGATAGGACATTGATTCTGATTTCAGTTACATCCATACTATTCTAGTGCAACTCTGCTGAGAACAGAATACAGTCTTACAAATCTAGTGACACTACAGCTAGTGAAGATAGCAGAAGCAAAAGCACATTTAACTACCAGTGACTAAAGCATTCATCTTTCAAAAGGAGGGGGACATTCTCATATAAGCTGCCAACTCACTCTCTAGTCAGCCAGGGTTTCCCTAACTTGATTCTAATTATCATAGTTGTAGCACCGTTTGCCTATACAATACAAGCAGAGATTTTATCTTTATAAATCATGCTAGCAGAAACAATACTTCAAGCTGAGTTACCCCCTTCAGGTACTTTATAGTGTGAGGTTTCAACATGGTTAAACCCTGAATGGATTTTGAAGGGCCCTCATTCTGCCTCCTCATCTCAATCAGTACAGCAGTGGCTGGATAGAGCATAGACGATAACATCCAGTATATATAATATATTCTGGAAACCAACTGAAAAACACAGGGGCTATATCTACACTGGCAGGTTGTTGCGCCAGAGATATGCAAATGAGGCTAAGCGTGGAATATCGCCGAGCCTCATTTGCATACCTAATGAACCGCCATTTTGCAGAAGAGGCTCTTGAGCTAAAAGGAGCTGTCTACACTGCTCCTTCTTGAGCAAGAAAAACCCTCTTGTGAAATGCCGCTACACTGATTATTTTCAGGAATTAATTTGCATATCTCTGGTGCAAGATTGCACCAGTGTAGACATAGCCAGGGAGTCATCCCAGCCTGTCCATGGAATCCTCCAGTGCTCCTGCGCATTCTTAGGTCTCACCCCTTCAAGAATGGCAAACTCGCCAGTATCACCGGCTGGCCCTTTCTTCTTTTTTTGTTGTTTTTGTTTCCTCCCATATCTTCAGGTGCATAGACCATCTACCTGTTTCTGCCACTTACTTTGGTCTTATGCTTGTTTAGTCAGATTTCTGAGTGTCTTGTTAATGGATTTGCCTTCTTTCTCTATTGTTCTGAGTGTACAGGTTGCCCTCTTTTCCCCTTCCCGGATAATGTCCATACTATCTCTAGAAGTGGAAGTCATGGTGTTGACATCCTTAAAGCATGTTCTAAATATGTCAGTTATTCTCCTCTTACTGTATTTGATGCTTTCAGCTGATTTGCTCTCCTTAGAATTTCTGATATAACAAGAAATTCTTTCCAATAAAATCTGTAGATTGCCCTCAAGCAGTTACTTTGTAATGAGTTGATCTTATCAATTTCATTTATAGACTTCCATGACTCTGCTGCATAAAGGAGAATGAACTTGATGCAGGTGTTAAAAATTCCTATTCTTGTGTTAGTAACAATCATGAGACTTTTCTAAATCTTTTCAAGTTTATGATAGTAATTTGCTGCTTTTGATATTCATAGCTACATACATTTAGCATGCAGTCTCCATCACTGCACCTCTCACTCCCTAGCTAGGCAACATGACTTGACTTATAGCTTTTCTTACTTTACTCTGATTGTGGTTTTGGGGACATTGTTAGCCAGATATTTTATCTTCCCCTTGTGATGAAAAAACAACATCTTGTTTTACTGTTTCTGCCAAAAGCTGAGTTTTTTCTTTCATTAAGTGATGTGTTGAACTAAACAGGACAATGTCATCAGCAAAAAAAAAAAAAAAAAGTTCATTCAATTGTGATTTATCATTTGTCTGTATTTTTTCCTGGCATAATCAATGACCAGAGCAAACAATAGTGGGAAAATAACAAACCCTTACCCCAATTGTCACGGGAAACCACTGACTGATGTCACCATCTCTCACTGTGCTATCACATTATCATATTGATCTTTAACTATTACATTTATTTTTCCTGGTATTCTGTAGTATGTGAAAATTTTCAAAAGATTCTGTTAATGTTTTCCAAAACCTTCTGGAAATCGATGAGGTCTATTACAAGGGGTGTTTGCCACTCCATAATTTTTTTCTATTAACTGAGACCAACAGTTAGTTATGTGCATGATCTTGATGATCTCAAACCTGTTTGTTCCTCTAAGTTGAAGCCCTGTCTATATGTCTTGCTATATTCCAGGATTATGTTGCACATGTCATTCCCAAGCTCTGAAAGTAATGCTTTTTCTCTCCAGTTGCAGTCACTCTTCTTTGGCCATTTTAGAATCAGACTTCTCTTCCACTGAGTTATATTATTTTAATCACACTGTAGTCTTTCCAAAACCCAAGGAAAGTCAGGAGGGCTGTTTCAGCACATGTTTTCAGCATCTATCCGGTAGTACAGCAGTTTTCCAGATGGAGACCCATTTTGACAATTCAGGAAGACTTGGTGACCCAAGGCAATTCAAAAACGGAGGGAGGTGGGGGTCAGAGCCATCTGGAGAGACACTTGGCGACCCTTTTGAAATGTAATGGCGACCCATATTTGCGTTGTGACCCATAGGTTGGGAAACCCTGCAGTAGTACTATCCTCTCTAGCTGCTTTTCCGTTGTTAAGTGTACTGATGGATTTTCTAAATAATTCCATTGTAATATCTCCTAAATCAGTATCAAGATTTGGTGATAAGTCTTTCATGACATATTTCTAATAAAATCACTTGGGCTTGGGCTGCCATTTTAAAACAGCCTGAAATGTTCTAGTCATCTGCTCCTTTGTTCTTCTTTTGTACTACATTTCCATGTGTATCTTTAATAGTCCTTTAGTACTGATGAAATTTCCCATTACCTATTTGATTGTCTTATACAAAGTTGTTTCAGCTACACCAGACTAACACGGCTACATCTCTATCACTATTATACAAAGTTGTACAGGCACCTCTTCAACTAGCACCTGAAGTCTCTCAATATATTCTACAAATATATGCCCTTTTATTGTACTTGCTTTCAAAAACAGTGTGCTGCACACCAGTCTGGTATCAGATCTTTTCACAGGGGATACAGTCACAGATTGAAAGCCCTAGAATTCTTCTTTCCATCATTGTTGAAAGCAGGTACAGTAAAATGTGATGGGCCAGGCATATAGTTAGGCTTAGTAACAATTGATGGACTGCAGCTGTCACTGAGTGGTACCTATGGGAACTGAAATGACCACTTGGCCAACTGCCAAAGATGGGAAGATTTCATTATGGAAAGGGATAGCTGCATACGGAGAAGGAAGGACAGAATAAGAGAAGAATGGAAGATATGTTATGATTGGCACAGTCTATATCACGGCTGAAGGGCTGATCATTCAAGGTAATATGCTTTTTTTAATCTCTTCTTGAAATCTTTTCTACCCCTCTGTCAAGAGCTTTGTATTTTTCTTGCCAGTTGCATATGTCTTCATGTCTTAGTATTACTAGGGTTTTTCTTTACACTTCTCTTTTCCACAGTTGCACAATCTTCGCTTCACAGTTCTCTTTTCCACTGTGACTGTTTACCTGTGTATTGCGTTGCATGAAATCCATACACTTGCAGTTAAGTAAAAGCAGGAGGAACTGTGATGCAATTTCTCTCTTAAATTAAAGCAGGATGCAAGAAATATGACACCCCTCCCTGTCAAATCAAAATTAAGGATAATTACGAAATTACTCAATTGATCAGATAAGGATGCTGATGTCACTTCCTGTATACAATCTGTCACTTCCCATCTGTTCCCTTCATTTCATCCCCACCTTTCAGAACCATTCATTCCCATCTTGACTCTTCATCTTTCTGCTACAGGGCTTTCCTCTTGGCCTCTCCTCCTCTGCACCTGGCCCAAATCCCCTTTGTGGTTCTTGTACCTACCTTTCTTAATTACAAGATTAGCCAGTGGAATGTTGATATGTAGTCTGGAACTATTAATTCACTGGCCAATAAACAGTGAAACAAATTGCGGCATCCAACAATCAAAAGAAAATCTAAAGTGCGGAAAACAGGAAAAGAGAATAATTGTTTAAAACATATTTGATAAAATTAACAGTTGTGAGGGGAAAGATCTGCTAAAATAAAAAATTGGCTAAAGTACCACAAAAGGCTTACATGTTTTGTTTCTCTAGAATAATTAAAGAGAAGACATCAAACATTCTTGAGCCCAGATTCTCTCCTGAAGTAAATAAGTAAAGTTCCAGTGACGTTAAAGGAGGAGCTGCATCTATTTATACTCCCAAATAATGTAATCCTGTGTATTTAAAATAATCCCTGATTAATAAGGTATGTTGTGAAGAAAACTTTTCTTTTACACCAGTGGTTCTCAAAGGGTACGTCTAAACTACATGGCTCCGTCGACGGAGCCATGTAGATTTGTTGTTTTGGCAAAGGCAAATGAAGCCGTGATTTAAATGATCGCGGCTTCATTTACATTTACATGGCTGCCGCGCTGAGCCGACAAACAGCTGATCAGCGCTAGTCTGGACGCTCCCCTGCCGACATCAAAGCCCTTTGTCGGCAGCCCCGGTAAACCTCATCCCACGAGGAATAACGGGGCTGCCGACAAAGGGCTTTGATGTCGGCAGGGGAGCGTCCAGACTAGCGTGCTGAGCGAACAAACAGCTGATCAGCTGTTTGTCGGCTCAGCGCGGCAGCCATGTAAATGTAAATGAAGCCGCAATCATTTAAATCGCGGCTTCATTTGCCTTTGCCTATGTGTCTAATCTACATGCCTCTGACGACAGAGGCGTGTAGTCTAGACACAGCCAAAGTGCGGTCCATAGCCCATTAGTGGTCCGTGGCTGCCTCCCAGGTGGTCCATGGTGGGAGCTCAGCCTCTCCTCTTTCTCCCCCGTGCAGTGGGGAGCCTGCACTACTGCTGGAGTCTCATGGCTGTCGCGCAGCTGAGAGGCTGCCACACCAGCTCTGGTGGGCAGGGGCAGGGCCGCCCAGAGGATTCAGGGGGACTGGGGCAAAGCAATTTTGGAGGCCCCTTCCTGGCACTCCCTGCCTCAGACCTCAGACTTTCTCATGGGGGGCCCCTGTGAGGCCCGGGGTCTGGGGCAAATTGCCCCACTTGCCCCCGCTCCCGGGCAGCCCTGGACAGGTGAGGAGGTGAAGAACGCAAACGCACACCACCACCCCCTTCACAGGCTGCGGAGCTACACGTGAAGGAGTGCCACTCTAAAACTGCATTGTGTCAACAAATACGGGACTTTATAATCTCAAAATAAGGGGCTAGATTCAAAAGTCTCAAAATAAGAGGCTTTCAATGGCTCTGTGAGTGCAAAACAACCATGAGCCTGATCTAAGTGGAGCAGTGGAAAACAGGCAAGGCAAATGTGAATCTGTCCCTATGCTGAAAAGCTATACGGTGAAACATTTCCCACTATGAAGCAAAATGTCATAATCTGCTGTAAAGATGTCAAAATGTCATAATCTGCTGTTGGTGAGAGGTTAATTTGAGTTAGGCAAAAACTCTCTCTCTTGTTTTCTCTCTGCAATCATAGTATTTAACTCTGTAAAATCATCTGTGATGGACCTTGATCCTATAAATACTTGCTACTGAGCCTGCTGCTTACAGTTGCAACAAGTTCTGTTGATGAACTTGCCCAAATGTTGAATCGTATTGCGTTTCCTGTGTCAAATGTATGTGGTCAGCTAGAGAGCGTGGGGTTAGAATACAGAAGACCACAGTCAAAACTCTGCTTTGTATAATACCTAGCTTTCCAGTACAGAGACCCTGCCTGCTCTGTTGCACACGTGCCATCCCAAGACACTATACGGAAAGCAAAATGTTTTGTTTGTACTTTTTATTAGAAATGGCTTTATTCTTTAAAACTTTCCGTAGCTGGCTTGCTGCCAGTCAGACTCAGGACGTGAATTTCCCACCTGCATAGATGGCAATCAGAGAGGTGTGGCTTCACCCTTCAGGGGTATAAGCAGGAGTTCTGTAGTGTCAGTGACCTCAGAATTTTGAGCCAATTGATTCAGATTAGATTCATCCAGTAGATACAAATCCAACTTTACATATGACCCTATACCATGGAACCCTTCCAAGCCCCTGCTTCTGATGCATAAAGCCAACAGAAGGCTACTTTAAATGATTTTTTTAAAAGTTCAATAGATAACAGTGAAATGTCATTTTTCTCTCTTGCTACTGGCTTTGGGCAAAGATTCTTGATGGTGTTTTTATTAGAACTAGTCTTTGTAAAAGGATCTGACTTTTCCTATAACAGTATGAATGATCATAATAAAAAAGGAACCAATTTATTTAAATAAGCACTTTTATCTTTATAAAGCTCCATGACACAAGTAATTCTCAGCAAGCATCATTCTGCTGATTACCAGAAATAGATTGATATACCAGACTAATAGGCTGAGCAGGCACTAGAATAAACTGATTTTTTGAAGTTGGCTGTATAGCAAAAGAACATTTGTAGCACTTTGCAGAATACTGAAGTTGATACATGATTTAGTAAAGCTCTGCAAATGTGCAGATATCTGCTTAATATCAGCAAGTATCCTCATTCATCTGTGAATGTGGATGATGCGGATATTCATGGCTCATGTCTGTATCTACAGATGTGGATACACATTTTGTATCTAGAACCCTGAAAATTTGTGGATATCAGGGGATATTCATATCCATTGATGTGGATTTGAATATCGACAAATGATGTTTGCAGCTACAGATGCAGATACAATTTTTTTATTCAGGTCTAGCTCTATGGATTAGGACAGAATTAGATACTAGAAGGTATCTGATCATCATATCTCTGCCCACTAGGTGCAGAAACAATTAATGGCACAGGATGTATCAGATATGGCATTATAATGAAATGACATTTTGCCATAGTCAAACAAACTATAAATATTAAACTTCTGAAAAGTCAAAATCTCTAGGGAAATAAAAAGGAAAATGAATTCACATTCATTAAAAACTAATTATCACATAAAAACTAAAGGAAAATATGTTCTGTACAAAGGAACTTTAGGGCCTTATCTGTCTATTGACTTCAGTAGTTTTGAATCAGGACCTTTTCCTGGAAATTAGAAGTAAGTACTGAAAATAGGCATTGAAAAGTTTAATACATAGTGTTCTTTGAATATATGAGCCTAGAATGCTCTGAAAGATTAATAGTAGTGTGCATCCCAAATGCAATGCAGTAGTGTCTCAACTTCTCAAATATTCCTACTGATGCCAGTGGAGCCAGATACCATTCACTGGATACTATTCATCAGATTATTTGAGAGCAATACAACAAGTCACTTTTTTGTCAGTAAATTGCAGATTGTTACTTTCAAATATTACAGATATGAGAGATTTGTTACTCACCACACATGGAAGAAGGAACCAGAGAACAAAATCGCAAGGATCCAGTTCAGTGCAGTTAGTCAACAATGTGCATACCCATTTCCAGCTATCACTTGCATCAGTCTAACCTATTGGTGGTATCTGAAGCCTTTTAAGTAGGCATTAACTTTTTGCACCTGGGTCAGGGACCTTGCAGTCACCATGTTCCAGTTCATTGACATCAGATGGGGAGTTTAAACTTGACTAAAGTAATCACACAACACAAATTCTCCATTGGTTCAAGATTCTGAGGTCACTGACACTACAGAACAGTGGTTAAGGCATATATTTCTTGAAATTATAGAAAGACAGCATTATAGCGTTACTTGGCAAGCAATGTTGAGGGTCAGCGTAGGTTAGTATCCCCTTTGAAAACACCAACCTCAGCCTTAATAACTGGTTCTGTAAAAAAATAATTGCTGAGTAATAGACAAACTGATTCATCGATTAAATGCTGAGAGAATAAACATTTGATACTTACTCAAAAGCTTACTCTTCTGCCAAAATCCAGTCCCGATCTCTGTTCGCTGCTCTCTGACATGGACACTAGTGCTTTGAAATCATTGCTAAAGAGATGAGTTTTCTACAGCTAGATAACTAACATGTGATAGTCAAATCATAGTGGAGCCAATTGCCCTGTAGTTCTTATCACGAGGCATGAGATGGTCAGTGCTATATCTCCCATCGGTCATTGATCTTGTCTTGTTAACCTCATGGTAAAACTTCGGTCCCTCAGCTCCCCTTGATGTTTACAGCAAGATAAACATTATTTATCCTCAGTAAAAACACACCTTTTTCAGCAGTAAAGTCAAAACCTTATGTTGTTAGCCAGCCAGTTAGCCTCAGTACCACCAACCCCCTCTTGTTGGAACCCATTTCCTCTGACCTCTTGGTGACCTTCAACCCCCTCTACTTATAAACTCATCCTCTAAGTCACATTTTCATTTACAACCTTTATTTTTTTCCACTTAATTAGCCAATGATTGAGAGGCGCCAGGGATTTGTTCTGCAGTTAGATGCTAACAGAGCCTTTCTTTGGAGCACACAATTACATACATTTGAATATATGGCAGGCTAAATATTTTTTTAAAAGTTTAAAATAAAAAGAATAATGAACACAGCTTTCAGATAAATTATTTGTTGTCTCTGAAAAGGAAGCAAGCAGGTGGTTGGATAAAAGAATATTTCTGGGGAGGAAAACAAGAAATTCTGGCTTGGTTGGATGCTGCCAATGTGCAAAGGAATACACCACAGGGGTAAACACAAGGGAAGGAGAAAAAGCTATTTAGCTAATGGACAATCTTGGCACCAACCAAATGGGTAGAAATTGGCCATGAACAGTTTCAGGCTGGCAATTAGGAGGTTTTGAATCATCAGAGGAGTAAAGTTCTGGAACAGCCTCCCAACAGGAGTTGTGGGGCAAACAACTTAATTAGGCTTAAGAGCAAGCTAGACAGGTTTATGAGTGGGTAAAATAAGAATGTGTGTGTATGTCAGGCCTTCAGCCAGTCACTGGCAGGGACCAGGAAAAGGTTTTCTCCCTGGTGTATTTTGGGGGGCGAGAGGCTAGTTTGGTTGGATTGATGATTGGTTTGGGGGTTTTGTCTATTTCCTCCAAAGCATCAGAGATGGCTACAGATGAAGCTGGGACACTGAACAGAGAGCACCAGGGCTCAAAGGTGGCACCGAGAGTTCTGTTAGGTAGTTGTCTGGCTGGTTTGTGCTCACATTCTCGTGATCTAATGGATTGTCTTATTTGGGGTGTTTGGAAGGAATTTTCCCATAGGCCTGTGACAGCTCTGACAGATTTTTCACCTTTGAGCTGTGGGTCATCTGCTGAGACTATGAGGTATATGAGGTATAGCTCAGTGAATCAGTTCCTGCCATTTCAGAGGCCATGAGCATCAATGCACCCCAGTCCCTCATGTTTTTGCCAATGGCACATATTAGACTCATCTTCTGTAGGATATAAGATTTGATTTTGGTTGTTGGGACCAGTGGGGGGTGCTGGGTTGTGTCACAGGCATGAGATATACAGGAAATCAGACTAAATGATTTGAGGAGCCCCTCTAGCCTTAAAATCTATGCTTATGACTATGATTCAAATATTCCCACTTTTTTCAGTGCTTTCTGGCACATGCAGGCCCTGCTTTGGGTCCAGTCACATTCAGCTTCATGTTTTTCAAATTACTATTACTGCCAGACCCAACATTTTTCCTGGAACTTTACTGCTTTCTGGCACTCCTTAGATGTGCTAGGAAAGGGAAAACCAAACTATTGCTTTCTGTGGGCTCAGTGAAAGTAGCATTTCTGTGTACTAAGAAAGAACCACAGCACAAAAACATGAAAGGGCAGGGCTGAGATTTTCAAAGGCACCTAAGGATGTTAGATGCCAAAATCCTACTGAAATGCAGTCCATGGAATATAGGCTACATTTGCCAAGGGAATTCCTCTTTTCCAGGATCTGAGTTACAAGATAGCCTTTAATGTGTTGTGTGGATCTTCATTTATTCTAATATTACTTTGCATGAGGAGAATAAGGTCATAATTTATTGTGTCAAATTGCAATACATTCACTGTTTTCCTTTTAACCAAAGTATTTATATCCCTGTGCATGCAGTGACAATCACCATCTTTTTTTCGGATCTGTCACAAGAGTAAGCTAATGGGAAAATGTCTTTAATATGAATGAATTATTTCTCTCATGCATACAAAGCTTGGATGCCCTTTGGCACATATTATTAAATCTTCTATAGAAGGTACTTCCTAGTTCCAGGGTGTGATGTATCTAAGGTGTGTTTCAATAAACTGAAGGAACTGGTTTCACCAAGGTAGATGAATATGTTATTCCAAAAAAAGCCCCAGTGGCAGTGTTCCAATGAAAAGCTCCCAGCACAAGAGAGTTAACCACAACTTGTGATGCCCCATTCTGGGTCATAGCCATAGAGTGCTTAGATGACCCTATATTTTCAATATGGCACAACACATGATTTCCAGATTGATACACCCATGACCAAATTGCCTCTCAGGCGTGGCATTCAGGTCTGGTAGAGGATGTGTTTCAGAGCAGCACTCAAGATACTCTAACCTACATCAGGGCCAGGGCCAAGACAACACTGGTCCCAGAATCAGGGTGCTACAGTCAGCTGAGAATCCATTAATCACTCACACGCTTGAGTTAAAATGTAAGTGGTGTTACTCCAGATTCTCAGTAGTGTACCTGACTGTAGAATCTATCCTTTATCTAACAATGGAAGGTATTTCTAAGGAGATCGTCGTAGCTGCTTCTGAACACTGAGGATACCATTTTGTGCTGTTCTAGCACTTTGTGTATGAAATCTCAATGACTATTCAAACTATTCTTAATAAATTCAGCAGTACTGCAGCCCTGGGGAAGAGGAAATGTTCACGTTCTGCATTAACATGTGGGAACTGAGGCACTGCTTGTTATTTTTGCAGTGTGCTTTTAGTTCCTCCATCCCCAAATAGTTATTTTACCTTGCTATTTACAGAGTTAAAGCTTCAGTTCACAAAGCAGTGTAGGGCAAGTGTACTAAACTCCTGCATCATGTTTCTACTAGTATATTGAGTTTAACTCTGCTTTAAGTGCAAAAAACCCCTATTCCGTCCCATCTCAGAGAATTTACATCTCAGATCTTGCTGGGCCTTCACTTCTGGACCACAAGACTTTGGGAGTCACTTTTTCTGTGATACCCAAATGGTATCACATGCTCCTATGTCCAAATAATACAAAGCTCTAAAAAAGGTGACTCTGAATAATGACCAGTATAATAAGTTCCCTGAAATAAACCAGAAAACAAAATCTATTATTTTTGTTTGCAACTTAAATTACAGGGCAACTGTTATAAGGGAGACATTTATTTCATCTTCCTTTTAAAATGTCTTCATTTTAACCTGTTTTTGGTGTGTCATCGTGGAATGTTATTACTTTTCTTAATGCAACTGAATAATCAATAATAATAATAATAATAATAATAATAATAGTTAAAAGACTTTAGAAGAAATAGAAGAGATTATTGTTCTATGACACAAAAGGCTTGGAATGATTAGCTTTTTATCAATGATGTTGATAAAAATCAATTTCATCATGCCCAGAAACCACAAAATATTTCTATTAAAATAATAAACATTTACAAATTGGCAAACAAGAAAAATACTGCTTGAGAACTTAGTGGATTTTGCTATAAGGATATTTACTTTGTCTATGTTGACCTGATATGTTGATTATTTGTGTTTTAACAGTTATAAAGCTTTTACTTTTTGAATCTCAAAATCTACTGTAATTAAAGTTTGTATGGTCAAATTATTGTTTGACCCACTGTAATGGGGTGTCCTCCGCAGACAAGACTGAAAGGCATTAAAGTGGGCAGGTAGGCCTATTTACTAGACTCAAAAGACTTTCAGGATGTACCTGGAGGAAGAGCCAAGGAAATGACTGCAAGCAGGTTCAGTTATGCACCATTAGGCAGGGCCTATAAAGCCAGGAAGCTGATGACAGACAGGGGCAGCTGCTGAGAAAGGGCAGTCACTTCCTACGCAGAGCGAGGACGGTTTGAAGGTGGTACGCTCAGAGATAGCAGAGGAACCAGAGCAGCAGGAAGCAGTCCAGAAAAGGAGCAGTGAGGGCTGGGAGAAGAAAGCCCAGAATGCTTGATTGAGGGTTCCTAATCTGGAACCTGGAGTAGAGGGTGTCTTGGGTTCCCCTACCCATCACTGGGGAAGGTGGCGTCAATGGGGGAGTGAATTGGAAGACTGAGTCACTGTGAGAATGTAAGGACTGTACCAGGAAGGGGTACTGGGAACACTGAATGACCTGACTGGAGGACTGGGTCACTAAGAGTACTCTGTGGTTCCTGGACAAAAGAGGAGCTACTGAGCTGAGAGAGAGACTGTGGCACCTTTTTCCGGAAATGCTTAAAACGGAACAGTTTTCCGTTTTAAGTTTTTCCGGAAAACGAGCGTCTACATTGGCCCCGGAGTTACCATTATAACGATGCGCTTTTCCGGAAAAGCACGTCTACATTGGCGGCGCGCTTTTCTGGAAAAGCAGAAGCCCAGAGCCATTTTGAAGAGGGCAAAGGCCACCAGACCTTTCCGGGGGTGGGACCAGAGCGCCGTTCAGACACGTGCTTAAAGGGGTCTCGCCGGACAGCCGTTTGTCTCCTGCTCCCGTGCCTTGGGGCCTCTGCCAGGGACTGACACCCTTCGCAGGGTCAGTGGTTGCCCTCTGAGTTTTGGGGACACCACCCTTTGGCCCCCAACTGCTTTTCCCTGAGTTTTGTTTTTTCTGCCCTGCTCTGTCTGCTATGGAGCCATGGGTGGCCATGTACCTGCTCGGGCCCCTGTTTCAGCTGTACAAGTGCCTACTACTTGTGCTGGAGGCCGGTGCCATGGTGTACATGTACCAGGAGGCAGAGATAGCCTTGGACTCCCTCACCAGGGAGGCCCTGGCAACCATGTCACATCAGCACCCCACCGTAGAGAGGCCCGTCTGGAGTTTGGAGAGCAGCACCGACTGGTGGGACTGGGTGGTCCTCGGACTATGGGACGACCAGCAATGGATCAGGAATTTCCGGATGAGAAAGCGGACCTTCCTGCAGCTGTGCACCTGGCTCGCCCCCGCACTGCAGAGAGCCGCCACCCGGCTGCGGGCACCCATCCCCGTGAACAAGAGGGTTGCCATCGTGCTCTGGAAGCTGGCCACTCCGGACAGCTACCGCTCGGTGGCACAGCAGTACGGGGTGGGAAGATCAACCGTCGGAGTGATCGTCATGGAGGTAAGTCCCAAAGGGAGTGGGGAGTGGGGTAGAGGGAGGGTGCTGCACTCCAGGGCCAGGGACAGCCAAGACTCCAGGCTGGGTTGCCCAGGGGTTTGGGCCGTCCCTCCCTTGCACAGGCCCGGTGGTGGTGGGGGGCCATGGGGTGAGGGGGACCCTGGTGTGTGTGTGTGTGTGTGTGTGTGTGAGGACAGAGGGAATCAAGGGGGGGGGCCCAAGGGAGCACACACTCAGCCCTGCTGTATGTGATGTATTCCCTTGTGTTTCTCTGCACCCTTCTGCAGGTCATCCACGCCATCAACGATGTCCTGCTCCCGTGAATCATGCACCTGCGCGACATGGATGATACCATGGCTGGCTTCGCTGCCCTCGGGTTCCCCAATTGCAGGGGAGCCCTGGACGCCACCCACATCCCCATCCGGGCCCCGGAGCATCAAGTGGCCCATTTCATGAACCGCAAGGGGTACTGCTCCATTGTTCTGCAGGCCCTCGTGGACCACCGGGGCCGCTTCGTGGACATTTACAGGGGCTGGTCCAGCCGGGCACACGATGCCCGCATCCTCCGGAACTCTGGACTTTTTCGCAGGTTGGAGGCGGGCACCTACTTCCCCCGGCAGGACTTGACTGTCGGGGATGTGCCTATGCCCATCTGCGTCGTCGGGGACGCGGCCTACCCCGATGC
Source organism: Pelodiscus sinensis (assembly GCF_049634645.1). NCBI lineage: Eukaryota > Metazoa > Chordata > Testudines > Trionychidae > Pelodiscus > Pelodiscus sinensis. The sequence goes on from NC_134717.1 coordinate 39,310,505, forward strand.
CCTGGTAATGCGGCCCTACACGGGGCAGCCGGCCCAGAATCGGGCCCGGTTCAACGACCGCCTCAATCGGGCCCGAAACCCAGTGGAGCTGGCCTTTGGACGTTTAAAAGCCCGCTTCCGTTGTCTGCTCACCCGTCTCAAGATGGGTGAGCAGAATGCAACGGAGGTCCTGGCCGCGTGCTGCGTGCTCCACAACATTGTGGAGCGCAGTGGGGAGGCCTTCCTCCCTGCATGGATGGCAGCCGAGACACAGACGTTGGAACAGCCCAACACAGCTGCCGTCCACCAGGCGCGCCAGGATGCGGTGCGAATCAGAGAGGCCCTGGTGGACATGTTTGCCCAAGCCCCGTAGTAGGGTCGCCTGGGTCTCCCCAGACTACTCCCTCCCATCCCTTACCCTTCCCCACCTCCTCCCTTTACCTCCCCCCCCAATTGTAAAGCGTCGGGTCAAAGCACATCGGCTGTCATCATGACTGTTCGTCGGGTGCGTTGGGCGTAGGTAGGGTTTTTCTTTTTAGTTTAGGCTAGGGTTTAGGCCACCATCGCCTGTCCTGAAGAACAGCCAAGAGGATTCGGGGTTCGTGCGGAAGGCTCAAGTCGGCGTACCTGATTCCAGTCGTCTTCCGTCGAGGGCTCTCCTGGCTGTTCCTCTCCTGAGGCCCGGAAGGACCAAAGGATTGAGGTGGCCAGCAACACTACCCAATTGTCCTCCCTGCGCCTAGACTATGTTTAATACTCTGTAGTGTGCATCTTTTAACCGTTCTTGCTTGTTTGTTAGCTATGTAAATATAGTTGAGAAAGGGCAGGAATATAGTTTACATTTTACTGAAAAGTCTCAGTATTTCTTTATGCGCCACAAACCAATGACCACTTACAAAGGGCCTCCCCGGTGATAGAGTAAAGAATTTGTTGTCCACAGTTTGTAACCCTGTTAAATTTAAGTGGCTAATTGGCATCTCAAATCATTTCTTACAGTTACTAGAGTAACACAAGAACCAACACAAGAATGAACTGAAAATTAGACAACTTTTTATTTACGGGGGTGGGGGGGGAGACCTTCAACTAGGACGGGGGGGGAGAGACCTTCAACTGGGACGGGGGGGGGGAGACCTTCAACTGGGACAGTTACTGCGACGGGCGGCCCCTGCGAGCGCTCCTCCGGGGGGGACCTGCACACGCTGGGCAGACCGTGTTGGGGCAGCCTGAACGGGGAGGTGGGCGTGGCAGGAGCAGGGGCAGGGGCAGGGGCAGGAGCAGGAGCAGGAGCAGGAGCAGGAGCAGGAGCAGGGGCAGGAGCTGGGATAGGAGCAGGGGCAGGAACAGGGGCAGGAGCTGGGAGAGGAGGGGGCATGGGCTGTGCTCTGGGAGGGATGGCGGGGGCATGGGGTCCGGCCATGCCATAGTGGATGGCGTGCACTAAATGTGCCGTGAGCATGTCCATAGAGGTGCACATCCCTCTGCACTCCGTGAGGAAGGCAGCCCAGCCCTCCTGCCGCCACTGCAGGTCTCCCTGCACCCGCTCTTCAATGGAGCCCTTGATTCCCTCCACGGCGGTCACGTGGCGGCGAAGCAGCTGGTCCCTCTGATGCAGCCTGCGCCTCCGGGGTTGGCCTGCTGGGGGTGCCGCTGCTGCTGCAGTGGAGGGTCTGGTGCTGGGTCCCACTGCAGGGAAGAGAAGAAAGGATGGGTCAGTCAGGCAGGCCATCCACTGTCCCCACATCTCATGCCCTCCACCCCTGAGCCCAGGTGACCCCACAGTTGTGTGGCTTGGGCCCACTCTCTTCCCCTCCTGCCCCTGTGTTGTATGTTGGCAAGGAGGACCGTCCCTGGAGTAGGGTCCTCCCTCCAGTATTGTAAGCACCGGTCTGTATCCTGGCCCCGTGGAGGATGGGAGGGTGCTTGTGCTGCGTTCACCTGTGGAACTCCCTGCCGGTGGAGACTGTGAAAAGCTTTGGGCTAATCAGTGGTGTTTGACAGGGAGCGAGATGCATCCCCACGCAGTGCCTGGGAGCACATCTGGGCTCTCAGATCCCCTCACGTGGGATATCTCCTGAATGGAACCAGAAGAGTGACTGGGTGAGGGGGTGTCCCATCCTTGCAGCAAAACTCAGGGGCCCTTCTCCCTCCCATTATCCCTCCTGCAAGGCCCACTTGGGACATGTGTAGCCCAGGGACATGTGTGGCCACAGTGGGGACTTCCCTTGGGGAACCAGCCAAGGCACGGGGAGCAGGCGAGGGACTGTGACGCTGCGGTTTTCCCAGAAGCAGCTGGCTGTGCCCCACAGCGAGGCATGGGACAGTGTGCCGTTCTCCGTGCTGCACCCTTGGCGGAGCTGCGGGCTCTGGGCTGAGTCCCTGGGGCTCTGGCCAGTTCCAGCCAGCATCTACTCTTCCCCCTGGTCCCGCCAAATGTGTGTGAGCAGCACGGTCCCAGGCGGTTGCACGTGCTGCTTGCTGCCTCATGCTACGCAGCGTGCAGCTCATGTGGCCTGAGTGACATGCTCTTCCCCTCGCCCCTCTGGGAGCCTGGCTCCCCCCCACCCACCCTCCGCCCTTTGGGAGTGCAAACTGCAAAGACTCACCAGTGGGTTCCTCCCCGGCTTCGGCCTCGGAGGAGCTGCTGGAGGGGGCCTGCTGGGTGGCAATGCTGGCCTCCTCTCCAGCCGCCGCGCCGCCGCTGTCCTCTCCGTCCTCCGGCTCGGTGGGTCGGATGATGGGGGGGCGCCGGCAGGTGTCCACTGGCACTGGCGGACCTTGTGGGGCTGGCTGGCCCAGAAACGCGTTCATCCTCTCGTAGTAGGGGCAGGCATCTGGTCCTGCCCCCCTCCCCTCGCTGGCCTGCACGTACCCCAGCCGCAGCTCCTTCACCTTGGAGCGGACCTGCTCACAATTGCGGGCGGGGTGTCCCTGCTGCGCAAGGTTGTCGGCCAGCCGCGTATAGATGTCAACGTTGCGGCACCGTGAATGCAGGTCGTGGAGACCCTCCTCCTCCTGCCAGAAGTCCAGGAGGGACTCCAGCTCCCTGGGGGTCCAGGATGGGGCCCGGCGTTTGTGGCCCCTGGGGGCCTCCTGAGCTGGGGGTGCAGGTGGCTCACCACCCGGAGCTGCCATGCTGGGCTGCGAGGTGAATCCTGGGCAGCACAGTGGCACGTGGCAGAGCTCAGGCAGCAGGGTCTGCGGCATGCTCCTGTCACGTGCGCCCAGCTGCCTCCGAGCTCTTTAACAGCTCGGGTTACCAGGAATTCCAGGGCTCCTACGGGGTCTCGCGGCGTCCAAAGCGCTTTTTTCCGTTTCTTCTGCTTTTCCGGAAAAGCTGTCTACGCTGGCCCTTTTCCAGAAAAGCTTTTCCGGAAAAAGGACTTTTGCCCGAGTGGGAGCAGCGTAGCTTTTGTGGAAAAATGGCTGATTTTGTACAGTAGAACGTCGTTGCTTTTCCGGAAATTCAAGCGGCCAGTGTAGACAGCTCGCAGCTTATTCCGGAAAAGCGGCTGATTTTCCGGAATCAGTGGCCCAGTGTAGACACAGACTGTGTGTGACCATGGGAAAGGGTATCAGCCTCAAGAGCTAATCCCCAAAGTTAGCAGGAGGAGGTGCCAGACAAGGTTGAGTAGAGCACTGAGTGATACCTCCCCTCCAATAATTTCCCTCAACTGCAAATACACATTAATATTATCTGTCAAAACTACACAGAATAAATAAATTCTACCAAGTCTAACCCAGGTAGGACTCCAACACTGGCTGTAGTAAATATGCAGTGCAAAGAAGCATGTCTTCATTGTAGCAGGAAAGTCTCTCATCAGTTCACTTTCATTGCCCGGACTTGTGTTTCTTGCAGTGTCAGAGTTATAGGTGGGCAAGGTAGTATCTTTTATTAGACCAACTTCTGTTGGAGTGAGACACAAGTTTTCAAGCTTACACAGAGCTCTTCTTCGGGTCATTTATTTTCTATGGAAGTTCAAAAGCTTCTCTCTCTATAGAACTTGGGCCAATAAAAAATACTATCACACTTTGGCATGTACAGACAGTATCTTTACTTGGAAGAGATATAATATTTTTAACATTAGCTTGTACTAGCTGCTAATTGAATTAAATGAAGTGAAAAGAATCAACAATCAATCAAAGCTGGCATAAGATAAATGTTAAAAGCATTTATTTTTCTATGTGTTTTTAATGGGCTATTGATCAGGAAAATAAATGACCCTGTTTTCATTACCATGCAAGTCAAAAGCGTTTATTCTCAAGTTGCCACTTCTGAGAGCAACATTTTATTTCTTTTGGTATTTTGAAAATAATAAATCTATGGCCTTAGAAAAAGATTACATATTTTCCTTAGTATCTGACATTTCACACTGCTGCCTTCTCTTCAATTATTCATCTAGCAATGAAAAGAAATCATCAGGTAACCAATACTGGAGCTGTTTTTGAAGGCTGCAGTGCAGACAAAATTCCCATTGACTTTGCTAGTGTTAGCAAAAATTGCAAGAAAGAAAGAAAGAATGAATTGTGGGCAAACCACCCGACCAGCTTAAAGCAAATACATTATTGTAAGCTTACCATTTCTACATGATGAGAATGAAAATAAATAAAATAGCATGGCTACTCATATACATAGAGCCCTGAAAATCCACATACGTGTATCAGAGGTGAATACAAATTTGTATCCATGAAGGCAGGGCTCGATTAAGGGAGGGGCTAGCCGGGCAGCTGCCCGGGGCGCCAACCTATGGGGGCACCTGATGGCAGCTGTAAGGGGTGCTATGTGCTCGGGGCCAGGGGCCGTGCGCCCGATTGCAGCTGTAAGGTGTGCAGCACGCCGGGGAATGGGGCCACGCATGCCGTGTGCCTGGGGGCGGAGCCATGCATGCATCGTGCGTCCACTGCCCGGGGCACAGGAATGGCTCGAGCTGGCCCTGCATGAAGGGCTCTACATTCTTAGGAATGACATTATACTCTTATCCTTATGTTTTAGGGTACTGCCTCATATGCCTAACATTGTACACTTTCATATTTTAAAAATTTAATTTGAAATAAGTTATTTTAAAAAAAGGGACAAGAAGATGGGTGCATGACTGAATCATTTGCAATTGTCTTTTTAATTTGCTATTCAGAATAAGTTGTCACATATTTTCTGCAAATAATTCTCAAACTCTATCTCACTCACAAACATTTCCTCATTTAGTGTTGAATAGTCAAAATTAGGCTATGTGGTTAGTTCTGATTGGTCACACATAAAATCTGACTTCTGGTATAACTATTTGGTTATAAATTCACAATGCACTTTCCACAACTATCCTTCAATATACTCTTAACATTTATCATTTCTCTTTCCATCAGTAACGGTAAAATTAATCACTGTAATGCCATAGAAAACATACACAAAACAGAAAGGAAATCCACTGAACTTACAAACCACCGAAACAACTCTCACCAAAGTCTCTTCTTTTCCTAATTCAGAAACCAGTATGCTACTCTCATCCCATTTAACCTGTTAGCCACTGTAGGCTTCCATGACCCTGTTCTCTCCTCGTTCTCTTCCTACCTCTTTAATTGCACCATCAGTGTGTTCTGCAGGGGATCTTCCTCATCCTTCCTCCAGCTTTCTGTAGCGGTCCCACAGGGCTCTGTCCTTGATTCAGCTGCCGTCTTTAGAGTGATGACTCACAGCTCTCTCTACTCCAGACCAGTCGCCTTCTGTCCAAACTAAAATCGCAGGCTGTGTCTCTGACATCCCCTTGTGGATGTCCAGCCACCAGCTGGAGCTGAACATGGGCTCCTTGCCTTTCCCCAACCTCTCTCAACCACCTACTTTTTCAGTTGCTATGGACAACACCTCCCTCCTGCCTGTTGCCCAGAACACTGACCTCTGCCTAGATTCTCACATCCAGGCTATGTCTAAATCTTGCTGATGCTTTCTACGAAACATCACTAAATATGATCATTTCTATTCCTCCACACAGCTAAAACTCTCATCCAGGTGCTCATCATCTCAGGTCTCAACTACTGCTGCATCCTTCTCGCTGGTCTTGACAAACTCAGTCTTGCCTCACACCCATTCAGAATGCTGCTGCAAAGGTTATTCTCCTTCCCTGTCGCTTTGACCGTGCCACCTTTCTCCGAGTCTCTAAGCTGCTCGTCTTCATTTTTGAGGCCCATTATGGTCTATCCCCACCCTACCTATCATGTCTCATTCGCTATCAAAATGGTGACTGTCCCATCTGATCAGCCCATGGTGCCAGCCTCCAACATCCACCTCTTAAATTCCCTAACAAGCACCTTTGTGCTTTCTCCCCTGTTGACTCTCATGCTTGGGACCATCACCCCTAAACATCTTCAAAATTACCCCCATTTCAAAACTTTCCTTTGTGGTGGGCCTGCCTAAAACAGCTAGGCTGCTGGTGTGCTGATGCCTCTGCCTATCAAGCTGACCAAGATTGTCTCATTGCGTTCTTGTTCTCCTCCACTGGGCTGTGTGTACCTATCTCTTGTCTTTCATGCTTTGATTGTATGCCCAATGGGGCAGGAACCATTTTTGTTCTGTCTAGCACAGCGCCTAGCACAATGAGGTCCAGGCCCATGACTGAGGCATCCAGGTGCTGTGTTAACACAAATGCTAATAAATAAACAATCCAAGCAAGCTCATTTTTGAATGCAAAGCACCACTGCGGCTGAAGTTTCACCCTAGAGGCTCCTCCATACTGGCAGAGAGGCAGCTCGACCAAATCTGAATGGCATTGCAACCCCACACACCAGGTCACAGAGCCTCGTGGGACACTGTTGCTGCAGGGTGTGCTCCCTTTCTAAACCTTCCTTCCCCTTGCACCCTCATATGTGACAATATTTTGGAAGAGTGGGAGGGGCTTATTTTCCAATTTTGCTGCAGATCCTCTGAGGGTATGTCCTCACTACAGCGCTAATTCGAACTAACTTAGTTCGAACTAACGCAGCCAGACTAAAAAACTAGTTCAAATTAGCGTTTTGCAAATTCGAACTAGCATGTCCACACAGAGTGGACCCTGAACTGGGGTTAAGGATGGCCGGAAGCAGTGCCGGCAGGGCATCAGAGGAGGACTTAGAGTGTGGAGCTGCTGCCTCAGGCTAGCCAAGGGCTGTGCTTAAAGGGACCTGACCCCCACCCCGGACAGACAGTTCTCAGGGGTGCCCCGCTTGCAAAGCAGTCCTGGCTTGGATTGCCCGGAGTACCCACACTGGGCACATCACAGCACTCGGCCATCAGACCGGCTGCACTTGCCGCAGGCTGCCATCTGGGGAGAGGGGACAATTGGGGGGCTGCAGGAGAGGTTCCACCCCCAGAAGCCCGCAGAGCCAGCCCAGTCCTCCCCATCGGGGGCTCGTACCCCATTCCTCCCTCACTTCCTTCCACTTACCCGTCCCTAGCCCCCCTTCTTGATGTACAAAATAAAGGACAATTGTGACAAAACTCGAGGAGACTGGGAAAAGGAGGTGGGAGAGGGGAGGAGAGAGGGTGGGAGAGGGGAGGGCAACTAAAACGATCAGGGGTTTGGAACAGGTCCCTTATGAAGAGAGGCTAAAGAGACTGGGACTTTTCAGCTTAGAAAAGAGGAGATGGAGGGGGGATATGATAGAGGTCTATAAAAGCATGAGTGGGGTGGAGAGGGTGCATACAGAAAAGTTCTTCATTAGTTCCCATAATAGAAGGCCTAGAGGACACCAAAGGAAAGGAATGGGTAGCAGGCTTCAAACTAACAACAGAAAGTTGTTCTTCACAAAGCAAATAGTCAACCTGTGGAACTCCTTGCTGCAGGAGGCTGTGAAGGGTAGAACTGGAACAGAGTTTAAAGGGAAGTGAGATCAAGTCATGGAGGTTGGGTCCATGGAGTGGTATGAGCCAGGGGGAAGGAGTGGTGTCCCTGCCCAAGGTTTGTGGAAGGCTGGAGAGGGATGGCACGAGACAAATGGCTTGGTCACTGTCTTTGGTCCATCCCCTCCAGGGTCCCTAGGGTTGGCCGCTGTCGGCAGACAGGCTACTGGACTAGATGGACCTTTGGTCTGACCCAGTACGGCCATTGTAAGCTCAGGGCTCAGGGTCGGGGGTCTCAGTGGATCACCTTGATTTTCATGCACACCTGCTCCTGGGTGGCCAGGCTGGCAGCTATCCTGCCCTAGACAGCCGCTTTCCTGTGCCTAGTGCGGAGGTCGTGGACGAGGTCCACGATGTCTGCACTGGACCAGTCGGGTGCCCGCCTCTTGCGGTCCTGGGCAAGCTCCCGGGAGCCGCCAGCCTGGTCCCGGGAAGAGGGGGAGGGCTGGGGGGCATCAAGTGGCTGGCTTGAGCCGTGCCAGGTGCAGGGTCTGCTGGCTGGGTGCTGGCAGGCTTGCACCTGGCACGGGCACCGTAGCCAGCCCGTGCCCCTTTAAGGGCTCTGGGGCCGGGAGGGGGGCAATAGAGTTTCCCTGGTGTTGGCCAGAGTGGCCACCAGGGAAAGCTGGGGAGGGCTAGCCTCCCACTAGTTCGAATTAAGGGGCTATACACCCCTTAATTCGAACTAGTAAGTTTGAACTAGGCTTAGTCTTCGTAAAATGAGGTTTACCTAGTTCGAACTAAGCGCTCCACTAGTTCGAATTAAGTTCGAACTAGCGGAGCGCTAGTGTAGCGCCTATCAAAGTTAATTCGAACTAACGGACGTTAGTTCGAATTAACTTTGTAGTGTAGACATACCCAGAAAGTTCTATGTGTGGCTCTGTTAGGATCAAATCAAAACCACTGAAACCAAAATAGCTGCCACCCACTGAAGCAATTACTCCACCCATGTCACTACACTGTCCGAGAAGTTCTGGTTCTTTTCAGAGTGCACAGGTGAAATATATTACCCAGCATGGCTCTTATAGCAATCATGACCCAATAATAAGGTACAAACATTAACAAAGCTCATTTAACTTTCTAAGGACCAAGAGCTGCTGTTTGTGACAAGTGACTTGTGAAATTAATTCAACCAGTCTTTTCCTGGTTCAGCAGTACTTCCTCACACAGTAAACACATACACAGGGACGACAGAGAAACAAGGCAATGACTATCTCCTGGAGATCAAATCTCTTCTAAATCAAGCGTGAGTAAAATTTTTCATGTAAGCATTTTATCTAGTCTGCTCAAACTTTTCTTTACATGGGAACCTTAGAAATATAAGGGAATAATTAATGTTTCTGAATCTGATTCATTTAGAGCTACTTGTAAGTATTTCCAGTTCTGTGATAAATTTGCCTTTTACAGTTGGAAAGACTTTCAGATGGTTTTGAAATTTTGAGTGCTAACGGGATACTCTTTCTCTCCCTCTCATATGAGCTCACTGAGAGGCAGAGAGTTAATCTACTTGCTATGCTTCCAAAAAAATTGCTCTCAGTTTGGATTAGGAGTAACACCATTAACACAACTTTGCCACAAATACATGATTCTTGAAGTGTGGCTATGTGCAGAAAGTGCTTCGAAGCTCCTGCTGATTCAGGTATAGTACCATAAAAATATCTCTTGGTTTGTTTTTTCTTGGTATTCACAGGACATTTTCTAGAGAGATTTAGTATTCACTTTGTCCAGAATAGGTTTTACTCTCTCCTTGTTTTGAGGTTTTACTTTTGAAAAATGGAAATGACATGTTTGTCTTGTGAGATGCTGCTACATATTTATAACATTTTTCCTTCATCAGTGCATGATTTTGGAGAAGAAGAATAAACACCTCAAGGAGAACGGAAGAAAGTAGGTTGAGCATTAAGAAAAATTTGCAAGCTAGAGAAAGAGAGGGGGTTGACTCTCTGTAAGATACTGTTTGCTGCAAGTGAAAAACGGCTGTGCAGATAAGAATCAATTTTCTTTTTTATATGTGTGTGCTGTTTCTTTCTTTCCTATTTGAACTGCTAGGTTCAGTAACCACAATACAATGGCTAAATCTGTGTGCGCTTGTCTCCTGCTTGTGAGTGCCCACATGCAAGGAATGTGTCTACTAACACCAGCACGTAGTGGAGTTACTCCATCAAATCAAAGGGTGTAAGTCTGTGCTTATGGTCCAGAAACATCATCGGTTCTATCACAACTCATGAGCCTGGTAGGGAGCTTTTTATACAAAGCCAGCTTACTTTCATGTGGTGTCACTGATAAAAATACACTCTGCAGAGAAACATAAAGGTACTGACTACAGCAATATAAAAATGGAATTTTCCTTTCACAGGGAATTTTGACATTTCAAAATAACCTTCCATTCCAAACTGGAGACAAAAGTCAAAATGACAGAATTGTTTTTTAAAAAAAAGAGGGTTGGCTGAGGGTTGTTTATCTGGCACACTACTGATGGCAATGATGGCATATTCGGTATGGCCTCCTCAACCCCACAACATAGGCAAAAGTACCAGAGGAGAGGGTGAGGCACAGCTTAGGTGAGCAGAGACCCATTAGAATCTTAGGGTATGTCTACACTGCAATTAAACACCCACAGCTAGCCCGTGTCAGCTGGCACAGGCTTGCAGGGCTCACATAATGGAACGGTTAATACAGATGTCTGGGCTCAGACAGAATCCTGGGCTCTGGGGTCCTCACAAGGGCTCAAAGCCTGTTTCCAGCCCAAACCCTATAACATCTATACCTGAGTTAAAGAGCCCTGCAGCCTGATCCCCGTAATCCTGAGTCAGCTGACGCAGTCCACCAATGGGTGTTTAACTGTTGTCTAAACATACTCTTAGAGGAGGGATTGGGAACCTATGGCTCATGGTCTGCATCCAGCCCCAGCTTAATTTGATTCAGTCCACAGTAAGTGCCCACATGGAGGGCTGGAAGACCTGCGTCTTGGCATCGCTCCCTCTCAGTGGGGCTGGCCCGTGAGCACCAGCTCCCTTCACTGTAGGGGGAAGCCCTGAGCCTCACATGGAGTGAAGTGTGAGTGAGGGGTATTGCTGGTTTTTTACTTCCCACCTTGAGAGCACTGAGAGCAAATGAGTAGTGAGGGGTTTGGTTTGGGGGGTTTTGTTTTGTTTTGACTCTCCCTTGGGAGCAGGTGGGTAGTGAGTGTGGTTTTTGGTTGTTTGTTGCTTGTTTTTCTTGTGTTTGGGCTCTGTTTGATTTTTTTCAGTGGGTCAGTGGCCCTTGACTGAAAAAAAATTCTTCGCCTCTGCTTTAAAGTATGTACTCTATGTAGCTGTCTTCGCACCCAAGCAGTGCCTCACCCATCTGCTATGATAAGTCGGCATTATTTTTCCAGAGAACTTAATCAGAATAAAGGTCACAGAAGAAATTATAGTTCAGAACTACATGAGTCAATATTCCACTCTGACAAAAGCAGTGCAAATGCAACATTCTTTGGTGTATACATAAGTTGACATACTAGAACTCCGGGTTCTGCCGTGCAAAGGAAATCTGCTTTACCACACTGGGAGCAAGCATTTGTTCATCTAATTCAGTATCCTCTCCCCACAACTGAAGTCAGAGAGGAGAGCAAAATTAAGCAACACAAACTAGCACGTACATGTATCCTGTTCTGCAACATTTGTATGCAACACCTTGCAGTGCAAGAGGCTGCACTCCTTCCACCAAAGATATTTACATGAAGATTAGCATACACACAACAGAGGCTATTCTGGCTATAGGCAAATGAGGAAAGAGCCCAGGGCATCAGATTTCTGGGCAGCTCTCTAGGAAGGCAGATTAGAGAGGTTCAACCCGTACGAAACCAGGGGTGAGTGCAGCCCAATCCCGTCATTCTCTTTCCAGCCTTCATTTGTGCTACCCTGCTCTAGATCCTTTACATCTCAACTATATCTTTTTTTGGAGATGAGGCTATGAAAAGAGGAAGCAGCATCCAAGTGTCCTTTCATTCTGTAGAATCTTATCTTAATTTTTTCCCATATTCGCTTTGGTTCTCATTTTAATACAAGCACTAATCCTACAGCTGCAGAATGCACAGGAAGCCACTTCACAGAGCTGTGTCCTCTCCTGTTTAAATGAACTCAGAAGAAAAGTGGGGGAAAGCCTCCCTTCATTGGTTCTTTCTATTTCAGGAGAAAGGGGACCAGAAGTCTTTCATGGAAATGTTTATCTGCGTACTCTTCTTTCTGGCTATCTTCTATTTGTGGTGGAGGTGGAGGGCACAAGATGGGCAGAAGATTCAAGATCTCACACACAAATACATATTCATCACTGGCTGTGACTCAGGATTTGGAAATCTGGCAGCAAGGACTTTTGATGAGAAAGGATTTCGAGTTCTTGCCAGTTGTCTGACTGAAGCAGGAGCACTGGATTTAAAAGAAGCAACCTCAGAGCAGCTTCAAACGGTGCTGCTGGATGTGACCAATCCAGACAATGTTAGGAAGGTGGCTGAGTGGATTAAAGCTGAAGTGGGGTCAGCAGGTGAGTGTCAGAAAATCTGAATTCTTTCCTATGTAACCCCACCCCTGAGGTCTAGCTCATACCATCTCCTCTTCAATGTTTGCTTCTTGGAACGACAGACTTCTGCCCTCTCCTCACATGGGGTTTGTCCTGAGTGCTTTGTAGAGATGCTTTGTGACTCCACCCAGGATGATTCCTCTCTGTGCCAGTGACACAAGGCTGCAGACCCTGGAGAGCATTAATACTATCATTGCTAGCAAGAAGTATAAAACCTAGCACATGAAAAACAATTGAATACTTGACCATAAACCCCAGTACAGAAATCACACACCCAAAAATCAAAATATGAAAACAGTGAACTTTATTGGGAGCAGGAAAATAGGCTTTGTGGAAGGGAAGATTTAGGGTTGACTAAGAAGTACTAAAACATGAGTAAATCAACCAATTCCCCACCTCTTGACATGCACATCTCCCAGCCCCCCACTGGCATGTCCCAGGTAGGCAGTAGGTAGGGAATGAATTTGGAGAAGAGTGTTGCAGCACTATTAGCCAACTTTAAAAAATGGTCCTCCTAAAGTGTTTTTATCCTGGTCAGGAGTGCAAGAGAGGCCTTGGAGGGTTGGACCTCTGCCACTCTGGACTGTGGTCTCTCCTGGGCTGGAACCACCTTACCCATGAGGCTAGATTCCACAGGAGTTCAAAGATTCTCCCTTGTGGGAGAGGAAGTTAATCAAAGATCCCCTGAGCTGCTCTGCTTCTTGCTCAGCTCCCAAACTCAAAACTGAAACGAAAATGGGCCTCTTTGTTTCTGAGTCAAGGACATAGCCCTACTGAAGGGCTGAGCAATGCCGGCCAGTAAATTGCTGGTCCATATCAGCTCATCCAGCACCCTTCTGATTAGAAATTCTTGCTGAGGCCAAACTGTTCTACTATCCCCCTCACTGACTCCGAGCACTGAAATGGTGTCAGAGGTCTCTTGTAGCCATTGCTGTTGTAGTCCACAGAGTAGGAACCCTAAGAGACTCTGTCCAAAGTTCCAGGAGCTGAGAAACTCCAAGGAGAGCTTATACCAATGTGAACTGCAACTGTTTAACATGCTTGGATAAATACTGAAAAATAGATCCCCTGCAACGTTTGTTTTAAATTTGGGTCTGGCTGGATTGTCTCTTTTGTATCCCTTTCCACAAATATTCCAGTGGGTGACTTCGCTAGAAGGAATTTTTGCAGATACTGATTTTAGGTGAATACTGAAGCATGGTGTTGGAAAGTAGACAAATATTCACAATGGAAACCAAATTTCATTGACTTTGATGGGAGTGCTGATGTGTTTAAAGCTAAGCACATCATTAAGTGCATTGCTGGATCAATGCCAGAATGCTCTGCACTTTGCAGAATGAAGACCCCTGTCTAGGAGCAGAACATCTTAGAAAAGAGATAACTAAGGGGGAAGGGATATGAGAAAAATCTATAAAGTCATGAATGGTGCAGAGAAAGTGAATAGGGAAGTGTTGTTTATCCCTTCACATCACACAAGGAATCCCTTGATGAAATTAATAGGCAGCATTTTTTAAAGAAACAAAAGGGAGTACTTCTTCACACAACAAAATCAACCAGTGGAACTCCTTGCCAGAATATGTTATAAAGGCCAAAAGTATAATTGAGTTAAAAAATAGATAATTTAATGGAGAACAGGTCCATCAATGTCTATCAATCAGGAGGGTCAAGGATTCAACACCAAGCTCTAGGTATTCCTAAGCCTCTGATTGCCAGAAGCTGTGAATAAATGACAGGACTGGATCACTTGATAATTGCCCTGTTCTGAAGCAACTGTTCTGAATTTCCTCTGAAGCAACTGGCACTGACCACAGGCAGAAGACAGGATTTTGAGTTAGATAGTGTTGGTCTGAATCATATGTCCATTCTTATACTCTTTAAATATACCGTGAGCGCTATGTGCAGATGTAAGATTTTGAATATTGAATACTCACAACAAACTGCTCATGAACACTGGGCAGACCCAGGATTATTCATAGAATGTATTTAGCAGATCATTTTGAATAATACATGAATTTTTGAAAATAGTGCTCCAATTTTCAGACAGGAAGAGACAATATTCATTGAACAAACTATTTCTTTACATATTAATCACCTAGATCAATTTTTTTTCCAGGAATAAATGAATAATTCACATGCAATCCCATATTAACTATCCAGAGGCTACTTTCACAGGACACCATTCTGATACTATTCCTCATGTTGATTGATTGATTTCTTTGATTTCAATGGGCTACTACTCAGAGTTAAGTTAAAACAGACTTCTGGCCCTTTGGACAGTGCAACCTGGTACTTGCAACATGCAACTTCCATTCTAACCTCCTTCTTTGTTTCCCTCCCCTTTTAATTGCTTATAATTTGCTCAAACAAATTGTTTAGAGGCTGATATTTTTCTATATTTGCTTTAATACAAAAGACGATTTTTTCTGTTTTCTGAATGTTAAAGGATTATCACAGTTCAATTGTTTTTGAGTTTTGTGGTTATAAGAAATACACTTTTCGATCTCAAATCAACTTTTCAACTCACATAACTCAGTTGACACAAAAAAGAAACTTCAGACTTGTCTTGTTTGAAAGTCTTCACTAAAATGTAAAAAATAATCCAAGTTTGAAAAGATCAGTTCAGGGTTTGTAAAGTTAGGAATCTTCAATACTGGCAATTTCACACAGGTACAGTAGAAGAATGTTGGGGCATATTTTTGGGCAAGATACGAGAAATGAAAAACTTAAGCTCAGCTCTTAGAAACTCAATATACAGGCAGCTACAGTAAGGAAGCACTTAGCTGCAGATGGCAAATGGGCCAATAACTCCTAGAACTAAAAATCTGTGATGCCAGTTTTAATACTGCCACCTTTGGCAGGAGGCACTTCATCATACTAGATACAGCATAGCTGTGACTAAAGAGAAACCAGGATTTGCGGGATCCTTTGGGGAATAAATATTTTCTTGATGGAGCACCTATACGAAAAAAAAGAGAGGCTTAAAATGGTCCTGCAATTCAACTTTAACTGCTCTAGTAATACAGAAATGGCTACAAGAGAAGCCATGAGAAGAGAACATAAACAGTGACTGAGATTCTTGTAACTGTCCCAAGCTCCCATACTTCCCAGCTACCCACCTTCAAAACTCATAAAAGGAAAATGTTAGCACAGTAGTGAAGAGCCCTGCAAAGGATGGCGGTGAAATACAAGCTTCAGGTTAGATGGTAAAGGCTGCAGGAGATATAGAGGTAGCTAATTGATGAGTCCTGCCCATCTTGTAATCCAGCTGGCTCTTAGACTGTTCTTGATGCATTCTCAGCTAGTTTGACTCCTCTTTTTTACATAAAGGTTGATACTGGCTTCTTAAATCACTACTTTAATTTTTTTTCTGTGCAGGTCTGTGGGGGCTGATCAACAATGCAGGGATTATGGGACCCTCAGCGCCGACAGACTGGTTGACTATTGAGCACTTCAGAGCACCGATTGAAGTTAATTTAATTGGCCTGATAAATGTTACGCTACATTTGCTTCCTTTGGTAAAAATGGCCAGAGGGAGACTAGTAAATATATCCAGCACTGGAGGCCGCCTGGCAGTATGGGGTGGGGGCTATTGTCCTTCCAAGTTTGGGGTGGAAGGATTTAATGACAGTTTAAGGTACAGTAATGTTAATTCTGAGGAAATAATATTTTTTTTTATAATGTTGAGAGTCTTGAGGGTACGCTAGCACCCAAAAGAGGGTGACTGGGCTAACTGATCTGTGGCTATGGGGAAAGCAGTGGACACGATTTACCTTGACTTTAGCAAAGCTTTTGATACGGTCTCCCACAGTATTGTTGCCAGCACTTTAAGGAAGTATGGATTGGATAAATGGACTGAAAGGTGGATAGAAAGCTGGCTAGATTGTCGAGCTCAACAGGTAGTGATCAACAGCTTGATGTCCGCCTGGCAGTGGGTATCAAGCAGAGCTCCCCAAGGGTCAATTCTAGGGCCAGTTTTTTTCAACATCTTTATTAATGACCTGGATGAGGACTTAGATCGCACCCTCAGCAAGTTCACAGATGACACTAAGCTAGGGGGAGAGGTAGATATGCTGGAGGGCAGGAATATGGTCCAGAGTGACCTAGACAAATTGGAGGATTGGGCCAAAAGAAATCTGATGAGGTTCAACAAAGAGCAATGCAGAGTCCTACACTTGAGATGGAAGAATCCCAAGCACTGCTACAGGCTGGGGACTGACTGACTAAGCAGCTGTTTGGCAGAAAGGGACCTGGGGATTACAGTGGATGAGAAGCTGAATATGAGTCAAGGGTGTGCCGTTGTAGCCAAGAAGGCTAATAGCATATTAGGGTGCATTAGGAGGAGCATTGCCAGCAGATCTAGAGGAGTGATTATTCTCCTTTATTTGGCACTGGTGTGGCCACATCTGGAGTACTGCATCCAGTTTTGGACCCCCAGTTACAGAAAGGATTTGGACACAATGGAGAAAGTCCAGTGGAGGGCAACAAAACAGATTAGGGGCTGGAGCACATGACCTATGAGGAGAGGCTGAGGGATTTGGGCTTAGCCACGAAAGAAAAGAATGAGGGGGGATTTGATGGCAGCCTTCAACTACCTGAAGGGGGCATCCAAAGAGGATGGAGTTAGGCTGTTCTCAGTAGTAAGAGATCAGAACGAGGAGCAATGGTCTCAAATTGTAGTGGGGAATGTCTAGGTTGGATATTAGGAAAAATAATTTTACTTGGAGGGTGGTGAAGCACTGGATGGGTTACCCAAGAAGGTGTTGGAATCTCCATCCCGGGAGGTCTTTGACAAAGCCCTGGCTGGGATGATTTAGATGGGGTTGGTCTTGCTTTGGGTAAGGGGTTGGACTCGACCTCCTGTGGTCTCTTCCTACCCTATGATTCTATGACTGTGGGTATGTCTACACTACCCCGCTAGTTCGAACTAGCGGGGGTAATGTAGTCATCCGCACTTGCAAGTGAAGCCCGGGATTTGAATTTCCCAGGCATCATTTGCATGAAGCCGGCCGGCGCCATTTTTAAATGCCGGCTAGTTCGGACTCCGTGCCATGCGGCTACACGTGGCACGGACTAGCTAGTTCGGATTAGGCTTCCTAATCCGAATTAGCTGTACACCTCGTTCCATGAGGCGTACAGCTAGTTCGGATTAGAAGCCTAATCCGAACTAGCTAGTCCGTGCCACGTGTAGCCGCGCGGCACGGAGTCCGAACTAGCCGGCATTTAAAAATGGCGCTGGCCGGCATCATGCAAATGAAACCCGGGAAATTCAAATCCCAGGCTTCATTTGCAAGTGTGGATGACTACATTACCCCCGCTAGTTCGAACTAGCAGGGTAGTGTAGACATACCCTGTCATGTAATGCTAGTTGGGGAGTCTAACTAAGAATTAAGAGACCTTATTGAATCTGATTCTCATTTACTCTGAGTCTAGACAATTGTAGTATACACTGCAACTGGCATAATTTAAAATGCAAGGTCACAAAGTGTAGGTCGCCCCAGAAGCACGATCCTGAGGAACCAACTGCCAGATGTTTGTGTGTTATGATTAAAGTCATCCTAACACAGACTGCAACTATTCCTTTTTTCCCCAAGCCACTTAAACAAAGCACATATGCTTATCTGAGTCATTAACCCTGTTTTTTTGAAGGTGGGGCTTTTTTGAAGGGGGTTAGCAGTTTTTTGTGGTTCTTTTTCAAACAAGACATTCCAGTATACCTAGCCTAAGAACAGAACTTCATGTAATTCACAGACAATCTTATGAATGGATGAAACAACTCAGATAAAAGAAGCACTGACCTATATTTTTATTTAAAACTAAAAGGCAACTTTTGCCATGTAAAGTGTGTGTGTGTGTGTGTGTGTGTGTGTGTGTGTGTGTGTGTGTGTGTGTGTGTGTATCCTTGTTCATTTTTTCTGCTCCTTTGTGTATCAGTGCAAAGGACTTGACATAAATAAAAATTGTGGTCACTTCCAAGAGCCCTCTCCACCTTAGCCCATCTTTACATAACACTTACTTACAGTTAGATCTTGGCCTTCCCAATATGCACAGTGAACTACACAGACAGAGAGAAAACATTAGTGCAGATATAAATACATCAGGGTATGTCTACACTACAAAGTTAGTTCGAACTAACTTTCATAGGCGCTACACTAGCGCTCCGTTAGTTCGAATTTAATTCGAACTAACAGAGCGCTTAGTTCGAACTAGGTAATCCTCATTCCACGAGGATTAAGCCTAGTTCGAACTAGCTAGTTCGAATTAAGGGGTGTGTAGCCCCTTAATTCGAACTAGTGGGAGGCTAGCCCTCCCCAGGTTTCCATGGTGGCCACTCTGGCCAACACCAGGGAAACTCTACTGCCCCCCTCTTGGCCCCGGACCCCTTAAAGGGGCACGGGCTGGCTACGGTGCCCGTGCCATGTGCAAGCCTGCCAGCACCCAGCCAGCAGACCCTGCACCTGGCACAGCTCAAGCCACCCACCCGATGCCCCCCAGCCCTCCCCCTCTTCCCGGGACCAGGCTGGCAGCTCCCGGGAGCTTGCCCAGGACCGCAAGAGGCGGGCACCCGCCTGGGCTAGTGCAGACATCGTGGACCTCGTCTACGACCTCCGCACTAGGCACAGGAAAGTGGCCGGCTTGGGCAGGATAGCTCGAACCAGCCTGACCACCCAGGAGCAGGTGTGCAAGAGAATCAAGGGGGTCCACTGAGACCCCCGACCCTGAGCCCTGAGCTTAGAATGGCCATACTGGGTCAGACCAAAGGTCCATCTAGCCCAGTAGCCTGTCTGCTGACAGCGGCCAACCCTAGGGACCCTGGAAGGGATGGACCAAAGACAGTGACCAAGCCATTTGTCTCGTGCCATCCCTCTCCAGCCTTCCACAAACCTTGGGCAGGGACACCACTCCTGCCCCCTGGCTAATACCACTCCATGGACCCAACCTCCATGACTTGATCTCACTTCCCTTTAAACTCTGTTCCAGTTCTAGCCTTCATGGCCTCCTGCAGCAAGGAGTTCCACAGGTTGACTCTTTGCTTTGTGAAGAACAACTTTCTGTTACTAGTTTGAAGCCTGATACCCATTCCTTTCCTTTGGTGTCCTCTAGTCCTTCTTTATGGGAACTAATGAAGAACTTTTCTGTATGCACTGTCTCCAGCCAACTCCTGCTTTTAGAGACCTCTATCCTGTCCCCCCTCCATCTCCTCTTTTCTAAGCTGAAAAGTCCCAGTCTCTTTAGCCTCTCTTCATATGGGACCTGTTCCCAACCCCTGATCATTTTAGTTGCCCTCCCCTCTCCCAGCCTCTCTGGGTATGTCTACACTACCCCCCTAGTTCGAACTAGGGGGGTAATGTATGCATACCGAACTTGCTAATGAAGCCCGGGATTTGAATTTCCCGGGCTTCATTAGCATAAAGCCGGCTTTTAAAAATGGCGGCGCCGGCTTTATGCTAATGAAGCCCAGGAAATTCAAATCCCGGGCTTCATTAGCAAGTTCGGTATGCATACATTACCCCCCTAGTTCGTACTAGGGGGTAGTGTAGACATACCCTCTCTTCCTCTCTCTCACCTCCTTTTCCCAGTCTCCCCCAGTTTTGTTCAATAAAGACAGATTCCATTTTGGAAGACACGTTATCTTTATTTTGTACATCAAGAAGAGGGGCTAGGGAAGGGTAAGTGGAAGGAGGTGAGGGAGGAATGGGGCATGAGCCCCCGATGGGGAGGACTGGGCTGGCTATGCGGGCTTCTGGGGGTGGAAGCTCTCCTGCAGCCCCCCAATTGCTCCCTCTCCTCAGATGGCAGCCTGCGGCAAGTGCAGCCGGGCTGATGGCCGAGTGCTGTGATGTGCCCAGTGTGGGCACTCAGGGCACTCCAAGCCAGGACTGCTTTGCAAGCGGGGCACCCCTGAGAACTGTCTGTCTGGGGTGGGGGTCAGGACCCTTTAAGCACAGCCTTCGGCTAGCCTGAGACAGCATCTCCACGCTCTAAGTCCTCCTCTGATGCCCTGCCGGCACTGCTTCCGGCCATCCTTAACCCCGATCCAGGGTCCACTTAATGTGGACGCGCTAGTTCGAATTAGCAAAACGCTAATTCGAACTAGTTTTTAGTTCTAGATGCGTTAGTTCGAATTAGCTTAGTTCGAATTAACTAATTTGAACTAAGTTAGTTTGAATTAGCGCTGTAGTGTAGACGTACCCTCAGTTATTAAATGCTGTCTCAAGCAGCAACAGTGTCAGAGGGGTAGCCGTGTTAGTCTGTAACTGGAAAAACTTCAAAAAAACGACAAATAGTCTTGCAGTGCCTAAGTCTCTGAAGTGCTGTGATACTATTTGTTGTTTTTTAAGAGTTGTTTTTTTCAAGTAGCAATGACATCCTTAAATGGCTGTTTCTGCAGACGGGACATGAAAGCTTTCGGAGTTAAGGTTTCTTGCATTGAACCTGGGCTGTTCAAAACTGGATTATCCAATCGAAAAAAGATCATCCAAGAAAGGGAGACCATTTGGAAACAACTTCCTCCAGCCATAAGAAAACAATATGGAGAGGGGTATATACAGAAAGGTAAGACATTGCCTGATTATTTTGTATTGAAGGGATCAGGGCATGTGCAGTTTCAAGGTCTCTAGAAAATGGCCCAGACTTTTCTGATTTACAGGGCACATCTTTCTTCTGGCATGTCATGTATCAATGTAAGCTTACAATGCTAGATATCATAGAATATGACTATGCACAAAATAACCATTATTTGGTTCCCCCTGCCTGTACTTCCTTATGCTTTCATCTGAGTTTTGAATGTTGCGTGGCATGTGACCCTTAAACAAACAAGCCTGCAAATATGCACACGTTTGACCCAAAGATGTAAGCCAAAACCAATGAGAGGGGGAGGGGTGTTTCTCCCACTGCTACCAGTTTGGGGTAATTTAAATGGCATTCTGGCAATAGGCTCTGCATGGACAGTTCACTGCATCTGCACAAAGCTCACTGCAGGACCAGCTCTTCTGACAGATTATGGCTGAATATAGCTCAAAATGGGATCTGCTCATCCAATGACCTTTGCAACTTCCCTACACCTTCCTCCCCCAGTTCCTTTCTCTATAGTTGCCTTTTGTATCTTTTCCCACATGTGACTCCTCTGTAGTCAGTGAAGCTGTGCCTATTTACATGACCACTGCACCTGGCACCAGGAACGTCTATCTCCCCTTCAGTTCTACTCCTGTATCTTCTGTCTTCTGAGGAAATGATTAATTGATTTTCCTCAGACAGCATGAGCCAGATTCTGCGCCCTTTACTCAAGTTAAGTCGTGGCTTACGCTACAGATGAAATCAATAGGATTATCCAGAGAGCAAATGACAGCTCAGCTTGAGTAAAGATGGCCCAACTCGGCCTGTAAGGTGGACCGATTTTCCCCCTTGTCCTGGGGAAAACAGAAAATGCCATTTGGCTCGGCCATGACAGAACTGAAAACTGAAGTAACCATCACAAATGCATTTTGAGGAAATAGGATAGAAGTAGTTTTCCTTTCTAGGGCCTATCACTCAAATGAAGCCTTTGATTTTTTTTTTTTTTTTTTTTTTTTGTGCAGATGCTGCAAAGAAAGAAAAGCTGACTCAGATATTTCAGAACACAGACCTCTCGCTGGCTGTGAAATGCATGGAGCATGCTCTAACGAGCATTCATCCTCACTCACGTTACACTGCTGGCTGGGATGCCAAGGTTCTTTGGATCCCCCTTTCAAACATGCCCACAGCAATACAGGACTTTATACTCCTGAGAAACAAAACAGAGCTTGCTGACCCAACTGCAGGGTGAATTCTCCTGTTGTATTTATACTTTCCCATTCAAATGGGGATGGCCCAGCTGGCTGAGTCAACAAGAACCAGCCCTTTATTTTAGCTCTGTCCCTGCTGATCCAACTGAGCCTGACACCAAGTTTTTGATATTTCTAACAGCTTTTAGAGTTCCTAGCGCTCAAAACTGCGATACAGATTATAGCTGAATTTGCAATCTTATGTAAAAGCCAGGCCACATTTATTAAAGAATCAAAGAAAAATAGAAATGTTGCAAAGAAGTGACTGATCCTGCATTTATCATCTAGCTTTAGGCGCATAAAGTGTTATGAATAATACCAAAACCACCGACTAAAAACAGTATTTCCTGTAGGATTTTTCTTTATTCTGGAAAGTAGGAACTAGAGAGTTAAAAAATGAGCAGTAATGGGGGAGGGAGGATGGCTCAATTTTTGGATGCTCACCTTATGAAATCTTAAAGATGCCACATTTGCAGTCAATGCTGAGCACCTCATTCAACTTCAGCCCTGTAACTTTTGAAAAATGTAGGCCTTTTGAAAAATGATTGCCTTACTTCCAAGCCAAGAGACAACAACCTTGGTTTTGCAAAGTGCTGAGGGAGTGACTCCTTCAAGGGGGCTTTAACTTGTGTTATAGTACCTGGGAAATGAGGGTACATAGTACATGACAGGAGGAGCTCCTCAGTATTTTGCGTGATTGAGCTCCATTGGAATTAGGCACAAAACTTACCTAAACTCAACTGTTGAATGGTTTGCCCAGGAAGTGGTTTCTCACTGGATGGAAAACTGACCAATGTCAAAACCAAGCACTGGTGAGTTTGTTGTGACATGACTTGGCTAAACATTAAGCCATCCAGTGCCTGTCTAAACATTGCTGGTTTTCAGTTAAACATCTCTGGAGCTCGCAAGGTCTCACTCTGCTTTTTGGCTGACACTTGTATTTAGTTGTCGGTGTGGGAGTTAATTCTTATTTTGCATGAACAGAATTGCATGTGGGTTATTTCCTATAAGACCAGGTTTGAGGTGTGCTGTACATATGCCTGTGGATTCGCTATTCTTTCTGCAGTATTAATAAATAGTTCATTAAAATATTTGTCTCCTGAAGGCAATGGGACAGAGTGGCGGAAAAGCAAACAATTTTGATTTAAATCATAAGTCAGAGAGCTGCAGGATGAGCATCGACAGGCTGCCACCCAATAATCTTAGTTTAGGACTGGAGGAGCAGCTAGTTTTTGAAGCTCGAGATCAATCAATCCTTAAGTTAAGCTCATTTTTGGCCTCTGCAGAACTGAGAGCACAAGACTGTGTTTACGTGTCTCTTGTACACATCTGAATGGAGACCTTAAGATTCATATCACCTAGGAGACTTGAATTCTATTTCCAGACATTATAGGAAAGCATTTTATTTACTGAAGGAGGCCTACATTACCACTTAGGTCAATATAACTTACATCACTGAGGGGTGTGAAAAAGCCATCCTCTGAATGATGCAAGTTACAGCAATTAAGTGCTGTCCACACCAGTGCTATGTCAGCAGGAGGAACTCCTCAGCAGTGTTCCCTGTAAGCTGAGTGCTTGGGTGGCTACTCAGGCCAGATTCAAATTTCACTTGGCTGATTAGCAGAGCACCCATAGCGCCCACAGCTAGCACCATGTGTTTCTACTGATGGTGCACATCCACAAATGCCTGGATGCATATAGCAACATTTATTACACACATGGATGGAAAAAATTAAAGGGAACACTATTCCATGAAGGTGGAGTAATTATGCCCACTAATCAAGGATTAAAGCTCTGTTTGACATAAATGAGGGCATCAGTCTAGCTCGTGTGTTTTCTTGTATCTGAACGCCATATATTTTCATCATTCCATTTCCCCACCTTCAATCTATTTAGGACTCAGCCTTATTTTCCAGAAAGTCTGTCTCCTCCCATGTAGGTAACTCACCAAGAATCTGAAACATGTTAAAATGAGCCTCCCTTTGAAATTATATAGAAACTGCCTCTCCCAGTGGCTGTGAATTACAGCTGCAGAACATTTGCCTCAGACACAACTAAATATATTTCCTTTTGTCATGGACCAAATTCAGAAATGTGATTCCACACAGATACTCTTCAAATAGTTACAGCACAGAAAGAGCCACACGTCAATATCGCAATAAAACACCTATGTCAGCTGCCTCTGGCTTGTGCACCTTGGGCTGCAAGGCTATAAAGTTGCAAGGTAGATGGCTGGGATCAGCTTGGATCCTGGGCTCTGGGACCTGAGGCCTCCATCCTGACCACAGACAACAACACTTCACTTTAATAGCCCAGCAGCCCAGGTCCCATCAGCTCACATGGGCCAGACACAGGTGGGATACATCTACACTGGCAGCTTCTTGCACAAGAACAGCTGTTCTTGCGCAAAAACTTGCCTGGTGTCTACACTGCATGCACATTCTTGCGCAAGTAAATTTACAGTACAGCGTCGGAAAACAGTGAGTTATAAGATCAAGAACACATATTCCTGCGCATCCAGAAATATAATTTATGCTATCATGTGCCGAAAGTGTCCGTCTGCTATGTACATTGGACAAACGTCTCAGACATTTCGCCAAAGGATCAATGCCCACAAAACAGATATTAGACAGGATCACAAAGAAAAAACAGTTTCTTGCCATTTCAACCAGAAAGGACATTGTCTGAATGACTTAATTACCTGCATCCTGCTTCAAAAGCCTTTTAAGACTGCACTTGAAAGAGAATCCTCTGAACTGTTATTCATGCTTAAATTCAACACTTTACACCTGAGTCTGAATAAACATTCTAATTATCTTACCCATTACAAAGATAGCTTCCCCAATTATCACCTCTAATATCATTAGCTCACATTTACCTTCCCTCCCTCCCATCCCCCTTCTGTTCTGAAATTTGATTTGTCTTTTTCATATGTGTTCATTTTTTTAAATTGTATCCTTTGGTATATATGGTTGTGACAAATTTCTTACACTATTTGATCTGAGGAAGTGGGTCTGGCCCACGAAAGCTCATCACCTAATAAACCATCTTGTTAGTCTTTAAAGTGCTACATAGTCCTGTATTTTGTTTCTGCTACACCAGACTAACACGGCTACATTTCTATCACTGGAAAACAGGACTTCTGGAAGAGTTATTCCTCTCCCCATGAGGAATAAGACCTCTCATGCTAAAATGGCCATCAGAGCTTTCTTGCGCAAGAGAGCGTCCACACTGCAGTAGCTCTTGCACAAAAGCACATCTCTTGCGCAAAAGCACGTGCCAGTGTAGACGTGTTCTTGTGGAAGACTTTTTGCATAAGAACTCTTCCGCAAAACAGTTCTTGTGCAAGAAGCTGCTAGTGTAGACGTAGCCATGTTGTTTTGCTATGTAGACCTACCCTGTGCTCTTGTAACCTCTCTGACCTTTCAAAGCAGAAAGCTTGGTGACATTGGCCAGTCCGCAGAGAGTGGATCCGTTCTGCCTCCCTGATCATAAAATGCACAGCCATGAATGGTCTGTTAGTCACTCAGCAGATGAAAATGGGAATGAGAAATATTAACCTTGATCAGTAACAAGATGGAGCTGTGTCAACCAGAGTACTGGAAATCTGCAGGGTAACTCCGTCTCCTCTTTGAGACTTTTGGGTGGCCTCTGTGATTTAATCTTCTGCTGGTTTTCATCCTAGGAAGCTGCTGATACTCATTCTGTAATCAAGTTTAACTAGTACTTCTTAGACTCACATTTTGGTTGGGACTAATCTTTCACTAGCTAGGAGAAATTCTGGACTCAATAACAGCAGCAAAGGGATAGGCTGTGCCCAGCCTTGCAGAAGTTTGACATAGATCCTTCAAAGAGTGTATGCAGGGTGCTCTGCTAGCAGGCCTGCTGGTGCGTCCTACCCTAAAGGGAGCAGGAAGGTGCAATGTGAAAGTGAGACCACAGTCTTCTTCAACATTAACTTCCATGCCCATGTTGAAAATGTACCATTCATTCCTCTTTTCCCTTTTCCCTGTTGACCAGCAGCTATCCCACGATATACCTTCACCTCTCACACAGCAACTATTCTCTGGAATTTCCTAGTAGCCTCTCATGAGGGACTTCAACAAAGTCATTTTGAAACTCAATCAATTGTATTGACCAGTTTCCTTTAGTCACTGTGGAGCTGATTCTGCCAAAGAATTCTAGTAGACTAGAATGAGCATTTTCCTTCCCATAGCATATCAGACTGCAATTATTTTTTAGCTTATTAACCTGACACTAAAGTACAAATCACTCTTCTGTTACTGGCACACTGACTGCTTTTCGGTCATCTGATGTAGTGCTGATGAAGGTACTTTGATAATATTTTGCTCTCCTATAGCATCTTTCACTCTATAGCTCTCAAAGTGTTTTATAAGCGTAGGTTAATTAAGCCCCATATACTCTCTGATGCAAGTAAGTCTTTAAATGTCCACCTTACAGATCAGAAACTAGAGGCACAGAGAGGACGTGACTTGTCCAGGGTCATAAAGCAAACAAAGATAGCTCAAGGGTCCTGATTCTCACTTCCCTAACCCAGCCAATATACCACATGCCCTGTGTGATACACATATGTTAAAAATGTTCACCTCTCTCGCATGAATACTGTTGGATTCTTTTTTGCACCTGGGGATTTATACCTCTCATATCCTTTCCCAATGCCAGCCTTCGAGCTCTGTCATTCTAACTTACCTTCCTCAGACCTAGCGATTCAATGAGGAAAGAAACCCATGGAAGTGATGAGATACAACTGCTTTCAGCAATGGTGTTCTGTAGGCGACAAGCCCTCTTGAGCCAGGCTTTACACTCTTGCCACAGCCTGAGCTGGCATTGTACCTAAATAATTTCCATTCTCTTATGTTCTCTCATATTGTATGTTCCAGGGGTGAAAGGGAAACTGACAAATTAATTACCGCATCACACATGAAAACGCAACCGGTATGGAAAAGCCCCAGTCACTGCTTTGGACATGCTAAGTAGGATCTTTAAACCCCTCCACAAAGATGTCACACTGTTCAGCGTCCAGGCTCCTCAGCATAAATAATCAGTACTAAGCAAACCTGACAGCAAGGTGCTATGGGGGTCATTTTTACTATGTGTTGAATTATATGCTATGCAGGTTGACAAGTTTAGATCAGGTCATATGTGACAGACATTTTGAATCTTTGGCCAGGTCCATCCTGCCAGGCACGTATGGGGGAGCCATATACCAGTACCTTTATAGACAGAGAGAGAGAGGCGGAGTTAGAAAGAGGAAGCAGGAGAGAGAGACTATCAGACAGAGAAGAAGAAGAGGTACAACTAGAAGTAGGAATGAAAAAAGGAAGCACGTCAACAAGGGTTGTCCCACAAAACAAATGCAAACATCCCCTTTCCATCTACGCCTACAACAAAAATCAATAAAATAGCCACTCGTCTTGGGAAGGGCTCAGCAGCGTAAGGGCTGCACAAACTAGCTCTTAATTATTTTAAATACAATTTTAAATTCAATGAAATTCAGTGTAATTCACTGAATCCACCCTCACACCAAAATGCTGTATGCAAGTTCAGGATTTAAAATAAACAAATAAAGCACTGAACCATGTCTCCAGGGAAAGTCACAAATCCATAGTGCCATGGATGGTACAGTTTGAACCAGGCGTTCTAATTTAGCTAAAGACACATATATGTTTCTATAGCCAGAGAGCTCCCCATTGTCTATATACCATAGCAGCCACAGCAGCAAGCATTTTTCTTTCCAGTTTAAATTTTCACTCAGTTTGGTTCAGATCACCTTTCACAAGCAGTTTCTGCATTCGTTTCAAAATCCAGAATTGTCCAGCCCATCCTGCTGGGGCAGTTCTGCCTATATGAGGGTGGAAGAGATGTAAGCCTGAGGATTACAGAGTGAAGGACAACAAGATACTGGGAGAATCTCCAAAATGTAACACACAGGGTTTTGTGGCACCTGAGGGGGAGGGAGAAGAAATGAAAGCGAGGGGACTTTGGGCCAGCTGATAGAGGTTTGTTGGCCATCATACATCTGTATTCTTTTCCTACATGGGGATTTTCGCTTTCAGGAACTCTAAACTTTTTTTTTTTTAAGTTGCAGTCAACTTCTTAGATACATCATTTATTCTAAGGATCAGAAATCAACAATGGAGAAAAGAAATTGGCCCTAACCATGATCAAACACAAAGAATTATATGCTAATGTTTGTTTCCCTCACTTTTTGTGCCTACAATTCCAATTGATGCAAACAGACATCTGCATGTGTATAGAGCAAAAAAACAAGATTAGTTCCCAGAGGGCTAACGTCTGTTATAGTCAATGGAGGAACTCCCATTGATTGCAGTAGGAGTTGGATCAGGCCTCTAATGGGATCAGTTCTCTCTCCCTAATGAGTCTTGACAAGCTCCGTGCTTTGGGAATTACTGTATTTAGGCCAGTAAAGCTTAGACAATCTAGGTGGGCTACACAGACATTTAGAATACACATACGATTATTTCCTGGTAAGAGGCTAAAATAGAGTCATCAGAATGTAAGTCATAATCAACAGCAGGGAATTGTACCAGGCTTGTCAGCTATTGTACAGCAATCACACGGTCCCACAGAGAACAGAATCTATGTTGAAACTATCAGCAAGGTGTCACGGTGCAGATCATACTGAAAAGCTTCGTGAATTAAAATTCGCAACAACTTCTTCACTCCAGCTCCAGCTGTAACCGGCAACAGACACTCTGTTCTCCTGGAATCTTATAATGAGCTTGCAGATGTCTCCCCAGAATGTAAGTACCAGCACAAGAACACAGCTAATGTTTAAAACTACGGGCTACCTGAATTTACAGACTAGCTAAGAAAACAATTTACAGTGGGAAAGAGGTGGCAAAGTGAGACTTAAGTCACTACTTTTCCAGAAATATTTCTAGAAATTGTTATTTAACTAACCAGATATGGATTCTGCATAAAACACATTATTGACTTGAGGCCTGCAGACGAGAATCATTTTGTGTTTCACACGGTGTCTTGTTGGCTATTGCAGTCCGAGCATGAAAGGTGTGTGCGTGTGTGGGGGGCATCTATGGCTTTTGAAAAATGATATGATTACCCCAATGGCCTGCTAGGAATATAAATATGAGAAAGGATTGCAGGTACTAGGCTCAATATTTTAGCATCTCTTCCCTGTTTTAATGCCATTTATGGTTGATTAGAATGTAACATTTTGGCGATCTACATAAATTTTAAAAACCAAAAGAATTCTGAACTCTAGAAGAAAGGGTTTTTTTTGGGGGGGAGGGAGAGAATTGTCATTTAACTACTTCAAGGATTTATAAAAGTTAATCAAACACATTTCTCTCAAATTAATTCCTTTTTAAAAAATGCTATGAAATACTAACAATAAACACTCAGAGGTTCAATCTGGCTGCTTAGTGTGAGGCACTTAAAACCAAATTTTGGAACTTGAGGCTATGATTAGGCTGCAGGCTTCTTTCGGAAGAAGCTTTTCCGGAAGAGATCTTCCAGAAAAACTTCTTTCAAAAGAGTGCATCCACACAGCAAAAGCACATCGAAAAAGCGATTTGCTTTTTTCGAAAGATAGTGTCCACATTGATTGGATGCTGTCTCACATTTGCATTGTGATTACTATGGATGGAGTGGCCACCAGAGCACCTGTGTTTTTTCCTGGAGACCTCTTCTTTTGGAAAAAAAAAAAAAAAAAAAAAAAACCCTCTTCGCCATCCACAAAGCTCTTCTGAAAGAGCTTTTTCAGAAAAAGGCTTCTTCCTCGTAGAAAGAGGTTTATCACTGTCAGAAAAGCACCTCTATTTTTTTGACTTTCTATTGAAAAAAATGCCATTGCAGTGTGGACCTAAGTGTAGATGGCCATTTTTCCAAAAAAAATCTGCAGTATAGACATACCCTAAGTCATAGCAGACTTCAAAGGTGCTGAGCAGCCCATCAAAATCATTGTGAGCTGCAGATGCTTGGCACTTTTGGAAAACAGACCTTTTCCGTTCAGGTGACCACTAATGGATTTGGGCATTTAGCTTATATAACAGAGCGTCAGTTTAATTCTTGCACCCCTACCCCTCCCCCCCCCAGCACAAATCCAAAGCCAACCCATGCCAATAAGAAGCATGTGTGAGTGTGTATTGTCACCAGGAAGGAGGATGTTGCTGTATATTTAGGTATGCGATAATGAGCACTGTGGCAACTTGTGCTCTTGAAATCCTCTCTCTCACAATGAAGTTAGGTTGATCTGTGATCCGGTCAGCACAGCGGTAGGCATTTCCATTCATTTTTTACTACTTGTTTAGAGAGGAGCTAGTGAGCCAGACAACAGATTCAGATATTGCTCTGAAGTCCAGCCTTGCTCGAAGAGCAGAGGTTAAAGAAAGCAGATTGTGAGCACCAGCTGACATTTACAAAGCACACAACAAAGGAGTCAGCACACTCACCAGGAGAGCCCATACATTTCTGTTCTCTCCCAGTGTTTCTGGAAGAAGCACTGTAGGTGGCAAGAAGCAGATGATCATACCGAATTGCACTTCTTTGCAGCAGACTTTTTTCTCCGGCAGTGCTCTCAGTAATCAGGAATGTTCACAAAAGGAGACAACTGTGGCTAGTGAGTGCCATGCTTTTTTTCGTCCTGAAACATGCCAATCACCTGCAGACTAGTGAGAAAGACAAGGGAAGCTGCATCTTAAAAATAATGGAAAACTATTGACAAGGAAATTTAGAGAAAGGCTCGGCCAACATGCATATTTTTCACAGACACCACTCAAACTGTGGTCAAGCACCTAACTCTGTGCCCCATTTTACTCATAAGAAGACAAAAATCTGGAACGAGACACAAAGCTTTTATATGAGTTGTGTTTAAGTTGGAGATAGAATCAATAGATTGACTGCATTCATTTTCCAGATCTTTAACATTATTTGCTTGTAGGCCTTGCTTTCCAACTCAGCGCAGATAGGAATTTTGGCTTCCATACTTTTCCTCCTTATTTGCTGGCTCATACGAGACAGTCTTATTGTGAAAGACCTGAATGGAAAGCATGTCTTCATAACTGGATGTGACAGTGGGTTTGGGAACTTGCTGGCTAAACAACTTGACCGAAGAGGATTCCACGTCATTGCTGCATGTCTGACAGAAAAGGGAAGCCAAGAACTCCTGGCCTGCACATCCCTCTCACTGAAAACTGTGATACTGAACTTAACTGACTCCAGCAGCATTGATAATGCAGTGGAGTTTGTGAGACAAGAGACAGATGGCGAAAGTAAGTAGAATAGCCGGCAGTCCATACAAACATTAAATATATCCAAGTATAAAGCAGAACAGTTCTGATAGTAACCTTACATAATAACCGTGCAAGATCATTTCTTATGCTGATTACAGCTGTATTTGCTTCAGTGCTATGAGTCTATCTAATTAGGTATTGATTAGCACCAAACCCTATGGTTTCAAAAGTGTGTTATGTTCCAAAAGCCAGTTTCAATTGTTGTGTTTGCCTCTAGCATTTATTAGTCAGGGACATCTAAATATAAAATTTCTTTGCTATTTTATAAATCAGAAAATATACTTGTATATGTTTTTAAATCTCACTCAGCTGCAGATAAAGAACTCAGCGTATGGAAGTGCTAATCAGAACTTCGTTGGCCTACCTAAGCAATCAATCACCCTAGTCAATTAAAAATGCCTGGCAGAGTTCACACTCTCCTTTTAGGAAAGCAAAGGGTTGTTGTTTTCTCTGTCAGCAAGTCTGATGTTTGTTATGCACACATAATGATGGTACTAACTCTAGCAATCAAATAGGAGCATTGTCCAAATTCCATTTGCAACGTCACTACAGTGCTTTGTACCACAAAGTGCTATAGCTGTGAGTGTAATAATGTGAAAGAGGGAAGAAAATGTGTCTCTGAATACTCAAGAACAGAAAGTTTAGATCATTCCTTGGCTTCTGCTTTTGGCAGAAAATGTTAAAAAGTCTGTCTTGGTTCCTAATCAATGAATTTTTCTGCTATGGCAAGACATCCATTCCTGTCTTAACTTCACATTGGCACAAGGAATAAGACACTGAGCACAAACTAGTTATTGTGAGTAGGCCACGGAGGAACAAAACAACTTTTTTTGGCTGAAGAAAGTATATAGTTGTAACTGGTACCTCAAAGCTGGTAAAGGTGATCAATGAGATCCAACAGCAAAGCAAAACATTTTTACTCATAAGGCTTTTCTCATGTTTAAATAATCAGTTGATAATTTCAGTTGTTTCTAAGGGTAAAAATTAATTAAATCACAGTCTTGTTCTTTTGTGGACTGTGTTACCTTCAGTGGCGGGACTAGGAAAAAAATAACCACAATGCCTCTCCAGGGACTTTGCTGAACTGTGGTCTTAGCCTAGCCTACATGGGGCAGGCAACACTCACTGTAACCCTCACTCTAGCCATGTAAGCAAAGATGCCAAGCATTAAATTAGCAGGGTGTCTACACTATTCTCTTTCTCTAAAAGCAGCCCATCCTGAGCTGGGTGCTGTAGGCACTTTAATCACATGGCACTAATACATTCAGACATCAATCCCAAAGCACCTGACAAAGATGGAGAAGCACTATTATCGCTGTTTCCCAGATGGGGTAACCGGGGCACAGAAAGCGCCAGGATCACTTAGTGTATGTCTGCACGGCAGAGGAGAGCAAGGCACCAAGTCCCAGTAGGCAAACTCATGACAGCGAGGCTCCCTCTCACGTACAAAAACAGCTGTGGGCATGTTGCAGCACCGGTGGCATGGGCTAGCTCTGCCAGTGAAGCACTGTCACTAAGGGCATGTCTACATAGCAGGGCTAAAGCTGAAATAAGCTATGCTAACGTGAGCTACATCTGTTGCGTAGCTTAAGTGGAAATAGCTTATTTCGGCTTTTGCGCTGTCTACACAGCAGGAAGTCCGAGTTGGAGCACTCTTCTTCCGACGTCCTTTACTCCTTGCAAATTGAGGATGGTAGGAGTCAGAGTAAGAAGGCCTCCAGCTCGCCATAATTTTGACCTAATGTGTGCTTGCTGTGTAGTCGCAGACTATGATATTTTGGAATAACATCAGCTATTCCACAATAACCCTGCTGTGTAGACACAGCCATAGCTATTTTTAGCAAGTTCCACTAGCAGTAGTCTCTCTCCCCAGGCTGGAAGGTTCAGGCTCACCTGCAGGGTACATATGCCCTTTTGATATAGTACTGAGACCTGGGCGGTAACTGCACCAATGTAAATCATATCTCCATTAATATTTTACCTAGTTCTAATCCAGAACCATTGACTTAGGTATTAGGAAGGTGAAAGTTTGCCATTTGTACAGTGTAAATTCAAATAGTCATAAAGAAACCCAGCCAGATACTCATCTTGTTAAACTGTGTGCAAAATGTGAATGCTCTCAGTCTATTGCTATGTCATGTCTCCAACCCGCTCACTGCTGTAATACTGGCACTTACTGTTTTTGTAATAATCTCAGGCCTCTTTGGCTTGGTAAATAATGCTGGAACAGCAACACCAATGGCACCCACCGACTGGCTGCAGATTGACGATTTCCATGCAATTCTGGATGTTAACCTGGTGGGGTTGATTGAAATCACCCTGAAGCTCCTGCCGCTTTTGAAAAGGGCTAATGGAAGAGTGGTCAATGTTGCCAGTGTTATGGGACGATTGGCATTTTTAGGTGGTGGCTACTGCTTGTCCAAGTGGGGCGTGGAAGCTTTCTCAGACATCTTACGGTGAGTGTCTAGAGATGGATTTGTGGCTCTCATCTTGAATTTCAGATGCTCTAAGTTTGCAGCTGTTTGAATCTGAGGCTGCAGTTTAGTTCATAGAAGGTTAGAGACCAGCTGAGAAAAACCAGCAGAGTGAACATCTCAGATGTCTTACTGTATATAAGGCTGCCTTCAACAGCTGGCACCCTCTTGTGGCTGTGTGGGTACTACCCTGAGTTTGGTTCAGTTTCTCCCCTTCACATAGTCAATATGGATTTCTTGTTATGATCCCAGCCATGCCCTTATTAGTCTCTAGCCTTTATGGGGTAATAAAGTGCCAGTAGTGCTGAGGGCCTAGTGAAGGGCAGACTGTTCTAGGCCCTGTCGGTTTAGGCTCTGTCCCATTGCAGTCAATGGTGCTATTCAAATTTACAGTCTCCTCTCCACAGGCAGGGAGAGTTGGTAAAATAGACGGGGAGCCACTGTGAACATTCTTATGAAGCAGAATATGCTCCAAGAGCCAAAGTTAGTGGCTGATGTTCAGGTGTGTTCAATTCCATTGCATAGTTTGGAATAGCACATGAACGAGTCAGCTCCCCAAAAGTCTCTGAAGCTGCTCCCATAGGGAGAAAGGGAATTTTCATGGTGAAGGAGCTGAACTGCAGTGCAAAATATATACTGTAAATGTCTGTTCCCTTTCCTATTAATTAACAGCAAATGAATTAACCTTCAGCCCATGAACATTTGGCCAATGAAATCTACTGAGACTTGTACTCCTGTCATATACTTCTGCCTACCTGTGTTTTGTTTTCAGATTCCTTCAGGTTGTTAATGACAACACAAGAAGATTATAACAGAGCAGCTGTAATGGAAAATTTTTCTTTGTGTTGTACATCTTTGCATAGAGATGTACAGCGTTTCAGCTAGATGTGTGGTTCACATGAATTTGGGAGTTTCCTTGATCCTCGTGGTTTCTAAGCAAACTACACTGAGGCAGCATTTAGAATATTTGCTGCTGCTGTTCTATTGTAGCTGTACTGTATATTCTTCTGTACGGTGCAACAAAAAAACAATATGCCACATCATAAAGCCAATTTGCACTTTTTTGACATTTTTACATAATCAGAAAGAAATCAACATTCCACCTTAAGGTACACACCTTCCCTTTGGTTATTACATAGCCAAATATTTGAAAGGTCATGTAATTGTTTGGGTGAGCCAGGATGAAACCATTTGTTACTGGGTTTTATTTCTATTCCAGGAGGGACATGCAGCATTTTGGAGTGAAGGTGAGCATAATTGAGCCAGGATGCTTTCAGACTGGAATAACTAGTTCTGAGGCCATTGAGAGAGACCTGCTAAGACTTTGGAATCAATTAACTCCTGAGGTCAGAGAATCCTATGGCGATCAATACTTTGTTGAGTGTAAGTACGAATACTTAACATCACTGGACTGGAATATATTTAGTGGATTTGGCTACCCTTAGTCACAGGCTGACCGTTATCTCCTTTGACATATCTTCTTTGAACTTTCCTGTTCAAGTGAAGGGCCTAGTCTCTTGGGTCATATCTACACTGCAGTGTTATTTTGGAATAACTGACGTTATTCCGAAATAACATAATGCACGTCTACACAGCCAACCTTTATTTTGAAATAATGTCAAGCTGGAGGACTTCTTACTCTGACTCCTGCAATCCCTCATTCCACAAGGAGTAAGGGAAGTCGAAGGAAGAGTGTCTCCACAATTCTGATCAACAGAATTGCTCCATGAGGTGAACAAATTGGTTAGCCTTGGCTTTTCTCACCAATTACAACGAAGTATTCCTTGAGACTAGGGGGTTGTCACACGTCTTTGCTTTGCAGGACATGCCTCACTCATTGAGGAAGTTCATCACAATGTTAAACAGTCAATATACTTCCCAATGCTTTATAGAATAGCTTTTTTTCATAGGATTTTCATAGGATTTAGGACATAGGATTTCCTCTTCTGCTGCAAGATTTTCTGTTCTTTTGCAGATTAGTTTTGAGTTATTCTTACAGAGTACAAGAATATTTACAGACAATTAGAGGGCCTGAGAAAGTTTGACGGAAGAAAGTTGAGTTTACTGATTAAATATAGTTAATTCAGGCTACAAAAGGCAGGGAGATAAACAGCAAAATCTGGGAACATATGTACAATGTACAAAGCCTGTAGTTTCATAGATTATTTATGAACATTTACTGAACATTTGTTTCTGAGCAGTAAACAAGCAACTATTACTAGCATAAAATAGAGCTATTTCTAAAGCTTTACAATACAGTTAACAGTGGCATTGGAGTGTGGAGAGTTCTATAGCTCTTCTTTTTCTTTACATCGTTTTAGCTGTCAACCATTCTAAAATATTTTAGAGAATGTTTCATAAGCATTCAAGGGTTTATTTTCTTCCTTGCAGATGTAAAAGCTCAAAGATTGTCAATGAAAAGATTGTGCGACTCTGATATTTCTAAAGTCACAAACTGCATGGAGCATGCCCTGATAGCAAAATACCCCAGGACACGCTATGGGCCTGGATGGGATGCAAAGTTCTTTTGGCTGCCCCTCTCCTATGCACCAACTCTTCTCTCTGATACGATGCTGAGTATGCTGCTTCCAACTCCAGCAGCCAGTAGAAAATCAGTATCCAGAGTTCCACTTGTTTAATATTTAGTACCACCAAAGTGGTGACTGGCTGATTTTGAAAAGAATACTACTCTCTTCCCTACACCTCCCTGACTGCTTTAATTCTCCTCGGCAAGCACTTTGATTTTATTGAATTTCAGTCTGAAAAGAATGTTTTACTATGCTCTATTCCTCAGAGATATATTTCAAAATAACATTCTCCTCCAGAGCTGGTCAAATAGTATTTGCCAGACAAAAAGTTTGATGACTTTGGGCTTTTTATATCTTGAATCAGTTCTGTTATATGCAAATCTATTCTGTTCTTAAAGCTGGACCAAATACCAGCCTATGAATTATAACATGCTGTTATGCAAAGTGCAGCATTGTTAATCCATGTATTCCAGGGGGATCGCTCTATAAGGACGCATTTACTCAAGAACTGATACAGCTATTCTTGCTGAATATGGGTATTTGACTGAATCATGCACACCAGCTGCTGAACTTCACAAAGCTGTGAATTCTAAGGACTTAAACTTGATCCAATTAAAGTAAACCCCTAGCATTTGAAAAATATCCATGACATTTCTCTCCAGTGCTCAACCACATCTATCTTCCTATTTACCATTCAATAGTCAGCTACTATAATGGAGATGATGCAGAGGTTATTTCAACAATATGTGATACAAGTCATGAGAAATCACAGCCAACTGGTATCTATTACTACAATATTTATACATTAACTTTATTCCGTACAACTTTATTATCTGAAAAATAATATATATGTACATGATGCCTTTTATCCTAGAGATCCCTCGGGGGTTTACATTTCACTCTGAGGTGAAGCAGGTCATTTTGTTTACGCTCTTGTTGATTAATAATACTATATTCAATGCACTCAGCACTGTAAAATGCCACTTGAGATTACAAAGCCTCTTGCAATTATAATATGAAGCACACTAAAGTTTATTCCCTAATAAACCGCTGGTCATTGGCTAATATGATGGTGTGCATGGTGGTTAGAAAACTGATAGGGTAAAGGTTTTGTTTACTAGAGATTTGAGTTGCTGATTAATGATTAATATCCAGGTCAATTAAGTTGACAAAAATATCACAGCAAGTCAGAACTTAGATGAATATGACCTTGTGAAAAAAACAACCAGATTGTAATTAATGGTCCAAATATAACACATCAAAATCCATAAACTTGCATAAAAACTAATCACTATAAAAGGCTGGTGAAAACAAAGGAACTTTGGGTTTGTCTAGCAACAACAACAAAGCCCAGATTCTCTCTCATGTTCAGTTTGGCTGCCCACTAGACTGACTTCAGCCATAATAAGGACTAGTAATTAAAACACCAGCTGGTGTGTGTGTGTGTGTGTGCGTGTGCGTGCACGCGCATATGCTGCTATTTACTCTGTATTTTTGGCATATTGCCTTGTCTCCTAAAAAAAAATATCCTGTGTGTGTTTTAGAAGCCTAACATACTGAGCTGCATGTTAAGGCTTGGGAAGATCCTCTTTGGAGTAGTCCCTTCTTTGGTAGTTCCAAAATTCTGGTCCGAAAGATTCCATGGAACTACCATGAAAAGGTTTACAAATCTGAAGTCAGATCCTCAGCTAGTATTCACTACTATAGCTCAGCTGAACTCAATGGAGCTACACCAATATATACCAGCTCCAAATCTGGCTCTTGATTTTTTCAGAATGAGGGATATTCTGTACATTCTTATACATGTTTATTTGTAAAATGCAATTTATTGTACAACTTTTGTTAAAAAGATACTGTTCATAACTTTCCAGGATGTAACAATTGCTATGTACTATAGTATATTGCATTATTTTTTAAATGGTGAATAAAACGTCTCATAGAAAAGTTGTAAAAATAATGATTTACAATATTCCAGGCCAATTTTTGGGGTGACAGGCACTCATGCAACAAAGTTAAAATTGCAAGCAACTCATGCATGAATGGAATTCATCTTCTGAAACACATTTATGTGCACATCTGCACCATCGTTAAAATCAGTTCATGATCAGGACCACACGGGTTTCATGAATTGATGGATACAAAGTAAATATAGGGTTTGGCTTGAGCAAAAATGGATGTGTTTCTTCAAAGCAAAACTCTTAACTAAGCTGCCTTTCAAAACCAACACAAAAACTGTGCCAATTATACTAGTAATATTATTCCCGCTGTCGGAGGACTAAAGCAGGTGCAGCAAGCCCTATTTTCTCTTGGAACATAGACACCAGAAAGAGCCATGTCACTCAGATAAACCATCAGTTGTCACACTGTTATTCTTGGGCCAGATGTTGAGCTTGCACAACCACAACAACAGGAACATTAGAATAATGCTTGGCTTAAGCAGTAAGACACTCCACAAGGATGCTGGGAGACAAAATATTACTATTGCAGACATTTGTTTCAACTGGAGGCATCCAATGTATTTAACAGGTGGAATTTAACACTGTCATAACAAACATGTGATGGCTTGAGAGCCTATTTTTGTGCATGAGAATTTCAAGTATCCTATTACTCTTATACACCGACATTAACCAAAATAGTGACAGACATTCATCCTCATCAGAACAGAGATCATTACTGCACAATAGGAACTCATGAAGAATATTAAGTGTTAGCAGCATGAAAATCTAGGCATTAACTGGCGTGCATTTTATCCAAGCAGTTCTACAGTTACTAATATCGTGCACTTTGGAGCACACAAATCAGAATGTGGCCTTCTATGATTAACTGGGATTGGAGAGCTATGCAGTCAGAGCTCAGGCCTGGGAACCAGACACTTTCCACCTCTAATCCCAGTATTGACTCTGACTCCTCCTATGGCCTCCAACAAGTCAGTCTCCTTGCCCCATTTTCACAGCCTGTAACTGTGAATAACAGTTTCCTACTTTAGAAGGATGTTGTGAGTATTAATGTTAATGGGAATTATTTTCATCTGATGCTTTACCAAGGTATAACTGATTTCAATAGAGCTCTGATTTACCCATCACTGTGTAACAAGGCTCAAATGTTTGGAAAGTACAAAGTATTTTTATTAGTGTCCTTTAAAGCACTACTTTTTTCAGGACTGCACTGAACGCTCCAGATTATGACAGATTTGTATGGCGCATTAGACTGAATAATCTATGGATTAAGAATATGATAAAATAACACATTTATTAGATTTATTCAGCAGCATCATTTCCAGTTATCTTTTCTAATCAAAACACATTTCCAAGTCATTACAACAAGCATTCTAAATAGGGATAGCATATATTTTGAGAACTCAGGTATAAAACAATCAACAGCAGAAGTCTCATTGATTATAAATTTAGGAGTCTGCAGTTATTTGAATAATTAGCCAGGAATGCTAAATTACATATTAAAGTACACATTCCTGCAGTGGTGCTTAGACTTTTCTTAAACAGTTCATGTTATGGAAACTAAACTGGCTACTTGATAGAAAAGCTAGCAACATGTTCAGTATATTCTAATGGAATGTTACGGAAATAACCAAAGACCTACAAAGATTGCATCAGCAGAAACTGTTTCCCTTTCTAATAATGTCCACCTCAGGAAATAAATATTCAATAAAAATTAAATTTTCCACATGAAAAAGCTGGCTCATTTTTAAATTAACCAGCATCTTTTGTACTTTGCTAGCTACTTCATTTAACAAACAGTACGAGCGGCTTCCAGAGACTCCAGCCAAGAACAGTTATTCCATTGATGATCAGGAAAAATCTCATTAATTAAGGATGAAATTACTGTATGGGACTAAAATTTAAATATATCAAATCTTCCTATGAATGTTGTTAAAAGGATTTTTTTTTACTGGAACCTAGAAGGAAAGTATATGTATTATGGATCTGGGGAGGAATTATTTAATGTCAACAGACAAAACATTGCAAAAACAACATTCTGTGCAGGTAGCCAATACACTGTGCTGAATTTCCATCTTTTCTTTAATCTGAGATATACAGAAAGAGTGAGAGAGAGAGAGAGAGAGAAGACAGATAGTCCCATTTTTACAGTAGTGTATTAAATGGGTAGTAGGGATGCACAAAACACCAGTACATGTTTAAGAAGGTGCTGTTATAAATATATGCTCCAAAAATTTCTGTAAATCAGTAAAGCTCTATATTTACCTTGATTTTTAGTTAAATCATTTATATAAAGGATTTATCCCTAAAGATGTAACAACCAATTCAGTACCAATTTCTTTTAGCTACATCAACAAACAAGATAATCTTTCAAAAATTTACAAATGTACAATATATTTATAACATTACTTTCAGAGAGCGTCAGTGCAAAGATATACATATAGTACATCATGATAATTGTTCATAAAAAATAGGAGTTGGCATTTGTCAAAAAAACAAGGCATAGCTTCAACAGACATCTCCAGCTATTAGCTAAAAGGTGTATATATTTTTTATAAAGCATTTGAATGTGAACCTTTTTCCTTCTGTTTATAAAAAATATATGTGCAAATGGGTAAATCTAATTATTCCATAACAGATTAACTAGTTATACAACAGAGTCCTCTTTAACAAGACTGGCGGTATCTTTAAATGTATCCTCTGTTGCTGTATAAGCTAAAGATGGGTCTCTCTTGAGAGTAATCTTAGGAGGCAGTGAAGGAGAGGGAGGTGAGGCATTTTTAGTGTCCTCTTGTTGTTCTTTCTCCATCTGAAACAATCACCATGAAAAAACTGGTTTAACATTTAACTGTTCAGTATAGGTTTGATTTCAGAAGTGCTAAGCACCCATCGCTCTGGTTGAAGTCAATGAGGTACACAGATACTCAGCCCCCCTGGCCACCAGCCCATATATCATTATTTAAACACCAATTTCACCTCAGCAGGCAAAGCTGAGATAATGAATTAGGACACTAGTAAGGGCTGATCCTGCCAACAATTACTCCCGCCCATGGTGCTTAACAATGAGTAATTTTATATGTATATACTCACACACTACTGTAGATAACTACTGAGCTCACTAGCCCTAAGCAAGCTTATCTCAACAGTATTTGCAAGGCCAGGCCCTTCACTCTATCATCTCTCACTCCCAGTATGGGGCAAATAGGATAAAACTTTCAAAAGCACCTACATGACTTTGAGCACAAGTCACATTATCCTCAGAGACTGAGGAGAAGTTACTTTCAATGATACTTAAGCTCCTACATAACTGATTCACTATGAAAATAGGACTTTGACTCCTAAGTCACTTAGGAACATTTTAAAAAAAGTATTCCTAGTATGAGCCGGTAGCCCCAGGAACCACGTACGTTTTGGGGGGGGTAGGGCGTAACTGGCTTTAAAACCACCTCAGCCCCTTCTCCCTGTGCTGCATGTTCTGTGCTGTGTGCCTCTTACTGATGCAGCATAGATTCTTATCCATATTAACAAATGTTAATTTATGCTTCCCATATCACAAGAACCAGCCCCATTTGTGAGCTAGGTGAAAGGTGGAGAATGAGTGAAATGTAATTAAAAAACAACAAATAGTCTGATAGCACTTTAAAGACTATCAAAACATGTAGATGGTATCATGGCTTTCGTGGGCACAGCCCACTTCTTCAGATAACCAGATGACCATTATTTTATGATGATTTTATTCTTGGTTCTGGACATCCAACACTCCGGTCATCTGAAGAAGTGGGCTGCGCCTATGAAAGCTCATGATACCATCTACATGTTTTGTTAGTCTTTAAAGTGCTACCAGATTATTTGTTGTTATTTTAAGTTTTTCCTTTTACAGACTAACTTGGCTACCGCT
This sequence comes from Pelodiscus sinensis, assembly GCF_049634645.1. Taxonomy (NCBI): domain Eukaryota; kingdom Metazoa; phylum Chordata; order Testudines; family Trionychidae; genus Pelodiscus; species Pelodiscus sinensis. The sequence continues at coordinate 39,352,856 of NC_134717.1, forward strand.
CTGAAGCTTTTGAGATATAATTGTTACCTCTGCATAAATTGGATTTTCAAAATTAGTACTTCGTTTCAGTTTTCTTTTGAAGAAATTCCACTTTGTTTCCTAAAAGATAAAGACAACAAAACATTACTAATATAAGCTCTTTAACTAAACAATTTTGTCCCGTTTCATTTGTAAAATGATAATGCCATTGTCGGGAGGGTTTTCAATAGCATTTCCTATTGGGTATATCTCTGAGTGAGTTTAGTCAGGAGATATATTTCTTCCTCATGTTTTATTTGTTTTTTTTTAATTCAGCTCTTTTCATTTAATTTCGCACAAGAACCGTTCTTCCTCAAGAAAAGTTTTGAGCAAAAAGGAGCCATCTACACAGCTCTTTTGTGCCCAAAAACCTCTTACACAAAAGGGATCCAAAGAGGAAATGCAAATGAGAGCGTGGCATATGCAAATGAGCACTCTGTTTGCATTTTCTCTTGTGGAAGAGGCTTGTAGTATAGACATAGCCTTATTTATTCTTGGTTCTGAACTTCCAACACTCCAGTCACTTGAAGAAGAGGGCTGTACCCACAAAAGCTCATGATACCATGTACATGTTTTGTTAGTCTATAAAGTGCTACTAGACTATTTGGTTTTTTTTTAAGTTTTTCCTCTTACAGACTAACTCTCTGAAATTTTCATACTGTCAGTCAATCAGATTTCAATTACTTCAGATCAAAGTAAAGTGTTACTGTCTATGAAAAGCTAAGCTATATTTCAGTAGGAATTTGTTTGTTAAATGTATGAATGTTTGCTATGAAATATCCATTATCTTGTGACTGTGGGGAGGAAAACCCTCAGCTGGAGTAAGTGGTCAAAATTCTACTTTAGCCAACAGAGCTATGACAATTTACACAAGGTCAGGATCTCCCTTTGCACACTGTAACTTTCATGCTGAGAAGCCCCTGAAAAGAGAGGCTTGTCATAGAAACTCTGGTAAGGCTCTTCAATGTAGTGGTACAAATACTGTCATTCGAATGCACTTTCAACACCACAAGCATAGCAAGTGCTGGAGAGAAAAAGAGAGAACTCTGCAAAACCACCTGAGGCTGAAACAGACTTAGCAGGAAATCAAACTTGACCAGTTTTAGCACCTGGTTCTTACAACTGTCAAGTATACTCCATATTCAGAAGTTTTGACACCTCTGCTGCAGACACAGGGGAAAAGGGGATTATGGGCCATGTCCTTTGCATAAAAGACACTTTCCGTGAGGTGCCAAATGCCCTCAACTCCTCTTGGAGGGCTTGTGTAAATGGCTGTAAATCAGATTTAAAGGGATGGATGAGTGTCTATCCACAATCATGTTGGTTTAACTGTAGCCTGAACCTGAATATCTAAACCATAATTGAGCATCCCTTTATGTCCCATGAGCCTAAGTTAGTTGACATGGACTAGCTGCAAGTTTTCAACTACAGTGTAGACATACTCTAGAGCATTTAATCCCCAAGGCAGTGCTGTTTTGGAACTGTTCCTGGGTAGAGCAGTTGCATAGCACGGTATCTACACTTCATGAGGAAATAAACTGCACTGTCAATAGACTAACATGAAGCTGATCACTGAGGAGGACAAGGGAAAAGAACTCAAAATCCTTGGAGAGGAAGTTGAAGAAGAGCTTGCATATTGGAATAACAACAGTAGAGAAGATGAAATGCATCCTTGTTATTGTCATATAAAGTCTGATTAGTTGGACTTTCTGCAGTCAGATGTGTCAATTTAACTCTTGGTCATTATTTTACACAAAGTGAAAATTTTATTGCACATCTTCCCCATGTTAAGTGTGAGAGTTCTGATTTCCTAACACTGATCACAAATAAAACAGTGCTATGGGTTTAGAGCACTGAAGGGTTTTCAAAGACTAAGAACAATACAGCAATGACTTAACATTGTTCTAATTTTTTAAAAGTTACACTGTGTTACCTGTGTCATTTCTGTACTTGCAGGAGGTTGCTGTGCTCTAGCAGATATTGCATCAGAGTACACAGGATTTTCAAAATTCTCACTTTCTCCGCTATTAGATGCTGTAACCTGTTTGCAGAAATTGTTTTAATGGGTTACACAGATCCTAGTAATGATGAGGAAAAGTTAGAACGCAAACAAGAACTGATATAATAATGAAAAAAGAAACTGAAAAAAGAAACAGTGCATAGAAAAGGAACAAGACTTTAAGGAGAACGAAATAAGAAAAGCAACATTCAATTTCTTTCTTACACATGAGGGCTGAGATATATTCACTACACTGGCTCCACTTTCTCTGGTTGCATACATTGGATTTTCAAAAGTGATTGGCTGCTTCCCTGACTCCACTGCAAAGTTTTCATTCTGTGAAAAAAAAAACTTCAATATAATATACAGATAACATAGCCAGCATTTTATAATCTAATCCCTTAGCTCAAGGAGAAATATTTTTATATTTTTGTAAAGTTTTCCATATATTTTGTAAAGTTATATATGAAACTCAGTGTGTAACTTTACCATGCATTATTCCAGTCAATGATTCGTTAATTGTCTATAAGATCACCACTGTGTACAAACGTTCAAAACATGAACACATAATAATGACTCGCAGTCCATTTCATAGCTAGGCAAAAAGTAAACATTTAAATAATTTACTCAAAATGTGTTAAAAAGAGGAAGAAGAAGCTACTCGCCTTCGTGCAGTAATGATGGTTCTTCGAGATGGGTCCCCATGGGTGCTCCACTTATAGTGTCGAACTCGTCCCGGCGCCACTGCTTGGAGGATTTGCATAGCTGTTTTCAGCCGGGTCGTGCCTGCGCGGTGTGCAGCACATGCCGTTTGTGCTCTTTGATCTTCGCGTGCTCTGGCTTACCTGTCAGTTCCTCTCACCGTTCCGCATCTGTAAGGATACAAAAGAAAACAACTCCAGAACAGGGAGGAAGGGTGAGACGTGGAGCACCCACAGGGACCCATCTCGAAGAACCATCGTTACTGCACAAAGGTGAGTAACTTCTTCTTCTTCGAATGCTCCCTGTGGGTGCTCCACTCATGATGACTTCGTAGCAGTACTCGCGTTGCGTTCCCGGAGTTTGGGCCTGTCAATGACTGAAAGTACTGCTGAGGTCACTGAAGACTCGAGCATCCACCACTGCACTATTGCGTAGTAATTCATAAAGGTCAAACTTGAGGACCGTGTGGCTGCCCTGCAGATTTCTGGCAGTGAGACTCCTCTAACAAACGCCGTAGATGTTGCCACTGCCCTGGTGGAGTGTACCCTAGGTATAGTCTGAAGGGGCTTGTTGCGCATCGAGTGACACATGGTGATGCAAGAGACTATGATGTTGGACAGACACTGGGAAGACAATGGATTGCTCTGGGAGTGGTCCGCAATGGATACTATTAGGCAGTCGGTCTTGCGCCAGGTCCACGTTTTATCCATATAGAATGCAAAAGCTCGACGTATGTTGAGGGTATGAAGTAGCGAGTCAAGGCATGCGGCTTCGGGTAAAATGATGGGATCATTGATATAAAACTGTGTTGCAACCTTAGGGATAAAGGCTGGATGGGTACATAATGTGACTGAGTCTTTGGTGAAAATCATGAAGGGTGGTGTTGCCATTAATGCTGCCAGTTTGCTCACCCTACAGGAGGATGTAATTGCCAATAAGAATACCACTTTTGTGTTGAGCATTGATAATGATGTGGTGGCTTGTGGCTCAAAGGGTGGATACATTAATGTGTCAATGACCAAATCCAAGCTCGAAGCGGGGGAGGAGGGTCTTAGTGGGGGTTTGAGGTTAGCTATTCCATTAAGCAGTCTCTTGGTCATGGGATGAGCAAAGATAAGACTGGCCGTCTATGGTAGTATGGAAGGCAGTGATTGCTGAGAGATGAACTCTTGGTGTAGAGACTGAAAGATCTGCCTGGTGTAGGGAAAGGATATAATCTAGGATTTCATGCATTGGTGCCGCGTGTGGCTGGATGCCAATTTTCCCACACCAAGCCACAATCTCCTCCATTTTGCCAGGTAAGCCCTTCTTGTAGTTTGTCTTCTACTGTTCAACAGTACTCTCTTCATTGCGTCTAAACAAAGTTGCTTTTCTATTCTGAACCAGCTATTAGCCACGCTGTCAGGTGGAAGGTCTCTGGTCTGGGGTGTAGAAGAGATCCCTGGTTCTGGGAGAGGAGGTCTGGGAGGAGTGGTAAGGGATGTGGTGGTAATAGAGACATCCTGTGAAGGAATGGGTACTACGGTTCTTTTGCCCAAGCTGGTGCTAAGAGTATGACTCGGGCTGAGACTTCTCTGATTTTCTGTATTACACTTGGAATAAGTACCATTGGTGGGAACACATAGAGGAGAGGTGTTTCCCAATGGACTAACTGTGAATCTCCAAGTGAGCCTTTGCCCATGCCTCCCCTGGAGCAGTAAAGGTGACACTTCCTGTTCCCATAGGTCATGAAGAGGTCTATTTGTGGTGATCCCCAAGCCCAGAAGATGTCCAGGACATTGGGACAGATTTCCCACTCATGCTCTTGAGGGAAAAATCTGCTGAGAGCATCCGCCACGACGTAGGTCGTGCCTGGTAAGTAGAATGCTACCAGGGTGATGTGGTTTCTTACACACCAGTTCCCTAAGCGGACTGCCTGTGCGCAAAGTAATTGGGATCGAGCTCCTCCTTGTCAATTGACATAATACATAGTCGCCAGACTGTGTATTGAAGAAGTCAGGTGACAACCATGGTGTTGCTGTGGCGAAGAGTGCCTTGCTGATGGTGGATTGTTGTGTGACGGTTGTTGGTGCCCACGGTGATGGGAATGTGAACATGAGGAGTACGGAGACTTATGGCGGTGCTCATAATATTGATCCGATGGGTGAAGTGACGAACAGCTGGATGATCTACCACTGGTATATTGCCTTTAGTGACTGACACACAGAGAATAGTGATAGCGTGGTGACCGTCTATATGGTGGAGAGTAGGATCGGTGCCTGTAACAGTCACTGTAACATGGGTGCCCATATGGGGAATACCGTCTGTGATAGAATTGGTGCCTTGGGCTGTGGTGACGGTAGGTATGGTGCAGAGGTGAGGCATACACTGGAGAAGGAGAAGGATCTGGTGAAAATCTTGGAGAAGGGGAGTCCCCTGTGCCCATGTTTTTACTGGTGCGTTTGCTAGAGGCTCTGCATGAGTCATCGTCGGCTCCAGCTCCTGCTCCGGTGCCGGTGTTTCAGTCAGCTGCGGCACCGCTGTATTTGCTGGTGCCGGGGCTCCCTGCGAGTTGGGAGTAGCACGTGGTGCAGGCACCGGTGCTTGTTGTGCTGCCGGTGCTGGAAGATTTCTCTCCGGTGCCACTGCTGCCCGCACAGGTATCTCCTGCTCCGGTGCTGCTTTCAGTGTTAAACGGTGTGGTGCCAGCGTCTTTGTAGTATGGGTGCCGCTTGTCAGCACTGAGGCTACTTTCGGTGCCGAATAGGATCTGTCGGACACCGCAGCCTTCCTCACTTTAGTCCCCAGCCCAGATGCTGAGGGTCGCAGGACAAAGCAAGAGGGTCCTGGTTTATCTCCCCCCGTTCTCTCAGGTGGGAGTGATTTGGCAGGGGAGATCTTTTTTCTTTTTTCTGACAGCAGTTCAAGAGAAGGAATTCTCTTTTTCTGGGTTCCCCCAAGCTGTTCAGCATTCACAACATTGGGGTTCAGCACCTTGTCCAGGAGAAGCATTTTCATAGAATCATAAAATACTAGGACTGGAAGGGACCTCGAGATGTCATTGAGTCAAGTCCCCTAACCTTCACCGCAGGACCAAATACTGTCTAGACCATCCCTGATAGACATTTATCTAACCTACTCTTAAATATCTCCAGAGATGGAGATTCCACAACTTCCCTGGGCAATTTATTCCAGTGTTTGACTACCCTGACAGTTAGGAACTTTTTCCTAATGTCCAACCTAAACATCCCTTGCTGCAGTTTAAGACCATTGCGTCTCGTTCTATCCTCAGAGGCAAAGATGAATAAGTTTTCCCCCTCCTCCTTATGACCCTTTTAGATACCTGAAAACGGCTATCATGTCCCCCCTCAATCTTCTCTTTTCTAAACTAAACAAACCCAATTCTTTTAGCCTTCCTTCATAGGTCATGTTCTCTAGACTTTTAATCATTCTTGTTGCTCTTTTCTGGACCCTCTCCAATTTCTCCACATCTTTCTTGAAATGTGGTGCCCAGAACTGGACAAAATACTCCAAGGGTATGTCTACACTACCACCCTAGTTCGAACTAGGGTGGTTAATGTAGTCATTCGAAGTTGCAAATGAAGCCCGGGATTTAAATATCCCGGGCTTCATTTGCATCTTGCCGGGCGCCGCCATTTTTAAATCCCCGTTAGTGCAGACTCCGTGCCCGAGGCTACATGCGGCACGGAGTAGGTAGTTTGAATTAGGCTAATTCGAACTACCGGTACACCGGTATTAGAAAGCCTAATTCGAACTACCTACTCCGTGCCGCGTGTAGCCGTGGGCACGGAGTCCGCACTAACGGGGATTTAAAAATGGCGGCGCCCGGCAAGATGCAAATGAAGCCCGGGATATTTAAATCCTGGGCTTCATTTGCAACTTCGAATGACTACATTAACCACCCTAGTTCGAACTAGGGTGGTAGTGTAGACATACCCCAACTGAGGCCTAACTAGCGCAGAGTAGAGCGGAAGAATGACTTCTCATGTCTTGCTCACAACACACCTGTTAATGCATCCCAGAATCATGTTTGCTTTTTTTGCAACAGTATCACACTGCTGACTCATATTCAACTTGTGGTCCACTATAATCCCTAGATCCCTTTCTGCCGTACTCTTTCCTAGACAGTCGCTTCCCATTCTGTATGTGTGAACTGATTGTTCCTTCCTAAGTGGAGCACTTTGCATTTGTCTTTATTAAACTGTTTACCTCAGACCATTTCTCTAATTTGTCCAGATCATTTTGAATTATGACCCTATCCTCCTGAGCAGTCGCAATCCCACCTAGCTTGGTATCATCTGCAAACTTAATAAGTATATTTTCTATGCCAATATCTAAATCATTGATGAAGATATTGAACAGAGCCGGTCCCAAAACAGACCCCTGCGGAACCCCACTTATACCTTTCCAGCAGGATTGAGAACCATTAATAACTATTCTCTGAGAATGGTTATCCAGCCAGTTATGCACCCACCTTATAGTAGCCCCATCTAAGTTGTATTTGCCTAGTTTATTGATAAGAATATCATGCGAGACCATATCAAATGCCTTACTAAAGTCTAGGTATACCACATCCACCGCTTCTCCCTTATCCACAAGACTTGTTATCCTATCAAGGAAAGCTATCAGATTGGTTTGACATGATTTCATAGAATCATAGAACCATAGACCTGGAAGAGACCTCAGAAGATCATCAAGTCCAGCCCCCTGCTCTAGGCAGGACCAATCCCAACTAAATCAACCTGGCCAGGGCTTTGTCAAGTCAAGACGTAAACACCTCTAGGGATGGAGACTCCACTACTTCCCTTGATAACCCATTCCAGTGCTTCACTACCCTCCTAGTGAAAAAGTTTTTCCTAATATCCAACCTGGACCTCTCCCGCCACAACTTGAGACCGTTGCTCCTTGTTCTGCCATCTCTCACTACTGAGAACAGCCTCTCTCCATTCTCTTTGGAACCTCCCTTCAGGAAGTTGAAGGCTGCTGTCAAATCCCCCCTCACTCTTTACTTCTGCAGACTAAACAGACCCAACTCCCTCAGCCTCTCCTCATAAGTCACATGCTCCAGCCCTCCGCTGGACCCTCTCCAATGCATCCACATCCTTTTTGTAGTGGGGGGCCCAGAACTGGACACAATACTCCAGATGTGGCCTCACCAAAGCCAAATAAAGGGGAATAATGACATCTCTGGATCTGCTGGCAATGCTCCTCTTAATGCAACCTAATATGCCATTAGCCTTGTTGGCTACAAGGACACACTGTTGACTCATATCCAGCTTCTCATCCATTGTAACCCCCAGGTCCTTTCCTGCAGAACTACTACTTAACTGGTTGGTCCCCAGCTTGTAACTATGCTTGGGATTCTTCCGTCCCAAGTGCAGGACTCTGCACTTGTCCTTGTTGAACCTCATCAGATTTCTTGTGGCCCTATCCTCCAATTTGTCTAAGTCACTATGGACCCTATCTCTGCCCTCAAGCGTATCTACCTCTTCCCCTAACTTAGAGTCATCCACAAACTTGCTGAGGGTGCAATCCATCCCCTCATCCAGGTCATTAATAGAGATATTGAACAAAACCGGTCCTAGAACCGAAACTTGGGGCACTCCGCTAGAAACCGACCGCCATCCTGACATCGAGCCATTGATCACTACCCGCTGGGCCTGGCCTTCTAGCCATCTTTCTATCCATCTTACTGTCCATTTATCAAAAGCCTTGCAAAAGTCAAGGTATATCACCTCCACTGACTTTCCCATGTCCACAGAGCCAGTTACCTCATCATAAAAGCTAATCAGATTGGTCAGGCATGACTTGCCCTTTGTGAATCCATGATGACTATTCCTAATCACTTTCCTCTCTTCCAAGTACCTCAAAATGGATTCCTTAAGGATCCCTTCCATGATTTTTCCAGGAACCGAGGTAAGACTGACTGGCCTATGCTTCCCTGGATCGTCCTTCTTCCCTTTTTTGAAGATGGGCACTACATTTGCCTTTTTCCAATCATCCGGGATTTCTCCCGATCTCCACGACTTTTCAAAGATAATGGCCAAAGGCCCCTAGATGACATTTGCCAACTCCCTCAGTACCCTCCGATTAAGTCCGGACCCATGGATTTGTGTACGTTTAGCTTTTCTAAATAGTTCCTAACCTGTTCTTTACCCACCACGGGCTATCCATCTTCATCCCATCTTGCGTCACTTAGCGTAGTTTGTTCTTTACAAATCCATGCTCGCTGTTCCCTATCACCTTGACACCTTCCAAGTGTTTTCAGATGATTTCCTTAATTACTTGCTCCATTATCTTCCCTGGCACAGAAGTTAAACTTCAGTTTCCTGGGTTGTTCTTATTTCCCTTTTTATAAATGGGCACTATATTTGCCCTTTTCCAATCTTCTGGAATCTCTCCTGTCTCCCATGATTTTCCAAAGATTATAGCTAGAGGCTCAGATACCTCCTCCATCAGCTCCTTGAGTATTGTGGGATGCATTTCATCAGGCCCTGGTGACTTGCAGGCATCTAACTTTTCTAGGTGATTTAGAAGATAAAATAAAAAAAGAACAAGTTTAAAAAACTACCCCCTTCCCACTAGCACATTCACTATGTTAGGCATTCCTTCAGACTTCTCGGTGAAGACTGAAACAAAGAAGTCATTAAGCATCTCTGCCATTTCCAAGTTTCCTGTTACCGTTTCTCCCTCCTCACTGACCAGTGGGTCTACCCTGTCCTTGGTCTTCCTCTTGCTTCTAATGTATTTATAAAAAGTCTTCTTGTTTCCCTTTATTCCCGTAGCTAGTTTGAGCTCATTTTATGCCTTTGCCTTTCTTATCTTGCTCCTGCATTCCTGTGTTGTTTGCCTATATTCATCCTTTGTAATTTGTCCTACTTTCCATTTTTTATATGACTCCTTTTTTATTTTTAGATCATGCAAGATCTCGTGGTTAAGCCAAGGCAATCTTTTGCCACACTTTCTAGCTTTCCAATGCAGCGGAATAGCTTGCTTTTGGGCCCTTAACAATGTCCCTCTGAAAAACTGCCAACTCTCCTCAGTTGTTTTTCCCCTCAGTCTTGATTCCCATGGGACCTTAAATTAAAATTTTATAAATTAATGGAGATTGCCTATCTCCTAGATCTGGAAGGGCTTGAAAGGTCATTGAATCCAGTCCCCTGCTTTCACAGCAGCACCAAGTACCATCCCTGACAAATTTTTGCCCCAAATCCCTAAATGGCCTCCACAAGGATTGAACTTACAACCCTGAGTTTAGCAGGTCAATGCTCAAACCACTGAGCTATCCCTCCCTCCAATAGCTAAGCTTACCAAAATCCACCTTCCTGAAATCCATTGTTTCTGTTTTGCTGTTCTCCTTTCTACCTGCCTTAGAATTGTGAACTCTATGATTTCATGATCACTTTCACCCACGCTGCCTTCCACTTTCAAATTCTCAACCAGTTCCTCCCTATTTGTTAGGATCAAATTTTGAGGCGCATTTCCCTGTCTCGGTGAGTGCGGGCTGTCATTTTTGAGCAGTGCCCACATTTATGGGGGATGTGGTTCTCCCCTAAACAGCGTATACACGCTGAATGCCCATCCGAAACTGGCATGGGCTTGCTGCATTGGCACACTTTTTAAAACCTGAAGATCCTGGCATGACTGGGTTAAATCTTTTCTTCTTAAAGAAAAACTTGTTTGGTAATCCCATGTGGCTTAGCTGTTAGTCAGTGACAGCAGGAAGCCATGGCTTCAACAAAGAGCTACCAAGACTCTTTCCTTCTTGTTTTGTTTTGTTTAGATAAGAGAAGAACAGTGAACTAAAGGGGCTAACTATTTACAATTAACTAATTACAGATCCCCTGAGGGATAGGAGAACTGCTGAAGGGATGAGAGACATTGAAGCTCCATCTGCAGCCAGGGACAATTGAGAGGAACTGACAGGTAAGCCAGGTGCACGCGAAGATCAAAGAGCATGAATGGCGCATACTGCACACTGCGCAGGCGTGACCCGGCTGAAAACAGCTATGCAAAGCCTCCGAGCTGCGGCGCCGGGATGAGCCTGACACCATGAGTGGAGCACCCACGGGGACCACTCAAAGAAGAAGGAAGATTTCCATAAATCAAGCCTTCAATAGCAAGGAAATGTCAAAGGAAGCATAATACCAACACAGGTGTTTCACTGTAGAGGCTACAACATAACATACAAATTAATCATTGGTATCTGAAATACTAAAGAATGGGATCAATTCACAGTATCTCATTAGGGAGATTGTTATGTTTTTCTTTTGATCATTTAAAAACCTATGAATTATGTTAGAAATAAATCATTTTGCATAAACATATTGAAGCTGCTTCACACTTTCTGTGCCAGACCTGAGCAGTGGCTGTGGTGCTCTGTGTAGATGGATAAAGATGCTGACAGAAATAGTTTAATGTTTGGCTAACTGAGTGCTGGGCTAGTCTAGAGCAACGTGAAGGTCTCTCTTAAATGACACTGACTGCCAATGACCCCTCCTTTCCTTTCTTCCTCCCTCCCTCCCTTCCACCATCACCCATAGGGTATGGCTACACTAGCCTCCCTAGTTCGAACTAGGGTGGCTAATGTAGTCATTCGAAGTTGCAAATGAAGCCCGGGATTAAAATATCCCGGGCTTCTATTGCATGTTCCCGGGCACCGCCATTTTTAAATGTCCGGTAGCTCGAACTACCTGCCCGCGGCTACATGCGGCACAGGCTAGGTAGTTCAAATTAACACTCTTAATTCGAACTACCGTTACTCCTCAAGAGTGTTAATTCGAACTACCTAGCCCGTGCCACGTGTAGCCAAGGGCAGGTAGTTCGAGCTACCGGGCATTTAAAAATGGCGGCGCCTGGGAACATGCAAATGAAGCCCGGGATATTTAAATCCCAGGCTTCATTTGTAAGTTCAAATGACTACAATAGCCACCCTAGTTCCAAATAGGGTGGCTAGTGTAGCCATACCCATACTTAGTAGCTACCTGTCCTTTCTGGGCACGGGGACAGGGCATTTGTGAAAGGCACAGGAGGAGCGGCAGTACATAAGCCTGAGTTCACACAACAGACTCACTGTGTCAGCAGTTAACAAGCTCTGCTCTATGTTCGGATGTACCAACCCCACACTGGGCCTGCAGGAAAATGAGAGACTGTGGGTACAATCAGTCTCACATCTGCAGCAAGTGTCAAACCTGGAGTGAGAAGTTTAAAAAGCTGAATCTGGCCTTTTTACATCTGCAACAGAGAGCCAAAGGGGAACTGGTAAGCAAAGGCAGGAAGTGAGCCCAGACAGGGTTCTGCTTGCTGGTAGAGGGACCCACAGGGAGCAATTCATAGTTTTACCATGTAAGCCTCAAACAGTGGTGCTATCTCTCAGACATGGAAATATGTTGGCCTGGATAAAATCTAACATGTCTCAAAAACTGACAGAAACATCAGTGAATTCCAAAAGTTAACAATTTGCTCCACAAAGTCCCATTTCCTGTAACTGGTTCTGAATATTATGTCTGAATTTCAGTTATGTATAATATTACTGCGAAAGGAAGGTGGAGTCCTTTATAACTTGCATATTTTGACTTGTTCCATGACATGCCTGAGTATACAAAGACCTTTGCAGGGAGATCTAGTAATATCTGCAGAATTACAGGACTGAAGTGCCCATTCATTCCCTGATCATATGTTGAAGTACTTTCGGAGTGATTAATTTAATTTCTGACACATAAATCCTGAGAAATATTATCTTAGAGAACAGACTTTGTTTTCACTTCTTTAGAGAAATCTAATTCAATATTCACTTCTTGGTTTATAGTGAATTTATAATCTCATTGTCTTTTTGCAAAAGATGCTTCCATTTGTCACACAAAACAGCCACAAAACAAGGGAAAATGTTAAAAGATGATTTTAGAATTAAGTCATACCATCTGCATTGCTTTGTCTATCGCAGAATCAGCTCCAAAACCAGACACACCGATGTCCATACTCACATCCGCTCCAGATCGGAAGGTCACTCCATTGCCATTTTCAGAGGACTTTACAAGACTGCTTAAGCTTCAAAAATTAAAAAAAAAAATTATTTGGACAGTAACCATTTAAATCAAATGTTTGTGATTGTTGCTAGGAAATTTTAAACTTATTCTTTCCATGGGCCACTTCCAAAAGCCTTACTCTTCACTTCAATGAACCACTTTTTGAATATCCCGGGAGTTCTGGCCAAATAAAGAGTAAGAACTTCAGCATTTTATGTTATAAAAAAAAGTATGCTGACTATAGTCTGGTTACAGGCCGTCTTCACTATAAGTCCAAGATACATTCCAAAAAACTTGGACCTATAGCAAAACAACTTAAAGTGGGGAATTTTTTTCCCACGGCTGACTTCCATTACCGCAAATTAGTTGGATTTTTTGTGAGACTTAAGAGCAGTGAATGGGAGGACTTGTAATGCATCAGTTCCTACATGTGTCAATGACTTTAGTGCAGAACGGATGTATACTGGGGCGACTTATAGCAGGGACACCCAGTAGTCTCATTTTCAATTTTGTTTCCCTGACAAATTCATAAATCCATTGTCTTTTAAAAACATTTTACTGTTCAGTAGTATAAATATTAATAAATACTTAGGGACAGATTTCCACAGGGCAAAAGTCCAAAGCATACAAAAAATGTCCTTAAAATTGCATAATTGGAGGATAAAATTTCAGCAATTGTGTATATAAATAGTTATTTGCATTCAAACAATATAAGTTCCTCATCAGTATTTCCACGTAAATGCCCAATTTGCACATGAATTGTGGTAACTGCAGGTATAATTTAGGTTTGCAATTGTATGAGCAATGTTAGAAATCAGAGGAAGAGTATCAGTTTAAGTAATATGAACTGTGGCCTTACATGTGAAGATCTTAGCAGTGGTCAAAAACAGGACTTTCAGCATCTAAAACAGGCCTTCACTGTAGAGTTAACTCAGGTTATCTACAGTCGAGTTAAGGTACAGCTACACAGTAGTGTTATTTCGGAAAAACTGATATTTTGAAATAACATGGCTGCTATGTAATCTACATAGCAGTCCTTATTTTGAAATAATGTTGAGCTGAATGACTTCTTACTTCGACTCCTGTAACCCACATTTTATGAAGAGTAAGAGAAGTCGAAGAAAGAGTGTTCTTCTTTTGACTTCCTGCTGTGTAGACAGTGCCAAAAACCCAATTAAGCTATTTCGACTTCAGCAACGCAATTGATGTAACTGAAGTTACATATCTTAATTCGACTTTTGCTCTGCAGTATATATGTGCCCTTAGTTCTCTCAAGTTAACCTGACTTGAGAGAGAGTACCAACACTACTACATAACACTGCAGATGCTGACCTGCCAACATTCCCACTTTCACTGGGAACATCCCAGAATCATGCCCTACTTCCCAGAGGCTAATTCAGCCACACAGAGATTTTGATCATGAACAGTCTGGCATGGCAGCAGAGCTAAGACAGACTTTCCTTATACTCAGTAGCACACAGAGATCCCGTGACCCCCCTGCCTAGAAGCCACTGTCAGAGGGATGTGCTGATCACTTTTGGGAGCTGCCTGGGGTAAGTGCCATCCTTCTCCCACACCCTAACCCCCTGCTCAGAGTCCACACTCAAACTCCTTTCTACAGTCCAAACACCCTCCTGAATTCCAACCCTCCCTCCTGAATTCCAACCCTCCCTCCCAGCCCAGAGCCTGCACCTCACACCCAAACTCCCTCCCAGAGTCTGACTCCTCATATCCTCCCACACGCAAACTCCCTCCCAGATATTGCATGCTCCAACCCCTTGGCACAGCTTGGTGAAAGTGAGTGAGGGTGGGTGAGAGTAAGCAACAGAGGAAAAGGGAAAGGAGTGAGCAGGGGTCAGGGCCTTGGAGAAGGGACAGGACAGGGGTGGGGCAAGGGTCTTTGGGCTTGCATAATTAGACAGTTAGTAACCCTACCTCACTCATGTGCGGCAAAAAGACTTTGGGGGTATATCACATGGTTCTTTGTGCAGCAGTAAGCCGAACTTCTCTATGAATCCTTTTTTGAATGTACTGTGGGACAGCTTGTCTGTCCTATCAAGGGGATTGCCAGAAGGCATTGGAAAACTAGCAGCCCACAAGTGGTGCCAGATTAGGTCCATATTGCAAAGTGGTTGTGAAACACTGATGAATTGTTTTACCTGCAGCTCTAGACTATAACCTCTGATGTGCTAGTCAGTTCAAATTAAAAACATCACCACGCTCCAAATAAGGATTTTTGTGTGTGGACTGGATTAAAATTAGTAGCAACATTGAAGTTATAATTCAAATTCACTTTACAGTGAGCTAAAAGAGAATTTTGTAATTTCTGTAACCACCAACAGAAGACATCACCACATGCACTGAGACTAGGGATGTTAGATAATGGGTAATAAAATAGTCGACTAACCGCATGAATTCTTACTGGTTAGTCGACTGTTCTATATTCTGTTCTGTAGTTCTGTCTGTGGGAAGTTCGGAACCCTGCAGACAGGGGCTGCTTCTGGGAACCAGCCTCTGTCTTCAGAGGGCCCAGGCTGCATCCCAAAGAGCAGCAGCTTCTGTCTGTGGTGAGCCAGGGACCACTGCCAGCAGGGGCTGCTGCATGAAGCAGCCTCTGTCCATGCAGCGCCAGGGCCCACAACCAGCAGGGGCTGCTGCTATGAAGGCGCCTCTGCCCACAGGGAGTCAGGGCCTGCCACGGGCAGAGGCTGCTTCGCAGCAGCCTCCTCTGCCCCCTCCCGCACTGCTGCCTCTGATAGAGCAGCAAAGGGGGGGGGGGAATGCGAGTAGTCAACTAGATTAACTGATAAGCCTAGGTATCTTGGTTAATCATTTACTTGACTACTCGTTCACATCCTGAGACACTGTAGTATATAGGGAGCGCCTCTTAAGGAGAAGTTGGACAATGACAGACTTTAGCGCTGAGCCATACTCATTGAAAAAGATTTTATAATAAGAACCAGTAGTTAGAGGAATAAAGTTTAGAACTTTGAATTCAGTGAGCTCTATTTTCATGGAAATTGATACTGGTAAAAGTCAGGTGTTTTTAAATTTTCACTTACATGACCATTTCCATGAAACAGTGCAGAAAGAGACTATTACCATCAGCAATCAATAGTTAGAACTCTAATATCCTCTCTCTCAGGGATGGTCTACAACAGTTTTTGCCCTCATTTAACTGTATCAGGTCAAAAACCAATATAATTAAATTAGTGTACCAGTAATCACTATTGTGGGTGCAGTTATAATAGATACATAAGAGTGCTTGTTTTGGCATACCAATATAAACACTTTTTAAAGTGTGTAACTAGGTCTGAGTCCACAAGATAGGTCACACTGAGTTTGTTGTTGTTTTTTAATTAGAATGGTTTGGAATCCACTCTCCCACAAATTTGTGTATGCACATACACACAAATTTGATCTGCAGCTGAAAGCTGAATGTATTATTTCTCACCCCATACTTTAAGAACCAACTTTAAGTTTGAAAGCAAAATATAGTGACTGTTTTAAATAAAAGATATTTTCAAATAAATGTTTAAAAACCTGCTTATGCTCTGACCCCCTTCCTTTTTATAAGTATTTTCTTCATTTCCCTTCTTTCACTTTAAAATGTCAAACTTTTTTACAAAACAATAATTCATGAAGTTGAGTTTCACTGGATTGCTGTGCTTCTCAGCGAGCTTATATAGGTCTTCTGCCTCACAAACACGAAACGTGAGTATTTGGCCTATCTGCACCTGATAAGTCACATGCAGGCCAGTACAACATTAACTATTAGAAGACAGAGTTCTTCCGTAAAGAGTTTCTATATCTAACTTGCCTGAGTTGTAGTCTTACAACTTTTGATAAAGTAGCTGAAATAAGCATATTTATCCATCCGTCTTTCATGTAACTCTGAACTGACTACCCAGTCTAATATCTAGTTTAAAAGCATGCTGTATTTATTTATCTGAAATTTATTTATCTGAAAACTAGTTGCAGAGTGGTGTGACAATATCTTAAATCTTCATAGCAAGGTGTGACCAGCTTTGTTATTAACCGGAAGAAGAAATCTTTAGGAATTTCTTGAACCCTGCACTTCCCTTGTGTCTGTAGAACTAGTATATAGTAGACATATACCCTAAGAAACATTCAGCCACAAATATAAATATCTTCAACACAGACTCTCAACAACCTGACTTATGAAACATACCTGGGTAGTTTGGGAAGTGCTGGTAAGAGGGAGCCTGTCCGTCTGTAGTTAAAGAACCCTCCAACGGCCAACGCTCCAATTATTATTATTAGAATGACTGTCAGCAACACTGCTACTGCTGCTATCAGAGAAAGAAGAGTAAGTAAATATTAAAACAAGCATGTCTCAAAGTTAAAAAGAGCCCTATTGGAAGTATAAAGTTGACCTTA